>NC_136067.1:885773767-888728767 GCF_964261635.1 Lissotriton helveticus | reverse complement strand
CTCGCACGCTCGAGGCCATTTAAGCTGTTCATTCCAGGGCCTCTCCTTGTTAGGTAAGCGCCGTGATTTAAAGGCTGCTGGTGGTTATTTTAAACGCTGCTGACTAGCGCGAGTATAGTGCTTTTAACGCGATCATTATTTTTAAATTTAATTGTAACCTGATTTGTGGGCTCTGCATTCTGCCGGGTTGGTAGGACACACTTGCACTTTAATAGTGAATTGCACCGCGGTTGAGCGGGTCTTTAGTCGATACCTTTGGGGTGGGAGCCATCTTGGGGGAGGAAGCGTCGTGTCGCGACGCCATCTTTGCTGAGAGGCTAGTTGCTGCCTGACGACCTCGCACGCTCGAGGCCATTTAAATCTGCCCCCATGCAAGCGCGCATCTGTGCCCATCCGTGACCAAACGGGACCCGGGGCCACGACCTCTGGTCCGCGTGTTATCTACACTGGCGCGGAGTTGGAGGCACATAATTCCGGTAATTTTGTCATCAGCCAGGGGTGTGTTGCTAGACTTATGCAGGAGGGACTATTGAAAGCCCCCTGTTTCTATCCAGGTCGGAAGGCCGCTGCTAAGGTCCAAGGCCTGCGTTATGGCCTCCTTAATACACGTTCCCTCCAACGACATCATTTATAAGTCTTTACTCTTCTGGAAGAAGGAGACTTAGACTTTCTTGGAATAACAGAAACATGGCTAGAAGACTCTTCAATGCCGGATCTTGTAGCCTCTCTGCCATCTGACTTTTCGGCATTCTTCCATAATCGAACGGAAGCTAGGAGAGGGGGAGGTGTGGCACTTCTGTATAGCTCCCACCTATTGGGCAAAAGGTTTTTGACCGAAAATTTGGCTGGCGCGGAAGTGATGGGGGTTAAGCTGAAGTTGGGGACAGACTGCTTGATCATTCTGTTAGTATATCGCCCCCCGTGGGCTTCGCCGGAATTTCCCGATTTGTTCATGAGATTGGCCCAGGACATCCGCTCGAGATATGACAAAGTAGTCATAATGGGTGACTTCAATTACCATTGGGAAGAGGTCCAGAAAGTAGGTCAGGCATCTCAGATCGAGGATGAGCTAACGTCTCTGTATCTGGCTCAACAAGTGAAGGGCCCGACACATGTGAAGGGACATACTCTAGACTTGGTTTGGATGACAGTCCCTGCGCAGGGCGAGGTAACGGCCCAGCCATGTGTATGGTCAGATCACCACTTAGTGAGAGGTGAGCTACTAGTGGACAAACCAATCACAACGACTAGAGGAGGGTGGAAGGCAGTCAGGAAGTTGAAAAATATTGATGGAGACAAAATGGTAAATCTACTTCGAACCAACCCCCCCCCCCTTAATTACCGGACAGATAATCCAGAGCTCCTTTGTGGGGAACTTATGGATAAACTCTCGAAGGTCGTGGATCGAGTGGCACCAATCCGCAGGATGAACCTAGTGGATAGAGGACGAGTGGCCCCGTGGTATAATGAACCACTTAGAGAGAAAAAACGTGGGCTTCGAAAACTGGAGAGAGCCTGGCGTAAGGACTACAACCTTGCCTCTCGACGTAGATCTATACAGGCACTTACTAGCCATAAGCAAGCGATTATAGCCAGGAAGTCCGAGTTTTTTGAGGAAAGGATCACAACGGCAACGAATCCCCAGAAAGAAGTCTTCCGAGTTCTCACGGAGCTTAGAAAAAATAAGGAACAGACTTCGGATTTCACTCTGGAAGATTGTCAAAAACTTCAGGACTTTTTTATTAATAAAATTACCGATATTGTCTCTGAAATTACGGCGACCCCTAAGATAGACTGCCCGCCGCTGGATATGCCAGTTAGAACGTCAGTGATGACTCTATTATCTACGTTACCCTTGATTACAAAGGAGAGGTTGTCCATTCTTATGGGGCGGGTCAAGTCGGGTTCCAGATTGGATCCGTGCCCACCTGAAGTGTTTAAAGCTGCACTACCTGGCATAGAGGAGGATGTGCTGAGCCTCCTAAATCAATCTCTACAGGGAGGAAAGGTACCTGCCTCCTTTAAGGAGGCCCGGCTGATCCCCCTGCTAAAAAAAACAGGGGCGGACGCGAAATGTCTGAAAAACTTCAGACCAATATCCCAGCTGCCATTCCTGGCGAAAGTACTGGAGCAACATGTCCTCACCACTCTGTCAGAACACCTGGAAACCAATATGTTGCTTGAGCCGAATCAGGCAGGTTTTCGTGCGAACCACAGCACGGAGCTTGTTATGCTGTCGATCGTAGATGAGCTAAGGAACAGAGCAGATAAGAAAACTCCGGGTGCCCTGGTGCTGGTGGACCTCTCCGCGGCATTTGATACCGTGTGCCATGAACAACTATTGTCGCGGATGAGGGACTTCGGCATTCAGGGCACAGCACATGCATGGTTCACATCCTTTCTTCAAGGGAGGATGCAGAGAGTGCAACTAGGTGACCTGCTTTCAACCGTAACACAGATCACCTGCGGAGTACCGCAAGGGTCTGCTCTGTCACCCCTTATGTTCAATATATATCTACAGCCTCTGATTCTAATGCTCAATCAAATGGACTGCCAGGTGTATAACTACGCGGATGACACCCAACTTATCATCCAATTGGATGATGGTCAGGATGCTCCCGTGAGATTGCAAAATATTTTGAGAAGCACAGCTAACTGGATGTCCGGGAACTCATTAAAGATCAATCCGGATAAAACCGAGGTGTTGCCAATCACCATCGCTGGCAACCCATGGAGCGATCAATTTTGGCCCAGGGAGCTGGGCAAGCCCCCGGAACCGGCGGCAGTGGTTAAGAGCCTGGGCATCCATGTGGACGGTAAACTGTCCATGAAAAAACAAATTACAGCTGTGGTGGGCACCTGTGTTGGTCTCCTCCGACAACTTAGGAAAGTTTGCTCGTTGTTGTCCTTCTCTACCCTGAGGACTGCGGTCTCTGCTCTGATTTTAGCCAGGTTGGACTATGGCAATTCGTTGTACATAGGACTACCACAAAAACTCCTAAACAGAATGCAGATCGTGATGAACGATGCCGCGAGACTTATTTTAAAAAAAACGAGGAACACTCATGCATCCCCCCTCTTGCGCAAACTACATTGGCTGCCAGTCAAGCAGAGGCTAATGTTTAAGGGGCTGTGTATCACCATAAAGTGCATTATGGCAGGGCACCTAACTATATGAAATCACGTTTGCTTCCCTATAGACCGGGAAGGTTGCTTAGATCTGCAGAAGCCTTCCTCCTTGTCCAGCCACGCTGTAGACTGACTACTGTGGGAGGTCGTGCTTTCTCGAATACTCTTCCAGCTCTGTGGAATAAATTGCCACTGGAACTGCGGAAAGACACTAAGCTAATGTCTTTTCGAAAGAAATTAAAAGCGTTGCTCTTTCAGAAAGCGTGGGATCGTCCTTAATTTGAATCCAGCTGTATCCTTCCAAATCGCCTAGCGGACCCTTTCAAAGCGCTTAGAGACCTCTGGGTTATAGTGCGCTATACAAATCAAATAAATAAATAAATAAAATAGAGCTGGGAGAGGTAAAGGAGAGAAAGTCTTCATTTCGCTCCTACTTCATTGGGGAGATCAGTGGCTGTGTAATACCTCATCGCATAGTCAACGCAAAAAAAGCTATTTGATTTTCCTTGATAAGATATATGTCTGCAGAGAGGAACACTTCAATGGGATCTACGCAATGGCATAATCACGTAAAGTTACTAAATTCAAAGGGAAAATCTTTCAGTATGGATTTCAGGGTAACCTTCAAATGTTCAAATTGATTTATCAGCAATGCACATTCCTCCAATGCGAGATACGATATAGAAAGACAGGGTAGGTGCCATGGGGATAGATTTGACGCGTGTACTTTAATCCTAATTCTCTTTCTTTTCTTATGGGACAGCCAGTACTCCTGGGGCTTATGGGATTCTTGGGCAGCTAAACATCCCTATTAAAAGTATTTTGTCCCTTAAAACACTTGAACCAGAGACTACTGCAAGCTCATTGAATTGACAAGTACACCCTTTCTTCAGCTTGGCTTTGAGGGATAAAGAGGTTGAACATTCGGGGCTTTCCCCTAAAGCTTGACAGTGGAAACTCTGGCATAGTAAACCATGTAAATAATTCACAAAAATTAGATTGTCCTGTGACTTCTTGTTATTTATTTTTTTATTGAAAAAAGCCATTGTGTGCATCCTCTTTAAGTTCAATAGCTCAGTAAATATGAAACGTATATTAGATACATTGTAAAGCCACCCTTACTAGGGAGTTGCTCAAAAGCTTATTCTAACACTTGGTATTTGAAGAAGAGCCAGCCAGGTGGAATACGTGAAGCAGGTTTTCCACGCTGCTATATTGACGCACATCTGGTTTGGAATCTACACTCTGATTTATGGTGAATAGAGTTGGACATTTGCTTACTTTAAACTGATTAAAAGATGTGCAGTTTCCAAGATGCGCATTGTTTATTTTCATAGCATAAATTCTATATTCATTCTACATACTTCTATGAGGATGTATTTCATACGAAAGTCCAAGCGACCAATGATTTAAAAGACAATTGGAGAAATTTGAAGTGTGACCCTGTGCCATACACATCAGACTACAACCTATCATATGGTCAAAAAAGAGCATTTTCAAGCGATCTTAGACGTCTGTAACCTAATTTAAAAAACTCAGTACTCGACCTATTTCCTATGTGCGAATGCACTCCTTAGTGTTTTCTGCTGATCGTTAAGTACTGTAGAGGGTATTTGGCACATATATTTGTCAAACTTGGTATCTTTCCGGTTGCCACCCTTCTTATTTATAAATACTATCAATCCACAGTCTGGGTGTAAACTGAGTAAATTAGAGGTAGAACGGATTCTACAAATGAGATTATTCACTAGTAGTTATATAGCAGACCTACATCTTGAATGGCCCCATGTGTTAAAAGTGCATATTGTGAGAGTAATCTTGCATAAACTTCGATTATTAGATTACTCGCATTTCATGTAATTTATCTTTGTTTATGTTTATTTTGACTTAAGGAAACTTGGTTCGACCAGGACATATCTTGGGAGAACTTGGAAAATGTAGCGTACCACAACCACACAAGCATTGCGCCGGTATCAACCGTGTCTTTCGCACATGAAGGACTAGTCAAGGACAGTTTTCACGAAGCTGACCATGCGTAACCAATATGTGTCCTCATTCTTCTTGCAAGAATTGCACAAAGTGTACACTTTGAAAGATGCACACGATTTCACCCACTCTCAATGACAATCCTGTAAAATGAAACATTTGATCATTCTACAGAAGCCATAGACGAGAGCACAAAACAGAGTTTTGAAATCCTCCATAGAAAGCAAAAGACACTCTAGACCAGGGTTCTACAACGAGTAGCTCATGACCTACTGGTGGCTCTCCACATACTTAGAAGTAGCTCTTCTCTGTGGAGTACAGCCTACTAAATTAGAAGCTTTTGCTTGGTTCAATTAATATATGTACACCAAAATTAAAAAGTGTGTATTTGAGACACATGTGTGTATTTTCAGAACTCATAACCTGATGTTTGGATAAAAATGGTTGAATTTCCAACATATGTTTAAAGCTGATAGTTGAGTGATAAATCATGTAGCATAGAGTAGAAGTATTACTAACATTATTAACTTGGTGTCGGGGCATTGCCACTATGGCTATTCTTCATTATAGCGCCAGGACATTCCCAGGAGTAGCTGTGTGGTCTATAAATGTATATTCATTCAGTCATTCATAAATTATAAGTGTGGAAATATTACACATTGATAAAGCATTTGTTTACATTACTGCTGGCAACTACGATTAATGAAGTGAGGTGACCACTGGTAGTGATAAATGTTTATATATCACAAGCATAAATGGCTATCTCTCTCGAATGCGCAACCGCAGTTCTGCATACAATGATTACAGAAGCCAAATATGTGCAGCATTGTTGCTTTTTCACTGATTTCTTATAAAAGTTACTTTCATTGATTTTCAGTCAGCACGTGTCTGTGGATGCCATTTCATTTCATATCATAAAAGACATACATTATATATATTAAAAAGGAATGGTAATCAGATATCATGGGATGTGGCAATTATGTAGTCCATCCATTTAAAAAAATTTATTAAATACATTTGCTTTTTAAAAAAAAAATATATCTATAAAAGCATTCTGTTACATTTTTACTAAGGGATAAAAATAGTCAAAAGAGAGACAGAAAAACAGACATAGTCCATATGGAGTTGTATCTCAGAAGGAATTTTTTAGCAGCTAGATCATACAAATGTTTAAAACTCTAAAAAGAAAGACGATCAATGGAGACTAAGTTTGCGTGCTCGAATTATCCACATCCAATGTAACAATTTAGCAACGGCTATGGCCACATGCTCAGAACAATTAGTTTTAAGAATTCTAAGAGCTTCACAACCAGTTGTAAGCCCCAACTGCAAGCAGATAGGCTTTAACCACATCTGCCTTGGATGTTTGTATTCTGGGCAGATAAATAGGATGTGGGCAATACTTTCCCGTATTGTTGGGCAAAAGGACAATCAGGATTTTTGTTTAGAAATAAAGGAGTTTAAAGGAAGCGTCCCAACCCTAAACTGGTGGTACCTCTTCCTATCACCAGGAACTAAAATAAAATCCCAACGTGTCTGTGGATGCTGTACTTTCATGTTTCATTCCACAAGGCATGCTTATACACCCAGACACAAGGTGAACAGGTGAACAGAATTTAAATCATTAGCTACAGGTGCATTAGATACATTGCACGAATACATATCATATTCAACTCTTACGTAGTGTTTAATTTAAGACTAAGAACATCAATACTTACACATAATAGTAGAGAACTTTATTACAAAGTAGAGACGTAAATGTTGCAGGCCAATGCTAATTCCACAACAATTACGAGATTTTGCCACTTACCCAGCACAGTTCTGAACCGCAGGCCTCATGGGATACCCGGAAGGGATAGTCATCGTTTTTCCATGAACCGCGAATAGCCCTCCAATAATAACGTCACCGGAAGCACTGGCTCCCACAAAACTATTGGAAACTTTGCAAGCGCACGTGCGGCCACAGAGAATCAGAAGAGAGGCCATCCACAGCTCACGCGCCATGTTTCACTGGCGGCGCGCGCGGCTGGTGCAGGAGAAGGGTGCTCAGTAGTGCTGATGTCCTCCCTCGGTTCTAATTCCCGTGTACACAGATCAGGGGAAAGAGTTGCTGTTAAAGCCAGATACACCTTGCTAATGTTTGTTGTTACTCCAAATACACCTGCGTTTTGTGTTTGTGCCGGACCAATGAATTATCGAACAACAAGCTTTCCTTGCGAGAACAGATTTATAACCTGATACATGGTCGTAAAAGGTCTGCTCATTAAGGAGGCATTTTGTAAATACGAGTCATTAGGTCAGAGAACAGAATAATATTTTTTTCTCACACTGAAGGAAACATTTGAATGTAATTACAACTATTGGATATATCTACAACACCTTTTAAAGGGCTATGAGCAGAATGAACTTTAAAGATAGTATTCTATTTTGGCATTTATATAGTTGTAAAATTGAAAAAGGCACACTAAACAATTAACATTTTGGACAGTACAATCAATAAACACAGCAAAATAATATAGAATATCCTTCCAATGTACACTGGCATGCTTGTCTCAGTGACGGCGATAATATATACAGGATAAAGTAGCCCCTGCCGTACAGTATAAGGATGTTGCAAGTCACTGAGGAGTTCTATGAACACAGAAAGGAACAAGGCTGAAGTTCCTGGCCTGAGGAACGAGACTGAAGCCCCGAGACGAATGTTATGGTCACTCTATCACTCTTCCAGCCAACCATTTAAATCCTTGGGGGTCTTGCTTTTTCATATGAACGAGGTAGCAGTATGGTACCAGGCATGAAGGCTGAACGAGGAATCCAGTATGAAATGGAACACACCCAAAGGCAGGTATTATTTGTTGCAAACATATATTCAAATTAGGTAATCCCAATGTTATCCTATGGGAGAGATAGGCCTTACAGTAAACCGCTTTGAGAGCATTTCAATATTTGGACATTTAAAACTTAAAAGTACATGTCTTGCCTTTTAAATACATTGCATCTTACTCACTGGGTTCTACAGGGTCTACCTTAGGGGTGATTTATATATAGAAGAAGGGAAGGTTTTGGACCTGGTAAAATGTATATTTTTTTCCAGGACGACATGACAGTGTATAATACACACTCATGCTGCAGTGACAGGCAAGAGACATGGTTAGAGGAGCTATTTACGTGAGCGGCACAATCAGTGCTGCAGGCCACTTGTAGCATTTAATTTACAGAACCTGGGCACATGTATTGCCACTTTACTAGGGACTTATAAGTACATTTAATATGCCAAATGGGGATGAGCCGATATTACCATGTTTAGGGGAGAGAGCACAGGCACTTTAGAACTGGTTAGCAGCGACAAAGTGCACATTCTTAATACCAGCAAAAACAAGGTCAGAAAAGTAGAAGAAGAAGGCAAAAAGTGGCACCCTAAGAGTGTCAGGAATAACACATGGCATCTGAGCTTGTCTGTCACCATTGGTGTTCGCTGCCCTTGTTTATTGTACCAGCATTCTACTTTGTGTCTTTTTGGAATGTTGCTGAGCAGTGCTGAATGGATTTTGGAATCAGCAGCTCCTGTTCCTCTGTGTTAAGTGCTAATAGATTGGAATGGGGGTGATTTCAGCAGACATGTTAAACCTAGGGTTGGGCAATAAATTCCACTCTGCCAGCGGAGTTTGCAGAGTTTTGCCTGTTCTGCATTGCGATTGTTATGCGAAGTTCAGCAAAATGCCAACTGTCGCGTGGCAGAGTTTTTTCTTGTATACAGCTCGCCAATGCGTGCAGGAATTTGGATCGCCTAGCGTGAATTTGGGGCACTCTAATGGCACTCAGCGAGATTTTGTCCACGGGGGTGATCACGGATGGTTGTTACTGTTTGTGGTGAGAAAGCTGCTGCTCGAGTAGAAAATCTACTGAGCGGCAGCAAAGATGCAGCGCCCTCTGGCGTGCCACATGTTGCTGTTCATACTGAGTTTGAAACTTGGACTAAGCTCCTGGTGCTGAAAATCAGAGCGAGCAGCACAATGTACCGATTTCCGTCCACTCGAGGAACTCTGCAGAATCTTGCAGAGTTTTTATATAACTCCACAGAAATATGTGGAGTGAAAGTTCTGGCCATCCCTAGTTAAACCCTGAGCAGCTCCAAATATTAGCCCCAGGCGGTAAGCTTTACATGCAAAGTGGAAGATAGCCCTGCAATAACTTGGACTTTAAATCATTTATCCCCAGTGGAAAAGGCTAGGCTGTGCTTGTGCTGAAGGATCCTTGATGGACTGAAACCTCCCACTCACCTCTTTCAAGATGTGCTTGGGGAGCTGAGCCAGAGTTTGAACAGAAAAGCAGAGACACAATTTGGTTGGTTGTTTCCTTGCCAGGTGATGTGTGGTCTGGTTTGCTGGGTGAGAGCTATGAAGGAAGGGCAACTGAAAGATCTTATTTGGATTAGACTCCAAATATTGTTATTCCCTTTCTTTTGGCACAGCTAGCCTTATGAGCTAAAAGTTTGTTCACCCAGATGAGATTGACACTTACAAGAGAAGCAGAAAAAAAGTAGACTCTAGACAAAAAAAACAGCTAGCATACAACATGTACTAGAAAGCTGGACAAAGTAAAACGTAAAGCTGGCAATTTCAAAATGGTATTGCTTTGCCAGGCTAAAATAACAAATGCATGTGTTTCCATGCTATTGGAAGACAGAGCAGAAAGGAATTCCCTCAGCCAATGCAAGAGAGATTCCCAGTTAAAATGTGACAAATAATAGCAGTATCTTTAAGGAAGTCTACCATAAATAATAAAGGGGCAGATTGGGTGGTCGGATCCTCCTCCATTAGGGCGATGGAGTAAATTACTCCATCACCCTGATGGAGATGGTGACCACCAAGTTTAGAAATGTCCACAGGCCCTGCACTACATTTACATCAATGGCAGCAGCCACGTCATGGCAGTTCCTGTCAATGCATTGTGATTTTGATGTACGGCTCCATCAATATCACAGGGCTGCACAGCAAACTTACAATGTTTTATTTCTTTTCCCACAAAAAATCCCAAAGCAAGGTTTTCTATTTGAAATTAAAATTAAACAATCACCACCTCGCCATGGGAGCTCCCTCTCATTTTTTTTCCAGAGTTTTATATAGCGCGAACTAGACCCGAACCGAATCAGGTATCAGAGTGCTTTACATAGCACCAGTTACGTTACATGAGGACAGACACACATTCATTTTAGGCACGGGGAGATTAAGTGATTTACCCAGAATCACAGGAGGTTTTTGGCGTCGTTACCGAGACTCGAACCCAAATCCCCAGGTCCGAGGTCGAGCGCCCTAGCCGTTAGGCCAACCCCTCTCCTCACCTCTCATGGTGAGGAGAGGGACACTGAGCTATTTTCAATGCTTTACTGCCAAGCTTTGCATGGTAGTTATGGGCATTTAAAATGGTTATATATACGCCCATGTAAATTAGTAGTCTCTGCTGTCATTAAACTACGGTCTGCCTACATTTAAATCGGGCGTCAAATCAAAGTCTTGTTGGAGAGGGAACACTGTTGACATTGTGATGGAGTTCTCTCTTCACCAAGATCTAAATCAGGCTCAAAGTCACTAACCTAATAGGGCCAGTCAAAAGATTCAGTGATTCAAACATTAGCTCAACACTTTGTAGCTATGGCTCAGAGCAGACAGGCTAAACTTAGAGAACATTAGTAAAGCATTTTAAAGTTTCAAAACAGTTAAAATGTCAAAGACACAACACAAAAGAATCCCATCTCCAATTTACATAGAGAGAGAGATACTTAATAAGCATAATGAAATCAAAACACAAATTCAAACTGGAGAAATAGAGACATTCATTTTTAAAACTTTTAGTTAATATAGCACCAAAAAGCACAAAGTCTTTGGAAGCGGTAGACAGACACATAGGTGCAATTAAGGGCCAAAGGGAAGGAACCCAGGTCGGCTACAACTGGATTGGTCCCAGTGGAGGTCTTGAAGTTAAAAAAATTTGGAAACGTCCCAGTGCCGAAAGGAACTTTGTCACTTATTGAGAAGAAAAATAATTCCTGAACTGGCTGCTTCTAAAATTGTAGCTGCCGCTGTGGAACCATCACATTAAGCAGTTTGGTTACGTTTGGGTTATAGAGGTTTGGATATTTATTGCAGAAAAATGTCTAAGTCCCAATGCGGAATGGGCGTGGTAATTTTTTCTGAGGTGCTTGAAGCCTTGACCAAGATGAAGCTGATATTCAGTCCGATGCCATGGAACAGCAGCCTGTATACTGCTCCTGCTGATGGTCAGATACCCTGCAGGAAAAGGTTTCAAAAGTCTCACAATTTATATCTAGTGCTCAAACAACCACAGAAGTATATTTTCAAAGTCCCCCAGGATCCTCAGAGAAGCCACTTAGAGACTCGCAGGGTGCCAAGCAGAAGCCAACAGCAGAGTCCAGTCAAGATCCCGTTGCCACTGGTCAGCTGGTCACTTTAGGGAAAATAACTCTTACAGCTTGTTGCATCCCTATAGCTACATGGGAGGCCAGCCAATTGACCTCTGGAGTCTACTATGTCGTACTGGGTACAAAAGGGAGCAGTTCCAGTCCTTCAGGGCTTTTCACTGGTCCAAGACAACAACTCCAGGTCTGATCTTCTAAGTGCTCTGAGGAGGTGATGAGGGGTGCCACATTTATGTCTGACACCAGCTAGTGTGTAGAGGAGACTCTTCTTGGGTACTCCCTAACTAATGAGGCAAATGTTCCTAGGGGCAACACTACCCACTTTTTTTATAGATCCTGTTTGCCCTACAGCAGAATCAAAATGCCATGTGTAAAGGTAATGCCCAGACGGTCGAAGTTTCCGGCCAATGGGCACAGAGAACTTGGGAGTGTGTATGGGAGGGAGAAATGGAAAGAACCAGTGTCCTACTACATACAACACTAAAATGCAGTTTGAAGCAGGCCTTGGGCCCAACACAACAGTAGACAGAAGTCTCATAGTATATAAGCAGGATCCTCCAGCAACCACAAGGGTAAATCAAAATAATTATGTTCTGGTAGTGTATGTTCCCTTTCAATGGCACACACATTTACTTGTTGCTCAGATAGACCTTTCAGGCAGGATTTGGCAATGATATGTCAACAGACTTTTCAAGTCAGAAAGGAGGACTGGGTATGTGTCACTTTTATCTTCTGTAACAAGATGTTTACTTTAGTTAATTATTATGGTATAAAAGAAGATCATTCTCAGCCATTAACAGGATTAATTGGATCATTCGTGACAGTAAGGTGGCTATTAATTATTTGCTGGAGGTGATTTTAATGTTTTTAAGTGCATTAACTTAGATTCTGCAAAAGAAAGCAGTAAGTAAAATAAAGCAAAGCAGCTAACCTAATTTTAAGATGAAATTAAGACTTTGGCTTAACAGATCCTTGGAGAGACTGTAATGCTCTGGCTCAAGTATATACATGCTTTTCTTAAAGATCTCATTCAACTGGACAAATAAATTATTGTTTTTCTCTATCAAAAATATTTTGGAATAGAATGGTTTCTATCATTCCCATTAGTTTCCCTGATCAGCTGGTCATACAAATGGAGTTGAACCTTGGAAATGTTAGAGATAGTTCTAAGAGGTGTCAATTTAATAAGACCCTAATTCAGGATAAGCACTGGGTGATTGAATTGAAACAGTTGGAAGATTTATGGGATAAATTTAGATTCAGCTAGTACCCCAAAAGCAACACTTCATAGGAAGATCATTTCATATTAGTGCATTATCAAAAAGAATATGAGCTAAGTTTATTGAAATGGAGATACAAATAGCTGAAACAGAAGGTGGCATGATACTCACCATATTTTCAGAAAACAATGTAGCTTGTGAGAAGATATCATCAAATACAGGGATCTAAGTGGTCCATATCAGAGTTGTTCTTATCCTCGAATTTCTTTTTAAATATCAACACGTTCCCCTAAAAATCTAGGTTTATCAGTAAAGATGATTTTGAAGCAAGTAGGACCCACAAAGAAGTGCTGATGGAGAATGATCTGAAGTTGATGTCAAAGGTCTGGAAAGCCCTTCCTCCTGAGAACAGTACCAGTTGCAAAATTCTGAGCGCTGCCAAGTGTTCCTCCTTTCCCAAGATATATATGGATGTTTTTTCATGTATTTCAAAATCCCCTCTCTTTGCTGGTATCTTAAGGGGTTGAAGATCATGGTCCTCAGGGTTTTTACTCCTTTAACCCCTTCGATGCTGATGACGGAGCGGTTCCGTCATCAGCATCGGTTGGGCTGTGCTGATGACGGAACCGCTCCGTCATCAGTACAGCCCTCGGGGGGAGCGCTGTCGCTCCCCCCCTGGGGCTCCGATCGTGTTTGTTTTTTGGGGGTGGCAGCAGAAGACTTTGCGCTGCTCCCCCTGCCCCCCCCCTGCACTTCCTGGTGACGTCAGCGCGCTGTCGCGCACGCCGACGTCATCAGGAAGTGCTGGACGCGCTGGAAGCCATTTCTTTCCAGCACGTCCAGCTACAAGGCAGGTTTTTGGTCTCCGGTGGGGCGGGGGGGGGCATTTCTCGGTGCCTTGAGGCATCGGGGGGGGAGGAAACACTGTTTCCTCTCCCCTGATGTCCCAATGCAGGGCATTCCTGGTTCAGGATCGCGCACAGCGTCGCGATCCTGCACCAGTAATGCCCCCACTAGACACCAGGGATGTTTTTGTTTGAAAAGGAAGCGACCCTTGGGCAAGGGTTGCTTCCAGGGGCTACATTTTTGAAAGTTAGACTTTTCTGCCCCCCCCTGGGTCGACATCGCTCGTTTTAGCGAGCGATCTCGACCCAGGGGGGGCAGAAAAGCCCACTAGACACCAGGGATGTTTATTTTCATAAAAGGAAGCAACCCCTTGGGCAAGGGTCGCTTCCTAGGGCCATAATTTTTGTAATTCAGACTTTTCTGCCCCCCCTGGGTCGAGATCGCTCGTTTTAGCGAGCGATCTCGACCCAGGGGCGGCAGAAAAGCCCACTAGACACCAGGGATGTTTTTTTTCATAAAAGGAAGCGACCCCTTGGGCAAGGGTCGCTTCCTAGGGCCATAATTTTGCAATCCAGACTTTTCTACCCCCCCTGGGGGCAGATCGCCCATGTTAGCGCGTGATCTGGACCCAGGGGGGGGCAGAAAAGCCCACTAGACACCAGGGATTTATTTATAATTGTAAAGGAAGCGACCCCTTGGGGAAGGGTCGCTTCCTAGTGGCCCATAATTTTTTTTAGACTTGCCTGCCCCCCCTGGGGGCAGATCAGCCGTTTTTTGGGCCACATCTGGACCCAGGGGGGGTAGAAAAGCCCACTAGACACCAGGGATTTTAGTATATTTATAAAGGAAGCGACCCCTTGGGCAAGGGTCGCTTCCAGGGGGCATTATAAATATTGTAGACTATTCTGCCCCCCCCCCCCCCCCTGGGAGCGGAGTGGCTGTTTTTTTTTACAGTTTCTGGTCCCAGGTGGGGGATAGAAAAGCCCACTATACTCCAGGTTTTTGTTTTTTATAGGGAGCGACCCCTTGGCCAAGGGTTGCTTCCTTGGGCCCATTTGTTTTCTGTATGTTCTGCCGTGTCTTTATTTGGCCTCTCTGCCCTCCGTAGGGTTGCTTCCAGGGGGCCCACGTTTATAATGATTTATAATCTTCCCCCCTTGGGGACAGACACCCCATTTGTGACATACCCTGTGACATAGCCTGTTGTAATGTGTGTTGTTTGTGTTTCTTCTAATGTGTATTGTTTTTTTGTCTCTTTAGATTGTTGCAGTGTGCGGTTCTGTTACTGGTGGTTCTGTTGTTCAGCTGTTTCTGTAGTTGCATGTGTTTGGTAAGAGACCTTTTTTTTGTTCAATTGTAATGTAATTGTTTATTTTGCAAAGTGTGTAGTAATACGAGTATGTTTTGTTTCTGTTTGTTGTGATTGTAAAACATGTTTTGCATTTGTTTTTGATATGTCCTTCTGTAGATGTAAGTTTTTTTTTTCTTCTTTCTAGTGGGATATCGTTGCCTATTTGCTGTGTCTTTGAGAGTAGGTGCTGGTGAGTGTAGTTGTGTCTTGTAAGTAAATTGTATATGTTGGAACTGGGGTCACCAGTCCCCTAGGGTAGCATGGCACGAGCGGGTAGGCATCCGAAAGCACATGTGTTAAGCGATCATGCAGCACACACTCACACTGAGACAGAAACCTGGGCACGCAATAAATGACTCCACTCCAGAGCTTGTATAAAAACAAGTGATTTGTATTAAGATAAATAATCAGATAGATAGAGCAGGATCAGGGAAATCATAAATTCATTTAAAATACATGTGTCTCAAAACTTGCGATCAATATTAGATGAATAAATATCCGTTCTGCAATAAATATTAAATAATGGATCAATAAATAGTTAAATACATTTTTAGTGGGACACAGGCCCGACCTACGCCTTGCTTCTTGGTCAGTACCTGAAAGGAATACATCTCAAAGTCATAAGAACAACACTGCATTAAGCATCAATATCCATTTCCTCAGGTAAACAAAGGGACAGTTCCATAACAGAAACATCTCCCCGCTGTAGGAATAAACAATTCGTTAAGTGTAGTTCAAACCTTTCCTTAAATATGAAACATTTCATTTGCCACAAAAGTATGTGGACGTAACTCTCCTCCTGTAATAGGAATTAAACATTTCATTAAGAATAATTATTCCATATAACAAGGTTGGGCATCCCTTTCGGAGAACTTCTCATTGGGCCCAGCTAACCATTGCATTAGCCAGCACTAACTAGGAGAAAACATTGCAATCTAGGTAACCATCCCCTTGTGCAGGTTTAACTGTATCAGGGCTACACCAGCATTCCATCAGGGAAGTAGAAATCCCTACATTGAGCAGGTGTAAGTAGATCTCTGTTATAGCAGGGGTATGAGACCCTTCCCTGGGCAGGAGTAAACATTGCCTCAAATGAGGTCAACACCTTTCATTAGGCATAAAGTATTTCTTTAGGCATCACACACCATCCTATTACCTGATGCCTGAACAGGCAGGGCCTTCCCCCTATTAATCAGGAGCTTACAGGTAAAACATTTCCTGCAATAGAGATAATCAGTTTAGCAGAAGTAAAACACTTCACTGAGGGTAAAACATTTCATTAACCATTTCCTTAGGCAGGAATGAAACTCCTATGGCAGGAATAAAAACACGCCACTGCGGATAAAACATCTCATTAGGCAGTGTAACTATATCCTTATAGCATTAACGTTCCCCTAGTCAGCAATCAACAGTTAACAACTCTTCAAGGCAGAGATAACCATTTTTAACAGGCAAGCCTGAGCTTAGAAGACTTGGTTTATGCATGTAAAGCCTTTTAGTAAATGTAAACATTTCTTTTAAAGCAAGGAGCACCTCACTCCATAACTGTGGGCATGTGCTCCACCTTTCAACCAACATGAATAAATGTTTCATTAGTCAGCAGACACAGTTCATTATGCAGCTGTTGGCGTTTCCACCCCCAGGCCAGGATCAACATTCTAATTCCTACATTAAGCAGGCATAAACCTTTCAGCACCCAAGAGTAATCCTGTAAATAAGTAGAGGTTATAACACTGGGGCAGGGGTGTAATAAAACTTCTATAGTTCAGAATAATCCTGGTTCCAAGCAGGAATAACCACTTCAAAACTCTTCCCCAATCATAGGTAACATCCCCCTAATCAGGAGTAAACATTACAGGGAAGGAATCAGGCATAGGCATTTCATTAAGTAACTTATAAATAGAACATTACTCATTGCTAGAGAGCAACATCTCATTAAGCAAGCACAGGCCTTGCTTTAGATTAGTAAAACATTTCTGTTAATTTAGGTGAACATTTCAATAAGCAATTCAGTAAAGCATTCTCAATGAGCATTTTACTATGCCTTGGACTCCCCTATGCAGGGCTAAGCCATCGCAGGTGAACTCAGTATGTCTTTAGGCCTACGCCGGAACCAGGGCCCAAACAGTTAATGAATGGCAAGCCTGTCCTCAGGCATAAACAGTAACTTAATGGCCTCTACGTCACTAGAGGCACAAAGGGGCCAACAGGTGGGCACTTAAGGTAAAAAATAAAGCATTTCTCTGGGGCCTACAAGAGAGCGCTTGGAGGCACAATTACAGCGCTTCTATGGGACATTCAAGAAAGCGCTTGGAGTGAAATTACAGCGCTTCCCTGGGCACTACCTCAGTTCCTCACATGACAGCGCTTGGCCACAGGCAATGCTGGGGACAGCGCTTCAGCAGGCAATCAGGTTTAGATAATAGCACCCTGCAGGTACAGCACTTCACAAGGCAGCAACCCCCTTCAGTACCTCAGCACTCTTCACAGGGACAGCAAAGGAGCGTTGGGGGAGCAGGGAGTCAGCGCTTCAGAAGGCAGCAACTTCTAGAGCCACAGAAGTTCTTGGTGACACAGCGCTTCAGGGGGATAGCGCTTTTCAGGATTCACAGCGCTACGATATAGCAGGCAGAGGTAGCGCTCGGCAGACAGTTCATTCCAGGTAGCGCTGCTGAAGGGCACCACAGAATATAGCACTTCAGGCAGGAATCACGCCCAGGATTCTAGCGCTTCACAGACAGCAGGGTGCAGGGCTATAGCGCTTTGGCCCACACGAGGTGGGGGCAAGACCAGCAGGTCTAATAACATTCAGTTCAGGGTGCTGCAGTTCAGGCAAATATAGCGCTTCAGAAGGCAGCAACCCCCTCCATTACTTCAGTGCTCTTCACAGGGTCAGCAAGGGCAGCGCTAGATATACAGGACAGGTGACACCCCAGTAGCAGGTTAGCAAGGGAGACCCCAGGTGACATCAGGAAACGCAGGGTCAGTACCGCGCCAATACCTGTTTGCTTCTTCAAAAGTCCTGTGATGATTTAATTTCTTCTTAGCGCTTTAGGTTTCTTGCGCCCTTGTAAATAGAGGCTTAGTTTCTTGTTGGCGTGATGTTTCTGGCGCCCTTGTAAATAGAAGCTTAGTTTCTTGTTGGCGTGATGTTTCTTGCGCCCTTTGGTTTCTTGTTTCCTTGAAGGGGGTTAAGTTGGTGGCTGGTTTTAGATCTCCTCAGCCAATCCCCTCAAGTGGTCCCTGGGGGTTCCCTTCCGCGGGGTTAGGTCAGTGGGGGGGTACAGGATGCCTCAATACTTGTAAAGCAGCACTCTAGGCCCTGTCATTTCCAACATCATAAGACCCTGCCCTGACCCCCACTGCCTATCCTCCTGCGTAGGTTCTTCCCCAGGTCTTCCCCTCAGTCACTCTGACAGTAAAGTTTTCCTTCCTTTCCTTATACAGTGGCAGTTGACAGTTGGCAGTGGCAGTTGGTGTCACCTCACCTGTTCCAGAAGGTTCCAGGGGGTTCTAGGAGGTTCCACCATTCTACCTGTGGGCAGGCTGGCAGGCTAAGTTGATACATTGTTTGGAGGGTTCCAGCCAGGCCCTAGCCACTAGAATGCGCCCACTAACCCCGCTGCAGCAGCAGTGGTCAGTGGCAGCCATGTTAGGGGTATAAGACACCTGCATCTTAACATCAGTTTCACAGTACACAGGGCTTTCTTCACTACACAAGGCCTATACATTGTTGTTACAATAGGGGCATTCTAAATTAAAAGGGGTAAAAAAACGAAATATTTCTGGGGAAAGGGCCAAGTCCCACACATCTCCCCCCCAGCCAAAAGCCAGGGTAGTCCGATCATTCCCTTGATGGGCTTCCCTGCTTGGGGCGGAAAAAGGTGGACGCAGGCCCAATACCACCATGACATTCTTGCTAATCCAACCACCCCACTGGTGTTCCCCAGTGAGATGCAGCCAGGACGGACCTCTAAACAATTCAGATGTCTCTGGCCCTTGCTCTCTCTCAGAGTGGGGGGCAGTAGCCCCAGGCCCGTGGTAACCTTTCCACTCTCCTCCTCAACCTAGGGTCTAAACCCTTAAGTTGAATTGGTGACAGGGGCGAGACCTACCTCTCCCTGCACCCCCTCCCAGGGTTCCGCACCCTCCCACCTGGAGTAGTACCC
Source organism: Lissotriton helveticus (assembly GCF_964261635.1). NCBI lineage: Eukaryota > Metazoa > Chordata > Amphibia > Caudata > Salamandridae > Lissotriton > Lissotriton helveticus. The sequence continues at coordinate 888,709,630 of NC_136067.1, read as the reverse complement.
CTGAGAGTCACAACCGGGGGAACTCTGAATACAGAGATTCCTCCCGCCAGGTCAGGCAACCCCTGAACCTGGCCACCCAACCCAGGATCTGAACCCCGTGGCTGGACCGGTGCCAGAGGGGAGTCCTTCCTCCCTCTGCACCCTCTTCCAGGGTTCCGCACCCTCCTCCCCGGATAGGCACCCTTGGAAGTCACATTGGTAGGGTCTATAGTTACTGGTACCCCACCCTCCAGGTCAGGCAATCCCTGCACCTGAAACCCCAGTCCAGGTTCAACACCCCGTGACTGGTCCAAACCCCGAACCTCGGGTACGCTGCCACCATGGAAGTACCTGGCACACATGATTTCAAGGTCTTCAGCTCTGTCTCTGTTAGCTGAAGCCTGTGCACCAGCTTCCCTTCCTTCATTGCACGGCTCACATTCTCCCTTTTCTGCTCTAACCTCTTTGACGACACACACCCCCTTCCAAGGTTCTCTGGTGTGCCCGCCTCCCTGGGTGTGACCTGCCCCTCCTGTCCCCATCCCCTCTCCCCTCTGGGTGGACTCCTACCCGTGCCCCCAAAGTGGTACGGAGTTCCTTCTTCCCTCCGCCCAACAGGCACCCCCATCCCCTGACAACACTCCAGTACGCCAGGTGGGGACTCAGATAATTCAGGAAAAAGGTTCTAGGATGTGGCGACAGAATGAGGTCCAACAGGCCCTGATACACTCACAGGCTAGACAGTGGACGGGTCAATTCCTAAGGCTTGCACACACAATAATTGTGCAGCCCAATTGCTCTGCACCCTGTCCCAATGGAGGGTGCTGCATGGTCACAGGTCCTGGATCCCACCGCTCGACACCAATATGTTGGAACTGGGGTCACCAGTCCCCTAGGGTAGCATGGCACGAGCGGGTAGGCATCCGAAAGCACATGTGTTAAGCGATCATGCAGCACACACTCACACTGAGACAGAAACCTGGGCACGCAATAAATGACTCCACTCCAGAGCTTGTATAAAAACAAGTGATTTGTATTAAGATAAATAATCAGATAGATAGAGCAGGATCAGGGAAATCATAAATTCATTTAAAATACATGTGTCTCAAAACTTGCGATCAATATTAGATGAATAAATATCCGTTCTGCAATAAATATTAAATATTGGATCAATAAATAGTTAAATAAATTTTTAGTGGGACACAGGCCCGACCTACGCCTTGCTTCTTGGTCAGTACCTGAAAGGAATACATCTCAAAGTCATAAGAACAACACTGCATTAAGCATCAATATCCATTTCCTCAGGTAAACAAAGGGACAGTTCCACAACAGAAACATCTCCCCGCTGTAGGAATAAACAATTCGTTAAGTGTAGTTCAAACATTTCCTTAAATATGAAACATTTCATTTGCCACAAAAGTATGTGGACGTAACTCTCCTCCTGTAATAGGAATTAAACATTTCATTAAGAATAATTATTCCATATAACAAGGTTGGGCATCCCTTTGGGAGAACTTCTCATTGGGCCCAGCTAACCATTGCATTAGCCAGCACTAACTAGGAGAAAACATTGCAATCTAGGTAACCATCCCCTTGTGCAGGTTTAACTGTTTCAGGGCTACACCAGCATTCCATCAGGGAAGTAAAAATCCCTACATTGAGCAGGTGTAAGTAGATCTCTGTTATAGCAGGGGTATGAGACCCTTCCCTGGGCAGGAGTAAACATTGCCTCAAATGAGGTCAACACCTTTCATTAGGCATAAAGTATTTCTTTAGGCATCACACACCATCCTATTACCTGATGCCTGAACAGGCAGGGCCTTCCCCCTATTAATCAGGAGCTTACAGGTAAAACATTTCCTGCAATAGAGATAATCAGTTTAGCAGAAGTAAAACACTTCACTGAGGGTAAAACATTTCATTAACCATTTCCTTAGGCAGGAATGAAACTCCTATGGCAGGAATAAAAACACGCCACTGCGGATAAAACATCTCATTAGGCAGTGTAAATATATCCTTATAGCATTAACGTTCCCCTACTCAGCAATCAACAGTTAACAACTCTTCAAGGCAGAGATAACCATTTTTAACAGGCAAGCCTGAGCTTAGAAGACTTGGTTTATGCATGTAAAGCCTTTTAGTAAATGTAAACATTTCTTTTAAAGCAAGGAGCACCTCACTCCATAACTGTGGGCATGTGCTCCACCTTTCAACGAACATGAATAAATGTTTAATTAGTCAGCAGACACAGTTCATTATGCAGCTGTTGGCGTTTCCACCCCCAGGCCAGGATCAACATTCTAATTCCTACATTAAGCAGGCATAAACCTTTCAGCACCCAAGAGTAATCCTGTAAATAAGTAGAGGTTATAACACTGGGGCAGGGGTGTAATAAAACTTCTATAGTTCAGAATAATCCTGGTTCCAAGCAGGAATAACCACTTCAAAACTCTTCCCCAATCATAGGTAACATCCCCCTAATCAGGAGTAAACATTACAGGGAAGGAATCAGGCATAGGCATTTCATTAAGTAACTTATAAATAGACCATTACTCATTGCTAGAGAGCAACATCTCATTAAGCAAGCACAGGCCTTGCTTTAGATTAGTAAAACATTTCTGTTAATTAAGGTGAACATTTCAATAAGCAATTCAGTAAAGCATTCTCAATGAGCATTTTACTATGCCTTGGACTCCCCTATGCAGGGCTAACCCATCGCAGGTGAACTCAGTATGTCTTTAGGCCTACGCCGGAACCAGGGCCCAAACAGTTAATGAATGGCAAGCCTGTCCTCAGGCATAAACAGTAACTTAATGGCCTCCACGTCACTAGAGGCACATAGGGGCCAACAGGTGGGCACTTAAGGTCAAAAATAAAGCGTTTCTCTGGGGCCTACAAGAGAGCGCTTGGAGGCGCAATTACAGCGCTTCTATGGGACATTCAAGAAAGCGCTTGGAGTGAAATTACAGCGCTTCCCTGGGCACTACCTCAGTTCCTCACATGACAGCGCTTGGCCACAGGCAATGCTGGGGACAGTGCTTCAGCAGGCAATCAGGTTTAGATAATAGCACCCTGCAGGTACAGCACTTCACAAGGCAGCAACCCCCTTCAGTACCTCAGCACTCTTCACAGGGACAGCAAAGGAGCGTTGGGGGAGCAGGGAGTCAGCGCTTCAGAAGGCAGCAACTTCTAGAGCCACAGAAGTTCTTGGTGACACAGCACTTCAGGGGGATAGCGCTTTTCAGGATTCACAGCGCTACGATATAGCAGGCAATTCACAGCAGAGGTAGCGCTCGGCAGACAGTTCATTCCAGGTAGCGCTGCTGAAGGGCACCACAGAATATAGCACTTCAGGCAGGAATCACGCCCAGGATTCTAGCGCTTCACAGACAGCAGGGTGCAGGGCTATAGCGCTTTGGCCCACACGAGGTGGGGGCAAGACCAGCAGGTCTAATAACATTCAGTTCAGGGTGCTGCAGTTCAGGCAAATATAGCGCTTCAGAAGGCAGCAACCCCCTCCATTACTTAAGTGCTCTTCACAGGGTCAGCAAGGGCAGCGCTAGATATACAGGACAGGTGACACCCCAGTAGCAGGTTAGCAAGGGAGACCCCAGGTGACATCAGGAAACGCAGGGTCAGTACCGCGCCAATACCTGTTTGCTTCTTCCAAAGTTCTGTGATGATTTAATTTCTTCTTAGCGCTTTAGGTTTCTTGCGCCCTTGTAAATAGAGGCTTAGTTTCTTGTTGGCGTGATGTTTCTTGCGCCCTTTGGTTTCTTGTTTCCTTGAAGGGGGTTAAGTTGGTGGCTGGTGTTAGATCTCCTCAGCCAATCCCCTCAAGTGGTCCCTGGGGGTTCCCTTCCGCGGGGTTAGGTCAGTGGGGGGGGGTACAGGATGCCTCAATACTTGTAAAGCAGCACTCTAGGCCCTGTCATTTCCAGCATCATAAGACCCTGCCCTGACCCCCACTGCCTATCCTCCTGCGTAGGTTCTTCCCCAGGTCTTCCCCTCAGTCACTCTGACAGTAAAGTTTTCCTTCCTTTCCTTATACAGTGCCAGTTGACAGTTGGCAGTGGCAGTTGGTGTCACCTCACCTGTTCCAGAAGGTTCCAGGGGGTTCTAGGAGGTTCCACCATTCTACCTGTGGGCAGGCTGGCAGGCTAAGTTGATACATTGTTTGGAGGGTTCCAGCCAGGCCCTAGCCACTAGAATGCGCCCACTAACCCCGCTGCAGCAGCAGTGGTCAGTGGCAGCCATGTTAGGGGTATAAGACACCTGCATCTTAACATCAGTTTCACAGTACACAGGGCTTTCCTCACTACACAAGGCCTATACATTGTTGTTACAATAGGGGCATTCTAAATTAAAAGGGGTAAAAAAACGAAAAATTTCTGGGGAAAGGACCAAGTCCCACAGTATATTTTTTCTAAATATAGTTTTTTGTGAAAAAGTCTTACATTTTTTATCTTACTTTGCGCAGTGTTGGGGTTGTTGAGTTGTTTGTGCAGACTCCTTTATTTGTAAGGATAATGGCTAGCCGCCGGATTACTGCTCAGCAAGTTGTTGGAATGCTTTTTGATTCTTCCTCTGACCATGGTCCAGAGTCTGACTCTGATTCTGAGCCAGAGGTGGGAGGTGAAGATTCAGGTAGTGAGTTTTCTCTACACATGGCTTCATCTGATGATGAAGACACTTTGAGTGCTGATGAAGCTACTTTTGGTGTGGATGATGTGCCTGTGGTTGGGGAGGACATTGCTGTGGTTACGGTTTGGGAGGACATTGTTGTGCCTGTGGTTGCGGAGGACATTGATGTGCCAATAGTGCGGCAAGAGACATCTGGGCTGCAGCCTGGGGCTGCTAGACTTCCAGTTGGTGTAGTGAGACAAGAGGCAGCTGGGCGGCGGCCTGCGGCTGCAAGACTTGACGATTAAAGTTCTGACCTCTGGGTTGCACCAGGCATGGTGCAGCCGGCATTGCCTGAATTTACTGGTGTTCCAGGGTGTAGGGTGAACACTGAAAACTTTTTGCCTATTGATTTTTTCAAGTTGTTTATGGATGATGTGTTTTTGGCAGAGATTGTAGAGCAGACTAATTTGTATGCTGAAATTTTTTTGAGGGTGAACAGTGCCAGCCTTAAGCCCCACGCTAGAGCTACCCGGTGGACTCCCACAAATTTGGAGGAGATGAAAAAGTTTTTGGGTTTAACTTTTTTGATGGGCTTGCTTAGGAAACCATCAATGGCTTCATATTGGTCTACTAGTCCCTTGATGGCAACAGCTATATTTCCGGCAGTCATGAGTCGTGATAGGTATTTGCTTCTGCTGCGGATGATGCATTTTTTTGACAATAGTCTTGCTTTGCCACGAGATCACCCTGATTGTGACCGTCTTTTCAAGATTCGGCCTGTCATTGATCATTTGGTTGATCGATTTTCTGAGATCTTTTATCCTGGGAAAGAAATTGCAGTGGATGAGTCTTTGCTGTTGTTCAAGGGCCGCTTGGTATTTCGGCAATACATTCCTAGTAAGAGGGCACGCTATGGAATCAAACTGTATATGCTGTGTGACAGTGAGACTGAATATGTCTCTAATTTCAGGGTGTACACTGGTAAGGAATCCAGGATTAACCCCCCTGGTTGTCCGTCGACTTTTGGAGTGACTGAGAAAATTGTGTGGGAACTTGGTCGTGGATTGTTTAACAAAGGCCATCATTTGTATGTCGATAACTTCTACACTGGTGTGCGGTTGTTCAGGGAATTGGCCAAAGTGGACACTGTTGCTTGTGGCACAATCCGCTCAAACCGTAAAGGTTTCCCAAAAGAACTTATTTGTCGAAAGCTTGCTCGGGGACAGTGCAGTGCATTGCGTTGTGAGGAGCTTCTAGCTGTGAAGTTTACAGACAGGAGAGATGTCTACATGTTGACTACAATACATGATGAAAGCACTGAACTGCGGACTGTTTGGGGTCAGGTTGCAGAAGTGCGCAAACCTGTGTGCATACTGGACTACAATAAGTACATGGGTGGTGTTGACAGAGTTGATCAGAGGTTGGAACCGTATGCTGCTCTTCGTAAGGCTTACATTTGGTACAAGAAGTTGGCTATCCATCTTTTCCACTTGGCAACCTTTAATGCTTTTATTGTGTTCCAGAAATCTTGTCCCCAGTCAAAGTTGTCTTTTGTAAAGTTTCAGGAGTCTGTAATAGGCAGCCTTGTTTTAGTGGAACAGGCAAGTGTTCCTAGAGTTGGAGTGGTGGAGGATGTTGCCAGATTGAAAGATCTCCACTTTCCTGATACAATTCCTTCTACAACCTCAAAAGACTTTCCCAGTCGGAGATGTAGAGTCTGTTGGCGAAGAGGTTTGCGGAAGGAGGTTCGCATGTACTGCCCCAACTGCCCTTCAAACCCCGGGCTGTGTGTACCTGCTTGTTTTAGATTGTACCACACACAAAAGAATTTTTGGGAGTATCAATGAGTGGTAAAGTGAACTGGTTGGTCTTTATTCTGTGAAACGTATTGTTCAGTTTCAAAGATTGTATTTGTGTAGTCTTTTTAGATTTAGTTGTCGAGTTAGTAGATTTGTATCAATTTGCAATTTGTTTTTGTTTCTCTTTTATTTAAAAAAAAAAAAACTAAAGTATGATGTTGGTTTGCGTGTAGTGTCCATTGTCTGACTGTGTGCATGGTTTGGCGCTTGGCTGCCGGTGTCTGTGGACTGGTGCTTGTCTGGCGGTGTCTGCGGACTGGTGCTTGACTGGCGGTGTGTGTGGTCTGGTGTTTTGGTTGGCAGTGTGCGTGCTCTTGCGCTTGCCTGGTGTTGTGTTTGGATTTATCTTTGGCTGGTGGTGTTCGTGGAGTGGTGCTTGGCTGGCGGTGTGTGTGGAGTTGTGCTTGGCTGGTGGTGTTAGTTGAGTGGCGCTTGGCTGGTCATGTGTGTGGAGTGGTGCTTGGCTGGTGGTGTGCGTGGAGTGGTACTTGGCTGTCTGTGCACGGAGTGGTGCTTGGCTGGTGTTGTGTTTGTGGAGTGGCGCTTGGCTGGTGGTGTGTGTGGAGGGGCACCTGGCTGGTGGTGTGCATGGAGTGATACTTGGCTGTCTGTGCACGGAGTGGTGCTTGGCTGGCGGTGTGTGTGGAGTGGTGCTTGGCTGGCGGTGTGTGTGGAGTGGCGCTTGGCTGGACGGTGTGCGTGGAGTGGTACTTGACTGTCTGTGCACGGAGTGGTGCTTGGCTGTTGTTGTGTTTGTGGAGTGGCGCTTGGCTGGTGGTGTGCGTGGAGTGATGCTTGGCTGGTGGTGTGTGTGGAGTGGTACTTGGCTGTCGGTGTGTGCTGAGTGGTGTTTGGCTGGCGGTGTGCATGGTCTGGTGCTTGGATGGTGGTGTGGGTGGACTGGCGCTCGGCAGGCGGTGTGTGAGTAGTTACTTTCTGTTGGTCACTACACACACTGCTAGTTGAGTGACACTCCACACAGTCCATCATTTTGTGTAGTTGCAGTGTCAGAAATGTGGGCGTGTGAAAGTGATGGGCCCTTGAATGGCGCTGTTTGCTGGTGTGAGTGTTGAAATGTGATGGGTCCGCGGCTGGCGGTGTGAATGTTTTGTATGTGTCACGCGTACGAAAGGTGTATGAATGGCCTGTAAAGAGGTTGGTGCCTTGACGTGGCTTTACAGCTCACGAGCTGTGAGTCAGTGGTTCAGTTTATCATACTTTCAATTATACACAGTGTATTTCATTTTTGTGAAATTACTTGCGTATACAATTGTATGTACTGAATCATCACTTACCCTCGTGCCAAATCCAACCAGTATGTGTGTGTGCTTGCGGATTAGATGGGTGTGCAGTAATAATTGTTTTTTTTCTCTTTCTGCAGTAGGGTGTACCTTGTCCCTTATTGTGATTGTTGTTATGTGTTGCTTTTCCATTCGGATGGTGTCAATGGTCTGGTTTGTATCAGGTATGAAAGGTGCGTGAATGGCCTGTAAAACGGTTGGTGCCTTGTCGTGGCTTTACAGCTCACGAGTTGCGAGTCACTGGTTCAGTTTTTATGCATTTATTTATTGACAGAGCATTTCATTTTTTTGAAATATCTTGTTAATAAAATTTTATGTATTGAACCATCACTCGCCCTCGTGCCAAATCCAACCTGTATGTGTGTGTCTTTGAGGAATAGATAGCCGTGCTTGAATGTTTTACTTTTGAGTAACTCTGTTAAGGTGTGGTATCATTTTACTCAGGAGAACAAGGGGAACGCTGGGTGGTAGGACATTTTTGCCGGCACGGCGATCCCACGCCAAAAAGTTTTGAAAAGTGCAATTTTTACCTGATTTTAAGGTTTGCAAGGAGTTCTGGGTAGGAAAACATTGGGGGACACACGCATGCCATACCTCCCTGGACTCTCCCGGGTGTCTAGTTTTCAGGACTGTTTGGGTTTGCTACTTTCCAAAGAATACCACCCAGCCCCGGGCCAAAAACTCAGGTGCCCGCCCCAAAAAAATCAAAGTTATATTGCTTCAGGGTATTTTGAATTCACCACCATACGATTTGGACCTTTTCCGTTTGCAGCCACTATGGCTACCCACGCAAGTGAGGTACCGTTTTTATCGGGAGACCTGGGGGCACGCTGGGTGGGAGGTAATTTGTGTGAGCCCAGTGATGCCACGCTTTCCCACACTAAAGCGTGTGAAAAAATTGATATTTTCCAGCTAAAAATGAGGTTTGCAAGGGATTCTGGGTAAAGGAACGTTGGAGGATCCACGCAAGCCATACCTCCTTGGAAGCCCCCGGGTGTCTAGTTTTCAGAACTGTTTGGGTTTGCTACTTTGCAAAGAATACCACCGAGCCCCGGGCCACAAACTCAGATGCCCCCCCCCAAAATCAAGGTAGTTTTGCAATAGGGTAATGTAAATTCACCACCGTACGATTTGAACCGTTTCCTGTTGCAGCCACTATGTATATCCACGCAAGTGAGGTACCATTTTTTTCAGGAGACCTAGGGGAACGCTGGGTAGGTGGAATTTAGTGGATCCACGCAGATTCCAGAACTTTCCACCACAGAAATGTGACGAAAATGTGTTTTTTTGGTCAAATATTTAGGTTTGCAAGGGATTCTGGGTAACAGAACCTGGTGGGAGGCAGTCGAGTCACCCCATCCTGAATTCCCCTGGGTGTCTAGTTTTAAAAAATGTATAGGTTTGCTAGGTTTCCCTAAGTGCTGGCAGAGCTACGGCGCAAAAACAAAAGGTAGTCTTTTTGGCCAAAACGTGCTAGATTTCACTGGGAAATTGAGGTGCAGCCATGTTGCGTATTGCGCTGTTTCATGTCGCAGCCACTATGCCTACCCACGCAAGTGAGGTACCATTTATTTCGGGAGACCTGGGGGAACGCTGGGTGGGTGAAAATGTGTTGATCCACGCAGATTCCAGAACTTTCCACCACAGAAATGTGAAGAAAATGTGTTTTTTTTTGTCAAATTTTTAGGTTTGCAAGGGATTCTGGGTAACAAAACCTGGGGGTAGGCAGACGAGTCACATCATCCTAAATTCCCCTGGGTGTCTAGTTTTCACAAATGTATAGGTTTGCTAGGTTTCCCTAGGTGCTGGCAGAGCTACGGCGCAAAAACAAAAGGTAGTCTTTTTGTCCAAAACGTGCTAAATTTCACTGGGAAATTGAGGTGCGACCATGCTGCGTTTTGCGCTGTTTCATGTCGCAGCCACTATGCCTACCCACGCAAGTGAGGTACCATTTTTTTCGGGAGACCTGGGGGCACGCTGGGTGGGTGGAAATTTGTTGATCCACGCAGATTCCAGAACTTTCCACCACAGAACGAAGAGGAAAATGTGTTTTTTTGTCAAATTTTTATGTTTGCAAGGGATTCTGGGTAACACAACCTGGGGGTAGGCAGACGAGTCACCCCATCCTAAATTCCCCTGGGTGTCTAGTTTTCAAAAATGTATAGGTTTGCTAGGTTTCCCTAGGTGCTGGCAGAGCAACGGCGCAAAAACAAAAGATAGTCTTTTTGTCCAAAACGTGCTAAATTTCACTGGGAAATTGAGGTGCGACCATGTTGCGTATTGCGCTGTTTCATGTCGCAGCCACTATGCCTACCCACGCAAGTGAGGTACCATTTTTTTCGGGAGACCTGGGGGCACGCTGGGTGGGTGGAAATTTATTGACCCACGCAGATTCCAGAACTTTCCACCACAGAAATGTGAGGAAAATGTGTTTTTTTGGTCAAATGTTTATGTTTGCAAGGGATTCTGGGTAACAGAACCTGGGGTAGGCAGACGAGTCACCCCATCCTGAATTTCCCTGGGAGTCTAGTTTTCAAAAATGTATAGGTTTGCTAGGTTTCCCTAGGTGCTGGCAGAGCTACGGCGCAAAAACAAAAGGTAGTCTTTTTGTCCAAAATGTGCTAAATTTCACTGGGAAATTGAGGTGCGACCATGCAGCGTTTTGCGCTGTTTCATGTCGCAGCCACTATGCCTACCCACGCAAGTGAGGTACCATTTTTTTGGGGAGACCTGGGGGCTCGCTGTGTGGGTGGAAATTTGTTGATCCACGCAGATTCCAGAACTTTCCACCACAGAAATGTGAGGAAAATTTGTTTTTTTTGGTCACATTTTTATGTTTGCAAGGGATTCTGGGTAACAAAACCTGGGGGTAGGCAGACGAGTCGCCCCATCCTGAATTTCCCTGGGTGTCTAGTTTTCAAAAATGTATAGGTTTGCTAAGTTTCCCTAGGTGCTGGCAGAGCTACGGCGCAAAAACAGAAGGTAGTCTTTTTGTCCAAAACGTGCTAAATTTCACTGGGAAATTGAGGTGCGACCATGCTGCGTTTTGCGCTGTTTCATGTCGCAGCCACTATGCCTACCCACGCAAGTGAGGTACCATTTTTTTCGGGAGACCTTGGGGAACGCTGGGTGGGTGGAAATGTGTTGATCCACGCAGGTTCCAGAACTTTCCACCACAGAAATGTGAGGAAAATGTGTTTTTTTGGTCAAATGTTTATGTTTGCAAGGGATTCTGGGTAACAAAACCTGGGTGTAGGCAGACGAGTCACCCCATCCTGAATTCCTCTGGGTGTTTAGTTTTTAAAAATGTATAGGTTTGCTAGGTTTCCCTAGGTGCTGGCAGAGCTACGGCGCAAAAACAAAAGGTAGTCTTTTTGTCCAAAACGTGCTAAATTTCACTGGGAAATTGAGGTGCGACCATGCTGCATTTTGCGCTGTTTCATGTCGCAGCCACTATGCCTACCCACGCAAGTGAGGTACCATTTTTTTTGGGAGACCTGGGGGCATGCTGGGTGGGTGGAAATTTGTTGATCCATGCAGATTCCAGAACTTTCCACCACAGAAATGTGAGGAAAATGTGTTTTTTTGTCAAATTTTTATGTTTTCAAGGGATTCTGGGTAACAAAACCTTGGGGTAGGCAGACGAGTCACCCCATCCTGAATTCCCCTGGGTGTCTAGTTTTCAAAATTTATAGGTTTGCTAGGTTTCCCTAGGTGCTGGCAGAGCTACGGTGCAAAAACAAAAGGTAGTCTTTTTGTCCAAAACGTGCTAAATTTCACTGGGAAATTGAGGTGCGACCATGCTGCGTTTTGCGCTGTTTCGTGTCGCAGCCACTATGCCTACCCACGCAAGTGAGGTACCGTTTTTATCGGGAGACCTGGGGAAACGATGGGTGGGTGGAAATTTGTTGATCCACGCAGATTCCAGAACTTTCCACCACGGAAATGTGAGGAAAATGTGTTTTTTTTGTCAAATTCTTAGCTTTGCAAGGGATTCTGGGTAACAAAACCTGGTGATAGGCAGTCGAGTCACCCCATCCTGAATTTCCCTGGGTGTCTACTTTTCAAAAATATATAGGTTTGCTAGCTTTCCCTAGGTGCCGGCTGAGCTAGGGCTCAAAAACAAAAGGTAGTCTCTTTGTCCAAAGAGCGCAAGATTTCACTGGGAAATTGAGGTGCGACCACGTTGCATTTTGTGCCGTTTCCTGTCGTAGGCACAAGGCTGACCCACACAAGTGAGGTACCGTTGTTATCGGGAGACCTGCGGGAACGCTGGGTGGGTGGAAATTTGTTGATCCACGCAGATTCCAGAACTTTCCACCACAGAAATGTGAGAAAAATGTGTTTTTTTTGTCAAAATCTTAGGTTTGCAAGGGATTCTGGGTAACAAAACCTGGTGGTAGGCAGTAGAGTCACCCCATCCTGAATTTCCCTGGGTGTCTACTTTTCAAAAATGTATAGGTTTGCTAGGTTTCCCTAGGTGCCGGCAGAGCTAGGGTGCAAAAACTACAGGTAGGCACTTTGCCAAAAAAGGGTCAATTTGTAACTGCAAAATTTAGGTGTGACCACGTTGCATTTTGCGCCGTTTCCTGTCGCAGGCACAAGGCCGACCCACACAAGTGAGGTACCGTTTTCATCGGGACACTTGGGGTAATTCAGATTTGTAAATCAACTGTTATTACCAATTGAGCTTTAATGCATTTCTCCCTTTCAATGAAAGACATTGTGTAAAAAAAAAATCTTTTTGAAAAATGACCAATAATTCTCATGCTAGTATGAGTATTCCCAATTTTGAAAATGTGCAATTATATACTGTTTCTGAACTCTATAATTTGTACCCAATTCATAAATACATAGGTGTCTTTCATACAGATTATTCCATGTATACATTTTCCAAGACAAAGTGCTCTATACCCAGTAAATGAAAAAATACCATTGCAAGTTGCTGCTCAGTTTTTGGATCTGGGTTCGTCAGGTTCTTGGTGAAACTACAAGTCCTATATATCCCCACAACCAGGAAGGTCTAACGGATGTAACGGTATATTGCTTTTCAAGAGCTGTCAAAATTAGAAAAAGTTATAGGTGAAAACGTTGAGACAAAAGACTGTTTTTTTCAACAAATTTTCAAATATTCCAATATCTAACTGTTAGTTTCTATAACGAAACCTTCATGGATTTAGACAAATAACCCCTTTCTGAATTCAGAATGTTGTCTACTTTTCGAAAATGTAAAGCTTTCCAGGATCCATTAGTGCTTTCAAACTCATTTCTACCATTAACTGGAAGGAGGTGGAAAGCTCTAAAAATAGCAAAAATAGGCTATGTCCCAGAAAAATGCCAAAACTGAGTGAAAAATTTCGGTTCTCTGACAAAAGACTGTCATTCCCTAAAAGCTGAGAAAATGGAGATTTCATCCCTACAAACCATTTTTTGATACCATTTCCAGGGAAAAATCCAGAGGCCTTCATTTGCAGCCCGTTTTTCCCATTTTTCTGAAAAAAACAAAAAAATCACTATATTTTGGTTAATTTCTGGGACCCCTCCAAGGGAATCCACAAACCCTGGGTGCCTTTAGAATCCACATGATGTTGGGAGAAAAGGACGCAAATTTGGCGTGGATACCTTATGTGGTCAAAAAGTTACAAGGGCCTAAGCGCGCACTACTCCAAAATGCCAAAAAAAGCCTTAGCACAGGAGGGGAAAAGGCCTAGCAGCGAAGGGGTTAACAGACCGGTAACTGTCTACTAGAAGGAATCCTGTGGGCTCTTTCAATTTCAAAGTCTTTTGCAAAGGAAATGTTCAAAGTGTGGGTGATCCACATCTCAAGGAACTCCATATAGGAGGCAGCATACTCTATGCCTTCCAGTAGAGCAAAATGTTTTAGGTTACCTCTTTGATTGCAATTTTCCAGATCCGTAACTACCAGTGAAAGAGACGCCAGTTTGGAGCACATTGAATCATTACGTTTTCATGAGCTCTTCCTGTCATTCTCCAGGCAGCATATATGGGATTCAACTTGTGTAACCCCATTGGCTAGGTCTTTAAAGACATTCTAGAAACCCTGCATGTCCATCTGCATGATATCTATGTTTGTTTTTGGCAATTCTGCTAGATCATGCAGGGCAGTAAGTCTTTAATTGAACAAGTTCTTTATTTGTAGATTGGTCAGATTTGGTCTTTAACAGAAATTCTGGTAGTGGCACAGTAAACTTAGGTCCACTGTTCCCCATAACGTGCGCGCTTGTGCATCCGCACACTGAAGTCTTCCCGAGCGCGCAGTGTCTCATAATTAGCACGCACACACCACTTCCTGCTAGGGCTCGCGTTCAACAGCAAGTGGCTCTGGCACTTGTTCATTTATTTTCTTAATAGTGCGAGTCTGCGGGGGAGATTGTGGGCCTTTGTGAAAGTATTCATGTTAATCGCAGTGCCGTCATGTCCTGCAATTAATAGGAATACTTTTACAAAGGCCCACAATCAGCTCCGCACTATTACAAAAAGGAATGCAGAGTCTAAAACACGATGTGTGCTTTCAGAATCTAAAAGCACACGTCGTGTTTTAGACTCTGCATTCCTTTTCGTAACAGTGCACAGCTGCGAGGTTGAATGTGTGCCTTTGAAATGGAATTCAGGTTAATTGCAGCGCACAGCGGAGGGGGCTGCAATCAACATGAAAACAATCTCAATGGCCCACAATCAACCCCACATCCGTGCCCTATTAAAAAAGAAATGCAGAGTTTCAAACTCTGGACTTCAGAGCGCTTTACAAGGTGCGATGATACATCGCACATATGGCATAAAACAGTTAAAATTGCAGCCAGGTTTAAGAGTGTACAGGACAATTCTGCAGCACTGAGGGCTGTTTAACGCTGTATGTACCCAGGCCATGGGGAAGTTTACGTGAGGTGAGGTCCTTGAGAGTGCTGAGAGGTTAAAGTGGCAGTCTGCTATGTATTGGATGAGCTGTCCAGATCTTTAGTCTCATTTCTGGAGAAGGGCAGTTATGGGGTGAGATCAGGCTAAACTTGGAGGTAACAAGTTTGGCTAAAAGTTTCAAGCGCATTTATTGTTTTCTACAAATCATTCCACCAGATACGCCCGCCTGACAGTGCCACCACTTTCAGGACTGAACTCCTTCTAATAAATGAGACGTTTGCATTTCCCCGGTCTGTAGCTTCTTGATAAAATTAGAAGTGCTCAGGACAGGTGGAGCTCTTCGTATGTAACAAGGACAGGGGTGAGGGGCTAATAATATCAGTGCCTAATTTGTAGGCCTGGGCGAAGCACTACGCTCCGCTCGCGGAGTTTGCGAAGTTTTTGCAACTTCGCACTACGCGAGCGGCACGTAGCACAGTGCGAACATGCGTAGTGCAGCGTAGCGTAGTGCAGTGCTCATTTTTTGCTTGTTCGCGGTCCTGAACGTCATGTTCGCGACCGCGAGCAAGCAAAATGACATCCCGGCGAGATTCTCAACGCGAGGAGGTCAGGTTTCTCATTGTGAGTGGTTGCGCATGCTCGCGACCGCTCTCAATGAGAAACTACCTGTTCGCGTTGAGAAAGCTGCCGCTCGAGTAATAATCTCCTCGAGCAGCAGAAAACTACAGCTCGCACTGTGCAAGATGCGTTTTCAATGCTTGCACAGTGCCGGATGCTTGTCCGCACTGTGCAATCATTGAAAACGCATCTTGCACAGTGCGAACATGCTACTACGCAGCTCGCGTAGTGCTACGTGAAGTTCGCGTAGTGCGAAGTGCACTTCGCGTAGCTTCGCGTAGCGCTACTTCGCGAACTACGCCCACCTGTAATTTGTGCGATTGTTTGCCAGTGCTCAGCATCTGCACTTATTTTTGGCAAGCCAGCATATAATGGAGCTATCTGTCTCTTTTTGTAACAGAGCACATCCTCAACAGTATGTAACGAATCAATGTACATATAAAAAAAAGAAAAGATAGATATCAGGGCGTCCAGACCATTCTCACGGCCTCAGCGACCTTGCATTTTCATTGGATGAGATTGAATCGTCGAAATTATTAGTGTGTGATGGTAGTAGGTATCGATGACACTTGCATTTAACAGCACTGTCTGTGGCTCTGTGTGGTGCAAGCAGAAATGGTGTCCTGTGAAATCTCTTGGGCCTTGGCACTCGATTCTTTACAAATTTATGACGGGCTAATATTGTGGTTTTAAAAAGTATGCAGCAGTGACACTCAATCGGTTGCAAGGACTTAAGCAGGATAAACACACCTTTCCTCTTTCCACCGATACTAGTGGCAGGATTGAAGTCTTGGCGAGTGTCTTTCAAGCGAATGGACGACTGAGGGCTATAGCTGTCCTGGGAGGACAGTTTATAAACAAGCATTGGCAAAGCCATTAGGTCTGGTGTTGGCAGCCAGCCTTCTGGCATTTCTGGTTTTGTCATGGTTTTTGCATAGCCTTGGTGTTTGTAAAATATGCCAAGCCTGCCTCAATCTTCAGGCAAAAAATGTTTTTGGGTCTAAAAAAATTACACATTTGCATCGTACTCACTGCACTGAGGGGAACTACTTTGTGTGTTGATATGTTCCTTGTGAAAGGGCAGCATGCCACAACTCATAGTGAATAAAACCAATGGCTGAAGCGGGCTGATAAATTAACCCTTAATACATGCTGGAGCAGCAGGTGGAAGAAAAATGTGAATATAACAGTAATGGACTAATGGATTAAGGGCCATAGGTATCAACACATTTCCCCATAGACACAGAATGGACAAAACCCTTTGATACATTTGGCCCATAGTCTGCTAAAACCACTAAAAGTAACTATATTATACCAATAATTTTTGTAGAATCAAAACGACTTGGCCAATTCAGAATAAGAAGTGAATAATCTTGAATGATAAAGAATCATAAATAATTGACCCCTGCAGTTTATTACCAGGTAATGTGTATGTGTCTTTATGGGCCCAGGTGAGTATATGGTATTAGAGTACCTGTTGCTGGTAAGCCGCTGGATCAGTTTTATGGCTAATGCAGACCTAAAAAAGACAATTAGTCTGGCATTTGCTGCAAGACTCTTACCTTTCAGAAAGACAGCAAGAGAGAAAGAGAAAGTGTGAAAAAAACAAAGCGAAAAAAGGAAAGCGAGAAAGTAGGACACGAGAAAGAAGGAAAGGGAAAAGGAAAGAAAAGGAATGAGAGATTGAAAGAATAATGAAAAAATGTAAGAGGAGGAAGGAGGAAAGAGAAGGATAGAGACACAGGGAAAGAAAGTAAAGAAACAATGTAAGAGAGAAGTAAAGAGAAGGAAAGGGAAAAAATAATGAAAGTTGGCGACAAAAAGAAAAAAAGTAAAGAGACAGAGAAGAAAAGAAAGAGGGAAAAAGGAAAAAGAGGATAATTTAAGACAGACCAGTTTCAAATGATCTGGTAGGCTGTAAACTAGCAACAGCCAGAAAAGCAAAACACTCCTTAAGGAATTTCAAACAGCAATTGCCGGAGATGGGATCTAATAAAGATGGAATGTGCATCAAAGGCGTCCTGCTATCAAACGAGGCTCCAAACACAAAGGCAACACTACAGTAATCATAAATAAAGAACACTGGCAATGAAGGGAACTCACTTGTGTGTGGATGTGCTCCTTGTGAAAGAGCAAAATGCAGACACTCAAAGTAATGTCAACCAGTGACTGACCGAATGTTGTATGCTGTAGTGGGCAAAAGAAAAATGTTGATGACAACAGACCAATGGATTGAGAGGTGGCTGACAACCCCTATATGTAAGCATGTGATACATATTTTAATAAAATCAAAAGGTCTTGGCTAACACCAGACCTAAAATGGGAGAATTTGAGTAGGTAGGTGGATTGTCAATCGCTGGCAATGGGTGACCTCCTCACTACAAGTGAGAAGTCCCATGCAGCATCGCTGAGCAGGGCAGCTCTGGGCCTTCAGCATAAAGAAGACACAAAGGAACAAACCAGCTGCACACATGAAATTCTTCAGTTCTGCCATGTATCCCCTTCCATGGTCTGCTATGGCATTAAGTCACTGTGCATAGACGAACCCAGACGTTCAGGTCCCTGGAATCTCTTGTGCATGCACTTATTGTTATATTTATAGTACAACGCTTTACAAATCTGCAGTCCCCCTCAGCATTCCTGCGCATGCACATATTGTTGTATTTAAAGTAGAACCTTTCTTTACAAACCTGCACTTCCCTCATCATTCCGGTGTACGCAGGAGCCCTTACAATTGGCCCCTCACAGGTGGAAGCCTGCTTTCCGAGATTACCTGTTCACACCTGAGCTGCTGCCGGTGCATGGCCTGTGGGGGCGAGCCGTGCCCTCCACTCTTCTCACGTTGAACCTTGGATTCTCGGGGCTTATGCAACAACGCACACCTGTCAGTGACTGATACCAGACAGGGCTACCGGGGGCTCCTGTGCAAATCACATGCTTTTATCTGTGAGTGCGTGCAGCATTTACCAGGAACCCTCTCCAAGGGAAACATGCGCAGTTCAGCGCTTCCCACGCTCAGCCTCACGAAATCAGAGCTGCGTAATTGGACAGTACGTAAAATGCTTACTTGAAACAATGACGCAAGCAGGAAGCACCTCGTTGAAATCTCCAGTGTCCTGCCTATAGCACCACATGGCCAACACTTGCTGCACTTTTGTAAATTCATCTCCAACACTCGCGGCCACTGACTCCTATTACACAGGCATTGTCAAGGTGCTAAAATGAGTGATTAATGCATTTTAGTGCAGTGTTGTGGACCACGCCTAATACGTACTACTTGGCAGGGCTGGGGTATTCATGTTAATTGCAGCGCATATGCGTGGTCTGGTTTCCGGCGCACTTAGCCTTGCTTGCAGTGCACAGAGACCTTACTCTGCCGCACATTGAGGAAACAAATTAGAGGGAACATTGCTTAGGTCCTTTCTGGCCTGTTTAAATTTTTTTGGGGTCTTTCATTTCTTTGTTTCTGCCTTCAGCCATAATTGCAAGTGAAAAGGGACACCCTGGATAATAGTGCCTTGACAGAGGGAAGTGTGTAATAAAAAGTACAAAGGTGACACAATGGTTTATTTTTGGTTGAACTTTGTGAGAGAGTGGCATTCCTGGCAAACAATAATGTTTGGTGTGGATACATAATAAATAATTAGGTATTGCACACATGGAGCTGTACGCTCAGTTGCAGGAAAAGTCAGTAGACAAATGGACTATTTCTTCCATCAAAAGAGAGCAATTGTGTGGCCAAACACAATCTTTTAAGTATTAATGTGACGATGTAATGTATCCACCATAACACCAATCCATTTAGCTGTTAAGTGTAGAATTTGCAAACTTTGGATGCCATTTTGTCCTAAAACATGATGCCTAACCTGAATACATAGAGACTGAAATAATGCTGCATAGGAGATAAAAGTGTTCCTGGCACACTCAGATGAGAAGTATAGGGATAGGTTGGCATGCTCACGTTCCACAAATTCTGGCAATCATCCAGTATATATCACATAATGCATGAAATGCATGGCAGCATCCATGTTTTGTGCCTGACCTTCACCTCAATCGATCGAGAGCTCCGGTGTTCTTGGACCGTTTTAGATGGAGGATGTGGTCTCCACCATCACTGTGATATCAGCCCAACTGGGTGACGTCAAGATGAGCCTCCCACACCGCCATTCAATCCTATAAAGTGGCTGAGGCACTCTTGATCTGCTGGAGCGTGGGCGCAGGTGGCCATCTTGGTCAAGAGCTGGTTATGCCCCCTCTATGTATTCACTCTTGAGGATCCCATCTAGGTTTCGAGGGTTCAGCTTGCAGGTTTGCCCAACTGAAAATCTTCCATTTCCTGAAAAGTATAATATCAATTAGCTGGACCATGCAGCAATCTTTAGTCAGATCTAGTAGGCTACAGGCCAGCTGGAGCAGACCAGCGTAGTAATAACAACAGGTGTGGGGGCTGAACATATCTAATATATGGTGTGCTTTTTCTACTAAACAGTCATTACTTTTACATTAGGAGTCAGTACATTGCATTATCTTGCAACATAAGGCAAATTGATGGTAAGCACAAAGGGTAGCGACCCTAATCGTTTGGATTTAGGGGTAGTAAGGATGTGTCAGGCCTCAGAGATGGGCTGCATTTAAAACTAGATGGTGTTAATGGGGCCCACATATAGGCTGTAAGGGGAATTGAGGAATGGGGTGGGTTTAAGGTTAAGAATGAGATTTTAGATTTAAGGGATAGGTTGGGTTTAGGGGTAGAAATGGATTTTAGAACAAAGGGATGGGCTGGGTTTGAGAACCAGTAAGATGTTTTAAGGCATTAAGAATATGTTGGTTTTAGAAGCCGAAAGCTGTGTTAGAGGGTGCACACCCAATCGATTAGGTAAAGAATAGGCAGTTGGGGACTTTCCCACTAAAGGGAAGCTTAAAATGGGGTTGGACTTAGTGGTAGTAGGGAGTTTTTAAGGTTTAGGGATGGGGTGTGTTTAGGAGTAGGGTGGATTTTTAATGCCTAAGGGTTAGCTGGGTCTAGGGAAAGGTGGAGTGTTTGAGGTGTTCCCCACCTCCCAAAAGAAAGGAAATTGAATGGGGGTTGTGGAGGTTTACCTCTCCAAAAAAGAAAGTATGAAATGGGCTTATTGTGTTGTGTAAATATGTAATTTTAGGAGTGGTATTCAAGGTGCTGGGGCTCTGGATGGAGTGTAATGTATATTTGGGTAACTAATCTTGGGGTGGGGATTTCTTTTATTTTGAATTAAATATGTACTTTAACTTTTAGGAGAGGGATGCAGGGTGCAAGTGGCATGGATGGGAAGTAACGTACTTTAGTTAAATAATCTTGAGATTGAGGGTTTCATTTGTGTAATGATGTGGCAATTTAATTTGGGGGAGCTATGGTTATAAAAATGATTATTTAAACATTTTAAAATGTTAGTATCTTTTTTACCTATATATTCTTTGTCAATATTTATATTTTAAAAAGTACATATACTACATTCACATAATACAATACATAATATCA
This sequence comes from Lissotriton helveticus, assembly GCF_964261635.1. Classification (NCBI taxonomy): domain Eukaryota; kingdom Metazoa; phylum Chordata; class Amphibia; order Caudata; family Salamandridae; genus Lissotriton; species Lissotriton helveticus. Next base: position 888,688,856 of record NC_136067.1, on the reverse strand, counting down.
ACTATTTTCACCATAATTGCATTTATTAATGAATGAAACATAATACTTTATTTTTATTTACATATTATATTAAAGTAAACATGTTTTCAATATTTTTGTTTTAAAAGTACTTTAATCATTTTTTTATCACTTAATTACTTATTTTCGTATTTAACACTGAAACCTTGCTGAAACCCTGGTGTAATCCAGACATAACCATGGCCATACCACCCAGATATATGATTTTGAGACTGGACAGAGCAGAAGGTTGAGGTGGAGGATTAGCCATTATCTTTTGTGACAGTTTCCAATACAGCTCTTTTGACATAGATTTTCTTAAAGGAGCAGAAAGCCCGGGCTTCTGCCTCAAAATCAACGCCTCACAATCTTTTGCTGGTTGCCTACTCTTTCATCCTCTGGGTTCTGGATCGAGCTTGCTAACCACTTTCGGAAGGCAATCGACCCCCTCTTTCTTCACCACACTAATTTCAGCATCCTGGGAAACTTCAACTTTCATTGTCATGGCACAGACCACTCTGAAGCTATCATCCTTTGAGACTCCTTATAAATATTAGGTCTCCCCAACTGATAAATGCTCCCACCCATGCATTTTGACACATCCTTGATGGGATCTGAGCGAACCATCCTTGGTTCACACCTGGAGCTCCAATTGTTCAATCCTGGTTGGATCACTGTTTAGTCCCCTGTGGGGAGGAGGAGCGGCAGGAGCACCCTTTCGCCGACGAGGAGGAGGAACAACACCCCACTTCCTGGTTGCCAACAATCCAGAACCAGGAAGACTGCAGCAGCGCTCTAGAAGTTGAGCGGCGGAAGGGGGAGGAGTCGCGTCATCTAGCGGAAACAGGAAGAATAAGAGGCGCGGGATTAGAACGGACGGTGTGCAAGGACGGAGAGGAGGTAGCGGAGCACCTGGCAGCGGAGGACCGAAGTGAGGAGAGCGTACGACCGAAGAGAGGAGAGCGTGCTAAGAGTAGCGGAGGACCGAAGAGAGGAGAGCGTGCTAAGAGTAGCGGAGGACCGAAGTGAGGAGAGGGTGAGAACAGCGGAGGACCGAAGAGAGGAGAGCGTGCTAAGAGCAACATAGACCAACGATCCAGACTCTGCTTCCAAACCCGGCGGGCTGAAGGGAGAAGAAGCCACAGGTCCTGCTGCTGCGGTCCGAGAGGCGGGCCGCAGCTCAAGGCAAGTGTTGTTGAAAGGGGCATTCTGGTGGGGTGTGTGGGGAGAGGGGAGGTAGTACGTTTTGGGAGGCGGGAGGTAGGGCACGTCCAGAGGTGAGCCTGGCACAAAAGAACACCCCCCCCTTTGTTGACGGTAGCACAACCACTTAAAGCTGAGAGCAGAACAATAATCCCCGGTTGTTTTCTTTTCCCTGAGGCTCCAAGAACCGGGATATCGGACAAAACCCCTGAGGCTCCAAGAACCGAAAAAACCCCAGAGAAGAAAAGAAAAACCGGAACAATCCGGACCTGTAGTGTGGTGTTAAAGCAATTGGGCTTCTTAATAAAAGTGAACCTTAGAACAAAGTCACTACTCTGGTCTCGTACTCTGTACACCACTAGCTCCTGACAAAATTGGTGTCAGAAGTGGGATATATCAATGGCGCCATGACACAGCCCGTGCCTATCCTTGTTGAGAATATCTTCACCCAGTTAGCAGAGGGACAGAGACACCTTCAGCTGGTTTTTAAACAGCAGCTACAAACAGCCAAAACAGAAAGGGATACCCTTCAAGATGCAATAAAAGAACAGGCCACCCTTCTCACTACTAACCAACAGGTACAGGACACAGCTATCCTGCGCCTTACAGATGCTATAGCCACTGCCCGTATCCATCCCAATGTACCCAGTTCTGTTTTACAAAAATTCCAGGAAGGAGAGGACCCGGACTACTTTTTCACAAACTTTGAGCGAGTAGCAACAACTGCCTCCTGGCCCAGAGAAAGATGGAGCCAGTATATAGCACCCCTTCTTTCAGGCGAGTTGCAGGCGGCATACCAAGCTGAAAATCCGGCAGGCAGAACAGCATACGAGGACGTAAAAAAAGCCATACTCGAGAGACTCGGTTGCGACCAAGAGTACTACAGGGCCAAGTTCAGGAAAGAAAGGTGGAACCCAGGAGACAACCCCCGGGCCCTGTACTATCGGATTCCGGATTTATGCTTCCGGTGGCTGGCTCCCCACGAAACATCCATAGAAGATCTGATGGCAAAGGTCTTCTTAGAACAATTCCTGGATGCCTACCCCCTTCCACTCGCTCCTGGATTAAGCAACACCCCAATCTTACCCCTACTGTAGCGGTGGACTTAGCCTGTGCATATCACAGAGCACTGGAATTCTGTACTAGCCTTAACAAAGTACCTTTTCCCAATCCCCGGCCAGGAACCTCCAGACCCCAAAGCAGACCAGAACCTAGGATCCCCTTCCTTCCCCGCGTTCCATTTAGGCCGGCCACCCCAGGACCTGGTGCAAGCCCACAAGGACCCCAATGTGATCATTGTTCTGAGTGGGGTCACATAGCCCGACACTGCCCACATAGAGCCCAACCAGCAAACCCATGGAGATAGGGTATTCCAAGGGACGGGTATACGTCATAGGCAAGGGACATTGCCAGTACAAGAGAGAAGTGTTCCTCAATGGAAAAAAAACAACAAGCCCTACTGGATACTGGTTGTCGTGTATCTGTGGTTGACAACTCTCTAGTGCATCCCCAGCAGATAGAAAAAAGATGAGACTGTATACGTGACCTGTGTTCATGGTAACACCAAAAGGTATCCAGTAGCGGAAGTATTGCTTGAGGTATCCAACGACCCCCAATTGCGCCGAGTGGGCGTCATACCCTCTCTGCCAGAGGCTGTCATAATAGGGACAGATCACCCCAGGTTCGATCACTACATTGGCGAAGCCAAGAAAGACCCCACAAACTGGTGGAGGAGGCCCCTTTTGGAAACAGTGAAGTAGAAGGGACAGTAGGGAGGGACTGTAAAAGCAGAAACGAAAAGAGAAAGGACAAAATCGAGTTTTCTCAGACAAAAGGACGGTCACATGTTTTTTCTGTGACCCCTACAGACACGGTTGGACCTGCCCATAGTTTCCGGTCAGCCCAGATGGACGATAATACCTTACTTCATGCCTGGGAACAAGTACAAGAACAGGACAACAACAAGGTAGGACCCTATTTTTTTGTACAATGAGGTTTGTTGTATAGGGCCACAAAAAGGGGTGACACGTTAACAACCCAGCTCCTTGTGCCGCTGTCCTTTCGTAGCCATGTGTTGGAGCTCGCCCATAATTATACTGGGGGAGGACATTATAGCAAAGAACAGACTCTCACGTATCTGTTAAACAAGTTCTATTGGCCCGGTGTTTATAGAGATGTGGCTAAGTATTGTGCCGCATGCCCTCGGTGTCAATACTCCAATCCTGCTGGTATCAAAAAGGCTCCCTTATATCCTCTCCCCATCATCGACGTACCGTTTAAAAGGGTGGGTATGGATATAGTTGGGCCCCTAACTTCCTCAGCAAGAGGCCGTAAGTATCTGCTAGTGATTGTAGACTACGCCAGTAGATATCCGGAAGCATTTCCTTTGTCTTCCATGACTACTCCTGTAATAGCCAGAGCCATGATTACTCTATTCTCCCGAGTCGGATTCCCTGAGGAGATCCTCACCGATCAAGGGACCCCCTTTATGTCCCATCGGATGTCCCACATATGTGAGATCCTAGGCATTAGGCAGATATGGACTTCTGTCTATCATCCTCAAACAGATGGCCTTGTGGAGCGATATAACAAAACCATAAAGAACATGCTCCGCAAGGTCATCTCAGACACAGGAAGGAACTGGGACCAACAATTACCCCTTATACTGTTTGCCATAAGGACTCACAAACAAAAGTCTACTGGATATTCCCCCTTTGAGATCCTGTTCGGTCGAAGACCCCGAACATTGCTAGATATGGCAGCAGAACAGTGGGAGGAGGAAGAGGAGGAGGGCAAACCACTACCTCAATATGCGGCCGACCTAAAGAATTCCATTACTCGCATATGGGGTATGGTCCATGACCATATGGAGGACGCCCAATCATCTCAAAAACCCTTTATGACCGTAATTGTCAGTTAAGGACTTTCCAATCAGGGGACAAGGTGCTACTGCTCCTTCCCTCATCCGACAATAAGCTGCTGTCCAAATGGCAAGGACCGTACACTATAGAGCAACGGATAACCCCTGTCACGTATAGTGTACTTCAACCCATGCATCCAGGGGGAAAACGGATATACCATGTGAATCTGCTAAACAAATGGGTAGAACTCCCTGAAAAGGCAGGAGAGGGTCAGTCTTCTCTTCTGGTGACTGCACAGAAACCCCTGAGCATTCCTGTGATCCCCACTGATACCTCCTCCACAGAGAAAGTTCCCATAGGAGAGGTGATAAAACCCAGCCCAAGAACCCAACTTGAAGCCACCCTTGCCCCGTTTCCTGGTCTCTTTTCATCCACCCCAGGACTAACTTCGATGGTACAACACGATATCATCGTCCTAAATGACACCATTATCAAGCAGAAACCCTATAGGATACCCGAGGCCAGGAGGGTGGCTTTAGAAAAGGAGGTATCCGCCATGCTAGAGGCCAACATCATAGAACCCTCCACTAGCAACTGGTGCTCTCCCATTGTGATAGTGCCAAAGCCCGATGGAAGTCTGCGTTTTTGTATTGACTTTAGGCAGGTCAATAACGTCACCAAGTTTGATACCTATCCAATGCCAAGGGTCGACGAGTTGCTAGAAAAGTTAGAGGCTGCAACCTACATGACAACTCTCGACTTAACGAAGGGTTATTGGCAGATACCCTTATCACCACAGGCCAAAGAAAAAACAGCCTTTTCAACCCCCTCCGGCCTCTACCATTTCCGTGTATTGCCCTTTGGCCTACATGGGGCCCCCGCTACGTTTCAGAGGCTTATGGATCGCCTCCTTCAACCACACCGAGATTATGCGGCTGCATATCTCGACGACATCGTTATATTCAGTGCAACCTGGGAAGAATACTTAAAACATCTCTTCGAGGTGTTCTCAGCAATCCAGAACGCCAGCCTGAGAATCAATCCAAAAAAATCTATGTTAGCCACCGATTCCATTCATTACTTGGGATATACCATTCAGGGTGGCCATCTAAAACCACAGATGAGCAAAGTAGAAGCAGTAAAAGCGATTCCTAGTCCCAAGACGAAAAAGGATGTTAGATCCTTCTTAGGGTTTATCGGCTATTACAGACGCTTCATCCCACACTTTTCCACTCTAGCAGGACCCCTTACCAACCTACTAGCAAACAACCAACCCACCCGTATCAAAGCTTGGGAGCCAAGACACAAAGTGAGTTTTCAAAACCTTAAGTCTGCAATATGTTCCACACCTGTCCTACGTTGTCCGAATTTCCAGAAACACTTTGTGTTACAGACTGATGCCTCAGGAGTCGGCCTAGGTGCAGTCCTTCAACAACCTTATCATAACGGGGAACTGATACCTATATTGTTCATTAGCAGGAAATTGTTTCCTAGAGAAATGCATTATTCCACAGTTGAAAAAGAGTGCCTGGCCATCAAATGGGCAGTTGAGGCCCTGCAGTACTATCTTTTAGGGCGTTCGTTTACTTTACTGACTGACCATGCACCCCTCACTTGGCTGGCTCGAAACAAGGATACCAACCAACGCATATTTCTATGGTTCATGTCCTTACAACCTTTTTCGTTTCAGACCCTGCATGTTCCCGGTTCCAAACAGGTCTGCGCGGACTACTTATCCCGACATCCCTACCCCAAATGGCCACCCCGCCCGTTCTTGAGGGGGAGGATGTGTGGGGAGGAGGAGTGGCAGGAGCACCCTTTCGCTGACGAGGAGGAGGAACAACACCCCACGTCCTCGTTGCCAACAATCCAGAACCAGGAAGACTGCAGCAGCGCTCTAGAATTTGAGCGGCGGAAGGGGGAGGAGTCGCGTCATCTAGCGGAAACAGGAAGAATAAGAGGCGCGGGATTAGAACGGACGGTGTGCAAGGACGGAGAGGAGGTAGCGGAGCACCTGACAGCGGAGGACCGAAGTGAGGAGAGCGTAAGAGCAGCGGAGGACCGAAGAGAGGAGAGCGTGCTAAGAGTAGCGGAGAACCGAAGAGAGGAGAGCGTGCTAAGAGTAGCTGAGGACTGAAGTGAGGAAAGCGTGAGAGCAGCGGAGGACTGAAGAGAGGAGAGCGTGCTAAGAGCAACAGAGACCAATGATCCAGACACTGCTTCCAAACCCGGCGGGCTGAAGGGAGAAGAAGCCACGGGTCCTGCTGCGGTCCGAGAGGCGGGCTGCAGCTCAAGGCAAGTGTTGTTGAAAGGGGCATTCTGGTGGGGTGTGTGGGGAGAGGGGAGGTAGTACGTTTGGGGAGGCGGGAGGTAGGGCACGTCCAGAGGTGAGCCTGGCACAAAAGAAACCCCCCCCCTTTGGTGACGGTAGCACGACCACCTAAAGCTGAGAGCAGAACAATAATCCCCGGTTGTTTTCTTTTCCCTGAGGCTCCAAGAACCGGGATATCGGACAAAACCCCTGAGGCTCCAAGAACCGAGAAAACCCCAGAGAAGAAAAGAAAAACCGGAACAATCCTGACCTGTAGTGTGGTGTTAAAGCAACTGTAGCGCTAGCAGTTAGGGAGGTGGAGTGCCATGCTGAGTTTTTGCATCAAACCTTAATCAATGTTTTGTTTTGTTTTCTCTTTCAGCAAGCGGAAGGTGGTGTTTGGTCAGAGTCCAAAGCAGCAGGTCACCAAGGAGGCAGAGCTGCTTCTAAGGACTCATCACATGAGCCGGACAGTGGCAGGATCCAGGAGCAGGTAAGTGGAAAACAATGAGGCCAAGCATCCACTTGCACTCACATGGCTGCCGAAGCACGATAGGCAGTTAGAGCACATTTATGGGCGGCCAGATGTAGTCATTATGTGCATACATCGCAGTCCTACCACTGCCACCAGAAATAGTTATGCAAGAATTACAATCAGGTGTGTGCAACCATATCCTAAAGGGATGCACATCCAATAAATCCCTTCACTTAAGTACCATATAAACCCCAGGGAGGTAGCCCTCCATTTGAAAGATAAAGGGTCATATTATCAAACAATTTACAGCCGCTTTAGCGACACTTTTGTGATGCTAACGCAATGTTAATTTATCGCCCTATTATCAAGCTGTCGCTTGTAAGCGTTAGCTTCAGCTTTCTGGTCATCGCGGCCAATTTTCCTATACCAGCGATATTTTTTGCTAATGATATGCAAAGTAGGCGTTCCTTCTCAAATTTTCACAAAAAAGACGCTAATACCACATCGCACTATTAGCAAAGATGGCCCGGACCCATGAAGCAATAAAAAAAGTCACGCTAAGGCCCTTTAGCAGCAGGAACTTAAGAGCAGAAAAAAGCTGGTCTAAAAATGGTGAAAAAGGGAGGTATATAAGGGAGAGTAGCCCACAGACGCCATGGAGGTAGTATTCATTCAGCTTGGAGCCCCATGAAGGCAACAACCACCACAGCCACTGCCACCTCCCCCAGGACCACCACTGAGGCAGCGCCGAAGAAGACTGTGGGTCCTGCGCAGACATCTCAGCCTTGCAGACCTAATGCCAAAGGATATCATTGCCCAGTACAGGCTCAAAAGGACATCCATCCAACACATCCTGAACCTGATAGCCCACAGGCTGACGGCACCAAAACAGCTGATAACCAACATTCCTCAGCAGACAAAGCTGCTGGTTGTGCTGCACATGTTGGCGTCTGGGACCCTCCAACCAACAACAGCCAGAGTCGGCTGAGTATCACAGGCAGCCTTTTCAATCTTCCTCCCTACTGTCTTGGATGGCATACTCAGCCTGATAGCCAGCACCTTCACTTCCCCAACACTGTACAGGAACAGATTGCGACCAAGCAAGGCTTTCATACCATAGCCGGATTCCTGCAGGTCTTGGGGGCAATTGACTGCACACATGTCCTATTTGTGCCCCCTGTGGACAGTGCACACATATACCGCAACAGAAAGCACACACATTCTATGAATGTGCAGGCAATAGTGGTCCACCGGGGACTGTTCACCAATGTCATAGCCAAGTTTCCTGGGAGTGTGCATGATTCCTACATCTTTCAGCAGTCCATCATAAACCAGCTTTTCCAGGATGGCACATGCGGAAATGCAGTTCTTGTTGGTAAGTACCAACTCAACACACCACACACCTCATCTCCACATACATGCAACTCCCAATTGTTAGAATGCACATGTCATAATCTCTCTTACAACATGCCCACTTACCAGACACAACAACACAAGGAACTGTGGGAACTGTGGCTAGCTATGTAGACTAACCATCCCCAAAGGCTTAGCCCCCCGCTACTCATTTGCAAATGTTGGGAGAGGTGGGAACCAAGTATGTGTGACGGAGGGACTTGATCCATAATGAAAGTATGTACACAAGGCACAGTGTGTCGGGGTTGTGCTGGACAGTTGGGACAAAGTTGAGTGCAGACCTGCCCATGTGGGCATATAGTGAGTTTCCGTAGTCCAGCATGATGGCAATGACTGTGTGGATGACTGTCTTAACTGACAATGGGGGGATCCATTTGAAGGTTGCATGGAAGATGCAGAGGCAGTTGAAGCAGCTGCAGACCACTGAGTAGACCTGTTGGTTCATGGAGAGGGAGGAGTCACATACGGTGGCTACGTATCTAGGCTGGGGAGGAGGTTGCTGAAGCAGTCGTCCCACCAGGTGATGCCACATGCTGATGGTTTCGTTATGAGGATGAGGACTCATGTCTCCTCTGCGTATAGCACCCCCCAGCTGGTGATCATTCAGGTTGCAACTGACAGCAATCCCTCCTGGAAGCCAAGCTTGGTGTGTGGGCGTATTGTTGATGGAGAATATGAGCTTTGTGTCTTTGTAGGTGGGGATGTTTAATGGTATCCTCAATCTTGCACCAGTTCTTCTCCATGTGTCAGCAGATGCATGTGCCATCTTTGAGTTTGTTTGTGACCGAGGTGGCATTTCTTGCACGCTGTATGTTGCAGTTGCATAGTGGTACGAGTGTGTATGCGCAGTTGGAGATAAATGTCAGTAAAATTTGATATAGTGCCATTGGTGACTACTGCGGCTTTGTGGGTGTTGCTCTTGGTGGTGTGTAGCATCACCTCGTTGACTGAGCTACACTAACTTTGTGTGGGTCTGCATGTGGTCTAGGGTGGCTTGGGGTTGACCGACGAGGAAGTGTATGTGTTTTGTGGTCACTACATGTGCGTTTAGTGAGGTTGACAAACTAGTCAAAGTTCACACATGCTAAGAAGGTGTCAAAGGTGTGCCATGCCTTGTGGCTCATAGTGGTGAAGATTTTGGACAGTCTGATGTCAGCAAACATTTCACAGATTGTAATGGATTTTGTGTACTTGTGGTATGTGTAAATCATGAAACATAGGTTGTCCTCTGGGCACACATCCTAATTGTAGAGTGTTGTTTTGGGGCAACAAGTCAATAGAGTGTGTCTGTTGTGTTAATTTATGCAATTTAGGGTGTGGAATGGGGTAAAAGATGAAAACTAGGGGCTAGATGTAGGTAATTGTAAATTACTGATTCAAAAATACCGAATTTTACTGATTCGGTATTTTCGAATCGGTAATTGCTATGTAGTTAAAAATTCGGTAAAAAATACCGAATCGGTAATATTCGGTATTTACCGAATCGGTTTTTACCGATTCGGTAATTGCCATTCACTCCTTTGGGCATGGAGGGCCATAGGAATGAATGTCAATTACCGAATCGGTAAATACCGATTCGGTAAAATAGGGAAATAGTCAAGGGTGGCAGAGTGTCACTTTGACACCCTGTTGCACCCCTGAATAGTGCTGGTGTGCACATGTGGCATACATACATGCCCTCAGGGCATGTATGTCTGTCACATGGCACAGGAGTAAATGCACAGATTTGCATTTATGAGGAATTCCTTATTTACCACCAACCAATAGTTGGTGGTAAATAACTAATCCTTAAAGCACAAAAGCACTCTTTCAAGTGCTTCCTACATCTCATTTACCGATTCGGTAAATACCGAATCGGTAAATGATGATTCGGTAAATACCTAATCGGTAAATACCGATTCGTTATTTACCCAATCGGTAAATATACCACCTACATAGGAAAAGCCTATTACCGGTCGGTAACGGCTGTTACCGACAGGTATGAGCCTACCTACATCTGGCCCTAGGTGTGAAATGGGGTTAATGATGAAAAATGGACGTGAAATGGGGTAAAACATGAAAAATGGGCATGAAATGGAGCAAAAGGTGTTTTTAGGGTGTCATCTGCAATTACCTTTGAGCCCACTTCCACCTCAATTTCATAAAACACCAAGACACATTGCTGGACCACACACTGGACGCGGCAGCCGGACCACCCGCAGCCCTGAGACATCAACCAGACCACCATCTCCAAATGGACACCAGGCACGGATGAAGACACCACCTACACCATGAAAGGCATCTACTCGGGGACCGACACAGATCCCTGGACCCCTCACAACTACCACAGAGCTGCATCTGCCAATGCTCACGAACCACTATGCAACATCAACACCACCTTCAAAACATGCACCTGCACAGACAAATGGAAGCGTGCAGAAGTCATGGCCCTGCTCAAGAGGCACACAGCTGACTCCACCGGCCTCAAGAACTATTGGACTATCTTGCTCCTCACCTTTGCAGCCAAATCCATCGAGACAACTGTCAACAGGGAACAGACAAGATTCATCAAAGAGAACGCCATCCTCAACCCAACCACAATCAGGATTCAAAAGCAAGCACAGCACTGAGACCGCCCTACATGATGCCACAGACGACATCAACACACACCTGGACCAAGGACACTACGCAGACCGCATCCTACTCAAACTTTCAGCAGCCTTCAACAACGTCTCCCACTGCACACTAGTCACCAGACTACATGACGCAGGCATCAAAGGTACTGGATCCAATCATTCCCCACTGTAAGCAGGCAAAGGAGCAGACTGCCAGACTTTATCTCTGATCCCACGCCAATGGCCTCCAGAGTCCCACAGGGCTGATCACTGAGCCAGAGCCTCTCCAAAATATACATGGACCCCCCTCGCAGACATCGTCCAACAACACAGCCTCACCATCCTATCCCACACTGACGAAACCTAGCTCATCCTCTAACCCACAAAAGACCACACTACAGCCACTATCAATTTCCTGAAAGTAATGCATCACGTTGCAGTCTGTATGACCACCAGTTGTTTGAAGCTCAATCCGAGAAAACAGAATACCTCTTCCTTGTAACCAGCCCTTCAGCATGGGACAACACCTTTTGGCTCACGGTCTTCAGAAGGCCACCTCTACCCACAGACCATGCTAAAAACATCAGCATCATACTCAACTCATCACTCAACATGCAGCAACAGGTCAGCAGCACTGTCACCTACAGCTGCTTCAACACACTCCACATCTTCTAGAAGTCTTTCAAATGGTTGTCCCGCGAGTCAAGGTAGACAGTCACCCATGCACTCATCACCGGAAGACTGTACTATGTAAATGCACTTCATGCTCTGCAAACTACAGACTATACAGAAACACCAGCCGCCAGCCTCGTCTTCGTCATCCCCTGGCATATACACATCAGCCAACACCTACAATGACTCCACTGGCTCACAGAGGAGAAATCAGTCAGCCTACAAATGCTTACACTTTGTGAAACTAAGGAGTTAGGTCCGTTTGGGGCTTGGGGTAGGCTGGACCTTATTATAACCAAAAATCACGAAAATGTGCCTTCACCACCCTCTCTTACATCTGATCTTAACTATGAAGGTCAATCAACAAAAACTTTGGGTTGACCTGGTATTTTTATTTATACCATTTTATTTATACTTTCTTTTTAAAACTTTTTTTGGGTTAGTTTATGCAAAAAAGTGGAACTGTACATTCATATATTTACACTAATATACAATGCAATTCACAAACATAAATTCACATTCCATATGTACACTAAATCAAAAAAAATATAATACATCATACATCCCAAAGAAACCTTTAAACAAGACAAAACATTATATAATCATGTTTATTTTCTATTCCCAAAAATCCGATTGAAAAATAGATCACTCAACACATTGTACAATACAAAATATTACTCATCAGCCTATTTGCGTGCAGATTGTTACCGCTTTCTCAAAAACTGGCTGCATATAGACAGGAAGTGATGTCTGCATGCTTCCTGTTTACTAGAGTAGTGTTTTGCACTTTCACTTTCTCTTTCGAGCACATTGCTGGTGGTTGTGGAGAGTGTTGGAGGTGTTTGGTAGTGCGTGCTGCAGTGTTGACTGTTGCTGTGTCCTGTTGATAGTGTCTGTGAAGTGTTGTGTACTTATTTTGTGTGTTTTTTTGTCTCTTGTACTCAAATTTGGCAGGTGTTTGTCTGGGGTAGTTAACTTTCTTAGTAGTTTTGGGGATATATGAGAGGGTTATAATGTTTGTCTGTGGGCTCACAGGTGTGCAGGGCGATGCTGGGTGTGGGCAGGGAGGGTAGGATATTCGAGGGGGCATTGGAGGGCTTCCTCTGGATGATACATTTCTACCTGCCCTTGATGTTGGAGCGGGGAGGCCGTATCCTTCAAGGATACACTGTCAGTGTGCGGAAGATGAGGTCTGAGCATGTGCGGGTGCAGATGCTCCGGTTTTTGGAGTGGACCGTACCGTGCGCCAGTGGAAGCACCACTGGCAGGATCTGCTGGCCCGTGAAGCTGACCTCTTGGACTACACGGGAGTCATAACTGGCATTCAGGGTGGTAAGTACAAACTCTACATTTAATTGTGATTGCTTTAACTAAAATAAATTAGGACGTGTGAAACTAGTGTCACAGTAAAAAAAGGTTGCTGAGTGAGGTGGGAGATGTAAGGCGCTCTACGCATAATATTGGCACACCCGAGACTCAACGCTGCATCATATTGACAAGCATATGGTGCTAGTCTGTGTTAACCACTGCGCAGGAGCAAAACTTAGCTAGCACTGTCGTGCCATAGCTGGGACACCTGCACAAAACGTGCGTACATGCAGAATATTGTTTGTGTATGGCAGGGATGACTGTACATGCACTATCCAAGGAACTGTTCATGTGAGCTGTGTGCTGGCCAAAAGGTAGTGTTAAAATGCTGTCTTCATGAATTGTGTTACGTTACCTACGCTACCCTTGAACATAGTTGATGTGTGACAATGTATTTAATAGGAACAAATGGTCAAATTAAATTGGACATGTCCAGATTGTCATACACCAACAACCTCTGTGAAACTGCCTTGTGCGATCGGCAGCAATGCAATTGTACACAGAGCATGTATAACATCATGATGCATGTAGTAATGGTGTCTTGTGGATGTTTCACACTACTAGCATGTGCATTTCGGTTTAGTTTTTCCCCATTCAGCATTCCCTGTTCTGCTGTGAATGCCATTCAAAGTGGAGACCATCATGAACCCAACATGAAATGCAACACTACAGTTACGTAGCATTTTCTGTTATGGTAATAATTGGTATGAGGACTATGACACATATGATTTAACGACTGATACCAACAGATATATTTTTTCTTGTCTCACAGATGGTTGGCCAGCAATCACACAGGGGGATATTCACAGCTTCGAGGACCGACACGCCACTGGTGAGTTAGGACATAATATTTTGGCATAGTGCATTGTCATGGATGTGTGGGTCAAATGATCAACGTTGTGGTATGCAGTGTGATGATATATTGTTGAAGTCAGAAGTGTGCACAAATCAGTAAGTGAAGTATGAGCAATCCTCAGTCTGTGATACACATAGTAAGTAAGGTGCATATCATCAAGACCCTATTGACAACACAACAACACTTTCACTGATGTGGTGTTGTCAATGGGGGCCTAGCATCATGAGCGAGCCAGCCAGCGTTAATCCACTTCATGTATAATAACGCTTCATTTGTAATAAAGGCACACTTTTACGCTGTGTTTAGCGTGAAACTGGCGTGTAGTGTGTGCTGCGGCAGCGTTCCACAGCAACACCCATTGTATTTCACGCTGCCCCCTATGTACAAGTGCGGTGTTGATAGAGGGCAGGGCAAAATTTAACAACAGTGACATCCTGGTCGTAATCTGGCTAAATGAGGATGCACGAAGCAGCACACATGAAAGTTACAACATGGTATACTAGGATTGGTTATGGCCATGAAGGGGCACCTTCCTGTTCAGAAACAAACCTGCCCTGCACACACATACCCTTGCACTCTGGTGCATGTGTGCCTGTTTAGCCGCTAAGTTGTGCGATTGCCACCATCGCAGGGGGGGAATGCACATCTGCACCACATCCTTGGTAATATGTTTCAGACTTGCGTTTCCAAATTGGCAGAGAGAGCCATTAATTCAAGGAGGCTAACGCCTGTCTCCACCACTTCCTTGTCAATATGCCACTAGGTCTATGGGTTCTGTCACCACAGCACATGCCTGTGGATTACACAGGACACTGATAGGAAAGGAGACATGTAAGTGGGGTTGCTGGTGACTATCAGATGACATGGAATGCATGTACATCATTGCATGAGATGACTGTGCAAGTGTGCCCGATGATGCACAAGGAGGCATTGCTTTTCAGTCTGCAAGTGCGCAGACACAGTTCGGCAGTGTGTGTTTGTAGGTCTGCTGCATCCCATCTTCACGCTAATATTTTGCCTGTGAGGGATCTACATTAATTGAAGCTCTAGAGAGGGTGCTACTACATGGAATATACCCCGAGAGCAAATCACTTCCAGAGAAAGTTGTCCCCGCAGTATACCTGTTTGAAGCGCTCAACTAACTGAACAATACTTAATGTCATAGCGCTTACAGGCATTGTTTGAATCACCGACTGGTGTAATTGCTTGAATTAATCGTTAGATTTGAATTGATTGTCGTCATGTTTAAGTTTTTGAATTGTCCAGTTTTTTATGTGTTTATTAACATTTATTCATGAGGAATGTATAAATGAATGAAATGTGTATTCTTTTCATGTTTTAAAGAAATGAAAGGATGTTTGAAATCAAGTTGAATCAATACAACTGTGAAAGTAAAATGCAATGACGTGATGCGTTGTATTTCCAAATCTGCATGAGTAATTAGCAGTTCCAAAACTGGTGGCCAGGTAATCCTTTTTGAAAAAAAAAAAAAATCTTCAAAGAAGTGGCAGCGTGTATCTTCAAGCCAGGCATATCAATGGCACGTTCCCCAAACACAAAGCAATGGTGGCCCGATGAATCTCATTGGCATGTTTGTCCACTGCAATGGTGTTGACAAGCTGTCTCCTTGAGGTCATTCCCTGATTGACTCTGGACCAGGTGTGGGAACTCCAAACTGGTGTCATTACTATGCATGCATTTCCCACACATGTTTTGGCTCTGCCTCCATTGCTGTCCCATTTATTTTACAATGCAGATCTATCAAACGCTATATGTGAGAAAGCATTACCCCTAAAAACACTATGAGCATCATGACTCAAGGTTGCCGTTACAATGGGGAATGCATTGTGACTTTTTGCATTGCAAAGGCATTCCTATTTTCATTCACTACTGGGTGAGTTTAGCGGATACAAGACATGCATGAGTGATTGAGAATTTAGAGGAAACGATGTTTCCCCCTCTCTGCGGCAACACTTCACATATTGTGTAGTAGTGTTGGAGAGCGGGACAGCGCATCATGTATAATTCAGCGTGCTTCAATACAATGGGTTTACATGTGTGCTGCATGATGCCCGGATAGCTCCAGAGCAGGTAGGGTAAACTCTCAAAACACTTACCAGGCCACTAGCACACAGACACCCTTGCACTCTTGTGCAAGAGTGCCTGTGTTGGCGCTAACTTGATGAACTGCACACAGTTGCTGTGGGACACACAGTCCTGCACATGGACATTGCACATTTCATGCAGCACTGTGGCACAGGAGAGGATGAGTGTAGTGCTACACACAGAAGGATAATGCCTCCCTCCTCCGATTGCTTGTACATGTCACCCTCAGTCTGTGTATGTCATGTCACCATCGTTTGACACTGTCAGTCCCATTTGGTTGTGACAGTACATGTACCATGCCATGCACTGTCATGTCAGTCTCTTCAGCATGTATTCTCTGATCCATTCTTCAACATTTCGTTGTCCAGGTCACCCTCTGACTTCACATAGCTACTCTGGAGTGTAGGCTCCCATTTTTAAGTGATATTGTATTATGGATGTGATTGCAGAACAATGACAAAGTCTAAAGGACTCAAAATTTCTATTGATGATATTTTACAGACAACATGAGGACAGCGGAACCACATGCCTTCCAGGTGAGGAAGGACCACTTCAAGCACGTAAAGAAGGTGGCAAAGGGTTACCGCAACATGGCCAAGAGACACCAGGAGGAACAGAAGAAAGGTACATGGAAGGCGGTGCCCGAGATTTTGACAACTGGCACACAGCCCATCCCAGGCCCCTCTGGCATCAGTGGTGGCTTCCAGCCTGGAAAGGTGTCACATCCCCCTACGGCCACGCACCCCCAAGGGACAGTCCCACCTGCACCTGGCGATCAGGTAGTGCCATTTACAGTTAGGGACAGGAGGATAATTCATGATAACAATGTCTAAGATATGTTGTTGTGTGTTTAGGATTAGTTAGGCAGATAGTTTAGGTAAGTAAGATTTTTATAGTTAGGTTAGATTTTAGTAGTAGTTCTAGTGTTCAGTGTTAGTTTAGGGTCGTTAATTATTTTTACTAAATAAAAGTGTAACATTTTGGATTTTGCTTGCACTTCTGTCAGGGATGATGTTGGGCAGTGTGGCTTATTGGCTTGTATGCAACTCATACCATCACTGGACAATACATGGAATGTGTAAGTCTGGTCATGACATGTTACTTAGCATGATGTATTGTGTTAGGATACCTTAGATGTGAGCACACTGAACTTGCATGGATGGCAGGGTGGCAAGTAGTATTTATGGCCTAGTCTAGGGACTGTAGTTTGTCACGTTCTACATCTTAGGTGTGACTCGCATAGTTGTGCAGCACATTGTTACACATTTACAACACAACCTAGGGACATGGCATTGAGACTATATATATTTTGCTAATGTTATCCATCATTGGAGATGGAGGTATGCACAGGGTAACACAGGGTAACACAGATTCCATCACACACCTGCAGATCTGATGCTCCTGGTGCTGAGTCCATCTACATTGCACAGACCTCTGCACATTTTCAGCGAATTGCCAGTGTGTCAACTTCCTCTGAATTATATGTTCCTGTGCATGGACGTTCAAACTCAGGCGCATGCATGATTTAATACATTTGTGTGTCCATTGTGTATGGCACATGGCAAAACAACATTTCTGATTCAGATAAGTAATCTGAGAGTAATTAATGACTATGTTTTATGTTATTCACAAATGGCATTTATGAGTAGTACAGTTAAATATACTGACTTACTTCTCATCAATGCCTTTCGTGACTCACTTAATTTTTCAAATTGTGATTTTGTAACGTTTTGTTGCGTGCACACTGTTCTGCTACACACAAGGGGGTAAATGTTGCATTTCTCCCTGTAGTGACAGTGTGATAGCCACTTGTCCCAGCTGTTCCTCTGGCATTGTCTCATAGTGATGCCCCCCTTGAAATGCTTGCCTTGCACCTGACTATATGCTAAGTGCAGTGCACCACACATCCCTCAACACATTGCCCAATACGCTCACAGTGATCATAGCATGAGAGTTGTAAAAATGTGTTGTGCATTGTTTCCCCACAGGAAGGGGCTGACTGACGCCTTGCACTTTAGTGTGAGTCCCGATTGGCAACTCAACTTCACTGAGGCAGACATTGTGGTTCCATATGTGTATGGTAGACATGTGCCATTACATGTCTTCATCAATGTGAATATGGTGCACACCATTTTGGGATGTGACATGCAAATGCGCGCCATCACAACAAGCTTTGTCCACCACGTAGAGTGTGAGTAGATATGCCAAGAGAAAATTGTTTGCAATTGTCAAGGGGGACACTACTTGTGGCCTACTACAAACTTTGACATTTTAGCACACATGCCAATTTCCGTATTGGACGTGGGTATAGTTTGTGATATAGCTAGATTGTATTTTTTCCGCCATGAGGGCACAGATAATCGACATATACACGAGCATCTCACTGCCTATCTGTGTCAGGTAAAACATGTACATTGCTCATATTTTCCCTTGGGGTACCTTCTGGTGGATTCATTGTCCATAAACATTTTACAGCCTTCAATGCTTGATTGGTTATAGACAACACACAACATTGAAGACATTGCCGGGATGCCCGTTGTTGGTAACAGGTCCAAGGGAAGATGCACAGTTCAGTCCGCAGGCTGATTGCAGTATCATTGGTAAGAAAATTATGAATTGTCAGCCCATGTGGAGGTCCAGGGTGAGTTTCAGGGGACAGTGGAAGACAATGGAAGATAATATTCTGTGGCATGATACTAAGCCCAGAACCGAGAAGAAACAGGCCTTTTGCCATTGATGGATGCTACTGCGTTCTCCTTTGCAATAATGCACTATCATTCTCATCTTTGTCCTCTGATGTGTCATGTGCTTCACATGTAGGTGGTGGTATAGTGGGTGCAGCACTGTTAGGCACTGACACATCAGGGGGTAGAGCTGAGGATGTAGAAGCAGCAGCAGCATTCATTGCCACCAGACCTTGGGGCAGCAATGCAGTGATGAGCAGCTGCAGGGCATGATAGATTCCAGCAACATCACATTGGTGTTCAGCCCTAGCAGCCAAGTGTTGTGCCTGCATCCGCTTCATGCTCTCCATTATCTTACTGATGTTGGACAAATCCTGGCTGAGATTGCTGGAGCCACTCTAACCAGACAGTTGGTGTTGTCTCAGAATCAGACTCCAGCAATGTCAGCCATGGACCGTTGGAGAGCATCGAGGGGGCTGGGGGGGTCCGTGAACTTCTGTATGTGGTCCCGGATGGGACTCAGACACCCACGTATGGCTACAAGTTTGGCCGCCAGCATCTCAAACGCCACCCGTACCGGATCAGCCATCTCCCACTGGACCTCCAGCACATGGCGTTGGAAGGCCAGATGTGGGTCCTTAAGGTCCTGGGAGCCAGATGTGGTGGGAGGTGCTTGCTGCTGGTTGGTTTGTGCAGGGGGTGGGGTTGCAGCAATGCTGCTTGGTTGCGCTGCTCCTGGAGGTGGGCTGCTGAGTGAGTAGAGCAGAATTTGTAGTTCATCCTGATTAATGGTGGTGTAATTGTCCTTGTCATCAGTGAAGGTTTGGCTAGTCTGCTGTCCAGGAGGTGGTGTCTCTCCCTCTGCAATGTGATAGGGGAGATACATTTTAACAGTGCGTTTCATGTATGATCATGCATTGTATGAGTTTACAAGCAGACTGCAGGACAGTGTACATTCTGACTGTTTATTGGGAGATGCCTATTTGTTGCAGGATAGCGATTATTTTGAGGAAATAACCGATGTGATGTTGTTGTTGTACATTGTCATCTCACAGTTTATAGCTCTGACAAAGGATGCTTTTCGAATTTGTACACGCAAACAGCACATGTTGTGTCCTATTTTCATTTGTGTGAGTGATGCATTTTGTTCCACATATTAGTCAATGTTGATGAGCTACAATTTGTATGTGTGTGCACTGCATTGTGTGATGGTGGCACCTTCAGCTTTACGTTTACTGCCTGGTATACCTTCCAGGTAGTGAGCCTTTCACTTCTGTGCATTTACAATGCTGAGATGTCGCAAGCTGTGTGGAATATGGGTCTTGGTCAGAGTTGGGAGACGTGTACATTGTTTGTCATCAAATGTCTTTTTTTATGTCAGGGGTTGTATGTACACGAGGATGTGTCAGAGTGTGACCTGCTCCTTTAAGGATGTGGTCCACACTCAGCCACCTCAGTGAGGTGGCCTGCACCATGTTAAGATGTTGTGCCAGCAGGCATGCTATTCATCATGCACTGTCACTTGCCTTGTCAGTGGCTCATGGACACGCAACTTTTGCAGTGTAATGCACAACTGCATGTGCTGTAGTGTAGTTCCTATTATCCCAATAGGCTCTGCGCATTGGAATAATACCTTCAATAGTATAGGCCTAGACCAGACGTTAACTAGGTCTACTACTGTCGATATTAGACTTAAAGTTTTGGGTTTGCCAGCTAGCTCAGAGTTCACTAGAAACTTTCTCGAATGTTCAGGAAGGAATTAACTTCCCTGATTAGACAAGAAGGGATTTAGTTTCTGACAACCATAGAACATGACAACTTTGCTCTCCCCTAATCAAGAGTGTATCTCGAGAGTCGTGTGAACAAAAGGCAATTTATTTTACTCAGTCAGTACGTGCATTCTTAGTCTCATCAGAATGTAGAGAAAAGGAAGAGACGGGCGTGTTCAATAAAAAGGTGTTATTTATTGATCAGTCTCTTTTCTCGTACAAGAGAAATGGATCGATATTATTGCAATACTTATAGTTAAGTAAAGTGCATACATTAAAAGCAGAAGTATAAAATAATACTGTAAAAACATTGATATGGTTTCTAAGCCATATGAAGGTTTAAAATGAATAAAATATATTACATACACATATACATTTGACTAAACGTACTCAACTGGTGTTTCTAGATACGCCTACCCCGTGTACCTGACCTAAGCCTAATACGTGGGCGGGAATAGAAAGTTACAGTTTAAGTTAAGTTTGTTTTTGCCAAGTGACTGACTAAAGAATTCTCTGCTAGGGGTTATTCAGTTCTGTACCTGGAAGTTAGGATGAATGAGGGATGGTATCTCTCTTCTCTGCTCTCGATATTCCAGGCTGCCTGCGAGGGCTACCCGGAAACGCCGGTGCTGGATTTCTCGGCAGGAGAAAGCAGCGCGTCTCGTTCTCAGCGCGTCAGGAAGGCGGGGCTGCGCCAGCGGGGTCTGCTCTGCTCTGGGCTTCGGCAAGTATGGCTGCTCCGTCTCGTCACCACCGCGTGTGTTTGCATAGGGCAATATCGGTAATATTTATACCTTTAAGGTGCCGAGATTGACGTAAGGATGGACATAGATACGTCAATAAGGATGTCATACGACCAGGTCGTTAGCACATTCTTTTGCTGAAGTTCTCGGTGAAATCAAAACAATGGCCGCAGGGTTTTTCCCAGGTTGTCATAGGTTTGATTTGTTATGAGAACTCCGTTTACCTTATCAGGGGCTGGAGGAATATCGCTTGTCTAATTAGATTGCAAGCGTTATGACCTAATCAGATAACACGTTCCTGTGCCGTAGTGTGGCTTCGTCAGATAACGGTATCTGCATCATGGGGGTTTGTTGCCTCATGGGCTGACTGCTAGTTAACTTGTTGGTTTGTTAACCAGAATAGGGTCAGGAATAGGGGGATCGATTCAGAACCTATAGGAATACATCACACCCACTCCACGCTAACTATGGTCATATTTACTAATCTATGCATAGTAAAACATAGTACAATATATTATAGAGTATTGTGTATACCTTACCACCCCAAAATACATAAATGCATTTTGAAATTATCAAATATACGGAAAACAGTCATATGTAATGTATGCACTCAAGCCGTAGAATAATGCTAAAGTAATAACGCATATCTATACATTATAACTAATATGTACATGAGAATTTACACATGAAATGGCTCTTAATACAGAAAAAAGGTTCGAGACCATTCCATCACAGAATAAAATAATTATGAACATACCAGCGGGCAGCTAATATCTATAAGCTATCTAAAATTAGAAATTTTAGTTCTCTAAGAATAGTTCTTACTTTAAGCAGAAGATAGTGTCCCGAAAAATATGCAAAAATATTTTGGGGCTGCTGAAAAAATTGCTGTCCGTGAACTGGAGGGAAAATTGTTAATGGTATTTTGCTTTTCTAGTTGAAGGTCAAATTCAGGGAACGCCGTGTACGAGCTTGCTCAAAAGTCTCTATTTCTGCTCTGGTGAGAACATCATATCATTTAGACTCTCGAAAAAGTTGTCAACAGCTTCCTGGGAGAGTTCCACTAACTCGGAAATAGGTGTAACCATGCATTCGTGCGCATGATTGTCTCCATTGACATTCTGATTTGGATTGCTGACAGAAGGTCGTACCTGATCGATGCTGCTTTCATCTTGAACTTCACTACCCCTTAATCGTAGTGGTGAAGCTTCCACGAATGCCGTCATCAGGATTGGTAGCCTTTGAGGGCAGCACAAAGCGTGAGCCTTGATTGGACTCAACAATGTTTCTGCATCCATTGGCGCATCCGATTGTAGCGTCAGACAGGTGTCTAACACGCATTCTTCTCCGCATAGCAGGCACCTTAATACAGGTAAAACACATCGTTGCCACATAGGTCGAAATGATAGAAACCAAGTCATGTTCAGGTCTCTAAGCCGGGATAGTCCCAGGATTCTTAATATCCGGTCCCGGTATCCAATGGCTAGGATTGTTTCTTCCCTTGTCGCAGGTGTTTTGTCTGTGACATGGTTTGCCATAACGAAAAATAAGGACTAGGAATAGGATTCCTGCAATCAGTCCTAAAATGAGGGGAAGTCCGCCAAAAATCGAGTGGACGAAATCTGGAAAAATACCCAGAATGGCTTTGAATGGTGTTAATGCCATCGAAAATACTGTCTTAAATACCTTTGAGACCCCACTGGTATCAGAAATATTTAAGATTTCATTCAGGATTTCTGCGAAATGTATGGGGGAATTAGTTGATAACAATGAATGTATCTCTGCAGTCGTCCTTGCGACTTGGAGATCATACGTTTCTTTTGATGACGTGAGCCTGGTAGGCGTCTGAAGAAGCACTGTTTTCATTCTGCTTAAAGTATCTATTCGAATAGAAGTAATTTTCAAGTTGGGCCATGCCCTTGCCTCCCTGTCTGGAAAGGAGCTGGGGAACAATGAGTGTCCACAGCACTTGACCTTCGCAGTCGTAGTTACGAGATAAGGAGTCCCGGGCATAAGAGTACAGCATCTGCGGTCTACAATTAGAATGTAACTCCCATTATAGAGTCTTTGAAAGAATGGTTCTATCTCTGTTGCAGGTGCGCCTTGCTGGTGACATGAAAGGTTATTTGAGTTCCCTTCACAGGCTCCATGCAAACTAATTCCGTTACACAGAAGTGTACCGCTTAGTGACATCGCACTATTATTGCCACTAAGAAACACTTTCTGTCCTTTATTACTGACACATGCATGTGAATAGGGCAGGTTCCATGTTGTTTTTATGTACCCCTTTCCCAATTTCTCGTACATGCCAGCCTGTATATATTTTTGGCAGTATTGAAACCTGAAGGTTGAAATTGGAATATTTATTATCCCATGTATTTATTATCCATTCACTGACAGGTCGTTCTGACATTGTCACTGGTAATCTCTCAAGTTTCTCAATGCTCAGGATTGTATAATCAGCTCCCTTTTGGGCCATACTGATTTGTCTATCAGTAAGGTTTAAGATATAGAATAGTGACGTTGTGTTGATTAAACGCCAATGCACATAGCCTGAACGCAGATTTTGTAACGTCCAGCCAAGCTGTACAATAGAACGCAATTGGGACTGACCGTGTTGTAATAACAGTAAGTCTTGCGATAATATGTCGATTGCTGAAGACACAATGCTGTCCAAAGAAAAAATTCTGGAGGACAGAGTCATTAACCCATTGTCCACTACAGAAAGTGATTTTTCCAAATTAATACGGTCAATTTCCCGTATTCTCTCTGCTGTTTCAATTTGAGTAACCTTCCAGGCCTCATTGTATGCTGCATATACAGAGGCTGCTATGAAACGCTTTTGACGCTGTTTGCGTGGTCCCATAGTGAAATCACGCAAGTCAGCACCATCAGTAAGTAAAGTTAGGTGTTGCTTAATTTCTGCCAGTGTGGAAGTTTGTAGCCATTGAAGGCATAATTTGCCCACACTGTAGGTGGTTATTATCCCTGGGTGATGTCTTTGAGGATATCTAGGGTCTGGCCTGGTCATTTTGAACCCCTGTGTTTTGTTCAGGAATCTGTCTTGACAGTTATTAGTATCTGTGGGCCAGATCAACCACTGTTTCCAATCTGGATGTGTTCTGTTTTGGTTTAATACATAATTTACGTCTATCTCTTCTTCTGTAGAACTATTGCTGTTCATTGTTGGTTTTGGAATAGACGGTTTATTTAAGTCTTTGATTTTGGCTCGGCCAAGACAGGTGGTTTGTTGAACAGTGTCATTTAAAAATATAATTTGTACTGGGATCATGCAGGCTCTAAACAAAGATTCTATACCCTGTACTTGCCATTCTTTTGTGCTCCAAACACTTTTCAATTCAACATTTTTGTCCCAATAATCAAAACCAAAAGTATTCATTTGTTCAAAGAATGAGTCTGAATATATCAATTTCGTGTTCGTTATCATGGTCTTCATCCCTGTCTTATTTGACAATTTGAAATAAAATGTTTCAGCATTACTTATGTTAAAACCTGAAAAATATGAATATTTGTCGTAAACGGTTCTTGAGCTCCCTTTTGGAGGTGTTGCACAATATTCCCATTGATTATAATATAAAACATTTCTAGGTTGTGCAGATCTATGTAGAAAATGGTTACCATAGTGGTTATAACAGTACATACTATCATAATTTGTAGAACCCTGCAAATAATCATGTTTGGTAAATTTAGCAGACATTACTAAGTCAGACATCATATTATTATTGCTTTCGAAGTCCCAATCATCAGCAAATGAGCTTGGTTTTACAAAGTCACTCAAAGAGATCTTAATTTGGTGTGGATATTTCAGGATTTCAACCGTACCATAGATTTCGTAGTCTGTGTTGTCCCATGCTACCCCACCCGGTATAGGATTGGCTGTGAAGTTGGCTGAAGAAAGTTCTCTTTTCTCGACGTGTGAAGATGTGTGTGGTTTGAGGATCAAGTTGATTTTCTGACTTGCTGTGTCCATTTTAGCATATTTTCCCTCAATGAAGCGTCCCAATGTTAGTATCATGATGAGCCAAAGTATGAGGATAAATGCACCAAAACCCACCCAAAATTCGATCCATGGAGAAATTAGATATGTTTCTTTCAGTTGTTTCAAAAGTTCTTTAGCTTTATCTTTAAAGGTTTTTGATGATGGCTGTGTCTTTGATTCACTGAAGCCTTCAGAGGAATCATCGAAGTTTATGAAGTAGCCGGATGCAGTTCTGTCAATTGTTCCAATTGCTTCAGGATTACTGTTTCTTGCATTTGCACTTGGTACTTCATTATAGATTGGTGTGTCTCTGCTAAATGTTTTTATTTGGGTTTTCAGAGGTCTAAGTTCCATTGCATTGTTGCATAGTCCTTGTTGTTCTTCTGTAGGCGTTTCTAATGTAATGAGCCTCTTAGTTAGGACCTCTGTACTGGTAGCAAACCTTGGTGTTCTGCTACTTATTGGGAGTCCACTTGGCCTACTATTTGTTATCGGCCACATGATTGTGGTTTTACCAGGTCGATGGATACAACTCGGTTCTCCTTTTTACCAGCAAGTGATGGTAGTACAACTGATCTTGTCCCGTTGACAGACAAGACAGGAACTGCTTTTCTGTAAGAAGGCCCAAATTCCTTCTTTACCGCGATCTTTTCTCTGACTAGATCCCCGACTTTTGGAATCCAGACAGGTCTTGCTGGGACAGGTGGTGGTTCTTCAGTGGTTGTTGGCTGTTGCTTCAACTTTATGTTGCTCAGGTCTTTTCTTGTTTTGTTTAAGTCCTGCAAAATAGCCAAACGGTCTTTGATATCAAAGCTTTTTTCTTTCACCACTGAAGTCTGACTATCAAGGTCAGAGATCAACATCCTAGTTCCAAATAATAATTCGTACGGACTGAATCCCTTCAGAGAATTTCTTGGCAAGTTATTTAGACTACGTTGGACACTTATTAGATGTTTGACCCACCCAGCTCCCGAACCTAATACCTTTGCCGTTATAGATTGCTTTATGTCACGGTTTTTTCTTTCAACAATTCCGTTCCCCTCAGGGTGAAATGGACAAGAGTACCGCAATGTCACGCCCATGCTGACCATGGCCTCCTTATAAGCTCTAGAGCTAAAAGCAGGACCGTGGTCTGAATGCAGCATGCCAATTGCGTATGTGCCGATAAAGACTCGCAAATCTTTTATAACAGTTCTGGCGTCAGCCGTTCGCTGGGGCCACATCCATATGAATCTCGTGCATGAATCCACTGCGACCAAGATATATTTATAGTTACCATCCCTTTGTAAGGGACCACAGTGGTCTAGGTAAACGCAGGCTAATGGTTTATCCGAGATTAGAAGGGGCGTCTGAGCTGGACGTCTCACCGTTGATACTTTCATTCTTTGACATATTTCACATTCTAGAACATAGTTCCTTGTTTGTCTTCTCATTTGTGGCCACCAGTATCTCTGTTTTAATAACGATACTGTGGCTGAGACGCCAGCATGTATAGAAGCAAGCCCTTCGTGTGCCGCTATTATCAGTCCTAACCTGTGTTCCATGTTTGGAATTGCCCTATCCCCCACTCCAGGGATTCGAGCAAAAGGAACATTGTTTGCATCAGTTATGTATGAGTATTTTACTGGAAAGCCTTTCGGGAGTGTTTCTATCGAATCCTTTTCTGAAGCGCTGACAGCTTGTAATATTTCGCTGTCTATTTTTGTTTTTGACCGGGTGATGGCAGCTACGGAAGCCGTTTGCACAGCTGCCT
Source organism: Lissotriton helveticus (assembly GCF_964261635.1). Classification (NCBI taxonomy): domain Eukaryota; kingdom Metazoa; phylum Chordata; class Amphibia; order Caudata; family Salamandridae; genus Lissotriton; species Lissotriton helveticus. The sequence continues at coordinate 888,662,051 of NC_136067.1, read as the reverse complement.
TCGCGGCCTCATCAGCCAATGAATTCCCTGCAACGTGAACGCCATCACGTTGATGACTCAGCGTATGTATCACGTGAGTCTTTGGTAGTTCTTTCTGTAAAAGAGCTATTTGTTCCCAGAGCAGTTTCTGCTTTATTGTTGCATCTGTGTCATCTTTGTAACCGTTTTGAATCCATGTCTGCAAATCCTTGTTATATGATTTGACGCAGTAATATGAATCTGACACTATAAGTGTCGGGAATTCGCGATCCGCATTATCTAGCGCCATTTTCAAAGATAATATTTCAGTTTGTTGTTCTGAATTAGTTTCTACTGAGTGTGTTTTTGTTAATAGAGGTCTTAGTTTACCTCCGCGCCACACTTCTTTTGTAATCCCACATGTGGGGTTGTATGCTTGTTCTCCCCAAACGGGGGGTTGAGCATGTCCGTCTGTATAAATTACACAGGCGTAATGTCGTAAAGGCAGAATGTCGATTGGCAGAGGGAATGTTCTTTCATATTCTAAATTTTCCATTTCTTCTAGTTCTGGATCAAAGTAATAGTATACTTTGTCCGTTGTGATTGAATTCACCCATTGTATCCATTCCGGATTCAATGTTGTTGTTGGTAAATTACACGGTGTTGTTAGTGCCTCAAAGGCTGATTATGCTGTTCTGACCGTGATATGTCTACCGTCAGCTTGATCTTTTTCTCTAGCTTTTGCGGTTTGAACTGCATGAACAATTTTTTCTTTGTTGCTGAATTTCTGTTCAGCTTCTGTGTACAAGTGTGATTTGAATGCAATTGGTACCTTTTCTCCCTCATTAGAGGTCAGGTATGTGAATCCGCATCTCCCTGGGATGACTGGAATCACAAGATTGCGTGTGTTATCATGTGTTTCTAATTTTGTTTTAATTAGCATGTCTGTTTGTAGGGATCTCAAAATTTCTGTGTGTATTTGAGTCCAATTGGTTCTTTTAAAATCAGGTTTTATTAGATCATAAAGGGGTTTGACCCTTTCTGCGTAATTTGCAATGTATGTTCTTCCGAAATTTAGGAAGCCTAGAATTGACTGTAGGTTTTTTAGTGTTCTAGGTGCTTGGAGTACGGCACATTTTTCTAGAAAATTGTCAGCCAGGCTTTTGCCTTCACTTGATAATTCATATCCTAAGAACAGGACTGTCAGATGGGCAATTCTGGATTTTTTAAAGTTGAATTTGTAACCCTCTGCTGCGAACCCAAGTATTATGGTGTTCACTCTCTTCAAGTGAGTCTCCAAGTCATCATCTGTTAAGTATATGTCGTCGACATACGATAATGCTTCGTCGTCATATATTTGTAGTAATTCTGTTACTCTCGCTGAGAATACTCCCGGGCTGTTCTTGTACCCTTGGGCTAACCGACAGAATTGTTTTTGAGTGCCATTTATTGAGAACGCAGACAAATATCTGCTCTCTGGTGCTATGTTTTGACAAAAGAATCCATTAGAGATGTCTAAGGTTGTTTTGTATTTTTTGCGCACTATGTTATTCATTAGTGCAGCACTATGCGAATTTTGCACTGCAAAAGTTTTGCAACATGAGTTAAGGTGTCGGTAATCCAAAACTAGACGATATGAATTGTCTGGTTTGGAGACCGGAAACAAAGGGTTGTTCATTTGTGAGATGCAAGTTTCAATCACCCCCTGGTATTCTAGCTGATCTAGGATTTCTTTTACCTGTTTTTTAGCTTCTTGCTTAATTGGGTACTGCCTTTGTGCAGTAGGTTGTGATTTTAACTGGATTTTGTGAGGAGGAGAGTCCTCATCCCATCCTACGTGATTTTTATATAAAGCAGGAGCTAGAGCTACTGCCCACTTTCTAGCAAGTGTGTATTTTTTATGAATTGGGATGTGATTTGTGAAGGCAGGCATAATTATTTCTTCGCCATGAGGGCACTCCCTGACAAACTCTGGTGGCCAGTCTTTTTCAGCTAGAAGGATGTCATAGCCCTTGGAGAGATTATCCCAAAATAGTCCCCTTATTTTTCTAGTCTTATCCCCCTCTATACGTAATGTTATTTCGTATATTTTGTGAGGTTTGCTAACTCTGGTGTCTGCAGTTTCCACTTGAAGATATTCATTCGTGTCCACTGTCTCCAGATGATTCATAAGGACTTTGCGAGCTATGCTCACTTCTGCTGCGCTGTCTAGCATTGTCTGAGCCCATTCTCCGTTTTTCAGTTGTGTCCTCAGTATTCTCGGCATTGTTAACTACCTTGATACTGGCTACCTTCTTTTTTGGAAATTGTAATTTCTTTTTTAGATGAGCAGGTTCCTTGTCTTTGGACTTGGCGTGCTCTTCTCTTTGTTCTGATCGTCCTCTTCTTTCCCATTTCTGCGAGGAAGTCTGAAAAGATTGAGAGGGACGTGTATCAATGTCTTGATATCTATCAGGCTTTTTTATATTATCCCTATTTCTAAGGTTATATCTTTTCCCAGAGGGGTCACTCTGGGGTGACCTGTGTCTTTGGTTCGGAGATTTTTCTCTTCGCCTAGGAGACCTTCCTCTGGACTGGAATTTCTTTTCTTTAGGATTGGATTGTTTGTTTCCATCCCAGCTCTTTTTCTGTGATGTTGAATTATTATTAAAAAATATTTTTTCAGGACTTTCAATCAGTTGTGGTTTTACTGGTATTCCACCTAAACTATCTCTGCCTAGTTCCTCATAGGATTTTTCTATGATTCTGGCAATTTCAGCTGGTTGGTCTGCTATATCTGTCTCCTTTAACCTCTGGCGGATCGCCACGTTTGCTGCTTACCTTTTATGTTGGCTAATAATATAGCCGAGACCTGCTTGAAGTCTTTTAGTAATTTCATACCAAGAGTTAAAGCGGGTTCTGGACCGTATTCGTCTTGAATTTGTTTTAGCACATCTGGTATTACCGAAATGGATGGAACACCGTGCGTTTTTGTGTAGATGGAAGCAAAGACTGTACCCTAAGTGTCACAGTCCTCAATGTGTGGTGCGATTCCCATTGGAAGACAGATAGTCAGAATCCTGTGTTTTTCTAATGGGGTGGTGTCAGGAAACACCGCCTCTATTTGGGTGATTTTCTGTGCCAACCAGAATGGTATTTGTACCCGTTTAGCCGGTACTTTACCTATGCAGGATTGTATGTTCTGTGGTGTAATTTTATTTGTGTTCCCCTGGTGAGGGGTCAGCTGTGGAATTTTAATCGCTGGTTGAATTGTTGAAGTCCGCATCACATACTGGACTAATTGTCTGTGTATTTTTATTAGTTGTTTTAGCTGTGTTAAAAGGTTTGCTGCAGACATCCCATCGATGTCTGGATGTGGTGTGTATCCGGCTAGGACCGGCCACGTTGCTCCTGGTCTACCTAAAGGACCGAGCCTGGTGATGTGATTATTATGTTTTAGGGCGCCATCAAATAAGAGCAAATGCTCTTGAAATTTGAGTGGTACTTCCACCTCCTCGAAAGGAGTGTACGTTTCAGGAGGTTCCTCTATTTTGTAATAGTGGAAGTACTTTGTTACAGCATTTGCTGCTGGAAAATGTATCCATGAGTAGTATACCTCTGTCTGCCGATATTCGTGTGCCTCAATTACGAATATGACTGTGCCACCTCTAGGTGTCAGTCCATTTTCTATAAGTTTTAAGGTTATAGATTTCCTTTTGATGACCGGGATGAGTATTATCTCCGGGTCTGCATTTTGTAGTGCAGTATCAGCTTCTGCTATGTCAGCTGCTAATCTAACTGCCTCTCTTTCTTCATCACTGTCTACCATTTTGCCGACAGGATGGTTATTTCTTTTGTTTGCAGATCAGGTTTCTTATGGAAACGAAAGATTAGATGCACAATATTTTGGAACGGTTTTATCCTTCAACGTTGACTAAACCAAGTACCATACATAGGAGTTTCCTCCTGCGAGGTTTGGCGGATATTACCTTTTACCCACTCCAGACGTCTTTGGAGTATTATGGGAGAAAGGGGTCTGAGTGAGAAAGCACGACTGAGTTACTCTAAATGTCTTACGTTAGTTTTATCGCCCTTTCCAAACACGTTGGGCGCCATGTAGTGTAGTTCCTATTATCCCAATAGGCTCTGCGCATTGGAATAATACCTTCAATAGTATAGGCCTAGACCAGACGTTAACTAGGTCTACTACTGTCGATATTAGACTTAAAGTTTTGGGTTTGCCAGCTAGCTCAGAGTTCACTAGAAACGTTCTCGAATGTTCAGGAAGGAATTAACTTCCCTGATTAGACAAGAAGGGATTTAGTTTCTGACAACCATAGAACATGACAACTTTGCTCTCCCCTAATCAAGAGTGTATCTCGAGAGTCGTGTGAACAAAAGGCAATTTATTTTACTCAGTCAGTACGTGCATTCTTAGTCTCATCAGAATGTAGAGAAAAGGAAGAGACGGGCGTGTTCAATAAAAAGGTGTTATTTATTGATCAGTCTCTTTTCTCGTACAAGAGAAATGGATCGATATTATTGCAATACTTATAGTTAAGTAAAGTGCATACATTAAAAGCAGAAGTATAAAATAATACTGTAAAAACATTGATATGGTTTCTAAGCCATATGAAGGTTTAAAATGAATAAAATATATTACATACACATATACATTTGACTAAACGTACTCAACTGGTGTTTCTAGATACGCCTACCCCGTGTACCTGACCTAAGCCTAATACGTGGGCGGGAATAGAAAGTTACAGTTTAAGTTAAGTTTGTTTTTGCCAAGTGACTGACTAAATAATTCTCTGCTAGGGGTTATTCAGTTCTGTACCTGGAAGTTAGGATGAATGAGGGATGGTATCTCTCTTCTCTGCTCTCGATATTCCAGGCTGCCTGCGAGGGCTACCCGGAAACGCCGGTGCTGGATTTCTCGGCAGGAGAAAGCAGCACGTCTCGTTCTCAGCGCGTCCGGAAGACGGGGCTGCGCCAGCGGGGTCTGCTCTGCTCTGGGCTTCGGCAAGTATTGCTGCTCCGTCTCGTCACCACCGCGTGTGTTTGCATAGGGCAATATCGGTAATATTTATACCTTTAAGGTGCCGAGATTGACGTAAGGATGGACATAGATACGTCAATAAGGATGTCATACGACCAGGTCGTTAGCACATTCTTTTGCTGAAGTTCTCGGTGAAATCAAAACAATGGCCGCAGGGTTTTTCCCAGGTTGTCATAGGTTTGATTTGTTATGAGAACTCCGTATACCTTATCAGGGGCTGGAGGAATATCGCTTGTCTAATTAGATCGCAAGCGTTATGACCTAATCAGATAACACGTTCCTGTGCCGTAGTGTGGCTTCGTCAGATAACGGTATCTGCATCATGGGGGTTTGTTGCCTCATGGGCTGACTGCTAGTTAACTTGTTGGTTTGTTAACCAGAATAGGGTCAGGAATAGGGGGATCGATTCAGAACCTATAGGAATACATCACAATGCTTTGTGCAATATTAGTAATGTGTGAGGAGGGCCCTATTTGTGCACATTTGCAATGAGAGCCTATTTGGTGTTTCAACGTGTGCTGCACAATGTAGTACACATGTGCATCCAGGTAGCTTTGTCTCTTGTCATTGTTCTTGTGTGCATGTGGTCCATAATTATTTATCTTGCATGCATTGATAACTGCCCTCCTGTTGGCTTACCCATTGTGAGTATGGTGCATAGTGAATTTCTATTGTTGTTGCTGTCTGAACTGACAGTGTCAACACCTATTACCCTCAATGTTGACCCCACGTTTGGTGCGTAAGTGGTCTGTGATTTGATGTATGTGCATTTCATGATGCCTATTTATGGTGCTCAGGCCTTGTCACCGCCACCCTCAGAAGAGATGCAAATGGCAGGGTGATCTGTGTTTGTGTATGTGCCACACAGCTGCTGACATGAATGATACATGCTGTCCTGGTTCTGTTTATCAATGACTGGCTTAGCGTGTGGGTTATAACAACCTGACTGCAAAATTGTTTACTGACACAGTTGACTTACCAAACAGTTAATTTCAATAGCACATGATGGTGTGATGAGCAACTCACATCAGGACTGATGTGGAATGCTGTTTTCTGTATGGCAAATGTGTAGACTTGGGGGTGGAGCAGTGCAATTTGACCTAGGGGTTGAGGGTGACATTTCTGACTTTCTCTTTAATTGTTGCAACTTTGCTATCCTTGCTTGTTGTCATAATTTGGTTGTCATACTGCTTTACAGGCACATTTTGGTTCTGTGAGTATGTCACATATACAAGGCATGCAGTACATAATTGTGTGACACATTCCTAATCTGCATTGTCCACATACCCCCCTGCAATCTGTATTCTATCGCACTTTGAGTCAAGTCAGCTGTTTGTGTGCATTTTTGGATGTGCATCTTTTATCCTGCGGCCTAATTGGTTCCTTTGTTGTGACACTGCATGTGTGTCTGGTATGCACACTCATTAGATGCTTCCTCACTTGGTGTACACAGGACTGCATCTCATGAACAGGCAAGTGTGCACATTGCCTGGAGATGTGTAAGGATGTCATGATTTCCCCCTTGCCTCATCAGCACACATATACCAATCGTTTGCACAGGGATACATCTCTCTCTGACGCCAAAATGATGATGCACTGTGCAGGTGACTGATCATGTGCATGAGAAGGCATGCCCCCACCAATGGAAGCACACCTGCAAAATTGTGCACGTGTGTCTGAGTTGTGTGCAAGGTTGTGTATGTGCAGTAAAGTCCACCTATTTGCACCTGCAAGCCCTGGGGATGTGGTCCTCAGGCCAAAATAGGCTTGGGGAGGGGATAGCACGGTCTCTTCCCTTTTTATTTTGTTACGGTTTGGGGTGGGGGGGTCTTGTGGGCCCCCTCCCCTGCTTCATTATATTTGGCACCAGCGGATGGATCTTCAGAGGCAAGAAGGCTCAGGGAGGGACCCATGGTGCCCCCCTCCCCTTTAGAATAACTTGCTGCCCTTGGGGATGGGGTTCCGGGGCCTAATAAGGTATGGGGAACAGCACACACTCCCTTGTTCCTATATTTGGGCCCGGGAGATGGGGTCATCGAGCCAAGAAGGCTCAGGGAGGGGACCGTGTGGCCCCATTTCTCTTTATATTTGCATGCAGCCCCGGGGAGGGGGTCCCCAGGGCCTGATATAGCCCGGGAGGTGGACTGCACATTCCCCTCCCTTAGAATGTGGTTCCATCCCCCGGGCCAATTAATGCTCAGGGTATGGGCCGCATGCCCCCCTTAATATATATATTTTAGCCCCAGCTCATGGGGTTTCCAGGGTACGAAGACCAACCCTACGCCAGATGCTCCAAAGGCTGTGTTGCGCATTGGGTTGGCAGTGTGCTTAGGGTTTGTGCAAAGGGCCTGACCGTAGGCCAAGCCCTTTGGCCATTTTAATGCCACACCCAACCAAAGACCATACGCAGCATGGGGTTGGCTGTCTGTGGAGAGTTGGATATAGAGGGTGGTCGAAATTCAAGCCCTGTGGTAAACCCCACCCCACACACAACCAAAGGTGTGTGTGGCATGGGGTTGACTGCCTCTGAGTGGCTGCCTGCAGGCAGTTGGATGCAGGGCCTGACTGCAAGCCAGGTCCTGCAGTCAACCTCAATGCCAGGCTGCCTGTGTGGGGGTTGGTTGCCTCGGGTGTGTTGGCCACAGTACCTGGCCAAAGGCCATGCGTAGCACTGGTTTGGCTGCATGTGAGGGGTTGGCCGCAGGGCTTTGCCCAGGGCCAAGCAGGGGGTTGTCTTTACGTAAGGTAAGAAAGAATTACTTTATGTTAAAAAAAACTAGAAATTCACTGACAAAACAAAAGGTAAAGTAACATTATAGTTAGGTAAATATGTCAGTGACAACATTAACGTTTTTAATTTAAAAAACACAGACATTCACCACTTATAGTTAGCAGAGTTAACTATAACTTGCCCTCTGCAGTGAGCTGCTTAAGACCTTCCAAATTACATCACTCATAACATGTTCAATGACATCATTTATGATATCACTGATGACATCATTGATGATATCATCCAAGCTTTTTTGTACACATTACTGTATAAATGGCATTGTACATCTGAAAGTAAGTACAAAATAGCTCACAATAACATGAAGCATCATTAATGCCATCACAGATACAACTCCCTTAGGTGTAGTAAGTTTATGTTATGTGCGACATTGACCTTATGCCATACACTTCACTGGTAGCCTAGTTCACATTAACAGTCAACCACAGATATATGGGAAAACCTTACTGCACACAGTGTTCAATCTGTATACAACTGTTTAGAGAAAATCAAGTTTCTCAAGATACTTAACATCTGCTTCAAAACTAATGTTTTACTATAGACAGCCTTTATCTCTACCAAACCCCTCGCAAATACCAAACCTAGATTGAGAAACAAAGTTGCTAGGAGTATAAAGGTGGGTACTATAAACAGTGATAACTCTATAGAGAGAGTTCACTCTGTACCACACTGTTTGCAGACAATGAAACTCTCATGAGAAATACTCCACAGAGTATTAAAAAGTATCTACTAAAAACAATGTAAACTCTATGCAAAACGTGTCTAAAGAGAGACTATTTACTTGAAATAACCAAGGTCTGAAAGCACTAAAGATCATACTACTTGCAGCCTCCATACTATGGTGAAAACTTTACAGATAACTCATCTTTTAAAGCTAAACAAGCGCATGTACATGGTGCACACATTCTTCTATGTTATGTAGAAATTGTCATACTGAGACGATTCTGTCTACAAACCCAAGGTTGCTTACAATACTTAGGGCCTGATTACAAGTTTGGCACACCGGAGCCAGATGCACCACCGCCTCCTCTTCGCCAAACCCGTGCAAAACCCAAGGACCGCTGACTGTATTACGAGTTGGAAATGCACAACTCGTAAAACAGTTGGCGGTTCTTTGCTATTCTCATGGCTGTGCCTGAAAACAGGCACAGCAATGGTAATAGCGAAAAAGTTCCAGTACAGCATGGATGTGGACATCCATGCTGTGCTGGTACTTTGTGAGGGAACAGATAGGGGGCCACATGTTGTTCCCCCTTGAATGTATCCCCATGTCAGGGGGTCCATGGGGGTCCTGTAGGGCCCCCTTTGTTCCTGCACTGCCAGCCTTTTCATGGCGGGGTTCCGCCATGAAAAGGCTGGTGGCACAGGAACTCATATTATGCTGAGCGGGGCTGCACCAGTCCCCACTAAGCATATTGCGTTGTGGCACTCCTGTGCCAACGCCAGGGAACGACTGGCGCAGCCGATGGTCCACCGCTGCATCAACTTTAGGAGTCATAATGTGGCGGACGGTGGACCGCCACTGCTGCGTCACCGCAAGTCTGGCGGTCGGAAGATCGCCAGACTCGTAACCAGACGCATTGTATCTACTACGCAGAATCTTTGCCTTGTAGGAAAAAATTTTGCAGAACTAAAAAATCTTGTGTGGAACATATTGGACATAAGTCTTCAACTGTTATCTGCACAGAGTTACTCTTCAATGCAGAGATTTATAATTTGGGCAATAGCTCTAAACACTGATGATGCATTGGGAGCACATGTATTTTGTAGACATGTGCACCCATTAGCTGGACACAGACTACAAAACTAGTTAGATTACAAAATTAGGTAGGAAAGAAATATGGTAGTTGCCTGCCACAATGCAAAACAAAATAACACATTCATTGTTGGATGGTGTCATCAGTGATATCATCCATGATGTAATTTGAGGTGTCATCAGTGATGTCATAAATGATGTCATGGAACAAATCTTGAGTGACGTTATATGTGAGATCATAAGCAGTGCATTGCGGGGGCACAAGTTATAGTAGCTCTGCTACCTATAGCTGGTGGCTTGAAAATCATCAGCAGGTTATGATTAGGACCTGCAGACAGATTGGGCTCCACAAGCTAGATCCCTGATTTCCTCTCTCCCAATGAAGCTTTAAAATGTGTAGCAACAAGCTCTGTGTGAGACATCCCAGGAACTCTTGCCCATCAAAAGTGGGTCTTTGTTGGATAGCCAGAGCAACTTGTCACTGTTTTCCATCACAAGGTGCTGGTTCTTTCGGTTGCCTCCAAAGATCCCAAACTCCCACGAACAGCTTCTAGGATACCAGACAACTAATAGTATGAGACAGTATCAACCACTCTCTTTTTGGAGGCTTCAAGCCTTAGACAGCCCTAATAACTATTTGGCTTCTTTATTTCGAATTTGCTTTTGTGGTATCTCACAGTTGACATTAGGAGGCCGACCTCCCTAACCTTTGAAATTCAGATTAGGAAACAAGGTCCAATGAAAGCAGGATAAATGTGCTCAGTTCTTCCGCAGACAGGATTACTATGACATGCATTCTTCCTATTGTTGTCTCCAAATTTCAGCAGTATTGTTACAAGCCAACATTCTAAGGCAGCCTCACAGACAACAGTAGGGTAATGCCAAATGGGGAGAGGAGGAAGTTGTGAGAGAGGGAGAAGGAAAACATGGAAGATACCTTTCCAACTGACTACTAACTAATGGTAATCAATAAATAAAATGACATTGCATAAGAGAATATAACAAGTATTAGAACATTGGAATGTTGGGCGCTCCATTGAAAACAATGGAGTGCTCTGGGCTTATATTGGCTGGTATAAGCCTGGAGCTCCAACATTCCAATGTTTCTAGGTTCACAGCTCTGACTCTGAACAAAGGCTTCAGGGAGCCTGAGGGGATTCCAATCCCCTCACGCTCCCATTAGGCTTTGTTCTTTTTTGTTAGAACATTCTGCCCTCTAGTGGCAGAATGTTCTAATAGCCTTATAGCCCTTCGTAGCTGGGCTTTACCGGCTATTAAAGTCCCTCTCCGTTGTTAACGCTGGAGAGGGCCTTTAATAGCTTGTATAGCCCTCTACGGCGGGCTATAAGGCTATATTAGAACATTGGAATGTTGGGAGCTCCATTGAAAACAATGGAGTGCTCTGGGCTTATAATGGCTGGTATAAGCCTGGAGCTCCAACATTCCAATGTTTCTAGGTTCACAGCTCTGACTCTGAACAAAGGCTTCAGGGAGCCTGAGGGGATTCCAATCCCCTCACGCTCCCATAAGGCTTTGTTCTTTTTTGTTAGAACATTCTGCCCTCTAGTGGCAGAATGTTCTAATAGCCTTATAGCCCTTCGTAGCTGGGCTAAACTGGCTATTAAAGTCCCTCTTCCTTGTTAACGCTGGAGAGGGACTTTAATAGCCTGTATAGCCTGCTACGGCAGGCTATAAGGCTATAATCTGAATTCTAGATGGTAGGAAGCAAAGGCCATAGAGTTAACACAACAGTTGATAGTGGAAATCCTAATCTATCTCGGTAACATTTCCACTTTATCTTTTTCTGAACTTTTCAATAATAACTCTGCATTAGGGCCAACATTTTCATGGATAGCACTATTTTAGTATTTTTTCATTTTCCAATCTGGTTAAAGGATACCTCAACTGAAGGAGCTTCTCAAATCCACCCATTGACTTTCTAATTAATATAAGGTCCCATTCTCTCTGTACTGCATGAAAACCTATGTGCACTGGTCCTCTGCCTACTGCATACCTGCATACCATACATATGAGGTGATTCAGAGAAGGAAAGACCAAATCCAAAAGCTGTCAATTTATTCCCTGTCATTGACACATATATGAACTATCCCAAATGGTATTACCCTCTTTATATGGTTCAGTTTTCTCAACTCATTCTTTTCACACAAACACGATAAACCCTGCATTGAGATTTTGTGAGTGCCCTCTCTGAGCCATCCAACGGGCCTCTGGACACAGTCTCCCAGGGCCTAATTACAGCAGTGTCCCAGGGATGCCATCCCAGGTTATGGCCTACTTACACCTTGTCACTGAAGTCCTAACCTAGCAGTTCGGCCCGGACTATTCCTACTAGAGCAGGACCAAGACTGATTTTCATATGGCTGGTTCCTGTTCGAGGGGCAAGGTGATCAAAGAAATGGTGAACAGGATTGCAGCCTCGAGTATTCACCAGAGGCTGAGATTAAGTCAAACAGTCCACCCATCACGTTTTTGTTCACCTTGACATTGAAATTGATGACCATCTTGTATTGCAATGTTATACGACGCATTAAGAGGGTGTACAATACATAAGCTCGGATATACACTTTATGCATAGTTCTCAATCTAGGAGTATATATTCTAATGCGCTTAGATGTTTTAAAAGGTATTGTCAACATTCTTGTAATGGATGGGGCACATAATGTTCAGAAGCATCGTGCCAGTTTCATTTTTCTTTTGATATTCGACTTAGTTTTAAGTTTTTTCTTGATATACCAAATACACAACATTTAAGTAGAAGATAGAGGTGCCTTGGAGTGGAGTGAGGATGGAAGTGTTGTTAAATTCTGAAAAGTAGTCCAACCCAATGTTCAGGAAGAAATTAGGAGGAAGCGTCAATTGGATGTATCTTTTTTAACCTCTTGCCCTGCTCAGTTAGTGCGACCTACACATCTGAAAATACCACAACAATACTATCACATGGCAACATGACAAAATAACTCTTTAACCGGGAGAGGATGAGGCCTAACTGCTAAGGCGGTCTACCTCAAACCGGGGTGAGTCTCGGCAACGACGCTCAACATCCTGTGATTCTGGACAATTCACTGATTCATAAAGCAGAAATCGGCTCGCAAAGGGCCAGATTCTGCGAATCTGGCCCTTTGCAAGCACTTTTTTTGCATTTGGGATTCATCATCCCAAATGCAAAAATCGCAGATTTTGAAATCGCTAAATTGCGGGGAATTGCATTTAAGGAATCTCTATTTGAGGGGGCGTGGCTTGCGCGCCGCTTCTGCATGGCGGACTGCGCTTGAGCTCCGAGGCGAGCTTTCCCGTCGGGCTGATTTATCCGTTCCCCGACTGCCCCTGAGAGCGGAAAAGGCAGCCTGCAACAGCGGAATGTGAGGGGAGCTGTTTGCTGAGGTTTTCCTGCTGCTTTTGACACCGGCTGCATGATTTGTATCTGACGCTCGTTTTCTTCACGGATGGCCGCCATTTCCTTCCCCTGACGCAGTGACATTTTCTCCTCAGGAGTGCCGGCTTCGCTGCAATGTTGCAGGTCGTGGGGGTTGCCCAGTGAGTTTCTTCTATGATGCCTGCACTTGGTAACGTTTTTGCCTATTTTATGCTATTTTCTTGCTGCTTGGCTGGGAATTAAGCTGTCTACGCGCTATTTTTCTCTCAGTGCAACTTTCTCATTCAGGTGTGGAGATTTTTTCCTGCGAACTCCGTGCTGTGCCCTCCTGATTTAATTGTAGCTTTATCATTCTTTGGCTACCTGTCTGCCTTACATATAAGTCCGCCGCTATTTTATTATAAGTGCCCATTCAGCTCAGTGTGCTGTATTTCTTATTTTGGGCTGAAGGCTGCGCAGTTTTTGCTCTTCTCTCTCCTTCAAGTGCCTATATATTTTTTCTTTGTGGTTACTCCTTCATGGCTACAAGTATGGGTCGCTCCACGAGTAACAAAGACGCTAAAGATGTTGGTACGTCACTGAAAAAACCTAAGGCGGTGTCTCCTACGCCTGAGTCTGCTCAGTCAGACACTACCTCCACGCTGGACACCATCTTAACGCGCCTTAATGAGGTGCATGATATTGCGCAATCCACGAAAACTAACACGGATTTATTACAAGTGGAGGTGTCTGCTATCAGGAATGACTTTAAAGCCCTCTCTCTTCGTGTATCTGCTACGGAATCACAAATCAGTTGTGCAGAGGATGGTATGCATAAACAATCCAGATCCCTCAACCACTTGGAGCGCTCAATGGCGGCATTGCGCAGAGACCTAACTGAGCAGGAGGACCGTAATCGTAGATCTAACCTACGCATTTTTGGGCTGCCGGAAGATTCAGAGAAATCATCTTCATCTATGATAGAGTTCTTATCCCATTGGATTCCGGATACCCTACAAATCTCTTTCCACAGAGACTTTGAGATAGAAAGAGCACATCGTGTTCCAACGTTTCGGTCTAAGACAGCTACCCAGCCAAGAGCAATCATTTTTAAACCATTGAGGCATCAGCATACTGAACTGATTCTCTCTCATATGCGGAAAGCTAAACAAGTCGTCTGGGAAGGTCATCGGATCTCAATTTCTCAGGACTTTGCCAGAGATACGGTTATAAGGAGAAAAGGCTTCCTGAATCTTCGTAAACGTCTTTCTGAGATGGGTATTCCCTTCTCGTTTTCTGGTCCATCGAAATTCCGCATTACTTATAAAGGACGTTCTAGAATTTTTGAGGAACCGGCTGATCTAAATACTTTCCTGGACAACCAGTTGGAGATAGAGATGGAGATTCAAAAAGCGACTTCACAGTCTCCTGGTGCCTCGGGCACTTGAACTGTCTTCTTCTTATCTCTGGATGTATCTCTCTGCATGTTTGGTTCTCTCTTCTCTCCTGTTGTGCTTATGGGCCGACCTTATTGTCCATACCTGTTCATGATATTCTTCTGTTCTTCTTATGTTCACACTCATTTCTGTTCTATCCTTCTTTCTGACATTCATACTTGTTTGTTCCCTTTCTCGCTCTCTTTCTAATAGTACCTCTTAATATCTCTTTAATGTGTTCTTCTCCCCCTATTTTACTCCGCTTCTTCAACTTTTTGTTCTTTCTTCTTACTCATTTAATCGTTTCTTCTATGATGTTCTTTTACTTGTCTTCCATTATTCTTATTTCTCATCTCTGTCATCTTTTCTTTCGACTTCCTTCTCCATTTCTTGGATGCTCATCTCTTCAAAGTTACTTTGCTTTTTCTGTGTGGAACATTTTCTATTCTTCTTTTTTCTCTTTGTTCCTCCTATTCTGATATTTTCCTACTTTTCTTCTCTCACATATATAATGTTTTTTTTATATATAGTTATAGTGTATTCATTGAATATGTAGTTATTCTTTTTTTTTTAGGATATACATATTGCGTGTCATGCATTAATCTACTGGTCATGATTTTCCTCATGCTTTTCTTTTTCTTATCAGGTTTTTCTAATAATATTTCGTAATATAGCTATGTTTCGAGCCATTGACTGCTTTATATGTGCTTATACAATATCTCAGTTAGAGTATGATTATTTACGTTATTAAGCTGCTTGGCGGGACTGTTTTTTGATTGTTACCAGTTTCTTTTTTCCTGCCATCCGGATATTATAGTTTTTGGGGCTATTGTTATCAACTGTTTGTTCGACTAGTACGGTCCCTTACTTGCCTTTCCACGTTCTCCCTGATATGCTGTCGAAGTCTTAGTGCTATTATATGCAGTTATAAATAGCTTATTCACTATGCAGTTTTCTTTTGTAGGATTTACATTTTGTTTGCCATGCTGTACTCTAATGTTCCTGCTTTACATCTTGCTGATTATTCTCTTTAGAATTTGTTCTATTATATTTGGTACTATAACTATGTTTCTCTTTATTACACTGTTAACTAAATGTGTTTATGTATTTTATTAGATATAGTTTACTTATTTCTCTTATTCAGTTGTTGTGCGCTGCTACTTTTGTTTCTTACCAGTTCCCCTATTCCTGCTATTTGGTCTCCATATCTCTTTCGGGCTATTGCTATTACCTATTTATTTGCCTAGTACGGGTCCCTTACTCGCCTTTCCACGTTCTCCCTAACATGATGTTGGTCTCTTTTAGGTCTTCCCTCCTGCTTCTTCTCTCCCTCCTTTCTTTTCTCTTTTCTTCTCTTCTCCCTTTCTCTTTTTCTTGGATTCCCCAAATTTACCCGCCTACTGTGGTTCTTTTGTTTGATGATTGGCTCCTTGTAGTTCTGTCGTTGGTCTTGTTTCTGTTACCCATGTTGTCTTTTTTCGATTTTTATGTTTTTCCATGTCGGGTTTGAATGTATTATCCCTTAATGTTAAGGGGTTAACTCACCCGGTGAAGAGGTCAAAAATTTTAGATTATTGTAAATCCTTGTCGTCTGATTTGGTTCTTTTTCAAGAGACCAAGCTCACTAACAAAGAAGCGTTGTTTTTGAGGAAGGAATGGGTTTCGGATGTTTGTTGTTCTGATGCCCTGGGTAAACGAAATGGAGTTATTATATTAGTCTCAAAGAATTCTGGGTTATCGCTCCTTTCTTCTGAGCATGACTCTGAGGGTCGTTGGTTATTATCTAAATTGTCGGATGGTCAGCATGATTTGTATGTGATGAATATTTATGCACCTAATATTGATGATTCGTCCTTTTGGAAATCGGTTACCAAAAAACTAAATGACACCCCGCACTCTGACAATCTTATTGTTGGTGGTGATTTCAATTTACCAATGGACCCTCTGTTAGACAGGAATTCTGCATTCCAGTTTCGTCCTCCTAAATCCCACAAACAAATGCTTAACATGTGTTCCATTACTCAGCTTCAAGACATTTGGCGTCTTCATAACCCCACTGGTAGTGATTTCTCTTTCTTCTCTTCGCCTCACTCTTCCTTCTCTCGTATTGATTATCTCTTAGTTCATTCTTCTCTTGTTTCATCTTCGTCTTCTCCGCTTATACATCCTATTTTAATCTCTGATCATGCTGCGGTCACTTTTACTTTATCATCGTTTGCCCCTCGTTCACGAGCTCGCTCGTGGAGATTGAATACCGAAGTTTTACATGATTCTTCTCAGGTTGCTGAATTCTCTGAAGATATTGATACCTTTTTTCGTGAGAACGAAGGCTCTGTCTCTTCCCCAATTGTTTTATGGGATTCCTTTAAATGTACTTTCCGTGGTCAGGTCATTAAATGTATGTCCAAACGTAATTCGGCTATTAAAAAAGAACTTACGGACTTGTCGTCTGAAATAAAGACTTTGGAAGCTTCCTTCAGGCATTCTAAGGATCCAACTTGTTTACAACAAATAAAGTTTCTTAAATACAAATATAATACCATTGTTACTAAAAGAGCCTATATTGGGGTACAAGCTCAAAAATCAAAGAAGTTGCTGTTAAAAAATCGAGCTGGGAAAATCTTGGCTGCTACATTAAAATTTCAGGACTCTTCTTTTAAATCCTCGCAGATCTCTTCTATTACTGACCACGCCGGTTCTAAAAAATTCCAACCACAAGAGATACTGGAAGTCTTTCGGGATTTTTATAAAAAGTTGTATACTCCCTCTAATCAGTCCTCTTTTGACCAGTGTCAAGCCTTTTTAAAATCGGTTCCGATTCAGTCGGTCTCTGATGCTGATCGCTCTTTTTTAAATAAACCGATTTCCCCCGACGAAATCGAGTCTGCGATTAAAGCTACTCGGTCTGGTAAAGCTCCGGGTCCTGATGGGTATCCAATCTTATTTTATAAAACCTTTCTCCCTACACTTGTCCCCAAATTAAAATCTGTTTTTGACTCTTTTATTAAAGATGGGTCTGTATCGGGTACGGCCGCTGAAGCTACTATTGTAGTGCTCCCGAAAGAGGGGAAAGATCATTCGGATCCTAAAAACTTCCGACCTATCTCTCTCCTTAACATGGAAGCAAAGATTTTTGCTAAAATACTGGCCAAAAGACTAGAATCTTTTGTCCCTCTTCTTGTTCATCCTTCCCAAACTGGATTTGTGAAAGGCCGTCTTGCGCGAGACAATATCCGCACTTTCTGTCATGTTCTCGGTGTTGCCAAACGCTCTGTACTTCCTGCCGCGGCCTTGGCCCTTGATGCGGAAAAGGCTTTCGACAAGGTTTCTTGGCCGTTTCTTCGTGCGGTTTTATGCGCGCACAATCTTGGTGACTCTTTCATTAATATGATTATGTCCTTATATTCTCAACCCAAAGCTAACATTAGAGTTAATGGTGCGACGTCTTCTTTTTTCAATCTCAGTCAGGGCACTCGACAGGGTTGTCCCTTATCCCCACTCTTATTTTTATTATCCATTGATCCTCTTCTTCGTTTGATTGACCTACATCCTGATATCAAGGGTTTCTCTTTTGGCCCTCACTGTATTAAAACTGCTGCATACGCAGATGATGTTCTTATTTTTTCGGATGATATCGCTCTGGCAATCCCAGCTATTTCTAACATCATTTCTCTATTCTCTTCGGTTTCAGGATATACCCTAAATAAAGACAAGACGGAAATGTTCCCTTTAAATGCCTATTGTTTCCCCTCGCATATGGGATCAGCGGGCTTTAAATGGCAGTCTACACACTTGAAATACTTAGGGATTTATTTTTGTTCTACTTTGACTACCACTATTGCCTATAATGAATCTCAGACTATACTTAAAGTGCGTCGTCTTTTGGATACATGGTCTCCGAAACATATTTCTTGGTGGGGTCGCCTCCAAACTCTCAAAATGATGATCACGCCGATTATTAATTTTGTTACATCCATGCTGCCGATTAAACTGTCAGATTCCTTTTTTCGCGAAATCGATATTCTGACTTCTAACTTTTTGTGGAATGACAAACGTGCTCGACTTGCCTACAAATTTTTGCGTCGTCCTTGTGATATGGGAGGTTGTAATTTTCCTGACTGGGAGAAATATCAGACTGCTTTTTTGGCGTCTCAAGGTGCTTTATGGTTTTCTCCGCCATCTCTGCATGTTCCTTCTTGGCTACTCATAGAACAGCATTTAGCATCTCCCTTGCCTACTGCCTCTTTTTGCACTGCATCCACTTTGCATATCCTATTTTCCCGGTCTATAATTCTTGATACAATTGCGGCGGTTAGGAAAATAGACAAGAAGGTGGCAATTCCGTTGCATAAAACCAGGTGGACATCTATCTGGAGGAATTCCAAATTTAAGCTTATCATTTCTCCCACCCTCATCTCCTATTGGACAGACAAAGGAATCTCTCTTGTTAAACATTTATATGGTGCTTCTGACGAACCATTACCCTTCTCTACTTTGGCTCAGAACCATTCCTTAACAAATCTTGATTTCTATACTTCTCTTAAAATTAAGGTGGCCATTGCTAAAGTTGGTCTTCATCCTTCTTCTTCTACTATCTCACTTTTTAATATTTGGATTAAATCTGGTCATGTTGCCTCCAAAATTTATAAATTTTTGTCCTCTGCTTCACTCCCTGAACAGACGGTTGCTCATCGTAAATGGTTACATCATTTTGATCATGCCACTACAGAACATATTTCCTCTGAAACTTGGCAATCAATTGGTAAATTCTCTCTTCGTAATAAAATCGCACCTTCTTTAATGCAGTCTAAGTTTTTTTCTATTAATCTTCTTCATTGGACGCCTGTACGTCTTCACTCACTTAACCTTAAAGAAGACAACTTATGCTGGAGCTGTGGCCTGTTGGCAGGCGACTTTCCTCATATGTTTTTTCATTGTTCCTTGCTTCAACCTTTTTGGAACCTCATTCAGAAACATCTCTCTCTTATCTTTGGTATTGAGCTCCAACTTTCCTTCCCCGTAATTTTATTAGGCCCACTGGCTGCCCCTACTCCTCTTCCTTTAGATCCATTGGAGTTACAGTTGTTGGATCTTCTCCTGACTGTAGCGGTGAAAATTATTCTTATGGAGTGGAAAACCTTTTCATCGGTTTCCTATCATACGTGGTGGGCTTGGGTCTCCTTTTTACGTAGTGCTCATACTTCGGTTGATCAAGCTCACCTCTCTCCATCTATCTCTAGTGGGGTTTGGAAAGCTTTGGATGATTATATGGAATTGTCTTCCAAGGGGTTGGTTCCTCAATTTCCTTTTGATGTGTCTGTCTAATTGTTGTCTGGTATTTGGTCTCTAGGCTGGGTTAGTCCTGTGGGAATCCTTCTTCTCTCTTTTTTCTCTTCTCTCTTTACTGTCTTCTTTTCCTACTCATTCTCTCTTTACTCTTTCTCTTTTTCTCCTCTCTTCCTCTTTCTGTTTCCTCCCCTATCCCCTTCTCCACATTTGATAGTGATACATTTGTTTTAATGCCTTGGTAGAGGTTTTTACTTGAATGAAATCTTTAGCTCTCATGGGCTATTGTTCATTATATATATATAATATCTTGATTTTCCTATCAATTTTAGCCCTTTTTGCATATCTCTATTGCATCGATTGTATCACTTGTATTGCATTGTATATTCATTATTCTTACCATTATTCTCATCAATAAAATTTTCTTGAAATCAAAAAAGGAACTTCAGACCTCTTGAGGCGGAAGCCGGGAGAGTCACTCTAGCGATTTTTAAAATTATTGTGTGTAAAATGATGTGATTTTAAAACAGTTTTACCTTGTTTGAGTGTATACTTTGTGAAGCAATACAATTGTACCTCGAGCCCCTGTGCCACGTGATACTCCTGGTGTGGACGCCTTCCCCGGGGACACGCAGGCCACGCCCACCACCCGTTAGGCCACGCCCCTTGCGACGCGCATTTAAACAGCGCGCCAAGCGGAGCGCGGGGCAGAACTTCAGACCTCTTGAGGCGGAAGCCGGGAGAGTCACTCTAGCGATTTTTAAAATTATTGTGTGTAAAATGATGTGATTTTAAAACAGTTTTACCTTGTTTGAGTGTATACTTTGTGAAGCAATACAATTGTACCTCGAGCCCCTGTGCCACGTGATACTCCTGGTGTGGACGCCTTCCCCGGGGACACGCAGGCCACGCCCACCACCCGTTAGGCCACGCCCCTTGCGACGCGCATTTAAACAGCGCGCCAAGCGGAGCGTGAGGCAGAACTTCAGACCTCTTGAGGCGGATGCCGGGAGAGTCACTCTAGCGATTTTTAAAATTATTGTGTGTAAAATGATGTGATTTTAAAACAGTTTTACCTTGTTTGAGTGTATACTTTGTGAAGCAATACAATTGTACCTCGAGCCCCTGTGCCACGTGATACTCCTGGTGTGGACGCCTTCCCCGGGGACACGCAGGCCACGCCCACCACCCGTTAGGCCACGCCCCTTGCGACGCGCATTTAAACAGCGCGCCAAGCGGAGCGCGAGGCAGAACTTCAGACCTCTTGAGGCGGAAGCCGGGAGAGTCACTCTAGCGATTTTTAAAATTATTGTGTGTAAAATGATGTGATTTTAAAACAGTTTTACCTTGTTTGAGTGTATACTTTGTGAAGCAATACAATTGTACCTCGAGCCCCTGTGCCACGTGATACTCCTGGTGTGGACGCCTTCCCCGGGGACACGCAGGCCACGCCCACCACCCGTTAGGCCACGCCCCTTGCGACGCGCATTTAAACAGCGCGCCAAGCGGAGCGCGAGGCAGAACTTCAGACCTCTTGAGGCGGAAGCCGGGAGAGTCACTCTAGCGATTTTTAAAATTATTGTGTGTAAAATGATGTGATTTTAAAACAGTTTTATCTTGTTTGAGTGTATACTTTGTGAAGCAATACAATTGTACCTCGAGCCCCTGTGCCACGTGATACTCCTGGTGTGGACGCCTTCCCCGGGGACACGCAGGCCACGCCCACCACCCGTTAGGCCACGCCCCTTGCGACGCGCATTTAAACAGCGCGCCAAGCGGAGCGCGAGGCAGAACTTCAGACCTCTTGAGGCGGAAGCCGGGAGAGTCACTCTAGCGATTTTTAAAATTATTGTGTGTAAAATGATGTGATTTTAAAACAGTTTTACCTTGTTTGAGTGTATACTTTGTGAAGCAATACAATTGTACCTCGAGCCCCTGTGCCACGTGATACTCCTGGTGTGGACGCCTTCCCCGGGGACACGCAGGCCACGCCCACCACCCGTTAGGCCACGCCCCTTCCTCCACCTCTACTTATTATGTGTTGCCACCGGAAGCGCAGCGGACGAGCGCAGCGGGAGCGCCGTTTGCGCGCCGAAGGCGCGCCTAAGGCAAGCCCGTCTGCGCCCGTCCGCGAACAGACCGCGGCCGGGGCCAGACATGCTGCAGGTGGCGGAACACAAGGTGGACAGATAGCGTGGTCAGGTGAGGACCTAAGGGCATTCAATCCCCCATCTAAATGCTGCCCTCACTCTATGGACCCTATAACCTTTGACTCCCTTCAAACCTGTAGCAATTGCGGGATAGCGTTTGGCAGCGCTGCCCCCGCGATACCCCCCAATCCCAAACCCCCACCTCAAACTAGCCTCAGGGCGGGCTTACTTAACTGTAGATCCCTCGCCAAACACACAGATGAGGTCTGGCTTCTACTAGTAGAGCAGGATTGGGATATCCTGTTCTTAACTGAAACATGGATCAAGGAGGATAACCTGACCTCCATCGCTCTTGCAATCCCTCCGGGATTTAAAATATGCCTCGCCAACCGCCCTGGGACAAAAAGAGGCGGTGGTGTAGCTATTATTTTCAAAGAGTTTCTAGTATTGACATCCTCAGCCCCCACTGCTATCCAAGGAATTGAAGGTCTCCACTTCTGCTTCCAAGTGAGCCCTCAGCTCTCACTAGCAGGACTGGTGATATATCGCCCCCCGGTCGGCACGGACCCCTATCTAACTACCTTATTAGACACGATTGTACAGAGCTCGCTCCTCCACTCCCTTTTTTTAGTGGTAGGTGATTTCAATATCCACATGGATAAAGCAGACTGCGCCATGGCAGAGCTGCTACGAACAACGTTAGATGCCGCCGGCCTCAGACTGATCAATGAGGGCCCTACACACTCGGGGGGCCATACTATTGATCTCATCTTTGCTAATATCAAGAATGTGCGGTCTGAAACACCCCTCCCTCTGACATGGTCAGACCATTCACTCGTCCCATTTACTCTGAACGTACTGAATGACATCCCGGCGTCAAGCAAATGCTACTTTATGAAAAGGCAATGGAAAAAACTGACCCCTGATACCATGGTCCCGGTCTTGGCACAAACCACCCCCTCCTTGACAAATAATTCCAATACGGATGCTATACTACTCAATGAATGGATAGGAAAGATGGTTTCCTCCATTGCCCCAGCCTCTCGGGCTCTATCAAAAAGAGAATCCCCCTCAGCTCCCTGGTTCTCGCAGGAACTTAGGGAGGAGAAAGCGACATGTAAAAGACTGGAGAGACTCTGGAGAGTAAACTACGGTTTAGAAGAAAAAACTAGATATAAGGAAGCTTCCAAAAAATTCCGGAAAGCCATTAGAAATAATAAAAAACGCTTCTACGCGGACTCGATTCTACAGGCAGAACAGTCCAGTAAACAAGTCTTCAAAGTGGTACAGTCCTTCTTCAAACCAAAATGCATTGAAAGAGAGGTTGTTCCCACACCTAGACTATGCGAGCAAATTTCAGAATACTTTGATCACAAAATAAAGAAAGTGTACGACTCTTTTGGCCCAGTAATAAATACAGTGAAGCAGGACACAGCGAACACTGGTGAGCCAGGAGAAACCCTCTCCCAGTTCATGCATATCCCCCTGAACGAGGTGAGGCAGGAACTCAGCCGCTGTAAATCCGGCTCACCTGACGACCCCTGTCCAGCTAAACTATGGAGTGCCATAGCGGACTCGGTAGCTCCCACACTCCAATGTATTTGGAACTCCTCCATCACGTCAGGAGTTTTCCCAGACGTCTGGAAGCATGCTACTCTCCTTCCCCTAAAGAAAAAACCAAATGGGGATCCAGATGACCTCACGAATCTCCGCCCAATATCCCTCCTAGCCGCCCCGGGAAAAATGCTGGAAAAAGTTATACAACGCCAACTGTGTAAATTCGTGGAAACCAGCAACATTCTACATGAAACTCAATCTGGCTTTCGGCCCGGCTTTAGCACAGAAACAGCGCTCATAGAGGTAGCCGAATCAGTGAGGTGGTCGATGGATGCAGGAAATTCAGCAATGCTGGTACTCCTGGATCTGTCGGCCGCCTTCGATACGGTGGACCACGCCAGATTACTCAGCCGGCTGGCAGAGATAGGCATTCAAGACAGAGCGTTGGGGTGGATAAACTCCTACCTATCTCAGAGAACGCAGAAGGTGGCACTTGGGACGATTTCTTCCACACCCAAAATTCTCAGCTGTGGAGTCCCGCAGGGCTCGGCCCTTAGCCCTCTCTTGTTCAACATCTACCTGGCCCCCCTCTTTACGCTAATTGCCAACTGGGGTGTCAAGGCAATCTCATATGCCGATGACACCCAGTTGGTATTTCCATACTCTGAGGTGACGCAGGACTCTTTCTCAAACTTTAAAGGCTGTCTCCAGGACATTGCTCACTGGATGAATACGAATAAATTAAAACTAAATGCCAATAAAACCGAAGTCATCTTCTTCGGCAAGGGTCCCACCCCCGCCCCAGATCTCTGGTGGCCTTTGGAGATGGGCCCCCCCCCTTCGCCCAGTCACTCGGCAAAAAACCTTGGAGTGAGATGGGATGATAAAATGTCCTTTACTTCCCATATCCAACAAGTGGCCGGATGCTGCTTGAGCAAGCTAAGAAACCTCCGAAAAATTCTTAGACTTCTACCGGAGAGCTGCAGAAAAATGGTCGTCCATGCAACTGTCACCTCACGGCTGGACTATGCCAATGGTCTATACCTGGGCCTCCCAAAATACCTGACCCACAAACTTCAGGTAGTTCAAAATGCGGCTGCGAGACTGTTACTGCGAATCCCTTTCAAGCAGTCAGTCTCTCCGCATCTTCGAACCCTGCACTGGCTGCCAGTGGCCAACCGCATAAAATTCAAAGCCCTGACGCTTGCGTTCAGAACTTTGCATGGCTCCTGCCCACCTTACCTAAAAAAACGCCTTCCAAGATACTCCCAAAGACGCGCACTACGGTCTAATGACCGTGTCCAATTGGTCGTCCCGCGAGCAAAAAAGGCCCGCCTTGGCGGTCGTACCTTTTCAGCAAACGTCTCCGCTCTGTGGAACTCCTTACCACAAGCAATCCAGCAGGCCCCATCCGAATCCTGCTTTAAGAAGATGCTCAAGACATGGCTCTTCACCCAGCCACGCTAGTTCTCCTATCTTTGCCCCAGGCTATCTGTGTTCTACTAGCGCCGGGACACCTCCTCGTGAGGTAGCTGTTCGCGCTGTATAAAATCCAGTATTATTATTATTATTATTATTATTTGAGATTCCTTAAATGCAATTCATGAACCATTTCAGAATTGCGAATTCGCAATTTTTGGCCGCTATTTATCGCGAAGTCTGACTTTGTGGTAAATAGCGAAAACTTAGAAAAATGCACTTTAGTGCATTTTTCTATGTTGGATGTTACACACACACATGTCCACTGGACATGTGTGTGCACAACACCAGTGTAAATCACCATTTCAGGGGTGCTACAGGGTGTCCTTTGGACACCCTGGCACCCTTGAAATCGCTTCCTTATTTGCGATTCGCTAATTGCTACTCGCAAATAAGGATCGACTCCCCATTCATTCCTATGGGCCTTTGGCCTTTGGCCCATAATAATGAATGGGGAGTCATTCCTTATTTGCGATTAGCAATTAGCGAACCGTAAATAAGGAAGATGTAGAAATCGCTATTAATTTTGCGATTTCTACATGCATCCCGTTTTGCGAGTCTTTAATAGCGATTCCTTAATAATCGCTATTAAGGACTCGCAAAAGAGGAGCATGATGAATCTGGGGGTAAATCTTCCCGTGCCCAACAAAACAAATGTGTTCTTATGTAACGCAACTGGTTCTCATGTAAAGCGCTCAAGATACCTGACCCCTTCTGGTCAAGTTTGCGCTATATAAAACTCAGAAAAAAAAGAACAACCGAATAATACACGACTTAATTTTTGGCTAATGCAGAGCAGTCTCATGTCCCCTGTAATTTTTGGCAGGCAAAGAGTTTGGCAGCAAATTTACAGGCGTGGACTAATCAAAAGGTGTGTTGATGAATTCGAAGTGCGTGAGCAGCCCCATGCTTGAGCACAATTTGTGCCAGCCGTTCTTCAAGAGACAGTTTGATCAGAACTTGACACGCATAAACATTGTAAAACATGTACGTAATTAGTGTTTTTGTTTCCTGCGTCCCAATCACTGCATGCGCAACAATCATGGCGCCATTGAGCTTAAGCCACAGGTGCACGCACAAAAAAGACTCTGTAGGTGCACCCAAAACAAGGTTGTATATATGACAGGTCAATTAGAGCTATGCCAATAATAACATTTAATATTTTGTACTGAACGCAGTTATTTGTGGAATCCAGAAAAGGCAAACCTAGCTCTAAGAAGCAATAGATTGCTAGAGGGGGATTTTTTTTAATCTCTATGGCCCTCGTCCTCATCCCAATCATTACTTTTGAGGGGAATCCCACCACGAGTCAGGTAAACTCCAGGAAAAATGCTGCTAATTAAATCCCCGCCCACCATCAATTGGCTGCCATGCAATTGCAGGTACTTTCAGCATCTTCCTGTGTTTTTTTTTTGTTTCTCACTGAAATAAGGAGCTTGGGATGCTGCTGGGAACCCTGTTAGTATGGGACCTCCATTCCAAATACTTTCGACCTTTCCCTGCTCTGCTTGGGCGATGTTTGTAGTGTTTCGTCAGTCTTTGGGACTTTACTGTGCTCGATGTCTCATACATCTCAGGGCTAAGTGGTTTGTCTTTGGCTTAATGTTGTTATATGCCATCCTTCTTTCAAAATCTGTTAATGCAGGGATCATCTACATTTATCCCACTCGTTTTAATTCAGTGCCTTAAAAAATATTTGCTCTGGCTCATATCTGGCTCTGTGAGCAGAGATATATGTCGAGTTTATGGCTCAATCTTCTTTTTTTTGCTTTGGGAACTTGTTCTAGGCAGTGTAGTAACTATCTGAATGTTCATCCCTCTTTGAAGACTTGAAGCATCAAATCTAAATTTTGGCAGATGTTTCATTCAATAGGCTGTGCTTTATCAATGGCTGGAGGAGCATTATTGTCAGTTTTAGGTAATCTTATCCTAATGTGTTGGCATAGACATGCCTCTCAAAAACGTGCAGACCTCGTTCAGATCTGAAGGAGAAACTTCGTAAGATCCTCAGAGAAAAGAAGCGTTCCTCTTCTTTCAGAGAGCAGCAGCAGTCATATTCTGGCGGCTCAATAGAAAAAACTATTTTACCAGCCTTCCTTGAAGCAAGAGCCGTCTTCCCAATACAGACAGCAAAATCACACAGGGTTTCTCAGATGTTACCCTGAGAAGCAACAATTGTGTTTGCCTGGAGAACAGTAACGTTTCTAACTATACCTAGTATGGCTCTGGCTCCCTGGTAGGTAGGCACTTCTATTACCTTTTGAAGAAATGGGAGGAAGCTGATTCAAAGGCTCAGGTTCTCTTATACTCCAAAGAGCCTTCTGAAATTATTCTCCTTTTCCACTCCAGATTCAGGGGTCCACCTGACTCCTTGGCCAACATTTTCTACTAAGGGCCATATGTATGAAGCGAAAATCCTGTCGCAAACGCTGCGAATCGCTAAAAATAGCGCTTGCGCCAAAACAAATCGCTAATCCCAATGTATGAAGGCGAAAATGAATGCAAAAGAAGGAATCGCTATTTAGCGTGTTCCAAACCTTGCGAAAGTGTTAAATAGCGATTTCCATAGCGAATTCCAAATTTGCGCTGAAACCGGATAGCGAAATTCGCTATTCTGGAAATCGCAATTAAGAATTCGCAATGGTATGTATCAACCATTCGCAAATAGCAATTTAAGGGAAATTGCAAATTAAGGAATCGCAATTACCATCAAGTGGGAGCAGGTGGTAACCAGGTGCAAAGTATAAAATGAAGCCCAGAATGCAGCACACTCTTTTCCACAATGTCTGGGCTCTACATGATACTGAGGAGGCGAAGACTGAGAGCTGTGGCGCAGAAGAGGAGACGGCAGGAAAGGATATTCCGTTTGCGCACCACCATATTCCAGCGCACTGAGGAGGACATCTACACCCATTACAGACTGGAGGAAGAGAGCATACTTGATTTAATTGAGGAACTCGGGCCCCACCTAGAACACCCCACCCGCAGGACACAAGCCATACCCACACACATCCAGGTCCTGTGTTCACTACACCTGCTGGCCTCAGGTAGTTTTCAGGGGGTCGTAGCCTCAGCAGGAGGGGTGTCACAAAGTGCCCTGTCGCGCTTCTTTCATGCGTTCCTCGACGCCATGACACATAGGATGCAACACCACATCCACTTCCCCAGCACCCCACAGGAACTAGCACAGACCAAGCAGGACTTTTACAACATTGCCCAATTCCCCCACGTAATAGGATGTATAGATGGGACACATGTTGCCATTTCACCCCCCTCAAACATAGAGTATGTATTCTGGAACAGGAAATGCTA
The DNA here is from genome assembly GCF_964261635.1 of Lissotriton helveticus. Taxonomy (NCBI): domain Eukaryota; kingdom Metazoa; phylum Chordata; class Amphibia; order Caudata; family Salamandridae; genus Lissotriton; species Lissotriton helveticus. The sequence continues at coordinate 888,633,915 of NC_136067.1, read as the reverse complement.
CCACTCGCTTAACATACAGATGGTGTGTGATGCCAAAAACATAATCACAGACATAGTGGCAAAGTATCCTGGAAGCACACTTGATCAGTGGCGGTTTTACCATTAGGGCGAATGGGCGTTGCCCCACCTATAATTATCAGGCAATTTATTCGAGCGGCGCGTTAATAAAAGTTTTATAAATTAACGCGCCGCTCGAATAAATTGCCCGATAATTATTGCCCTGCGGCCGTGGTGTGTGTCATGGACATGGACAGTATGCACTGTCTGACACTGGGTGGCGCTGGACTGACTGTGCCGGCACAGTGCACACTCACTGCGCATGTGGTGTTTGCCCGGCAGGGCTTCTTTAACTAGCAAACTATGTGGATTTCAAAAAAACAACCGATTAGGGGTTTGCCTGCCTAATGCAACGTACCCCATTGCTGAAAAAACGAACGACGTTTTTTTAATGCTCAGCCCAATCCTGATGCTACTCTCTTTAGAGAGCAGCTCTCCTCTAAAGAGAGCAGCATCAGGATTGGCTACTACTGTGTCTCGGCAAGTTGGCAGCCATTACTAATTAGTCTAGGCGCCAACGGGACCCCAGAGCAGAGATGGTGCGGACCCGGTCAAGTGAAGACAAGGTAAGTTTTTTATTTTATTTATCCCCACCCCCCTGGCCCCCACTGTGAGCGAGCCGTGTATTCAGTATTGGTAGCAAGTTTGCCTTTGATGAGCAGAGTGCTAGCTAGATAAGTGAAGGCAGAATTGTTCTAATGAGAACCTGGAGCCGAGGCTGGTCGGGCTCGAGTTTTGGAGGGGAGACCGACGAGGTGGAGCTTTGCCCGGGTTGAGTCTTTAATATTTCGGTCGCCTCACGTTCGTTTGCAAGATGAGTTTGCTCTGATCCGCGTTCAGTGTTTAAGACTCGTGGGTCCGTCTAATCTTCCCTTTCTTTTAATTCCTCTCTATTTCTCATGTTTTACAAGCTACACGGACTGCAGTTTATTAATTAGTTAATTACGTTTTACGGACTGCAGGAGCATTCATTCGTATTCCATCGGTGGGCTGCAATGTTGGAGAGCATGGTTAGTGTGGACAGCGAGCTGTAGTGAGTGAGCGTCAGTATTATTAAGTGACAAAGACAGATGAATTCAGGTGTCAATGTTTCAGTGACGAACCGTTGCGCCCTACCACTTTCAAATGTCACCAGCCGCCACTGCACTTGATGCCTTTATATTCCGTCACAGTGGGCTATACCGTAGACTCTCAAGAGGTGAATTTGGAGAGGGATACCTACTAGGTAAAAGCACACAATGATAGGCCACATTTCTTTTTTTTTTCAGTTTGAAAGCTTTATTGAAATATTAGTTATAAAACCAATAAGGTGGCAACAGTAGAACAATAAAGAAACAGATACATTATGCAATAAGTGAAGCAAATATATACTACTGAAGGCACTAATAAAGAATCAAAGCATTTTCTAATTTTTGGAATGGAAGAGGGGGAGGGGAGGGAGGGTAGAAAGGGATATGATGATAATAATCCTATAAATATAAGCATAAACATAAACATTGTTGGCAAAAAAGTCAATTGTACAATAAATACATAAGAGGAAGGAAAGAATTATACAATACATTAAATAATGGAACTAAGAAACTGTGAAATCTGTGGAAGAAAAAACTGTAAGCAGGAGTACAACTGTTCAAGGAGGTTTAAAGTTGTCAGAAGATAACGGAGTATAATTACTTTTGGCAGATTGATCAAGGTATAGAGTAAGAGGCAACCAATAAAGTTCAACATTGCGGGAAGGTTTACAGGAGGAAGCAAAGGCGACATCCATTCTGTGGGAGTGACATATAAGATTCCACCAACAAGTGACGGAAAGTTTGGTGAGGGACTTCCAATTGGATGCGATGAGTTGGAGGGCAACGGCTATCATAAGATCAAAGAGACCAAGTGAATGTGTGGGGAGATCTAAGGAGTCAGAAAGACTTCCTAAAAATACTAAGGGAGCAGAGTAGGGAATAGAGATATTGAAAATGCGGGAAATGCGGGACCAAACCTGAATCCAAAAGGTTTGAACTGAAGGACAGAGAAAGAAAAGATGAAAGAGATCAGCGCTAGGAGTGTTGCATGTCCAGCATTTGGCGTCAGAGGAGGGAAGGAAACGAGAAAGAGAAAGAGGAGAAAGATAGAGCCTATGATAGAAATAAAAGATGGATTGAGTGAGAGAGGCAGAACGAGAGGTCTTCAAAGATTTAGTCCAGAGCTTATCCCAAACCGAAACAGACCATGAGCAATCCAGATCTTTTTCCCAGGACAACTCTAATTTTGATTTGTTACGTTCAGGATTAGGAGCAGAAAAATAACGGTAAATAAGAGAAGCTTTAGGAATAGTGGCTAGAATAGTAAGAAGAGGGGAAGAGGGGGGAGGTAGTTCTGCAGATGGGAGAGAGTAATAACGATCAAGAACAATTTCCATAAGAATATAATATTTCTGCGCAAACGAGCGGGGGCAATGAAACTGCAGTTGAAATTGAGGAAAAGAACGAGGTGAAGAACCATCAAAAAGATGGTGAATCCAAATGATACCTTTTAATCTCCAGGAAGGCCAGGCAATAGGTCTGTTACGTAAAAGAACGAGTGAATTATACCAAATGGGCATAAGCAGAAAGGATTCTCGAGACACGGATGATATAGAGAATAAAGGTCTCAAAAGAGAAGAGGTATGGTTGAATAATGGCGATTTAAGGTAGGGAGACTTAGATGTGAAGTGAAGTGTATCTTGAAAGGAAAAGGGTAACATTAAGGAATGTTCAATATGAAGCCAAAGTGGGGAAAAAGGTGACGGTTCTGGAGATAACCAACGAGAAGCTTGACGAAGAGAGAAAGATTTATGGTACAGGCGAAAATCAGGGAAATTGACCCCTCCATTTGACTTAGTTCTACGGAGAGATACTAAGGATATACGAGGTTTCTTCTGTTTCCAAAGAAATTTAGATATTACAGAATCAATGCGACGAAAATAGAGAGCTGGAATATGAACCGGAAGCATGGCGAACAGATAAATCAGGATCGGAGCAATCATCATCCTAACAGAATCCAGACGACCCCACCAAGAGAGAAAGAGGGGATTCCAAGAAGAAAATAAAGATTCAATTCTCGAAATAACCGCATTCATATTAAGTTTGATAGAAGATGAAATGGAATTAGAAAAGAGAACTCCAAGGTATTTTATCTTAGTAGTGGTCCAAGCAAAACCAGTCGAAGAAAAATAGTGCGGAAGGCAAAATTTGGTTAATGGGATAATTTCTGTTTTATCAGAATTGATCTTATATCCTGAGACAAGGGAAAACTTCTCAAATTCTTCTAACAAGGAAGGGACAGAAGTCTCTGGATCTGAGATGAATAAAAGAATATCATCTGCATAGGCAGACAATTTGAGATGTTGATCTCCATATGGAAAGCCAGAAATAGAGGGGTTATTGCGAATAGAAGATAGAAAAGGTTCAAGAGCTAATATAAATAGAAGGGGAGAGAGAGGACAACCTTGACGAACTCCGCGTTGAAGCACAAAGGGGGAAGTGAGTTGACCATTTACAAGGACTGAGGCTTTGGGTGTTGAATAAATTAAAGATATTAAGGAAATGAACTTAGGACCAAAACCATGCCATTTCAGAGAAGCCAATAGAAAAGACCAATCAACCCGATCAAAAGCTTTTTCAGCGTCAACAGAAATAGCTGCTAATGGAATGGAGAGAGAAGAGGCTGTATTTAAAACGTTGAGAAAAAGTCTAGAATTATCCGACGTGAGACGACCCTTTACAAATCCGCATTGTTCTTTTCCAATGAGGTGAGGCATAAAAGGGTCAAGGCGTAAGGCTAACAGTTTAGCAAATAGCTTATAATCCACATTAACTAAGGAAATTGGTCGGTAATTCTTGCAAAACTTAGGATTGCGGCCTTCTTTAGGGATAAGACAAATAGTCGCATACTGAAAGGAACCTTGAGCAACACCAGTAGAACAAAAAGACTGAAAAAGAGAAAGTAAACGAGGTAGAAGAAGATCGGAGAAGTGTAAGTAGAATTCAACCGGAAATCCATCCGGGCCCGGAGTTTTGCCTTTGGTAAGAGATGTTAATGCAGTAGAGAGTTCGTGAAGAGTTAAGTCTGTTTCGATATCTGAGAATTGAAGTTGGGTTGTATTTGGTTTAGGCAATTTATCAAAATAAGATTGAAGAAGAGCAGGGGAAGGTGGGTTCTCAGGAGTATACAAGGATTCATAAAAAGATTGAAATTGTTCTAAAATATCTTTATCCGTGTGCAAGAGAACATTTGAGGGGGAATAGATAGAATCAATAAGAGTACGCTCTTTGCGTGACTTAAGATAATTAGCAAGAAGTTTACCTGATTTGTTACGTCCACCATAATAACGAGCACTGCTTCGAAGAAGAAAGGTGGATGCCGAATCGGTGGTGAGTTTATTGAACGAGAGTTTGGCCTTAATAAGGTCTGGAGATACATGAGTGGGGGAAGAAGTATAAAATTGATGTTCTAGAGTCTTGATATGAGCAAGGGCAATCTTACGTTTTTGAGTAAACTGTTTCTTCTTTTTGGAAACGAAGTCAATAATGAAACCACGGGCCGTGGCCTTGAAAGAGTCCCAAAGGACATGACGGGATGTTTGTGGGTCAGAATTAATCTGGAAGAATTCGGAAGTGAAAGAACGAAAAGAAGAAGAGAAATGAGGGTCAGTTAGTAAGGAGGAATTAAAACGCCAACGAGAAGATGCAGGAGTAGGAGGAAGAAGGTCAAAGGTTGTAACAATAGGAGCATGGTCAGAGATTACAATAGGTTCAATAGAGGAAGACAGAAGATTTTGAAACAAGGAGGAGGAAAGGAAGATATAATCTAGACGTGAAAAAGATGCATGTGGAGGGGAAAAGAAAGAGAAATCTAAAACATCAGGGTGAGTAAGTCTCCAAGAATCTACTAAATGAGCTTGTGTAATGGTGTCCAGAAACTGTTTATGAGGTTTGTGTGGAACAAAGCGAACAGATGATTTGCGATCAAGGAAAGGATCAAGTATCTGATTACAGTCGCCACCTAAAATAAAGTACTTATCTTTATGTTGAATACATTTGGAGGTGATTAATGGCCAAAAGGAAGAGTCAAAATTAGTAGGACCATAAACATTAAATACAGTAATAGGAATTGAGTCGATAAGGAGTTTAGCTAATACCCAGCGACCATCTGCATCCTTTTCTTCCAAAATAATCTTACATTTGAGTCGCTTGTGGATCAGAATAGCAACTCCATTCTTTTTATGAGAGGCAGGGGAAAATAATACAGTACCAACCCATTGTCTTTTTAACTTCAAGGATTCAAGATCAGAAAGGTGAGTTTCTTGAATGAGTGCAATGTCAGGGTTATATGAAGATAAGTGGGATAAGACTCTCTGCCGTTTAATAGGATTGTTAAAGCCTTTCACATTCCATGAGACAACTTTAAAGGTTAAAACCTGAGAAAATATACAGGATAAAAGAGTGCAAAAACATTGGTACAAACAACAAGCCAACCATTAAATACTGAGAAAAAAGACAGAAAGAGTAAGAAATGAAAGAGGAGAGGGGAGGGGGGAAGAGGAAAGGGGGAAAGGAAGGAGAGACATCAATAGGAAAGGAAGAGACAGAAAAGACAGTACAAATCCAAAGGATGACTGCAAAAAACATACCTGATGGGGAGGGTATACAGAGGGAGGTGGGGAAGTGGTGATGCGTAACAAGACGGGTAAGACCAGGAACAGAAGCATGACCGCACCGGGACCCCACAGGACCACAAAGGAGAAAAAACATAGGATGAGGGGAAGACCGGTACATATCTGCATAAGGGAAGAAAGGGAACAATTAATATGAAAAACATGCAAGGGACAATACAAGATAAAAAACAAGAAAAACAGCTGGAATACAAGTGATGGGAATTTCGTTGAAAAGTATAGAACATTAACAAGTGAACATATTGAAGAGGAATGAATGAATTACTAAGCAACAATACTCAGGTATATAAGTCATAAGGGATAAGAGACACAGGAAACCATAGAACTCTCATAGAGCACAATCAATAAAATTAAAAAACAATTGTCAGCCACTGTTTGAAGGTGATGAGTCCATTCCTTCATTGTTGTGCAGAAGGATGAAATTTCGTAGCTCTCCAGGATCTTGAAAGGACCAGGATTTGTTTTGGTAAGTTACTCTGAATGTGCAAGGATGGAACAGACCATAACGCGCTCCAAGAGAGCGCAGCGAAGGACGAAGAGCTAAAAATTCTTTACGTCTGGAGGCAGTAGCATTAGAGACATCTTGAGACAAATACACACGTTGACCAAGCCAGGAGATTTGTTTTTTAGCTCTAGCTGCGGATAGAATGGAGAGAAGGTCTGTGAATTTCAAAAACAAGATGATAACACCTCGAGGTTTCGTGGAAGTAGATGTACGTGAACCAAGTCTGTGAGCCCTTTGAATACTAATGGATGTAGAAGGTGGCATATCCAAAAGTTTCGGTAGGAAGGTGGTGAAGTAAGTGACTGGATCATCTCCCTCCAAATTCTCCGGCAAACCGTAAATACGTAGGTTGTTCCTCCTATTTCGATTTTCCAAATCCTCTGTATGTTGTTGCAAGGATAGCACAGTCTTTTCCAGAGCTACGATGCGTTGTGTGTTAGATTGGACTTCCGGAAGTTGTTGTTCAATAGAAGAGATTCGGGTATCCATAATGTCCCATTTGTCCTTTAAAAGTTGCATATCTTTACTTGTGTCTTCAATAAATGGGCGTAGTGCTCGAATCTCCTCCAAAATTAAGTCAATAGAAGATGAAGCAAGAGGTGCATCTGGTGCTGGAGAGTCTTGCTTTAAACGCTTAATAGAAGTCGCAGGAGGCGAAGATTTATTTGTTGATGACTGTCCTGAAGAGGAGCGATGAGAAGATGAAGTCGCCATCTTGGAAGAGCGTGGAGATGAAGGTACAACGCCTGGAGGACTCACAGGAGACTTTACAGTAGGAGTGAAAACAAATTTTGGTTTGCGTAGGTTCACCATAAGAGAAAAAATGGAGACAGAGATGCCTTTGGTATATTAGCACTCCGACAATAAAAGTAAGCACTAGATTTGTTTGAAGGAAAGTGCCCTAAATTAGCAAGAGTCAATAGCCATTCAGTAGGTTCCGCAGAGAGAACAAGGCCTTCGAGGAAAATTATTATAATGAGGAACATACCATTCTGCAAGTAAGCATTATCAAAGTTGGAAAGAGTCACAGTGAAGGCAAATATAGGTACTTATTACAATAAAAAATTACTTTGCAATTGGGTATTTCCTGCGTAGCCACCAAGAAACCTTACAAGGAATATAAGGTGAGTATACCATACAGAACAAAAGGAGAAGTCATCAATGGAAGAACAAAATGTATGGTACGAATAGGACTGAAGAGACCATGAGGAAATATTCTGCAGCAAAGGACCGTGTTCCAAAATTTAATCTTAGTTCCAAGGTGACAAGATAAATAAGTAACTAGTACTAGGTCAAGACATTATAGACACGTCGAGAATATTATGTAGAAAAAAGCCGCAGCTCTCAAATCAGTTGCGGCTTGTAGGAGTGGTGGTGCTGTGACGCACTATTCAAAGACGTGTTATAAGGCAGGGCACAGAACACAGTAAAGCTGTGAATGTAGCATGTTAGAGCATTGCAGTATGTAAATAATTAGTTTCCTGAAGCAAAATGAGCAAACCAGTCAATAAAAAAGTCACTGAAGAAACACCTGTATTTTGATAAGCTCAGCAGACATTAAAACACCTTCATAGATAGCGAGGGTCAACATATGGCACGTGAACTGGCAAAAGGTTTCAAAGGAGCAAGAGAAAAAAAAGAGTCCTGTGATAATGTTTCAATTCACTGCATATCCTCAAAAAGCTTCAAAGGCATGACAAGAATAGAAAAAAAAGAAGAAAAAACAACCAATGGAACATGTTGTCCAGGGCGCTGGCAAAGCGGCATCAACAGAGCGGTGAAGCACCGTGACTATTCAACTCAGTCACTGCATTCGGGAGCTATCAGTGTCATGACGCATTTAAAAAAAACGCTTATAAAAAATATTGCACATGGGCCAAAACTAGTCACAAAAAAACAATGAATTGTGACCCAAAAGCGCACAGGGGAAATGAATGCACGTCAGTGTGTGCATACCTTGTGTCCATGAAACGTTTGAATTCCGGCAGCGTCACTCCCCGGCGTCTGACATGAAGCACCCTGAGGTAAAACACTCGTGCAGGCGTTCGGGTCGAAAGAGCTGGCCTCGGAAGTCCAAAGTCGGTCAAAACGTCCCCAGCATGTTCCGACTGCAGCTGCCACCGAGTATTGCAGGAACGTTCCCCAAATCACGGGCAAAACCTCCGTGAAGTGCTACAGTGCGGCGGAGCTCTGAATCTAGCCGGCCATCTTGCTCGGCGTCCAAGCCACGCCCCCCGATAGGCCACATTTCTAATGACTAGCATGTGCATTACAGTGACTGACCTTTAAACATTTCCACCCACAGGGGACAGTGCCTATGCAGTCCGGGATTTCATCCTGACACCCTACCTAAATCCTGCCACTGCTGGGGAGCGGCGCTACAACCGGACACACATTTCAACAAGAGGAACCATCGAGAGAACATTCGGCATATTGAAGAGCAGATTCAGATGCATTCATAAAAGTGGAGGAGCCCTCCAATACAGCCCTGAAACGTGCTGCAAAATTGTAGTAGCTTGTGCCATGCTGCACAACATTGCAACCAGGAAAGGGACACCAATGGAGCTGAGTGACTCAGAATCCTCCGATGTGGAGGGACCTGGACCTGTACACATGGAAGCTGGCGTAGCTGTTGCTGCAGCTGGGCGACAGAGGCGTGATGAGATCATGCGCAACTACTTCTAGGTGAGTAATAATGATACAATGACAACTTAAGCCTTTGCTAATGTGTTTAATTCCCAATAGCAACAATGTCACACATCCAAATAAACAAAAAAGAACTATCCCAATCCAATGCACATGTTGAAATCACAGTGCAACAATTTTAGTGTAATAACAGCAAAATCTACACTGTTGCTGGCCCTATTTCTCTCCTGTGAGTTATTGTCATTTGGCAGCAGTTCCTATTGGTGTGTGGCAGGTCTGTTGCTCCTGCCACTACGGCGCCTCTCAACAGTGGGTGGTGGGGTGTTGGAGCTCCGCACTGACTGGGAGTCCTCCTCACTGGGGGTCAGCACCCCTGGACCAGCAGTACGCAGGGCACGCAGTTCATCCAGGGCAGCAGTTGACTGCACTACCACAGTGGCAATATCCTGAATTCCGTGAGAGAACTCAGGCTGGGTCTCTATGGTACGCCTTGCCAGCATATTGGTAGAGGAGGCCAGCCGGTTCATTGCGCGAGTGTAGTGGTCCATGCGCTCTTTGCGCCTGGCTGCGCGTTCTGCACGCAACTCGGCAGTTAGCTCCTGCACAGCCTCCCTGATTTCTTGGCAAATTGCCCTGTTCCCTGCCCTGATCTCTCGCTGAATTGCCTTCATATGTTTTGCTTGTAGGCGGTGTACCTGAAGCATGTGCAGTTCGAGCCCAGCAAAAACAGAATCATCCTGATGCTCCCTGGAGCTGAAGCCCGTGCGGGGTCTACGCCTGCCTGTGCCCTGTGGTCTTGACTCCTGCTGCTGGGACACTGGTGCTTCAGACTGCACTAACTCATTGTTGTCCTCATCTTCTTCTTCCATGATTCTCAATGGCCTCACGATCCTCCTTCTGTGTCCCTGTGGTGGGATGAAAGGACTGTCCTCCCCATCTGTGTCCTGGCCCTGACTAGCTTCTCCGGAGGCTTGGGGTCCTGTGTCACTTGCACTGGCTGTTGCCTTTCCACTTGCAGGTGCTGTGGATAGAACAGCAGACATCAATTTTTTGTTCCTGTCATATGATTTTCAAATAAATTATTTCACAGTGTTCCCTAACTTTACTTGTGTCATTCACCTTCCCTGACCTGCACATGTGAAAATTGCATTAGATGGATGCTACTTCCAACATTACTGACTATTGTGACTACATCTCCCATAATGCATTGCTGTGACTGCCTGTGTACTTGCTCTAGGCTGACATGTGGTTCTCCTTATCCCTAGGTTGCTGCAGGGGGTTGCTGGGGGTGGTTTAGGGTGGGAAGGCATGCTTCTTACCTGGTCTTGCAGCTGGTGGGGCTGAGCTGTCTAGCACGGACACGCCCGCAACACTCTGTGGAGGCAGTGTGCCCTCTACCAGTTCCTCCAGTGGTGTTGAGTCTGTGATATTGGAGGTTCCACCACCGGTGAGCTGGGACTGCTCCAGCCTGGCAGCCAATTTCTCCTTGGAGCGCTGGCGCAGGTCGTACCAGCGCTTGCGCAACACTGCTACAGTCCTGTGTGTCAATCCAAGGGCATTTACTTTGGCTTGAATTCCTTCCCAGATCCGTCTCTTCCTTTTTTCAGGCACCTTGTGTGAGCTCCTCCCAAATAAAATGTCATGGTTTGGCACCATCTCTGTAATGAGGGTTTCAAGTTCTGCCTCAGAGAACTTCAGCTTTCTCTTCCTGGCTGCTTCCCCTTCTTGCTGCTCCTGCTGGGTTGCTGGAACATCCTTATTTCCACCTTCTGCCATGGCTCCTGAGTAGCAAACAACACTCTCACACTCTCTCCCAATCAACACTGCAGCACCATGGGAAATCACTCACTTCCTGGATGGTGATGTCATCAAAAAGCATCAGGATTGCGATTGGAAGTTTCCAGAAAATCGCAATTTAGCGAATTTTCCCGATGGAACATCGCAATTTTGCGATTTTCACGCTGCGATCTCGCAATTTTGCGATATTTTACAGATTAGGGATTCGCTATTGTCCATCGCGCAAATATTTAGCGATTACAGGCGAATCGCTAAATATTTGCGATTGTGTTGATACATGCCGATTTGCGATTCTGATTTTGCGATTCGGTAAAAATCGCAATTTCAGAATCGCAAATTGTGTTCTTGATACATGTGGCCCTAAGAGATCAACATTCTTTGAATGTCTTTTTGGCCTCCTGGAAAAGAAACCTTTAATCTGATTTGATTACTGTGGTGTATTCAAATATTTGGGTTAAGTAATTGAGATAGAGCTGAATCATTAGGTAGAACACATTTCTTTGAAAATGTAGACTCTACAATGGATCAACACTCTGACTACAAGTAGGAAACTATGTTAGCAATCAATTTGATTGATGCTTAGTTTCTTATCCTAATAGTACATCAGCATCAGAAATATCAGATGTTTTGTACTAAGGAGCTCTACTTTCAGCTTTGTATTCTGCCCTTTGGCATGAGATGGCGTTCATCAAGATGGTGACACCAATTGTGCCACTAATTCGTCTGCAGGGGTGACCAGTGTATCTATACTTCAAGAGTGGTTGCTCCATGCTCTCTCAATGATATAAATCTTGGAGACCCTGGATTTGATCAGGGCATGTCTGTCTTTCACAGCATGACTTCTTCCTCATCCTGCCTACGTAGATCTTTATAGGAACCAATGTCAGGACAGACCTATAGATAATATCCCTTGAAGATGTCAAGGGAGCTTGGCTTCGACACCTGTTATGTTCCCTTGTGACATTGGACAAAGCTTCAAAGTCAAGGTGCCTGGAGATTTATGACACTTTGCTTCCAGTATATTTACAGTGACATGAGTTCAACTTCATATTTAGCCACTTGAATCCGACCAACATCCTCATTTAGGTCTAAAACCTCAAGTATTTAACTTCTTGGCTCCAATATTCATCACCATTTGCCATTCTTAACAATGGTGATTGAATCCAGTTTCATTAGCTAGGGGACTTCCAACAAATCCAGGAACGCTGTGTCGTGTCGTTTTTACCAATCCGTAGGACCTGTGCATTGTTCGGACAACATAAACTAAGGGTTTTGTGTCAAGACTGATTCCAGACATCCCCACAGGATATGTTGGCCTATAGACCAGCTACCTCACAGTGCCACTGTAAGCCCCCTAACCTACAAGGAAGTGAATGTTTTCTGGCAACCACTGAAAATGACAACCCAGATTCCTCAGGAATCATGGAAACAGTACAGAACCTTTCGCTCAGTCACTCGTTTTTGCTCAGTCTCAGAGAAATATACAGAGAATACACAGTGGGATGTCTTCAATAATATTTATTGAACCAACGTTATTATTGCATAAAATATGTGTGCTGCAATGATTAATAGACAGAAGCAGATAAACGTGATTGCAAGCACCGAAGGCTTGAATATGGTTCTACCATGGTGCTAAACAATTGTATTTATGCAGGCATATAAACAAGGCAGTATTCTAGTGTGTTCCTACTATGCAAACTCTACTTAGGTGAACCTAGAGTGTTTGTAGATGTAAAGCTAAGAATCCCACCAAGTGACGAGCCAACCCTATTACCTGATTGGATAGAGTAAAGAACCTCGTCTTGGCCACAAACTGCACACTCCTCACAAGATGTCAGACCACTGCGTGATGATCTCTCAGCATTCAAGCACCCTCTTTGTCAGCAGAAGTATCTCTTCTACTAATCTATTGGGACGCTCATCTTTTATAAAAGAAAACAGCCTTGCAATGTATGCATAGATTAGTGATGTTGTGTATATGTAGATAACCCTATCGCCCTGTGGATGAAGATAGTGATGACATCTGTATGTAGTAAGGAATGAGACCCTGTGCATAATATTCAGGGCATTGTGATAATGTTGTTCGAAACTAGATGTAAAACGAGATTAGCTTCAGAGAGACTAATCCAACACTGTCATGCATGCAAATGTATGCAAAAGATCACAGCTTGTAAATGTTATTTGTGAAGACAATGTAAGTAATGAGCTGCTTCACTCCATGGGCCTAACCTGGAAATATACACCTGGTTACTGTACCAACAGACACCAACACCTTAGGCGGGGGAGCCACCCTGAGGCAACTTATTTACGCAGGCTCAATGTGCCCCAGTGGAGAGTTGGTGTTACTCAAACTGGAGGGAGTAATGTTGGTATAAGTGGCTCTTCTGCACTTCAAGTATCGTCTTCAAGATTACCATGTTCTGGTCAGGTGAGACAATTTAGGTTATAGCATGAAATATTGGTGACAAAAATATAGGTGTCAATATTATTGCCCCAAAAATATTGGGGAGACAAATATCAGTGGCTCTTTTTTAATGATAACCCACTACATTTTTGGGTTGAAGCTCTGTTTTTTTTCACTCTGAAGTGCACTGGGCCCTACTGATCAGGCCCCAGTGCAAATGCTCTGACCCTGAAATGTACATGTGCAATTGGCTAATTCTTGATTGGCATGTTTAATTTATCTATATTTCCAGGGCTAGTAGATTAAATGTTAATAGTGGACTGCAGCAATTATTGTGACACCACTACAATGACAAGGAAAAAACATGTCTCTAGGTCTGCCATTGCAGACCTAGAGCCATGGCAGCTTTCTAACTGCCAACTCAACATGAAAAAGTAAACCTCTTTTGCCAAGTCCAAACTTTCCTTTTTAATATTTATGAGTCACCCCTAGGGAAAACCTTAGTAGCGCACCAGACAGGATGCAAAATATTTAAGAGGACATGTTTCTTTTATATTTTACATGTCCTGACAATGACCATTGCCCCATTGGCTAACATGGAGTTGAACTAGCCCTCACGCTAAGTGCTAACTTCTATTTGGAACCACCTAATCTAGTACTGTAAACTATCAAATTCATTGTTGCATTAAACTTGTCTTAAAGCTGAATTCGGATTTAAGGTAACTTTGAGAACCGAGATGTCTTTAGAAAGTCACCAACTTCTTGCCTCAGACATCTAGTAGATGCTTCTAATTAACTGCAGCAGTTGCCACGCGAGAGCCTGCAGCCTTTCTGTTAAGAGGCCCCACTGTGATCCCAGGAAAGGGAACAGAGTCTCTTGGATGAGGTGTGACCTTCTCCCTCAATGGCCCAAGGGTGGTGGCCAGATGGCCCAGCTTCAAAGAGGCTATAACCTCTGAGAAGCACTGTGAGAGACAAATATGAATCACACCTTAGCTTGCCCGCTCTATTGTGTAGGAAGACAGGTTGGCATCTCCTCCAGAGGGAGAAAACATGTTACAGAACCCATTGCATTATGTGAAATTGGGTAGGGTTGCCCATTGCAATCGTAGCCCCATTTGACAGTAAGTCCTCAATACTAAAAAAAAAAATAGATTGGCAAAAAAGGGCCTACCCCTGGCTTCGAGCCTCAGAACCTGCTGGACTCAGAAGGAACTGAAGAAGATCTGCACCTGCTGAACCTGCGATCCTCAGAAAGAAAGGCTGCAACAACTAAACTGCACCTCCTGCACCTACTGAACCAAGACAGCACTTCAGAAAAAGCTGTTGAACTCATAGACAGAGACTCCAAGGTGGTAGAACTGCTCCCACTCATGCCAAACACAAGTTAGTAGAGTCCAATGGCTAGATGTCTAGCCTCCCGTTAATCTTTATGATCAAATAAGCTAAAGTAGCTCTGCACCTGCAAAGTGCCCAGCTCAACTGTTCGCACTTGATTCATCTTGGAATCCCTTAGTGTATCCCGTGAGATTAAGTTCTAGTTCTCAAAAAGCCTCTCATATGTCCTAGACCCTTGGCTAACGCTGTAGTGTACAATTTCTCACCAGAGCACTACAACTTGCCAACTTAAAGCCAGAGATAATGGTTTCTGAGCCCAGAATCTGAGGCTGTTGGAGTTCTGCCACTTGACTGTTTGTAAGTAGACTCGAACACCGCTGAGGTCCAAGGCATTCACCAGACCCCTGGTCTGTGCTGTTCCACCAACAACAAACCCAAGCTGCAGAAGACCCCACCAACTCTATTGTTGAAAAATAAAGAACCAAAAAGTTCCTGAGTACAAAGATAAAATCTTGACTGGGACCTACTCATCGCCCGCATCCGACTCTGACTTCCTTTGCATCAGCCTATAATTTTGACTTTGCCCCAGAACTTCGGGTTTGAAGCTCAGAGACTACTGCTAAGAGTGAAAAACAGTGATTTACAAACTTTTTAACTTTTCCATACTCTCTGCTGTGATTCATGAAAATCTTACAAAAATCATAGCTCTGGTTCCCTTCATCTGATTTTTTACATTTTGATGTCTAATTGAAGATAAAAATATACTCTATGGGCATGATTAACAAAGGTAAAATTAAACGAAAGTTTAACTTTACGCCTCTTGGTATTCACAAAGGGCATTTACTACTCGTAAATGTCCTTTTTGAATGCTGAAAGTCATCAAGTTTAACTTTTGGTATTCACAAAGGGCATTTATGAGTAGTAAATGCCCTTTGTGAATACCAAAAGTCATAAAGTTAGACTTTCATCCCAGTTTACTTTTGTGAATTCGGCCCACAGTTTATAATTTGAAGTGGTGTTTTTATCTTGTTATATTTCTTACTCGTTGACTGTTTTGGCACTGATAAATCCTTTACACTTGTTTTCCTTAGAGTTAAGCCTGACCCCTTGGTGCCACAGCTATCAAGGGCAAAGCGGGCAAAGGTTTGATTTAAACAAATCTAATTAGACCTGATTTAGAATACTGGTATTAATATTTGGTGAGGTTTCACAACACCCAACTACTAATCCAAATTTCCCACACCACCTTTACATGATTTGTATGTAAAGTCAAACATATAAATAAAAATAAATAAACTCCACAATCTCATAATAAAATAGGCAAGCATATTGAATTTTTCCTATTATACACTGTATTAACTTCGAAATATATATATTCACGTAAAAAATATTAAATTTACATACCTATAATAAAAACACTATGGGCCTGATTATGATCTCGTCCGGAAGGCATTCCTACCGAATCGGTCCCGGACTGCTTTCCGGACAACTTGGCTCGGGTGAGTCCGAATGAGCGATTTGGATGTATCCGGATGCTTCCGGATATGATTCGGTCAGGCTCCCATTGACTTCAATGGGAGCCCGTGTTACGGATAAGAACACAGGCTCCCATTGAAGTAAGGGGTGGCAGGGGATAACCTTGCACCCTGTGTCAGGCACCCCATGGTGCCTGCCACACTGTGCATGGTTGGAAAGGGGGTCCCGATTTGGAGGTCCTTGGGTGAAGGGGGCCAGCTACCGGCCCCCAATGACAGATTCAGGCATCCAATGCATTCCGGAGAAACCAATTCAGAACGACTGTCCGAATCGGTCATCATAATCGTTCGCTCAGGAAACAAGTCCATAGAGCTGTGCGATTCGGCTCCGAAAGACTCAACCTATCCGAATGCCTTCCGGAAACTATTTGGAAAGCCCTACCTGTTTACATTATTTACAAGAAGGGGTGGTGATGGACAGAGTCTCTGAATTAAGCAGAGTACTCTCACCCAGTCAAGAGATCAGGGCTAGATCCAACACCGTTTTTTAGCTCATTGCACCATCCCAGTTTCAGAACCTGGCTGTATGCAAATTAGTCTGTCCCTGGCCCAGTGCATCATGGGAACAGGGCAGACCAGACTACAAAAGCCAATTCTTACACTGGGAAGGAAACAAGCTTCCGGGGACCGGTTTCTGGCATTTCAGCCGTCTTCGGCCCGGCTTGCTTGAATCCTGATGGTGCAATGAGCAAGGGACTCACATCTGAGTATACCCTTCCACGCTTAGGGTGGACAAAATTATTTACAAGAAGGGGTGGTGATGGACAGAGTCTCTGAATTAAGCAGAGTACTCTCACCCAGTCAAGAGATCAGGGCTAGATCCAACACCGTTTTTTAGCTCATTGCACCATCCCAGTTTCAGAACCTGGCTGTATGCAAATTAGTCTGTCCCTGGCCCAGTGCATCATGGGAACAGGGCAGACCAGACTACAAAAGCCAATTCTTACACTGGGAAGGAAACAAGCTTCCGGGGACCGGTTTCTGGCATTTCAGCCGTCTTCGGCCCGGCTTGCTTGAATCCTGATGGTGCAATGAGCAAGGGACTCACATCTGAGTATACCCTTCCACGCTTAGGGTGGACAAAATTATTTACAAGAAGGGGTGGTGATGGACAGAGTCTCTGAATTAAGCAGAGTACTCTCACCCAGTCAAGAGATCAGGGCTAGATCCAACACCGTTTTTTAGCTCATTGCACCATCCCAGTTTCAGAACCTGGCTGTATGCAAATTAGTCTGTCCCTGGCCCAGTGCATCATGGGAACAGGGCAGACCAGACTACAAAAGCCAATTCTTACACTGGGAAGGAAACAAGCTTCCGGGGACCGGTTTCTGGCATTTCAGCCGTCTTCGGCCCGGCTTGCTTGAATCCTGATGGTGCAATGAGCAAGGGACTCACATCTGAGTATACCCTTCCACGCTTAGGGTGGACAAAATCCACCAAGGTGAAGGGGTTTGAAACGCGTCGACCAGTCCTGTCCTGTGTCTGGTTAGCATTAGTGTTTTGGAACAGTCCTTTCATTAATGCGGTCGCATGAGTGACTTTGGTAAAACTGCGACTAAAACAGACTTTAAGATTTAGAAAATTACGAAAAGAATTATTTTCCATCTAACAATTTACCGACACGTGGACTCATTGTTTTCTCATTTCCAGTTGTGTGAATGGTTTGTGTATGACTGTATGGCCAAGTGTGTATGAAATTTGTTTAATATTGTTTACAAATTCGCATGTATATATTGTATATAAAAAAAATTTGTTGTATTTTGTATTTTGTATTTTCCATGCACGAAAAATAGTGTGCTTAAAAAAGAAAAGAAATTCTACTAAAAGAGAATAAATCCCGTATGGTGTTAAATCAAATACAGGTTGTTTTTGTTTAATTCAAAACAGCTCATTTTGAAGAATGTTGTTTGGGTAACAGGTAGTCCCAGCATTGGCTTTTGTTTTGTTTAATGATATTGGTTGGACTCAGCCTTGCTGAGTAAGAAGTCAAGACCCTTTTTGATTCTTATACTAATATGGCTGGCGGTATCTAATAGACACCGCCACCATATAAACCCTTTTCCGCCCCGGCCGCAAGGCGACCGGGGCGGAAAAGCGGCGGATGGTCTTTCCGTCCGCCGCGGTCCCCCCTGCCATTCTAATATGGCGGGGGGAATTCAGGAGTGGATGTCGGGTGGATTGCCCCCGCCAGGCCGGCGGTGGCTACCGCCAGCTTGGCGGGGGCAATCTGCCCGACATCCTAATGGACCCCTAGCTTATTTCAGTCATCAAGGGACGGACTCACACTTCAGGGATCAAGATTTGTGGATCTTCAGCTAGGATTGTAGGCAGGTAATCATACTCTCTCATAGCAGAGGCCTGGACAAAATTCTGGTGGACCAACTGAACAGATTTTCTGCTCCCCCCAGAATTTTTCATCATTCAAAGACATTTTCAAGATGCGGGATGCAGGATGTTTCTGGGCCTTTTTGCATCTCCAGACAGTTCTCAGTCGGCCTGCTTATGTTCTAGCATCCCATTGGTGAGAGAATCGAAAGGTTAATGGCCTGAGAGTGATTTGGTCCACAAAGCATCTGTATGACCTTCTGCCCTTACCCTAGATTCCAGGGTGGAGAAGGAGAAGGTGGTGATTGTATTGGTACCATTTTGGCTTAAGAGAGCATGGGGTTCCCTTCTTTAATCAAGCACAGTCTATTCCCTATTATTATTTTTACCTGGTT
Organism: Lissotriton helveticus; assembly: GCF_964261635.1. Lineage (NCBI taxonomy): Eukaryota > Metazoa > Chordata > Amphibia > Caudata > Salamandridae > Lissotriton > Lissotriton helveticus. The sequence continues at coordinate 888,615,212 of NC_136067.1, read as the reverse complement.
TCATCTATTATTGTTCCCATGGATTGTACAGCTCCAAAGAGGTTGTTTGTTTTCATCTGGAAGTTGAGAGTAGGGGGTTACTGAGCAAGTGACTTTCAAGCCAAGTAGCTGAGACCGCTGAAGGATCTCATGACCCCTACTCCCTGAAATCTTATTTGGTAAGTATTCCAGAAATAGTATTCACCTGTACATTGTTTCTCCCCGGTTATCTTTTTTTTTGCTGGAAGGATTTGGTCTTAATTTATCTAAACACGGAGAGCTCAATGGACCATCAGCTTTGTGAAGCCCTTGTAGTTCTTTTAGAGACGGAGAGGGTCTAGCAGCTTGTCTTTTGATGAGTTTCCTTCTGACCTGCACTTCATCATTTGTCTCCTAGTTCCTTTGTTATCCTCAAGCTAAGTCCATCTTTTATTCCGAAGGTTGCATCTGCCGTACATAGAGCACAAAATATAGATTTACCTGTGTACTTGCATCCCTTCATTTATTGTATTCCTTAGATATCATTACCTAGAATAATTTACTTCTTTTTAGCAGTTGTATCACATGTGTTTTTACCTTTGAGGTAGCAAGCCAAGCCCAGAAAACTACTCCCATGTCTAGGAGCAAACAAATAGGTTTACAATTGCCCTGGCCAATTCTCTTGCTGAAGCTCCACTTCAAGGTGGTATTGAATGTATTCCCAGGTAGCTTCTTTGGAAGAGTTTCATAGAGTTCCTTTTGCTGAGATCTGAAGGATGGGTGTCTGGGCCTTGTCCAGCACATTTGTTCACCATTATAGCCTGCAAGGGCTGAACACGGATAGAACAATATGTGTTGAATATTCATTTTTTCCACTTTTATGTATGAAAGTCACTTAGGTATTGCACATTTGTACCTTCATGTATGTTACGCATACTGTGGTCAATTGATCGAAAGGCCAGACTTGGACAGAGATGCAGAGGTAAAGTCAAGATTACTTACTGGTAATCTTCACTCCTCTTAGTTATACTTGTTTGTATCGTTACAACCTGTCCTCCCTCCCGCGACTATATTGGCCATTATCTTGTTTTGTTTGGTCAGGAGGGATTTGGGATTACAACCACTTTTAGGGCAACCAGTTATGGATTTTCACTGTCTTTACATGGTATTCACTTCATAAGTAACGACTGGGATGTCAATAAGTAGACTTAGAGTAATGAAGATTTTTGCTAAGTAATCAAGGCATTTTATTTAGTCACTTACAAAGGTAGGAGAGACAGAGAGAAGGATAAGTCAGTAATTTCAGAGGCAGCAAATGGAGTCAAATGAGTTTCATGTTAGGTGTATGCAACCAGAACTTCATTCACAAAGACCTTTGTACACAACAGTTGACCTTCGGTGTACAAAAACTGCACATTCCCTGCAATAATGCCACAACCCTATTCACACAATCACTAAGTAGACGTATAGGCAGCAGCATCTATTTGCTCCACCTACATCTCTTTTTAATGCTCCTTTTCCTATTAAAAACTTTAGCGAGATTTTTGTTTGTTGAGTTCTGATAAACAATAGCTCTAATGGAATGGGGAAGGATTCTTCGTGAACACCTCACTTGATCAAGCCTCTCCATATATGTTAGCCTGTGGCCTAAGAGAAGCAACTCTTTGATATAGACTGTGGCAGAGTGCTAAAACCTAACCAACACCAAAATGGCTAAGGATTTGAGGGAGAGATATGAACTCTCTTCCCGACTTATGGGATGCTTGCCTACATCACAGAGTAGCTAAAAACAGGAGGGGATGCTAGTTTCTATGGTAGTAGGCTACACTGATGGGAAAATGCACTAAGGCTGGATTGCCCCACTACAAAATTTCACAAGCTGCACCAACCCAGAAGTAATGATCAGGATCTAACTGCCAATTCTTTGGAATTGTATTAGGCCCTCTCTACCTAGCAGTAAATTCAACCTCTTTATTTCAACTGATCAGTTTGCATCATCTGGAAGAAAGGTTTGGAAAAGAGGCAGAAATGGTGCCTGCTTCCTATATAGCCAAAAACAGAATCAAAGCTGAACAAAGGGGCATGCTGAACTTCAAAGCCTAAAAAGAAGGGGCTTGTCTTCAGTGAGCTTCCAATAATATGTGGTTCCTGAGATTCCAAGGACACGGGTAATACTTGCTATACGGATTGCCCAGTTGCTACTTTGTTGCTTAGACCTGGAGGCCTGGCCTTACACATGAGAACATAGTTACATGTATTTGAAGGAGGGTTTGAGTCATGTTTGCACACGCTGGTTGTTCCTTTCTGGAGGAAAATCTGCATCAGCCAATTCCATGCAGTGGCATACTCAAGGAAACATACCGCCATTATAGATTTTGTTGTAGAGTTTTTAAGGAAAATGCATCATTGTCTTAACATGATGCGACGAACATTTCATGAACTCAAGATATTCTCTTCTGAAGTTTTGTTTATTTTAACATGAATAATTTAGGTCTCGATTTCAAAATGGTTGTTGTTGTTGTATCTTCAGTCATCTCAATCTTTCACATAGTCATCTTTCTGTCCTTTCCTCACCATGTATTTAGCATATAATAGATATAAGAACTTTGTTAACACAATGTCATTCTCTCTTGTAAAACATGATGCTGTGTTCTCCAGCTTCGTTTTCATCCTGTGTTAGCATAGTGACTGTTTTCCCAAGGTCTCACCTATTCGTACTCTGAAGTGATTCTCAGGAGAACTTAGGGGCATATTACCAAGCAATAGCGATAATTATCGCTATTGCTTGGTTAGAGACAAAATTTTACCGCTGAGCTGCGGCGATTTTTATCGCAGATAAACCTTGGTATTACCAAGGTTTATCGCAAATGCGATAAAAAACGGCCGCAATGCATGAATATCGCTGAAAAGTCAGCGATATTCATGCATTACCGAGCTAATGCTCTTAGCCATGTTATCCACCTCCCATTGGATAACATGGCTAAGAACTGCTCAGGGCAGGTGTTAGCTTTTGGAGATATTCCCGCTTTGCGCGAATATCTCCAAAAGTTGGTAATAGGAGATAGCGATGTTAGCGACTGTTTCCAGTCGCTAACATCTTGGCACGCCCACTTTGCATGTCATTAGTGATACATTTCACTGACATGCAAAGTGGGGCCCAAGATGGTCACTATCTCCTACTAGCTGTCGCTAACTGGTGTTAGCGACAGCTAGGTAATAGGGAGATAATTTTATCTCCGCTTTCTTGGCTTCTAAAGCCAAAAAAGCGGAGATAAACCCCCTTGATAATATGCCCCTTAATTTTAATTTGCAGTGAAATCTGTAATAATTATTAAGGTGTTTCTGGAGCACCAGAGATGGGAACTACATTATTTGAATATGTGAATCAGTGCTGACAAATGTGATTTTACTCTGCATTGCTCTTTCTTTAACATGCTTGGATGGGATTTCCAGACCTATGCACATTCACAGCAACTATGTGATTCTTGTTGGTTTCCGTGCTATAAAGTATGGGTTGTTGGGCTCACTTTCTCCTGATCTTTAGGAGGCGACACTGTCGGTCTCACTTCTGATTTAAGACTTATTTATTGAGCAGCAAATCTGTCGCCGATTTTCAACTCTTCGCCTCTGGGCAAGGTGACTTTTGCCAAGATTCACATTTACCTATTCTAGTTAGTTTCATGCCTCATTCTAAAACTTCTGAGCAAAAAAAGTGTAAAACCTCAGCTGCATGTGTATTTGAAGTTTCCAAACTCAGAGCATTATATGTGCTTAAACTAACTTAAAAATTATATCTATGTCACTTAAATTGAGGTGAAGAGATTTCTCAATTAGAACTGTTGGTCCAAGGTATGCAGTTCGTTTAGCAAAATTCGAGGCGTTGCTACCACAAATGACGTTGTATTTCCGAATATTGTGTGAAAAAAATCTTGATAGATACGTTTTTTAGGGCCGAAATATTGAGTACTAAAATATTGTCAAGGCAAGTAGATGTAAGTAAGTATAGAATTACTGTTCTTAACTCCACATACAGGTACTTTGAAGATAATTAACCTATACACGCTTAGCTTTAGAATATTTTGGTACATGGTGTTTAGACTGCAATATTTTGGTATAACAATATTTTCCCTCAATATTCTGCTAATATGCCCACAAAAGGACAAATTGCATTGTACTAGTAGTTCTTTGTAAAAGTCTTTACAACTTTCAAAGTTCCTTTTGGAACTCATTCCGAGTCACAAAGAAGAGGGGGTATGAAAGGAGCACACCCCTCCTTACTCAGAGTCACGACGACAGAAAGCAGTCACAAACAATTGGAAGGCTATCATCACTCAACATGGGGGGATAAACTGGTCCCATAATGGAAGCTGTTCTCATGGGAGGGCTTCCACTTTGTGAACGATGGTGAAGAGTCCTCAAAGAGCTAAAAGCAGTCGCGGTGCCATTGCATTCTCCTTCATGTCATTCTCTGCCTGCGGACTTTTTTTTTTTTTAAAGACCTCCTGCTTCTTTAGGGGACGGGAGTTGTTTGAAAAAAACGTTTTTGGCAAACAGTGAATCCGAATGGAAGTATTGAGTTCTGCTGTTCTTTGCAGGCCTGACATTCTCATGGTGTTGCAAAATGATCCTACCTCATATGTAATTGTGAGGAAGAAGGCGTGTGACTTCCTGCCAATGTGCATTGTGTGATGCTGCTGGTCAGTACACCAGTCACATCAAAAAATGAAAGGCAATTCACAAGCCAGGCAGTGTGAAACAACACTGACTGGATTATGACCTGCTGTTTGCACATCGGGACCCATTGAGCCCATGGATAACCTTAGTTCATAGGGCCTCATTTATGAAAAGTGACGCATCGCTGCGTGAAAACAGCGATGCGTCACTTTTCCATGCGCCCTCCTTGCAACACCAATGATGCGTCATATTTACAGTATGACGCATCATGGCGCAAGGAGTTACAGATACGTCAGTATTTCTGACGTATCTGTATGGCACAAAAGTGACGCATTGCTGGAGTGTGTCACAAAAGTGACGCAACTCCAGCAATGTGTCCTTTCATGGGGCAAGCCCCATGTGAAAGGGCCTGCATCAGTCTTACACCCGCTGTGAGGCAGGCGTAAGGAATGTACGCATTTGTGTCCTAGAAGTGGCGCAGTGAAATCTTATAGATTTCACTGCGTCACTTCCATCACCCTTTCTTGCGTCAAAACGCCCCTTTGCATATATTATACCTGGCGCAGGTATAATGTGGCGCAGGGGTTTACAAAGTGACGCATCTACTTAGATGCGTCACTTTGTAAATATGGCTCAACAAGGCGCATTTTTTACGCCACTGGTGCATCATAAAAGTGACGCATCGGAGGCATAAAAGTGACGCACAGCCTCATAAATGAGGCCCATAGTTTTTTGGGCAAACGTCTATATGTATATATAAACAACGAAAGAGAAAGGGTAATAAAGAATACTCTCATACCCCATAGGTTAAATATGACCAAACAACAGGAGAGCAACCTGATAAGGAAGAAAAACTCCCAAAACAAAATAATGAAAACCGGGGAGGAGAAGTTATTTAGAAACAGGTATGTTAATCTCCACCACCAAAAAGGAAAAAGAATAAGAAAAGTTGTGGAAAGGGAAGGACGGAAGTATATAGCCCGAAGTGCTTATATTGAGTGAAAAAAGGAACCCTCAGGCACCTACTCAAGGTAGGTAGCCATTTGTCTTCATCGGGTTCCTGTTTGTTAGTAAGTGATTAATATTCAAAAAACAAGTGCAAGTTAAAATGGGTATTGACTACACCCCAAATAAATTCTTTTTAATAAGGGGGTAGCTCAAACCCAATTAAAAACAAAGTGAAAAAACTGACATATATGGGATCGTGTAAATTTAGACCCTATGTCCTACAGGGGTCGACATGTTTCAGCTATAGAGCCCCAGTATGGCTCAGCATTCCTCAGGACCAACAGAAATTCTTACCTTGGTGGTGGTGCACCCTAAGGCACCAAACCAAAACCAGGTAGAAGGAAAGGGAATTACAAACTTGTAATAGCTGCACGCAGACGTTCAGGTGCATACACTCAATTCCGAGCGTCCTAGATACAATGGGTCAATGAATCAAACTTCAAACACCCATGACAGAAAAGATCGTCATGTCAAGGTATGGAGAAGCAAGGCATCGGGCTTCATAGGCGCGCGGCAGTAGAAAATCTTCACGCCAGCGTATTTCTGCTGACGGCTCCCCGCAGCAAACCTAACGCTGTCTCTCCCGCGGCCCAGAACACCCTATATGGTCTCGGCAAGACTTTGAGTACCGAACCATGATCTGGCTTGTATGTGTTAACGCAAAAATGCATGCTTTGCTCGAGTCTTTGTGCTGCCTCTATTTCTGTGCCTCCTCTGCCTGTGCCCTATGCGTTATTCCCCACACTGTGTGCTGCCTCGTAGCACTATGGTTTAAGTGTGTTACCTGTAGGATCCTGCAGTGCATTACTGAAGATCTAATCTGAGTGACCTAATTTTCTGTCTCATGCTGTTATTACAGTCACACTGACTTGATAACTAAGGTATTTTACCCTTACACAGCCAAAACAAAATTATAAATAAAAGTGTAGGTAGTCACGTAATAGGGCTTGTATGGGGTGTAACAGGTTAAAATAATTTCTTTTATTTCAGCTAAAAGAAAAAAATTGCATGGCAACGTGTGTTTTTTTGTCAAATAGCCACATTGCTTTGTTGAGGAAAAGATACTCAAGCCCGTGGACAGAGACGGTCTGGTGGCCTGTGTTCGACCTCATGGTCACAGGTTCAAATCCCGGTGGGTCCACTCAGCCTTTCATCGATCTGAGGTCGATAAAATGAGTACCATTGAGTTGGGTGACAATGAACATCTGTTATTCAGCGCCAAGAGACCACTGGTTGAACGTGCGTTTTACAAATACTTTTGTTATGTAACAACTTTATTTTGCGCCATCTCACACATTTATAATATAGACACAGGGGTGTTATTTACAATCCCCTTGCGCCTCCAGTGCGTCACTTTTAATATGGAAAACTGTGAGCTACCGGCAGCGCAAGGGACTCGTAAATAGGCATCTCAGTTCTGGGAAAATAGTTGAGGATTCGCAAAGCGCACTGCATGCCTCAAGTGCAACACATTCAACCTGTTACCTACTCCAAGACCTTCTCCTACCGAGTCCACCCATTTACTGGCTCGTTTTTATTTCGCACTATTTGTCCTAACAATTAAAGTATTCCTTGCATTAAACATTATTCTGGAAATATTATTTTAATGCTGTGCCTGGGTCTCAATTGATGACGTGTCTTGCCCATCACTTGCATGCTGCCTGAGCATAGGAGCCCCAGGACAAATAGAAGGCTTTGCTATCAAATTAATGCGAGCAAGTTGTTAATTTAGATTTGCTACAGAAGAAACTCATGGTTATGGAGAAGTATCGTGCTGTAATCTCTGCCCTAGCAGGCGATTCGAGCCACTTGGAGAGCACGGCTACACATCTGGAGTCACGGTTGACCACAACAATGGTTTTAACATTCAATAGTCTGAGACTGCGACCAGGCCTTTTTAGTCTTGAGCTGTACACCAAGCGCGCCCTCATTAGTAATGAACACTACCGTCAGCTCGCCAGATTGTTTGAGACTGGCAGTGGAAGCGATACATGGTAATAATGGGAGAGGCGTTTTTAACTGAGCCTGCTTATGGCCATGTGGCCTACTAGCCTTGCCCTGGTTAAGTACTGCCCAGTAACTAGGCCCTGTGCTGCATTCAGCATATATGTGGTGTGTGTATGTAGTACTGTAGTACTGGCCTGTGGTAGCATGAGCAAGGGGTGTATGAGTTCTGTGTGACTGGGGCCCAGGTTAAAATCCATCTTTTTTAAAATTGCTTTTCATTGACATTTTCATAACAAAACATCCAGAGAAAAAACAGGCATTGCAGTGCTTGACTGTTATAGGCAGGTACGACATATCTGTGACACATCCTGTACACAGCAGCAGTTAGAGTCCCCTATATGGTATCAGTAGTATGCAACACTATTGTTCATAAATCCCACAAGAAGCATGTTGATAACACCTGCCCCATTGCCAACAATACAATAACATTGCAAAAAGGCGCCCCTGTAGGGTGAATGGTATAGGATGCGTAGGTTGTCCTCTCCTTTGTTCCTATGTTCTGGGTGTCTGGAAGTAGGTGGCTCCCTCTGTCAAACCCAGCTGGCTGCCTTCACCTCAAGACAGAGGGCCTGATTCAAAAATGTAAACATAGAGCAAAAGTCTTGGGGTGCAGTTTCTGCACTTGGGGACAGAAAATCACAAACAGAGAAAACAAGCATTGAAAATTCAACAGGTCTCGCCCTTGATTAAGTTAAAGCCATTTTCTTTGCTAATGGTATTATATAGCAAAGCAAATGGCTTTAACTTAATAAAAGGCAAGACCTATTGCATTTTTAATGCTTGTTTACAGTGGGCAGCGTTTCCCAATGCACAATTGTGCCCAGTGTATAGCTCTCCACTGGAGGAACAGCAAATGCCAAAAGACATTCACAGTAGTATGCTGGGAAACAAATATATGATTTTACAACGCTTATCTGTACCACGCATGGCTTTACCACGCGAATTTTACTTCGCATGTGTCTTTACCACGCAGCAATTCATTACGCAGGATTCTACTCCGCAATTTTTACGTTAACTGACCTCTTACGTCCCTTCTGATAGGCTACTAAAAATTATTTCAAAACTGCCTAACAAAGCAAAATATCAATGTTTATTACATACCAATAATACAGATTACCATTTTCTAAAAACATTTTTAATATACAATGCGCTTTAATTATATTTGTATGTGTATAAACATTGGATCCTTATCTCACCTCTCCACTTCCATTCACGGAAACGAGCGTCAAAACAAAAAAATAGAGATAGGACTACTATTATGACGTACACGTCACGTCGCTGGGGAGGCTCTTTTCTTGATCGTCAGAGGCACTTAATATCTTTTTTTTGGTCAGTTTTCTTTTTTTTTCAAACCGCTTGTTATTTTTTTGGGGGGGGGACCCCCCCAGCCCTCCCAAACCCCCTGAGCCCCCCTTGTTTTTTATAGTTCCTTTTTTATTAATTATGAACGAGCAGGACGAGAGAACGAAGACTGGAAGAAAAGAACGTTGCGTGGTGAAGACGGTCGTGGACTGCACCCGCGTTGTAAAGACGTTTGCGTGGTAAGTGAATCGTACTAAACGTCATGCGTGGTAAAGACTTCGTAGTAAATGATGTTTCCCCTGGGAAACTGCGGCAATTTTTCAGCATGCAAATGGGAACATTTGTGAATTCCCGGAAGCTATACATTTATGGAAGCGTGTAAACATACAACATTCTTTTGTGAATCGACCTCAAAAGCCCTTAATCTCATCTTAGAAGGATGTGTTCAGTTCTCTATAGGGTATTGCTTTTATCTGATTAGGAATATTCTTGTACCATTTTTGATGCTTCAAATAATTTAAATTGCCTCAAAACTTTGATATGGGGGTTGATATGTTGTTGAGCCTCTATTATATTATCTCTAATATCTCTACTAACAATTTAGTAAGCATTCAGACAGGCTTGACACCCTCAACAATAATAAAATATGTGATTATGGTTTTGTGCTGGAGAGTCTGATTAAACTAATATTGTTACATTTGCAAAGAAGAACGGGGAATGGGGTCAAACACAATTGCACCTATCCTTAGTACTGCTTAGTAGAGATTTCTAGGTGCCAGGGACCGGAGATTCACAGACCCCTATATCTCCTAAGACAAAAATTGTCCTTCTCACAACTTATAGCACACAATGATCCAGCACACTAATTATAAATATATTTTCTAATATTTCAACAGTGGTAACAATATTTCAAATTGATGTAAACAGCAATTCAGTGGAGTTGATTGCAGTTCATTTTTTATTTCTTTATTTTTCTTTAGATAAAAGACTGTAGCCGTAGCCAACGCGTTTCGTCCTTCACAGACTTCTTCAGGGCAGAAAAAGTATAATTTTTTTTGTCTTTTAGCAAATGTTTTTTTGATCTCTCCCCAATGGCATCCAACTTGATTTCAGATCGCCTTACAAATTCTCTGTCCCTTTGTTATATTTAGAGATGTTGTGGCAAGGGTGCATCTGTATCCAATACTGGCTGGGAAACTTGAGGACAAGGCACCCCCCTAATTCAGTGTAACTGATTTGGACATACTAACTGAGGTGGTACTTGATAAGTAACCTCTGCTTTATGGGGGGCCAGAGGAAGAGCTCAATAATGCAGAGCAAAAACAAATCGGGAGAGTTATCGCTGCATGATGCAGTGCAGTGTGTGTGTCCTGCAATGGCCCAAAGATGTGCTTTAAGCACTGGGAGGGTGTGTTAGTACAACTTCAACACCTTGGCTGCTTGAGCTATTTTCCTCCTGTGCTGGGCCATAATGATAATGGGTGTGGTCATGACGAGCTCAGCTCGTCATGAGCACCCTAGAGGTATACCTCATGACGAGCTGAGCTCCTCATGAGCATCGAAGGGGTTAACAGCTTAGAAAGTGCCATCCACTGCTTGGCAAAAATCTTACATGGTACCTGAACATGTGACATATGATCATAGATGGATATTACCCCTACATGTGTGATGCATTCGGAATTACAAACAATACAAAATGCCTAGGTTTTTGTAATGGGGCATTTAGTTATTAGTTGGATGCATGAGGGAGTCTGTTTTTGAGCACACAGCCCTGATCCAAGTGTGATATGCTGCGCTGCTCCAGTCCAGGTTTTCACTTTGAATTCTGTGACTTGTAGTCTTGTTTATTCCATAGTAAAACAGGACTACAAGTCCCAGAATTCAAAGACCACAACGTCAGGGGAGAGCAGCAGCACCCTCTGTATGGTAAAGACGTCTGAATGGCGACTTTAGGAAACCAAGAGTGCACTCTAGGATGCCTTGTGTACGTATGTGTGCCCTATTTTACCTACACTGGGGTACAGTGGTTGCATGTCTGTATGGTGTGAGGAGATGAGGGAAGAGTGCATCATTGCGGAAAATGAAGAAATATTGGTGCATGTGTCTTTGGCATCTAAACGTTCATAATGTGTGAAATGGTACATGCAGTTTCTGTTGGGGACATACATATGTCATAGGAATTGGTGATTTATAATGGTTGTGAATATAAATACAACAATTTTATATATATGGCTTGTCTGGTGCTTGAGTACATATCCAGCAGCCACATGTTGCCAAATTCTCCCACTGCCATCCGCTGGGCAAGAGGTGACCTGCGGAACATGTAGCTGTCATTTGTACTGCCTGGGAACACTGCATGAGCATCAGATAAGCAGCCACTGGCATTGCACACACCCTACACATTGAAAAAGTGCCAGTGGTGTCTTTTGCAGAAGATGTGTGCATTGTGGGGAGGTGGTTGAAGAGTCACACAGGTCTAATTGTTGCACCTACCATACATGCGAAGCAGGAGAAGAGGTAGAAATATCTAGCAACCCTCTGCCTTCCTGCCTGTGTATGGGGCATATATATTGATTAAGTTCACTACCTGACACAAGCATCAGGACTGGCTTGCCTGAGAAATGCCCACAATGTCACTGGGCACCCTCTGGAAAGACCCAGTAGCAAAGAAATGGAGAGCTGCTAGGATCTTGACATAGGCTGGGATGGTGTGGGGGCTTCGCGTCTCAGAGTCAAGAACCTGCTCCCATTCACAAACCACCTCCAAGATGGCATCAGGGGAAAAATAGTATCTGGACATGACATATTGGCTAGACATCCCAAAGAGGTTGATCCTTTGTCTAAGGATTCTCTCTGCTCTCCTACTCCTCCTACTTCTCCTCATATCATTTTGTCACATGACAAGGGGCAATCCGACAAACACATTCAACAATATGTTGAACGGTCTGAAAGGGTTTGTATGTTCCAGCTCTGAGTTTATATATGAACCCATGCTGGGATTGGCTGTTGGGCAAACCACTTTCAGCTGGAGCTGGGTTGGGGGAATGGTAGGCACTGACACAGGTGTGTTAGGATGAAAGTATATAAAGAAAGAGGGAGGCCTCCTTTTGGATATGGGACAAGGAGAGAGTACTGAAAGAACTAGGACAGGTCCCAGAAATTCACTCATGTGTGGTCAACCCCATAGTGTGTATGCCGTATATCTCAAATAGCTGCACAAACATAGAACAAATCCTTTTTCAATCTAAGGGCCAAAAACAATAACAATAATCATAAACCATGTGTATATAAAACCAAGCAATTTATTATAAATCAATAAAACAATGTTTATACAGTACTAGTACCCAAAGTTGTATACAATATATATTATAAAAACAAATATTTTAAAAAAACTGTTACACAATGTACACATTATTCACAGAATAATAATTGTTGTATGTTCCATGGCATGAATTTAATTGTGATGTTCTTTTACTTAGAATTGTTTGTCCTGAAGAAGGTGATATCGTTGGTACACCGAAACGCTGCGTCGACATCTACAACAATTATTATTCTGTGAATAATGTGTACATTGTGTAACAGTTTTTTTAAAATATTTGTTTTTATATTATATATTGTATACAACTTTGGGTACTAGTACTGTATAAACATTGTTTTATTGATTTATAATAAATTGCTTGGTTTTATATACACATGGTTTATGATTATTGTTATTGTTTTTGGCCCTTAGATTGAAAAAGGATTTGTTCTATGTTTGTGCAGCTATTTGAGATATACGGCATACACACTATGGGGTTGACCACACACAAGTGAATTTCTGGGACCTGTCCTAGTTCTTTTAGGATGAAAGTAAACTTACTCCACCCTGAGAGCCTGAGTTTCCGACCCAACTGCAGACATTCCAGCCTGAGTGCGGAGATTCTGCCCTGAGTGTGGAGACTTCACACCTCGAGTGCAGCAACTCCGCAGTTGTAAAGGTATTACTTGCAAATCCCTTTGTGAATACAAATAGTCGTAAGCTTGGACTTTTGGTCTAAGTTTACCTTTGAGAATCAGGGCCAAAGTGTCCGGAATGGCCAAGGAAGGATAAACAAAGTTTGGACTAATTTGGTTTCAAAGTACAGATTAGCAATACACAATCCCCATCTGGAAAATGTGTATAAGAGAAGGACTGAAACATGCAGTGTTCCAGCACTTCTTGTTGACCATGGAAGACTCTATCTCACAGGGTGGGAATGCACTTGTTAGGACTAGGGCTGCTGTTTCTGAGAGCCATTGCCCCAGCCAAGTGGAAAGTCTGTAGCAAGGTTCTGGAAAAAATGAGGCCCTGCCTTGGATGAAGAGTTGCCTTTCTATCTGAAAGGGGAATCAGAGGTGATCCTATTAAAGGAGTCTCCACAGAGGAAGGCCCAGCTGTGGCCTTGGTGGAGGAGCCACCCAGAACAAAACAGTTCAAATATCTAACCAGTGATGACCACAGTCAACCACAGTTTGTGGGTTCCCAGGGTAAACCAGGGCTACTGACCTCCAACGTGGTGGCTCAAGTCATTTGCCACTAGTTTCCTGGAGTCAAAAGATTCCCAGGGAGGAAATGTAGTGTGCAAGGGCTCAAAAATCAACAGCTAATCAAAAGACACAATAAAGTATTGTCCAGACCAGTGCTAGTCTTTTAAGTAAAAGAAAATAACTTAATCACAGAGCATTACTGAATACTACATACTACTGATGGAGCAGAAATCTCACTTAATTGTATGGGTGCATCGTAACCGAGTATAGAACACACCTACATATAATCTAGCAACTATATTAACGTGAAGTGTTAGAATTGCAAAATGTATTAACATTACTACATGACATATGTTAGGTTATTGACCAGTAACATGTATAATTAACATAGGAAATGGAGGTAACTAGCAGAAAACTTTAACATGAAGAAATTGTGTTGTGAAAACTAAAATACTCATCCAACTGTCCAATCCCATGCACAAGTGTTCGTGTGGTTTGGAAACCTGATCCAATGTAGAAATCAGAACAGTCTAGACTTTATGCAATTGTTCTTTTGTTTCCTTTTTATTCCAGAAACATCACAATGTCCAGACAACACTTGTTTTGTCATTGGGGTATTAACCCTCAACTTCTTCAGGGCTGGAAATAACAGAAACATGACTCATAACATATGAGTGTATCTCATTATGCACATCACAAATAGTGCACACAGTAAATCTGTGTGACCTAGAGGTGTCACACTCCACCTATGGGATGCTATATGATAGATCTCACACAAGGATGGAAAATCCCATTTGGAAGAAAGTGGGAATCTAACAGGAAGTGACCCCCGGGGTGTGGGGAAAGAAATTGTTGTGAGACCAGCAAGGCCAAGTTGAAAAAGCCCATGGTATAGTTTTCTGAGTGAGGGGGACATAAGTAAATGAATAGGATATGGTGGCAGACAAGGGAAAAGTGAAGTGAGACTCCCCACGGGTGGGACATGTGGTCAGGTGAGTGCAGTGGTGCATGCACACTCATCATTTGTTCACAGTGATCGACTTGAAGCCCACCTGAGATGCAAGCCTACCTGTATGGCTATCCAAGCTGGCAGTTCTATGCCTGTAATACCAGTAAATGAACAGTGTCACTTTACAATATTATAGGCAGAGCACTGTAATTACACCAACTATTAAAATTTGGGTGCCCAATATCAGCATCTCACCTTGTATCCGGTTATACTTCCAACCCGGCTAGGTCTTTCCAAACATAAGTCTTCTTGTGTTCAAAAGAATGCAAATCACCAATCTATCGGGATAATAATTTCCATTAATGTCACAGATAACTAATGTGTTTTAACCACAATCAATCATCCACCATGCTGTTATCCACAAGAAGTAAGCTTTAACCACAGAGCTACAGGATTTCCACAACTGTCCCCAACTTACTGCTAAGGAAAGCCGGACCATGATCCAGGGATATTAGCCACTTTGCCACACGTCGGTGCGTCCCACTTGCCATTTTCCTCCAGCCCCGGACGGCGGACTAGCCATACTTGGCTAGGTCGACATTACCCTGCTCACTACCAGCCACTGTACGGTATGTGCCCCCTGTTTTGGGTTTCCCTGAGCATTGCTATTATTCACGCTCTGCGCTTATACTCGGTTGAGATGAGCCCACACATTTACTCGTTAGCCATGCCTTTCATCACACACGTCACGGCTACACACATCTCCTGCGTATCCATCAACAGGCAAGGGGCCCTTGTGTGTTGCATGCTCTCTCTTCCGTTTCTTTTCCCACCTGTCTCGTCTTCCCCCGCCCTCTAGACTCGGCACACTCCTGGGCAGGTCAACTTCCCACTGCCCTTCACTTTGACACTATTTGGTCCCGTACCACATGATTCAGATTCACGGATCTTGCCTCCCTCCCTCAGCCCTCAGCCCTCCTCCCTGAGACCTTTCTCGCCATTCCATGAATTGTGCTCACAACCACCCTCCATAGAGTGGCACGACATTTTCATACAGTGACACCCCTTGTCACCTTACCCACTTGGGTCCCATACTTGACGCAAGAGCCCATAGATGCCCATAATTTCCGCCACCTACACGACTTGACACAATAGTCTCGCTCATTTCCATACACTCTATGTACTTCCATGGAACAAGTTGTTTGCCCTCGCCAGTGTGTGAGTGTCTTGAATGTCCAGGTTGGGGTCTTACTACATCCCCTTCTAGGTGAATCTTCTTCCCACTTTTAGAGACAGATCTGCCATGGCACAATGATGCGGCGGTAGCACCCTACCAGCCCCCACAGGCTGATCTCATATACCCAAACACAGGACTACAGCATGATTCTGACACATTTTGCGCATGATCGCTGTTACACATGTCTGCATGTTTTTTTACCTTTACCACAGGTTTGGAATGTCACCTATCATAATGTGTCACCTATGGTCATGTGTAAGTCTAAGCAACTGCTTTTATCTGGATTCCCACACAGGTTCCTCCCACGCTTTATATTGTGATTATTTGCCCCTGTTTTGTACCTTTTCTTCCCCCTCCAGGTAACTTCCAGACGGTGTATGTTTTTTAACACTCACCTCCTACTTGCACTCTGGATTACGACACAAATCCTGACCTTAGGGACAGCATTTCATAGTATACCTTTACATTATTCGTATTGCAGAACTTAGGCATGAAACATGTCAACCATTTGACCACTTCCACCATTCGCTAATCACCTTGAGCTGCAGCAGGTTTAATTTTCCTCGCCAGCCACGACTCTCACAGTCGGTTGTTTTTAACCATAGCATCAGTATCCAGAGAACTCTTTTTAGACCCACTCTCACTCCCACTCTACTCATCTCTGGGTATGTGAGGGACCTTGCTCCTTATAAGAGCTATCCCATTCCTGCTTTTCTTCCCTTACCTGGAGCTTTCTGGCACACCCATCGGACCCCCGCCCCCCCCCAACCCCCTCACCAGCCTACCAGCCCACTCTTTCCAGGAACTACATACCACTTGTTTCACTCCTATGCTTAGGGGCATGTATGTTGGACCTACAAAGCCCGTCCCTCCTATTGTGAATAGTTAATGGACAGTGCCAATTTACTCCACCTACCACATGGGATCTAATTTTACTCAGTAGTGGGGAATAATGTAATTCCCAACACCTAATCGGGTCTCTTGTAATCTGCACCCCTACATATTTAAACTCTGATTGCACCTGTGGGGCGCTAATGTTGTCCCAAGAGCTGAGATACAGATCGCGCATAAAGGCAAAACTGTGGACTTCCCTCCAGTGAACCTTAAGCCGTAAGCCTCACCAAAGATCTGCAACATGTGATGGATACCAGTAATAGTCAATGACAAAATAATCAACAAAATTCAACCAAAATACCAAGGAATGATAGCGAAAGAATAACAATCTGCTCATGGAATATAAATTGATTAAGTAAAAAGTTAAATAACACTAACCAAACTTCAATATTTAATTCCTATAAGATCATCTTACTGCAAGAAACATGGGCAACTGAACCGTTTATACTACTCGGATATAAAGGATACTTTGAGCCTGCGATTAAGCAAAATAAACATGGTCGCCCTAGCAGTGGCTTAGCAATATTTAAATCAATTGACCTGAAGGTGCAACACGAGCAGCTGGTTACGAATAATTGCAATGTACAAATGGTAATGTTAAGATACAAAACGAATGATCACGAAAAATCTTTAATGCTGGTCAATATATATATTCCCCCTACACTGAATTCAAGGAAGACTATTTGTGCTACTCTTACCAGTTTCCTACTAGAACAAATGATGGATGATCCTTTTGTAGACTTTATATTTACGGGAGATTTTAATTTAAATCTGTTAGTACCTTTCATAAGAGATGACATTACATAGTCACAAGACCAACAACGGCTTATTCCGGAGCAATCAATGAATACAATAACTAAGTCCAGGCAAAATAAAATAGGCATACATTTTGTGAAGGATATGGAAGCAATGGGACTACGAATATTAAATGGGAGATTCCAGATAGACTCCCCCCCCCCAGCATGGTCGTTTTACACACAACACTCGAAATCACAAATTGATTACACGATGGTATCATTGAACATCTTTAGCAGCTTTACCTCGTATTATTTAAGGAAGCTGCCAGATAGTGATCACAGCCAGAAAATAATTACTACAACATTTTCAAGTACAAAACATCAATTGTACTTGTCAACGCAAGGTCAGATCAGAACTATCAATTATAGGAAACTAATTTGGAAACCAAACAGCAAAGAACATACCAAAGAACTAGCACAAAAACTGGTTAAAGAATGCTTTGAAGAAAAAACCTCTAAGTCTGCAATTGATCGATGGGTAAACTTCACACGCAAATTAGTTAAACCATATGATCCTTCCTCCATAACTGTGAAGAAACATGTAACACAACTGAAAAAACAGGAAATAAAAATTAATTTAACGTATACTGTACGGAAAATGAAACAGTCTCGAAATAAACTCAGGAAAGAGTTAACAAAATTTCCAAACAATAAAGAAATAACAACTAATATAAAAACTTTAAATCAAAATTTGAGGAAACTATTTTGGAATGAAAAAACCAAAGCTAACCATGATCTTTGGCCAAAAATCTTTTATGCTAGTAACTAAGCGAATTCAAGGGAGTTCTGGAAAATGATAAACAGTCTAGTAAGACCGGACAAAACATTTGTAGCATCTGTATTAACTGAGACTGAATGGGTTAACTTTCTCGTAAAGCATCTAAATCCGGACTGGAAAATAAATAACAGCAAAAATAACCTTAAAAGGAGGCAAATATCAAATCCAGAACAGGACAATGACATTGATATAACACAGCAACAAGTGTCTAAACTAATAAAAAAGCAAAAAGATGGGGCTCCAGGTCCAAATGGTATCCCGTTTACCCTGTATAAGGAGGAACCAGCCCTATGGGCAGAACATCTAACCAAGGTCTTAAAGGAAGTAGTACGGATAGGGGCAATACCAGAATCCTGGAGAGGGTCATTAATATCCCCCATCTTTAAAAAGGGAAATTGGGCCCTGCCTGAGAACTACCGTCTAATAACACTACAAGATATGGACGCTAAACTATTTGCGGGGACACTGTTGTCAAGTTTATCTGACTGGGTAAAGGACAATAACCTTCTCCCGCCAAATCAAACAGGTTTTAATAAAGGACTTATTTAACAGGATTTAATAAACAGCTACCAATATTTTAGCCCTATCGGTATTAATAGACAAAGCAATCTTAACAAAACAACATTTGTAATTATGCTTGGTCGACTTTAAATCGGCTTTTGATTGTGTGGATAGAGAATGACTGTGGGAAAAGTTACAATAGCAAGGGCTGCCCCACCCTACTAAAAAAGCTGATTCGACTCCTACATACTTATACTTGGGTCAGAGTGCGGAAGGGGGATGGTCGGACACTAACTAACAAAATACCAATAACAGGAGGGCTAAAGCAAGGGTGCGTATTGTCCCCATTACTTTTTAACCTGCTTTTGGCAGACCTAACAGATGCACTGAATGATATCCAAACTTGCTGACAAACATGTATCAAACTTACTGATGCGGATGATGTTGTACTTTTAAGTCATACAAAAGTGGGATTACAACGGGTAATAGCACGAATATTTGAATATTCTAAAGAAAATAGGATGGTAATAAATGAAACAAAGACAAAAATTATGGTGATTACAAAAAACTCAAGACTGAAACACAAATCTAAATGGTTTCTGGAAAAGCTGCAATTAGAACAAGTAGAAACTGACAGATATTTGGGTGTCTTATATAACGATAATGGAAATTTTCTCTGTCAAAAACTTGATATTTATAGGAAAGGAAATGCTTTGACAGCCTCATTTAGGACTATCTAAAAATCAATTAGCGACTTAACTTATCGCCCCTTCCTAAAGGTGATATCAGCTAAATTGCTGCCTTCTCTAACATACGGTAGTGAGGCTTTGAACGGAAAAGACGCAGTTATCATCAACAATGCTGTCTCAATAACCTTTAAAACCCCTTTTCTCCTGCCTAATAATGAATCACAAGCTCAATTTAGGCTGGAATTTGGACTAAATAATCAGCTGTATGCAAGAAAAGGACAAGCAATCAAAGTATGGAACAGAATAAAAAACGACCAAGACAATCTAATGTCCCAGTTACTATGGAAAGAAATCAGTGAAAATAGGAAATCATCGGCCTGGAAATATCTAGATGCGGCACTGGAAGAATTTGAGGTCAGGTCGATTTGGGATACTACCATAACTCAGGAATCATTTAAAAAAACTATGAATAAAATAACAGACATATTTGTAAAAAGAAAACATGAATGGCCCATAATAAATGGTTTCTCAAAAAGGAAGGTACAGCAATACTTGGATACACCATGGTCGCTGAAAAATAAACACATTTTTACTAAAGCACGATTTGGTGTATTACCAGGATTATGTCACTTACCGCCTTGGAAAAAACTAGAAAAGGACACATTATGTAGGCTGTGTATATCTGGGGAGGAAAATAATATGCATCTATTGTGTCTCAGTCCTGAATTGAAAAACGAAAGAGTGACTATATTAAAGAGACTATTTAATGACAGATATACTCATGAACTCTGCATTTGTAATTTTTTTTAATGAAAGCAAGGAAAAAAGTAGATGAGTATAAATCAGGAAACTAATAGCTATCATATTTTTCAATCCTTAACGTAATGAATTTTATCGTATGTATTTCAGTCAAAAGATGTATAGAATTGTATATATTTGTTGTTTTATGATTGTATATAATGGATTATTATATGACAGTAATAGTACAACGTGGCCTGCTAGCATATAGAATTACATGGTCTTCTCTGCCAGGACAGTAGATACTACAATATTGAGGGGAATGCAAAGTACCTAAAGGGTGATGCAAAAACTAGATTAGATTTACAAGCCACGCAAGGCCACCTTGCATGGCTGTGTGTGGCTTGGTAAGTCTGGAGTAGCACAAGACAGCGCAAATTGCTGCAATGCATCACCCTTTGTGGTGAGGTTGTTATAATAATGGAGTGTGGGTGTTCCCACACATCCACTCATTGATTCTGAGGCATTGTTAGGTGTAACAACACTGGTAGACCTGGGAATGCATCAGAATTGTACGCCTTTCCACCAGAGTTGCACTGAGGAGAAATATCTTTATTTCTCCTCGTTGTTTCCTCTTTCTAAGTGTGCTGCTTTGTGGCTCAAGGGTACCTGCATTGGCGCTGGGCTGCTAATTGCGCACCAACGCAGGGAAAGGACACAAATGTGCATTATCTTGATAGCAATGGCGCATTCCTGAAGTGCGGCATGTATAGACTTGGGAAAATAAACTAAACAACTGCACAACTCAATCCCAACTCCCCTCTACTCTACACTTCACAACAAAAATAATCTGTTGCCCTGATAAATCAACTGGGTGATCTTACTCAGGGTACTGGTCTGTGAAGTCAGCCCCATTCTTACTTTAATCAACATGATTGCATCAGTATCATTTATAATCCTATACCCCCACTCAGATCCCCAGTTTATTGGAACAATCTTAAGGGGGGCTTAGCATTTGTGCTTTGCAGTACCTCCCCACTGCCCCCCACACAAGGCAGCAAAAGCAATATACAACCAGGGTTAAGAATTCAGACTGTCTGAGGAGTTTCATCTTCACTTGAGCCCAAAGCAGAAGCCCCTCCTCTGGGAGTGTGCCCCACTTTCTGGACTTGGAAATGCATCGTCTTCTGCACTTTGGTCCATGGATCTCTGCAGGACTTGGCTCGTGGTAGTCCTAGCTGGTATTGCACCACCCTAGGCCCCTCTTCTGCCCAGCAGTAGTTTGTTTTCCTCCACTGTTAGACCTGACATCCTGCGGTGAGGTATTTCCCCAAATGTTGTGGCTTCTTCACTCCTGTTTTCTGACATTTGTTTATGTTGGCTATAGGAAAGTGTATACACAAAACGAGGGAGTTAGAGAATATAGGCTTGGGGCACACTCCAAGGCAGACTTATGTAGAGAAAACAAAAGGACCCAACTTTACTTGTGCATGGAGTTATTATTCATTCACTTGGGAAAAACATAAAGTTTTTCATAAAACCCTCACCCACCAGGGTTACCACTTATTTGCATGGTTCATCATAGGCTCCTTCCCATTTCGCTGTGGAATAGGGTGTGCTGCGACCTGACAAACTATGCGAGAGCACTGAGTTTCTTCGACTATGACAGGCAGGGGATTCTTCAGGAAGGAGTGAGGTAAAGGAAGGTGTTCTTTAAAAATACCTGGCTAGTGGGTAATGCTACTTTATTCTGGCCCCTAGTCGGTATGATAAAAAACAAGGGAAAAAATTAGGATTAATGTTTCCAAAGCCTAACGGTCGACATGTTTCTAGCCTACCCCTCTCGGCTATTCTTCAGGACCTAGTGTATTATTCGTGAGATACCTAGTTCCACTCCTGCAGTTGTTCTACTAATCACAACTTTCATAAAGTTCATCAATCACACATGCTTACACAGGTGCATAAATAATTAATACCACCTGTTACTTCTATTATCAAATTATCTGAAAGTAAAAAGAGAAAGAACAGTAATTGTACTTTTCCCACATTAGTTTAGCCATTCTGAAAGGGCATGCTCATGGTGCCCTACAAACATGTGTGCACCTTCTAGGTGAAGAGACACACCATTAATGACTTGTCCTTACGTTCATTCGTGGTTACCCGTGGCACATCTAGTGAAGAAGTCCCAAACGAAAATTTGCTTGCCAATAATAGGATAGTTCAAGTTCAAGTTCGGGCATTTATAAAGCGCACTACTCACCCAGAGGGTCTCAAGGCGCTAGGGGGAGGGGAATATAGGATATACAACAGATATAATGCACAGCACACATCTATTGTTTCCGGTGTCTCATACAGTGACTGAAGATTCCCACCAAGGACCTGAAGTATTATTCACAAAATACAACACACAACATGCACATCACATCCTGCACGTTCATTTTTGTACTGAAGCCAACGCTTCATGGTTTGGCCGGCGGGAAGTTCGGCTTGTAGTCATACACTGTTTCAGGACATCATAATGAAAGTTTAGTGGGTTCAAGAACTAGAAGGCTGCTCTTAAAAGTAGACGTGCGGTCGGGGATTAGAGACTCACCTCGTCAAAGCCAGAACTCCATTACTATACCTATTTTCTTGCAGCTCGGAAACCGCATCTTCCCTGGTCCAGCGGCGGTAACTGATTAAACAGCAATTGCGAGCACGTACGCGTACTTCGTTGTCCAGGATCTCATTCTGGTGTTACCGGTACATGATGTTCCTCGGTATGAAATTTAACACAGGAGCAATGTGCGTAGCAAGAGTTCAACCACCAAGAGGTCAGCCTGTTACATTGATAAGAAACACATAGTTCAAGATTTTAAATGGGTTGTACTGGAATCAATGAAACATCACTAAACAGTGGAAACCAAACTTTTTGAGAAGGAGCAACAATGGGTTTTCAAATTGAAAACACACATTGTGGGATTGAATGACAATATATCATGGGATAGTTCTGTAAGATAAATGTCATACCGGGGAACATCCTGTACCAGTAACACCAAAATGGGATCCTGGACAACGACGTACCTGACATGTTCTATACACACAGCTGTGGTGAGAGATATGTCTGAGGATAAGATATAGGGGTGCCCCATAATGGTTTCCTGAAAATCTTCATTGAAAATGGCCATGGCGTTGCCTGGTTTTAAGGCACCTCTATACCTACAAGGCCTCCCCACCTGAGGGGTCCAGGGAATATCACCCTATATGTATCACTAACATTGAATACAACCCTGACTGCTGTAAATATGAACCTCTCATGAGCCTCTTAATTATATGCAGCTCTGGTTTAATTATCTCCCCTTGCTACTAATATCAGGGATTTTATGTAAAAACTTCCATCTCTGTGGAATACAAATATAACCTTGCTGGAAATACGACCCTCACATAAGTACCTTAATTATATACAGCTCTGGTTTATTTATCTTCCCTTGCTGCTAATATCAGGAATGTGTGTAAAAGTTTCCAACTCAGTGGAATACAAATATAACCTTTCTTACTGAGTCAGAGTGCCAGCAACTCGCTAAACTCCTACATTATTTAGCTGCTCTCTTATCTAGCATCACAAAAATACACAGGCAAGAATATTATGAGCTTCTTCTTACTTCCGGCTTGACCGGGATAGCCCAGACTATGGCCGCCAATTTTTGCATGTTAGTGTACCAGACTTTTTTCTAACGTAACACGTGAGCAGGGGTACATGCCTGCGGTTGCTTTTTTATAAGTTTCCGCTGTAAGAAGAGGCAAAATGTGGTTCCTGAGCAGCAAGAAAATAGGTATATTAATGGAGTTCTGGCTTTGATGAGGTCCGCTACTTTAAAGAGCAGCCTTTTATTTCTCGAACCCACTAGACTTTCATTTTGATTTTGCAAAACAGTGTGTGACTACAAGCCAAACTTCCTGCCGGCAAAACCATGAAGCATTGGCTTTGGTACACAAATGTACGTGCAGTATGTGGTGTGTTAGACCTGGCACCATTGGCGTGGGTCTCCCCTGCATTTCTGCCTTTGCCTCCTGTGTTTTTGCTGTGTGTTGGACTCCGCTTTGCTGGTCTAGATGTTTTGGGCACTTTGCCAATGATGCTCAGTGCCAAAGTGCAAGTTCAAGTGCTCCCTTTGTAAATTACTGTTACGGATTGGTGTTTCCAAGATTGGTATATTTGATTTTACTAGTCAGTCCCTAGTACAGTGCACTGTGTGGCACGGGCCGGTAAATCAAATGCTGCCAGTGGGCTTGCAGCACTGGTTGTGCCACCCACAGAAGCAACCTGTAAAATGTAACCCTGGCCTGCCATTGCAGAGCCTGTGTGCAGTCCAGTACTGCCATGTCGACTTGGCAAGTGCACCCACTTGCCAAGCCTTAACCTTCCCTTTTCTTACATGTCAGACACCCCTAAGGTAGGCCCAAAGTACCCCTGTGGGCAGGGTGCAGTGTACGTGAAAGGTAAGACATGCCCTGGTGTGTGTGGCATGTCCTGATAGTAAATTACAGCCAATTTCCTTTTTCACTATTGCAAGACTAACTGTTCCCATAGTAGTGAATGGGGAGTTTGTTTATAACATCTTATAAACATAACTGGCCCTGGGAACAAGGTAGAAAAATTAAGTTTGGTAGGCCTGAATTCAGAACGTTAAAATACATCTTTTAGTGAGGGTGATTTTACATTCTGTGTTTGAAAATACCACTATTAGAAAGTTGGTATTTTCTTGCCTAACCATCCAGTGTGCCTCTGCTAGGTTTGTGCATTGCATGTCTGGCTTTTGGATGACATGGGATGGAGAGGGGCAGCAGCTCCAGAAGTCTGACGAGTCAGGGCTGTGCTGAATAGACCTGGGCTACATTTAGAGTAGGGGCAGAGATTTCCTTTCACCTGAATGGGCCTGGTCTGCCTTCAACAATGCTGTCTCCACCTCCTGCTAGGAAACTGCACCAGTGAGGACAGAACTGGTTTTGGTTGGGTACAGACACTCTCTGCCTTCAGAGAACAAATGCTTTTTGTGTGTAAAAAGAGGGGCCCAGACCCCAGACTTTTAGATCACTTCTGGGAAATCAAGAGGATCCTTTGCCAAGGAGGAGAGCTGGAGAAGATGAGGAGGAATGCTGCCCCTGTGCTGTTTGCTGTCTGGGGTTGGCCTGCAGTGGCTACTTGCTGCCAAGGAAAGGAGAAAAGGTATTTGCTGTTTGCTTTGTCATCTGCTTGAAAGAAGATCTCCAAGGGCTTCAAACTGAGGTTGCCTCCTGTTCTGAAGTCTCAGGGACACTAAGACTTCCCCACCAGCTCACCTGAATTTCCTTGCTGGGAATTCTAATCTGCAAAGAGGTACCTTCTGCTGTTCTGGACCTCTAGAGACTGTTTTCCGCTGGGAGCTGGAAAATAAACGCAACTTCGAAGAAGTGAGACGCATCCGCACCTGTTGCCGACGCAATGCCACAGAAACCGTCACAGCGCCTGCCACGGCTAGAGAAATTGCCACATGCCGCATAGAGTGCACCGATTTCTGAGATCATCTCATCGAGTTCGATGCAAGGCCTGCTGTGCAGCTGCCTGAGGTCAAGCATCATCACCGGATTATCGCATCGAGGCGCCAAGTCTGTCCCATCATTGGGGGACGCAGTAAGAAACCAACGCATCACCTCCCCACACAGTAAGAAACCGACTCATCACCTCCTCTCTCCGGTAAGGAACCAAAGCATCACCTTTCCTGAGTGTAAGGAACCAATGCATCACCTTCCCTGGGGCGCATTTTGTTTGTTTGCGTGAGGCACCCCAGGTACTTTGTGAGAAAAGTGTAGCTTCTGCAATTTGCTTTGAACTGAACTATTTGTACCATCTGAAAGTCATATTTTTATTACTGTATTGTGTAGTTTTGTCCTTTGGTCTTGTTTTGGTTTAGATAAAGATTATTTATTTTTCTAAACGGGTCTGGTGTCCATTTGTGGTGTATTCACTGTATTACTCTATGTGTTCACAAATGCTTCACACACTGCCTCTGAGATACGCCTGTCTGCTTGTGCCAAGCTACCAAGGGGGTGAGCAGGGGTTGTTTTAGAACTGTATCCCCCTTACCATGACTAGAAGCAAGGGTCCCTATTTGGACAAAGGTACCTACCTCTGCCTACTAGAGACCCACATTTCTAACATGGTGTATATCTTGTGTGTTGTATTTTGTGAATAATACTTCAGGTCTTTGGTGAGAATCTTTAGTCACTGTATGATACACAGAAAACAATGGATTTGTGCAGTGCATTATATGTGTTGTATGTCCTAGTATTGGCAAGGAACTTTTCGTTTGTGACTACTTCGTTAGATGTGCCATGGGTAACCACGAACGAACGTAAGCCCAAGCACAAATATGCATGCTATCTGTTTCATCATATGGGGAGGACCATTGTTCGTTGTTTAATTGTATTATACCCCCGCGTTCTGTGTGCCCTTGTATTTGGTTCAGCCCACTACTGCCTCCGAGACTGTTATATACCCCCAAGCACTGTGCCCCCTTTTATTTGGTTCCTGCACTACTGTAATGGGATTGCCAAGATATCAGGAGATCCCAGCAATCTTGGCAACCATCTTGAGTGTGGTCCTAATTAAACTGCACCCAAGGGAGGAGGCTTGCTTTGCCTCGAGAAATCCAGTGAGAAAGAAGCTCAGTGCAGGACCTTGAGACTAACCGCAAAACCTACCTTGGTGAGGGTGGATCATGTTTCCCCGATGAGCTCTGTTTCCCTCAAGAGTCGTGGCTGTACTCTGCTCATCACAGATGATCAGAGGGGAACAATTGTAACAACAAAAGAGACAAGTGCAGACCATTGGGCATATATGTATGAAAGCTCAAAGCATCACAAGAAAGCAAAGGTATTTAAAGAATGTTGGGCAACAGAAGAAAGCAGATATACTTAGGGAACTAACCCATGTGCTGGATTGAAAGCCTGCTTGGTGGACTAACCTTTCGTTTAGGGCAATCCACTCTGTGAACTTATGGGGAGAATTTTACTGCTCATTCAATGGAGTAAAGCATCACTACAAGAAGTGAAAAGGACATTAGGTAATGCATGAATCTATGTGTGATTAATAGACTGTGTATGGTAAACGTGGATATCAGATACTGTACAAGTGATGCATGACTATACGCTTTATGTTTCCCTCTTGCTGACAAGATGAAACGATTGTGCAAACAAACAAAATATCCTCAACAGACCTGGTGAGAAGCAATCACCTATTAGTTTGGCAGTAACACCTTTTTTAGAACAGCTGCCAGATAATCACAAGTACTCATCTAAAGACTAATACCAACACAAAAATACAGGGACATAGAAGGGGGCAATAAATGAGAGAGAGAGAAAAATCTAATTTGTTCTAGGTTTATGTTACCAAAGGAATGACAGTGGCAGGCAGGAGGAGACTGTGTCCATGCAATAAATTCCCAAGCCAGTATCTCTTCTCTTAGTCCCATCTGTCTTCCTTGCAGTTCACATATTGTGAGTAAGGATGTAGGACTTGAGAAATTTATTGTTATCATCTCTGTGGAGCTACGTTGTTGGCTACGATGGTAGGTCCACATCAATCTGATGGGAATTAACACATTGAATCTGTTGAGTTTGACATGTTGTTTTCAGTATAGGATTCCTGTCAAGCTAGTCAAAATTTGCATGTCTACAGGATGAGGGTGAGTTCCTCGAGCTGGCCTGGGGACCACCACAGTATGAGTCCTCTCCACCACAAAGAAGGGGAAAACTTAGCCTCAGAGTCCTGAACCACATTATGAAGATTTGTTCTGGCTTTGTACACTCAGTCACCCTCCAGCACCCCTATCACTTTTAAGTTGTTGTGCTGGGATTAGCTCTCTGCATCCTCTGCCCCTTGCTCCAGAACTACTGAGATATCACAAAATTAATGTACTTCCTTCATGATTGACCTCACATCATCTTCAACTACTGAGACGTACATTCCTACCTCAGTCATATGGTCAGCCAGATTTTGAAGGTGTCTGAGACCCCCATGCCTCTCCTCCTATCATGTCCTCCAGTACCTCCCTGGATTAATGAATAGCCTGGAGGATAACTGCAAGAGAGGCTACTTTGGTTGAATCTCCCAGGGGTGGCAGCACCGGTTCACAGACTTCCACAGGCTACCAGATTAGCTCAAAGGGGGGCAAAGGGAGGGGTGCCCACCCAAGGCAAATAAAGGTCTCACTAAAAGCTCAGGCCCACATTCAATAACTTTGTCCACACTAGCAGGACAGTCAGGGGGGATTGTTAGATCGCCATTAAATCAAGTCCATGGTAAACCTGTGCTCACCATGTCTGAGCTGCACAAGAGGCTTGGACCTACCTCTTTCCAGGAACCCGCTACTACAGGCCACGCTGAAGCTATATGCAACATACTGGCACCAGTGCATGCACAATCTTCCCATACTCCCTAGCCATGCTGCTGCTTATCTCCGAACACCACAAAACTCTCCCAGCTTCTCTGTTGGGGCTGCATCTCTGGCAAGCCAGTATCTGTACGACATGCTGGTCCCCGCTGCCTCTCCTTTAAGCCGCTGCTTCCCCTAGCCTTCTGTCATCACAAGAAGCTCCACCGCCACCGCTACTCCTTCTCTGCGAACACTGCTGGCCCTTCCTAGCTCATTCTTCGGGGCTGCTCACACCTCAGACCCAGTCGCCATGCATGAGGCCTACAGGTCTTTGCTGTCACATTTGTAGGCTTAGGTCACCCCTGCCCTCCATCAGCACCAGGACACAACATGGGCCCGTAAGATCTATGAAAGGGACTGCTGACCAGACAATCTGATCAAAGGGGGCTGCAATATACAGTCTCTTCTAAAATAAGGATTTTAAAGGATCAAATAGATCTTGACACAGGGCTCTAGTTTTTGCAGTCACCAATCTTGGCATTTAAGTTTCACCCCCACTAGTGAGCATTCTTGTCCAGATGCTTTTTTAGCTCATGCATCACCCAGAGTTACAACAAGAGGGCATATTATTACATATGTGCATTGAACTGTTTTGCTGCAGAGTGCTCATCGCAGTGTTCAGGAGAAGGAGTGCATTGTCAGTCCTGAGTCCAAGAGAAAGGTAAAAATAAAAGTATAATGGGGTAGAGTAGAGATACCCTGACCCCTCTAGGCCAGGTAGGGGCTCCAAAAGGACGCTCATGGGGCCAAACATTTTTTTTTAAATGTTGCATCTAATTCATGGAGGATCCACAAATCTGTGGCAAAATGTTTTTAAAAAGCACAGTCTGGGGTGGCGTGGCCAAGATGGTGGTGAGGTAGGATGCGTCTTGCTGTCCCTCCCGCCCGCTGCTGCAATTTAGCACTGTCCCTGGGCGCTCTGCGGCCCCGTCCCCACCGTAATTCTCAGTCTTCCCCACCGCACTGGCCCAGGTTCACGTAGAGACAGTCTCCAGCTGCCAGAGGGGCTGGGACTGTAAGTGGCAGGCGGAGGACCACAGAGAAGCAAAGCTGAACCATTGGCAGCCGCCAAGATGTGGGGGAGGATGGTGAAGACTTCCTGACTGCCGCGGTGGCAAAGCGGAGTGGCAGAGATCACCGAGCTCATGTTGCAGCAGAGTAAAGACACACAGAGAGTGCACACGCAGGGTGGCCCGCGCGAAGAGCAGAAGAAGGCCGATAGCGGGTCCTTGAAACGCGGACGGCCAGGTAGGCCGCAGGTCACACTGCTGCAGCAGAGATCGCAAACGGCCCCTAACAGAGGCCTGCGAGAGGAGCTGAGCTGCACAAAAGGCCCCGCTCCGCAGCCAACAATCTCAGGGCTCTGGTGGAAGAGGAGCGGGCTCCCATAAGGACAATAGCCCCAGGAGGCCTAATATACAGCAGCCGTTTGCGGAGGGTCCTAGGTAGCTGGAGCAATAGGCCTGGTCTGTCAGAGGGGAGGCCGACAAGGGAGCGCTCCTGTGCCAGAGGAGCAGTGAGTCTGGCAGAGGTCCTGGGGCCCTGTGAATGCGCAGGACATTGCTCTGGAGCCAAGTATTGAAGCGCTGGAAGCAGAGGCTTGATGGAACCCCAGTCAGTACGTGAGTACAAGACATCGTAAGGCCTGAATGTGGACGGCTGGATGGGCCATGAGGTGCTGGGGCCATGCAACGTGAGGCAAACTAGTAAGAGAGCGGAAAGCACCAAACCCCAGACCTGTTGCAGAGAAAGAGGGGAGTCATTAGCTGCCTTAGAGGCAGAAGACATTAGTCTGTGAGCTAACATTGGAAGTTGCAGAAGCCCCCAGGGTGGACACCTGAGCGGCAATAAGGAGGGCTGGCTAGAGCCTGAGCGGGAAGCAGTTGCTAGAGGCTTGGACTCTGAGTGCGATCGCTGGCAATAGCAGTGCATGGCGCATGTCCTGGAGAGAAGGGAGTTGGTGGACATTCGGCGGTGGAAGACACTACAGCCTTGTAGCTCTTAGTGCCTCAGAGAGAAGGTGCGTGGCAGTGACACCGGGGTACTTGGGACTGGACTGCCCTGGATTTGCGCAACGCCACATCGACCGCGAAGTTAGCGTACTCCTGCCTTGACCAGAGAGGGGATAGTGCAGAGTAATGGCCACGGGAAGAAGAAGGGAGGACCGCTCCCTCAACGACATTATATTGAAGCCTGAAGGTGGTCGGATGACTGAGCAACCAGCCATAAATGAAGCGTGACAAGGCCCAATGGCCACAACAACAGAGGAGTCACTCACACGGGCGTTCATGGAATCACTCTTTTCGTCACTTAAGGAGGACCTCCACACACTCAAGAGAGATCGCACAGCTGAAATAAAGGAGATCAGGAGGGACACAGATGCCCATGGTGACAGAGTGGCGGAACTGGAAGACAAAAGTAACACACGTGAGGAGGAGGCAGAGGCCCTGAGGGACAAGAGGTCATTCGCCTCCAAGAACACCATGTGGATCTGCAAGCACACCTGGAGGACCTTGAAAACTGATCTTGCCGGAACAATATCCACATACGGGGAATGGCGTTGAAGGCAGAGGGGACTGATCTGGTCGGTTTCGCGAAATACTTTTTTTAACCACATACTTAGCAAGCCACTGGTCTCAGAGCTCAAGATGGACAGAGTGCACAAAGTTAGGGCACTTTGCGCAGACAAGGCGCCGTGGGCAGAAATTTTGATCTGCATACACGATTTCCAAACCAAAGAGGACATACTACGCAAAGCACGGGCGATGCACCCCATCGCGTTCCAAGGTCAGAATCCTACTCTATTTCAAGACTTATCCGCCTTAATGCTGCTAAAATGCAGGGATTTCTTCCCAGTGACCACCCCTCTGCAGAATCAGAACATTCTTTACTCTTAGGGTCACCCCTTTTGAATCATCTTCTGGTGGGAGGGAAGGCTACGCCGGCTGTTCTCTCTGAAGGAAACATGCCAGTTGCTGGGGTTAGACCCGCCGGGAGAACATGGGGATGGAGACCGAAGTTCCCCAGCACGAGAGGAACACAGGCCCCGGTGGCGGAGATAGGCAGATGCCGCAAGTTGAGTCGACCAGACTTAAATGAAATCGCAAGAGGTCAGCAAGCAGCACTAGAAACCATAATGTCGGCTTTGGCGAGGGCTGATGGCAGCTGAGCTCCAATGGTGGACTCTCAGGGCATTAAGTACGGTAGGCGGTGGGGGGGGCAGTGGGAAGCTGGCTACAATATGGACCCAATGTCTTCTTCTGAATGACCCGAGAGGTCATTGGACTGCCGGCAGACTTCATGCAGGTACCCTTGTTCATGTTGTTAAGGGGACTTTGTTCTTATGTTTTGTATTCCTGTACTTCACATGTTTGGGGGATAATGTTTGGGACATCTGTTTACTCTGGCACAATCACACGTACCATACTGACCACACACTAGAGGTTCTGATGGAGTCAATTGGGGAACGATGGAGGCTGGAAGGAAGGGAGTCGTGCGGCAGGCGGACATAGTCAATTTGGGAACGATGGAGGCTGGAAGGAAGGGAGTCGTGCGGCAGGCGGACAGGACATACCCCCACCTATGCAATCCTCTAGACATGAGGGGTCTTAACAACCCGATTAAATGCCAGGCTGTGCTCTCATACTTGGCATAGACTCAAGCAAACATCTACTTGTTGCAAGTAACTCATCTCTCGGCCAGGGACTTAAAACAAGCGTATTCCCTACTCAGATGTTCTCTTCGAATTCAACTAAAACAGCAGGAGTGGCTACACTGGTGTTGCGCACCTTTAAGGATTGAGTGGACCAGAAAGCAACAGAGATTGGGGGCAGACTGCTTATGTACCACTTTGCAATTGGGGGCCAGGTTTTACTTTTCATAATAAGCATGATTTATGACCCGAATGAAGAACAAGAGGGCGTCCTGCTTGAAATGCTTGCAGAGGTCTTAGCTACAGACAAACAACGCATTTTAATAGGCAGAGCCCTCAACCTAGTTTTTGATAATACTATTGACAGATCTGCACAGCGAGATGAACAAGTGGGCGCGTTCTCCAGGCAAGGTCTTTCTAGGCTGCAGAACCTAGGCCTGGTTGATCTTTCAAGGGCATCCCACCCACATGTGTTGGAATACTCTTTCTATTTCAACGCGCATAAAACTTATGCCAGACTAGACAACCCACTGGGCACCAGGGACATTCACACCATGGTGATAAACACTGAAATACTCACAGCTTCCATCTCTGATCACGCAGCAAAGGTCCAAGACATTTTGCTCTCACCCCAGACGATCCCTCGCTGACAGTGGAGACTTAGAGATACGGTGCTACAGTATCCGGAGGCTGTAGAGCTAATGAAAAGCACTATAGAGGACTATCTAGCCCACAATGATACATCAGAGTCCGCTATAGCTACCCCATGAGGCGCCTTTAAATCAGTTGTGTGTTGCGCTTTCAGAGCGATCTCGGCAGCAGACAAGAAGCTACGGAAGAAAAAAAGGGATAGTTTGGCCCTGCAGGTCAGGGAGCTCGAAAGTATCCGCAAAAGAACCGGCGTGCCCAGGGTATGGCGACAACTGTCGGCAGCTTGCACCCAACTAGTGGCCCTAAACCTGGACAAAGAAGAATATGCTGCCCTTCGGCTGCGGCACTCCTTTTATGTGGCTGAGGGTAGATGTAGGCGACTACTGGCAAATAGACTCCGCGAGAACCGGCAACAGCAGAGTGTCCACATGATTCTGGACTGCACGGGAGAAAGAGTGTCAGATGAGGCTGAGACATTCAGAGACTTCTACGAACGACTTTACTCAAGACAAACGCTAAGTGACATGGACTGCACTAACTATCTCTCGGATGTACAGACACCCAGCGTTTCCCCAGATCAGTCCTGGCTCCTAGACGAAGAGACCTGAATTGAAGGAGTGATCTCCGGCCATCACTCGATTGAAGTTGGCCAAATCACCCAGCGAAGACGGATTCACCGCCGCTTTCTACAAAACCTTCTGTCCATTGAGCGCCCCCCTCTTGACCATGCTCTTCAATTCCTTCACGGACCCCGGTGCTATCCCGAACTCTAAGCTTGAGGCCGTAGTAACAGTGATCCCCAAACCAGGGAAAGAGACCACACGCTGCAGCGCCTACCTGCCCATCTCGCTGCTAAACATAGATCTCAAACTGTACACAGGCATATTAACAAAGAGGCAGGTCAATACATGTCAGCTCTGATTGACCCGGACCAGGCAGGCTTTATCCCCTAGAGACAGACAAGCGACAACACCAGGAGAGTACACATATAGTGGACAAGGCCTCCATATTCCCAGATAGCTATATGATGATGGCAATTGACGCCGAGAAGGCATTTGACAGGGTGCACTGGCCCTATCTAGAGCGATTGCTGTCACATTTTGGACTTGGGATCGATTCCGCAACCAGATTTTAAATTGTTATCACCTTCCCACAGCAACTGTGAGAGTCAATGGCATCAGAATGGCCCCATTCTAAATAGCTCAGGGCACAAGGCAGGAGTGCCCCCTATCGTCCCTTTTATTAGCACTGTATATGGAGCCACTAGCACACAGGGTAAGAATGCACTCACAGATTATGGGAGTTCACACATTATATGCCTCTACGCGGACGAGATACCCAACAGGTCTCTGAGGGCTTTCTTGCAGGAACTAGACAAGTTTGGCAAAGCCTCAGGGTTCAAAGTCAATGTGGAAATATCGGTTGCCCTAAATCTTTCGCTCCCCCCGCAAATGAAGGAATGACTTAAAAGGCAGCACCCATTTTAATGATCTTAGGACACTATCTCCTATCTCGGCATTCAAATAGCTGCCCCTACACACGCTACGGCCCTTGCTAACTATACCAAGCTTCTCCAGCAAGTACGCGCTGACATACTCCAGTGGAAACCCCACCCGAGTACGTGGATGGGAAGAATAGCCGCCATTAAAATGACAGTGCTCCCCAAAATACTCTATTTGTTTCAAGCACTCCCATTGCGCCCACCCCAGGGCATGATCTCCAAATTGCAATTGGAGATCATACAATATATTTGGCTGGGTCATATTCCCAGGATGAAAAAGAGCCTTAGTATCCTGCCCCCATCTGAGGGCAGACTGTGAGTGCCTGATATGCAGCTGTATTATCAAGTGGCTCAGCTGCGACATTTGGTAAATGGAGCCAAACAGTATTAAGAAAACATTGGCTGTTTCAAGATAGAGCAGTGGCAGGCACATGACTAATGAAAATTCCCCTTTTGAAGAAAGCCCATAGACCCCGGAGCCTATATGTCTTAGACATCACTCAGATGACAATGTCGATATGGGACCAGACTAATATAAAACACAATCTTACTACCTTCCCGTGGACACTAACTCCATTGCTAGATAATCCGGACTTTGGGCCAGGTATGGGGGAGACAAGCTTTATGGCGTGGCACCAATCCCAGTGTCGTTCCATAGGCCACTTTTGACATAGAAGGGGTACTCTCATTACCACCGATCAAGGCAGAGTTTGTCATCCCAGAAACAGAGCGCCTTTGGTACCTACAACTAAGACACTGGGCACTACAACCACATTATAGAACTGCGGCCAGCCGACACCTCACTGTCTATGAAAATTGGCTTCTGTCGAAGTTCTCACACAAAGGAATAGTCTCAGACTTATACAAAATGCTGATTAGGCTCAACGTACCTACACATAATGCGGACAGGGGCATATGGGAGCGACATCTAGGGAGACGCCTTGGCAACAAAGAGTTGGAAGAAGTGTGCTATAGAGTGCGCCATACAGCCATTAACATAGCCCTGACAGACCCCGTCTCAAAGGTAGCCACCTATTGGCACTACACCCTGGAAAGAGTCCACAAGATTAACCCATCCACTAGCTCGGACTGGTGCAGAGGCTGCGGTAAGACAGGCACATTAGTACACCTGCTATGGGACTGTCCCTTGATCACCTACTCGGTCCAAGTTCTAGACGATATTGACAAACACCTAGAGACTCAACTACCTTGATTTCTTGCTCTTATCCTGTTGGAGGTACCAGACCCACTGACGTATCCACTAAAGTCCAGGAGGGGCTGAATAATAGGGCTAGAAATGGGAACCGGAATACAGAACATTATGGAACTTTGGGGTTCCCAGCAATCACCCACCCACACAGGCTGGCTGTCCCGGTTATGGCACATTTTTGGGGATGGAAAAAATAACCCTCACACTTGCCGGGAAAGGGGCTGATTTCTGGGAGGCCTGACTCCTCTTTCTGTCCCTACTAGCGTAGGAGTTCCGTGAGCTTACATGTCCTAGATTCTTACGCCTACTAGGGTTGCCAGAGGATGCAGTACCCTCTACCCCAGAACAACAGTTCAGGCAGGTGAAGGGGCCAAGTGTGCGTTTCGGGGCGGCCTTGAAGCAGGTGTGGCTCAGTCCGGAATTGAGAGGGTGCCGAGTGCTGTCGTCGTAGTGGCGGCGGTCGTCGTGGCAGGTGCGGGGGCCAGGGGTTCTGCCGCTGGCCGCGGTCCAGGCGCGGACGAGCTTGTCTTCGGCGTGCCTTCGGCGCGCCAGCAGCGTGGCCGCGCAGCTGTCGGCATATATGGGGAGGTGGGAGGAAGGAGCAGCTGGGAGGCGGGAGGCAGGGGCAGCGAATGGGCAGTGGGCAGTCAGGGAATGCGGGCCGCAGGGGACGCAGCAGCGAGGGCAGTGAGGGACAGCGTAGTGGCACAGAAGGCAGACGGGCACAAAAAACGAGAGGAACAGGAGGAAAAAGGGGCACAGAAATGAGGGAAAAACGAGTGGCACAGAGGGCAGAAGGGCACAAAAAACGAGGGAAAAACAAGTGGGACAGAGGGCAGAAGGGCACAAAAAAACAAGTGGATCAGAGGGCAGAAGGGCAGAAAAACGAGAGGAACAGAAGGCAGAAGGGCACAAAAAATGAGGGAAAAACGAGTGGCACAGAGGGCAGAAGGGCACAAAAAAACAAGTGGTACGGAGGGCAGAAGGGCACAAAAAACGAGTGGAACAGAAGGCAAAAGGGGCACAAAAACAAGGGAAAAATGAGTGGCACAGAGGGGAGAAGAGCACGGAAAAAACGAGTGGAACAGAGGGCAAAAGGGCACAAAAACGAGTGGAACAGAAGGCAGAAGGGCACAAAAAACAAGGGAAAAACGAGTGGCACAAAGGGCAGAAGGGCACAAAAAAACAAGTGAACAGAGGGCAGAAGGGCACAAAAAACGAGTGGAACAGAAGGCAAAAGAGGCACAAAAATGGGGGACAAACAAGTGGCACAGAAGACAGACAGGCACAAAAAACGAGAGGAACAGAAGGCAAAAGGGGCACAAAAACGAGGGAAAAATGAGTGGCACAGAAGGCAAAAACAGCACAGAAATACCGGAAAAACGAGTGGCACAGAGGCAAAATACAGAATACAGAAATACAGGGGCTGCTGAGAACAGAAGGCAGAACGGGCAGAGAGGCACGGGGGCAGCGAGGGGAACAGAAGGGAAAACCGGACAGGGACGCAGGGGCAGCGAGGGGTACAGAAGGAAAGACCGGGCAGAGAGAGCACAGTGACAACGAGGGGAACAGAGGGAAGAAAAAGGTGCACGGACCACATACAGGCAGCGGGTGAAGACAGACAACAGCAGTCACAGACACAACAACGAAAATACAGGCAATACAATAAAAACAATAAAGCAGAGGATGACAAACCTACCTACACCCTACTGTAGCAGGGATTCCGTTCTCCTACAGAACTGTGCATAGAGATTTGGAACCTCAGTGAATTAGGGTGACCCAAAACTCACCTCAGTACCCAAAACCCCCTTAACGAGCTAGCTACAGTGTCTCATTGGTCATAACAAACTCCCAATGCTTAGACAAACCAGAACATGAACTTACAATACCTCAGGTCACGTGGAACACATGAGCACTCTTTCGTTATACAATCATTTCAAACCAGAACGTGAAGTAAATGAGAACACGTGCACATTTGAAATATTTATTTACTAATGCCGTCTTCTCAAACGCAGTATCTTAGATAATACTAGGAAACATATTATCATGAGCAAAGTTATCAGCATAGGTACTAGTCCATATAAAGCAAAAGGTGACAGCATGCTAAAATACTGTAATGAATAAGAGTTAACAACACCTAATTCTCACCCTCCCTAACTAGCATATTATATTAATATCTAAGAAGGTCTCTTTGGGTTTTAGCAGGGCGGCCCCATACCTCAAGATCCTAGTGTGAAGAGATCACATCAGCTTCCACCAGCTCTCTGCATGCGAACCGCATCAAGTGTGTATGTGTGCTCTAAGCAAAGCAATATAAAATGCGCCTAAAGCCAGAATTTGGCAGGAGCTTCACTTATGTTATGTCTATGAAAGTGAGGAGATCAGCCCTCACAACAATTCTGTGTCGAGTTATCCTTGAAGCTTCAGCACTCACTGTACAGACATATTTTACCAAGCAAAGCTGATATCAGAGCAATACCATATTATTCTCATGTAAATCACAACGCTCTTCTAGGCTGAAAGCTAAATCAACAATTATGTGTTGTGTGCAAGAAGCAGCAAAAGGAAAAATGGCGTTTAAACATTTAATAAGCTCATGCTAACTTAACACGGTATATAGATAAGCAGTAACTATATGACACCCCCCCATGATCCGAGCACGGATAAGATAAGATAAGATAAGGGCCTCCTCATTAAAGCAGAGTTCAAGAACGATGAGCAATATCATAATTTCTCAAATTTGATAGAATTTTTTTTTCATAAATCAATGCAAAAAAAGTCCAAAATGTTAATACAGTGTTCACTTTTACTCAAGCCAATAGGTCTGGGAGGTGAAAAATTCTAAGAAAAAGGTGTCATGATCAGAAACCTAGAAAGTTTTTAGGGCAAGACCGAATATGCAAAATATGCAGCAACAGCCTCCAACATGAAGTCACCGTCTTCATCCGAAAACAGTTCAGCCATCCAATTTAATAGTGGGAAAGAACATACGTGCTCTTCCAGTACTGGAGCCTCTATCACCATCAGAGGACAACTCGGTGGGCTCTCAAGAAACCTCTGTGCCAAGAAATCTTGCGCTGCTGCGAGTATGTTCCAATGACCCATTAGTCCATGCATCGCTGCCAAGGCCATAATACTTTTGCCAGAACAAACCAACTCGTGAGTAACGACGGCACTCATCAGCTGATTAAAATCAACGTCATGAGACACCATCTTGCAGAGACACAAATCAAGGGCCCAGTCAAAATCGCACGTCAGGCAATGAAACACAGGCTGGACACATGTAAAATAGGAAAATCGAAACGATAATCCATATGCCGTGCTTAAAGTCGCAAGCGGCAGAGTGCCATAGTATTCAAGCATCCTGTTGCGAAACAGTGCCAGCAGGGGCTGCGCGGCTTCTTGCACAGGCAGGGCATCCATTTTTAATAAAGCAAAATATCACCAGAACGCCTGCCGCCGGTGCTAGCAAAACCGGGAATCCACCAAAGAAACTTGTAAAAATAGAATGGAAGAAAGCAGGAATGACCCCAAATATTTTTTCAAATGAAGTCACAAGACCGCTGCTAACTATTTTAAAAAAGTGCGCGAGCCCAGTCGTGGAGGACGCATTAAAGATTGAATGAACTAGTTCGCTGAAATGCAATGGCAAATCAGTATTTAAAAGGGCCTGAACCTCTGTGCGGGTGTTAGCTATGTGAAGCAGTTTCTCGAGCCGAACTCAAGGCCACTTCTTTTTGGGACAAAAGAGCTCTTATTCTACTCATGCCATTGAACTCCGCCGTCAAGGTTGGGATGCGCGGCCAGATGGAAACATCCCCTTCCCATGCGGGGGGTGGGTAAAGTACATTTTTGCAGCAAACCACACGTTCAGATACGGTCACCACATAAGCAACACCTTTAATTAACCCACAACAATCCTCATTATTTAAAAGTGAATAACTGCTGTTTGCCAGTAATGTAAAAGTGGGTATGATTGCGGTAACTGGTGTTCCTTTCAAAACACAGGCTAAATTTGGCCGGTCCTGGTTACAAGAACCGTGCAACTGAATGTATCTACACCTTAAGAAGTGATCTGGTGTTTCTGTACACTCCTCCCCATTCAGATAAACTTCTTGTCCGTCTTTTAAACATCTATAAGTAAATGGGAGGGACCAGACTTAATGGAGAAATGCATTACCTAATGGTTCATATCGACCTATAGCAACATATCGCATACAATTTGTAAATTTATATAAAGCAAATGGTAATGTTATCAAACCGTGGATAAGCCACGTTGCAGCAGTGGCCTCTGCCACAGAGAAAGGCAAGGATTCCAACCTTTCAATATGTAACATCTAAAAAGACGCATCTCGCATGGATAGCAAGCGCTGCTTGTCAGTCAAATTAAAAGGTGCAAAGAGGGAGGACACATTCATGTAGGTCCATGGCACCTATGCAGACTTCAGCGTCTGCAGGGTCCACGCAAATTGCATGATAGAACGCAATTGATTTTGACCATGGAACAATACAGACACTTCATCCTGCACAATATCCACTACAGAGGATACAATATTATCTAACGTGTAAATGCGGAAAGAAAGCATGTTAATACTATTATCTACCACTGCAAGCACTTTTTCTAGTTTAGCTTGATCAATTGCTCTAAGGCGAGTTGCCGCCTCAATCTGTGATGTCTTCCAGATTTCATTGTAAATAGCATATATCCATCTTTTTGATCTACCACTAGCAGGGCCTTTTATGAAATCATTTAAATCTACATCTTCATTCGGCTTGGATAGATGCAGTTTAACCGCAGCCAAGGTAGAATGTTTCAGCCAATTTCGACATAATTTGCCTACTGAGTAAGTCGTGACAGAATGGTCAGTATCAAAACGTGAATCAGGTCTGACCTGTTTAAAGCCATCAGAGAAACCCAGAAAACGGTGCTGGCATGAATCAGCACTTCTGTGCCACATCAGCCAACCTTTTGGATCCATACTAGATATGTTAAAGGATGGATTTAGCAAAAGGGTCTGCAAGTCCCTAATGGAAAACTGAGTAAAATTACTCCAGCCAGAATATTCTTCTAATGCAGGGATGGTAGGAGTATTTAATTTTTTAGAAGTAGCCAATCCAAAGCATGTTGTTTGTGAAATAGAGGAATTCAAAAACAACATATGATTTGGGATGAGACAAGCTCGGTGTAAAGCCTCAGTGCCTTGTACCTGCCAGTATTTAGATCCCCAAACAGATTTAAGGTCGATAGTTTCCTTCCACAATTCGTAGCCGCCAACAGCCAGCTGATCAAGAAAGGACTTTGAGTACAATAATTTGGTATCGGTAAGTGTAACCTTGGACATTGGCTTCTGTGTCATTTTAAAATAAAAGGACTTGGGATTAGACTAATTGAAGTCGGTGAAATAAGTGTATTTTTTCAAAAAAGTATTTGAACTGCCTCGTTTAGGAGCCGGGCAATGCTCCCATTGCGTATAATTTACAGTATTCCTTCTGGAAGTGGTTTTATGTAAGAAGTGATTACCAAAATGTTGGAAGCAAAACAAATCACCATAATTAGCAGATTCTAAGTACAAATCTTCAGCATCAAAGGCAGCATAATATTTCAAATCGGAAAACAAAGTCTCTACGGCCTGAACATCCCAATCATCAGAACGTATGTTTTGTTTCACTACATCCCCCATGTTAACTATAAGCACTTTAGGGACATTAACAACCTCTGTAGGGCCATGAATTTGAAATCTAACGGCATCCCACAAAATCCCATCTAGGACAGGCCAAGCAGTGATATTGACAAATGTCAAGTCTCTTTTCAGTCTGTGTGCAGAATGTGACGAGGAAAGGGGGGCCAAAGTTCCATTGAGATGATGGATGCATTTTCTTTCCTCGACATAGTGTCCATTGACAATTCGAAAAAAATAAAACACAAAACCAATTGACATAAAAAGGTAAATTGAAAAAAGCGCCAGTCAAATATATGTCCAAAGGGGAATTAAAAAATGTTTTTTAAATAAACTGGAATAAACTGCAAACCGTGAGGGCTTCTTTGAGGCATTGGAAACAGTGTCAAATGAAAATCTGGATTCTGTGGCCAAACGTGTCTGCAGATCTGGCATAGATAAGTCAGTGGGGTAAGTGTAGTCAATTTCATCATGGTCTGTACCAGGCAAAGTACTTAATAAAGGACTGGAAATTGCAGGCAATTTGATGGCCACTTCAGGTTCAGGATTAGAAGCAGTGGCCAAAACAGAATTTCTCACAATGGAAGGACAGGAGACTGCCTGTGTCATGCTAAGAAGAATCGGCCACTCTGTGTATCTTGACATTGTCAATTGAGATAAACCTGTTTTCCTTACGACATGGAAGAGGCAGTAAAATGACTGTTCTTGTGCCCTTCACTCCAAGGACTGGAACCGGAGCTCGATAGGAAGGACCAAATTCTTTCTTGTTATCGATCTTCTCTCGAACCAGTTCTCCAACTTGGGGTAGCCAGCCAACTACCGGGATCTGCAGAGCAACATCCGATGTGGAGGGCAAATGTTCCTTTGCAAGACTGTCTCTGGTCTTTTGTAGATCCTGTAAAACATTGCAATGTTCATGTATGTCAAAGGTTGTGGCGGGAGCCACGCAGTCTAGGCCATCAAGGTCAGGGACGTACATCTTGATGCCAAAGAGCATTTCGTATGGGGTCCGCCCACCCAGAGACCTTCTAGGGAGATTATTAAGAGCACGCTACACGCCATTGAGGTGGGCCAGCCAGTGCCTATAACTCGAGCTGTCAAAGATTGCTTTAAGTCACGGTTCATTCGCTCCACTACACTATTACCCTCAGGTCTGTAGGGAGATGAAAACTTGACTTGGACCCCCATCGAAGTCATGGCATCCTTATACGCCTTAGAGGCAAAAGCCGGATCCTGATCCGAATGGAAGGTACCACAGGCAAAAATCCCTACAAAGACACGCAAATCTCTTATGACAGTCCGTGAATCAGCGCTGTGATGGGGCCATACCCACACAAAGCGTGTGCATGAATCAACTGCTACTAAGATGTACTTATACGCAGTATCAGAGGAAAAAGGACCGCAGTGATCTAAATAAACACAACCTAGCGGTTTATTAGAAATTTACAACTGTGTCTGTGGTGGAGGCGCAGCAGTCGAAGGTTTAATCTGCTGGCAAATGTCACATTGAAGGACATAGTCTTGTGTCTGTTTGTACAGTCCCCGCCACCAGAAACGTTGTTGTAATTGAGCTACAGTGGCCGAGACGCCCGCATGCGCAGACGCCACACCTTCATGCGCTGCTGTAATCAAGCTAGCTCTGCGATCCGAGTTGGGAATCAAACGTTCTCCAACTTCACGAATTGTCACAAAAGGAACCTTTTCGGGACTTAAGTGGTATGTGTACTTCGAAGGGAACCCCGTAGGATGTTTACCTCCCTTCTCAGTGGCAGCAACAGCCGCCAAGATGTCATCATCAATCTTACTTTTGGACCGTGTAACTACTGCAACTAGATATGTAGACACCGCTGATTTCGCCGCTTCATCAGAAAGCGAGTTACCGACAGCGTGAACTCCCACACTCTGATGGCCGAGAGTATGAATTACAAAAACGAGTGACAACCGAGCCTTAAGCTCAGCCACTCGAACCCAGATCATCTTGTGTTTTATTGTGCTACCCTTGGAATCACGAAATTCATTCTGAATCCAAAGGAACAAGTTTTCGTTGTAAGACTGGACACAGTAGTAAGAATCACTCACAATAAGAGTCATCACACTAGGATCTGCGTACTCTAACGCGAGTAAGAGAGCACGAAGCTCTGCTAATTGTGCGGTGCAGTCCCCTAGAGTCTGCGTGTGCAAAACTCTGGACTTGAACTCATCGTTCACCATGGCACCGACCACAATGGCGCATGCGGAAACTTAGGCGTGTTTAGAGCCATGCGCAACCTGCGCCGAACCATCAGTGTAAATGATGTAATGGAAGTCCTCCAAAGGTTGCATAGCCAGAGGAGCAGGATGAACGAATTCATACTGCAAGTACTCCTGCGACCGTAATGAGGCGTCAAAAATAAACGTGACATCCGTGGACGTCAAGGAAGCAGCCCATTGAATCCACCGAGGGTGCAAAGCTTTAGAATTTGGTACACTGGCTTTCGTAACTGCATCCAAATGAGGACAGGGTGTAACAACCAACATGCGTTTTCCCTGTGACAGAGCACGTTCCTTAAGAATCGCCATCTGCACAGCCGTTAAAACTTTCTCCACAGTGGAAAACCGCATTTCAGCCGAAGTGTACAAGTGTGACTTGTAAGCAATAGGTACTGTGTCTCCTTCATTAAAAGTGAGGTACGTGAAACCCACCGTCCCAGGAATTATTCTTATCACCAGGTTAGTGTGGTTATCACGAGTCAGTAAGAATTTAGAAGCGAGCAGATCAGCCTGCAAGGATTGCAAGATGGCCGAGTGCTCAGGCAGCCAGCATGATTTGGAAAAAGTTAGTTGTATCAGAGCATACAAAGGCTTGATACGCTGGGCATATTCCGGAATGTAAGTTCTCCCGAAATTAAAAAAACCCAGCAAAGACTGTAATTTTTTCAGTGTTGCCGGAGCGCGCAGCTGTGCGCATTTCTCCAGTTAGTGAGGTGCCAACCCTCTAACTTCATTGTTGAGCTCATAGCCCAGGAACAACACTGTGTACTCTGCAATGTGCGATTTCGCAAAGTTAAATTTGTAACCCATGTCTGCAAAGTTACAAATTATGCTGTTTACTCAACACAGATGCTCCCAAATTTCGTCGTCCGTGAGATATATGTCATCCACATACGAGCAAGCATCTGGGTCGATTCTCTCCAAAAGAGAGACTATGCGGGCAGTAAAAATCCCAGGACTATTCTTATAGCCCATTGGGAGACGCCGAAATTGTTTTTGGACACCGCCACAACTAAAGCTGGTCCATTGGGAACTAAGACCATCCAATCTATGGGCATAAAAACCGTTGGAAATGTCAAGCGTGGTTTTAAAACACTTACGCACAAGACTATCCACTAGGGCAGAGCCGTGAGTATTCTGTACTGCACAGTTACGGCAACGTGAGCTTAAATGCCGGTAATCCAATACCAAACGATATGAACCGTCAGGCTTGGTCACAGTAAAAAGAGGATTATTCATCGGTGACACACATGTTTCAATTACTCCCTGATATTCCAATTGTTCAAGGATTGCCGCGACGGAAGCCTTGGCTTCTCGCCGAATGGGATATTAAGGTTGAGGCTGCGGCTGCGACCGCAAAGGTATCTCGTGGCAAGGGGACAGTTTATCCCAACCATATTGGTTGCGGTACAGAGCCGGTGCTAGAGCCCTAGCCCACTCTTCTGCAAACTGCTGCGCATGC
Organism: Lissotriton helveticus; assembly: GCF_964261635.1. Classification (NCBI taxonomy): domain Eukaryota; kingdom Metazoa; phylum Chordata; class Amphibia; order Caudata; family Salamandridae; genus Lissotriton; species Lissotriton helveticus. The sequence continues at coordinate 888,570,317 of NC_136067.1, read as the reverse complement.
TCTTTCGAGACCGTGTTCGCGAAATTCCGGAGGATTACCTCCTCCCCTCGCGGCGCTGCGAGAACAAAAGGTGGGGGCCAATCAGCCTCGGAAAGAAAATGTCATAGGTAGACGAAAGATTTTACCAAAATACCCCTTTTATAGTACGTTGTATGTCACCTTCTATTAACAGGACAATTTCATAAAGTCTATCAGGGGGAGCAACTCTTGTATCAGCTGTTTCTATCACAACATAAATATCAGTCGCTGTCACCTTCAGTAGTGGACGCAGGGCCTCTCTCACAATGGTAATCTCCGCCGCGCTGTCCAGCAAAGTCAGAGCCCATGTCAGATTCCGAAGCCGCGTTCTCACTATCTGTGGCATATCGATAAGCTGTTAAAGCCGCGACTTTCTTTTTGGCAAACTGCGGTCTCTTCGGCGTTGAGCCGTCCTGCTTTCCTGTACCGTCTGTCTGGCGGGGCTGGTCACGTCCTTGCTGACCACCACGACCCCTTCCGCCTCCTCCACCACCGGTCTTCGGGGCCGAAGAGTCCTGAAAGGAACGAGGAGAGCGTTGATCATAAACCTGAAAACGATCAGGTGATTTAATCATTGCGCGATCGCGCAAGTCATAAACACGTTCTGTTTGCGCAGGCATCGGAGACGCAGGGCGAGACTCTTGTGTCTGCTGTTGTTGCTGTTGCTTACCCTGTTTCTGTTTTTAGGCCAATTTTGTTTTTTGGTCTTGGGCTGAACTTCCGTTTCTGAAGTCTGCCCTTGGGGTTGCTTCTTCTCTTTGACAGAAAAAGGCTTTAGACCCTTGCTATTGCGACCCACTTTTCTATAAGCAGCCACAATAATCCTCGCTAACTGCCTGGGTTTATCGGCATCGGAAATCGCCTCCAAAGCATTAGCCACTTGAAAGTTCACTGCATCCCCCTTGACATTAGCAAGAATGAGATCGCAAACTATATCGAAGGAGCCACACAAGCGCATACCCAATTCAACCGCTGCCTCCGGTCCGTGATCATCATGAACACGTTTAATGATCGTAGGCAGGACAGCCATAGACGGAGTGCCATAACACCTCGCATAGACCGCCGCAAATGTTTTTCCCCAGGTCTCACAGTCAACAAGTTCGGGGGCCAAATCCTTCGGTAAACTAATTGTTAAGATCCTATGTTTATCACCAGGAGTTGTATTAGGAAATACTGCTTCCAGCTGGTCAAATTTCTCAGCAAGCCAGAAAGGAAAATCATCCTTTTCCTGGGGACGCTTACCCATCACTGCATTGACCATCACAAGACTGAGCTTCAAACTGCCCTGTCCCGCTGGAAGAGCCGAACCCCCCGGGGGCCCACCCGGGAGAGGACGACCTATGTATTGCACTAATGCACGAATCACGGCAATAGAAACTACATGTAGTCTACGAACCTCCGCCAAGGTACAATTGCCGTGTTGAGGATGAGGAGTAAATCCAGCCAGAACAGGCCAATTTGCGCCTGGAATGGACAAAGGACCTAATCTCGGAGCGGTTAAAGAATGGGGTAGGGCGCCACCAAACCAAACGAGATGCTGCCAATGATCAATAGGTACCTCCAGTGCCCTGTACGGAGTATATTCATTCGGCACAGGTGAGGGAGTGTAAGTGTGGAACACACCAGAATTAGCGTCCACAGCCGGAAATGTCACCCACGAATAAAAGAGTTTGTATGGGTAAGCTGCTTCCGCACTCACCACCAAAATCACAGCCAAGCCATCAACGGGAACATTGTAAGTCTGCAAATGATTGCGCACCGTAATGCGACTATGCTGCGGAATGTCCACAGGCTGGGCCATGACTGAACAGGAACTTAGAAAAACAAAGCAAACTTTGTAGCACAACTGCGTAGTAATTCAAGGAAACCGTTTTAGAAAGATTCAAGCTTGAAAAGACCTATTTCAAAAATAGGTAGGTTTTGTCCGGCACCACCGTTTTCCAGAAACGACAGAGAAGGGTTTAAGGTTTGAATGATATACTACTGGAGTGTCACGTTATAAGACCACCAACGATCGGGCGCCATGTAGCAGGGATTCCGTTCTCCTACAGAACTGTTCATAGAGATTTGGAACCTCAGTGAATTAGGGTGACCCAAAACTCACCTCAGTATCCAAAACACCCCTACCGAGCTAGCTAATGTGTCTCATTGGTCATAACAAACTCCCAATGCTTAGACAAACCAGAACATGAACTTACAATACCTCAGGTCACGTGGAACACATGAGCACTCTTTCGTTATACAATCATTTCAAACCAGAACGTGGAGTAAATGAGGACACGTGCACATTTGAAATATTTATTTACTAATGCCGTCTTCTCAAACGCAGTATCTTAGATAATACTAGGAAACATATTATCATGAGCAAAGTTATCAGCATAGTTACTAGTCCATAGAAAGCAAAAGGTGACAGCATGCTAAAATACTGTAATGAATAAGGGTTAACAACACCTAATTCTCACCCTCCCTAACTAGCATATTATATTAATATCTAAGAAGGTCTCTTTGGGTTTTAGCAGGGCGGCCCCATACCTCAAGATCCTAGTGTGAATAGATCACATCAGCTTCCACCAGCTCTCTGCATGCGAACCGCATCAAGTGTGTATGTGTGCTCTAAGCAAAGCAATATAAAACGCGCCTAAAGCCAGAATTTGGCAGGAGCTGCACTTATGTTATGTCTATGAAAGTGAGGAGATCAGCCCTCACAACAATTCTGTGTCGAGTTATCCTTGAAGCTTCAGCACTCACTGTACAGACATATTTTACCAAGCAAAGCTGATATCAGAGCAATAACATATTATTCTCATGTAAATCACAACGCTCTTCTAGGCTGAAAGCTAAATCAACAATTATGTGTTGTGTGCAAGAAGCAGCAAAAGGAAAAATGGCGTTTAAACATTTAATAAGCTCATGCTAACTTAACACGGTATATAGATAAGCAGTAACTATATGACACCCCCCCATGATCCGAGCACGGATAAGATAAGATAAGATAAGGGCCTCCTCATGAAAGCAGAGTTCAAGAACGATGAGCAATATCATAATTTTTCAAATTTGATAGAATTTTTTTTCATAAATCAATGCAAAAAAAGTCCAAAATGTTAATACAGTGTTCACTTTTACTCAAGCCAATAGGTCTGGGATGTGAAAAATTCAAAGAAAAAGGTGTCATGATCAGAAACCTAGAAAGTTTTTAGGGCAAGACCGAATATGCAAAATATGCAGCAACAGCCTCCAACATGAAGTCACCGTCTTCATCCGAAAACAGTTCAGCCATCCAATTTAATAGTGGGAAAGAACATACGTGCTCTTCCAGGACTGGAGCCTCTATCACCATCAGAGGACAACTCGGTGGGTTCTCAAGAAAGCTCTGTGCCAAGAAATCTTGCGCTGCTGCGAGTATGTTCCAATGACCCATTAGTCCATGCATCGCTGCCAAGGCCATAATCCTTTCGCCAGAACAAACCAACTCGTGAGTAACGACGGCACTCATCAGCTGATTAAAATCGATGTCAGGAGACACCGTCTTGCAGAGACACAAATCAAGGGCCCAGTCAAAATCGCACGTCAGGCAATGAAACACAGGCTGGACACATGTAAAATAGGAAAATCGAAACGATAATCCATATGCCGTGCTTAAAGTCGCAAGCGGCAGAGTGCCATAGTATTCAAGCATCCTGTTGCGAAACAGTGCCAGGAGGGGCTGCGCAGCTTCTTGCACAGGCAGGGCATCCATTTTTAATAAAGCAAAATATCACCAGAACGCCTGCCGCCGGTGCTACCAAAACCGGGAATCCACCAAACAAACTTGCAAAAATAGAATGGAAGAAAGCAGGAATGACCCCAAATATTTTTTCAAATGAAGTCACAAGACCGCTGCTAACTATTTTAAAAAAGTGCGCGAGCCCAGTCGTGGAGGACGCATTAAAGATTGAATGAACTAGTTTGCTGAAATGCAACGGCAAATCAGTATTTAAAAGGGCCTGAACCTCTGTGCGGGTGTTAGCTATGTGAAGCACAAATGTTTCTCGAGCCAAACTCAAGGCCACTTCTTTTTGGGACAAAAGAGCTCTTATTCTACTCATGCCATTGAACTCCGCCGTCAAGGTTGGGATGCGCGGCCAGATGGAAACATCCCCTTTCCCATGCGGGGGGTGGGTAAAGTACATTTTTGCAGCAAACCACACGTTCAGATACGGTCACCAGATAAGCAACACCTTTAATTAACCCACAACAATCCTCATTATTTAAAAGTAAATAACTGCTGTTTGCCAGTAATGTAAAAGTGGGTATGATTGCGGGAACTGGTGTTCCTTTCAAAACACAGGCTAAATTTGGCCGGTCCTGGTTACAAGAACCGTGCAACTGAATGTATCTACACCTTAAGAAGTGATCTGGTGTTTCTGTACACTCCTCCCCATTCAGATAAACTTCTTGTCCGTCTTTTAAACATCTACAAGTAAATGGGAGGGACCAGACTTCATTGAGAAATGCATATCGACCTATAGCAACATATCGCATACAATTTGTAAATTTATATAAAGCAAATGGTAATGTTATCAAACCGTGGATAAGCCACGTTGCAGCAGTGGCCTCTGCCACAGAGAAAGGCAAGGATTCCAACCTTTCAATATGTAACATTGAAAAAGACGCATCTCGCATGGATAGCAAGCGCTGCTTGTCAGTCAAATTAAAAGGTGCAAAGAGGGAGGACACATTCATGTAGGTCCATGGCACCTATGCAGACTTCAGCGTCTGCAGGGTCCACGCAAATTGCATGATAGAACGCAATTGATTTTGACCATGGAACAATACAGACACTTCATCCTGCACAATATCCACTACAGAGGACACAATATTATCTAACGTGTAAATGCGGGAAGAAAGCATGTTAATACTATTATCTACCACTGCAAGTACTTTTTCTAGTTTAGCTTGATCAATTGCTCTAAGGCGAGTCGCCGCCTCAATCTGTGATGTCTTCCAGATTTCATTGTAAATAGCATATATCCATCTTTTTGATCTACCACTAGCAGGGCCTTTTAAGAAATCATTTAAATCTACATCTTCATTCAGCTTGGATAGATGCAGTTTAACCGCAGCCAAGGTAGAATGTTTCAGCCAATTTCGACATAATTTGCCTACTGAGTAAGTCGTGACAGAATGGTCAGTATCAAAACGTGGATCAGGTCTGACCTGTTTAAAGCCATCAGAGAAACCCAGAAAACGGTGCTGGCATGAATCAGCACTTCTGTGCCACATCAGCCAACCTTTTGGATCCATACTAGATATGTTAAAGGATGGATTTAGCAAAAGGGTCTGCAAGTCCCTAATGGAAAACTGAGTAAAATTACTCCAGCCAGAATATTCTTCTAATTCAGGGATGGTAGGAGTTTTTAATTTTTTAGAAGTAGCCAATCCAAAGCATGTTGTTTGTGAAATAGAGGAATTCAAAAACAACATATGATTTGGGATGAGACAAGCTCGGTGCAAAGCCTCAGTGCCTTGTACCTGTCAGTATTTAGATCCCCAAACAGATTTAAGGTCAATAGTTTCCTTCCACAATTCGTAGCCGCCAACAGCCAGCTGATCAAGAAAGGACTTTGAGTACAATAATTTGGTATCGGTAAGTGTAACCTTGGACATTGGCTTCTGTGTCATTTTAAAATAAAAGGACTCGGGATTAGACTGATTGAAGTCGGTGAAATAAGTGTATTTTTTCAAAAAAGTATTTGAACTGCCTCGTTTAGGAGCCGGGCAATGCTCCCATTGCGTATAATTTACAGTATTCCTTCTGGAAGTGGTTTTATGTAAGAAGTGATTACCAAAATGTTGGAAGCAAAACAAATCACCATAATTAGCATATTCTAAGTACAAATCTTCAGCATCAAATGCAGCATAGTATTTCAAATCGGAAAACTAAGTCTCTACGGCCTGAACATCCCAATCATCAGAACGTATGTTTTGTTTCACTACATCCCCCATGTTAACTCTAAGCACTTTAGGGACATTAACAACCACTGTAGGGCCATGAATTTGAAATCTAACGGCATCCCACACAATCCCATCTAGGACAGGCCAAGCAGTGATATTAACAAATGTCAAGTCTCTTTTCAGTCTGTGTGCAGAATGTGACGAGGAAAGGGGGGCCAAAGTTCCATTGAGATGATGGATGCATTTTCTTTCCTCGACATAGTGTCCATTGACAATTCGAAAAAAATAAAACACAAAACCAATTGACATAAAAAGGTAAATTGAAAAAAGCGCCAGTCAAATATATGTCCAAAGGGGAATTAAAAAATGTTTTTTAAATAAACTGGCATAAACTGCAAACCGTGAGGGCTTCTTTGAGGCATTGGAAACAGTGTCAAATGAAAATCTGGATTCTGTGGCCAAACGTGTCTGCAGATCTGGCATAGATAAGTCAGTGGGGTAAGTGTAGTCAATTTCATCATGGTCTGTACCAGGCAAAGTACTTAATAAAGGACTGGAAATTGCAGGCAATTTGATGGCCACTTCAGGTTCAGGATTAGAAGCAGTGGCCAAAACAGAATTTCTCACAATGGAAGGACAGGTGTCGGTGTCATGCTAAGAAGAATCGGCCACTCTGTGTATCTTGACATTGTCAATTGAGATAAACCTGTTTTCCTTACGACCTGGAAGAGGCGGTAAAATGACTGTTCTTGTGCCCTTCACTCCAAGGACTGGAACCGGAGCTCGATAGGAAGGACCAAATTCTTTCTTGTTATCGATCTTCTCTCGAACCAGTTCTCCAACTTGGGGTAGCCAGCCAACTACCGGGATCTGCAGCGCAACATCCGATGTGAAGGGCAAATGTTCCTTTGCAAGACTGTCTCTGGTCTTTTGTAGATCCTGTAAAACATTGCAATGTTCATCTATGTCAAAGGTTGTGGCGGGAGCCACGCAGTCTAGGCCATCAAGGTGAGGGACGTACATCTTGATGCCAAAGAGCATTTTATGTAGGGTCCGCCCACCCAGAGACCTTCTAGGGAGATTATTAAGAGCACGCTGCACGCCATTGAGGTGGGCCAGCCAGTGCCTATAACTCGAGCTGTCAAAGATTGCTTTAAGTCACGGTTCATTCGCTCCACTACACTATTACCCTCAGGTCTGTAGGGAGACGAAAACTTGACTTGGACCCCCATCAAAGTCATGGCATCCTTATACGCCTTAGAGGCGAAAGCCGGACCCTGATCCGAATGGAAGGTACCACAGGCAAAAATCCCTACAAAGACACGCAAATCTCTTATGACAGTCCATGAATCAGCGCTGTGATGGGGCCATACCCACACAAAGCGTGTGCATGAATCAACTGCTACTAAGATGTACTTATACGCAGTATCAGAGGAAAAAGGACCGCAGTGATCTAAATAAACACAACCTGGCGGTTTATTAGAAATTTACAACTGTGTCTGTGGCGGACGCGCAGCAGTCGAAGGTTTAATCTGCTGGCAAATGTCACATTGAAGGACATAGTCTTGCGTCTGTTTGTACAGTCCCCGCCACCAGAAACGTTGTTGTAATTGAGCTACAGTGGCCGAGACGCCCGCATGCGCAGACGCTACACCTTCATGCGCCGCTGTAATCAAGCTAGCTTTGCGATCCGAGTTGGGAATCAAACGCTCTCCAACTTCACGAATTGTCACAAAAGGAACCTTTTCGGGACTTAAGTGGTATGTGTACTTCGAAGGGAACCCCGTAGGATGTTTACCTCCCTTCTCAGTGGTAGCAGCAGCCGCCAAGATGTCATCATCAATCTTACTTTTGGACCGTGTAACTACTGCAACTAGATATGTAGACACCACTGATTTCGCCGTTTCATCAGCAAGCGAGTTACCGACAGCGTGAACTCCCACACTCTGATGTCCGAGAGTATGAATTACAAAAACGAGTGACAACTGAGCCTTAAGCTCAGCCACTCGAACCCAGATCATCTTGTGTTTTATTGTGCTACCCTTGGAATCACGAAATTCATTCTGAATCCAAAGGAACAAGTTTTCGTTGTAAGACTGGACACAGTAGTAAGAATCACTCACAATAAGAGTCGTCACACTAGGATCTGCGTACTCTAACGCGAGTAAGAGAGCACGAAGCTCTACTAATTGTGTGGTGCAGTCCCCTAGAGTCTGCGTGTGTACAACTCTGGACTTGAACTCATCGTTCACCATGGCAACGACCACAATGGCGCATACGGAAACGTAGGCGTGTTTAGAGCCATGCGCAACCTGCGCCGAACCATCAGTGTAAATGATGTAAGGGAAGTCCTCCAAAGGTCACATAGCCAGAGGAGCAGGATGAACGAATTCATACTGCAAGTACTCCTGCGACCGTAATGAGGTGTCAAAAATAAACGTGACATCCGTGGACGTCAAGGAAGCAGCCCTTTGAATCCACCGAGGGTGCAAAGCTTTAGAATTTGGTACACTGGCTTTCGTAACTGCCTCCAAATGAGGACAGGGTGTAACAACCAACATGCGTTTTCCCAGTGACAGAGCACGTTCCTTAAGAATCGCCATCTGCACAGCCGTTAAAACTTTCTCCACAGTGGAAAACCACATTTCAGCCGAAGTGTACAAGTGTGACTTGTAAGCAATAGGTACTGTGTCTCCTTCATTAAAAGCGAGGTACGTGAAACCCACCGTCCCAGGAATTATTCTTATCACCAGGTTAGTGTGGTTATCACGAGTCAGTAAGAATTTAGATTGGCCGAGTGCTCAGGCAGCCAGCATGATTTGGAAAAAGTTGGTTGTATCAGAGCATACAAAGGCTTGATACGCTGGGCATATTCTGGAATGTAAGTTCTCCCGAAATTAAAAAAACCCAGCAAAGACTGTAATTTTTTCAGTGTTGTCGGAGCGCGCAGCTGTGCGCATTTCTCCAGTTAGTGAGGTGCCAACCCTCTAACTTCATTGTTGAGCTCATAGCCCAGGAACAACACTGTGTACTCTGCAATGTGCGATTTCGCAAAGTTAAATTTGTAACCCATGTCTGCAAAGTTACAAATTATGCTGTTTACTCAACACAGATGCTCCCAAATTTCGTCGTCCGTGAGATATATGTCATCCACATACGAGCAAGCATCTGGGTCGATTCTCTCCAAAAGAGAGACTATGCGGGCAGTAAAAATCCCAGGACTATTCTTATAGCCCATTGGGAGACGCCGAAATTGTTTTTGGACACCGCCACAACTAAAGCTGGTCCATTGGGAACTAAGACCATCCAATCTATGGGCATAAAATCCGTTGGAAATGTCAAGCGTGCTTTTAAAACGCTTACGCACAAGACTATCCACTAGGGCAGAGCCGTGAGTATTCTGTACTGCACAGTTACGGCAACGTGAGCTTAAATGCCGGTAATCCAATACCAAACGATATGAACCGTCAGGCTTGGTCACAGTAAAAAGAGGATTATTCATCGGTGACACACATGTTTCAATTACTCCCTGATATTCCAATTGTTCAAGGATTGCCGCAACGGAAGCCTTGGCTTCTCGCCGAATGGGATATTGAGGTTGAGGCTGCGGCTGCGACCGCAAAGGTATCTCGTGGCAAGGGGACAATTTATCCCAACCACATTGGTTGCGGTACAGAGCCGGTGCTAGAGCCCTAGCCCATTCTTCTGCAAACTGCTGCGCATGCTCTTTCGAGACAGTGTTCGCTAAACTCCGGAGGATTACCTCCTCCCCTCGCGGCGCTGCGAGAACAAAAGGTGGGGGCCAATCAGCCTCCGAAAGAAAATGTCATAGGTAGACGAAAGATTTTCCCAAAATACCCCTTTTATAGTACGTTGTATGTCACCTTCTATTAAGAGGACAATTTCATAAAGTCTATCAGGGGGAGCAACTCTTGTATCAGCTGTTTCTATCACAACATAAATATCAGTCGCTGTCACCTTCAGTAGTGGACGCAGGGCCTCTCTCACAATGGTAATCTCCGCCGCGCTGTCCAGCAAAGTCAGAGCCCATGTCAGATTCCGAAGCCGCGTTCTCACTATCTGTGGCATATCGATACGCTGTTAAAGCAGCGACTTTCTTTTTGGCAAACTGCGGTCTCTTCGGCGTTGAGCCGTCCTGCTTTCCTGTACCCTCTGTCTGGCGGGGCTGGTCACGTCCTTGCTGACCACCCCGACCCCTTCCGCCTCCTCCACCACCGGTCTTCGGGGCCGAAGGGTCCTGAAAGGAACGAGGAGAGCGTTGATCATAAACCTGAAAACGATCAGGTGATTTAATCATTGCGCGATCGCGCAAGTCATAAACACGTTCTGTTTGCGCAGGCATCGGAGACGCAGGGCGAGACTCTTGTGTCTGCTGTTGTTGCTGTTGCTTACCCTGTTTCTGTTTTTTAGGCCAATTTTGTTTTTTGGTCTTGGGCTGAACTTCCGTTTCTGAAGTCTGCCCTTGGGGTTGCTTCTTCTCTTTGACAGAAAAAGGCTTTAGACCCTTGCTATTGCGACCCACTTTTCTATAAGCAGCCACAATAATCCTCGCTAACTGCCTGGGTTTATCGGCATTGGAAATCGCCTCCAAAGCATTAGCCACTTGAAAGTTCACTGCATCCCCCTTGACATTAGCAAGAATGAGATCGCAAACTATATCGAAGGAGCCACACAAGCGCATACCCAATTCAACCGCTGCCTCCTGTCCGTGATCATCATGAACACGTTTAATGATCGTAGGCAGGACAGCCATAGACGGAGTGCCATAACACCTCGCATAGACCGCTGCAAATGTTTTCCCCAGGTCTCACAGTCAACGAGTTCGGGGGCCAAATCCTTCGGTAAACTAATTGTTAAGATCCTATGTTTATCACCAGGAGTTGTATTAGGAAATACTGCTTCCAGCTGGTCAAATTTCTCGGCAAGCCAGAAAGGAAAATCATCCTTTTCCTGGGGACGCTTACCCATCACTGCATTAACCATCACAGGACTGAGCTTCAAACTGCCCTGTCCCGCTGGAAGAGCTGGACCCCCCTGGGGCCCACCCGGGAGATGACGACCTATGTATTGCACTAATGCACGAATCACGGCAATAGAAACTACATGTAGTCTACGAACCTCCGCCAAGGTACAATTGCCGTGTTGAGGATGAGGAGTAAATTCAGCCAGAACAGGCCAATTTGCGCCTGGAATGGACAAAGGACCTAATCTCGGAGCGGTTAAAGAATGGGGTAGGGCGCCACCAAACCAAACGCGATGCTGCCAATGATCAATAGGTACCTCCAGTGCCCTGTACGGAGTATATTCATTCGGCACAGGTGAGGGAGTGTAAGTGTGGAACACACCAGAATTAGCGTCCACAGCCGGAAATGTCACCCACGAATAAAAGAGTTTGTATGGGTAAGCTGCTTCCGCACTCACCACCAAAATCACAGCCAAGCCGTCAACGGGAACAATGTAAGTCTGCAAATGATTGCGCACCGCAATGCGACTATGCTGCGGAATGTCCACAGGCTGGGCCATGACTGAACAGGAACTTAGAAAAACAAAGCAAACTTTGTAGCACAACTGGGTAGTAATTCAAGGAAACCGTTTTAGAAAGATTCAAGCTTGAAAAGACCTATTTCAAAAATAGGTAGGTTTTGTCCGACACCACCGTTTTCCGGAAACGACAGAGAAGGGTTTAAGGTTTGAATGATATACTACTCGAGTGTCACGTTATAAGACCACCAACGATCGGGCGCCATGTAGCAGGGATTCCGTTCTCCTACAGAACTGTGCATAGAGATTTGGAACCTCAGTGAATTAGGGTGACCCAAAACTCACCTCAGTACCCAAAACCCCCCTACCGAGCTAGCTACTGTGTCTCATTGGTCATAACAAACTCCCAATGCTTAGACAAACCAGAACATGAACTTACAATACCTCAGGTCACGTGGAACACATGAGCACTCTTTCGTTATACAATCATTTCAAACCAGAACATGGAGTAAATGAGGACACGTGCACATTTGAAATATTTATTTACTAATGCCGTCTTCTCAAACGCAGTATCTTAGATAATACTAGGAAACATATTATCATGAGCAAAGTTATCAGCATAGTTACTAGTCCATAGAAAGCAAAAGGTGACAGCATGCTAAAATACTGTAATGAATAAGGGTTAACAACACCTAATTCTCACCCTCCCTAACTAGCATATTATATTAATATCTAAGAAGGTCTCTTTGGGTTTTAGCAGGGCGGCCCCATACCTCAAGATCCTAGTGTAAAGAGATCACATCAGCTTCCACCAGCTCTCTGCATGCAAACCGCATCAAGTGTGTATGTGTGCTCTAAGCAAAGCAATATAAAATGCGCCTAAAGCCAGAATTTGGCAGGAGCTGCACTTATGTTATGTCTATGAAGGTGCGGAGATCAGCCCTCACAACAATTCTGTGTCGAGTTATCCTTGAAGCTTCAGCACTCACTGTACAGACATATTTTACCAAGCAAAGCTGATATCAGAGCAATAACATCTTATTCTCATGTAAATCACAACGCTCTTCTAGGCTGAAAGCTAAATCAACAATTATGTGTCGTTTGCAGAAGCAGCAAAAGGAAAAATGGCGTTTAAACATTTAATAAGCTCATGCTAACTTAACACGGTATATAGATAAGCAGTAACTATATGACACTACCACTGGCCACCAGGGATTAAGCGCAGGTGGTAGCCTGCGGGTGGTGGAGGGCCTCGATCGTCTTCAGCAGTGGCAGCTGGGGCTGGGACACACAGGCGATGCTGTGCGGAGGGGGAGCGACCTACCTGGTAGGGTCAAAGCATTTCCCTACCCAAGAACAGGGGCAGGGAACTGTTTTGTGTTACAACAGAGTGGGATCAGCTTTGTGCCCCTGCCCGATGGTAGAGCTTTACATTTCCCCTGCCCTTGCTTGCGGGCAGGGGAATAGCATGGTGTCTCAGGTTTGGGGACCCCAGGATAGTGTCCCTGGGTGGCCCGGTAGAATTTGAGCACGTTGTATGCGGCAATCTTAGAAGACATCGTATTATGTTCTAAAGGCAATTTTGACCACATGACTGTTTGCTGCTTCGTACATATTGAAACCTAGTCAATTTTGGAAGATTGAGAATGAGGAGAACTAGCGGATTGATCGCACCGTTTTAAGTTTTGGAGGTCCTTCTTTGGGTGTTGCGATATTATATTCTTGCCATACTGTTCCTGTGTCGAAAACGCCTTATAGACACAAAGAAAGAAAATGATTCAGGAATTGAGGCTTCCGAATTCCGTGCAATTGTTCCTTTAGGAATGATCTATGGGGTTTAATCTCCACAGACGCTGATATTGGTGTTCACACAGAGCTGAGGATTGCTTTGCAAACCCGGTTTCTATTCTTAAAAGACATATATCGGCACCCATTAGAAAGGTGCTTATACCCATTGCTGGAGTGTGTGATTTTACCCTTCCCGGGTGGAGTGGCTTTTTTTCCCCCTCTATTTTGGGGCAGTATATCTGGCAGGTCCTGATGAAGGTGGCATTCTATCAGCTTGAAGCCACTGATACGCGTCGACCACGGCCTCTATAACATCCTGCCCTTGTGCAGTTTCTGTCTTCGGTCATCCCAGTTACTTTGTCATTCTGTAATTGTGTTCCCCAGATATATTATGAATGTGAAGGTGTGTCTGGATATGTGTGAGTTGAGTCTGATTGGGTTGTTGTGATGTTTCTGGTTGTCTCTTCCCGGGTTTTCATGATTTGATTATATGTATTGTGTTTCTTATTCATGTAGATTTGTGATCTAATTATGTTAAAATATGTTATCTGCAATAATATTTATGGATTTTTATAAGTTATGAAAAAGTATTTTATGAAATGAAATGAAAATAACAATTGTATATTTTTCAGGAATGCTGGTAATATTTTCTTCAGTGGATTCACCCATTAGCTTGGGCGCTCACAGTCGGCTACTGGGATTAATTCATGTGTATAAATAATTTTGGTTATGACGGAGATTTTTCTTTAGGTTGGGTTCCCCAGGGCCATTGTATGGCTCTGGACGGTGGCAGAAAGCTAGATCTTGGTACTGTTTTGTGTTTTGCTGTAAATCAGTTCAGTAATTTGGGAGAAATTAAAGTTGAAAGAAATTGTATATATCATGCCAAAGAGGATCCTGCGGTGCCAACAGATCTCAAACTGAGATCTGACTGTCCACCACCATCTCATCCCTGGAACCCCGGCACCAACGGCAGATTAGCCCAGCACCATGTGACTCTGGGCAATAGCTTGCTTAATCTTCCCGAGGGCCCCTAGCGCCTAGAGACCCTTACGGGTGATTGTGCGCTTTACAAATGTGGATTTAATTTATTTTAACCAGAAAGCCATTGTAAAGAAAACGATAGGGGCAGATATACAAGCCCTTTGCGCCATGTTTGTGTGTTTGTTAACGTGGGAAAAATGGCGCAAAAGTGGCGCAAGGACCTTGTTCATCTGCCCCATAAGGGGCAGTGTAGGGATACCCTGACCCTCTAGGCCTGGTAGTGGGACCCCACTTGGGGCCAACATTTTTTTTAGTTTTAAAAATTATTTTTCTGCAAATTCAAAGGATCCAAAGGACAATTAAAAAAAAAACAAAGAAGCACGAGCTCTTGCAAAAAAATGTTAAACCCATCCATGTTTCTGGGGGAGTTAGGGGGCGCATGGTCCACCCTCCCTGACCCATTTTCAACCCCCAGGAACCCCATCCCCTGGGGCAGGACTTTTCTTTTATTAGGAGGGGTTTGTGTGACCCCCATCCACAGGCTGTTTTCGGCCCTGGAGACAAATCTAAATAATTAGGGGATGGGGCATGTGTCCCCCTCCCCAAGTTGTTTTTGGCCCCAAAAACTCCATTCCCCAGGTCACAAAGTATATTTTACAAGGGGGCCATGTGGCCTTCTCTCCAAGCCTTTAAAATGCCCTGGGGACCCCATCCCTGAGCCATCACATACTATATCCCTGGGAGCGCACCTAGGGTTAAAACTCCTGCCAAACAGGCGAAAACACAAAACCTGCTCCGAGCAGCCTGGAGCTTCAGAAGTGCACCCTCCGGCTGGGAGCAGATTTGAGATCTGTTTCCCTGCCTACACTGATGTGGGTGGGGAAACAGATCAAGATATTGTTTACACCCGAAGGGAGCAGCATAAATAGCTGCTCTCACTAGGCAGGATCAATGTCAGCTCTCGCATTATGTGGGGAGCTGGTTGGGGACAAGAAGAGCCCTAGGCTTCCCCTGCAACACCCAATGTGTGCACAGCGTGGCTGCCCTGGGTGGGCACCAGGGCACCCACCTTGAAATAATAATGACCCCAGGGGATGTGGTCCCCAGGGTCTTAATAGACTTGGGGAGTAGGGCCGCACTGCCCCCTCCCCTTTTAAAAAAGATACAGCCCCAGCGTGGCCTAATTTGGCTCAATGATGGGGCCGCATACCCCTTCTCTTTATCAATTACTTATCCTGGTGGGATGGAGTCCGGGGGCCTAATGAGAGGAAGGGGAGCCACATTCCCCCTCCCCATTTTTTATTACATTTGACCGGGGCAATGGGATCCCTGGTGCCCAAGAAGGCTCAGGGAGGGGCGCCGCAACAGTCCAATCCTACACTGCCTGGCAAAAGCCTAACCCCCCACGAAGGCCACACGTGTTGTGTGGTTGGCTGCCTGCCACAGGAAAGGTCCTATAGTCAGTCCCCACCATGCAAGGCCAAAGGCCCTGCACAGTGTGGGGTTGGCTGCCTATATATATGTTCAAACAGCAACTTAAATTGAAGATATGCTTTGTCTGCAAAACGTAAATTCGTTTAAAATTTCACAGTATAACTTAACAGAAAAATCACTGAAAATTGCAAGCTATGAATAGCTTCACAAACCATACGATATATAACAGTCATGCAAACAATAGCACACACATCAGATTTTAACACTGAAGGTATACAACACCATACCACTCAGAGAAATACATTTGTTCTCAGCAAATATCACGACGCCGTCAAGCATCCCCATAGTATATGCATAACAATATATATATAGGGCCTGATTTACAGCCTGGCGGTCTGGTTAGTCTTACAAACATGGCAGGTATTCTGTCCAAATTATACAAGTGAATTTCATCCCATGACACTTGTAATGAGGAGGTTTGGCTGTCCACCACATTTGTGGCGATGTAACCCCTGTGCCAGACTCTAAATTAGGACCACAGTCTTACATACCTATAATGGCCAGATTTGCTCAGATTTTTCATGGGCACTTTCGAATGAATTATAGAATGTGAACGGCAGTTTTCTAGTGTAATTTATTGCTTCTATTTTCAATCATTATCTTTTCATTTGTAGTAAACATTGTTATCTCGATCATTGATTGTTTAAGGTAACTTTGAAATTGTTTTTGTACTGGTAATGTTTTATTGTGTTTACTCTCCCTTTCTCATGTCAAAGTGTGCAAGACTGAAATGGCCTATGAAAACATGTTTTGACTGAAATATCTAACTGATTTGTAGAACTTTATGACATGAACCAATCTATCTGACTAAAGCAAATCAATAAGAGTGAGTGTTCACACACACCTGTATTTTTCTAAAATTCCTAAGCCACTCCGTTCCACGTGAGTGGGCTTCAGCTTAATGGCTACCCAGCGGTTCAAGATGGTGGGCTTCAACTTCGACATGCATTGACTTGGCCAGTAGATGTTGCTTTTGATTATACATATACACGTAGACATACATACAAGAACCCATTAACACAGAAAAAAAGAAACTAACTGACACTTACATTCCCACTGTCCAACCAACTGACATTAGACACTAATGGGCACAGTTCAACAACCTTACAGTCATTCATGTACACAAGTAAATAGCCATACATAAACTTGCACAATGAGGCACACATGCAAAGAGGAAGTACAAGGAGAAATACATAGATTTATCCTTGTTACATCAGGGTCAGAAAGAAGAACTATTTTGGCGCAAAATAGGGTCCATGAATTTAGTAAATTTGGGTGTGCATCAAAATACATGGGTGGATGCACAGGAATGACCATACTCCACCCCCGTGATGTGTCCTCAACGCAGGGTAAGGCAAGCTGCTGCATTATGTTACCTTGCAGATGAAAAGTGATGCAGGGGTAATGATAGTGCTGAGTAAATGTGGTCCTTGTATTTTCCTAGGTGCTTCTGGCTTTACTGAGATTCGTTGACCGTGTTCCTCTTTCACATGTGGTTGATACACGAAAAGGCAAGTCACTCCCTGTGTGATTTCCCTTCCTCTTAAGCGTTTACTAAACATGAGGCATGCCTGACCTTTTAGCCTTTTGTGTGCCTAGTTGCTTATTCGGTTTAATCAGTTTGATCAGTAACCCTCTGTTTTGGCTGACAGCTGTGGCACAGGAGGGGGGGGGGCAAATTCGAGAAGATCGTTGTTTCTTGGAGCCTTCAGATCTGTGAGCCCTCTAATCCTGGGCTGGGTAAGATTTTACCAAAATAAATTATTGCGGTTCTGAGGGAAGCCAGCCAGCAGTAGTAGTCATGAAAAAGCTGTCAAACAAGTTTGTAAATGATCGCAAGCTAGAAACATTTATAAAAGGAATTATTGTGCAATGGTTATTAAA
Source organism: Lissotriton helveticus (assembly GCF_964261635.1). NCBI lineage: Eukaryota > Metazoa > Chordata > Amphibia > Caudata > Salamandridae > Lissotriton > Lissotriton helveticus. The sequence continues at coordinate 888,552,713 of NC_136067.1, read as the reverse complement.
GATCTGTCAAATATTTCTTTTTCCCTCAATTAGTCAAATGTTGTGAGAAGTCAAAATTATAATAGGGTGGCTTGTAAACGTATATATTGTTTGCGCTTGCAGTTTCCAGAAATTAAGCCTTTTTAGGCAGTATTTCCTTTTACAACATGCAAGTGAGCCCTACTTACGTATTTTAAATGTCAGAGTTATGTATGTGTGTGCTCCTTCAATTTATAATTACAAATGATTTACTTAATGCCTTTTAAGAAATTGAATTATTATCTGGGGTCAGTTATTACCCTCCTAAAGGATTACTCATAATCCGAGTTAGGGAGTACCCTTAAAGACACTAAATTAACCCAACCTCCGGTAGCTATGGAACAGAGCTGACAGGCTTAACTTAAAGCAACGTGTTAAATAATAAAATCAAAATACACAATAAAAATCCCATATAGAATTCGAAAAGTAGAGTACAATGTAATAAACTAAATTCCACAAAAACTGCAACAGTCCAGTATATTTGAATGTATTCACTGTATTTGATTTTGCTTTCGTCAATTCAACTTTTCTACCAATGAAGTAACTGGAATGACATCAATTCCAATGTTTTGTATTTGCATTTGATCAATTTATTGAATCCTTTAAAGAAGTGCAATAAATAATTATGCACTGGATGCCTGAACCGTCCCTATTTTGAGTGACATTCATGGACTATATACAAGCTTAATTACCACGGAAATACTTGTGATTTTCTGTGATATTTATTACTAAGTAAATATTAGACTCCGACCATTTCTACATGTACCTGATTGACTGACCCAGGTCAGAGAGTTCTTAGGGTCTACCCCGTTGTAACTCACTACCTATTTTTCCTCATCAGATATAGACCGAGCGCAAGAGATGAAAAAACACATACACGTGAAAGAAGGAGGAAGAGAAAGAAGGAAAAATAAATTGCAAAGGGAATGAATGGATGGGTTTGTTGATCTTAGTCTCAGGTCTGAGACCGCAACATGAATAAATTACATAGTCACAAAATAAATTACACTTCCAACCAGGTTGCTAATCAAGGTACATACAAGGACTTTGATCACAACATATAATTTCATTTGGTTGAATTTTTCAATAACAAATTCTTACATTTATAGTATAATCATACAAACTAATACAAATTAAAAAACCTATGAAAGAATTAAAACATTTTGTAGCACAATTTCATTTGGCGGATTGTATACAAAAAACTACGTGCTTTATGTACAGTGGATATCTTGTTACATATAACTAAAGGTTTTAAAAACTCTAGCCATTGTAAATACAATGCTGGACAGAAGAAAAGTGCATGATGTAGGTCTTGGATTCCCTGTGAACATAGCGGGCATACTATTTCATTTCTCTTGAAATTAGCACAAGCCCCAGTCACACTCCTTAATGGCAGCATTTTAAGTCTAACAAGTAAAAACAGACGGCAAAGGTTGTGCTTTATATTCCAACTCAAATAAGGCTGCATTCATTTTATGCATGTGTATGAATATGAAACCCATTCATACTTAACTTGGTGAAAGTAACATGTCATGTCTAATTTCATTCTTACCTCAGGACTTGTTAGGGAAAGCATTTATGGGGTCATTATGATGGCGGAGAGACCGCCACCACCGGCCGGCGGTGGCGTCCTTCGCCATCACCAAGCCTATCACCCACCTCCAAATTAGGATGGCGGTGGGTACCGCGGCGGACACAAAGTCCATCCACTGCTTCCTCGCCAAAGGCAATCACACTGATTGCCTGGCAGACGGTTCAGGGCGCCTGAAATGGTGGGGGTGCCTAGCAGGCACTGTTCACCAAATCAGGATGTGGGTTTAGAAAGGCCTTTCCATGGTGGCTATGCAACAAAAAAAGACAGTGACCATGAGGTTGAACACAGGTCCCTGCAGCGGACGCCTTCGTCCACTGAGCTACCAGACCCGGCATACACACATCTCTCCCTCTCTCTCTCTATCTCCCTCCATCACCCTTTCTCTCTCTCTCTCTCTCTCTCTCTGTCTCACTCTGACTGACTCACTCCCTCTCTCTCCGTCTCCCTTTCTCTCCCTCACTCTGACTGTCTGTCTGTCTCCCTCACTCTCCTTCCCTCTCCTTTCCTCTCCTTCCCTCCCTCACCCTCCCTCTCCTTCCCTCCCCTCTCCCCCTCCCTCACTCCCTTCCCTCACTCCTTCCCTCCCCTTCCCTCACTCCTTCCCTCCCCTTCCCTTACTCCTTCCCTCACCCCCTCCCTCACTCCCTCCCTCCCCTCACTCCCTCCCTCACTCCCCTTCCTTCACTCCCCCACTCCCCTTCCTTCACTCCCTCACTCCCCTTCCTTCACTCCTTCACTCCCCTTCCTTCACTCCCCTTCCTTCACTCCTTCACTCCCCTTCCTCACTCCCTCCCCCCCACTCCCATTCACTCACTCCCCTTCCCTCACAACCCCTCCCTCACTCTCCTTCCTCACTCCCTCCTCACTCCCTCCCCCACTCCCCTTCCCTCACTCCCCGTCCCTCCCCTCCCCTCACTCTCTCCCTCACTCCCCTCCTCCCTCCCTCACACCCTTCCCTCACTCCCCTTCCCTCACCCCCCTTCCCTCACTCTCTCCCACACTCCCCTCCTCACTCCCTCACACCCTTCCCTCACACCCTTCCCTCACTCCCCTTCCCTCACTCCATTTCCCTCACTCTCTCCCTCACTCCCCTCCTCACACCCTCACACCCTTCCCTCACACCCTTCCCTCACACCCTTCCCTCACTCCCCTTCCCTCACTTCCCTCACTCTCTCCCTCACTCCCCTCCTCACTCCCTCACACCCTTCCCTCACTCCCCTTCCCTCACTCTTCTTCCCTCACTCCCCTTCCCTCACCCCCTCCCTTCCCTCACTCCCCTAACTCCCCTCCCTTCCCTCACTCACCTCCCTTCCCTCACTTCCCTTACCTCACTCCCTCCCCTTCCCTTACTCCCTCCCCTCCCCTCACTCCCTTTCCCTCACTCCCTCCATTACCCTCACTCCCTCCCTCCCCCTCACTCCCTCCCTTTCCCTCACTCCCTCCCCTTCCCTCACTCCCTCCCCTCCCCTCACTCACTCCCTCCCTTTCCCTCACTTCTCTTCCCTCACTCTGTCTCCATTTCTCTGCCTCCCTCCCTCCCGTTCCCTCACTCCCACCGTCTGTCTCCCTCCCTCTACCTCCCTCCCTCTCCCTCTGTCATCTTACCCTGCCTGTGTGTCAGCCCGGGCTGAGACAGAGCTCGGGCTGAGACAGCTCCTGGGCACACACAGCCGCACCCGAGCACTACACAGGTCTTTAAAAGACCATTTGTATGTTAATGAGGCTTTTGTTCGCCTCTTAGTGCCCCTGCAGCACCGCTCTGACTATCATTGGAATGAATTGCCCGACCCCACAGAGAAGCAGAGTCTCGAGTCTGCGCTGCTGCGGTGGTGTTCTCTCCTCCCTGCACCATCTAAGATATTAGAAAAACATTTGAATAAAGAGTTGGTAGTATTCTTAGAGGCTCAGGATCTTCTCGATCCTTCGCAGAATGGGTTTTGGAAAGGTTATATTTCGGAATCCAGTTTGCTGGCTGCCACTGGTACCATTCGTCATCAGGTTGACCAAAGAGGTTCTGCCATTTTGGTGCTGCTGGACCTCTCAGCGGCATTTGATACTGTGTCCCCCTCCTGCCTAATGCATAGATTGTACCGAGTTGGGTTGAGAGACACTGCCCTGGCCCTGATCGAGTCCTTTCTCTCCAATAAATCTCACACTGTGAGCTGTAGTCAGTTCAAGTATTTCCTGCTACCATATGGATTGCCACAGGGCTTCTTTCTCAGTCCAACCTTGTTCAATCCTTTATGTGCCCCCTTACCAAACTGGTCCAATCCTTTGGCTTCCAGGTATTATTCCAAGTATTATCATACGCTGATGATTAACAAATGATTGTGTCAATTGTTGACGATGTTCAAGTAGTGGCAGAGAAGTTTAAAGAGTGCATGGTGGACATCAACTATTGGATGAAAGAGAATTGACCCAAAATGAATAACGACAAGACTGAGATCTTGGTTTTTGGAGAGCAAAGTTTGGAATGGTCAGAAATGTGGTGGCCAGACTGGGGAACCTCCCCTCCTCCAGTCACTCAGGCAAAAAATGTAAAGTTGGTATTTGATACTACCCTCACTTTTGATTTGCAGGTGAAGATGATTGTCAGTTCCTGTTTGTTTATCATTAAAATCGTAAGGAAAGTCTTTCCTGTTATCCCTGTTGAGATTAGGAGTGCTTTGGTCATTGCGCTTATTACCTCGCGCATTGACTACTGCAATCCTCTGTTTCTTAATATTAATTTATGCTCTTTAAACTAACTTCAGATAATTCAGTATGGGGCTACCCATCTGGTTTTGGATATCCCTAAATGTCTGTCTATCAGAGAGGGTATTCGCTTTCTGCACTGGCTGCCAGATGTGAAGCGTGTGAGGTTTAAAGCCCTTTGTCTAGTCTTCACTGCTCTTCACTGCCAAGGGTCGATCCATTTGAGAAAGACATTTAAATGGTACATTCCTAATAGACAGTTGAGGTCTGCCTCTCTTAAGTAAGTAGAGGATATGAGATTTCGGAAAGCGAGGTAGGGGGACATACGTTCTGTGTGGCTGCTCACAGGCTATGGAACTCCCTGCCCACTCATATCGCTAGCCTTTCCTCTCATGTTGCCTTTTGTAAGAACCTGAAACCCTGCCTTTTTTCTTGGGGTGATGAATAGGCCTTGGTGTCTCTCCTGTTGGTGCTTCTTTGGTTAGCAATAATGAACAGTTTTTTTCTTTTATTTGCTGAAATATAATCTTAGATATTAATTTCCTTTACTTTTAGAAAGGCTCACATATTGTTTAAATCTCACTGGAAGGCAGCGAATGAAAGTGTATACCACTAGTAGTGTAACTTCGTTGTAGAAGTTTCCTATATAGGTAGCGTCTGCCACAGGCTCTGTGGTCCTCACTGGTTGTAGGTTTTTAGACCTTTTCATTGGCATGCACACAATTGATAGAAATGATTTTGTGTAAGATTGTTTATAAATATTGAACTCAGAAGCTGTGTTCCTAAGGATGTGAGAGGCGCCTTTTGTTTCTTCTTTTAGCACATTAAGGCCCTGATTACGAATATAGGTGGTATTTAGAAGCACAGGATAAATACCAATACCATGGGTTACATTATTTATCAAGTGCGAAATACCACTTATTACATGTTGTTGGGGATTAAAAGGCAGATGTTGGTGTTTAACGAACCAAAATTCTCATGATACGCTAAATACTGTATTATTTTTCCGGAAATATTTCAACAGGTTTGACCTGTCGAAATTTACCTAAAGACGAGTTATTTAATGCATCAGATATTTATTGGATGCGTTCAACAACTAACAACTTGTAATTCTGACAAGTGCATGTAAAGGGGTTTATGCATAGGTCAGAATATATCGACCATCTCATAATCTGAGCCGAAGAGAAAAAAAAAATGTTTATGTTCTCTCACACATTACATTTAAGACAAAGAAATTGGAGTTGCCTCACCAGCAATTGCATGTCCCAGCATTTCAGTTTGCACAGTTTGGCAGATGGGTTACTCCATCACAAATATAATGGAGAACCTGTCCATCCTATTACAAGTGCATTCTATCCTAATGCACTTGTTATAAGATGACTGGGATATTTGTTACATTTGTGACTGAGTGCCCATCTGCCAAACTCTATCGGCCACATGCATCATTGTAGGATTTTGCGATTCCTAAATTGCGAAAATTAAGGAATCGCAATTTAGGAATTGCAAAATCCTATGCATCAAGAAATCTTTAAAGTTTTTGGGATTTCTTAATTTTCTGTATTTGTGATTCCTTAATTGCGAATCGCAATTAAGGAATGGCCCATAGGAATCAGTGCCTTTTTGCAATTTTTATTTTGCGAATCGCAATTTGTTGATGCATTTCAAGGGTGCTGAGGGGGTCCAAAGGACCCCCCCTGCACTCTTGAAATTTTTTTTAAGTGCAAGTTTCACACACACATGTCCAAAGGACATGTGTGTGTGTAACATGACACTTTCAAAAATGCTTTTTTGAGCATTTCTGAAAGATTTCGCAAATTAACACGAGGGTCAACCTCGTGTTAATTTGCACCTCCTATTTTCGATTTCACATTTTTTAAAAATGTCGTGCATTGCATTTAAGGAATCGCAAAAATGCGATTCCTTAAATGCAATCGCATTTCTAGAACTCGCAAAAAATTGCGATTGTTGAAGAAATGTATGATGCATCCCAAAAAGTGATTTTGGAATCGCAAACGGACGAATTTTCCGATTCGCACCGTTTGCGACTCTGAAATCCCTTGATGCATGTGGGCGTTACTGCCTTATCACAAGTTTGGCTGTCCATGGAAAAAAACCTGCTTTATTTAAAAAGCAGTCACAGACATGGTGGTCTGCTGAACCCAGCAGGCCACCATCCCTGGCAGTGCTAGCCATTACTAATGGGGTTAAAGATTACACCTGCCTCATGAATATTAATGATGCAGTCAATTTGCGACCCCATTAGGAATCACAAACGGTGTCTGAGACACTGTTGTACATTTCTATTGCAAAGCAACGCAATTTGTGATTTGCAAATTGGTAGGTTCGTACATCTGGCCCCAAATCAGGCCATCAGGTGCCTTTGAATCAGCCCTGAAACGTCCAATACCCTATAGTCAATGTGTATAGAGGGCACAGTCCTTTCTATTGCTGCTCAGTGTCTATGAACACTCTCTGAATGGTCACATTTTATTCCCATTTAAGATATTTTTGGGCTAAAGAAAAAAGGCAGGTAAGTGTATGTAAAATAATACTGCTCGGGTATGTCTTTTCGTACTCCAGAATGCATTGTAAATAACCCCCTTAGTACACAATTTGTAAAAGAAAAAAGCAATAAATCTGCACACACATTTATATTTTCACTTGGATGAAAAAAATCAGAACTAGTTTTAGGCTGATGCAATGGAAAACAATATAATTTTTCCTTACCTCGGTGATGAGATCTTGAGTGCCCCAGCATTTGTATAACATATTTATGCCACCTGTATGTCCTTGTGGTGGTCTAGGCAGTTATGATACCAGTGCCATTGAGGTGATTTATCTCAGTGTTGGCTCAGTGGAATAAAGGGTCCACTGCAGGGATCCCAAGGTCACAGGTTCAGATCCTAGCAGGCTTACTCATTCATCTGAGGTCAATAAAATTAGTATCAGGAAGTTGTGTAAGAATAAACATCTGGTATGTCAGTGCCAAGATACTCATCTGTTTGAATGTGCACTTTACAAATGCATGTTATGTTATCATTTTTTCGGGTGAGGTTAATCTGTTTTTAACATGGATTTTTTTTTTAAACTATATTGTTTCTATTGCATTTTGGCGAAGGAAGTTTTATTCTCATAAACCAGCTATCATAAAATAAATACTTTCCCTTGGCTTGAAGAAAATACCCACCTCAGAATAATCTGTGCAATTCAAAAACTCCTTTTCTGCTGAAGCATAAAACTTCTGCTCAATCAAATCTTGCACGAAGGAAAATCATCATGTCGGAGGAAACTAAAGCCCCTCTGTTAGCAGTTCTCACTCAGCAGTGGTAGTGCTCTCTTTTACATAGAGGTAGAATATTAATCAAATAAGACTTAACATTTTGGAAAAAGTAGTAACAAAGGGACAGCGTATCGGCAAAGATTTACAGCTATCGCTTACTGAATACATTGGATCAAATTATTGCATTATGTGTAGGGGTGGGCGGTACTCGTCGAATTTGGTTCCGTGGAATTCCATGGAGTTGCATAAAAACTCAGCGAGATTTGGCAGAGTTCCGCCAATGGGGGGAAATTGGCATGTTGCGGTACTTGCACTGTGATTTAGCATTGTAGTGAGTTCTGTGCTGAAAAATCAGCGTGAACTTCACCACATGGTGCGCCAGAGGGTTCAGCTACTTGAGTTGATTTTGCTGCCACTTTAGTAGATTTTCTACTCGAGCGGCAGCCTTCAGACCACGAATGGTCAGGACCTCCAACAACCGTTCGTGTTAAAAAAAATCTCATTGGATGACCTCCTAGCGACCGGAAATCACACCAGGGGATGTCAAATCTCACTCATGCTCGCCAATTTACCATTCTGGAGCCATGTGTGAAAAACAATTCTAACAACATCACAAAATAAAATGATGGACAGAGTGTTGAAACTTTTCAAACACTCACCCCAAAGTCACAGATCTGAGTTTAATCCATTGTTATTTACTTGCCACGTCACCACAGTTTAGACCCAGCCATATGCAAATCAGTCTTGGCTGGGTCTAAAGTGGGGGGGGCATGGTGATCAAAAGAAGGATGTATTTAACACAGATCTCTTGACTGGGGGGAATCTTTGATTTGTTCTGCATTCAGTCCATCATTGTGTATCTTTTACTTTTTCACCCAAAGTATGCCCAGACTTTGGTCCGGGGCTCACTGTGTCCCTGGATTCAAGCTAGCTGGGCTGATGAAGGTGGATACCCCAACACCCGTCCCAGGACGCTTGTTTCTGGTCCACGGAGGACCTGGCTTCACAGTTTGGGCTGGACTGTTTCCATGATGAGCAGGGTCACGAATGATTTGCAAATGGCTGGGTCTAAACTGTGATCGCATGGTGAGCAAAAAATGTTTAACATAACCCAGATCTCTTTACTGGGGGTGAATGTTTGATCTGTTCCATATTCAGTACATCATTTGTGTGTCTTTAGAGAAAGAATTCTGCCACACACCAATTAGCAAAATTTGGCCTGAACTCCACCTTACAAGAGTAACTCAGAGTGACCAAAATTCTGCCAATTCTGGAGGCAGAATGGAATATTCTCCCCACCCCTATTTTTATTTACCCTAATGGGATGAGCGATTGACTAGGAATTAACTGTGAAATGTGCTGAAGAACAGACTGTGATGATGAACTACAAAATAAATTTAAGAAAGGCTTGAATTTTGACCAATTGATATTGTTCGGGAAGGGTGGATTAATGAGATGGATAAAATATGAAATATGTTAATGGGGCAGGAATGTTTTTGGTATCTAGGAGAGAAAATTTATGGGGCTCAGCTCACTGACTGTTAATCAAGTGGTTTGGTATTTCATTGTTACTAAGGGGAACTGGTTAACAACATGGTTATGCAGTGTTGCAAATGACAAATCTAAGGAACTCTTTTCAATAGAGCTTTGTGAAAATACAAATGTTTGCTGCTCCTGAAGATTAAGCCTGAAATTCCTTGAATTTGAACGAGATAACATATCAGAGAAACTAAACTGTGCAGGTGTTTAAAAGAATTTATGAAATGAGTTGTGATTGATGCACACACAACTACTTATTTGAGAATCCATAAGCCTTTTTTACATGGAAAATATGTTCACACAGTCTCAAAGAGAATACAAGTTCTGGAGACATTATCTTTATGAGTGCTGTTAGTTTGGAGCAGCTTCTGTGTAGCACAGAAAACGTTTAGGGTCCTTGACATTCTTAAGAAGTGTCTGGTATACTATCAATTGCTCTTAATTTTTTCAGTATCAATCATGCAGGTCTGTTCCAGCCCAAATAGTATGTGACCTAGTTGCCTCGGCTGGCTTCAGAATAGATTATTACATTTGTCCAAGTATAATAGTAATTCCTTAACTGTAGATATTTTGATCCTGTACAAAATCAATGCTGTTCTCTCTGCAATCACCTATGCAATCCCAAATGAACAGCATTTTTTCTCTTAAATGATCCAAGTCAGCCTTCATTGTTAGGGGATGACTTGAAAAAGGAATGTTAGCATTATGGTCAATTATATCTTCTAGTTTCCACAAGTTTCCTTGTATCTTTGAGTACAGCCATTGCTGCCATTGTGTCATACCTTTCTTTTTTCCCTGTATTTTACTGATACATCAATGTCAATCTCCTTATGGTATAATTGGTGTAGGAAGTAAAATTGAAAAAGAGTATGTTTAAAGGTAAGGTTACTATTTTCCTAGAAACTCATGATGCAAATGATTGTCATGGAGTGTCCCTCAAATCCTCCACCCAGGTCAGTACCTGGAGCATTTATGATGAAAGCCCATCCATATCTGGCTTCCAGAGTATAAATCCTTTACAAGGCACCTGCTCCACCATGCCACCATTCTTGTTGAGCCATACTTGCACGTGCTCTACTTTGCAGTGTATGGTATGAACTTTCCATCTGATTCCTGCAATATCCACCTTCAGTTTCACACATATGGCTTCAGGATTTAATATCTGTGTGAAAATCAATTGATGGAGATACAACCGACTCATCATACATTTTTATGGGTGCATTAGCAGTTGCCTTACAGCTAATGAATGAGACATTAGGCTTTTCTTAACTTCTCTGTTCATACTGATGTTGTGTATGGCTCGCTAACTGATGACAGTGTTCTCAAGAGAAGGCTCAGATCTTGTACATTAGTTACAACAGTCTTCAGGTCATAAACTCAGTACATTTTTATCACCCCGCAACAAGTTTATACAAAAACTGCAATGCAGTGTATTATCTTGCTCTACATAATAGAAAATAAACTTGTGTGAGGGTTATGACCTGATCATTTACTGGCGTGTCAATGCCCACAAAACAGACACAAATTCTGCTGTATAAGCAATCTCAATGGAGCGCACACCGCTAGCCCCTCCTCCGGATCGCCCCTCGGGAATCTGGTACATGGAGTTCTTTAGTGGTTCACCCATGTGGGTGCAAGTAGGTACTTGTAAAACTGATGATGAGGCGCCTCTGGGGATCTAATCGGTTGAACCCATTGCTTAATCCTGTACATTACCATATTTACTCCAATGAACTTTATTTGACTATGTAAAGCTTTAGGAATGTACCTAGAAAAACATTTAGTACAAATATTTTTTTTAATTTGTAGACCGTGGTATTTGCTGTTCGTTGTTTTTTCCAATCCTTTTTCCCTGAGTATGTATGACATGAGACTGTTGTTTGTGATATGCCTGCACCTTGAATGAATGTCAGAATTGTTATTTCCAGTGTCCATTGTAAATATATCCTGTTTTCCCTTTTTTGTACTATGAATTAAAATGTGGAGTTAAATGTTGCAAATAATATGAATAAAATACTATCAAATAGTAATTCCCGCTCCTGATTTATCATTCGGTTCCTGGGATTAATTTGTTTTTTTGAATCACACATATCAGTATTGGCACTCTTGTTTTGTTGGTCCACAAAATATAGCTCCACTTAGCCTCTATGGGAGCCTGAAAGACCGCTCATCACCCTGGGATACTCCCCAGGCTCCCCTGCTCTGAATCTGGTGGCGAATGGTGGAGCCTTGTTCCCGGAGCGGCGGCCGGTGAAGGGAGCAGCCTACCGGGCGCGAATCACGCTGAGGCGGTGGCCTTGCGTAAGGGGCGGCCCTGACTGGGGTTGCGGAGGCCGGCTCCGGATTCGAAGGCCTGGGCCGCGTGGCCCGATAGACCCGCGGGCCGCGCTCCGCTAAAGTGCTGTTGCGGACCGCCCCCCCGGGGTCTCCCAACCTGTCTACCGGCGGCATCCCGTCCTCACGTCTGTGGGAGAGCGGAGGACACCAGCGAATGCCGGAGGCCTGATAGACCCGTGGGCCGCGACCTGCTGACCGGCTGCTGCGGACCGCTCCCCCCCCCCTCCGGGGCTTCCTGACCTGTCTGCTGGAGGCGTCCCAAGCGCACTGCTGACGGGGAGCGGAGGACACTGGCGAATTCCGGATCCGCTGATCGATCGCTATGGACCCCCCCCCCCAACCCCCCCCCCCCCCGGGCCACCTGACCTATCTACTGGGGTGGTCCTGAGCGCACTGCTGCAGGGGAACGGAGGACACCAGCGGCAACCGGAGGCCTGCATGGAACTCGGAGCGGACCACCCTTGGGCCATAGTTTCACATCGCCATGAAGAAGGCCCGGAGGGGGTGAGATAGCCATCGGCGGAGAACCCGCACGGGGAAGTGAAGGCCCGGAGCTCCCGGGAGGCGCAGAAGGTGACTGAGAGGTGCGGATCTCAAGCCCAGAACCCGGCTGCTGGGACTTGCGCAGGTCACCGTGGCCCAGATAACTAAGAGTTTGTCCACGGGCGGGTCTAGAGCTGGTCGCTGCGGTGATAAGTTGCTCCCTTCCCCACCCTCGACAGAGAGGCCTACCCCGGGCCCATACATCGACCCTGTGTAGAATAGGGGCCTAGGCTGCTGTAGTTTGCCCAGTTACATCTCCTGACAACTGAGACTACGGAATGCTGGTGAGGCAGCCAGAGCATTGAATATTGCCCAAAGCCGCCAGCATACCCTCTTGTTATAGCCGGGGTGGGCGAAGGACCCCCCAGACTGGGCGACACAAGGCAGAGAGTCGACATAAGAGGCTAAACTGTCCTTAGCGAGCACCCCTCAGATACCTCATTGGGCTCTAACATCCAGAGCAAGCAAACTTCGCGGACAGGCTTGGGGGCGGTGGCAGGTCCACGACAGAGGCTGGTAAAATACCTCCATGACCCAGAGTCCCAGACAGTGGTATGCGGACCCAGCACGTCCGTAGGTCGGCCTAGCATCTACCACGGAGCAAACCGTGCTCCTAGCAGTGCGCCCGACTGGTGGTGTGCCTGAGTATGTCCTCATCCAGAACACGCAAACAGAAAGCCTTGACAGACATTTTTGCTGGAGCCTCCTCAGTCCACAGCACGATGCCCAGTGCTCCTAAGATGGCCTCCCAGCAATCTCCCCCTGGAACGAAGCCCGACCCTATCACTAAGGATTTCATGGAATCGTTATTCAACACTCTCCGGGAGGATATCTAAAAGGTGAAAACGGACCTGATTGCCGAAAAATAAACGAGATCCGCAGGGATGTCGACGCGGTGGGAGAACGGGTGGCGACACTGGAAGGCAGAAACGACACCACGACAATGGAGGTGGCCGCACTGCAGCAAGTAATACTCTGCCTCCAGGACCAGCATCTGGTTACCCAAGTGCACCTCGAAGACTTGGAAAATAGGTCACGGAGACATTATTTCCGAGTCCGAGGAGTTAAAACAACGGACGACACCAAAGACCTCTTTGCATTCATGACGGGCCTGTTCCGACACATCCTAGGAGTCCCCCGAAAGCACCGACATAGTCCTCGATAGAGCGCACCGAGTGGCTCCCCATGTGCACCTAACGCTCCCCCGGCTGACATCTTGGTGTGTCTCCAAGACTTTAAAACCAAGGAGACTATTTTATTGAAGGCTAGGACTCTTCATCCCCTTTCTTACAATGGGCATGCTCCAGTACTCTACCAGGACCTAGCGCTCATTACCTTACAGCGTTGGCGTCAATTCCGCCCAGTGACAGAACACCTTCGCCAGCAGGACATACCGTGTTCGTGGGGCCACCCATTCCGCTTCAACGATAAGCTACATCAGATGCGCTCTCTCATTGACTCCTGTCGACTCTTGGGGTTGGCAGTTCCCAGTGAAGAAGAAGATGACCAAAGCACCACTTCGGGTCCCGAGATCACACCCTCTGGGTGGCAACGACAGCGGCGGCGATGACGGGCCCGGAGGCCGAATGAGGCAGACATTGCCCAAGGTCAACAAGAGGCCCTAGCCCTGGCCTCGGAGGCCCTAGCCGGGAAAGGGTAGATGGCCACAGGACCGGCAGCAGCTACGTATGGTCTGATAAGGCTCCCTGACATGACATGGACTGCGGGGGACATGTGATCCTTCCATCTGGTCACATTGCAATCCCCCACTATGATGACCTCCTGGCTCCTCTGGGAGGGCGGACTTTATCTGTGGAACTTGTTCTTGCTCCCAGTTTCCCTATTCCTTGTGCTATATGGGACTCTATCCTGGAATGTGCCGCATTTGGGGAATTGGTTTTGGTTATGGGTTCCCTCGTCCACCTTTTTTAGTTGCCCCTCTGTTTTTTCCCCAAATAGGGTGTTATTTGCTCACACTGTGATGCCCCTTTACCCACACCACCACATAGCGCTCTGTCATGTACACGCCCCTATAATGCCATAAGACCTACTTAAAATCCTTACGCTCAATGTAAGGGGCCTTAATAATCCCATCAAGCGTAGAGCGATCCTCAATTACTTGGACCAGTCCAAGGCTGACCTATGCCTATTGCAGGAAACTCACCTCATTCCCAAAGACCACTTTAGATTGAAAACCCGAGCTTTTCCCATCCAATTATTTTCCTCTACGTCAATCAAGTTAGGTGGTGGGGATACTCGTCTCACGCTCCTTTAGAGGTAGGGCCCTTCAGAAGGAAGCAGAAATTAAGGGGCGCCTACTCACTTACCAATTTGTTTTGGGAGGGCTGACTTTTGTGGTAGGCTCCATAAATGCACCCAACGAGGGACAAGCTAAATTCCTACTCCAAGCCCTTCAAGACGCTGCGGCCACGGAGGATTGCCATCTACTATTGGGAGGGGACCTCAACATTGTCTTCGACAATGAGCTAGACCGGTCCTGCCAAAGACACATCAAACAGGGGTGCTCACATCCGCGGGGCGAACTTGCCTCCACGATCTGGAGCTACTTGACCTCTGGCGCCATCTTCACCCAGGCACGCGCAGTTACACCTTCTACTCCGGTGCCCACAAAACGTATGCCAGGTTAGACTATTTTCTTTGTTCCTCCTCCTTGCGAGCGTATGTGCAGGATGTTGACATCCTGAAAGCCTCCCTCTCTGATCACTACCCCATCTTGGCCTCCTACCTCCTAACGGCCTCGGTGTGACCCCGTAGGCACTGGCGCCTGCGCGACACCCTGCTCCACCGCACCTCAGTACTGGAACAGATCCCGAAAGCTATTTCGGGTTTCGTGGCTCTTAACGCTAACCCGGATACTTCACTGGCTACAGAGTGGGGGGGGAGGGGTGCTGAAGGCGGTCATTTAAGGGGAACTTATATCCATTTCGGCTGCTGATAATAAAGAAAGGGCTCGTAAATGAACGGAGCTCACCCAGAAAGTGGCAGAACTGGAGCAGATGCACAGCGAACTGGCGCATCGCGGGCATGGTGGCAACTCTGCATTAAATGCAAGCATCTGGCGGCCCTTGATCAAGACAGGACCGAGTATGCGGCCCTCAGGCTTCGCCATTCCTTTTACACGGGAGGGGACAGGTGCGGCCGCCTGTTGGCTAACAAGTTGCGGGAAGCCAGGCAGCGACAGGGAGTTCACACAATCCTTACACCGCAGGGAGAGCCAGTCTCTGAGGACGTGGCAATAGCCGAAACATTCAGAGACTTTTATGCTGCTCTATACACTGGGGAGCACTTTGACACCCAAGCCAGAGCAGACTATATAGCTAAAGCAAACATGCCCACACTCACGCAGGCCCAAGCCGATCACCTCGATAGACCAATTCAGATAGAGGAAGTTATCTCCGCCATTTCGCGTCTAAAAACCGGCAAATCTCCGGGCCCAGACGGTTACATGGCGGCCTTTATAAGGCATTCTGCAGTCAGCTAGCTCCTATCCTGACAGCACTGTTTAACACCTTTGAACACACCGGGGCTACTCCTGGGGGAATGCTAGAGGCAGCGATAGTGGTCATTCCCAAGCCTGGGAAAGATGCCAAGACATATAGCGCCTATAGGCCCATCTCCCTGTTGAACATTGACATTAAACTGTATACCAGTATCCTCCCATCCCGCCTAGCCCCATACATGACCCAATTAGTCGACCCAGACCAAGCGGGCTTTATCCACAACGGCAAACCAGTTATAATACTAAGCGTATCCTCCATCTGATAGAACGAGCCTCTCGCACGCAAGGGGAATATATGCTCCTGGCCCTGGATGCGGAGAAGGCCTTTGATAGGGTACATTGGCCCTATCTCAAAATGGTCTTGACTGCTGCAGGATTCGGTGAGAAATTACGGACACGCATATTGAATTGCTATCGCTCTCCATGGGCGACAGTCCGAGTTAATGGCTATACTTCTTCTCGGCTCCCTATTGGAAGGGGCACGAGACAGGGTTGCCCGCTGTCGCCCCTCCTTTTTGCCCTCTACATGGAGCCCCTGGCCCTTAGGCTTCGGCAGCATTCCCTCATAACCGGGATCAAGTTTGGGGGGATGTTCATACAGACAGCCTATATGCTAATGATATCCTTTTATCACTCTCCAACCCAATCACGTCTATGCGTGCCCTCTTTGTTGAACTGGAGTGTTTTGCACTGGGGTCTGGCTTCAAGATCAACTTGACAAATCCATGGCCCTTAATGTCTCTCTCTCTCCACACACCCTTGTACACTTGCAAGAGGAACACCCGGTGGTGTGGGCTCCCACCACAGTTCCTTAACTGGGAATTCGATTAACCCCGAAAATACCCGCCATGGCGGATATCAATTACTCTGACCTACGCGCACGCATCCGTAAGGCGCTTACTAGATGGAAATCCTGCACAATATCCTGGCTAGGCCACATTGCGGCGGTCAAGATGACAATCCTCCCTCAGATTCTATACCTTTTTCAGACCCTTCCCCTTCGTCCGCCCCGAGGTTGGATTCAGCAAACGCAGGCGGACCTTTCGCGCTTCATATGGCATGGGCGTAAGCCGCGTTTTCAACATCAAATCGCAATGCTGCCATCTGAGAAGGGAGGGGTGGGGGTCCCCGACCTCCAACTTTACTTCCACGCCACCCAACTCAGATACCTTGTGGAGTGGAGCCGCCTGGAATCGGAGAAGCACTGGCTGTTCCAGGACCAGGCGGTAGCTGGTAGAACATTGCTGGGGGTGCCCTTTCTTAATAAATCCCACAGACCTCCGAATTTATACGCCTCATACATCACTAGTACAATAATGGACTCTTGGGACCAAAAAAACATCTCCCACCAACTGACCACCTTTCCGTCCCCCCTCACACCACTCTTCGCTAATCCTGAGTTTCACCCGGGAACGGTTGCTTCTGCCTTTAGGATGTGGCGCTCCTCTTCCTGTAGATCATTAGGCCATCTTTTCGACTTGGAGGGCATTCTACCCTTCCCGCGGTTCAGGGAGGAGTACGGTCTTTCGGAGCAGGAGCGATTACCCTACCTGCAAGTCCGACACTGGGCACTGCATCCTTCAGTTAAGCCACATGCATAGCGCCTGCTTACAGCCTACGAAAAGTGGCTAGTGACACGCACCTCCGACAAAAAACTGATCTCAGACATCTACCAAATGTTATTGGCCAACACCACACACACGTACAACGCAGGGCGTGCCAGGTGGGAGAGGGACTTGGGAAGGACTCTAAGCCACTAGGAATGTGAGGGTATTTATTACAGGGCAAGGCATTCGGCATACCATATGGGCCTCACAGAGACTCTCACTAAAGTTGCTACATACTGGTACTACACACCTGAACGTATCCACTGCTTTGACCGGCGCCGAAGTGACCAATGCTGGAGAGAATGTGGGGGGGGGGTGGGTACCTTAGAACACATCCTCTGGAGCTGCCCAATTCTGCAAACCTACTGGTCCCAAGTTCTTGATGAGATAGACTTACATCTTGACACACAGCTCCTGCGTTTCCCCTCATACGTACTCCTGGGCCTTCCCAATCCGCTAACATACCCCCTTAAGTCACGGAAGGGCAGACTGATTGCTATTGCTATAGGGGCGGCGATACAGAACATCCTCGTGCATTGGCGCACCACCCAGCTACCGACTCACACTGGTTGGCTCCAGCGATTATGGTCAGTGCTGGGCATGGAGAAACTGACCTTGACATTAGCTGGCAGAGGCACGGAATTCCCGTAGTTGTGGCGACCCTTCCTTACACTGTTGGTGTCGGAATTCCGAGAACTAACTTGTCCTCGATAATTGAGGCTTCTTCGCATTCCAGACACGGAAATCCCAGATGTGGCTTCTAAAGCGACACGTAAAACCAGACGATGATCCCTGGCTTGTATTCCGCCTCTCTTAACTATATTTTCTTTTTCTTCTTTCACTTCCTTTCTTTGGTTGTTAAGGTGGACGAGGATGGGAGAGGTGGTTGGGGTGGAGGGGGGGGGGGGTCTTGTAAATGCTCTTGTTCTCTTCCACTTTGGGGCTCGCTCCATGCCTATTACCTTTGGTAAAGTTACCTTTAGCGACTTTACGGTCTCATTTGCACTGACTTTACGGAGTCGAGAGCCATGTATTTTCTTATCTGTCTGTCCTCAAATCAATAAAAATATTTAAACCATAAAATGGACCCTATTCTAAACCCATCAGCCAACCATGTATTGCCGCTCCTCGCACTGTGGACTTTAGTTTTGTGCCAAACATTTCAAGTGTGACAAAGCTGGCTGCCGAAGGTGCTTCACAAGATTTACCACCGCTCCCCCGGTTTTACCTTCATATTATATCACTTTTATGGAAATCAGACACCTCCATTGGTGCAAGGCTTGAATCTGCAGCTGTGCATGAATCCACAAAACCGCTTTGAACCTGTTTCAATTCTGCAAATAGTTCTGAGCCAGATGAACCAAGTTTTCTTTCCAACCTAGGCTGCAGCTTTCCTGGGCAAACTCTGCACCTAGTCCCACTCCTCTGGAGTTGACAAAATGACTAAGTAACATTTTCCTTCAACTACTGGTAAGTGTCCTTCTGGTCATTGTTGCTGAAACAGGTCTACAAAGCAGGCAGCGTCCGTCCAACCACCAGATTGCATTACCAGTAGTCGGACCACAGCGGTTGGGGTGAGGATCGCAGCCTCAGAGTGATCCTGATGGGGTGCTGGTCTGATTCAGAGTCCCAAATGGCAGTGGTGCTGAGGCAAGCAATGCTGTTGGGATTCTGATATCCCTTTCCAACAGCTGTTTCATGGTGGGAAGCGGAATTTGGGGACCCCAAACAAGGCCCCCATCAATCATGGGCCACTGAAAAGTGGCCCTTGGGGCACATGTAGTGCCTTCATGTACCTACCTCCATTCACCATGTGTCATGCACCCCATGGCCTTTTTACAGCGGCTTCTGATGCCACACTTTTGCTGGGTTGCAGCGCAATCCACCGTTAAAGGGAGCACTTTGCAACCGTCAGCTCGGTGAGCGCATAGTAATGCAGCAGTTGGACCACCGCCTGCTTGTTGGGAGGTCTCCTGGCTGCCCTGATAGCGGTTGGAGGGCCAACCGCCTGCTATAGCAATGAGGGCCCAGACCCCTTTCCAGGTAGGGATCCTGCAGAATTCAGTCCATAGCAATCCGTCTGCTGGTTGTGGCCTTGTAGCAGGTAAAACGTTATCAACAACTTAACACTTGGAAAACAATTCCAGTCCCTTGATGCCAGCAGCGGTTGGTGGCCTTGGGCTGTCTTCCTTCAGCAGTTAGGCAGAGTCTTCTTCTTTACAGTTTTTCCCTTCCCAGGTCCAAGAATCTTCTGAGGAGGTGGTGGTCAGGTGCCAATCTTTTCCTGAATACAAACCAGTGATTGGAATATTCCCAACTCCTTTTTCAGCAGTCTTCTCTCAGTTTAGTGTACACCTTTCCTTAGTTTCTCAACAAAGATAGCCTCAACCTTCCTCCAGCTGAAGGAAATATTCATTCTCAAGCTACGCACTCCGCTGTGGAGAAGACGTGGCCCGTCTATCATAGATAGATCTGTTTTTCTCTCCTGCTGGAGATAGAGTTATAAAGTCTATTGTGACTCTGGAAGTCAATGGTAGTTCCTTTTGGCATTTCCAAGTCAAAGGAAGAGCTGTCCCTCTCCCAGGTGGGTAATCCTTCCTAAGTGACTTCTTGCTCACACCATCCATGCCTGGCTGCTGCCAGAATCTGTGCCAGTGTCTTTCAGGAGGAGAATAGTTAGCAAGTTAGCCAATAATCTGTTTTCAGTCTCCAGGGCTGAGACGCAAAAAGGTTCAAGCTAGCGTAGTCACAGACAGCATAAAGTACATTTTTTTTAAAGTTACTTTCCTCTAAAATTAACACGCATCTACTTCCACCAAGAAATCAGATGTTTTAAAGTAAGTGAAAAATAACTTTTTGGGTTTTAACATCAACAGTGCAGTAGCTTGGCTGATGTTGCTTTACCAGTATATCAGTATATCTCAGTGCTTAATTTGTAAAAAATGCAGTGCCGGGGCTGAAAATGCTGCCAAGGAGGCTAAACAGCTCACTTCTACCTCCAGTGTGCCCAACTTTCAAGACCCGCACTGCCTCAGTCTCTATACTGTAACCATGCTGTGTTGTCTGTCCCATAAGACATGCGTTTTACTTCTTTACATACACCAACAGATGAGTGCGAAAACAAAATGTACACCAAATGAAAATGCGTTGTTTGAACCTATTAATCAGTGCGGTCTGACTAGGTTTGTTGCAGGTCAGGAGGCTGCTTGAGCACAGCAGGTCATCACACTGCTAGTACTGCCTGTAATTAGTTTGTCCCAATTATGACGAAGGCATAGGCATCCACTGCTCAGCTTGCTGTGACCCTGCCTGCTACAGCAAAAGCACAGTCCCCAACCGTAATGCTACAATGCCTGCGAGATGTGAGTATGGCTGTTGCACTTACTGGGCTCAAGCACACTCAGCAATTAGCATGCTTGCAGGCAGCGCACGGAAACTGCAGGTGACTCTGAGCGCACAAAAGTCGCGGTGGGCCACAGCCACATCAAGCATGTTGAGGATTGTAGCAATGCAGGGCTGCAGGTGCACACTACAATTATCCAATGGGAGGCTTAGGCCCGGACATTGGCAGGGTGCAGCAGACTTGGGAAATAGAATGCAAGACATTCTTTAGTGGTGACTTCTTCGATTCATGACAGGCGTGACAACATCATCACTAAAGAGATGATACACAATCATGCCTGCCTGAACAGATGTTTGCCTCCCTATAAAAACCTACCAGACCATAACCATGCAAGGCATGTGGTTCTTTTTATTTTAAATTGGGCAATTAATATTGAGACCATCACCTGCAGGACCAGAAATCGTAGCCCCGGCCCTGTGAAAGAAGTGCCGGTGCTGAGCACCAGAAAGCACTTGCTCAAATTAAGCACTGAATTATATCTCCAGTCACAGTTAAAAAAAAAAAAAGAAAACCTTTCTTTAATTTTGGTAACCATACAGTACAGTGCCAGGCAAAGAATCAGTATTTCATTAGTTCAGCCCAATTAATTTATGAATCTAAAATTCTTTGGAAACATATCTTTAAATTATCTTACTGAGATCCAGCATCCCATCATGTTCTAATGCATCTGTATGTGTTATGGCCATGTGCGTGTGCCTCTACCGTTTGGCAGTAGAATATGTATTCTATGTGCCCCATATTTTCTGGAATTTCGAGCGACATCCTGTACTTTCAGAAATGACACTGTCTGCATGCACCAATCTAAATCATGAAACATACCTCTGTGGTTGGCGACCTTGTGACGATGCTAGGTTTTGCTTCAGTATAATTATTTCTAGATTCACAAACATCGTCCTATCCTCAGTCATGGATAGATACTACCAAATACTCAGGAATATTTGCCTGTGTGATAATGACCAAAACACAAACTAGAGATTGATGAAGCACTTTAAGCACACAAAGTATGTCCCTATTATTCCTTACTGAAATATGGCTTACAGTTTCTTCACAACCTGACTTGGAACTTCTCATCCCTCCAAGTTATGAAATTGCCAAGCAGATCAAGAAAGAAGACAAGCCAGGGGAGTCATAGTCATCCCCAAATCCTCAATACAGTGCAAACCACTAAAAACAATTCTAGCCTCAACTTTCCAGTGCCCATCGGTTTTAATTAAAATAGAGGAATCGAAACTCACAATAATAAACATCATCCAACAGGCGAGCACTCGTGGAACAATTTATAAATATACACCAAGCATCTCCTGTTCTACCTCAACACAGTGCTAGCTTTTTTGATTTGTTTATGTAATTGGCTCTCAAAGAATGTACACTTACAATGAAATAAACATGTTTTTATTTGAATCCTGGCATTGAGTAAACCTTTACTTTTTACTATTTTCTTTTATTTTGCTTTGCATGGATTTTGATTTATTCCCTTCATATGATCTAGTTGACCAATCACCTAATGTATGCTTAAATGATTTTCTAAAATAATTCCTTCTGGAGTTTTTGTGTTGTTTGCATTGGGTACATGTTAGAAATTGGGTTGTAGGCAGACTGGGGTATGAGCCCTAGTCAAGCAGCAACCACAATCCTAGTCAGGTTAATAAGCAGGCGAACCCTAAATTTACCTGCGCTCACCCTCTGGAAGCCTGGCACAGTCTTAACTTGGAGGCAATGCATAAAGTACTTGTGTAACACCTCGAACAATAAAAACACCACACAAGAAGACTCCACACCAGGTTAGACAATAGACCTTCATTTAATAGATAAAACAAGACCAAAATGACAAAAATCCAATACGCAGAACTTGAGAAATAACATTTGAAAGAATAAACTGTAAAATAGAGCAATAACAGATTACTTGGGATATCTGGTCATACCAGCTGGTGACAAAGTCAAAATTTCAGGCCAACTGTGATGAAACACGGGATGGATACAGGGACTCAGTGAGGCCCGCTGAACAAAAGTACCTTAAACCAGACTACATTGATGGTGAAGATGTGGGGTGCAGTCAATGTGATGTGCCGGTGTCGATCAACGCAGTGCTGGTGATGTGCTGGTCCTGATCCGCATTGCAGCCAGAGTGATCAGCACCTATGATCGAAGAGCTGCAATGCTAAGATTCATTGTTGTCACAGAGGATGCTGTCAATAGGGATGTGAAGACATTGCACCGGGCAAAGCATAGTGAAGTGATAGTTCCAAAAGCTGTCACTGGGCTGATCAAAGCAGCAGAGGCAATGCATCGCCTCTGGTCCTTGCAACAGAAGCAATGTACTAGTTCTGATCCATGCAACGGCAGAAATGAACTAGTTTGACAGAGGATGCATGGGTTTTGCTGCAGCAGCACCTTTAGTCCATTTCCAAGGATCCAGAACTGGGGTGGCACCACTTGGCGGGGCAGTGTCACAGGTGCAGGAGTCCAGGTACAAAAGCACAGTGGTCGAAGTCTTTTATGTCCCTGAGATCAGGAGGTCAACCAGCTTGCCCTTGGAATCACTGGGTTCCAGTCCTTGTCACCCAGGCAGGGAAACAGCAGGTAGTAGGGCCGCACAGCATTGCAGGAGTCCATTAAAGCAGCTGTCCAGCAGATAGGCAAGCCCTCAGCAGCACAGCAGCCCTTCTTCCTACCAGAGTCTTCACAGGTCCAGAAGTGAACTGAAGTGATAGTGTCAGAGGTCCAATACTTATACCTAGTTAGGCCTTTGAAGTGAGAAAGACTTCAAAGACAAGTCTTTGAAGTGCAAAGAGGTCCTCCATTCCTACTCCGTCTCCAGACTCACTGCAGAGGGGGATAAGCAGCTCTTTGTGTGTGACTAGGACACATGAAATTCAATTGTAAATTAAGCTGTGCCCAGCGCCTCCCTCTGTTCTTGTCAGGAGGACCCATCAAGGTACATCTAAGCTCCCATTGTGTGTAGCAATCTAGGGAGAATACACAAAGCCCAACTGTCACCCACCCCAGACATGTGATCAGTGACAGGCAGCACTTACCAAATGGCTAAAGTAAAGAAAATGCCAACTTTCTAAAAGTCGCTTGCCGGAATTCACCGTCGTTAGCGGTTGCCGTTATTTACGGAATTCTACCCTACGAATCTCGTATTCGGTTTCACTCACGCAGGTTGCCATCCTATTCCTTTGAAACCCGTGATATAGATTTCAACAGCTTTCCACACATGGCATTACGCGTGTTCTAGAATACTAATACTTTTCAACTAGAAGCCCTGACGAAGGAACTCTCGGTTCCGAAATGCATTGGGTCATGAATTGAAATGTATTATGGTTTTTTACTGTCAAAAAACAATTACTGTATTGTGAAGTATCATGAAATGTAACTAATGAATGCACAATGAATCTGATTGTTTAAATTGACATTGTTGACATGATTAAAATGTTGATAATTGAATAGTTCTTCATCGTGGTTGCATGTCAGAGTCCTAGCAGCCCAATGGGGCTAGGCCACTTTCAAAATTTACATGTATGCTAGCAGGCATTAATCTGACACAGCACACTTATCAGAATATTTTGCACGAATTCCTTAACACGAGTGCGGTTCTCACACACATACATTAACTTTCTAAAAGTGGCATTTTCAGAATTGTAATTTAAAATCTGACTTCACCATTAGTTGTGATTTTAAATTGTGATTTCAGCGACACCAAACTTGAAATGTCCATCTCTTTGCAAATGGGAATTACACTTAAAAATGTAATAAGGTAATTCCAATGTTATCCCATGGGAGAGATAGTCTTTGCAATAGAGACAAATGAATTTGAGAGTTTTTCACTATCAGGACATCCAAAGCTTAAAAATACATGGTCTGCCTTTTAAATACATTTCACCCTGCCTCCTGGATTGCCCAGTGCCTACCTTAGGGGTGACGAATATGTATAAAAAAGGGAAGATTTGGGACTGGCCAAATGGTTATTTTGCTAGGTTGACTTGGCAGGGTAGCTGCACACACAAGCTCTGAAATGGAAGGCCTGAGATATGCTTAGAGGACTACTTAGTGGGTGGCACAAGCAGTGCTGCAGGCCCACTTGTAGCATTTCTTTTACAGGACCTTGGGCACATATAATGGGAGGTATAAGTAAACTAAATAAGCCTATTGGGTATGAACCAATGTTACCATTTTTTAGAAGAGAGAGTACATACACTTTACAAATGGTTAAGTTCTCAGAGTCCTAATACCAGCAAAAACGAGGTCAGAAATAATGGACGAGGAAAGCAAAACGCTTGAAGGTGATCCTGGAGAAAGGACATTTTTCGAAAATGTCCCCCCTCCAGCCTAAAGCCAGGGTAGACAAATCAATTCCTTCATATACATTCCTGCTTGAGCAATCGAACTTGGACAATGTCTCTCTACTGCAAGAGCACTTGTCAGTTCTATGACTTTTTTTAACTCAGTTGGATCCCTCTGTCTATATTCTCTTGAGCCACTGAACTGACCCATGGGAAACTCTTCTTCTCACCTGTGAACCTCATCTGTGCAGTACCTAACCTTAACTTGCTCACAGATGCAACCCAGTAGGTAGACAGTACCACTCTAGCCAATAAAGTGATGTAGTTCATTCCACCCCTGGAATTAGACTTCTGACCCCAACCCAAGGACAACTTTGACCATAATGACAGTAACTAACAGAGGCCACTGACAGCTGTCAGTACCAGGAGCCAGGACGCAAGCTATCCACTGCTAGGCGGAGGCCCTAAGCAGGGAAATTGGGTAGGCCTCTCTACTAGCCTTGTGGCTGGCAAGGAGTTCTCAATGGGATCCAGAGTTTTTCTGACCTCTGAGGTGTCTCAGAGTGGGAGGCAGTAGCCACAGGTGCTTTACACCCTATTTTCACTCTACCGCCCATCAGTTCAGGGGTGGTATTCTGACACTGGCTAATCAACAAAGGGTCAGTACCCTGCCGCTGAAAAGGGCACAGGGGTGACTTTTCCATTACATTGCCTCTCCGTCTGGGGTCCTGTACCCTTTTTTGGGTGTGGTACCCCCAAAAAACTGAACTATCAGTGCACCCTTAGTAGCCACCCTTCTCAGTTTTCCTGACACTGGGGGCAGCTCATTCCACAGAAGTCAGTCTATGGGCATCCAGGGACTAACTATGACCCTCCTCTGGGTCACCTCCCCACCCAATTTCAGAAGTAGCAGGACCATATTGCAGGAAAAGTTCTTCCCATGGACCTGACATGCTGGTGTACTGCTCTTGTGAAACTAGCTTTTCCATATCCATGGTCTGGCTAGCCCTATATCTCTCAGAGCAGTGACTGAGAGTGACTGGGATCCCATTCACTTTCAACTGGTGAAAGTGCCAGCTCCCACCTTCAGGGATCACCAGCTCACCCTCTGAGTCTATCCCCCAACTAAGAGGATCATGGCATGTCTATGACCTGCCCCTGAGGACTACTTACACCTAAGGCTATATTGGCCACCCCATTGAGGTCCCACCAATTGGTGGTTTCTTTGGACAGATTGAGGCCCCCTGTTTGTGTTCTAACTGGGAGCACTCAAAGCAGCAGGGTCATAAATGGCGTGCCATGGGCCACAGCCCACTAGAACTATTGCGTTGTTTCTCATCTGGGGCATTGAAACCATTTCCTCTCCTCTTACTCTGGGACGTGTCTGGGTCATCTATAACATCCCCTCTCTCTGCTGGGGAAATCTGAAACACCCTTTTTGGAGTCACTCCCAGATACCTTCTTGCACACTCTGGTAGTGGCACAGAGGTGCGCCTCCTCAGCAGTCTGCCTGGGGTCAGCCAGCTTACTGTGAACTAGGTGCTTGCGCATCTCTGTAAACAGATACTGAGCAAGTGCTCTCTCATGATTAAACTGTACATGCCAACATTATCTCCAACTTTGCTGCCCCGCACCCAACTATTCAGTTCCTTGTCGGTGTAGTCCACCAAATTTACCCAGGATCAGTTGGGGAGCTTCTGACGGACCCTGAATCTTTGGTGATGCTTCTTGGGGATCAGACCAAATTTGGCAATTAAAATGGTCTTCATAGGGGTATAGCTGGTTTGATCCCCAACCTCTAATGTAAGATGTGTTTCCCTTTCCGGAGTAGGCATTGATTTCCACAGACCACCCCTTCACCCCACTGCTCCTCAGGAACCCTATGAACTTACAGTGCAACTTCATAAGCCAAAAACCACTTGTCAGTGTCATATCTCTTCACATACCAGGGCATCAAAAAAGAATCAACACAAGGTTAGAAAACAAAACTTAATTTAATAAATAAAACAAGACCAACATGACAAAAAATCCAATAAGCAAGGCTTGAGATAGGAATCGTTAAAGAATAAACTGTAAAATAGCTCTAAGAAGCAGTAAGCGCTGACTTGGGATATCTGATCAAGCCAGACTGGGACAAAGTCAAAAGTGCAGGCCAACTGTGATGGAACAGGGGCTGGATACAAGGACTGAGTGAGGCCTGCTGAACAAAAGGACCTTAATTCTGGCTGCATGAATGCTGAAGATGCAGGGTGCAGCCAAAGCGATGCATCAGTGTCGATCCACGCAGTGGTGGCGATGCACCAGTCCTAATCTATGCAACAGCAGCAATGCATCGACTCCGATGAGCAAAGAGCTACGATGCGGAGATTTGGTATTGTTGTAGAGGATGCCATTGACGGAGTTGTGAAGCCCTTGCACTGGGCAGAGCGCCACGTAGTTGTGGTTCTGAAGGCAATGTGTTGGTCTGATCAGAGCAGCAGAGGCAATGTGCCAGTTCTAGTTCATGCAATAAGAGTGATGCACCTGTTCTGATCCACACAAGGACGGTGACCCAACGGCTTGACTGAGGAATTTATGGGTTTTGCTGGACTAGCACGTTGGACCCATTTCCAAGGATCCTGGACTGGGGTGGCACCACTTAGTAAGGTACACTCACAGATGACAGAGTCCAGGTGCAGAACCAAGGTGGTTGGACGTCTCTTATGTCCCTGAGACTTCAGATCAGGAGGCTGGCCAGATACCTTTTAAGTCTTTTTGGGTTTAAGTGATGCAGGTCCAGTCCTTCTCACCCAGACAGGGAAACAGCAGGCAGCAGGGCAGCATAGCAAAGCAGGAGTCCAACAAAGCAGCAGTCCAGCAGAATGGCAAGCCTTCAGCAGCACAGCAGTCCTTCTTCCTGGCAAAGTCTTCACAGGTCCAGAAGTGTATTGAAGTGGTGGTGTAGAGGTCCAGTACTTATACCCAGTTGGGCATTTTAAGTGGGGGAGACTTCAAAGACAAGTCTTTGAAGTGCACAAAGGTCCTTCCTTACTGCTCTGGCTCCAGACTCACTACAGTGGGGATATGAAGCCCTTGTGTGTGGCCAGAGCACAGCCTATTCAAGTGTAAGTGAGACTGTGCCCAGCTCCTCCCTCCCATTCCGTCAAAATTGCCCATCAAGTCACACCTAAACTCCCATTGTGTGTGGCTGTCTAAGGGGAATGCACAAAGCCCAACTGTTACCCACCCCAGATATGTGATCAGAGACAGGCAGCAAACACCAAGGGCCCGATTACGATTTGGGCGGTCAGACCGCTGTCTGCTGTTGTGGCGGACAGGAGACCGGCCGCCAAGCAGCCGATGGTCCAACCTCTCAGTTATGATATGACCACCTTAGAGGTGGCGGGAAAGTCCTCATTTACACTGTGGCTTGTGCTGCAGCCTAGGAAAAGGCCACAGCATAAACCACAGTGTAAATGAGCACTCTGTGGAAAACCATGCACTGTGAGCCATGCACCACGTCATGCATGGTACACTGTACATGGATGTGCATGGGGGCACTATATGTGCCCCCTTGGCCACTTTGCAGTGGCCCACGAGGGATGGGGGGGGCTGTTTGGGACACCCAAAGTCCCTTTCCAACAACCAATTCATGATAGTGAAAAGGTTGTTGGAAAGGGATATTGTAATACCAACGGCGACACCTCTGCACCACCTCTTGTCTGTACTACGATTTCAAAAGCTGCCCTGTCAGGATCATATGATCCTGTTGGATGAGGCGGTCTTTCCCACGACCTCTACGGTCCTACCACCTACGTTGCAATGCGGTGGTTAGACCAATGGTCTGTCTGTCAGCCGGATTGCCATTGACGGCCTACCCATGACAGTTAGACCAACATTGTAATCAGGTCTAAAATGTCAAAATTAGAAAATGACAACTTTCTAAAAGTGTCATTTTCAGAATTATAATTTGAAACCCGACATCCCCATAAATTGTGATTTAAAATTGTGATTCCGGGGAAACAAAACTTGAAAAGTCTATCTCTCCACAATTGGTAGTTACACTTACAAATATAATAAGGTAATCCCAATGGTATCCTATGGGACAGATAGGGCCTTGCTATAGTGAAAAATGAATTTGAGAGTTTTCCACTACCAGGGCATGTAAGCCTTAAAACTGCATGTCCTGCCTTTTAAATACATTGCACCTGGCCCTTTGGGTTGTCCAGGGCCTACGGTTGGTGTTACTTATATAGATAAAAAGGGAAGGTTTGTGCCTGCCAAAAGGTTTATTTTGACAGGTCAACATGGCAGTGTAACGACACACACAGGCTTTGCAATAACAGGCCAGAAATTTGGTTAGAGGGCTACTGAAGTGGGTGGCACAAGCAGTGCTGCAGGTTCACTAGTAGCATTTCATTTACATGCCCTGGACACAAGTAGTGCACTTTAATAGGGAGCTATAAGTGGATCAGATATGCCAATTGGCTATGAACCAATGTTACCATGTTTTAGAAGGGAAAGCACATGCACTTTAGCACTCGTTAGCAGTGGTAAAGTGCTCATAGTCCTAGTACCAGCAGAAGCAAGGTCAGAAAAAGTGGAGGAGGAAGCCATGCAGCGCTGGCAACGAAATTTGTTCTATTTATTTATTTATTTATATATGTTTACTTACCTCTAATTGGCCATAATCCGTAGTTTACTAGCCCCCATCCTGCCCCTCCCCCTCCCCACATCAGCGCCTGGCAGCACTCCCACAACGGGCCGCTAGTGCCTGGTCAGTAAGATGGGGGATGTAAGCTCCAGATTTCCCAACTATCACGCTCACATATCTTGTTCAAATACATCATGAGAAGAAGCACAGGAGGGGGGTTTGCAAGACAGTGGAAAGAGGGAGGAGTGGGGGTCGTTAGGGGTATTTAAAACACAAAAGTTTTGAAACTGACCATGTTTTGAGGCAGAGAAGAGAGATAGAGAGTATGTGTGTGTGTGTGTTTTCTGTGTGTGCATGTAAAAATCCAGGGTGAAATCCAACAGACACCCCACCATACCTGACTGAAAGCACCTGCACCCAACTATTCACTACTGACCCCAAACATCCCCCCTGAAGCTACACCCCTAACCTCAAAGTTTTTAAGGCATATAATGGTGCAGCAATGTTTTTGAAATCATTCCAAATATTTACTTTTTTCAGCATGCCTGGTAACACATTTCTTTAGTAGTAATCGATCCCCAAACGCAAGATATGGTGTTAGGTTTGCTGTGGGATCAAATTTAGATATGTCTTATGAACTTATATTGACCCATCTAGAAGTCAGGTTTTGTTGAGTGGTTCCTTGAGTTTAAATGGAAAACTCAGGGCCCAATTCACAGAATGAACTTAAAACTAAATCCTAAACTTACTACTATTTGGTATTCACAGAATGCACTTACTACTTTCGGGATTCACAGAATAAACTTACTACTTTCGGTATTCACAGAATAGATTTAAGACTACTAACTCTAAGTCGGAAATCGGGGAGTAAATTCCGGCCCGGAGGCGGAGCTTCCGGCTTGGGGGCGGAGCTTGTGGCCCGGAGGTGGAGCTTCCGGCCCGGAGGCGGAGCTTCCGGCCCGGAGTTGGAGATTTCAGCATGGCAAAAATCCCCACCTCCGAGCCGGAAGCTCCGCCTCCGGGCCGGAAGCTCCGCCTCCGGGCCGCAAGCTCCGCCCCCAAGCCGGAAGCTCCGCCTCCGGGCCGGAATTTACTCCGATTTCGGACTTAGAGTTAGTAGTCTTAAATCTATTCTGTGAATACCGAAAGTAGTAAGTTTATTCTGTGAATCCCGAAAGTAGTAAGTTCACTCTGTGAATCCCGAAAGTAGTAAGTGCATTCTGTGAATACCAAATAGTAGTAAGTTTAGGATTTAGTCTTAAGTTCATTCTGTGAATCGGGCCCATAATATTTGGCTAAAGACATAGTATTAGGGCTAAGAACTTTGAAAAGTATGGCCATATTCCTACATAAGTGCACTAGATGTAAATTTGCTGGCTAAATATGTGTTCTTTGTTGCATAAAACATAGTTAAAGGAAAAATAAATAGTGGCACTAAAAAAGTTAAACAAAAATACATAATAATCACGTTAACTGAGTGAACGATATTCTTTGTAGTACAAATTACATGATCCCTTGTAGTAGTAATTTTCCTTTGGGATAATTCTTTAAAATACCCTTCTATGGAAGCAATGCTGATATTCTTTATAATAATCATTTAGCCCGAATTTGCAAGAGAGCATCGAACTGTGCTACCCTCTGGAAATACTGTACCAGCAACTTGCAGCCTTACCAATCGGCATTTTCACTAGGCCATTCTGATTTACACATCATGGAATGGGGAATAACGTGTGATGTCATTTTTTAGTGAACTCTCAAACTGAATGTTTTCCCCCTTTTCAGTGATTTTTCCTGCAAAAATTATTTCAGGCTATACCAGGAGAAATTCTAAATGTCCTTTTCAGAGTGTTCCAGGTTGTTAACAGATTTCTTTTAATACCAAATACAACAGCCCAGATTTACTAAAATTTTGCACCAGATTTGTTATGCAAAAGTGACTCAAACTGACACAATGTGTAAAATTGGGATTCACTTTATAGTGCTAAACTTGAATTGCCCTGGAAAGTAGCGCTAAAGTAATGCAAAGTAGTTCTATGTTGCATAATGTGGGCATACTATGGGTGGTATGTGGGCATTAGTGGTGTAAAAAAGGCCCCTACAGCCCCCTCACTGCGGGTGGGGGCACAGCTACAGGGGGCCCCCTCAGCATAGTATCCTAGCCTGAGAGCTCCTTCGTGTGTCCAGAGAGGGGCCTTTCCATGTACTTTCAAGGGAGGTTCCCTCAAGCTCCATTATGCTACTAATAGGCATTCTTATGCAGCCATCTGTACATTCAGACACATGCCTATGTACCAACATTTGTTGACAGGGATTTGCATAAACAATTATGTCTCGCCAAGGCAGATGTCATTTTGTAAAAAAGTTGCTTCTCTAAACACTTCAAACTTTGTTATGTACTGTACTGTGCTGTACATTACACCTGCAAGCTTCGAAAACTGTTAAACTATGTACTGTAAGGGTACCTTTCCAGTCCAAAACCTTTCCTGGACACCATTCATACACCCGTGCACTCTGGCGTAAGGGTGTGTGGGTTTTATGGCAGTTAAAAGCAGGGCTCG
Source organism: Lissotriton helveticus (assembly GCF_964261635.1). Lineage (NCBI taxonomy): Eukaryota > Metazoa > Chordata > Amphibia > Caudata > Salamandridae > Lissotriton > Lissotriton helveticus. Next base: position 888,520,704 of record NC_136067.1, on the reverse strand, counting down.
AGTCAGGGTAGCACGCGGGTGGACGGCGTCCCCCCACTTATTTTACCAGGAGCTCGATTACTGGAGCAAATGGAGCCACACATTCACTCTTTGGCCTCTCTGGGGCGAGATCGCAGCTCATTCAGAACGCTGCTCACGCGCTGGCTTCTCTGATGCAATCGCATCTAAGGGCTGAGCTAGGGGAGGTAATGAGTGTGATGGTGCAAGCCACCTTTCGTGACGTCACTTCCTGTCGTGGCGTCAGCGTCCCCCCACTACTTTTTTAAGTACTTGTGCCCTGTTAAAAGTGTACCAGCGCAGGGGGAGAAAGTAACAAAACCATATCTTACTAGAACTTTTGCCTGCTGTAAATTTGCCCTCACGTGGAAATTCTTGAGCAATTACACAGAGAAAAAGTAGTACGTCTGTCTCTTAAACCGAAGTTAAGAAATATTGGGCGCAACCATATGCTTACCAGAAGATATACAGCTGTAAACAGCTCTTTGTTTCAGGTTAAACTGCGGTCAGCCAATTTTAAAGACGACAGAACTAAATATGTTGGGATTTTTCGATTCCCTAAATATGGAGAAAAATGCAAGTCCCAGCATGCTTAGTACATTTGGATGAAAAACCAAGACGTGTTGAAAGACATTTTCTTGATAATCATTTGCTACCTGTTGTCGATCATGATTATAGACAGCTGTAGTGTTTTGTTGTGATATTTATGTCTATACAATCAAAAACATATTTGCCCTTTAATGCACTCTTCCTGACTCGTCATTGGATGGCTGTGCCAGAGGGTGTTTGCACAGCAAGACACATGCACAGCGAGGTTTAACCTCTATTACTAGACACAAAGTAACTCTGTTTATGCTTGCTCTGAGGGAAACACCTTTCTTCTTAGCCACAATGTACAAGGGAATCAAAATAATTTGAATGCAGAATTTAGAGTCAGCCTTATATCCAGAGCTTGTGTTGTTTTTCATACACACCTGCTGTCTGTTGACAAGAAACACAATGCACATAAAATCATTATTATGATGAAAATATTGTTCAGTTTGAACAGGTGCTTTTTGAGAATCTCTAATGACAGTAATCCACTCCACATTCAGGACAATGTCAGAAAATACCGTCTGAAGGTTGCAGGGAGCACCATGTTTAATCTTTAACTCAAAAAGAATGGCGTATGCTGTTTAATATGTAACTCACTTGAGAGTGTGTGCCACATTGAATGTCCCCCTGCACATGTATTGAGAGACAGAAAAGTTGGTGTAGGTCCCACCATTTTAAACAATATGTATAACTGTAAAACTCTCAACAAATCCTCCTGTTGTGTTATTTTACGCTGCGCTCTTACTGGGACAAAAAGGTGGTGACTGGTGCCTCTACGGGTGGCAATAGAATATTAAACATAACTAAATACATTTTTATAAATCCAAAGACTATATAACCAAAAGCTTAGATAAATACATGTGGACCGAACTACTGTGCTTGTTATAATCCTGAATATAGCAAAACCAAAGGTGGTGATGGACGGAGCGTTGACAATACAAGCACTCACTCCAGTCAACTGATCTGGGTATAATCCATCACCGTCCTTTAGCCCACTCTGCCACCCCAGTTCAGACATGGCCATATGCAAATCAGTCTGACCCTGTGCCTCATGGGAACAGTCCAGCCCGAACTGCCAAGCCATGCCTTCCCTGGACCGGAAACAAGCTTCCGAGGACCGGTTTCTGGCATTACAGCCGTCTTCAGCCCGGCTTGCTTGAATCCAGTGGCAAAGTGAGCAAGGGACTCACGTCTGAGCATACCCTGCCAATTTATGGCGAACAAGGCAAAACCAAAGGTGGTGATGGACGGAGCGTTGACAATACAAGCACTCACCCCCAGTCAACTGATCTGGGTTTAATCAAACCCCCCCTTTTGTACCCCCATAATCCTGAATATAACCTTCATGTACAAAAAGAATACCAGAGATGAGTAAGAAAAGCACATTTATAGAGAGATGGACATCCAACTTCTAATTTATACACATTTATTCTCAGATTATCCCTCCTTCGCTACATTAAAATGAGAAACTGTTTCGCACCCAAAGAAGGGGAATGAATATATTCTCCACAGCAGGTTTCCTCTAGAGGTATTTCACTTTAAGGTCCAGCAAGAGACAGCTTTAACTGTCATGTAGAACATCCACACTCAATGCATAGGACAGCCCCACACCATTGGTTATTGTAAGATCCATTCGTGTTTTTAATTATTGCTCATTATTTTAATCAGTGTTCATTACAGCAAAGTGAGGGTGGTCCTTGTTTGTGTGCATTGGGTGTGTTGTCAGTTTATTGTCTTGGCAGTGCAACCTTTTCTACTCCCGTCTGTCATTTTTCTGCAATGATCTGACTGACTATGAAGTAAGCTGGCGGACAGAGAGGCAAAGCAGGAGAGAAGCAGCAGAGGCCCCCTCAGAGCCATCAGGCAATGGCAAGCAGCTGTGTAAGCGGTGCTTCGCCAAAACGATGAGTCAAATATGTTAGCCAACCACTGCTGGGAGTGCTACCGCAAGGTGAGTGCATTTTCCTATGGCCTTTCATGTGAGTGATATTGAAGGAGAGAGAAGGCCTGGCCTGAGACCTCTCAAGTCATGGTCTGACTTAGCCAACCTTGTAGGCTTTGTGCATTGAAGCGGCAATCTGTTATACGAATGGAGAGGGTGGTTGGTTCAGGCCTTGTACTGGTGAAGCTTCTGGCATCCTGTGTCATTTGCCCCATGGGTCCCGCCATACTGCCCTGTTTTGATACCAACAGAGGAGGAGGAGCTACAATTAACCTCCTTATAGCATCGCTAGTTGAAAGGTCTTTGCTGGATGAGCGGTCCCTGGTGAAATGGGGGCTGTTGACAGTTGTATGTGTTTCAGCCCAACGTTAAAAACATCTATGTGAAGACATTTTTTCCAAACATTTAGGTTAATTTTCCGTTTATGTTTTGTTGGTTTCGAGTTCTTGCCATGTTTCCCTTTGATCACAGTAGCCTATCGCTGCAAATTACATGCATGAATTTAGGTAGTGAAGCCCCACATAATCAAGCTGCGTCTTTCCCTATCCTAGATTTGCTTATTCCATGTTATATATTGCTCGGTTGATGTTTTATGTGACATTTGTATCTCAGTACAGGGAAACTTCAAAGTGCCATCTGCTTGATTTAGCCATTCGATCACCTATGCATCTCACCCATCCATCCATCCATCTGCTCACTCATTCATCCACCCATCCACCCTCTCACTTATTCATTCATCCATTCATCTTTCCATGCACTTTCCCACTCATCCATCCATGTTCTCTAACAGGAACAGCAGCTTACCAAATTAGTACTAAGCCAAACCATTGGGAAGGAGAATTGATTAACAAGCCATATCCTACATTGGCCCAATAATAGTCTTTCCCAGTAATCCATTACTAGGTCAAATAAGGCATGGTAACAGTTGGCTTTTAAATCTCAATGATTTCCCTCTTCCCATGCCTGTTCTCAGTTTTAAAATAATGGTCACTCATGATTGATCCTGTTCCACAATATTGTGGAATCACTATATAAATTTGGCCTACAAATTTCGGTGCATATCATAGCCATGGAATTTTCAAACAGCCATCCATTTAGAACAATCATTAATGTTTATGCAGGTAGTGGCCCTAGCCCCCAAGACTTACATGTGTCCAGTCCTCTGACCAGTCAGTCAGTCAATAGGCTTTATTTCGATAAAACATATCTTTAAAAGTATTACATAGCACAACAAGTTAAAAACCAAAACATGTAAAATGCATCCACAAGATTAGATAAAGTAATACAAATGACATCAATAAATTACTTAAGAAGGTCTAGCTACAATGACCATGATTAAACAATGTCATTAAGCCTTTTAGATCTGATCAACCAAGCCCAGCTTAAAACTTTTGACATACCACACACGAACAAGGGCCGGGTGTCGGACGTCAAGATTCGCAGTGTGACTATGTGGTGTCTGGTGCCCAACTCCCTACACAATGGCTTTAGCCACCTAGATCTCGGGGATTTATAAGGGGGGCATTCAAATAGGAAGTGGGCAACAGACTCAAACCTAGACGCACAAAATAAACAAAAAGGTGAGGTTTGGGCCGGGATTTTCCAGCGGGCAGTCAATTCACCCACTGGGAGCATACCTACTCTAAACTTAAAATACAAAGCCCTATGTATAGGTTTTAAAATGATATCAAGATACGGTTCGCGGAGGGCCATGTCCTTAATCCTGAGGAACTCACTGGTTGCTCTACATTGTTTGCAGTCAATGCTACTCTTTTCCAATACCCAATTCCAATAGATATTCTTAAGGACAGCTTTAGGGGGGGCAGATCTAGTAAGCCAAGCTTCCCCAAGCCCCAACTCCCCGAACAGGGATTTAACGTCGCTGAGCCACCTGATTTTGGACCAACCAGCATTGATAATACTTCCAACAGACCTTCCGTATAGCTGGCGAGTTTGGGAACCCTCCACAATCGGGGCCAGAGTAGTAGTGGACGCGGCTTAGCCTGGTCTTTAATTGAGCGGCATCCCATATCAAGTAGTAGGGGTAGCGTCGGGGTACTTGGGAGAGCCATCAGGTCCTTCAAAAATGTGTTCTCGGAACAGGATAGCTGATCAGTATTGTAGGTTCCCCAGAGCTCTGCCCCATATAATGCTGCACTAACACCTCTCGCCTTACATATATCTATCACAGGAGCAATGGGTTTGAAAGAGGACGACCGCTGTTCTTTCAGGAGAGCCCCCACAACCCTCTTGTGGCTTAGCAACATCTTCTGGAGATGGGAGTTCCACCGCATAGTGTCGGTTAGACGGATACCTAAATAATCAAATTCCTTGACCCTTTCCAGGGACACCTGGTTTAATACAGGAGCCCGCCCAGGCTTTTTAGGGAGGTTGAGTACCAGATATTTTGTCTTTTCTGTGTTAATTTTAAGCCCCCTACTTGTGCAGAATGATTGGAAATTATCCAAGAGGCTCTGTAAACCCACCGGGGATTTAGAGATCAGGAGGGTATCGTCAGCGAATAGGAGAGTTGGTATTCTCTTGCCCGCCAGGGATGGTGAGTCAGATGGATTTTTCAAAAGGTACTCCACCACTCCGTTCACATATAATGAGAACAGAGTGGGGGCAAGAACGCATCCCTGACGGACACCCCTATTCACTTGGATTCTGGCAGTCTTATGGCCCTGCTTACCCCACCTGACCTGTGCGAAGTTTCCTGTATGGAGCTTCACCAGTAGAGACAGTATATAAGCGGGCATCCCCAAGTCAGACAGTACCTCCCACAGGTGATCCCGGGGCACCAGGTCAAAGGCAGTCTTTAGGTCAATAAAAGCGAGATAAAGACTGCCTTTGCCTAGTACAACCACCTTCCAGTAAAGGAGCAGCAATCTAAATGACTGCTCTATAGTCCCGGTACCTGACCTGAAGCCTGCATGGAAGTCAGAGAGGATTTTATTGTCATCTACCCACTGGAGCACTCTCCCAAGGACCACCTTTCCTGCAACTTTCTGGGTTGAATCAATTAGGCTTATGGGGCGATAGTTAGCTGGGTCGTCCTGACCCCCCTTTTTGAAGATCGGGATGACCTCAGCTCCCCTCCATGAGTCTGGGATTGCCGCACCGTCATCAGTAGCATTAAGCAAAGATGAAATGAGCCTCCCCCATTCTTTCAGATTAAGGCATAGCAAATCCCCCGGTAGCCCGTCTGGGCCTGCTGCTTTATTTGGGACTAGGGATTTTGTCACATTCTCCACTTCCTTAGCTGTAAGGAAAGATCTTCACTCATCCCGGAGGGGCCCAATGGTGGTAAATTAATCTGCCCCAGCCTTACAACCAAATTGACCAGTCAAGACTCTGCTCAAGCTCAGGAGCTTCCGCCTTTCTCTCTCCATCTCACTCGCTGGATTTCTCTTTCTCTTCACTAGTTCTTTGTCATTTTGTGCCCTTCCCACCTCTGCTTTTTCTTGTCAACCTGACCTGTCTGCTTCAGCATGTATTTTCTGAGTATATGAACGGTAATCCACCACCAGAAGGTGCTCTAGCAGAAATGCATATTCAGTGCTGGGCAGCCCTCTTCAGGTCACAGTTTATGATTTGTCACGCTCCGACAACCGAGCTACTCACTGCCCCTTGTTACCTCCTTGAAAGCCTCCCACTCTGTTAGGGGTAAGGTGGCTGTATTTATATTTATTGTAAAATATGTGTCAATAGTGGTGGCCATATGGGCATGAAAGACTCCATCTTCCAATTAGAGGGGTTTAGCTTCCAAGTCGGGACCAGTGTGGGCACACCCCCCAGGACATGGTGAGCTCCAGGAAGTTATAGTCAGAGAGTGTCTTTCCCAGATTGGTAGTGTGAGTGATGTGGGTCAGCAATGCAGGGGAGTATAGGATACGGTCAATCTATGCATGTAATGCATTTGTTGGGGAGTAAAATGAATATTCCTGCATTCCCGTGTTCTTACTTCACCATGCATCCACTTGCAACCATCCCTGAACCCAAGACAGGAGGGCCCTAGCCTGAAAAGTTGTTGCTGCACCTACATAATTGTGTAGCATGTGTTGGTCCCTGGTACTATAAAGGGTCACAACAGCATCTGTTATGTCCTGTACATTATTATAAATGAAATCAGAAAAAACATATTTTTGTTACCACTCAGCCCCCCTATGGCCAGCATTCCAGTGTCCTGCTCAGCCTAGTAGATCATTGACTGTTTGTGGGGTTTTGGTTGGGAATAGCGCCAGGCTCCTTTCAAAGTCAGTGTGAGTCATGCCATCTGATGACGTTTCATGCTCTGGCAGCGTCCCCTTCCCCAGCAGCATGCCCACAGACTAAAGTACAGCTTGACGGCCCTCCAACATCTTTTCCTGGAAGGGTAGTAAGTCGTCGTCTTGTCGGTTCTGTGTTGTTCGTCGTTCTTTGGTGCAAATTCGCTGTGTATGCAAGGATGGACACCTATACTCCTCAAGAATGGCTAGATCCAGAAAAGTGCTCTCAATCCAGGACAACGCTGCTTCCGGCCCAGAAGAGTCACCACCGCTGCCCAGGGCCCCTCACGTCAACCAAGCATGTGCCTCCAAACCGCGCACGGGACGGGGCAGGTAGCGCCAGGCCGCTATCCTGGGTAGCTCTGTAGTATTTTATCTCAGGCCCATGTAGCCGGCACAAACACTTGTTTGTCCTGGGGGGGAGGAGACACATCGACCCACACAAACTCGGTCTGGTCCAAGTGCAGCATCGCCCCATGCTCCAGAGCTCCACTCACCGAGTAATCAGGGCCACGTGGATCACGCCACCTGCACACCAGGGCACGGCACCAAAGAAATCCCTGGCCTCCTGTGATGAAGTATCGCTCAGCTCAGAGGAGGGAAGAGGGAGATAAACCCCCATTCAGCCTTGGTCAACCTCAACATACACATGTGTGGCACTCACCTCGTACACCCGCTTCGGGGCCTCTGGCACGACCAGGCCCAGGGGAGTCGTCCAGAGGCAGATCATAGCTTGGTGCACCGCTCCTCTACACGAGCACAGCACAAGTCCTTTCCTGGCCAGCAGGTGGACTCCGCTGTCACCGGCAAAGTGCAATTTTAGTTCCTTATAGTTTCAGTCCAAGTGGAAAGCTCCAGCTGGTTCAATCCAGCAGTCAGTGGCCCTCCACCGCCACGGGCCTGACCAGTAGTGTCTCTCCTCCCAGGTCCCCCTGGTGGGAAACCAGGTCTCTGGTGAGCAATCTTGTGCCTGCAGGAGGGTGTGCAGGCTGCCCCCGGCTCCCCCTCTTAGTTGAGACGATTAATAGCCACACCTCTCCTTACATGCGTGGCTGCTCCATGCAGTGGCCTCAAACCCACGCTGATCATGCAGGGTGATCACCAGCATTGCAGCCTCGTCTTTTGAGGGTCCAGCATTCATCAGATGTAAGATATCAACCAGGTGTCTGGTTGTCAGCCGGATCAGGCCCGCGTAGTTCGCCCTGGTCAGTTCAGTGGGCCACCGCGGTATCTGCGTGTGTGCTCACCCACAGGAACAGTAACCTAATGAGTCCAGCGCACCACTGCCGGTCCCAATCCCACAGGGAGCCCACCCACCCCAACGCCAGTACTCAGATGTCAAGCGAGCGGTTTCACCCCCAGGATATCAGCAGCATCCTGTTATGTGTACTTGGGGCTTACAGCTCAGTAAGGTGGGTGATTTGGCTGGATTGGCAGGCCCAAGAGCTCTTCTCTCATGCGTCCGCCATCTTCGGCCTAGTGCTTTGAAGACTTTCAGCTACAAACCAACAAATGTTCTACAAGGATCTAAATTTCTAAAGTGAAAACAATTTTTTGGTCATGGGTTTCAAACGTTATGTGTGAATGCTTCAATCATTTGGAAAATTCAAGAAAAATGTACACCCAAAACTGTAAATATTGCAATTTTATATTGCATCAGAAGATTCCAAGAGACTGATATATAAACCAAATGTGCTCCAATTGACGGTGCAGTGAAACATGAACGTCAGTGACTCATACCAAATAAATGAAAAACAGTACAAACATACACAATATTTACAAAATGTACAAAGTAAGGGCCAAACCCAACAGTTACAAACATAATGTAAAGTACATCTGAGTTCAAATATCCAACATTAAATGATCTATGTACACCCATCAATAGACCTCGTTCCCCCCCTAACGGAGACATCATCAGTGATGTCATCAGTGATGCCATCAGTGATGTCAGTGACCATGTCATGAATGATGTAATATGCGATGTCATCAGCAATGCATTGCGGGGGCGCGAGTTATAGTTAGCTGAACTAACTATAACAGCTGAATTCCTCTGGTTTGTATGAGTGAAATGTCCAACTAACTATAACTTCCTTGAAGCCTGTGGTTTGTGCAGCGAATTTCTAAGGTTTTTTAAATGCTAATTTCTAACTATAACGTCCCTTAAACCTATGGTTTTTTCTGTGAATTTCAAAGGTTTTTTAAATGCTAATTTCTAACTATAACGTCCCTGAAACCTATGTTTTTTTCAGTGAATTTCGAAGGTTTTTTAAATGAGAATTTCTAAGTATAATGTACCTCAATCCTATGCTTTTTAAATTGACTACATATATATATATTAATTAAACAAAAGTTGAGAATAATTTATAATTAGGAAAATTATATTCATTCTATTTTTAAAAATATTATACAGAAATTGCGCATGCTTCGGGCACCCTACATGATAGCTGCGTGCATAGCCATTTTAGAAGCAGCGCGGGGGTCGCGGCTTTGTGTAATATGGAACGTTTGAAATATCTTTAAATCAATTATCAATAAAAGTTTTGCTTTAAGTGTTTGTCTAATTTTATTTACAAAAGATATAAATACATTTTTTCAGTATACTCAAACGATACAAAATTTTCTGTATGCACTATGTATGAGCGTACGGTGCACGACCACTCCCCGCATGTGTTTATGGGATAGAGCTGTCCTCGCGCCGGGGTCGCAACTTTGTCGTATTTTCAAAGTTTAAAAAATTACTTTTGAAAGTCTGAATATTAGATTAGAGTAAATCGTTTTGATAATATACTTACTAAAATAGTATAGAAACTTTTATTTATAGTTTATATTCATATATGCAATATTGCACGGGTGCATGAAGGGTGCGTGACTTAGGTGCACACCCAACGCGACTTCATGTCATTAGAAAAAAAAGAATCTGATTGGTTTACATCATTTTCATTCTAGGACAGGAAGGATCCACCCCTGTGAACTTCCCTTTTTCTATACTATTCATAGAGAGAAGACCTGTTTATTGCTCCTCTGCCTTTTATATTTGTTATGTGTCTTTCTTGATTTTTGGGTCAACAACATTGGCTTCTAATCTTGTATCAGTGGATCCATTGGCGGTGAAGGAAGTGCAACAGATGGTGCAGGACAACAGGAAGAAAAGGGATAGTATTGTGTGAGCCTTCTTCACAGTTTCTGAGAGAGAAAAAAGGTCAATGCACGGAAAGTTGCGTGCATTATTTGCTCCAGAATTTTGTCAAGAGGGTCAGAGAAAAAATATTCCTGTGGCACCTCCAGTATGAAGAAACACCTAGAAACCTTGCACCCTGTCTATCTTTCAAGGGAAGAACAAAGGAGGGAGTTAAATGCTGCAGCACAGCAAGAGCCTAATGCACCTTCTACTTCAAGACAGCAAGTTGCAGCTGCTCCAAGGGCCCACATCATGCCTGAACTCGGATGCAACTATATGCTACAAGAAGTGTAATTTACAACTTTGCATTGCTGAACAATGCCTAAAGGTCTTTAGTGCTGCATTGAAAGCACACAAATGCTATTTTTTATGTGCTTCTGTTTAAGTTAAAGACTGTATTTGTTGGTTCTCATTTTTCAGTTTAAAAAAAATCTAAAACACACAAAATCTTTTTAAAAAGTTTAAAAATACAAAGAAAATTCCAAATTGTTTAAAAAAAACAATGTCTCTTACGGAACCAATACCATTGGTTAAAAAAAAGAAAAATTACCTGAGTGATTGCATGAGAGTATGGAGACTGTGTGGGTGATTGGTGAACTGCTAGACCACTGCTTCGGTATTTTATGAATGTTAGGGTAGTGGCAATGTGATTGAATGAGTTAATGGATAGTAGCTGGGTGATTGGAGGTGTGTATGAGGAGTGAGAGGGTGATTGCTGGACTGCATTGTTACTACCTGGTAAAGGAAATTGTGTTTGAGCAATGTCTAGGTGGTTAGAGAACTGTATGGGTAGTGCACGTGTGATTACAGCAGTGCATAAGTTAATGCCTGGGTCATTGGATGAGTGCATGGGTAGTGACTAGATGATTAGAGAACTGCAAGGAGAGTGCATGGTGATTTTATAAGTGCTTGGGTTTTGGTGCAGTGATTGGAAAAGGACATGGGACTGGCTAGGTGATTGGAGGAGTGCATAGGTAGTAACAGGGAGATTACTGAACTGTATAGGTAGCCCTCAAGGGATTGTAGAAGTGCATGCGCTAGTGCCTGAGTCATTGCATGAGTGCATGGGTAGTGACTGGATGCTTAGAGTACTGCAAGGAGAGTGCAGCGTGAATTAATAAGTGCTTGGGTCTTGGTGGAATGATTGCAGAAGAACATGGTGCTGCCTGGGTGATTGGATGAGTGCACAGGGAGTGACAGGAGGAATGCTGGACTGCATGGGTAGTGTTCTATGGATTGTACCACTGCATGAGTTAGTGCCTGGGTCATTGCATGACTACATGAGTAGTGACTGGATGATTAGAGTGGTGCAAGGAGATTGCATGGTGAATTTATAAGTGCTTTGGTTTTGCTTAATTGTTTGGATAACAACTTGGTACTGCAGGGAGATTGTAAAGAGTGCACAGGGAGTGTAGCAGTGCATGTGTTAGTGCATTGGTCTTTGCATGACTACATGGGTAGTGACTGGATAATTAAAGTCCTGCAAGGAGAGTGCATGGTAAATTTATAAGTGCTTGCGTTTTTGGTAGAGTGATTAGATGAGTACATGGTGCTGGCTGGGTGATTAGAAGAGTGCACAGGGAGTGACAGGGGGGTTGCTGGACTGCATAGGTTCTACCTGAGTAATTGGAGGAGTGAATGAGTAGTGTGTAGGTGGTTAGAGGTCTGCATGGAAAGTGCACAGGGGATTGTAGCAGTGCATGAGTTAGTGCCTGGGTTACTACATGAGTACATGCTTGAGAGGCTTTCAACATGAAATTCTCCTAGGTGCTGGGGCCCAACCAGTATGTTGCAAGGTGAGAAGTGTGTCAATAGCTCTTAGAGAAGAAATGCAAAAGTAAATTGAGAAGCTCAGAGAGGAGAGAATAATTGAAGAAGTTGAAAGGACAGATTGGCTTGCCCCGGTAGTTGCAGCTTGCAAGTCCAATCGCCTCTGTATGGACTTAAGGCACCTAAACAAGAACATCATAGTTGATAGGTATCCTCATCTGAATATTTAGGAACTATTGTTGTTGAGCGTACCACCAGGTTGAGTTGAAGTAATCCTCCAGAGACTACACTGCATTTGTCACTCCTTTTGGTATGTTTAGATACATTCGGATGCTGTTTGGCTTAGTCTCAGCAGCCTCAGTCTTTCAACTTGCCATGGAGAGAGTTTTAAAGGGTTTTGATGATGTATGTATGTACCAATATGATATTCTTGTGTTTGGAAAGGATATGGAGGAGCACAGTTTTCGTCTTAGGAATGCCTTGAAAAAATGGGATGATTTGAATCTCACTAACAGAGCAGAGAAATGCCACTTTGCCACTACTACCGCCAATTATTTGGGACATACCATTACTGGGGATGGAATAACGCCTAAAGCTGATCTGGTGAACACCATCTCACGCATGAGTTCCCTCTCTTCACGGGAGGAGCTGATGACATTTTTGGTGATGATTGAGTATTACAACAAGTTTGTTGAAAAGTTTGCTGATTTGAGTGTGAATATGAGGCTGTTGTTGAGGAAGGTTGTGGTGTTTTTAATGGAATAAAGCATGTGAAAATGAGTTTATGCTTTTGAAGGAGAAGCTCAATGTGGCTCCCACGTTGAAGAAATTTGACCCTCAGAAACGATCGGTAATCACTGCTGATGCTAGCCTTAAGGGCTTAGGTGTGGTGCTATAGCAGAGAGGGAGCGAGGGCATGAACATGGTCATTTCTGTGTCACATGGGTTAAATGAATGCTGAATCGAGATATTCAGTGATTGAACGCAAAACTCTTGCAGTATTCTGGGTGATTAAAAAGTTGAAGAAGTTTCTTTGGGGTGTGAAATTTAAAGTGAGAACTGACCACAAACTCCTCTTTGAAATAATCATTAGGAAAGGAATTGACTTAGTGACAAAAAGGATAATTAAATGGGTGATCCCTCTGCATGAATTCAATCTGACATGAGATATATACCAGGGGTAATGAATGGTATTGCTGACACATTGTCAAGATTGGTTTCAAGAGAGTATGATGGACAAGAGGATTGTGATCAGTTTGATAATGAAGCTGAATTTGTGTGTGCGGTCGAAAATTGTGTTATTTTGGAGTAGCACTGGTGAGAAGAGTTGGATGCAGATTCAGTACTTAGGGGCAGATTACGATGGAGGATTTTCCGCATCCTCCGGGCCGGCGGAAGCCACCGCCGGCCCAGAGGATGCGGAAAATCCTCTGCGGACCCACCAAAGACCCACCGCCACATTAGGATGGCTGGTGGGTCCTGGTTTAAGTCCGCCGCTTTTCCGCCGCTGTTGGCTTACAACCGCGGCGGAAAAGGCCTAATATGGTGGCGGTGTCTCTCAGACACCGCCAGACATATTAGGATGGCCGTGAAAACATGCTTTTCCGCGGCGGCCGAGGAAAAGCATGTAGATCTTCACCTCGGGGGCCCGTAGCGGGCCCCCTGGGTGAAGGGGTGGGGTGGGGGGTGCACATAGGTCCCCCCTGCATTTGTATCGCAGGTGCCTGCCGCTTTTTGCATCCAAATGCAATGTATGCATTTGTAACATTGCGGCGGGTGCAGCTTGAAGCCGCACTGCCGCAATGTTACAAATGGAGGATGTGACCGCCAGGGTGGCGGTCACATCCAATTGGACAGGAGGGAACTCCACATGCCCATGCGGAGGTTTCCTCCTCCTCTGTGATCGCGGACGGACTCAAGTCCGTCCGCGATCATAATGGGCCCCCTAGTGAGGTGTTGTTTCTTGTAATGAATGGTTGGCATACCAAAAGGCAAGGCTCCAATGGATGTAATGTGTTTTGGGGAGTAAAAGATGAGTTGGGGACATGCAGGGATCTTTTGTTTCGAGGTACTCGTCTAGTACCTCCTGCCAAGCTTCACGAGAAGTTAATTGATTAACCCATGTTTCCCATCTGGGTATGTCTAAAACAAAGGAGATTACACTCCTATTATTGGTGGCAGGGGATGGATTTACAGATTGAAAGGGTTGTACAAGATTGCTTACCATTCTCCCTGAGTCAGAAGTCTAAGAAGTCAAGGGTATAGCCCATGGTGGTCAGAGCACACCCTTCTGGACCATGGAAGGAAATTGCCCTAGACAGCCTTGGTCCTATTCATGGTGAGGGTCAGCAAACTTGTTTGATTGTGGTTGTGGCTATGCTTTCACAGTGGCCTGAGGTGTGCTTGACAATGGGAGTTGAAACCAAGCATGTTATTGCATTTCTGAAGAGTCCAGTGTCAAGGGAAGGTAACTCAGCGACCCTACTAAGTAATAATGGAGATGGAAAAATTGTTGAGGATGCGTTGAATAAAACATAAGAGGTGTGCTCTCTATCATCCCGAGACAAATAGTATGGTGGAGAGATTTACTAAAGTCCTCAGGAAACTATTGTTCTGGCAAAGTCTAATTCCTTGAATTGGAAGGAAGAGGTGGAGAAGAAAATGTAAATGTACACATTAAGCCCTCATAGTACAACAGGAAAGTGTCCTTTTGAACTGTTAAGGGGAAGGTCTCCAACCACCATGGTGGAGCCATCATGTGTTTGAAACTATGAAGTTGTGGTAAAAGGGATGAGTCTGCAAAAAAGCGGGTGTGAAAGGGAGGTTAAAAGAGTGCATGCCAGGAAGGCTGTAAAATAAACACTAATTGCAGTGGGTGACATAGAAATTACCAAGTGCTCTGAATAGTGTTGAAGTTGGTCCAAATTTTCTAAACCTATTCGGGTTATCAAAGTCTTTGATAATGCTTTAAAGATACAGGATCGCCGCATTTGGAGCCTTGGTAGGATAGTGGCATACAATGGTTCGCTTAGTCTTGCTGGGAAGAGGAGGGTGGGTGGAGAAATGGAACGTGACGGGGTTATAGTTGATGCTAGTATGAGGTTTGGATCAAGGATTTCCTTTAGGGTGGTGAGGAGACAGTCTTATTTTTGAGATTTTGTTCAATGATTTCTTTATATTTCAGTATTCAGCATTTATGGTTCCATGTTTTTATGTGAAATGCTATTTGAGTTTCTCGGTTTCTCAAGATGCAACTTTTGCTATGTTTTCCTTCTATAGATATGTTAAAAGTTGTAGTTTGTTATAGAAGGGAGGTGTATGGTATCTGGGTTGTGGACAGTGAGGTCATTCCTCAAGTGGCAATAGAATGTAGTCACTGGAATGGCATCTATGTCATTACAGTAACTGGAATGTTATGATTCAAAGGGAATCAGCAGTTGCCCAGGGATCTAGGTGGGAGATGGATGGGATTCTCTTCCTGTGGAATAAACGCTACTTATGTTCACAATGTTTCTCCTATAATCATTGATGACCCATCACCCATGGATCTTACACTCAGATTGAACCAAGTCTGCCTGAACAATCTCACCATTGCCTTTGTTCCTATAAGAGCCGCTCCATGAATCTGCCTCGCAATTGGGTTTAACAGACAATCCAGCAACATCACCACATGATCAGTCGAAACTCATATGTCACCTTCTCCCTTCTCACAACCCGCTCTGATCCCACTTGTTTGTTCCTGATCTGTGGCTTCCATTTGCAAATGCCTGACTTCATCCCATGTGTCTGGGACAGCTAGCATCATTTTTAGTTCAGTCCTCTCTGCATTCTCACCAACAAATTCCCCATTGAAAATACAAGTGCGTGTAGCACAAAAACAAGCAAATTCATCCATATAGCGATTTAATGTTGTGACAAAGTCGTACCCCTTCCCATGGGCTGCACACTTAACAACAGCCACTTCCTTTGGTAACTGCAATGCTTCCAACAGTTGTCTCATACATTCCTTGTTGATAATGGGAGACCCTGATGATGTTAGGAACCCTCTCTGCAAACATAGATGTCTGAAGTCATGAACCACACCAAAACCATACTGGCTATCAGTGCAGATGGTGACTTGGATCTGCTAAGAGAAATGATATGCATGGGTCACGGCAACAACTTTTTCCTCTTGCGCGGAGTGTACTCCCTGTAAACAGGCAGCTTCCACCAATCCAGAGATGATATATACAGTAAATGCTGCTCTCCGATTACTTTCATTGTCTATTAGACATGAACCATCAACAAAAAGGACCTGATCAGGATCTGACAATGGTTCTTTGACAGGGTCAGATCTCAGATTGGTGCAAAGCTCGGTGACATCTAGATAGTCATGGTCTTCACAAACTTCCCCATCAGCATTTGGAACTGGCAACAAGGTAGCAAGATTTAACACAGAACAGCGCTTCAGAGTTACATTCTCTGCAGCAAGCAAGACCTGTTCATATCTTGTCAAACTGTTATGAGACTAATGCTGTGTTTTTGCCCTCGTCATCAAGTCTTTCAAAACTAGTTTGCCACTAACTTTAGCTGCTGTCTTGAAAATTTCATGGTGGTCTGTCAAGAAAAAGGGGGTGGGGTCCCAAAACGCATTTCCCCCATGTTAATTTTCCATCTGAACTTAAGACACAGCCCAAACTGCTGATAGGAATTACACCAAATTCGTCAGAAAGGTAGCTATTGGTCTAGAAAGCGACCTTTTTGTCAAATGGTTTAAATCCGTTCAGTAGTTGCAGAGTTATTTAAAAAAGATTCTGGTGTATACATAGGGATGCAGAAGATCCGAGACCCCTCCCGATCTCATACTTCTAACCAGGAGGTTTTGGCAGCCATCTTGTGACTCAGTTGAACTGAGTCACAGGAAAAAATGTTTTAAAAAAAGAAAAGGGGGCAGGGTAGAAACTCTCTTGGGCCCCCTCAGAGCCAAAAAAAGCATTTTTTTAAAATAATTTTGCCAGGAGTCGTGTTGAATCCACGAATTGTGATGAAAAAAACACAAAAAAAGAAGCATGGGGTCCTGCACTTTGTTAATTATCAGTCCCCAGGTGGGCCAGGTCCTGGGGTATTATGCAAAAATGGAGGGGGGCACACGGGCCTCCTTTCCTGGGCCTTATTATGCCACAGGGACCACCACCTCCCTGGGGCTTTTTTTAAAATATTAATCCAGGGGAGACCCATATCGCCTTTCTCGCTGCCTCCGGGACCACCACCTACCCGGGACTTTATTGTCAATCAATGCGGGGTGGGTTCTTAGACCCCCCTCTGTAGTGTTAGGGGCCACTACCATGCCAGGGCTTTCATTTGAGAAAATGTGGGGGGCCATGCAGACCCCCCCACAGCCCAGGGAACTACCACCTCCCTGGGGCTAATAGGAAGAAAGGAGGAGCCCTGCGCAGCCCCCCTAGTGGAACCAACATGGCTGTGGGGACTGCCACCCCCCAGGACTGGCTCCCCCAGGAAAGTGCAGGTTCCTATGGCTTGGCAGGAGCATTACTGCTCACACCAAGCCATAGCTAATGATGCTCTGCTTCTAGCAAGTGAGAGCAGAAACAATGTGCTTGATTACGAGAAGTGGAGTAGAATTTCATTTGGACAAAGGGAGCTGCAAGCAATGACTGCTCCCACAGGATGTGGGGATCTGGCAGGGACCGTGGGGGCCCTCAGGCCTCCCCTGTGGCCCCTGTTGTGAGAAACTGGGTGCCCTGGCCCAGTAGTGTGTCCATTTCCCTGAGAATGGGGTCAAAATCAGTCAGGAAGAGGGGCTGCATGGCCTTCCTCCCATATTTAAAAACAAGGAAAGGGCAGGACACAGGGATGGGGTCCCCTGGGCCACAATTGGCCCAGGGAAGGGAAGCCACGCAGCTACCCTTACTTTATTTTTTTCGTTTTAATTCAAGGAAAAGTCCGGTCCCTGGAGAATGGGGTCCCCAGGGCTGTAATCAGCCCGGAGAGGGGGGGCACACGGCCCTCCCTTCCGTTATAATGCAAAGAGAATACAAAAGCGACGGGCCCGATGCTGGAGCCCCACTCCCTTTCTGCACCATTCTACAATCGCACCCAAAGGAGAGCTGTTAGTTGGGGGATAAAGTCCCCTTGGCGGCTGAGGGTCCTTGGGGGCCTACAAGACCTCCTGTTACCTCCAATTAGTCCCCCACAGTGGGATTATTGAAAGGTGGTCAGAAGCCACACATCCTTTGCAACTGCAAACGCGCCTCCCAGTACACTGATGATGGGGGATGAAGCCTCCTTGGATGCTGAGGGTATTCCAGTAAGTCCCACAGACCACGATTGCTGAGAGTACTTTGAAGGCCATTCCCCTTTACTCTACCACTCCCCAAACAGGCCTCCTGGGGCACTGTTGGTTGAGGGATGACATCCCCTTGGATGCTGAGGGTCCCTGGGAGCCAACAAGCCCTCCTATTACCTCCAGTAAGTCCCACACAGATGGATTTCTGAGAGGTCCTCAGAGGTCATGCCCCCTTTCTCCACCACTCTGGTAACATGCCTCCTGGTGCACTGCTGGTGAGGGATGAAGTCCCCTGGATAGATGCTGACGGTCCTTGGGGCCCAACATGCCCTCCTGTTACCTCCAGTAAGTCCCACAGTGCATAATTGCTGAGAGGACTTCGGAGGCCATGCCCCCTTTCTCCACCACTCTGTAAAAACAACTCCTGGTCCACTTTTGGTTGGGGGTGAAGTCCCCTTGGCTCCAGAAGGTCTTTTGGGGCCAACAAGCCCTCCTGTTGCCTGTAGAAAGTCCCACACTGCGGAATTACTGAGAGGTGTTAATATAACATGCCCCCTTTCTACACCACTCTCCAAATGGACCTCCTGGTGTACTGCTGGTTGGAGGATGAAGTTCTTTTGGATGCTATATATTTATATATATACACACACACACCAACACTCACACACACACACATATTTATATTCACCCAAAAAACAAAGGTTACAGGGATGTTATAGTTAGGAATTGGAATTAAAAAACAATTTAATTCACTGAAAAAAACAAAGGTTACAGGGACATTATAGTTAGGGCCAGGTTTCAGTCGTACAAAACCAGTAAAATTCAGCAGTTGTAGTTAGCTAACAATGCACTACTTATGATCTCATATATTATATCACTCATGACATGGTCAGTGACATCACTCATGAAATTACTTGAGGTAACAGGAGGGGTAGTTGACCCTCAAGGATGTTTACTCCAGTAAGTCCCACACAGCGAGATTGCTAAGAGGTCTTCAGAGTGTATACCCACTTTCTCCACCACTCTGCAAAAGCACCTCTTGGTGCACTACTGGTTGGGGGATGAAGTCAACATTACTCCTGAGGGGCCTTGGGGGCCAAGAAGCCCTCCTGGTATCTCTAGTAAGTCCTAAACAGCATGATTCCTGAGAGCTAGTTGTAGGCCCAGCCCCTTTCTCTATCACTCTGCAAATCTGCAGTTAGCTGAGCTAACTATAACCTATACACCCGCAATGCACTGCTTATGACCTCACATATTAATTCACTCATAACATGGTAAGTGACATCACTGATGAAATTTCAGATGTCATCAGTGATGTCATGCATGATGTCACTGACCATGTCATGAGTGATGTAATATGCGAAGTCATAAGCATTACATTGTGGGGGCATAAGTCATAGTTAGCTCAGCTAACCATAACTGCTGAATTTCTCTGGTTTCGTGAAAGTGAAATGTCAGTCTTGTTTTCTGTGTGGAAAAAAAAAAATATATATATATATGTATATGTACATGTACATCAACAATTCCTCCTTTCTCAATAAAAAGATGTGCACCGGCTCAGGCTGTGTCACATTCAAATTTCTTTTAATTCATGAAGGTATACAGAGGCAAGAGGCTCACTTTCTCAACGTTTCTGGTCAGAAGAGCCTTGATCACGGGAAAGTCTCACTGTTTTTCAAATCGTCCACATGATTCTTTCAAAACGTAGGCCGTGTTTTTTCTCAGAGTGCGCAAGGGAACTAGTAACATACTTTAAATGAATAGAGAATAGGGCATTTCAATAAATGTCATTTTTGTATTCAGCGCTAAAAATATTCTTTCCAATTAATGTTATTCCCGTTGCGAAAAAGTCCAGTGTGCCTAAATGCACTTTCCGCTTTTATTTCTTTACTTACACTTTTAAAAGCAACATCAGCCAGCAATGTAGGAATATATTCCGTTTGCATCCCTTACTTTCCACACACTGACAAATCCTTTCTTTTCTCAGAAGGCATTTAGTAGTAGTAAAGTAAGAACTCCTAACTTTACTACTACTACTAAATGTCTTTTGTGAAAACCTAAAGTCGTAAAGTTAGGATTTTGTCTCAGTTTAGTAGTAGTAAAGTTAGAGGAGTCCTAACTTTACTACTACTAAATGCCTTCCATGAATACCAAAAGTAGTAAGTTTAGGATTTTATCTCAGATTAGTTCTGTGAATCGGCTCCAAAGATATTTGTTAATCATTTTCCCTTTCCAGTTGTCTCAAACTTTTAATCAAGGACAAGTTAGCGATTGCTGTGTTCTCCTCTGAGATTTCTGGAACCTCTACTTCACTCAGACTTGTGTTTGGTTTTTGTTGAGAACATGCACCTTCAGAAGCTTTAATTTCCTTACAAATTTAAAAACATGAATTCAGTTTGCACATAGTTTAATGGACATTCTGGACAGTTAGATAATCCCAACAATAAAATATCTATCTCAGATCTGGTTAAAACAATGTCCGACAAGTTAATATTAGAATTTTCATTGTGATCTCCTTTCATTTTGACCTCCCTGAGTTTTTGATATTTTTGTTATGTTTATCTGACTCTGTTCCGCTGTTTCCTCCACCTGTCTCTTCATCTTTCTGCTTTTAAGTCCTTGGATTCCTTGGTCTCAGAGTTTGCAGGCGGTCTAATCTTAAAAAATCCAGCTCCTTTGTGATGGAGATGACTTTAGTTGCTGCACCTCCTGTCACTCCTTTCTTTTGACTTGGCTCATCATTATCAGTTTGAAGCACTGAGGTTGAAATGGGGTCCCTGGGGCCAAAATCGGGCCACGGCAGGGGGGCTGTGCAGCCCCTCCACCCCCATTAAGTTGTGGCTGACCCTGAATGATGAGGTCCCTGGTGCCGTTCTGGTCCTGATGTTCATTTCACAGGAGTTTAACCTCAACAGGAAGCATTTACAAATGTTTACATAGCAGGGGCCCACATTGAAGCTCCACGTCCGTAAAGGACAAATTATTCTAACTCCAGGGTTGGCAAAGAAAATTAGTTTTTGGGGTAATTCCATATTGAAAAATGATCTGAAATCCTTTGTGGGGCAACTATATCATTGATCTATTGGAGCACAATCTGTATGTGACTGACAAATGAGTTATTTGTTGTCCTGTCGTGGTGAGAGCTGAGTCCTTGGTTGTCCCTTTACATTGCTAGGAGTATGCAAAAGTGGAAATCACTTGAATGCCTCACTGTATGGTCCTACCCACCTTTGTAGGAGCCAGAGGTTTACCTGCCTTTTGCCAGGATGGACAGCTTAACATGCAGCCTCCCCAGGGCCTTACCCACCAGTTATAGTGAGGAGTTCTTGATACCGAGGAATATGAGGACATCACCACCAAACAAAGAATCACTTACTTCATATAGTTAAGAGGAAGGACCCTTGTTTGGGGAGATTTATATCTTTGAACTTTTGCTGTCTTCTTTATCAGAAGAATCATGTTATCACAAATTTCTGGATAAAGACGCACCAGGATCAATCAGATTACCAAAACAAACACAAGGTCACTGGTGACATTTCCTCATGCTCCACTACACAGCTCTAATGTAGAAGACATACTGTACATTTACCCAATGAGACAGCGCATAGTAATTAACCAGTAAAAAGAACTCCACTTGCGTATATATTTTGTGAAAAACTATGGACTCTTGTTGGAAAAAGAGCAGGTATGGTTCTTTTGTGGCCAAGTCACTAACACAGCTACTGACACACTCACACAGATACTCACAGATATACTTAGACACTATCTCAGACAATTATATACGTACTCACAGACCTATACAGATACTCACACAGGCACTCACAGACCTGTTCAGATTCTCATGCACCCACTCACAGACCCACTCAGACATGCACACACACAAACCCACTCTGACACTCACACAGCCATTTATAGACCCACTCAGAGACTCACACACCCACTCACAGATCCATACAGACACTCACATAGCCACTCACAGACCCATTCAGATCCATTCAGATATTCATGCACCCACTCACAGACCCACTCAGACACATATACACACAAACCTGCTCTGACACTCACACAGTCATTTATAAACCCACACAGAGACTCTCAAACCCACTCACAGACCCATACAGCCACTCACCCAGCATTTCATAGACCCACTTAGAGACTCACACACACCCTCACAGACTGACTCACACTATCATGGAGGCACTCGCAAACATACTGAGTCATGCTCACATCTACTCAAAGACCCATGGAGACACCTATTCAGACACTCCTGCACCCTCCCAGACACTCATGCATCCACTCACACACCCACTCAGATACTCACACACCCACTCATGCACCCAGTGAGACAATTATGGAGCCACTCCCAGACCCAGAAAGACACTCACATACCCCTTTTGACATACATGCACTCGTTTGCACACCCACTGAGACACTCATGCACTTAATCACACTCTCAATCTCAAAGGTTACAGCTAGGAAAATATTTTTAAAATAGAAGGTTACCTTCTATTTTATAGTTAGGCTCACGTTTCACTTGTACTAAATCAGTGAAGTTCAGTAGTTCTAGTTAGCTGAGCTAACTATAACTTAATCCCCCACAATGCACTGCTTATAACATATCACATATGACATAACTGATGAAATCTCAAATGACATCACTAATGACATCATCCAGTGAGTGTGAGTGTTTTCCAAAAGTTTATTAGTTTTCAACATATATACCAAGGTACTAAAACATAAAAATAGTATAATTTCTGTATTACTAATGAGTGATACTATTTCTACCATCATTTCTACCCCCAGCCCCCAAGACCCAGCCATGTGCCCTTGGTGCCCTGTTCCCAGTCAGGGCACCCAGTGCGCAGGATGGGGAACACTGGGGAGCCTCAAGACCCCCACGGTCCCAGCCAGCTCCCCACCTCCTGCGGGAACCGGCATTGCTCTTGCACGCAGGGAGCTGCTGTCAATGCAGCTACCTGCATAAAAGAGCAATGTTTAATCTCTTTCCCTGCCCGCATGTCCATGGGCAGGGAAGGAGATGAAAACTCTGCTTCCAGCAAGCAGGAGTGTTTTGACAGCTCCCGCTTGCTGGAAGTGGATTGTTGGCTTCTACTTGGGAGGAGCTTTAAGCTCCCACCAAGCAATAGCAAACAAATATGTCTCAGAGGTGGGGTCCATGGGATATAGCAGGAGCCGGCCCAGGGGGGGGAGGGTCAAGAAGAAGAGCTGTGCTTCCCCCCTGCTTTACAATGCATGGTCTGACCTGGGGAGGTGGTCTTCGTGGTCAGAGGCAGGCAGGTTGTAGCGACGATTCTGGGACAGCTGGGCCACTCACAGAGATGGTCTCAGGGGTCTCGATGTTCCTCAATAGGTGCTTGCTTCCTAGGCAGTTGGAGTTCAGATTGGACTCTTCTTCATGGTGTCAGTTGTAGAGGGTCCTGTGCCTTGGGTATTGCTATGGCACAGCTCTGGTAAGTCCTGGTGTTCTCTCACTTGGTGGAGGAACAGATCTGACCCTTGGTAGCTAGTGTACAGCTTCTTGTTTGGTTGCTGGGTTGGTGTTGCCGGGGAGTGGCAAGTCGGTAAGTCAGACTCTGCAGGTTCAGTGCCAGATGTTGCAATGGAGTCGTTTCTCAACTCCAAGGGAGTTCCCTGGCAATTGTTGATGGACTGGAGCTGCTACAGGGTTCTTAGAGACCTCAAAGCAGCAGGATGAGTCAACACACAACAATGGTCGAGTCCCTTGAGGCAGCTGGCAGGGATTTACACCAAAACCCTGCAGGTGGTACTCCATTCTTCGGTCAGCAGCTCTTATTTATCCATTTTCTTCTTAGATCTATTGAATCTGGATTTCATGGCCTATGGGTGCCACCTAAATACTAAATTTAGAGGTAAAAAAAGGGGGTGTCAGGTAGTGGCCAACGGGTTACCTACCTTTAGGGTGTCTATCCCCTTTCTGTGACCACTTCCTGTTGGAAGTGGCACACAACTGACCCTGATAGTCTAAGTCCTTCCATCCCAAGATGGAGGAATTTGAAAAGTGGAGATCACATCATCCTTAGGGGTGGGGTGGGCACACCTTCTAATCTAACTAATGTTCCTACCTGTCTTCCCACCAAAAGTGGAGCAGGACAGAGGGATTGGCAGCCTTCACTAACTGGAGATGCCTGGGTTGCATTACAATGGCGGCATCACCTTTGAAGCTTCCCACCTTGGAAGGCTATGTCAAAAGAGGCACTTTCCTACAACAACCATATTGGTTAATAAGTAAAGCACCTCTAACTGCAATTTATTATCGTTCAGTATGGCGTGTTAATGATCGCACTGCAGGGATCCAAGTGTAAACCCTGTGAGTAATGCCTGTGCTGATGATTCCATGTAGCTATCATCCCACGATCTCTGGTCACTAAACAGAAATACTTAATAATGATGTATGGAGCCATGTAGTCACGAGATGCTCACATAAGCCACCATGTAATGTTACATCATGGTCTTGTGCATAAAAATGTACTTGTCACTAGTGATAGAGGATAACTACACAAGTGCTATAATCAAGTTATGGAATCTCCCACTATCATGATAATAACTCCACCATCTGTGCAATGTGGTGCTAATCATAGGCATTTAAGAATCTACTTACGGGGGGCGCGATCACGTGCCATGACAAGATGGTGGCTTTGTGTTGAGCTCCCCTCAGATGCGGAGCTCTTTACATCATTACAGTCCTTCTCACCTGCGTTGGAGGGACGAAACCTCCATTTTGATGTTCCCGATGGGTGAAGGAACATTTGGAGCTGCTCCGGCTTCTTCAAAGCCTCCTGTGTAACCCATGGCAGCGGCAGTGAATTTCTCCACATAATCGCGAGCGGCCGCCATTTTGAGCCTGCCGCTCATGTCTATCGACCTCCTGCTGAGGTAAATCTGCCGTTTTGGTCACACAACGCTCGGCAATGATTTTTTTTCCCCCTCTTCTCTCTATTGTTATGATGACAGCTCATATTCTTATATAATGGCATTTATATAGTCAGCAATGCCTCCTTTTACTGGCACATTTTGGTTTGACTGAGCTTCTGCTCTCTTTTTTCATATATTGCTCATGTGGGTGTCTCACATCATTGGCTTCTCTTTATGCTACTTTTTTTTCACATTGACTTTGCCTAATTTACATGCGCACACTTTCTGAGCAGATTTTTTTTCAGAAGACGAGTGTGTTTTCGTTGCATATGGGCAGGTTCAGACCTTCAATAAAAGTGATTTATCCTCCTTCTCAATGTTCCAAGATGGCGAGTGATGTTTCAACTCCTGTCAGAGCTTCATCCTCTGGTACAAAACCTAAGAGAGCTAAAAGTGACTGCCCCTCACCCATGTTATCTTCTCATATCCCTGTCCTTGATACTATGCTTGACGAGGTGAGGCGTTTGAACTTTTTTATGTCCTCTACTAAAGAGAAGCTTCAACAAATTGAAGATAGGTAGATTACTATGGAAGTGGAGGTGTTGGATATGGAGCAGTGCATTAGTGATTTGCATGATGTTTCTACTAAGATTCCTATACTGGGACAGGAAATTCAGCGCCTTAAGCTTCACACCGAAGATCTTGAAAATCGTAAGAGACGTAATAATCTTTGTCTTTATGGCCTGCCAGAGAACTTGGAGGGTCCAGACCTCCTTCTTTTTTTTTAAGAGGTTCCTGCCTGAGCTCCTTGACCTTTCTCTAGAGTCTTCACTAAATATCCAGCATGCTCACCGCCTTGGTCATGTTCAACCAAACTCTTTTAGACCTAGAGGAATTATAATGTTATTTCTGGAGGTTACGGATATCATGCATGTGCTTCAAGCAGCAAAAGTAAAGTGTCGCCTTGTATGATCTGGTCACACAGTTTATCTCTCCCAAGGTTATTTCCAATGCTACTAATGCCAGAAGAAAGGAAGTTCTAGCCCTTTGTCCTCAGATAAAACAGTTACATATTCGTTATGGCACTCTGCACCCTTGCCTGTGTAAAATTACTCATGATGGGTCTACTCGCTTATTTGATGATCCTGCTAAATTGAGGTATTTTCTCCAAAGTCTTGCACCGATCTCTGTGGATAGTTCTATCCAACGTCTCTAACTCTTTTATTTTCCATCTTTATATCAGATTCTGTATGGCTGTTCATTTTCCTCTTTCTTAATATTTCTTCCTCTGTCGTGCCGTTTGTTCGTCGGTGCTGTTTCGTCCCTTGCTAACTGCATTCACTCTTTCTCTTAGATCTGGATCTCTTTCCTTGATCTATCTCTTTTTCTTTCCTTTCCTTTTTCTTCATTATTGTCCTTTTTCTTGGTCCCTATTCCGTATGATGCATGTGCTTATTGTTATTATTTGTTGTTGTGCATATTGTTTTTTGTATTTATCTAATAAGTGGTATTTTTCTTTTTCCAGCTGTTCTCCTTAAGTGAATAATCTCCATTCATGTGTTACCAACCCCACCCCCCAATATGTGTAATGTTGTTACGTGGAATATTCGTGGTCTTGGACACCCTGTCAAAAGACAAAAGGTACTCTCTCATTTGTCTAGATTGAATTCTCATGTATCGTTCATTCAAGAAACTCATTGTAGTAGCCTTGAGCCTTACATCAGGCACGTCCTGGAGATCTCTTTTTCATCTCATACGTTGCCAGTGAACTGGAAAAGAGCTGCGGTCTTGCCCATTAGGAAAAAACCCACCATCAGCCATGATATTCTTGAAAACTTATGACCTATCTCATTGCTGCCTTATATAGCTAAGTTAGCGGAGAAAGTGGTCAATACTCAACTGATGGCGTACCTGGAGGTGGCTAATCTTTTACACCCCTCTCAATCAGGGTTTCGGGCGGGATGTTCCACGGAAACCGCTCTACTAAGGGCCACGGAGACCATCAGGCAAGGAGTAGACACGGGACACACCATGGCACTGATAATGTTAGATCTCAGTGCAGCGTTCGACACTGTGGCGCACTACACCTTGCTGCAGTGTCTGAACAGAGGTGGTGTCTCGGGTTCTGCTCTAGGCTGGCTGAAATCTTTCCTGACAGGGCGTAGTTTCCAGGTCCGATGTGGGACATTTCAGTCCAAAGACGTGGCATTGAAACAGGGGGTGCCCCAGGGCTCTGCCCTGAGCCCCACTCTGTTCAATTTGTACATGTCTCCCCTGGCAGAGGTGGTACTGGCATTTGGGGTGGAGTTAGTCTCCTATGCAGACGATACCCAGTTGTTGATCTCCCTATCACAGGTACCCCCGGTCGGGGCATCCAAATTTAAGGGATGCATGCAGGAGCTGGCCTCCTGGATGAATAAGAACTGCTTAAAGTTAAATGGAGGCAAGACCGAGGTGCTGGTGGTTGGTGGAGACAAATCCAGCTGGATTACAGATTGGTGGCCACAGTGTCTGGGTCCTACCCCGATACCATGTACTGAGGCAAAAAATCTAGGGGTATGGGTGGATCCCGCCCTCTCTTATGATGGCCACATCCGTCGTTTAGTGGGGAAATGTTTTGGTGTTTTAAAAATGTTACACAAAACACTAGATCTGCTCCCGCTGGAAGCCAGACAGACGATGACACATGCCCTTGTTACCTCCCGTCTTGATTACGGGAACGTATTATATTTAGGAGCATCAGAAAAAAAATCTTGGACGGCTACAAGTCCTCCAGAATGCGGCAGCTCGGTTGATTCTGAGGCTACCCAGGAGGGCGGCGTCTAAGCCAGCCCTTAAGACTCTGCACTGGCTACCTGTTAAAAAAAGGGTGCTGTTTAAATCTCTTCTCATTTGTCATCGTATCCTCTGGCACAAGGCTCCGACATACCTGGGGGACTTGGTCACCAGGTATGTGCCAGGTAGGGCCCTGAGATCGTGGGGGACTGGCCTACTGGCAATCCCTAAGATTAAGAAAGCGAGAATGGGCGGTCGCTCATTTCGCTTTCTAGCAGCACAAAATTGGAACAAACTTCCAGCCTGTCTTAGGGTGGAAAGGTCAGATACTAATTTTAGGAGCCTTCTTAAAACTCATTTGTTTACTCTTTAGTTGTTGGTAAAAGTTTAGGGTTTGCTGTCTTTTCTCTGATAGTCCTTTCTCCTCACGCGAGGACACGCCGTGATGGTGTAACTAGTCGCTTTATAAATATCTTTATTATTTATTATTATTATTATAATGTAATCATACATAATTGCTTAAATTAAAAAGACAGTGGGTAGGTCAAGTAGTTTATTCTCCTGCCTCTAATCGTAAGGGTGGTGTTGCTATACTATTTCATAAATCATTACACGTACACATTTTATCTACACAATGTGATACTGATGGACGTTGGGTAAAGGCTAAGGTTGTTATTCATAATAAATAACTTGTTTTATTGAATATTTATGGTCCTGGTAAGCCAGATCCTGATTTTTGGAATAATATTAAGATCTTCCTTTCTTCCATTGATAATCTAAATATTATTGTTGCTGGTGATTTTAACCAATGGTTAGACCCATTTTCTGATAGACAGACCAAATGCAAATCTAATCCTGATAAATCCTATAAATCATTTCAATCTGCCGCTGCCTCACAGCTATTGTTTGATGTTTGGAAAACTCGTAACCCTGATTCTCTTAAATGTACATTCTTTTCTAATGTCCATCATACCCGTTCTAGAATTGATTATGTTTTGGTTGATAAACCATTACTCCCAACTAGTCAATCTTCCAAGATTGGATTTTTTTTATTTCTGATCATGATCTTGTCCTTTCTACACTTGAACTCTCCCTGAGTACTCCAAAATGTGGTAAATGGAAACTTATTAATGTTTTGTTGTCAGATACGGTTTTCATTGCTGAAGCCACTGCCTTTATCAACGAGTTTTTTAATATTAATGATCCTTCGGATACTTCCTTTCCTAACACCTAGGATGCCTTTAAGGCCTCCTTCAGTGCCTTTACTATTGCATACTTAGCAAGAAAGAAGAAAAACACCAGGGCCTAGTATGTAACTTGACTACAACCACTCAAAATGCTGGAGCATAATTACTTCACTTCTAGATCCCCCTCAACTCTTCATGAACTAATTAAATTCAAATCTGCTCTTAACAAACTTGCAACAGTTGATACTTGCAATGTCCTTCTTAACATCAAGTCCAAATATCATGGGGGCCAAAATAAAGCTGGCAAGATGCTGGCCAATTAATTAAAAATTAAATCCTAACGTAAAGGTTTTGGTCCTATCCTAAATGAATCCACTAACAAATTGGTGTCCTCTGATGACAATATTTCTACTGTTTTTCATGATTATTACCAATCGCTCTATTCTGATGACACAAACCCCTTTAGTCAAAATGTACACACCTTTTTTTACAGGTCTTTCCAAGCCCCCATCTCTGGCTGATGAATTTGATGTATTAGAAACAGAGATTACTCTCCAGGAGATAATGCATCCCATCAAATCTTTTAAAAAATCTAAAGCACCTGGTCCCGATGGCCTCTCTGCGGAATTATTTTTTACTTTTTCTTTTATTTTTGCTTCTAAGGCATCTGGCTCCTTTATGGAAGCCCTGATTGTCCTTATTACTAAACCCGATAAAGAACACATCCTTTGTATAAATTATCGCCCTATTTCATTAATTATCATGATTGAAAAATATTTGCTAAAATCCTTGCCTCTCGACTTGAAAGTATTATCCCTCTATTGGTCAAATCTGATCAATCCAGTTTTGTGAAGGGCAGATTGGCTGCGGACAATGTTTGAATGTTTTCTTATGTAATCTCCTTTGGGAAAAAGTACACGTCTTCCCTTGGAGCATTAGCCTTAGATGCCAAGAAGGCTTTTGATCATATTAACCGGCATTTCATGTTTAACACTCTTCAGTGGTATGGTTTTGGACCAAGTTTTATCTCCTATGTTAAACTTTTATACTCTGCCCCTCGTGCCAGTATTTTTTTGAATAACCATTTTTCTAGATATTTTCCTTTGTATAGAGGTACCCGTCAGGGATGTCCTCTTTCACCCTTGTTATTTGTTTTGTGTTTAGAACTCTTGCTTGAACGCATTTGTGTTAATACTCCTATTTCTGGTTTTATACATAATTCCATAGAAACTAAATTTTCAGTCTACGCTGATGACATTCTAGTGTACATGTCCATTCCTATTACCTCTCTTCCTACCTTTTTTGTATGAAATTCAGTTGTATTCTAGTATTTTTGGATGTAAGTTGAACTTCTCTAAAACAGAGGTATTACCCTTGAACTCACTTTGCCATCAATATATGTTTACTAACACTAACTTTAGCTGGTGTCCTACTAAAATAAAATATCTTGGTATATGGTTTTCCTCTACTCTATCCACCACAATTAGTTACACGTTTAATGTACTCATTACCAAATTACAAACACTACTTCTTTCTTGGACACCTCTCTATTTGTCATGGTGGGGTAGACTGGATACTATTAAAATTATGATTGTTCCCCATGTCCTTTATACATTATCCATGTTACCCTTTCGGATTCCCGTTTCATATTTTTCACAAATAGGTCTATTTGTATCAAGGTTTTATGGAATAATAGGCATCCCAGTATTGCCCTTGTGAAACTTAAACGTCCTAAAACTTAAGGTGGAGTGCGTTTTCCTGAATTTAAATTATATCACTCTGCATTCTTAATTTGTCAGTTTTTTGCCTTAACTTATGACTATGATGATAACCCTATCCTTCCTTGGGTGCATTTTAACGCTCCCTATTTAAGGATTGTTCTTTCCAAAACATAATATATGTCTAATTGTGCTACCATATCAGATAATCCTATTCTAAAATATTCGCAACAATTATTATACAATATTTTGTCAGATGGCCTTGACCCATATCAATGTTTTTTGTCCTCTACTATTTGGTATAATAAATTCATAAAATTTAGACGTAAATCGTTTTATTACAAACACTGGAAGGAGAAGGGAATTATAGTTATTCATCAGTTGATCCTTCATAATTCTGTTATTCCCTTCTCCCAATTACGCAATATAATTTGCCTAACTCATTCCTTCATGTATACCTCTTAATATCAACTGCTTTACAGTCCTATTTAACAGCTCATAATTTTCCATTAACTTCTCCCTCACTTATTCCCACCACACCGATATATGGTATGTCTCATGACCTTAGACCTAAGGCTGCTTCTATTTATAGGATGTTGTTACAGCTTGTTATTGAACGTTCTAAATCACATACCAAATTACTCTGGGAAGCGGACTTATTTTTATAATTTTCTATTCCTTCATGGGATAAATTCTGGCTCAAGTTATTCAAAACTTCTGTTGAGCCGGCATTACTCAAACCTTATACTTTATTTATAGTAGAGCTCTTATTACTCCTGTGTGTATTTCCAAGTTTTCCCCTTCCTCCTCTTCCCTTTGTTGGTCCTGTTCTGCGTCCCCTGGGACTTTCATTCATCAATTATATGAATGTTCTAATGCATTGAAGTTTTAGGAATCTATTTGGTCTAAATGTATGAAAATATTTCAATATAATATTCCATTATCAATGCAAAATGTTTTTCTAGTTTCCGCTTCACCTGCTTTTGATATTTCTTCTTCTATTTCTTATTTGTTTGATCTTTTTACTGCTCTTGCATTCAAAGTGATTTTGTCTTGCTGAAAAGATAGCTCTAAATTATCATCATTAATATGGTGGAACTATATTTGAGACGAACACAGAATTGCTAATGTCTCTTCTCTTTCCTTATCTCAGAAAATTAAATCTGACCTATTGTGATTACCCTTTACTTCTTATCTTAGTTTTTATCTTCTTTTTATTTTTTCCTTTTTAAATATTCATTTTATTTAGGAGTGGTCCTCGAGAGGAGTGGCCTGGTCTGCTGAGCTAGGGTGGAGAACGCTGGTGGCTTACCTTCGAGCTGCCAATCAGTGAGGTGTGCAGTGCCCGGACCGCTGAAGGTACAGGCGAAGTGGAGCCCTGCTGCTTCGAGCCCCGCTGACAGGACGGCCCAGACCTGCGTGGCGCAGTGGAGCGGTACCCAGCATACTCTGCGCTGGTTGCGGTGAGTGGGGGCGGCCTGCCACGGCCTGCGAGTTGTGGCCTGGTGCGGGGAGCACAGGAGTGAAGGTGCGTCGGGGATTGACTTGTCGACGGGCTGATTGGGAGCCTGCAGGAAGCTTGCGCTGAGCTACATTGGCATTGCTGCTGCCGCTTGGGGTGTAGAGACGTGACAATATTACTAGTGCCTGACTGTGCCTGACAGTGCCTAACTGTGGATCTCTGGCATCACGAATGCCTATCTACAGTGGAACCATGGCCTACACCTGGCGTGCTGCTATCTTATAGAACCCTGCCCCTGCTGTATCTGTACAGAGCTGGTGATTTTTTAAATTGGTGATATCTCTCCTGCGTAGCTCTTTTGCATTGGCGACATTTAGTTCTGGAGTAGCTGTGGCGTCTCCTCCTTGCTGAGGAGAAAGACGAGTTACAATTCAGTGTCACCTGAGTTAGTCAACATTTCCCTGTACCATCTATTTGAGTGATCTGGGTGCCTTCTTGTGGTCTGTTGGTTTGCGGTCGGCCCTGCTGGTCGTGTGCTATATCAGGAAAAGGAACGCTCGTCCTGTGTTACATCTAAAAAAAGGAGCGCTAGTCATCTTGAAAAGGCGGAGGGGGGCCGAAACTACATCCTCCATCAGCCCTTGCGGCACGTTCACCGCCTACACCCAGGAAAATTAAAGTTTGGCCAGGGCTCCCGCAGCACGAGGGGCGCACGTGGACGTGCCCGGGGAATCCGGGTCTGTGCACGTCCACCACCAAACGAGGCCGGGCAGGGCCATTGATCTTGGTCCTGCAGTGTGAAGATCCAAAAAGATACGGTAAGGGCTGGTTCAAATTTACTTTGTTAATAAATATTGGAGTACCCTAATTCAACATGGGAAAAAGAAAGTTGATTCTAAGTAAAGTGAAGCCTGGGGGAAAACGAACCAATTACAAAGTATTTAAAGAGTGCCATGGGCCTTATTAACACTGAAATTGTCCAAGTGGAGAAGCAATTAGCTGCTACCAAATCTGCAATAAATGCTGCCCAAAGGGATGTGATGCTAGTTACATGAGACCAGCCTCATGGAATCGAAACACCTTCAGAGCCTGTACCACATGACCAAAATAAGATCAGTAGCTCTCATAATGTTCTAAGAGCAGCATGCCCCATTTTAATGGGGCCATGTGTCTCGTTACAACCACTTGAAATATCCACGACTTCAGACACTTCTGATTTGTCATCACTCCCCTCAAAAAAGTGCAAGCAGCAATCTTTGTCTCTGGAAAATAGCTCCCAAAATTCAAATCGATCAGTTAAACCAAAAAAGGACAAAAATTAAAAATCAGGTGGAAAAGGAACAGGCTTAGGGTCTGCTGATCCACCATATCACATGCAAGGAATGGACTCGCTGTTTAAATAACTACACGAGAAAATAGATAACATTGAAAGGCTTGGCACGAACGAAATGAAACAAATACAAAAGGATATTTCTCATCTAACAGGGCTGGTTACAACTTTACTGTCATCAAACTTGAGTCAGAAACTTTTGCCTAGTAGTAATCCTCCCATGAACATATCAACTGATAATGGAGTAAAAAGAGACATAAGTAACTTAAAACTGAGGAACTGCCCAGAGGTGTCTCCAAGTGCTAGCTCTACAAAAGATGGGGTTAACTTTACACAAAATCCTAAAACGAATCCCAACCCAGTATTGGTAGACACCACATGGATTAAGAGGCATCCCGAGGCACCCTTCAACCTACCGCCCCAGGCTACTCCCTATGTTGTTGTTTTAAAAAACGCTCCTGAATTGATGGTCAACACTTTTGAATCTTGGGGGTTATTGAAGAATCAAGTTGTTCCTTGGTTCTCAACAAATAGCCGTTGTTGCTTAAGTATCCTCACCCAGGAAATATTTATGTTGAGAAGAGTGTGTTGGGTGGGCAATACCCTGAAAACGTGAAGGTGGTTGTATCGTTGTACCTTTGATAAAACAAAACATGGGTAATTGTCAAAATGGAAGAGGACTTGGATGTTTTCCTGAAGGGGGTAGGGGGAGATTATATGCTGATTTGGGCAGGGGAATTTAATTGTGAGATATGTAATTTCTTGGGAGCAGACCAAAGTGGTCATGAAGATTCCAAGATTCCAATCTTGATTGTAACTCCCATTTCCCTCACAATCTTTATGGTGAGGCAATTAATCATGTTATGTATAAGCATAACCTGGAAATAGTGGAGTTCGTTGAACACAGGGGGGTATATGTAAATAATTCTTATGAAGGGGCTAGATCTTCGTCATGTATTGACCACATTTTGGTATCAAGGAATTGCAGGCCTTTTGTGGAAAAGTGTTACATACAGGCTAGCTTATATAGCGATCATCATCCCCTTCTCTTGATGTTGACCCCAAACTTCTACCATGCAGAGAAGGTGTTTGTCTCTCCTGGAGAAATTAAAACACAAGGTGAAAATGGGATCTCTATAATTTGGCCAGTGGTTAATTCGACAACCTTTATGGATAACTTAGTCCAAAATAATAACTTCTCTATTGATACATGCCTGGACAAATCATTCACTAATATAGAGATAGTAACTGCTTTCCAAAATATTGCTGCTGATATTTCTAACAATTTGAAATGCAGGAATCAGAAATACAAGGACCATCATCCGAGATGGTTCAACAAGCTGTGCTCCAAATTAAATAAAGATCTGAAGGAGGCATTGAAAGTAAGACCTAGAAATGCCAACAACATTTGTATTCTCAGGAAACGTTACAAAGAAGCATTAAAATCAAGGAAACTAGAGATCAGGGAGGCTGCTTGGGATAGCTTAATCCAAGCGGCAGAGACTAAGGACTCTGCCCTATTCTGGAAAACAATAGACCAACCACTATTTAAGGACACTACATCTACTAAGGTCGAAACGGTAGTGAGCCCAGATGATTGGCTGACCCATTTTGAGAATATTTTTAACCCCTCACATGAGAACATTGAGATAGATAACAGTAAAATCATATCCTTAAGTGTAGAAAAAATACATCCTATCACCATTGTGGAGATTAAAACCTCCCCTGATGGGGTCCCTATCGATATTTTTAAGTACAATGTTGATTTTTGGTGCCCGATTTTAATTAACTTTTTGAATGCTATTATTAGTGGGTCCCTGCCTTTAACCTGGGCTGAAAGTCTGATTGTCCCAATTTTTTAAAAATGTGATAGAGGCAGTGCTAAATGCTATCGACCAATATTCCTGTTGGGTAGAGGAGAAAAATAGTCTAACTGAAGCCCAATTTGGTTTTAGAAGGGGTATTGGTACGGTTGAGCAATGCGGTAACCTTGAGATGTGGATCGGGAAATATACGATAGTTACGGAAAGCCAGCTTCACTTATGTTTTGTTGACCTTACCAGCGCTTTTGTTTTAGTAAATCACCCAAAGCTTTGGCAAACGCTGTATGGTATGGGCGCCCCACACGATATAATAAGTCTCATATTTCAGATATATGTTTACCTAACCTCAAGGATACGCTATGGCCCTAACGGGGAATGTACCTCACAATTTAAAGTTAGCTGTGGAATTAGACAAGGCTGCGTCCTAGCGCCTCTTCTATTTTCTCTTTATATTAATGGTATTGATTCATCATTACAAAATTTAAGGGCTGATGCCCCAGTTGTTGGTAAATGTATAACCCCTGTTTTAATTTATGCAGACGATGCAGTCCTAATTTCGAGGACTGCAAATGGCCTACAAAGCTTAATAGACAACTTCTCAGATTTTATGACTGCAAAAGATCTAAACATCAATCTGTGTAAAACTCTAGTTATGTCTTGCGGGAAATGTAAAACAACGATTAGAAGACATTACGTCGATGGAGTACCCATCGAACGGACTACTACTTTTTGCTATGTGGGGCTTCCTTTTAACAGTAATGGATCATGGAACGCACATATTAATCTATGTAAATTTAAATTCATAAGATCGAGTGAGGCAATTTTTTGATTCTCTCAAAAAATAGGCAGCAAGCCAGTTCACGAAATCCTTAAGCAATAAGGAAGTAAATGTATAACCGGTGCCATTTATGGTGGAGCACTATGAGGTAGGACGTATATTACCACATTACAAACCCTCGAACATAAATTTCTAAGGAGGGTACTATCGGTACCAAATTCAACAGCCACTTTCACTGCTCACAAGGAACTAAACACACCTTATATTGGGACCTTATTAGTATGGCTGCGCTTACATTGTGGTTCAGACTATGGTATAAAGATGAGACTCATTTTACAAAAAACATAATAAAGGACTGCCTTACACTAGATTATTATAGGAAGAACCATGGTTAAAGTATATTTATAGCCTTTTATTAGAGTGCAATGTGACAGTTGATCCCCGCGACCCCAATACTGTTTTGAATTATACTAAAGGGGAGTTCACAAAGAGATTACTGGAATCTAGAGCATCTGTAAGAGAGGTGGAAGCAAGGAAAAAATCACTTGTTAGTTCTTACCGTGAAGGCCCGATTTTAGCAGGCATTCAGCCATATCTAACAGCAATAAGGAATCCGCAACATAGATTTTTTCTAACTAGGTTAAGGTTGAGCCCTCTGCACTCCACTTGCCTAAGATGGGCAAGTGGAGTGCTAACCTACCCAAATACCCGTGTGATGGCAAAACGCTTCAGTCCACCCTGCACTTTCTACTCTTTCGCAAATGTTATAGGGATATCAGAAATTCAATTTTACGGCCTTTGTTCATGATAAATAGATTATTTACGTATAAATTTGCTTATTATTATATATGTAATTTGGAAAACTTTACAATATGTAATACTGTTATCCTCTTTGTACAATTGGCTATAAAGAGAAAAAAGGCCATTTCATATCTGGAATTGTTGAGTTATGAAAATGAATAGCTACTCATCTTGATGAAATTGTTTATATTTTCAGATTATTTTTTATCTTTGGATAGCTTTGTGACGCCAAGTAATAACAATGATCTTGTCTGGTCTGAATTTATATCTAAATGTTTTGTATATGGAATGCTCTATTTTTTATACTTTATAGTCTTAATGATTTTTATGAAATGTTTATTATGATGAATTGTTTTTATGTAGTATGCTTTTGTGGATATATTGTGTATATTCCGAATAAAGCTGATTTGATTTGATTTGATTTATTCATTTTATATTTTATACTTCAGTTTTCCTCTCTTTCTTTTTCTTACTTCTCTTTTCTCTCCTTTTCTCTTTCTTCTTAAATTATTCACTCATGTTTATTATTATACATTAGTTGTTGGATTTTAGTTGCAATGTGTTTATTTGCTTGATAATGTTTTTTTTTCTCTTACTCTGAAAACGTAATAAAAAAATATAAAAAAGAAAAGAATCTACTTACAGCCGCGGTAAACCAAAAGCCTCTAATTCTTATTGTTGCTGCGTTTCATGATCCTCACGGAAAAAATTGCCGTCAGATCCGAGGCCACAAAATTATCTCAAAGTGACCATCCATCTTATGTTATGCATACAAATCTTACTTCTAATTCACTCTGGCAGTATTTTGGGTGCCTTTTTGATTTTTTAACCTTGTTACAATCAGATCCCTTTCAAAGGTAATAGCTTTTTCTAAATGCCCATTTTGCAACTAGTTGCAGTTAGGGAATGCAATGTACATGTAGTTACTGAATCGCAAATAGGAAATCCCTATTTGCGATTTCATATTTTGCTATTTGCAAAATGTGATTTCTACTGGGTAGTAATCACATTTTGTGAAGCCACATAAGCCTTTCATACATACGGAAAGGCAATTTTGCATTTCTTAATGGCCCGAAATAGTGATTCTGACCATTAAGAAATGTAAAGTTGGTTCATACATATGGGCTTTATGACCATGTATGTAAGTAGTAACAAACACTTTATTCTAAGCTAATGCAACAAACTACTACTGTGTTGCCTTTGGACTACTTGGTGGGTACAAGAACATTTCCACAAAATCACCAATTTCAGCGATAAATAACAGTATCATCCTCACCACAAATGGCAAAAGATAGGTTTGGGAAGGTACCCCGTTCTGTTTCTTTCCTTTACTTAGACGTTCCCCAATTAGGTAAGGCTCAGAAAGACCTTCTATTTTCTGTTTGGTGCAGGTTTAAGCTGTATTTTAGTTACAAGACTTGTTGTTTTAGTATAGAGTATTCGGAACATAAATAAAGGTGCATGGTGATTGCTAGCTTTACTTTACCTCCTTATATCTTTCTTTATTAAAGGTGGTCAACCATCTTATGTTGAGAGGGACAAAAGCATGTCCTCACCCTATGAGTTTTTCACCTATCTTGTGGCCTTAGCTTCCTTCCACAACACCTATTCATATAGGCCTACCTAACATTCAATGTATGATCGCAATCCTAATTAGAAATTAATTCCTGTGTACTCCTGTCACATATATAGCCTACTACAAGGTCTCCGAACTATCCATCTCCCAAACCTAGGCCAGATTTATCATAGGATTGCATTGCCCTTGCTTCATGCTGGGTGATGCAAGGGCAATGCAATTCTGAAGTCAGATTTACCAAGCCTTGTATGACCCTGCAAAGCTTGGTAAATCTGGAGTAACTCAAGGCATCACAAGCAATTGCCTTGGGTAACTATGCGCCGGAATGGCTTTGCATGGGGGGAGCATGCATTCCTAGATTTATCCAGACAAGTATACCTGATAACGCGTCAAAATTAGACACCTTCCCAAT
Organism: Lissotriton helveticus; assembly: GCF_964261635.1. Taxonomy (NCBI): domain Eukaryota; kingdom Metazoa; phylum Chordata; class Amphibia; order Caudata; family Salamandridae; genus Lissotriton; species Lissotriton helveticus. The sequence continues at coordinate 888,481,913 of NC_136067.1, read as the reverse complement.
GGAGGTGTTTCAAGGAGAAATACCAATATTTCTCCTCGCTGTTACCTCTTTCTACGTGTTCTACCTTCTGCAACACACATAGAAAGATAAAAAAGCCTCTAAGGGTTGTTGTTGTGCAGAAAGGTGCCCCCTCTTGCCCAAAAACAATCCTGCCTGCAATGCAGACACCCTTGCACCATGGCATAAAGATGTCTACGTTGGTGCGAGGCACTACAAAGTGCATCATTGCAGTGAGAGAGCAGAAATGTTCCTTATCTTGGTAAATATGGCTCATTCCTGCCCTTTGCCTTTCATGCAGCACAGCAAGGTGCCTTGCTGTGTTGCATGAAAAATAACAAATATTGCCCTAGGCTTAACTTTCACATAGCACAATTATGGCAAGGAGAGCAGCATTTCAAGCAGCGCACACAAAACAGGTGCACCATGTAGAGTAGAAGAGCAATGATCCATGGATGTCAGGGATTATTTTTCTGGTAGTGCTAATCATGTTTAATTTTCACTGTGTGGTGGGCTCCCAATATTGGCACTAACTATTAGAATGGACTGTTGATAGAGGTTGGAAAAAACAAGGAGTTGCCCAAAAGAGAAATGATCAGGGGTATAGCTTTGTCAATAAGATTGAGGGAGTTGTGATTGTCAAATTTCCCAACAATCACACTTGCATATCATGGTAAAATACATGATATAAGAATCAGGGCATGAGGGGCTTAAAGAGCATTGGAAAGGGAGAGCAGTTAGCATTAGGGTTACTTAAAAACAAATTGTTACAAAGTAACCAACAGTTTTAAGAATTTCAAAACAGAGAGGAGAGGGAGAGAGAGAGAGAGAGAGAGAGAGAGAGAGAGTGTGTGTGTGTGTGTGTGTGTGTTAATAGTTTTGTTTGTATGTGCATGTAAAAACCCTAGGTGAAATCCGACAACCACTTCACTATACCCAACAAAAAGTACCAGTACCAAACTATTTACTGGCTAATCCATGTATTAGGGGGGAGTAACATGCCAAACACCCCCCTGAAACTACACCCAGGGGAATGATGGGCATCAAAGACCCCTTGCCTGCCCTCCCTCTCCCATTGCAAGAAGGGAAATAGGAATTTATCAAGAAGCAGCTTTATTTTTGTAGAGACACATTTTACAGTTTTTTGCAGCTACACATAAAAGTAGCCTGTGATGCGAATACATTGCAGACAAACAGTGATGCAGCATTGCCCTCTGGTGTCAGAAGAGTGATAGAGTGAAAAGTAGGTAACAAGGTCTGGTTAAAACAAGCAGAATGAAACCAGCTGTTTCAAAAGCTAAGTTGGAGTCAAGTCTTATTCTGATCCCTCGCAGCTTTCACATTGTATTATATTTCAACATTTATATTGTGCTTGCTACCTCTATATGGGGGGTTGAGATATTTATCTTTATGGGTAGTGCGCTATACTGTGTGAGGTGTGAATTTGGAAATGTGTTTTTTTTGTTTTACGAGTGTTTCCTTTGCATATGTGTGGTTATAGTATTATGGGACAGAGCATTTTGTAGTTTTGTCAGATGAAGAATTGTGGGAGATGTTGGACTTGGCCCATTAGCAGGGTCACGTCCAAACTTTTTGCCTTCACCCTTCTCTTTTCTGAACCTGATTTTATTGGCTTTTAGGACTCTGCACACTTTACCACTACTAACGAGTGCTCAAGTGCTTGTGATCGCTCCTCTAAATATGGTAAAATTGGCTTCTCCCCAAATGGCATATTTAATTTACTTGTAAGTCCATAGTAAAGTGGCACTATCTGTGCCCAAGGTCTGTAAATAAAATGCTAGTAGTGGGCCTGTAGCACAGATTGTGCCACCCACTTAAGTAGTATTTAAAATGTGTCTCAGTCCTATCATTGTAGTGTATGTGGGCAGTTTTAAACTTCCATTTTGACCTGGCAAAATAAACCTTTTGCCAGACCCAATTCTCTATTTTAATACATGTGTCACTCCTAATTTAGGCCCTGGATAGCCCAGTAGTAGTGTATTTAATATGCTGGATAAGTACTTTTAGGTTTTGCATGCTGTGTTAGTGAAAAACACCGAAATTCATTTTTCACTTCTGCAAGACAGACCTCTTCCAGAGAATAACATTGAGGTTTCCTTATTACATTTAATAAGCTGTAATTTGCAAATGGCTGTAGATACCCAGTTCATGTTTGGTGTCTTTGGAATTGTGATGAACACATCAAACTGATGGTGAAGATGAATTTTAAATTATAACTCTGAAAATTCCACTTTTAGAAAGTTGGCATTTTCCTGCCTTAGGCATTTTGTGTATGCAGACTGTTTTTGGGCCACATGACTAGGTGCAGATGACATTTGGGGTTTGTGTATTCATCCTAGACATCCACACACAATAGGGAACTTAGGTGTGCCTGGATGGGCCATCACTGGCTGGATGGGAGGGTGAAGCTGGACATAGCCACACCTGAATAGGCTGTGTCCTGCCTCCACACAATGGGCTGCATACCTCTTTTAGTTAGTCTGGAGCTAGGCAGAGCACCTGTTCACTCCAAAGGCATGCCTCTAGATGCTTCTACCCACTTTAAAGGCACAACAGGGTAAAAATATTGCACTTCAGACACCAGCTCTTCAGTACACTTCTTGACCTGTGGATACTCTTCCAGGAAGAAGGCCTGCTGTGCTGCTGAAAGGACTGCCACTCTGCTGGACTGCTGCTCTGAAGGACTGCTGTCCTACTGTGTTGACCTGCTGCTTGCTTCCCTCTTGCCTGGGTGAGCAGGACTGGACCTGAAACTCTGAATCCAGGACCCCAGTGTTACTCCATGGAGGACTACTTGACTAGCCTCCTGATCAGAAGCCTCAGGGACAAAACAGGTTTCCAATAGCTTTGATACGAGCACCTGAACCCTGTCATCAGTGAGCCCTCCCCTCCCAAATGCTCCCATCTCAGTCCTGGACTCAGGGAATTGGGCTTGAAGGTGCTCTGCCAAACCCAGTTGTGGTCCCCAGCGGAACCAATGTGAAGCAACGTGAAGTCCTGCAAAGCCTCACCGCATAGTTGCTAGCCTCATCGGAATCAATGTCGAGTGACGCAAAGCCTATTCACAGGGAAAAAAAAGCAGGCATGATTTTGTTTTTACTTTAAATGACCCATGGAGTAGGTCAGGTTCTAAGGATCAATTAATAGTAGTATTTGAGGAGGGGGTGTGCATGAGACCCTCCTCCCTGAGCAAATTGTGGCCCTGGAGACCCCATCACCCGGGCCTGTGTTGTAACTGAATGGGGAGGGGCACACAGACCCCCTCGCCCCAAGCCCCTTCGAGGCCTGGGGACCTTATCCTTTTTTATGGGTAGGTGGGGCACACATGCCCCCTCCGTGTCTTTGCAGGCCCCTGTATCTCATTCCCCAGGGTCAATTTCTGAAACAGGGGATTTTCACCACACAGCCGTCCTGAACTTTGCTACCTCCTGGCATAAACAGGTAAAAAATGCAGCTCCCCCAAGAGGGAGCAAAGAAAAAGTGCCAGCTCCCACCAGCACCTAGTTTGGTGCTGGATGGGGAGTTGACTGGGGATGCGGAGGACTTGGGGAGAGCCAGTGTGAGTGCCCTGGGTGGGCACCGGGGCAGTTGATGGACTGAATGCAGAACAATGTCATCCATTCACCCCGGTACAGAGATTTAGGCCAAAATCTCTCATTATTTTGCTCACCATGCCATTCCAGTTTGACCCCAGCCATATGCAAATCAGTCTTGACCCTGTTCCCCTTGGGAACAGTCCAGCCCAAACTGCCAAGCGAGGTCCTCCCTGGACTGGACACAAGCATCCTAGGACTTGCATCACTTGTCCCCAGAACCCAAAGTGACTCCAAGTACTAGCTGGCTGGCCTCCTGATCTGATGTCGAAGGGGCATAAAAGACTTCCAACGAACCTACTTCTGCACCTAGACTGCTATTTGTGAGTCTGCCCTGCCAAGTGGTGCCCTCTCAGTTCTGGACTCTTGGTATAAGGCCTAAGTTGGATCTCCAGACAGAAACAACGCTTTGCAGCTGTTGCATGGATTGGATCTGTTGCAAAAGACTCAAATGACCGCAGTCTCCCACATCTCGGACCGGCGTATCACCTTCTGAACTACCATTGTGCGACATCTATCTGGTGTAAGCTCTTTGCATCCCTCATCAACAGCAGCCTCGATGACTACAACTGATCATCACAACACAGCTTCCGTGCTCATCGGAACCGACGCATCACCTCTGCTGTGGCTTGCATCCTCAACACCACAATTCACATCACAAGCGCTGTCAACAGGATTCTCAACGATGACTCATTAGGACCTCACCCTGCAACCTTGCTTCATCTCGGAACTGATGCATTGCCTCGGCTGAACGATGCATCTTTGACGCAGATCCACGCAAGCGCTCCTCAACCAGGATTAAGGTGGTTTGGTTCAGCTTGCCTAACTGAGTCCCTGTAACCGGCTAGTGTTCCATCAGGGTCGGCATGAACGTTTGACTTTGTCACGGTCGGACGCAGTCAGCTATCTCCAATATTGATTTTTGCTACTAGGCGCTATTTTTACATAAAACCCTTGAAATTCAGTGTCTCAAGTTATGCTCATTGATTGTTTGTTCTTTTGGTCTTGTTATATTTCTTAAATTAAGTTCCATCTTTCTAACCTTGTGGAATCTTTGTATGTAGTGTTTTCTCTGTTTTACTGTTTGAAGAGTTGCACAAATACTTTACACATTGCATCTAAGTTAATTATTACTGCTCTGTGCCAGTCTACCAGAGAGTTAGCACATGCTATTTTAAGGTTTGCCCGCTTCTTACCTTGACTAAGATTGTGGTTGCTGCTTAACTAGAGCTCATACCTCAGTCAACTTACAACCCAATTTCTAGCAAAACCCAACACTGCGCACAGCTAAGAACTAACCGCCTGCTGTGTGTCATACATGGTTAAAGGCCGTGTGTGGTTTGGGGTTGGCTGTACATCGGGTAATAAAATGTTGGTTTACGTAAAAAACTCCTCAAATTATAGTGAAAAAAACAAATCTTGCACCCTCGCCTTTAAAAACCACATAGGGGGAAATGGATTTCATACAGGTGGTTTTGGTGTATTGTAACCAATTTATACATTTTTACAGACATCTGAATTTCATGACTACAAAAGTGCTTACAATTTTTTTAACTTTATAGCGTATTATCAGGCGCAGCTCTGGTTATGTTAACAAAGAATGCCATTGTAATATTTCTAGTGTAGTTCTACCACATTCTTCAACGTATGAAAACATTTAAAGAAAGTGTTGACTTACAGTAAGTTGTAAGATTAGTAGAAAGATTAGATGGTTTTCATAAATACAGTTAACTCAAAATCTCCATGGGCTGAAGAATGCATGCTTTTCATGTGACCCCGACACACTTCATTGTCGGAAATCCCCTAACTAATGCAAACAATTCTCACCAACCTACACAGCAACTGCTGCTCTTGTTCATGGACTCACCCTTTTGTGTACCTGTGCTTTCCTTTATCAAAGCATTGAGAATCAGAAAAACCTTAAATCAGTGCCTGCAAGTCAGCATCAACGTAACTTTGCACTACTAAAAAACAAACAAAACAGAAAATGTAATTTGGAAGACTTATGCTGCTTTGTGTGTATCATGAAAAGGAATTAGCAACATTTGCTCTAAAAGTTACTTTTGGAATAGGACAAAATATGGAGCAAACTGATTTAATATTTTTTTTGTACAATTGCATACATGAAATCGATCAAATAAATGTTCTGCATATTTAAAATGTGAAAGGGGTTAAAGAATGAGACAACATTTGATAGCTCAATTTTATGTTAAATAAATAACTATTGTACTAAATCACTTTATTCCCTTTTAAAGCATATTAAGGAATATGTACCCTGATGTACAATGCGTTCTTATTTTTCGTACTGACCTACGTATTAATAGGTCAGTACACATAATATCCAACTGTAGTAGGTCACAATTCAACCTACCTCATGAATATTAATGAGGTAGGTTGAAAATTGGTACCCACTACAAGTGCCTATAATCACAGGCTTGGTGGCCTGCTAGTGTCAGAAGACCACCATGTCTGTGATTCCTTTTAAATGAAGCACTTTGTTTTTTTAATGGAACCATTTTCTAAAAAGGAAACGGGATGGGTTTAAAAAACATGAGACTGAAAATGTTTACACACTTTTTTTTAGATTGGACCACTGCCTACTATTAAAAATTGTTCCAGATTCACAACGGAGAAGCGGCCAAATGTGGATGCCCCTCTTTTGTGAATAAGTTACCAGCTCCACTGAGTTGGTGGTAAAATAATAATGTTTTGTGACAGGATTTCAGTCTCAGAATATTATTACATACCTTAAGTAATTGATATTTGGAAGGCACGCCCTTAAAATGCCTCTCCTGAAAAACAATTTCTTAATGTTTTAGAAATCCATGTAACGATTTTTAAAACCTTTTCTAAAACAATACATTTGAAAAAGGATTTTAGCGTTTGCAAACCCCTTGATTTAACAAATCCCTAAAAGCCTTAGTGCATGAGGCCCAGTATTTCTTAATTAAAATATGTATTTGTGGGGAGGCGGGTGAATCTGATCCCGATGGGATTCTATACTTACCAATTACTTCACCAATAGGATCCTTCTGGATCCTCTTTAAAAAGCAGGAGAAACAAGGACCAATGTTAGATAGGGTGACCAACCGTCTGTAAATTTCACGGACTGCCCGTTATTTGGGCCCCTTGTCCGTTGTCCGTGATTTCTTTCACGGACGCCTTTTTGTCCTTAATTTTGGGGATGGCAGCTAGCTGTGCCAGCTCGCACTTCTCTGAGGCAGCAGCAGCCCCTCCCCGACCTCGCTCAGTCTTTGTATGGGCCCATTGTCATTCTGATCTGGCTGATTATCACCTAAAGAATGACAACGGGCCAAAGGTGTAGGGAAGCACGGGGTTGGAGGGGGCATGGGGAGGGTGTCAGAAAAGTGTTTCATGGCCCTTCCTTTGATCTGTGACTCGCAGATCAGCACAGGACAGAATAAAAAAAAAATAAGGCTAGAATAATCACTGTAAAGCAGCATGAGTGTGTGGGAGGTGGGGGGCGCAGAGGGGCAGGGGGTGCAGAAGTATCCAAAAGCGGTGACAGAAAGAAAATGATGATAATGGTAAATAAAAAAAAGCACAAGGCAAATAGAGGGAGAAAGCCCAGGAAGAATAGAATGCAAATACTGAAAGAACGCTGGAAAGAAAGAAAGATTTAGATTTAACAATGGAAGGAAGGACAAGAGGATGATCAAATGGAAAAATGGAACTCATTTACAGGGCTGTACAGGGCTGATCCAAGTGTGTGGGCAAAGATTTTAACTCGAGTTTTTAACGCTTCCACCAAGGCAGGGTTCCCAAAAACTTGGGGCAAAGCAGTCATAGTCCCAATATTCAAAAAGGGCTCAAGAGAAGATTCGTCCTGTTACAGGCCAATCTCACTTTTGGACTCTGCTGCGAAAATAACAGGAAAAGTTGTTTTAGCGCGGCTGACAGAATGGCTGGACAATAATGACATTGTTTCTGATTTGCAGTATGGTTTCAGACAGGGGAAAAGTACGGTGGGCCAATGTCTGAATTTACACTTGGTTATAGGAAAGTACACGGTCGCAAGGCAGGGGGACATCCATTTAGCTTTTATGGACCTCTCTACTGCTTTCGACCTTGTAAATAGGCAAAATTTATGGGCCTCTCTTTCTGACATTGGGCTGGATCCCACTCTGATATCCTTCCTGGCTGAAATACATGAGAATAATACTGCTGCAGTTCGTTACAATGAAAATGGGAGCTTAACCGAAGCATGGCTCGTCAAATGTGGAGTAAGGCAAGGATGTATCCTTGCCCCTCTGTTGTTTTCGCTTTATATAAATAATTTGGGCAATGCATTAATAACATCTTGTGAAGACATTCCAAGGGTAGGCTCCAAAAAAATCCCAGCACTGTTATATGCAGACGACGCAGTCTTGGTGGCTAGAACAGCGAGAGGGCTGCAATTGCTTTTAGACCGTTTTATTAGTTTTATGGACTCTCTTGATCTTATAACTAATTTTAAGAAGTCACACTCAATGACGATAGGTGGAACGAGGGCAAAAAAGGCAAAGTTTTTCTGTAAAGGCCTGGAACTGACGAAAGTCCCAACATTTCCATACTTAGGGAGAGTGTTTGATCAAAGAAGGTCATGGGCGACGCAGCGAACTTTAAAAAAGAACGGCCTAGCCAGGTCAACGGGGGCTGTCCTGGGGTTCGCTAAGCGGATAGGTTCTAAGCCACTCCCAGCCCTTATGAAGATATACATTGCAAAGTGTGTCCCCATGGTTTTATATGGGAATGAGGTATGGGGCTACACAGATGCCAGAGAAATACAAGTAGCAGAAAATATATTTTTACGGAAATTGCTGTCGCTCCCAGCTTCCACTGCTAACTTTAATGTACACGAGGACTTGGGTGTTGGCTATATTCAAGACCAGATTGCTGTGGCTCTATTATTAGGCTGGCTAAGAATCTGGGCTCAGCAATCGCCCAATTTAAATCAAGTAATAATCTAGGATTGTATGTCCCTAGATAGAGCCCTTGATATCCCTTGGCTCAGATATGTTAAAACCCAAATGGACATCCTGGGCATGCCTGACCTGTTCACAAACCCAAGGGCACTGAGTAAGGCGGCCATTAAAGCCATTAAACTCCAGTTCTTAAACAGGTCCATGTCAATGAGGGAACAAGGGGAGCTGGTCAAACCTTCAGTTAGGAGCTTTGTAACATTAAGCACTGGGAGAGGAATTAAACCATACTTAACGTATATAACCAAACCATTTAATTTGTTTGTATTGACAAGATTTAAGTATAACATGCTCCCATGGCTACTTTCTTTTCCAAAAGGCTTCTTGAAGGAGGGGGTCCTTGGTCCTTGCCCCTGTGACAACTTTTCAGACCAGAATACCTTACATATGATTTTCTTCTGCGATTTTTATGTCTCAATACGCAAGTTATTCATATTGCCATTGTTAAAGGGCTGTAACTTTGAGCAGGTCAGGCCAGCTTTGATATAGTTGCAATGTCTGAGGTCCCCGTTGGTGTGTTTTGGAGCGGCCAGCTATATCACAGGGGCAATTAGACGAAGAAATAAGATGGAGTTATCATGATATGAATTCTCTACCTCTGCATATGTGGTGACTTTATGATTTAGTAATTGTTATTGGTAGGAAATTTTATTGTTATGGAATTTTTAAAAGTATATTCAGTGGGTGACAATCTTTTTAATTTTTTATTTGAATGCCAAGCATTATTTTTGTAAGGGCCAAGTTAACTTAAATGGTCTTTTGTATTGACTACAAAACATGTACATTTGTATATTGTTAATTATTCTTATCCTATGTATGTAGTGAATTTCTCTCATCAACTTTGTGTGGTACTGTGCTTTGATGGTTGTAATTTTTTTTTAACCGAATAAAGCTTGTTCTTGACTTGACTTGACTTGAATGTTAATGTGGAATATGGAAATATGAAAAGAAAATGAAATATGAATTTAAAGAATAGAGAGAGACTGAGACTAAATGAAAGGTTGCACAGACAGAAAGATAGAAAGAAAATAAATGGAGGATGTAAAGAAGAAAGTAGATGACAAAGGTGGATAGAAAGAACGACATAAGGAAAGAAAGAAAATTTAAAGATGGAAAGAATAAAAGACAGACGTCAATATTGGTAAATGCACTTTTTGACCAAGTTTCTTTCCTGCTGTAAAAAGCATAATTTTGCATTATTTTTGCAAACTTTTATCAGGGGAACAATTTTCACAGACTTCAAAATGAAAGACCAAGATAGCTCACGTTCCTTTATTTAGTGCCATATAAAGTGTGGGTATTTTATTTTTCTGTCTACTCCCTTGCAATGGGCCCTTGTGTAGTTACAGCGCATGACGTGCCGTCCGCAGCATAGGCCTCAGGCACTGCATGCTGCTTTTGTGGAAGAGTTGTGCTGGAGAATTAAGCTACATTTTGAAATATCCGACAGGATGAAAGGCAAAGACTTCTGAGTGCTTTGCACTACTGCAATTTTTGAGCCATAACAAAAATGTCTCCGGTGTTAACCTGGGCTCCTATGGTTATTCACAAGGACATATTATCAAGCCCATTATCGCCGCTGTATCGGCAGTTTCCAGCCAATAAAAGCGACGATAATGTATCGCCTTTTGTTGATAATATGGCCCATTGCTCTTTTTTTTTACCAGTAAACTTAGGTGCATATTATCAAGGACCAGTGTTAAAATTATCGCTGTTTTATTTTTAGGAAACTGCCGATAAAACAGCGATAATGAGCTTGATAATACGACCTTGTTATTTCCCATAGAAGCCCATGTTAACACCAGAACATAGGCTTCTATGGGAATTTACAAGCAGGTGTTATCAAGGACACCCTCCCAACATTAATAAAAAACTCCCGACAATGCAGGTACCCGGAGCTGGAAGGTCATTTTACATATCACTGCCCCAGAAATGTGGCATTCCCCGCAATGTGTACGGGGAGAGAGAGAGAGCTCTAAACATATTTTTTTTTTAAAAAGACCCGAGGGGTGCCGCTCACTGAGACTGCGGGGAGTAGGGCCGTAACCCCCCGCATACTTCAAAATTAAAACCAGAGGAGTGCCGTTCCCCAGTGCTCGGGGCACCTTACAAGCCCCCATTATGCAGAAAAATTGCCCCCGTAATTTGACCCCCCAGACCTAATGAATAAAACAGACTTCTACTTTTTTTTCACCTTTTCCACCGCGTACAAGTACTGCACGAGTACCCCGCCATTTTTTATTTTTAAAAAAATAAAAATTTAGCCTAAAGATCCATATACCACCCCCTGACCAAGACAATAGGCTCAGAATGTTTCTACCCTGCCCCGTTTCCTTATTTCTCAACTTTGTTTTACTGTTTTCTTCTGACTCTGCTCTCCCGACAAACAACATGGCTGCCAACACTTCCTGGTTTGGGGTATTGACAGCCAATCAGCATGCAGCTCCTGCTCGTAATTGTACGTATTTCCATACGCGTACGCCACAATTTTTCTTTAACAAAAATAAATAAAAAATAGAGCCTAAACATCCATGTACGACCCCCTGAGCAAGCCTAGAGGGTCAGAATGTGTCTACCCTACCCTCTTCCCTTATTTCTGAACTTTGTTTTACTGTTTTCTTGTGACTCGGTTCTAGCGAGGCTCAAGATGGCCGCCAACACTTCCTGGTTTCGAGTGTTGACAGACAGTTCACAGCCAATCAGCATGCTGCTCGCGCTCGTAATTGAACAGATTTTAGTACGCGTGCCAAACTCCGTCTCTAGATATCGCTATGATTTTACTTGCAGTTTTCTCAGAAACTACTGAACAGATTTAGACCATTTAACAAAAAGCACAATCTGCGAACAGAACTCTACCTCTCTGCCAAATTTCATGTAATTCCGTTCAGCCGTTCGGGCTGTAGCCCTGGCTAAAGGTCCCTATGAAAAATTGCATGGGGAAAACACATTTTGGGACCCCCTTTTTTCTCAGTCCCCACTTTACGAATCACCCCCAAACTTTCAGGGAAGGAGCAGAACCGAGCAGGCCATTTTCTTGAAGAAATTCACAAAGATTTGTCTGCCAGCGCCAAAGTTATTCCAAATAGAATGTTGTGGATTTCCTATGGAAAGTAGGTCGTAACTATAACTACCTACTGGTGACCGCCCGTAGGTAATATGTATATGTATTTGTATATCTATATATATATATATATATATTGCAAAAACGCTCAACACTGGAGGGCACTTCCACAAACTCCTGGACGCCACAGCAGCAAGGAATACGAGACCCAAAGTTCAGGTGAGTAGATTATTTAATCGGCACCTTCGTCAAGCATAACGTTTCGGCCTTCGAAAGGCCTTGGTCACAGGTATATATATATATATTTTCCAAAAGTTTGGCCAACTCCGCTGCGCTCCTTCCCTGAAAGTTTCGGGGGGATTCGTGAAGTGGGGGCTGAGAAAAGAGGGGGGTCCCAAAACGTGTTGTCCCCATGTTAATTTCCATAGGACGTTCTGACAAGGCTACAGCCCGAACCGCTGAACGGAATTACACCAAACTTGGCAAAATTGTAGGGACTGGTACGCAGAAGTGCCTTTGCTATATTTGGTGAAAATTGCTCCAGTGGTTTTTATGAAAATTAACTTCAAAAACACATATATATCTGGACGGAGCCTAACCATACATCCCATCGTGAGATCTGAATGGCTGTCAGCACTTCATCCAAGAAGTGTTGGCAGCCATCTTGGGACCAATATACATGATAGCACCTCATTAAAAAGCATTGTAGTTAATAGAGGGTTTTAGGACTTTAGTTACATTATAAATCATTTGTTTATGGTACCATACTCATTTTAGGAATTGTGGTGTGTTCTAAGGTGATTTTACCATGTGAAAAAGCCTTCTGCTTGGATATCATGAATCATGTTTGAAAGAAAACTATTATCTCATGCTTTTCACACAGTGGTTTGGAAGGGGATCTATAAGCTAAAGTGAAAGCATATTTTCTGTAAATTCCCATTATCTTTCTCAGTCATGTGAGCATGAAGTCTGACATTCTCAGGAAAACATGTACATCCAACAAGGACAGAGACTGTCAGTTGATTCCTTTGTGTTCTACTGCGGCCTCCTAGAGTGTTCTAAAGAACAACTAGAGCGCTAACAGTCCTACTTATTACAAAGGTATGGCACACCTGAAGCCATCTTGATTGGAATAAAGTGGTAACTCTTAAAACATTTAATTTAAAAAGGAACAAAATGAGGGGGTATATTTTGCCAAAGAAAGTATGATTAGTGCTGCAGAAAGAAAAATTAGGGCACATTTTGAGTGACTTCCCAAATCCTCTTCTATTTCATTAAAAAATTCTGACATGCAGTCTCCCAAGATGGCCACCAGAGACAAAAGAGCCCAAATGTAGCCCAAATATCACCCAGATGTAGCCCAAGTATAGCCCAATGACAGAATGTCCCAGAGGGTTCTAAAGAACAACTAGAGCGCTAACAGTCTTACTTATGACAAAAGTATGGCACACCAGAAGCCATCTTGATTGGAATGAAGTGGTAAGTCTGAAAACATTTAATTTAAAAAGGAACAAAATGAGGGGGTTCATTTTGCCATAGAAAGTATGATTAGCAGCTTACTTCCCTGTTGAGCAGTAGCTTTACTACAGTTATCTAATGAACAACTAGAGTGCTAACATTCAGAATTTATGGCATATGTGTGACACATCTGAATGCCTTCATGATGGAACCAAAGTAAACAAGCATTGAAAATGCAATAGATCGCGCCCTCGTTTAAGTTAAAGCCATTCTGTTTGTAATGAGGTGGCTTTTTAGCTTTGCTTTTATTAGTGTTTTTAAAACTTTCTTGTAAATAACATGCATATGTATGCATATATGTATATGTATGCATGCATTTATATTTGTATTTATATAGATATGCAGATTATATATGTTTATATATGTATGTATATATATATATATATATATATATACACATACATAAATGCATATGCATATATGCATATATATATGTGTATATGTGTGCGTGTAGAGAGAGGTAGAGAGGTAGAGGTGTAGAGGTAGAGAGGTAGAGGTAGAGAGGTAGAGACTAGTAGAGAGAGAAGTAGAGAGAGGTAGAGAGGTAGAGAGAAGAGAGTGAGTAATAGAGTAGAGAGTGAGTAGTAGAGAGTAGTAGAGAGCAGTAGAGAGAGTAGCAGAGAGTGAGTAGTAGAGAGTATGTAGAGTGAATAGTAGAGTGAGTAGTAGAGAGTAGCAGAGAGTGAGTAGTAGAGAGTGAGTAGTAGAGAGTAAGTAGTAGAGTGAGTAGTAGAGAGCAGTAGAGAGTGAGTAGTAGAGAGTAGTAAAAAGTGAGTAGTAGAGAGTGAGTAGCAGAGAGAATAGTAGAGAGTAGTAGAGTGAGTATTAGAGAGTAGTAGAGAGAGAGTAGTAAATAGTGAGTAGTAGAGAGTAGTAGAGAGTGAGTAGTAGAGAGTGAGTAGTAGAGCGTAGTAGAGAGAGAGAGAGTAGTAGAGAGTGGTAGAGAGTGAGTAGTAGAGAGTAGTAGAGAGTGAGAAGTAGAGAGTGAGTAGTAGAGAGTAGTAGATAGTATCATCAATGGTGTAAGTAGTGTTGGTATGCGTTTATAGTATATAGGGAGTGGGTAGCAAACTACTCACCCCTACTGGTGTGAAGACTTGGGGATTAAACCGTGAGCCTAAATTGTGAGCTCATTGCTGTAAAGTGATGTGCTCTGGGCGCTGTAGCATACCTGTGGAAGTAGTGTTAGTTTGTGTTTATACAATATAGGGAGTGTGAAGCGAAATACTTATCCCTACCGGTCTCAAGACTCGTGGATGAAACCATGAGCTCTTTGCTGTAAAGTCATGTGCTCTGTGTAGTATTCCAATGTCAGTCATAGTAGAATGTTAGTATGTAATTCTACTAGAATCTAAGTATGTAATGTTAGAATGTAGGGCTGTCATGAGGGAAACCTTGCAGAGTTTGTACATGGTGCTGGAGAAGAAGGTTGCCTTGCTGTTTGCTCCTGTTGATGGCTGTTTCAGGTGTCTTGTTTTACTGTAATAAATCTACTTATTGGATCCACTGCTGTCTGCCTCTTCACTACATAAATTTGGGGACGAGCGAGAGAAGGTAAATAGAAAGCACCACTCACCAATATTTCAAAATTGTTTGCGTTGTGCTGAAGATCCGTTTTCTTCGTGTAGCTGTTTCTACTCATGCCAGGGTCATCGACTCATTGAACTATGTCATCCGACTTCTCTTAGGATTTATATTTTTAGATTTTGCACTTCCTTTGCTTCTTCAATACATTCTGGTCGCTGTACTACACATGTGTAAGTAGTGTTAGTATGCATTTATACTAACAAATGCATCATGGTCCTTGGGAGGGCGACCTGTCAGGCGCAGCTCATACAATGTCCTGGGTTGTGCATTCGCGGAACATTTGTGTTTGCTATTAGAGGATTGGTGCATGGCTTCCACCCTGTGATAGCAAATCCTTGTTTGACTACTTGAAGCGAGAGAAGGAAAACCTTGTATGCTTTAATAGAGGGGATGCAGATGGTAAAAATGGAGAAAAAAAAAACCAAACAAAAAAAAAAGCGGGGTCTCACCCGTTCATTTAAATGAGGCTCCTGGTGGGTAATGTTCTGCGGCCAATCAAATTATTATATTGCGGGGTCTCTGTAGGACTGGGGATCTTAATGTCACATGTAAATTAGGCGTGGAAGGGCACAGAGACATTTTGCAGGCTAGGGGACTGCCATCTTCCGAGTATTGTTTACTAATTGTTCGGGGGTTCAAGGCCAACTGTAGTCCGGGGATCGCCACACTCCGGGGCTTTATTTAAATATGCAGGGTGGGCCTCAGCAGTCCCTGAAGCCTCTGTGGTCCTAGGCAGTGCCTTATTTGTACAGTAATCACACGGGCAGTACTTATGGTGTTATAAAGTGATACACTCATAGAACTCTTGCAGTTGTAGAACTACCCAGGATTCATTTGTCTAATAGTCAGTTAGATTATGTTTGGTAGGTGCACTGTAATATTAGAAAGGTTTGAATGATTTTCACAATAAATAATAGACATGTGTTGTCAGAAAAAGAAGACCTATACACTCAGTTAATTTTTTTAAAACAAAAGTAACCTTTATTAAAACACAAATGAATAGAAACGTAGGTTTAGTAGAACAAACAGTGTAATATAAAAAATGTGGGTTGAACTCCAGTGGAAGCAGTGTAGGAAACCTGCAAGACAAAAATTAAACATAAGTATGTGTGCTATGTGGAAGAGGTAAAGAGAGGTAGTCCGAATGAAAGGACGATAGTGAGAATGGAAGGGAGGGGGAGTGGGTGGAAGGGTATAGGGGTGTAGAGTCATAAGTAGAGAGGGAGGAGGAGACAGAGCGTCGGCCTACTGCACCCAGCCCTTAGTGTTTACCCTCCCGTCACCCGTTTGTCTAGGACACTGGGGTCCGAGAGAAAGAGTGTGGTTCAGCAAGTCCTTAAAATGAAACACGTGAGGCCAAAGATTAGGGGCCATATTATCAATTAACAACATTATCGCCGCTTTAGCGGCAGGAAACTGCCACTAAAGCGGCGATAAGGGGTTGATAATATGCCATTGTGAATTCCCATAGAAACCCAGGTTCTGGTGTGAACCTGGGCTTCTATGGGAATTAGAAACATTATAGGTTTTAGAAACATTAAAATATGAAATTAACAATTAAAAAACCTTAGAAATTCACGGAAAAAACCATAGGTTTTAGGCACGTTATAGTTAGGAATTAGCATTTAAAAAAACCTTAGAAGTTCACAAAAAAAACATATGTTTCAGAGACGTTATAGTTAGTTGAACATTTGACTCATATAAAACCAGAGAAATTTGCC
This sequence comes from Lissotriton helveticus, assembly GCF_964261635.1. Classification (NCBI taxonomy): domain Eukaryota; kingdom Metazoa; phylum Chordata; class Amphibia; order Caudata; family Salamandridae; genus Lissotriton; species Lissotriton helveticus. The sequence goes on along the minus strand of NC_136067.1, from coordinate 888,465,433 downwards.
TGTTAGGGTTAGTTGAGCTAATTAAAAATTGCATGCCCGCAATGCACTGCTGATGATGTGACATATTACATCACTCTTGACATGGTCAGTGACATCACTGATGACATCATTGATGACATCTCAAATGACATCACTGATTACATCAATCATAACATCATGCACGTGACAATCTGATGCACATACTGATGCTCTAATGTAAACTTTGATTCACCCATTCTAAAATACTGACTACTATTTTTGAAACCGTACACAGAAGAATGCCATATACTACATAGTACTCACTATTTCCTAGGTCTACACACACATCCAGTCACTTATACTTGTAGTTACTCATCAATACAGGACTATAATATGCACTCATACATCTATACGTACAGTCACACTCCGCCACTCATCCATAGAGTTACTCACACACCTAGTCAGTCATGCAAAGAATCAATCACATACCCATTTAGTCATGTATACAGTTATGCACAACAACTTCGTTTTTTTAGACATACCACATCACTTATTTATACAGATACTAACACATATTTACTGTCTTGTACAATCACTGATAGAAGCAGACACTTATTTATACACTCACTCTTAAAATAACTTACTCTCATGTATATTCATTAATATACTCCAACACTCACATCTACTGCCTTGAAACATATGTAGTTACTCACGGATATACCACTGAGACATTTATTCACTCACCAATACATCCATAGACACACTAACTCACCCATACAGCCCTTTGCAGATGCACTTTTTAATCCATACAACTACTGAATCAACCACTCAGACATCTATGCACAGACTCAAACATCCCTCCACTCACCCACCCACACAGACACTAAGGGACCCATAGAGATAATCAGACCACAAATCAATACCCTAGATAGACACTCATGTATCTATTCAGCAATCCATGCAGTTGCTTACACACCAACGGAGAGACTAATACAGACTTTTACACATTTTAGTCACTAACCCATGCATTCAGTAAGACACGTTCAATCACTCACTTAAACAGTCATTCACGCACATATGAAATAATTCCTTTAGGCACTTGTAAATGCATTCATTCTTCAAAACGCCTTGGCATATATATATATATAAAACCTTTTTTTAACTTTACAGAAACACACATTCACTGGATGATGTCATGAGTGATGTTATGAGTGATGTCATTTGAGATGTCATCAGTGATGTCACTGAAAATGTCATGAGTGATGTAATATGTGACATCATCAGCAGTGCATTGCGGGCGCGCAAGTTATAGTTAGATCAAATAACTATAACAGGCGAATTTCTCTGGTTTTATATGAGTCAAATGTTCAACTAACTATAACGTCCCTGAAACCTATGTTTTTCTTAGTGAATATATATATATATATATATATATATATATATATATATATATATATATATATATATATATATATATATATATATATATATATATATGCAAAAATGTTCCTGCTCCACAGTGAGAACAGCCAGGTAAGGACCTCTTCCAAATGACTCTTAACGATCACAGCATCAAAAAGGCAAAGAAAGGCAGCAAGTCTTTTTCAAGTGAAAAGGCAGGATATTTATTCCACACAACAAAAAGTGAAGGACATAATGTCATCCATGACGCGTTTCGCTCCATGAAGGGGCTTGTTCACATAACGCGCCCCGAATTGTAACACCAATTTATAGGTCATACACAGGTGATTTCAATTGACACATGCCAAAATAAAAATAGAAAACAGACTAAAACAGTCGCCATATTGAGTGAGTCACAAATGTTCAGTGCCAAAAATTAATGCCATTGATTAAATAGACCTTGCTATGTAATGATTGCCAAATGCCAAAACATTACAAACAACAACAAAAATTATATATGTAAAGATATATGATTCATAATATATACAATGTAAAAATATACAAAAGTAGAAAATAATCAACAAGTGTCTTAACATTGTAAATAGATGAAGAACAGAAAATGACAAGTGTCCAGATCTAGTCCATAGTTGGAGTTGTCCTTCATTATAAATTTCAAATTAATCCAAATTTGACAAGGTCGACAAAATTCAATTCATAATGCAATTTGTTGATTGACAGAGTTGAAAAATATAGTGAGAATATGGCCTGAAAATAAAACAAAAATTGTGTATATAAAGTGCATAGTTTAGCGTGATTAGTCATACAAAAATGCGTATTAAAAACATTACCAAAGCAACAGCGGAAGTAGTTAATGAAAGCCAAAAATAGTGTTGCAAAATAGTAGCAGGCTTTAAAAATGCCTAATGCAACTTTGAGATAAAGTGATCACAGTGCAATTTTCAAAAAACTGATATGATTGAAACTTACTAAAGATATATATATATACATATACACATATATTTGTTTATGTACTAACCTGTCCTTGTCGTAAATCATATGTGGACAGCACAATGATTCCAGCTAAGAAGCGCATCCTAGAAAACATGGGAGCTATCCAAAATAAGAATAAACAATATCTGGTAGCTCGTGACTTTGAGGAATCTCATTAGAGCTATAGAAGTCTGCTCCGAATTTGTGTGACTGATCGTATCCCCCAGACAATCAGGAGGGGATAGGACTCACAAACTACGACAGCTGGAGTATAGGTACATATTGGAGCTTGATACCAAATACCACAGGGTTTTAACTCTGATGAAGGGCTGGGCTCATTTTTAGGTGAATAAGCAATCTGTCCCATGGTACTGGAATGGGGGCATTCCAGACATGCAAATTTGTGTGACATAATTTTGCTTCCGATATGAAATAGTTTTTAACTCTAACTTTCAAACAGCACTTTAGATTCACATACCACTTTACGTTTTACTTGGGCTTTTGGATATACGTAATATTTGTGTATTTGTCTCAGCTACGTTATCGGAGACATACCACCTTGAAAACGAATTTCAACATTGAAATGTGGTCATCAATCAAACTACTTGTTAAAAACCAGTTAAAATCAGTTACATTTGTTGGTTATAATTTGACAGATTATTATGTATCACATGTATTTGTAGTTCTGTTAATTAATAGCCAGCATATTAGTATGTACGGGTTGATGTGAGGATCTTAGGTAATGGTAAAGAGAATAATGGTGCGCTCACAATTGTTAACAATATTCGGTAAAGGTGGAAATTCTGTGAGTTATTGAAAAAAACATCACTACCTATACCAGGTTATAATACTGTGTTGCATGCCCAGTTGAGCCTATATGTAACCTTTCCTCTGTTCCTCTACCAGTCTATTGACTTTGTCTACTTTCAGTATTGGAGTTCTCTTAGAAACTAGTAGATGGGACTATTCCTGGTGATTGTAGCACATGAGCACTTTAAATGGTGAGGCAGAGACTTCATATGTATACCATTTTAAAGGAAATTTATAAAGGAATTGAAAAATAATGTAAATTATGAAAATAGAGAAAGATTAATAGATGACAGATACATGGAGCATAGCACAGAGCATTTTGTTATAGAAAGGGATCCGTAATACTATCAGGGATGTGGCAATCGAATTCTATATGTGATCATTACTACGCATGTGCAGGATTGTCTCCTGTGATAAGGATATAATTTGAGATGCTGTGACCTATTTATACAACTATTGAAGCTTTTTTATCACAGTATTTTCCTGTGGTTAAGAATGAACGTTGCATTGATATCCTTTCACAGGTAATTTTGCACGCCAGTTTATGATTAAGTATTTAAAATATTTATATTGATTTTCATACATTCTTATGCGCTGGACATGTAAATCTGTTGACATTTATGCTTGGTGTAGGGTGTTGTTAAATTATTGCATATTTCAATATGTGCGCCAGTTGTAGGCAACTAACACTGATGTAAGTTCTTTTTTTTTATCACTGTTTTTAAAACATTTATTTCAACCATGCTGACAACCATTTGTATCACTTTTGATCGAGGCGTGGAGACGCTAAAACACATTGGGTTGGCTGGCTACGAATAAACAACTCTGGGGCTGCATTTATTGTGTATTTCTTCATTTCTGGAGGAGTGCGTGCCTGGCAGAGATTCTGCCATTTGTGAAAATTCTGGCACTCATGAGGATGGTGGCCTGGGGAGAGAATAGATATATATAGCAAAAACACATAGGTATTTAATGGTCTTTGATTCACAGAAAGTTAATGTTTACATGCATACTTTGGTTCATAAACAATTTTAGTGACATTGTATGTATGGGTGTGTTATCCCCTATGTATATATATGTATTTATACGAATACAAAATTTGGGAATTACAGTTGTACATAGTAATAATGAATGAGTATTTATCATTATCATGGTAGAACCAAGGCACAAGAAAGCAGAAAATAACCCACGAAAAACGCAAAAAGGGGGCAGGGTAGAAACACCCTGACCCCCTAGGCCTGCTTGAGGGGGTCCCACAAGGAACCCCAGGGCCCAAAAACATTTTTTTTAAACTCTTCAAAATCCGCGCAGGGTGTGCGCATCCTGACGATAAAAAAAACCCCAAAGAAGCGCCGGCTCCCGCGCTTCGATGCTAATTAGCCGCCGGGGGCATGTTGGAAAAAAGTGTAGGGGCCCCAATCCCCCAACACTGCCCCGGGGACCATCACCCCCTGGGGCAAAGTATGAACAATTGTGGGGTGGCACACGAACCCCTGCAGCCCCATGGACCGCCACCCCCCGGGGCTTAATAATTTAATGTTGGGGGGCCTCTAAGGCCCCACCTGAGCCCCGGGGACTGCCCCCTCAGGGATCAACTTAATTAACATTGCAGGGGCACACTGCCCCCCCACAGCCCTGAGGACCGCCGGCCCTGGGGCTTTCAGAAAACAATGGTGGGCCAAACAGCCTCCCGCAGACCCGGGGACCTCCACCTCCCGGGGCTCAATTTAATTTGGATTGCGGGGGGGGGCACACTGCCCCTCACTGCCCCGGGGACCGCCACCCCCGGGGCCTTTTAAAAAAAATGAAATCCTGTGTGGGGGGCTCAAGCCCCCCACACGCCCCAGGGACCACCACCTCCCGGGGACTCTAATATTTAAATTGGGGGGTCTGTGACAGAACCCCCCAGCCCCGGGGACCACCACCCTGTGAGGAGTGGGGCTGCGCGGCCCCCCTCCTGGAGCCATTGATGGCCCTGGGGACCGCCAACCCCCCGGGCCGGCTCCTGCAGTGTCCCGGGGTGCCTACCCCCGGGACACTGCTGTTTGCAATGACAGGGCGCGAGCCTCATGGCTCCCACCTTGTCATTGCAACCTGCTTCACTTCATTGAAGCAAGAGCGGGGAGACCTGCTCTCGCTTCAATGAAGCAAAGCAGCTTGCTTTTCCACATGAGGCTCAGCATGTTAGCTGCTCCCCATGTGGAAAAGCAATGCCGGCTCCAGCAGGTTATACTAGTCTATGATGAGATGTATCAGTGATTTCATTTTGGATATCATCAATGATGTCATAAGTTATGTCACTGACCATGTCATGAATGATGTAATTAGTGACATCATCAGCAGTGGATTGCGTTCGTGCGAGTTATAGTTAGTACAACTAACTACAATGGAGGAATTTCAATGGTTTTGTACGAGTGAAATGTCTAGCTAACTAGCTAACTATAACACCCGTAAAACCTATGGTTTTTTCAGTGAATTTCTAAGGTTTTATAAATGCTAATTCCTAACTATAACATGTCTGAAACCTATGGTGTTTTCAGTGAATATATAGTGATGTTAAGAATTTGAAAGAGACAATTGCCAAGGAACTAAATCAATGGAAGAGGGAAGGATTAATAAGCAAACAGGAATATGGTTTCCTGAAGAATGACCATCCAGTAATGCCAACCCTCTACTTTATATCTAAAATACATAAACAGTCTATTCCAGTCCCAGGGCGTCCAATAATTTCGGCTCAACGAAGTCCTATGGAGCCGATATCAAAATATGTAGATTATTTCTTACACAATGCAGTGGGAAACGTACCCTCCTACATTACAGTTACGGGACATTTTCTTTCAAAACTAACTGAGGTGACAGGGGATGATGATTATGTTCTCGTAGCGATGGACGTTTGTGCCCTTTACACAAGTATCAATCATAGCGATGGGCTATCAGCAGTAAAGTACTATTTGGACCAACGAAGTATCAGTTATCGTCAACATAATGTTATGATATTTATGATGATTCAACTGTGTCTCGAGAACAATTATTTCTTGTTTGATAAGGTGATTTACCAGCAGTTAAGGGGTGTCGCCATGGGGGCATGTTTTTCGCCCACCTATGCGTGTTTACATGTTGGGTGGTGGGAGAAACATGTCCTCAGGGGCACCCATGGTTTGATAAATGAGTCCAAGATTGTTACATTTTGGAGATTCATTGATGATGTCTGTATGGTTTGGAAGGGGACGATGGAATCAGCTAGAGAGTTTGTTGAATTAATCAATGGTAATGATCTCAACTTAAAATTCACAGCTGATATCAGTAAAACCTGCATACAATTTTTAGATGTGGAAATTTACATAGACAATCATGTAATTCAAATTAAAATGCATCGTAAGACCTCGGCAGGCAATGCAATACGGCACGCTAGTAGCGCACATCCTAATCACCTAGTAAGATCTATTCCATTTGGGGAGTTCTTAAGAATGCGTAGGATTTGTAGCTCAGCTAATGACTTAGAGATCTGTCAGAATGAGGCACAGCAGAGATTTTTGGTTGAGGATATAACATGCAAGAACTAAAGGTGGCTAGAAATAAGGCTAATGGTCAATCTAGAGAAGATTATTTAAGAACCACAGATTGTCGTAGCTCTAAGAGAGATGGCAATCTTTATACCAATGCTACTACACCCCTTGAACCCATTAGATTGATAACCAAGTATAACACGTAGGAAAAGAAAGTCAGGAGTATTATCAACAAACATTGGCGAATCCTTAAGACAGGCATCACATTGGCACAGGTACTCCCAGCACAACCCTCAATCACTTTCAGTAGAGGACCCTCTATTAGGGATACGTTGGTAAGAACTAGCCCTGAGGTAATGAGCAATAAAAACTGGCTCTCCAGCATAACGGGATTCCGAAAATGTATTTCATGCATAGCATGTAAATTTGGTGTAAACACCACGGAATATCAATCTGCATTTCAGCCCGACCCCATCAAAATGGGGGTTATACAAATGTCGCACAGATCATGCAGTGCATGTGCTTGAATGTACATGCAAAATGAAATATGTTGGCAGTACTAAATTACAAGCTTACAATCGAATTCTCTAACATTTAAGGGCAATAGTGAATTCCGATGAGAGCTACCCGGTAGCGCGCCATTTCAAGTTGGTTCATAATAAGAGCTTGAATGACTTGCGCTACTACATTATTGACTCTGTGCCGAAGAACATAGGAGGGGGCAATAGAGAGAAACAGCTCAGGCAATTAGAAACCAAATATATTCTATTGCTTGATACTAGAATCCCTAATGGATTGAATATGGGGGAGGACCTGCACAATTTCCTCTAGACCGATTTTGCATCATTGATCCATAGCTATTTTCTGTATTAGGATGTAAGAATAGTTCTAAATCTTTGAATAAGGGACAAGCTGAGCTGCAATGTAGTGAATGAGAATATTTTCTAACATTTTCTAATATTTTTTTTTAACATTGTTTATTATTAGCTTTATGTAGTTAATAACCTAATGACTAGCATGAGTATAATCTATGGTGGTTCGAAAATTAATTGTGATGTATGTATTGTTCAAAGATCACAGTGGACCCCATGGTCTGGGATTTAAAGAGGAGAGTTATAACTGTTTTTGTAGTATTGTTTGCTTTTTGGAGACATCCAAAGTCAAATTCTATAGTTGCACTTGCACTTTATGTTAATGGGTCTATTCTGGAACTAAGTATTTGTGAACATGTTTCTTATATGTTTTATCCCTTTTTTAGTATAAATATTTTTTATCCTGGGAAATTATTTTGATATCAATTTTAACATCAAGCATTTCTAAGATAGATAAAAGAAATTGCACAGTAGAAATTTAGTTATGAAGCACTAGCACTTTTAAGGAGTTAATCACAGGCACAGGAAGAGATTAGGTACTGATGCAATGTACTAGGGCATATAAATTACAGTTAGTTCCAAAACCATTGGCCACTTGGCCGTCATTGCTATTAACTCTGTATTTTAAACAGTTTTATGAGTAATTGGTTTTTAAATGTGGACTATTTTCCTATTGATATACATGTTTTTTTACACATATTTATATGGTTTTTAAACATGTATATAGGGTTTATGTATTTACAGACCCTGTATGAAGTAGCTTGCACTGTAGTAATTCTTTTATCTCTATGAGTAACGTGATTTAGCCTAGCCAGGAAGTAGCACTATATATGTTGAGCACCATGTCCGGGGTGTCATGTGATCAAGGCTGCTGCCACGCAGCTGAAACGCGTCATGCTGGCAACGAGAAAAGAATAAAAGCACTTTAAATACATATTGGAAGCGCACTATTGTGGTCTGTACCTGGATTGTATTGGAGAAAATATGGGAGTTCAGGACCTGTGGTAATATATATATATCCGAACCAACAAACTCCGGTTGTAAAAGAAGCCGACAGGCAGGGCGGTCTGTGGGCAGGGCACCGGCAGCCCTGTAAACTATCAAAGTCCAGCACTCCCCAACTCCGGAAGAAATACCACAGACACCATGCAAGGATTGCAGGTAATTTATTCAAAATGTAATGCTGCACCGCAACGCGTTTCACCTTTCGGCTTGATCACGCCGAAAGGTGAAACGCGTTGCGGTGCAGCATTACATTTTGAATAAATTACCTGCAATCCTTGCAAGGTGTCTGTGGTATTTCTTCCGGAGTTGGGGAGTGCTGGACTTTGATAATATATATATATACGTATGTGTGCGTGTGTGTGTGTGTGTGTGTTTATGTATATGCACACACACACATATATATAGAGGCATTTCAGAGGCATTTGAGAAAGGCTTCCGCCGAAACACGTCATGCCAGGCTCTGAATGAACAGTGTTTTCAGCCCCGCCGTGTCCCCTTGTCGACTTCAATGGAGGAAGATTGTTTTGAAATGTTTAGCGTGCAGCCAGTGGCACGCAATGGGGACCCTTCCTTAAAGAATCACAGGAACATTGGCACTCACCTTGATCGCCGCTCTTCCCTGGAAGCAGTGGAACTGCTCTCCTCTGACAGCCCATATTAATGGAAAGACAACACTACTACATTGACGTCTCCAGGCACACTGTGTATGGGGAGATGGGTAGTAGGAAGTGAGGGTTTTAAAGGCAGTTCTTTGTCCAGCAGAGTGCCGGTTCCACTCCTTCTGCGCTCAACATCGGCCTCTCAACTATGAGCAATCAAAACTCAGGCTGATAGTAACATTCCCAAGACGCCATGAACAAACTGCATGATGGATAATGCAGTGCTTGGGCGTGTCTGAGAATGTGCTCAGTTGGGTCCCACACTACTTTAGGAGGATGGGCCAACACTCTTGAACCAAATGGAACCCCAGCGCCAGAGGCATTTAAGAAAGGCTTACGCCAAAATGCGTCATGCCAGGCTCTGAATGAACTGTATTTTCAGCCCGCCATGTCCCCTTGTCGACTTCAATGGAGGAAGATTGTTTTGAAATGTTTAGCGTGCAGCCAGTGGCACGCAATGGGGACCCTTCCTTAAAGAATCACAGGAACATTGGCACTCACCTGGATCGCCGCTCTTCCCTGGAAGCAGTGGAACTGCTCTCCTCTGACAGCCCATATTAATGGAAAGACAACACTACTACATTGACGTCTCCAGGCACACTGTGTATGGGGAGATGGGTAGTAGGAAGTGAGGGTTTTAAAGGCAGTTCTTTGTCCAGCAGAGTGCCGGTTCCACTCCTTCTGCGCTCAACATCGGCCTCTCAACTATGAGCAATCAAAACTCAGGCTGATAGTAACATTCCCAAGACGCCATGAACAAACTGCATGATGGATAATGCAGTGCTTGGGCGTGTCTGAGAATGTGCTCAGTTGGGTCCCACACTACTTTAGGAGGATGGGCCAACACTCTTGAACCAAATGGAACCCCAGCGCCAGAGGCATTTAAGAAAGGCTTACGCCAAAATGCGTCATGCCAGGCTCTGAATGAACTGTATTTTCAGCCCCGCCATGTCCCCTTGTCGACTTCAATGGAGGAAGATTGTTTTGAAACATATATATATATATATATATATATATATATATATATATATATATATATATATATATATATATATATTCACAGAAAAAACCATAGGTTATAGACCATATATAGTTAGGAATTAGCATTTACAAAACCTTGAAAATTCACTGAAAAAACCATAGGTTATAGACCATATATAGTTAGGAATTAGCATTTAGAAAACCTTATTTTACTCACACAAAACCATTGAAATTCCATATATAGTTAGTTGCACTAACTATATATCGCGCACCTGCAATCCACTGCTGATGATGTCACATATTACATCATTCATGACATGGTCAGTGACATCACTGATGACATCACTGATGACATCTCAAATGACATCACTGATGACATCACTGATGACATCTCATTTGACATTACTGATCACATCACTGATGACATCATTCATGTGATGATACAATGAACCTCTTCAGACTCTAATATAACCTTAGATACACTCAGTGTAAACAGACACTCACAGACTGTCACTCATCCATGGAGTTACTCACACACCTAGTCAGTCTTGCAAAGAATCAATCACACCTCGATTTCCTCAACTATATAGTTATACACACCTTACTTATTGGAACATATAATAACACATATTTACTCTGTTATACAATCCCTGATACAAGTTCACAATAATCCATACAGCCACTCACACATTCACTGGCTCTTATGCACAGTTATTTATATATGTCAACTATCACATGTACTGTGTTTTACATATGTACTTACTTTGACATGTAGCACTGAGATATCCATTCACTCACCAATACACTCATGCACACAGTCAACCGCCCATACAGATGTTTCCACATGCACTTTTGAACCCATACATCTAGTGAATCAACTGCTCACACATCTATGCACAGAGTCATACACCTCCCAGACACCCACACACACACTCAGTCTCCCATACAAATACTTGGGCAACTAATCAATAACCCATATAGTTAGTTATATAGCTAATGATCAACACATGCATCAGAATACAAAACAACAGACACAATGATGCACAATTTAAAACAGTTTAGTCACTAACCCATGCACTCAGTGAGACACATTTAATCACTCACTTATACAGTCAGTCATGCACCTACTAAATCCTTCATCCAGACACTTATACATCCACTCATTCTTCAATATGTAAGACATATTTTAACTTTACAGAAGCATACAGTCACTGGATGTTGTCATCAGTGATGTCATCAGTGATGTCACTGACCATGTCATGAATGATGTAATATGTGACATCATCAGCAGTGGATTGCAGGTGCGCGATATATAGTTAGTACAACTAACTATATATGGAATTTCAATGGTTTTGTGTGAGTAAAATAAGGTTTTCTAAATGCTAATTCCTAACTATATATGGTCTATAACCTATGGTTTTTTCAGTGAATTTTCAAGGTTTTGTAAATGCTAATTCCTAACTATATATGGTCTATAACCTATGGTTTTTTCTGTGAATTTCATTGGTTTTTTAACAGCTAATATCTGTAGCTGTAAAATGTATTCTTCTTTAAATCCAAAAATATATTGTATATGTTTATGAATAATTTTTTTTTTAAATATTTTTTTTTCTTCGTTCCCGCTTCGCGAATCGGGAAGCTTCCCGTTAGCTGACCTTGATGCCGCGAAATAGACCGCGAGCCGGTAAACGTTTCTTTACCGCAAGTGCCGCGTTAGAAAACAACATCGTGACGCCTCCCGTCCGCATGACGTTCCACGTTGTCGCGTGATACGTCATATGACGTGCTACGTTAGCGAACTGGTACGCGAAGCGAGTGCCAAAGCGCAGGTTTCTGGAAGCAAACCGGGAGGCCCTGCAAAGCGCTTAACGTAAACACAGCAAGTCATGTGACTTGGTAATAACACTTTTCATTGGTTCATTTCACTTTTGGTTTCCTAATGATGTAAGACTAGGTCATATAATCTAAAATGAACACTTTTGATTGGTTGAGAACTCTTGTTTTTCCCAAATGATGAAAATCCCTCCTTCTTTCCTCACTCTGACTTTCATCATTGTGAGAGAAAGACCCTTTGTGATCACTGAGCAATGGCTTCTTTAGTAGCTTCAGCTTGTGCTTCCCCACCACCTCCACCACATCCAAGGAAGAGTGGACCACCTGCTCAAGTTGTAATTCAACAAGAAGAAGAAGAAGAGGAACAGGAGGACGAGCACGAAGAGAGGCAGTTTTTGCCTGAGCAGCCCAAGACGTCTCACCGGAAAGAAAACTTCATTTGGCAATTTTTTAAAATTCCCAAAGGTCAGAAAAAAGTAAATGCAAGATACGTAACTTGCCTTATATGTCAAGATAGACTGTCCAGAGGGACCGACAAAAAATACAGTTTCGGAAACTACACAATGCATCGCCATATGACTAGGTGGCATCCTAACAACTACAGTGCTGCACAGTTTCGGAACGACCTAGATAATCTCCCTATTATGGCCAGAAGATCTGTTGTACCGGAAGTAACGGGACCAGAGGGCAGGGAGATGGTGCCAAATATACAAATGAGATTTGGTGAAGTAAAACACACCTGCGTATTTTGCGATGGATTCATTTCCTACGGAGAAAGAAGCATCACTCTGATCAACAGAGCTATTGACTATCATATGCAAGTTTGTCCGAAACGCCCAAAATAATAAATACTTCTTTTTTTTGTTTTGTTGCTCCTGTTGAGCCCTTTTCAATGAATCGTTTTCATTGCCCCCTCCAAGAAAAACCCAAAAAAATATAAAACTGTTCCGAAAAATTCAAAAACAGTAAAAAAATGTTCAGAAAAATAAAAAAAAAAGTTCTTTTCAGAACTACCTCCCCGTTATTAAAAAATTGGTACAATATTTGGAACTGTGCCAACCTCTATTTCTCTTAGTTCGCTTCCTAGTTCGCTCGCTGGTACGCGAACTGGAAGCGAACCAAAAACAGTAAGTATAAGGGAAGGAAACACACACTTATGTTAAAAGAAAGACAGCTATAGGGGAGTAAACTAGAGATACTATTACCCATAATCCACTACTGATGATGTCACATATTACATCATTCATGACATGCTCAGTGACATCATCAGCAGAGGATTGCGGGTTTTTTGGCAACATGCCTTATCCACGGTTTAATAACGCTGCCTTTTGCTTTATATAAGTTTTCAAATTGTATGAAATATATACCAATAGGTCTTTATGAACCTTTAGGTAGTGCTTTTGTTCATGAGGTCTGGTCGCTTCCATACACATACAGATGTTTCAAAGATGATCAAGAAGTTTATCTGAATGGAGAGGAATGCACTGAGACGCCAGATCATTCACTAATGTGTAGGCACATACAGTTACACGATTCATGCAACAAACACCGACCAAATATGGCTTGCGTGTTGCAAGGCACGCCAGTTCCTGCTATCATCCCCACGTTCAAGTTGTTGGAAAATGGTAGTTATTTGATGCTCAATAATGAAGATTGTTCTGAGTTAATTAAAAGTATTCCTTTTATCGTAACAGTAAGTGAACGGGTTATTTGCTGCAGAAATGTTCTATTTCCTCCCACACATGAACATAGGGAGTTTTCAATCTGGCCACAAATACCAACCTTGGGACACGTTTCAACGGCATGACAAGAATAAGAGCTCTTTTGTCTCAGAGAGAGGTGGCCTTGAGTTCGGCCCGTGAAACTTTCGTACTTCACATAGCGAACACCCGTACACAGGTTTGCCTTTCAATTTCAGCAACATGTTTCCGACTATCTTTAACGCATCCTCCACAAAATCCCTGGCACACTTTTTTAAAGTTGTTACCAGTGGTCTCGTGACTTCATTTGAGAAAATCTTTGGAGTCATCCCTGCTCCCTTTCATTGTATTTTCTGCACTCTGGTTCGTGGATTGGCATTTTTACTTGCATTACCAGCGGACGCTCTTGTGCTTTTTTACATTTTTAAATATGGATGTCCCTCCTATGCAACCTCCGACCCTGCAGCTGCTGACACTGTTCCGCAATCGCATGCTAGAATATTATGGCACAATGCCGTTGGCGATATTAAGCACGGCATATGGATTATCTTTTCGGTTCTCCTACTTCAACTGTGTCCAGCCTGTATTTCACTGCCTGACCTGTGATTTCGATTGGGCCATTGATTTGTGTCTCTGCGTACCGGTTTCTCCTGACGTCGACTTTAATCAGCTGATGACTCCTATCATTACTTACGAGTTGATTTGTCCTGGCGAAAGGATTATGGCTGTGGCATTGATGCATGGACTACTTGGTCCCTGGAATTTACTGGCGGCAGCACAGTCTTTCTTGGAACACAGCTTTCTTGAAAACCCACCGAGCTGTCCTCTGATGGTGATAGAGGATCCGGTGCTGGGAGAGCACGTATGTTCTTTTCCGCTTTTAAATTGGATGGCTGAACTGTTTTCGGATGAAGACGGTGACTTCCTATTGGAGGCTGTTGCAGCTTATTTTGCATACACAGTTATGTCATAGACCTTTTTCATGTTTGATATGCTGAGTACTAGCATTTCATTGACAATTCATTGACTTATTTGTCAAGTTTTTATTATTTACCTTGCCTATTGGCTTAAGACTCGATAAAGTACTTGGCTGTTTTATTTTTCTTTAGCATTGAATTTTCCTAGTTTTTAATGCTTTACCTTGCGGACCGTCCACATATAAACTTGCAATCTGCTCTCATGAGATGGCACTTCTATTATCTTATTCAGTTCGTTTCCGGATCATGAGGAGGTGTCATCTAGGTCCTGGATATCTTTACACCGTGTTAAGTTAGCATGGGCTCATTACCGGTTTAAACGCCATTTTTCCTTTTTTGCAACTTCTGCACACGACACTTAGTTGTTGCTTTAGCTTTCCACCTAGTAGTTCATCGTGGTTTACATGAGAATAATATGTTATTGGTCTACTATCTGCTTTACTTGTTAAACTATATCTGTACAGCGAGTGCTAAAGTTTCAAGAACAACACGATACAGAATTGTTATGAGGTCTGATCTCCACGACTTCATACTCATAACATAAGTGCAACTTCTGCCAATTCTGGGCATGAGGCGGGTTTTATATTGCTTTGCCGAACACACATACACAACAGTTGATGCGGTTCACATGAAGAGAGAGCTGGTGTATGCTGATGTGATTCCTTCAAATCTAAGACACTAAAGTATGGACACGCCCTAAACCAACACAAAGAGACCTTCTTAGCAAATAATATAATATGTGTATTAGGGAGGGTGAGATATAAGCAGCCGCGGGCCGTGGAGGGAGTTACGATGGGGCAGGGAGGCGGGGAGGGGGAGAAGCAGGGTGGAGCCCTCTCTACCTTGCCCCTCCCCCTCCCCGCCTCCCTGCCCCACCGTAACTCCCTCCACGGCCCGCGGCTGCTTATAAGTGTTGCTAACTCTTATTCATTTACAGCATGTTAACATACTGTCACCATTCGCTTTTTATGTACTAGTAACTATGCTGGTAATTTTGCTACTGATAATATGTGTACTTGTATTCTCCACCCTGCTTCTCCCCCTCCCCGCCTCCCTGCCTCACCGTAACTCCCTCCACGGCCCGCGGCTGCTTATAAGTGTTGCTAACTCTTATTCATTTACAGCATGTTAACATACTATCACCATTCACTTTTTATGTACTAGTAACTATGCTGGTAATTTTGCTACTGATAATATGTGTACTTTTATTATCTAAGGTACTACGCCTGAGAAGACGGCATTAGTAAATAAACATTTCAAATACACATGTGTTCTTCTTAACTCCATGTTCTGGTTTCTAAGAAATATATAACGACCGACTGTTCATGAGTTCCACGTATTCTGAGGTACTATAAGTTCATATTCTGGATTGTCTAAACATTGAGAGTTTGTTATATCCAATGTGACACTGTACCTAGCTTGCTAAATAGTTTTTGATTACTAACGTGAGTTTTGGGACACCCTAATTCGCCGAGGTTCCAATCCTCTGTCCACAGTTCTGTGTGAGAACAGAAACCCTGCGACAGGGGCACCCCCGACCCTTGCTGGAGCTTCATCACACTTGCGATACAACTCCAGCAATGCGCCACCTTTACGGCACAGATACATCACGCATCTGTGCTGTTTTTGCCCCATGATGCGCCGCATTGTAAATGCAGCACACCATAGGTGACGGAACAGCGGCACAGAATGACTAACACATCCCTGGTGATGCGCCAGTCATCATAAATCTATCCCTATGCTTCTTATCTTGTTAGAGATGAACCGCCATATGTATCATCAAAGTTATTTGCATTTCCTAAATAGCGAACTTTAAGGAATAAATAGCGATTCTTTACCATTCCTAGTTTGCGATGAGCTATTTGCTAATTAGCCGAATGTAGCCCAATGAAGCCCAATGTAGCCCAATGTAGCCCAAAGATGGCCGCCAGACACACAAAAAAACAAATGTAGCCCAAATATCAGCCAGATGTAGCCCAACTATAGCCCAGTGACAGAATGACCAATCAGCTTCGCAAACCTCCGTTACGCGAAGCGGAGCGCTGTTACAGATATATATCTTTTTTTGAACGTTAATTTCTCAAAATCCACTGGAGCACATATATTGAGACCTAGCAAAGGCACATCGGGCTACCAGTCCCTAATATTTTGCCGAGTTTCGTGCAAATCCATTCAGCCGTTCAATTATTATTTTTATTATTTTTTTTTGCCCCGCGGGGCCCTTTTAAAACCTCCACATCAAACCTAGGGGGTCAGCGAGGATCTACTATGCCCCCTTATAGTTATTTCCCCCTTTGTTTTGACCTCCTCTTGTCTCTCGATCCTACCGAGAGACAAGATGGCGGCCGCTACGGACTGTTTGGAATGTTGACAGACGCCGGAGAACCAATCAGCTTCGCTTCACAAAGCTCCGTTGCGCGAAAAGTCCGCGAACCAGAGCGCTAACCGGTCCGCTGTTACAGATATATATCTTTTTTTAAACGTTAATTTCTCTAAATCCACTGGAGCACATATATTGAGACCTACAAAAGGCACATCGGGCTACCAGTCCCTACAATTTTGCCAAGTTTCGTGCAAATCCATTCAGCCGTTCGGGCTAAAAGTGAGGCCAACCGCCCTATGGAAAACTCAATGTTAAAAACACGTTTTGGGACCCCCCTTTTTTCTCGGCCCCCACTGGACGAACCCCCCCCAAATTTTCAAGGGCTGCTCAGAAACAAAATGTGCCATTTTCCTGAAAATTTCAGCCAATTCCGTCCACAAACGCCAAAGTTATTAGACATAGAATTTTCAAAAAACCCATAGAGAAAAAATCCTAACTATATATACCTACTGGCGACCGCCAGTAGGTAATATATATATATATATATATATATATATATATATATATATATATATATATATATATATATAAATTCACTGAAAAAACCATAGGTTATAGACCATATATAGTTAGGAATTAGCATTTACAAAACCTTGAAAATTCACTGAAATAACCATAGGTTATAGACCATATATAGTTAGGAATTAGCATTTAAAAAACCTTATTTTACTCACACAAAACCATTGAAATTCCATATATAGTTAGTTGCACTAACTATATATCGCGCACCCGCAATCCACTGCTGATCATGTCACATATTACATCATTCATGACATGGTCAGTGACATCACTGATGACATCACTGATGACATCTCAAATGACATCACTGATGACATCACTGATGACATCTCAAATGACATCACTGATGACATCATGACACAGCAATACCAGTTACTACATACGCACTCACTGATTCCTACGTCTACACACACATTCACTCATTCACCCATACAATCACTCATACATACAGTCACTCATTATTACAACACTATCATATGCACTCATACACCTATGCAGACACTCACACACTGCCACTCATCCATGGAGTTACTCACACACCTAGTCAGTACTGTAAAGAATCAATCACACTTCCATTTCCTCATCTATACAGTTAAACACAGAACACCATACTTCAGTGACATCACTGATGACATCTCAAATGACATCACTGATGACATCTCAAATGACATCACTGATGACATCATGACACACCAATACCAGTTACTACATACGCACTCACTGATTCCTACGTCTACACACACATTCACTCATTCACCCATACAATCACTCATACATACAGTCACTCATTATTACAACACTATCATATGCACTCATACACCTAGTCAGTCCTGTGAAGAATCAATCACACTTCGATTTCCTCATCTATACAGTTAAACACAGAACACCATACTTTTCACACATATACTAACACATACTTACTCTCTTATACAATCACTGATACAAGTACACATTGATATGCACAGAGTCACACACCTCCCAGCCAGCCACACACACACTCAGTCTTCCATACATCCACTCATTCTTCAATATGTAAAACATATTTAAACTTTACAAAAACACACAGACACTAGATGATGTCATCAGTGATGTCATTTGAGATGTCATCAGTGATGTCATCAGTGATGTCATTTGAGATGTCATCAGTGATGTCATCAGTGATGTCACTGACCATGTCATGAATGATGTAATATGTGACATGATCAGCAGTGGATTGCGGGTGCGCGATATATAGTTAGTGCAACTAACTATATATGGAATTTCAATGGTTTTGTGTGAGTAAAATAAGGTTTTTTAAATGCTAATTCCTAACTATATATGGTCTATAACCTATGGTTTTTTCAGTGAATTTTCAAGGTTTTGTAAATGCTAATTCCTAACTATATATGGTCTATAACCTATGGTTTTTTCAGTGAATTTCATAGGTTTTTTAATAGCAAATCTTTATAAAAATAATACATTTTAAATCTAATTTTATATTTTATAATTTTTTTAATTTTTTTTTAATATTATTTTTAGTGCGCTCCCGGGGCGCGGACAGGTGAACGCACGGGTAAGCGCAATCTTGCGGCGCGCCCCGGGGCGCGTACTAATGCGCGTCCCGGAAGCGCTATTGCCGAGAACGAAAACAACATCGTGACGTATCGCGTAGCCGCCACGCCTTGCGTCATAAGACACGTATCGCGTAGCCGCGAGATGCGTCTTATGACGCACCGCGTAAGCGCACCCGGAAGCGCATACGATCGCGCAACGTAAGCGCCCCGATGCGCTTACGATACACGCCCGGGGCGCGCCCCGGGGCGCGTAGCGTAAGCGCGTCAAACCATGTGACTTTAAAATAACACTTTTCATTGGTTCAGAACTTTTTTTTTTCCAAATTGTGTGAAACCCACCCATTTCTCTCACTATTGCTTTGTACTTGGAGAGAGCAAGAGCTGCTGTGTCTACTCTATCTCCTACTTTTCTGATCTCCAGCAATGGCTGCAAGAGAGTCATCCAGCAGTGATTCAGAGGGATTTTTAGATGAGGACCCTCCTCAGCAAAAGAAAAAAAACCATTTCATCTGGAAATTTTACGACATCCCAGAAGGACAGAAAAAAGTCAATGCTCCCAAAGTAACATGCAAAATATGTGGGAGTAGTTTATCCAGAGGCAATCCTCTGAAAAAATATAGTTTTGGCAATGCCAATTTGATCCGGCATGTCAAAAGAAGACACCCTAACAACTTTGCCAGGGAGAGTGTCAGAGAGCTGGCACGGAATGTACCTACAGATGGCGGCAGCACCTCCACTGGTGGAGCAACACCTTCGGGACCACCCCGTGGAAGAATGATCCCTAACATTCAGCCGGTGTTTGCGGGCATCAAATTTTTGTGCGCAGAGTGTGACGAACTGCTCTGCTATGGGGAGCAGAGTGTTGAACTGATTGCCCTAAAGAAACAGCAACACCGCTGCTCTTCCAGTCCCTAAATTTTCAATTTTTTTTGCTCCTGTTGAGCAGTTTTTGAATCCTTGTTTTTGTTTTTCCCTTGAAAAAAATCCAAAAAAAATATAAAATTGTTTTAAAAAGTCTAAAAAAATATAAAACAACAAAAACAAACAAAAAAATATATAAAACAACAAAATGAAAAAAAAGTTCTTTTCAGAACTACCTCCAATTTTTAAAAAGAAGCTTTATTTTTTTAAAAGTCTGTCATTTTTAATCTCCATGGTCCGCGAAAATCGATTTTTTTTTTATTTATTTTTTTCACCCGCGGGAGCCTTTTATGGCCCCCACATGAAACCTAGGGGGTCAGGGGGTGTGTACCCTGCCCCCTCTTGCTCATTTCCCCCTTTGATTTTTGCCACCTCTTGTGTCTCAATCCTACCGAGACACAAGATGGCGGCCGCTGCGGACTGTTTCGAATGTTTATAGACACCCGAGAACCAATCAGCTTGCCGTGCGCAAGTCGCGTGGCGCGCCTGGAGCGCTCACCGGTACGCGTACCCGGGAGCGCTCCAGGCGCGGCTCTAGATATATATCTTTTTTTGAACGTTAATTTCTCAAAATCCACTGGAGCACATATATTGAGACCTACAAAAGGCACATCGGGCTACCAGTCCCTACAATTTTGCCAAGTTTCGTGGAAATCCATTCAGCCGTTCGGGCTAAAAGTGCGACAGACCGCCCTATGGAAAACTCAATGTTAAAAACACGTTTTGGGACCCCCCTTTTTTCTCGGCCCCCCCTTGACGAACCCCCCCCAAATTTCCAGGGGCTGCTCAGAAACAAAATGTTCCATTTTCCAGAAAATTTCAGCCAATTCCGTCCACAAACGCCAAAGTTATTAGACATAGAATTTTCAAAAATCCCATAGAGAAAAAATCCTAACTATATATACCTACTGGCGACCGCCAGTAGGTAATATATATATATATATTAATATATTAATATATATATATATATATATATATATATATAAATATATATTCACTGAAAAAACCATAGGTTATAGACCATATATAGTTAGGAATTAGCATTTAAAAAACCTTATTTTACTCACACAAAACCATTGAAATTCCATATATAGTTAGTTGCACTAACTATATATCGCGCACCTGCAATCCACTGCTGATCATGTCACATATTACATCATTCATGACATGGTCAGTGACATCACTGATGACATCACTGATGACATCTCAAATGACATCACTGATGAGATCACTGATGACATCATCCAGTGACTGTGTGTTTCTGTAAAGTTTAAATAAGTTTTACATATTGAAGAATGAGTAGATGTATAAGTGTCTGGACGAAGGATTTAGTAGGTGCATGACTGAATGTATGAGTGAGTGATTAAATGTGTCTCACTGAGTGCATGGGTTAGTGACTAAACTGTCTTAATTTGTGCATCATTATGTCTGTTGTTCTGTAAACTGCTGCATGTGTTGATCAGTAGCTATATGATTAACTATATGGGTTATTGATTGATTGTCTAAGTATTTGTATGGGAGACTGAGTGTGTGTGTGGCTGGCTGGGAGGTGTGTGACTCTGTGCAGATCAATGTGTACTTGTATCAATGATTGTATAAGAAAGTAAGTATGTGTTAGTATATGTTTGAAAATGTAAGGTGCTCTATGTTTAACTGTATAGACAAAAAAAATGGAAGTGTGATTGATTCTTTACAGGACTGACTAGGTGTGTGAGTAACTCCATGGATGAGTGGCAGAGTGTGAGTGTCTGTATAGGTGTATGAGTGCATATGATAGTGTTGTAAAGATGAGTGATTGTATGTATGAATGATTGTATGGGTGAATGAGTGAATGTGTGTGTAGACGTAGGAATCAGTGAGTACGTATGTAGTAACTAGTATTGGTGTGTCAATGGTTTCAAAAATTATACTCTGTATTTAACACTGGGTGAAACAGAGGTTATATTAAAATGTGAGGAGATGCATTGTATTGTCACATGAATGATATCATCAGTGATGTGGTCATTGATGTCAAATGAGATGTCATCAGTGATCTCATCAGTGATGTCATTTGAGATGTCATCAGTGATGTCATCAGTGATGTCATTTGAGATGTCATCAGTGATGTCATCAGTGATGTCACTGACCATGTCATGAATGATGTAATATGTGACATGATCAGCAGTGGATTGCAGGTGCGCGATATATAGTTAGTGCAACTAACTATATATGGAATTTCAATGGTTTTGTGTGAGTAAAATAAGGTTTTTTAAATGCTAATTCCTAACTATATATGGTCTATAACCTATGGTTTTTTCAGTGAATTTTCAAGGTTTTGTAAATGCTAATTCCTAACTATATATGGTCTATAACCTATGGTTTTTTCAGTGAATATCAATGGTTTTTTAATAGCAAATATCATAAGCTGTCGAATGTCAAGTACGTGGTAAGTGAAAACATTTTCGTGTTTATGCACACTGATCTGCTTTGAATGGTGCCCCCCCCCCCCTCATTTCTATTAGGAGTACTCTCTCTTTGCAGATAGTGAAAGGTAGTTAACGCAGGTCTTTGCCCCCATTGTAATCCGTCGTGCCTGCTTCTCTCTCCATTTGATTGATTGTTATCCAAGTATTTACTGTTTTAGAATTAGTTCTCTTTGGTTCATTCTCTATTTACAAACAAACACAGAGTCGCAATACTCTGTTTAGTCTTTGCAGATAACGAAAAATCGTGTAAAAAAAAAAGAAAAGGAATCGAGCAAAATCAGTAGGCCACTAATGGGATCTCTTTTTGACCTCGCTAAAATAGAAACATTAGGAACAACCCCTCATGACAAATACAAAACTAGTGAGATGAACTGAACTCCACACAATGATGGCTGCAAAACAGCTCGGCTCCGCCACCCACCCCGCCCAAAATAACGATAAAGAACGGCTGCCATGATTGGTTGCGGAATGACCACGACGGAGCTACGAAATGGTGCTGCTCTCATGCTAACCCCAGCTTCAGTCTGAAACATCCAGAAACACTGTAGACTACCAATTCGATCAGTTCCGGTAGCGCCCCAATGTAACCCGGTAGAGAATAACTAGCTCTCCCCTCTTTGACTGATGGTTCTTGTTGCCTGTCCCTTCTGTTGTCATTTAACAGAACTATTTAGCCTGCTGAAAGGGGTTGTGTTCCGACCGCTGGTTGGTGGAGACATTTTGACTATATTCTGTACCTGCGTTGTCGCGTAATGCGTCATATGACGCGCCGCGTTAGCGCATCCGGAAGTCATCCGGGGCGCGCAGCGCGTAACGTAAGCATAACAAGTCATGTGACTTGTTAATAAAACTTTTCATTGGTTCATTTTACTTTTCTTATTGTAATGATGAAAGGCTTGGTCATATGACCTAAAAATTACGCTTTTCATTACTTCCGAACATTATTTTTTCTTAAATATATGTTATAATGTTCCAGGCTAATGTACTTTCCCGGAAATTTTACAACTGTCCTGCAAGTAAAATATATTCTTTTTTCGAGAAAAAGAGCGTTTCTTCGTCCCATGACGGAGCCGTTGAGCAAAAGAGGGTCGACCTGCTGTCTTAGTCGCCGATACGCCTGAATATGAGATTCTTATCGATCACTTTATGTTGCAGGAATAGAAAACACAACAGCCCTTGACCATTTATCTTTACTGCGTTCCTTCGTATTATACCTTTTACCCTTCATGTAATTGGTCTGCTTTATTTCACTTGCCTTTTAATGATTCTAAAACAGTCACTATTATTAAAAACTTTACCAATGTATATACTACTACCATGTTTTCTTTTAAAAACCTTTATTGTGAAAATTTCATTATACAAATACGAGCCTATAACCACGTGGGCCTGCCACAGAGCAAACTGTAATCGTATATGATGAATAGACATTTACACTGTAGAGGAACGTAACGGGCGGGCCATTAGGTTGCAAGAACTAAGGTGTCTAACAGTTACGGAATCGGTGGACGTACATTTTATAATTAAAATACGACAGGGCCAGTTACAATAAAATTATCTAGATATACATTTGCGGGCAAGTACCATGGGTGACGTTAATTCGAACTTTCAACAGTACAGTAATCAATAACACATCAGAACTTAATATCAATAGGGATGTCGAAATATTCAATCAATTCTCGTCCCCGCCCGCCATGTGCTTCAAAACTGCATACGTATCTCGTGATTTCAAGGTTCTGCAACCAGTACACAACAAGGAGTTACGAGTCCCATTTATTCCGGCGCCATTTTGGGCGAGGACGGGCAGGTCCAGGATATAGTCAAAATGTCTCTACCAACCATCGACTATGATGATGTTCATATGCTGTATTTATTAGAGTAACACTCATCTGTCCACATGAAATTAATTTGCCACAATCTAAACATGTCATTTTAATCTTTCCAAAGTTCTTCTAAATATTTGGGACCGTTTCCCTTGCCTCTGAAGCTCTCAGTGCCACTTCTTTGATGAATGTACTAGCAGGTCAGGGGTTCTCCTCCAAATCTCTCTTTTATGCAGCACTATAATTAATTGGTGCCACCTCTCCATATGACGATGCATGGTATAGTTACCACAACTATATTTTTTTTCGGTTCCTCTGGAGAGTTCATCGTGGCAGATGAAGCGTGTAACGTACCGGGCATTTACCTTTTTTTGCATGTACAGGAAAGGAAAAAAAAATCGAGCGTCCGAGTTCTAAGGTGTCCCAGGGCCATTTTGGTGGACCAGGCCCAAATCCAAAGAACAGCCATCTCACAGGCTAATGGGGCGACCCACGCCGAGTTTCAGCATTGTAGGATGACCACACAAGTACAGCAACTTGCTAGACATCACCTCGGTGCCATCCGGATCTCGGCGCCCCACTGCAGATGAAGTGCCTCTCAACTATGAAACCACCACGGTGACATCCGGATCTTGGCGCGTTGTGCTGCCTTCGGCCTATTCGCACATCGGTCCGCTACTGACGCCATCTCACAGGCTAATGGGGCGACCCACGCCGAGTTTCAGCATTGTAGGATGACCACACCAGTACAGCAACTTGCTAGACATCACCTCGGTGCCATCCGGATCTCGGCGCCCCACTGCAGATGAAGTGCCTCTCAACTATGAAACCACCACGGTGACATCCGGATCTTGGCGCGTTGTGCTGCCTTCGGCCTATTCGCACATCGGTCCGCTACTGACGCCATCTCACAGGCTAATGACGCGACCCACGCCGAGTTTCAGCATTGTAGGATGACCACACCAGTACAGCAACTTGCTAGACATCACCTCGGTGCCATCCGGATCTCGGCGCCCCACTGCAGATGAAGTGCCTCTCAACTATGAAACCACCACGGTGACATCCGGATCTTGGCGCGTTGTGCTGCCTTCGGCCTATTCGCACATCGGTCCGCTACTGACGCCATCTCACAGGCTAATGGGGCGACCCACGCCGAGTTTCAGCATTGTAGGATGACCACACCAACTTGCTAGACATCACCTCAGTGCCATCCGAATCTTGGCATCTCAACGCCTAGTGGTATCTTCCATACAAAAAATATTGTTACGCTGCCTTTGGCCCCATTCGCACATCAGTCCGCAACTTAGACATCACCTCGGTGCCATCCGGATCTTGGCATCTCAGCGCCTTGTGGTGTCAGTCAGAAAATATTGTTGTGCTGCCTTCGGCCTATTCGCACATCGGTCCGCTACTGACGCCATCTCACAGGCCAACGGGGCGCCCCACGCCGACTTTCAACATTGTAGGATGGCCACAGAAGTGCGACAACTTACTAGACACCACCTCGGTGCCATCCGGATCTTGGCGCGTTGTGCTGCCTTCGGCCTATTCGCACATCGGTCCGCTACTGACGCAAACTCACAGGCCAACGGGGCGCCCCACGCCGACTTTCAGCATTGTAGGATGGCCACACCAGTGCGGCAACTTGCTACACACCACCTCGGTGCCATCCGGATCTTGGCGCGTAGTGAAGCTGCAGCAGCTGCAAATAAGCTTCAGACAGTGTTACAACCGCTGCTCAGAACTCTCAACTATGACACCACCTCGGTGCCATCCGGATCTTGGCGCGTTGTATTGCCTTCGGCCTATTCGCACATCGGTCCGCTACTGACGCCGCCTCACGTGCCAACGTATTTTCTCCGCATTTTATACCCTATGCCGCATAACAGGTCATGTGACTTGTTTATAAAACTTTTCATTGGTTCATTTTACTTTTGGTTTCCGAATGATGGAAGGCTTGATCATATGACCTAAAAACAACACTTTTCATTGGATGAAAACTTTTTTTTTCCCCCAAACGATGAAAGCCCCACCTTGTTTCTGGATGTTTCAGACTAAACTGGCGTCAGCATGTAAATGTAAATGTAGTATACTTGTAAAGCGCACAGCTGCCCCAGCAACGGGGCGTCCCGGCGCTGTATAACTCTGGGGAACCCGTCCTGGCTTTCCCTGTGGGATGGTCCCTGTTGGGAGTCCCCAAGGTGGAGCCAGGCATCCCCAGAATTGGTGGGGCCGTTGTGGAGATTAGGCAAGCTAATGCCCAGAGTTGCCGAGTGTGATTCCTGATTAGAGTAAGCACCGAAGCGAAAATTATCGAGTCCGCTGACCAAGGTCCACGACCCTGCCGCGTCGGGAATCGAACCCTGGTCCCGGGACGACTTCTGCTCTCGGGTCTGCCGCCTCTAACCAGTGAGCCACACTACTCCACAAGAGCATGAGAGCACCACCATCTCGTAACTCCGTCGTGGTCATTCCGCGAGCAATCATGGCAGCCGCTCCCCACCAGAAGCCTGCGGGAGTCGGGGCCCCCAAAACTTTTGATGAATTCTCAAGGCGGAGGGGACGCTTTCGAGAATGGGGTCCAAGACCTAGCAGACAAGCGTCCGATTTCCAAGGTGTCCCAGGGCCATTTCAGTGGACCACGCCCAAAAAGGAAAGAGCCTGCCGCCATTTTGAGAGTCCTGTGGCAGCCGCCTATCGCTGCACCGCAAGAGTGGGCGCAACTCAGCTGAATGGCGGATTTTGACACAGTGGACCAAAAGCGGACGGAATGGCAACTGAAACGGTAAAGGGGCGCCCCACTAAAACAGATGAGACTCCACCTGGAGAGGCCCGTTCACGCCGCCTCCCCCGGGGCGCTCCACGCCGTTATTCGGAGCAGCATTGTAGGATACCAAAACCAGTGCGGCAACTTACTGGACATCACCTTGGTGCCATCGTTCTGCTGCCTTGGAACTATTCGCACAACAGTTTGCTACTGATGACCCACCCCCCGCGACGCCCCACGCCGTTATTTGCTGGGTGGCAACTTACTAGACATCACTTTCGTGTCATCTAGATTTCGGCGCGTTCTGCTGCCTTGGAACTATTCGCACAACAGTTTGCTACTGATGACCCACCCCCCGCGACGCCCCACGCCGGAAATCTGGACGTTGTGCTGCGTTGGGACTATTCGCACAGCCGACCGCTACTTCGTTGTTTTTCTCTAAAAATGTTTATATGTTATTACTATTTTTGTTTTCTTGTATATATTTATAAATTATTAAAGTTTTATAATCTTACTACTTTGTCGGAGTGCTATATATTTTTAATGTGACACATAATTGTAAAAACTTTGATGTACAAAGAGTCATCCCTGGAATCTTCCGCTTCACGCTCGGTCCCCTCCCCAATCACAATACAGGATGGTTTTCAGATAATAGCAACGCTTCTGCTGTGACGGATCTCATCGAGTGTGGGCCTTGATCTACTATAACTCCTTTGAAGAGGGGTGATTCTTTACAGCTGTGGCCATAAACTACATCTGCAGGGCTAGCTGATAGCCTAGGACCGGCCTGGACAATCGGACACAGAGGAAAAGGAGTGTCAGAGGGTGCGGTAGTGAATAGGGCGAAAGGGAGGTGTCGGGCGGGCACAGGGTGTGATTCTCAGGGAAGAGCAGCGCAGATGGGGGGAGGTTTATTACCCATGCATAAGACAGAGAGCGGGGGTGACCACTGCCTGGGTGAGATGCTTGCGAGGGTGGGGAGCCATGCTAAGGATCGACAGCGTGCACAGAGTGGGTCTGGTCAAGGCATCTAAAATGGCTGCCGTGCACGACAAAAGTGTGGCATTTGAAAAAAGACAAGATGGCGCACACAATGTTTTTCAACAATTCCTGATTTCCTTCGAATCGAACGTTAACAGACGTTGGGGCATATTACCAAAGTTAAGCGATATTTATCCCTAACGATGCATTGCAAAGATTTTTTTACCGTCAGAAATTATCGCAGATAAACCTTGCTATTATCAAGGTTTATCGCAAATACGATAAAAAACGAGCGCAATGCATTAATATCGCTGAAAACTCCGCGATATTCATGCATTACCGAGCTAATGCTCTTAGCCATGTTATCCACCTCCCATTGGATAACATGGCTAAGAACTGCTCAGGGCAGCTGTTACTTTTTGGAGATATTCGCGCTTATCTCGAATATTTCCAAAAGTTGATAATAGGAGATAGCGATGTTAGCGACTGTTTCCAGTCGCTAACATCTTGGCATGCCCACTTTGCATGTCATTAGTGATAAATATCACTCACATGCAAAGTGGGACCCAAGATGGTCGCTATCTCCTACTAGCCGTCGCTAACTGGTGTTAGCAACAGCTAGGTAATACAGATATAATTTTATCTCCGCGAAGCGGAGCGCTGTTACAGATATATATCTTGTTTTTGAACGTTAATTTCTCAAAATGCACTGAAGCACATATATTGAGACATAGCAAAGGCACATCGGGCTACCAGTCCCTAATATTTTACCAAGTTTCGTGCAAATCCATTCAGCCGTTCGATTATTATTATTATTTTTTTTTTTTGCCCCGCGGGGCCCTTTTAAAACCTCCACATCAAACCTAGGGGGTCAGCGAGGATCTACTATGCCCCCTTATGGTCATTTGCCCCTTCGCTTTGGCCTCCTCTTGTCTCTCGATCCTACCGAGAGACAAGATGGCGGCCGCTACGTACTGTTTGGAATGTTTACAGACACCGGAGAGCCAATCAGCTTCGCTTCGCAAAGCTCCGTAACGCGAAAAGTACGCGAAGCGGTGCGCTGTTACAGATATATATCTTTTTTTGAACGTTAATTTCTCAAAATCCACTGAAGCACATATATTGAGACCTAGCAAAGGCACATCGGGCTACCAGTCCCTACAATTTTGCCAAGTTTCGTGCAAATCCATTCAGCCGTTCGATTATTATTATTATTATTTTTTTTTGCCCCGCGGGGCCCTTTTAAAACCTCCACATCAAACCTAGGGGGTCAGCGAGGATCTACTATGCCCCCTTATAGTTATTTCCCCCTTTGTTTTGACCTCCTCTTGTCTCTCGATCCTACCGAGAGACAAGATGGCGGCCGCTACGGACTGTTTGGAATGTTGACAGACGCCGGAGAACCAATCAGCTTCGCTTCACAAAGCTCCGTTGCGCGAAAAGTCCGCGAACCAGAGCGCTGCCCGGTCCGCTGTTACAGATATATATCTTTTTTTAAACGTTAATTTCTCAAAATCCACTGGAGCACATATATTGAGACCTACAAAAGGCACATCGGGCTACCAGTCCCTACAATTTTGCCAAGTTTCGTGCAAATCCATTCAGCCGTTCGGGCTAAAAGTGAGGCCAACCGCCCTATGGAAAACTCAATGTTAAAAACACGTTTTGGGACCCCCCGTTTTTCTCGGCCCCCACTGGACGAACCCCCCCCAAATTTTCAAGGGCTGCTCAGAAACAAAATGTGCCATTTTCCTGAAAATTTCAGCCAATTCCGTCCACAAACGCCAAAGTTATTAGACATAGAATTTTCAAAAAACCCATAGAGAAAAAATCCTAACTATATATACCTACTGGCGACCGCCAGTAGGTAATATATATATATATATATATATATATATATATATATATATATATATATATGTATATATATATTACCTACTGGCGGTCGCCAGTAGGTATATATAGTTAGGATTTTTTCCCTATGGGATTTTTGAAAATTCTATGTCTAATAACTTTGGCGTTTGTGGACGGAATTGGCTGAAATTTTCTGGAAAATGGAACATTTTGTTTCTGAACAGCCCCTGAAAATTTTGGGGGGGTTCGTCCAGGGGGGGCCGAGAAAAAAGGGGGTCCCAAAACGTGTTTTTAACATTGAGTTTTCCATAGGGCGGTTGGCCTCACTTTTAGCCCGAACGGCTGAATGGATTTGCACGAAACTTGGCAAAATTGTAGGGACTGGTAGCCCGATGTGCCTTTTGTAGGTCTCAATATATGTGCTTCAGTGGATTTTGAGAAATTAACGTTTAAATAAAGATATATATCTGTAACAGCGGACCGGGCAGCGCCCCGGTTCGCGGACCTTACGCGTAACGGAACTTCGCGTAGCGAAGCTGATTGGCTCTCCGGTGTCTGTCAACATTCTAAACAGTCCGGAGCGGCCGCCATCTTGTCTCTCTGTAGGATTGAGAGACAAGAGGAGGCCAAAACAAAGGTGGAAATAACCATAAGGGGGCATAGTAGATCCTCCCTGACCCCCTAGGTTTAATGTGGAGGCTTTAAAAGGGCCCCGTGGGTAGCGCCCGGTCCGCGAACCGGGAAGCGTTCTGGGCAGCGTACTACAATGAAAAATGAATGAGAGACTTTTCAAATGCAGTATGTTAATTGATTGTTGGTTTTGTTGATTATTTTTTATTTTCTTTTATTTTTTTTTTTTTTTTTTTGGTTCGCTCCTGGTTCGCGTACCGGAGTGCGAACTGGAAGCGAACTAAAAGAAATAGAGGTTGGCAGAGTTTCAAAAATTCTACCAATTTTTTTTTATAATGGGGAGGTAGTTCTGAAAAGAACTTTTTTTTTGGTTTTATTGTTTTAAATTGAACATTTTGTAATTTTTTTGTTTTTTGGGGGGGAGGGGGGAAACAAAAATGATTCATTGAAAAGGGCTCAACAGGAGCAACAAAAAAAAGAAGAATTTATTTTTTGGGGCGTTTCGGGCAATCATGATTTCTGATAGCTCTCATTATAAGAGTAATGCTTCTTTCTCCGTAGTAAAGTGTTTGGTTGCACCACACGCACACTTGCTTTACTTCCCCCATGTCCGTTTGAATGTTCGGGATCACCTCCCTCGCCTCTGGTCCCGATACTTCTTTGACAACAGATCTTGTCGCTATTGCCAGGGGATTTTGTTGTTCATCACAAAGCTGGGCAGCACTATAATTATTTGGGTGCCACCTACTCATATGCCTGTGCATCGTATAATTGCCGAAGCTGTACTTCTTGTCAGTGCCCCTTGACAGTCGATCGTTGCAGATACGGCAAAACACATATCTGGCATTAACTTTTTTTTGCCCTGCTGGAAATTAAAAAAATTGCCAGATGTAGTTTTCCTTTCTATTATACCTCCTGGGCTCCTCTGGCAAAAACTCAGGCTCTTCCTCCTCTTCCTCCTCTTCTTGATCTTCCTCTTCTTCAAACATTGGTTGAGAAGGTGGTCCTTTCTTCCCTTGAGGAGGTGGGGGTGGTGGTGGGGGAACACTAGATGAAGCAACAATGGAAGCCATTTCTCTATAAAGCAAAAGGGTCTTTCTCTCACCAAGATGAAAGTCAGAGTGAGGAAAGAAGGAGGGGTTTTCATCATTTGGGAAAAGCAAAAGTTCTCAACCAATGAAAAGTGTTATTTTTAGGTCACCTGACCTAGCCTTCCATTATTATGAAACCAAAAGTGAAATGAACCAATGAAAAGTTTTATTACCAAGTCACATGACCTCTCACGCTCATGTTACGCGCTGCGGAACGCTCCCCGGGTAGCTTCCGGTTCGCTGCGCTTCGCGCCTCGGTCCGCGCCCCGGGACACTTCCGGGTGCGCTAACGCAAATGGGATGCTTTCTCTTGTGTGTGAATATAAAGGCGGCCAGTCCCGGTCGCGAGGAAGCCCGCTGTTTTTCATGACAGATCCAGCGCTCGTCAGAAGATGAGTGAGATGGAGCAGAAAGACCGCTTGAGTGTACTCGTTATCATGCAGGCAGCACCCTCGGAAGCAGACCTTCACCCACTGGGGTTTTAATTTCGAACATTTGCTGATTTTGGTAGCGCCCACAGGGGTAATACGATGTGAACTACGAGCTCCAGCATGCCTAGCGGCACTCTACCACAGAGGCGGGGCAAGTTTGTACTTATCAGGGAGTTCCCATCAAGACTGCCAGAACCAGTTTCGAGTGCCCGTGAACAAGAACACCCTGCTGTTCGAAACGCGTTGGGCGTTGCATACTTTGAAAGGATTCTTCATGTTGGTTGCTGCATTGCGAAGTCCCTCAATAAAGGATTTTCATCTTCCTGCAGTGGCTCCTCAAATGGGATGCTTTCTCTTGTGTGTGAATATAAAGGCGGCCAGTCCCGGTCGCGAGGAAGCCCGCTGTTTTTCATGACAGATCCAGCGCTCGTCAGAAGATGAGTGAGATGGAGCAGAAAGACCGCTTGAGTGTACTCGTTATCATGCAGGCAGCACCCTCGGAAGCAGACCTTCACCCACTGGGGTTTTAATTTCGAAAATTTGCTGATTTTGGTAGCGCCCACAGGGGTAATACGATGTGAACTACGAGTTCCAGCATGCCTAGCGGCACTCTACCACAGAGGCGGGGCAAGTTTGTACTTATCAGGGAGTTCCCATCAAGACTGCCAGAACCAGTTTCGAGTGCCCGTGAACAAGAACACCCTGCTGTTCGAAACGCGTTGGGCGTTGCATACTTTAAAAGGATTCTTCATGTTGGTTGCTGCATTGCGAAGTCCCTCAATAAAGGATTTTCATCTTCCTGCAGTGGCTCCTCAAATGGGATGCTTTCTCTTGTGTGTGAATATAAAGGCGGCCAGTCCCGGTCGCGAGGAAGCCCGCTGTTTTTCATGACAGATCCAGCGCTCGTCAGAAGATGAGTGAGATGGAGCAGAAAGACCGCTTGAGTGTACTCGTTATCATGCAGGCAGCACCCTCGGAAGCAGACCTTCACCCACTGGGGTTTTAATTTCGAACATTTGCTGATTTTGGTAGCGCCCACAGGGGTAATACGATGTGAACTACGAGCTCCAGCATGCCTAGCGGCACTCTACCACAGAGGCGGGGCAAGTTTGTACTTATCAGGGAGTTCCCATCAAGACTGCCAGAACCAGTTTCGAGTGCCCGTGAACAAGAACACCCTGCTGTTCGAAACGCGTTGGGCGTTGCATACTTTGAAAGGATTCTTCATGTTGGTTGCTGCATTGCGAAGTCCCTCAATAAAGGATTTTCATCTTCCTGCAGTGGCTCCTCAAATGGGATGCTTTCTCTTGTGTGTGAATATAAAGGCGGCCAGTCCCGGTCGCGAGGAAGCCCGCTGTTTTTCATGACAGATCCAGCGCTCGTCAGAAGATGAGTGAGATGGAGCAGAAAGACCGCTTGAGTGTACTCGTTATCATGCAGGCAGCACCCTCGGAAGCAGACCTTCACCCACTGGGGTTTTAATTTCGAACATTTGCTGATTTTGGTAGCGCCCACAGGGGTAATACGATGTGAACTACGAGCTCCAGCATGCCTAGCGGCACTCTACCACAGAGGCGGGGCAAGTTTGTACTTATCAGGGAGTTCCCATCAAGACTGCCAGAACCAGTTTCGAGTGCCCATGAACAAGAACACCCTGCTGTTCGAAACGCGTTGGGCGTTGCATACTTTGAAAGGATTCTTCATGTTGGTTGCTGCATTGCGAAGTCCCTCAATAAAGGATTTTCATCTTCCTGCAGTGGCTCCTCAAATGGGATGCTTTCTCTTGTGTGTGAATATAAAGGCGGCCAGTCCCGGTCGCGAGGAAGCCCGCTGTTTTTCATGACAGATCCAGCGCTCATCAGAAGATGAGTGAGATGGAGCAGAAAGACCGCTTGAGTGTACTCGTTATCATGCAGGCAGCACCCTCGGAAGCAGACCTTCACCCACTGGGGTTTTAATTTCGAACATTTGCTGATTTTGGTAGCGCCCACAGGGGTAATACGATGTGAACTACGAGCTCCAGCATGCCTAGCGGCACTCTACCACAGAGGCGGGGCAAGTTTGTACTTATCAGGGAGTTCCCATCAAGACTGCCAGAACCAGTTTCGAGTGCCCGTGAACAAGAACACCCTGCTGTTCGAAACGCGTTGGGCGTTGCATACTTTGAAAGGATTCTTCATGTTGGTTGCTGCATTGCGAAGTCCCTCAATAAAGGATTTTCATCTTCCTGCAGTGGCTCCTCAAATGGGATGCTTTCTCTTGTGTGTGAATATATATATATATATATATATATATATATATATATATATATATATATATATATATATATATATATATATATATATATATAATCCGCAGATCCCGGCACAAAGATGAGGCTGTCCAGCGAGGCGGTCCATCCTCGGGGTACCAGAGACGCCAAAATATGCAAATCCTCACCCTTCCAGAGTCGACGGAAAGATGAACGGACACTTTGGAGTGTTGCAGAGAAAATAAGATTTATTGCTGCAGAAAAACAACACGTGTCAGCTTTTGCCTTGGTCACGCTGGAAACGCTCAGTGCCATAGCAACAAATATACAGACTAACCAGTCACATAATAGAAAAAGGACTAATGCCCCACCCTAGTGCAAAAAACAGGCACCATCTTAGCACAGTGTTTTGATGCGTTTTCAATAAAGTGTTACAAAACAATAGAATAGTTCTTGGTAATTCATCATCAGATTGTCATTTGCACAATACAATACTCCTGAAAGTGCATGCAAACAACTGTGTGTAATCACGTAATTAGCAGCGCATATCAGTGCATCCAATGACTAGGGAGTATAGACATTATAATTTTAAAATTACAGAGATATGCGATATCCTCCCTTTGGCTTATACGGCACACACACGTAATTGAATGTTATGCAATCCTGCCTGATGTCTTGGTGATGACATTTTTACTTCCCACACATGTGCAGTAAAGTGATTCTTTCAGAATTAGACAGTCTAGCCCAAGTGGGCATATACATTTATGTAGACAA
Organism: Lissotriton helveticus; assembly: GCF_964261635.1. NCBI lineage: Eukaryota > Metazoa > Chordata > Amphibia > Caudata > Salamandridae > Lissotriton > Lissotriton helveticus. Next base: position 888,430,301 of record NC_136067.1, on the reverse strand, counting down.
TAAATATAGACAAATTGATTGACAAACATTAATTAACCCCAGTGAAGTATCAGCCTGACATTCGAAACGCGTCGGGCTGATAAGAAGCCTTGAGTCTTGGTGCACACTTCTACCTGTGCTCTTCAATAAAGACAGAGTTCAGCATCACACAAGTGGCATCTTCACTGGGGTAACCTGTTTGTTTTGGATATTAGTGGCTGGCTCGGCCACGAAGATGCCCCGCCGCATGAAAGCGGATCTGGCTGTGACCGAGGTGGGCCGCGCCTTGGGAGTCCGCATATTGAAGGTTCTGTATGATACGGGCAGTGGATGTCACTTGCCAGTTCTCAAGAACCCACATGGGATTTTATTTCACGCAACTATCCATGATTGGCAGCCCCCACTAGAGAAAGATCATTGTTGCTAAACTGCAAATACCGTCATGCCATCTGGCTGACGCCCATTGGGGCGGGACTATGAATATGAGCAGGTGTGGAACAACGAGGTTGCTGTGCTGGAAAGCGTCTTGCCTGTGAACAAGAATGAGAGACATTCAAAACGCGTCGGGCTGATAAGAAGCCCAGAGTCTTGGTGCACACTTCTGCCTGTGCTCTTCAATAAAGACGGAGTTAAGCTTCACACGAGTGGCATCTTCACTGGGGTAACCTGTTTGTTTTGGATATATGTATAAAAAAAAATATATATATATATATATATATATATATATATTCACTGAAAAAACCATAGGTTATACACCATATATAGTTAGGAATTAGCATTTATAAAACCTTATTTTACTCACACAAAACCAATGAAATTCCATATATAGTTAGTGGTACTAACTATATATCACGCACCCGCAATCCACTGCTGATCATGTCACATATGACATCATTCATGACATGGTCAGTGACATCACTGATGACATCACTGATGACATCTCAAATGACATCACTGATGACATCTCAAATGACATCACTGATGGCATAACTGATGACAACATCCAGTGACTGTATTTTTCTGTAATGTTAAAATATGTCTTACATATTTGAGAATGAGTGGATGTATAAGTGTCTGGATGAAGGATTTAGTAGGTACATGACTGACTGTATGAGTGAGTGGTTAAATTTGTCTCACTGAGTGCATGGGTTAGTGACTAAACTGTCTTAATTTGTGCATCATTATGTCTGTTGTTCTGTAAACTGCTGCATGTGTTGATCATTAGCTATATGAGTAACTATATGGGTTATTGATTGGTTGCCCAAGCATTTGTATGGGAGACTGAGAGTGTGTGTGGGTGGCTGGGAGGTGTATGACTCTGTGCATAGATGTATGGGTTCAAAAGTGCATGTGGAAACAGCTGTATGGGCGGTTGACTGTGTGCATGACTGTATTGGTGAGTGAATACATATCTCAGTGCTACATGTCAAAGTAAGTACATATGTAAAATACAGTACATGTGAGAGTTGACATATATAAATAACTGTGCATAAGAGCCAGTGAATGTGTGAGTGGCTGCATGGATCATTGTGCTCTTGTATCCAGGATTGTATAAGTGAGTAAATATGTTTTAGTATATGTTTGAATAAATAAGGTGTGTATAACTGTATAGTTGTGAAAATGGAGCTGTGATTGATTCTTTGCATGACTGACTAGGTGTGTAAGTAACTCCATGGATGAGTGACAGTCTGTGAGTGTCTGTTTACACTGAGTGTATCTAAGATTATATTAGAGTCTGAAGAGGTTCATCGTATTATCACATGAATGATGTCATCAGTGATGTGATCATTAAAGTCAAATGAGATTTTATCAGTGATGTCATCAGTGATGTCATTTGAGATGTCATCAGTGATGTCATCAGTGATGTCATTTGAGATGTCATCAGTGATGTCATCAGTGATGTCACTGACCATGTCATGAATGATGCCATATGTGACATGATCAGCAGTGGATTGCGGGTGCGTGATATATAGTTAGTACCACTAACTATATATGGAATTTCATTGGTTTTGTGTGAGTAAAATAAGGTTTTATAAATGCTAATTCCTAACTATATATGGTCTATAACCTATGGTTTTTTCAGTGAATTTTCAAGGTTTTGTAAATGCAAATTCCTAACTATATATGGTCTATAACCTATGGTTTTTTCAATGAATTGCATTGGTTTTTTAAAAGCTAATATCTATAGCTGTAAAATGTATTCTTCTTTAAATATAAAAATATATTTTATATGTTTATTAATAATTTTTTTAAAATATTTTTTTTGTTTCGCTCCCGGTCCGCGAACCGGGAAGCTTTCCGTTAGCTCAAATAGATGCCGCGACCCGGTCCGCGAACCAGTAAGAAATCAACATAGTGACGGTATCGCGTTGCCGCGAAATGCGTCTTGTGACGTATCGCGTTAGCGCACCCGGAAGTGCCCCGGGGCGCGGACCGAGGCGCGAAGCGCAGCGACCCGGAAGCGATCCGCGGCGCGTCGCGAAAGCGCGACGTATCACGTTGCCGCGTAATGCGTCTTGTGACGTATCGCGTTAGCGCACCCGGAAGTGTCCCGGGGCGCGGACCGAGGCGCGAAGCGCAGCGAACCGGAAGCTAACCGGGGAGCGTTCCGCAGCGCGTAACATGAGCGTGAGAGGTCATGTGACTTGGTAATAAAACTTTTCATTGGTTCATTTCACTTTTGGTTTTATAATATTGGAAGGCTAGGTCAGGTGACCTAAAAATAACACTTTTCATTGGTTGAGAACTTTTGCTTTTCCCAAATGATGAAAACCCCTCCTTCTTTCCTCACTCTGACTTTCATCTTGGTGAGAGAAAGACCCTTTTACTTTATTGAGAAATGGCTTCCATTGTTGCTTCAGGTAGTGTTCCCCCACCACCACCCCCACCTCCTCAAGGGAAGAAAGGACCACCTGCTCAACCAATGTTTGAGGAAGATCAAGAAGAGGAGGAAGAGCCTGAGTTTTTGCCAGAGGAGCCCAGGAGGTACAACAGAAAAGAAAATTACATCTGGCAATTTTTTACATTTCCAGCTGGGCAAAAAAAAGTTAACGCAAGATATGTGTTTTGCCGTATTTGCAAAGATCGACTGTCAAGGGGCACTGACAAGAAGTACAGCTTCGGCAATTATACGATGCACAGGCATATGAGTAGGTGGCACCCAAATAATTATAGTGCTGCCCAGCTTCGTGATGAACAACAAAATCCCCTGGCAATAGTGAGAACATCTGCTGTGAAAGAAATATCGGGACCAGAGGCGAGGGAGGTGATCCCGAACATTCAAATGGACATGGGGGAAGTAAGGCAAGTGTGCGTGTGGTGCGGCCAAACACTTTGCCACGGAGAAAGAAGCATTATTCTTATAATGAGAGCTATCAGAAATCATGATTGCCCGAAACGCCCCAAAAAATAAATTCTTCTTTTTTTCGTTGCTCCTGTTGAGCCCTTCTCAATGAATCATTTTTGTTTCCCCCCTCCCCCCCAAAAAAACAAAAAAATTACAAAATGTTCAGAAAAAACCAAAAAATATAAAAAATGTTCAGAAAAATAATAAAAAAAATTTAAAACAACAAAAAACAAAAAAAAGTTCTTTTCAGAACTACCTCCCCATTATAAAAAAAATTGGTAGAATTTTTGAAACTCTGCCAACCTCTATTTCTTTTAGTTCGCTTCCAGTTCGCACTCCGGTACGCGAACCAGGAGCGAACCAAAAAAAAAATAAAAAAAATTAAAAAAATTAAAAAATAATCAACAAAACCAACAATCAATTAACATACAGCATTTGAAAAGTCTATCATTCATTTTTCATTGCAGTACGCTGCCCAGAACGCTTCCCGGTTCGCGGACCGGGCGCTACCCACGAAAAAAAACAAAAAAAATATTATTTTTTTTGCCCCGCGGGGCCCTTTTAAAGCCTCCACATTAAACCTAGGGGATCAGGGAGGATCTACTATGCCCCCTTATGGTTATTTCCACCTTTGTTTTGGCCTCCTCTTGTCTCTCAATCCTACCGAGAGACAAGATGGCGGCCGCTCCGGACTGTTTAGAATGTTGACAGACACCGGAGAGCCAATCAGCTTCGCTACACGAAGTTCCGTTACGCGTAAGGTCCGCGAACCGGGGCGCTGCCCGGTCCGCTGTTACAGATATACATCTTTTTTTAAACGTTAATTTCTCAAAATCCACTGAAGCACATATATTGAGACCTACAAAAGGCACATCGGGCTACCAGTCCGTACAATTTTGCCAAGTTTCGTGCAAATCCATTCAGCCGTTCGGGCTAAAAGTGAGGCCAACCGCCCTATGGAAAACTCAATGTTAAAAACACGTTTTGGGACCCCCCTTTTTTCTCGGCCCCCCCTTGACGAACCCCCCCCCAAATTTCCAGGGGCTGCTCAGAAACAAAATGTTCCATTTTCCAGAAAATTTCAGCCAATTCCGTCCACAAACGCCAAAGTTATTAGACATAGAATTTTCAAAAATCCCATAGGGAAAAAATCCTAACTATATATACCTACTGGCGACGGCCAGTAGGTAATATATATATATATATATATATATATATATATATATATATATATATATATATATATATATATATATGTATGTATGTATGTATGTATGTATGTATGTATGCATGTATGTATGTATGTATATATACAAGGCGGCAACGCCGAAACGCGTCTAAGCAGACACTGATCCTTGAATAAAAGTTTGGATTCAGACCCACGGAGTCAGCGCCTTCTTCCAATCGTACAAGTATGGTATGAAAGAATATATATATATATATATATATATATATTTATATATATATATATATATATATATATATATATATATATTACCTACTGGCGGTCGCCAGTAGGTATATATAGTTAGGATTTTTTCCCTATGGGTTTTTTGAAAATTCTATGTCTAATAACTTTGGCGTTTGTGGACGGAATTGGCTGAAATTTTCAGGAAAATGGAACATTTTGTTTCCGAGCAGCCCCTGAAAATTTGGGGGGGGTTAGTCCAGGGGGGGCCGAGAAAAAAGGGGGGTCCCAAAACGTGTTTTTAACATTGAGTTTTCCATAGGGCGGTTAGCCTCACTTTTAGCCCGAACGGCTGAATGGATTTGCACGAAACTTGGCAAAATTGTAGGGACTGGTAGCCCGATGTGCCTTTTGTAGGTCTCAATATATGTGCTCCAGTGGATTTTGAGAAATTAACGTTTAAAAAAAGATATATATCTGTAAGCGCGGACCAGGCAGCGCCCCGGTTCGCGGACCTTACGCGTATCGGAACTTCGCGTAGCGAAGCTGATTGGTTCTCCGGTGTCTGTCAACATTCTAAACAGTCCGGAGCGGCCGCCATCTTGTCTCTCGGTAGGATTGAGAGACAAGAGGAGGCCAAAACAAAGGGGGAAATAACCATAAGGGGGCATAGTAGATCCTCCCTGACCCCCTAGGTTTAATGTGGAGGCTTTAAAAGGGCCCCGCGGGGCAAAAAAAAAAAACATTTTTTTTTTGTTTTTTTTCGTGGTTAGCGCCCGGTCCGCGAACCGGGAAGCGTTCTGGGCAGCGTACTGCAATGAAAAATGAATGAGAGACTTTTCAAATGCAGTATGTTAATTGATTGTTGGTTTTGTTGATTATTTTTTATTTTTTGTAATTTTTTAAGCAATTATTTATTATTGTGATTGTGGTTGAAAATTTAATAACATTTCTAACATTTAACTAGTTTATTAATTACATATAAAAATGATTAAAGACTCAAACTATTTTTTAATATTACATACAATTTTATTTTTCGGATTGTTTTTCAAAATTTAATAGAACGTCTAGCATTTGACTGTCCGATATGTCCTCTTGTTGAGTGAACATAAGTTCCCACATTTGACCGTCATCATAATGAAGTAAATGATCCACAGATTCTACACATTGAACTAATTCATGGTCCCGTGATTCATCCATGAAATCTGAGTCATCATTGTCCTCAATATCTTTTTCTGTGTTGTTCTCCAGAACAATTTCAAAGGAAACATTCTGCTCACCTTCCATTTTCTTGCTGTAATTTGCATAAAAAATAAATATATCAGTAGAGATAGGGCACTGTTGGGTTTAAGTTCAGACAGGTACTTGTGAGTTTATAACAGAGAAGTAATCTATGGGCACTGTATGGTTTCAGGCGTGAAGTAGTACTATTAAAAAGTGCCTGTGAAGAAGCCTAAGTAAATTCATAATTATACCACAGAAACCTAAATCAATCCATAATTAAAATAAAGAAGCCTTTCTCAATGTCTAACTCTTACAGAGGGATAGTATATAACTATCTGAAAATGTTTTCAAATTTATAAAATAATATCTCACCTTCTAAAATCAAGTTTAAGTTGTGAGTGAAAATGATCTTGCAATGTAGTTCAGGAAGTAGTAGTCAAAATGGCTGTGTTTCTCTCTCTTCCTTTATATATATTCAGGTACATAACCAATCAAATGTCAGGTAAAAAAAGTAGAAAATGAAAGTAACATTTTAATTGGTTGTCAATTCCAACACTTCAGATGTGTTTTGTGAAGTAATTTACCTCAGGGTATTTAGAGAGGTCTACAGGCTAAATGGCTAAATGGAATTCCAATCAAATTTGTGAAAATGGTAGGGATTGGTATGTAGTATGAGCTAATCTATATTTGGTGAAATTGTCTCCAGTGGCTTTTCTGTGAACTACTTTCCCACCTTTTTTGATGGTGCGCTTCCCAGGGAGCGACCCGGTACGCGAACCGTTGAGCGCCTCGGTTCGCGAACCTTAAGCGTTCCGGGAGTCCACCATTTTGTGTTTCGGTCGAATTAAGATACAAGATGGAGGGCAAATAATGTTCAGAATGGGTAGAAGGGGGCACAGTAGAGTTATCTTGACCCCCTAGGTTTTCTGAGGGTGGCTGAGGAGGCTTATATGTGCGAAAAAAAAAACATTTTTTTTAAAAATTTCGCGAGGTTAGCTCCCGGTACGCGTACCGGGTAGCGCCCCAGGGAGCGTACTTTGTTGAAAATTAGTGAAAAATGTTAGAGTAAAATAATAATTGTGAGTGATTAGATGTAGGGTAGCTCTGAGAAGAGCTTTTGGGTTTATGGTACATTTAGGTACTTATAAGTAGGTACCAATGCACATTCTTAAATTCAGAGTGAAAATTCTGTTGCCCTCATCTGAGAAGTGAACTCCATCTCCTCTGTAGATATCTTGCATGTAGTAACGCAAGTTATTGTTGTACAGGGAGCCCATTCCATGGTCTCTCATGTAAGCTGAAACAGATTTGTTTACATGCTTCCTCGACTTCTCAATTTGTGGACAAAATTGGTCTGACCACCTCCATTTCTGTCTTTGGCATATATTTGAATATACCAAGGCAGTCTGAGGAAAAAGTGCCATTAATTGCTCAAAGGTGTCCTTTAAAAGCATTTCCAGACCTACACCAGTCAAAGTGCCCAAGTCATTACCTCCACAGTGCACAATTAACAGGTCAGGTTTGGGCAAATGCATAAAGGTTTTCACCAATGGTATCAATTGGTGACATTTTAATCCTCTGTGGCCAAACCACTTAATTTCCACATCTTGTAAATTGAGGTTAGGTAAATTCCTGTTTTCAACGTACCTTTGAGCCCAGTGAATATAACTATGTCCAACAATCCAGACAGAAAACATGGTGAGAGAAGGTTCTCCTGCAGTCAGATGAAGTGTGGCAATGAAATGGCAGTTGAAAAAATGAGAGTGTAAAATGAAAAAAAACTGTGGAGTTTCTGTGTTCATGAAGCAGTAACAGTGATTGGTGGATTTTGATTGCTGAAAACAGAAAGTTAGGGTGCACGGATGTGTTCTTTGAAAGATGTATTTTGAGTGGTCAATAAAAAATCATTAAATGAAAGAATGCACTGGATATGCAGGTGCACTGAGAGTTCAGAGTTCAATTGCAACATTGTTGTGTGAACTTGCAAACAACAGAGGCCTTCCAAGAGGTGGTTGCCATGCAGAAAAGGCATGAAATGGCAGAGGGGGGAAGGGTTTTCATTTGAAAAAAAGTGAGGGAAGAGTTTTGATTGGGTGACATGAGAGATATGTGTGAAGAATTACAGCATTTCTGTGCTTTTGATAGCTGCAGACTCTGGAGTGCATACCTTTTGCTCTGCTGAAGACAAATTGGTGTGTTTCTGAGACTGTTTTGAAACTCAAAGTATTTGCTAAGGTGAGAAAAGATTTCTTTAATTTAGATAGAAAATAGTGTGCTTTAAGGAGAAAATTATGAATTATGTGGCGCAAATTGCTTGTAAATATGCTCCCACCTGTGCATGGTAAATTTAGATTTTAAATGTTTGTGTTACATAGCCATGTTAAAAGTGATACAAACATGCTGCAAAGGCAATCAAAAAACGCTTTTATGTGTCTTAAGGACATTTTAAGTAATTTTCCCATGTGCAGTGTTTTGAAATTATGATTTGAAAATCGTTTTTGGGGAAAAGGAATTGTTTTTAAATTCATGACAAGGACATAATGGTGTATGCTTCTTTATAAGGCAATTGACTGTCCCTGATGTTATTTTTCTCATTTTAGTGTAAGACCTTTCTCTGTGGCGCAAATTGCTTGTAAATATGCTCCCACATGTGCATGGAAAATTTTGATTTTGAATGTTTGTGTTACATAGCCATGTTAAAAGTGACCCAACCATGCTGGAAAGGCAATCAAAAAACGCTTTCATGTGTTTTAATGACATTTTAAGTCATTTTCCCATGTGCAGTGTTTTGAAATTATGATTTGAAAATCGTTTTTGGGGAAAAGGAATTGTTTTTAAATTCATGACAAGGACATAATGGTGTATGGTTCTTTATAAGGCAATTGACTGTCCCTGATGTTATTTTTCTCATTTTAGTGTAAGACCTTTCTCTGTGGCGCAAATTGCTTGTAAATATGCTCCCACATGTGCATGGAAAATTTAGATTTTGAATGTTTGTGTTACATAGCCATGTTAAAAGTGACCCTACTATGCAGGAAAGCCAATCAAAAAACGCTTTTATGTGTCTTAAGGACATTTTAAGTAATTTTCCCATGTGTAGTGTTTTGAAGTTATGATTTGAAAATCGTTTTTGAGGTAAAGGAATGTTGTTAAAATTTATATGCGCCATATGCCCCCAAATTTCTTTTTTAGGGGTGCAGCAGGGTGTTCTTGAGACACCCCTGCACCTTTGGAAAAAATTCCTAATTTGTGATGAGCAAATTGTTAATCGCAAATTGCACCTTCATTTATATGAGCCTCCTAGCCCATGGAAATGAATGGGTAATTTGCAATTAGCAATTTTCTCATCGCAAATTTGGAATGGTAAAGAATCGCTATTTATTCCTTAAAATTCGCTTTTTTGGAAATGCAAAATAGTTATATGATACATATGGCGGTTGATGTCTAACAAGATAAGAAGCTTATGGATTCATTTATGCTGACTGGCGCAATGAAGTAGACATCACTTACTTCATTGGTAGAGCTTTACATGTATTATCTCCTCTGTATTCTTCATCAAGCGTAACTTTAATCTGCAATCCTGAGTAGGCTTCACTTCAAACAAACCTCTGGATAGGCTACATCTTATTGTTATCCTGAATTAATCATTTAAAATGCTAGGGACAGATTTATGATAGGTGTATGCCTCTTTTGCGCCACTTAGAAAACATTGTCCATGGGGAAATGACTTAAAATGTCCTTAAGACACATGAATGTGTTTTTTTACAACGTTTGCAATTTTTTTGGGTCACTTTTAACATGGCTATGTGACTCAAACAGTCAAAATCTAAATTCGCAATGCACAGGTGGGAGCATATTTACAAGGAATGTGCTCCATGGGGAAAGGTCTTATAATGTAATATGGGAAAAATGACATCAGAGACACTGAAATGCCTTATAGAGAAGCATACACCATTATGTCCTTGTCATAAATTTGCAAACCATTACTTTTCCCCAAAAACGATTTTCAAATCATAATTTGAAAACACTCCACATGTGGAAATGACTTAAAATGTCATTAATTCAAATTTTGCGAATCCTTAAATGCAATGTATCAAACAAAAAATATGTAAAAAATGATATTAAGGATTTGGAAACTACCACCAACTTCTAGTTTGTGGTAATTTGCGAATTCTTTTCAAAAAGCATTTTTTTCTAAAAAACAAAAGGTCCCATATGATGCCCATACATGCCCTTAGGGCATGTAGGTGTGCCATATGCCCCCAAATTTCTTTTTCAGGGGTGCAGCAGGGTGTTTTTGAGATACCCCTGCACGCTTGAAAAAAATCCTATTTTGTGATGAGCTAATTGCTAATCACAAATTGCAACCTTCATTCCTATGAGCCTCCTAGCCCATGGAAATGAATGGGTAATTTACAATTAGCAATTTGCTCATTGCAAATTAGGAATAGTAAAGAATTGCTATTTATTCCTTAAAATTTGCTATTTAGGAAATGCAAAATATTTTGATGGTACATATGGTGGTTCATCTGTAACAAGATAAGAAGCTTAGGGATACATTTATGATGACTGGCGCAATAAAGTGCTCATTACTTACTTCATTGGTAGGCCTTTACATGTATTATCTCCTCTGTATTCTTCATCAAGCGTAACTTTAATCTGCAATCCTGAGTAGGCCTCACCTTAAACAAACCTCTGGATAGGACACACTTTATCGTCATCCTGGATTAATCATTTAAAAAGCTAGGGACAGATTTATGATAGGTGTATGCCTCTTTTGTGCCACTGTGCGTCACTTTTATGATGCAGCGGTGGTGCAAAAGATTTGCTATGAGGCGACAACATTACAAATTGATGCATTTAGGCAGATATGTCATGGTGTAAAAAAAACGTACCACATGAAACCGATGCAGCAGTGATGCAAAAGATGCACCATGTCGCAAGACAGGCCTTACTTGGGGCCATATGTATCAAGCTAATTAGCATTCGCAAAGATCAAAATTCTACGAATTTTGGCCTTTGCGAATGTTAATTAGACAAATGGTATGTATCAAACAAGTTTGATGCAAAATAAGGAGTAGCAAAATTTGCTATTCCTTATTTTGCAATTGCACTGAAGGATTTGCAAATTTTGTGACTACTTAAATGCAATGTATCAAACAAAAACTATGTAAAAAATTACATTAAGGATTTGGAAACTATTGTGGTAAATTGGTGCTAATTTGTGAATTCTTTTCAAAAAGCTTTTTTTCAAAAAAACAAAAGGTGCCATATGACGCCAACATATGCCCTTAGGGCATGTATGTGTGCCATATGCCCCCAAATTTCTTTTTCAGGGGTGCAGCAGGGTGTTCTTGAGACACCCCTGCTCCCTTGGAAAAATTCCTAATTTGTGATGAGCAAATTGCTAATTGCAAATTAAACCTTCATTCCTATGAGCCTCCTAGCCCATGGAAATGAATGGGTAACTTGCAATTAGCAATTTGCTCATCGCAAATTAGGAATGGTAAAGAATCGCTATTTATTCCTTAAAATTCACTATTTAGGAAATGCAAAATAGTTTGATGATACATATGGCAGCTCATCTCTAACAAGATAAGAAGCTTAGGGATAGATTTATGATGACTGGCGCATCACCAGGGATGTGCCAGTCATCCTGCGCCGCTGTTCCGCCACCCATGGTGTGCTGCATTTACAATGCGGCGCAGCATGGGGCAAAAACGGCACAGATGCGTGATGCATATGTGCCGTAAAGGTGGCGCATTGCTGGAGTTGTATCGCAAGTGCGATGCAGCTCCAGCAAGGCTCAGGGGTGCCCCATCTCCACAATGCTGCGTCAAGACCTATGCCAGCTTCAAGCAGGCGCAGGGTTTTGACGCAGCTTTCTCCTATCTGATTGTAAATGCGGCACACCATGGGTGGCAGAGCAGTGGTGCACGTTAACTGGTGCATGCCTGGGGATGTGCCATTTAACATAAATCTGCCCCTTTACATTTAAGTATGTGCAGGGGACACAGAGTCGGTGAGGCTTATCCAAGGTTAAGAAGAGATGAGTCCTGTTCAGTGAAAAATTAGACATAGGCTTCACCTGCTCAGCATCGCTGGACATGGCTAAATAATAGCTGCAAAATGTTAATCTTGTTAAACAATTTTACTATTATAATCTCTGAGATTTGTCTCTTACTCTGCAACATCTTATTGTTGTTATCTTTCTTTAAAGATAAAGACAACCTCAACATGAGCGACAATCTGCAATCAGTTGATTTTGACCTCATCATTGAACTTGTAATTGAAACATCAGTGGATGTTGATCCTTTGCATGATTTAAATCCTGAGGATGAAGAAGAGCATGATGAGGATGCAGATTTGTCCGAATTATATGATATAGGATGGGAAGCTGACCTGTTTGAGCCTTTGGAAATATAAACATTTATTTTTAAAATTTATAATTAATAAAAAGTAAAAAGGTAAACCGTTTAATTTAAAAATAAAGACACCTTCAAAAACAGGTTATGTGTAGTGTCTTCAATAAAATATTAAAATATGCTCATAAAATTAGATCAGATTCACATATAAAATAGCATAGGTAACATAAATATAAATGTCATTTCTTTTCTGGTATTTCTGTATTCTAAATTTGCCAACGACTAAAAAATCTTCTAATTAAAATGTCAAGTAGTGTGTTAAGTTTTTGATCACTGTTACTGATTTACTGTTTGGTAATAATGGTTAATAAAATTTTTTATTATATTTTTCCACAGATTCAACTGCAGATCATTTCAAGATTTCACCATGCCTACAATACAAAGACAGATAAAGGCTGCAAAACGTCAAAGACAGCAGGTGAAAAAAAAAACGCAGCAGTCCTCTAACAAAAAGATTTCTCAAGCCACGAAGAAAGCACCGGGTAAGAGCTCTAAATATTTCATAAGAAATATTTGTAGTAAAAAAAATATTACTACAGAAAATGTTTCAGTCCATAAAACGAGAAGGAAATCAAATGGAAAGGAAAGGACAATAAAAAATGTTACTGCTAGAGCAAGAGATAAATCTGTGCATGATAGTAGAAGGAAACAACAGTTTAGGGAGATTCGTAAACGAATGTTCCGGAACAGGATAATTGGCAATTTGTTAAAAAATATTAAGAAAGGTCAACAGAAACTAGTTTTTTATAAGAGAAAAAAAAAAGTTGAGAAAGTTATTGATCAGGCATTTGAAATTAAACGTAAGTTATTTATTTTGATAATCAATAGAATTAGGAAGCTAAACAAGGCAATTTATGATTTCAAAAGAAATAGTAGATGGAAGAGAATAGTTAATCGTAGTAATTTTTGTGAAGTTTTTTCTGGAGAATGGATGCATAGTTCAAGCTGTGAGGCATTTTTTAATGAGGAGAGTTATTTCCAGGATAATGATTTGGTGCATGCAGTTGACACCAGTGGTCGTGCTTATGAAATGAAAGATGGTTGTCCAGTTGAAAAAGAAAAACTTGTGACAACAGAGGCAGAAGAGGTGTTAGGTAATGAGGTTTTAGGAAGACGTGGTAAGGGTCCTGTGTACACGTGGAAGTGTAGTAGTATTTGCAGTGTGCGACAGGATTCCATCAATTTGCTTTGTGATTTTGTACGGTCATTTAATAAAAAAAGTTTGAAGCAGAAAATGATGTTGTTGCAAGAATTAGATCCTTGCAGAGTAAGAGAAGTGACAGGTTTGCATGGTCATTCACTGGCTTGTCTTTCCAGGAGAGTATGCCAGAGTGTTTTTCATCATTTCAGGATGCTAGCAGTGCATCATAACAAAGTGAGGAAATTAGTTAGAATGTTGTATTATGCTAAGAGTCCAGCAATTATGCTGAAACAATTATGCGCTGCTCTTTTGCATGGTTCTGAAATAGATGTGAAGAATATATGTGAAGAAATTGAGTTTTGTTACTTTGGAAGTAAAGAGGAGAATGTTGAAATTGAGCAAGAAGAAGAGGGTCATGTGGAAGATAGTGTACAGGTTTCCAGTACAGATAATTTCCAGAGGGAAATTGCGACGTTTGAGGTGAAATCAAGTGAGAGGCCTAATTTCACTTGTGTGTGTTGTCGACGCACTTATTATAAGAATCAGACTAAGTTAGTGGATTTATATGCAAAAAGTGAAAGGGAAAATAATAGTGAATGGAAGGATTTTGCAACATACTTGATGGTAGAAAATTGTTTTGATTTGGGATTGGATCAACGTGTGTGTACTTATTGTTGTTGCAAATTAAATCAAAACCAGATGCCTGCTAGAGCAGTTCATAATAATCTGGAATTGGTTGAGATTCCTTCTGAATTGAAGGATTTAAATACTTATGAATCTATTTTGATTCAAAGTATCCATCCCTTTCAGGCTATTGTAAGAATGGAGCCAAAGACAGGGAAATTGCCTCCATCAGATTTACAGAGATGATTAAAGGGAAGAGTTGTTTATTTGCCTCTAGATTTGAAGAAAAACATTAACACAATTGGAGTAGAAAAAGTGGAAGAGGAACCTCTGGTTATCTTAGTTAATGGGGTTCCGACAAAGAATAAGAAAATATGGCAAGATTTAGTAGATGTTAGGAAAGTCAAAAAGGCAACATTGTATTTGAAAAAAAATAATAAATACTATAAGAATGTATATGTTGCAGAAGAGGAAGTAAGTGAGGAAGAGGATAGCGATTTGTGTGCTGGTCAAATTGAGAAAGTAGAACCCTCTCCTAGTGAAGAAATATATGAACATTATAGTGTTCATCCTTTGCATTCCAAGGAAGTCATGGGGAATGCTATTGAGTTGTTTCAAATGAAACAAGCCAAAGGGAGTCCCATTAGTGTTTGGGAGGAAAGTTTGGAAGCTCGGTGTTTCCCACAGCTTTTTCCAACAGGTCAGGGAGGAAGATATGATGAGCGACCTCATCAAATTCCTGCTTCTGAATACCGGACTTTGCGATTGTATGCAGGAGATGCTAGGTTTCGACAATGCATTCCTTATTTGTTTCATCTCCTGTTTGAAAGCGATCTGTCTGGACTGTCATATGCAGTGAACCACATCTTGAAAAGTGGTATACACATGCAAAACATCTCGGCAAGTGACTTTATGGATAAAGTCAATGTCCAAGATAGTATTTTGGATTCTCACCTGATTAATCTCATGGCGTGTCAGCGTGGTACTAATGAGTACTGGTACCGTCGTCATGGTGATTTAAAATGTATGCTGAGGAACTTAGGTACTCCCACATGGTTCCTCACTCTGAGCTGTGCCGAGTATGGCTGGGAAGACTTACTTGAATTTCTACGAGAGGCAAATGCTAACGTAGATAACATCGAATTCAAGACACCCGGAGAACTGTGCTCTTTGGATCCAGTCAATGTATGTAGGTACTTCAATCATAGATTTGAAGCTATGATGTCTTTCATCATGAATAAGAAGAATCCACCTCTTGGAGAGGTGTTGGATTTCTTCTGGAGAAAGGAGTACCAAGCAAGAGGTGCTCCTCATATACATATGTTGCTGTGGATCAAGGATGCACCTAAATTTGGAACGGATCCAGAAGACTCAGTGATGAGTTTCATCCAACAGTATTCTACGTGTGCTGTTCCAAACGCAAAGGAGAAGAAAAGCCTAAGAGAAAAAGTTCTGCGTTTCCAAAGCCATCGATGTGGAAAGTACTGCCGTCGTAAATTCCGAAACAAAGACAAGTTCTACACTAAATGTCGTTTCGGCTTTCCACGACCGGTGATTTCTAAAGGAAGAGTAAACAGTTTGATGTCTTCGCTGCGACACAATGTCATGAAGAAATCACCTAAAAACACTTACAATTTGAAGAGGAACGAAGAGTCCAAGTACATCAACGACTACAACCCGGTGATTTTGTCCATGTGGAATGCTAACATGGATATACAGTTTGTGGCTGATAACTGTATGGCTGTGGCTCGGTCTGTGACGTCTTACATCACCAAAAAAGAAAAGACAGAATTGAAGGATATGTGGGAGGACATTTCCCATGAAAAGAGCCTCAGCAAGAAGTTGTACAGTTTCAGTCTGAAGATGTTGTCGCATCGAGAAATCGGAGCGTACGAATGTTCCGACCGGTTGTCTTCAGCAAGTCTCTATGCCAAGTCCAGGAGTATCGTTTGGGCGAGTCTTGGTCTTGCTGCAACGCGTAATCGAGTTCTCAAACCTGTGCGGGAAATTGAGTATTTGGCGGAAAAGGAGCCAAACAGTACCGACATTTTGAAGACAAACATGTTGGATACATATTATCCAAATCGAAGCAGTCACCTTGAGAATGTTTGTCTGTATGAGGTTCTGCAAAATTACATATTCAAGAGGAACATCAAAGAAGATACTGAGAAAGGAGTGTATGCTGTAATAGGAAGTGAGGGATGTCTGGTCAAGCAAAGAAAATGCCACTTGGTAAACCATCGAAAATTGAGTGGCGAATCTCCTGAAAAAAAGGAGTTTTTCTATTTAGCACTTTTGCAACTTTTCAAGCCTTGGCGTGCAGAAGAGGAACTGCTTGGAGATTTCCTCTGTTACGAAGACTCTTTCAATGCCGCCAAGGAGACCATAGAATGTCCTGCTTTTCCCAAATATGTAGAAATGTTGAATGCGGAAATTGAGCAGGAAGCAACGATTGCAGCCGAGATTGCCAGAGACAGTTCTCAGGACAGTCAGAGTTCTGCTTCATTGAGTCAGGATCCACTAGGAGGACCTGTTATTGAAAATGAAGCTGCCACTGCTATGCCATGGCACATGCTCAGGAGGATGCGGTTAACTTAGAAGAGTTGGAAAGACAACTTAACGTTGAGCAGAGGAAAATATATGACGAAGTTACCATGCAAATTGATCATGGATTAAGTCATGATAAGAAAGAGTGCTCATGTACGTCGTTGAAGCCTGTCCGACTGTACGTGAGTGGAGAAGCAGGAACTGGAAAAAGTTTCCTCATTAAAGCAATTTCATGCTATTTGCAGGAAAGGACAGAGTCATCGCTGTCTTGTGTTGTCACTGCTCCAACTGGACTGGCAGCACATAATATTAAAGGTATTACTTTACATCGTTTACTGATGCTGCCAGTGGAGCATGACAACAAATTACAATATCACAAGCTATCTGGAGATGCTTGTTTTGAAGTTTCAAGAATCTTGAGGAAAATGAAACTTCTTATCATTGACGAAGTAAGCATGGTTTCCAATGTCATGCTTGCTTTTGTGCATTTGAGGATGCAAGAAGTTCTCAAAACAGAGTATGATGTGTTATTTGGTGGCAAACACATCATTGTTTTCGGAGATCTTTTGCAGCTGACACCAGTGAAAGGGCAACCTGTGTTCAAAATGCTCACGCATGAAGATACCAGGAAGTGCCTAGGCAGCATTGGCAACGTCAATATATGGTTAAACTTCAATTATGCTGAACTGCATGAAAATATGCGTCAGGCGAAGGATGAAGTTTACAAGACTATTCTACAAGATGTTAGAATTGGAAAAGTGACCGAGCATGGGAAAGAAGCTTTACATGCACGATTACTGTCAAATTTATATCCAGAACAAGATGTTGTGCCTGAGAATATTTTTCAGAAAATTACTGAGAAGAAATCTGGAATATGTTTGATGCCAACTCTTGCCGAATGTGCCAAATTTAACAACAAAATGTTGCATTTAGAAAAGCAAGAGATTGTGAAACTGGAAGCTATTGATAGAGTAGAGCATATGGGATCAACAATTATTTTGTCTGAGAATCTGAAAACAAAATTGGATTCATTAGAGAAGAGTATATCTAAAACTGCAGGTTTTGAAAAGACTCTGAATGTGTGCTTGAACTGCCGTATAATTTTAAGAAGGAATTTACATGTTGAAAGAGGTCTGGTAAATGGATCAATGGGTAATGTTGTTGATTTTGTGAAATACAGAAATAGAGATGGAATCTAGGGCCAGATGTAGGTAGGCTATTACCGATCGGAATCGGCCGAAAATACCGATTTTCGGCCGTTTCCGATCGGTAGTGAGCGTTCGATATGTAGGTGACCAAAAATAGGCTGAATCGGTAATTATACCGATCGTTATGATTACCGAGCAGTAAAATACCGAAAATTGAATGTTACCTATCGGTAATGTTACCTATCGGTAATGTTACCTATCGGTAATGTTACCTATCGGTAATGTCACCGATCGGTAATGTCACCGATCGGTAATGTTACCTATCGGTAATTTTACCTATCGGTAATGTCACCGATCGGTAAAGTTACCGATCGGAAATGTTACCGATCGGTAATGTCACAGATCGGTATTGTTACCGATCGGAAATGTTACAGATCGGTAAATAAAAGTAGGTAAAATTGAAAATCGAGATGTAGGGAGGCCCAGAAATACCGATTTTGCCTCAAAATCGGTATTTGAGAGTCGGAATTTACCATGGATTCAAATCAGGTGGTAACCAGGTGCAGCCTATAAAAAAGGACCCAAAATGCAATTCAGTTTGCACAATGGCGGCATTCTATGTAATAGCAAGACGTCTACGGCTACGGGAGGAAGGAGAGAGGGAATGGCTGAGACAGGAGCAGGTCTACAGGCAGAGGGTCACCCTGTTGATGCTGACAGAGGAGGAGATAGTACAAAGGTACAGGTTGGCTCCAGAAACCATCATGGAGCTCATCAGGGACCTTAAACCACTGTTGGAGCACCCCACCCCAAGGGCACATGCAATACCAGCACATGTGCAGGTGCTGTGCAGCCTCCACCTGCTGGCGTCAGGGAGCTACCAGAGCGTGGTTGCTGTGGCGGGAGGGGTGACCCAGAGCAGCCTCTCAAGGTTCTTCCACAGATTCCTTGACGCCATGTTGCACAGGATGGAGCATTATATTTCATTTCCATCCACCCATGCTGAACTGGTACAAACAAAATCAGACTTTTACCAGATGGCAAGATTTCCCCATATCATCGGATGCATTGATGGGACACACATCCCCATTTGTCCCCCTGCTGCCACCGAATACATTTACCGCAATAGGAAGTCAAGCCACACCATCAACGTCCAGGTGATTTGCAATGCAAAGTACGTTATCACAGACCTTGTAGCTAAATTCCCTGGAAGTACACATGACTCCTATATATTTCAGAACAGCGGCATCTATGAACGGCTGTCAGCAGGGGAATTTGGCGAAGGATACCTCCTAGGTAAGACAGAGTCTGCGACAGCATTCACACATATTGCAGTGAGACTTACAAGTATACATGTGACTAATGTACTCCCATTTCCCTTTTAGGAGACAGTGCATATGCCCTACGTTCTTTTATTCTCACTCCCTACCTCAACCCCTCCACACCCAGCCAAAGGAGGTATAACCGGGCACATAAAAGTACAAGGAATGTGGTTGAACGGACATTTGGCATCTGGAAGAGCCGATTTAGATGCCTTCACAAGAGTGGAGGCGCAAGGCAGTATACCCCCATAACATGCTGCAAAATCATAGCTGCCTGTGCCATGTTGCACAACTTGGCTGTCAAAAAGGGTACAGAGGTGGAGTTGGAGGAGTACGAGGACTATGATGACGACAATGCCGTGCCTGACATACAACCTGCTGGAGTCACAACACCAAGTGATGGGAGATACAGGCGTGACGAAATAACAGCCAACTATTTCTGAGTAAGTAATGACACACAGACAGGTTGTGAATGGTAGTAAAGTATTTATCTGTTGGCACGAACTTACAGCACTTAGGTGCAACAAATTAACATGTACAAAGGTGGGGACAACATGTCCAGGGTTACTTCACCCAAACTTTTAAAGTCACTTTCTCTGCCGCTTCCCAGACACACTGGGAGTATCCCCACTGCCTTCCTCCAGGCTTGAAGGCTCAGCTGTGCGCCTCCGGCCCCTACGAGCAGGCACCACAGCACTACCCAAGCTGCTGCGGCTACTACTGTCCTCCCCTTCAGCCACATCCAGGGCAGGATTGTGAGCAGCATTACTGATCATCATTGCCTCTAGGGCACTGGTTATTTTGGCTATGCCCCTTGTGACCTCTGCTGTATTTTGTGTCAGGCTTTCCTGCATATTGTTTCCTCTCCTGCATAGCTGTGCAGTGGCAGTGGCAAGGCGATTCAGCGCCCTGTTGGTAGCGCGGGTGTCCCTGCGCCTTGTATTCTCTATGTGGTCCATCTTGTCGCACAGCTGCGTGATAGCAGACGTAATACCAGCAACTAGGTTGTCATTTGATTTTACCATGTCCCTGCTGCAATTGGCTATATCAGTAATGCCCTTCCCCATCTCTCCTACAGTTTCATTGAGAGCACGGAATTGCCGGTGGCAGGCCTGGATGGATCTGCCCTGCATGCGCTGGATGCGCACCATGCTTCCCTCCAGCCCCCGGAAGACAGTGCCTTCTCCAGTGCCTCCTGCAGTGCTGTGCATGCGGCGACGTCTTGGCATGGTGTCTTCATCAGTGTTTGCCTGCGGTGCAGCATGAGGCATAGGTGGAGTTTGCTCAGCCTGATCTAATGCTGCCTCCATCAAGGGCAGTGTGGCCACGAGTCGCCTCCTGGCTGGTGGTGTTGCAGGTGCAGCCTGTTGCATTACTGGGGAAGTCTCCGGTGAGAATACCAATGCAGGTGATTGTGACAGGTGTGGGGAGTGTGGAAGGTCGGGGGTGAGGCCTGTCTCCTCCTCCTGTGCAATGCCACTTGTGTCCTCCTCATCTTGCGATGGTTGCTCATGGCTTGGCCCTGCCTCCTCACTCTCCTCCCTCGCTGCTGCAGTCCCTGGTGTCGATGTGCCTTGCTTGGCTGATGGTGCCCCTAGGTGTAAATAAGCGTATGTACATTGATTGTTACTGTGTCACAGTGACTATAAATAAATCTTTACACATTTAACTTTCATGATTCTGCAATACTTTCACTGCCTTGCTGATGTCTGTTCAGTTATACATGGTCTAATATTGGCAGACTACATTTCCCATTATGCATTGCTCCTGTATAGTGCTAGCAGTACTGGACTGGGCTTGGCCTGTGCTCAGAGGTTTAAGGGATGCTGCTTGGTATGGGGTGTTGTGCTGCGCATGCATCTTACCTTTTGATTTGGCTCGGGCTGAGCTGTCCACTGCTCCCAGTCCCACCACACTGTCTGGCTCGATGGTAGACGCCACCAACTCCTCCAGCTCAGTCAGGGGGGGTGCTGGATTCCTGCCTCCTCCAGTGACACCAGCCTGTTTATGCAGCTCTGCAAGCTTCCTCTTGGTTTGGCTCCTGAGGTCATAGAATCTCTTCTTTAAATCCTCCATGCTCCTGCTGGTGACTCCCACTGCATTTACCCTTTCCACTATGTGCAGCCACAGCTTTCGCTTAGCTGACTCAGCCATGGTGAGGGAGAGCTTCCCAAATAGTTGGGTGTGCACCTTGACCACCTCCTCGACTAGGAGTTCAAGCTCAGTGTTGCTGAACTTAATTTTTCTCTTTCTCTCACTGCTGCTTGACATTATTCCTGGGTTTTCAACACAAACAACTCTCTCCCTGCTCCTCTCTCTGTGTGCTCTGCTCTGCCTGTCTCCAGAACTTTCTAATGAGTTGCACCTGGCTGGGCAGGCACTTCCTGGGAGGAAGGGGGAGGGTGGTTGCACCTGATTGGCTGTTGTGTTCAGTTTCACTTTTGTTTGCTGCACGTTTGTTTGTAATACCGATCGGTATTTACCGATCGGTATTACCGATCGGTATTACCGATCGGTATTACAGATCGGTATTACAGATCGGTATTTCCAATGCATTCCTATGGGACTTTTGGCCCATAGGAATGCATTGGAAATACCGATCTGTAATACCGATCGGTATTTACCGATCGGTAATACCGATCGGTAAATACAGATCACCCGTTACCGATTTTTACCGATTCGGTATATTTTTCCGATTTTTTACCTACATATCATTTTCCGATTTTTAAATACCGAATCTGTAAAAATCGGTAAAATTCGGTATTTAAAAATCGGTAAAATGGATTTACCTACATCGGGCCCTGAATTTTTAAAAATTAAATTTGATGGCATTGAGGAAGTACAGCTAATTGCTCGTTGTTCTGCTAGATTTTTGCTTGTAAAAGACTTATATGTTCGCCGTAAGCAGTTTCCTGTTTGCTTGGCATATGCGGTGACAATTCATAAATCGCAAGGTTTAAGCGTAGACAGTGCATTGGTGAATATTGGCAGTTCTGTGTTCAAGGAGGGTATGGCATATGTGGCATTGTCACGAGTTAGAACTTTATCGGGATTGTACTTGATTGAGTGTGATGTCACAAACATTTGTGCGGATCTAGATTGTGTTAAGGAATACAATAGGTTAAGAAGAGAGTATGCGCCACATTTGCCTCAGTATCCTTTGTTTGAGAAACGTGTGGTAGGCCGGAAACGAAGAAATGAGAACAATACTGGGGAGGTTGTAGCAAAAAGACAAAAAGTCAATGAACCTAAAATTACAAGCAGAAACAAAAAGGATTCTGTTGAAGATGTTGTTGGTTTTCAGTTTGAAAACAGTTCTGGTGTCAACTGCTATGCTAATGTAGTGGTTAATGTTTTATTTTCTCTAAAAAATGTAAAAGAAGAGATTGTGGTCAATTCTGATCAAAGATTTTGCAGTTTGTTAAATTCTGTGTTAGAGAAATGTACCACTGATAGAAGAAACATAGAAAGTGTGTCTGAAATTCGAAATCTGTTAGACAGATGTTCAGGCCAAACACAATTCTCTCAAAATATTCAGCAAGATTGTCAGGAGTTTTTAATGTATATGCTTGATGTATTACATGCTGAAGGTGTAGATGTAGATCAGCTGTTTGGGCTTTCTTATCAATGGCAGCATGACTGCGAGAACTGTATGGTATCAAGTACTACTAGTGTAGACTCAGAAAGATTTATATATTTAACTTTGCCAGACAGTAAATCAGTCTCCTTTAATAAGCTAGTAAAAGCAGCTGATCACAACATGGAGTGTAGCCAATGTAAATCTGAAATGTTGTCCACATTATTTATACGAACATATGGCCAGTATGTCATTTTAATGTTCCAACGATGTAGGCCTGATGGAACAAAATTGACAACTTTAATTAAAAATTTTGTAGCTTCGCAGTTGTCAATATCAGGAAGGACTTTTGTAACTGCAGCAATTATATATCATGACGGCCCTTCAATAACATCAGGACATTACACAGCTTATTTAAAGTCTAGAAATGGCTGGTCATTCTGCAATGATTCTGTTTTAATTTTCAAAAAAAAATTGCCGTATGAACTTAAAAACTCTTACCTGGTGTTTTTAAAACCAAAATTTTAGGGAAAGAATCTCAGGATGTAGTCTGTGGAATTTCAAGAAGTTCTAATGGCTCCTACACAATTTGGCCTTGAGGATAAGTGTAGTTCAGAGACATAACTTCTAACCATAGGACTGGACATTATGGAGAAATACGTGCACTTTGAATGAGTTCAGAAAAACTGTTTCTTTTTATAAACTAATTGAAGCAGCCAATCAAAACATGGAGTAGAGGGAATGTAAGTCTGCAATGCTGTCTACTGTTTTACATTGCTTTGTGATTAAAAGTGATGTAGAGAATTAAATAATTGTAGTAGTCATAGGGGTAGTGTAAGTCTGCTTGTATCAGTGTCATAGGAAAAGTAGAATATGACTGAGCAAGAAGGGGAAGATATTACTATTCCAGGATTGTGAAAATGATCTTCAACATTTTAATTCTGAAAGTTGCGGAAATGCCAAATGACGGGATTGGCTTACAAGAAATCCAAGACTTATAAATGGCTCTGACAAAATTTGGCCTTGTGGAAAATTGTGGTAGAGAGCAGGAAGTCATTTATTGCATGTAACGTGTTTTTAAAAACGATGGAGATTTTCTTTCAGAAAGTGGCGGGCTGAAAGTAATAACAGCACAAAAGACTGTAAGCTGTTCATAGGACATCCTTGGACGTCATGGAAAGTAAGTTAACTTTAGGGAGTTCTGAATTTTGATTTCTGATGTTGTATGGGTTTTTTAAACACAATCATTTTGATTGTGTTTTTTTTCCCCGCTGTTACATGATGAATACCTTCAAGTCACTGTTTTTAGTGAATTTTGATACATTCTGAGAACAGCAAAAATAAACCATTTAACATGTATAATTAATTCTGTACTGTTTGCATTTATGATGTATATGTAGAACTGAGTAGGAGGCATGGAGAAGGTGAGGCTTCTGTAAGTGTCAAAGTTGTTGCATGCAGTGCTGCACTTCTGCGTATTCTTTCATATGCTAGACTACATCTGCACAATGAGATACCTAAGCAAAGGAAACGCAAGTGATGTGATTGAGAAATGAGCAAAATAAATTGCACGTATTTCAATTACATCACCTGTGTTTCCTATCATTACGAATCACATTGTGCAGATCAATTTTAGGTCAGTCCAGGGAAACATAGGAGGTTTCTACTTTGTTGAAGAGTGCAGTGGACATGACTCACTTCATTGGTAGACTTTCACAGATATTATCTCCTCTGTACACTTCAACAAGTGCAAATCTCATCTTGAACTCTGAGTAGGCCTCACCTCAAACAAACCTCTGGATAGGAGACATGTTATTGGCATCCTGAAGCGACACTTTTCTGAAACAAGAGCAATGCAAAAGATGCACTATGTTTTAAGATAGGCCTCACTTCATCTGTATCAAGATACTGTTAGTTTAAAATTTATATCTTTAGGACTGTGTAGGGGACCTGGAGAAGCAGAAGCTTCTGTCAGTGTCAAAGTTGTTGAAAAACTATTTGTCCTTCAATCTTTTCCCTTGTCTTTTGTAATTTTTAAATACATGTTTTAATATTTTTCAAATGTTGGTTCTCTCTTTCACAGATTGAAAGTATAAAAATAAAAAGTGAGTAATTTAACGGCAATTATAAGGTAAATAGTTGTACTCTTTTCGTTACATTTCTATCACATTCACCTACTATTAGATCCACTGCTTCACTTCTTTAACCCTCAGTTTCCTGCCTTTGCTACTTTCCTCATTCCTTTCTCTATTACCTACTTACTCAACTCCTTCCACTCTTTTTCTCAGTCCCTCTGTTCTCATAGTTCCTCAGTCTTGTTCACTCACTCCGTCTCTATTACTCTTAGTGTCTGTGAATTACTTTCCCACCTTTTTTTTTGGACCACTTCCCGGGAAGTGGCCCGGTTCGCAAACCAGCAGCGTTACGGGAGTCCACCATTTTGTGTTTCGGTCGAATCAAGATACAAGATGGAGGGCAAATAATGTTCAGAATGGGTAGAAGGGGGCACGGTAGATGTATCTTGACCCCCTTGGTTTTCTGAGGGTGGCTGAGGAGGACCATAGTTCTTCACTCTTGTTCACTCTCTCTGTTTCTAT
The DNA here is from genome assembly GCF_964261635.1 of Lissotriton helveticus. Taxonomy (NCBI): domain Eukaryota; kingdom Metazoa; phylum Chordata; class Amphibia; order Caudata; family Salamandridae; genus Lissotriton; species Lissotriton helveticus. The sequence continues at coordinate 888,404,963 of NC_136067.1, read as the reverse complement.
TAATGTCACTGTTTCTGACTGATCAAAAAAAAATTTTTAAAAAAAGAACAGTAACTATAAGGGAAGGAAACAGACAGTTATGTTAAAAGAAAGACAGCTATAGGGAGTAAACTAAGGATACTGTTACCCGCAATCCACTGCTGATGATGTTACTGACCATGTCATGAATGATGTAATATGTGACATCATCAGCAGTGGATTGTAGGTAACAGTATCTCTTGTTTACTCCCTAGAGCTGTCTTTCTTTTCACATAACTGTCTGTTTGCTTACCTTATACTTACTGTTCTTTTTTTTAAAAAATATTTTTTTTGGTTAGCTTCCGGTACGCGTACCGGGTAGCGCTCCGGGGAGCGAACTAAGAGAAATAGAGGTTGGCAGAGTTCCAAATATTCTACCAATTTTTTTATAATGGGGAGGTAGTTCTGAAAAGAACTTTTTTTTAATGTTTTTGTTGTTTTATATTTTTTTTAGTATTTTTTGAACATTTTTTTACTTTTTTTGTATTTTCTGAACGTTTTTATATTTTTTTTGGTTTTTTTTGGGGGGGGAAACAAAAACGATCCATTGTAAAGGGCTCAACAGGAGCAACAAAAAAAAAAGAATTTATTTTTTGGGGCGTCGCGGACAAACATTAACATGATTCTGAATAGCTCTCATAATCAAAATGATGCTACTTTCCCTGTAGCAGATGAAATCGCCGCAGTGCACGCACACTTGCTTCACGTGCCCAAACAACATTTGAATGTTTGGGATCATCTCCCTCGCCTCTGGTCCCGACACCTCTGGAACAACCGATCTTCTTGCCATTGGGAGGGGATTTTGTTGCTCATCACGTAGCTGGGCAGCACTATAATTATTTGGGTGCCACCTACTCATATGCCGATGCATAGTGTGATTGCCGTAACTGTATTTTTTTTCAGTTCCCCTTGACAATCTATCACCGCATATACGGCAAAACACGTAGCGTGCATTCACTTTTTTTTGCCCCTCAGGAAATCTATAGAATTGCCAAATGTAATTCTCTTTCCGATTGTACCTCCTGGGCTCCTCTGGCAAAAACCTTGGCTCTTCCTCCTCTTCCTCCTCTTCCTGTTCTTCCTCTTCTTGCAAAATTACTTCAGCAGGTGGTCCTCTCTTCTTTGGATTTGGTGGAGGTGGTGGGTTAGAACCAGCTGAAGCTGCTAATGAAGCCATGTCAAAGTGTAAATAAAGGGTCTTTCTCTCACCAAGATGAAAGTCAGAGTGAGGAAAGAAGGAGGGGTTTTCATCATTTGGGAAAAACAAAAGTTCTAAACCAATGAAAAGTGTTCATTTTAGATCACATGACCTAGTATTACATCATTAGGAAACCAAAAGTGGAATGAACCAATGAAAAGTGTTATTACCGAGTCACATGACCTGCTTTGTTTACGTTACGCGGTCGGCGCCGCACCGCGGATCGCTTCCGGTTCGCGTACCGCTGCGCTTCCGGGTACGCTAACGTAGCACGTCATATGACGTATCACGCGAGAACGCGAAACGTCATGCTGACGCGATGCGTCACGATGTTGTTTTCTAACGCGAGAGGTACGCAAACGGAACGATTACCGGTTCGCGGACCGGGTCGCGGCTCCGAATTGAGCTAACGGGAAGCTAACCGGTTCGCGTACCGGGAGCGAAACAATAAAAATAATAAAAAAAAATTGTATTAAAAACATGTAAAAAATATTTTTCGATTTAAAGAAGAATACATTGTAAAGGTTTTGATATTTGCTATTAAAAAACCATTGAAATTCACTGAAAAAACCATAGGTTATAGACCATATATAGTTAGGAATTAGCATTTACAAAACCTTGAAAATTCACTGAAAAAACCATAGGTTATAGACCATATATAGTTAGGGATTAGCATTTACAAAACCTTATTTTACTCACACAAAACCATTGAAATTCCATATATAGTTAGTTGTACTAACTATATATCGCGCACCCGCAATCCACTGCTGATCATGTCACATATTACATCATTCATGACATGGTCAGTGACATCACTGATGACATCACTGAAGACATCTCAAATGACATCACTGATGACATCACTGATGACATCTCAATGACATGACTGATGACATCACTGATGACATCTCAAATGACATCACTGATGACATCTCATTTGACATTACTGATGACATCACTGATGACATCATTCATGTGATAATACGATGAACTTCTTCAGACTCTAAAATAACCTTAGATACACTCAGTGTAAACAGACACTCACAGACTGTCACTCATCCATGGAGTTACTCACACACCTACTCAGTCATGCAAAGAATCAATTACACCTCCATTTCCTCAACTATACAGTTATACATACCTTACTTATTCAAACATATACTAACACATATTTACTCTCTTTTACAATCCCTGATACAAGTTCACAATGATCAATACAGCCACTCACACATTCACGGACTCTTATGCACAGTTATTTATATATGTCAACTCTCACATGTACTGTGTTTTACATATGTTCTTACTTTGACATGTAGCACTCAGATATCCATTCACTCACCAATGCACTCAGTCAACCGCCCATACACCTGTTTCCACATGCACTTTTGAATCCATATATCTAGTGAATCAACTGCTTACACATCTATCCACAGAGTCATACACCTCCCAGCCACCCACACACACACTCAGTCTCCCATACAAATACTTGGGCAACCAATCAATAACCCATATACTTACTCATATAGCTACTGATCAACACATGCAGCAGTTTACAGAACAACAGACATAATGATGCACAAATTAAGACAGTTTACTGACTAAACCATGCACTCAGTGACACACATTTAATCACTCACTCATACAGTCAGTCACACACCTACTAAATCCTTCATCCAGACACTTATACATCCACTCATTCTTCAATATGTAAGACATTTGAGATGTCATCAGTGATGTCATTTGAGATGTCATCAGTGATGTCATCAGTCATGTCATTGAGATGTCATCAGTGATGTCATCAGTGATGTCATTTGAGATGTCATCAGTGATGTCATCAGTGATGTCACTGACCATGTCATGAATGATGTAATATGTGACATGATCAGCAGTGGATTGCGGGTGCGCGATATATAGTTAGTACAACTAACTATATATGGAATTTCAATGGTTTTGTGTGAGTAAAATAAGGTTTTGTAAATGCTAATCCCTAACTATATATGGTCTATAACCTATGGTTTTTTCAGTGAATATATATATATGTATATATTACCTACTGGCGGTCGCCAGTAGGTATATATAGTTAGGATTTTTTCTCTATGGGATTTTTGAAAATTCTATGTCTAATAACTTTGGCGTTTGTGGACGGAATTGGCTGAAATTTTCAGGAAAATGGCACATTTTGTTTCTGAGCAGCCCCTGAGAATTTTGGGGGGGTTCGTCAAGGGGGGGCCGAGAAAAAAGGGGGGTCCCAAAACGCGTTTTTCCCATGTTAATTTCCATAGGGCGGTTGGCCTCACTTTTAGCCCGAACGGCTGAATGGATTTGCACGAAACTTGGCAAAATTGTAGGGACTGGTAGCCCGATGTGCCTTTTGTAGGTCTCAATATATGTGCTCCAGTGGATTTTGAGAAATTAACGTTTAAAAAAAGATATATATCTGTAAGCGCGCTCTGGGCAGCGCTCCAGGACGCGTACTTTTCGCGCAACGGAGCTTTGTGAAGCGAAGCTGATTGGTTCTCTGGCGTCTGTCAACATTCCAAAAAGTCCGTAGCGGCCGCCATCTTGTCTCTCGGTAGGATCGAGAGACAAGAGGAGGCCAAAACAAAGGGGCAAATAACCATAAGGGGGCATAGTAGATCCTCCCTGACCCCCTAGGTTTAATGTGGAGGCTTTAAAACGGCCCCGCGGGGCAAAAAAAAAAAAAAATTTGTTTTTGTTTTTTTGCGTGGGTAGCGCCCGGTCCGGGAACCGGGAAGCTTTCTGGGCAGCGTACTGCAATGAAAAATGAATGATAGACTTTTCAAATACTGTTGTTAATTGATTGTTGGTTTTGTTGATTATTTTTTATTTTTTTTTATTTTTTAAGGATTGTTTATTGTGTTTAATAATTTATTAAACTTTCTAACGCGGCACGTCATATGACGCATTACGCGACAACGCAGGTCCAGAATATAGTCAAAATGTCTCCACCAACCAGCGGACGGCACACAACCCCTTTCAGCAGGCTAAATAGTTCTGTTAAATGACAACAGAAGGGACAGGCAACAAGAACCATCAGTCAAAGAGGGGAGGGCAAGTTCTTCTCTACCGGGTCACGTTGGAGCGCTACCGGAACTGATCGAATTGGTAGTCTACAGTGTTTCTGGATGTTTCAGACTGAAGCTGGCGTTAGCATGAGAGCACCACCATTTCGTAGCTCCGTCGTGGCCATTCCACGAGCAATCATGCTAGGCGCTCCCCACCAGAAGCCTGCGGGAGTCGGGGGCCCCCAAGACTTTTGTAGAATCTTCAAGGATGAGGGGACGCTTTCGAGAATGGAGCCCAAGCTCTAGCAGACAAGCGTCCGAGTTCCAAGGTGTCGCAGGCCCATTTTAGTGGACCACGCCCAAATCTGAAGAGATGGCCGCCATTTTGAGAGTCCTGTGGCAGCCGCCTATCGCTGCACCGCAAGAGCGGGAGCAACTCAAGTACATGGTGAGCGAGACGCTGTAGTCGAAAGAGCGGGCGGTAAACAGCTGAATAGCGGAAGAGGCACAGTGTAGCAAAAGCGGGCTGAATGGCAAATGAAACGGAAAAGGGGTGCCCCACTACAGCGTGTCTTTAGGTGAAACGGATTGTGGGACAAGGTGAAGAATGGAAGAGTCACCAAAAGGAAAAAAGTTCCGCTTGACCCCGGGAGCCGGCCACCTATGTCGGGGGCGATCTCAGGCCACACCAGGGCAACACGACTTGGGGAGGGGGCCGGAGCCAAGCGCCCCCTCCGAGTCCGCGACATGACACCGTCCCTCGGGGGCCTCCGTCAAGCGGTTCAGGGTGGCACCGCATCACAACAGCCCCCACTTACTTTAAGAATAGTGAAGATGAAGCAATTGCAAATAGGCTTCAGACAATGTTACAAGCACTCCTCAAAACTTTGAACTTTCAGAGTGCATGAGTTGGGACAGCGAGGGGTGATTTGGTTTCTCGGACTGTTTTTCTGGTCTCTCACCACTGGCATACTTTAACGTTTTCTTGTTTCTAGGACATTAATAGGTTTTATCATTACGTTATGTTATCGTTTCTTTGTTTGTTGTTTAATAAAAGTTCATGTTCATCAGTGGCCTACTGATTTTCGTTTTCCTATTTTTTTCTTTCCAGGTTGTTTCATGGTAAAGTTTCTGTTAACAGGATACAGTGATCACTTCGTTATTATTGCATATGTCCTTTTCACTAGGGGTGCTCTCTGGTCGGGCCAGATGACGTATCTCTAGTAAATGGTCCGGGTGAAACAGGTGCATCAATCAGTGGGGAGTAGATAGGCATGACAGATTACAATGGGGGAGAAAGGTCCGCATTACGTACCCTTTCACTATTTGCAAAGATTTTCCTACGTATATTTGCAAACAGGGAATACCTCCAAAAAGAACCAATTCCCAAACAGTCAATGTTTGGGGAAACAATCAATCAATGAGGAACGAAATAGGCACGACGTGTTAAAGGTTTGCGTTACCTACCCTTCACTATCTGCAAAGGGAGAGAGAATATTCCTATTCTTCCTCGTTTGCAGGCAGAGAAGATTCTTAAGAGAACCAACTTCGAACAATTCAATGCTCGATTCAAACAATCAAGAAGGGGTACTGTGAACACAAATGAACGCCGCTTATGTACATACACATTGGTATTATCAACAGGTTGTTCCTAATGTTTCTATTTTAAGGAGGTCAAAAAGAGATCCCATTAGTGGCCTACTGATTTTGCTCGATTCCTTTTGTTTTTTTACACGATTTTTCGCTATCTGCAAAGAATAAACAGAGTATTGCGACTCTGTGCTTGTTTGTAAATAGAGAATGAACCAAAGAGAACAATCAATCAAATGGAGAGAGAAGCAGGCACGACGGATTACAACGGGGGCAAAGGCCTGCGTTAACTACCCTTCACTATCTGCAAAGAGAGAGTACTCCTAATAGAAATGAGGGGTGGGGGGCAGCATTCAAAGCAGATCAGTGTGCATAAACACGAAAATGTTTTTACTTACCACGTACTTGACATTCGACAGCTTATGATATTTGCTATTAAAAAACCATTGAAATTCACTGAAAAAACCATAGGTTATAGACCATATATAGTTAGGAATTAGCATTTAAAAAACCTTATTTTACTCACACAAAACCATTGAAATTCCATATATAGTTAGTTGCACTAACTATATATCGCGCACCCGCAATCCACTGCTGATCATGTCACATATTACATCATTCATGACATGGTCAGTGACATCACTGATGACATCACTGATGACATCTCAAATGACATCAATGACCACATCACTGATGATATCATTCATGTGACAATACAATGCATCTCCTCACGTTTTAATATAACCTCTGTTTCACCCAGTGTTAAATACAGAGTATAATTTTTGAAACCATTGACACACCAATACTAGTTACTACATACGTACTCACTGATTCCTACGTCTACACACACATTCACTCATTCACCCATACAATCATTCATACATACAATCACTCATCTTTACAACACTATCATATGCACTCATACACCTATACAGACACTTACACTCTGCCACTCATCCATGGAGTTACTCACACACCTAGTCAGTCCTGTAAAGAATCAATCACACTTCCATTTTCTTGTCTATACAGTTAAACATAGAGCACCTTACATTTTCAAACATACACTAACACATACTTACTTTCTTATACAATCATTGATACAAGTACACATTGATCGGCACAGAGTCACACACCTCCCAGCCAGCCACACACACACTCAGTCTCCTATACAAATACTTGGACAATCAATCAATAACCCATATAGTTAATCATATAGCTACTGATCAACACATGCAGCAGTTTACAGAACAACAGACATAATGATGCACAAATTAAGACAGTTTAGTCACTAACCCATGCACTCAGTGAGACACATTTAATCACTCACTCATACATTCAGTCATGCACCTACTAAATCCTTCGTCCAGACACTTATACATCTACTCATTCTTCAATATGTAAAACATATTTAAACTTTACAGAAACACACAGTCACTGGATGATGTCATCAGTGATCTCATCAGTGATGTCATTTGAGATGTCATCAGTGATGTCATCAGTGATGTCATTTGAGATGTCATCAGTGATGTCATCAGTGATGTCACTGACCATGTCATGAATGATGTAATATGTGACATGATCAGCAGTGGATTGCGGGTGCGCGATATATAGTTAGTGCAACTAACTATATATGGAATTTCAATGGTTTTGTGTGAGTAAAATAAGGTTTTTTAAATGCTAATTCCTAACTATATATGGTCTATAACCTATGGTTTTTTCAGTGAATATATATATATATATATATATATATATATATATATATATATATATATATATATATATATATATATATATATATATATATATATATATCACAGTCCTGAATCACAGCAAATACCCAGCAGTCTCGTCAGGTACAGACCACAAAAGCACGATGATTTCCACTTTTAGTACTTAATTTCTCCGTTAGTCAGCATGAGGCGTTTCGGCTGCGTCACAGCAGCCTTGTTCACATGAACCCCTGGATACAGATTTAGTTTTTAAATAGTGACTTCCTGGCTAAACAGATCACACGGCGTAAAAAATAGTTTTAATGTCAGTAATTGTTCGATGAATCGAGCAAAACCAAGTGAGTTGTATATAAATAATTAAAATCTTATAAATATACTCAAAACACGCCATTGAAGAGCCTGCCCGTGACAAAAAGCCCGGATCGTCTGATAATTCATTGCTCTTTTCAAATTCTTGTACGAAAAGATCCAAGCATCAAAGAAATACACCCATTGAGGAAGAAAACGCACTTAGATGCGGATTAGTGTCTGTGACACAAGTCCAGAAAATCAGGACTGTCACACAGAGGCTCCCTTTGGAATCTCTGTTGGGATCCAACTCTTGAGGGGTCATCGTTAGATGGAAATTTACACTGTCCTGAAGAAGGTCTTGTGGAGTTACCAAAAAGACCGAAACGTCGACTTCTAAGTCCAATTCTCCTTCTAGGATCGCTGACACAAGTGACTTACTTTTAGTAAAATTAGAAGTCATTGTATTACATATTTCAGTTTGGACTTTCTATTCTGATGTATCATAGGAGAAATTGTTTTATTCCTTTTTCATATGAATGCATTTTACATTAATTGCTATGATTAATATGTACCCTTATAAATTTTGCACAATAAGAAAATAATAACTTTTTGGAAAAAAACTGATCTTCCGTGTTGCTGTTCTCTTTATCCATAACTGTGTGGTACCATTACTCTCTGCTTTAGAGGTATAACTAATCAAAGCTGCTATCAGATACCAATTGAATTGGGTCGAATTTCCAAGTGATAATCGAATTTGACTTCTGTAAATTGTTCTCAAGCAAATTCCCTTGCCGGCAATTTTTTGTACTTACATCAATAACAAAGCATCAATATACATAGGAATATGTTAAAAACTGTTTAAAAATGACACAGAATCCACACCATGTTTCCTATTTTCCAATTTTGGCCAAGTGGCTTAATGCTTTGTCTGTACATAACACAATAAATCCTAAGCTCTCATAACTACTTCACAGAAACGCCATTGTGATCTGAACAGAATAATAAAGTGCTAGTGCAAAGAATTCTTAAAGTGCAAGACAGTGCAAAATACCATGGATTCATTGATATTAAAATAACATATCAAAGTTCCAGGATAAAAATAGTCAGTAAAAATTGTAGCCTAGCGGAAGCTTTGCAAAATTAGGGAAAATGGATTACATCATGGCTTAACCTCGAAACAAAATATTATTTATGTACAAATTCAAGTGCAAGTGCATAAATACTGCTAACCTTTTTTCATTCTCACTCATAGTGGTAGTCACTACACAATTTATCTTTACATACATAGCTCTAAATTGACCTCTTAGTCCAATACTCTAGGTTAGTACCAAGGCCCATTGTATTGCTTCTACCTCATGTGAGGTTTAGGGAAAATTGATCATGGTGGCAAAACAACTACGGAATTTCTAACTTGTTGAAGAGGTTAGATAACAGTACACTTAAGATCCTATAGGTTACTCATCAAAGTCTTACAGTATAAGTTACATTTGCGACCAGGGGTTAAAATGAACTGTCCTACTATTAATTAAAGAAAATTATGTAGGTCTTCCCCTGTATTCAAACCTTTAGGGATCCTTGTGTCTAATATTAGAATGTACTTGGATTCTAACTGCCTAAGTTGTTTCTCTCTGTATTCACCCCTCACATTCTTAGGCACCGAGTCAATAATGTAATAGCTCAGGTCATTCAAATTTTTGTTGTGAACCAATTTGAAATGACGGGCTACTGGGTAACTATCATCTGAGTTAACAATTGCCCTTAAGTGCTGTAGAATGTGGTTAAAAGCTTGCGGCTTTGTGCTGCAAATGTATCTTAACTTACAGGTACATTCTAATACTTAAACCGCATATTCAGTGCAGCATTTGTACAGACCTTGAATCTTAATAGGGCTCATATCAAATGCGGTGCAGTATTCACTGGTGTTAACACCAAACTTACACGCTCTGCATGATATACATTTGTGAAACCCTGTCTTACTGGAAAAACAATTCTTAGAGCTAACCTCCTCCGGACTAGATTTTACTAGGGCGTCCCTCATTGAGGGGGCCCTTCTTAAGGTGATTGACGGTTCCTCAGGCAGTAACTGGCCTAAGGTGATGTCTGTGTTTAACAGTGGCCATTATTTTTTTATGATCCCCCTGACTTTTCTTTCCTCTGTACTAAACGTAGTGATAAGTCTAATCTGTTTTTGATTTATAGTGCGATCTGAATTATCTTTTGTCACACTTTTCTTTATTGATCCAGCAAAGGTATTCAAACACTCATCTCTAGTGTGACTATTGGCTTTACTTCTAGCTTGCTCTAGTTCTTTTAGACAGTACCCACGTGCAAGGAATTTTTCTTGTGCTTCTGTTTGGCATATCTCTAGATCTGATTCAGAACTGCAAATCCTCCGCATTCTCAGGAATTCCCCCTACGGTATACTCCTGATCAAATACCCGGGTGCGTACTTTTAGCATTCAGGATTGCATTCCCTGCAGTTTTCTTCCTGTGCAACTTGGTTTGGATTTCATTGTTACTCACATAGATCTCAACATCTAGGAATTGGATATTTAATTTGCTTATATCTGCCGTGAATAGCAAATTAAGATCATTGTCATTAATTATACTGACAAAATTCATAGCTGACTCTTCTGTACCCTTCCATATCATGCAGATGTCATCAATACACCTCCAGAACTGGACTACATTAGATTCAAACAGCAGTTTATGAGTCCCCCCTGAGGACATGTTCCTCCCACCACCCTACATGTAAACATGCATAGGTTGGGGAGAAACATGCCCCCATAGCGACACCCCTCCACTGCTGATAAATTTCTTTGTTGAAAAGAAAGAAGTTATTATTCAAACACAACTGTATCATCTTTGAAATCATAGCATTATGCTGTCTGTAAACAATGTTATAATAGACAAATTGTTGTTCCCAAGCACAACACAAAATAAATGTTTGTCTTATAAATATATCAATTCCAAGAGAAAAGAGAATACATCTACAGAAAATCTGTTTTTAAAGTTCAATCAATACATTTCATTTATTTTTCTTTCTTTTCTCTTCACAATCTTGAAGATTTCACAGAATAGTAGTTCTCGTTGATATGTTGATTGAAATCATACAAAAAGTAGCCAGAAAAGCCAAGTCGACACGTGTTTCGTCCCGGGAAACAATCACCCGATGACTTCATCAGGGCTACAAAAGAAAATTTAAGACAAATAATGTATACAATAGATTCAAATCATACAATACTAACTTTTCTCCACCATCACCAGTGATTAAAGTGAAAAAAGTGAAAAAGTATAATCAGAAGAGAAGATCACAAAGTCACCATTGAGTCACCCAGTACAAAGAAATAGATAAATAAATATATATATTGTGACTCTTAAACACATGTCACAAAGAAAAAGGAAAAGAGGGTAGATCCTAGGTTTAAAAGCAATACCAACTTTCAAGGGAACCACAATGATTAAAGAAAAAATGATTAAAGAGAACCATATGTGCTATAGATTCGTTTAAGTCTAAATGACAAGCAACGGACCAAAGTTACATGCACCAAGACAAATATCACTAGGATAGTTGGAAAACTGGTCCTATTATATCACAAACGGACAAATCATCCAGTTACTCACCATAAGTAATCCTTGCGAAAAAATATACCACATTCCAGGTATGGCCTATCTATAGTCCAAGACAGCATTAAACTAGTGAAAAGTAAAAAGAAGAGATATAAAGGTGTAAGAGATATCTTCCATAGTAAGTATTACGCACTCTACATATATTATAGAGACCTATTTCTGTTCACTCATCATAATCAAGGCTCTCTGAAATGGCCCAGGCTTACTAGTATAATCAGTAGTACAATTATATGTACCTAAGTAAAATGGATTCTTCTCATGGAAGTCACATATCCATCATCTATTCAGATATAAAGTAGATATCTGGAAGAAAAAAATATACCCATAAGCTCCAACATTTATTCATATATCAGGCTTAGCCTAATATAGACTCTCATGATTAAAATCATACACAAGTGAGATATTAGTCTCACTTAATCTCAATAGTGTCCCTATGAAAGGTTTTATGTTTATTTAAAAGGTGATAAGGAGATTAGGGGAACTAAGGGCTACCACAGACTACTCTGCTATTGAACGAGCTCATTCATAAAATCAGTTTACCTCCGAAAATGCATGAATTGGATGCAATCCAAAGGAAGAGTAAATTGGTCTCGAAGGACTAAATAAAGATGTACATATGACAAACAGATATCTTGAAAACAGCGTTACTAGTCGTATTCTCTACATCACCAAGGGGCAGATTTATGACGCCCTTGCGCCCCCGGTGCGTCACTTTATTTGACGCAACGGCGGCGCAAACAATGCGCCCTATTTACAACGTGACGCATCTAGGAGATGCGTCACGTTGTAAAGCCCTGCGCCATCAGGAGGCGTTCCGGCTCAGGGTGGGCGTTCCGGGGCAGGTGCGCCTCGCAAAAGTGGCTGAGTGAAATCTATAAGATTTCACTCAGTCACTTTCAGGACAATGCTGCGTCAAAAGCCTGCGCCTGCTTGAAGCAGGCGTAGGTCTTGACGCAGCATTGTGGGGATGGGGCACCCCCGAGCCTTGCTGGAGCTGCGTCGCGCTTGCGACACAGCTCCAGCACTGCGCCACCTTTTCGGCACAGATGCGTCACGCATCTGTGCCGTTTTTGCCCCATGGTGCGCCGCATTGTAAATGCGGCGCACCATGGGTGGCGGAGCAGCGGCGCAGGATGACTGGCGCATCCCTGGGGATGCGCCAGTCATCATAAATCTGCCCCCATGTATTTAGTGATGAATGCAGCTCAAAGGTATAAATAACCCCGAAAAAGCTGAAAAATGTAACCAACTACATGGTTCACTGTATAAAATTTCGGGAACGCTTACAAATAAATAAGAAAGCTTAACTCTGAAAAGAACGAACCATAAGACAGCAGATTATTTCTGAATTGATACTTTAATGGCAAAACAGAGTAAGTCGTCCCTTAGATAATTTGACAACATATCTTTAGATATCCACGATAATTCACACATGTGATAAACATTTGTCAAGCACACGGTCACATAACTTTCAATGTTAAAGTATTCTAGCCATATTATTAAGTAAAAAGAAACCGTAACTCAATTTCTATGCATCCTACCATTGTCTCTAAGTACGATAAAATTGTATACCTTGTACATGAATAACGCATCATGAATTTAAACACATTCACATTATAAATTTAAAGGTTTTGTTTAGAAAAATGCCGCATACACTTTAAATAACGGCCACTTACGACATTATCATTCCAACAGACCCTCTCGCTCACACAAGTGTCCTTACCTAGGAGAGGACTCCCGTGGTCATCTTCAATTATTCAGTAAAGAGGCGAACCGAAAATGCACAAATCGCGCGTTAAAATACCCGACACCAAAGCCCTATTTCCGCTTAAGAAATGGAAAACAGACTCTGTTGACGATCTAGAGTCACAAACGGACGCCATTTTAGAATGGTCAAAAATGCCAAACATACAGGCTCAATACCGTTAAAAGTCCCTAAAATGCTAGTGACCAGTTCGATATAATAAACAACCATCCTAACCACATACACTATATTATTGTCAATGGCGTTCACCATAAACCATAAGACATAAAATATAATGGTACTATATTATGCTATCTCGTATATCAACATCCTAATTATCAAATAAAAAAGTAAGAGCTGACTCTATTGTGGGTCTATAATCATTAGCAGACGCCATATTAGATTAGTAAATAGTGTCCAATCTATATTCTTAGATAAATGTAATAAGACTATCTTAAACTATCTTTTCACGTGTTTTCAGGATCACAATTGTACCACTTAAGAGAAACGGGCACATGAACCATTCTATATACCACAGAATCTATTTCTGTATAAGTGACCCAATTTCAACTAATATCTAACATTTTCCAATTTTAGTTCAAAGGAGGAATATTATGTAGTAGGGGAAAGAGAGAAGGGAAAAAGGGAAAAGAAGGCGAAAGGCCAAGACACCCCACCAGGTGCAGCTATAGTCTACCTTCCATCACACAACATAATCCAGTTGCCAACTTCAACCGTAAAAGATGTTCCAAATCAATACAGATTATCAATAATAGTATACCAAAGTACCTGACTTACAGGCCAGAAAACATCATTGTCAATGAATAGGAACCTTAAATCATATGAGGTACACATTATAATTCCAAATTCACATGTCAACATTTGCATCAAAAAGCATAGGCAGTAGCAATGTACCAGATTAACTGGCTTACAGGCCAAAAAAAACACAACATTGTCAATGGATATGACCCTCAATTCATATGAGGTACACATGTAATTACAAATTCACATATCAAACATTTGCATCAAAAGACATAGGCAAGGTATTGATATTCAGTTATATGGAGAGCATTTAAGACATGCATATCCAGTTAGAGAAAATAGTGCAGTTCCTGATCAATATTAATTTCACACTCTACTGCTCGAAGCCTAAGGATCCATCGGGCTTCGCATTGTCTAAGTTTATGCTCTCTATCCCCGCCCCTGGGATCACTATATACAACTTCAATACCATGGAATTGAAATCCTAATCTCTTCTTTTGTTCAAGGCAGGTTACCGCATGACATCCTATCGGGTATCTAGTGTCTACATTTTTAAGAGCAGGAAAATGCTCAGCCATTGTTTCTTTCAAGTGACGAATGGTACTACCTACATAGATTTTCTTACATTTGCACTACATATTTAGTCAGGCAGTCTATGTGTTGACGGATTTGAAAAGTTTGCGAACCATTATTTCTTAACTCCTTTCTTTGCCATTCTGCACATACTGCAATTCCCACATACATGGGATTCAATATTCAATTATCTAAGCCACATAGTTTTTGTCCTAGATTGGATATGGGTAACTCTGACTTATCATACTTTGAATAGTTTTTCCCCTTCTGTATGTTAAGCTAGGGGATTTAGAGATATGTTCTGCCAGAGCTTTATCTGCCATTAGGAGAGGCCAATTTTGTTTGAGTATCATAAACAGTTTATGCGACCAAGGATGGTAATTCATCACCAAGCGGACTTTATTGTTCTTACTCTTTCTTTCTTTGTTAGAAGGTTTCAGAGTATCTGAACATTTCAATTTTAAAGCTCTCTCCTTAGCTCTTCTTATTGTCTCACCAGAGTAACCCCTGGTGTGAAATCTCATTTCAATATCCCTCACATTAGTCTCAAAATCCTCATCTTTACTACAGTTTCTACGGGCCCTCAACATCTCTCCATAAGGAATAGCATTAATCTGACTTTTTGGATGAGCACTGTTTGCGGGCAATAAGGCATTGCACGCTGTTGTTTATCTATACATTCTACTTTGTATTCTTCCCTCACAGTGAAATAATTCCAATTCAAGAAAAACAATACTATTTAAATCTGATGTCATTGTAAAAGTCATATTACTCTGAATATTATTCATATGATCAAAGAAGTCTGATAAGTCCTCATCAGTACCCGTCCAGATCAACAAACAATCGTCAATATAACAACCATAATACAAGATGTGTTCCTGCCATTTCCCCCCAGATGGGCCCCAGATATGACCTGCCTCAAACCATCCCTTAAAGAGACAGGCAAAAGACGGAGCAAATCTGGAACCCATCGCAGTACCACAGATTTGTAGGTACCAATCGTCGTTAAAAAGAAACGCATTGTTTTTGAGAATGAGTCTTGACATTTCAATGAGCATCTCTGAGTGTTCAAGCAATTCAAAAGGGCGTCGAAACAAGTAGTATTTCAAGGCCTCTAATTCATGTTCACGTAAAATATTTTTATTCAATGAACTCAAATCCATTGTAACAAATCTCATGTCCTGATCCCAGGTTAGGTCATTCAGAATATTAAGTACATGTTTGCCATCTCTAATATAGGATGGCAAGTTAGTTACATAAGTCTGTAAGAATCTATCCACAAATTCCTCTATTTTTTCCATCAGTCCCCCAATTCCCGATATTATCGGTCTACCAGGAGGCGCAGTCAGATTTTTATGAATTTTTGGCAGTGTATATAAACACGGATATCGTGGTTTGTCTGTCTTCAGGATTTGAAACTCATCAACTGTCAGAAGACCATGATCACGCCATCTTGTGAGTTCGATATTGATTGTCCTCACATTGGCAAACATAGGGTTACTATGATGTTTTCTATAACAGGTCTGATTGTCAAGTTGTGACATGATCTCAGCATCATATTTCAATGTGTCCATTACAACCAAGTTGCCCCCTTTATCCGCTTTCCTTACTATAAGATCAGAATCCTTGGCTAAGATGGCAAGGGCATTTCGTTCTTTATATGTCAAGTTACATAATTGTGGTGTAAAGTTATGTTTAATCATATGTTCCTCCCACTTGTCTATCTCCATAATCACTCTCTTGTGGAAAAGATCAATATTGTTTCCACTCGTAAGTTGAGGGGTCCAGCGTGATTTATTCTTCAAGCCACTGTCTACACTCAAATTGGTGCAATGTTCTGAATCGGTTGCCACTTCCAACATATTGACCGGTGCATCTAAATCTTCATTCAGTGATAGTAATGTTGTAACATTATATATATCATGGATAGACACATCCCCAATAATCCCCTCACACACTTTAGAAATGACAGGTTTTGGATTGCTTTAAAAAAACTCGTTTAATTTCAAATGTTGCACAAATTTGTATATATCAATCTTGATATCTGTGACATCATATATCATTGTTGGACAATAATTCATCCCTTTTTGTAATGCCATGGTAAATTCCTTCGACAGACTCTTACTTGATAGATTAACCCCCTGTATCTTTCATGCCTCATCACTAGTTACTGCCTGTTCTTGTTCCATGAGCGGTTTTGTACCCTCTCTCTTTCTTTTGTTTCTCCTCGCTCACCTTTTTCCTCTCTTCATTTTCCCCTTGTATCCTCCTTTGTTCTCATTTCGTTCCCTTTGTTCCCCATTCTTATCCATTGCACTTCCCGTAAAAAAGAATTATCAGGTAATGCAGCAAGAGTACTAGTACTTGTGCCTTCCTCCCCACTACTCGACAGGTTACTGGATGAACCAGCACTTGTACAGCTAGGTATAGGAGTCTTATTATCTGGCCTGGGTTGATCTTTCTTACCAATATCATTGAATCTTTTCGCAAAGGTGATGTGATGTATTGGCCTTTCTCCTTCTGTTCCCTTTTCCCCTTTTCTCTTTCCCCTACTACATAATATTCCTCCTTTGAACTCAAATTGGAAAATGTTAGATATTAGTTGAAATTCGGTCACTTATACAGAAATAGAATCTGTGGTATATAGAATGGTTCATGTGCCCGTTTCTCTTAAGTGGTACAATTGTGATCCTGAAAACACGTGAAAAGATAGTTTAAGATAGTCTTATTACATTTATCTAAGAATATAGATTGGACACTATCTACTAATCTAATATGGCGTCTGCTAATGATTATAGACCCACAATAGAGTCGGCTCTTACTTTTTTATTTGATAATTAGGATGTTGATATACGAGATAGCTTAATATAGTACCATTATATTTTATTTCTCTTATAGTTTATGGTGAACACCATTGACAATAATATGGTGTATGTGGCTATGATGGTTGTTTATTATATCGAACTGGTCACTAGCATTTTGGGGACTTTTAATGGTATTGAGCCTGTATGTTTGGCATTTTTGACCATTCTGAAATGTCGCCCGTTTGTGACTCTAGATCGGCAACAGAGTCCGTTTTCCATTTCTTAAGCTGAAATAGGGCTTTGGTGCCGGGTATTTTAACGCGCGATTTGTGCATTTTCGGTTCGCCTCTCACGACGGGAATACTCTCCTAGATAAGGACACTTGTGTGAGCGAGAGGTTCTGTTGGAATGATAATGTCGTAAGTGGCCGTTATTTAAAGTGTATTCAGCATTTTTCTAAACAAAACCCTTAAACTTATAGTGTGAATGTGTTTAAATTCATGATGCGTTATTCATGTACGAGGTATACAACTTTATTGTACTTAGAGTCAAAGGTAGGATGCATTGGAAATTGAGTTACGGTTTCTTTTTACTTAATAATATGGCTAGAACACTTTAACATTTAAAGTTATGTGACTGTGTGCTTGACAAATGTTTGTCACATGTGTAAGTGAATTATCGTGGATATCTAAAGATATGTCGTCAAATTATCTAAGGGACGATTTACTCTGTTTTGCCATTAGAGTATCAATTCAGAAATAATCTGCTGTCTTATCGTTCGTTCTTTTCAGAGTTAAGCTTGCGTATTTATCTATAAGCGGTTCCGTATTTTATATAGTGAACCATGTAGTTGGTTACATTTTCCAGATTTTTCGGGGTTATTTATACCTGTGAGCTGTATTTATCACTAAATACATGGTGGTAGACAGCGTAAGACTAGTAACGCTATTTTCAGGATATCTGTTTGTCAAATGTACATCTTTATTGTCTCCTCTGTGTCTCGCGATTTTGAGTAGAGATTACATATTTATTATTCTTTTTTCATAGACCAATTTACACTTCCTTTGGATTGCATCCAATTTATGAATTTTCAGAGGTAAACTGATTTTAGGAATGAGCTCGCTCAATAGCAGAGTAGTCTGTGGTAGCCCTTAGTTCCCCTAATCTCCTTATCACCTTTTAACTTAACCTAAAACCTATTATAGGGACACTATTGACATGAAGTGAGATTAATATCTCACGTGTGTATGATTTTAATCATGAGAGTCTATATTAGACAAAGCCTGATATATGAATCAATGTTGGAGCTTATGCGTATATTTTTTTCTTCCAGATATCTACTTTATATCTGAATAGATGATGGATATGTGACTTCCATGAGAAGAATCGATTTTACTTAGGTACATAGAATTGTACTACTGATTATACTAGTACGTCTGGGCCATTTCTGAGAGCCTTGATTATGATGAGTTAACAGAAATAGGTCTCTATAATATATGTAGATTGGGTAATATTTACTATGGAAGATATCCCTTACACCTTTATATCTCTTCTTTTTAGTTTTCACTAGTGTTATGCTGTCTTGGACTATAGATAGGCCATACCTGGAATGTGGTATATTTTTACACGAGGATTACTTATGGTGAGTAACTGGATGAGTTGTCCATTTGTGATATAATAGGACCAGTCTTCCAACTTTCCTAGTGATATTTGTCTTGGTGCATGTAACTTTGGTCCGTTGCTTGTCATTTAGAATTAAACGAATCTATAGCACATATTGTTCTCTTTAATCACTTTTTTTTTAATCATTGTGGTTCCCTTGAAAGTTGGTATTGCTTTTAAACCTAGGATCACCCCTCTTTTTCTTTTTCATTGTGACGTGCTTAAGAGTCACAATATATATATATTTATTTATCTATTTCTTTGTACTGGGTGACTTAATGGTGAGTTTGTGATCTTCTCTTCTGATTATACTCTTTCACTTTTTTCACTTTAATCACTGGTGATGGTGGAGAAAAGTTAGTATTGTATGATTTGAATCTATTGTATACATTATTTGTCTTTAATTTTCTGTTGTAGCCCTGATGAAGTCATCGGGTGATTGTTTCCTGAGACGAAACACGTGTCGGCTTGGCTTTTCTGGCTACTTTTTGTATGATTTCAATCAACATATCAACGAGATCTACTATTCTGTGTAATCTTCAAGATTGTGAAAAGAGAAGAAAGAAATATAAATGAAGTTTATTGATTGAACTTTAAAAACAGATTTTCTGTAGATTTATTCTCTTTTCTCTTGGACTCGATATATTTATAAGACAAACATCTATTTTGTGTTGTGCTCGGGAACAACAACTTGTCTATTGTATATTCGCTGTGTTTCACACAGGGGATCATTTGGAACGTAGGTGGCCGTTGCCTTTTTGTTCCCTGGAGCAACTTATTATGGAACCTGTCACTAATGTATTGGTTTTGTGCAAGGTATAACCTAGCCATGCTTCATAGCTTATTGTAAATAATGTTACGTTGGTCCACAAAATGCTTTACTGCATTGAGTCCGTCCGCATGTTGAATGCTAGTATAGAGGGTACAGATATCCAAAGCAATTAAAACATAATCCCCTTTCCATTTGATGTTTTTGAGTTTAGATAGGAAATGTCCAGTGTCTTTTATGTAGGATGGTAAACTCTCTACAGAGTCATGCAGAAAATGGTCAACATACTTGGAAACTGCTTCCAGGAGACTTTTTTGAGCAGAAATAATTGGTCACCCTGGTACTGGGGTGACTTGCTTGTGAATCTTAGGGATGAAGTAAAGGGTAGGGGTCACTGGGAAATCATTTTTAAGGAAGTTATATTCCTGCTTGCTAAGTAACCTCTCCCTTTTCCATTGGTTCAATTCTTTATGCACAGTTACTTTGAGGCATTTGATGTTGTTAAAAGTACCCTTTCTGTAACATTCATCATCCTTCAAATGCCGATTTGCTTCCTCCATATACATTGTACGGGGCCAGATCACAATGTTCCCACCTTTATCTGCTTTGTTAATGATTAGGTTGGAATTGTTCCTGAGTTTTTTCATAAGGGTCACATATTGTTTTTCCATATATCTGTGACGTTTCAATTTCCTGGAAGTAACACATTGCAACTCCTTAAACTCTTCAACTACAATGTCATTGAAAGCATCTATTGCATCTTTAGGCATGAGTGGTATAAAAGTGGATGGCGGTTTGAAGTGACTGTTACACGGGTGATTCGTACTTATACCCATAGCTTGCAAATCTTCCTGGGTGGACCTACCATCATCCTCATCATTGGTGGCCAGCGCCTGTGCTGTTCTTAATACATTAGTATCAGCCACTTGAAATGTACTTGTAGGTTGCAACATACTAGTTATTGTGCATGCCTGGTCCTGTGCATTAGCTAATTTGAAGTGCTTCTTTAGCTTGAGTTTTCGTATAAATTTAAAAACATCAATGCGAGTTTGCACATAATTGGATGAGTTTTTAGGACAGAATGATAAGCCCAGGGACAGCAGTTGCAATTCAGCTTTGGACAGTACAACATCCAAGCGATTAACCACTGTGTTGTCCACTGCATTGGTTGGGTGAGATTCATTTACCACTTTTTTCCCCTGCCTCTCTTTGCAAAACCTCGCCCTCCTGCATTTTCTCCTTTCTTTGCACCTTTTATTGTTTCCTCCACGTTTTTCTTTTGCGTTGTTGGGTCTGTGGTCGAAGCGTGTTGCACCTGTCCTCTATTAAAAAACCCAATTCTTCTGAGGGGGAATATTTAGTCGGTACCAAGGCTTGATTTGATGTTCCAGGATTACCCTCATCCGAATCAGTGCTACTTGCTACGGAACTAAATTTGGCTTCTGAGATTTCTATATTGGGTGTATCCATAGTGGACTGTACCGTGCCTTTAGGGGCCAGGGCTTGCTTTTTTGCTGTGTCGTACTTATGTGCAAATGTGAAAATTCTTCCTGTTTCATAATCACGTTTGTCAAGTGCGAATTTGAACTGCTTGCGTGTCCTTATCGTTTCCTCATGTTTAAGTAGATGGGCATCTATTTCATCACTATACTTTTTTAATAAACTCCTTATTGTCATGTTGTTCTAGATCATAATTAAGTTGCTCAATTTCTTTCAAGATATCATTGCGGTCTATTTCTGCGTATTTTATTAATATGCATATCATATTCATTGAAGCATCCAAATTGTTTGTCACCCATTCTTTTAACATATACATATATATAGATATCACCAAACCCTCCTTGTAAACAAAGAGGCACACCGACACTGGCTGAATTACTGCATTGCATTTATTCACGGAAAAAGCACGAAGGCAATAGGCTTCCTTTCCCAACGTTTCTGCTTCTGCAAGCCTTGATCACGGGAGAAGTCTCTGACTTTTGAATGACCCACGTGGTTCCTTTTGAGCGCTGCAGGCCGTATTCTTTTGTAAAGTGCGCAGGGGGAAACATTTTTTGACTTTAAATGGAAACGCTTTAATATGCGTATAATCCTTCATCATTACTTGTCCGTCCCCCAGCGCTAAAGTACAGTCGGCCATAAAGCACAGTTCGTTTTTGCATGTTTTCCACTCACTTGAAATGCAGCATCAGCTCGCAGCCTCAGGAATTCCTTCCATAAGCTCCCAACTCGCCACATACTGTAGGCATTTTCACAGCGGGCAAGCAGGTCCGGTTCTAACAAAATCAGTCCCACAAAGAAATGCCTCGCAAAATTAACCGGAACCTTAAAGGGCGGCCAGTGTGACTGCTGTGCGGCTTTCAGTCATAAATACCACCAAATCCTCCTTGTAAACAAAGAGGCACACCGACACTGGCTGAATTACTGCATTGCATTTATTCACGGACAAAGCACGAAGGCAAAAGGCTTCCTTTCCCAACGTTTCTGCTTCTGCAAGCCTTGATCACGGGAGAAGTCTCTGACTTTTGAATGACCCACGTGGTTCCTTTTGAACGCTGCAGGCTGTATTCTTTTGCAAAGTGTGCAGGGGGAAAATAGTTTTGACTTTAAATGGAAACGCTTTGATATGTATTTGTCACTCTCTTGTGATGGTCACTAAAAATAAGTGTCTGCAGCCCTGACTGGCAACCACTGGCTCAAATTAAGTGCTGAAGAAGGTTAAGCACAGGTTAATTTGGAAACATTTGTGGTTCACCCTGACGAGGATTGCGGTTGTGGTTTCAGTAGGGAGTCCACCCCCTCAACCAATTACCCAGCTTCTCACAATACATCACTTGACATTCCAGGTCTACCACCTCTTCTTCATACCATCCACTTTCTGTAGCTAGGTAGTCACAGTGATATACCACTTTTTGCGGCACATTTGTGGTGCAAAAATGTGTTTGCAGGAAATTTAAATGTTCTAAACTGGGTGCAGCAGGAACGATGAAGGCAGTGGCTCTGCTGCACCAGTCTCTTACTGCCCTGCATGTGGATTTGTAAATGAGGTCCTCGGTATTTTCCAGAGAGAGAAAATTTAGAGAACAACTGGCTAAAAAGTCTGGCCTTCTCTATCATGTCTTCTTCGTTCAAGGTAATATGTCATCAGAGAACTTATAGCTAAAATGTTTTCTTTTGTGCCTGATCGTGATCTAAGTCCAATTGTCATGAGCTCATGCAGCAATAGCCCCGGCGCAATTTCCCCACAATATGTTAGACCATGTCTAATGAGATCAAGGACTATTATAGGCTATTCAATAAGATCGAAGCGGCGCTTAATTTGTAAAAAAATAAAATTAAAAACATATGTGCCAGGACCCAAGTTATTTCATGGGAGGTCACTGCAGCTTCCATACCTTCCCAGTGCTGCCAAATATCAGTGCCACCCTTACCTAATAACCATCACACTCCAATAAATGTGTCAGAATGGATTATTCCATGCCACCAAAAGTAAGAGCGGCCTGGACAAGGTATTGCTATTTTAATTCAAAGTCAAAGTCAAATGTATTCAAATGTTTGGTCTTTAAAAACCATTATACTATATAATATCATTACATTACCTAAAACATCCAATATAACATCCAATATAAAAAAATAGAATCTTCGTTCATTATGCTACACTTCGTAAAAGCAAAGACCTATCCAGAAAAGTGCTGCACCTCAACATCATCCTCATCTTAAAAACCATCATCATAAAACTGTATATTAAATTGTTCGGTTTTCTTCTACAATTCTTCCTAATTCCGTTATATACAAATTCATGAATTTAACGCCCCTGCAGACCAGCGGAATCGAAGACCCACCCTAATTAAATTATAATGTATATTTAATTTTTAAACTACCTACTTAAGAGCTCTGGTCAAAAACAGACAGACAACTACTATGCGTCAGACAGACAGAAACAAGTGCCGGTGCCGAGTACTTGGACACACCTGCACAAATTAAGCACTGGATTTAAAGGCCATTAGCGCAAGAACAATTAGCTCATGGGCCATTACTGATGTTCTGAGTCAATACACGATCCTCTTGGAAATAGGTTATTCTATACCTTTTACTGTTTCACTATTTGCACATGTTATATGAATTTGACCTGGTAAATGCTGCCCACTAATTAAAGTGGGCACCTTGTACCAGTCCAAACGACCCTTAGTGATGATTAGGTCAAAGACAACCTTTAAAGAAAGCTATCCTAGTGATATCTGTGGAGAGCAGCCTTCAGGCTAAGTCTCGAAAGAATATAAAGCAGCTTGTTTAACCAGATCAGAACCTCCTGAATAACCAAATGAAAGGAGAACCACACAAGAGATATATAAAACATATATATATGTATTACTAACCACTCACTACTAACCTCTTTATGAGATTAGAGCACCAAGCACCCAATATTAAATCACTAGCACAACAGTAAATAGCACAATACACGGTGGGCTCCAGGGGGAGACCAAACCATATAACAACCACAACTTAACCAGACACAGTGCCTAGAGCACGTAGAATCGCTGGGAACCCACGGAACTACCCAAAGTAGTGACACAGGCGACCCACGGAGGACAGGTGCAGTGTGAGAACACAGACGCGAGCTCCGCACAACTCTATGGGAAAGTAGCGGTTGGAAAATGAAAGATTAAGGATACTTCGGAGAGGACTTCAAGCAAACCCTTTGAAACATAGAAGGTTCTAAGGAGAGCACTCTTGTGCGTAGCAGAGTACCCAGGGGTGCCGAGTGCATAGGTGTCAAGTGATGTCGGAAACCTACGTCGTTTTTAATGGTGTGACTCAAAGAAGTGATGCTGCCGGGAAGATGAAAAGTGTCCAGTGTAATCCAAGCCTGGATATGAGGTGAGAAGAACCTGAAAGCAGAGGGGACAGAGTCTGGGTCACTTCAGAGTGTCCAGGGGCTCGGTAGACGAATGCCCACACATGTTGGGTGCTTCAGGTGAGATGACTGGGAGCTTGACTCTGCAGCCACGGGGACCAGGAGATGTCGATTACAACCAAAGTCCAGAGGTGAGCTCTCCCCAAAGGATGTTGAGTGCTGAGGGGTCAGTGCCCAGATCGACCACCAACAAGCCTTGGCAAATGCAACCCATGAGGGCAAAGGAAACCAGTCCCGGTGTGGACCAGCAAGGTTCA
Source organism: Lissotriton helveticus (assembly GCF_964261635.1). Taxonomy (NCBI): domain Eukaryota; kingdom Metazoa; phylum Chordata; class Amphibia; order Caudata; family Salamandridae; genus Lissotriton; species Lissotriton helveticus. The sequence goes on along the minus strand of NC_136067.1, from coordinate 888,379,994 downwards.
GGAGACTGTCCAAGCTATGGGGAGTCAGGACAAATCCAGAGCAACCAGGGAAGCTCAAGAGAAAACAAAGTTACCTTCACAAGGACCCACAGGCCAATGACCGGGGATCGCGAAGGGACCTCAAGCTGAATCAGAAAATATCAGCCCACGGAACACTCGTGGAGTGTAGGCCAGAAATCTTCAGTGCAATTACTGCTCTGGGTTAGGACTGCAGGTAGGCTAAAGCACAGCCACCGGAATTTCCAAAAAGCACATGCTACTGCAAAAATACAACGTGCACAGGGGTTTGTGTTGCACGGTCCCCACGAGAGATACAGGTCTCAGAAATGCTGAGAGGGCAGATCGACCCTACAGGACACTCAGGAACCCACCTCCTATGTTGTAGAAATCCTCAGGAGATGCAAACTGGTCAGATGCATTAAAGGTGCCTGCAGCACAGGGGCGTAACTCCTTTACACCAAGGGAGATTCTTCAGTCATCAAGCGTAGTGTGGATCCTTGAAGTACTTGGTTTCTGCTTGCAGAGTTTATTCCAGGTAAAACCTAAAGTCCTGTAGTCAGGGTTCCTACTTCATACAGGGGTGGGACAAACTTTGGGGACCCACCTATGGGAGGGTCAGGACAGAGGGGTGGTTACACCCATGTCCTTTGTCCAGTTTTGCACCAGAGCAGGAGCAACTGACTCCTGTAACCGGTTTGAACTGGACTATGCACAGAGACACCAAATGTTCCCCAGTGCAGACTGTTTTGCACTCTCAGATTGCACCCACCCAGCCCCAATACACTAAATCATGTCTGGGAGGTGGTCACACCTCCCTGTGACACGAAACCTATTGTCAAGCCTTCCCTGGCTCAGCAGCAGTAGGGCAGACTTGTGTCTGTGGCTGGCAGCATACATTTTGTGATGCCCAGGTCAAAAAAGCTGGTACCGGGTGTACCGGTGTGTCACATATGTTCCTTTAGGAGGGTGGAATCCTACCTCCCCCGCCAGAGACTGGTGGGAAGGTATGATTCCAAGGTGCTTGACACCAAACACAACATGTTTACAAGCAGCCATTTTAAAGTTAGCATTTACCACGAGGTTATAATGCACTTAAATAGACATGGTTGGCTGCATCACAAACAACCCCGGAAAATAGGTTCCAAAGGCTGCAGAGGGGCTCTGCTCATGCATGGACACCCTCTCACACACAACCCAGCACCCTGCCTTCAGGATTAATAAGGCCTGCCATAGGAGTGACTGATAGGTTTATATGTGCAGTAATTTAGGTTAGATATAGTGAACCTATATCTAATAAGGGGTGCATGCACCACCTTACACAGGATGCTGTAGCAGACCTGTGGTGTTAGTTTGAATGGTCTCTCAGGGGTGGCCCAATACATGCTGCAGCCCCTGGGAGGCCTCTGGGGTACCAATGCCCTGGGTACAAAGTGTACCATATACTAGGGACTGATAAGGGTACCCCAGAATCCAACCTGGAGTGTACCTTAAGTACATTTCCATCAATTTAGAAGAGAAAGCAGCTTGACTGTGGTCCTGGATAGCAGGATCCCAGTCAGTCTAAGTCAAAAACAGTGAAACATCAGCAAAAAGTGGGGGTAACTATAAGAAGCAGATCCTACTCTCCTACAAACGTAACTTCCAGACAGTGGCAGCAGCACCCTTCCCAGCCTTATAGCACACACCACTATTACTGGTTCATACAGTGCAACAAGAGGAGGAAGGCAAAGGCTTTGAAATCCGCAAATCATAGAAAATAGAGAGACAATAATGGTTATGTTACATGAATCACATCACTGAGCATCACTGACCGCTATATAGTATCAATGTCCTGCCGAAACAGTAGTACAAACAAAATGATCACTGCAGATGTTGAGGAGGACATGGAACCTAAAGAAAATTTGCGTGCCCCAATAGCTCTCTGCAGAAGTGCCCGTGTAGCCCTACAAATATGCACCGAAAAATCATATCACAAATGCAACAAGCAATTATTAATACAGAATCGCTTTCTAAAATTACAAAGGATTTCAAGTGAAATCGAGTTGCATTGTACTGTTACTAAATGTGTTTGTTCAAAGACACTTCACCCAAATAACATTATTCACCTCCCATTCCTACCATCAATTGTCTGCAGGGGCGTAGCTGGGGGGGGGGGGCGGTCTGCCCCAGGTGGCACTATCTATGGGGCGGCGGCTGTGCGGCACTGGTGGCCCGTTGCCGCAGCCTTTATAATTTATTTGGGGACACTGACACTACTGTTACAGTAGTGTCAGTGTCCCCAAATCAATTATAAAGGCTGCTGCAGTGCCAAGCGTGCGGCTCTGTTTGAAGTGCAAGCGGGCAGGGCACCGCCACCTGCTGCTTCCAACTGCTGCCTGCTGCCTGCAGCAGACAGCCACCACCTAGCATAGGCCCATGACGGCGTGGCGCTCTCAAAGTGAGGCTCCTTGTGCTCGAGCGGTTCACGCCAATATGTGGACCTAGCCTCGCTGCTTAATATACCAGCACCCGCAGCACTTTTGATCCAACCTGGCCCCTGTACCTGAGCGACTCCTGAGAAACAGGCTTCAACAGGGGAGACCGCGAGTGCCGGCTAGAGTGAGTGAGCAGGCCTGTCTATCTTCGAGGCTGCCAAGTGGGTGACTGCGCTAATCAAGCGCGGTCTGCTCATGCCTCCGGAGCCGGGCAGGGTCCCCCCAATGATTGACTCAAAAAGCTAGCACAGAAAACTGGGGTCTCACTTGCATAGGCTGGTCGTGGAGATCAGCTGCTCTTGTGGATCCAATACCTTTTCTACTTGACAGAACAGAGTTTAATGGGTCGGGCGGCAGGTCTCTGATTGTTTCTTGTGGCGTGCACGCCACATCCAAACTAGGTGACAGACACTGCGCGATGACCCTCTCTGGAACTCTGGTCTTCGAGCAGGCAGCGGTGCTGTGGGCAGCGTCCCTCCTGCTTTATGCCCCTTTGCCAGTGTGCTGATGGTTATCTTGACGTAGTGCATGAGATGAGATGAGCTGCTGCATTCATTTCATGTTGTCAATCCAGCTAGATTTTAGATTGATCAGTCTCCCCACAACCGCAGGCGTGGAGAGAGAGAGTCCTGGAAACTCTGACGGCTCCTTGGCACAAGTGGAGCTTGCTGGGTGAGTGAGGCAATAAAATAAGAGGGAGAGCTTAACCAGAGCCGAGCCAGCAGCGGCTCTGGCTCTCAGAGCCTGTGCACGAGCAGAGCACTTAAAGTATTTGCCAAGTAATTCATATAAAACTGTGTGCTATTCACAAACCATAGAACTGGCCGCACAGGACTGTTTTTCAATAGGTGCATGTATGTATAAGGTGTGAATTAATAAACAATTACATATCATTGTGAAAACCGTGTACTGTAAATAATGAAAATGAGGAAGAAAGTAAGGAAAGGAAGTGAAGTGAAAGAAGGGCATAAGGGACCGGAAGAAAGAAGTGGAGTTAGGAAAGAAAGAGAAAGATTAAAACAAAAAGGGAGAAAGAATTAGGGATGAAAGGTATACAGGAGGAGTAGTAAAGTAATGAATAACTCTAACACAGATTAAAAAAAGGCTAATGTTGTTAAGCCAACGTTTTGATTTTGAAAGTTTTCTAACTCTGTATTGTGCAGCTTTTCCGTATTGAACTAGAGGTCAACAAAATGCTATTTTGGCCACTCGTGGCACCATCATGGGACAGTTAAAAGTCTAGTGAAGAGACCCTGGAGTTTTGCACCATGGAAGAATTTACAGATCTCAATAATGGCACCAGCTGCAGCAAAGCACACGCATAAATGGGTAAAAACTTTCAACTCCCCACACATAGATTCAGCAGTGCAAGCTTCCTTCATGATTTTAGTGTGTGTGTGCATGTGTGTGTGTGTGTGTGTGTGTGTATGTGTATGTGTTATTTATATGGTGCTGTACGGTTGTGTTTGTTAAGATAATTATGTGTGTCAAGGCAAGTGCTTGGTGGAGTGAGATGGTGAGTGTTTGTTGTAGGTATCAAATGTGGTGGTAATGAATCTCTGACCTTCTTGGTTAATCATCTCTTTTAACTCAGGAGCTAAACAAGTGATGCTACACCTCCCCTCGGATGGGTGACATGTTTTTCAGTTGTAATTACTTTCCTTTTTCCCTTAGGTTTATGTCAGCCGACAGAGTACTTAAGAATTAGAGGGCGAAATAATAGAACTTAGCCATAAGTTTCAATACACTATGTCAGCATTATATTCCTCAGATACCCAAAGCCAATGCTGGATGGGGCCCACCAACACAGCATTTATTTTTCTTCATCATGACTTTAACTTAGAGCAAGAGAGGGAAACTTGCACAAGGAGAAAGAAAGAGGATGATATTTATTTGTTTTCCTCGTTTTCATTGCTTGATTTTTTCACACATAAGCAATCTGAAACCTTGGCAGCTATGACTCAATCTTGAAGAAGCATGGCCTGATGTGACGTGTTCATAAGAAGCAACTTGTTCTCTTCCATAGTGCAACATGCTCCTGGGGTCAACAAGTATTGTAGGGAGGCTTAATTGTCACAATGGTAACCTGACAGGCGACTGCCATTGCGCCTACATAGAGTACGTGATGCAACTAGACTTAGGCAATGAATCTTGGAGGTGGGCAGCAATTGCCTTCTACCTTTAGTTGCGAGTCGCAAAGCAGAAGAAAGATCGTTAGAATGATTAACGTTTTTCTTCTGTCTTTTCAGTTAAAATTATGCCCCCTCCTGTGATTGAAAGCATCAAGTTCAGGCGTGGGTAGCAGAAACTAAAAGTACATTTCCCGGACTACCAGCAGCGCATTATAGTGTGCCCCTGACAGCACTGCCTTAGCTTACAGCGCGAGAGCCAAAGCCAGCGTGAACACAGCGTGATCGGAGCATGCCACATCGCGCTACCAGTTGCCTTGCGCTTTCAGTGACAGCTAAAACACAACACAGATATGCGTGACAAAGCATTTCAGTGTGGTAATGCGGAGTACCACACTGAAATGCGTTAGTCTAACGCATGATGCGTGATACTGTAGCAGGGATCCTGTTCTCCTACAGAACTGTGCATAAAGACCTGGAACCTCAGTAAGTTAGGGTATGCCAAAACTCACCTTAGTATTCAAAATCCCCTTACCTGACTAGCTACAGTGTCTCATTGGTCCTTACAAACTCCCGATGCTTAGACAAACCAGAACATGGACTTAGATTACCTCAGGTAACGTGGAACACATGAACACTCTTTCGTTATACAATCATTTCAATTCAAAACAAGGAGTAAATGAGGACGCAAGCATATTTGAAATGTGTATTCACTAATGCAGGGTTCTCAAACGCAGTATCTTAGATAATACCAGCAAACATATTATAAGAAGCAAAATAATTAGCATAGTTACTAGTCCATAGAATACTCAAGGTGACAACATGATAAAATGCTGGAATGAATCGGGTTTAACAACACCTGATTCTCACCCTCCCTAACTAGCATATTATATTATATCTAAGAAGGTCTCATTGGGTATTAGCAGGGCGGACCCATACCTCAAGATCCTAGTGGTAAGGGATCACATCATCTTCCACCAGCTATCTGCATGCGCAGCACCATCAAGTGTGTGAGCATAAACTTAGACAATGCGAAGCCCGATGGATCCTTAGGCTTCGAGCAGTAGAGTGTGGAATTAATATTGATCAGGAACTGCACTATTTTCTCTAACTGAATATGCATGTCTTAAATGCTCTCCATATAACTGAATATTAATACCTTGCCTATGTCTTTTGATGCAAATGTTTGACATGTGAATTTGTAATTACATGTGTACCTCATATGAATTGAGGTTCATATCCATTGACAATGATGTTTTCTGGCCTGTAAGTCAGATAGTTTGGTATACTATTATTGATAATCTGTATTGATTTGGAACATCTTTTACGGTTGAAGTTGGCAACTGAATTATGTTGTGTGATGGAAGGTAGACTATAGCTGCACCTGGTGGGGTGTCTTGGCCTTTCGCCTTCTTTTCCCTTTTTCCCTTCTCTCTTTCCCCTACTACATAATATTCCTCCTTTGAACTAAAATTGGAAAATGTTAGATATTAGTTGAAATTGGGTCACTTATACAGAAATAGAATCTGTGGTATATAGGCATAGACATAGGCATGTGCCTGTTTCTCTTAAGTGGTACAATTGTGATCCTGAAAACACGTGAAAAGATAGTTTAAGATAGTCTTATTACATTTATCTAAGAATATAGATTGGACACTATCTACTAATCTAATGTGGCGTCTGCTAATGATTATAGACCCACAATAGAGTCGTCTCTTACTTTTTTATTTGATAATTAGGATGTTGATATACGAGATAGCATATTATAGTACCATTATATTTTATTTGTCTTATAGTTTATGGTAAACACCATTGACAATAATATGGTGTATGTGGTTATGATGGTTGTTTATTATATCGAACTGGTCACTAGCATTTTGGGGACTTTTAATGGTATTGAGCCTGTATGTTTGGCATTTTTTACCATTTTGAAATGGCGCCCGTTTGTGACTCTAGATCGTTGCCGGGTATTTTAATGTGTGATTTGTGTATTTTTGGTTCGCCTCTTTACTGAATAATTGAAGATGACGACGGGAGTACTCTCCTAGGTAAGGACACTTGTGTGAGCGAGAGGGTCAGTTGGAATGATAATGTCGTAAGTGGCCGTTATTTAAAGTGTATTCGCCATTTTTCTAAACAAAACCCTTAAACTTATTGTGTGAATGTGTTTAAATTCATGATGCGTTATTCATGTATGAGGTAGACAACTTTATCGTACTTAGAGTCAAAGGTAGGATGCATTGGAAATTGAGTTACGGTTTCTTTTTACTTAATAATATGGCTAGAACACTTTAACATTTAAAGTTATGTGACCGTGTGCACATGTGTAAGTGAATTATCATGGATATCTAAAGATATGTCGTCAAATTATCTAAGGGACGATTTACTCTGTTTTGCCATTAGAGTATCAATTCAGAAATAATCTGCTGTCTTATGGTTCGTTCTTTTCAGAGTTAAGCTTGCGTATTTATCTGTAAGCGTTCCCGATATTTTATATAGTGAACCATGTAGTTGGTTACATTTTCCAGATTTTTCGGGGTTATTTATACCTGTGAGCTGCATTTATCACTAAATACATGGTGGTAGAGAGCGTAAGACTAGTAACGCTATTTTCAGGATATCTGTTTGTCAAATGTACATCTTTATTGTGTCCTCCGTGTCTCGCGATTTTGTGTAGAGATTACATATTTATTATTCTTTTTTCATAGACCAATTTACTCTTCCTTTGGATTTCATCCAATTTATGAATTTTCGAAGGTAAACTGATTTTATGAATGAGCTCGCTCAATAGCATAGTAGTCTGTGGTAGCCCTTAGTTCCCTTAATCTCCTTATCACCTTTTAACTTAACCTAAAACCTTTCATAGGGACACTATTGAGATTAAGTGAGATTAATATCTCATGTGTGTATGATTTTAATCATGAGAGTCTATATTAGACTAAGCCTGATATATGAATCAATGTTGGAACTTATGCGTATATTTTTTTCTTCCAGATATCTACTTTATATCTGAATAGATGATGGATATGTGACTTCCATGAGAAGAATCGATTTTACTTAGGTACATAGAATTGTACTACTGATTATTCTAGTACGCCTGGGCCATTTCTGAGAGCCTTGATTATGATGAGTGAACAGAAATAGGTCTCTATAATATATGTAGAGTGGGTAATATTTACTATGGAAGATATCCCTTACACCTTTATATCTCTTCTTTTTAGTTTTCACTAGTTTTATGCTGTCTTGGACTATAGATAGGCCATACCTGGAATGTGGTGTATTTTTACGCGAGGATTACTTATGGTGAGTAACTGGATGAGTTGTCCGTTTGTGATATAATAGGACCAGTCTTCCAACTTTCCTAGTGATATTTGTCTTGGTGCATGTAACTTTGGTCCGTTGCTTCTCATTTAGAATTAAACAAATCTGTAGCACATATGGTTCTCTTTAATCATTTTTTCTTTAATCATTGTGGTTCCCTTGAAAGTTGGTATTGCTTTTAAACCTAGGATCACCCCTCTTTTCCTTTTTCTTTGTGACGTGCTTAAGAGTCACAATATATATATATTTATTTATCTATTTCTTTGTACTGGGTGACTTAATGGTGACTTTGTGATCTTCTCTTCTGATTATTCATTCATTCAATAAACTTTATTTTGGTTAGTTTTAACCATCAAAGTACATAAAAATCACATTTTAAAATTATAAAAATACATCATAAGCAATCAGAAGGGAGAAGACAATTTGTCGAAACAATAAAAATTTGAATAATTTTTAAAAGTTTAAAAAAAAAATAAGATAACATTAGTTGATCCAAATAGTTCTCAAGTCTCAGCGGATAAATACATAAGATACTGTGTTATTTAAGTAATTTCCTTCGAATACACCACATAGAGAACAAAAACGTAGTTATAGCGGAGACTATCAAAGGGTTCGTATCAGTCTTCAGGATCCTAAAGAATGCTTGATAGTCCCTTATGCCCAAATTATTACATAATTGTATTATCCACTTTCTTCGTATGTGTGAATAGGCTGGACAGAAAAGAGTAACATGCAAAATAGTTTCAATTTCAGTTCTACAGCCAGGGCATAAATGTACAGAACCCCCCATCCACCTGTCTGTCATAGAGTATAGGGGCAGCGTTCCGAATCTAAACTGTAGGTACAGCTTCTTCGCTAAAGTTGGTTGGATTACGTCTATTTCTTGTTCAAAGCTGTATATGGACTTATGACTCAGGAAGGCACCAGTCAGGGTCGTTGATGATGCTGAGCTAATGGTCTTCCCGAGGCTAAAGTCCTTCACAGCACCTGACAATGTTTTTTTAGGAATAGTTGAGGATGTTACCTCAGGGTTTAACCATAAGTTTTCGTATCCAATTTGAGCAAGAGATTGTCTAACAATGCGTAACCATGGAATTCTACCTGCTCCTGGGGACACTAGGACCACCTTTAATTCTCTTTTATAGCTTTCCAGTTCAGGGGTGCTCCACAGCCGCCTCCAATAAAGGAGGGGGCGTGAGCTAATAGCTTCGGCTATGGGCCTAATATTCAAGTCTAGCCTAAGTGGGACTAGAGGAGTGCTTCTAGGCAGGGTTAAAATTTGCCTAATAAAGTTGTTTTCTGTAGTGGTTAGATCAGTAGAAGGAACGTATCCCCAAAGTTCCGCCCCGTAAAGGGAAGAAGATCTTGCTTGAACTTTGAAGATTTCCAATGGGGCACTAATAATTTTGTGCGCACAGTTTTTTTGGACTTTTAAAATTCCCCCAGTTGTCTGTACAAGTTTTAAGTTGGCCTTAGCCATTTGTTCTCCCCCACCCCATTCTGTCAGTTAGAGTCAACCCTAAATAATCAAATGTTGGGACTCTTTCTAACGGTTTGCCTTCCATCATGAGGTGTGGACAATTAGTAGTATTGGCATTAAATACCATATATTTGGTCTTGTCGATGTTGATTACCAGGTTTCTATGTTTGCAAAATTTAAAAAACTGGTTTAAAACCCTCTGCATACCCATGGGGGATTTTGAAAGAAGCAGAATATCATCTGCAAACATTAGTGCAGGAAATCTATGCAAGGCTAATTTTGGGGAGTCAATATCTTTGATTGATAGTAGGTCTTCAATGAGCCCATTAAGAAAAAGGGAGAAAAGAGTAGGGGCAAGGACACAGCCCTGCCTAACCCCTTTCTCAACCGGAAACGGCCCAGTTAGCTGACCATACTTCCCAAAGCGTACTCTGGCGTAGGTGCCATCATGAAGATGTTTAAATTGCTTGCACAAATATGGTGGCACCCATATTGATAATAGAATAGCCCAGAGTTGGTTACCATCCACCATATCGAAAGCTGACTTTAGGTCCACAAACGTTAAATATAAACTTCCCCGGTCCAGAACAACGTGCTTCCAGTAAAGAACTTGGAGCCTGAAAAGTTGATCAATAGTGGACGTTTTGGGCCTAAAGCCTGCCTGGAGGGGAGTCAGTATATTATTATCGTTTACCCAATCCAGTAAGCGTTGTAGGACTACTCTCGCATAGATTTTCTGACTTACATCGATGAGGCTAATTGGTCTATAGTTTGATGGTTCTAGCGGGGAGCCCTTCTTAAAGATGGGAATTATCTCCGCCCCCCAGCATGTGGCTGGGAGAGGTAGGCCCTGCAAAATTGCATTATAAAGTAATAATAGATAGGGGGCCCAGACTACTGGTTCATCTTTGAAGAGGTCGCCAGGGATCCTATCTAGCCCAGGGGCTTTATTCGATTGCAGTGAGTGCACTGCACTAAGAACCTCATCCAAGGTAAAAGGCGGTATGGGACAGTTAGGGTCCATACCCGTCAAGGCAATGAGGGCTGAGCTATCTGACATTGGGGGAATGGAATAAAGCTCTTTAAAATGTAGAGAACAGGATTCTTCAGGTATATTTGGATCAATTGAGGTCCTACCTTCTGGTTTCCCTGTATGAACTAGATTCCAGAAGGACCGTGGATCTTTGGCCTCAAGTGCAAATCTGATGGCATGCCATCGTTCTTCTTCCCACTCTTTCTTTGCATTAAAAATCATTAATTTATAAGCACGCCTGGCCTTAACCACGGCGGCCGGGGAACCTTGTTTCAGTGCCATGAGTAGCCCCAGCTTCAATACTTTACAACCCCCATTAAACCAAGGGTGTTTAATGACAAGAGACTTAGGTTTAATAGGGGTTGTTTTATAGAAAAAGTTTGCCAGTAAGGTAGTTAGTTCCTCATGCAACCCTGACAGGGACCTTTGTGCACTATTACAAAATGGAAGAGTCATGATTAAATTTGCCCTTTCTAAAAGGGGGATTATGCTCAGGTACAATTTGCCCATATCTTCAGTCGATTTCTTCAAGTTAGCCCATCTGATTCTCCTCCCACCTTGAATTATTCTGAGGTCACTATTTTCGTAAAGTTCATTGACCTCAGCATTAGGTCATAGTTAATCTCGATAAACCGGGGATTGTGGTCGCTTTCCGTACGACTAGAGATTTGGAAATTAAGGATCTTAGGCCATAGGGGCATGCTGACCATAAAGTAATCAATTACAGAAGTGTGACCCCTTCCACTCTAGGTTGGTTGCCCTGGACTATCCTCCTTAAAACGCCCATTGCATGCTCTAATGGAGAAAGAATAGGTTATAGAGGTTAGCTGGAGTACCATGGCTGACCATTGTTTGGCTGGATACATATTTGGGTGGGGGATTGACCATATTTCATGACAATTGAAGTCACCACCAATCATCAACTCAACATCTCCTGGAAGGGAGTGCAAAAGAGAGGACAAGGAGTCTAGGGTTTTGGAGGTGCCCCCCTGTCCTGTTGGCCTCGAATAGACATTAATAAGTGCCAGTTTAGGTGTTTTGGTATGTGACAATATGATACAAGTTAAATCAGGGCTACTAGTGTCTATCCTTTTCGCAGAAAACCCAAGATGAGCACCTAACCAAATACATAATCCCCCCGATGGTCTGCCTCTAGGTCCTTTCAAAGCTGGCTCCATAAACGTGAGGTAACCCGGTCTATGTATAGGGTTGAGCGCCTATGTTTCTTGGAATATACATATCCCGTGGAGGTCTACGAAAGCACACCAGTCAGGATTATCCTGATTGGCGGCGAGACCTGCTATATTCCAGGTTAAAACTTTTAGGGTTGAATTTTGGTTATGGTTTTTGAGTAACTGATTACCACAATTAACCGAAATATTTAAACCACCAGGGGCATTCATAGGGCCATTTCGTACTGGGTCGAATGGTACAGGGGTAGGGACAGTAATGTGAGCTGTTGGTATGATTATTACTGATCCTCTTGGTGGTGGATCCCTATCCAGGGAGAGTTCGTCCCTAGAGGAAATCAGGTCAGAGGGATCTTCTGGAGCCTTCAGCTCCAGTCTCCCTCGAACATCTAAAGGTGGCTGAGCGGTGACTTGTTCAAACCCCTTTTTCACGGGTCCCCCGATGCTTGTAGAGGAACTAATCTGTACTGACGTTTGGCACACAGAGCGTCAGTTGCAATCCCCCAAACCTGAGAGAGCATCAAATCCATTAAAGAGCATGATGTTCCCCAAAAGGCGTGAGTTCGACAGTTCGTCCTGTGGGAATAGATCTCTTGTGGTTGGGTGCCGGGGTTGGTAAAAGTGGGACAGTGGCAGTGTAAGAATTCCAGGCAACAAAGTATTTTGGGGCCAATTACAAATAAATTCGACACACCTCCAGTCTCTAAAGTTAATTATAACGCAGTCCCCCACTATAGTTTTAGTGCTCTTGCCAATCCAGTTCACTCTCCTAGCAAACAGAATTTTTGCTGTGGTGTTTGTTGGAAGTGGTTGTTTCTGATTGAGCCAGTAGGTGCACTTGTTATTTAGTTCTGCATATGACTCCCTTTTCCCCTGCGCCAGAGCGGGAACCCCTGCCAAACCACCACATAGAGCGGTGATTGTGGTGGAAGATCGATGTTGGGCAGGGGGTCAGTGATCTGGACCAAGGGGGATTTTTGTAGTCTTGGAGGTGATCTGCTAACAGCTGTTTGATGTGGCTTGTCCCTTATGGCTGTATTTACACCTGATGGCAAGTTGGGAGCTAAGACATCAACAGAAGTTGAGGCACGAGATCTTTGAGTGGGGGCAGTATGACTGTTTGGTGGTACAACAGCATTGAGATCAGTTGGCCTTAGGCCTGGAGTTTTCGACTGCCTTTGAGTAGAGTCAGTAGGCCTCAGAACTGCTTGCTTCTGGAGTGATGCGACTGAGAGTTCAAGGCAAACTAATCTATTCTCGATCAAGTCCAGTCGTGTGGTAATTGGGGAACAACATTTTTTAAAAGTGCTTTCCAGTTTCTTCCAAAACAATGGGCCCATTTCAGGTTGATCTTCGCCCCCCAAAGTGATGTTTGGCCCGCTATGCTCTTCTAGGGCAATTATTGGTGGATGGGGTGGACTGGGTGGAAGTCTGGCCGCTGGAACTTCATTAGGCACGTTCATTTTGCTAGTTTTAGCTTTTTTGCCTCCTAGGGTTGTTTGTGTGCCAGTGCGCTTCCTTTTAGCGCCCGCTCCCACATCTCGCTGTGGAGGACCTGATTTAGCGTTGGAGGCTGAGCGGGTTTTAATATTGGGGGAGAGTATAGACTTTGCAGCATTATAGGTGTCAGTCCCAGTAGGGGAGTTTGTGCTAATATCAAGATTGACAACTGACTGTGACGTGGCATTTCGCTCGACGACTCCCGAGGAAGGCAGTGTATCCTGGGAGTTAGATAAACGGCGAAATGGTGATCTTGCCCTCGCCAGGCTTCCCAATGAAGATCTTTTATCAAGTGGGGTTTCCAAAGAGAGTCTCAGTTCTGTGAGTTCAATATCCTTGGCTAGAGCTGATGAGACCCTAACTAGGAAGTTATCCAGGGTACCTAGTAGTGAACCTCCGGTTGACTTCCTAATATTTGGGGCTTCTGCTGGTACAGTTGTCATGATTACTTTAGGGGGCCAGTCACTAATACTCCTTGATGAGAGGGGCTGATTACGGTAAAATGAAGAAAAGTAAACTGACCTTGGATCGCAGGAGCAGATGTAAAAGGGGTGGCCACTGGTGATGGTGGAGAAAAGTTAGTATTGTATGATTTGAATCTATTGTATACATTATTTGTCTTAAATTTTCTGTTGTAGCCCTGATGAAGTCATCGGGTGATTGTTTCCTGAGACGAAACATGTGTCGGCTTGGCTTTTCTGGCTACTTTTTGTATGATTTCAATCAACATATCAACGAGAACTACTATTCTGTGTAATCTTCAAGATTGTGAAGAGAGAAGAAAGAAAGATAAATGAAGTTTATTGATTGAACTTTAAAAACAGATTTTCTGTAGATTTATTCGCTTTTCTCTTGGACTTGATATATTTATAAGACAAACATCTATTTTGTGTTGAGCTCGGGAGCAACAACTTGTCTATTGTATATTCGCTGTGTTTCACACAGAGGATCATTTGGAACATAGGTGGCCGTTGCCTTTTTGTTTCCTGGAGCAACTTATTATGAAACCTGTCACTAATGTATTGGTTATGTGCAAGGTATAACCTAGCCACGCTTCATAGCTTATTGTAAACAATGTTACGTTGGTTCAAAAAATGCTTTACTGCATTGAGTCCGTCCGCATGTTGAATAGAGGGTACAGACATCCAAAGCAATTAAAACATAATCCTCTTTCCATTTGATGTTTTTGAGTATAGATAGGAAATGTCCAGTGTCTTTTATGTAGGATGGTAAACTCTCTACAGAGTCATGCAGAAAATGGTCAACATACTTGGAAACTGCTTCCAGGAGACATTTTTGAGCAGAAATAATTGGTCACCCTGGTACTAGGGTGACTTGCTTGTGAATCTTAGGGATGAAATAAAGGGTAGGGGTCACTGGGAAATCATTTTTAAGGAAGTTATATTCCTGCTTGCTAAGTAACCCCTCCCTTTTCCATTGGTTCAATTCTTTATGCACAGTTACTTTGAGGCATTTGATGTTGTTAAAAGTACCCTTTCTGTAACATTCATCATCCTTCAAATGCCGATTTGCTTCCTCCATATACATTGTACGGGGCCAGATCATAATGTTCCCACCTTTATCTTCTTTGTTAATGATTAGGTTGGAATTGTTCCTGAGTTTTTTCATAAGGGTCGCATATTGTTTTTCCATATATCTGTGAGGTTTCAATTTCCTGGAAGTAACACATTGCAACTCCTTAAACTCTTCAACTACAATGTCATTGAAAGCATCTATTGCAGCTTTAGGCATGAGGGGTATAAAAGTGGATGGTGGTTTGAAGTGGCTGTTACACGGGTGATTCGTACTTATACCCATAGCTTGCAAATCTTCCTGGGTGGACCTACCATCATCCTCATCATTGGTGGCCAGCGCCTGTGCTGTTCTTGATACATTAGTATCAGCCACTTGAAATTTACTTGTAGGTTGCAACATACTAGTTATTGTGGATGCCTGGTCCTGTACGTTAGCTAATTTGAAGTGCTTCTTTAGCTTGAGTTTTCGTATAAATTTAAAAACATCAATGCGAGTTTGCACATAATTGGATGACTTTTAGGACAGAATGATGAGTCCAGGGACAGCAGTTGCAATTCGGCTTTGGACAGTACAACATCCAAGAGATTAACCACTGTGTTGTCCACTGCATTGGTTGGGTGAGATTCAGTTACCACCTATTTCCCCTGCCTCTCTTTGCAAAACCTCGCCCTCCTCCATTTTCTCCTTTCTTTGCACCTTTTATTGTTTCCTCCACGTTTTTCTTTTGCTGTTGTTGGGTCTGTGGTCGAAGCGTGTTGCGCCTGTCCTCTATTAAAAAAAACAATTCTTCTGAGGGGGAATATTTAGTCGGTACCAAGGCTTGACTTGATGTTCCAGAATTACCCTCATCCGAATCAATGCTACTTGCTACAGAAATAAATTTGGCTTCTGAGATTTCTATATTGGGTGTATCCATAGTGGACTGTACCGTGCCTTTAGGGGCCAGGGCTTGCTTTTTTGCTGTGTCGTACTTACATGCAAATGTGAAAATTCTTCCTGTTTCATAATCACGTTTGTCAAGTGCGAATTTGAACTGCTCGCGTGTCCTTATCGTTTCCTCATGTTTAAGTAGATGGGCATCTATTTCATCACTATACTTTTTAATAAACTGCTTATTGTCATGTTGTTCTAGATCACAATTAAGTTGCTCAATTTCTTTCAAGATATCATTGCGGTCTATTTCTGCGTATTTTATTAATATGCATTTCATATTCATTGAAGCCTCCAAATTGTTTGTCGCCCATTCTTTTAACATATACATATATATATATATATATATATATATATATATATATATATATATATGCAAAAAACACCTCCGGGTTAGCGAAAGTAATGGGCGCACTCGTGCTGTCTCTCCACAATGATTTTATTGTATTATTTCAGCATGGAAACAAAGTTAAATGATCTACGCGTTTCGGTGCTTTGGCACCTTGCTCACGATCACGACCCGGAGGTGTTTTTTGCATATGGAACGGCGAGGTTCCGCCGTAGGGAAACGCAGCCACTTTGAGCGCTCGAAGGACTGGGAAAAAGGAACCGACGTGTGAGGAATATATATATATATATATATATATTACCTACTGGCGGTCGCCAGTAGGTATATATAGTTAGGATTTTTTCTCTATGGGATTTTTGAAAATTCTATGTCTAATAACTTCGGCGTTTGTGGACGGAATTGGCTGAAATTTTCAGGAAAATGGAACATTTTGTTTCTGAGCAGCCCCTGAAAATTTGGGGGGGTTCGTCAAGGGGGGGCCGAGAAAAAAGGGGGTCCCAAAACGCGTTTTTCCCATTCATTTTTCCATAGGGCGGTTGGCCTCACTTTTAGCCCGAACGGCTGAATGGATTTGCACGAAACTTGGCAAAATTGTAGGGACTGTTAGTCTGATGTGCCTTTGCTAGGTCTCAATATATGTGCTCCAGTGGATTTTGAGAAATTAACGTTCAAAAAAATATATATATCTGTAAGCGCGCTCCGGGCAGCGCCCCGGTTCGCGTACCTGACGCGTAACGGAACTTGGCGAAGTGAAGCTGATTGGCTCTCCGGTGTCTGTCAACATTCTAAACAGTCCGGAGCGGCCGCCATCTTGTCTCTCGGTAGGATCGAGAGACAAGAGGAGGCCAAAACAAAGGGGGAAATGACCATAAGGGGGCATAGTAGATCCTCCCTGACCCCCTAGGTTTGATGTGGAGGCTTTAAAAGGGCCCCGCGGGGCAAAAAAAAAAAAAATGTTTTGTTTTTTTTGCGTGGGGAGCGCCCGGTACGCGCACCGGGAAGCGGTCTGGGGAGCGTACTATAGGGAAAAAAGAATGATAGACTATGATATTTTGAAATATTGTATGTTTATTGATTGTTCTTTTTGTTGTTTATTTTTTTTTTTTTTTTATTTAAGTAGCAGTATTTATGATTATTAAATATAAATTTATTTTTGGGATTGTGCACAGTATACTATAAGTCTGACTTTACATTATAATCAATTTGGTACTAGTTTATGAATTACATATAAAAATGATTAAAGACTCAAACAATTTTTTAATATTAAATATAATTTTATTTTTCTGATTCTTTTTCAAAATTTAATAGAACGTCTAACATTTGACTGTCCGATATGTCTTCTTTTTGACTGAACATAACTTCCCACATTTGACCGTCCTCATATTGAAGTAAGAAATCCACAGATTCTACACATTGTAGAAGTTCATGGTCTCGTGATTCATCCATGAATTCCAAGTCAATGGGTTCAATGATTTCCTCATTGTTCATGTCTAGGACAATTTCAAAGGAAACGTTCTGTTCTCCTTGCATTTTTGTGCTGAAATTTGAATAAAAAATAAATATATCAGTAGAGATAGGGCACTGTTGGGTTTAAGTTCAGACAGGTACTTTTGAGGCGTGAAGTAGTACTATTAAAAAGTGCCTGTGAAAAAGCCTAAGTAAATTCATAATTATACCACAGAAACCTAAATCAATCCATAATTATAATAAACAAGCCTTTCTCAATGTCTAACTCTTACAGAGGGATAGTATATAACTATCTGAAAATGTTTTCAAATTTATAAAATAATATCTTACCTTTTAAAAACAAGTTTAAGTTGTGAGTGAAAATGATCTTGCAATGTAGTTCAGGAAGTAGTAGTCAAAATGGCTGTGTTTCTCTCTCTTTTTTTATATATATTCAGGTACATAACCAATCAAATGTCAGGTAAAAAAAGTAGAAAATGAAAGTAACATTTTAATTGGTTGTCAATTCCAACACTTCAGATGTGTTTTGTGAAGTAATTTACCTCAGGGTATTTAGAGAGGTCTACAGGCTAAATGGTTAAATGGAATTCCAACCAAATTTGTGAAAATGGTAGGGATTGGTATGTAGTATGAGCTAATCTATATTTGGTGAAAGTGTCTCCAGTGGTTTTTCTGTATATTACTTTCCCACCTTTTTTGAGCGAGCGCTTCCCGGTGCGCGCCCCGGTACGCGAACCGGCAGCATTACGGGAGTCCTCCATTTTGTGTTTCGGTATAATTGAGATACAAGATGGAGGGCAAATAATGATCAGAATGGCTAGAAGGGGGCAAGGTACACGTATCCTGACCCCCCTAGGTTTTCTGAGGGTGGTTGAGGAGGCCCATATGTGCGAAAAAAAAACATTTTTTTTTAAAATTTTCGCGTGGTTAGCGTCCGGTGCGCGTACCGGGTAGCGCTCCGGGGAGCGTACTTTGGTGAAAATTAGTGGAAAAAAGTTAGAGTAAAATAATAATTGTGAGTGATCAGATGTAGGGTAGCTCTGAAAAGAGCTTTTGGGTCCTGTGGCTGATTTAGGTACCTACAAGTAGGTACCAATGCACAGTCTTAAATTCAGGATGAAAATTCTGTTCCCCTCATCTGAGAAGTGAACTCCATCTGCTCTGTAGATATCTTGCATGTAGTAACGCAAGTTATTGTTGTACATGGAGCCCATTCCATGGTCTCTCATGTAAGCTGTTACAGACTTATTTACATTCTTCCTCGATTTCTCAATTTGTGGACAAAATTGGTTCGTCCACCTCCATTTCTGTCTTTGGCATATATTTGAATATACCAAGGCAGTTTGAGGAAAAAGTGCCATCAATTGCTCAAAGGTGTCCTTTAAAAGCATTTCCAGACCTACCCCAGTCAAAGTGCCCAAGTCATTTCCTCCACAGTGCACAATTAACAGGTCAGGTTTTGGCAAATGCAAAACATTTCCCCGTGGTGCAAGGTCCTTGTAAATACGTCCCCATCTGTGCTTGGCAAATTTAGATTTTGATTCTTTGAGTTACATAGCCATGTTCCATACAGTGCTCACCTTCTGCGTAGTCTTTGATATGCTAGACTCCATCTGCACAATGATGGAGTGCATACCCTTTGTTCTGCTGAAGACAAATTGGTGTGTGTCTGAGACTGTTTTGAAACTCATAAAGTATTTGCTAAGGTGAGAAAAGATTAATTTAATTTTTATAGAGAATAGTATGCTTTAGGGAGAAAATTATGAAGAAAGTTGTGTATTTAAAATGTTGCTTTGTGTCAAGTGTTTTACAAATAGATTTTGTTTCTTTGAGTTACATAGCCATGTTAAAAGTGACGCAAAAATGGTGCAAGGGCCTTCAAAATTCGCTTTCATGTGTCTTAGGGCATTTTAACTCACTTCCCCATGAATGTGGTTGAATAATTGCTTTACATGATGTGTTTAAAAACGTTTTTGAAATCAATTAGGTTTCTTGATATGTACTGCTAGAGTTTCATAGGTTGCTTGGGGCATATTTATAAGGCCTTTGAGTCTCTCTGATGTTATTTTTCCCATTTTAATTTAAGACATTTCCCCGTGGTGCAAGGTCCTTGTAAATACGCCCCCATCTGTGCTTGGCAAATTTAGATTTTGATTATTTGAGTTACATAGCCATGTTAAAAGTGACGCAAAAATGGTGCAAGGGCCTTAAAAAAAACGCTTTCATGTGTCTTAGGGCATTTTAAGTCATTTCCCCTTGAATGTAGGTATATAATTGATGTACATGATGTGTTTAAAAACGTTTTTTGAAATCAATTAGGTTTCTTGATATGTACTGCTAGAGTTTCATAGGTTGCTTGGGGTATATTTAAAAGGCATTTGAGTCCCTTTGATGTTATTTTTCCCATTTTAATTAAAGACATTTCCCCGTGGTGGAAGGTCCTTGTAAATACGCCCCCATGTGTGCTTTGCAAATTTAGATTTTCATTCTTTGAGTTACATAGCCATGTTAAAAGTGACGCAAAAATGGTGCAAGGGCCTTAAAAAAACGCTTTCATGTGTCTTAGAGCATTTTAAGGCACTTCCCCATGAATGTAGGTATATAATTGCTTTACATCATTTGTTTAAAAACGTTTTTTGAAATCAATTAGGTTTCTTGATATGTACTGCTAGAAATTCATAGGTTGCTTGGGGCATATTTACAAGGCCTTTGAGTCCCTTTGATGTTATATTTCCCATTTTAATTTAAGACATTTCCCCGTGGTGCAAGGTTCTTGTAAATACGTCCCCATCTGTGCTTGGCAAATTTAGATTTTGATTCTTTGAGTTACATAGCCATGTTCCATACAGTGCTCACCTTCTGCGTAGTCTTTGATATGCTAGACTCCATCTGCACAATGAGATATCTAAGCAAAGGAAACACAGGTGATGTGATTGTGAAATGAGCAAAAGAAATTCCACATTTTTCAATTACATCACCTGTGTTTCCTAACTTTACGAATCACATTGTGCAGATGAGGTTTAGGCCTGTCCACGGACACAGAAGAGGTCTGGCCTTTGTTCAAGAGTGAAGTGGACATGACTTACTTCATTGGTAGGCCTGCACATGTATTATCTCCTCTGTACTCTTCAACAAGCCTAAATTTCATCTGCAACCCTGAGTAGGCCTCACCTCAAACAAACCTCTGCATAGGCCACACCTTATCGTCATCCTGAATCAATCATTTAAAATGTTAGGGACAGATTTATGATAGCCGTGTGCCTCTTTTGCGCCGCTGTGCGTCACTTTTGTGACGCAGCGGCGGTGCAAAAGATTTGCTATGTGGCGACATATTTACAACTTGATGCATCTAGGCAGATGTGTCATGCTGTAAAGTCCTGTGCCACATGAAACCGATGCAGCAGTGATGCAAAAGATGCACCATGTTGCAAGACAGGCCTCACTTCATCTCCAACAAGATACCGTCAGTTTAAACTGTAAACATTTAGGACTGTGTAGGGGGCATGGAGAAGCTGAATCTTCTGTAAATGTCAAAATTGTTGTATACAGTGCTCAACTTCTGTGTACTCTTTGATATGCTAGACTCCATCTGCACAATGAGATACCTAAGCAAAGGAAACACAGGTGATGTGATTGTGAAATGAGGAAAAGAAATTCCACATTTTTCAATTACATCACCTGTGTTTCCTAACTTTACGAATCACATTGTGCAGATGAGGTTTAGGCCTGTTCACGGACACAGAAGAGGTCTGACCTTTGTTCAAGAGTGCAGTGGACATGACTCACTTCATTGGTAGGCCTGCACATGTATTATCTCCTCTGTATTCTTCAACAAGCCTAAATTTCATCTGCAACCCTGAGTAGGCCTCACCTCAAACAAACCTCTGGATAGGCCACACCTTATCGTTATCCTGAATCAATCATTTAAAATGTTAGGGACAGATTTATGATAGCCGTGTGCCTCTTTTGCGCCGCTGTGCGTCACTTTTGTGACGCAGCGGCGGCGCAAAAGATGCGCTATGTTGCGACATATTTACAACTTGATGCATCTAGGCAGATGTGTCACGGTGTAAAGTCCTGTGCCACATGAAACCTGCGTCAGGTTTCATATAGGCGTTTTGTTGCAGGCTGGGCATTCATTTGCATGAAAGCCCTGTAAAACTAACACAGTGAAATTTAGAAGATTTCACTGAGTCAGCTTTATGGCATTGCTGAATCAAATCCTTACGCCTGTTTGAAACAGGCATAAGGAGTGATGCACCATGCAATGTGTGGTTTGCCCCTGTGCATTGCAGTAGACATGTCGCGCTTACGACGTGATTCCTGCAATGTGCCGCTTTTGCGGCACAGATGCGCAATGCATCTGTGCTGTTTTTGCTCAATGGTGCTCCACATTGTAAATGCGGCACACCATGGGTGGCAGAGCAGCGGTGCACGTTAACTGGTGCATCCCTGGGGATGCGCCAGTTAACATAAATCTGCCCCTTTACATTTAAGTATGAGCAGGGGACACAGAGTTGGTGAGGCTTATCCAAGGTTAAGAAGAGATTAGTCCTGTTCACTGAAAACTTGGACATAGGCCGTACCTCCTCAGCATCGCTGGACATGGCTAAATAATAGCTGCAAAATGTTACTCTTGTTAAACAATTTTACTATTATAGTCTCTGAGATTTGTCTCTTACTCTGCAACATCTCATTGTTGTTCTCTTTCTTTAAAGATAACGACAACATCAACCATGAGTGATAATGAGCAATCCGTTGATCTCGATCTTATCATTGAACTTGTCATTGAAACGTCAGTGAAAGTAGATCCCTTGGATGTTTTAAATCCTGAGGATGATGAAGAACATGATGAGGATGCCGATTTGTCAGAATTGTATGACATAGGGTGGGAAGCTGACCTGCTTGAGCCTATGGAACTATAAACATTTATTTTTAAAAGTTACTGGAAATGAAAAGTAAACATGTAAACCGTTTCATTTAAAATTAAACACAACTTCAAAAACAGGTTGTGTGTAGTGTCTTTAATAAAATAGTCAAATATGCTCATAAAATTAGTTCAGATTCACATATAAAACAGCACAGGTCAAATGTAGAAGCATTCCATTTCTTTGCTACTATTTGTGACTACTAAATTTGCCAATGCACTAAAAATTATTGTATGTAAAAATGACAAGTAGTGTGTTAAATTTTTGACGACTGTTATTGATTTACTGTTTGCTAATAGTGGTTAATAACA
This sequence comes from Lissotriton helveticus, assembly GCF_964261635.1. Classification (NCBI taxonomy): domain Eukaryota; kingdom Metazoa; phylum Chordata; class Amphibia; order Caudata; family Salamandridae; genus Lissotriton; species Lissotriton helveticus. The sequence continues at coordinate 888,357,346 of NC_136067.1, read as the reverse complement.
TTCTTAATGATATTTTACCACAGATTCAACTGCAGATCATTTCAAAAGTACATAATGCCATCTAAACAACGAAACCGAAAGGCTACAAAACGTCAAAGACAGCAGCTTAAAAAATTCTTGCAGCAGTCCTCTACAATAAAAACTCATCAAGTCACCAAGAAAGCTCCGGGTAAGACAACGAAATCATTCATAAGAAACATTTGTAGAAAAAAAAGTAGTACTACAGAAAATGTTTTAGTCCAGAAAAAGAGAACCAATTTAAACGGAAAGGAAAGGCCAATCAAAAATGTTACTGCTAGAGCAGGAGATAACTCTGTGCATGGTAGTAGAAGGAAAAATCAGTTTAGGGACATTCGTAGACGAATGTTCCGCAACAGGATAATTGGCAATTTGTTAAAAAATATTAAGAAAGGTCAACAGAAAGTGGTTTTTTATAAGAGAAAAAAAAGTTTAGAAAATTATTGATCAGGCATTTGAAATTAAGCGAAAGTTATTTATTCTGATAATCAATAGAATTAGGAAGCTAAACAAGGCAATTTATGATTTCAAAAGAAATAGTAGATGGAAGAGAACAGTTAATCGTAGTAATTTTTGTGAAGTCTTTTTCAGGAGAATGGATGCATAGTTCAAGTTGTGAGGCATTTTTTAATGAGGAGAGTTATTTCCAGGATAATGATTTGGTGCATGCAGTTGACACCAGTGGTCGAGCTTATGAGGTGAAAGATGGTTGTCCAGTTGAAAAAGAAAAACTTGTGACAACATAGGCAGAAGAGGTGTTAGGTAGTGAGGTTTAAGGAAGACGTCCTAAGGGACCAGTGTATATCTGGAAGTGTAGTAGTATTTGCAGTGTGCGACAGGATTCCATCAATTTGCTTTGTGATTTTGTACGGACATTTAATAAGAAAAGTTTAAAACAGAAAATGAAGTTGTTGCAAGAATTAGATCCTTGCAGAGTGAGAGAAGTGACAGGTTTGCATGGTCATTCACTGGCTTGTCTTTCCAGGAGAGTATGCCAGAGTGTTTTTCATCATTTCAGGATGCTAGCAGTGCATCATAATAAAGTGAGGAAATTAGTTAGAATGTTGTATTATGCTAAGAGTCCAGCAATTATGCTTAAACAATTATGCACTGCTCTTTTGCATGGTTCTGAAATAGATGTGAAGAATATTTGTGAAGAAATTGAGTTTTGTTACTTTGCAAGTAAAGAGGAGAATGTTGAAATTGACCCAGAAGAAGAGGGTAATGTGGAAGATAGTGTACAGGTTTCCAGTACAGATAATTTTCAGAAGGAAATTGACACGTTTCAGGTGAAATCAAGTGAGAGGCCTAATTTCACTTGTGTGTGTTGTCGACGCACTTATTATAAGAATCAGACTAAGTTAGTGGATTTATATGTGAAAAGTGAAAGGGAAAATAATAGTGAATGGAAGGATTTCGTAACATACTTGATGGTAGAAAATTGTTTTGATTTGGGATTGGATCAACGTGTGTGTACTTATTGTTGTAACAAATTAAATCAAAACCGGAAGCCTGCTAGAGCGGTTCATAATAATCTGGAATTGGTTGAGATTCCTTCTGAATTGAAGGATTTAAATACTTATGAATCTATTTTGATTCAAAGTATCCATCCCTTTCAGGCTATTGTAAGAATGGAGCCAAAGACAGGGAAATTGCCTCCATCAGATTTACAGAGAGGATTAAAGGGAAGAGTTGTTTATTTGCCTCTAGATTTGAAGAAAAACATTAATACAATTGGAGTAGAAAAAGTGGAAGAGGAACCTCTGGTTATCTTAGTTAATGGGGTTCCGACAAAGAGTAAGAAAATATGGCAAGATTTAGTGGATGTTAGGAAAGTCAAAAAGGCAACATTGTATTTGAAAACAAACAATAAGTACTACAAGAATGTATATGTTGCAGAAGAGGAAGTAAGTGAAGAAGAGGATAGCGATTTGTGTGCTGGTCAAATTGAGAAAGTAGAACCCTCTAAAAATGAAGAAATATATGAACATTATAGTGTTCATCCTTTGCATTCCAAGGAAGTCATGGGGAATGCTATTGAGTTGTTTCAAATGAAACAAGCCAAAGGGAGTCCCATTAGTGTTTGGGAGGAAATTTTGGAAGCTCGGTGTTTCCCACAGCTATTTCCAACAGGTCAAGGAGGAAGATATGATGAGCGACCTCATCAAATTCCTGCTTCTGAATACCGGACTTTACGATTGTATGCAGAAGATCCTAGGTTTCGTCAATGCATTCCCTATTTGTTTCATCTCCTGTTTGAAAGCGATCTGTCTGGACTGTCATATGCAGTGAACCACATCTTGAAAAGTGGTGTACAGATGCAAAACATCTAGGCAAGTGACTTTATGGATAAAGTCAATGTGCAAGACAGTATTTTGGATTCTCACCTGATTAATCTCATGGCGTGTCAGCGTGGTATTAATGAGTACTGGTACCGTTGTCATGGTGATTTAAAATGTATGCTGAGGAACTTAGGAACTCCCACATGGTTCCTCACTCTCAGCTGTGCCGAGTATGGCTGGGAAGACTTACTTGAATTTCTACGAGAGGCAAATGGAAACATTGAAAATATCGAATTCAAGACACCCGGAGAACTGTGCTCTTTGAATCCAGTGAATGTATGCAGGTACTTCAATCATAGATTTGAAGCTGTGATGTCTTTCATCATGAACAAGAAAAATCCGCCTCTTGGAGAGGTGTTGGATTTCTTCTGGAGAAAGGAGTACCAAGCAAGAGGTGCTCCTCATATACATATGCTGCTGTGGATCAAGGATGCACCTAAATTTGGAACAGATCCAGAAGACTTAGTGATGAGTTTCATAGAACAGTATTCTACATGTGCTGTTCCAAACGCAAAGGAAGACAAAAGCCTAAGAGAACAAGTTTTACGCTTCCAAAGCCATCGTTGTGGAAAGTACTGTCGTCGTAAATTCAGAAACAAGGACAAGTTCTACACCAAATGTCGTTTCGCCTTTCCACGACCGGTGATTTCTAAAGGAAGAGTGAACAGTTTGATGTCTTCGCTGCGACATAATGTGATGAAGAAATCACCTAAAAACACATACAATTTGAAAAGGAACGAAGAGTCCAAGTACATCAACGACTACAACCCAGTGATTTTGTCCATGTGGAATGCTAACATGGATATACAGTTTGTGGCTGATAACTGTATGGCTGTGGCTCGGTATGTGACATCCTACATCACCAAAAAAGAAAAGACAGAATTGAAGGATATGTGGGAGGACATTTCCCATGAAAAGAGCCTCAGTAAGAAGTTGTACAGTTTCAGTCTGAAGATGTTGTCGCATCGAGAAATCGGAGCTTACGAATGTTCTGACCGGTTGTCTTCAGCAAGTCTCTATGCCAAATCCAGGAGTATCGTTTGGGCGAGTCTAGGTCTTGCTGCAACGCGTAATCAAGTTCTGAAACCTGTGCGGGAAATTGAGTATTTGGTGGAAAAGGAGCCAAACAGTACAGATATTTTGAAGACCAACATGTTGGATACATATTATCCAAATAGAAGCAGTCACCTCGAGAATGTTTGTCTGTATGAGGTTCTACAAAATTACATATTCAAGAGGAACATCAAAGAAGATATTGATAAAGGTGTGTATGCTGTAATTGGAAGTGAGGGATGTCTGGTCAAGCAAAGAAAATGCCACTTGGTAAACCATTGAAAATTGAGTGGCGAATCTCCTGAAAGAAAAGACATTTTCTATTTAGCACTTTTGCAACTTTTCAAGCCTTGGCGTGCAGAAGAGGAACTGCTTGGAGATTTCCTCTGTTACGAAGACTCTTTCAATGCCGCCAAGGAGACCATAGAATGTCCTGTTTTTCCCAAATATCTAGAAATGTTGAATGCGGAAATCGAGCAGGAAGCAACGATTGCAGCCGAGATTGCTAGAGACAGTTCTCAGGACAGTCAGAGTTCTGTTTCATTGAGTCAGGATCCACTAGGAGGACCAGTTATCGAAAATGAAGCTGCCACTGCCATGATTGAAGTGGAAAGAGCCATGAAACATGCTCAGGAGGATACGGTTAACTTAGAAGACTTGGAAAGACAACTCAACGTTGAGCAGAGGAAAATATATGACGAAGTTACCAACCAATTAGATCATGGATTAAGTCATGAGAAGAAAGAGTGCTCATGTACGTCGTTGAAGCCTGTCCGACTGTACGTGAGTGGAGAAGCGGGAACTGGAAAAAGTTTCCTCATTAAAGCAATTTCATGTTATTTGCAGAAAAGGACTGAGTCATCGCTGTCTTGTGTTGTCACCGCTCCAGCTGGACTGGCAGCACATAACATTAAAGGTATTACTTTGCATCGTCTACTGATGCTGCCAGTGGAGCATGATAACAAATTACAATACCACAAGTTATCTGGAGATGCTTGTTGTGAAGTTTCAAGAGTCTTGAGGAAAATGAAACTTCTTATCATTGACGAAGTAAGCATGGTTTCCAATGTCATGCTTGCCTTTGTGCATTTGAGAATGCAAGAAGTTCTCAAAACAGAGTATGATGTGTTATTTGGTGGCAAACACATCATTGTTTTCGGTGATCTTCTGCAGCTGACACCAGTGAAAGGACAACCTGTGTTCAAAATGCTCACGCATGAAGATACCAGGAAGTGCCTAGGGAGTATTGGCAACGTCAATATATGGTTAAACTTCAATTATGCTGAACTGCGTGAAAATATGCGTCAAGCGAAGGATGAAGATTATAAGAATATTCTACAAGATGTTAGAATCGGAAAAGTGACCGAGCATGGGAAAGAAGCTTTACATGCACGATTACTGTCAAATTTGTATCCAGAAGAAGACGTTGTGCCTGAGAATATTTTTCAGAAAATTACTGAGAAGAAATCTGGAATATGTTTGATGCCAACTCTTGCAGAATGTGCCATCTTCAACAACAAAATGTTGCATTTAGAAAACCAAGTGATTGTGAAACCGGAAGCTATTGACAGAGTAGAGCATATGGGAGCAACAATTATTTTGTCTGAGAATTTGAAATCAAAATTGGATTCATTAGAGAAGACTATATCTAAAACTGCTGGTTTTGAAAAGACTCTGAATGTGTGCTTAAATTGCCGTATAATTTTAAGAAGGAATTTACATGTTGAAAGAGGTCTGGTAAATGGATCAATGGGTAATGTTGTTGATTTTGAGAAATACAGAAATAGAGATGGAATTGAATTTTTAAAAATTAAATTTGATGGCATTGTTTGTGGATATGGATGTGTATATTTATATACAGCATTAAATATTAGTGGAATATATTTAATTATATAATTATATATTAAAATATTCAACATGTACTACTAAAGTGTTATTTTTGGTATAATATTAGTGTCAACGATAGGTTTTTCCCAATATTTTTGCACTTAGCATATAATTATAGGATCACAATATGTGGTAAACACTATTTTTGGCACATTATTTTTGTCTACGATATTGTTTACCACAATGTTATGTATGTTATCCCACTTCCTGCACCTTTAACCCACTCTTGCAGGTTCCTGCTTTCTCCCTTTGTGAATGTTTTGTCATCTTTCTATTCCTCCGTCTTTCCACTTTGCGTATTTGTAACTCTCTTGTGCTGGTCACTAAAATTAAGTGTCTGCAGCCCTGACTGGCAACCACTGGCTCAAATTAAGTGCTGAAGAAGGTTAAGCACAGGTTAATTTGGAAACATTTGTGGTTCACCCTGACAAGGATTGCGGTTGTGGTTTCAGTAGGGAGTCCACCCCCTCAACCAATTACCCAGCTTCTCACAATACATCACTTGACATTCCAGGTCTACCACCTCTTCTTCATACCATCCACTTTCTGTAGCTATATACCACTTTTTGCGGCACATTTGTGGTGCAAAAATGTGTTTGCAGGAAATTTAAATATTGTAAAATGGGTGCAGCAGGGACGATGAAGGCAGTGGCTCTGCTGCACCAGTCTCTTACTACCCTGCATGTGGATTTGTAAATGAGGTCCTCTGTATTTTCCAAAGAGAGAAAATTTAGAGAACAACTGGCTAAAAGTCTGGCCTTCTCTATCATGTCTTCTTCGTTCAAGGTAATATGTCATCAGAGAATGTATAGCTACAGACATGATGTTCTGAAAATGTGATATTTGCAGCAATATTGTAAATCTGTTGTATGCGGAAAAAGGTAAAGAAAAGAAGACACTACATTAAACATTACCTGCATCTTTCATTGAGCAACTCTACAAATGTTTGCTTATGCACTAAATCCAACATAAACTTTCGTGCTTGTGCTAAAATTTCAAAACATAAAAATCAATAGCAAGGCTCTCAGAGAAATGATAGAATCTGAGTTTTTGGACCACCACTGAACAAGATAACAGATTGCCTCTCTAATATAAAATAAGAGGTAACTCCTTATGATTTACAACACGGCGGTTGTCAATTATTTTGGGTGTAACAATGTTAAAAAAATCTTTGGCTAATAGCCTGTCATTGTTTATAATTACAACTGAGCCCTTACAAGCAGGCGCATATTGCACACACACAAATTTCCCACTGCACTTGTTTCTCAAATTGGTCAGTGTGCAAAATTCTCCTGGTTATAGCTCAATGCGTAATAATACACAAAGTGTGCAAGTTATTCCTATTTCAGAATATGCTGTCACTGCATGTGACCTATTTAGTTTAACAGCTTGCATAATTATTGAAGAGTTACTAATGGCGGGAAAAACACCTCCCTATGCACTAGACACAATCCCGTTTTGGGTGAAAACAGGATTTTGGTACTAAAATGTTTTCTTTTGTGCCTGATCGTGATCTTAGTCCAATTGTCATGAGCTCATGCCCCGGTGCAATTTCCCCACAATATGTTAGACCATGTCTAATCAGATCAAGGACTATTATAGGCTATTCAATAAGATCGAAGCATCGCCTAATTTGTAAAAAATAAAAATAAAAACATATGTGCCAGGACCCAAGGTATTTCATGGGAGGTCACTGCAGCTTCCATACCTTGCCAGTGCTGCCAAATACCAGTGCCACTCTTACCTAATAACCATCACACTCCAATAAATGTGACAGAATGTATTATTACATGCCACCAAAAGTAAGAGCGGCCTGGACAAGGTATTGCTATTTTAATTCAAAGTCAAAGTCAAATGTATTCAAATATTCGGTCTTTTAAAACCATTACACTATATAATATCATTACATTACCTAAAACATCCAATATAAAAAAAATAGAATCTTCGTTCATTATTCCACACTTCGTAAAAGCAAAGACATATCCAGAAAAGTGCTGCACCTCAACATCATCCTCATCTTAAAAACTATCATCATAAAACTGTATATTAAATTGTTTGGTTTTCTTCTACAATTCTGCCTAATTCCGTTATATACAAATTCATGAATTTAACGCCCCTGCAGACCAGCGGAATCGAAAGACTCACCCTAATTAAATTATAATGTATGTTTAATTTTTAAACTACCTACTTAAGAGCTCTGCTCAAAAACAGACAGACAGCTACTATGCGTCAGACAGACAGAAACAAGTGCCGGTGCCGAGTACTTGGACACACCTGCACAAATTAAGCACTGGATTTAAAGGCCATTAGCGCAAGAACAATTAGCTCATGGGCCATTACTGATGTTCTGAGCCAATACATGATCCTTTTGGAAATAGGTTATTCGATACCTTTTATTGTTTCACTATTTGCACATGTTATATGAATTTGGCCTGGTAAATGCTGTCTACTAATTAAAGTGGGCACCTTGTACCAGTCCAAACGACCCTTAGTGATGATTAGGTCAAAGACAACCTTTAAAGAAAGCTATCCTAGTGATATCCGTGGAGAGCAGCCTTCAGGCTAAGTCTCGAAAGAATGTAAAGCAGCTTGTTTTACCAGATTAGAACCTCCTGAATAACCAAATGAAAGGAGAACCACACAAGAGATATATAAAATATATATATGTATTACTAATCACTCACTACTAACCTCTTTATGAGATTAGAGCACCAAGCACCCAATATTAAATCAATAGCACAATACACAATGGGCTCCAGGGGGAGACCAAACCATATAACAATCACAACTTAACCAGACACAGTGCCTAGAGCACGTAGAATCGCTGGGACCCCACGGAACTACCCAAAGTAGTGACACAGGAGACCCACGGAGGACGGGTGCAGTGTGAGAACACAGACGCGAGCTCTGTACAACTCTATGGGAAAGTAGCGGTTGGAAAATTAAGGATTAAGGACACTTCGGAGAGGACTTCAAGCAAACCCTTTGAAACATAGAAGGTTCTAAGGAGAGCACTATTGTGAGTACCAGAGTACCCATGCTACCTATCCCAGGGGTGCCGGGTGCATAGGTGTCAAATGATGTCGGAAACCGATGTCGTTTTCAATGGTGTGACTCAAAGAAGTGATGCTGCCGGGAAGATGAAAAGTGTCCGGTGTAATCCGAGCCTGGATATGAGGTGAGAAGAACCTGAAAGCAGAGGGGACAGAGTCTGGGTCACTTCAGAGTGACCAGGGGCTCGGTAGACGAATGCCCACACATGTTGGGTGCTTCAGGTGAGATGACTGGGAGCTTGACTCTGCAGCCACGGGGACCAGGAGATGTCGATTACAACCAAAGTCCAGAGGTGAGCTGTCCCCAAAGGATGTTGAGTGCTGAGGGGTCAGTGCCCAGATCGACCACCAACAAGCCTTGGCAAATGCAACCCATGAGGGCAAAGGAAACCAGTCCCGGTGTGGACTAGCAAGGTTCGGGAGACTGTCCAAGCGATGGGGAGTCAGGACAAATCCAGAGCAACCAGGGAAGCTCAAGAGAAAACAAAGTTACCTTCACAAGGACCCACAGGCCAATGACCGGGGATCGCGAAGGGACCTCAAGCTGAATCAGAAAATACCAGCCCACGGAACACTCGTGGAGTGTAGGCCAGAAATCTTCAGTGCAATTATTATTATTATTATTTATTTATACAATTTCTAAAGTGCACTATCACCTAACTGGCATCTTGGCACTAGTAACTCAGAGACCATGTCAACACAAAAAGGGGGCTAAAGCACAGGCCTAGTTCTTAGGGAATAACCAAGTTTTAAGGTTCTTTCTGAACGCAAGAAGATCCTTGTGTTGTCTCAGTTCAATAGGTAAAGTGTTCCACAGCCTGGCCGCAGCCACCCCAAATGATCTGCCACCAGCTCTAACTTTTTTAAAACGTGAGACTTTTATTAACTTGCCTCCCGAGGAGCGGAATTACTGCTCTGGGTCTGGACTGCAGGTAGCCTGAAGCAGAGCCACAAAAATTTCCAAAAAGCACATGCTACTGCAAAAATACAACGTGCACAGGGGTTCGTGTTGCACGGTCCCCACGAGGGATACTGGTCTCAGAATTGCTGAGAGGGCAAATCGACCCTACAGGACACTCAGGAACCCACCTCCTATGTTGTAGAAATCCTCAGGAGCTCAGGAGATGAAAACTGGTCAGATGCATTAAAGGTGCCTGCAGCACAGGGGCGTAACTCCTTTACTCCAAGGGAGATTCTTCAGTCATCCGGCGTAGTGTGGATCCTTGAAGTACTTGGTATCTGCTTGCAGAGTTTATTCCAGGTAAAACCTAAAGTCCTGTAGTCAGGGTTCCTACTTTATACAGGGGTGGGACTTTGGGGACCCACCTATGGGAGGGTCAGGACAGAGGGGTGTTTACACCCTTGTCCTTTGTCCAGTTTTGCACCAGAGCAGGAGCAAATGACTCCTGCAACCGGTTTGAACTGGACTATGCACAGAGACACCAAATGTTCCCCAGTGCAGACAGTTTTGCACTCTCAGATTGCACCCACCCAGCCCCAATACACTAAATCCTGTCTGGGAGGTGGTCACACCTCCCTGTGACACGAAACCTATTGTCAAGCCTTCCCTGGCTCAGCAGCAGTAGGGCAGACTTGTGTCTGTGGCTGGCAGCATACATTTTGTGATGCCCAGGTCAAAAAAGCTGGTACTGGGTGTACCGGTGTGTCACATATGTTCCTTTAGGAGGGTGGAATCATACCTCCCCCGCCAGAGACTGGTGGGAAGGTATGATTCCAAGGTGCTTGACACCAAACACAACATGTTTACAAGCAGCCATTTTAAAGTTAGCATTTACCGCGAGGTTATAATGCACTTAAATAGACATGGTTGGCTGCATCACAAACAACCCTGGAAAATAGGTTCCAAAGGCTGCAGAGGGGCTCTGCTCATGCATGGACACCCTCTCACACACAACCCAGCACTCTGCCTTCAGGATTGATAAGGCCTGCCATAGGAGTGACTGTTCGGTTTATATGTGCTGTAATTTAGGTTAGATATAGTGAACCTATATCTAATAAGGGGTCCATGCACCACCTTACACAGGCTGCAGTAGCAGCCCTGTGGTGTTAGTTTGAATGGTCTCTCAGGGGGGGCCCAATACATGCTGCAGCCCCTGGGAGGCCTCTGGGGTACCTATGCGCTGGGTACAAAGTGTACCATATACTAGGGACTGATAAGGGTACCCCAGAATCCAACCTGGAGTGTACCTAAAGTACATTTCCATCAATTTAGAGGAGAAAGCAGCTTGACCGTGGTCCTGGATAGCAGGATCCTAGTCAGTCTAAGTCGAAAACAGTGAAACTTCGGCAAAAAGTGGGGGTAACTATAAGAAGCAGATCCTACTCTCCTACAAACGTAACTTCCAGACAGCGGCAGCAGCACCCTTCCCAGCCTTATAGCACACACCACTATTACTGGTTCATACAGTGCAACAAGAGGAGGAAGGCAAAGGCTGTGAGATCCGCAAATCATAGAAAATAGAGAGACAATAATGGTTATGTTACATGAATCACATCACTGAGCATCACTGACCGCTATATAGTATCAATATCCCGCCGTAACAGGAGTACAAACAAAATGATCACTGCATGTGTTGAGGAGGACACGGAACCTAAAGAAAATTTGCGTGCCCCAATAGCTCTCTGCAGAAGTGTCCGTGTAGCCCTACAAATATGCACGGAAAAATCATATCACAAATGCAACAAGCAATTATAAATACAGAATCACCTTCTAAAATTACCAAAAGATTTCGAGTGAAATTGAGTTGCATTGTACTGTTACTAAATGTGTTTGTTCAAAGACACTTCACCCAAATAACATTATTCACCTCCCATTCCTACCATCAATTGTGTGCAGGGGCGTAGCTAGGGGGGGGGACGGTGGGGGCGGTCTGCCCCAGGCGGCACTATCTATGGGGCGGCAGCTGTGCGGCACGGGTGGCCTGTTGCCGCGGCCTTTATAATTTATTTGGGGACACTGACACTACTGTTACAGTAGTGTCAGTGTCCCCAAATCAATTATAAACGCTGCTGCAACAGCCCACCAGTGCCAAGCGTGCGGCCCTGTTTGAATTGCAATCGGGCAGGGCACTGCCACCTGCTGCTTCCAACTGCTGCCTGCAGCAGACCACCACCACCTAGCATAGGCCCATGACGGCGTGGCGCTCTTAAAGTGAGGCTCCTTGTGCTCGAGCGGTTCACGCCAATATGTGGACCTAGCCTCGCTGCTTAATATACCAGCACCCGCAGCACTTTTGATCAAACCTGGCCCCTGTACCTGAGCGACTCCTGAGAAACAGGCTTCAGCAGGGGAGACCGCGAGTGCCGGCTAGAATGAGTGAGCAGGCCTGTCTATCTTCGAGGCTGCCAAGTGGGTGACTGCGCTGATCACACGGGGTCTGCTTATGCCTCCGGAGTCCCCCCAATGATTGACTCAAAAAGCTAGCACAGAAAACTGGGGTCTCACTTGCATAGGCTGGTCGTGGAGATCAGCTGCTCTTGTGGATCCAATACCTTTTCTACTTGACAGAACAGAGTTTAATGGGTCGGGCGGCAGGTCTCTGATTGTTTCCTGTGGCGTGCACGGCACGTCCAAACTAGGTGACAGCCACTGCGCGATGACCCTCTCTGGAACTCTGGTCTTCGAGCAGGCAGCGGTGCTGTGGGCAGCGTCCCTCCTGCTTTATGCCCCTTTGCCAGTGTGCTGATGGTTATCTTGACGTAGTGCATGAGATGAGGTGAGCTGCTACATTTATTTCATGTTGTCAATCCAGCTAGATTTTAGATTGATCAGTCTCCCCACAACCGCAGGCGTGGAGAGAGAGAGTCCTGGAAACTCTGACGGCTCCTTGGCACAAGTGGTGCTAGCTGGGTGAGTGAGGCAATAAAATAAGAGGGAGAGCTTAACCAGAGCCGAGCCAGCAGCGGCTCTGGCTCTCAGAGCCTGTGCACGAGCAGAGCACTTAAAGTATTTGCCACGTAATTCATATAAAACAGTGTGCTATTCACAAACTATAGAACTGACCGCACAGGACTGTTTTTCAATAGGTGCATGTATGTATAAGGTGTGAATGAATAAACAATTACATATCATTGTGAAAACCGTGTACTGTAAATAATGAAAATGAGGAAGAAAGTAAGGAAAGGAAGTAAAGTGAAAGAAGGGCATAAGGGACCGGAAGGGAAAAGTGGAGTTAGGAAAGAAAGAGAAAGTTTAAAACAAAAAGGGAGAAAGAATTAGGGATGAAAGGTATACAGGAGGAGCAGTAAAGTAATGAATAACTCTAACACAGATTAAAAAAAGGCTAATGTTGTTAAACCGTTTTGCTTTTGAAAGTTTCTAACTCTGTATTGTGCAGCTTTTCCGTATTGAACTAGAGGTCAACAAAATGCTATTTTGGCCACTCGTGGCACCCTCATGGGACAGTTCAAAGTCTAGTGAAGAGACCCTGGAGTTGTGCACCATGGAAGAGTTTAAAGATCTCAATAATGGCACCAGCTGCAGCAAAGCACACACATAAATGGGTAAACACATTCAACTCCCCACACATAGATTCAGCAGTGCAAGCTTCCCTCATGATTTTAGTGTTTGTGGGCATGTGTGTGTGTGTGTGTGTGTGTGTGTATGTGTGTGTGTGTGTGTGTATGTGTATGTGTTATTTATTTGGTGCTGTACGGTTGTGTTTGTTAAGATAATTATGTGTGTCAAGGCAAGTGCTTGGTGGAGTGAGTTGGTGAGTGTTTGTTGTAGGTATCAAATGTGGTGGTAATGAATCTCTGACCTTCTTGGTTAATCCTCTCTTTTAACTCAGGAGCTAAACAAGTGATGCTACACCTCCCCTCGGATGGGTGACATGTTTTTCAGTTGTAATTACTTTGTAATTACTTTCCTTTTTCCCTTAGATTTATGTCAGCCGACAGAGTACTTAAGAATTAGAGGGCGAAACAATAGAACTTAGCCATAAGTTTCAATACACTATTTCAGCATTATATTCCTCAGATACCCAAAGCCAATGCTGGATGGGGCCCACCAACACAGCACTTATTTTTCTTCATCATGACTTTAACTTAGAGCAAGAGAGAGAAACCTGCACAAGGAGAAAGAAAGAGGATGATATTTATTTGTTTTCCTCGTTTTCATTGCTTGATTTTGTCACACATAAGCAATCTGAAACCTTGGCAGCTATGACTCAATCTTGAAGAAGCATGGCCTGATGTGACGTGTTTATAGGAAGCAACTTGTTCTCTTCCATAGTGCAACATGCTCCTGGGGTCAACAAGTATTGTAGGGAGGCTTAATTGTCACAATGGTAACCTGACAGGCGACTGCCATTGCGCCCACATAGAGTATGTGATGCAACTAGACTTAGGCAATGAATCTTGGAGGTGGGCAGCAATTGCCTTCGACCTTTAGTTGCGAGTTGCAAAGCAGAAGAAAGATCGTTAGATTGATTAAAGTTTTTCTTCTCTCTTTTCAGTTAAAATTATGCCCCCTCCTGTGATTGAAAGCATCAAGTTCAGGCGTGGCTAGCAGAAACTAAAAGTACATTTCCCGGACTATTGGCAGCGCATTATAGTGTGCCCCTGACAGCACTGCCTTAGCTTACAGCGCGAGAGCCAAAGCCAGCGTGAACACAGCGTGATCGGAGCATGCCACGGTGTGCTACCAGTTGCCTTGCGCTTTCAGTGACAGCTAAAACACAACACAGACATGCGTGACAAAGCATTTCAGTGCGGTAATGCGGAGTACAACACTGAAATGCGTTAGTCTAACGCATGATGCCTGATACTGTAGCAGGGATCCTGTTCTCCTACAGAACTGTGCATAGAGACCTGGAACCTCAGTAAGTTAGGGTGTGCCAAAACTCACCTTAGTACCCAAAATCCCCTTACCTGACTAGCTACAGTGTCTCATTGGTCATTACAAACTCCCAATGCTTAGACAAACCAGAACATGGACTTAGATTACCTTAGGTAACGTGGAACACATGAACACTCTTTCGTTATACAATCATTTCAATTAAAAACAAGGAGTAAATGAGGACGCAAGCATATTTGAAATGTTTATTCACTAATGCAGGGTTCTCAAACGCAGTATCTTAGATAATACCAGCAGACATATTATAAGAAGCAAAATAATCAGCATAGTTACTAGTCCATAGAATACACAAGGTGACAACATGATAGAATGCTGACATGAATCGGGTTTAACAACACCTGATTCTAACCCTCCCTAACTAGCATATTATATTATATCTAAGAAGGTCTCATTGGGTTTTAGCAGGGCGGCCCCATGCCTCAAGATCCTAGTGGTAAGGGATCCCATCATCTTCCACCAGCTCTCTGCATGCGAGTGTGTGTGGGTGTGCTACGTGAAGTAATATAAAACGTGCCTAAAGCCAGAATTTGGCTGCCGCTGTTTGTATGTTATGTCTAGGAAGGTGCGAAGATCAGACCTCACAACAACCACTGTGTCGAGTTATCCTTGAAGGCTTCTGCACTCAGTGTACAGACACAGTTCACTAAGCAAAGCTGATATGAGAGTAATAACATATTATTCTCGTGTGAATCCAAAGCGCTCTACTAGGCTCAAAGCTATAACAACAGTTTATGTGTCGTGTGCAAAAGCAGCAGACAGGAAAAAATGGAGTTTAATCTTCTAATAAGCTCATGCTAACTTAACACAGCATATAGGCAATGCGTATCAATATGACACCCCCCCATGATCCGAGCCCGGACAAGACAAAATAACATAAGGGGCTCAACGTTGAAGTGCAGAGTTCAAGAATGATAGTCAGTTCAAATTTGAGTAAATGAGTAAAAACAATTTCGTCATTTAAAAAAAAAATGTTTTATCCTTTTGACAATTTGAGCAAAGTCAATAGTTCTGGGAAAAGAACAAATTGGACATATTTCTAAAAAAAAAATTGTTTTTAAAACTGAAAAAATTCAACATAGTCAAAGTCAATAGTTCTGGGACATGTAAATTTAGTCATAATTCTGTAAAAAAAATTGAAAAAAGTTCAATGTTAATAAAAGCTTTGATTGGTTTCAGCCAAGGACTGAATATGCAAAATAAGCAGCAACAGCTTCCAAAAGGAAGTCACTGTTATCATCAGAAAACAAATCAGCCATCCAATTCAATAGCGGGAAAGAACATTCATGCTCTTCAATTACCGGAGCCTCTAGCACCATCAGAGGACAACTCGGTGGGTTCTCAATGAAGCTATGTGCCAAGAAATCTTGCGCCGCTGCAAATACATTCCAACGACCCAGTACTCCATGCATCGCTGCCATGGCCATAATCCTTTTGTCGGAACAAAGCAACTCATGAGTAACTAAGGGACTCATGAGATGATTAAAATCCACGTCAGGAGAAACCATCTTGCAGAGACACAAATCCAGGGCCCAATCGAAATCGCAGCTCAGGCAACGTTAGTAACACAGGAAACCCACCAAACAGGCTTGTAAAGATTGAATGTAGGAAAGCAGGAATAACTCCAAATATCTTTTCAAATGAAGTCACAAGACCGCTGCTAACTATTTTTTAAAAATTTGCAAGGCCTGAAGTGGTGGACGCGTTAAAGATTGTATGAATCAGTGCACTGAAATGCAACGGTAGGTCAGTATTTAATAAGGCTTGCACCTCTCTGCGGGTGTTGGCAATGTGAAGGACAAATGTTTCACGAGCCGAAGTCAGAGCAACCTCTTTTTGTGACAATAGGGCTCTTATTCTACTCATTCCATTGAACTCTGCTCTCAAGGTTGGAATTCGCGGCCAGATGGAAACATCTGAGTTCCGATGCGGAGGAGGATACAAAACATTTTTACAGCACACCACACGTTCAGATACTGTAACCACATAAGCGACGCCTTTTAATAGCCCACAACAATCTTCATTATTTAAAAGTAAATAGCTGCCGTTTGCCAGTAAAGTGAAAGTCGGGACTATTGCGGGAACGGGAGTACCTTTCAAAACACAGGCTAAATTAGGCTGTTCTTGGTTGCAAGAACCGTGCAATTGGATATGTCTACACATTAATGAGTGATCAGGCGTTTCCGTGCACTCTTCACCCTTGAGATAAACTTCCCTCCCTTCTCTAAGGCATCTGTAAGTAAAAGGAAGCGACCAGGCTTCATGGAGGTATGAATTACCCAGTGGCTTGTAAATACCAATGGCTAAATATTTCAAACAGTTTGTAAATTTAAATAAAGCAAACGGTAACATAATTAAACCATGGATAAGCCACGTCACAGCCGTGTTGTCTGCCACAGAGAATGGAAAATAATCCAAATTTTCAATGTGTGACATGGAAAAAGATGCATCTCTCATTGAAAGCAAACGTTGCTTTTCTGTCAAATTAAAAGGGGCAAAAAGAGAGGAGACATTCATGTAAGTCCAAGGCACTTTTCCGGCTTTAAGCGTCTGTAGGGTCCATGCAAACTGCATAATGGAACACAATTGATTTTGACCATGGTATAACACAGACACCTCATCTTGTACAATATCAACAACAGACGATACAATATTACCCAATGTGTAAATGCGGGAAGAAAGCGTGTTAATGCTATTATCTACAACTGCAAGCACTTTCTCTAAGTTAGCTTGATCAATAGCCCTAAGGCGGGTAGCCGCTTCAATCTGTGATGTTTTCCAAATTTCATTATAAACAGCATAAATCCATCTTTTTGATCTACCACTAGCCGGGCCTTTTATAAAATCATTTAAATCAACATCACCCGTCAGTTTAGAGAGATGCAGTTTCACTGATGCCAAGGTAGAATTTTGGAGCCAATTTTGACATAATTTTCCTATTGAATAAGTGGTGACAGAATGGTCAATCTCAAAACGGGGAGCGGCCCTTATTTGTTTGAAGCCATCAGCTAAACCCAGAAAACGATGTTGGCACGAATCAGCACTTATGTGCCACAACAGCCAACCTTTGGGATCCAAACTGGATATGTTAAAGGACGAGTTATGCAACAGAGTTTGCAATTCACTAATGGAAAATTTTGTGAAGTTACCCCAACCTGAATATCCTTCTAAATCAGGGATGGAAGGAGAATTCAATTTTTTAGAAGAAGCCAATCCAAAGTATGTTGTCTGAGAAATGGCAGGATTCAATAATAACATATGATTTGGGATGAGGCATGCCCGGTGCAAAGCCTCAGTGACTTGCACCTGCCAACTTTTAGAACCCCAAATTGATTTAAGGTCAATTGTTTCCTTCCACAACTCGTAGCCTCCAACAACTAACTGGTCGAGGAAGGACTTTGAATACAATAACTTAGTATTGGTAAGTCTAACCTTGGACATGGATTTTTCTGTCATTTTAAAATAAAATGAAGCGGGATGAGACTGATTAAAGTTGGTAAAATAAGTGTACTTTTTCAAAAATGTACTTGAACTGCCTTGTAAAGGAGCCGGGCAATGCTCCCACTGTGTATAATTTACAGTATTTCTTCTGGAACTAGTTTTGTGTAAAAAATGTGGTTGGCAAAATGTTGGAAGCAATATAAATCACCATAATTAGCAGAATCTAAATATAAATCCTCAGCATCAAATGCAGCATAATACTTCAAATCAGAAAACAATGCCTCCAAGCCTGAACATCCCAATCATCAGAACGTATGTTTTGTTTTACTACATCCCCCATGTTAACTCTAAGCACATTAGGGACATTAATGACTTCAGTAGGGCCATGAATTTGAAATTTAACAAGATCCCATACAATCCCATCTAGGACAGGCCAAGCAGTGATGTTAACAAATGTCAAGTCTCTTTTCAGTCTGTGTGCAGAATGTGAGGAGGAAAGGGGCGCCAATGTTCCATTTAGATGTCGAATGCATGTCCTCTCTTCAACGTAGTGTCCGTTGACCAACCGGAAAAAATAAAACACAAAACCAATTGACATCAAAAGGTAAATTGAAAAAAGCACCAGCCAAATATATGTCCAAGGAGGAATTAAAAAATGTTTTTTAAAGAAACTTGTATATACTGCAATCCGAGAGGGCTTTCCTGACGTGTGCGAGACAGTGTCAAATGAAAATCTGGATTCTGTGGCCAAACATGTTTGTAAATCAGGCATCGATAAGTCAGTAGGGTAAGTGTAATCAATTTCATCAACGTTAGTACCAGGTAAAGTACTTAATAAAGGACTGGAAACTGTAGGCATCTCGATGGCCAACTCTGGCAGAGGATTAGAAGCAGTGGCCAAAACAGAATTTCTCACAATCGAAGGACAGGAGACTGCCGGTGTCATACTAAGAAGAATCGGCCACTCTGTGTATCTTGACATTGTCAATTGAGATAAACCTGTTCTCCTTACGACCTGGAAGTGGTGGTAAAATGACTGTTCTTGTGCCCTTCGCACCAAGCACAGGAACCGGAGCTCGGTAGGAGGGACCAAATTCTTTCTTGTTCGCGATCTTCTACCGAACCAGTTCTCCAACTTGGGGTAGCCAGCCAACTACCGGGATCTGCAACGCATCATCCGAAGTGGAGGGCAAATGTTCCTTTGCAAGACTGTCTCTTGTCTCTTGTAGAGTCTGTAAAACATTGCAATGTTCATCTACGTCAAAGGAGGTAGCGCTAGACACCGAGTCTACACCGTCAAGGTCTGGTACAAACATCTTGATACCAAAGGGCATTTCGTATGGGGTCTGCCCACCCAGAGACCTTCTAGGGAGATTATTAAGAGCACGCTGCACGCCATTGAGAGGAGCCAGCCAGTTCCTGCCAGTGACTATAACTCGGGCTGTCAAAGATTGCTTTAAGTCACGGTTCATTTGTTCCACTACACTATTACCCTCAGGTCTGTACAGAGACGAAAACTTGACTTGGACCCCCATCAAAATCATGGCATCCTTATACCCCTTAGAGGCGAAAGCCGGACCCTGATCCGAATGGAAGGTACCAGAGGCAAAAATCCCTACAAAGACATGCAAATCCCTGATGACAGTCCGTGAATCAGCGCTGCGGTGGGGCCAGACAAAGCGTGTGCATGAATCAACTGCGACTAAAATATACTGACAGAGCACGTTCCTTAAGAATCGCCATCTGCACAGCCGTCAAAACTTTCTCCACAGTGGAAAATTGCATTTCAGCCGATGTGTACAAGTGTGACTTGTAAGCAATAGGTACTGTGTCTCCTTCGTTAAAAGCTAGGTAAGTGAAACCCACCGTCCCAGGGATGATTCTTATCACCAGGTTGGTGTGGTTGTCACGAGTCAGTAAGTATTTAGAAGCGAGCAGATCAGCCTGCAAAGACTGCAGGATAGTTAAGTGCTCAGGCAGCCAGCATGATTTGGAAAAAGTAGGTTGTATCAAAGCATACAAAGGCTTGATACGCTGGGCATAATCCGGAATGTATGTTCTCCCGAAGTTCAAGAATCCCAGCAAAGACTGTAATTTTTTCAGAGTTGTAGGAGCACGCAGTTGTGCACATTTCTCCAGGAAGTGAGGAGCAAATCCTCTACCTTCATTGTTGAACTCGTAGCCCCGGAACAACACTGTATATTCTGCAATGTGCGATTTTGAAAAATTGAATTTGTAACCCATATCTGCAAAGCTACAAATTAAGCGATCAACTCGACACAGATGCTCCCAAAGTTCGTCATGCGTGAGATAAATGTCATCCACATACGAGCAAGCATCAGGGTCGACTCTCTCTAAGAGAGAGACAATGCGGGCAGTAAAAATCCCAGGACTATTCTTATAGCCCATAGGTAAACGCCAAAATTGTTTTTGGACACCGCCGCAAGTAAAGGAGGTCCATTGGGAACTCAGACCATCCAAATGGTGGGCATAAAAACCGTTAGATATGTCAAGCGTGGTCTTAAACTGCTTACGCACAAGACTATCCACTAATGCAGAGCTGTGAGTATTCTGTACTGCACAGGTACGGCAATGCGAGTTTAAATGCCGGTAATCCAAGACCAAACGGTACGAATCGTCAGGCTTGGTCACAGTAAAAAGAGGATTATTCATTGGTGACACACATGTTTCGATCACTCCCTGATATTCTAATTGTTCAAGGATTTCCGCAACGGAAGCCTTAGCTTCACGTCTAATGGGATATTGAGGTTGCGGCTGAGGCTGAGACCGCAAAGGAATCTCGTGGCATGGGGAAAATTTATCCCACACACTATGTGTATGGTACAGAGCCAGCGCCAGAGCCTTAGCCCACTCTTCCGCAAAATTCAGCGCATGCTCCTTCGAAACTGTGTGCGCAAAAGTAGGGAGGATTACCTCCTCCCCTCGCGGAGCTGCGAGCACAAAAGGTGGGGGCCAGTCAGCCTCCGCTAACAAAATGTCATAAGTAGTCGTAAGATCTTCCCACAATATCCCTTTAATGGTACGCTGTATGTCACCCTCTATCAAAAGGACAATTTCATAGAGTCTATCAGGGGGAGCAACTCTAGTATCAGCTGTTTCCATGACAACATAACGGTCAGTCGCTGTCATCTTCAGTAGTGGACGCAGGGCCTCTGGCACTATGGTAATCTCCGCCGCGCTGTCCAGCAAGGTCAGAGCCCATGTCAGATTCCGAAGCCGCGTTTCCTCTATCTGTGGCATATCTCGCTGTTAAAGCGGTGACTTTCTTCTTCTGCAACTGGGGTCTTTTTGGCGTAGAGTCATCCTGCTTTCCTGCACCGTCTTTTGGGCTGGGCTGGCCGTGTCCCTGCTGGCCACCCCGACCCCTGCCGCCTCCTCCACCACCGGTCGCCGAGGCCGATGAATCCTGAAAAGAACGAGGAGAGCGTTGATCAGAAACCTGAAATCAATCAGGTGATTTAATCTTCGCGCGATTGCGCAAGTCATAAACACGTTCTGTGGGGGCAGGCACTGGAGACGCAGGACGAGACTCCTGTTTCTGTTGCTGTTGCTTTCCCTGTTTTTGTTTCATAGGCCAATATTGTTTTTTGGTCTTGGGCTGGACATCAGTCTCCGACTTCTGTCCTTGGGGTTGTGTTTTTTTTTAGTAGAAAATGGCTTGAGACCCCTACTATTGCGGCCCACGGTCTTATAAGCCGCCACAATAATCCTCGCTAACTGAAGGGGGGGTTTTGGCATCGGGGAGCACCTGCAAAGCATTGGCTACCTGAAAGTTCACTGCATCTCCCTTGACATTAGCAAGTACGAGATCGCAAACTACATCAAAGGTGCCACATAGGCGCATACCCAATTCAACCGCAGCCGCGGGTCCGTGCTCATCCTGAACACGTTTAAGGACCGTAGGCAGGACAGTCATAGACGGAGTGCCGTAACACCTCGCATAGACTGCGCAAATGTTCTACCCCAGGTTTCACAGTCACCGATTTCAGGGGCCAAGTCTTTAGGTACGCTTATTGTCAGAATCCTGTGTTTCTCACCAGGAGACGTGTTAGGAAATACTGCTTCAGCTGGTCAAATTTTTCGGCAAGCCAGAAAGGAAAATCATCCTTATCCAAGGGACGCTTGCCCATCACAGCATTGACCATCACGGGACTGAGCTTCATGCCGCCCTGTCCTGCCGGAAGCGCCGCACCACCCGGGGCCCCGCCCGGGAGATTACGGGTAATGTATTGTACTAACGACCGAATAACGCTAATTGAGACTACATGTAGTCGTATTAGCTCAACAACGGTACAATTGCCGTGTTGAGGATGAGGAGTAAATCCAGCCAAAACAGGCCAATTTGCGCCCGGAATGGACAAAGGACCTAACGTCGGAGCTGTCAAAGAATGGGGGAGGGCACCACCAAACAAAACGCAATGCTGCCAAGTATCTATAGGTACTTCCTGTGCCATGTACGGCGTATATTCATTCGGTACAGGAGTGGGAGTGTATGTGTGGAACACACCTGAAGTTCAGTCCACAGCCGGGAAGGTCACCCACGAGTAAAATATCTCGTAAGGGTAAGCCAACTCTGCACTCACCACCAGTATTACGGCCATGCCATCCACGGGGACATTATACTGCTTCAAATGGTTGCACACCGCAATGCGACTATGCTGCGGAATGTCCACCGCGGCCATAACAACACAGAAAGTAAAAAGGACAAAGTAAACTTTGTAGCACAACTGGGTTGTAATCCAAGGAAACCGTTTCAGAAAGATTCAAGCTTGAAAAGACCTATTTCATAACAAGGTAGGTTTTTCCGACACCACCGCTTTCCGCAAACGACAGTGAAGGGGTTAAGGATTGAAAGACGAACTACTCAAGTGTCATGTAATAGGGACACCGGAAACATTGGGCGCCATGTAGCAGGAATCCTGTTCTCCTAAAGAACTGTGCATAGAGACCTGGAACCTCAGTAAGTTAGGGAATGCCAAAACTTACCTTAGTACCCAAAATCCCCTTACCTGACTAGCTACAGTGTCTCATTGGTCATTACAAACTCCCAATGCTTAGACAAACCAGAACATGGACTTAGATTACCTCAGGTAACGTGGAACACATGAACACTCTTTCGTTATACAACCATTTCAATTCAAAACAAGGAGTAAATGAGGACGCAAGCATATTTGAAATGTTTATTCACTAATGCAGGGTTCTCAAACGCAGTATCTTAGATAATACCAGCAGACATATTATAAGAAGCAAAATAATCAGCATAGTTACTAGTCCATAGAATACACAAGGTGACAACATGATAAAATGCTGACATGAATCCCTTCTCTAAGGCATCTGTAAGTAAAAGGAAGCGACCAGGCTTCATGGAGGTATGAATTACCCAGTGGCTTGTAAATACCAATGGCTAAATATTTAAAACAGTTTGTAAATTTCATAATTAAACCGTGGATAAGCCACGTCACAGCCGTGTTGTCTGCCACAGAGAATGGAAAATAATCCAAATTTCCAATGTGTGACATGGAAAAAGATGCATCTCTCATTGAAAGCAAACGTTGCTTTTCTGTCAAATTAAAAGGGGCAAAAAGAGAGGAGACATTCATGTAAGTCCAAGGCACTTTTCCGACTTTAAGCGTCTGTAGGGTCCATGCAAACTGCATAATGGAACACAATTGATTTTGACCATGGTATAACACAGACACCTTATCTTGTACAATATCAATATTACCCAATGTGTAAATGCGGGAAGAAAGCGTGTTAATGCTATTATCTACAACTGCAAGCACTTTCTCTAAGTTAGCTTGATCAATAGCCCTAAGGCGGGTAGCCGCTTCAATCTGTGATGTTTTCCAAATTTCATTATAAACAGCATATATCCATCTTTTCGATCTACCACTAGCCGGGCCTTTTATAAAATCATTTAAATCAACATCACCCGTCAGTTTAGAGAGATGCAGTTTCACTGATGCCAAGGTAGAATGTTGGAGCCAATTTTGACATAATTTGCCTATTGAATAAGTGGTGACAGAATGGTCAATCTCAAAACGGGGAGCGGCCCTTATTTGTTTGAAGCCATCAGCTAAACCCAGAAAACGATGTTGGCACGAATCAGCACTTATGTGCCACAACAGCCAACCTTTGGGATCCAAACTGGATATGTTAAAGGACGAGTTATGCAACAGAGTTTGCAATTCACTAATGGAAAATTTTGTGAAGTTACCCCAACCTGAATATCCTTCTAAATCAGGGATGGAAGGAGAATTCAATTTTTTAGAAGAAGCCAATCCAAAGTATGTTGTCTGAGAAATGGCAGAATTCAAAAATAACCTATGATTTGGGATGAGGCATGCCCGGTGCAAAGCCTCAGCGACTTGCACCTGCCAACTTTTAGAACCCCAAATTGATTTAAGGTCAATTGTTTCCTTCCACAACTCATAGCCTCCAACAGCTAACTGGTCGAGGAAGGACTTTGAATACAATAACTTAGTATCGGTAAGTCTAACCTTGGACATGGATTTTTCTGTCATTTTAAAATAAAAGGAAGCGGGATGAGACAGATTAAAGTCGGTAAAATAAGTGTACTTTTTCAAAAATGTACTTTAACTGCCTTGTAAAGGAGCCGGGCAATGCTCCCACTGTGTTTAATTTACAGTATTTCTTCTGGAACTAGTTTTGTGTAAAAAGTGGTTGCCAAAATGTTGGAAGCAATATAAATCACCATAATTAGCAGAATCTAAATATAAATCCTCAGCATCAAATGCAGCATAATACTTCAAATCAGAAAACAATGCCTCCAAGCCTGAACATCCCAATCATCAGAACGTATGTTTTGTTTTACTACATCCCCCATGTTAACTCTAAGCACATTACGGACATTAATGACTTCAGTAGGGCCATGGATTTGAAATTTAACAGGATCCCATACAATCCCATCTAGGACAGGCCAAGCAGTGATGTTAACAAATGTCAAGTCTCTTTTCAGTCTGTGTGCAGAATGTGAGGAGGAAAGGGGCGTCAATGTTCCATTTAGATGTCGAATGCATGTCCTCTCTTCAACGTAGTGTCCGTTGACCAACCGGAAAAAATAAAACACAAAACCAATTGACATCAAAAGGTAAATTGAAAAAAGCACCAGCCAAATATATGTCCAAGGAGGAATTAAAAAATGTTTTTTAAAGAAACTTGTATATACTGCAATCCGAGAGGGCTTTCCTGACGTGTGCAAGACAGTGTCAAATGAAAATCTGGATTCTGTGGCCAAACGGGTTTGTAAATCAGGCATCGATGAGTCAGTAGGGTAAGTGTAATCAATTTCATCAACGTTAGTACCAGGTAAAGTACTTAATAAAGGACTGGAAACTGTAGGCATCTCGATGGCCAACTCTGGCACAGGATTAGAAGCAGTGGCCAAAACAGAATTTCTCACAATCGAAGGACAGGAGACTGCCGGTGTCATACTAAGAAGAATCGGCCACTCTGTGTATCTTGACATTGTCAATTGAGATAAACCTGTTCTCCTTACGACCTGGAAGTGGTGGTAAAATGACTGTTCTTGTGCCCTTCACACCAAGCACAGGAACTGGAGCTCGGTAGGAGGGACCAAATTCTTTCTTGTTCGCGATCTTCTACCGAACCAGTTCTCCAACTTGGGGTAGCCAGCCAACTACCGGGATCTGCAACGCATCATCCGAAGTGGAGGGCAAATGTTCCTTTGCAAGACTGTCTCTTGTCTCTTGTAGAGTCTGTAAAACATTGCAATGTTCATCTACGTCAAAGGAGGTAGCGCTAGCCGCCGAGTCTAGACCGTCAAGGTCCGGTACAAACATCTTGATACCAAAGGGCATTTCGTATGGGGTCTGCCCACCCAGAGACCTTCTAGGGAGATTATTAAGAGCACGGTGCACGCCATTGAGAGGAGCCAGCCAGTTCCTGCCAGTGCCTATAACTCGGGCTGTCAAAGATTGCTTTAAGTCACGTTTCATTTGTTCTACCACACTATTACCCTCAGGTCTGTACAGAGAAGAAAACTTGACTTGGACCCCCATCGAAATCATGGCATCCTTATACGCCTTAGAGGCGAAAGCCGGACCCTGATCCGAATGGAAGGTACCAGAGGCAAAAATCCCTACAAAGACATGCAATCCCTGGTGACAGTCCGTGAATCAGCACTGCGGTGGGGCCAGACATAGCGTGTGCATGAATCAACTGCCGTCAAAACTTTCTCCACAGTGGAAAATCGCATTTCAGCCGATGTGTACAAGTGTGACTTGTAAGCAATAGGTACTGTGTATCCTTCGTTAAAAGCTAGGTAAGTGAAACCCACCGTCCCAGGGATGATTCTTATCACCAGGTTGATGTGGTTGTCACGAGTCAGTAAGTATTTAGAAGCGAGCAGATCAGCCTGCAAACACTGCAGGATAGTTAAGTGCTCAGGCAGCCAGCATGATTTGGAAAAAGTAGGTTGTATCAAAGCATACAAAGGCTTGATACGCTGGGCATAATCCGGAATGTATGTTCACCCGAAGTTCAAGAATCCCAGCAAAGACTGTAATTTTTTCAGAGTTGTAGGAGCGCGCAGTTGTGCACATTTCTCCAGGAAGTGAGGAGCCAATCCTCTACCTTCATTGTTGAGCTCGTAGCCCAGGAACAACACTGTATATTCTGCAATGTGCGATTTTGCAAAATTGAATTTGTAACCCATATCTGCAAAGCTACAAATTAAGCGATCAACTCGACACAGATGCTCCCAAAGTTCGTCGTCCGTGAGATAAATGTCATCCACATACGAGCAAGCATCAGGGTCGACTCTCTCTAAGAGAGAGACAATGCGGGCAGTAAAAATCCCAGGACTATTCTTATAGCCCATAGGTAAACGCCAAAATTGTTTTATGGACACCGCCGCAAGTAAAGGAGGTCCATTGGGAACTCAGACCATCCAAATGGTGGGCATAAAAACCGTTGGATATGTCAAGCGTGGTCTTAAACTGCTTACGCCCAAGACTATCCACTAATGCAGAGCTGTGAGTATTCTGTACTGCACAGGTACGGCAATGCGAGTTTAAATGCCGGTAATCCAAGACCAAACGGTACGAACCGTCAGGCTTGGTCACAGTAAAAAGAGGGTTATTCATTGGTGACACACATGTTTCGATCACTCCCTGATATTCTAATTGGTCAAGGATTTCCGCAACAGAAGCCTTAGCTTCACGTCTAATGGGATATTGAGGTTGCGGCTGAGGCTGAGACCGCAAAGGAATCTCGTGGCGTGGGGAAAATTTATCCCACCCACAATGTGTATGGTACAGAGCCAGCGCCAGAGCCTTAGCCCACTCTTCCGCAAAGTTCAGCGCATGCTCCTTCAAGACTGTGTGCGCACAACTAGGGAGGATTACCTCCTCCCCTCGCGGAGCTGCGAGCACAAAAGGTGGGGGCCAGTCAGCCTCCGCTAACAAAATGTCATAAGTAGTCGTAAGATCTTCCCACAATATCCCTTTTATGGTACGCTGTATGTCACCCTCTATCAAAAGGACAATTTCATAGAGTCTATCAGGGGGAGCAACTCTAGTATCAGCTGTTTCCACGACAACATAACGGTCAGTCGCTGTCATCTTCAGTAGTGGACGCAGGGCCTCTGGCACTATGGTAATCTCCGCCGCGCTGTCCAGCAAGGTCAGAGCCCATGTCAGATTCCGAAGCCGCGTTCCCTCTATCTGTGGCATATCTCGCTGTTAAAGCGGTGACTTTCTTCTTCTGAATCTGGGGTCTCTTTGGCGTAGAGTCGTCCTGGTTTCCTGCACCGTCTTTTGGGCAGGGCTGGCCGCGTCCCTGCTGGCCACCCCGACCCCTGCCGCCTCCTCCACCACCGGTCGCCAAGGCCGATGAATCCTGAAAAGAACGAGGAGAGCGTTGATCAGAAACCTGAAATCGATCAGGTGATTTAATCTTCGCGCGATTGCGCAAGTCATAAACACGTTCTGTGGGGGCAGGCACTGGAGACGCAGGACGAGACTCCTGTTTCTGTTGCTGTTGCTTTCCCTGTTTTTGTTTCCTAGGCCAATTTTGTTTTTTGGTCTTGGGCTGGACATCAGTCTCCGACTTCTGTCCTTTGGGTTGTGTTTTTTTGTTGTTGTAGAAAATGGCTTGAGACCCCTACTATTGCGGCCCACGGTCTTATAAGCCGCCACAATAATCCTCGCTAACTGAAGGGGGGGTTTCGGCATCGGGGAGCACCTGCAAAGCATTGGCAACCTGAAAGTTCACTGCATCTCCCTTGACATTAGCAAGTACGAGATCGCAAACTACATCAAAGGTGCCACATAGGCGCATTCCCAATTCAACCGCAGCCGCGGGTCCGTGCTCATCCTGAACACGTTTAATGACCGTAGGCAGGACAGTCATAGACGGAGTGCCGTAACACCTCGCATAGACTGCGCAAATGTTCTACCCCAGGTTTTGCAGTCACCGATTTCAGGGGCCAAGTCTTTAGGTAAGCTTATTGTCAGAATCCTGTGTTTCTCACCAGGAGACGTGTTAGGAAATACTGCTTCCAGCTGGTCAAATTTTTCGGCAAGCCAGAAAGGAAAATCATCCTTATCCAAGGGATGCTTGCCCATCACAGCATTGACCATCACGGGACTGAGCTTCATGCCGCCCTGTCCTGCCGGAAGCGCCGCACCACCCGGGGCCCCGCCCAGGAGATTACGGGTAATGTATTGTACTAACGACCGAATAACGCTAATTGAGACTACATGTAGTCGTCTTAGCTCAACAACGGTACAATTGCCGTGTTGAGGATGAGGAGTAAATCCAGCCAAAACAGGCCAATTTGCGCCCGGAATGGACAAAGGACCTAACCTCGGAGCTGTCAAAGAATGGGGGAGGGCACCACCAAACCAAACGCAATGCTGCCAAGTATCTATAGGTACTTCCTGTGCCCTGTACGGCGTATATTCATTCAGTACAGGAGTGGGAGTGTATGTGTGGAACACACCTGAAGTTCCGTCCACAGCCGGGAAGGTCACCCACGAGTAAAATATCTCGTAAGGGTAAGCCAACTCTGCACTCACCACCAGTATTACGGCCATGCAATCCACGGGGACATTATACTGCTTCAAATGGTTGCGCCCCGCAATGCGACTATGCTGCGGAATGTCCACCGTGGCCATAACGACACAGAAAGTAAAAAGGTCAAAGTAAACTTTGTAGCACAACTGGGTTGTAATCCAAGGAAACCGTTTCAGAAAGATTCAAGCTTGAAAAGACCTATTTCATAACAAGGTAGGTTTTTCCGACACCACCGCTTTCCGCAAACGACAGTGAAGGGGTTAAGGATTGAAAGACGAACTACTCAAGTGTCATGTAATAAGGACACCGGAAACGTTGGGCGCCATGTAGCAGGAATCCTGTTCTCCTAAAGAACTGTGCATAGAGACCTGGAACCTCAGTAAGTTAGGGAATGCCAAAACTTACCTTAGTACCCAAAATCCCCTTACCTGACTAGCTACAGTGTCTCATTGGTCATTACAAACTCCCAATGCTTAGACAAACCAGAACATGGACTTAGATTACCTCAGGTAACGTGGAACACATGAACACTCTTTCGTTATACAACCATTTCAATTCAAAACAAGGAGTAAATGAGGACGCAAGCATATTTGAAATGTTTATTCACTAATGCAGGGTTCTCAAACGCAGTATCTTAGATAATACAAGCAGACATATTATAAGAAGCAAAATAATCAGCATAGTTACTAGTCCATAGAATACACAAGGTGACAACATGATAAAATGCTGAAATGAATCGGGTTTAACAACACCTGATTCTCACCCTCCCTAACTAGCATATTATATTATATCTAAGAAGGTCTCATTGGGTTTTAGCAGGGCGGCCCCATACCTCAAGATCCTAGTGGTAAGGGATCAGATCATCTTCCACCAGCTCTCTGCATACAAAGCACCATCAAGTGTGTGTAGGTGCGCTGCGTGAAGTAATATAAAACGTGCCTAAAGCCAGAATTTGGCTGCCGCTGTATGTATGTTATGTCTAGGAAGGTGCGAAGATCAGACCTCACAACAACCACTGTGTCGAGTTATCCTTGAAGGCTTCAGCACTCAGTGTACAGATACAGTTCACTAAGCAAAGCTGATATCAGAGTAATAACATATTATTCTTGTGTGAATCCAAAGCGCTCTACTAGGCTCAAAGCTATAACAACAGTTTATCTGTCGTGTGCAAAAGCAGCAGTCAGGAAAAAATGGTGTTTAATCTTTTAATAAGCTCATGCTAACTTAACACAGCATATAGGCAATGTGTATCAATATGACAATACTTGGCAGGACTGCCCCCCCTCTCCAGTTGGGCGGGGTCCCATCAGCTCCACTTCATCGCTTGTGCTGCCCGGTGACAGAGAGGGAACACCCAACACATAACCTGAACATCACAGGGCCCTAGTGAGGGAGCGACTGTAGGGATAGCTGGCCCGCACAGACACCTTATGGGACAGCAAGCGCCCATGAGACATTCATTGTTGCGACACCCTCTGGCTTTTCCTGCATCACCTACATGAGGCAGAGACTTTCCTGAAGGTACAGCAAGTGCGGCTTACCTTGTAACATCAAGGCTTTGCCTGGCAGATGACTGTGTCAAATCACCTTAGATAGTTCCAGACTGCACTTCAAGGCAAGCCCTGCTTTCACTCACAATTACGAGCAACTGGGCGCCGAACTGTGGAACTCAGCCCCCTGAATATGTGTCCAGCCACCCAGCATACCGCCTGACATCCTGCGTACTGGTTGGGGGCTCCCTCCTCTCCCCCCTCCTATATGTACGATCTGAACTCATGATCCATTCAGTCATGACAGGCAGACGTGAAGGCCTCTGCTGGGGACACTACGGTCACGCCGCCACATATGCATTGGCGTGTACAATGGGGAAGCCAAACTTCACTTTGAGTCCAAGAGGGCTGACATAGCTGTCTGCGGAGAAGAGCAAGGGATTGATCAGATGAATGGTACTAATCAGCTGCCTACTGACGTGATGATAGCTGTGGTCACTGTGGCACGTAAGTAGTACTTTTGCTATCTGTGACATATGAGTGATAGTTGTACTATAAGCATTGAGTGTGGAATAAGTCTTCATCTGAGCAAGTGGTGGCTGTGCTGTTAGCGCCAGTTAGACATGTGGGTTAATGCACCTGTCTCTGGGTAAATGTCAGTCTGTACCCTGCCCTTATGTTGATGTGTTCTTGTAATTCTGGCGTGTGAGCTATTTACCTTAAGAGTTTTGGCTTGTGAGAGGAAAGGAACACAAAAGATTGAGATACAAGATACAATAGAAGAACCTGGTATTCTCTGATCCCAGGGCACCAGGGCCTAGGTTGCGAGAGCTCCAGTTATGATCGCAGGTTGCCAGTGTGATTGCTTCACTCAGTCAACAGTTGTCTAGGCACATCCAGGTCTGTGAACCACTAAGGTTATGAACCTTTTGAAATGCGTAAGGGATCTGATAAAGGGCTTTATTCCCGGATGTCTATGAGTAGAGCGATACCAGTAGTAGCTAGCTACTACTCTCC
This sequence comes from Lissotriton helveticus, assembly GCF_964261635.1. Classification (NCBI taxonomy): domain Eukaryota; kingdom Metazoa; phylum Chordata; class Amphibia; order Caudata; family Salamandridae; genus Lissotriton; species Lissotriton helveticus. The sequence goes on along the minus strand of NC_136067.1, from coordinate 888,326,088 downwards.
AATGATTGAGCTGTGGACGTACTGAAACACACATGCGTAAATGCACACATAACTTACTTCATATCCAGACTTCTTTTAAGTGGCTATTTTTTCCAGACCTTGGTTCTACCATGCCGTCATTTGGGTCTGGGAGGCAGCTGTAGACATCTGTTACAGTGACGTGTGTTATAGAGCCTTGCCGTTCCATACCAGACACATTATTATGATTTTACTGTTTTTGAGGACTTTTAACACTGTTGGTTACCATGAATGTAATGTGAAAACAAAATCGCAGAAAAATTTAATGTTTCTTGTTTCTTCTAATTATTCACGGAGTGCCGCAGTGCCGGATCAGTTTGTCCCGGACTTGGATAGGGTTGAACATGTTCGCATGGCCCCTAAAGCTGTGTTTAAGGATTGTGGTGATAATGTGTCGCCTCTCCCTGTATTTTAGCTTTGGGCCCCCTGGGCAGGCTGTGCACCATTTGTGTGGTGAGGCTGCTCTGAAGGAGTGATGCACTATTACAAGCTGACTTTGGGTCCCAAGAGCACATGTCTTTTCATTCCCAGGGAGTTGGTTGCTGCTGCTTAGAAGTAATTACAGGGCGCGACGCCTGGTTGTTGCCTTTGGGCCACCAGAGCAGGTTTTTTATCTGGTTGTGTTGGTAAGGTTGTGGAGCTGACTGACCCCTTTGTGCTGAGTTTAGGTCTAAGGGCACACAGTGAGGCATGCCCTGTAAATAATTAATTTGCTGTTTTTGAAAGATAAAGAATCACAGGCTTCAACACTGTTAAGTTGGTTTTGGGTTCCCAGAGCACATCACGTTTGTGCACGTCCCCACTGCTTTAATTGGGGGACCATGATGTTTGGTCATTTAATGATGGAACCACAAACAGTGTCATCATGTATGTGCATGTTTGCATTGTGCTGAGGTGATTTCCAGGTAATCATTCACGGAGCTCTCTGATGGATGTCACACGCGTTTTTTTCTTAGTGCCCAGATTGATCATGCAGTCTGTGTGTTCTCCTTTGTACTGCCGGTCACTGGTGTATTCAACTGTGTAATATAATAATAGAAGATTTAAGATGGTATATCCTTGAAAATATACAAGCTAGACCAGGATTATGCCCAGACAAAATCCGACGAAAGATGGAGGTATATTGGATTTTTTCTCTGGACACTACTATTACGGGATTAAATTGCGAAATTCCCTGGGAACAAGCTATCATTTAAACTACACCTTATACGGCTTTGCAAAGGCATATCTATCCTTATTAGACCTGAGATTCTCTAAATCACCACAAGATGGCAAGAGCCCTAGCACCCTTCTTTACCCAGATGTAAATGGAATGTATACCATCTTCAATTAAATAACTATATTATGTGAGTAATGGAGAGTCATCTTTACGTGCCCAAACCTCGAATAGTAACGTGCCATACGTTTTATATATGCCTTTTTTCGCCGTCATGTAGTTGGATATAGTCAATACAGATAGACACTAGCGAGCTAAGGCTCAATAAATATCTCTTCTATTCTGCACTTCTTTGTAAACGTTAGTTTTTTGGTGCATATCAACACAATACTCTTTCTCGTAGTCCCATTTAGAACTACTGTTAAAGGCCCATTGGCTGCTGCAATCATGTGACCGACCAGCAAAGAGTAAACAAGGATTACGACACCTGCAGACTCTTTACGACACGGTTTCACTTGTAGTTCGGCATTGGAACTACTGGTGTCTGTTTATTGGCCGTAGCTAGCCTTTGGCCTCCCTGCCTCCATCTAACACACCTGCCGCACTTCTCGTTTTGGCGGGCTATTTAAATAGGGCTAAACATCTAGCTGTTTTTACACATCATCATTATGAGGAGGGACGCCTTCCAGAACCCCAGTCCAAATCCGGCACGAACCGCGTATTAAGGTAAGTTAAGATCGCTGCCCCAGTATAGAAAACAGAAAATATGACGCTAAACAATCGTGACACCAGTCTGTCGGGTTTTTGTTTTCTAGCGCACCCGCTGAGAACAACTCATTTATTTATTCCATCTAAATTAAGAGCTGGCTCCATCTAGCGCTACAACAAGGAGGGACGCCTTTGAGATCCCCGACCGAACTCTGACATATGTTACTAATCAAGGTAATACATTATCCTTGTCTATACATCTATACGACGTACCCTAGGCGATATAACTATGACATCTGTTTCCTGGTTCTTGCATGTTTTCTAGCGCAACAGCCGACCATCACTTATCGTCTTAGCTGACCTCACACGTAGGACCTAATTACTGTATACTATGCAGTTCTATCAACAAGGTAATGCCAGTGTCTTAGTTCTAATATGTTAACCTAGAAGATAATCAATAATGCAGTAGGAATCCGTCTTAATACGGTAACCCCCTTTTTTACCAACATAGGGGACAACTGTTAGTTTCGTGTGGCGCCCTCCTGCTGTTACCCCAATTGGATATATACATCGATGCCATCACATCAGGTGACTATAAGTTGATGATATTTAGATATCTCTGATACACGTAATTGTACTACGTGGTCACATGCGTATCAGTTCTGTAGATTAGTCAGCTATCTAAAACACTCTATATATTCTACTCTATAGGCTGTACAAACATCTTACTGAGGTGGTTGAAGACCTATATGATTTTATTAATATCGCGGACCCAACGAGAATAAAAAATATTCAGTATATGCTAAGGTAAGATGTCAATATATGGATACCAGCATATAATAAGCATGATCTAGTTGGTATCTATCCCTTATATTTACTTATTTCTCTGTAGCGTTCCCCATCGCACTTACTGGACTCGATTCGTCTACTTCTTGCTTATGAAGCGCAGACATAAGAGATAACATTACCTCTATAAGGTAGTAACAGGTTCCATTTATAGTCCGCAACAAGGAACACTATTTTTCACTTAGTATGATTTAGATAAACACCATCAAATGTAAAATACATTCTACCTACCTGATAGTAATAATCAATGTACTTTGCTATAGGTACGTTTTTCAAACATTTAGAACTGGCAATATAACACCAGATTACTGTGACAACCATCGTGATTCTACTCTCTGATTCTGTGCTTTCTCTCCTGTTAAAATGCAGGGTATTCTTCATAACCCTAGAGGGCACTGAAAACAATTACCTATTAGTTGCATTACCTAACCAGAATATCCACCATAGAAGAGAGTTGCGCCCACCTTCTTTTGTAAGTAATCATCATAAATGGAAATTACAGTAACTTTGAGTTGCCAAATCCTGCAGCCCTTCTATGCAGCATGTATGGACTTCTATGAGAATAAGCTGTAGGCCCTGATGACGCTATCTCTGTATTCCCACTAAATCCTTTTCTCCTCCTTTCCTCCACCCTGTACTCCTAATACATATATTTCTTGAGGAAGTTAACCCCTTTTTTTCGACCCTATTTTTTTCATTTTTGGTTTTCATCGTACATACTTACCATGTAGAACCTATAAATGAGTTCTATCTTTAATAGTTTAATCACTATCTTCTGTGAAGTATATTTTAATAACACTTGTTCTAAATACTAGAAAACAAGAATATATTTTCTACACAATTAGTGGCCAGTAGAAGAAAAGTATCAAACACTTATGTATCTAACTATATCAATTAGGCATGTCCTATATACTGCTGTTTCAAACCAACCAATGGCAAGTAGAACAAAGAACTACTAAGTTTATGTAGATACAAGTACTCCCTATGTGCATATGTAAATAGTATTATGCCTATGTAAATACAACTGCTCCCTATGTATATATGTAAATAGTATTATGGTAATATATGTGATATGCGATCTTTTTGTATATAAACGAGACCTAGGCCCTAGGAAGCAGTCTATAAATAATCCTATTAATATGCATAATGTATGACACGGTTTTTTATATGTCTTTCAGTGTTATGTATATGTCTTATTGCAAATGACGGACTCCTGAAGAAGGCAAATGCCGAAACGCGCGTAGAGACTCCACCCACCGCTTTGCTTACTCCAATAGCCCTGTGTACCATCACTGTCATTTGAATATTTGGTTTCTTTTGCTGTTTTGTATTAATTTTTTCATTCATGTGTCTTTATTGATTAGCTGTTTTTTTGCACAACTGTTATATTCACATATGTCTGTCAGTTTATATTAATATGAATAGAGAAATATGAAATATGTATCAAATCACAAGAAAATTATCAAAATAAAACAAAAATATATTTTTACATAATCATTATAGTTATCACCTTTGTGTATGCATGATTGTATCTAGTCACTTGTCATAGTAGTTTCCTAGATTGGTTTTGGCTCATTTAATCAGCTCACTATTAGGTACGTTACCAATATAATTCTAAATATTCCCTACATATAGTGAGTTCACCATTAGTAGGGGTCCCCTTCTTTCTAAACTGTATTCAACTGTGTAGCCTTGGACCGTGTCATGTATGTGCATGTAACTTGCATGATCAAGGTAACTATTAGCGGTGATACTACGTATCTTTGGGACCTCTTTCAAGTGCTCGCTGTCCTTTTTCCCCAGCATCCCCCCCCCCCCCCCGGACAGCAATCTGAGGGATAGCCCGGGCACCACAAGCTCTAGCTTTGCCACTGATTGTGTGTCTTCTGCTTCCTCGCCTTAAGTGCGCCGGGTATGGCCAGACGTGGGTCCAGTCCTCTCCATGCCACTGGAATCAAGCAATCGTGGCTGATGAGGGGTTAAACCCCAAAACCGGTCCTAGGATGCTTGTTTCAAGTCCAGGGAGGACCTGGCCTGGCAGTTCAGGCTGGACTGTTCCCATTGGGTGCAGGGTCAAGATTGACTTGGATATGGTTGGGATCAAACTGGAATAGCATGTTGAGTAAAAAAAAAAACGATGGATTTAGGCCCAGATATCTGTACTGGGGTGAATGTATGACATTGTTCTGCATTCTGTTCATCAATTTTTCTTTTTTATTTGTACTGCAGAAGATTTTGCATTTAATTCTAGTCTCATTTTTTTTTTTTTGGTTTTTAGAAGACCTTTATTATGCAGAAGATGTACAACATATAAAGCAATTTCATCGGCCCACTGGGGCTAGCCGAATAGTAAACAAGCAGGTAAACCTTCAATTGTGTGACACAGCCATTTAGCCGGCAACCCGGGGGTCCGGCGGCGAATCTCTTGTAAAGGCAAACACAGTCTTCTGTTAACTAATTGCATAAGCGGCAGATCTTGTGATTTTGTCTTATTTTGTCATGAGTAGCCATACAATGTTTACCCAGCATTAGTGCCGCGTTATCTATCCCCCTAAGTCCCCACAAGTATCTCAATAGGCAGTTGTAATTAGCCGGTGGTAGGGGGGGGATTAGCAATAGGTGTTTCACCAGTTCCGTATCCATAATGCTGTCCGTGAATAGGTAAGGTTTCTGCTGGTATAGCTCACTGAGGCACAGTAGCAGGCGAGTGTGTGTGGCAGGGTTTGCCTGCAGCCATTCCGGTTCAAGGTTCAGATGGCCAGCATTGTGTTGCCTGCTTGTCTTCCCTATGTTGGTAAAGGGTGGTTGCGGATGGCGCGTTGGTGGTTAATACTCCGCGCCGCATGCCAGTAACTAACACGGGCGAGGGTGAGTGCAAGTCCGCGTCTCGCTCAGCGCGCGAGCGTCATCATGGCTCTGCAAATGAGGAGTGCATGAGGTCGATAAAACACCGCTTCCTGTGAGGAACATAGCGTATTTAGTGTCCACAATGTAGTGAAGAGGTAGGTCTGGTCGGGGAACTTGACCAGCGAACGAACTGTTCCCAAAGCCTATACAATGGCAGGGAAAACCTAGGGTAGAGGGAGAGGGGAGGGAGGGAGAAAGGGAGAGATCATCTCGGGGTCTCACTTGTGGCAGCAGGTGCGGGGCGGGGCATGGCAGGTCATCCAGCAGCGTGAAGTGTGTGTCGAGGCGGTGGGGGGGGGGGGGTTGTGGCACTCAAGCCGGGGCTGGCAGGCGCTGCCTGTGTGGTATAGTCAGGGGGCAGAGCAGCGCAGCTCGGGGTGGTTGCACCAGTTGTTGGCGTGGTGGTCGTCCTCCTATGGGGGGAGGAAGAGGGGGGGAGGCAGCTCCCCGGCAGCATCAGCAATCAGCGCAGGCAGATTGGGGCTGGGGCAGCAGTGGATGTGTAGCGCCGCGTGGGCGTCTGGTGCAGGGCCGAGAGCAGTGTATATCTGCATCTGGTATTGTAGGATGTGAGGTCTAAAGTGGTGAGGGGGCGGGGGAGAGGGGGGCAGCAGAGCCGTTTCCGTTCCCAGGGGTGTTGTGTATTGTAGGGACCATGGAGCCTGTAGTCTCATGTGATCCCTTGGTCCCTGCAAGTGCGCTGGAAAGCTTTGAGGAGATCGTCCCATAGTTGGGCGATAGGGAACTTGCGAAGCCCCGCCGTTTCCTCCCGTTGGAGCACTGTGCTCTCCGCTCTTGCCCAATTGGTAAAGGAGGCGCGCCAGTGCCGAGCGTGGGGGGGGGTTGTGGCTTTCCAGTGCTTGGTAATCAAGCGTTTGGCCGTTATAAGCCCCATGTCCCAGAAGCGCGTCCGTACTTTATTAGATTTCGTGCGCTTGTACAGCCCCAGGATACACGTCTCCCACGTGTGTGGTAATTGCTCACCAGTGCTGCGAGCAAGTAGTGTAGTGACCTCTTCCCAGTACGTGTGTATGTCAGGGCAGTGCCACAGCATGTGCAGTAAGTCTGCACCAATCAGAGAGCAGCGTGAGCAAGCGGAGTCAGTGGTTGCAAAGTATCTATTTATCTTGTCGGGTGTGAGGTAAGCACGATGCAAGATGTAAAATTGGATAACTTTGAAGCGGGGGTTGCGTGGGATATATGTCGGTCCGGCTAAGATCATCGCCCATTCTCTATCAGTCCAGGCCTGTCCCCTATCGGTTGCCCACTTTTCCCGTGGCGGCAACGTGGATGGTTGTGAGTGTGTCTGTAGAGCCTGCGCCAGCCAATGGATGACATGTGAGCCATTACCCATAACATGGAGATATTGCATGAAGCTGTGCATCGGCAGTTCTTCAGTCATGTCGCCCCAAGAAGTCGTAAGCGTGCGTAAGAGAGTCGCATGTAGCAAGAACTGGCCAGCTGGGATTTCCGTGCTGTCAGCCAGTTCCGCAAAGGTGAGTAGTGTACCGTCAGTATACAGGTCTCCTAGTGTGTCGACTCCTGCCTGCGTCCAGCTAGCCAGGCGGGCCGTAGTCAGCGCGTCCGTTGGTCCCGGTGTGCCCAGAATGGGTAGTGCCGGAGCATATGGCGTCGTTGCCCGTGTGAGTTGCAGACACCGCAGGAAGCATCTGCGCGCCATAGCTAGGTGTAACTGTGTGGGACAGGGGGTGCGGGTCATCGGGTGAAACAGCCTGCAGATTTGCGTGTGCGTCCAGGCAGCAGTATCTGAGGCAGTGTCTTCGAGATGTTTGCCACTGAGCCATCCCGTCACCCATTGCATCTGTGCTGAGAGGTAATACAGTGCCATGTTAGGAACCGCCAGGCCGCCCGAGTCCGTGGGCATGTAAAGTTTCGTCAGCGCCACGCGGGGCCTGCCCGCATTCCAGATGAGGTTGCGCAGCATAATCTCCAGATCCCGAAATATTCTATTCGGTACGTACGTGGGTATGTTGGCAAAATAGTACAACAGCCTAGGCAGTACTGTCATTTTAGTGAGAGCTACACGGCTCGGTACGTTGAGGGGCAGGGTGTTCCAGAATTTGATCTGCGCTCGAACTGAGGCGATGGCCCTCAGGAGGTTCCCCTCCAGGATATCTGTTGGATTCCGGTATATTCGTATCCCCAGGTAACGGAACATAGTGGGATGCCACTGCAGCCGGCCCCCGCCCAGGCGCACATCGCACTCGGGCGTGTCCGGGCTAAAGGAAAAAGCCCCCGATTTGGACCAGTTGACCCGCAATCCTGACATTTCTTCGAAGATCCGAAAGACGTCAGTTAGGGAGGCAGGGATGTCAGTTATGTCTCTGACATACAGCAATAGGTCGTCCGCGTACAATGACACTGTGTGTAGGCCATCCACTAGTGGAATCCCCCATTCAGCTCCCCGGGCCCTTAGGGTTGTAGCCAGGGGTTCCATGGCTAGGGAGAACAGTAGGGGCGACAGGGGGCTTCCCTGTCTGGTGCCTCTCCGTACCCGAATGGCGTCCGAGAGCAGCGCACCCGTGCGGACCCGGACTGTTGGTTTGTCCAACAACAGGCCCACCATTGCTTCATAGCAGCCCCCCAGTTGAAACTTTTCCAGTACTGCTCCCAGGTACGGCCACTCTATCGAGTCGAAGGCCTTCTCGAGATCTAAGATCAGGCATCCTGCTCGGGCCACTGCCGGGTAGCATATTCCTGTATCCGGAAAAGGCGGCGGATATTGTGAGAGGTGTGGCGAGTCGGGACAAAGCCGTTCTGGTCCTGATGCACTAGTCGGGGCACGTGAGGGGCCAGTCTCCGGGCGAGTGTGGAGGCCAATATTTTGTAGTCCGTATTTAGGAGTGCCAGGGGGCGATAAGAGCCCACCCGCGTGCAGTCCTTGTCCGGTTTGGGGATGGAGATCAGGGTCGCCTCATTCAGTGTGGAGGGCAAGGCTGCGTCCTCCGTTGCTGCAGCGTACATTCTCAGAAGTTCTGGGATAAGTATGTCCGAGCCTGCCTTATAAAATTCAGCCGGGAGCCCGTCTGGGCCTGGGGATTTGCCATTAGATAGGCTAAAGATTGCTTCGCGCACCTCATCAGGTTCAAGCGAGGCACCCAGGTCGTCCTGTTGTGCAGCGGTTAGCTGTGGCATCACCAGAGGGGAGAGGTAGTCAGTAATGTCCAGGCGTGTGCGTTGTAGGCGAGAACGGTAAAGTGCTTCATAATGACCGGTGAATGCGTCATGAATCTGGTGTTGCGAGTATAATAGGCCCTCTCCATCCACGTGAATTGCCACCACTGGGGCCGAGCGGGTCTCCTGTGAGATCAGCCAGGCCAGCAGCTTACCAGGTCTATCCCTCAGGTGATGCGTCCTCGCCGAATGCTCCGCATAGTTAATGTCGCGAAGTCGCTCCAGCAGGCACGCGTGTTCTGCGCGTGCCCCTGCAGCGAGTCAGCACTGCCGTCAATGGCCTCCCCCTCCCTGTCAAGCAAGTCGGATTCAAGTCTGGTCAGATCACTTTCCAGTTGTTGTCTCATTTGGCCCTGTGTCCTCAGGCAGTGTCCCCGGATCACAACCTTGAAGGCATCCCACTCCACCTGGGGGGTAGATGCCGTGCCCGTATTGTCTTCAAAGTACTGGGAAGTGCGTGTAAGGAGAGAATCTCGGAAGGCCGCGTCGAGCAGGAGCGCTGGCTGTAATCGCCAGGTGGGTATGGGAGGACGAGGACGGTTCCAAGCCATAGTTAAGAAGTGTGGGTTGTGATCTGAGTGCGTGCGGCCCATGTACAGCGTATCGGTCACAAGGGGCAGGAGTCCAGTGGACGCCATAAATCTATCTAGGCGGACATGCAAGTCATGGGCGCCAGAGTAATAGGAGTAGACCCGTGTCCCAGGGTTGTGCGATCTCCAAACATCGTGGAGTCCCCACTGCTCCGCCCACTCCAGCAGCGCCTTCGTGGCACCGCGTGTCGGTGCACCCATGGGGGGTGGAGAGGAGCGGTCCAATGTTATGTCTAGTGTACAATTGTAGTCACCACCCAATAGCCAAGGGGCTGCATGCCAGGTTGCCATCATCGTGGAAAGGTGCGCCAGGAAGTTCCCCTGATCAATGTTTGGGGCATACAGTGATACCAGCACCACCTGTTGTCCGTCTAGCCTGCCCTGTACCGCAACAAACCTCCCCTCCTGATCTATCATAGAGTCTGTAACTGTCCAGGGGATCCCCGGTCGGACCCATATCAGTGCGCCGCGGGCATATGAGGAGTAGGATGTGGCATAGAGTTGTCCGCGCCATTTGCGGTGTAGTGCTAGGACCTCTGTCGCGTTCAAGTGCGTTTCCTGCAGCAGTGCGATGCCAATCTTGTGTCGTTTTAGGTATGAGTGAATCTGATAACGCCTAGCCGGTGTGTGCATTCCCCTGATGTTCCAAGTACATATTCTTATCTCAGCCATAGCTTCCGTTTACGCAAGTCCCATCAACCCCCCCCCGTGAGTCAGTTTCACAAGCAGTGCATCCCGCCGGGCCCCGGGTCCCGCCCCCAGTTCAATGCTGCTCAAAGAGCTCAGTACATAATGTAGTGATCTCCAGTGGTGGAAAAGGGTAGGGGGAGGGGGAGAAACATTCAGCCACAACATGGCAACACAACTTAAAATGCCAAAAGGTCGGCTACACAACATGTCGCCGTCCAAACGCTCAAATGAGCTCGTAAACTATACAGTTCTAGGGGGTATCATGTGGTGTATGCTAGAACAATAGGAAATACAATGGAGTCCGTAGGGTGCGTGGTCTCCCTCCCGGGCTGGGCAAAGAGGCCGTTGCTGCCTGGCTGGCACATGAGCCCAGTCTCGCAGTGCAAAGCGAGCATCGTTCCCAGTCGTCAAGTGGAGGGAGCGAGGCGTCCGGGAGGGGAGCTACCTTCTCCGGGCGGCCCAAGCAGTGGCAGTTGGCATGGACAATGTTACAGAGCAAGTGTCTATGTCGTGGCAATGGGCGGTCTGGCCGCATACATACAGAAATCACAGTACCTGGTTGGAGTCCAGAGTTCCAGGGCGATCGAGGTCTAGCAGTGTATAGCCGCATAGGACGCCGCTTGTGTACGGGGGTCCATGAAGTGCCCATGTAGTCATGGTCGTCTGGATGCGTTGAAAGAGGAATCTACTCGGATCTGGTCAGCCAAATAAGTCAGCAGTTTGAGGAGTGACGTCTGGAAGATCATCCGTGCGTTGGGAGTCCGACAAGCCATAGATTGCCTCATCATCGCTCTGGAGAGGCGTCGGGCTGGCATTCGGGGCAGGGGACAGTGCCGGAGTGCCGCTGATTTCCACTACACTGCGGAGAGCGTCTCGTTGTCCTTGTAGCATCTCGTGTGTAGACGGGGAATGCGCCGGTGACTCCCAGGCTCGAGGAGGCGTGGGAGCCCTGCGCCTGCGGCGTCGTCTCGTTCCCCGTGTGCGTTCCATGGTAGCAGTCCCCTGTGCTCACCTGGGCACATCCGGCATGTTCTCATCAAGCCAGGCCTCAACTTCGTCGGGGTTCGTGAAAAAGTGGGTCTTGTCCTTCGCCACCACCCGCAGCTTGGCAGGGAAGAGCAGTGAGTACGTAAGTCCTGCTTGCCGTAGCCGTCTTTTCACCTCCAAAAAGGAGTGTCTTTGTCTTTGCACTAGCACAGTGTAGTCTGGGAAGAACATGACCGTGGCGTTGTCGATTCTGACCTCGCCCAACTTCCTGGCCTCTCGCAGAATTGCGTCTCGGTCCCTGTAGTTCAGGACTCGCAAGATGATAGGCCTGGGGTTCGAGCCAGCAGAGAGGGGTTTCGTTGGCACTCGGTGGGCACGTTCCACCACAAAGTGGGGCGACAGTGTGTCGTCCGGCAGCAGCTCTCGCAGCCAATCCTCCACCCTTTGCGTAGGGTCCATCCCTTCCCATTTCTCCGGGATACCCACCAGGCGGATGTTGTTTCTCCTTGCCCGCCCTTCTGCATCCTCCGCACGGCCTTCCAAGAATTCCACGCGGTTAAGGAGGTCTTGTATGTGTTTGTCCGACTGGGTCACTGTCGGTTCCAGCGACGCCATCTTGCCTTCCAGCGTTGTGGTGCGTTCCTGCAGTTTCTTGTGGTCTGCCCGGAGATGAGTCAGGTCTATTGCCACGCTGTCGATTTTGGTTTCCAAGGAGGTGCGTGTCTGCTGTAGGGACTCTTCCATCCTCTCCATAGCCGCCATTACCGTGTCCAGCCTCGACGCCACGTGGTCGGCGTCCATCTTAGAGGTCATTTTCGTCGTCTTACCCTTCACCGATGCACTCCCCGTTCCAGTGCGTGTCATTACTAAGCATGGGCGGATTTTGCGGATTGGCAATCCGCGAACTTGCGTATTTACGGATTCGCAATCCGCGAAGATCCGCGAACTCTAGCGGATTTGCGGATTTTTCCGTTTTTTGTGTTGGCGCGTGTTCGCGCCGATTTTGGGACAAGTTCGCAATTGCGAACTTACTTTTCGGCTTGCAACGGCCGCGACTATGTTGTTTCTACGTCTGGTTTATCATCACAGGTTCACAGCACCCTCTGTTTCACCACTGCCACCCTCTGGGACACCCATGCCACCCTCTAGTACATCCTCACAGGCACCTATTAGGTTTATTTATTACTGTAGATTATGGTGGTTGAAAAAAGCTAGCACACCTGCCCTTCTTCAACTGCCATCAATTAATTTGTGTTTCATTAATGTGTCAGTAATTTTGAAAGTTCCAGTCTGGCTGGCACCTGCTTCCTTCCTTATCTGTAATTTGCTTTTTGTTGCAGTGAAATTTTTTTTTTACAGGACCTTTATGGTGCTATTCTATGAGCCTGCTGTTTGGGTCATAGCAGGGTCATAGAATTGTTGCAAACTCTGGAGGGGCCCATCAGGAAGCACTACCTTGAATGTTACTAATGTTAAGTTTGAACTTTTGCACCTGCTCATTGCTTTCATTTTAGCTAAAATCGTTTTTTTTGCAATTTCGCGCGTTATTTGGGGCGCGAATCCGTGCGAGATCGATTTCGGTAGCCGCGAATACGTGCGAATACAAAATTGTTTTTGTTGCGACGTGTATGTTCGCGTGATCTTGCGCGTGTTCGCGAGGCGCTTCTAGCTATTCGTTTGCCAAGTTACCCTATCGCTCGTACACGGGCGCGGCCATCTTGTTGGCGTGACGTAATTCCGTTTCCGCCCGCTATGTGTAATCTCGCAAAGTGTGCTGCTCGCTAGTACAATTTCGCGCGTACTCGCAAGGAAAATCTCGCGCGAACTTACCCACGCGGTCGTGAACGGGCGCGGCCATCTTGTTTCTCATTCATTGCTATGGTTCTGGGCATGCTTTCTGTATCCTCTCTCAATCTCTGCCATCCTTTGCTTGTTTGAAGTTTTTTTGATCTAATTTTACTTATTATCTAACCCTCTATTTTTCTAGCTCTATATTTTTGTGTTTTCTGCAGCTTTTATTTACTTTTAAACTACTTTTTTAAACTCTTTTCTTTTCTTCTTCACTATTCTATTTCTTCTTTATCATTTAAGTTTATTTCTGCCCAGACCATGGTAACGGGAGCCGGGAAGCACCCTGAGAAGGGGAAGGGTCCCGCACCCCGTGCCCGGCTCCCGTGCGGGCGTTTAAGGGGGGAGCAAGTGGTCCCGAGGGAGATCTTCAGCGCGGAGGAAGTGGCGGCACTGATCTTCCATGTCCAGCGCCGCCTCCCCAAGACGATCCTGGGAGGCGGCAAGATCGCGACCAGCTATGGCATCCGGGAGCGCCGCCAGCGGTGGGAGAAGGTGTGCCGGGCCATGTACAAGATCTCTGGGGTCCGGCGCACATATAACCAGGCCACCCACCGCTGGACCGATGTCATGGACCGGGAGCGGGACTTGCTGGACGCGCTCGGCGTAGAGGTCCCCGGGCTTGGTGAGTAGTAGTAGTAGTACATTTACTACTCTGTTTTATCCTGCTCTGTTATTTGCAAATCTTTGTTCTTTACCAAGAGCAATAATGCTGCCGATTACATTGAGGTAAATTATATTTCAAAATCTTCTATGCATTTCATTTTCAGGTGCACTGCTCTCCTTCTCAGTAGCCTTGCTTGCTACTATGCTTCTTTGTTTTGTATGTTGTGTTCAGAAGCATTTCATTGGCCTGAGAAATTATGTATGAGTGTACTGTAAAGAAAAGAACTGCGTAATGCTAGACAGTAAGGGTCATATTTTCAATTACCGGCGCATCCCTGCAAAGTAGCAGGGATGCGGCAGTAATTGTGTGCCATGCCACCACCACCCATTGGCCCAAAACGTCACAGAAGCCTTACGCATCTGTGCCGTAAAGGCAGCGCATTGCTGGAGTTGCGTGCCAACGATGGCGCAGCTCCAGCAATGCTCTGGGGTACCCTATCTCCCCAATGCTGCATCAAGCCGTACGTCGGCTTCAAGCGCGCAGGGTTTGAGTCATGCATCATTGTCCTAAAAATGACTGATTGACATCTTGTAGATTTCCCTCAGCCACTTTTAGGATTCGTTCCTGCGCAGGTACGCCCTCCCTTGCGCCGGAACGCCCCCTGATGGCGCAGGGCTTTACAACGTGATGCATCGCCCATATGCCCATATGTGTTTTTTTTTTTAATATATACGCCGCACCAACACCATGGCGAGTCTTTTGTTCTGCCGCTGCGTCAGAAAAGGCACGCAACAATGGAGGAAAATCAGCCGCAACTTCCGCAAGGGACTTATAAATCAGCCCCAACAGACTGAAGTCCAGTGTCCTTCCTTTAGACAGTCACATGGCTATCAGAAGAAATAGTGGCGGTGGTGGCGGGTGGATTGATAGTTTGAGTATTCACTGATCTGCAAGCAGGATGGACTTTGTCTGTCACGTGTTGCGCACTACTGCCTGCAGTGCCAGGCCTAGGCAAACCTCTTTAGTAGTCTGTTTATTGAGTTACATAGGAACTTTCTAAGTCAACGTTCCGCAAATCAGGCAATACGAATAATGTAGTATACCACATGAGATAGATCCCGTGGAATAGTTGTCTATCTATTTGCTATTTTTCCAAAATATGTTGTTATTGTTCTTTTGAAATGTTTGATTTGGTTGAAAAATCTCATCCATGTTTTATGGTTTTTCTTTCTTTCATGTTGTACATCAGCTCCCCCCAAGGGCAAGAGGACACAGGAGGAGGGTGCTGAGGATGCAGGCCAGGATCGGGCAGGCGAGGGCTCCTTTGCTGGCCCCAGTAAGTTTACATTTTAATAAACAGTACCTATTTTTTCCTAGCGTTCCTCATTCGATTTTTTCTAAATCGTCTTTGATCTTCTTGTAGACTGGATATAAATTCTTATCCTGCCTCGAATATGACTCCCTGTGGTATTACTAGACTATTCTTATTAGTCTGTCTGTGTAGCTAACTAAGATTGGACATTTGGCAATTCCATTGGACTCCCATTATATTCAGCAATACCTCTATGCACTGTCTCCTTACTGACTAGATAGTGTGGCAGAGTCATTCAGCTCCCGAAGTCACCGATTATAGATCCCCAATGATCTCTAGATTATCGTACGCAGGACAAGAGAGTAGTACCGAGTCACAGCACAGTCAAGAAGTGTCAGAGGCACTCATGCTTGCAAAAATTCCAAAACCTTTAGCTCATCCACTCTAGTCTAGAGGAACAAAAACCACAGAGTCTATTTAAGTGTAAAAGCTTTATTAAAAGTAAACACATTTATTAAAATCTACTTTGTCATAAAACTATTTAACTGTAAACGGAAAAGTGGTTAGTGCTGACGATTAATTGGACACATTTCTTGTGGTCGAGCCGAACTCTCACCTAGTTTGAACTTGATCCTGGTCGTGTTCTTAGGACTCAGGAGTCAAGCTTCTGTCTGTTAGGAGAAAAAGTGGTGCGTGTTAAAAATCAAAAGCAAGCATTCATCAGTTGTGCATAAAAGTGCAGCAAGACAACAGCCTTCCCTGGAAAATGGGACATTTTTACTATGGAGTAGACAGTCACAAATTATTACATTGTATTCTGTTTTTTTAACATTTCTCCTAGACCAAATATTATATAGTAGTGAGTGGTGTATTCTAACTTTCTTAAATGTACTTTGTAGGTGTAACATCTGGTGACGGGGCCAGCGCGGAGGTGGCTGTGTTGGACTTGGACTCGGAGGCCTCTGGGGAGGAGGCGGCGTTAGAAGAGCTGGTGGCCGTTCCTGTGGGGGATCAAACGGTGGTGGCGGAAACAGGTAAGCTATATATTCCTTACTTATTGAGATTGAAGACTGCATAGTGTGCTTTCTGCACGGGTGTATTACAATTACAAATCAACCAGGTAGTAGCCTCCTCGAAATGTACTTCGACTTAGCTGTGAAGTTTTTGGTGAGAAGAATCCCAATAAGTTCTTAGACGAACGTGATGGATGGGATGAACGAAAAGCGAAAGAAGGGTGTAAGTAAGTGGGACGCGAACTTGTATGATGGCTGGCAAAGAAGAACGATATGTGTTTGCTTGGACCCAGAGGAGGCTGGGAAGGAAAGAATATGGTATGGTGCATGGCTGGGTCAATGATGAAGCAAGGATGGGTGGAAGGACAGCAGCCTGGGTGGGTGAAACAGAAACTGTATGTGTGCGTATACTTTGAATGAATGGATGCCTGGAGCATGGTATTCTCTGACTCTTACATAGCAAATGTGTATCTAGAGAGAGTAGATGGTCGCCAGGTGAAGTAAGTGTTACCTTGAAGAGCATGTACCACCGCACCCGCACGTCCGTCCCAGTGCAGGGAAGGCAAGGAAAAGAAATTGTAAATGTGTCCAATACTACCATGAATAGTAGCAGTACTTTGTATTGCGTTTGCATTCACAGCATATATCTGGTTATTACGGTGGACACTCCGTACCTCTCTTAATAACTTTAGTTTACTTGTAGTACGTCATTCATGTGTGGGTGTATCACTGTGTTCACTCAATATTAAGCAAAGCACCTAAAGTCATCTCATCTGTCATTAAATACGTCCCATGTGAAGTGATAGATAATCAAATTAGTTAGCTTCTTCAGTTTCCTTTTCTAGTACTCATTTGCACTGTAGGGTGAAAGGTAAATTAATTAAGCAGTAGCCCTTGTAACAGAGTATTCTCAGTGCCACCCGTAATAGAAAAGTAATAGCTTCACCACCTGCATGTACTGGACCGGTACAGTAACGCAAGTCTGTCTCCATCATCATGGTGTGCAACTTTTTTTCTCGGGTGCAACTTCACTGTGCTGTGTCCATGTCATTCTGCCGGCTTGCATAAGATAACGTACCCATTTCCCTAAACAAGAGAGAAGAAGAAGAATAAGACTGGTGTACTGTCATAGTCGACTGTAATGGAAGTCCATAGTGGTCGTAGAATTAGTTCATTAAACTACCACTACTGTTAGAGCAAGGATGCAGAAGTGGGAGGTTACATAGATACTGTCCTCAATAGTTATGTACTGTGCTTTCAATTTGCTTCTTGTACTCTGTGACCCAACTTTCGGCTCAATCACTTTGTGTTATTAATAAGGAGCATTGGTTACAGACTATGTCTTTCTTTCTTCATATAGTTGCTCCTTCCAAATCAACAACAAGGAGGGAGCAGGCTAGATTGGCCCGGCAACGGAGGCTGGAGGCCACAGTCGCCGAGTATCGGCGGCTGGTGGCCCTGGAGGAGGAGGAGGACACGCAGTCGAGCGGGGCAACATCTTCGACTGTGACCACTGCATCCTCCTCCGTGACTAAACCAGCGGGACCGAGCCGGGCTAAAAAAGCCGACCGCCACCGCCAAGCACCCGAAATACCAGCTGCCCCCCACAGGAGCTGCAAGGAACGCCAACGCCGCCTACGAGTCCGCATGTCCAACCTGGAGCAGGAGGTCCTGAGGTATAAGACCTTGGTTAAGGGCCTCCGCTCCGAGCTTGCCACCCTCCGCAAGGAGTATGATGCCCATGCCGCATCATGCACCAGCACCAGCACCCTCCAGTAGTGGAGTGTCCCTTGCCCTTTTTTTATAGACTTTTGGGGGGTGGGATTTGGGAGTTGGGATCGTTTTGGGACGTTTCAGAGACAATCGTTGGGGTTAGGGTGGGTGAGGGAGATTATTTTGTTAGGGATAAATAAATATATTTTTCAACTTTATCTGACCATACCTGTTTTTTACTGCTTTTCAGTCTGGTGGGTGGGGGGCGGGGGTGTAACAGTAACTTTGTTTTCCTGAACAGTCGTAGGACTTTAGTAGTACAACCGTCAATCTCTTGTCTACTCCGAAATAATACTCCATTATACTACCTCCCACCAAACGCTTATCTTACCTGTAATTTGTGTTAGAAATTAGGGCTAGGCCCAGGGCTGGCTCCAGGTGAAATGGGGATTAATGTTGTCATTCCTGGGCGGGTGACATTTCCTCATTGCGGTGTTACTAGTGGTGTGACACAGTGGCAGTTGCATGCCTATGGAAAAAAAGAAAACGAAACCTTGTTTGTACTCCTTACTGTAGCATTACAACGGTTACGGTACGATCGAGAAAATAGCAGGTGACAGTACACTAGAACAGTGCCATAATGTAGCCTAACAAATGGTAAAGTATTGCAAGTATAACTAGTACTTGCGTTGAATTTATTTGACATTGGCTACTACTACTAGAAGATATAGTACTGAAGCTGAGTAAGTCTAGAAGATATCCTCGTATTCCTTCACCAGCCTGTTGCTGCTATCACCTTATCCTCCCCAGCAAGTGTGTGGAATTATTGATGTCATTTTAGTCAGACATCAAGCAAAACAACACAGCCCGGGGGAAGAGGGTTAGGGTTTGTAAAATGGATGGGAATGGGGGTTTCTTTTTGGGTAGGTTTTGTTGAGAGAAGAAAAAAAAAGCAGAGCATGGACAAACAATAATTGAAGATACAGAGTTTACAGACAATCTTTGGTTACAAACTAAAGGTAAGCACATGCAGTCACACTCATAGAATAAAAGACAACAATGGATACTGTATCTGTATTGCGTATGTTGTTGGAGTTGTCCTGTTGAAATTGGTAAGTAAGTTGCATGCAGCAAACAATTCCTCTTATTGGCGGCACTCCTCCATTCCAGCTGACGCTTCGTCCATCAATGTGGTGGTGACCACTGACAGAAGAGACACCCTGTCCACTGCCTGCCTGGCGGATGTTGACTGAAACCCGGCCTGTAATTATTGAACGGAAAACAGGAAGTGCTATTACAATACCACTGATAAATAAATAAAAGGTATGTACGCTGTGTGGTTCAAAAAGTGACACTTTGATTTCCCTAATAGACAGTACAATAT
Organism: Lissotriton helveticus; assembly: GCF_964261635.1. Classification (NCBI taxonomy): domain Eukaryota; kingdom Metazoa; phylum Chordata; class Amphibia; order Caudata; family Salamandridae; genus Lissotriton; species Lissotriton helveticus. Next base: position 888,307,114 of record NC_136067.1, on the reverse strand, counting down.
TTTTGAAATTGCGTGCTCTGTCTGAGTCACCTTTTTAAGGATCAATAAGTATGGCCAAAATATTATAGCGGATCTTTCCCCTCAAGGTGGGTGTACTACTGTGTTTTAGAACAAAATTTGACCTTCCCAGCAATGCTCCCACCAAGACCCTTACTAAAGCCAGTCGCAAAAATGTAGAAGAACCCAATCATATCTCCAAAAACGATGCCTAGCAGAAAAATGGTTACAAAACGTACTTTGAAAGTAACAGTAGACCCAAATACAGACCGTGGATTGTATTCAAACCACTTGCCTGCAAGCAAAAGTATCCATAGCCAGCATCGCTCCAACAGTGCTCTACAACAACAGAACCGCGTTGCAATCGAACCCCCCTAAACACATGCAATCCTGCTGCTAGGGCTAACCCTAACGAACCCTAACTTACAAAAAGTGCCAAAACTGGTGTTTCCTTATGGATTTTGTCCAACTAACTTCTAGCCGGTATTAGACCTTCCCAGGAATGCCCCAGGCAAGACCCGCCAACCCACCCGCAAAAAAACACCCGACACAACACCACCAAACAGCGAAAAAGCTAAATCTCATACTTACAATGTCTCTCGGCCTTCGGTCCAAACGCGGCGCTGTGCAGCTAGGTCGTCATCATCATCAATCATCATAACTCCTGTTTTCCACCACGGATTTCCTGAAAAGCAAATGCAATCAAGATTAGACTGTCGCAGCAGTGCTTCGACAGAGACCCCGGCCGCAACCCACCCACGAACAGCAGGAAGCCCCCCAAAACGCTACATTGAGCAAGATGTCTGAAGAAATGGCAAAAAAAAGGCTGTTCCTTATGGATTTTGTCCAAAACACTTGTATCCGGTATTAGACCTTCCCAGGAATGCCCCAGGCAAGACCCGCCGGCGCCAACCCACCCGGAAAAAAACACCCGACACAACACCACCAAACAGCGAAAAAGCTAAATCTCATACTTACAATGTCTCTCGGCCTTCGGTCCAAACGCGGCGCTGTGCAGCTAGGTCGTCATCATCATCAATCATCATAACTCCTGTTTTCCACCACGGATTTCCTGAAAAGCAAATGCAATCAAGATTAGACTGTCGCAGCAGTGCTTCGACAGAGACCCCGGCCGCAACCCACCCACGAACAGCAGGAAGCCCCCCAAAACGCTACATTGAGCAAGATGTCTGAAGAAATGGCAAAAAAAAGGCTGTTCCTTATGGATTTTGTCCAAAACACTTGTATCCGGTATTAGACCTTCCCAGGAATGCCCCAGGCAAGACCCGCCGGCGCCAACCCACCCGCAAAAAAACACCCGACAACACCCCCAAACAGCGAAAAAGCTAAATCTCATACTTACAAGTTACAATATCTCTCGGCCTTCGTTCCAAATGCCGCGCTGTTCAGCTAGGTCATCATCATCAATCATCATAACTCCTGTTTTCCACCACGGATTTCCTGAAAAGCAAATGCAATCAAGATTAGACTGTCGCAGCAGTGCTTCGACAGACACCAAAAATTACACACAAACCCCCGGAACCCCGCCAAAGAGCACCTCAAAGGCAAGCAAGTCAGCAAAAACGGCAAGAAATTTCCACCTCATATTTGGTCCAAAACACTTTTGTCCATTATTAGAGCTTCACAGCAATGGGCCCAAAACCGTCAACTCACCCGCAAAGAAGTACAACACCCCCACAAGTGCTGAGTCTTTCTTCATTGTGCGTAATCCAGCACTCTGCTTGGAGGTAAATCGCAGTCTGGAGGAGGAGGATAGAGGAGCATGTTCTTCAGAACTTGTGAACCTGAGGAATGTAGACTGCGGCACCTTCAAATCAATAAGCAAACAAGTGAAGACAGTTCTGATGATGGTCTTGTTTTTGGGATTAGGTGATTAAAGTTTGAATTAAATTAACTGTGCAAAACAAAGAAAGAGAGACACAAAGCACACAGGAATAAAAGTGAATAAGGACGAAAAAGAAAGTTCTTGATTGATTGTCTCATTTTCAGGGCTCGGTGTCAGGGAATAAGAACAAGATTTCGTCATCATACTCTGCGAATTCAGGCTGGATGAGGTCAGTGGCACCGAACAGAGAAAAAATCCCCTCATCTACGTTGCTGTCCTCCTCGTCTTCATGTGGCGTGCTTTCTCGCACTTTGTAATCTGGTGGTATGAGGTGCTGATTCATCTTGATCATTGTCAGCCGCTCCACATTTTTGGGCGATAGGCGGCTCCGTTTGGGAGTTACAATGCCACCAGCAGCACTGAAAACACGTTCAGAAGACACACTTGCGAGTGGGCAAGACAAATAGTTTATAGCCAGGTTGTAGAGCTGTGGCCACAATTGTTTTTTGCCATGCCAATACTGCAATGGCTCCTCATTAAGAAAGACCACTGTTGAGTCATTCAGATAGTCCTGCACCATCGACTCAAGGTCATCAACTGTTCCTCCACTTTGCTTACTTTTTGCTGTGCCTGTGACATTTTTTCGAGAACCATACCCCATCAAACTTAGCCAATCCTCCTCCCCAGCCACTGTTAGTGTTGTCATTGTGTGTGGTGCAGATGATCCAGTTGCCGGTGTCTTTAACGGCTGAGAGGTCACTTGGGCCCCAGCCACAGGTGCAGAAGTGGATTCTTGTGACTGCGGATGGCCTGCTGATGCTGATGTACTGGCTTCTCCTTCAATAACCTGCCGTTCTTTTTCAAACCTCTTGGCTGACCAGGCTAACCAATGTTTGTACTTTTGAACATCTGCATCAGCGAAAGGAAAGAATGCGTTGTCTGCCAGCGCCTTTTTGTAGCGTGGATCCAGAATAGTAGCACAAATGTAATGCTGATCTGAGTTGATGTTTTTAAGACGTTCATCACCACGTAGGCGATGTAATAATTTCTCAGACAAAATGAAATGGTTTTTTTTTTTTCATCTTTTTCAAACTCAGAAGAAACCGCCATCAGTTGGTGCTCCAGTATGCACAACAATGGGATAGCTTTTCCCAAATTACAGTCCTCCTGGCTGACTGCACGTGTGAAGAACTCAAAAGGATGAAGCATGTCTGTCAGGCTTTTAACTATGGCCCATTGCGCCTTACTCATCCGCAGGTCCTCCTTCTGAGATGTAGCCTCTGTCAAGAAATAGTGATCGAGTACCGTATACTGCTCATGCAGACGCTCAAGCATGTAGAAGGTTGAGTTCCAACGTGTTGCCACCTCCTGGATGAGTGCTTTCACTGGCATTCCACGTTGAAGTAGCAGTCTCCGCAGATGCTTCCGGGCCTTAAAAGAATGGCTGAAATGGTTGCACATTTTGCGGCAGGTGGCCATTACCTCGAACGCTGGACTCTCTTTATCACTCAAGAATTTTTGAACTACCAGGTTGATACAGTGCGCCAAACACGGCACTCTAACATGGTCACCCTGTAACATGGCCTTAACTACATTGGCGCCATTATCCGTGGAAACATAACCAATCTTGCGTTTTAGGGGGGATAGCATTGTCAAGACCTTTTTGTTAAACTCTTGCAAAAGGTTTTCTGCTGTGTGACTTTTCTCCAAGCCAAACATGGCTAGTGTTGCATGTTTCCGAGCAGCTTTGAAAACTTGGTCCGGGTCAACACCTGCGTTTAGCTTTGCTATAACACCTGAAAAAGAGACCCAGTGTGCAGTGATGCACATGTAATCATCGCCTGGGCCACTGGTCCACATGTCTGTTGTCAGATGTATTGTGTGAACAGCACTCTTCTGCAAAGCTGCCCCAATCGCCTGCAGCACATCTTCATGTAGTGCTGGAACCGCAACTCTGGCAAAATAGAACCGGCTCGGAACCTTCCATTTAGGGCAGAGCGTTGCAACTAATTCAAGAAAACCTACCGCTTCTACAAAAGAAAAAGGTAGAAGGTCCACAGCTAGCATTTTAGCCAGCTTAGTGTTATACAGACGCGTCAGTGGGTGGTTGCGTTCATATGGCACCTCTGAAGTAAGCATTGTTCTAATGTTGCCCTGGACCAAGCATTTACGGGCTGATAATGACTTCGTTGACCCAATTTTGCTCGCTGGTGAACTTTTGTGCGTTGGTCAACATCAGATGAAACATCAACGTTTCCTTGATTTTGGCCTTTCTTGATCGCAGCTAGGTGCGCAAACCATTTGACAGCGTGCTTTCTCTCAAGATGACCACTCTGGCCGCCGGTACCATAGTTGCTACCTGGCTTACCACGACTAACTGCAAGCTTACAAAGGGTACAAATGGCAAACTTTGGATTTTTGGGACAAACAGTAAAGAAGTCCCAAACTGGGGACTTGAAGTGTCTGTGGGACCTGGAGGAGGCGGCGATACTGGTGGTGGTGGTCATGAAGCTAATGCCAGATGAAGTGGAGGATCTGGATTGGCCAACTTTTGTACGTTTTCCACTTTCACCGCCACTAATTAAGGTCGAGGTTGACGCAGGTCTCTTCTTGCCAGAAAGAAATATGGAAGCGGGACGAGTTGGTGTACTACTTAACTCCAATGATTGTGGTGTTTCCACTGCCTCCTCATCGACAACATCATCATCATCATCATCACGCGCAGCAGCTCTTCGGGCTAGGGTCAAAATGTCTGTTTGCTGCATGCCCGCTGGGGCTGCAGTGACCTTTATGATGACTGGGTCGTCGTTGGCAGAGTCTTCATCAGCAGCAGTATCCACCACTTCTTGTTGAGCCTCATCACACTCCATAAGTCTGAGACTTTGGACGAGCTTCCTTTTACGCTTAAGTACCTTTGTTGGATCATGGTGTGCCTCACTCTCAGACGGCTGTGGTGCTGGTTCCCAAGTTTGATCCGTATCATCAGAAGGAGGTGTGCTTGAAGAAGATGTAGACACCACCCTTGATCTCTTCCTTGCTAGGGGTGTGGAAGACAATGAAGGATCATCAGGAGGAGTGGCTTCCTCAAATGATACCTCGCCTTGATTGTCGATTTCCTGATGTGCCCCTACTTCGGGAGGAACAACTATTGTGGGCACTTGTGACCCTCCATGCACCTCTGCTTGCGCATCTCCTTGCGCTGCCTCTCCTTCCACATGTACTTGGGCTTGTACTTGCACATGTGATTGTTGTTGCGGCTGTGGTTGTTCAACACTCGTCAGATGAGCTACAACAACCTGTGTTGATTGAGGGACATTGCTGCTGCTTTCTTGCGATGAGCCAACATCACTGGTCGATGGTGATTGAAGAACTATACTGGCTGCCTCTGCAGCATTCAAGGGCTTGGACTTAAGTTGGCGTGGTGGTGGTGGTGGCACTGAGCCCAATGGAGCGGGGGTGCTGCTGCCAGCTTGGTCCCCAGCAGATCCCGCTGCTGCTGCAGGCATACTTTTTTTTTTACTCCCAAAAAAAGGGGCGGGCGGCACACCAGTGTCCTTGGTAACTTGCTTCTTCTGCTCCTTACTGGCACCTTTCTTGCTAGAGGAGCTACGGGTTACTTTTTTTGGGGCCATCTTCTTCAGAGCAGGTCAGCAGGCAGCAGTTGCACGAGTTGCAGAGGGTTCTGTGTCCAGACGTGACGTCGCGTGACGTTATGCTGCACACACACACCGCTGCAGGACTTCTTCCTGGCACTGGTGGTTCTCTTGAGTCTTCTTGTGCACCTAAAAGCAATGGAAGACAGAGGAACATCAGTTCAGTTATACACCCCAAAAAATCGACAAAACACAGAAAAATGAGCACAATCCCATGCCATCCATGATGTTTACATTGAAGACACCCCACAGAAAGACTACGGACATGCAAGTATGCAACACTCACTACCCCTGGGCATAATGGATGAAAAGTAGGCAAAATAAGTGCAGGCCTCAGACACTGCCTCTCCTCAAAATGGCCCCTTACACCCCAGGCACATGTTGCCTGTACCAGCCAGCACTCAAGATGGCCACCACCACCACCCACATGACCAGTCCACATCAACAGTACACCCCCAAAAAACAGAAAAACAGCCAGAAATCACCACAATCCAACGCCATCCATGATGTTTACATTAAAGAGAGTGAGACCACACCACAGGCACACTCAGTCCATGCACCACCCACCACCCCTGGGCAAAAGGCCACACCAGCAGCCCCCCAAAAACGACAAAAAACAATAAAATCAGCACAATCCCAGCCCATCCATGGCCTCAATGGTGTTTAAATTCAAGAAGACACCCCTCAGAAACACTAGGCCCATGCAACACTCACTACCCCTGGGCATAATGGATGAAAAGTAGGCAAAATAAGTGCAGGCCTCAGACACTGCCTCTCCTCAAAATGGCCCCTTACACCCCAGGCACATGTTGCCTGTACCAGCCAGCACTCAAGATGGCCACCACCACCACCCACATGACCAGTCCACATCAACAGTACACCCCCAAAAAACAGAAAAACAGCCAGAAATCACCACAATCCAATGCCATCCATGATGTTTACATTAAAGAGAGTGAGACCACACCACAGGCACACTCAGTCCATGCACCACCCACCACCCCTGGGCAAAAGGCCACACCAGCAGCCCCCCAAAAACGACAAAAAACAATAAAATAAGCACAATCCCAGCCCATCCATGGCCTCTATTATGTTTAAATTCAAGAAGACACCCCACAGAAAGACTAGGCCCATGCAACACTCACCACCCCTGGGCAAAGGGCCCCACCAGCAGGCCCAAAAAACGACAAAAAACAATAAAATCAGCACAATCCCAGCCCATCCATGGCCTCAATGGTGTTTAAATTCAAGAAGACACCCCTCAGAAACACTAGGCCCATGCAACACTCACTACCCCTGGGCATAATGGATGAAAAGTAGGCAAAATAAGTGCAGGCCTCAGACACTGCCTCTCCTCAAAATGGCCCCTTACACCCCAAGCACATATTGCCTGTAGCAGCCAGCACTCAAGATGGCCACCACCACCACCCACATGACCAGTCCACATCAACAGTACACCCCCAAAAAACAGAAAAACAGCCAGAAATCACCACAATCCAACGCCATCCATGATGTTTACATTAAAGAGAGTGAGACCACACCACAGGCACACTCAGTCCATGCACCACCCACCACCCCTGGGCAAAAGGCCACACCAGCAGCCCCCCAAAAACGACAAAAAACAATAAAATAAGCACAATCCCAGCCCATCCATGGCCTCTATTATGTTTAAATTCAAGAAAACACCCCACAGAAAGACTAGGCCCATGCAACACTCACCACCCCTGGGCAAAGGGCCCCACCAGCAGGCCCAAAAAAACGACAAAAAACAATAAAATCAGCACAATCCCAGCCCATCCATGGCCTCAATGGTGTTTAAATTCAAGAAGACACCCCTCAGAAACACTAGGCCCATGCAACACTCACTACCCCTGGGCATAATGGATGAAAAGTAGGCAAAATAAGTGCAGGCCTCAGACACTGCCTCTCCTCAAAATGGCCCCTTACACCCCAGGCACATGTTGCCTGTACCAGCCAGCACTCAAGATGGCCACCACCACCACCCACATGACCAGTCCACATCAACAGTACACCCCCAAAAAACAGAAAAACAGCCAGAAATCACCACAATCCAATGCCATCCATGATGTTTACATTAAAGAGAGTGAGACCACACCACAGGCACACTCAGTCCATGCACCACCCACCACCCCTGGGCAAAAGGCCACACCAGCAGCCCCCCAAAAACGACAAAAAACAATAAAATAAGCACAATCCCAGCCCATCCATGGCCTCTATTATGTTTAAATTCAAGAAGACACCCCACAGAAAGACTAGGCCCATGCAACACTCACCACCCCTGGGCAAAGGGCCCCACCAGCAGGCCCAAAAAACGACAAAAAACAATAAAATCAGCACAATCCCAGCCCATCCATGGCCTCAATGGTGTTTAAATTCAAGAAGACACCCCTCAGAAACACTAGGCCCATGCAACACTCACTACCCCTGGGCATAATGGATGAAAAGTAGGCAAAATAAGTGCAGGCCTCAGACACTGCCTCTCCTCAAAATGGCCCCTTACACCCCAAGCACATATTGCCTGTAGCAGCCAGCACTCAAGATGGCCACCACCACCACCCACATGACCAGTCCACATCAACAGTACACCCCCAAAAAACAGAAAAACAGCCAGAAATCACCACAATCCAACGCCATCCATGATGTTTACATTAAAGAGAGTGAGACCACACCACAGGCACACTCAGTCCATGCACCACCCACCACCCCTGGGCAAAAGGCCACACCAGCAGCCCCCCAAAAACGACAAAAAACAATAAAATAAGCACAATCCCAGCCCATCCATGGCCTCTATTATGTTTAAATTCAAGAAGACACCCCACAGAAAGACTAGGCCCATGCAACACTCACCACCCCTGGGCAAAGGGCCCCACCAGCAGGCCCAAAAAACGACAAAAAACAATAAAATCAGCACAATCCCAGCCCATCCATGGCCTCAATGGTGTTTAAATTCAAGAAGACACCCCTCAGAAACACTAGGCCCATGCAACACTCACTACCCCTGGGCATAATGGATGAAAAGTAGGCAAAATAAGTGCAGGCCTCAGACACTGCCTCTCCTCAAAATGGCCCCTTACACCCCAAGCACATATTGCCTGTAGCAGCCAGCACTCAAGATGGCCACCACCACCACCCACATGACCAGTCCACATCAACAGTACACCCCCAAAAAACAGAAAAACAGCCAGAAATCACCACAATCCAACGCCATCCATGATGTTTACATTAAAGAGAGTGAGACCACACCACAGGCACACTCAGTCCATGCACCACCCACCACCCCTGGGCAAAAGGCCACACCAGCAGCCCCCCAAAAACGACAAAAAACAATAAAATAAGCACAATCCCAGCCCATCCATGGCCTCTATTATGTTTAAATTCAAGAAGACACCCCACAGAAAGACTAGGCCCATGCAACACTCACCACCCCTGGGCAAAGGGCCCCACCAGCAGGCCCAAAAAAACGACAAAAAACAATAAAATCAGCACAATCCCAGCCCATCCATGGCCTCAATGGTGTTTAAATTCAAGAAGACACCCCTCAGAAACACTAGGCCCATGCAACACTCACTACCCCTGGGCATAATGGATGAAAAGTAGGCAAAATAAGTGCAGGCCTCAGACACTGCCTCTCCTCAAAATGGCCCCTTACACCCCAGGCACATGTTGCCTGTACCAGCCAGCACTCAAGATGGCCACCACCACCACCCACATGACCAGTCCACATCAACAGTACACCCCCAAAAAACAGAAAAACAGCCAGAAATCACCACAATCCAATGCCATCCATGATGTTTACATTAAAGAGAGTGAGACCACACCACAGGCACACTCAGTCCATGCACCACCCACCACCCCTGGGCAAAAGGCCACACCAGCAGCCCCCCAAAAACGACAAAAAACAATAAAATAAGCACAATCCCAGCCCATCCATGGCCTCAATTATGTTTAAATTTAAGAAGACACCCCACAGAAAGACTAGGCCCATGCAACACTCACCACCCCTGGGCAAAGGGCCCCACCAGCAGTCCCAAAAAAAAGACAAAAATCAGCACAATCCCAGCCCATCCATGGCCTCAATGGTGTTTAAATTCAACAAAACAGTTGTATCATGCACCCCTAACCAACCCTGGTCCTACTGGATACTGTGGCTACCCACAATATAATTTATTTAATGTTCTGAAAAAGTTCCAAAATTTTACTTGCAGCAACTGTAATGCCCCAAACAAACTTACTTGTGAAAGTTGATTTCTAATCCAAAAGTGATCCAAAGACAGTCAAAAAGGCCTCAAATCCAAATATCCAGCAGCACCCACAAAAAGTAATCCTTCCAGCTCCAGATCCAAATGAAAGTGACCAGGAGATGGACAAAGCACTGGGAGGAGCCTGCTGGACAGGAACAGGAAGTTGGAGACTGTGGGGCACTTCCTTCCTCCCCCCCCCCAAAATGGACTCCTTGCAAAAAAAAAAAGCCATGCAAATGTCAACCTGAGGAGTGATTCTGATAAAAATCATAATTTTCTGAAGGTTTATCCTGTTTGCTGGTGATTTTCTTGTGCGAAATTGCAAAATCTCTATTTCGCAAGTGCGAGATTGTTCCTTTCCGCCGCAACTACGTGTTCGCAATTGCGAACTCTCGCGAGGTGTGCTGTGCAAGGTGGCAAGCCGCGAGTACGTATTCGCGGGCGACAAACTCCCGCGGGAACACGCAGCAAGATCTAAAATGGCGCGTCACTCGCAAAGAAAAACAACTCGGCAAACGCTAAAATGACGGAAAGTGAACGCCGTGCACCACGCCGCGCGCCGCAACCAAGCAAAAAATCCGCCGCGAGCGGATTCACGGATTTTCGACAAATTCGCGAGCGTTCGCGGATTGCGGATTTGCCGAAAATCCGAAAAATCCGCGAGCGGAGCGGATTTTACGCCCATGCTTAGTCATTACCCCTCCAGACATGGGGCAAGCAGTGCTCACAGGCGGTGTCAGTAGCGAGGCTGGCAGTTGTGTCGTATCAGGCAAAGCCGGCAGTCAGGGCATCGTCCACGATATCAGTCCGCCAATGCCGCCTACCCTTGGCGTGATGTAGGAGCCTCGTGGGTGCACTCACTCCCTCAGCCCTCACACGGCGGTTCCGTAGCGTGCGCCTCAGTCAGGCGCCTGGGGTCCGCGGCGCAGCCGGTCGCAGGTTTCAGGAGGACGGGGTGCCAGTCCAGTCCTGGAGAGTGGGAGATTCCTGCCGTCACCAAGCGCCAGTCAGGTCCCACCAGGGCAAGTATTGCTGCTAGGGTGCCTCCCGGGGTAGTGTTGTTGCAGGCGTGTGGGAGCTCAGGCGGCCACCGTAGGCGGTCGTGCCCCGGCAGTGTCTCCGTAGCCCTCCGCTTGTAGCCCCCTCTATGATGGGGGGAGGGGGATACCCCGGTCCGGGTACTCACTGCGTCGCTGTGAGGGCCTGCCAGCTCCAGGGTCCCTTGCCTGTGGTGCCGGCGTGGGATGGCATGCAGCATCGGAGGGGCAGAAGGAAGAAGGCGCCACTCATCTGACAGCTCCAAGCGCCAGTCGGGTCCCACCAGGGCAAGTATTGCTGCTAGGGCGCCTCCCTGGGTAGGGTTGTTGCAGGCGTGTGGGAGCTCAGGCGGCCACCGTGGGCGGTCGTGCCCCGGCAGTGTCTCCGTATCCCTCCGCTTATAGCCCCCTCTATGATGGGGGGGAGGGGGATTCCCCGGTCCGGGTACTCACTGCGTCGCTGTGAGGGCCTGCCAGCTCCAGGGTCCCTTGCCTGTGGTGTCGGCGTGGGGTGGCATGCAGCATCGGAGGGGCAGAAGGAAGAAGGCTCCACTCATCTGTCAGCGCCTCTGCGCCACTCGCGCGTCGCAGCCCAGGCCGCGTCTGCAGTAGGCGGGTGTTCGCTCCCACTCGTCCGTGCCCCCGCAGGTCCGTCCGATCCGCGTCGAATTCTGGCCGCCCTTGGCTCGCCGTCGTCCTCACCTATAATCTCCAGGGCCCGATGTGTGGGGCTATCGGTCGCACCTCAGCGGGGGTCGTTGCGCCCTTCTTCGTCCGCGCCCAGTAGCAGTCGGGCCGTCTCCGATGGGCCGCAGCGTGAGGCCTGGAAGTCTGCGAGAAGCCGCGGCCTCGCGTAGGTTTGCACCCGGTCTTGGCGCAGTCAGGTCGGCTGTGTTGTCGCCGCCAGCCGCGGTGCGGAGCCCCGCAGCCGATCCTCACCAAATTCGGCCCAGATGCTGTCAAGGTTTGCGGGCAGTCCCGCCAGCAGTTACAGGCCAAGCAGGACAATATTAGCCGGAGAAATGGCCCGGGGTAGGGGAGCTCAAGCAGGAGCTCTACCCGAGCACATCTTCCACCATTGCGTGCTAAGCCACGCCCCATTTAATTCTAGTCTCATAATAAGAGAAAGAGTAGGCTGATCAGGCGGAAAGTAAGTTGTCTTTACTTTTGAAACAAACGAAGTTACTGTCAGAAATATGGACTGAATCCGGCTCAATAATGACTTAGATGAGGCCATCAGTTTTGACTTTTTCATCTACAAGAGGCAACACCAGTGTTTGGATTGGGATCGGAAGTTCTCCACAGGAGGCATCAGCTTGCTTTTCCCTAAAATATTAAGTAACATATAATTTTACCCATGTGATTTCGTAGATTAATGTGTCAATCGACATTGACAACTGCTGGTATTGTGGTATGTGAAACCCCTAGTCCAATTAGCTGCTCCACAAAATATTGTATTTTAGTGGGTAGATTCTTGAATTATGAGCAGGAAAGAAGTACATTTCTCTTAGATTTCATTTCAAAGAAAAGGAGCCCGTAATTGATCAACTTTATAAAGACATTATTTCTGCTCCATAAAGTCAGCTAGAATGAATGCTCCCAAGAAATCTAGAGTCATCAGCATATTGAATGTCTGTGTCTCCACCCATTATCGCAATCTGGACAATTTGATGTGGCGGGTTATAAAGTTGTACCCTAAATCACCCTACAGGCAAGGAGTAAAACAAGCACTCTGGAAGGCCTGATTTGTACAAACTGGCATCGAGCTTACATGAATGTAGAGGAGCAGCTTATCACAGTGATTGACACCCTTGTACAGATTTCTTTTAGCAGTGTTGCATTCATCACAGTATCATACAACTATTTATTAGAATCAGAATCCAGGCATTGCCTTCATCTGTGATCTGAAGTCCTACATGAAGAGTCTCTAAGTGGCAGCATTTTAGTCCAAAACGTGATGTATGTGAAATGTAATTTATAATCTTTAATTTGGTTAAGGATAGTTTTTCAATGATGTTAGAAATGAAATAAGGCAAAATATTAGTCAGTGGTTTGCAGAAATCCCAAGTCCAGATTAGCTTTTTTTCTTTTTTTAGAACTGAGAGATTGGTGGAATGTATGGATGTTTTCGAATACGCCCTAATTAGTGGCAATGTTGGCAATTTTCAAGTGAGGTCAGCTTTGCTACTTTGCAGTCTTTTAATGGTAAAGCAGTGTCATCAAGGGAAGAAAGCTGCATACATTCAAGGTGTTGGTTGATAATGTGAGGCCAACTTTAAAAAATTCCGACTACCCCAGAGTCTACCTTTTTAAAATTACAGTGTTCAGTTGAGAATATTTTTTTAAGATACCATTTGATTGAGTTAAACTTTTCCACTAAGAACTAGATCATCCTGGTAACTGGCTTAAAGAGAGGTAAAGCAGCAGCCGCCAAATAATAGACAAATTGCTTCATCATGGCAAATAACTATTTTTTTGTATGGCACATTTTAAATATGTGTCTTGAGGCAGTATGCTTATAGTCTTAGGAAGGACCTAATCATTTTCCACCGACAGATCTTTGATGACACAGAACAAAGGCGCCCTGAGAGTTGTTCCATTGCTTTCTATTTCCTGGTGGTTCTCTTGCTTTCCTTTCTGTCTACCATAGAGCATGGTTTCAGGTGGTCGTGCATTTTTCCTCACTATGGGGCATATTATCAAGGGTGTTTATCTCCACTTTTTTGGCTTTAAAAGCCAAGAAAGCAGAGATAAAATTATCTCCCTATTACCTAGCTGTCGCGAACACCAGTTAGCGACAGCTAGTAGGAGATAGCGACCATCTTGGGCCCCACTTTGCATGTCAGTGATATTTATCACTAATGACATGCAAAGTGGGCGTGCCAAGATGTTAGCGACTGGAAACAGTCGCTAACATCGCTATCTCCTATTACCAACTTTTGGAGATATTCACGCTAAGCGCGAATATCTCCAAAAGCTAACACCTGCCCTGAGCAGTTCTTAGCCATGTTATCCAATGGGAGGTGGATAACATGGCTAAGAGCATTAGCTCGGCAATGCATGAATATCGCTGACTTTTCAGCGCTATTCATGCATTGCGGCCGTTTTTTATCGCATTTGCGATAAACCTTGGTAATACCAAGGTTTATCTGCGATAAAAATCGCCGCAGCTCAGCGGTAAAATTTGTCTCTAACCAAGCAATAGCGATAATTATCGCTATTGCTTGGTAATATGCCCCTCTGTTTTCTAGTGTGGTGGGGAGTGGTAAGCAGGTTGGTTAGCTTCAGAGCGGTGATGAGTCCCGAGTTATTGTGTTTAAGAAAGAGTGTAAACAATGAATGAATAAATGAATGAAGCGAGACTTGTATGGTGGTGATAAAGCAGGGGAGAGGTTTGCAAACTCAATATATCCGTCCAGTGTTTATTAATCTGTGCATTTTGGCATTTGTAGTAGTAAACCGTATTGTATGTTCTTGGCCTACATGGGGATATTCCTAAGGCTTTTTAAAAAGAATAGAACATTGCCACGTATTAAACAATGAAAAATAGCTCGAAGCCAAAAGCAAAGTGGCTTATGTCTATTTCCACATAGAGATGTACCTCGGGTTCTAATAGAAATAAGACATTATGGGACGCATTTACAAGCCCATTGAGCCACCAGGTGCGTCACTTTTAAATATGGGAAAAAGTAACATACCGGAGGCGTAAAGGGCTTGTTAAAAAGCCCCTTTAGGAGATGCTCATTACGTAATTGCAGCCCCCGCAGTTGGGTTCACATTGCAATAAAGCTATGGTATGAAGATTATTGGTTTTTCCTGTTATTTTGCATTTTTTAGTTTTAGAACTTGCCTATGAGAAATCATTATCCCCCTGAGGGCCTCAACGTGGGGGAAGTTTGCCAAATAACGAGCATACAATTCATGCTAAAGCGACACCTGCACAGTAGTTTAAAAGGTGACGGGTATTTTTACTAAACAAAAGCATTCTTTGAATTGAAATACCTGTACATGTGAATTAAAATAGGTTCAGTAGCGTAACAATAGCCCACGCAGTGCGGGGGGGGGGGGGGGGGGACTCTCTTAGCTTCAGGGGGCCCTTCCGGCACTGTGCACGGACAGCTGCTGAGCTCCGGACAGGCACGCAATGCCCATTGGGCTGCAAGGGTTTCAGCCCCTCGTTGTATGTGGCAGCACGGACTGAGACAGCTTCCCGAACACAGCCGCATCCTAGTGCTTCACAGGTCTTTAAAAGACCATTTACTTGCTAACGAGGCTTTGTTGTTTTTCACTCCTTCTTAGAACCCCTGCATCTCCGCTCTGACTATTGCTGGAAGAATTAGCCCCTCCCCCCCGAAATTTTTAGTAGCCCCCCCCTCCTGCAATGTGGCTCTAGTTGCACCTCTGGCTCCTGACTGGGTCTGGAGAGTGGGAGCCCCCCTCAACTTTCGTTGCGTCACTAATTAGATTCCAAAGCATTTCCAAGGCTTTACCATAAATCAGTGGGGGGGGGGGGGGGGGGGGGAGAAGAAAGGATTTGCGATTCATTCAGCTTCCATATCATAAAACTTAAAATCAATTGGAGAATGAATCACTCGACCTGAGTAACCAGGGCTAGCAACTTGTGAATGATTATGTTTGTGTGTGTTACGCCACTGAGACGGCGAATAAGGAAAATATTTGCAATTTTCTAGTTACTTATATAGATATCACATCGCATCATGCTTATTAAGCACACTACTTAAGTAAAGCGTACCATTGTCACATTGTGAAACAATTTAGAGATAACATGACAGTAACGTGTAATTCCTGTTTCTCCCTCCCTACTTTATTTATTTTTTATAGAAATAATTTACTCTCCACACAGAATGGAACCAGTATAGTTCCTAACAGGTACTTGTACAATACGTAAGAGACCTACACACTTTCCCTTAAGGCCCTCAAGAAATCCCCACCGACCTTCCAGGTGCACATAGGGCTGAAACATGCCGACCTTCTCACTGGACACTAGTATAGGGAAGGACTAGTAACCTGTCCATACATGCACTGCGCTGTTTTTATTAGTACTTGATTCCTGACCTATTATACATTTTTGTCAAGGATATACAAGCTTTTCAAAAAAACTTCACCTCACCTGAGCACTTTTCACTATATTTCTAATCCCTACTGTAATAACCAGTGGTATTCCTCCTGGTGGAGGTAAGCGAACTACAAAAAGGGAGCCCGATGATGACGCTTACACGTTTTTAGACTTGGCGGAGAACCAAGATATACCGCCCCACGACCTTACTAAACATGATTGAGGGCTTCTCATTACATAGTTGCTAGCCCTGGTTACTCAGGTCGAGTGATTCATTCTCCAACTGATTTTGAGTTTCCAAGGCTTTAGTCACACCTGCAGTCAGGGCCATTTTTAGTGCAGTTGGCGCCTGGTGCAACAATCATTTTTGGTGCCCCTCTCCTCTGATTCCATTGCTACCACCCAGCAAAAGTGCCCCAAGTCTCTCCATAGCCCCTCTCGCATATAAAGGCCAGCTTTACTAATCTACTCAGCTATCCATATGAAATACAGATCTGTTCTTTGCAGGAGGCATATTAACCCACAGTGGTGATTTATGGTGAGTCAAAACTGCCACCAAACTCCGATCTCTCTCTCCTGCTAAACACAGCGCCCCCCTGAGATCAGTGCCCCCCTCCAGGTCAGCACCCAGTGCGTCCCCACCGGTCACACTGCCCTAAAGCCAGCCCTGCCAGCAGTGCTCCAATGCAGACATTACGTTTTCCATGTGCTTGTGTCAGTGCTTTTAATGGGCTTGTACTCACCGGTACAGAGGACTGCCACTCTAATTTTACTCCCTTTGAGTACCAGAACTATTCCTTGGCCAAGGAGAGTACCGGTATTCTTAAGGGAAAGGCAGCCAGGTCAGGCTTCATGCCAATGGGAGCTGTGCTGCTGCGCAGAAAGTGCTCTGCTCAACTGCTGCCGATAAAGAGAAGGGAGAATGCTCTATTACTTACCAGTAATCTTCATTACTCCGGGTCCCGTTGTCCTCGTCCCATTCATTAACAAAGTGGAGATAACCATCTCCCGACAGAAAAAAAGACAAGAGTAATGCTGGGACCCTAATACTGCCTCTCCCACCGGGAGTACATAAGCAGTACTTACCCAGCATTCCGCCTGTACAACCAAGCCCAAACAGGAAGGCCGGCCGCCCGGGCGGGAGGGAGCGGCGTATGAATGGGACGAGGACAACGGGACGCAGAGTAATGCAGATTTCTGGTAAGTAATAGAGGCCTTATGACCTCGTCCTATTCATTAACAAAGTGGAGCATACCAAAGCAGAAAATCGGCCTTCCGAATCCAAAAACGCACCCAGGAAATCACAACAAATGCAGCAACCCAAAGGAGAACCGAGAAGGAGGGAAGGGGGGAATGGGGTACTGCAGGAAGCAACCGGACCACAACCCAGAAGAGAACAGCAGGGACCAAACACGGACTGGAGACAACCAAGAAAAAAACTGAAGGCTAGAGCCACCACAAGGAGGCCCAAAAACCAGACAAAAAAGAGATAGGGCAACCAGGGCAAAGACCCAAAGGAAACAGCCAAGGGACCCTCCAGACAAGGCAGTCCAGCCCAGAACCACCGGGAAGGCACACAGGACCTGGCAGCTGCAGAGACACCGAGCAGACACGACCACCCCGAAGAAGGCCAAAGAAAGAAGCCAAGACCGGCCAACAGGGCGCAGGCACAAACACCCAGACCAACAAGGAAGGAGGGAAGCAAAGGCCAGAAACAGGCCCATCCTACCAAACTAAATGCCCCGGCCCCAGAGAGGACCGAGGAGGAAGCTAACCCAACCCCGCAGAGTAGGCCTAGGAACCAGGAAAGAAATGCAGGCACCACCAGGGCCACCAAACGACAACCACCATGCACCCAACCCAAAGGGAGGAGCTGCAGCAAGAGGCCAGGCCGAAAGGGATAGGTAAGGAGACAGAGAGCAGTAAACTCCAGGAGGCCAAAAACCCCACAGGGAAGGGGGCCACCAGCCGAATAAGGACAGCCACCAAACCCAGACCAGCAGGGGCAGAGGAGGCCAACCCAAAAGATCACAGTCCATAGAAGCCTCCAGGAAGAACCAGCAGCGGACCAAACAACAAAGAGGTCAACAAAAACCGGAAACCAACAAGCCGGAACAGAACAGGCCCAGCAAGGGAGGGGACAGGGCCACCGGCCACAAACCCCAAAAACCCACAACCCCAGAGGGAGGGAAAACGAGGCATGGCACAAGCCCAGGGCAACGTGAACCCCGGCAGCACCCGAACCAGGAAACAACCAGGCAAGAAACCGCAGAACCACAGAGGGCAGAAAAAACACACGCCAGCACAGTGGAGGAACCCATAGGCACCCAACACCCCGGCCAAGCCTGCAGCAAGGGCAGGAACAGTGGAAAAAAGGCCCCATGGTGCACAGCCCACAGGCCAGAAACCCACCAGGCCCGACACCAGTCAACGCCGGAGAGGAGGCAAGAAAACAGTCAAGAAACAGGGCAACAAACGCAAAGGAACCAGGAAGCTAGGACCAGGGGCAAGCAACCCGCCCACACAGGCCCAACCAGCCCCCGGAAGGAGCCCAGGCAGCACAAAGGCCAAAGCAAGGGCAGGAAGGCCAACAGAGACCCCCAGCACACCACCGCCGGACCACACAGAAGGTAGGAAGAAACAAACGGAGAAAAAAGCTGAGCGGAATCCGGAGGAAGCAGAGAAGCCAGAGGGCCAACCAGCAGCAGACCCCGGACAACCTGCAGCCATGAGGGAGGACGCCCCAGAGGCCAAGACGAACACCATAGAACCTCACCCCAATAAGAGAAGGGAGGCAAACACCCACACCTGGAGCAGAGCTCACAGAAGCAAAGTGAGACAGGAGCGAACCAGGACACCGGAACCAGGAAACAACCGGGAACGCCCGGGAAACACACCCCACAGCCGGCAGAGAAGAGACCGCACTGCCAGCAAACCAAAGAGGCACCGGCAGAGGCCACGCCACACCGCAGGAAGCCGGCAGGCCAGGAGCAACAGGAGGCAACCCCGGAAAGCCAACCCAGAAGCACCGAGCACCAGGACCCCACACAGGCCCAGACAAGGCAACAGAAAGAGGGCCAACAAAGAAGGAGCTCCGGGGCAACCCCAACAGGCCAGAACGGAGACACCAGGACCAGGTAGAGACACGGACACCCAACCACAGGAGAAGCAAGTCCGGGAAGAGAACCATCAGCAGGAGCATGCCCAGAAGGACACACCAGGACAGGGCCCGACACCAGCAGAGCGAACAGCCAAGCCAGCCAGAGAGAGCAAAGGCAAGGACGCAGGGCTGAAGAAGCGACCAACAGGTGCCAGAAACCCCACAGGAGCCAGAAAAACCCCAGCGGACCCCAGCCAGGCACCCAGGAAGGGGACCATACAAGACCAGGACCCCCCCGGGGGCAACCACACCCGGAACCCAGACAGAACCCCAACCGCATTACGGAAGAGGGAGAACATGGGCCAGAGCCCAGGACAGGGCAACAGCGAAAGACAGCCTGGCCCAAACAGCAGAGGCTCAAACCCCCAGGGACCAAACACGCAAACCGCCACCGGGAACGCACCCGGGGGAGGGGCTTGCAAAGGAAAGGAAGAGCAGGAGCCCAAACCAGACCAAGCAGCACTGTCGGCCGAACCAGGAGGGGCGGCCAGGACCCAACGAAGCTAGCCAAAGACACAGGAAACAGAGCAGGGGTGCAGCAAAAGCAGGCAACACGAGGACAAAGTCAAGGAAACCCCAAAAACCAGCAACATAGCAAAAGGGAGCGCCAAAGCCAGGATCGACCAGGAGAACAGCACCCAGCAAGGAAAAGGCAGGAAGACAGAGACAGCACCAGCCAGCCAGCCCCCACGAAGCCTACCCCAGCACAAAGAAGGCCCGGACAAACCCCGGCCACTGGAAAAGGAGGCAGCAACAGGCGCAAACCCTGGAAACCAGGACGAAGCAGACACCGCACTACACCTTGGATCCAGCACCCCAAGTCCAGATCACAGAACATGTACCATGAACAAACCGAGAAGCAGGACCGGGCAGGCATGACAGAAAAAGAGGGCAGACCCCGGCAGGACCAAAGCCCAGGAGAGGGCAAGCACCAGCGAGGGAGCAGCTGAAGAACAACCACCCACACCAGAACAATGGCAAGGAGCACGGCGGCCACGCAGGCCTAGGAGGACCAAGGTCCCAACTGCAACACCCATGGAAGGCAGACGTGACAGAGACTGCCAAGGCCAAAATGATGAGTGAGGGCCACCCGAGAGGCAGCGGCCCGCAGGAGGAGAGACAATGCATGGACAGCATAGCATAGCAACATGTCAAGAAGCCATCATGGCCGGGGACTGAACCCGCAGCCACAAGACATTGCAGCACAGCAACTGGCAGGAGATGCCAGTCAGTGGCAGGCTACCAATTGCGATACCCCCAGGGTCACCCGGACATCATCGCAGCCGGAACCAAAAAACAAGCGGTGAGAACATCCAGCATGCACACACCGCAACCGCCCAAGACTGTCCCTTGAACCCTGGAACAGCCGAAGAGGTACAGGTGGCGGGAGCACATAACAGCAGAGACATAGCACCTCCCAATACCAGGCACATAATCGTGCACCAAACGTGTGTAAGAGCTTGTGTGAACACTCTCGCACTCATACAAATTGACCGAGAGACAGGCTCCTGCCCCGCAGTGTGCAGTCTCTCACAGCCCCGTGGCTGCCAGGTGCAACCCCAGAATTGCAGTAACATCCCCACATGCCGCAGCTCGGCCTGGCTGCGGCAAGCAGAGAACACATGCCACCACCCGCTGTAGTAAATGCCGAAGGCAATGTAGCAGGACACCTGAAGGCAACGGCATCTCTGTTCAACCCCAGTGAAGAGAGCAGAAGAAGAAAAGAAAAAAAAACGCCAAGCGGAACTCACCGGGGGCGGGGGCCAACACCAGCGCCAAGGCCCCCCCTTCATCAACTGCCAGCAGGAATCCTGGAGAAACGAGGAACCTCTGCAAGCGAGGCACGTCCCACCCGGCCAGGCTCGGGAAGACGCACCCGTGAACCGGAAGGCAACAGGAACACATGCCCCAGCCGCAAAGGGCCGGGCGGCCAAGCAGGATTCCGGCAGGAACAGAGACTGACTCCCAGCAAGCCCGGCAGGCCGAGAGACAGTCCAGTAAACCCAGTACCCGCACAGCCAGGCAGCCGGGCGGGGGATGAGGAGAAGCGCCACCACTCCAGCCCAGCAGGAGCAGCACCAGCACATCCAAAGTCCATTCTGTCGACAGACAGAAAAAAAAACAGACGGGATGCTGGGTAAGTACTGATTATGTACTCCCGGTCGGAGGGGCTGTATTAGGGTCCCAGCATTCCTCTTGTCTTTTTTTCTTTGGGGAGATGGTTATCTCCACTTTGTTAATGAATGGGACGAGGACATAAGGGACCTGGGGGTGATGGAGGGAAGGGCCAGTGCACACCTCTGAATGGAGCCCCTGCTGAGAAATCCCGCAGTGGCTCATTTGCATCACTTAAGGGCTATTTAGGGTTTTGGATGCCCTGCGGCTGTCTGTGAATGAAAGTGAAGGGTCCAATCAGACCCTGCCCAGTCAATCACGCTGTAAGTGTGTGTGTCACACTGGGCTTACCACCTACCCCACAAATCTGATATATTTACAGCATTACACCCGAGATGAGAATGCACCTCTCAGCACCAGTCTGCTGAGAGGGTGGGAAGGAGTGTAATGAACACTACCATATATTGGCCGATTAGCATTCAGCTGAGCCGTCCGCTGTAGGGCAGCAGATAGTCCACCAGTATGTACCCTACTGTCTCTACCCCTCCCAGCCCATCTGTGCCCATTTGACAAGTTTCATATACTCATCCGAATTTCAGTATTAATCTAGTTAATTGACATGCGTGCTCCAATTGTTCCATTGACTTTTCAAGTGCCAGAGTGTGCTAAAGCAAGCAACCTGGGAATCCACTACATATTTCTCTAACAGAACTTTGGGAATTAGAAATTTAGAAAGACTTGAGGTGCGGAGGAAGAACTGATTGTACAGTTGTGGGTTTAATCCTTTTTATGATCAAAAGATTTGAAAATACCAAACGGCCCCCTTTGGGCAGTGAGTACTCTACAAACAATCATTGATATCAACCTATCAACAATTAATTAAATCCCCCTGCCTGTAAGATCAGGGTTGAATGCCTTTAGAGTAGTTGCCCCTTAAAAATGAACTCCATCATCAGTTTTGTAATCTGCAACCTCATCTCATGTTTGAATTACTTTTATTGTATGCGTGAAAATCACTTTTGCTGACTTTTGAGAGATTATTGTGGACAAAGGGGTGTCCACCATAGGTCAAGAAGGGCCAGTTCGAGTCCAGGTTTTCTGTTTATTAACATGATGTAAATGTGCAAGCTAATTATCTGAATCGAATTGTGTGTGAGTGGTTGTGAATGTGTGTGTTTCTTAAGTGCAGCCAACGCGTTTCATTCCAAAACACTTGGAACTTCATCAGGGCTCCTCTACGTGATCCTTCTGGGCTCCCTGTGACGCTACTCGAGGGAGGAGGGTGAAGGACGTGGAATACATTTTTATTTTATTTTCCTTTTCGATATGGCTCCAAGGGCATTGTTTGCCAATGAGTGCATCATTCGCTCTGAGTGGGGTGGTAATAAGACGGTATACGGTGCCAGAGCTGTCCCAGAAACTGCAGAAGGAAGAAGTCATTAAGACAATACCAGTTTTGTAATTGGTCCAGCACCCATTACATAGCGCCTTGCACTTGATAGCTTGCTTCTATGGGACTGACTTGAGGCAGAGACATTGTCAAATTTCTGGAGCTTACACACTAACCTCGTGGCCACTTTCAAACTTGCCATCTGCAGCTTCTGGGAGACCAAGAGATACATTCTTCCCTTAATCAAGATGTAGGAGATACAGGAGAAAAAAAACGGAGGACCTTTACGAATTGAGATTGCAACGAAAGTTCGAAGTCAAGCTAGAATCTCAAACCCCTGACATCTCCATCTGAAATGGGATGGGATAAGTTCCCAAGCCACCTGGCACAGATCACTGGCCCAGCAAGAGGAGGCATCTCTTTCACCAGTACCTCATTTTTGACGGTACTGGTTTCGAGGAACCCGGTCACTATCGACTTTTTGATTGTAGCACAACATTGCCTTAGCCAGCTGATCGAGCTAGCTGATTCATGATCGAGTCTCAACCAAAAAATCTGCGTCCTTGGCATATGGTAATATATTAAAGCAAAATGCATGCATAAGATCACCAAAAGTAGCATATACAATTTAAATAGATCAGAGATAACGTACAGAGGGAATTAGTTCAGTACATTGCAATGTATATGTTATCTAACATCATTAGACTAGTTAATGAGGAGAATATTGAACTAAAAATGAATGAATAATTATAACGTTCTTTCCAGCATGTCATTTTTAAATTTTCAGTGGAGTATCAGAAATCTAAATTAAAAAACTATAAGGATTTAACATCCTGGTTCTAAAACATACTATTGCTTTTCGTGGGGGGAATGTGGCTAGAGACTTGTGTCCATGTTCTGTTTTCACAACTAAAAGTAAATAATGAGAGTCCCAAAGCAAAGAAAAAAACTGAACTTTGTGAACTAAATAAAACAGAAAAATCTGTAAATGACAATGGAAAACTATATAAATAGGGTATCTGTTTTGTATATTTATCTATGGAGCCAACCGTTGACATATACGTCAATGTGAACTATTCCAAGTTCAGAGGAAACAGTGTGAAAGCATAACAATCATTGGTTAGGCCAATGGGTCTCACCTTTAGAACCAATTGGCTTTGCCAATGGTTTTAGCCAAGGTTCAAAGCATCCCAGATACTGTGCAGCATGGAGAATAAATAAATATTTTTTAAAGCATGCAGAGAACCAACACCGACAGTGGACGCAACATGGGCATGGGTTAGGCCACAAGCAACACAGATGGCATGGGCGGGGGTGCAACATATGGTGGAAACGGACGCAAGACAGAGGGGAGAGTTGGGGACGGTTGGGGTGAACAACATAGAAGGTGAAAGTAGCAGTACTATAGAGGGTGTGGGTGGGAGAAAATCAAACATCCAAGAGAGAGGGAGGTGAGAAAGATGAGCACAGAGTGCAGCGGAGTGGGAGAGAATAGTGCAAGAGGGAAACAAATAGAAAAAACACGCATTCTCCTGGAGTGCTTAGTCAATAGGAAAACATAATGCCTGGAAAGTGAGCAGTAGAAGGACACAAGGAATGCCATTGCCTTAGGCTGTGCTAGGGAGGTGTTCCATAGGCGTTGCATGGGTGTTTGCAAATAACTCCCATTGTTTTTTTACACAATTCCAGATTTACCAGAACTGGTAAACCTAGGAATGTGCCAAAAAAATACACATTCCCAAGAGGGGCGTAATGAGGAGCAATGGCCTTATTTCTCCTCATTACATCCTCTTTCTCTATGTGCTGCATCCTGTAGCACGCATAGAGGAATATGCCTCTCAAGATTGTTTTTGTGCAGGAAGAACAATCCTGAATACATCGGAGCCAGCTGTGCGCCATGGTGCTAGGGTGCCTTCATTGGTGCTAGGCTGCCAAAAGGGCACCTGTGAATTCTTTTAAATATGATGCATTCCTACCATTTGCCTGTCATGCTCTGCAGTGTAGCAAGGTGACTTGCTGCACTGCCTGACAATCTTGTAAATCCGTCCCATATTTTTTAAGAGCAGGCAGTGGTACCACTGACTACTGCCTACTCTTCAAAAATGAAACATGAAAGTTGAATTTTTTTTTTTATATACATACTGTGTTTCTTTAAGGAAAACGAGCTGCATTTAATAAACAAAAAGATTGCTTTAATAAAAAGCAATCATAAACATGGTGTTCTGCTGACCTCAGTAAGCCAATATTCCTGTGATGTATGGGATTCCTAACGGGTCACAAATTGCGACTGACATCATCAATATTCGTGAGATAGGTCTATTTAGGAAACCATTAAGAGTCGCTCTTTTGGAGTAAATACAAGTGGTACATTACGAATTGTGATTTCTTAATTGCGATTCAGTAAGGATTGCATTAAGAAATCGCAATTCTTATTTTCTGTACATATGGCCTATTGTTCTGTAAATCTAATGAGTAATGTCATCAATGTTATAATGTAAGATTCCATGAGTGATGTCTTATGTGAGATCATAGGCAGTGCAGGCGCTTCAGCTGGAGTGCAGGGACCCCTTGTAGTTGGTTCTATGGTTGCCATTTTGTGGCCCAATTTTTTTTTTTTAAAAGACTCTAAGGCATGTTTATGGTATTAATAAACATTGAAATGTGCATATTTATAAAATATGAAGTATTTATAAAATAGGTATCTATTTATAAAATATGAATAATTTTGAGGGATTTCCAGAAATTTCCCGTACACGAATTATGCAAATTTTGCACACCCCTATTCTAGACACAGTAAAGATATTTTTGTGCTCAGGAATGGGTTGTGTATGGGAGTAGTAAGAAGACTTTAGGGTTCAGCAATGGGTTGTTTATAGGCGTAGTAAGGAAATGTTAGGGATCAGGGATGGGCTGTGTAAAGGGGTTGTAAAGAGTTTTTAGGGTTTAGGTGTGGCTTGTCGATAAGAGTAGTTAGGAAATTTCAATGTACAGGGAGTGGTGGTTTAAAATAATAAAATAATGCAACTTTAACATTATTTAATAATGTAAGAATTAAATAATGTATTTAATTAATATGATAAAAAATCAAATTAGATTTAATAAAATAAAACACATTTAAAAAAATGATAGTGTTAAATTTATATATGTAAATAATTATATTAGTACACATAAAATAAATGTACATATTTTATATTATAAATTAATATTACAATAAATAAGTTAAAGGATTAGGGGTTAAAAATAATCATTTTTTACCTGAGATTTAAGGGTCTTAAGTTGTAAAGAATGCAAAGTAAAGGTGCTCCTGATGTTATAACATGCGATATAAAGTCACTGCTGATGTAAAATCTGTGATGTAATGACTTCCGATGCAATGGTCTCCGATTTAACAACTGACATTCCTCTGCTAAAGCTCTGCATTCAGCAGGTGAACGTTTCACAGCTCCTGTGACAACCTAAAGATATATTTGTACATATTTTTACAATTTTCATTCCCGTAATTCACATTCTGTTGATATTTACAATATCTCGTTCCCCAGAAACACTTCGCGCAATGCATACTTCAGTGCCACTTATCATCATAAGGATACCTGAGCACAGGGTTTCTTACCCTGAGGTGTCTTTGAGACCTGTAATTACATCCTCGCTACTTCATAATTACATGTCACTTTCGGCAAATATTTAGAAAATGATCCCTTCGCACGATTGCCGCTTCAGACAAAAGCAAACAACTTGGCGCGAACATATTTTTACGTCTGCTCTGCTAGGTACAATATTTGGCTTTAATTTGTAGACGCAACTGTCAACTTTCAGAGTGGATGACTTAAATATTTTAGCTGTTGAGGGGAATCCCTGTTTCGCCGACTGGCCATTCTTAGATGATACGTTATCATAAGCTTTAATTCACTGTAAAAGAGTCGAAATGAGTGAACTTGAAGTCTTCATTGGAGTAACAAGCATTTGCAATGCAATGCAATCGGTCTCGCCTTTGGGGCCTTATATGTATTTAGCTATGCAGCACATTAGCCCGGGTGCTGAAACATCTACTATTCTTTAACATGGAGGGAAAGTAAGCACCAAACTGCATGACATGCCAGGTATGGGAACACATGGAGAGAAATATTGCCTTTAATTTCTTAAGGTAACTTTGAGGCGACATTGACTGCGGCCTCCATATCAGTTTTTAATGTATTTTTCCTAATCATGGACATTTTATGCGAAACATAAAAAAAATGCGCAGGTTTTTACAAAGAACATGGGGGCATATTAGCAAGCCCCTTATCGCCGCTTTATCTGCACTTTTCTGCTAATAACGGGGCGATATTTGCTTCGCCCTATTATCAAGGCAGCGTTAATTCAATTAACGTGGCTTAAAGCCACGTTAATTGACTTAACTCTGCCTTGGTAATAGGGCCCCTTTCACGATAAACTCCTCATGAAAGGGGGCATGCACTGGGTGTTGCGGTGGGTGGTCCACCACAACACCCATTCACTTTGACGCTGCCACCTATTATCAAGCTTGGCATTAATAGGTTACAGCGCCAAATTTTAAGAGCAGAAAAACCCTGGCGTTAAGGTGGCGAAACGAGGAGAAATGCTTCATTTCTCCCCTTTTTTGCTTTTTTCATGTGTGCTGCCTTTTGCAGCACACATGGAAAAAGCAAAACGCCAAGGTTTCTTTATGTACAGGAAGGTGTCCCTTCCTGTACATAAACAAACCTCTTTTTAAAAATGCCAATTTGTAACTTACATGTGTGCTGCATAAAGCAGCATACATGTAAGTTACAAAATGACATTTAAGGTTTGTTTATATGCAGGAAGGAACTCCTTCCTGAACATAAACAAACCTCCCTGCTCGCAGACACCCTTACACTCTGGTGCAAGGGTGCCTGCGCTGGCAATAAGTTGTAAAAACCTACCGCCATGGCAGGGGGAAACGCTAGGCTGCACCATATCCTTGGTAATATGGTGCAGCCTAGCGCTTCCGAAGTGGCGAAGAGAAGCATTAAGCCAAGGAGGCTAACGCCTCTCTTCGCCACTTTGTTGATAATATGCCCCATAGGTTCATAGATTCCCCCAGCCCTTCTCTGTCGAGGACCTGACTCCGGAAGTCTACTTATATCACAACTAAAAAATATGACATCATAGCATTCTGATTTTTTCCAGATGTGATAGACCCTGAGATTTCTCTTGGTAATGAGGAATAGAAATTGGCAGATTTGTGTGTTTCTGCACCGAAATCCATATGTCACAATAGCTACAAGGTTAATTAACCCCCTTGAATTCCAATATATTTGTCTGCCGAAAAGTAAGCAAGGGCGCATGCTTTATCGCAAACAGTCACTTCGGGGCAATAAACCACTTATTAAACCACTTATTATTGCGGTCACTGAACAAAGAGATATTGGCTCTCACAGTTTTCCAGGGCACTCAAGCAGGCGCTAACTTTATTTCAAACATGGTCCACACATCAATTCATACTAGTGTCAACACATTTAATATCAAGCACATTTTACTCCTGTGATCTCACAGAAAATGTCTTAATTTACTACATATATTAATGAACAATAGGATTCGGCATGAAGGCAAATACATTTAAAACTAGTCATGCCTGGATATGAGTCACTTGCTGCTTAGTGTGATTCAATTCCACAACAATACCACAGTCTTAAAAAGTACTGTAGCAACTGTTATGCGAGTTGCACCTCACACACCCCAAGTACGTATAACTCGCACAGACACCTGCATTTTAAATTAAAGCTGTTAAACAGAGTAGGCAGCCGTACAGTACTCACCTCAGCTTGCCGTCTAGCGCCTGGATCACTGCTGCAAAGCTCCTGCTGGTCTGGAAGAGAAAAGTCACAGGGTGAAGGCGGGAGACTGCGGCTGCCTGCAAAGGCAAGCATTTCTGCACAACCTTGCTCTCCCTTAAGCCCCGCTCCTGCAGTCGGGGCAGGCCCAGCAGGGACTGCCTGCTGCTGGGCTTCTGAGCTGGGGACAGGGCAAGGAATCGCCTGAAGAGTGACACTGCCACTTTACAGTTGGCGCTGGCCATGAGCCTAACAATTTTCCAAACAAAGCCACTGACGGACGGAGGCTTCGTTACCAGATCACGAAAATCACTGGACTGGCAATATAAATTAAGACTCCAACCGACCGGTGTAAGTCATTTATTGAATAACTTTGAGGCTCCAACCGGCTGGTGGAGGTACTTGTGATTTAATCTCACACCCATATCGGACTAGGAGAAAATTCATTATTCTCAGGGACACCAAAGAAATCTGCTTTTGGGCTGCCAATCCCCCCCTCCTGCCCTGAGGAAGACCCACCTTGACGCATTTCTCTTTTGCGCAACTCATAGGGTCGAAACGTCGGCGTATTATATATGTCTACACAACGTTCCTGATCACAGTCCCATTTGTCATTGGATCCTGAAGCATATGTGCTAAAATAATAAGAACATACATATTTATAAAATCTTTCTACCCTCTTTTCATTGCACGCTCAATTGATTCTGTGTATAGTGTACTGTCCTTATCACCAATTACCACATGTCACTTTTTCACCACAGTCACGTATTTCATATTGCAATTGAAATTGTAAATTGCGATGGCCATGATTATTTGATTTTCTCTGAATACATTCTTGAATTCTAATTTTGGTGTGTGTTATATCTTTATTTTTCCTTTGTAAATCATTGATATGTGTTATGAGTAAGCTGTTGGTACTTGTCCTAAGTAATTGAAAACCCAGACAGAACCAATTTTTGCTTTAAATACGTATACCCAGGTTCTGAGGGACACTGGGTTGCGCCATTACGTTTACCGATGAGCCTAACAATGGCAGCCTTCTTCAGGCCAGAAGCCCACAGACTGAGGAGGGACTGGCCCTCCGGCAGGTGGCTCCCCATGGCCTTTACGACGGGTCGGTGGTGAGAGCGTGCACACAGCCAGGACCCCCTCTGCACGATGGGGGTAGATTGACAGACAATCCACGTGCACACACAAACACACAACGCACTCCCTCCTGCAGGCGCACAACAAGCATCTTCCCTGCCCCTAAAGCTCGGTGTAGAAAGCGGACTGCCATCTGGAGGCAGCTGAGGAAATGCCTTAACCCTGGGAGGAGTGTGAAAGTATGTTTAAAATAAGCAACGCATGCGCTGCAACGAAAAACGAGTGCTAATTCACCCACCAATCACACAACAAACAAGAATTTAAAATGCAATAGGACTCTGATGTACGTGAGGCCTATTGTATTTTGAACTGAAGTACGTGCATTAAAAAGGGCACGAACGGGAGGGGGTGGAGGGGTGGTGGTGGTCCGAGAAGTCACGGACCGCGGGAAGGAACAGGGGGAGGCAGGGGAACAAAAATTGTTTTTAAAGTAAGGGGCCAATAGCCGTGGAAGGACAACAATGATGACATGGCGGTCAGGAGGCGGGATTATGTTGCCCAAAGCCAATCAGATTGCAGCATTTGGAATTTCAGCCAATGAAAAAGATAGGCGAAAAGTGAGCAGAGCTTCCCCCACTATACTGCATACAGCATCTCTCCACGAGACAGCGCATACGCTGCCTAGGCGAGACCTAAAAAGGTGCCCAGAACATGTGTTAACAGTGGTGCAGCAAGGGTGCCAATGGCCCTAATGCAGGCAATGAAAATTATAGTTACTTCACAGTGCACAGTTTGTTAATAAAATGCACAGTGTTCACAGTGCACAGTTTGGTAATACAATGCACAGTGAACAGTAGCTCATTACCTCTGCGTCTGTCTTTCTGCCCCATTTCTTACTCATAATTTATATATTTGCATTGTTTATTAGTCATTGCAAACCATAAACATAGCCTAATTCACATTACCAAACAATAAGAAGAAAACATACAAAAACATCATACATCTACTTCACCATAAAACCTCATATTTATGGGCCTTTATATTTTCGTTCATCCCCTCCTGTCTATTAGACTAAAAACTGCCTTACTCATAAGCAGTTTACTTGCACCACAGAAAGCTATTACCTAGCTGATGTCAAAATACTTCCCACAGTATGGCACTACCTACTCAGCATGCATAAAGGGGGAAGCACATCACTAAGACAGCCTGTCCAAAGGTAAGTTTATTTTTTCCAACATTTCTGTTTTGTGAATATTTCTTCCCTTACTGGGGCTTGCATGAGGAGTCCTGTTTTCCATTGGGAGCCGCACCAACCTGCTCAGTGGGTACAGTGCGTCCTCACTCCCATTGAGGTTTCCCTTCATTGCCAGGAGGTGCTTCAGCCACTTGTTGGGGGCGTTGAGCGTCCTTTTGAACTTTGTTTCTCCTCTGGTGCCTTTTGTTGTGCTCCAGGGCTTCCTATATCTTGCAGCTCCCGCAAGAGTTTGGGGGTCACAACAGGGCACAAGTCCTAAAAATAGAAGTGGGGGGACTAACCTAGTTAATCAGAATGCAAGTGCCATCACGGCGCGTGACATCACGGCACGTGGCATCACAGGGCGTTGCATCAGGCCACGTGGCATCACAGGGAGTCACACTTTTTGAAAGCTTCACATAAAAGAATGGTGGCTTTTGTCAGCTTAAACTTCCTCTACCAACGGAGCTTTACAAGAAAAAATAGTGGTACTTAAATTATTTCAACGCCTCATCAGGAGTAGTAAGCACTATATAAATTACATTTATTTTGTATAAATACATTATTACAGTGCATACATATCTCCTACACAGGGACTGAACAAAGTGAAAAGCTGCCTCTCTTAAGTATGTTTGAAGTGCTAACAAGGTGTGAGCCTTTGTTTCCCCTCAGCTTCATTTGCATCTAGGTGTGAGGCTTCCGACTGCTCCCAGCCAGGAGACTTATGGGCCCAGCAGGAGTCTGAACTAAGAAAGCCCCATCCATCCCCTCCTGCACATTGTTGCGATCAAAAGCAGACAACAACGTGCAGGCGCTGCTGCTGAATGTGTCCCGGTGTTTGCAAATTACACCAGATCGAATTCAGCATATTGTGAAAATAGGGGGCAGATGCCATCCACCTGCGTGTACCCCCGACTCGTGCCCTGGGTCACAAAATCTTTTCCCTAGAAATGGGAATATTGTGGGAAGTGCTGGCATCATGTTCTTGCATGCCGATGATGGAGTCTGCCTATGAGAGTTCTGAGGGATGCCTGCTTTGGCAGCATTACGCCCATTCATGAATAAGGCTGTTGAAGCTGCTTTTTTGGCTAGGGAGTTGGAGGGGCCTTCTGCTAAGATGCCACGGCCTGGTCTCCTAGACATTGAGGACTCTGATGAGAGGAAGGAAGGTGGCGGTGTTTGGAGCAGGGTCCTGAGCTCTTTGGTCTGTTTTCTAATGTCTAGGACAATTTGGGATTGCCTTCACCTGTGGAACAGGAGGTGGGTGATGATTTATTTACCCAGTACTAGTGTCCTGCCTCTTTGCCATTGCATGGTGCTGCTTGCAATGTACTTTCCCATGAGTGGAGGCAGATTGCAGGGCTGCGCCCCATGTTTTTTGGCCAAAAACTATGCTTTGGAGGGGTTTTCTGAGGAATTCCAGCAATCGGTCAAGGTGGACAATCCGGTGTCTGGTCTTTCTTCCCAAAGCAGGGTACTTTCAGAAGATACCCTTCCTTCTGACTCAGTGGATAAGAAGGTGGAAGGGCTACTCAAGAGGTCTTACTCTGCCTCCAATTTTTCTATCAGGCTTCCACTTATTTTATTTATATGGGTCAGTCACTTTTGTAAGATTTTCAGGATCTGGCACTGCAGATGAGTGAGGGTGCAAATACTTCTTCCTATTTGGTTCTGATGGAATTCCAGGTCTGCCTCTTATCGTATATTTTGTTCAATAACTTGTGTTCTGATGTAGCTGATTCTGAGGCTTCCTTTGCAGCTCATTGTCTTTTTTGGATGCAGGCATGGAAAGTCGATGCGTCACAGAAGTCTGCCCTGTTGAAGTTGCCATTTGATGGTTCAAAGGTGTTTGGTCCACAGCTTGAGGAGATGGTGAAGAAGTTGGCTAAGAATCGGAAGATTGTTGCTCCCATCCACTCTCCTTTACAGGAGAGTGGTTTTGTTATTTCTGTGCTTTTGCTTTTCCTGAAGCTAGAGCTCTTCAGTCCTTTCGAGGCAAGGGTCGTGGCAGAGGAGACCCTGGAAGTGACAAATCCCAGTCTCGGTCAGTTGGAGCCTCCTACTCTCTTTCTCAAAAGCAGTAACTATCCGCCTGTAGGAAGCTGGCTCTGTATATTCTATACCAAAGTGAGGTATAGTGTGCACAGAGTCCAGTGGATCCCGAAAGGTAGGCAGAGGTAAAAGTAGATAGCACCTTACTCTCTATTTGTGGAAGTGTGGTCTAGCAGTAAGGCTTTATCAGAGGGTAGTGTTAAGCATTTGTTGTACACACTCAATCAACAAATGATGGCACAAAATCAAAGACTGAACTTCAGACCAATTGGTTTTGTATAAAAATATTCTTTTAGTTATTGTATTTCCTAGAACCAAGCAGGCCTGGCACAGGTAAGTGATTTATTTTTTGTAGTAATAATACCGTTTTCCAATGCAGTTCTATATATACTTTGGTATGGTTACAGTAGAATTACTGATAATGCAATACTTTGAAATATTGTACATATACTTCGTATTGGCTTTTCAATAGGATGTCAAGTAGATTACTTTTCTTACACAGTGTAGTATACCTGGATACTGCACTGGGACATTTCCTGTAAACTGGTAAGTAAAATCATTTTGGTTATTTGGTTACAGTTTTAGAGACTTTCATATATTTTCTAAACTCCACATTTAGAAATGTTTTCATAGAAAAACAGTCAATGTTATCCCATGGGGGAAAATAGTGTTATCGGTTCAAAGGTAAGTACTTTGTTGTGGGAGTTGGTATTCTGGGGTTAGTCTCAGGAGTCCCCCAGGGTCAAGGATGCACTCTTGTTACACCCTTAGCGGCACTAGGGCGGCTGGGTGCAGAGTGCTGAGGCCCAATGTTATCCAATGGGGGATAGGGGGCCTCCGGTTGGTGGCTGTTGACAGGCAGGCCACTGGGTTGTGGGAGCATAGCTCTGGGACTTAAGCTCAGGGGAAATGGGAGCTAAAGACAGCACCAAAGTGGCACCCTCAGCGGCACTAGGGCGGCTGGGTGCAGAGTGCTGTTTACACTTCGGGTGCCCTGTTACTTTCAGTGGGGTTTCTCCGGTTGGCAAACAAACTGCAGGCTCGGGGACAAAGGTATTCTGGGAGCGACCACCACTTGTAGAGGTAAGTTGGGATCATGGGCAATGGTTAGACACCATCAGTTGGGCCACCCAAGGCCGTAGGGTGTCGGGTGCAGGGGTGTCTTGCACCCGACGGTGCTGCGATGCAATTCGGTGATGCGATGCGATAGTGGCGGCAGCGACACGCTTCTCCAGTAATGCGACGGTGTCTGCTGCGGCGGCGACACTCTTCTCTCATGATGCGACGCGATGCGTCGCGATGCGAGGCGCTTCTGCGATGGCATCACGCTTCTTCTTCGTGAGTCGCGCTTCCAGCTCCTTGTGATACGCAGTCCCTCAGAAGGCCCAGCACAACAGCAGGCACTTCAAAAGAACTCTGGGGTGCTGGATGGTGAAGTTTGTTATCCCTCAGACTTCAGCAGGAGGCAAGCTCAATTTCCAAGCCCTTAGAGTTCCTTTACAAGTTGATGAAAGTAGCACAAAGTTCCTTTCTCCTTACTTTGGCAGTCAGGCAACCACTGCAGGCCAATCCCCCAAACAGCACTCAGCTTAGGGATAGTCTTCTCCTTCAGTTTTTGTCTGGTTCTTCTCCTCAGTAAATGTCCTTCTTGTTTCCCAAAAGTGATCTCAAGTTCTGGGGTTTGGGTCCCTTCTTTTATACTCATTTTCCCTTTGTTCTCTGAAGGCAGAGAGGCCTTTGCATAGTCAAAACCAGTTCTGGTCAGTCCTGGAGCTCTTTCTTGACAAGACTCCTTCTTTCCTTTCACAGTGTAGGCCAGGGACATCAGACGCACCACAGGAGGAGGAGCCATCATTGTGGAGGGACTGTATGTGTTCACAAATACTTTACACACTGCCTCTTAGATAAGCCTGTTTGCTTGTGCCAAGCTACCAAGGGGGTGAGCAGGGGTTATTTTAGGAGTGTACTCCCTTACCCTGACTAGACGCAAGGGTCCCTATTTGGTCAAAGGAAGGTACCTCTGTCAACTAGAGACCCCCAACTCTAAAAATGATTGACAGTGGTGCGTCGATAAACATAATGAAGGGAAACACAATGAATTATCTCCATTACCCTGACTTACACCATCAAAAACCAAAGGGCTGTATTGATTCCCATAAAAAGTCAAGGTTCATTTGTAGCAACAATAAAAAACAAGAAAACGAAGGTACAAGGACCCTTCCATGTTCTTCAAGGTGCAGCATCAAGTGCTTTTCTGCTATGCTTCATCACACTTGCTGGTATGGGACTGATTTCCGTGAACTACCACATGTGTGCTTACCTTGAAATAGTAAGGCAGTTAGTTCCCTTTGTTGTTTCATGGTTTGGGAACATTTTATACTATGAAAGTAATGTTGTATATTAATGAGGATGTCCTGTTGCTCAGAGACATAGGCAAATTGCTTTCCATTTACAAGATCCTGTTGAAAAAGAACTTGAATTGTTACTTAAGCATGACATCATTGAGCGTTCAGCTGGCACAATGCCATGGGTTCACCCATAGTGGTAGTGCCCAAAAAGGACAGTGAAGGAGGGGTACGCATATGAGTTGACATTCATCAAGCAAACAGGGCAATTGAACATGCAGTTCCCCAAATTGCCGACATAAGAATGCAATTAAATTGTGCAAAGTTTTTATCTCACCTTGATTTAAATAAAGGTTATCATCCATTGGAACTCGAAGAAGATTCCAGGTATATACAGCCTTTTCAACACATGTTGGCCTGTTTCAATACAAGAGGCTCTGTTTTGGTGTGTCATCGATAGCAGAACATTTCCAAGACATCATTTGGCATGTCATACAGACTGTTGTGAATGCATTCAATTATAGTGATGACATATTGATTTTTGGAGCTACACAGAAGGAGCACGACAAAGCTCTCACACAAGTATGTTGTTTACTTACTGATGCAGGTTTTTATTTGTAT
Organism: Lissotriton helveticus; assembly: GCF_964261635.1. Taxonomy (NCBI): domain Eukaryota; kingdom Metazoa; phylum Chordata; class Amphibia; order Caudata; family Salamandridae; genus Lissotriton; species Lissotriton helveticus. The sequence goes on along the minus strand of NC_136067.1, from coordinate 888,271,432 downwards.
TACAGACATGTGTGAGTTAAAGTTCTTTGCCCATATCTTTTCAAATGGGGGTATGGCACCTGGTCCTGCAAAAATGCAAATCATATCAAATACTGATTCCCCACAAGATGTTTCTATTATATGTTCATTTCTTGGCATGGCAAGTTTCTGTTCAAGGTACATACATGCCTGACTTTGCTACTATCAATGCTCCATTACAAGAGGTAATGAAGAAAAATGTTTAATTCAAGTGGTCACAAGAATGTGAGAGACTTTTCTAGAAAATCAAACAAGCCATCGAAACTGCTGCTGAAATGGCCTACTTCAATCCAAAGCTTCATACAGAGGTTTTTATTGATGCTAGTCCAGTCAAGTTAGTCAGTATCCTAGCACAGCACAGTGAATACCCATATGCTCAAAGTCATATTGTGGCACATGCCAGTAGAAGTTTCCCCTACACAGAACACGCTTACAACCTGAAAAAGAAAGTTTAGCCATGGTATGGGCTTGTGAACTTTTCCATGCATTCCTGCACGGAAAGCCTTTTAAGTTGGTAACTGATCACCAAGCTTCACTGACTATCTTTGCAATCCAAAAGCCAAGATGCCTTCTCGCATTGAATGGTGGGGGAATGCGATTACAAGACTACAATTAAACCATTATGCATTATGCCGGGAAGGTTCAAAACCCTGATGACTACTTTGCCAGAGTGCCGATACAAGATCAGGGTTGTCCATTCAAGATGGCTGAAGCCTACATTCATTTAATTGTAAAATCAAATATGCCAGCTTCTATTACATTAGCCCAGATCATCACTGCCACGAGCCTTGATAGTGACATTCTGAAGTTGAAGTTGAAAGATATATTTACACATCAGTCATGGAGCCGCCACACTCACCCTCTTACCAGTGATGGTGAATACCAACATACAAACATGTTAAAGATGAACAGTCCATAACTCAGGAAGGAGTTATATTGCGAGGGTCAAGAATACTATTAGATATGGGGGTCTCTAGTTGGCAATGGTATACACCTTTGACCAAATAGGGACCCTTGCTTCTAAGTCAGGGAAAGGGGATTACCCTCCTGGATAACCCCTGCTCACCCCCTTGGTAGCATAGCATGAGCAAACAGGCTTATCTCAGAGGCAGTATGTTAAGCATTTGTGAACACATACAGCAATACAGTGAAAACATTACAAACGGACACCACACAGGTTTTATAAAAAGAAGTATTCTTTATATAGACTTAACACAAGACCACAAACGACAAAAGTCCACAATACTGTACTCAAAATAGACCTAAAGATGGTAGAAGTAACTCAGTTCAAGTTGATGATAAAATGTGACACGTTTCTCACAAAAGTAATGGATACATAATGGAAAACAATGCGTCACTCTTCAATGTTTGCGCAGAGAAGGGGAAGCCCCTTGTTCCCTACTGGAGAGGAGGTGATGCGTTACTTCTCATACTGCGTTCCGGTTACAATACGGCAAGATGGCGCAATGCAACAATCCGGTGCGATGAATTAAGATGGCGCCCTTGATGCGATGAGACAATGTGAAGATGATGTGTGCACGCCCGGCGGCCGTGCGGCGAACTCTGTAACTTTGTAGCTGCGACAGGCCCTGCGACACACTTCTCTGGTGATGCGACGGCGACCCTCAGGTGGCGACACGCTTCCCCGGTGAGGAGTCGGTAAACAGCTGCGACAAACGCATGCTTCTCTGGTGATACGGCGGTGACCTCTGCGGTGGCGACACACTTCTCTGACAATGCAACGGCAACAGCTGCGACTGCGACATGCTTCTTCTCGTTGAGTCGGGCTTCCAGCTCCCAGTGACATGCAGGCTTCTGCAGACAGAATTACCAGAAAGGAAATCCAGAGTGTAGCTGGTGGTAAAGTCTTTTGTCCTTGAGTCTTCAGCAGGAGGCAAGCACAAGTTCAAGCCCTTGGAGAAATATTCTGCAAGATGTTGAAAGTTCTTTGAAAGTTCCTTCTCCTTTTCTTGGCAATGATGACACCACTGCAGGCCAACCCAGCAACACAGTACACTGGGAGGGGGCATTCCAAACTCCTGCAGCTTCCTTGGTTCTTATCCTTGGCCAAGGTTTGCCTTGTTGTTCCAGAAGTGATATAAAGTCTTGGGGTCTGGGTCCCCATATTTATACTGCAAAATCCTTTGTCCCTTGAATGCAGAGGGGCCTGTACCTAGTCCGAACCAGTTCTGTGCAGTCCTGGAGCACTTTGTTTACAGGACTCCTTCTTTCCTTTGGCAGGGTGGGCCAGGGTCCTCAAACACACCACAGGAGGTATAGCAAGCATTGTGGAGGCAGACACAGCCCTATTCAGGCCCAGGAGTGACTCCTCCCACCACTCTACATGCAAATAGGTCTATTCAGACTCGTGCTGACTCAACCTGTCTCCTTTAGCCACCCCAGCCCCTGTCACTCACAAACCAGACATACAATACATAAGCTAGCAGAGGCAGGCTGGATGGTTAGGCAAGAAAATACCTACTTTCTAAAAGTGGTATTTTCAAACACAGAATGTTAAAACCAACTTTACCAAAAGATGTATTTTATCATTCTGAGTTCAGGCATACTAAACTAGAATTTCTACATGTTCCCTGGGTCACTTAGGATTATAAGATGTTATATTCAAACTGCTCATTCTTCCCTAAGGGGACAGGTAGCCTTGCAATAGTGAAAAACGAAATAGGCTGTAGTTCACTATCAGGTCATGCCACACACATCAGGGCAGGACCTACCTTTTACATACAATGCACCCTGCCCTAGGGTCTACCTTAGGGGTGTCTGATATGTATAAAAGGGAAGATTTAGGGACTGGCAAGTAGGTGCACTTGCCAAGTCGACATGGCAGTCACAGACTGCACACAGGCTCTGCAATGGAAGGCCTGTGACACACGTTACAAGCTGCTTCTGTGGGTTGCACAACAAGTGCTGCAAGCCCAACAGCAGCATTTGATTTACAGGCCCTGGGCACACATGGTGCACTGCACTAGGGTCTGACAAGTAAATGAAATAAGCCAATCATGGAGCCACTAATCAATACATCAAATTACATAGGGAGCACTTGCAGTGTGGCATTGAATAGCAGTGGGACAGTGCCCAAAACATCTTAACCAGCAAACAGATCAAAAACAGAAGAGGCAATTAGTAACAAAAATGGAAGGGAGACTCACACCAATTATGCCAGGTCTAACATGTGTCCCCTCCAGCTGAAATGTGGGGAGAACTACCCTTCCCCTCGGGAGTTCTCTTCACTAAGGCGGAAACATCTGAACAGACCATCAGCCTTGGCGTGTTCTATACCAGGGAGGTGTTCCACTGTAAAGTCCATCCCCTGTAGGGAAATGGACCACCTCAACAATTTTAGGTTCTCACACTTCATCTGCATTAACCATCTGAGGGGCCTGTGGTCTGTCTGAACCCGGAAATGAGTCCCAAACAAGTATGGTCTCAACTTCTTTAGTGCCTAGACCACAACAAATGCCTCACACTCAATTGCACTCCACCTCTGTTCCTGTGGAAGTAACCTCCTACTAATGAAGGCTTTAGGTTGGTCTAGGCCTTCCTCATTAATCTGTGATAGAACAGCCCTCACAGCATGCTCTGAAGAGTGTGTTTAGACAATTCCTTTGAGAAGTTGGGCGCCTGAAGCACGGGTGCTGTGCACATGGCAGTCTTCAGAACATCAAAAGCCTTCTGACAGGTGTCAGTCCAGTTCACTTTCTTGGGCTGCTTCCTGGAAGTTAGCTCAGTCAAGGGTGCCATAATGTTGCCATACCCCTTGACAAACCTCCTTTAGTACCCTGTGAGTCCTAAAGAAGGGTCTCACCTTTGTCTGGGTTTTGGGGGGTTCCCATGCCAGGATGGTATCAAACTTGGGTTGTAGGGGTGCCACCTGGCCGCTCCCCACCTGGTGCCCCAAGTATACCAAAGAACCCTGCCCGATCTGGCACTTACTTGCCTTGATTGTGAGGCCTGCCTTTTGCAGTGCTATCAACACTTCGCAGAGGTGGGACAGATGTTCTTCCCAACTGGCGCTGAACACTGCAATGTCATCCATGTAGGCGGCACTAAAATCCTCCAGTCCAGCCAACACCTGGTTGACCAACCTCTGAAAGGTGGCAGGGGCACTCTTCAATCTAAAAGGCAGGAACTGTAATTGGTAGTGCCCATCTGGTGTGGAGAATGCTACCTCTCCTTGGCCCCATCAGTCAAGGCGATCTGCCAGTACCCAGACGTCAAATCAAACGTGCTGAGGTACCGGGCAGCCCCTAACCGATCAATGAGCTCATCAGCTCTGGGGATGGAGAGCTTGTCAGTCCTGGTGACTTAATTGAGTCCTCAGTAGTCCACACAGAACCATAGTTCGGGTGTGGCACCAGGCGCAGCAGCCTTTGGGTCCAAGACCACTGGGCTGGCCCAAGGGCTGTCAGAGGACTCAATCACCCCTAAGGCAAACATCTTAGAGACCTTCTCCTTGATGTAAGCTCTGACCCTTACAGCCACTCTGTAAGCCTCGTGATTCACAGGAGGACTGTCCCCAGTGTCCACATCATGGACACACCACTCAGTGATACCAGGAACCAGGGAGAACAAATCAGGGAATTGTCCCAACAGTTGGCAACAATCTTGCTGCTGCTCAGGGGTCAGTGTGGCAGAGAGGCTGACACCATCCACTGACCCATCTTGCTCTGTTGCAGACAGGAGGACAAGAAGAGGCTTGGTCTCCTCTTCCATTCCATCATCTGCTGCTAGGAGCAGGCCCACCTCGGACCTTTCTAAGCGGGGCTTAAGGCAGTTAACATGCAGGACCCGTAAATGGTTCCTAGGAGACCGCAAGTTCAACAGGTAGGTGACATCACTCTTGCGCTCCACCGCCTCAAATGTTCAGGTCCACCTGTCCTGGGGCACACAGGGCTCTACAGGGGCCATGGCCCAATCTTTCTGACCAGGCTGAAGTTCAATCAGAGTGCCATTCTGATCTTACCACCGCTTCATCTCTTCCTGGCTGGCTTCCAGATTTGCCTGAGCGAGCTGTCTGAATTGCCGAGTCTGGTTCCGGAAGGCCAACATGTAACGCATGTAACTGTAAACATCCTGGGGAGGTTTCCTGGAAGATTGCTCCCAGCCTTCCTTGACCAGACTCAAAGGTCCTCTTACCGGGTTACCATACAGCAGTTTAAAGGGACTGAACCTTAGGGACTTCGGTGGCACCTCACGGTAAGCAAAAAGAAGGCATGGCAAGAGGGAATCCCACTTACGCCTCATAGGTTCCTCAAGACCCATTATCATGCCTTTGAGGGTCCAGTTGAATCTCTCATCCAGCCTGTTACCTTGGGGGTGGTAAGGAGTGGTGAACTTGTATGTAACACCGCACTCCTGCCACAGGGACTTCATATAATTAGATATGAAGTTTTTACCACGGTCTGACACCTCCTCTCTGGGGAACTCCACACAGGAGAAAATCCCCATCAGTGCACGTCCCACTACGGGGGCCGATCCTGTCCTGAGAGAGATGGCTTCCGGGTACCAGGTAGCATGGTCCACCAAGACCAGTATAAACCTGTTGCCCATGGCTGTCTTGGGGTCCAGTGGCCCTACAATGTCAATGTCCACCTGTTCAAAGGGGGTACTGACTACAGGGAGTGGTTGGATAGGAGTCTTTTGCTTCCTTCCACTTTTCCCACTTGCTTGGCAGGTTCAGGATACATATCGAACGAGGCGTTTGTCCGGACCATTCGAATCTTCATTTACATGCAAGCTGCTGGCAGTCTTGCAGTAACTCGGGATTCGGGGCTAATGATAGTAACACGTTATCAAATTGAGGCGCTAGAGTATAAGGACTCGGGCGTTTGGAGGACATTGATTGTGCCTTCTGATTTTTTAGCCAGATGTATACGCAAGAACCTCTATACAGTTTACTGAACGATCTATGATCCCACTGCCCATTTTCTCTGAGGGACTCCGTGAGAATTTACAGTGGCTCAAAAAGATATTCTATATAATTGTGGGATTCATACACTTTGTCCTGAAGAAGGTGTTGGCTTTTAAACTGTATGCCCACCGAAACGTGTTGATGCACTTTCTGAGTAGTGACACAATAAGTCCTTGAAGCAACAACTCTAACCAAGATAGCAATACGTGTGATAGAGTGAGATTGCATTGTTTAGGACTATTGTATCTTCCTCAGCTGTTTAGGAATTATATCTTCCTTTCTTTTGTTTCCCACTTGTGATGTATATTTCTGTGTAACAAATTATATTTTTTTAATGGCAATGTATCATTTAACATGTTTTTAATGTATATCTGAATATATTTTGCATACTTTTTATGGAATCAACTTAATTTTTATATTTTTTCCTTTGCTCCTACTTGAATTGAATGCAGTGCGTGTGATTGTATATTTCCTGTTATCACTACCCAAAAGGGATATTCTGTTTTGACAAAAGTTTGAAAAGTCCTACAATGAGTATCTAAACCCTTCCGCATCTGGGGCCAATAAAAGTGGGTCACAAACCTTTCAAAGTTCTTGTCCTGTCCCAGATGTCCAGCTAAAGGCATATCATGAGCTAAACCCAGTAGGAAGGCTCTGAAACGCTAGGGTACCACCAGCACACAGGCTGTCCCAGGCTCAGCAACCTTAGGCTTGCTATACAGGAGGTCGTTCTCCCATTAGATCCAATGTGATCCAGACTGATCACCTGCTGCCTGGTTTGTGGTCTGTTGCCACAAACCCATAAGAGAAGGGCACTTCTTCTGCTCTGCACAAAATCCCTCCCTGGAGGGTCCTCCTCCTTGCTACCAATGGGTCAGCTCAGGCAGGCCCTTCAGTTCAGCAACTTGCTCCCCTGTAGGTTCCAGGGCATCCCCCTCAGGGTCTGCCTCTTCCTGGAACGTGGGAACAATGGGAGCTGGTTTCCAGCACCCCTACCTCTTCTCTTTAAGGCAGGTAACTGGGCCATACTTTTAGGCTCCAGGACCTCTTGAATACCCTTACTGGAAGACCCAACATCTCTAATGAGCTTTCTTCTCCACCTTAGCCAAATGGGAGCTCTCTAAATCATTGCCCAACAGACAATCCACAGGCATAGCTGGCCTCACGGCTACTTGGAGAGTACCTAGTACATATATGGCAGGGGGCTTAAAATTACCTCTATGTCCCTAGCATATAGTAGGGCATGGAAGTTTAGAGGCCAGCAGTCCTTTTTTGCACTTGAAGGTGCGCACTGCCGGGCCTGATGTCAGTTTAAAAGTAGCCCTGTGTGTGCGGAAAGAGGCAAGAGAGGTGCAGAGAGATGCAAGAGAGATACAGAAAGAGGGAAGAAGGGTGTAGAAAGAGGCAAGAGAGGTGCAGAAAGAAGCAAGAGAAGAATAAAAGAAGCAAGGAGAGGCACAGATTGAGGGAAAAGAGGTGCAGAAAAATCCAAGTGAAGTCCAGAACGAAGCAACAGTGGTCGGGAAAGAGGCAAGAGAAGTTAAGAAAGAGGCTGCGGAGGTGCAGAAACAGGTAGAAGAGGTGCAGAAAGAGGGAAGAGGGGTGCAGCAAGAGAGAAGAGGGGTGCCGAAAGAGGAAAGAGGGGTACAGAAATTTACAAGAAAGGAGCAGAAAGAAGCAAGAGCAGTGCAGTAAGAAACAAAAGAGGTGCAGGAGGAGGCAAGAGGGGTACAGAAAGAGGAACAAGAAGAGCAGAAACAAGAATAACAGATGCAGAAAGAGGCTAGACGGGTGCAGAAAGAGGGAAGAAGGGTACAGAAAGAGGCAAGTAGGGTGCAGAAAAAGCAAGGGAGGTGTAGAAAGAAGCAGGAGCAGTACAGAAAAAAACAACAGAGGTGCAGAAAAAAGCAAGAGCAGTGCAGAAAGAACCAACAGAGGTGCAAAAAGAGGCAAGAGTGGTGCAGGAAGAGGCATGCGAAGTGCAGAAAAAAGCAAAGGAGATGCAAAAAGAGGCATGAGGGGTTAAAAAAGAGCAAGAGCAATGCAGAAACAACCAAGAGACATGCAGGAAAAGGGAAGAAGGGTGCAGAAAGAGGCACGAGCGGTGCAAAAATAATCAAGAGAGGCATAGAACGAAGAAAGATAAGTGCAGAAAGAAGCAACAGAGGGGCAGAAAGAGGCAAGAGGGGTACAGAATAAGCAAGAAAAGTGCCGAAAAAAGCAAGAGAGTTGCAGAAACAAGCACAACAGGCGCACAAAGAAGGAACAGGGGTGCACACAGAGCCAAGAGAGGTACAGAAAGAACCAACAGAGGTGCAGAAAGAAGAAAGAGGGGTGCAGAAATGTGCAAGAGAGTAGCAGATAGAAGCAAGAGCAGTGCATAAAGAACCAACAGCGGTGCAGAAAGAGGCATGAGGGGTATAGAAAAGGCAAGAAAAGTGCAGAAAAAAGCAAACGAGGTGCTAAAAAAGGTAGAAAGGATGCAGATGGGTGCAAAAAGAAGCAAGAGATGTGCAGAAAGAAAAAAAGAAGTGGAGAAAGAAGGAACAGAGGTGCAGAAAGAGGCAAGAGGGGAGCAGAAAGAGGGAAGAGAGTTGCAAAAAGAGAAGCGTAGAAAGAAGTAACAGAAGTGCAGAAAGAAGCAAATGGGGTGCAGAAAGAGGCACCTGGGGTACAGAAAGAAGCAAGTGATGTGCATAAACAAACAAAAGAAGTGCAGAAAGAAGGAACAGAGATGTGAAAAGAGGCAAGAGGGGTGTCAAAGAGACAGAAGGGGTACAGAAAGATGCATGAGGCATGCAGAAAGAAGCAAGAAAGTTGTTGCAGGAGAATAGGATCAGCTTTTATGGTTACCCCCACTTTTTACAGATGTTTCACTGCTGTTTTGGGACTTTAGTCTGGCTGGGGCCCTGCTACCCAGGACCCCAGCCTAGCTGCTTCTCTCTAAATTGATTCCAAGTACTTTAGGTACACTCCAGTTTGGTTACTGGGGTACCCTTATGAGTCCCTAGTATATGATACCTTAGGTACCTAGGGCATAGGTACACCAGAGGCCTACCATGGACTGCAGCATGTATTATGCCACCCCTGGGAGGCCTTAAAAAATGACACCACAGGACTGCTACTGCAGCCTGGGTAAGGTGGTGCATGCACCCCTTACTTAGATATAGGTTACCTAAATCTATCTTAAATCACTACACATATAAACCTAACAGTCACCCCTATGGCAGGCCTAATGTTCACCTCTTCTGTGTTACAGATTAATTGACACATGGATAAAAAAGAAAACTTTGCGCCAGCACTGGACTTAACTAAGGTAACTCCTTCTTGCACTGGCCACTAATATATTTATTTGGTACATGGTGATACAAGTCGTTTGCAACTAATGGGAACCGCATTACTCTTTTTAACTTTGCAGCTCGCATTTGAAAACATAGAAACAATTCCACCTTTTTTGACGGGAAACACATTTTGCCAAGTAAGCGCTTTTTCGAATACTTACCCTATGATACAAAGGCTGTTGATTATAGATACACTCATTTGTCTCCTTTGCCAATTTTACAGAACATCTACGAATTGAAAATCCAAGCACTGAGAGGTGAAGCATGAGTGTTGTCGGACTGTTCATTAAGTCGAGGGTTGCGTGTGTGGTTCAGAAGTAAGAATGGTTTTTATTTTTGTATTTCAGAGAACCCTTCTTTGGTCCTGAAGAGAATCTCCGCAATTGGGAGATTCGAAACGCGTCGACCTTTGTTTACTTGGCCAATCTGTTTATGAATTCATTTGCAAAAATGTTTTATGGAAAATGTTGAATATGAGGGATGGCCTAGATTAAGATATCTGTAGATATAAGGAATTTATTTTAGCATCACACACCCCACCAAAAGAGAAAAGAGAATTCTTCCTAGGTGTGGTCTTTTTGTTTATTTTCACTTCTTCCCAACTGTTGTATGAATGTTTGTTTCTGGTATGAGTGTGACTGTTTCACCGATTGACTGAGTTGTTTATATGCAGTTTTATAGTATGAATGTATTCAAACAATCTTTTTTCTAATCACTTATCTTCTGAGATAGCTCCCGTAGAAAATTCACTAAATAGGGGCTCCACCTGTTTTGTAAATATAATCTAATGTTTTGTATCACAAAATGAATAAATGAAAAGTTGTAAAAAAAATCATGAAGCTTTGATAAATGAAAATAAACCAATTTGATTTGATGATTTAGTCATGACTGTATTATTGGTCTAAACAGGACAATTGTTTAATTCATCGTTTTGTGTAGTTTCCAGAAGTCATAGAGCAGTACTGGCATTTTGTTTTGTTGTTTAGCAATCCTGAAGGCAGGGTGCTGGGTTTTTTGTGAGAGGGTGCCCATGGATGAGCAGGACCCCTCTGCAGCCTTCGGAACCTCTTCTCTGGGCCTGTTCTGTGATGCAGCCAGACCATATACCCTTAAGTGCATTATAACCTCGTGGTAAATGCTAACTTTGGAATGGCTGCAAGGAAACATGTTGTGATTGGTGTCAAACACTTTGGAATCCTACCCCCCACCAGTTTTGACGGCAGGTGTAGAATTCCACCCTTCTAGAAGGAGAGACATGTACACACCAGTATACGTGGTACCAGTTTAAAAAAGCCTTGGCATCACAAAATGGATGCTGCAGCCACAGACACGGGTCTGGCCTCCTGCTGCTAGATGAAACTCCAGCAGGGGAGGCCTGGACAATAGGTTTCCTGCCACAGGGAGGTGTAACCATCTCCCAGACAAGCTTTAGTGTATTTGCGCTGGGTGTGTGCACTCCAAGTGTGCTTTGAAGTCTGCACTGGGGGCACATGTGGTGTCCCTGTGCATAGCCCAGTTCAAACCAGTTGCAGGGGCTACCAGCCCCTGCTCTAGCATGAAACAGGGCAAAGGAAATGGGTGTAGTCACCCCTCTTTCCAAACCCTCCCATAGGCGGATCCCCAGAATATGTCCAACCCCTTCCTTGGGTATAAGAAATGAACTCCTGACTACAGGACTTTAGATTACACCTGGACAAAACTCTAATACTGAATCCTGGAACTTAGATGATCTGCATAACGCTGGATGACTGAAGAATCTCCCGTGGAGTAAAGGAGTTACTCCACTGCTTGGCAGGCACCAAAGATGCATCTTCCCAGAGGCCGACCTGAGTCCCTAACAAAGCTGAGACCCGTAGCCTGCGTGGATACGTGGAACCAGTACCCCTGGACACCATGCACATTTGCAAGTGCATTAGCTTCTCAATGTCCCTTGAGGCTCTGTATTGGGTTACTTGTAGCCCAGACCCCGAGCACCTTTTCCACTAAATATTGCTGGCCTACACTCCACGAGTGTTCCGTAAGCCAGCCCTTTGTGTTTTTGCTTGAGGTACCTTTGCGATAAATGGTTAGTCAACTGGTGGGTCCCAGAGAAAGCAACTTTGACTTTCATTGGGTTTCCCTGGTTGTTCCAGACATGCCCTGACTCTCCACCACTTGGTGTGTCCCTCGGACCTTGCTGGTCTGCACCGAAGCATTTCCGCACTTTTTGCGTGGGTTGCTATTGGCAATGCTTATTGGGTCCAATCCGCTCACCAATGCAGCACTCGACATCCTTTGTGAGACAGCTTGAATCTAGCTCCTGGTTGTCATCGATGCCTCCTGGTCCTCATGGCTGAAGAGTTAAGCTTCACCTCTTCGAACTGAAAACACCCGACATCGGTGGGCATTCGACTATCGTGCCCCTGGTCACTGGCAAGTGCGCCAGACTCTGTCCCCTCTGCTTTCAGGTTCTTCTCATCTTCGATCCCGGCTTGGATCACACCGGAAACTTTCCACTTCGACGGCAGCAGCACTTTGCAGCAGATCGCATTTGAAATCAACGACGAGTCTCGACACCAAAAGACACCTATGCACCCGGATTCCCTGGGTGAGGTAATTCGAGTACTCTTGTGCTCCCGTGGGTGTTGGCCCTAGAAAAACTTAAGTCTAAAGAGGTTTGCTCAAAGTCCTCTCCTAAGTGTCCTTAATCTTTAAATTTACAACTGCGTCTTTCCCCATAGAAGCTAATGGTGATTCAAGGCTGTGTTCTCACACTGCACGCTACCCCCGTGGGTCCCCTGTGTTACTACCTTGGGTGGTTCCTTGTGGTCTCAGCGATTCAACAGGCTCTAGGCTAACTTACTGTGATATATTAAGTGTAACATTTCTGCTTTGACTTCTAGCCTCATAAATAGACTAGTAGGGTGTGTTTAGAACAAATACATATATTTTATTTACATACCTGGTGTTGATGTCCTTTCATTTAGCCATGCAAGAGATTATAGACTGGTAAACCAACCTGCTTTACATTCCTTCAAGACTTAGCCTGAAGGCTGCTCTCCATAGCTACCACTAGGATAGCTTTCAAATAAGGTTGCCTTTAACCTATCACCTCTAAGGGGTTGTTTGGACTGGTACAAGTTGCCCACTATAACCAGTGAACAGCATATACCAGGCCAACTTCTCACAGTTGTAGAAAGAAACAAAAGTTCAGAAAGAAGGATCAGAGGTTCAGAAAGATGCCAGAGGGGTGCATAAAGAGGCACATGGGTTGTAGAAAGAGATTTGCAGAAAGAAACAAGAGAAGCACTGAAAGAAGGAACAGAGGTGCAAAAAGAGGGAAGGGGGTACAGAATTAGGCATGCGGGGTGCAGAAAGAAGCAAGAGATATTCAGAAATTAACAAAAGAAGTACAGAAAGAAGGAACAGAAGTACAAAAAGAGGGAGGAGGTTGTAGAAAATGGCAAAAGGGGTGTAGAAAGAAGCGAGAGGTGCAGAAAGAAATAAAAGAAATACAGAAAGAATGAATAGAGGTACAGAAAGAGGCAAGAGGGGTACAGAATTAGGGAAGAGGGGTGGGAAAGAGACATGAGGGGTACAGAAAGAAGCAAGAGGCATGCAGATAGAAGGAATAGAGGTGTAGAAAAAGGCAAGAGGATTGCAGAAAGAGGCACGCGGGGTGCAGAGAGAAGAAAGAGATGACCAGAAAGAAACAAAAGAAAAGCAGAAAGAAGGAACAGAGATACAGTAAAAGGCAACATTGGTGCAGAAAGAGGGAAGAGGGGTGTGAAAGAGACACAATGACTACAGAAAGAAGCACGAGGCATGCAGGAAGAAGCACAAGAGTTGCAGAAAGAAACAAAGAAAGTACAGAAATAAGGACTAGAGGTGCAGAAAGAGTACAGAGGTGAGCAGAAATGGGCATGTGGGTGCTAAAAGAAGCAGGAGATGTGCAGAAAGAAACAAAAGTAGTGCAAACAAAAGTAGTGCAAAAATAAAGAACACAGGTGCATAAAAAGGCAAGAGGGGTGCCGAAAAAGGGAAAAGGTATACAGAAAGAGGCACAAAGGTTGCAGAAAGAAGCGACAGAAGTTCAGAAAGAGGGATGAGGGGTGCTGAAAGAGGGAAGAGGGATACATAAAGAAGCATGGGTGGTGCAGAAAGAAGCAAGTGTAGTGCAGAAAGAAAAAACAGAGGTGCAGAAAGAGGCAAGAGGGGAGTAAAAAGGCAGAAGAGGAGTGCAAAAAGGCAGAAGAGAAGTGCAGAAAGAGGCACAAGGGGTGCAGAAAGAAGCAAGAGATGTGCAGCAAGAAACAATAGAAGTGCAGTATGAAGGAACATAGGTGCAGAAAAAGGAAACAGGGGTGATGAAAGAGGGAAGAGGGATGGATAAAGAGGCAAGGGGGTGCAGAAAGAAGCAATAGAGATATAGAAAAAAACAAAGGAGTGCAGAAAGAAGGACCAGAGGTGCATGAAGAGGCAAGAGGGGTGCACTAACAGAGAAGAGGGGTGTGAAAAGGCATTAGGAGTACAGGAAAAAGAACGATATGTGCAGCAAGAAACAAAGGAAGTGGAGAAGGAATGAACAGAGGTGCAGAAAGAGGAAACAGGGGTGAAGAAAGAAGGAAGAGAAGTGGAGAAAGAGGCAAGGGGTACAGAAAGAAGCAGGAGAGCTGCAGAAAGAAACAAAAGAAGTACAGAAAGAAGGAACAGAGGTGCAGAGAGAAGCAAGAGGGGTGCAGAAAGAGGGTGTGAAATAGGCATGAGGGGTGTAGAAAGAAGCAACATAAGTGCAGAAAGAAACAACAGAGGTACAGTACGATGGATAAGGGGTGCAGAAAGAGGGATAAGGAGTACAGAAAGAAGCATGTGTGGTGCAGAAAGAAACAAGAGAGGTGCAGAAAGAAACAAAAGAAATGCATTAAGAAGGAACAGAGGTGCAGAAAGAGGCAAGAGGGGTGCAGAAAGAGTCAAGAGGGGTACAGAAAGAAACAAAAGAAGTGCAGAAAGAAGGAACTGAGGTGCAGAAAGATGCAACAGGAGTGAATAAAGAGAGAAGATTGGTGGAAAAAGAGGCAAAGGTTGCAGAAAAAAGCATGAGTGCTGCAAAAAAAAAAGAAGTGTAGAAAGAAGCAAAAGAGGTGCAGAGAGAAGAAACATAGGTACGGAAAGAGGGAGAGGGAGAGGTGCAGAAAGGAACAAATGAAATGCCTTTAGAAGGAACAGAGTTGCAGAAAGAGGCATGAGGGGTGCAGAAAGAATCAAGAGGGGTGCAGAAAGAAACAAAAGAAATGCCTTTAGAAGGAACCGAGTTGCAGAAAGAGGCATGAGGGGTGCAGAAAGAATCAAGAGGGGTGCATAAAGAAACAAAAGAAGTACAGAAAGAAGGAACAGAGATGCAGAAAGAGGCAAGAGGGGTGCACGAAGAAGGAGGAGGGATGTAAAAGTGCTATTAGGAGTGCAGAAAGAAGCAACAGAGGTACAGAGAGAGGCAAGAGGGTGCAATAAGAGGGAAGATGGATACAGAAAGAGGTATGTGGGGCACAGAAAGAAGCAAGAGATGTGCAGAAAGAAACAAGAAAACTGCAGAAAGTAACAAAAGAAGTGCAGAAAGAAGGAACAGAGATGCAGAAAGAGGCAAAAGGATGCAGGAATAGGTGTCTGAAAGACGCATGAGGGGTACAGAATGAAGCATGAGAGTTGCAGAAAGAACCAAGAGAAGTGCAGAAAAAAGCAAGAGTGGTGCAGAAAGAAGCAAGAGTGGTGCGGAAAGAAGCAAGAGTGGTGCATTAAGAAGCAACCGAGATGCAGAAAGAGGCAAGTGAGGTGCAGAAAGACGCAAGAAACAAAAAGAAGTGTATAAAGAAGGAACAGAGGTGCAGAAGGAGGCAAGAGGGGTGCAGAATGAGGCACATGGGGTGCAGAAAGAAACAATAGATGTGCAGAAAGAAACAAAAGAAGTGCAGACCGAATGAACAGATGCAGAAAGAGGCAAGAGAGAGGGGTGTGAAAGAGACACAAGGGGTACAGAAAGAAGCAAGAGTCATGCAGAAAGAAGCAAGAGAGTTGCCGAAAGAAACAAAAGAAGAGCAGAAAGAAGGAACAGAGGTGCAGGAAGAGGCAAGAGTGGTGCATAAAGAAGCAAGAGCTATGTGGAAAGAAGCAAAAGAAGTGCAGAAAGAAGGAACAGAGATGCAGAAAGAGGGAAGAGGAGTGCAGAAAGAGACAAGTGGTGCAGAAAGAAGCAAGGGAGGTGCAAAAAGTAGCAAGAGTAGTGCATAAAGAATCAACAAAGGTGCAGAAAGAAGCAACAGAGGGACAGAAAGAGGCAAGAGGGATGCAAAAAGAGGGAAGAGGAATGCAGAAAGAAGAAACTGATGTGCAGCAAGAAACAAAAGAAGTGCAGGAAGAATGACCAGAGGTGTAGAAAGAGGCAACAACAAGAAGAAAGTGGGAAGAGAGATGGAGAAACAGGCAAGGGGTGCAGAAAGAAGCACGAGAGCTGCAGAAAGATACAAAAGAAGTGCAGAAAGATGAAACTGAGGTGCAGAGATAGGCAAGAGGAGAGCAGAAAGAGGCAAAAGTGGTGGAGGAAGAAACGAGAGGTGCAGAAAAAAGAAAAGAAGTACAGAAAGAATGAACAGAGGTGCAAAAAGAGGCAAAAGGGTACACAAAGAGGGAACAGCGTTGTGAATGAGGTACAATGAGTGCAGAAAGAAGCAAGAGGAGTGTAGAAAGAAACAACAGAGGTGCAGAAAGAGGCAAGAGGAGTGCAATAAGAGGGAAGATGGGTACAGAAAGAGGCCTGCGTGGTACAGAAAGCAGCAAGTGATGTGCAGAAAGAAGCAAAAAAACTGTAAAAAGAAGGAACAAAGTTGCAGAAAGAGGCAAGATGGATGTGGGAACAGGGGTATGAAGGAGGCATGAGGGGTGCAGAAAGAAGCAAGAGAGGTGCAGAAAGATGCAATAGAGGTGCATAAAGAGTAAATGGGGTGGAGAAAGACAAGAGAAGTGCAGAAAGAAAGCAACAGGGATGCAGAAAGGGAGAAGAGGGGTGGCAAAAGAGGCAAGAGGGGTGCAGAAAGAAGCAAGAGAGGTGCAGAAAAAAAGAAGTACAGAAAAAATGAACAGAAGTACAGAAAGAGGCAAGATTGGTGCAGAAAGAGGGAAGTAGGGTGTTAAAGCGACATGCAGGGTACAGAAAGAAGCAAGAGCCATGCAGAAAGAAGCAAGAGAGTTGAGGAAAGAGGCAAGAGGGGTGCAGAAAGAGAGAAGAGGGGTGCAAAAAGTGGTACAAAGGTTGCAGAAAGAAGGGACAGATGTGCAGAAAGAAGCAAGAGAAGTACAGAAAGAAGCTATAGAGGTAAAGAAAGAAGGATGAGGGATGCAAAAAGAAGGAAGAGGGATGCAGAAAGAAGCACAAGTGGTACAGAAAGAAGCATGAGAGGTGTAGAAAGAACCAAGAGTAGTACAGAAAGAAGCAACAGATTTGCAGCAAGAAAAAAAGAAGTGAAGAAAGAACAAATAGAGGTGCATAAATAGGCAACAGAGGTGAAGGAAGAGGGAAGAGAGGTGCTGAGAGAGGCAAGAGGGTTTAGGAAAGAAGCAAGAGGTACAGAAAGATAGAATAGAAGTACAGAAAGAAGCAAAGGGGTGTAGAATGAGGGAAGAGGTGTGTGAACGAGATAGGAGGGGTACAGAAAGAAGCAAGATGCATGCAGAAAGAAGCTAGAGAGTTGCTGAAATAAATAAAGGATGTGCAGAAAGAAGGAACAGAGGTGCAGAAAGAGTCAAGAGGAGTGAAATAAGAGGGAATATGGGTGCAGAAAGAGGCATGCATGGTACAGAAAGCAGCTAGAGATGTGCAGAAAGAAACAAAAAAACTGCAAAACTGCAAAAAGAAGGAACAACATTGCAGAAAGAAGCAAGATGGATGCGGGAACAGGGGTGTGAAGGCGGCATGAGGGGTGCAGAAAGAAGCAAGAGAGATGCGGAAATAAGCAATAGAGGTGCATAAAGAGGAAATAGGGGTGGAGAAAGAGACAAGAGAAATGCAGAAAGAAAGCAACAGGGATGCAAAATGGGAGAAGAGGGGTGGCAAAAGAGGCGAGAGGGGCAGAAAAAACAAGAGAAGTGCAGAAAGAATGAACAGAGGTTCAGAAAGAGGCAAGAGGGGTGCAGAAAGAGGGAAGCAGGGTGTTAAAGCGACATGAGGGGTACAGAACGAAGCAAGAGCCATGCAGAAAGAAGCAAGAGAGTTGAGGAAAGAGGCAAGAGGGGTGCAGAAAGGGGCAAGAGGGGTGTGGGAAGAAGAGTGTGAAAGAGGCATGAGGGGTGTATTAAGAAGCAACAGAAGTGGAGAAAGAAGCAACAGAGGTGCAGTAAGAGGGATGAAGGGTGCAGAAAAAGGAAAGAGGAGTACGGGAAGAAGCATGAGTGGTGCAGAAAGAAGCAAGAGAGGTGCAGAAAGAAACAAAGGAAATGTATTTAGAAGGAACAGAGTTGCAGAAAGAGGCAAGAGGGGTGAAGAAAGAGGGAAGAGTGATGGAAAAAGAGGCAAGGGGGTAAAGAAAGAAGCAAGAGTGCTGCGAAAAAAAAAGTAGTGCAGAAAGAAGGAACAGAAGTGCAGAAAGAGGCAAAAGGATGCAGGAATAGGGGTCTGAAAGAAGCATAAGGGGTGCAGAACGCAGCAGGAGAGATGTAGAAAAAAGCAAGAGGGATGCAGAAAGGATAATGAGTTGTGCACAAAGAGAGAAGAGCTGTACAGAAAGAATCAAGAGAGGTGCAGAAAGAAGCAAGAGTGGTGCAGAAAGAAGCAAGAGTAGTGCATAAAGAAGCAACTGAGGTGCTGAAAGAACCAAGCGAAGTGCAGAAAGAGGTACGAGGGATGCAGAAAGAAGCAAGAGAGTTACATAAAAGAACAAAAGAAGTGTAGAAAGAAGAAACAGAGGTGTAGAAGTTGGCAAGAGGGGTGCAGAAAGAGGCACATGGGGTGCAGAAAGAAGCAATAGAGGTGCAGAAAGAGGAAATAGTGGTGGAGAAAGAGACGAGAAATGCAGAAAGAAAGCAACAGGGATGCAGAATTGGAGAAGAGGGGTGGCAAAAGAGGCAAGAGGGGTGCAGAAAAAAGCAAGAGAGGTGCAGAAAAAAAAGAAGTGCAGAAAGAATGAACAGCGGTACAGAAAGAGGCAAGAGGGGTACAGAAAGGGAAGCAGGGTGTTAAAGCGACATGAGGGGTCCAGAACAAAGCAAGAGCCATGCAGAAAGTAGCAAGAGAGTTGAGGAAAGAGGCAAGAGGGGTGCAGAAAGGGGCAAGAGGGATGTGGGAAGAAGAGTGTGAAAGAGGCATGAGGGGTGTAGAAAGAAGCAACAGAAGTGGAGAAAGAAGCAACAGAGGTACAGAAAGAGGCAAGAGGGTACAGGAAGGGAAGCAGGGTGTTAAAGAGGGATGAAGGGTGCAGAAAAAGGGAAGAGGAGTACAGAAAGAAGCATGAGTGGTGCAGAAAGAATCAAGAGAGGTGCAGAAAGAAACAAAGGAAATGCATTTAGAAGGAACAGAGTTGCAGAAAGAGGCAAGAGGAGTGCAGAAAGAAACAAAAGAAGAGCAGAAAGAAGGAACAGAGTTGCAGAAAGAGGCAATAGGGGTGAAGAAAGAGGGAAGAGCGGTGGAAAAAGAGGCAAGGGGGTGAAGAAAGAAGCAAGAGCGCTGCGAAAAAACCCAAAAGTAGTACAGAAAGAAGGAACAGAAGTGCAGAAAGAGGCAAAAGGAGGCAGGAATAGGGGTCTGAGAGAAGCATAAGGGGTGCAGAACACAGCAAGAGAGATGCAGAAAAAAGCAAGAGGGATACAGAAAGGATAATGAGTTGAGCAGAAAGAGAGAAGAGCTGTAAAGAAAGAATCAAGAGAGGTGTAGAAAGAAGCTAGAGATGTGCAGAAAGAAACAAAAAAACTGCAAAACTGCAAAAAGAAGGAACAACATTGCAGAAAGAAGCAAGATGGATGCGGGAACAGGGGTGTGAAGGCGGCGTGAGGGGTGCAGAAAGAAGCAAGAGAGATGCAGAAATAAGCAATAGAGGTGCATAAAGAGGAAATAGGGGTGGAGAAAGAGACAAGAGAAATGCAGAAAGAAAGCAACAGGGATGCAAAATGGGAGAAGAGGGGTGGCAAAAGAGGCGAGAGGGGCAGAAAAAACAAGAGAAGTGCAGAAAGAATGAACAGAGGTTCAGAAAGAGGCAAGAGGGGTGCAGAAAGAGGGAAGCAGGGTGTTAAAGCGACATGAGGGGTACAGAACGAAGCAAGAGCCATGCAGAAAGAAGCAAGAGAGTTGAGGAAAGAGGCAAGAGGGGTGCAGAAAGGGGCAAGAGGGGCGTGGGAAGAAGAGTGTGAAAGAGGCATGAGGGGTGTATTAAGAAGCAACAGAAGTGGAGAAAGAAGCAACAGAGGTGCAGTAAGAGGGATGAAGGGTGCAGAAAAAGGGAAGAGGAGTACAGAAAGAAGCATGAGTGGTGCAGAAAGAAGCAAGAGAGGTGCAGAAAGAAACAAAGGAAATGCATTTAGAAGGAACAGAGTTGCAGAAAGAGGCAAGAGGAGTGCAGAAAGAAACAAAAGAAGAGCAGAAAGAAGGAACAGAAGTGCAGAAAGAGGCAACAGGGGTGAAGAAAGAGGGAAGAGCGGTGGAAAAAGAGGCAAGGGGTGAAGAAAGAAGCAAGAGCGCTGCGAAAAAACCCAAAAGTAGTGCAGAAAGAAGGAACAGAAGTGCAGAAAGAGGCAAAAGGATGCAGGAATAGGGGTCTGAAAGAAGCATAAGGGGTGCAGAACGCAGCAAGAGAGATGCAGAAAAAAAGCAAGAGGGATGCAGAAAGGATAATGAGTTGAGCAGAAAGAGAGAAGAGCTGTAAAGAAAGAATCAAGAGAGGTGTAGAAGCAAAAGTGGTGCAGAAAGAAGCAAGAGTAGTGCATAAAGAAGGAACTGAGGTGCAGAAAGAACAAAGGGAAGTGCATAAAGAGGTACGAGGGATGCAGAAAGAAGCAAGAGAGTTACAGAAAAAAACAAAAGAAGTGTAGAAAGAAGAAACAGAGGTGTAGAAGTTGGCAATTGGGGTGCAGAAAGAGGCACGTGGGGTGCAGAAAGAAGCAATAGATGTGCAGAAAGAAACAAAAGAAGTACAGACAAAATGAACAGATGCAGAAAGAGGCCAGAGTGGTGCAGAGAGAAGGATGAGGGGTGTGAAAGAGACACAAGGGGTACAGAAAGAAGCAAGAGGCATGCGGAAAGAAGCAAGAGGTTTGCGGAAAGAAACAAAAGAAGACCAGAAAAAAGGAACAGATGTGCAGGAAGAGGCAAGAGGGATGCAGAAAGAGGCGTGTGGTGTGTAGAAACAAGCATGAGATATGCAGAAAGAAACAAAAGAAGTGCAGAAAGAAGTAACAGAGATGCAGAAAGAGGGAAGAGGGGTGCAGAAAGAGACACAAGTGGTGCAGAAAGAAGCAAGAGAGGTGCTGAAAGAAGCAAGAGTAGTACAGAAAGAATCAACAGAGGTGCAGAAAGAAGCAACAGAGGGACAGAAAGAAGCAAGAGGGATGCAAAAAGAGGGAAGTGGAGCACAGAAAGAGGCACAAGGGGTGGAGAAAGAAGCAACTGATGTGCAGCAAGAAACAAAAGAAGTGCAGAAAGAATGAACAGAGGTACAGAGAGAGGCAACAGGGGTGAAGAAATAGGGAAGAGAGGTACAGAGAGAGGCAAGAGGGTTTAAGAAAGCAGCAAGAGGAACATAAAAAAGAAGAGAAGCACAAATGAAGCAAGAGGGGTGCAGAATGAGGGAAGTGGGTGTGAAAGAGACAGGAGCGGTACAGAAAGAAGCAGAGGGGTGCAGAAAGAAGCTAGAGAGCTGCAGAAAGAAACAAAAGAAGTGCAGAAAGAGGGAACAGAGGTGCAGAGAGAGTCAAGAGGGTTGCAGAAAGAGGCAAAAGGGATACAGAAAGAAGCGCAAGGTAAAGAAAGAAAGAAAAGAAGTACAGAAAGAAGGAACAGGTGCAGAAAGAGGCAAAAGGGTTGCATAATGATGGAAGATGGGTGTGAAAGAGACAGGAGGGGTACAGAAAGAAGCAAGAGGTGTGCAGAAAGAAGCTAGAGAGTTGCAGAAAGAAATAAAGTAAGTGCAGAAAGAAGGTACAGAGGTGCAGAAAGAGGCAAGATGGGTGCAGAAAGAGGCACGAGGGGCGCAGAAAGAAGTGAGAGGTACAGAAAGAAACAAAAGAAGGGCAGAAAAAAGAAACAGAGGTGCAGAAAAGGGCAAGAGGGGTGTGGGAAGAAGAGTGTGAAATAGGCATGAGGGGTGCAGAATGAAGCAAGAGAGGTGCAGAAAGAAACAAAGGAAATGTATTTAGAAGGAACAGAGTTGCAGAAAGAGGCAAGAGGGGTGAAGAAAGAGGGAAGAGTGATGGAAAAAGAGGCAAGGGGGTAAAGAAAGAAGCAAGAGTGCTGCGAAAAAAAAAGTAGTGCAGAAAGAAGGAACAGAAGTGCAGAAAGAGGCAAAAGGATGCAGGAATAGGGGTCTGAAAGAAGCATAAGGGGTGCAGAACGCAGCAGGAGAGATGTAGAAAAAAGCAAGAGGGATGCAGAAAGGATAATGAGTTGTGCAAAAAGAGAGAAGAGCTGTACAGAAAGAATCAAGAGAGGTGCAGAAAGAAGCAAGAGTGGTGCAGAAAGAAGCAAGAGTAGTGCATAAAGAAGCAACTGAGGTGCTGAAAGAACCAATCGAAGTGCAGAAAGAGGTACGAGGGATGCAGAAAGAAGCAAGAGAGTTACAGAAAAGAACAAAAGAAGTGTAGAAAGAAGAAACAGAGGTGTAGAAGTTGGCAAGAGGGGTGCAGAAAGAGGCACATGGGGTGCAGAAAGAAGCAATAGAGGTGCAGAAAGAGGAAATAGTGGTGGAGAAAGAGACGAGAAATGCAGAAAGAAAGCAACAGGGATGCAGAATTGGAGAAGAGGGGTGGCAAAAGAGGCAAGAGGGGTGCAGAAAAAAGCAAGAGAGATGCAGAAAAAAAAGAAGTGCAGAAAGAATGAACAGCGGTACAGAAAGAGGCAAGAGGGGTACAGAAAGGGAAGCAGGGTGTTAAAGCGACATGAGGGGTCCAGAACAAAGCAAGAGCCATGCAGAAAGTAGCAAGAGAGTTGAGGAAAGAGGCAAGAGGGGTGCAGAAAGGGGCAAGAGGGATGTGGGAAGAAGAGTGTGAAAGAGGCATGAGGGATGTAGAAAGAAGCAACAGAAGTGGAGAAAGAAGCAACAGAGGTACAGAAAGAGGCAAGAGGGTACAGGAAGGGAAGCAGGGTGTTAAAGAGGGATGAAGGGTGCAGAAAAAGGGAAGAGGAGTACAGAAAGAAGCATGAGTGGTGCAGAAAGAATCAAGAGAGGTGCAGAAAGAAACAAAGGAAATGCATTTAGAAGGAACAGAGTTGCAGAAAGAGGCAAGAAGAGTGCAGAAAGAAACAAAAGAAGAGCAGAAAGAAGGAACAGAGTTGCAGAAAGAGGCAATAGGGGTGAAGAAAGAGGGAAGAGCGGTGGAAAAAGAGGCAAGGGGGTGAAGAAAGAAGCAAGAGCGCTGCGAACAAATCCAAAAGTAGTACAGAAAGAAGGAACAGAAGTGCAGAAAGAGGCAAAAGGATGCAGGAATAGGGGTCTGAGAGAAGCATAAGGGGTGCAGAACGCAGCAAGAGAGATGCAGAAAAAAGCAAGAGGGATGCAGAAAGGATAATGAGTTGAGCAGAAAGAGAGAAGAGCTGTAAAGAAAGAATCAAGAGAGGTGTAGAAAGAAGCAAAAGTGGTGCAGAAAGAAGCAAGAATAGTGCATAAAGAAGGAACTGAGGTGCAGAAAGAACAAAGCGAAGTGCATAAAGAGGTACGAGGGATGCAGAAAGAAGCAAGAGAGTTACAGAAAAAAACAAAAGAAGTGTAGAAAGAAGAAACAGAGGTGTAGAAGTTGGCAATTGGGGTGCAGAAAGAGGCACGTGGGGTGCAGAAAGAAGCAATAGATGTGCAGAAAGAAACAAAAGAAGTACAGACAAAATGAACAGATGCAGAAAGAGGCCAGAGTGGTGCAGAGAGAAGGATGAGGGGTGTGAAAGAGACACAAGGGGTACAGAAAGAAGCAAGAGGTGTGCGGAAAGAAGCAAGAGGTTTGCGGAAAGAAACAAAAGAAGACCAGAAAAAAGGAACAGATGTGCAGGAAGAGGCAAGAGGGATGCAGAAAGAGGCATGTGGTGTGTAGAAACAAGCATGAGATATGCAGAAAGAAACAAAAGAAGTGCAGAAAGAAGTAACAGAGATGCAGAAAGAAGCAAGAGAGGTGCAGAAAGAAGCAAGAGTAGTACAGAAAGAATCAACAGAGGTGCAGAAAGAAGCAACAGAGGGACAGAAAGAAGCAAGAGGGATGCAAAAAGAGGGAAGTGGAGTACAGAAAGAGGCACACGGGGTGAAGAAAGAAGCAACTGATGTGCAGCAAGAAACAAAAGAAGTGCAGAAAGAATGAACAGAGGTACAGAGAGAGGCAACAGGGGTGAAGAAATAGGGAAGAGAGGTACAGAGAGAGGCAAGAGGGTTTAAGAAAGCTGCAAGTGGAACATAAAGAAAGTAGAGAAGCACAAATGAAGCAAGAGGGGTGCAGAATGAGGGAAGTGGGTGTGAAAGAGACAGGAGGGGTACAGAAAGAAGCAGAGGGGTGCAGAAAGAAGCTAGAGAGCTGCAGAAAGAAACAAAAGAAATGCAGAAAGAGGGAACAGAGGTGCAGAGAGAGTCAAGAGGGTTGCAGAAAGAGGCAAAAGGGATACAGAAAGAAGCGCACGGTAAAGAAAGAAAGAAAAGAAGTACAGAAAGAAGGAACAGGTGCAGAAAGAGGCAAAAGGGTTGCATAATAAGGGAAGATGGGTGTGAAAGAGACAGGAGGGGTACAGAAAGAAGCAAGAGGTGTGCAGAAAGAAGCTAGAGAGTTGCAGAAAGAAATAAAGTAAGTGCAGAAAGAAGGTACAGAGGTGCAGAAAGAGGCAAGATGGGTGCAGAAAGAGGCACGAGGGGCGCAGAAAGAAGTGAGAGGTACAGAAAGAAACAAAAGAAGTGCAGAAAGAAGGAACAGAGGTGCAGAAAAGGGCAAGAGGGGTGTGGGAAGAAGAGTGTGAAATAGGCATGAGGGGTGCAGAATGAAGCAACAGAGGTGCAGAAAGAGGGATGCGGTGTGTGAAAGAGATACAAGGGGTACAGAAAGAAGCATCAACAGAGGTGCAGAAAGAAGCAACAGAGGGACAGAAAGAGGCAAGAGAGATGCAAAAAGAGGCAAGAGGAGTGCAGAAAGAGGCACCAGGGGTGGGGAAAGAAGCAACTGATGTGCAGCAAGAAACAAAAAGAAGGGCAGAAAGAATGAACAGAGGTACAGAGAGAGGCAGCAGGGGTGAAGAAAATGGGAAGAAAGGTAGAGAAAGAGGCAAAGGGGTGCAGAAGGTAGCAAGAGAGCTGCAGAAAGAAACAAAAGAAGTGCAGAAAGAAGAAATTGAGATGCAGAGAGAGGCAAGAAGAGAGCAGAAAGAGGCAAAAGGGGTGCAGAAAGAAGCAAGAGGTGCAGAAAAAGTGAAAAGACGTACAGAAAGAATGAACAGAGGTGCAGAAGGAGGAAAAAGGGGTGCACAAAGAGGGAAGAGCAGTGTAAAAGAGGCACAAGGAGTGCAGAAAGAAGCAAGAGGCGTGTAGAAAGAAATAAGAGAGGTGCAGAAAGAGGTAAGAGGGGTGCAATAGGAGGGAAGATGGTTACAGACAGAGGCATGTGTGCAACTGATGTGCAGCAACAAACAAAGAAGTGCAGAAAAAGTGAACAGGGGTAGAGAAAGAGGCAAGGGAGTGCAGAAAGAAGCAAGAGAGCTGCAGAAAGAAACAAAAGAATTGCAGAAAGAACTAATTGAAGTGTGGAGAGAGGTAAGAGGAAAGTAGAAAGAGGCAAAAGGGGTGCGCCATGAGGGAAGAGCAGTGTAAAAGAGGCATGAGGAGTGCAGAAAGCAAGAGGAGTGTAGAAAGAAACAACAGAGGTGAAGAAAGAGACAAGAGGGGTGCAATAGGAGGGAAGATGGGTACAGAAAGAGGAATGTGTGGTACAGAAAGAAGCAAGAGATGTGCAGAAAGAAACAAAAGAACTGCAAAAAAAGGAACAGAGTTGCAGAAAGAGGCAATATGGATGCGTGAACAGGGGTGTGAAGGAGGCATGAGGGATACAGAAAGAAGGAAGAGAGATGCAGAAAGAAGCAATAGAGGTGCAGAAAGAGAAAATAGGGGTGGAGAAAGAGACAAGAGAAGTGCAGAAAGAAGCAACGGAGATGCAGAATTGAGAATAGGGGTTGCAATAGAGGCAAGAGGGGTGCAGAAAGAAGCAAGAGAGGGGCAGAAAGAAACTAAAGAAGTGCAGAAAGAAGGAAC
Source organism: Lissotriton helveticus (assembly GCF_964261635.1). Classification (NCBI taxonomy): domain Eukaryota; kingdom Metazoa; phylum Chordata; class Amphibia; order Caudata; family Salamandridae; genus Lissotriton; species Lissotriton helveticus. The sequence goes on along the minus strand of NC_136067.1, from coordinate 888,245,711 downwards.
AGGGGTACAGAAAGAGACAAGAGGGGTGCAGAAAGAGGGAAGTGGGGTGTGAAAGCAACATGAGGGGTACAGAAAGAAGCAAGAGCCATGCAGAAAGAAGCAAGAGAGTTGGGGAAAGAGGCAAGAGGGGTGCAGAAAGTGGAACAAATGTTGCAGAAAGAAGGGACAGGGGTGCAGAAAGAAATAAGAGAAGTGGAGAAATAATCAAGAGAGGTGAACAAAGAGGGATGAGGGGTGCAGAAAGAGGGAAGAGGGGTACAGAAAGAAGCAGAAGTGGTACAGAAAGAAGCAAGAGAGGTGCAGAAAGAAGCCAGAGTAGTGCAGAAAAAGCAAAAGAGGTGCAGAAAAAAACAAAAGAAGTACAGAAAGTAGGAACAGGGGTGCAGAAAGAGGCTAGATGGTTGAAGAAAGAGGGAAGAGGGGTGCAGAAAGAAGAGAGCTGAGGGAAGACACAAAGAAGTGCAGAGAGAAGGAACGGAGGTGCAGAAAGAGGCGAACGCTGTGCACAAAGAGGGAAGAGGGGTGTGAAAGGGGTACTAGGAGTGCAGAAAAAAGCAAGAGGAGTGCAGAGAAAAGCAACAGAGGTGCAGAAAGAAGCAAGAGAGGTGCAATAAGAGGGAAGATGGGTGCAGAAAGAGGCAAGAGGGGTGCAGAAAGAGGGAAGTGGGGTGTGAAAGCAACATGAGGGGTACATAAAGAAGCAAGAGCCATGCAGAAAGAAGCAATAGAGGTGCAGAAAGAGAAAATAGGGGTGGAGAAAGAGACAAGAGAAGTGCAGAAAGAAGCAACGGAGATGCAGAAAGGGAGAAGAGGGGTTGCGAAAGAGGCAAGAGGGGTGCAGAAAGAAGCAAGAGAGGGGTAGAAAGAAACTAAAGAAGTGCAGAAAGAAGGAACAGAGGTACAGAAAGAGACAAGAGGGGTGCAGAAAGAGGGAAGTGGGGTGTGAAAGCAACATGAGGGGTACAGAAAGAAGCAAGAGCCATGCAGAAAGAAGCAAGAGAGTTAGGGAAAGAGGCAAGAGGGGTGCAAAAAGAGGGAAGAGGGGTGCAGAAAGTGGAACACATGTTGCAGAAAGACGGGACAGGGGTGCAGAAAGAAATAAGAGAAGTGGAGAAATAATCAAGAGAGGTGAACAAAGAGGGATGAGGGGTGCAGAAAGAGGGAAGAGGGGTACAGAAAGAAGCAGAAGTGGTACAGAAAGAAGCAAGAGAGGTGCAGAAAGAAGCCAGAGTAGTGCAGAAAAAGCAAAAGAGGTGCAGAAAAAAACAAAAGAAGTACAGAAAGTAGGAACAGGGGTGCAGAAAGAGGCTAGATGGTTGAAGAAAGAGGGAAGAGGGATAGAGAAAGAGGCAAGGGGTGCAGAAAGAAGAGAGCTGAGGGAAGACACAAAGAAGTGCATAGAGAAGGAACAGAGGTGCAGAAAGAGGCGAACGCTGTGCACAAAGGGGGAAGAGGGGTGTGAAAGGGGTACTAGGAGTGCAGAAAAAAGCAAGAGGAGTGCAGAGAAAAGCAACAGAGGTGCAGAAAGAAGCAAGAGAGGTGCAATAAGAGGGAAGACGGGTGCAGAAAGAGGCAAGAGGGGTGCAGAAAGAGGGAAGTGGGGTGTGAAAGCAACATGAGGGGTACATAAAGAAGCAAGAGCCATGCAGAAAGAAGCAAGAGAGTTAGGGAAAGAGGCAAGAGGGGTGCAAAAAGAGGGAAGAGGGGTACAGAAAGTGGAACAAAGATTGCAGAAAGAAGGGACAGGGGTGCAGCAAGAAATAAGAGAAGTGAAGAAAGAAGCAAGAGAGGTGAACAAAGAGGGATGAGGGGTGCAGAAAGAGGGAAGAGGGGTACAGAAAGAAGCAGAAGTGGTGCAGAAAGAAGCAGGAGAGGTGCAGGAAGAAGCAAGAGTAGTGCAGAAAAAGCAAAAGAGGTGCAGAAAGAGGCAAGAAGGGTGCAAAAAGGGGGAAGAGGAGTGCAGAAAGAGGCATGAGGGGTGCAGAAATAAGCAGGAGAAGTACAGCAAGAAACAAAAGAAGTACAGAAAGAAGGAACAGGGGTGCAGAAAGAGGCAACAGGGTTGAAGAAAGAGGGAAGAGGGGTATAGAAAGAGGCAAGGGGTGCAGAAAAAAAGAGAGCTGAGGGAAGATACAAGGAAGTGCAGAGAGAAGGAACAGATGTGCAGAAAGAGGCAAGAGCGGTGTACAAAGAGGGAAGAGGGGGTGAAAGGGGTACTAGGAGTACAGAAAAAAGCAAAAGGAGTACAGAGAAAAGCAACAAAGGTGCAGAAAGAGGCAAGAGAGGTGCAATAAGAGGGAAGATGGGTGCAGAAAGAGGATTGTGGGGTGCAGAAAGAAGCAAGAGATGTGCAGAAAGAAACAAAAGAACAGAAAAACAGCCCAGCACACTTATAAGTATCAAATGTGTAAAATACTATTTACAACATTGAATACAAACATTTAAAATAGAAGATCCAGAGCAAATTTCTGGAGCAGACATCAGCATGATTTGTTCACTAGTTATACTGGGAAAACATTTTCCATATAAAGACGTACAACCCTCATGCCTCTTTCTGCACCCCTCTTGCCTCTTTCTGCACCTCTGATCCTTATTAATGCATTTCTTTTGTTTCTTTCTGTACCTCTCTTGCTTCTTTCTGCACCACTCATGCTTCTTTCTGTACTCATTGTCCCTCTTTCTGCACCCCTCATCCCTCTTTCTGCACCTCTGTTGCTTCTTTTGCTTATTTCTACACCCCCTTTTTACCTATTTCACCCACTTCTTCCCACTCCCTTCTTGCCTCTTTCTGTACCTCTGTTCCTTCTTTCTGTACTTCTTTTGTTCCTTTCTGTACCTCTCACTTCGTTCTGCACACCTTGTGCTTCTTTCTACACCCATCTTGCTTCTTTCTGCACCTCTGTTCCTTCTTTCTGCACATCCTTTATTTCTTTCTGCAACTCTCTAGCTTCTTTCTGCACACCTCTTGCTTCTTTCTGTACCCCGCCTGTCTCTTTCACGCCCCTCTTCCCTCATTCTGGACCCCTGTTCCCTCTTTCTGCACCTCCGTTCCTACTTTCTGTACTTCTTTTCATTCTTTCTGTACCTCTTGCATCTTTCTGTATCCCTTTTGTCTCTTTCTGCAACCCTCGTGCCCCTCTCTGCACCTCTGTTCCCTCTTTCTGCAGTTCTTTTGTTTCTTTCTGTAGCTCTCTTACTTCTTTCTGCACCCCTCGTGCCTCTTTCTGCACCCATCTTGCCTCTTTCTGCACCTTTGTTCCTTCTTTCTGCCCTTCCTTTATTTCCATCAGCAAATCTCTAGCTTCTTTCCGCACTTCATTCGTTTTTTTCTGTACCTCCCTTGCTTCTTTCTGCACCCCTCTTACCTCTTTCTCCACCCCTCTTCCCTCTTTCTGCATCTCTGTTGCTTCTTTCTGCACCCCTCATGCCTCTTTCACACCCCTCTTCCCGCACCCCTCTTGCTTCTTTATGCACCTCTGTTCCTTCTTTCTGCAGTTCTTTTGTTTCTTTCTCAGAAATATATATCATACAAAATTGGGGTTCAAACCATAGATACCAGCACCAGTCTTGACATCCCTATATTTTACCCAGAAAGAAAGGTGCAAAAGGGCTTGAGACACAATCCCCTAGGTCCCAATATGGAGAAACCAGAAGTAACCTACCTGGTCTCTCCAATACCATACATCAGAAAAACAGCCTAGCTTACTTATAAGTATCAAATGTGTAAAATACACAATAAAGTAGGTTTAAGACAAAACTGTTTCCCCAAAAAGAGTCGATGTGATCTTGCAATATTGAACTTCATCCTTTATTCATTTTTCTTTTAAAAGTGTTTTTTGCAACCGCCAACGCGTTTCGTCCACAATCGGACTTCTTCAGGGCTACAAAAGTACATTAAACACTATTTACCACATTGAATACAAACATTTAAAATAGAAGATCCTGAACACATTTCTGTAGCAGACATCAACATGCTTTGTTCACTATTTATACTGGGAAAACATTTTCCACATAAAGACGTACAAAAGATATAAACAATCTAATTACCCAGTTCCCTTAATAAACAAATGGAGGAGCAACACTATATAGAGATGAGGTCTTGTTTTTATCATTATATCCAATTTTAATTAAATATTCATTTCTCAAGAATTGAGACCTTTGTTGATACTTTCGATTTTATACATATGATATGCACATACCTCACAATATATGCGTTGTGCGTTTTCACATGACCACTGCCAATATATCAGACCAGTTGATCTGTAAAAATCTAAATATATGGACACTTATGTCTAGTGGTTTATAATTGACCACAGTATAGTTATGCAAGTAAACATGTATTCTATACAATTAATTGAAAAACATCTTCTAAGAGGAGAATTATTAAAATTGGTTTCTTTGTACATTCAATGTTTTACCATTGATGTACAAATAACTCACAGTAAGTACTTTGTGAGTTTTCACATAACCATTGCCAATGTATTTAGACCAATTAATCTGTAGGAGTCCAGATATATGGAAACCTTTGTCTTATGGTTTAATAATTGACCACATTTTAATGATACATGTGAACATTAGTTCTATACAATTGCTAAAGAAGCATTTTCCAGAGGGAAATTATCAAAATCAATGGTGCGACAAAGAAACAATCCCTATATCAAGGAGAAAAAAAGACTTTCAAAACAACTTACTTGAAATACATATATCCAGACAGTGAAATTATGTCACTTCAGAAATTTTAATGATAAATGTGTGTCCTAAAACGGAATACACAAATAGGCAATATGTGAAAAGTCACTTGCTCTAGCCACAAGTGATTTTTAAAAGACCCTATGTTGAGTCATTAGTCTTTTGATATATACAATTAAAAAGATGATACAGGAATAATTATCACGTCTGAATAATGCAAGAGGAGTTGCCGCTCACTTGCCTTTGTCGTTTTGGAAGGAGGATTCCCGTTGCTCACGGAGGGTGCATTATCCCAGTAAAGGCCCGTTTGGGAGGTCGCGCCGCTGGTGGGAGCTGTACCGCATTCGGCGGTCTGCCTGCACGCTCCCAGCGTGCGCCTGATCTTTGAACTACCAGCTGCCTTCACCGGGGGACTGTGAGGACCAGCAGCCTCTACACCTATCAGCTGGTGCCTCTTCCCCCGGCGGCCGCGCCCCCTCCCACCTGCTATTTACTGTTCGCGACACCCGCTCCGCGGGTGCCGCTCACTTGCCTTTGTCGTTTTGGAAGGAGGATTCCCGTTGCTCACGGAGGGTGCATTATCCCAGTAAAGGCCCGTTTGGGAGGTCGCGCCGCTGGTGGGAGCTGTACCGCATTCGGCGGTCTGCCTGCACGCTCCCAGCGTGCGCCTGATCTTTGAACTACCAGCTGCCTTCACCGGGGGACTGCGAGGACCAGCAGCCTCTACACCTATCAGCTGGTGCCTCTTCCCCCGGCGGCCACGCCCCCCTGCAGGATCCCTATAAATTTATTAGCCCAACCCGCAACGCGGGACGCGCGCGGGTTGAAGCGCGGGGCGAAGCCCGGGCCAAGGGCGGGCCCGTTTAAGCCCGTTCAAGACTGGGCAGGACTGGACTGGGCCACCCTATTAACGTTTGTTTTACCCCTTATTTATACTGATACTGCACGCATTGTTAAATAACCTGTACTCAGTTCTTACCTAGTATTTATAGTTTTCTCACCTCATAATATATTACTGTATATCATGTCTCCTAGAACCACTAGAAACACTGTGAAAAAACAGGCCCAGTCTGCTGCTGAGGTTATCGGTCTGATAGATCAATTTATTACCAAAGCCAACAAGGCTATTGAACAGGGTATCACTCTATTGGAACGGAGAGTCTCACAGGACCTGTATATTGCCAGACGCTCCTCGTTGGGCCTACTGGCTAATGCCAAAACACCCCAGCGCCCTGTTGAGCTCCCCCAGCCACTGTTAGTGTCCGCAGATTTGCATACAGTCCCTCGTATTGTGGATCTGTTTGCAACTTTAGATCTCTCCGATTTACACCAGTCACTCGAAAAAACTCCTGATATTTTTGGTAGCCAATCCGCTGTTGCCCCCTCTCCAACTTTTGATAGGGGCATACGCGAGGGCGCAATTCCCAAAAAAAGGAAGAGGAACACTAGCAAACCTCAACAAACGACTAATCTCCTCCCATTATCCAATTCCACAACCCCGCCTATTTCCCATCCCCCTCCTTCTCCAATTACAAATTTTGTTCCAACTCCCCATCAATCACCCTCTCCTCCACCAGTAATCGTATTAAATCCTATCACAGACAATCCAAACAATAGTTCCCCTTGCCCTAGTAGTAGTGATGACGAGGGTTGTACGATCGAGAACGATATCTTAATATCTAACTCTCGCAGTAACGACAACCTACTGCTTAGTAAATTTGGAGAATTAATTAAATTCTATCTAAAGCCTATAGAAAAGACAATGTACCAGGTCCAATCCCAGCTAACCCAATTGTCCTTAGCCCTGAACCCAAGCAAGGGTACTATTAAAGACCCAAAGTCAGTCCCTGCGAGACCCCTTATTGACACCACGAAAAAACCCGATCGCGGTCCGACTGCTTCTACTTCTACTTCCACTACTATTACTCAAAAGGCTCCACAGATACTTATACAGAAGAAGTTACCCACAATTTCCACCAAGCCTCAGGCACCATCCATTCCATCTAACCCTTTAGTGTCCCAACCGCTAACTACCTCCAAGTCCCAGCTGCCTACTCAATCAAAACCTCCACCTGCTCTTCAGTCTTCGGCCCCTACCCTTCCCAAAAGCTTTGATGGATTTAACAACATCCCGAGCAATCGAAAGAGATGGGGCCATCCTATACACCTCCCGCCTGAGGCATCCCCCTTTGTGGTTATCATGACAGGCGTTCAGGAACTCCCCCCTAACCAGAATGAATCGGTTTGGTCATTAAAAAACAAAGTCATTTATTGGTTGTCCAATAATAGACCTCTACCTAACTTTATGGACAATAGAGTCACTACAGTGCGCAGAGTCCCCTGGTTGGGTACCGTGCCTAAAACTCCTAAAGGCGACTGCGTTATAGTGAACTTTGCCGACCCAAATACAGTTGAGCACATTTGCTCCTGGAGTGATCACACTTCCACAGAAGGGATAACCACCCATAACCTGTCTTACTTCTACCCCCCGGCGCCACAACACAATCCTGGCCCGCCCTGGAGCTGGTCAAGAGTATGGAACTGGGAAAGAAACAGAGACCGAAACAGAGACCGTGGTCATTGGCCAGGCTACGGATACAGTAACTCAGCGCCTGGGAACTTTTCCAACTGGCGTGGTCCATTGTTATCCAATAGATACGATTGTTTAGATATGGTCGACTGACCATCAGTCCCCTCCGCAATCACTAAAGTTATTACTAACACTCAGAGTCATTCTAAACCTATAACCAGGAAAATTCCGTCGTCAAAATTTACTCCGATACCTCCGCCTGGCTCTCATATTGAGCCCTGTACCCCCCAGCTAAATTTATTTTCTCAACCAATAGTCCCTCGGGTGCAAGATCTCGATCATGTTCATTCAACCCATTCTAAGGAGACAGATATACGGCACCAACACACCACTCCTATTTCTTTTGACACCAATCCCACTTTCCCTACTTCTCTTCCATCTACCCTGACTGGCGACTTACCACCCTTTGCTCACACACAAGGCGCAAATCCTACCCTACCAACAACCTGGGATTTTCCAGTAATCTACTGGAATGTTGCGGGGCTTAGAGCTAAGATACTTCTCCAGTCCTGGTTAGACGTGATTAACAGGCATAAACTAGCCTGCCTTCAAGAAACCTGGGCTATTGACCCAATTCACATCCTGGGTTATAAAACCTTTCATATTACTGCCAGTCCGTCTACCCACGGAAGACCTAAGGGAGGTTTAGCCATCTATATTTCCAACCAAATTTCATTTCTGATTAATAAAGTACCTTTGGTGTCCCCAACTTACCAAATCCTTAAGCTCACCCCTGATAAAAGCTCCAATTACTATTTTGTTAACATGTATAACAACACCTCACCCACTGACTGTGTAAAGTCACTGAACGAAATCTCTTCATACCTGCAAGATCAGAAGGCTAAGAATTCACATATGCAATGTTATGTTGTGTGGGGTGGGGATTTCAATGTTTATTTGTGTAGTGATTACAAAAAAGGTATTTGTGGGCTTCAGGATGAGCATGATCTTCCCATCACCCACTTTTCTCACTCTAGTATTGGGATTGGTTTTAACAACTGTCTTTTTTCATTAGCCCTTGAATTTGCCAATGAACTAGTGTGTCCTGCCGCTGAGTTTAAACCGACTTTTCACGGCAGAGGTCTCAATACTACCATTGATTACATTCTTTGTTCGCAAACTTTCCACACCCGCTTTAACATTTTTATAACCGGTACTGATCCTTCTAGTGATCACTACTCTAACAGTATCACTATTATATTCAACTCAGCTCCCTCTATTCACCCCAGGGACAGTCTTTTAACACAGCGCTCCCTGGAGATGAGTAAAACTAATGGTTTTACAGTAAAATGGTCAAAGATTTACCCTACCGAGGTCATCAGCAGCATAATCCAAAAAACCCTTCCCTCAATATCAAACTGTTTGGTGGAGTCTTCTCCTCCTCAGCTGATCCTTTCAAGCTTTGCTAACATCCTAGAAGCCATTCGGCTGGAGCTTACCTGCCAACATAAGAAAAATGATAAGGATTCCCGGGGGTGGTTTGACTCCCATTGCCGTAAGGCCCTTAGTGCACTTAAACGTGCATTACATAGCCAAGATAGAGACCTGGCCTTAATAGCATCATTAAGAAAGAATTACAAGCTGGCCCAAAAAACTCATAAGCAGGAATTAAAAAACAATCTTTGGGCTCAATTGCATGAGAGTGCCAGGAACAAGGATTCCACGTCGTTTTGGCGAACAGTTAGGTCTCCCTTCCTAGCGAACGATACAGCTGTCCGCCACCTAGACGTGGCTGTTCCCGCTGAAAAATGGGTTACCCATTATTCAGAGATCTTTGGGGACTCCCCTTCAATACTTGCCACCATCAGCTCTGAGGAGACAGTCATCACTGAGGATAACATTTATCCCATTGACCTCCACTTCGACCTTGTGGAGGTGACTGCGGCACTGACTTCCTCAAAGACCGGGAAAGCTCCCGGCCCGGATGGAGTCCCTCTCGACATCTTTGTGAGCAACCTAGATTTGTGGGCTCCTATTGTCACGCAAGTGATGTCTGCAGCTTCACAAGTCGGTCTTATCGATTCCTGGTCCTCTTCCGTGCTCCTACCCATTTATAAAAAGGGTGACCGCGATAACCCGGCATGCTACAGACCTATTTCCCTCTTGGACTCGCTGGGTAAGGTCGCTGGGAGACTAATTCTGGAACGTCTCCAGGATTGGGCTAAAGAGAAGAAGATCTTAACAGACCTACAGTTCGGGTTCCAAGAGGGATTGGGTACTGTTGAGCAGGCCCTTAACTTGACACTACTCATGGGCAAATACGCTTGGGCTAAAGGCGGTAAGCTTTACCTGGTCTATGTGGACTTAAGCTCCGCCTTTGACTGCGTAATTCACTCTAAACTCTGGGAGACCTTACATAATCTGGGCATCGATCCTCCACTCCTGAAATTCCTTCGCGAGCTCTATTCGGATGCCAAAGCACGTGTGAGATATGGCATAAATGGTGAGCTCTCGGATTCTTTCAACATCACAAAAGGCGTTAGGCAGGGGTGTGTCCTTGCTCCATTTCTATTTAATATTTATACAAATGGACTGGAGCAAGCGATGCTGGTAGACAATAAGGATCTTCCCTGCATAAACACCAGGCCAATTCCCGCATTACTGTACGCCGACGATTCAGTCATTCTAGCGAGAACACCAATCCAACTCCAGCTCCAACTGGATAAGTATTGTCAATATATGCTTTCTCTTGGTTTAAAAGTCAACAAATCCAAGACCTTTGTTATGCAAATCGGTAAGAAAGCTTTAAAATATAAACCTCTTTATATTGACAGTACTAGGCTAGAAACTGCCAGAAAATATCCATACCTAGGGATCCTTATCGATGACCGTATGTCCTGGAAACCTGCCATCTCCAGTAAGACACTGCAGTTTCAGCGCACTACAACGGCGCTGTCCTCTTTCTCAAGGAAACTGGGCAAACCCGCTCCTGCTGTATTAATTAAAATATATCAAGCTAAATGCCTGAGCGTGGCCACCTATGGAGCGGGTGTATGGGGCTACGCTCCTGTTAATGAGCTCCAAGTAATCGAAAACGATTTCCTAAAATATGTATTAGCCCTTCCCCACTGAAGGACTGGACTATTTAAGGCCCAGCGGTGCCAGGGAACAACACCTAAACCTTCGTGGGATACCTGTTCTGGCGCACTAAAGACAGAGACACGGGAGACTTCCTTCGGCGTCAAAGATCAGCGTTTATTACTGCAGGGATGCAAAAGTCATGAGAAGTACAACAGAGTGTAGGTTCCAAGAGTCTGCTTCAAATTGCATTTGTGTGTCGCTCTCTTTTATACAAGATCTTGTCATTGCACAATATGTAAGCAAAAGGTTACAGCTCAGTTCCCACAGTAAAATTCAAAAGGATCGCTTTCATGTATTCAGAACCCCGGAACATAATTACATTAACATCACCAGTTCCAACTGTAAAAGCACATCTTCCCACCATTAGGTACATTCCACTTGAGTTGTAAATAAGCAAGAAAAAGAGACAAGAACAGCTGCAGGGAAGTCAGACAACAGGGAGGAGAGAGTGTGAGGATAATATTGGATGCGTAATTGTAGCTTAAAAGGGCTTGATCCCAGCACGTGCGAGGCTGAAACAATAGACCGGCACGGCAGCATCACCTTCGAGCGGAGGCAACTGCTTTAGCAGTGTCCTCCCCCTACTCATAAAAGACGCATGAAAAGGCATATGCTTCTTCCGTGAAGCTTGGGAACAAAAGGTCACGATGCGGACAGTTGCCTGTTCGCTGACTACGTGAGGGCAAGAAACAAAATGGATGCCGTATCTAAAATGGAACCCGAGGGTTCATTGGAAAAACCTGTAAATGAGACGAACTTTTCTGGGTAGCATGGCGATACCGCGTACACTTACTAAACTCGTCATTTACGGTTCATAGATACCACACTCGTCCATATTCGGCGATGCCCAAAACGTCGTAACGATTTTCACGGAACCTCAGACGCTCCTTTTGCCCTCATGTAGGCAAGAACTAGTCGAAGTCGGAGTCAATCTCGATTCTCATCAGATCATTTAGATGTTGTTGGAACATAATTCTATCCATCAATGCCTCCTTGGTAACAGATGGCCTTCTTATACACGTTGTAGCACAAAGGCCACATAAGGCAGGACCACACTGTACACAAAGGCAACACGTGAACAGACACGTCACAACAACCCCTATAACCATGAGAATCTTCCAACCCCAAGTCGACATTAAATTCCAAAACCATCCTAGAAGCGTCCAATCTCCCTCGTCCACGTGTATGGACTCCGAGATTTTGTGCAACTTGGAGATGGCTTGATAAACCGTTGGAGCGTTATCCGGTATGAATATGCAGCAGCTCGAATGGATGACTTTGCACACACCACCTCTATCTGCTAGAACAATGTCTAGAACCATACGGTTCTGTAACGTCATAAGCCTATCCGCTTGAAGCTCTGCTGTCAGATTACCAAGGGCGCTTGAAGTTATGTTAGCGGTTGACTCTACTACACGAGTTAACTGTCTCAGATTTCTGCTATTGACCATAGGGCCCCAAAACGGTAGGAAACCCTTGAAGAAGTCTCCTGCTTCTTGACCGGAAGTATCCTCTTTACTAATGACGCCTCTCACAACTCTGATTTTGTGATAGTCGGCAGCAACAGTGAAGGTCGGGGGCAAGAGATTTGCAATATAGCAGGTACCTGAGAAGTCATGAGGTAACCACGTATATGCTCGGTCATAACATACAAAATAGGTACCCTTGGCAGTCAGAAAGACAGGGGAAAAGAGCATCGGTAGAACGTAAGTATCCACACAAGCACTCTTCCCAAGCTGGGCTCTTGGATTTCGGCCACGACCTTGCAGACAAAAGTGGCCTAGGTGAGGTACAATCCAGATCGGAGATGAGCTTTTAAGCTGCCTATCACCCACTGATATACTATACTCAGTCTCACTAAGGTACTTATAGGCCTGCACTTCCTCCTCTGGGATGAGCGAAGCATCAAAAATGTCTCTATCTAGATCAGCCATCGCTATCGCCAGAGACTTATGGTACGGGCCAGGACCAAAGCTTGCTGAGCGTGGCTCTCGATGGGGGTAGGAATCTAGTGCACTACGGAACATGATTTGGAATGCCCGAGCTGACCCTTGGGGGCTGTACGGAAGAACCAAATATGGGATACCCCTGTCCATGGTATGTGGCATTAGCCCACACACCCAACAATTTGTAGTATTTACCACCAACTGATGCTGATGCAAAAGTTGCACAAAGGAATTGTTTCTAAATTCCGCACGTCTGACTTGCTCATGTTGGGGCAGTAGGTGAAAAGAATGTGGAGAAACAGTAGAGACGAAATTTAGATCGTGAGAAGGAGAGGTAGGTAAGGCAGAAGGCAGTAATGATTGAAAACCAAAATATACTCCACCCACCAGCAGCATAGAAACAGTTAGGAACAACATGAAAACCTGTAATGAAAAACATTTTGTTCGAAATGTGCTGTACAATTTAGATCTTTGCGCCGTCTTTTCCTCTAGCTTCGACAGCTTGGAGAACTCCATCCTCTAACAACCGTCCGCAACGTTCTTGACGCACTTCGTTCTGAGTAGCGATTATCAATTCCCAGGAGTTCCCAGAAATCGACAAAAGAAATTGACCTAATGTCAATAACTGCTAAACAGAAAGAAGTACCCGCGCGGCCCTACGGCCAACCCAGATGGCAGGTTTTAATCAGTTAAATAATCAATTTTATATACGTCTCCTAGCTGTTCTGGAAAAGAAATACATACATAATAAAATGTCCACAATGGTCAAGGCAAAATGTGAGGGGGTATTTTGAAATCAAAATAAATAAAAATGTATTCATCTTTATTGCGTGTACGAAGAAAGTATCGGTTTCTTCCGGGTCGAGTCTGATCTTCAAACAGTGGATTGGATGGTGAAAGAGTGTTCGATTGTTCAGGCAATTGTTCAGTACTTGAATTCTCCAATGATGAAGGAAAGGAAATTGTTTGAGAGGAATCAACAGGGGTGTCAGATAAAACTGAAGTGTTCCCTATGGGCTGAGCTTCGCTAAATGGGACAAAGCGCTGGGGAACGTCAGTATCAGACGAGGAAAAACCTTTACGTATCCATGTGTCTGCCGGCAGAGGAAGCGGAACCTTCTTGGTGTGGGTGGCATGCACCCAGTGTTTTCGTCCCTCCAGCCGAACCGCCGTCCTCGTGGCTAGTAGCACCTGGAAGGGTCCCACAAATCTCGGCTCAAGGTGACGTTTTCGTCCGAAATTATGGGTGAGGACCCAGTCCCCTGGTTGGAGCCGATGACCAGGACCCTCTGTTTGTGACGGCAGAGCCTCAAAGACCTGTTGATGAATCAAACTCAATTTAGCAGTCAGATCATATAGATAATCAATCAACATTGGATATTCAAGTCTGTTCAATTCTTTAGGTCTCGGAACCCCCCAAATGTTCGCAGGACGGCCGAACACAATCTCATATGGGCTAAGCCCTACTCGAGAGTGTACAGTAGCCCTGGTCGATAAGAGAGCTAGAGGCAAAGCGTCGGGCCATGATAAACCAGTCGTTGCCTGGATTTTAGCAAGCTTCAATTTCAGGGTGCCATTATATCCTTCCACCAAACCTGCTGACTGAGGATGATTAGCACTATGACATTTTTGGGATATTCCTAAACCACGACACACACTCTTCATCACACTTCCCACAAACTCACTTCCGTTGTCCGACCATACAATCCGAGGCATGCCGTACCTGGGGAAATACTCTTTGAGCAGAATTTTAGCTGTGGATAGAGCAGTATTATCCTTAAGAGGGTAAGCCTCAATCCATCTGGAGAATGCGCATACTACGACCAAAACATACTTCAAATTGTTGCATCTCTCCATATGGATGAAGTCCAATTGGATAACTTCGAAAGGACATGTAGGAGGGGCAAAATGACCAGGTGGAGTGGGGGTGCCCTTACCGGGATTATGCATCAAACATACCATGCAATTCTTAACCACTCTCTCTGCACATTTAGTAATCCCATCATTCTTCCATACAGGAGACAACAACTTGCATATGCCCTTCGAGCTAATATGTGCTGTGCCATGGGCCATTGTAACAACAGCAAGCACATATGCATCCGGCAACATCCATCTCTGTTTCTCTGACAAGTCAACCCAACATCCATTCTCGTCTAACTTTCCCGTGCTTTCTTTCCACTTAGTCTTTTCCATTTCAGTGGCCTCATTCTGTATTTCCTTCACACTTTCAACTGTGTCCTCACACATGCTAGTCTCGGCTGGCCATCTTACCGAATTCGCAACGTACATTCGATTTGTCAGATCTCTAGCTGTCTCTTTAGCAGTTTCGTCTGCAAACGCATTACCATGACCAACATCATCTGTCACTTTTCGGTGCGCGCTACATTTAATTATCGCCACCTGTTTAGGCAATGTAAGTGCATCTAAAAGGTCATTCCCAAGCTGTCCATGCTGAATCTTCGTACCATGCGACGTAAAAAATCCTCTTTCTTTCCACAATCGCCCAAAACTATGTGCCACACCAAAAGCATACTGACTGTCTGTAAACACATTCACCCATTTTCCTCTAGACAACACACACGCTCTCGTCAGCTGCCTGAGCCGAGTTCTGACTCAATCTCGCAGTTTCCACAATCGTACTCAACGTCACTACAGCATACGCAGTCGTCACATCACCATTCGGTAACTTAAAACAGGAACCATCAACATACAAAGTACCATCGGGATCTACCAATGGAGTATCTTTTAGGTCAATACGACCCTTCGTTTCTTCTTCAGTTCTCAGATAACAGTCATGTGGTGCTACATCACTTGACTCCGTGTTGATCGGCAATAATGTTGCTGGGTTCAACACATTACACCGTTTTATCCGTATGTGACTAGCCAGTAACGTCAGCTCATACCCAGACAACCTTGCGCTCGTCAAATGTTGAGTTTTCGTTCGGTTCAAAAGAGTGTCAACAGCATGCGGAACCATCACCGTAAGCATATTATCCATGACCAGACCTGCGGACTGTCGAATGGACGCCGCAGCTGCCGCTGTTGCTCTTAAACAACTCCGCAAAGCTCTAGCTACTGGGTCTAAGGTCGAAGAAAAATATGCGCATGGGCGCTGTTTGTCACCAAATTGTTGCGCCAGAACACTCAACGCACAACCATCCCTCTCGTGAACGTACAGTGTAAATGGCTTACTGTAATCAGGAGTACCTAACACAGGAGCCGAACACAACGCATCACGTAATTCAGAAAAACCTTTTTGACACTCTTCCGTCCATGGCAAAGGAGTCGGAACATCCTTGCAGGTGAGAGCTAACAATGGTTTCGCCAATAGTGAAAAATTTGGGATCCATTGTCTGCAGTATGACGTGATACCTAGAAAGGCACGTACATCTCTCTGAGTTTTTGGCACAATCATTTGGGTAATCGCTGCAATTCTTTCTGGGGTCAACCTTCTCCCTTCTTTTGACAGTAAGTGACCTAAGTAGGTTACTTCTTGGCAACAATATTGCAGCTTGGAAGGTGACACCTTGTGATGTAAGTCACATAAATGCCGCAACAACGATACTGTAGCAGTTCTACAAATATCTTCGGTATCAGCAGCTACCAACAGGTCGTCAACGTACTGAATCAAGGCTGCGCCTGCCGGTAATACAAATGAATCAAGTTGACTTTTAAGGGCTTGACTGTAGATCGACGGACTCTCACAATAGCCCTGTGGTGCACGTTTCAGTCTAAAACTGCGACCACCTAATGAGAATCGGAATAGGTCTCTGCTTTCCTCAGCAATCGGGATACTAAAGAAAGCATTCTTTAGGTCGATCACCGTGAACCAGGAGGCAGACGCTGGAATCAGGGTCAACAAAGTCGTGATATCAGGGACCACGGGGAACTGTGGAATCACGATTTTATTTACTTCTCTCAAATCGATTATGAAACGGTACACAGGAGGTTTAGATGGATCAGTTCGTTTTAAAATGGGTAACACAGGACTATTACACACATTTCCCCGAGTTTCTTCAACGACGTCCTTTTCGATCAGATCGTGTACAATCGTTAGTAGCGCCCGTTCTCCCTCAATGGAGATACGATACTGAGGTATACGTGGCAATCGCACATTTGGTTTCAGCTTGATCATATAAGGTGGGATGTCCAAGAGACCCACGTCATTGGGACCTGTGGCCCATAGAGACGCAGGAAGGGAGCTCAATTCCGGCGGGAGTTTATCGATCGACAAGTACATAGGAGAGATTACTCTCCGACCTAATGTAAGCTCCACTCCTTCAGGAGAGCAATACAATGTCGCATATAACCGTTTTAACAAATCCAAGCCCAGAAGATTCTCACCACAACCAGTAGATAAAATCATTGTAGCCTCCAGCTCACGAGGGCCAATTGTAAGGGGTAAAGGGCTAGAGACAGGATTGCTAACAGGGGCGCCAGAGAATCCAACGGAAACATTTGTTAAGCCGGACAAAGGTGCGCCAGGGAGTTTCGAATGCATGATGGAACTTTTCGTCGCACCAGTGTCTAACAGAAAAGGCTCAACTACGCCAGATGTAGCAACTGCGACGTAAGGCCCACTCTGATCAACCGGAACTGATACTACTCCCTCTCTCTGTCGGTGGCTGTCCTAGTAACGATCGTTTACAACAGTCTCATGTTCAACGTAATAGTCGTCCGCATAATACTGCGCTGATTTATCGGACCTTACATTTCGCTGGTCAAAACAATTAATCGCGTCCGAGGACGTATTAGGGCGCTCAGTCTGATTTTGAAAGGTACCGCGGCCTCTACCTCGAGATGCTTGTTGAGGACCACCACGACCCCCTCGTGCCGATACACCATTAAGGCGATCACGTAAAGCCGGACAATCATATTTTATATGTCCCTCTCTTCTACAATATGCACACTGGTTATACCCAAGCATAGATCTGAAGTCAGAGGAGTCAGGACGTGACTGTATTCTGGAGGATTGCGATTGTGGTCTATATTGCTGTTGCGAATCATTTTTATTTGAACGTGGAGGATACGCTTGCTGCAACAAAACCTTCGTTTTGAGCTCCTTCGTTTTCTTATCTACACGATCACTTTCTTCTTTTTCCCTATTCTCATAATATTGAGCCGTCGCTAATATCTGTGCAGTGGTTGAAACAGCCCATGCACTTTCTGAATTCTTCAATTTGTTGCATAGTTCAGGTAACAGATTTAACACGAACTTATCAACGAATAACCGCTGACCTCCCTCAGTGCTCATATCCTGACCACTATGATCGACAAATGCTTCCTCGAACCTAGTAAAGAAGTCCGAGACACTCTCGTCTTTCTTTTGCTTACAAGCTGATAATTTATCCCAGTTCACCCTCATCGCTGGCATGAGAGTTTTCATAAGTGTAATTATTCTCTGAGGTAGATCCGTAATTAACTGCTCAGGCTTAGCCCCACCAACTTGTCGGCCATCAGCTGCTATTAGTGCAGCCCAATCACCGCCTAACTCATTCGCATGATTTTCCTGACGAATTTTCGCCCAAACCGGTTGTGGCAGAACATTACCGAACAGCATGTCGATGTCGGCAAGGTTCATAATAGTAGCATCTACCAATTGGGACAACTCCTTATAGTAACCCGCCGGATTCTTGCGTGGATCAGTCAAAGATTGTTTCACCTGCAAGACTTCTGATCGCTTCCATGGGAGGTGTATCCAAACTCTTTGGAAATGTGGAAGAATCGGAGGATTAGCAGCAGGAGCACCTGGCAAGTATACTGGCGGAACTTCTCTCATGGGATACTGACCAGGAGCCGCTTTCCAAGTTTCTAAGTCGTCATCATTAAATGACAAGCGAGAAGGCACTGTGGATCTAAAGGATAACAATCGCTCTAAGGCACGTCGTACATCGCCACCTACAATCATACTGCTCGAAAATTGACTCTGAAGTTCAATCATATCGGGCGGTACGCTATCTAAATTGTCATTATACCATTCTTCCCTCAAAAAGTTACACATTTCTTCGAACACGAATCTCTGTGTCGGCTCATTAAACTGAGAAAACGTCTCGAAAACCATGCGTGGAGGGTAGTTGGCAGGATGTCTTATCCACCTATGTGCCATTGCCACTAACGTCTCTTTTTCCTTTCCACTAGGGATCTGACTCCGTCTTTGGGGAGTTTCAGAAGTATCGGATGGAAATAACTGACCAGAAAGCAGTGAATAAAGGGTAGCAACAGTGTTAGGGATACGATTACGAACAGAAGGAGAAAGGAGAACAGGAGCCACAATGTTTGAAGTGACGGCAGACACAGCAGAAGCAGGCAAGATAGTTGGGGTGGCAGGGACAAGAGGCTGAGAAGGTACAGGCAAAGGAGCAGTAGGAATAGAGACAGGTGGTGGGACAAACGTAGGACCAACAACGGGCTGACCCGCAGCCGCCGGAACAACAGGAGGGACAACAGGAGGAACAACAGGCGGAACTACAGGAGGAACTACAGGGGCTGTAGCACCCTGTGCATAAGGAGGTGGCGATTTCATCAAATACGCTAACAAGGGATCCTCCTTTAAATCCTCTTCTTTCTTATCCTGACTAGTTGGTAAAACCGGATAACATTTGTCTATCCTCATGTGATGCAGTCTAGTGGAAACTTCTATTTCTTTTTCTTCTTTATCTCGCTGACATTGTTGTACAACTTGCATTATTGGAACGATCCCTTCTCTTCGATCCTTTTTAAGCTGTTTGATTTCTTTCTGCTTGGCCTCTTTACGCCACAACCGAAAGGAATCAAACATAGCTGGCCTAGCTTTCCTTTTAAACAACTTAGCTTCAAGATTATCTAAAATCGCAAGTTCAAAGCTTCCGTGCTGTGGCCAACTAAGGACACCATCTTTTTTCGTGTAACGGACCCAATATTTATTATATATAATAGGGCCCACACCATGTCGACTATAGAGCTCATATATCGGAGTTCCAACTGGAGGTATCGGACACGAGTCCTCCAACCGGGAATCCTTGTTGCAACATTTAAAGAAACCAAGAAAACCACTATGGCTAGGCATCGTGCACACTAACCTAGTATCAAACTTCAAGGGTTACCGAAGTACTGAATCTTCGTGAAAGACAAAACCCTCGGTTTTTGGCAATTGCAACTGTCAAATAACAACTAAGAACCAACAACTAAGAACCACAAATGCAATGGAACCATGCAAACAACAAAGCTTCAACAAGCTGAAACAACAACTAAGGACTGGGAGCGACCCACAAATACTTAACTGAGAGCTTCAATGGCGTCACCAGGAAGGCCCGTCTATCGTCTCGCTGTACGAAAGGTCTACGCCAGGCGTCGAAAACAGGTCGACAGTCAGGGCATCGGTCCGTCGCAGCCGTCAGGAGGGGGGAATCTTCGCGGGAAAAAATCTTCGGACCACTTATTTCGACAACAGGATCGATGAAGCGGGGTGCACCTTTTCCTCGGAGATTTTCACACGAAGTTCCTCACAATCGTCAGGCTTAGGACCGGTACCGCCGATGTCGCCCCACGTTGAGCGCCAACTGAAGGACTGGACTATTTAAGGCCCAGCGGTGCCAGGGAACAACACCTAAACCTTCGTGGGATACCTGTTCTGGCGCACTAAAGACAGAGACACGGGAGACTTCCTTCGGCGTCAAAGATCAGCGTTTATTACTGCAGGGATGCAAAAGTCATGAGAAGTACAACAGAGTGTAGGTTCCAAGAGTCTGCTTCAAATTGCATTTGTGTGTCGCTCTCTTTTATACAAGATCTTGTCATTGCACAATATGTAAGCAAAAGGTTACAGCTCAGTTCCCACAGTAAAATTCAAAAGGATCGCTTTCATGTATTCAGAACCCCGGAACATAATTACATTAACATCACCAGTTCCAACTGTAAAAGCACATCTTCCCACCATTAGGTACATTCCACTTGAGTTGTAAATAAGCAAGAAAAAGAGACAAGAACAGCTGCAGGGAAGTCAGACAACAGGGAGGAGAGAGTGTGAGGATAATATTGGATGCGTAATCGTAGCTTAAAAGGGCTTGATCCCAGCACGTGCGAGGCTGAAACAATAGACCGGCACGGCAGCATCACCTTCGAGCGGAGGCAACTTCTTTAGCAGTGTCCTCCCCCTACTCATAAAAGACGCATGAAAAGGCATATGCTTCTTCCGTGAAGCTTGGGAACAAAAGGTCACGATGCGGACAGTTGCCTGTTCGCTGACTACGTGAGGGCAAGAAACAAAATGGATGCCGTATCTAAAATGGAACCTGAGGGTTCATTGGAAAAACCTGTAAATGAGACGAACTTTTCTGGGTAGCATGGCGATACCGCGTACACTTACTAAACTCGTCATTTACGGTTCATAGATACCACACTCGTCCATATTCGGCGATGCCCAAAACGTCGTAACGATTTTCACGGAACCTCACCGCAGTGCCCCTAACTACGGTAGCCATGTTGAGCTCGGTTGGGATTATCTTTCCGACACCATTAGATACCAACCGATCCTCCTCTGGCATCGTATTTGGACTAAGGAGCAATGTCTCCTTACTCGGTTGTTAATCACCAATTGCTTGACATTGGTTTACTGGAAACGGATCCCCTGGCTTTTGTATGTTTTTAACTTTTTGAATGACTTGAATTGCCCAGCGTTTTTCACAAATCCCGTCTCACTAACGTCTATCCCAAGAAAGACTCTGAAGAATCTATGTGCCACCCACTTAAGAGAACTACGCTTGTGTTCCGAAATCGGCAAACATACAAATAACCATTTAATGATGGCACAATCCTCCTATGGTATTCAACCATATCTGTCTTTTTATTTATCAAACTGCGATAGATATGTTTTAACCAGATTTCGGTTTGACTGTTTTTATCGACTTGTTTCGTTCCCCGAGCCCTTAGATTGGTCCCGCGAACTAAGCAGATGTCCCTGTGATGATTGTTCCATCCAGTCTACTTTGCACGTAACATTATTCTGTAGCCTGTAGGAGACCCCGCGCAAACGCTGGTTGGTCCCACTACTTCGACAATTCGGGCTGAGAAGATGCAGACCTGCTCTTTTGGCACTACAGTTCTTAGATACTCCATATGTTGCCAAATCTATAGCTTGCTTTCTAAAGGCTTGCCTGAAAATTCGCTCTCAATTCGTTGTTTCTGCATCTTAAAATATTTTGTTTAGTGTGTGTATAATTTTCATTCTTTCGCCACATAGGATATCATTGTACAGATGACCTCTAGTAAGATTCAATTTATGTTTCTGTATATACCAGTCAATATTGTCTTTTTATCTGTTGCAAAACTTTTTATAATGAACTTTTATGATTGTAAACTCAATCGAAATAAAGTTTGATTTGATTTGATTTGAGCAAGAGGAGTATATTGTTCCCATTGAAGATTAGCCTTTCTTACTATAGTGATCAAAATCAGGTCTTAATGGAGCACCTATATTACAATATTCCAGAGATTGGACTGAGCGTTTATAATTGGGTTTAGTGACATTTCAGTCCATAGAGGCGGTCAGAGAGGGAAAGAGAGTCCCTTCGAGTGAGACCTGTGGGGTTAGAGGGAGTGGGGATCAGAGACACAGGAATGGAAGAGGTGGAGACAGTCTAGGAGAGACACCCAGTGAAACTCAGAGAGACAGTCAGAGGCTCACACGGTTAGAGTGAGTGGAGATCAAAGACACAGGACTGGAAGAGGTAGAGACAGTCTGGGAGAGATACCCAGTGAAACTCAGAGAGACAGTCAGAGGCACACAGGGTTAGAGTGGGTGTACATCAGTCAGTCTCTTAGAGACACCCAGTGGAACTCAGAGGCAATCTGAGACACACAGCAGTGGAGTCAATCAGAAGCACTCTCAGAGACAGTCTGTGAGAGAGAGTTTGAGACACACAGGACTGCAGGGAGTGTGCAGCAGCCTTATCCTGAGAGGTAGAGACAGTCTGTGAGAGAGTCTGAGACACACAGGACTGCAGTGAGTGTGCATTAGCCCAATTCTGAGAGGTAGAGAGAGTCTTCGAGAGGAAGTCACTGAAACTCAGAAAGAGTCTGTGACACTCAGGGTTAGAGACAGCCAGTGACAGAGAGAGACATTCAGCATTAGAAACCTGATGATGAGAGAGACCGCCAGACACCCAGCTCAAAGTCACTGCAATAACCAAGACTGATCCACCTGAAGAGCCACCATCACAGCCGGGAGAGCCTAGTGGTACAGGAGCAGCTACTGCCGAGGCCGTCATTGAGGCCAGGACTCCGTGAACCAGCGACCCGGACGTCATCTGGAAGTGCCAGGAGGCGCTACAAAACACAACGCGGCTCCCGCAGCATGGGCCCACCTTTGCTACCACCTTGTCTCTGCCTTGCAGCTACTGCCGAGGCCGTCATTAAGGCCAGGACTCCGTGAACCAGCAACCCGCACGTCATCTGGAAGCGCCAGGAGGCGCTTCAAAACACAACGCAGCTCCAGAAGCGCGGGTAGCGCGCGGGCTAAGCCCGGGCCAAGGGCGGGCCCATCCTTGTCTGTCAGTGTCAGGAAGAGGCTAGAATTGTTAACAACCTTAGTGGCAAAAATGTATCATATGCTAGAGGAATGCATTAGACCCCAGTCCCCCTCACTAGTGCCAAGCCCAACTAATTATGCCAAATTGAGGACAGGGTTTGCTTCACCTCTCTCGAAGTCAACTGGTCAGAAAGTCTCAACTAATATCGCGTCCGCCAACCAGGTCTACCTGTTCCCAATGGAAGGGCATCAGCTACTTCAGCGATTGCCAATGAAAGGTCCCAGAAGAATATGGGTGACATATATCGGGAAACGCGACAGGACCAAGTAGGGTACGATTTATTGACCAAGCAGATGTCGCAAGGATTAAGCAGAGGTTTCAGCAGGGCATCCCCACTTTCCCAACCCCCTAACCAGCCTATTCTGCTTATTCTGTACCTAAGACAAAACAAATATATATGATCAACATCCCTAAAGTGGACAATAGCAGCTCCAAACATGAGAACACAGAAACCCTAAAAAATAAGGCCATTCACTCGTTGAGACATATCAGGGGTTGTAAATCCATCATAAGGGAGGATATTGTTCAGGCAAAAAGACGCATACTTAAAAATAGCTCAACTGATACCTTAGAACTTATTCTAGTAAACAATATTTTGGTACAGAATTTAGTTGATATGGAATTGTGAACACACTCTCCATCTCCCACATAGATCAGGCTGGAACTAAACATCCCTTACACATCAGAACAACAAATCACCACACCCCAGTTTCTTAGGGCCTCACCTATCTCATCCATTTCTCAGAATGATTGACTCCTGTTGCCTGTAGCAAAGGATTCTAAGTGTATCTCCAGCCAAACTGAGGAGCACAATATTTCTCTAAGTGATATGCACCTAGCGGGCCCCTACCCAAAGCTTGAGAGCACGTTATGTTAAATACAGCCGGCTCTAGATATTGGTCTAGTGTCTGTTTTAAGTGAACATGTACAGGCTAATACTCAGGACATATATGCCTGTCCCAAAATCAAGACTAACACGACACATATCCCATTGGCTCCTCAAATTTGCCTTCCACCACCCTTGGGCAGGGTTTTGAAGATAGCATCATGGAATGTGGTGGGCATAAGGGGTAAACTAGATTGCCCCCAATGGCTTGAGCTTGTTAGCCCTCATAAGATTTGTCTATTTCAGGAAACATGGAGTGTGACACCCATATTTATACCTGGGTTCATGACTTTCCATAGACCAGCCATTGCATCCAAACACAGCCGACTGTCAGGTGGGCTGCTTATCTTAATTAAACCTCACTTAATTGTGATTGCAAGGAATTGGATACTAACAGCTATGATATTCTAGGGGTAAGGCTAAAGAAGGGCAAGGGCAAAACAATCAACATTTTTAATGTGTACGCTAGAAGCACCAAAGGAGGTAGCTCCCCAACTTTGCATGCTCTGGGCCAACTATTGGAGGCTAGACAGGATGGTCACTCCTCCTTATTAGTTGGTGGTGATTTCAATGTGACATTCGAACCACTAGATTGGGTAGAGCCCCATGATGTGAGGGAGGAGGACAAAGCATGGATGGCACCACCTCTGGAGCTTACCCCCATTAAAAAATTGACAAAAGTAGCATTACAATTGAATGCCATCACCCTGGAACATAGGCTAAGAGCAGCAAATGGGAGAACAAGCTCAAATAAAGGAGGAGAGATGACCTTTAGCGGCCCTAAAGGGACAAGCAGGATTGATTACCTTCTAGTAGATCTCTCTCTATGGCCATCGGTACATGATATGGTTATTATCCTATCGTGTGACAGTGACCATAATCTCCTTAGCCTGGCTATTGAACATCCATGGGACAAGATGGCCAAGGTTGGATTGATTCCATTAAGTACTAAGGAGGTAATTCCCTACAATAATAAACATCAACTTAAATGGCCTGCCATTATGGCAGATGAAACAAAAGTAGGGCGATCGCAAATGATCTAGAAAAGCATCTGGAGACCATAGGTGCCGAGGCCGAAGAGTCCCTCAATACATTCTCTTGTAGTAGCTCACACAAATATTTCTTTGACCATCTGACTAGTTTCTTTGTTGCCAACAGCCATAGAACTGGGAAAAAACAGGCCAGACAGCTGGGTTCCAACTTATGGTTCAATAGAGAGTGTCGAGCGTCAAGAGAGAGATTGTCCATAGCAATCAGATATAGGGATGCACCCTGTATTAGAGATGTCAGGCAGGAATATAAACAACTGCAGTCCAAAGCAAAGAGAGCATGGGAATAGAGGAGATGGGAAGACCTAGGGGAGACCATTTGTCATCCAGATAGCAGGAAGTTCTGGACCCTTTTGACGAAGGGCAATTTCGAAAGAAGACCCCCATTTGGCCAATAACAGCCCAGCCCTAGAGTGGCACAAGCACTTCAGTGACCTCTATTCTCTCACAGGAAAACATGACAGAAATCAGTTGATTCTGGACATAGGCTACCCAGCGCTTACCCTCTCATTTACCAGAGAGGAAATATTATCTTGCCTGGATGCCATTGTACCCGCGAAAGCCCCTGGCCCGGATGGTATTCAAGGTGACCTTTTCTGTGCAGATAGGGAAAACTGGGCTGCATATTTCATGAAATTGCCCAATGATATAGCCGGTGAGGGGAGGATCCCCAACTCGTGGAAAGGTGCTGAAGTGGTACCCATTTTCAAGAAAGGGGCTAGGTCGATGCCTTCCAATTACCACCCGATCAGCTTGATCGACTGTGCTCAAAAGGATTTCTTCCATTCTGTCTTGGCTAAAATCCAGGACTGGATGGATGAGAATCACATCCTCTCTCCACTCCAGGCTGGATTACGGCGGAGGACCGGCACAGTGGATCAAGCTTTATGTTTACTGATGATATATTGGACGGCTGTTGTCCTGGGCAAGGGAAGCCTATACCTTGCCTTCATTGACTTAAAAACAGCATTCGACCTCGTGCCTAGAGACTCATTATGGCGAGTGCTTAGGGATATGGGAATGCCCTTGGAGATCTTGTAAATATTAGTTAGGCTACACAATGGGAATTATGCCCATGTGAGATGAAGAAACCAGAGACAACTTACTGAGCCTATTGAGATCCAGCGGTGGGTTCGCCCGGGAATGTGTATTAGCTCCAACCCTTATTTCCCTGTATGTTAATCAGGTTCCTTACCAGCTGATGGACCAACTCTGGTGAACCAAAAAATCGCCACATTGCTATTTGCTGATGATACCCTATTGATCTCCAAAACTCCCATAGGTCTCCAAAAACTTTTAAACATTTTAAGGCATTTTGTGAGGAGAGGGGCTTGGTTATCAATACCTCCAAAACCAAGTTAATGATGTTCAACCCGCATAAATCTTTTAAGGGAAATATACTGTTGGACAGTGTCCCGCTGGAGAGGGTTAGTTCATTTGATTACTTGGGCATTAGACTATTGGAGGAAATGGCCTGGAAAAGACTCTTTGAAGTTCTCTCAGCTCACTGGGGCGCTGAGTAGAGAGCATCGCTTGTCCTACACTGGGCCCATAGCCCCTGCTCTCAAATTGTACAATTGCAAGGCTGTGACTAGTGCCCTTTATGGGGCAGAGCTGTGGGGGATAGCATCCTCTAATGAGCTTGCTGTTGTAGAAAACAAGTTCCTTAGGAACCTGACATCCCTCCCTCTAAGCACACCGCTTCTCCCTCTTACGCTTGATCTGGGTATCAAGTCTATTGACGATCTTGCGAGGCTTCGCCCATTGATGTTTTGGCATAGGTTGGTTTCTACCCCTGATCTGGTACATTATGCAGTTGCTTTTTGCGAGGGCTCAAATTCGGACACCCTAATAAAATTGCCTGGATTAAACAAGTGAATGCCTTACGGTCTAATATTGGTTCACCAATCCAGGCCATCAGTTAATCACCCTCATACTCCAGAAGTCAAGTTAAACTTTTGTATTGGGCTTGGTTCGATGAGAACAACTTTCGGAGGAACCATCTTGGCAGCCTAACATGTGCTTTCATCGATCTAAAACCTAATTGCCACTTAGAAAGCTACCTTGATATTATTAAGGTCCTAGCCGACAGGAAGCTGTACACAGAGTTTAGACACTGTAGCTTACCAATTAATGCTTTTGTTAGCTCCTGGCAGAATAGCAGATCTCATCCTAAGGGCTGCCCTTCCTGTTCATGTCCACTTGAATCTATTGCCCATCTACTTTTTGCCTGTAAAGCATACGCAAAGCCAATAAGCAAATGGTTAGCTCCTGTGATTCAGATAATTAGGGACCCTAAGCTCTAAAGACGCCCTACGGATATTAAAATCAGATGCCAGACCTCTCTTCGCCTTTGCCACTGCAAAATTTCTAGGCCACTCCTGGGCGATCAGAAGGAGGGCACAACTCATAAGGCCAACTGGCATGAACAGATAAAATTGGTTGTGCTGACCAATTAGGATTGTTCTAATCAAATAATGTTCCTTTTTAAATTTCTAAATCCTTAAAATTGTTTTAGGACTCTATTTTATGCATTAACCAGGTTTCTATGATTAGTCTTGGCACCTTGCTTTTTTGATTAAGGGTTTAATGCACAGGGTATTGATTTGGAAATTGAGTTGTATAAATATTAATGACACTTTTCCCAAATAATTATGTTAGTGAGATCTAAGAAAGGACAGCTGTGGATATTGTTTTATTTAGATGATGTTGCATCCTTTTAATGTCAACTTGAGCGTTTTTTATTTCTTATTTGCATATTGTTTATTGACACGCTCTTTTAATTGTAAATGTAATTTATGATCCCTATGGTCGCTTCTTTTATGGTTTGCAACACCGAAATAAAGATATTTGACTTGTGAATAAAGGATGAAGTTCAATATTGCAAGATCACATTGACTCTTTTTTTGGAAAACGGTTTTGTCTTAAACCTACTTTAAGGTGTATTTTACACATTTGATACTTATAAGTGTGCTGGGCTGCTTTTCTGTTGTATGGTATTGGAGAGACCAGGTGGGTTACTTCTGGTTTCTCCATATTGGGACCTAGGGGATTGTGTCTCAAGTCCTTTTGCACCTTTCATTCTGGTTAAAATATAGGGATGTCAAGACTGGTGCGGGTATCTATGCATTGATCCCCAATTTTGTATGATATATATTTCTGTGAAAGAAACAAAAGAACTGCAGAAAGAAGGAACCGAGGTGCAGAAAGAGGCAAGAGGGGTGTGGAAGAGGCTTGAGGGATGCAGAAAGAAGCAAGAGAGGTACAGAAAGAAGCAACAGAAGTGCAGACAGAGGGAAGAGGGAAGTGGAGAAAGAGACAAGAGAAGTGCAGAAAGAAGCAAGAGAGGTGCAGAAAGAAACTAAAGAAGTGCAGAAAAAAGGTAGGGAGTTGCTGAAAGAAGTAAAAAAAGTACAGAAAGAAGGAACAGAGGTGCAGAAAGAGGCACGATGGGTGCAGAAACAAGCATGAGGGGTGCGGAAAGAAGCAAGAGAGCTGCAGAAAGAAACAAAAGAAGTGCAGAAAGAGGGAACAGAGGTGCAGAGAGAGTCAAAAGGGTTGCAAAAAGAGGCAAAAGGGATACAGAAAGAAGCAAGAGGTTGAGAAAGAAAGAAAAGAAGTACAGAAATAAGAAACGGAGGTGCAGAAAGAGGGAACGGGTGCAGAATGAGGAAAGAGGAGTGTGAAAGAGACAGGAGGGGTACAGAAAGAAGCAAGAGGTGTGCAGACAAAAGCTAGAGAGTTGCCGAAAGAAATAAAGGAAGTAAAGAAAGAAGGAACAGAGATGCAGAAAGAAGCAGGTTGGGTGCAGAAAGAGGCACGAGGGGTGCAGAAACAAGTGAGAGGTACAGAAAGAAACAAAAAAAGTGCAGAAAGAAGGAACAGAGGTACAGAAAAGAGGGATGAGGGGTGCAGAAAGAGGGGAATGGAGTACAGAAAGAAGCATGAGTAGTGTAGAAAGAAGCAAGAGAGGTGCAGAAAGAAAAAAATACATGCATTAAGAAGGATCAGAGGTGCTGAAAGAGGCAAGAGGGGTTCAGAAAGAGGCACGAGGGATGCAGATATAAGTGAGAGGTACAAAAAGAAACAAAAGAAGAGCAGAAAGAAGGAACAGAGGTGCAGAGAGAGGCAAGAGGGGTGAGGAAAGAGGAAAGAGGGATGGAAAAAGTTGCAAGTGGGTGCAGAAAGAAGCAAGAGGGCTGCAGAAAAATACAAGAGAAGTGCAGAAAGAAGGAACAGAGGTGCAGAGAGAGGCAAGAGGGCTGCAATAAGAGGGAAGATGAGTGCAAAAAGAGGTATGTGGCGTACAGAAAGAAGCAAGAGATGTGCAGAAAGAAAGAACTGCAGAAAAAAGGAACAGAGCTGCATAAAGAGGCAAGAGGGGTACAGAAAGAGGCACTTGGGGTGCAGAAAGAAGCAGTAGATATGGAGAAAGAAACAAAAGAAGTGCAGTAAGAAGGAACAGAGGTGCAGAAAGAGGCAAAAGGATGCAAGAATAGGGGTCTTCAAGAAGCATGAGGAGTGCAGAACGAAGCAAGAGAGATGCAGAAAGAAGCAAGAGAGGCTCAGAAAGAAAAATGAGGGGTGCAGAAAGAAGGAAGAGGTGTACAGAAAGAAGCAAGAGAGGTGAAGCAAGAGTGTTGCAGAAAGAAGCAAGAGTAGTGCGTAAATAAGCAACCGAAGTGCCGAAAGAGGCAAGAGGAGTATAGGAAGAGGCATAAGGGGTACAGAAAGAAGCAAGAGAGATGCAGAAAGAAACAAAAGTGAAGAAAGAAGTAACAGAGGTGCAGAAGGAGGCAAGAGGGGTGCGATTAAAAGCGCGTGGGGTGCAGAAAGAAGCAATAGATGTGCAAAAATTAACAAAAAGGCAGACAGAATGAACAGAGGCAAGAGTGGGGCAGAGAGAAGGATGAGGGGAGTGAAAGAGACACAAGGGGTACAGAAAGAAGCAAGAGGCGTGCAGAAAGAAGCAAGAGAGTTGCAGAAAGAAACAAAAGAAGAGCAGAAAGAAGGAATAGAGGTGCAGGAAGAGACAAGAGGGATGCAGAAAGAAGAGGCAAGTGGTGTGCAGAAAGAAGCAGGAGATATAGAGAAAGAAACAATAGCAGTTCAGAAAAAATGAACAGAGATGCAAAAAGAGGGAAGAGGGGTACAGAAAGAGACACAAGTGGTGCAGAAAGAAGTAAATGAGGTGCATAAAGAAGCAAGCGTAGTGCAGAAAGAATCAACAAAGGTGCAGAAAAAAGCAATAGAGGGACAGAAAGAGGCAAGAGAGATGTAAAAAGAAGGAAGAGGAGTACAGAAAGAGGCACAAGGGGTGCAGAAAGAAGCAATTGATGTAGAGCAAGAAACAAAAGAAGTACAGAAAGAATGAACAGAGGTGCAGAACGAGGCAACAGGGGTAAAGAAAGAGGGAAGAGAGGTGGAGAAAGAGGTAAGGGGTACAGAAAAAAGCAAGAGAGCTGCAGAAAAAAACAAAAGAAGTGAAGAAAGAAGAAACTGAGATGCAGAGAGAGGCAAGAGGAGAGCAGAAAGAGGCAAAAGGGGTGCAGAAAGAAGCGAGAGGTGCAGAAAGAAACAAAAGAAGTACAGAAAGAATGAACAGAGGTGCAGAGAGAGGCAAAAGGGGTGCACAAAGAGGGAAGAGAAGTGTAAAAGAGGGACGAGAAGTGCAGAAAGAAGCAAGAGGGAAGACGGGTGCAGAAAGAGGCATGTGTGATACAGAAAGAAGCAAGAGATGTGCAGAAAGAAACAAGAGAACTGTAAACAGAAGGAACAAAGTTGCAGAAAGAAGCAATATGAATGCGAGAAACGAGGGGTGAGAAAGGCATGAGGGATGCAGAAAGAAGCAAGAAAGATGCAGAAAGAAGCAATAGAGGCACAGAAAGAGGAAATAGGGATGGAGAAAAGACATGAGAAGTGCAGAAAGAAGCAACAGAGATGCAGAAAGGGAGAAGAGAGGTGGCGAAACAGGCAAGAGGGGTGCAGAAAGAAGCAAGAAAGGTACAGAAAGAAACTAAAGAAGAAGGGACCGAGGTGTAGAAAGAAGCAAGAGAAGTACAGAAAGAAGCAAGAGAGGTGACAAAAAAGGGATGAGGGGTGCAGAAAGAAGCACAAGTGGTGGAGAAAGAAGCAAGAGAGGTTCAGAAAGAAGGAAGAGTAGTGCAGAAAAAACAACAGAGGTGCAGAAAGAGGCAATAAGGATGCACAAAGGAGAAAGAGGAGTGCAGAAAAAGGCATGAGGGGTGCAGAAATAAGCAAGAGATGTGAAGCAAGAAACAAAAGAAGTACAGAAAGAACGAACAGGGGTACAAAAATAGGCAACAGCGTTGAAGAAAGAGGGAAGAGGTATAGAGAAAGAGGCAAGGGGTGTAGAAAGAAGAGAGCTACAGAAAGACACAAAATAAGTGCAGAGAGAAGAAACAGAGGTGCAGAAAGAGGTAAGAGTGGTGCACAAAGTGGGAAGAGGGGTGTGAAAGAGGATTGTGGGTTGCAGAAAGAAACAAGAGATGTGTAGAAAGAAATAAAAGAACTGCAGAAAGAAGGAATAGAGGTGCAGATAAAGGCAACAGGGGTGCAGGAAGAGGACAGTGAAAGAGGCATGAGGTGTGCAGAAAGAAGCAAGAGAGGTGCAGAAAGAAGTAACCCTGGGTGCAGTTTGCGTAGTAGAACAACACATTGTTCCGCAAAGTGCACTTTTCACTATGCAAGCTACGCTTAGCTACGCGAACTGCGTTATACACTGTGCAAAATTGGGTTCACACTGATTGCACAGTGGTGGATGCTTGTCTGCACTGTGCAAATAGTGCAAACCGCACCTTGCACCGTGCAAGCAGTCATTTTCTGCTGCTCGACTAGATTTGTACACAAGCTGCAGCTTTCTCAACATGGAGTGGTAGTTTCTCATCGCGAGCGGTCGCGAGCATACGTGACCACTCGCATTGAGAAACCTGACCTCCCCGCATTGAGAATCTCACCAGGAGGTTTATTTTCCACGCTTGCAATCGGCAACTTGATGTTGCTGATCGCAAACGAGGAAAAACCCTCGCCGGGATTTAATTTTGCTCGTTCGCGGTCCCCAACTCGACGTTGAGGACCGCGAGCAAGCAAAAAATGCCCGGTACGCTACGCATTTTTGCACTGTGCTATGTGTAATTCGCTTAGCGCGTAGTTGCGCAAACTACGCATGCTCCGCGAGCCTAGCGTAGTCCTACACCCAGGGTTAGAAAGAAGCAACAGAAGTGCAGAAAGAGGTAAGAGGGGTGGAGAAAGAGACAAGAGAAGTGAGGAAAGAAGCAACAGAGATGCAGAAAGGGAGAAGAGGGGTGCAGAAAGAAGCAAGAGAGGTGCAGAAAGAAACAAAGGGAGAGCAGAAAGAAGGAACAGAGGTGCAGAAAGAGGCAAGAGAGGTGCAGAAAGAGGGAAGAGGGGTGTGAAAGCGACATGAGGGCTACAGGAAGAAGCAAGAGTCATGTGGAAAGAAGCAAGAGAGTTACAGAAAGAAACAAACTAAATGAATTAAGAATGAACAGAGGTGGAGGAAGACGCAAGAGTGGTGCATAAAGAGGCATGTGGGGTGCAGAAAGAAGCAAGAGATGTGCAAAAAGAAACAAAAGAAGTGCAGAAAGAAGGAACAGATGTGCTGAAAGGGGCAACAGTGGTGAAGAAGGAGGTAAGAGAGGTGGATAAAGAGGCAAAGGGGGTACAGCAAGAGGTGTATAAAGAAAGAAAAGAAGTACAGAAAGAAAGAACATAGGTGCAGAATGATGCTAGAGGGGTGCATGAAGAGGCACGAGTAGTGCAAATAGAAGCAAGACAAGTGCAGAAAGGAACAAAGGAAGTGCAGAAAGAAAGAACATAGGTGCAGAAAGAGGCAACAGGGGTGCAGAAAGAGGGTGGATGGGTTGGAGAAAGAGGAAAGGGGGTGTAAATAGAGGCAAAAAAGCAAGGGTGTGCAGACAGAAGCAAAAAAGCTGAAGAAAGAAATAGAAGTGTAGAAAGAAGGAACAGAGGTGCAGAAAGAGGTAAGAGGGGTACAAAAAGATAGGTGTGAAAAACAAACAAGGTGTGCAGAAAGAAGCAAGAGAGGTGCACAAAAAAGGAACAGAGGTACAGAAAGACAGAAGAGGGGTGCAGAAAGAGGCAAGAGGGGTTCACAAAGAAGCAAGTGAGGTGCAGAAAGTGGCAACAGAGGTACAGAAAATGGCAAAAGATGTGCGGAAAGTGATATGATTTGCAGAAATAGGCAAGGGAAGGTCAGAAAAAGAAGGAAAGGTGCAAAAAGAAGCAACAGAAATGCAGAAAGATGCAGCGGAGGTAAAGATATAAACAAGAGTTGCTTGCACACCATTAGTACCAATTTAACACCCACGTTTAGCAATAAGTAATAGGTGATAATTCTAGGTTTGCAAAGGACCTTCCACCAAACTGTCACTGCATTTTTGGTAACGTTTGAGCCGTTTGAGCTAGAAACAGGGCTTTTTTTGTTCAACTCTGCAGATTAGGCAGCAGATGATGGATTATGTGGCTAATGCAGATAATGTATAATTGTGCGAAAGTCGGTGCAGCCAAACAGTCGCATAGTTCCAGTGGCCCTGCTCATACCTCTGACTAAGTCCAGAAGTACTCCTCAGTGATTCCTTCTTTTTTGTCTCATTGTGTTTATAATTTAGCTTCTATGGAAACGAGGAAGACTAAACCTGAGGTTACCACTCCACAACACAGACTACCATACCGCACAATTACTCTCCATAACATAAAATCCCACTCTACATAATTCCTATACACTAAATGCCACATACTTTCTTTCCACATAATTTCACCGCACAACATACCACATAATTCCACTACACACAAAGTATATCTACTCTACTCCAAAAAGCATTAGTAAAAAACTTTTAGATTTACGACAACAATAGCTCTAAAATTTGCAAAAGCAAGACCTATTACATTACAAATGCTTTTTAGGTCTTGCCTACGCAGCGCGCATACGCTTCCTGGGAAAAAGACCTTTAGCCATCATTTCCCTTTTTTAGGCAAAACCGTGCACGTGCTGCATTGCCTTGAATGGCAACTCATGCAAGTTTGGCGATTCCCTTTCGGGAGAAAGCTTTAAAACCATCTGTTTGCAATTAACTTTCAAACAGATGGTGCGCCTGGCTCGCTTCAGCAAGGGAAATGCTTTGTGTCCTCTTGACTGCACAAAGCTCAACACCCACCAGCCCCGCCTCGTTGTCATGTTTGGATATCGTTTTCAATCGCACTGTCTCTGTTCTCGGAAGCACTGTGCACTAAGCAGGGGAGGCTGTTCTGGTTGCCAAGGTTAAGAGGCACAGAGCGCGCGAACACCTGAATTTTGTCTTTGTTTCCTTGCAGCTGCACCTTCGAGAGGAAGTTTGCACACAGTCGCCGCTGCACATCTGCCCGCTTCTTTCCCTCACCCGATGCCTTGGTTCTTCGCTCTCTACTCGGGACTGACGCTTCCTGTTGGCGACACCCGAAGTACTGGCATCTGCTCTGACTGAACTGAATGGAACAGAGAGTGCCTAATAACCAGCAACAAGTGGTGGGTACAGTTAAAACTGTTGTGAAACCTGCGACACGCACATTCTCAATTTCTTATAGTAAATGAACCCTCTAAGATGGCTCCCGCTATCTTCCATATGCGGATCGGTAGATCGCTAGGGAGCGTGTATGTCTTATATGTCTACTTGATGCTGCAGCAGATTTTATCACTGTTGGTTTTGGGCTTCTGGTTGTCTGAAACATACTTCTTGAATGGGTGTGCACAGATGTGGCTCCGGACAGGGCCAGTATTCGCAAGTAACCTAACGTGTATGTGCTCGTTCCCCCACCAAACAGCGTAAAAGTCTGATGGGATGCACTGCTGGCTATGAGCAGAGCTGCCAGTGATGCCCGTTTCAAAGTGCAGCAGTCTTCCTAACAAGCAAGGGGATGGCCCAATTAAAACCATTGGAGTATTGAAGGGCTTCTGTACCTTTTACAGTGCACGAAAAGTCAGCGGCACCACTGATTTTGTGTTCCTCGCCACGGCTGTGTACTGTCCACACTTCTCATGTCGCCCTAGTGCTCAAGAAGCATAGACTGCTAAAATCATCATTGAGATATAGTACACTTAAATGTGAAGACTGAAAAGTTTTCAATTGAAAGAATGCCAGTTCTGAAGAACATAATACTACCAACCCAGTAGACATATAAAGAGCCCTGCTCAGTCTACTCATGGGTGCTCTATTAAATGTATAGCACAATTTGTGAGAAAGGTCGGTACGATACAATTAAAAAGCATTGCAGTAAATAGCTACTTCTGCCTAATGTAAATGCATCAGACTGCTTCAGAAGAGCTGGCAGTGGACAGGCTTCATCATATTTGTACTGTTCCTTGTGTGCCTGTAAGTGCTATGGGTTACAATCCTGGAGAGGCACTTAGCAAGAGTCGCATTAGATATCAGAATCCCGAAATGTGGAAAATTTTAAATCCATTTTAAGATCATATTCAGACCTAAACTCCACAAAATACATGCAATTAGTTTTGAGAGGTATATGAAAACAAGCATTGGCATAGCCAATAGGTCTCGCCTTTGGGACCTTATAAGTGTTTAGCCATGCAACAGTTGATGTTGTTGCACCAAGGATAGTGTGCTGGATAACTAAACACTAATAAGGTCTCAAAGGTGAGACCTATTGGCTATGCCAATGCTTGTTAACATTTCACGGCGCCACATGGACTACTGCACCATCTAACAGTATTTCATTAATAAGTCAGAAGGCGGCGCTCAAGCATTGCAAACTGTCCATGAAGACAATAGCAAATGTATTTCCAAAGCTGCTGGAAATCCTTTCAATTTACTATTATTTACTCTTAATATTTATTCTGAAACATAACTCTATCATCTAAATTTGACGCAAGCAGGATGGTGATGGTTATGTACATGGCGGCCGAGCTTGCCACCTAAAAGGCGAGAGACTGCCCAAAGAAATTCCACAAGGTATGGGGCAGGTGGAGGAAATATGATTTTGATGTAATAGCTGAGACTGATCAAATGGTTCCGGGGGGGTTATCCCTGTCCGGCTTAATGGCAAGCTGAAGAAAAGAGGAAATAGCACGGTAACGTACAAAAGTCTCTAACTCATGCCTGGCTATGCAACAAAGCAGTCTGTAAAGACAATGAATGTGTACTGTTCCCCATAGTGACTAATGACATATGGCACTGAATGACTGTAACAGAATTTTGTTTTGGTTTAACTGTTATGGAAAATAATAAAAATATTTAAAAAATAAAAAAGGTGAACAAGCAGTTTACTTTGCTGGTCTTTTTATGAAAGAACGCGAGATTTGGAAGGTGTCCGAGATTTGTTTTTTTGAAGTGAGGTGTTTATTTTCACAATTATTCAAGTATTTGATATAACATACTAGCAGCAGACATCTTGACTCATAATGCTCACACTCTTGTCCTTTAAAACTGTCATGCACTCATTGCCTCAGAGAGCTGTTGTTATTTGAAGCACCTGCAACTATTCTGCTGATACTGTGCAATAGGCTTTTTAAAATCTGTTCCGATTTTCCTGTGTGAGAAGTATTTTAAAAACCAAACCAAGCCATTTATGCAATAACAGACTTTAAGTTTCAATATTGACTTGCTGGCAAACGCGAGGGCTGCCCAGTGATCGGGTTCGTGTTCTTGAGCCAGTGCTGCTCCATGTCCTACTGGGCTTGCGTCTTTCATTGCCAGATCGAAGTAGGCCAGTGTTGCCTCTCCCAGGAGGGCGTCTTTGAAGCCTTGGAACGCCTCTTCCCCTCACTGCCAGGTTGCGTCGGTTCTTGTGAGTGGCCAGGCCGGGGATAAACCTTCCGCAGTACGTGGCCATACCCAGGAAACGTCATACCTCCGTTGGTGTTGTCGGCGCAGGAGCATCTTTGATGGCTTGCGACTTCCTCGGGTCAACTTGGATGCCTTCCTGGTTGAATACATACCCGAAGAACTCAAGGGATGGCAGGAAAAATTGACATTTGTCCTTGTGCAGGGTCGCTTCATACATGCTGAGGCGCTTCAATGTGTCACAGAGATGTTTGTGGTGACCCGCTGCTGTCGCTGAGTGGATCAGAATATCGTTGCTTACGTTTAGTACTCCTGGAAGTCCCGATAGCAGCTCTCGTATCGTGTTTTGGAATACTTCGGCTGCCGAGGATATTCCGAAATTCAGCCGTTTGTACCTTCGTAGTCCTAGGTGGGTGCTGAAGGTGGTGATGTTGTGGCTTTCTTCTGACAAGGGAAATTGGTGATACCCTGCGTTCAAGTTGATTTTTGAAAACCATTTGGATCCATTGACGTATGCGATGATGTCATCCATCGTAGGTGTTATGTGGCGTTCCCTTCGAATGGCTTTATTCGACAACCTCATATAAATGCAGAGGCATATGGCTCCTGGCTGTTTTGGCTTTTCAGCGATAACCATTGGGGATACACAGGGCGTGGGCCCAGATGCTTTTTCAATGACCCCCTTCTTCTCCAAACCTTCTAGCTCCTTTTCCACCAGCGGCCGCAGGTGGAACGGGACCCTCCTATTTCGCAAGGCAACTGGGGCGACTGTCTTGTCAATGTGTAGTTTGATGGGGTCGCCCTTGATGCATCCAAGCCCCTGGAAGAGTTTGGGGAATTGGCTGAGTAGCTCCTGTACCTGGTACGTCTGGATCCTCCTTGCGAAAGAGATGAGCTTCTGGTCTTCTGCTGTGTGGCTGCTAGGTAGGGTATCTGCCTCCCTGTCGATTACATGGATGGTTGCCATTACTTTGAGATCCTCTGCCTTTATGGGTACTGATATCTTTCCTTTCATCAGGAGGGGTGTGTCGGCCCCGTACGGATAGATCCTGGTTTTGGACAGCATTACAGGGGGGCGAGGTCATAGGCGGCGGTATTGTTGGCGGCCCATAACATTTACTGTTGCTCCTGTGCAGATGACTGCTTTCATTTCTGTCCCTGTGACATGGCGTTTGCTGTGGCCGATGGCGTTGCTTGAGCTCCTTCGCGAATGATACTAGGTACACATCCTCCTCTTCATCTTCTTAGGAGTCCTCCACCATCAGCAGGTGTTTCTTGCTCTTTCTCTGTGCGTCTTCAGGTGACATGGAGTATCTCACGGACAGTTTTCGTGTAGCCCGCATTGGGGGTCCCTGATTGCGGAAGTCTCGGCACCTGGTGCGTCTACGGCAGAATGAGGCAAAATGATTGGGTATTCCACAGTTGGTGCAGGTCTTTCTTTGGGCCGGGCAGTCTTTCGCGGCGTGTGGCTCATGCCCGCAGTACCCACATCTTGATTTGGAAGGGTCCAGCTTTGATTTCCTGAACGCGTCCCATCTCAGTCTGGCTCGAATGGTATTGGCTCGTTCTCTCTTGATGGCATCAGACCGCCCTTGGGGATTGATTAGGGCTTGGTCCATTTCGTTCACCCTGGCTGTGGACAGAGTGTGTGATCCCACCAGTATCAGCATGTCTTCGAGCGCAATCTATGGTTGCCGCAGGATGAGGCCTCTCAGGGTCTTGTCAAGGCACTCCTGAATTAGTTGCGCCCTGATTTCCTTCTGTTGGTCGTCCTCGGTGCACGTGCTGGCAAGTTCACGAAGTCGAGCATAGAACGCGTCCATGGACTCTCCTCTTTGGCGGGCTTGTCTGAGCTTGAATCGTTCGAAATCAGGGTTCAGATGCGGGTCAAAATGGCCATTTAACACCGTCACTGCCGCGTGGTAGTCGGTAGCCGGTCCTGTGTTGGGCAGGTGCTTGAAAAGGTTGAAGATCTCATCTTCGGCGTAGTGTAGCAGCAGGGACCTCTTTACTGCGTCGTCTGTCTCCCGGGTTGCGACAAAGTAGTTGTTGAGACGTTCGTTCCAGATCTTCCATCGGGAAGAGGCCGTCGCGGGATCTTCTATTTCACTGATTGGGGATAGGACGCCTGAAGCAGCATGTTGGAATGGTGTGCGGGCCGGTGCTGCTGCCTGATCATCGTGTCTGGTTGCAGGGGACCCTGGGGGTGTTAGAGTGGGGGTCGCGCTTCACGCTCTCAGCCCAGGCCCAGTAGACGTAATGGCGCAGGATGACCCACGTGGCTTTGTGTGTTAAGGCTTGTCTCCTTACTGTATGGATACAGTCTCCTTTTGTCAGCCCTCTGTCTCTAGGGGTGTCACCCTCTGTGCTTGGTAGTCTTTTAACAATTCTCCTGCGGGCTATGCCTCATTTAGCAGATCCCCTGTGGGCTGAGAGTCTCTTAACAGCTTCCTTGTGGGCTCTGTGGCTTGCTAAGGCCTCGTGCGGGGGCGTGGCTTCGCCGCGTGTGGCTGCCAGTGCAGGTTTAGTGTATGTGTGCTCAAGCTGGTTGAGTGCTTGTGGACTTACTCACCTTTTTTTTCTGTTGCTGCTGTGGGTGTAGAGCAACAGGCCGTTGCTGTTGTCCTTCCTGTGGGGTGCGCTTTGTCGGGCCGAGCGCCATTTTTTTTCTTCTTATCCCACGACCTCGCACATGTGTGCGTCCCAGCGTGCGGTCGGCAGGGCGAGGGTGGTAATCCCTCCCTCATCGTCAGTGTTAAGTGGACGGCCGGGGACCCCATTCAGGGACCTATGCTGTGTGCGGGGGCAGGAGCGCTGTGCTGACAGACTCGGGCTACAATGCAGTGCCGGTCGGAAGTGACCACCACGAGCGGCCACCCTCCTTTTATTACATCCCCGCAGACAACGCCTGGCCTGCGGATGTGGTGGATCTCTGAGGCAGCCACTAGACCGCCAACTATTACATTTGCTAATGAAAGACTGAAAATATTAGCTGAATGGGGAAATAGGCAGAAGCAGGATGCTGGAGCCTAAGAATAATGTTAGACTAAGAGAGTGTACAGGGAAAAATAAACGATTGAGTTAAGTGAGCCTCACCAGCATGGGAGATCAACAGATTGGGAGTGTATGGGGTGGAACTTCATGGCATCAGGTCACCACTACTTAATATCTAGCAGAGATGCAGGGGATTCTAAATCAACAGACAAGGTTTGCTCACCTTCCTCTTTTACCAGTCATAGCTAATGCATAGTAGGTCAGTCAAGTGATGGCCCTTCTTAGCTGCCCAATATGGAAGTCCTACTAGTGCATATCATTTGCGCCTAACAACCTGAAACAGTTCAGAAAATGATCTACTACTTCCGATCTATAGCACTGCTGATGCAATCTGATCCCAGAATGAATGTAACAAGATGCTCTACAATTGACAGTAATAGATTCCAGGGTGCAAAAAAGCTCAGATACCTCCGATGGTTTTCTCTGGGACAAATTCTAGTTATTGGTTGAAGTTCGAATTTTGATATTATTACTTGTACCTTGGAGTCCCCAAATTTATTGACAACCTATTACAAATATCATTAAATATCTATGACTTATTATGCCCACTTTAAGTCATTATTAACAATGGCCATTTTGACAGAGAGTGGCAATTTATCTGATTTGCAGCATTTCCCATCTGAGCCCAAAATCCGATTACACTGGCAAAGGTGAAATAGCTCCAGGATGTTAAATCTGCTTCCTTTCTTTTAGTCTGAATCATTGCTGAGTTGGGTAACAACAGAAGATTCTTTAGACATTTACCTTCTACAGTATTCCATTCATATTTACCACTTAAGCATAGTAATTCTGAACCATACTGAAATTATTGGTGAATCATAGCATGGTAAGCATACAAAACTGGTCTTAAGCTCACACACACACATACACACACACAGAGAGGAAAGCATGCTTCCTTTTAAAAGTTTAACGTCGTCATTCAATTTCAAATTCTACCCAAACAACATCCCTAGATACTTACACTTATTTTATGACTTTCATTTCATCCATATTTAATATAATGTATTTCTTATTGGAATACCTATTAAATTCATCTAGTTTCCGCTTAATACCTATTTCTATCAAATCTATAATGACGATATCTTCTGAATATACGAGGCATGGCATGTACAAACCATTAATTTCAGGGATAAAAAAATGTGTTACTGCTAAAAAAGATGGCAGATCCACTAAGAGTATCCAAAATAAACGTGGGGACAACATATCCACGTCTCCATCGATTTTAATAGGAATCTTAGGAGATAGTGCTTCTTTCATGTCCACTACAAAATGAGCCCATTTCCCACAGAAGATTGCGGTCCACCGTATTGAATTCAGCCTGAATATCTACAAAGTAATTCAAAATCAATGGGGAAAGGATCACTAGTCCTGCATAACCAAGGTCTGCAGGTAGGTAGATAGGTGTCTCCCAAATAAAAGACCCTCATACATGTGTATTTGGAAGATCTCGTAGCGGTATATGATGTGTCCCCGCTCCTTGTTACACGTGTGTGCGTAATCCTTGGGTCAATTTTTGTATGCACCCTCCGCCAGGAGGTTTTACCTTTGGTTAAAACAGTAGTGATCGTGGATTGTGAGTGGTGAAAAAGTGAAAAATGGGGGAGGATATTAAAATACCCGGACAGCCAGGGATTCAACTTTAATAGGTCTGGATTCGGGCAAAAAAGTTATGTTTGTGCAGCTGTGGAATTGTCTAGGAATTCGAGCGCACTCAATTAGTGAAATGAAAATACGGTCGACATTTTTCAGCCTTGGTTGCCATGTGGTCAGTAGGCTTTCTTCAGGACCAATAAGTGATAAAGTGAATAAAGGTGAAAGAATAGATACATTTATAACCTGATTCTTCTGACAATAGGAGGTTGCATTGTACCTGTAATGAAAGGAAAAACGCACACACAACATATAGGGAAAAAGGTAAGGGAGAACACACAGTTATGTATAATTGTACAGTCTCAAAATCAGTTGATTTTGAAAAGAAACTAAAAAATGGCAATACTTTACGCAGAATCACGGTCACATCAGGCGTCAACTCTCTCACACTCATGCTTCAGTGAAAGGTAAGTGATTTTGGTATACTGTAGTGCTGTGTTCTTAGCTTTACTGCTCCTTGTGTCTATTAGTACCACACTGGTACTAAGGTGAATCATATCGTTGTTATACACATTTATTCCTGGTGGTATTTAGGTCAGGTGACATGCTTATTATCAATATGGTAATCATGACTAGTCAATACGCTCATCATGGTGTTGTGGTTGGCGTAAATTGCATGCGGTTATTGCTATAATTATATACTACTAACAGCGCACGCTCAGGATGGGCGTGTGTTTTATAGTTGGTGGCCCTCGGTATACAAGTGGTCTTGTTGTTAATGTTTGTTACTCCTTAGTGTTATTACTCGGCTTTGATGACTTTTTTATTAACAGCAATGCGCTATTAGAGGGTGATACATTGTGTTTAAGAAAACATGTCCTTTGAAGTCAAATGCGTGAATAGACAAGGCGCTGTGTAATTATTATCGTTTTATCATGATAGGGGTGCTAAGCAAGTTATGTAACATGGCGTACCTCTATTTTTCTGAAGCATTGCTTCTTCAGGGAGTACGGCAAGTGGGGGGAGGCTTCACTGTTGGAAGTGAAGGATATTATTAATAAATAGGCGTCGTATACTTGCGGTTTTGTTCCGCTCGTTGGAGACAGTAGCTCTCTGTACCTCTAGCCTTCTCCGCCCTTCGTGCAGCATGTGCTGTCTCTGCCCGTAGTCACCCGGAATAGGTCACGGGTATGTTTCCGGGCTGGTTAAGTATCAAGGCCATGGAAAGAGACGAGTTATTTAGTTGTATGCACTGGTGTTCGAGTGTGTTTTCTTAAATATTGGGAAATCTTGCTGACAGTGTGTCTGTATAATCATGACAATTACCGACTGGTGTCATGAAATCGATTCACTAATTGTGGAAACTAAAAATGATATTTTCCCAAAGACAGTTATAATCACGCTTTATAGACACTCCATGGTGGGCAGTTTTTATACCGATTTTTATATCCGGGCTGGTTATGTATGATTATGGCAATTATCGGCTGATATAATAAAAAAGGTTCACTGGTTATGGAGACTGAAAAAGGTATAACCCCAAAGACAGGTATAATCACGCTTCGTAAACGCTCCTTGATGGGCAGTTTTTTCTCAAGGTCATAGGAAGAGACGAGTTACTTAGTTGTATACACTGATGTTCGGGTGTACTTTCCTAAGTATTCGGAAGTCTTGCTTGGCGGTGTGTATTTATGATCTTGATAATTAACGACTGGTATTATAAAAACGATTCACTAATTGTGGAGACTGAAAATGGTATTACCCCAAAGACAATTAAATTCACGCTTTACGGACACTCCATGGTGGGCAGTTTTTTGATAGATACCGATTTTTATATCGGTTTTTATATCGAGCGAGACGTCTGTGTTCATATTGGTATCGATATCAACGGACTCTGTTGTGTGTTACATTATCGGCCTTGATCAGAGGTTTTGCTACACATAGGTAGTTCTTATTGTTTGGTCAGGGAAAACAAAGTGAAGTGATCATTACTTGAGGCTCCTCGTCACAATGTTTTTATTATCTGGGTTATCTGTTGAGAGATAACCACGGAATGATATCATTCAGGCCTGTAATGTCTGTTTTGAGCCTATGGACCCAACGTTGCTCTTTTTTTAACAGGATTTTGGCTGCATTCCTGTCTATTGTGTCAAGGGTCTCGAGGATAACCCACTGCAGGTCGTTCGCTGTGTGGCCTAATTCCTTATAGTGGGTGGACATTTTTGTAGTTGTTCTTTTACAGTTGACATTACTGCGGTGCTCGCATAGTCTTTGTTTTGTCTTCCGGCATGTCATGCCAATGTATCGCATTTAGCATGGACAAGTGACCATGCAAATAACATGGCTTGTATTACAGTTAGTATGTCTCTTTAACTTCCAATTGAAATCCGGAAGTAACTGTAATTCCTTTGTGGGTGTTGTAATGTCGCAGACTGAGCAGGCCCCGCATGGGTAGAATCCCGTTACTGGAGGGTTGTTCCACAACCCTGGTTGATCCTTCTTCTTCTTTGGCGGTGGTCGTGTATGTACCAATAGGTCCTTAAGATTTCGACTTCTCTTATTCGCGAACCTTGGTTTCGGCCAGTTCAGGGTGTTTGATGTTAAGATTCTCCAATTTTTGTTGATTATTTTCTTCACGTGGTTCGTGACCGGGCTGTAAGTGGTTACACATGTGATCCTATCTTCCTCTGGTCGGGGACAAATCTCTAGTAGGGCTTCCCTTGGTTGAATGCGTGCCCGTTTTTTGCATGAATTGATCACTTTTTTGGGGTACTGATGGACCAGTAGCTTGTCACACAGCTCACTTGCTTGGTTCTTTTAATCAGAGATTGTGCTACAGTTCCTCCTAAGACGGAGGAATTGACTGTACGGGAGATTCTCCCGTAAGGGACGAGGCTGGAAACTTTGAAAGGATAATAAACTGTTTTTGGCCGTTGGCTTGAAGAAAGTGCGGGTTTGCAATGTGTTCTTACTTGTTCTTTCTTTACTTCACTAAGTTCATCTCATTCTGCAGTAGAAGACAGACATACAATTATACATAACTGTGTGTTCGCCCTTACCTTTTTCCCTATATGTTGTGTGTGCGTTTTTCCTTTCATTACAGGTACAATGCGACCTCCTATTGTCAGAAGAATCAGGTTATAAATGTATCTATTCTTTCACCTTTATTCACTTTATCACTTATTGGTCCTGAAGAAAGCCTACTGACCACATGGCAACCAAGGCTGAAACATGTCGACCGTATTTTAATTTCACTAATTGAGTGCGCTCGAATTCCTAGACAATTCCACAGCTGCACAAACATAACTTTTTTGCCCGAATCCAGACCTATTAAAGTTGAATCCCTGGCTTTCTGGGTATTTTAATATCCTCCCCCTTTTTTCACTTTTTCACCACTCACAATCCACGATCACTACTGTTTGAACCAAA
Source organism: Lissotriton helveticus (assembly GCF_964261635.1). Taxonomy (NCBI): domain Eukaryota; kingdom Metazoa; phylum Chordata; class Amphibia; order Caudata; family Salamandridae; genus Lissotriton; species Lissotriton helveticus. The sequence goes on along the minus strand of NC_136067.1, from coordinate 888,200,998 downwards.
GGTAAAACCTCCTGGCGGAGGGTGCATACAAAAATTGACCCAAGGATTACGCACACACGTGTAACAAGGAGCGGGGACACATCATATACCGCTACGAGATCTTCTAAAAACACGTGTATGAGGGTCTTTTATTTGGGAGACACCTATCTACCTACCTGCAGACCTTGGTTATGCAGGACTAGTGATCCTTTCCCCATTGATTTTGAATAACTAAACAGAGACTGAAAGGATCCGCACTCTCTCTACCTCCTCCAATTGATCATACGTGACAAGCAGCGTGCAGCTGTGGGAGACTTCTTTAACGAACCCAACACGTGAGTTAACTCACAGGAAGCAACCCCACCGTAGTATCCTACCATTGCAGGAAGTTTTGGACTCAGCTACACCACTGAGGAAATTGATGCAATACTTGCCAGACCACCACTGCTCATAGAAGGTGACCTCACCCAAACTCTGTCTTCTACTGCAGAATGGGATGAACTTAGTGAAGTAAAGAAAGAACAAGTAAGAACGGCTGTACATGGGATAATAATGACCGAGTATCTTCGGGTCAATGCTGCTCCCAGAGGATTATGGGTAACAAACGCCCCCCGGATCTTTCTAAAAGATCCAGCCTTCCGGAAAGACTTGTCGTCCATTTCATGGAAGTGTACCAGGGATTATTTAGTATTGATAACAAAAACAGCCACAAGACTAACCGAGGAACGAACGGTAAAAATAGAAATCTTGGAAACAAAATTGAATAATACTGTGAACATAACCATCTATAAGAACCGCCTGATAGAGATAAACAAAGAGATGAAAGAAAGTCAAGAATACCTTACTCAGACAAAATTGCAAAAACTGGCTAAGGAACTAAAGAGGTTCTCGCTAGAGCGCATACACCCGTACAGTAGTAAGGATTACAAACCAAATGACAATGCCTCAAACTATTATTCCAACAGCGTATCCTCCAATGATAGCTCGGACCAGAGCGGTGATGAGTCCACAAACCGGGGGAGAGGAAATAATCGTAACAGGAGAGGCAATAGAAGGGGACACAACAACTTTTGGCGTCCTCCATACTTCCAGAATAGTGGTCAAAACATGCCGTTCCATCATTTCAATACACAATTCCAAGGATGGCCCAACCCATACTTCCAGGTACCAATGAACAATCAGATGCAGCCACAAGGAGGCCATAATTATCAACAAGGACGTCCTTTTTTAGGGAATGGCCAGTCCAATCGCCGGTCCAGACAAAAAGGAGTAACCTGGTCCGACCAAATGAGACAGGTCGAAACCAGGAGCGTAACCAAGGCCAAGACGGGATCGGGTCCAACGACCTCATCGTATATTTGACAGACAAAATCCTCACAAAGGACCAGACCAGTGTCCTTAATAAAGGCCTCGGATATGTCCCTACCCCAAAAACTGACATTTTCAAAATAAAGTGCGAACTAGCAGACTTTTGCCGCACCTTAAAACGGAAAGCTTTTTTCAAAGATGAACAAAAATCACCACAAGAAGGAGACACAATCCTGAGGAACAAGTCGACATTCTGCCCCCTTAACTCACAGGTCCCTATCGAAATATGCACCTTTGAGCAGGCAATAATGAAAGAGGTGGACCAACTGAACCAACAACCACACAAACCCTTTCAGAACATCACAAGGACGGAACAACTGGCCCTCACTGAACTCAAGAACGACAATGAGATCGTAATAAAACCGGCAGACAAAGGGGGAGGAATAGTCCTATTATCAACAGCCGGATATGACAAACAATGTATGGATCTCCTTGCAGACACAAAATTTTATGAGGTACTGACAACAGACCCTACTGCACGTTTACAAAGAACCATATCCATGATGGTCGAGGAAGCGGAAGCTAACAATTGGGTGTCAAAGAAGGAGGCAGACTATTTGGAAACAAAAGCACCAAGAACACCATACTTTAACTCCTTGCCGAAAACACACAAGGGGAGAATGCCACCCCCAGGGAGACCAATCGTCTCTGGAATAAACTCGATCTTGGAACCACTCTCAGAATTTGCGGACCAGTATTTGAGACCACTGGCCCAGAAAACACCTACCTATCTGAAAGATACACAAGACCTTCTGAATATGTTACAACATTTTGAATACTCAGAAGAGACAATGCTCCTAGTAGGGCTAGATGTAGAGAGCCTTTATACGAGCCTGCCGCAGCAAAAAACTCTAGACACTTTAGAGACAATACTTTTTGGCATCAAATGGCCTTATAAAACCCCCAGGCACTTTGTGCTAGAATGTTGTAGATTGGCCCTAACAGAAATCTTTTTTGAGTACAAAGACACTCTCTTTCTCCAAAGCCATGGAACATCTATGGGCAGCACATTCGCCCCAAGTGTGGCAGGCCTATATGTCAGCACCTTTGAACACACCTCTGTTCACAATGAGAGCAACCCCTTCCTTCGTCATATTCTCTTTTGGAAGAGATATATAGACAACATTTTACTAATATGGAAGGGAGATAATGCTACCCTGAAAGTTTCCATTGCTGGCTAAACACACAAGATGAATGCTTAAAATTCACATATATTGCCAACAAAAAGACCTTGGACTTTCTAGATATTACTATCTTTGCGGAAAACAACACATTGCAAAGCCGCACTTTCTTCAAGCTAACGGCCAAAAACAGTTTATTATCCTTTCAAAGTTTCCATCCTCGTCCCTTACGGGAGAATCTCCCGTACAGTCAATTCCTCCGTCTTAGGAGGAACTGTAGCACAATCTCTGATTATAAGAACCAAGCAAGTGAGCTGTGTGACAAGCTACTGGTCCGTCAGTACCCCAAAAAAGTGATCAATTCATGCAAAAAACGGGCTCGCAATCAACCAAGGGAAGCCCTACTAGAGATTTGTCCCCGACCAGAGGAAATAGGATCACATGTGTAACCACCTACAGCCCGGTCACGAACCACGTGCAGAAAATAATCAACAAAAATTGGAGAATCTTAACATCAAACACCCTGAACTGGCCGAAATCAAGGTTCGCGAATAAAAGAAGTCGAAATCTTAAGGACCTATTGATACATACACGACCATCGCCAAAGAAGAAGAAGGATCAACCAGGGTTGTGGAACAACCCTCCAGTAACGGGACACTACCCATGCGGGGCCTGCTCAGTCTGCAACATTACAACACCCACAAAGGAATTACAGTTACTTCCAGATTTCAATTGGAAGTTAAAGAGACATACTAACTGTAATACAAGCCATGTTATTTACATGGTCACTTGTCCATGCCAAATGTAAAAGAACAACTACAAAAATGTCCACCCACTATAAGGAATTAGGCCACACAGCGAACGACCTGCAGTGGGTTATCCTCGAGACCCTTGACACAATATTTTATTTATTTTTTTATTTTATTTTAGCTGTTTTATAGCGCGCTCAGTTACTACCAGAGTGTCCTGGCGCGTGAAGAGAAAAACAAGCAGGTGGCCAAAGAAAAAGATTTTGTTTTTGTTTATTTTTTATAAACTAATAGGCAGTTCTAAAGAGATAAGTTTTGAGTGCCTTCTTAAACGATACAAAGTTTTCAATTAGTCTCAGGGAGTGAGGGAGAGTGTTCCAAGTCCTAGCCGCGGTGACAGCAAGTGACTGGCCTCCCAAACGCACTCGCTGAAATCGGGGCACTCTTAAAAAGTTGCAATCGGCTGAGCGTAGTGCCCGAGTAGGAACATAACAGCTAAATCTTTTCCTCAAATAGGAAGGCCCAAGATCATGAACTGCTTTAAAAGCCAGGGTAAGAATTTTAAAAGTTATCCTCTGTGCAACTGGCAGCCAGTGTAGTTCCTTCATATGAATCCGAACACTTTCTCTACACGGCACATTGCACAGCAGGCGTGCAGTCGCATTCTGGATAATCTGCAGTCTTGTGATTAAGAAGGCAGGGGCTCCACACACCAGAGAGTTGGCATAGTCGAGCCGGGATAGAATAAGGGCCCTCGCAACCGACTCTCTTGCTGAAGATGGTAAGTAAGGAAAGATCTTTCTCATGGCTTTTAAGGATCCGAAGCACACCCCAGCAAGTCTTTTTATGTGTGCTTCAAATCGCAGATCCTCTCCAAACCAGACTCCCAAGTTCTTAGCAGGAATGTTAACGGAGCCTGGCTGGGGAAAATCAGAAGGCCACAGAATTTCTCTGAAGTTAGGCGGAAACTGACCATACAACAAGATTTCGGTTTTATCTTCGTTGCATTTCAGCTGTGCTGCTGCCAGCCAGTTAAACACAGCAGAAAGGCACGAACGAATGACCTCAGTATTAGTATCCGCATCAGGCCACGTAAATAAAAGTTGCGTGTCATCCGCATAAGCTATTATTTTTGCTCCCATTTGTTCAGCTAACACAATAAGAGGGGTAAGATATATATTAAAAAGGAGGGGGCTCAATACAGAACCCTGGGGCACTCCTGTAGTGAGGGGTTTGATCGAGGATGAATAGGGTGGGATCCAGACCTGCTGAAACCTGTCTGATAAAAAAGATTTCACCCACTCCAATGCTGAACCCAATATACCGATGTCAGCCAGACGCGTCAGGAGTAATGAGTGCGGGACAGTGTCAAACGCGGCAGAGAGGTCCAATAAAATCAGAGCCGCTCTGCCGCCACTGTCTAAGCACTCCCTGATCGCTTCTGTGACCTCCACCAGAGCTGTCTCCGTGCTATAAGCTGCGCGGAAGCCAGATTGGGCTGGATGTAACGCCCCTGAGGATTCAACAAAGGCATTGAGCTGGGAAAAAGCAAGTTTCTCGCCAATTTTTGCCATAGCTGGGAGAAGAGAAATAGGTCTGTAATTACTCGGCACAGCTGGGTCCGCTCCTGTCTTCTTCAGCAACGGCAGAAGCTTAGCCTGTTTCCATTCCTTGGGGACTTTTGCAGTAATAAATGATAGTCCTATTATTTGAGAGACCTCAGATACCACTACTTCAGCTGCTTCTGCCAACACCCGGGCCGGGCAGATATCCCCAGGAGCACCAGATTTTAGCGATTTAATTGCTACCAGGGTATCTTCGACCGAAGGGGGGATAAATCTCTCCATGGTAACGATGGGTGGAATCTTAATTTCATCGTTAACCACCATCTCATTTCCTCCTCCAATTGCTCTCAGGCTTTGTTGAATATTGGCAACTTTTGTTAGGAAGAAGGAGGAGAGATTTTCACACCATTCGGTAGAGGGACTCATAGATATCTGCTCGGCACAGGGAGAGAGAAAGCTCTTGACTATCGAAAAAATTTCACGACTATTGTTGTTAGCTCTCTCAATTCTTCTTGAAAAATACTCCGTTTTTGCATGTTTAATGCTAACATAGTATTCTCGCTGAGCAGAACGATAAACTGCTTTAGCCTGTGGGCAGTATGCTATCCTCCATACTCGCTCCAGTTTCTTACAGGCTAGTTTGAGAGTACGTAGATGAGGCGAATACCAGGGTTGCGAGGGGGTCATCCTATTTCTGCCTGAATCTGCCCTCTTCGAAGAGGAGGACACCGCTGCTTTTATCCAACTATCGTAAGTCTGCAACGCAGAATCTAATTCTGCACCTAAAATGGGTCTATTCAGATCAAGACAGGCCGTAAAATTACCCACGTTGATCTTTGGGGGGCCCATAGTTTTAGCGGACTTGGGTAGATCTTTCAAGGCCGCCCATGAGAATCTGATAAGCTGATGGTCAGTCCAAGTTACAATTTGGGGGGCCTCGACCATCAGCGGAAAGTTAGAGCATACAACGTCTAAGATGTGGCCTCCTGTATGAGTAGGGGAGGAAACCCATTGGGTTAGGGAGGCCAGATCGAAGGAGTCATATAGCAGCTTACTTTCCCGTCGTTCCTGAGCATCAACATGAATATTAAAATCACCGAGCATTAAAAAGCGTGAGAACCTCAATGCGCGGGGAACAAGAGTCTCTAAAAGAGCTTTAAGAAAGGGACCGGAGGGGCCAGGGGGTCGGTAAATAAGGGAGCCACCCAATATGAAATGAGGGGACAGACATAAGGAAAAATTCATAATCTCGCCTTCTGCTAAATCATCTGAGTCCTCCACTTTAAGAACCCAGCAATCTCTAAAAATGATCGCTAGCCCACCGCCCCTACCACCAATCCTGTCCTTCCTTCGAATTTTGAACCCTCTAGGGATTGCCAGTTCAATATCAGGAGCACAAGAGTCATTCAACCATGTTTCTGTGATGAATAACAAGTCTAGTGTACCATCTTCTAACAGAGAGTAAATTTCAGAAGCATGTTTGCTCATAGAGCGGGCGTTTATTAGAGCTGCTGAGATAGAGCCAAGCTGCAAGACAGATTCAAAACAGATCGTATCATTAGTGCAGCATGCAAAGCCGCAGGCAGAGCACGGTTTAAGACTTACCGGGTCAATAGTAGTGCAGTTTAATCTTTTGTCCAATATGGGGGAGCGCCATCAAAGTCGCACGGGTATATCTAATGTTAGTTTTGGGCGAGGTCAGTGACTGCCAGCCAGCCCGTCCTGCGTCCGCCACGTCCGAGGCGCGGACGGGCGCAGACGGGCTGACCTTTGGCTTACCTTCGGCGCGCCTAAGGCGCGCCCGCCATGCGCGACCGCTGCGCGCTGGTGCAGGCATGCTAATTTTATGCCGCGTCCTCTCTCCACCAGCTAGAACGCTGCCACCAGTTCTGCTGGGGAGAAGGACTACCCTCAAGATGGCCGCCCACCCTCGCCACAACCGTGATAGCAGCTGCGGTAAAAGGGGCCAGGAGAGGCTTTCACGAGATAGACGGGTGAGTCCGAGCTCGCCCGCGATGTACCTGCACAATTAAAGAGTTAGGCAGAGTAATATGCAATTTAAAAGAAATACGATCTTTTTCAAATAGAAAGTGAACACACAGTTTTAAAATCACCGCTGTTCTAGGGAAATATGGCCACAAGCAGAGCGGGAGTAACAGGGAGCTGCCACCACCCCAAACACACCGCAAAGACTATCGGTCTCGGCTGAATTTATGCCGCGTCCTCTCTCCACCAGCTAGAACGCTGCCACCAGTTCTGCTGGGGAGAAGGACTACCCTCAAGATGGCCGCCCACCCTCGCCACAACCGTGATAGCAGCTGCGGTAAAAGGGGCCAGGAGAGGCTTTCACGGGATAGACGGGTGAGTCCGAGCTCGCCCGCGATGTACCTGCACAATTAAAGAGTTAGGCAGAGTAATATGCAATTTAAAAGAAATACGATCTTTTTCAAATAGAAAGTGAACACACAGTTTTAAAATCACCGCTGTTCTAGGGAAATATGGCCACAAGCAGAGCGGGAGTAACAGGGAGCTGCCACCACCCCAAACACACCGCAAAGACTATCGGCCTCGGCTGAATTTATGCCACGTCCTCTCTCCACCAGCTAGAACGCTGCCACCAGTTCTGCTGGGGAGAAGGACTACCCTCAAGATGGCCGCCCACCCTCGCCACAACCGTGATAGCAGCTGCGGTAAAAGGGGCCAGGAGAGGCTTTCACGAGATAGACGGGTGAGTCCGAGCTCGCCCGCGATGTACCTGCACAATTAAAGAGTTAGGCAGAGTAATATGCAATTTAAAAGAAATACGATCTTTTTCAAATAGAAAGTGAACACACAGTTTTAAAATCACCGCTGTTCTAGGGAAATATGGCCACAAGCAGAGCGGGAGTAACAGGGAGCTGCCACCACCCCAAACACACCGCAAAGACTATCGGCCTCGGCTGAATTTATGCCGCGTCCTCTTTCCACCAGCTAGAACGCTGCCACCAGTTCTGCTGGGGAGAAGGACTACCCTCAAGATGGCCGCCCACTAAGCATGGGCGGATTTTGCGGATCCACGATTCACGAATTTGCGAATTCACGGATCGTGGATCTGCAAAATCCGTGGATTTTGCGGATCGGCGGATTTGGGGGCGGGGCTTCCTCGAGTGTGTGGGCGGGGACAAACGGACGGGGCTTCCATGCGAGCGCACATGCCTCTTGTGTGTATAAAAGGTCAGAGACCGATCAGAGCGGCAGATTAAGAGACAGAAGCTCCAGGAACAGCACGGGGATTGCGCTCGTGAAAGTCAAAGATGCAAATGCCTCTGGCCTGCATCACAGCGGATTTTCGATGGTATATTTGGGAAGAAGGCACACCTGCCCAGCCTCCACAACGCTCACGATTGATTTTGGGCTGATGAATGAGTCACTGAATTTAAGCTTCAACTAGGGCACATACTTTATTGATATCTGCAAGTGTTTCCTGTTGAGGTTTATTTTTTGTGCCAGGACCGTCGTGCCAGAATGAACCCTGCCCTTCATATTTATTCAAGAAGACACCACCGTTTTTCCCCATCGTAAATAATTTACGATGGCGCCGGCAAGCTGCCAGCGCCATCCTGAAAAAGTTACTTAATTAGCTTCAACAGGAAGCTCCAACTGATAAAATAAAGCAGGCGCTCGAGCCCCTGCTGTATCTTATCTATTAGAGCTTCCTGTTGAAGCTAATTAAGTAACTATTTGAGGATGGCGCTGGCAGCTTGCCAGCGCCATCGTAAATTAGGCTTTGAACTTTTGACCGCGGAATCCGCCGCTCGCGGATTGCGGATTTTCGGTAAATTCGCGAGAGTTCGCGGACCGCGAATTTACCGAAAATCCGCAAAATCCGCGATCGGAGAGAAAGACAGTAGACAATAGACAGGAATGCAGCCAAAATCCTGTTCGAAAAAGAGCAACGTTGGGTCCATAGGCTCAAAACAGACATTACAGGCCTGAATGATATCATTCCGTGGTTATCTCTCAACAGATAACCCAGATAATAAAAACATTGTGACGAGGAGCCTCAAGTAATGATCACTTCACTTTGTTTTCCCTGACCAAACAATAAGAACTACCTATGTGTAGCAAAACCTCTGATCAAGGCCGATAATGTAACACACAACAGAGTCCGTTGATATCGATACCAATATGAACACAGACGTCTCGCTCGATATAAAAACCGATATAAAAATCGGTATCTATCAAAAAACTGCCCACCATGGAGTGTCCGTAAAGCGTGAATTTAATTGTCTTTGGGGTAATACCATTTTCAGTCTCCACAATTAGTGAATCGTTTTTATAATACCAGTCGTTAATTATCAAGATCATAAATACACACCGCCAAGCAAGACTTCCGAATACTTAGGAAAGTACACCCGAACATCAGTGTATACAACTAAGTAACTCGTCTCTTCCTATGACCTTGAGAAAAAACTGCCCATCAAGGAGCGTTTACGAAGCGTGATTATACCTGTCTTTGGGGTTATACCTTTTTCAGTCTCCATAACCAGTGAACATTTTTTATTATATCAGCCGATAATTGCCATAATCATACATAACCAGCCCAGATATAAAAATCGGTATAAAAACTGCCCACCATGGAGTGTCTATAAAGCGTGATTATAACTGTCTTTGGGAAAATATAATTTTTAGTCTCCACAATTAGTGAATCGATTTCATGAAATCAGTCGGTAATTGTCATGATTATACAGACACACTGTCAGCAAGATTTCCCAATAATTAAGAAAACACACTCGAACACCAGTGCATACGACTAAATAACTCGTCTCTTTCCATGGCCTTGAGACTTAACCAGCCCGGAAACACACCCGTGACCTATTCCGGGTGACTACGGGCAGAGACAGCACATGCTGCACGAAGGGCGGAGAAGGCTAGAGGTACAGAGAGCTACTGTCTCCTACGAGCTGAACAAAACCACAAGTATACGACGCCTATTTATTAATAATATCCTTCCCTTCCAACAGTGAAGCCTCCCCCCACTTGCCGTACTCCCTGAAGAAGCAATGCTTCAGAAAAATAGAGGTACGCCATGTTACATAACTTGCTCAGCACCCCTATCACGATAAAACAATAATAATTACACAGCGCCTTGTCTATTCACGCATTTGACTTCAAAGGACATGTTTTCTTAAACACAATGTATCACCCTCTAATAGCGCATTGCTGTTAATAAAAAAAGTCATCAAAGCCGAGTAATAACACTTAGGAGTAACAAACATTAACAACAAGACCACTTGTATACCGAGGGCCACCAACTATAAAACACACGCCCATCCTGAGCGCGCGCTGTTAGTAGTATATAATTATAGCAATAACCGCATGCAATTTACGCCAACCACAACACCATGATGAGCGTATTGACTAGTCATGATTACCATATTGATAATAAGCATGTCACCTGACCTAAATACCACCAGGAATAAATGTGTATAACAACGATATGATTCACCTTAGTACCAGTGTGGTACTAATAGACACAAGGAGCAGTAAAGCTAAGAACACAGCACTACAGTATACCAAAATCACTTACCTTTCACTGAAGCATGAGTGTGAGAGAGTTGACGCCTGATGTGACCTTGATTCTGCGTAAAGTATTGCCATTTTTTAGTTTCTTTTCAAAATCAACTGATTTTGAGACTGTACAATCAGAACCCCCAGGATATAGCGGCATGGATTAGCAAATATAGCGGCACAAAAATGGAAATTTAGCGGTACAAATATGGAATTTTAGCTGCAATTTTGCTGCATTTTATTTGGCCCTGGACCTTGATAAAACGACCTCCAGTGACCCCATCCGTCACCCGCCCTCCCTTACACAATTTCTGCCTCCCAATTCTCCCTCTCTTAGTTGTGTTTTACCGCTTTTAGCTCCTCTATCTTCCTTCCTGTTTCACTCTTTCCACTGTCCCATTCAGCTTTCTGTTTCTCATGCCCCCTCCTTTCTGTGCCTCATTCACTCATCCTCTCTCTCTCACACACACACACATCTTTCTGTCCTTATCGATATCTCTCTCATCAGCCCAGTCTCTTCTCCCTCGTCCTTCTCTCTTTCCATCTTCGGATCTCTCTAGCACCCTGCCTCTCTAGTTCTCTCTTGTCGCCCTCTCTCCCTTCCTCGCCCTCCCTCCACTCTCTAACTCTCATACTTTCGTTCTTCCAGACACTGTCTTTCTTCCACTTCCTCTCTCGCCCTCTTTCTCGCGCATTCACCCTCCCTCTTTCTCTCCTGCTCACTCCTCTCTACTTTTCTCCACCTTTCACTTTCATTCGCCCAGTTTCTCTCACCCCCTACTACCCTTTTCTTCTTTCCCACCTCTATGACTTCTTTGCTCACTCCCCCTCTTTCACCCCTTCTTTCTCGTCTCACCTGCCCCATACCCTCAGTTTTCATTCTTGCTCCCCCTCTTTACCTTTTGCTCTCCCCCATTCACCTTTATCCTCCCATTTTCTTTCACCCCTAACCTTTCCTTCTAAACGCACCACTCTCCCTTTCTTTCACCCCTTTCTTCTCCTCACACGTGCCTCCACCCCCTCTTTCTCTCTCCCTCCGGTCTGTGGTCCTCCGTGCAGGAAGCCGATGGTAACTGCATCCTCCGGAGAGAAACCCCGGGGTCTCGCAGAACTAGAGCACGAAAAAAGAAAAGCCCGAAATAAACCAGCTTTAGAAATGAACCGGAGAAGGAGTGGGGGCGCTTCTCCCCAAATGAAGGGCTGAAACCATCAGCACGCGAGGGGGCCTGGCTGCCCCCTGCCTCCGTGCCCTGTTTGTACGTCTGACGTATGTTTGTGCCGAGGCTCACACAGCGTGAAATTGGATGAGCTGCGACATTCTTTACAGAAAACAAAGTGGGCTGGGCAATGCCAACAGGAAGTTATTGGCTGTTAGCCACGACCGGCCCACTGCTACTGGATCGGTCAAAAGTAGGCACAGGCTGCTATAGGCTGTCTTCCATTGGCTGGACCATATAATTATTTATGAGTTGTTAAGTAGCGCATACTCTACACAGAGGTGTCAGTCAGAGCGCTTTACAAAAAAGCGAAGTAACTTACATAAGGAACTCCAATTAACATGGGAGATGGAATACAAAGTAATACTACAGTAATTCATACAAGTTACATGTTCAGCAAAAAATAAAACTAGTTTAGGCAACGGCGTGCTGCTGCAGTACCTGGCTACTCTTGGGAGTAATTCAGTGGTCCCTGAGGGTGTCCCAGCCATTAAGCAGACACCCAGCCCCCAGGATATAGCGGCTTTTGTAAAAATGCAGCGCGATTTCTACAAAAGTGCCGATTTCGCGGGCACTTTCGTAAAAATCGCGGCATTTTTATAAAAGTGCCGATTTCACGGCAAACCGCGAAATCGCGATATCCTGGAGGGTCTGTACAATTATACATAACTGTGTGTTCTCCCTTACCTTTTTCCCTATATGTTGTGTATGCGTTTTTCCTTTCATTACAGGTACAATGCGACCTCCTATTGTCAGATGAATCGGGTTATAAATGTATCTATTCTTTCACCTTTATTCACTTTATCACTTATTGGTCCTGAAGAAAGCCTACTGACCACATGGCAACCAAGGCTGAAACATGTCGACCGTATTTTAATTTCACTAATTGAGTGCGCTCGAATTCCTAGACAATTCCATAGCTGCACAAACATAACTTTTTTGCCCAAATCCAGACCTATTGAAGTTGAATCCCTGGCTGTCCGGGTATTTTAATATCCTCCCCCTTTTTTCACTTTTTCAACACTCACAATCCACGATCACTACTGTTTTAACCAAAGGTAAAACCTCCTGGCGGAGGGTGCATACAAAAATTGACCCAAGGATTACGCACACACGTGTAACAAGGAGCGGGGACACATCATATACCGCTACGAGATCTTCTAAAAACACATGTATGAGGGTCTTTTATTTGGGAGACACCTATCTACCTACCTGCAGACCTTGGTTATGCAGGACTAGTGATCCTTTCCCCATTGATTTTGAATAACTAAACGGAGACTGAAAGGATCCGCACTCTCTCTCCCTCCTCCAATTGATCATACGTATCTACAAAGTAACATATTAAATTACCCCTGAACTACCCAAACTAAAGTAGTGATGTAGAGAAGAATGTCCCTCTTTGAAGCCTCCCTGTTCAACTGGGATTAGGTCATTTAACACAGTCCATTCTATCAATATGGCCAAAATATATATTTTTTAAATACACTTTCACTCACATCTAGCCAACTCATCAACCTGTAATTCTGTGGGGCAGTCGAATTATCTTTTTTAGAAATTGGCTTTATTATAGCTCCCTTCCAGATTTTGGGGAAAAATCCTATTTAAAATTTTCTTTGAAACTCCAAGTTATACATTCTAACCCACCAATCAAGGTTTGTTTTAATTATATAGGTGTGTAAACTGGTCAGGCCGGACGTTCTTTCGAGCTTTAGTGACACTATTGTAACCGTTATGATTGCATGTAAAAACTGGGCAACTATAACATTTTCTGTTTCAAGGGATTTATCATACTGCTCATCCACATAGGCGTTGGAATATATTTTCTTATGGTAAGTTATCCAAGTTTCTTCCCCAACCAAGTACTGTATCTTGCCTGTAAATCTTGTCTGGCTCTGCCCATCCCATATTCAGTTACCAACATTTTTCAATGTTTTTTGTTTCAATTACAATCATACATTTCTAGCAATTGACATAATGTGATTTTTTCCCATTTATTTAACAACATTTTCCACTCTCCCATTAATAATGCTCTGAATCAGCCCATGTTCCCAGGAAGGCGTCATGGGTGTTTTTGCCCTGCTAGTCACGACCTTTGTTGTTGAGGGTTGGCTCATATTGCACAATCTCCACCATGCAGCCACCGGCATTAACAGGGCCTACAAACCAAGAATGGGGTGGAAGCCCACTGAAGGGCAGAAAGAGATGAAATGGTCAAATTAACAGGAACATAAAGGTGGGTGGGAATGAGAGATAGGGGTCAATTTGAAGGCAACTCATGCTGCTAACGGCGTGGAAGCAGGGGTTAAATGAAAGTGGGTGAATCTAATCAAGTCGCAAAGTCACATAGCGGGGATCTTCTCCAAATCCACAATCATATCCATCAGGCAACCTCAGGATTCACCGTCAGTTCTTGTTGTGTATCTGCTGTCAGAGTTTGCCAGATAATCTGCAGCATTTCCTTTGAAGTCTCCTAGTGTTGACTTGGTGGCGTGATGAAGTGGTTGCACTTGGTTCATTCAAATCACAATCTATGACTCATGGCACTGCACTGTGCCCCCGACCTCAGGCTTGCCACAAGCTCCTCAGTTATTGTTTTGTTCCAGTAATTTCCTCAAATCTTTTGGTAAGAAAGGAGATTGCTCCCACTCTTATATAGCAAACACCAGAATACATTTGTCAATGGAATTCCACTGTTCATTGGTGTAGGTTCTCTGACAAACATAGCTGCTGCTCTTCCTCCTCCGGCCACTTTCAGGGAACAATCCCTCATGTCTTCTTGAGAGCAACTGTATCAATGTCCTTTTAACTCTATTGAGGTTTAAATTCACAGATCTCATACCGCCATCCAGAAAGATGTATGGCTCCGTTCAGTATTCTGTATCATCCTCTGTGACGGACATCTCCATAATGTAGCAAGCCCTCATCTATGAATGAGCTTTTTTACAATCAATGCGTAACACTACACTGTTCCTCTAGTGCCTCTGTGTGCATCCAGGAGATCACTCGCCTTCATCTAAGCTAAAAGCACAAGAGTTATAAAGTCACCTCCATAGTTGTTTACTTCTGAAGCTGTGAGAGGGGCCTCTTTAATCGATGCATCATGACGTTCACAGCAGAGGAGGGGAGGGGGAGATACCTGGAAATGTTGCTACTGCAACAAAATGAATACACTGGCACTGCTTACTAAGATGTGGAAATGGTAAACAAATGAGATTGATGCATTGAACATGGCATTTTTCTGATGTCGACTTTTAGACTTCATACTGTTTAAAATACTCAATTTCACATAACATAACATTTTTCATAGCTTGCATGACAGTGAAAATCTGCTTGCTTGCTTGCCACAAACATACAGTAATTTGTTACTTCTTTCTAGAGGCTTTTCTTTTCAGGATTCCCATCAATTACTCTAGCCAAATGTTTATAATTAAGAAAGGAAAGTTGTGACTATAAACTCTTCACTATTTCCTGTACCAAATCCATATGAACCCTATGGCACATATATCAATGTTCTTACAATCAAGACCAATGATGCTTCTACTTGGCAATGCACTCTGGAATACTCAAACAAAGCATGTTCACTGAGGGTTGAAAATGAAGTCAATTACTTTCTCCATCAAAATATTACACCAGACAAAATAAACATCAATGTTGTCACTGGCTGGTAGATTGTCAAAGAGAGTTTGCAGCTAACCAAACAAAACTGGGTTTAGATGTCCATTTTTGATGATAACCTGTCTACAACATATATAGCGAACCAATGGCTGGGATATACTTTCCGTCCGAAGGTCTGCATTCGTTAAATTTGCCAAGATGGAATTATGATTGCTGCTGTGGATGTGCTGTAACCCTAGAAAAACGGCTGAAAGGCGCGCCCAGGAGTAGGTTGGATCGGGGACAGTATTTACATCAGTTTTATGAGGCAATGTGTCCCAACTACAAGGTTCAAAACATAATTTTTCAAATGCAGTCAAATAAGTAGGGACATATTCAAAACGTGAATTCTACAGCAAAATTAAAACAAACTGAAGTTTATTACAAATTTACAGACGTAATAAAGCAAAGATTCAGCAAATTTCATTTGAAAGCATAAAATCATTGCCAGGAAGCTCTCAGTAATGGGAACAATGAAGAATAATAGGCAAAATCAATAATAGGCTAAATCTCAAATTAGCAGCAAATTCAGTAAGAAAAAGCGTCGCTGGTAGCATAGGAAAAGTCTTAAAGAATTCTGGCTCATCCCAAAATGTAAAGGTTTATATAGCCATTTCCTCCGTAGACAAGCAGTAGGACTGCAAAGTCAGTGTTGTGAGCATAGAATTACAA
Organism: Lissotriton helveticus; assembly: GCF_964261635.1. NCBI lineage: Eukaryota > Metazoa > Chordata > Amphibia > Caudata > Salamandridae > Lissotriton > Lissotriton helveticus. The sequence goes on along the minus strand of NC_136067.1, from coordinate 888,185,123 downwards.
TTTTAACAAATCAAATGACAGATTTTAAAATATTCATATAACCTTGCCACTGTAGCACTAACAAAACTACATGACTTTTAATTCAGCTCAACTGACTTGATATCATCTGGAGGCATCAGATCTAACTAGTTACATAACCAATAGTGAACCATTGTGAATGAATGCAATATCACAAGCAAGCAGAATGTTCTTGAGAAACTGTTACAATAGACCTCTTAGAGAGCAGTGTCACTCAGAAATAAACAAATCCATACATGCCTAACTATGTGCAGCCTAAACACAAACCCAGACTAAAAATGACGTTTTAACATTCATTTTAGACAAGATAGCATCAAGGCCTAATTGAGGCCTAGTTAACATAAGGCAAGAAAATAAAACTTTAACATGTTGCAACAAACTAGTTTTAACTGCAACAGATTTATGTCAGTCTACACATGTGAATATGAGTGTAGATTAATTGATACTCACTGTATTAAAAATGCATCTTTTGAAATAGATGCATAAAAGCATAATCACTTTACAATTTAAATAATACTTTAAGATTATTCATTAACTCTGCCAAATTGTAAGATGTAAGGTTATAATCAATTTTAGAAAAGCTACTCACCCGATTCATGTAACAGCTCTGCTCTGTATTTGTCACCCTCGGATCAACCAACCAGTAAAGCCATGCTCAGAAGGTAAGCAAATGAGGAATGACCACATTTATCAGCTTTAAAATCTTCTATTTGTGGAGCTTCCAAGCCCTTGATTTCATACATACTTACTACTTCCAATGAGCAGGTAGCAAAACGAGCGTGAACAGCATCACCAATAATACTTATGTTCGTCAGAAAGTTTCCTGCATTAAACTAATAACCATTTCAACCACAATAAATGATCACGGTGCATAGTCAAATGATTCATCAAATGGTGCCAAAGATATTAGGAAAACAAAAAATACTTTTCCTACAGAAACTCAATCCTAACTATACCTACACGAAGCGACCACAATGGCTAGAGGGGCGTTATTATTATGAGTTAAAATTAGACACAAGCTAATTTTAAGAATAAAAAAATACTTAACATGCTAGTTATAGTTTAGTGACCTAACTATAACTTGCACTCTCATCATGCTTACGACTACAAATATTACATCACAATTATTAGGTTAAAGGATGTCACTGGTGACTTCACTCATGACATCTCAGTCATAACCTCCAGTCGGACCATGCATCCAATACATATTAGGACTTTTACTCGAGTTTAAATTTAAATTCAACAGTTCTTATTCCAACAAAACTGTGATCATGGTCTTGAGTACACAATGTTAGGTCTCTAATTGTTCAGTGGAACTCTGTTGTGATGCTGCAGTTGATTACTAGGGAGCTAAAGGACTCTGCATGCCGGAATGTTCTACTGAAATGGATAAAGAAGATATGTAAGCACTCATAGAAAACGTGGTCTGGTTTTAGCTTTCTAGAGCAATAACTAATTTCTATAACAAAAAGAAACCCCTCACTTTGTTCATTTACTGTACTATTCTCTGTGGTAAAAACTTTCAGTGTTATAGCTTTGATCCCACCAAGATAGCACTCGTGTGTGCCATACATTTGACATAAATATAAATTGTTGTTCGCAGTAGCAGCTGGCAGAGAATGAGGGGTGAGGGAGCTGGGATGGCGGGGGTGGGAGGACAAAGTAAAAAAAAAAAAATACTACTTATCTCATCTGCCGGTCCGGTCTCTTCTCCACTTTGTCCGGCGGCGGCGGCGAGTCCCGGAAGCAGGAAGCACCTAGGCTCCCCATAGCCAATCAAAACGCTGCAATGCAGCGTTGTGATTGGTCTGACTGCCATGGATCAGCGCTCAGATGGGAACTGGTGGCCTGGGCATGTTCCCCACCAGGCTGTGTAATGCAGACTCGCACATCCTGGTGGAGAATATGCAAAGTGCGCATGACTGTTTGGCCAGCCGGAAACAGCTCGCAAGCAGTCATACGCACTTAGAGTGGGCAAACCACTCCTCCCCCTGTGACACCAGGCCTGTCCTGCCCTAACCAAGCCCTGAACATGCGAAAAATAAAATGATAATAACTATGTTATTATCATTTTATTTTTCCTACTCAGACAGCTGTCGGGCGACGTTCCTCTGCCTTAGCGGAGGAGCCGCCCCTGGTTAGTGGTCTAGCTGTTCACTAGACCTCTGAGGTGAAGCTCCAGTAGAACAATTGAGAATCAACTCACAGGCTGCTGCTGGTGTTGGAAGTACATTTTTCACTCAGCATACCAGGAGTTTTGTTCACATGGCTAGGAAGATAGTGTTAACTTCTAGAAAAAGTATTCGTATTTTAGCTAATGAAGCACCTTCCATACCTCAATGAGAAAAAACTGTTTTCTGTCAAACATGGTTCATCAATCACACCAGAGTGTCAGCATTTTTCACCCAGTAAAATCATCTTAGAGCTCACCAAAATGAGTATGACATCACCAATAAATGATTTATATTATGCCTAAAATCTGCTAGCCATCTTTTTTTAATTTTTTTATACCTATTCTTGGAGAGTCAAGGAGAAAATTGCTGCTTGTCCTGCCACTTTCCAAATAAACGTGCCTCCGCACTATTCATTTTGATATTTTTTTCCTAGAATCAGTAAATAAAAACGGCGCCCGTGTATGATATTTTTTTTTTACTCCCATTTGTTCATGCTATACAGCATTTGCGTGTGCTGCAGAGCATGAACAAAAGACATTGGCAGAGCAAATAGGTCTCAAAGGCAAGAGCTATTGGCTTGTCAATGCTTGCTTAATTATATAACTATAATTAAACAGGCAAAAATATACATTTACACTGAAGCGAATGAAAGGTTGGTTAGATATGGTAATAACCTCTTAGCTTATGTTAAAAGAACCTGAGAAATTCACTGACAATATCAAAGGTTAAAGTGAGCTTGTAGTTAGATGTTGAAATAAGGTAAAAATGTACACTCAAGAACCACACAAGATGCTGTAAGTTTACCAATTAAAGTTTACTGAGTTATCTATAACTTTCTCCCCCTCCATGCACTGCTTATGACCTCAAATATTACATCACTCATGGCATGTTAAGTGATATTACTGATGTCATCTCATATGACCAAACCTCGCGCCCAACCCCATTGGGGGGAGCCAACCATCCATGCACTGCAAGGGCATTGGATACAAGGTCTCTCCTTCGGCCATTCACATGGTTTGTGTGTTGGGGGGTGGTCGTTGTTGGCCGCAGGGTATGAACTTCAGCCGTGTGCAGCAGGATTCGCCCAAAGTACATTTAATTTTTCGTTTTCTTGAGAGATAAAGAAGTGAGCGAAAATGTGTTAATAAGTCTTTGCAAGAGTTTATGTCTTATGTGAGTATACCAGAGTGTGAACGGGTCTTTAGTGTTTATTGTTGAGAAAGAGTGTGTGCACAGAACGAGCACAGGAGACGGTGAGTGTGAGAGTGTATATGATGGCATGTATACGCAATTCAGTGTGTTAACATGGGGGAGAATGTAAGTGTAATTTTGTAAGATTATTTCTGACCGGATTCATGTAAAAGATCTTGTGTATCAGTCTGTGTGTGGTTTATTAGGTGTGTGTGTTGTTTGGTCTGTGTCTGTATTTGTGTGTGCCGTTGTGTATGAATGTGTGGTTGAAGAAGCTCTCTCTAACAGATGAATATCATATTCATGACATGGAAGGGACTCGTTTTTCCTTCGTGGAATGAGTCCTCTAAACAATCGTCTGCGTTAACTTTTGACAGTGTTACTTCATTACACCATTGAAAACATATATAAACAATGGAATTTTCTTTACCCTCAAAGTGTTTCTCAATTGAAACCAGATCCGTTGTGGTTGTCCCTCCTTCCATCCTGTTGTTAAAAATGCCTTTAAAACGCTTTAGCAGTAGCTTCGCCAGCACTTCTATTTGTCGGCTGTTTTTTATCCTTCATTCTGATATGTACAGTCTGATTTAGTATGAAGTACTGTGTGTTGGTAAAACGTGTTTTGTAGACAGTTTGTTAATAAATGAGGTGAAATATTACAAGCATAAGCTTTGAAACTAATTTACCCTGTCCCTCGTTTTGTACCAGAGGTTGTACCTGTAGGTGGCTGCTTGAGGTAAAATGGACAGAATGGGTATTTAATCCCCAGTGTTTCTGTTCATTTGTCGTTTAGCGCGGTATGTGAGAGAGAGATATGAGAGGTCTTTGCAAGGCCTCATATTGGGAAGATAGCACAACAAAGCCGAATTAAATGTGCCACCACAACAGAACAAGCACTTAACATAGTCTTTATGGAGAGAATATGATATCCTAGCAGCTAGGCAGTTATGTGGCAAATGAATAGAAACGACTGTCCAGTTTGTTCACAAATGCATCAAAGTAGCTCCTGTATCACTAAAACAAATAGACTCTTCATTATATTTTTGGGAGGTTATTTTTTACGGTATCAATGTTCATGGTATTACAACCATGTGTTTTGGTCATGCTACCATTTCTAACAGAATGACAATACAGATCAACAATAGGCATAGAAGAGCAGTAACAGGCTGAGCAACACATCAACTGATATTTGCCATTTTCTTTTATCAAAAATGAATGGCTGCATATCCAACCACTGCACTCCTGCACTGACTAATTGACTGCCTATCCCATATCTAATTTCGGAGTTTCTCTCTCTCCTTCTTATTCCCTCATTCCACCCTTCCTTATTGGCCTCCTTAATCCCCCGTACTTCCTTCCTTCCTTTGTTCCTAACCCTTCCTCCTTTTCCTTTCTTCATAACTTAAACAATCTCTTCCCCCTTCCCCGATTCCTCCTTCCCTCAAACCCTTCCTATTTACTTCCACTGTCCCTTCTGCCTATCTTCCTCTCTGCCTCCCTTATCTTTCTCCATTATCTCCTTTCTTCCTTCTTGCCCATCGTAATCCTTCTCTTCACTCCTTAATACAATACCCAGCCTTATTTCCTCAACCATTATTTCAACTTCACTTATTCCAGTCACTCATATCTTGCAATTCCGCCTTTGACTAAGTCCTTTCTTTTTTTCTTCTTGCTTTCTCTCCCTCATTCCGTCCTTCCCTTCCTCTCTCCCATCCTCTCATCTTTCCTCCCTTCTCTTAATTCCTTCCCCCTTTCTCCCCTTTCTCCCTTTCCTTATCTCTCTATCACATCGCTTTTTAACTCGACATCACACAGTTCCACGCCGCACAATTCAACTCCACACATTTCCATTCCACACTACATAATTCACCAACAAACCGTATAATTTAACTCAAGAACACAATTACATAACACCACGTACAGCCAATCCAAACCACATAATTCCACATCATGCTCCAAAATTCAACTGCACACCACATGAATAAACTCCACTACATACCATTCCACACCCCAAAATACTGTTCCACATAATTACATGCCATCAAACCCACTCCACATGATTCCACTACGTCCAATACCACATAATTACTATCCACATATTTCAACTGTATACCTTGCTACATAATTCTACTACAGAAATCCAATCTACGCCACACAGTTTCACAGCTAACAATTCCAATCCAACTCACATAATTCCACTACACACCACATACATACACTCTACAAAACATGGGTAAAAGAAAATATCATTTACAATGCCTATAGCTCTAACTCAAGGAAATGCGAGAGCTATTTCATTCCTTTTTAGATCACAAAAGTTATTATAAGATCCTTAGGGTATCAGGTACTCTCCTATGCCGATGATACCCATATCATTGTCTCTACTTCCCAACCGACACAAGACTCTGCCCCTAAATTTCGAGCGTGCATGGAAGAGGTATCTGTATGGACGATACGTAACCATCTTAAGCTAAACAGAGAGAAGACTGAGGTCTTGGTCTTTGGTGGGAGCCATGAATTGTGGAATGATGACTGGTGGCCCGTCTCACTAGGGGACTGTCCCCAACCGGTACAAGCAGCCAGGAACTTAGGTGTCATACTTGACCCGGCCCTCTCCTTCGACCGTCAGGTCAATAAAACAGTGGCCACATGCTGTACTATTATTCGGACTCTGAAAAAAATCGCCTCTTATCTGTCCCCGGAGGCACGTAAACAGTCAACGGTCGCCCTGGTCTCTTCCAGGCTCGACTATTGTAACGCGCTATATGGTGGTATTACCAAGAAATCGAGTCAGCGACTTCAGGTGGGTCAAAACGCTGCCGCTAGGCTGATTCTCAATCTGCCTAGGCGCTCATCGGCCACCAAAGCGAGAAAAGACCTCCACTGGCTGCCAATTCAGGCCAGAATTTCTTTTAAGCTCCTCTGTCTGGCCCACAGGGCTGTATTTGGACCAGGTTCCGAAGGGATTAAATCTCTAGTCAGCCCTACATCCCCAGCAGATCCCTTCGCTCATCCACCAAAAACCTGCTCACCGTCCCTAGATTCAATAAGGTGAAATGGGGAGGAAGAGCCTTTTCCTTCTTGGTGCCCAAACTGTGGAACACGCTCCCGCCTGAACTTTTCAGCCAACCCTCATTGATGATTTTTCGTAAACTTTTGAAGACATGGCTCTTTTCCCTGGCATATTAATGATCAATTATTACTATATCTCCCTCCTGCTTTGCTGTGCCTATCTGTTTGTTATCTGCGCCTTGATGCCCCTTAGGGTTAAGTTATGCGCATTATAAGACACCCATTCATTCATTCATTCATTCAAAAGTAAAAAAGGTGACTGCGTCATTTCAGGTAGTAATGCATGTATGTTCCTACAAAAGAATCTGGCCAGTCATGTTTATTATAACTTTTCAACATGCTGCACAGCAGCCACTCTGCTCTACAACATAGCTTAAAAACAAAAGCCAAGCCAAAACCTCTGGCTAACCACTTATGAGGTCCCAAAGGCGAGACCTATTGACTATGCCAATGCTTGTTTAACTGGTAGTCACGTTTGCAGAATGGTGGAGAAAAAGGGCTGGAACTCCAACTAGCGCTCAGGAATTCCGCTGCGTAGGACTTCCAGGAAGTACCAGGCGACATCCCCAAAGTCCCTCAAGAGTAAAGTGGACTACACCCCCCAACCAGTACTGTGCTAGGAGGCATGTTTGTAGAGTGATGGAGAAAGGGGGGCGTATCCTCCGAAGACCTCTTAGCAATCCCACTGTGTGGGACTTAGTGTAGGTAACAGGAGAGGAAGTTGACCCCCAAGGACAATCTTAGGGGCCAACTATCCCTCCTCTTTACCCCCAGTAAGTCCCACACAGCAGCATTGCTAAGTTCTAATAGCTGGCCACGCCCCCTTTCCCATCACTCTGCCAACGTGCTCCCTGGCGCGCTCCGAGATGTGGTTGACAGCATATGAACAAGATGACATTTTGCAGGAAGTTAACAGACTCATTCTTCACGGTTGGCTTAACAAGAAAACCGTCAAAAATTAACTGAGGGCATACTGGGAACTCGGAAATAAGTTGTCAGTGGACGGTGGACTCATTGTGAGGCAAGGGAAGGTTATACCTCCTGAAGCACTAAGGGACAGCATTATAGAAATTTGCCATCAAGGCCACCTTGGTATCAATAAAACCAAACACATAATTAGATATTGGTACTGGTGGCCAGGTTGTGACATAGAAATTGAGAGGAAGGCCAGGAACTGTGTGCAGTGTGAAAACTCGTACAAATCCCAGGTCACCTGCAGACCCCCTTTGAAATCCCTGTCCTGTCCTGGCATGCCCTGGGAAAGAGTTGGCATTGACATCATGGGACCCATAAAGGACCAGGGAGAGCAGGTGTATGTGGTAGTACTTGTTGACCATTTTTCTAAGTGGCCAGAGATAGATTTATTCCACAAGACTAAAGCCAGCAACATGTCACATTTCTTAATGGTGTTTTCACGAGGGAAGGCTTACCTAAATCCATTGTAAGTGACAATGGTAAACACTTCAACTCTGAAGTTTTCAAGAAGAATATAAGAGGAATGGCATCACCCATAAGACCACATCTGTATATAATCCTGCGGGCAACGGAGCCGTGGAACGGTTTAACTGGGTGGTAAAAGATACCATACAGTTAGCCAACAATAATGGGTTGAGTTGGAGGAATGAATTGAACGAAATGATGTGGGCATACAGGATCACCCCCAGTGTGAGTATGTCCTTTAGCCCCTTTGGATTGATGAGAGGCAGGACCCCATGTCCAACGACAATGTAGGTTGGCTTAAAACAACTAGGAAAGCTGAGTGGTCTGCAAATGTCTTAAGGAAGAATGTTCAAGATGCACAGAGAGAGCGCAAGAACCGATTTTACTCCAAGTATAAATGCAAACCACATAGTCTCAAGGTAGGAGACAGAGTGAGAGTGAGAAGGAGCGGATTAAATGAAAAAGGGCAGAATCAATATTCACAACCCATGGTTGTCGAAAAAATCTTCTGCAATTCCGCGCAACTTAATGATGGCAAGGGTGGTGCTAGCGAGCCAGATTAAAAATTGCATCTCTGTAGTGCAACTCTGCCGGCCGGGCTAACAATCCATCAGAAATCTGACGACCTGTCGCTCATCGGACCATAAAATTGTCAGCATTAAATAGCAGAACAAAATCTGAACCACTCAGTGTGCAATAGTATCGGCTGCAGCTACGGCGAGACATAATCAGGGGCTTGGAAATGTAACTGCAGGATCGGCAGCGAACAAGATGGCGGCATACCTGGGCTGAACCACAACATAGCCTGGATTAGGGCGGTGCACTCCCTGTTGCACTGGAGCCAAAGCTGTAGTGGAGGACCTGCATGTGGGTAGTGCCAACAGGCAAGTGAAGAATCGATTGCTGGCCTCGATCGTCTAGCAACGGCAATGTGTGGCCGCATCGTGGATGGTGTAACGGGGTGCAGCCATTGCAATCAAAAGCCGCGCTGCTACAGACATTCTTTGACTGAGGGCCCTGTTGGCACGTCATACACGCAGGAGGGGCACTTGTGGAGGTGTGCAGCCCTGGGATCGTGTTCCGGTCATACAGAGGCGGGGGGCCAAGATCGGACCAGAGCTGCATAAAGAGGCGTGATGCGAGTGTGTGCCCCCGGCTTCCATGCTGTTCTGAGGAGCGCTAAACACCTGACGAAGGGAGCTTGATTGCCCCGGGAGTGCAGATGGCATCCCGCAGACCACGTGGGTGGTGCTGCAGTGGAACGCATCTGAGGCAGTGTGTAGAAAAGACATATGTGAACGCTGTTTGCTCCGGCAGCAATCCACGAGCGCCATTGTCGTGGATACCTGAGGGTGCCTGGTTGTTGTCTGTGGGTGCACTGGATAAAGCGTTCGGTGACATAGATAATTCCCATAGTTAGGTGCTGTGACTACTTGTGACTTCTAAACAGTAGAGTTGGTGTGGGCAAACGGTGCAGTAGCTGGAGGCCTGTGCAACTGGCTACCAACAAAACACTATGGGGAAGACTGACAAACAACAGTCGAAATTTTCATTTAAATCTCACCGCTTGAATCGCCTGATGGGAACACATTCGGACACTCAGCTGGAGCAGACTCAATCGCATAACTCCATGTTAGAGACCACACTGCAAGCTATACAACAAATCTTACAGGCCATAGATGGCAAGATTGTCAACTTACCCCTCAGGATGACAAAATGACATCCACATTAGACAAGCAGAGAGAAAGACTTACGACAGCGGAGCACCGTATTCGGCCACTGAGGCTGAGTCGCAGTCCACGACAGGAAATGGAGAAACTGCTTGAGGTCATCAGGGTTAAAAATTAAGACTTAGAGGCGCGCTCTCGATGGAGTAATCTACGAATAATGGGTGTTCTTGAGAGCATGAACACAGGCCGGTTAGAAGGCTATGTCGAGGGAATGCTAAAGAACCTGTTCAGACCGGAAAATCTCTCACAAGTACTAATTGTGGAACATGAGCACTGCTCGCCGGCACCTAAACCACTTCCGAGTGTGCCGCCAGGCCCCATAGTAGCAAAGATCTTAAACTATTGAGATCGGGACACGGTCCATAGACTGGGAAGGGAAAAGTGAAACATGTGCTACCAAGGAAACATGGTGTCTTGTTTCCCTGATTTCACTATGGCGGTGCAGATGGCCCGTAGGGAATACATGGAGGTTAAGTATAAATTGTGTGCACTGGAGATCCCGTATGTACTGTTATATCCCGCCAGGCTGAGGATCATTGTGGAAGGCAAAGTGAAGATTTTTCAATCTCCCAAAGCAGCGCAGGATTTTCTGAAGCAAATGCAGGCTAGAAGGAAGGCAGCAAGGAGCAACGCGTCGCCTACACACTCCGAGAGATCAGATAAGGAGAATTAAAAGCTGTAGGTCATCCAGGTATATCTCTACAGGGACTCTCGTAAGTGTTAAGGTAACCCCTCGCATATGGAGCCTTCATGTACTCAGGGAACACAAGAAGGTGGTTATAGAGTGCGGGAAGGTTTCTTGCATTCTCAAACTGAATGACCCGATGGACAGTAAGTGCTTTTGGACACGTCCTTTGTTTTGTAGATGAGACTAGGACAGTAGCTGAGATAGAGAGGGGCATGCGTATCCTCTTCAGTATTATGTTTAAGATATTATAGCCACTCAGTTGGGGACCATCGGCATTGGTTGGGAGGCATGCTGTGTGGGCGGGAATCTTGTCAAAAATGTATCGCCTCCATCATTGTAATGTGAGCTTGCTTTAGAGACTTGTTTTGGGAATATAACGATGGCTGGGGGTTGGAAATCTTATTGTCTGTTTTTGGAATTGGTTCAAAGGCAATGATATGTGTAAGCCAGTTGGTCCTAAGAAAGTGATGCCTGGCCACACCAGCGCCGCAGGTGGGACACAGGTACCTTGTTGCCCCCATGTGGGTATTCCCCGATATGGTTGCTATGTTCAATGCAAAGTGTTTTGGGATTTGTCTTTAGCATGATTGGGATGCTGAAGTGGGTGGGGGTGGGTGAGTTTTGTTATGTTTTTCGAGTGGTGGGACACAACAGGTACAAAAGGATCATATGGTAAAGCAGACCATTAAGTTTTTGGTAGTGGACTTGTGACAATTTCGATCTACAGTGACAATAGACTAATGGAGGGTGACATTAAACTGATGACATGGAATGTGGGGGATTGAATAACCCCATGAAAATCAGACAGGTAAACGCATATCTCGATTGACATCGGGTGCAACTCGCACTTTTACAGGAGACACATCTGACGTGGGTTGGTGAGGGCAGGATTGGTGGTCTTTGGGCAAATGGTGAAAGCAGCCGCCTCGTATTCCAACTACACCAGAGTGGTAATAATTCTTGTACAAAGGGGGACACCATTTAAGCTGATTTCAACAGAATAAGACCACCTAGGGCGCTTCACACTGGTACAGGGGAATTTGGTGTGGACAGTACTCACGATTATCAACACCTATGGCCCCAATGTTGATGATCGTGACTTCTATCAACACCTTAACAATAAGATATTTCAGTTCTCATAGGGGGGACATGAACACATATGTAGACTGAGAGATGGATAGAAGCGCCACTGCATCATAGCAGGGGAAGCGATCAGCACAAGTGATTCACAATATGATCCTTACATATAACATGAGGGACATTTGGAGGGACAGACTCCCGATCAAAAGAGAGGGCACCTTCATGTCGGCAGTCCATAAGTCATGGTCCAGGCTGGATTACTGGTTTCTTTCAGAGTCGATGTCTCCATTGGTTAATGGGGTCAGGCATATGTCACAAACGCTCTTTGATTACTTTCCGGTAGTGTTGGACATCAATATCGATACTAGACATTATCAACCATTTCAGTGGCGATTGCAGCCGTCTTCCCTTTTAGATCCTGTATTCAGGAAAGGAGTACATCAGACTAGCGAATTTTACTTTGATGAGAAAGTAGGTACAGTAGAGGAAGCGGGCACTCTTTGGGAATCGTTTAAGACTACAATCAGGGGAACCTGCATAGCGGTTCAGGCAGGGGTGCTAAAAGCATTGCGGTCACATATGAAACACATTGAGAAAGAACTAGCATGTTACGAAAAGGAGTAAGCAAGCAAAATGAATATAAACAAGCTGGTAGAGATCAGGACATTAGTGCAGAAATATAATGAAATGGCAAATTAGGATCTAAAAAATATGTCCAGGCGCTGGAAAGCTAGGGCGTATAGAGAGGGTGGTCACCCGGGTCGCACATTGGCAGCTAAAATAAAAGGGGTGAGGACTCAGGACTATTTCGGGGAAATAAAGGCACCAGAGCTAAGTACCACAATATACCCGATATAGTTGAATGCTTTAGGAATTATTATGCCACCCTATATGGCCCTGGGGAAGAAGCCAAAAGTGAGGAGATCTCTGACTTTTTTGAGGAAATTGCACTAGCATAGCTCTCAAATGGTCAAAGAGAGTACCTGACGCAGCATCCCTCAGCAACCCCTCACGATAGAGGGGTTGCTGAGGGATTTTATAGGGAGTTTGCAGATTCGCTGGCTCCGCACTTGGTGAATATGTATAGCAAAGCTTACAATAAAGGCATGCTCCGTCGCTTAGGGAAGCGTTACTTGTCACTTTGCTAAAACCAGGGAAGCGCACAGATAGTTGTGAGTCAAACCGCCCATTTTCATTGTTAAATATTGACACAAAAATAATTGCTAACATTTTAGCTAATGAACTGCAACCGCTATTACCTGCTTTGGTCCACCCGAACTAATCTGGCTTTGTGCCATCCCGGTCTACGTCTCATAATTTGCGTACTCTATTTGCATTTTTACATCAAATGGAACCGGATCATAAAGCTGCTGCGGTGCTACTTGATGCGGGTAAGGCTTTTGATTCTGTCAGATGGGGGTATATGTTCGATACGTTAAGAAGGATGGGACTGCCGTTCCCATTCATACAAGGGCTAGAGATCCCTTATACTGCACCGGTGGTGAGAGTGCAAATAAACAATTGTCACTCTAAACCTTTTAAAATACATGAAGGGACCAGACAGGGGTGCTCAATTTCCCCTATTTTATTTTCTATTGGCCTGTGTTGTGCGACAGAGATACCAGAGAGTGGTGTTACAGTTCAGTCAGTGCCCACTTATAATTTCCATGTATGCAGATGACATGGTTTGATATATAAAAAACTCAGAGGAGAATCTGCATTTGTTAATTTGGGAGTATATCAAATATGAACATTCATCAGGGCTCAGAATTAACTGGGGAAAGTCAGCTGTTTTCCCGCTAACTACTAGTACGACGCAATTTCAACTGGAGTACCCGCTCGAATGGTGGGTGGAATCTGTCAAATATCTGGGGGTGTGGGTGCATCATGATCCTGAGATAGTGTGGAATGAAAAATTTTGAAGAGCACTGTCATCCACGGAGGAACAGGTGAACAGATGGATTGGTCTGCCTCTGTCCCTGGCTGATAAAATAGCAGTAATAAAAATGGTTATACTACCCAGATTCCTGTATCTCTTCATTAATGTTCCTATCAAATTAATGAGGGTATTTTTTGATTGGCTGCACTCAATAATAATACATTTGGTCTGGCAGGCAGGAAATCCATGTGTAGCTGCAGCATTCTCACAAGGCCATATTCACAGGAGTGTTTCCAGCGCCTAATTTGTACATGTATTATTTATGTGCCCAGGCTCAATTTGCACACTACTGGTTCTTTCCCCCGCCTTTTCTCTCACACGTAGTGATGGAGGCGGACGATATGGCTCCTGATCAACTAGTGGCATTACTTTCTAAGGCAAGTACAAACTACCCGCTTAAGGACATGTAAACTGCGGACTGTACGGCACAGGCTTGGCGCGCTATGGCGACACGTGCAGGCGGACATCCTGTATATGCCCCGGCTCTCCCATTAGCACATCATCCTAACATTTTGGTAACGCAAGGCAAACAGGTGTTGGAAACACTGGCGGATATGGGTATAGTTACAATGGGTGCCGCTTACCCGGACTGTACCTTTGTTTTGACGGAGGCGATATGTGACCGTCATCCCTGTCCACCAATGTCAAAATGTACCCCCCACAGAGCCAGTGACCTTGAGCCTGCTCAAACCCTTATTGGCAAGCCCATTGCGGGGTAAATTAGTCATCCGATTGTGCAACGCTCTGCAATCAGACTTTGCACCTATTTCTAGTAAGGCCCGGGAGCGGTGGGAAACGGCACTGAGCGACATACTTAATGATGTTGGAATGGGAGTTCCGCTGCTCTGTGACCAGACGACTGACGGCTAATTGCAATCTACGCATAATTCATTTTAAATACATACAACAGTTATATTAGACTCCCCCACAGCTACACAGGTATGGCTTGAGAGAGATAGCTAGATGTAAAAGGTGTGGGGCACAGGAGGCAGATTTCATCCATCTCGCATGGTGGTGTGACCAGGTTTATGACGTCTGGGTGTTGGTAACACAAGCATTAACCGCCATGATGTTGCAAGAGGTTGGTTGCACCCCACAGATGTGTTTTCTGGGGTTGGTGAAGCGATTGACTCCAGAGAACAGACGTCTGGTGCTGATCGCATTACTGGCCAAGAGAAATGTGGCACAGTCATGGGACAGTAAAACTGTAAAAAGTGGAGAAGTGTGGCTCAATGGTTAGAGCGGCAGACCCTGATGCAGAAGTCTGGCCCGGGACTAGGGTTCAATTCCCCGCCTCGGCGGGTCTTGGGCTCAAAAATTCCACGGACCTGATAATTCTCGCCTCGGTGCTTATTCCAATCATGGAGTCCCACTCTGCAACTCTGGGCAATACCTTGCTTAATCTCCACAATGGCCCCCACAACGCTAAGGATGCCTGGCCTCCACCTTGGGGGTGCCCAGGAGTGGATACCTCACAGGGAAAGTCAGGATGGGTTCCACAGCCGTATTCGTACAAGCGCCTTGAGACCCTTACGGGTGAGTTGTGCGCTATACAAGTATTAATTTACAATTTTTTTTATTTTACCTAACTTTAAAAGCTGGTTATAAGACATGGTGTTTTGCAGAGATTAACTGTCATGTTATGCCAAAGAACTTCCATCACCGTCTAGACCTAAGATGTTTGGTCTCCTCTTACTGCCTATTTGCTGACTAGGCCCCAGGATGTGACAGTTGACACTGGATTATCCTAGAGGGTATTGATTTAAAGTGTATAAAGGAGTTGGATTATCGCAATGCATATGTATGTGCAATGGTATACTATAAAAATCAATGTATTCTGCTGTCACACAGGGTTTTGTTGTTGCTTGTAATACTTATCTGTTGTATGTTTCTGGAAATGCATAAAGTAAAATTTATAAAAACATAAAATCTTAGTGATGGCAAGATGTGGCATGTTTCTGCTCACTCCTTGTGTGAGAAAGCCACTGACAGCAGGGGTGAGTGTGGAATATCTCAGGACATTGCCATTCGTGCCCAGAGTACTGCAATGGTCACTGAATGTGGACCACATAGCCCTAATTGGTTGCTAGACTATATGTCAGAATCAGAGGAAGGTGGCAACAGGTCCTCAGTGAATTCCCAGTCCATCGGTGTTTGTGTCCGCTCCACTCAGGGGCGCAATGTGCAATTTTGTATGCTTTTATTACTGTTTCTGAGTCATAAGATGGCTGCCAACACGTCCTGGTTTGGAGTAGTGGCTGCCAATCAGAATGAAACTCGTGCTCTGGAGGGTTAACAAATCCTCCTCGGTGCTCAGATATATACATTTTTATTTTTTTTATTTCTCAGCAACTACTAAACAGATTTACACCATTTAAAACAATCTCACTTTCTGAACCAAAGGCTACCTTTTTGCCAAATTAGGTGTAATTCCGTTCAGAAATTTGGGCTGTAGCTGTGTCTAAAGTTCCTATGGAAATCAACATGGAGAAAACGTGTTTTGCCCCCCCCCCCTTTTTTCTCGGCCCCTGCTTGATGAATCATTCCAAAACTTTCAAGACAGGAGCTGGCCTGAGTGAACTATTAGTTTTGAATATTTTGCAAAGATTTGTCAAACGGCGCCAAAGGAAAAACACTTTTTGAATAGAAACAAGATTCTAACTATAACTACCTACTACCTATAACTACTTACTGGTGATATATATATATATACATGTGATCAAGGTCACTTGTTGACTGAAATGCATCAGACTTTCAAACCTGTGAGCAAATAAAGAAATTTAGCAATACCCACTGGAGTTTGTTGCTCTCTTCTCGCCGAAAGGAAGTACAGACGTTATAGTTAGGAATTAGCATTTAAAAAAAACTTTGAAATTCACTAAAAACCATAGGTTTTAGGGACGTTATAGTTAGTTAGACATTTGAACCAGAGAAATTTGCCCGTTATTGTTAATTGAGCTAACTATAACTTACCCGCCCACAATGCACTGCTGATGACATCACATATTACATCACTCATGACATGGTCAGAGACATCACTGATGACATCATCCAGTAAATGTGTGTTTCTGTAAAGTTTAAATATTTTTCATATATATCTATGCCAAGGTATATTGAAGAATGAGTGGATTTACAAGTGCCTGAAGGGATTATTTAGTAGGTGCGTGACTGACTGTATAAGTGAGTGATTGAACGTGTCTTACTGAATGCATGGGTTAGTGACTAAACTGTGTGAAAGTCTGTATTAGTCTCTCAGTTGGTGTGTAAGTGGCTGCATGGGTTGGTGAGTAGTTACATGAGTGTCTATATGGGTTATTGATTTGTTGTCTGAGTTTCTGCATGGGTGCCTAAGTGTCTGGGTGGGTGGGTGGGGGAGTGTGTGACTCTGTGCATAGATCTGTGAGTGGGTGATTCACTGGTTGTATGGATTCAAAAGTCCATCTGGAAAGGGTTGTATGGGTAAGTTAGTGTGTGTATGGGTGTGTTGGTGAGTGAATGAATGTCTCAGTGGCATATGTGTGAGTAACTAAATATTTTTTAAGGCAGTATATGTGAATGTTGGAGTATATAAAAGACTATACGTGAGAGTAAGTTATTTGAAGAGTGGGTGTATAAATGAGTGTCTGATTGTATGTGTTAGTATCTGTATGAATACATGATGTGGTGTGTGTATAAATAACTGAGATAGTGTATATAACTGTATGCATGAGTAAATGGGTATGTGATTGATTCTTTGCATAACTGACTAGGTGTGTGAGTAACTCTGTGGATGAGTGGCGGAGTGTGACTGTATGTATAGGTGTATGACTGCATATTATAGTACTGTATTGATGAGTAACTGCATGTATAAGTAACTGGATGTGTGTGTAGACCTAGGAAATAGTGGGTGGTATGTAGTATCTGGCATTGTTGTGTGTATAGTTTCAAAAATAGTAGTCTGTATTTTAGAGTGGGTGTATCAAAGTTTTACTTTAGGGCATCAGTATGTGCATCAGATTATCACGTGCATGATGTCATCAGTGATGTCATCAGTGATGTCATTTGATATGCCATCAGTGATGTCATCAGTGATGTCATTGACCATGTCATGAGTGATGTAATATGTGACGTCATCAGCAGTGCATTGCGGGCGCACGAGTTATAGTTAGCTCAACTAACTATAACGGGCAAATATCTCTGGTTTTATATGAGTCAAATGTCCAACTTACTATAACGTACCTATATTTTTTAGTGAATTTCAAATGTTTTTTAAATGCTAATTCCTAACTATAACATCTGTAAAACCTATGTTTTTTCAGTGAATTTCAATGGTTTTTTAAATGTTAATTTCATATTTTAATATTTATAAAACCTATATTTTTTCTATTTTTTTGTAATATTTTGGAACTCTATTATCCTTTTTTTTTACTTTAAAAATTATGTAATGTTTTATATCTCAACAAACAAATGCTTATCTTTTTTTATTTTTGAGAAGACTGGAGTCTTGTACCGGTAGTGTACCAAGCTCCATCAGCATGCAAATTCTATCCGCCACATTGCTTAACTCGTAAATGATGCGCATTTCATATCCGACGGGTATGTGGCACTGTGTCCACGTAACATCATATACGTATGAGGTCGCACCAGCTGCTACTTTGGTATGCAACGGGTACGCAGTACCAAGCCGCGCATTACTTCATGTACGTATGGGGTCGCGCCCGCTGTGCATTGCGTATGCAACAAATGCACGCTGCCAGGCCCTGTGTTACATCATAGACATATGGTGTTGCGCCGGATATGCCATTTCCTCACTTTTCACTTTTTTTATGTCTCAAAGCTATATCTAAATAACTTTAAAGTGTATATGAGAGCAAGCGATAATCTAAAATATTTTAAACATTTATATATTTCTAACTGTAATAAACTTATATTATAGTAAATATATTTTCTCAAAATCGCATCGGGTGTGGGCTGCTTGTGCGTTGGGTGCGGGATTGCCATTTGACCTTAAAAAAAAAGCATTTTATTAGCTCATAACATTTCCCTTTGAGGTAGTTGGAGAACGCCACCCATTTTAGTAATTCTCTCTACAGCATTTGATGAGACACACCTCTTCTGCTTAGAGAGCTTTTTTGAAAACATTTTGCTATGTGCACATATCTTACACTACACACAACATGCAACCATCATCTTCATCAATATTCATGGACTGTAAAGTGGCCTTCCACCTGTGATAGTCATGCACCTAAATGTTACATAACCGAAGTTTTCCCCACTGTCAGAGGTAACATGATTGCATACGCTATCCACAGCACAATGTAATGTGATACGGCCCAGGGGCAGTATCAAGCATAGATAATGAACACACGGACACAGATAGATAGTGGAAGTGGGTACGGGCACGTGTGCTCGACTCCTTTTTATTCCCAGGGTCACATATCCAGTGACGTCTGTCC
The DNA here is from genome assembly GCF_964261635.1 of Lissotriton helveticus. Classification (NCBI taxonomy): domain Eukaryota; kingdom Metazoa; phylum Chordata; class Amphibia; order Caudata; family Salamandridae; genus Lissotriton; species Lissotriton helveticus. The sequence goes on along the minus strand of NC_136067.1, from coordinate 888,166,356 downwards.
TGGATGCGTGTGGGATGGGTGTAAACCAGCCCTCAGGGAATAGTTGCTGCTAGCATCCACTACAACAGTGTTCATTGGATCACGCACAGAGATTCAATAATAAAAGAGTCAATAGTTTGTGCTGCAGTAAGGTGGGGACAGTAGATATGTCAAAAGATACACAAAAGATTCTATTTTAAAAGAACCATCACTTGTGGTATACTGAGACACAGGCAGTAGATCTGAAATAATACACGAAATGATTGTATCATAAAGGGTCCATCAGGTCTAGTGCACTCAGATAGCCACATCAAAAGCATTTAGCATGAGCACAGCCAACGATGAGGCGTTCTGCGGGCGGGCCATACTAGGAGCAACGTCTGTTGCCTACAGGAATGCATCATCTGCAATAACTACTCGATCTGAATTGTGAACACTGCTCTCTACAGTGTAAATTGAAGGCAGTAGTCACCACAGACATCCATGAATACTTTTTCTCACTTCCTCTTCACAAAATACAACAACATAAACCACCAAAAACTCTGCAATAAATAAATCAAAACAATTTGAATTGCGATCTCTGCTGTCCACAGTGTAGACTGATTTTCAGAGTTCTTTTCCACTATCAAGAAGAATTTGGTCATTGTACTAAACCTATAACTCACCTAAAAAAAATCTTCAAGCAAGTATACTAAAAAGATATTGTGTATATTTCAATAGACATTGTAGTTAGTTGCCTACTGTATTCTGTAATTAAACAATCACCACTCGGCCTGAATTGTGAGCCCTGCTGACTACAGTGTAGGCCACAGGCAGCGGTCATTAACAGCTCACAGCCAAGTTCCTTTGGATTCGGAAGCACCTGGTTGCACCTAATCGGAGGGGGTACACAGAAATCATCACAGACTTTACCTTCTGACCATCTCAATCATAGAATCTTGACCCTATTTCAATGTTCGGACCTGCTGCACCACAGTGTAGTCCAGCCACTGCAGTCGGCCAAGCCCAATAATCATGTGCTGCAGTTAGCTACGGAAAATTGCAAAAAACACAGTTGATGGACAGAATGTAGAACAATGTCATACATTCACCCCAGTACAAGGATCTGGGCCTAAATCCATCGTTTTTTTGCACTCCACACCACCCTGGGTTAGACACTGGCTATATGCAAATCAGCTCTGACCCTGTGCCTCATGGGAACAGTCCAGTCCGAACTACCAAGCCATGTCTTTCCCAGACCGGAATCAAGCATCCAAGGACCGGTTTCTGGCTATCAGCCTTCATCAGCCTGGATAGCTTGACTCCAGTGGTGTGGAGAGCCTGGGACTCACGTCTGAGCATACCCAGCCCACTCGGGGTGAAAATTGCAAAAAACACAGTTGATGGACAGAATGTAGAACAATGTCATACATTCACCCCAGTACAAGGATCTGGGCCTAAATCCATTGTTTTTTTGCACTCCACACCACCCTGGGTTAGACACTGGCTATATGCAAATCAGCTCTGACCCTGTGCCTCATGGGAACAGTCCAGTCCGAACTACCAAGCCATGTCTTTCCCAGCTACGGAAGCACATAGTGTGATGCACCTCAACGGAAGGACTTGTATGAAAACCAAGCAGCAGGTAACATCGGACATCACCCATTGTGGGATCAAGACACCGTTCCACTGTTCGGACCTAGAGTTGGTTGCACCTGGTCGAAGGGAGTACCTTCTTCTCCACTCTCAGATGCAGTTCTAACATCGTCCATTGTAATTGTAATTTAGATTTATAAAGCGCGTTATCACTCAGAGGTCTCTAAGCGCTGTCAGAGGGCGACCCTAAACTAGGTGGAGTGGGAGGGTGGTTGCTTAAATAGTGCCCCGAGCCTCTAAGAAAAGCATGGACTTCAGCTTCTTCCTAAAGGGAAGGAGATTTGCTTACTAGCGTAGGTTTACCGGGAGGCTATTCCAAACCTGAGGGATTGATGTTGAGTAGGCTCTACCTCCCATGGAAGATTGATTGAAATGAGGGCAGACTAGTAGACTGGCCTTTGCTGACCGAAGCGCCCGCTGGGGACATAGGTGGCTAGGCAGTCCTTGATGTATCTTGGGGCTTGGCTGTACATGTGTGATGCAGAGACCTTTGAACTTACTTCTCTGCCTGACCCGGAGCCAATGTAGGTTGCGTAGTAGAGATGTGGCATGTGCTCGTCTCGGCTTTTTAAAAATTTGTCTGGCCGCGTCATTAATGACAACCTGTAATCTGGCCAACAATTGTTGCAGGAGGCCAGAGTACAAGGAGTTGCTATCGTCCAGACGCGACAGTATCATTACTGAGACCGCCTGTCTGAGTGTGGCAAAGGTGAGGAATGGGGATCAAGACACTGTTCCACTGTTGGGACCTAGAGTTGGTTGCACCTGGTCGAAGGGAGTACCTTCATCTCCACTCTCAGATGCAGTTCTAACATTGTCCATTCTGGGATCAAGACACCATTCCACTGTTCGTACCTGTTGCACTACTGTGTTAGTAGTATACAGGGCACTCCACGGTGCTGGGCCTCAGGCTGGGCGCTGTGTGCCTGTGTTGCGGTAGCCAGCATTGATCTCAAGAGCCTTCTGAGCTCGCAGACCTCGGCCAAGGACCTTCCGCCGGCACGTGGTGGGCCCTCTTTCACATACGGCGCTGTCGAAAGGTGAATTGTGGGGCATATGTGCGTCGCAGCGGCCATGACAGTTTCGGAGTACCAGCAGGCTGACAGCATCATTCACGCAGCCACCTTCGCTCACAGCATCAGCCTTGTGGCGGTGTAAGCTGCGCAGACATGGCAGACACATTCATCATTCCGGAAGAGAATCACACCCAGAGAAACGTGCCTTTTAATTTAAACCCCTACGCTAGCCTTGGTACGCCGAGCCAGCCCACTAAGCTAAAGATTTGAAGGGGAGGGGGCACGTACGCGCTGTGTTTTCGTAATCTTCCCTACTGACTGTCCTATCATGGTTGCGTCCACTGTCCACTTTACTCAATAAACCATCAGTGTATGTTGACATGTACATGTCTGTACTCTGCATACTCAAGTCTGTCCGGCACATCCCGTCAAGACTTTGAATTGTATACTTCTATAATCGAGAATCACTTGCAACCTTCGCACATACTTTGCTCCCATCTCTCCCCACATTCTGCATTGTGTGGCAGAGGTTCCATGTCATTTTTGGTTTGTATACATGGCTAGCAACAGTTCTCACAGTACGTAGTGTTGTTGTGTCTGCTAGATGTACATGTTGTTTGTCATGTTGTATGTGATTATATAAGGTAGCACATTTATTTACATTTTGGCTGCTAACGCAAATGAGCTGACTAGGGACCTCTCAGCGCTGCATTTGATGCAAATTATTTTACAAGCCACCCATGTGAAAGGTCACCTATTAGATCAGGTTTTCTCAAGCCTAGAGGACCTCAATGGATCTGACCCTATCCCTCTCCCTTGGACTGATCATTTCCTGATCAACCTCTCCTGGCACCATCAACACATTAATCATTCCCTTCAACCCACCTGGACCTTTGGCCGTCCTTGATCTAAACTTCCCTTAGAGAAATGGATTCAAGCCCTTGAAAGAACCAAACCCAAAGCTAACCCCTGCCCAATAATTGCAAATGAAGATTTTTCTAACTGGATAGAGCAATCGTTGGACTCTGTCCTTCCTAAAATCAGAATAAAAAAGGCTGAAAGGTCTCACAACGCCCCTTGGTTCACCCCTGAGTTGCGTGCAGTCAAACAGCATTGCAAAATCAAGGAAGGACAATGGAGAAAAGAATTCCTCCCCGCAAAAAAAACTGCATACAGAGCGGCTATCCAAACATATAAATCTGAAATAAAAAAAGCCCAAACATCCTACTACGAAGAAAAGATTCTTTCGGCCCAGAACTCGCCCAGGGAAACTTTCTCCATTATTTAAAAATTACTCAAATCACCCGTCCCTCGTGATGTCCCAGATCCCTCCGGCCAACGGAGCAATAAATTAGCATACTTCTTTAACCACAAGGTACAAGATATCCTCGAATCTCTACCACAGATGAATGAACCTCTGGAAAAAAAGATCGATTCAGACCCATGCACCACCAAACCCTTTCCCCCTATGCTCGCGGAAACTCTGCTCACTTTGCTGTCCACCGTTAAAAGCGGATCACCAAGGGACCCAGCTCCACTCAACATTTTGAAAAAAGCAGTAGCCACCTTAGCCCCCAACATACTGAACCTGATTACCACTTCATTAAATACAGGACTGGTCCACCCAAGCTGGAAAAAGGCCATGGTCAAGGCTTTGCTTAAGAAACCCAACCTAGATCCAGCTGAACTAGGAAACTACCGCCCAATATCTCTTCTTCCAGGAATTAGTAAAGTGACAGAAAAGTTTGTCAACCAGACCCTTTCAGGTTTTCTTGAAACACACAATCTGCTCCACTCCTCCCAGACAGAGTTCCAGCCTCGTCAGAGCAAGGAAACGGCCCTGCTGGCAGTAGTAGAGGAAAGCAGAAAAATCCTCGACCCAGGGGGTTCCACTGCCATTAATCTCCTCGACCTAAGCGCAGCGTTCGACACAGTGAACCACGTGACCCTAATTAACCGTCTGAGGAACATAAGAGTCACAGGCACCGTGCATCAATGGCTGCGCTCCTTCTTAGACGGAAGAACCTTTCACGTCTTTGAGGAGAAAGTTATATCTGAACTGGCCAACTTAACAAGTGGGGTCCCTCAGGGGTCCTCTCTCAGCCCGACCCTTTTTAACATTTATATGGCTCCCCTGGCAGCCATAGTAGCCCCCTCTGGAATCCAGATAGTGACGTATGCGGACAACACACAACTGGTAGTGGCACTCAATCAGGCAGAACATAACACCAACAGTCTCCATAGCTGCCTAGAAGACATTTCCAAATGGATGGATAGTTCCCAGCTCAAGCACAACGGTGGGAAAACCGAGATTATGGTCTTGGTAACCACAGCAGCTTCCACCCTAACTTAATGTGGCCTTTAAGCATGGGATCACCCCTACCCCCAAGACCGAAATCAAAAGTCAGGGCATCTGGTTGGACCAGGATTGGAATTTCAGAACACAGGCCAGGAAGACAACAGCTACTTGTTTCGGACTGCTCAGAATGTCCCGGAAAGTCCTTCCTCTTCTCCCCATCCCAGCCAAAAAGGTACTAATAAAATCCCTAATACTCTCTAGGCTTGACTATGGGAATGCATTATACCTAGGCTCCCCCTCCTCTGTAATTGCCAAACTCCAGTTAGCCCAGAACAGTGCAGCCAAACTCCTGACGGGCACTTCCAACAGACAATCAGCCAAACCGGCAATTCGTTCCCTTCAGTGACTCCCCGTGCATGAACGCATCAAATTTAAATCGTTCTCATTTCCCATAAAACACGGTCAGGAACAGGCCCCGCCATTAACTCAGCTCTGATCCTTCCTTATAAAGCTAACAGAAAACTTCGGTCAGATGATCTGCGTCTGGCCGAGGTACCTAGAATAAGAAGAGCCAGAAGTGGCGGACGACTGTTCTCCTACAATGCCTTCAAACTCTAGAATTCCTTGCTACTTCATCTACGTCTGATCTCCAATCACCATTCCTTCAGAAAACAACTTAAGACCCTGCTTTCTCCTAGTCAGCCTCCGACCATGTTGGTCCACAGCGTTGGAACACTTCCGGGTAGCCATGCGCTTTATAAATGCCCTTTCATTTCATTCACGAGCAGTGGTTTCTCCCATTTACATATCACAGTCTTAAAAGAGGATGTAGAAGTTTTTCTCACAGGTGAAAAGTGCGACCACAATGGCAGTCATTCATTACTTTGCAAGAATGTAGAACTGCACCATGCTTCTAAGCTTACAGACCCCAATCTTGCGTGCTTTCCTAAAAGCATGCCAACTCCCACAATCAGACCAACATTCACACAGCTTTCTAACGGCATTTATCTGCTTCTAAATAACATGGACTGCTACAGAATGTGAGCTGGCATACCGTATGTCCTTACTGTTTCAAACTGAGTAACTTCCTGTGGCAATGTCTATTCCCACCCACACAAAGTAACTCCCAAAGTTCAACTAGCACTTCAACACCTACTTTGAAAACATATTTCATTAAAATGAGCAAACTAAAAGCGCTTTTGTTTCAAACAGAAGTGTCCCTCACTTCTGCAAAATAAATTTATCGACTGCAGATACCACAAACTTCTAGTAAAATACAGCCCCTTTCAAATACAAACCTCCCATTACACTTTGTGAATTGTTACACAATTTTCAACACATCTGACACTCAAGCTCTGGCACACTTTTTTAACACTGTCACCTCCGGCCTTGTCACAGACTTTCAAACTGTTTTTGGTATAACACCGGACTTCATTCATTCGATCATCTCTGGAAGAACAGGCACAGTGCCCATAATTCTCGCTCTCTTTGCGGCCATCCTACTGCTATTTTTGCTTGTAGAAAATGGTTGCGCTCCCTGTGGTAACAAGCATGTCCGACAGAATACGCCTCTACGCGAAGCTACATCAATACCGTGAAAAATTGGAAAAGCTTTTCAGCTGCCTGCCTCTATCTATTATCGGAGCCAGCTACAACATGACATTTATTTACACATATCCAATCTGCGTGCAACCATCTATTTATTGCAAAACGTTCCCATTCGACTGGCAAATGGATCTATGCCTTGCCAACATCCCAACAATCGCTCCCGATATCCAGCAGGTAATGGAGTATCTTGAAAACCATGAACTTGATTGTTCGGGCAGTGGAGTAATGGCGGATGCAACGCAAAAATGTATTGTGGTGGAATGGGATTTCTGCGCAGCCGCAAAAGATCTCCTGCAACGTGCAACCTTTGACAACATCTCAGATTGCCTGCCAATTCAAATTGCCACTCCAACATTCAAGGAACATTACTGACCCTTAGAGGATATGAATTGGATTGCTTCGCTTTTCACACACGATGGCAACAATCGCCTCTTGGAACATTACGCATCTCAAGCCTCTGAAGAACATCCGGACTGCAATCTCCAAGACTTGTAAGAAATTCACGTTATTCTTGGATTGATTTCTTCCAGCTTTTTTTACTTTTTCCCATAACATTTTTCAATACACTTCAATTGAACTGTTTTCATATAATAACTTTCTGAGTATGCTCCGGAATTTGAACTCTGTTTTCATTAATGCCCCTTACGTCTGCAGCCTAACCAGGTATGGGTGATGTATGACCTATGTAAATACGCTATTTACTTGCTAAATTAGCCTAAACCCGACATCCATTTTGAAATCATGTCTGTTCTTTGTGCACAGATCTCTCTGCCTGCCTGTTATCCACGATGCACTTTCACACAAATTAGCTCATCCTCGGCCTCTGCTCACGAGCTGGCGATCAAGATTAAAAAACACGACATTGTTCAGGAACTGGTTGGCACAGTGTGGTAATCGTATCCTACCTTTATTTTCATTATAGAATTTAGTCATTCATGTCTAATAGCTATTGTTTAAGTCACATGGAACTGTAACATGTAATGTGGAATTCACTGTTGCATGAGCTTAGGTTTGAATACAGCAGAAGAGGTTGAAGTTTGCCTCAACTCGATGCCTTAGCTCTTGCACAAGAATGTTTTTTTGAAAGGGCTGAAGACAATAATGTATGGCTTGATGAGAAGGGTACCGAATGTGCTTCTGAGAAGCGCAATGTTTGTGTTCCTCCTCAAAGTTCCGATGTGGGTAGAACTATTACCAATTCTGACACGCACCATATTAAATCCACTGTAGAAGAGATTGCTGACTGTTCTACTGTTGATCATTTTGTGTTTCAAAAAAGGAGTACCAGGGTTCCTAAGAAGTTTGATGATTAGATTTTGCAATATATATTTTTTTTTCTTAAAGGATACATGTGTTAATCGTATCCTACCTTTATTTTCATTATAGAATTTAGAGTCATTTATGTCTAATACATATTGTTTATGTCACATGGAACTGTAACTTGTAATGTGGAATTCACTGATGCAGGAGCTTACGTTTGAATACAGCAGAAGCGGTTGGAGTTTGCCTCAGCTGCATGCCTTAGCTCTTACATTGGTGGGTCCATTTATGGCACTTAAATAAAGGCACTTTTTATATAATTTGCAGTCTCCATCGCTTTATTACACACAGCCACTTTCTTAGACACACCTGAGTTCACAATTTGTTTTCTGTGGCATTGCATCATTCTGCATGATATTCTTCACAATTATTTCTTTATTCCTGCTTGCTAAAACACTGCATTTGAGTCTTCAGACCGGTAGGGGTAAGTAGTATGCTTCCTGATTCCTGTATCGTATAAACGCATACTAACACTACTTACACAGGTATGCTACAGCAGCCAGTATCCTACAGCACACACAGCACATCACTTTACAGCAATCAGCTCACGGCTTAGGTCACGGTTTCATCCCAGGGTCTTCAAACCGGTAGGAGTGAGTAGTTTGCTTCCCACTCCCTCCATAGTCTAAACCCATACTAACACCACATGCACAGCTATGCTACAGCGGTCAGTATGCTACAGAGCTCAGAGCACATCAGTTTACAGCACTCAGCTCACGGTTTAGGCGCACATTTTTATCCCCAAGTGTACCAGCACCTCACCCCAGCACCATCTCACTCTGGCAAAACAGCACTTTCACACCGGTAGGGGTGAATACTTCGCTTCACACTCCCTGTATAGCACACCCTAACTGCCCCACAGAGCTCACAGCACTCCAACCCTCCTCTTTCCTACTTTTTTTGCCCTTTTTTCCCGTTACTCGCTTCAACAGAATCACAAAATAGCTGACAACAATTCCTAGTTGCATCCGTTCGCAGCCAATAACCAGCAAGCTTGTGCTCATAACGCCTCAGCCAATCAGATAGCAGAATTCCCAAATATCGATATCTGCAAATTTTGATATTTCTCCTAAACTACTGAACGGATTTACACCAAATAAACAAAAGCATGCTTTCTAGACCAAGACCCTTCTCCCTGCCAAATTTGGGGTAATTCCGATCACCCGTTCGACCTATAGCCTTGTCTAAAGTTTCCTTTGGAAATTGCATGGAGAAAACACGTTTTGGGACCCCCCTTTTTTCTCTACTCCCCTTGATGAATCACCCCCAAACATTCACCGTAGGCGCTGATATGGACAAAGAATTAGTTTGGATAATTTCATGAAGATTCATCAAACGACGCCAAAGTTATAAGCAAAACAAAAAATGTTCTTCCCATGGAAACTTGGTCTTAACTATAACTACCTACTGGTGACCGCCTGTAGGTAATATGTATATGTATTACCTACTGGCGATCGCCAGTAGGTAGTTATAGTTAGGACCTAGTTTCCGCAACATTCTATTTGGAATAACTTTTGCGCTGGTGGACGAATCTGTGCGAATTTCTCCAAGAAAATGGCCTGCTTGGCTCCACTCCTTCCCTAAAAGTTTGGGGGTGATTCGTCAAGTGGGGATTGAGAAAAAAGGGGGGTCCCAAAACATGTTTTCCCCATGCAATTTTCCATAGGGACATTTAGCCAGGGCTACAGCCCGAACGCCTGAACGGAATTACACCAAATTTGGCAGAGAGGTAGAGTTCGGTTTGCAGATTGTGCTTTTTTTAAATGGTGTAAATCCGTTTAGTAGTTCCTGAGAAAATCACAAGGAAAATCATAACGATATCTAGAGACAAAGTACTGCACGGGTACGGAGATCCGTTCGATTACGAGCACGAGCTGCATGCTGATTGGATGTCAACTGTCTGTCAACACTCGAAACCAGGAAGTGTTGGCGGCCATCTTGTGCCTCGGTAGAACCGAGTCAGAAGAAAACAGTAAAACAAAGTTGAAAAATAAGGAAAGGGGGCAGGGTAGAAACATCCTGACTTTGTAGGCCTGTTCAGGGGGTCCTACATGGATCTTTAGGTCTCAATTTTTTATTTTTATTTTTAAAAATAAGAAATCGCATTGTACGTGTATTGTACGCGTACGCGGCAGAAAAGGAAAAAAAACTAGAAGTCCGTTTAATTCTTAATTAGCCCCCGAGGGGGCCAAAGTCCGGGGGGCTATTTTTTTCCATGATGGGGGCTTGTAAGGTCCTCGGAGCCCTGGGAACGCCACCCTCCGGGGTTTTATTTTGAAGTATGCGGGGGGCTCACAGCCCCACTTTGTAGCCCCTGGGACTGCCACTCCCCCAAGCTTCTCCAGGGGCCTCGTACTGCCATCGTCCTGTGTAGGCTTCTACCAGCTGCCCACACAGTTTCATCGACCGGACAATGAGTTCTACAGCGTTGCGTCCATTGCAGTGTCTTTAGCCTTTTTGTTGACCTACCAGTTTGTGTTCAAGATTACCGTCTTATTTGTGTAGATTTCCTTTGTGTATGTTTTGTGCATTTTCTTTTGTATCAGAGTTTGTTTATTCAGTGCTTGATCCAGAGTTCTGAACATAGCAGTACATCTGTAGACATGTAGTTTACTCCTTTCCTTTCTCTCCCTCCACCCTAATTGACAACGTAATGGGGGGAGTGAAAGTAAGGCACTGCTGTCGTCACTGTTTTAAGTTTAAAACATAGTAGGTAGGACATGGCTTAAGAAACCCATCCTCCACCACTCTTGGACCCTCCTGGTTCTTGTTGTCACTTCGTTTGCTATGTCTTAAGTATTTAATCTTTGCACTTGACCGTGGTCCTTCTACAGTGTATTCTCATCATAGTCCAAGCACATACAATCCATTATTTTATCTGTTCTTGGCCATTCTGTGCGGTGTTATCGTCAACACTTATTGCACATTATAGAATTCCTTGAGTGTACCCGCTTTTAAAACGTCTCCACTGGGTATTGTACATGGAGATTTTGGACCACCCTTTTTATCCATTCTTGCATCTTGAGATGTAATTTCTTTCCTGTGGTCTTCACCTCTTACTTTACCCTTTTAAATATTCAAATGTTCTCGGAAAGATATTACTAATCCTTATCATCGAAAAAGTAACAAGTTTCTAAAATCATTTTATATGCGAGTTTGTATGTTATCCTAATACCCAACATTCCAATGAGATGCGTTGTACCATTATGTAATGTGCTTTAGTTGCAGTGTTGTATCTTGTTTTGGTTTGTATGTGATTACAATGAAAGGTAACATATTCTTGTATATGCTAGGTAAAGCACTTGACACAATGCATAGTGACACTGTATTTATTGTATTTATTTTTCAAATGTTTTCAAAATAATATACACTCAAGTACAAAATATGCTGATATTACAGTCAGGATAGAATGAAGTGTTTATGTTTTTCTAGAAGGACCTACAAAAAAAGAAAAATAGTATGGAAAATCAACAAAACAAGTTGGAAGACGGTTTCAAAATTAATAACAGTGTCATAGAAGAGCTGAACATACTTTTTGTAAGTAGCTGCAATGAAGACGAAGAAATAAATGCTGCAGATATCAGTTGTAATTTTTTAGACGAAATCTTGAATGCTGATTTTATGGAAGCATTAGATGACATCGAGTATGATTATATGACTTTTGAAATTGATAAGTAGGAAAATGAAATACATGATGACATTATTTGCAAAGTTCTATTAAATTATGAGATGTTACAAGAATACATTTAATATTATAAAATAATAATGGTTTGAGACACACTTCTTGAGGAATTGGAATTATTCAGCTAGTACTGAAGTACTCATGTTGCAAAGGGGGCCTTAAGGCATGGACTGCTTCAAACCCCTATAGACTATGTATGCACTCTTCCATGCACAGCCAAACTTGTGTTTTATACCTTCAATACTCCGGTCTGTATCCTTACAGTTCCAGCAAACACTATCACATTTCTGTTTTAATATTGTAGTGAGCCACACAGTACAATGTATCACATTTATTTTCTGTTACCAACTCAAACACTGATATTACAGTAAAGAATTATTTATAATATATCCCAAAAAGTTTTATGAAAGCAGTTGAAACACTGATATTATAGCAAACAAGTTTTAAAAATAGTTTCAAGGTGTCATAAAATGTTTTATGCGAGTACTACAAAACTCGATATTACAATAATGAAGTTGTGAAAATAGTTGCAGTGTAGCTTAAGATATTGAACGTGAGGAGGAAAAAAACACTGTAACAACATACAACAGTAAAGAAGTTGTGAAAATAGTTTCAATATATCACAATATGTCATTTCACTTCACTGAGAACATGTTTCTTTTCTATTGAAAGATTTTATATCTTAACAATAGAAAATGTCACTTACACAGTAAGCATTTCTTTTAGGCATGTAGTGCTGTAGATTTAGATGCTTTTCATAGTCCTGCCATGTCATGTTGTGTTTGGCCAAGGTACTAAGCTATAATAAAAAGGCTCAATAAAGGGCCTTGACTTTGAATCAGAATGTGAAATTCAAGAATATTTGATAACCCCAGTTAAAAAAAGCAGGAAGTAGGTGTGTGTATGTGTAGATGATGTGTTGATTGAGTGGAAGATAAATAATGTAAAAAATAAGAAAGGCTACAAGTGTGCAAATTACCCACTGCCTTCGGCCGGGGTAGTAGCTACAACAAAATGGCTCGATAAAGGGTCTTGACTTTGAATCAGAATATGAAATTTAAGAATAATTGATAACCCCAGCTAAGAAAGGCAGCAAGTGTGCAAATTTCTTGCTGCCTTTGGCCGGGGTAGTTGTTACAACAAAAAGGTTCGATAAACGGCCTGCACTTTGAATAGGAATATGAAATTTAACAATAGTTGATAACCCCTGCAAAGAAAGGCAGTAAGTGCGCAAATTTCCCACTGCCTTCTGCCGGGGTAGTATCTACATGAAAAAACTCGATAAAGGGCTTTGACTTTGAATCAGAATATGAAATTGAAGAATAATTGATAACCCCAGCCAAAAAATGCAGCAAGTAAGTGTGTGTATGTGTGGATGATGTGTTCATTGAATGGAAGATGAATAAGGTAAAAAGTAGGAAAGGCTGCAGACGTGCAAAGTAAGCACTGCCTTATTAGGGAAGTAGATCTTTGGATACCCAACTCATTACACAGACTGTGCTCTCAAGAAAGGATGCAAGTGTGGAAATTACCCACTGCCATTCATGGGAAGTAGCTACCAAGAAAGTTGAATAAAGAGCCTGCATTTTGAATTTGAATTACTTGAAGAATAATTGATAACCCCAGCAAAGAAAGGCATCAAGTGTGCAAATTTTCCACTGCCTTTGGAAGGGGTAGTTCTTATAACACAAAAGCTTGACGAATGTCTAATGACAAATGTTGAGGACAGCGATGCTCCTGTTTCTTGTTTTTGATGAGGTTGATAGACTGTTTCACGTAACATAAAAAGTTCATCGCAATAAATGCATAGAAATTTAAGTTTACCAACATCAAGATTAATATGTGAGTATGGACTGCTTGCTGAAGATGCTGTTGCAGCAGTTGATGTGCTTGGTGCAGCAGGAAGTGGGTTGCCCTTCAATCTTTGTGTTGCAGCTCAAGCAAAGGTCTTGGGGTGCAAGTTCTTCATGTGTCGCACTATATTTGCTGTGCTAAAGAAGTATTTTTTGGATGGATCACCCTTTCAAAGATTTGTTTGGCAAATTTGAAAGAGTATTAACCTTTGGCTGGGGTAGTAGCTTTGACAAAAAGGCTCGATAAAGGGCCTTGACTTTGAATCAGAATATGAAATTGAAGAATAATTGATAACCCTAGCCAAAAATGGCAGCTAGTAAGTGTGTGTATGTGTGGATGATGTGTTCATTGAATGGAAGATGAATAAGGTAAAAAGTTCGAAAGACTGCAGACATGCAAAGTAACCACTGCCTTATCAGGGAAGGAGATCTTTGGATACCCAGCTCATTACACAGACTGTGCATTGCAAGAAAGGATGCAAGTGTGGAAATTACCCACTGCCATTTACGGGAAGTAGTTACCAAGCAGGCTGCATTTTGAATTAGAATTACTTGAAGAATAATTGATAACCCCAGCCAAGAAAGGCAGCAAGGGTGCAAATTTCCTACTGCCTTCGGCCGGGGTAGTAGCTACAACAAAAAGGCTCGATAAATGGCCTGCACTTTGAATACGATATGAAATAGAAGAATAATTGTTAACCCCAGCCAAAAAAGGCAGCAAGTGTGCAAATTTCCCACTGCGTTTGGCCGGGATAGTAGCTAGAAGAAAAAGACTCGATAAAGGGCCTGCACTTTGAATAGGAATATGAAATTGAACAATAGTTCATAACTCCTACGAAGAAACGCAGCAAATTCGCAAATTTCCCACTGCCTTCTGGCAGGGTAGTAACTACATGAAAAAGGCTCGATAAAGGGCCATGATTTTGAATCAGAATATGAAATTCAAGAATTGATAAACCCAACCAAGAAAGCAGCAAGTGTGCAAATTTCTCACTGCCTTCGGCCGGGGTAGTAGCTACAAGAAAAAGGCTCAATGAAGGGCCTGCACTTTGAATAGGAATATGAAATTGAACAATAGTTCATAACTCCTACGAAGAAACGCAGCAAGTTCGCAAATTTCCCACTGCCTTCTGGCAGGGTAGTATCTACATGAAAAAGGCTCGATAAAGGGCCATGATTTTGAATCAGAATATGAAATTCAAGAGTAATTGATAACCCCAGCCAAGAAAGGCAGCAAGTGTGCACATTTTCTACTGCCTTCGGCCGTGGTAGTAGCTACAACAAAAAGGCTCGATAAAGGGCCTCCACTTTGAATACAGATATGAAATAGAAAAATAGTTGATTACCATAGCCAAGAAAGGCAGCAAGTAGGTGTGTGTACGTGTAGATGATGTGTTGATTGAGTGGAAGATGAATAATGTAAAAAATAAGTAAGGCTGCAAGTGTGCAAATTACCCACTGCCATTCACGGGTAGTAGTTACCAAGAAGGCTCAATAAAAGGCCTGTACTTTGAATTAGAATAACGAGCAGAAGATTTGATAACCATACACCATACTGGCTCTTTTTTAATATTGATAGACTTTTATTAAGCTTTTTGTTATACATGAACGTCAGGAAGTGAGCACATTGCCCACTGTCATTCCCAAGTAATAGTTACCAAGAAGGCTCAATAAAGGGCCTGCACTTTGAATTTGTATTACAAGAAGAATTGATAACCCCAGCCAAGAAAGGCAGCAAGTGTGCAATTTTTTACTGCCTTTGGCTGGGGTAGTTGTTACAATAAAAAGGCTCGATATAGGGCCTGCACTTTGAATACGAATATGAAATAGAATAGTTGATAACCATAGCCAAGAAAGGCAGCAAGTAGGTGTGTGTATGTATAGATGATGTGTTCATTGAATGGAAGATGAATAAGGTAAAAAGTAAGAAAGGCTGCAGATGCGCAAAATAACTACTGCCTTATCAAGGAAGTAGATCTTTGGATACCCAGCTCATTACACAGACTGTGCTTCGCAAGAAAGGATGCAAGTGCGGAAATAACCCGCTGCTATTAACGGGAAGTAGTTACTAAGAAGGCTGAATAAAGGGCCTGCCTTTTAAATTTGAATTACTTGAAGAATAATTGATAACCCCAGCCAAGAAAGGCAGCAAGTGTGCAAATTTTTCACTGCCTTCGGACGGGGTAGTTGTTCCAACAAAAAGGTTCGATAAACGGCCTGCACTTTGAATAGGAATATGAAATTGAACAATAGTTGATAACCCCTGCGAAGAAAGGCAGCAAGTGCGCAAATTTCCCACTGCCTTCTGCCGGGGTAGTATCTACATGAAAAAAGCTCGATAAAGGGCTTTGACTTTGAATCAGAATATGAAATTGAAGAATAATTGATAACCCCAGCCAAAAAAGCAGCAAGTAAGTGTGTGTATGTGTGGATGATGTGTTCATTGAATGGAAGATGAATAAGGTAAAAAGTAAGAAAGGCTGCAGACGTGCAAAGTAAGCACTACCTTATTAGGGAAATAGATCTTTGGATACCCAGCTCGTTACACAGACTGTGCTTCACAAGAAAGGATGCAAGTGTGGAAATTACCCACTGCCATTCACAGGAAGTAGTTACCAAGAAAGTTGAATAAAGGACCTGCACTTTGAATTTGAATTACTTGAAGAATAATTGATAACCCCAGCCAAGGAAGGCAACAAGTGTGCACATTTCCCACTGCCTTCGGACGGGGTAGTTCTTACAAAAAAAAGCTTGATAAATGTCTAATGACTAATGTTGAGGACAGCGATGCTCCTGTTTCTTGTTTTTGATGAGGTTGATAGACTGTTGCACGTAACACAAAAGTTCATCGCCATAAAGGCATAGAAATTTAGGTTTACCAAAATCAAGATTAATATGTGAGTATGGACTGCTTGCTGAAGATGCTGTTGCAGCAGTTGATGTGCTTGGTGCAGCAGGAAGTGGGTTGTCCTTCAATCTTTGTGTTGCAGCTCAAGCAAAGTTGTTGGGGTGCAAGTTCTTCACGTGTCTATATTTGCTGTGCTAAAACAGTATTTTTTGGATGCATCACCTTTTGAAAGAGTTGTTTGGCAATCTTTAAAGATTACTTTTGGAGTATTAACCTTCGTCTGGGGTAGTAGCTATGACAAAAAGGCTCGATAAAGGGCCTTGACTTTGAATCAGAATATGAAATTGAATAATAATTGATAACCCCAGCCAAAAAAGAAGCAAGTAAGTGTGTGTATGTGTGGATGATGTGTTCATTGAATGGAAGATGAAAAAGGTAAAAAGTTAGAAAGGCTGCAGACATGCAAAGTAACCACTGCCTAATCAAGGAAGTAGATCGTTGGATACCCAGCTCATTACACAGACTGTGCGTCGCAAGAAAAGAAAGGATGCAAGTGTGGAAATTACCCACTGCCATTCAAGGGAAGTAGTTATCAAGAAGGCTGAATAAAGGGCCTGCATTTTGAATTTGAATTTTTTGAGGAATAATTGATAACCCTAGCCAAGAAAGGCAGCAAGTGTGCAATTTTTTACTGCCTTCGGCTGGGGTAGTTGTTACAACAACAAGCATTGGAAATGCAATAGGTCTCGCATTAGAAAAGTTGGAGCTATTGGTCTAGTAAATGTAATAATTTTGTAAGTTATGTTTATATTTTTATAATAGCAAATGTATTAATTTTGTTATTGTAAATGCCAATATTTATAGAATTCGCAAATGTGACACCTATAGTATTATTTAACATCTTTTTGTGACATTTGTATAAAGCTTGACTCAATCAACTGTACATTCCACGATGGCCATTTTGTGAAGGCTAGTCATTGTTGCAAGGTGTTTGGAAATTGTGGCGCAGTGTTGTGACCATCCGTTACACTGTCAAATAGCCATATCAAGTGCAGTGCTAAAACTGTGATTGACAACCTAATAAAGGGCAACGTTGGCATTTTAAGAATGCTCAAGGAATGGATATTTACAATCCGACATCTGCTGATGGTGGTGTCAATTGACTCAATGGCGGACTGAACAGTGAGGAACTAAGAAGAAGCAGAATTACTTTGTGCAGTCCTAATTCTCGTAGTGTCACTGTTGCGGGAAGCGGCTTGGAATGATTGGTAGGGGAGGGAAGGTAATATTAGAAACGACGTGGCGGTGGTTTTAAAAAAAACAAAAAATGCAGGAATTTGCGGGAAAAATTACGAAGCCCGGTGATGGCCATAGAATGTAATGCGGCCATGCACAGTAAGTGTGATACAAATGAAGAGTTAAGTTATTACATTTACTGTGTAATCTCGGGGAAAACCAATTAAAACATTGGAGCTTCGCAAGCCTGATTCGGAAGCCTGCAATTACAAGGGGGCCCGGTTAGGGTGGAGAGTAGGCGCATTCTGAGTAAGGAACCCATGGGATTAGGAACTCTTACCGGGGTGCCGAAAAGGAATGAAAAAGCCGGGGGTCTGCAAGGGTTTGTGATTAATCCCTTTACAAGGAAGGTTGGGCGTTTTGGAGATTGTTGCCGCTTCCGTTATGCGGTGATGACGGCAAACCTAAGAATCAACAGTAAGGTCTAATTAATTAAGGGCTTAGACGCAATTACATGGCCAAGGAGCTGCCAAAACGGGTGTCAGTTTACTCACTGAGTCAATGCTCAAGCAACTTCCATTAGTGACTGCTACAGCCGAATGTGGGTCTGAGAGTGAGTCATAGACGGCAAACCGGATAATGAAGCCGCGGCACTCAGCACGTGATGTGGTGAAAAGGGGAGGGGGGAAGAGGGACGACGGCGGCCATCTTGTAAGGGAGCTAAATGCCAGAACAATGAGCAAGGTGTACTGTATAGTGCTACAAAAATAAAAAATAAAGTAGATTGCGAAGGCGAACAGCAACTTAACGCAAAGAAAGAAGGTGCAGTGAAAAAGGGAAGGAGATGTTATGTAGTCAAGACATTCAGAACATGGTATACAATGTAAAACGGAGCTGTGGTTGTTATAAAAAATAGTGCATGGACGTTTAAAGTTTAGGGGAGGCACTAAGGTGAAAATGAAACCAGGGAAATTAATGAGGTGACATGATTAACAAGCTCTTGGCATTGCTGGGGGGAAGGGGAGAGGAGAAACGCGAGACACGGCCTGGCGGCCGTGAAAGTGAAAGTACGGCCGTCCGGCCGTGAATAATTAGGGGAGGAGAAATGCCTGAGGCAGAGCGCACAGCTTCCGATGCCCGAGGGAGGGAGGCTGGTGGCTTTGAAGTGCACGCGTTTTTTTCACGGGCAATGCATGCAATCGCCGATGGTTAAGCTCTGGTTAAGCCCCAATATCTCTCGCAAGCTCAATGCGCAAGCGCATTGACAGGCTCGACCTAAAAAGGCTCGATAAAGGGCCTGCAGTTTGAATACGAATATGAAATAGAATAGTTGATAACCACAGCCAAGAAGGCAGCAAGTAGGTGTGTGTATGTGTAGGTGATGTGTTCATTGGATGGAAGAAGAATAAGGTAAAAAGTTAGAGAGACTGCCGACGGGCAAAGTAACCACTGTCTTATCAGGGAAGTAGATCTTAGGATACCCAGCTCATTACACAGACTGTGCTACACAAGAAAGGATGCAACTGTGCAAATTTCCCACTGCGTTCAGCCGGGGTAGTTGTTACAACAAAAAGGCTCGATAAAGGGCCTGCACTTTGAATACAGATATGAAATAGAAGAATAGTTGTTAACTATAGCCAAGAAAGGCTGCAAGTAGGTGTGTGTATGTGTAGATGTGTTGATTGAGTGGAAGATGAATAATGTAAGTAATAAGAAAGGCTGCAAGTGTGGAAATTACCTACTGCCATTCACGAGTAATAGTTACCAAGAACGCTCAATAATGGGCCTGCACTTTGAATTTGTATTACAAGAAGAAGAATTGATAACCTCAGCCAAGAAATGGAGCAAGTGTGCAAATTTCCCACTGGCTTCGGCCGGGGTAGTTGATACAAAAAAACGGATAGATAAATGTTTAAAGACTAATGTGGAGGATAGCAATGCTCTTGTTCCCTGTTTTTAATTACATTAGGGCTTGCATAATACAGAAACACTTTGTACTTAGTGGCATCTAATTCTATTTTATGAAGAACGGTTGAATTCTACATCCACCTCTAGGACTAGTGGGAGGGTAGCATTTCAAAGTGTTTGATAGGTTACACTACATGTTTCCATGCAGCTAAAGAAAACTTAGCTTGGTTATGCATGGGCATCCTCTCACACAAAACCCAGCACTCAGCATTCAGGATTGTAAAGGCTTACCATAGGAGTGACTGATGAGTTTATATATGTCAGTGACAAAAGAAAAGAAAAACAAGTACGCTTGTTTTACATTAGAGATATAGAGACCTGAAATACTATGCATGTAAATCCATGAAATCTTTTTTGAAGGCATGGAAGAAAGCAGTGAAAGGGTGTTTAGAAGCAATACTGTCCAGCATAAAAAGTGCATAATTGTTCTTTTTGTTGAGTCTAAACACACCTTTTGGATTATGACCATTGAATAGTGGTGTAACTATATCATATATTCTATTGTCAGATGTCTACCTTTGTGATAGTGGAATTACCACTACTTTTTAGACTACCATTGAACAATAATGTGTAGAGGAGCGGTATTGCTTGTTGACCTTCAAAGAGGAAGATTTAAATTTATATTTCAACAGCTAAACAAAATAATTGCTCAATTTCAAAAAGAAAATTAAGTAGGAATGTTAGAGGAAGTCTAGTCGAACTCTAACAGGATTGTGCAAATCGTGACAACTGAAAGAAGTGTGTCTCAACATTACTTTTTATAATAATCTGGACCCAACACTAGATTGCAGGAGTGTTCAAATATCTAATTAGACATCTTGCATGCGATCATATGTTACTTAAAAACATACATTTTGTACATATATAACCAGTAAAAGGTAAGTAGGATTTACATTTGATTTTATAAATTCAAGGTGGAGTCATCTGCTGCATTCGAAACATTGGGCCTGTTGGGAAGATAGTGAAAAGTAACTTGTTATTAACGTTGCATTGTTTAAAGGTCAATAGCTTTTTGAAATGAAAACTTTATATGTATTTACATGGTAAACATAGTGATCTCTCAACACTTAGTGGAAATGTGATAATGACTACATAACTTGGAAGGGTGCATAGCCAGCTTTCCAAAATGGTGGACGTAACTCTAAACAGAGCCTTGCAAATGCTTCAGTTATCTCAGTCATAGTAATAAACACCCTGTATCAGACAAATGTGTACTGGAGACTAATGCGTTCTAAAGACTCCAAAGACTTATATCACCTAATTTTGATATTCTGAATTTACACTCATTGAGGGTACTTACCATTAAGTTTTGCACGTATGTTGTTGAAGTATCTTGGTTGCGGACACCACAATACTTTTCAACAGACTCTAAATGTAAAAAAAGATGTACATTAGGACATCATAACAGCAATGCTAACAATTAAAAACTTAGTTTGCAATATATTATGCATGAGTCTAGGTGTTTTCAGATCCAGGATTAGAGACAGTTACCACTGTTGCAAACATATTCAAATGGCTTCACTACAAACACAATTGAAAATTCATAACTATAAGGACAACATTTTACTAAACTATGTTAAAAAGTAAGGATTTGTCTTTATCTATGAAAGATCTTGTATGAAAAAACAAAATAAAGAAGATTCCAAAGTTCAGGACAACACTAGAGTGTGAGACCTTATTTATCATTGAAATGTTAAAGTCAAACGTGTTGACTCCATTAGGTTTATTGCAATTTTCCGTCTATAATTCCCCAGAAATATTACATTAGTTAAAATTTGGGCAACTGGCTGCTGAGTTGGGTAGCATTCTGCAAACTGAAAACATAATAACAAATGTTTATGTTGAGCAAAAGTCGAACCTGAATGTTAAAGAAATCATAGGTTTCAGAGTAGAGAATTTCAGTACACACATTGATGGGAAATTATTACTTAAAGATAGGTAACTGTAATAGGAATGAAAATATACATACGTTTGGTGTTGAGAGACATATTTTTGAGAGGAAGGCATCGATTACTTGTAAAAATATATGAAAGCACAAGAGGTTCTAAAGAGGAACCAACATGTACATCATACGCTATTAGCCATAGTATACACAATTTACATGTAGCAGAACGTGGTGTACCTGGAACAGGCCCTGAAGATGGAACAGGTGCTGGTGAATTCTCACTGGTTATGTTTCCTGCAAATTAAGTTTGAAAAAGTAACATTTCTTAAAGAAGAAATTAGTTTAACAACCTACCACAAACGTTTCTCAAACACAAAAAGTTCAGAAATACCTTTCTTATATTAATGTAGTTTGAAAAATATGTTGTGTTCAGAAAGTTTAAGCGAGGGATATAGAGTACAGTCTATACAAATACAGAGGTAAGGCCTGTCAAATGGATGCAGTTTGAAAACATGACAGTTTAACAAAGGGCGTTCAGGCCCTGCAGTGACAGGCTTGATTTTTAGATTTAGAGTTTCTTGCGTGGGTGGCACATTTACTGCTGCAGGGCCAGTAGTAGAATTTACATGAGCAGCCTTGGTATACATAGTATACATAACTATCAAGACTAACATTTTAATCATGGACAAACAATTACCATTACACTTTCAAAAGGAAGTAATTGCACTTAAAGACTGATCATGAAGTGGTGAAGTGTCCAAAACATGTATTTTGGTGAAAGCATGTCATAAAAAGATGTACGATAGAGGGAAAAATGGTTAGGGAACCTAAGCCAAATAAAGTGCCCAAAGAACACCGTAGTGCCAAGGTAATAAATCCAACAATTATTATGAATTAAAACTATGCTAGTCTGAGGAGGCAAAACATTTGTAGGCCAGCTAGAGCACATAAAAAAAACCTATAGGTCACGTGAGGAAGCAAGAAATTTGAAAAGTCCGCGGAGGATTAAAAGGGAGCAAATATGATGATTAGGAGAGAGTACGTATGTTGAAACACAAAGGACGTGGCGTAGCACCAAAATGCAACATATATATTTATGAAAGCACAATATATAAGAAAACAAGCCTGGGAAGCAAAAAAAGCAAAACAGAGCTAGGAGGGCCACGTGACGCACAAAAAATACCATCAAACACGTAAAATGTTTTAGAAAGGCATAGGAGGGCCCCGTGACGCAGAAGGAATAGGATCATGCAAGTACGATCAATAAGAACAGAGGGCTGGGAACGCCACTTGAGGCAGTAATAAATATTAAAATCATGGGAGAATTAGGAGGGAGCAAATACGATGAACCACAAAGCATGTATCCCACAGAAATAAAGCAAAAAAGAGCTGGGAGGGCCACGTGACGCAAAAAAAAATACCATCAAGCACTCAAAATTTCTAAGAATAGACACAAAAACACGTGACACACTTAAAAAATACAGCATAGAAATTCATGCATGCATAAATTATTAAAGAAAGGCATATGAGGGCCCCATGACGCAGAAGGAATTAAATAATAGGATCATGCAAGTACAATCAAAAAGCATAGAGGCCAGGGAAGGCCAAGTAAGGTAGTAATAAATATTAAAAGTCATGGGACAATTAGGAGGGAGTAAAAACGATGAAGCACACAGCACGTACCCCACAACAAGAAAGCAAAGCAGAGCTGGGAGGGCCACGTGACGTACAAAAAAATACCATCAAGCACGTAAAATTTATAAGAACAGAGATGAAAGCACGTGACACACTTCAAAAATACGACACAGAAATTCATGCACGCATAATTGATTAAAGAAAGGCAAAGGAGTGACGCAGAAAGAAAGAAAATATTACGATCATTAAGAATAAAGGCCTGGGAAGGCCACGTGAGGTAGTAATAAATATCAAAAGTCATGGGAGAATTAGGAGGGAGCTAATACGATGAACCACAAAGCACGTAACCCACAAAAATAAAGCAAAACAGAGCTGGGAGGGCCACGTGACGCAGAAAAAAATACCATCAAGCACGTAACATTTTTAAGAACAGACACGAAAGCATGTGACACTTCAAAAATACGACCCAGAAATTCATGCACTCACAATTTATTTAAGAAAGGCATAGTACGATAAATAAGAATAGAGGCCTGGGAAGGCACCGTGAGTCAGTAATAAATATTAAAAGTCATGGGAGAATTAGGAGGGAGGTTATTCGATGAACCACAAAGCACGTAACCCAGAAAAATAAAGCAAAACAGAGTTGGGAGGGCCACGTGACGCAGAAAAAAAAACATCAAGCCAGTAAACTTTTTAAGAACAGACACGAAAGCACGTGACACACTTCAAAAATTTCGACCCAGAAATTCATGCACGCACAATTTATTAAAGAAAGACATAGGAGGGCCCGTGACGGAAAAGGAATTATTAGGATCATGCAAGTACGATCAATAAGAATACAGGGCTGGGAAGGCCACGTGAGGCAGTAATAAATATTAAAAGTCATGGTAGAATTAGGAGGGAGCAAATACGATGAACCACAAAGCATGTACCCCACAAAAAGAAAGCAAAACAGAGCTGGGAGGGCCACATGACGCGAAAAATAATATGATGGAGCACGTAAAATTTCTAAGAACAGACAGGAAAGCATGTGACATTTAACAAATACAACCCAGAAATTCATGCAAGCACAATTTATTAAAGAAAGGCATAGGAAGGCCCCATGACGCAGAAGGAATTAAATAATAGCAACATGCAAGTACGATCAATAAGAATAGAGGCCTGGAAAGGCCATGTGAGGCAGTAATAAATATTAAAAGTCATGGGAGAATTAGGAGGGAGCAAATACAATGAACTACAAAGCATGTACCCCACAAAAATAAAGCAAAACAGAGCTGGGAGGGCCACATGACGCAGAAAAAAATATGATGAAGCACGTAACATTGCTAAGAACAGACACGAAAGCACGTGACATTTAAAAAATACAACCCAGAAATTCATGCAAGCACAATTTATTAAAGAAAGGCCTAGGAGGGCCCCATGATGCCAAAGGAATTATCTGAAGGTAGGGGCTGGGCCGCTGGGGCTGGCGTGGACTGGGCCTGGAGCGGAGGCTGATGTTGTGACGGCTTCTCCTACCTTTGCTTCTGTCGTCTCTTGTCTTGTCTTCAAAGGGTGGGGCTTTGGCTTGGCCTGAGGCTGGGCGTGAGCGCCGCCGCCACCGCGCCTATGGTAGCTTGGCTGGACGGCAGCAGCAGTGACACCACGTCGAGTGTAACGAGTCCTCCTCCGCTCGAGCAAACAGTTTGTAGTACAATCGACGACGACGAAAGTCTGTCACCGCAGCACAGGAAGGCAAAAGAGAGCGTGCTTATGTCAGTATCCGTATTATATGGGAACCGCGTGGGCTGACCAAACTAAGTCCAGGGCCGTCATTGGTAGCGTTTTCGCGATCTAGTGGAATGACGGCCCTGGTGGACCTCCCGTTGAATAATGTATTGGCTTCCAGGCTTAGTAATAGCAAGAAAGCTAGGTGGTGACATCTGGGGTGTGTGCATGTGCAAGTGTGAGTGTGTGCACCAACAATTAACAACAAAGAGAGACGGGCGGGGTTTCATGTGCGCAGAGGCAGACCAAGAATCGGATCTCCAATGAGTGACCAATTGTAAACAATCTTGTAGCGCAACCTGTGCTCTGATTTCAGAGTGAGAGTGATCGCACCATAGTTTGTACTGCTAATCATTCTCAGCGCGTACCCGCGCATACACTACGAATACGCTTTGACATTACGCGTCGCATCAAAGCTTTCGTGTGACGTCATGTTCGGCGCCCAGTACGAGAAAGGCGCAAATATTTTTCATTGTTTAAAAACATATATTTATGTATTTAATAAACATATTAACAGAATACATTATCTAGAGTACTTATGAAAATAGTTTTTTTTAAGTTTGAACAATCTTATATTACTTTTAAAAGCAACTACACAAATCGTGGTGGAACGTTATGTGTACTGGCATCTTAAGAGCACCGTAAGGTCACCAAAAGCGTACGCAAAGCCATGTGACTTTAAAAGAAGGGTTTTGATTGGTTCAGAATAGTTCCTATTCCAACTGTTGAAACTTCCGTCCCCTTTTAATCATTCTACATAGACTTTCTAAGAAGAAGCATCTCTTCTGAGAATCCTGTCAAATAGAAGGAAGATTACCATAATAACAGCAATGAACTCATTTTCCAGCCATTCTTCAGAGGAATATTTCATTCCTGAAGAACCTCCAAAGAAGAGGAAAGAAGCTCTAATTTGGCAGTTTTTTTCTTTTCCAGAAGGGCAAAAAAAGGTTAATGCTCCAAAAGTAACCTGTAAAATTTGCCAAACAACTCTTTCAAGAGGTGATCCATCTAAAAAATACTCCTTTGGCACAGCAAATATGGTGCGATACGTGAAAAACTTGCACCCCAACAACTTTGCTCAAGCTGCAACACGGAGGTTGCAGGACAACCCGCCTGCTACTGCACCAAGCACATCAACTACTGCAGCAGAATTTCAGCAAGCAGTCCAGACCCACAAATTGTTCCTGATTTTGCGGACGTTAAAATTGTATGCATTTATTGCGATTAACTTTTGTGTTATAGGGAACAGTCTATTGACCTGATACAACGCAGGATGCGGGAGCATCGCTGTCCTCGACATTATTATTTTTTTTCGATCTTTTGTTCCTGTTGGACACTTTTTGAGTTCCAGTTCCATTGTTTTGGTTTTAAAAGAAACTTGTTGACAAAACCCCAAAAAATATAGAAAACTTAAAACACAAAAAAACCCAGTTCTTTTTAGAACTACCTTCACTGGTGAAAGAAAGAACTATATTTCTATGTTAGTGTATAAACGTTTCTTAGAATGAATGTGTAGTTCATTAATGAATGAATGACTACATTACCAGTGTATGGTGAATGTGAAACTGCAGAACTATAAGGAAGTGCTACAGCATAAATCTATAAGGTGTTTACCTATAGTATACTGTAGTACCTCCGAACACTTGAATGTAACATATCCATATAAATATGTTACAAGTCTATACTTCAATTTGCACTGCTGGTGAAACTGACTGGGTGAATTTGTATGTGTTAGGGGTGGATTTACAACCCTCTTGTGCCTCCTTTAACACAGCCGTTACGTCACTTTTGTGATGCACTGGTAGTGCAAAAGATGTGCCATGGTGTGTGGAAGGTGCATCACATTATAAAACCCTGTGCTAGAAGGAGATGATATCACAGTACACAATAACGGTCATGGGAATGTACCACTTATTCTTCATCTGCTGATTAGTGTTTTAATGTAGTGAATGTATTCTTTTCGAATAGTGTACAGATAAGCACATAGTGCTGTATGGTCACTACAACACTGAAACAGAAGTGTGATAGTGTTTACTGGAAGTAAAAGGATACAGATTGGGGAATTGAAGGTATAAAAGACAAGTTTGCCGGTGCATAGAAGACTACATGCATAGTCTATTGGGGTTTTCTCATGAACTACTAAACGGATTTACTCCATTTAACAAAAAGCACAATCTGCGAAGCAAACTCGACCTCTCTGCCAAATTTGGTGTAATTACATTAGCGTATGCGTACGGTACGATTATCTAAAAAAAATAATGATAAAGGAATTATATAGAATTCAATTTTAATATACTGAAAAAAAATAATCAATAAAAAAATATTTTTCAATTTAATTTTGTTATTATTTTACATGAGACAGTTTGTACAGTACGCAAAATCTCAAAGAGGAAGAGGCAAAGGCAACAGAGGAGGAAAGGCGCCAAACAGCTCAGACAGTGCCGTGAAACCCAAGACCAGAGCGAAATAGTTGAAGATGATAGAACAAATATTATCAACCTAACCAACATCACTCTATCTGATAAAGAACAAAGAATTTTAAGACTTGGTCTATCCTTTTGCCCGGAAGAGTAGTTTAATTATGTAAAGACTAGAGTAGATGTTTTTAAATTTGTCCGAACATTAAAATTGAAGAAACATTTTATCAACAACACAAGGAAACCAACATCAGAAAGTGTTTTGCCCACATCTGATGATGGAAATGAATTAGGGGTTGATGATATTAACTTAATGTTGGACATGTACCATCTACAGGAACAGTCAAATTTCATTCAGTCTGATGATTTCACAAATGAGAATACTAATCAAGCAGCAGCAGTAGCGGAAGGAGAAGTAATTGATATTATGAGCAATGAGCCAACATCTTTCAGACCAGCGTCCAGATTCACTCCTATGTCGGGGAGAGATGCAGTTGATATATACAATGAACTAGTTACGAACAACTTGAAACAACTATGTACCAGCACGTTTTCACAGCATAATAAAATATCACAGAAACAACGAGAATATCATGCTTTGGTTAAAAAATTAGCTATGAATTCTGATTGCATTGTCTGCAATGCAGACAAAGGTGGAAACGTGGTACTTTGGGGCAAAGAACAGTATTTACTTGAGGCTTACAAGCAGTTGAACAACCGTCCAAATTATGTAAGAATATCTGAGTCAATCATGCAAAACAGTCATGTTGTGTATAATTGTAAACTAGAAGAATGGAATTCCAGAGGGTTGTTGAAACAGGAGGAAATGTCTTTTTAAAAAATCAGTAACCCAGTGACACCTGTTATGTACTTGATATCTAAGGTGCATGAAGACCAGCACAATCCACCAGGTTGTCCCATAATTTCTGCCATTAATAGTGCTTTAGCCAACACCTCGAAATTTATAGATTCTTTCTTGTACCCCTTGACAAAGTGTCTCCCATTGTACATTCAAGATACTGGAGACTTTCTTAAACGAGTGTATGATCTACCCAGGGAAAGTAATTTCCTATTAGCTACCATTGATGTAACAAGTCTGTACACCAGTATCCGCCACGATGATGGCCTTAATGTGGTTTAACATTTTCTAGGAAATCGAACAGTCAAATTTTGGGCACATACACAAATGCTAATTGAAATGACAGCACTTTGTTTGAAAAACAACTACTTTTTATTCAATGGTGAGCTATTTCACCAGGTGTGTGGTACAGCAATGGGCACCTGCTTTGCCCAGCTTTGCTAATTTGCATATAGGCTGGTGGGAGGAGCAGGTGGTCCACAAACTGTATCCGGACATTTGGCAGAACAATGTGATGCATTGGAGCAGGTTTATCAACAACCTTTTTATTGTTTGGAAGGGATCTGAGGATTCCTTATGTGGAATTCATAAAAAGGTTACAAAAACATGATTTAAACTTAAAGTTTACCAGCTCAATCAGTGATACTAATGTTAACTTCTTAGATTTAACTGTTTATATCAAGGAAGGTAAGCTAGAAACGCTCTGTATCGGAAACCAACGGCTGGCAACACATTGCTGCATGCCAAGAGTTTCCATCCCCAAAGCTTGATTATGAGCATCCCGTACGGTAAAAGTCTTATAACCAAGCGTGAATGCAGCAATCAGGAAAGTTGTGGTGCTGAATAGCAGACATTACAGGCATGCTTCAAAGCCAGAGGCTACCCTGAGCAGTGTATAAATTCAGCGATTTCAAAAGAACAAGGGACGAAATACTCTTCAACAAAAGTAACACCAGAAAGAAAAAAGAAAGTTCTAGCAATAATGAGTGCAGGATGATAACTACGTTTAATACTCAACATAACAATGTGAGGAGTATTTTGACCAAACATTGGCATCTTATTCAGAGTGACCCAATGCTAGGTAAGATTGTTCAAAAAAGACCTCAACTGACATTCAGGAAAGACAGAAGTTTTAAGCAAATGCTGGTCAGTAATGTCTTAAAAACTCCCCCCAGTAAAAAAACAACCACAATGTGGCTAAGTAAGAAAGAAGGCTTCGTAAAATGCACGAAGTGCAAAGCTTGTTTACATGGAATTAACACCAGCGTGTACACACTTGCTAAGAAATATTTCAAGATCAGAGGCCACTATAGATGCAAAACAGACCATGCTGTCTACGTGCTTCAGTGCCCATGTGGCCTGAGGTACGTGGGCAGCACGATCCTACCTGTCCTCAAGCGTGTCTTACAACATCTAAGAGCCATTAAAAATGGAGAAAAAGCGTATCCAGTGGCACGCCACTTTGAACGTCAACATCAGAAAAACATAGCTGGTCTATCTTTCTATGTTATAGATGCAGTTCAATTTAATGAAAAAGGAGGCAACCGTGAGAAAAAATTGAGAAGATTAGAGTCAACTTACATAATTAAATTGAATTGTAAAATCCCTCCTGGTTTGAATATGGAGGAAGACTTACATACTCACCTGTAATATATTTGTCTGAATCATGCTACTTTCCTCCCTGTTTGTTTTTAACCATTGGGATATTTTCACAATTTTAGGTGTTATTGTGTTCTTTTTTCACACTACTAGTGTCACATGTGCAGTAAGTCTGTATTTTTGGAAATGTTACTTTTTTCCGCTTGCTATGCAATGCCCACTTGGGCTGAACTCTAACTAATATGCAAACAACTGTCATAGACACCAGAATTGGGGGGACGTTACGACATGCATCATTTTAAAATAATTTGTATTTTCATCATGCATTAATAATGTGATCCTCTAAACATACAATCGGGCACTTGCCTAATATCCCAGCTAGGTAGCATCAGACTATCGAGCATGCGTGTTTTTGCTGACTTAAAGCTTGGGGCTCTATTTACAGCATCCAGAATAGGCTTGAAATTGTCTATATGCTGGCCATATAATTCTAAATGTGGGTAATGAATGTTATTGTCCTATTTGAATTTGGGGCATTGCGCACTAAATGTTGAATTTGTCGTATTTCATGTTTAAGACAAACGGAAAACTACGAGTCTTTCTTCCAATGCACTGCTTTTGTAATACGATCATGTGACAATGTGATGTTGTGCTTAAAATGGTGGCAAACTTTATTTCACACCGTTGGTGAACAAGCCTGCAGGACAGAGAAACGTGTCCAGCAGCTGACTAAATAAATTCTTTCTTTAAGCAAGACACGACGTCGTCATCCTCTACTTTGACGGGAACTTTGGAGAATTCAGTATGGACTTTGCCAGGTTAGTCCGCTCAGTCGACGCGCCCTTTGTTCTGGAGCTGCGGCAGTTTGAACCGGGCACACGTGTTCTGTTTGAGATATATATATATATATATATTCACTGAAAAAACCATAGGTTATAGACCATATATAGTTAGGAATTAGCATTTACAAAACCTTGAAAATTCACTGAAAAAACCATAGGTTAGAGACCATATATAGTTAGCTGGACATTTTATTCACATAAAACCAATGAAATTCCATATATAGTTAGTTGCACTAACTATATATTGCGCACCCGCAATCCACTGCTGATGATGTCACATATTACATCATTCATGACATGGTCAGTGACATCACTGTTGTAAAATGTCCAGCTAACTATATATGGTCTCTAACCTATGGTTTTTTCAGTGAATTTTCAAGGTTTTGTAAATGCTAATTCCTAACTATATATGGTCTATAACCTATGGTTTTTTCAGTGAATTTCAATGTTTTTTTAATAGCAAATATCAAAACCTTTAAAATGTATTCTTCTTTAAATCGAAAAATATATTTTATATGTTTTTAATACATTTTTTTATGTATTTTTTTTTATTATTTTTTTTGTTTCGCTCCCGGTACGCGAACCGGTGAGCTTCCCGTTAGCTCAATTTGGTGCCGCGACTCGGTCCGCGAACTGGTAAACGTTCCATTTGCGCAACTACCGCGTTAGAAAACAACATCGTGACGCATCGCGTAACCGCGACGTATCGCGTTGTCGCGTAATGCGTCTTATGACGCGCCGCGTTAGCGCACCTGGAAGTGCTCCGGTGCGCGAAGCGAGGCGCGAAGCGCAGCTTCCCGGAAGCGATCCGGGGCGCGGCGCAGAGCGCGTAACGTAAGCATAACAGGTCATGTGACTT
The DNA here is from genome assembly GCF_964261635.1 of Lissotriton helveticus. Classification (NCBI taxonomy): domain Eukaryota; kingdom Metazoa; phylum Chordata; class Amphibia; order Caudata; family Salamandridae; genus Lissotriton; species Lissotriton helveticus. The sequence goes on along the minus strand of NC_136067.1, from coordinate 888,135,049 downwards.
GTTAATAAAACTTTTCATTGGTTCATTTCACTTTTGGTTTCCTAATGATGTAAGGCTAGGTCATGTGACCTAAAAATAACACTTTTCATTGGTTTAGAACTATTTTTTTGCCCAAATGATGAAAACCCCTCCTTGTTTCCTCACTCTGACTTTCATCTTTGTGAGAGGAAGACCTTTTTTCATCACTTAGCAATGGCAAGTGTTGTAGCTTCAGCTGGTGCATCCCCACCACCACCACCACCTCCTAGGAAGAGAGGACCACCTACCCAGTTCCTTCCCAACCCTGAGGAAGAGGAGGAAGAAGAGGAAGAGGAGGTACAGGAAAGAGTATTCTTGCCTGAACAGCCCCGGAAATCCCACCATAAGAACCATTTCATATGGCAATTTTTTTCCTTTCCAGCAGGGCAAAAAAAAGTCAATGCCCGTCATGTCACATGCCTGATATGTAAAGAGGTTCTGTCCCAAGGCACTATACAATGCATCGCCACATGAAAAGGTGGCATCCAATAAATTACAGCGTGGCTGAGGTGCGTGACTTGCGTGAAAACCCGCAAACTCCTGTAGCCACCACCTCAACACAGGAAAGTTTTTCGGGACCAGAGGCGAGGGAGACGGTCCTGAATATTCAAAGCAATTTTCAGCACATCAAGCTGGTGTGTATTTATTGTGGGGGACTACTTTGCCACGGGGAGATGAGTGTCATTTTAATGAACAGGGCATATGAAAATCACAAGTGCTCTAAACGCCCCAAAAATTGATTTTTTTTTGCTCCTGTTGAGCCATTTCTAATGCCTGTTTTTCGTTGTTCCCCCTCAAAAAAACAAAAAAATTAAAATTGTTCCAAAAATACAAAAAAAAATGTTCAGAAAAATAATAAAAAAAATATAAAAGAACAAAAACAATAAAAAAAAGTTCTTTTCAGAACTACCTCCCATTTATAAAAAAATTGCTAGAATGTTTAGCACTCTGGCAACCTCTATTTCTTTTGGTTCGCTTCCCGGTTCGCTCGCCGGTACGCGAACCGGAAGCGAACTAAAAAAAAAAAAAAAAAAAAAAGAAGAGTAAGTATAAGGGAAGGAAACAGAGAGTAATGTTAAAAGAAAGACAGCTATAGGGAGTAACACAGAGATACTGTTTAATAGATCTATTTACCAAACAAAAGATGGAAGAGGGTATAATTGTGAAAAACAAAATAGATAAGGAAGTGAAAGAAAAAAAGGAGAGTAGAAGAATAATAAACAAGAGTTTCTTAGAGAATGTGAGTGAATGTTCAAAATAAGATTAAAACATGTGGAATAACAGAGAGAAAAAACAGAAAGCAGAAAAGAAGAAGTAACAGAAAAGGAATGATTGAAACAGCAAAGAAATGTAAATAACATAGGGGCATATTATCAACATAGGCGATAAAATTATCGCTGCTTTTATCAGCAGAAATCTGCCGCTAAAGCCGCTTTTGCGGCAGAAAACTGCCGCTAAAGCTGCTTTTGCGGCAGTTTTCTGCCGATAAAAGCAGCGATAATTTTATTGCCTGTGTTGATAATATGCCCCTTAGTATGCTTGAACTACAGGGAGAAAGCATAATGAACAAGTAGTGAAAGAGTGATCAGTCAGAGACAGTGAGAGTAATAGAGACGGAGTGAGTGAACAAGAGTGAGTAACTATGAGAACAGAGGGACTGAGAAAAGGAGTGGAAGGAGTAGAGTAAGTAAGTAATAGAGAAAGGAATGAGGGAAGTAGCAAAGGCAGAAAACTGAGGGTTAAAGAAATGAAGCAGTGGAACTAATAGAAGTTAAATGTGATAGAAATGTAACGAAAAGAGTAAAAAACATTTACCTTATAATTGTCGTTAACTTAGTCACTTGTTATTTTTATACTTTCAATCTGTGAAAGAAAGAACAAAAATTTGAAAAATATTAAAACATGTATTTAAAAATTAGAAAAGACAAGGGAAAAGATTGACAATCATCCAATTTTACAAAGAAATAAAGTTAGAGGCCTCCCCTTCTCCATGCCCCCTACACAGTCCTAAATATATACATTTTAAACTGACGGTATCTTGTTGAAGATGAAGTGAGGCCTATCTTGCAACATGGAGCATCTTTTGCACTGCTGCTGCGTCACAAAAGTGACGGAACAGCGGCGCAAAAGAGGCGCACGGCCATCATAAATCTACCCCTAACATTTTAAATGATTGTTTCTAGATGCTGATAAGGTGTGGCCTATCCGCAGATTTGTTTCAGGTGAGTCCTACTCAGAGTTACAGATGCAATTTAAGTTATTGAAGAGTACAGAGGAGATAATACATGAGCAGGCCTACCAACGAAGTGAGTCATGTCCACTGCACTCTTGAACAAACGTCAGACCTTCTCTATCTCCTTGAACAGGCCTAAACCTCATCTACACAATGTGATTCGTAATGTTATGAAACACAGGTAATGTAATTGAAAAACGTGCAATTTTTTTTGCTCATTCCACAATCACATCACTTGTGTTTCCTTTGCTTAGGTATCTCATTGTACAGATGTAGTCTAGCATATGAAAGACTACGCAAAAGGTAAGCACTGTATGCAACAACTTTGACACTTACCGAAGCCTCAGCTTCTCCATGCCCCCTACACAGTCCTAAATATATACATTTTAAACTGACGGTATCTTGTTGCAGATGAAGTGAGGCCCATGTTGCAACATGGTGCATCTTTTGCACTGCTGCTACGTCACAAAAGTGACGCAACGGTGGCGCAAAAGAGGCGCACGGCCATCATAAATCAGCTCCTAACATTTTAAATGATTGATTCAGGATGATGATAAGGTGTGGCTTATCCAACAGTTTTTTTGAGGTGAGGCCTACTCAGGGTTGCAGATGAAATTTAGGCTTGTTGAAGAGTACCGAGGAGATAATACATGTGCAGGCCTACCAATGAAGTGAGTCATGTCCACTGCACTCTTGAACAAACGTCAGACCTTCTCTATCTCCTTGAACAGGCCTAAACCTCATCTGCACAATGTGATTCGTAATGTTAGGAAACACAGGTAATGTAATTGAAAAACATGCGATTTCTTTTGCTCATTCCACAATCACATCACCTGTATTCCCTCAGCTTAGGTATCTCATTGTGCAGATGTAGTCTAGCATATCCAAGAGTACGGAGAAGGTGAGGACTGTATGCAACAGAGCAATGTACATTACTCACCTCCCTTGACACTTACAGAAGCCTCAGTTTCTCCATGCCTCCTACACAGTTCTCAATGTATATCATAAATACAAAAAGTACAGAATTAATTATGCATGTTAAATGGTTTATTTTTGCTGTTCTCAGAATGTATCAAATTTCACTAAAAACAGTGAGTTGAAGGTATTCATCATATAACAGCGGGGAAAAAAAACACAATCAAAATGATTGTGTTTAAAAAACCCATATAACATAACCAATCAGAAATCAGAACTCCTTAAAAGTAACTTACTTTCCATGACGTCAAAGGATGTCCTATGAACAGCTTATACTCTGTTGTGCTGCTATTATTTTCAGCCCGCCACTTTCTGAAGGAAAAGCTCCATCGTTTTGACAAATATGTTACATACAATAAATGACATCTCGCTCTCTACCGCACATTTCCTCAAGGCCAAATCGTGTAAGAGCCATTTATAACTCTTGAAATTCTTCTAAGCAAATCCCGTCATTTTCTTTTTCCGCAACTTTCAGAAAGAAAACGTTCAAGATCACTTTCACAATCCTGTACTAGTAATATCTCACCCTTCTTGCTCACTCATGTTCCACATTTCCACATTTAACTTTTGACTCTGTACTACACTTATCCTCAAGGCCAAATAGTGTAGGAGCCATTAGAACCTCTTATAATTCCTCAGAGCAGATCCCGAGATTCTTTCCCTAAAATGTTGGTTTTAAAAACACCAGGTAAGAATTTTTAAGGTCAAAAGGCAATTTTTTTTTTAAAGTTAAAACAGAATCATTGCAGAATGACCAGCCGTTTCTAGACTTTAAATAAGCTGTGTAATGTCCTGATGTTGTTGAAGGACCGTCATGATATATAATTGCTGCAGTTACAAAAGTCCTTCCTGATATTGACAACTGCGAAGCCACCAAATTCTTAATTAAAGTTGTCAATTTTGTTCCATCAGGCCTACATTGTTGGAACATTAAAATGACATACTGGCCATATGTTCGTATAAATAATGTGGACAGCATTGCTGACTTACATTGGCTACACTCCATGTTGTGATCGGCTGATTTTACTAGCTTATTAAAGGACACGGATTTACTGTCTGGCAAAGTTAAATATATAAATCTTTCTGAGTCTACACTAGTAGTACTTGATACCCTACAGTTCTCGCAGTCATGCTGCCATTGATAAGAAAGACCAAACAGATGATCTACATCTACACCTTCATCTTGCAATACATCAAGCATATACATTAAAAACTCCTGACAATCTTGCTGAATATTTTGAGAGAATTGCGTTTGACCTGAACATTTGTCTAACAGATTTCGAATTTCAGACACACTTTCTATTTTTGTTCTATCAGTGCTACATTTCTCTAACACAGAATTCAGCAAGTAGCAAAAACTTTGATCCGAATTGACCACAATCTGTTCTTTTAAAGTTTCTAGAGAAAAGACAACATTAACCACTACATTGCATTGCAGTTGACACCAGAACTATTTTCAAATTGAAAACCAACAACATCTTCAACAGAATCCTTTTTCTTTCTGCTTATAATTTCAGGTTCATCAACTTTTCGTCTTTTTGCTACAACCTCCCTACTATTGGTCACATTTCTTCGTTTCCAGCCTACCACACGTTTCTCAAATAAAGGATATTGAGGCAAATGTGGCGCATACTCTCTTCTTAACCTATTGTATTCCTTAACACAATCTAGATCCGCACAAATGTTTGTGACATCACACTCAATCAAGTACAATCCCGATAAAGTTCTGACTCGTGACAATGCCACATATGCCATACCCTCCTTGAACACAGAACTGCCAATATTCACCAATGCACTGTCTACACTTAAACCTTGCGATTTATGGATTGTCACCGCATATGCCAAGCAAACAGGAAACTGCTTACGGCGAACATATAAGTCTTTTACAAGCAAAAACCTAGCAGAGCAACGACCAATTAGCTGTACTTCCTCAATGCCATCAAATTTAATTTTTAAAAATTCAAATCCATCTCTATTTCTGTATTTCTCAAAATCAACAACATTACCCATTGATCCATTTACCAGACCTCTTTCAACATGTAAATTCCTTCTTAAAATTATACGGCAATTAAAGCACACATTCAGAGTCTTTTCTAAACCTGCAGTTTTAGATATAGTCTCCTCTAATGAATCCAATTTTGATTTCAAATTCTCAGACAAAATAATTGTTGTTCCCATATGCTCTACTCTGTCAATAGCTTCCAGTTTCACAATCTCTTGGTTTTCTAAATGCAACATTTTGTTGTTGAAGATGGCACATTCTGCAAGAGTTGGCATCAAACATATTCCAGATTTCTTCTCAGTAATTTTCCGAAAAATATTCTCAGGCACAACGTCTTCTTCTGGATACAAATTTGACAGTAATCGTGCATGTAAAGCTTCTTTCCCATGCTCGGTCACTTTTCCAATTCTAACATCTTGTAGAATATTCTTATAATCTTCATCCTTCGCTTGACGCATATTTTCACGCAGTTCAGCATAATTGAAGTTTAACCATATATTGACGTTGCCAATGCTCCATAGGCACTTCCTGGTATCTTCATGCGTGAGCATTTTGAACACAGGTTGTCCTTTCACTGGTGTCGGCTGCAGAAGATCACCGAAAATAATGATGTGTTTGCCACCAAATAACACATCATACTCTGTTTTGAGAACTTCTTGCATTCTCAAATGCACAAAGGCAAGCATGACATTGGAAACCATGCTTACTTCGTCAATGATAAGAAGTTTCATTTTCCTCAAGACTCTTGAAACTTCACAACAAGCATCTCCAGATAACTTGTGGTATTGTAATTTGTTATCATGCCACACTGGCAGCATCAGTAGACGATGCAAAGTAATACCATTAATGTTATGTGCTGCCAGTCCAGAGCGGTGACAACACAAGACAGCGATGACTCAGTCCTTTTCTGCAAATAACATGTAATTGCTTTAATGAGGAAACTTTTTCCAGTTCCCGCTTCTCCACTCACGTACAGTCGGACAGGCTTCAACGACGTACATGAGCACTCTTTCTTCTCATGACTTAATCCATGATCAATTTGGTTGGTAACTTCTTCATATATTTTCCTCTGCTCAACGTTGAGTTGTCTTTCCAAGTCTTCTAAGTTAACCACATCCTCCTGAGCATGTGCCATGGCTCTTTCCACTTCAATCATGGCAGTGGCAGCTTCATTTTCGATAACTGGTCCTCCTAGTGGATCCTGACTCAATGAAACAGAACTCTGACTGTCCTGAGAACTGTCTCTAGCAATCTCGGCTGCAATTGTTGCTTCCTGCTCAATTTCCGCATTCAACATTTCCAGATATTTGGGAAAAACAGGACATTCTATAGTCTCCTTGGCGGCATTGAAAGAGTCTTCGTAACAGAGGAAATCTCCAAGCAGTTCCTCTTCTGCACGCCAAGGCTTGAAAAGTTGCAAAAGTGCTAAATAGAAAAACTCTTTTCTTTCAAGAGACTCGCCACTCAATTTTCGATGATTTACCAATTGGCATTTTCTTTGCTTGACCAGACATCCCTCACTTCCAATTACAGCATACACTCCTTTATCAATATCTTCTTTGATGTTCCTCTTGAATATGTAATTTTCCAGAACCTCATACAGACAAATATTCTCGAGGTGACTGCTTCTATTTGGATAATATGTATCCAACATGTTGGTCTTCAAAATATCTGTACTGTTTGGCTCCTTTTCCGCAAAATACTCAATTTCCCGTACAGGTTTCAGAACTCGATTACGCGTTGCAGCAAGACCAAGGCTCGCCCAAATGATACTCCTGGATTTGGCATAGAGACTTGCTGAAGACAACCGGTCAGAACATTCATAAGCTCCGATTTCTCGATGCGACAACATCTTCAGACTGAAACTGTACAACTTCTTACTGAGGCTCTTTTCATGGGAAATGTCCTCCCACATATCCTTCAATTCTGTCTTTTCTTTTTTGGTGGTGTAAGATGTCACATACCGAGCCACAGCCATACAGTTATCAGCCACAAACTGTATATCCATGTTAGCATTCCACATGGACAAAATCACTGGGTTGTAGTCGTTGATGTACTTGGACTCTTCGTTCCTTTTCAAATTGTATGTGTTTTTGGGTGATTTCTTCATCATATTATGTTGCAGCGAAGACATCACACTGTTCACTCTTCCTTTAGAAATCACCGGTCGTGGAAAGGCGAAACGACATTTTGTGTAGAACTTGTCCTTGTTTCTGAATTTACGACGACAGTACTTTCCGCAACGATGGCTTTGGAAGCGTAAAACTTGTTCTCTTAGGCTTTTGTCTTCCTTTGCCTTTGGAACAGCACATGTAGAATACTGTTCTATGAAACTCATCACTAAGTCATCTGGATCTGTTCCAAATTTGGGTGCATCTTTGATCCACAGCAGCATATGTATATGAGGAGCACCTCTTGCTTGGTACTCCTTTCTCCAGAAGAAATCCAACACCTCTCCAAGAGGTGGATTTTTCTTGTTCATGATGAAAGACATCATAGCTTCAAATCTATGATTGAAGTACCTGCATACATTCACTGGATCCAAAGAGCACAGTTCTCTGGGTGTCTTGAATTCGATATTTTCAATGTTTCCATTTGCCTCTCGTAGAAATTCAAGTAAGTCTTCCCAGCCATACTCGGCACAGCTGAGAGTGAGGAACCATGTGGGAGTTCCTAAGTTCCTCAGCATACATTTTAAATCACTATGACGACGGTACCAGTACTCATTAGTACCACGCTGACACGCCATGAGATTAATCAGGGGAGAATCCAAAATACTGTCTTGCACATTGACTTTATCCATAAAGTCACTTGCCGAGATATTTTGCATCTGTACACCACTTTTCAAGATGTGGTTCACTGCATATGACAGTCCAGACAGATCGCTTTCAAACAGTAGATGAAACAAATAGGGAATGCATTGACGAAACCTAGGATCTTCTGCATACAATCGTAAAGTCCGGTATTCAGAAGCAGGAATTTGATCAGGTCGCTCATCATATCTTCCTCCTTGACCTGTTGGAAATAGCTGTGGGAAACACCGAGCTTCCAAACTTTCCTCCCAAACACTAATGGGACTTCCTTTGGCTTGTTTCATTTGAAACAACTCAATAGCATTCCCCATGACTTCCTTGGAATGCAAAGGATGAACACTATAATGTTCATATATTTCTTCATTTCTAGAGGCTTCTACTTTCTCAATTTGACCAGCACACAAATCGCTATCCTCTTCTTCACTTACTTCCTCTTCTGCAACATATACATTCTTGTAGTACTTATTGTTTTTCTTCAAATACAATGTTGCCTTTTTGACTTTTCTAACATCCACTAAATCTTGCCATATTTTCTTACTCTTTGTCGGAACCCCATTAACTAAGATAACCAGAGGTTCCTCTTCCACTTTCTCTACTCCAATTGTATTAATGTTTTTCTTCAAATCTAGAGGCAAATAAACAACTCTTTCCTTTAATCCTCTCTGTAAATCTGATAGAGGCAATTTCCCTGTCTTTGGCTCCATTCTTACAATAGCCTGAAAGGGATGGATACTTTGAATCAAAATAGATTCATAAGTATTTAAATCCTTCAATTCAGAAGGAATCTCAACCAATTCCAGATTATTATGAACCACTCTAGCAGGCATCCGGTTTTGATTTAATTTGTTACAACAATAAGTACACACACGTTGATCCAATCCCAAATCAAAACAATTTTCTACCATCAAGTATGTTGCGAAATCCTTCCATTCACTATTATTTTCTCTTTCACTTTTTGCATATAAATCCACTAACTTAGTCTGATTCTTATAATAAGTGCGTCGACAACACACACAAGTGAAATTAGGCCTCTCAAAGAAAAGGCAATGAATGACCATGCAAACCTGTCAGTTCTCTCAATCTGCAAGGATCTAAGTCTTGCAACAACTTAATTTTTTGTTTCAGACTTTTCTTACTATATGTACGTAAGAAATTACAAAACAAATCAATTGATTCCTGTCGCACACTGCAAATACTACTACACTTTCAGGTGTACACTGGACCCTTAGGACGTCTCCCTAAAACTTCATCACCTAACACCTCTTCTGCCTCTGTTGTCACAAGTTTTTCTTTTTCAACCACACATCCATCTTTCACCTCATATGCTCAACCACTGGTGTCAACTGCATGCACCAAATCATTATCCTGGAAATAACTCTCCTCATTAAAAAATGCCTCACAACTTGAACTATGCATCCATTCTCCTGTAAAAACTTTACAAAAATGACTACGATTAACTGTTCTCTTCCATCTACTATTTGATTTGAAATCATAAATTGCCTTGTTTAGTTTCCTAATTCTATTGATTATCAAAATAAATAACTGTCGCTTAATTTCAAATGCCTGATCAATAATTTTCTCAACTTTTTTTTTTCTCTTATAAAAAACCACTTTCTGTTGACCTTTCTTAATATTTTTTAACAAATTGCCAATTATCCTGTTGCGGAACATTCGTCTACGAATGTCCCTAAACTGATTTTTCCTTCTACTACCTTGCACAGAGTTATCTCCTGCTCTAGCAGTAACATTTTTGATTGGCCTTTCCTTTCCGTTTAAATTGGCTCTCTTTTTCTGGACTAAAACATGTTCTGTAGTTAAACTTTTTTTTCTACAAATGTTTCTAAGGAATGATTTTGTTCTCTTACCCGGAGCTTTCTTGGTGACTTGACGAGATTTTATTGTAGAGGACTGCTGCAAGCACTTAGTAATCTGCTGTCTTTGACGTTTTGTAGCCTTTTGGCTTCTTTCCTTAGACGGCATTGTCTAATTTTGAAATGATCTGCAGTTGAATCTGTGGTAAAATATAATAAAAAATTTTATTAACCACTATTACCAAACAGTAAATCAATAACAGTCGTCAAAAAATTAACATACTCGTTCTCAATTCTACATACAATAATTTTTAGTGCATTAGCAAAATTGAAACTCACAAATAGTAGCAAAGAAATGGAATGCTTCTACATTTGAACTGTGCTCTTTTATATGTGAATCTGAACTAATTTTATTAGTATATTTTACTATTTTATTAAAGACACTTCACACAATCTGTTTTTGAAGTTTTATTTAATTTTAAATGAAACGGTTTACATGGTTACTTTTCAATTCGAGTAACTTACATTTATTTTTAAAAGTCTTTATAGGTTAATAGGCTCGAGCAGGTCAGCTGCCCACCCTATGTCATACAATTCTGACAAATCAGCATCATCATCAACTTCTTCATCATCCACAGGATATAAATCATCCAAGGGATCTACTTCCACTGACGTTTCAATGACAAGTTCAATGATAAGATCGAGATCAACAGATTGCTCATTAACACTCATGCTTGATGTTGTCGTTATCTTTAAAAAAAGAGAACAACAATGAGATGTTGCAGACTAAGAGACAAATCTCAGAGACTATAATAGTAAAATTGTTTAACAAGAGTAACATTTTGCAGATATTATTTAACCATGTCCAGCGATGCTGAGGAGTTGAGGCCTATGTCCAAATTTTCAGTGAACAGGACTCATCTCTTCTTAACCTTGGATAAGCCTCACCAACACTGTGTCCCCTGCTAATACTTACATTTAAAGGAGCAGATTTATGTTAACTGGCGCATCCCCAGGGATGCACCAGTTAACGTACGCCACTGCTCTGCCACCCATGATGTGCCGCATTTACAATGCAGAGCACCATTGAGCAAAAACAGCACAGATGCGTCACACATCTGTTCCACAAAAACGGCGCATTGCAGGAATCACGTCATAAGCGCAACATATCTACTGCAATGCACAGGGGCAAGCCACACATTGCATGGTGCATCACTCCTTATGCCTGTTTCAAACAGGTGTGAGGATTTGATTCAGCAATGCCATAAAGCTGACTCAGTAAAATCTTCTTAATTTTACTGTGTTAGTTTTACACGGCTTTCACCTAAATGACTGGCCACCCTGCAACAAAACGCCCACATGAAACCTGACGCAAGTTTCATGTGGCACAGGACTTTACAGTATGACACATCTGCCTAGATGCATCAAGTTGTAAATATGTCGCAACATAGCGTATCTTTTGCTCATCTTCTCCATGCCCCCTACACAGTCCTAAATGTATACAGTTTAAACTGACGGTATCTTGTTGCAGATGAAGTGAGGCCTATCTTACAACATGGTGCATCTTTTGCACTGCTGCTGCGTCACAAAAGTGACGCAACAGCGGCACAAAAGAGGCACACGGTCATCATAAATCTGCCTCTAACATTTTAAATGATTGATTCAAGATGACGATAAGGTGTGGCCTATCCAGAGGTTTGTTTGAGGTGAGGCCTACTCAGGGTTGCAGATGAAATTTAGGCTTATTGAAGAGTACAGAGGAGATTATACATGTGCAGGCCTAACAATGAAGTGAGTCATGTCCATTGCACTCTTGAACAAAGGCCAGACCTCCTCTATCTTCCTGGACAGGCCTAAACCTCATCTGCACAACGTGATTCGTAATGTTAGGAAACACAGGTGATGTAATTGAAAAACGTGCAAATATTTTTGCTCAATTCACAATCACATCACCTTTGTTTCCTCAGCTTAGTTATCTCATTGTGCAGATGTAGTCTAGCATATCCAAGAGTACGCTGAAGATGAGGACTGTATACAACAGAGCAATGTACATTACTCACCTCCCTTGACACTTACAGAAGCCTCAGTTTAATATTTCTCAGTTCAATATTTATTTAAAGAAGCAGACACCAATATCACCTTCTCATAAATGTGAAAAGTGTTTTAAAAAAAATAAATTCTGGTCATAATTTGAAAACACAACACAGGTCCTATGTAGAAGCACACCCTATCAGTACTTAAATTAGCCAAGCACACATGGGGGCGTATTTACAAGGACCTTGCACCACGGGGAAATGACTTAAATTAAAATGGGAAAAATAACATCAGAGGGACTCAAAGGCCTTGTAAATATGCCCCAAGCAACCTATGAAACTCTACCAGTACATATCAAGAAACCTAATTGATTTCAAAAAACGTTTTTAAACACATCATGTAAAGAAATTATATACCTACATTCATGGGGAAGTGACTTAAAATGCCCTAAGACACATGAAAGCGTTTTTTTAAGGCCCTTGCACCATTTTTGGGTCACTTTTAACATGGCTATGTAACTCAAAGAATCAAAATCTAAATTTGCCAAGCACACATGGGGGCGTATTTACAAGGACCTTGCACCACGGGGAAATGTCTTAAATTAAAATGGGAAAAATAACATCAGAGGGACTCAAAGGCCTTGTAAATATGCCCCAAGCAACCTATGAAACTCTACCAGTACATATCAAGAAACCTAATTGATTTCAAAAAACGTTTTTAAACACATCATGTAAAGAAATTATATACCTACATTCATGGGGAAGTGACTTAAAATGCCCTAAGACACATGAAAGCATTTTTTTAAGGCCCTTGCACCATTTTTGCGTCACTTTTAACATGGCTATGTAACTCAAAGAATCAAAATCTAAATTTGCCAAGCACACATGTGGGCGTATTTACAAGGACCTTGCACCACAAGGAAATGTCTTAAATTAAAATGGGAAAAATAACATCAAAGGAACTCAAAGGCCTTGTAAATATGCCCCAAGCAACCTATGAAACTCTAGCAGTACATATCAAGAAACCTAATTGATTTCAAAAAACGTTTTTAAACACATCATGTAAAGTAATTATATATCTACATTCATGGGGAAGTGACTTAAAATGCCCTAAGACACATGAAAGCGTTTTTTTAAGGCCCTTGCACCATTTTTGCGTCACTTTTAACATGGCTATGTAACTCAAAGAATCAAAATCTAAATTTGCCAAGCACACATGGGGGCGTATTTACAAGGACCTTGCACCACAAGGAAATGTCTTAAATTAAAATGGGAAAAATAACATCAAAGGAACTCAAAGGCCTTGTAAATATGCCCCAAGCAACCTATGAAACTCTAGCAGTACATATCAAGAAACCTAATTGATTTAAAAAAACTTTTTTAAACACATCATGTAAAGTAATTATATACCTACATTCATGGGGAAGTGACTTAAAATGCCCTAAGACACATGAAAGCGTTTTTAAGGCCCTTGCACCATTTTTGCGTCACTTTTAACATGGCTATGTAACTCAAAGAATCAAAATCTAAATTTGCCAAGCACACATGGGGGCGTATTTACAAGGACCTTGCACCACAAGGAAATGTCTTAAATTAAAATGGGAAAAATAACATCAAAGGAACTCAAAGGCCTTGTAAATATGCCCCAAGCAACCTATGAAACTCTAGCAGTACATATCAAGAAACCTAATTGATTTCAAAAATCGTTTTTAAACACACCATGTAAAGTAATTATATACCTACATTCATGGGGAAGTGACTTAAAATGCCCTAAGACACATGAAAGCGTTTTTTAAGGCCCTTGCACCATTTTTGCGTCACTTTTAACATGCCTATGTAACATGGCTATGTAACTCAAAGAAACAAAATCTATTTGTAAAACACTTGACACAAAGCAACATTTTAAATACACAACTTTCTTCATAATTTTCTCCTTAAAGCATACTATTCTCTATTTAATTTAAATGAATCTTTTCTCACCTTAGCAAATACTTTTTGAGTTTCAAAGCAGTCTCAGACACACACCAATTTGTCTTCAGAAGAGCAAAGGGTATGCACTCCAGAGGCTGCAGCCAAAAAAAGCACAGAAATGCTGTAATTCATCACACATATCTCTCATGTCACCCAATCAAAACTATTCCCTCACTTTTTTCAAATCAACACCCTTCCCCCTTCTGCCCTTTCTGCCTTTTTTCCATAGCAACCACCTCCTGAAAGACCTCTGATGTTTGCAAGTTCACACAACAATGTTTCAATTGAACTCTGAACTCTCAGTTCAACTGCGTATCCAGTGCAATCTTTCATAAAATGATTTTTTCTTGACCATTCAAATTACATCTTTCAAAGAACTCATCCATGCACCCTAACTTTCTGTTTTCAGCAATCAAAATCCACCAATCACTGTTACTGATTCATTAGCACAGAAACTCCACAGTTTTTTTCATTACAAACTCCTACTGTTTCAACTGCCATTTCATACCTACACTTCATCTGACTGCAGCAGAACATCCTCTCACCATGTTTTCTGTCTGGATTGTTGGACATAGTTACATCCACTGGGCTCAAAGGTATGCTGATAACAGAAATGTACACAATCTCAATTTATAAAATGTGGAAATCAAGTGGATTGGCCACAGAGGATTAAGATGTCACCAATTGATTCCATTGGTGAAAACCTTTTCGCATTTGCCAAAACCTGACCTGTTAATTGTACACTGTGGAGGAAATGACTTGGGCACTTTGACTGGGGTAGGTCTGGAAATGCTTTTAAAAGACACCTTTGAGCAATTGATGGCACTTTTTCCTCAAACTGCCTTGGTATATTCCAATATATGCCAAAGACAGAAATGGAGGTGGTCCAACGAATTTTGTCCACAAATTGAGAAATCGAGGAAGCATGTAAATAAGTCTGTTTCAGCTTACATGAGAGACCATGGAATGGGCTGCATCTACAACAATAACTTGCGTTACTACATGCAAGATATCTACAGAGGAGATGGAGTTCACTTCTCAGATGAAGGGAACAGAGTTTTCATCCTGAATTTAAGACTATGTATTGGTACCTACTTATAAGTACCTAAATCTACCACAGACCCAAAAGCTCTTCTCAGAGCTACCCTAACTATGATTACTCTTTTAAAATTTCAAATATACCTTTTTTCACTAATTTATACTTTTGTTCGCTTCCCGGTTCGCGTACCGGCAGCTAACCTCGCGAAAAATTCAAAAAATGTTTTTCTTTTTCGACATATATGAGCCTCCTCAGCCACCCTTAGAAAACCTAGGGGGTCAGGATACGTCTCCTGTGCCCCCTTATACCCTTTCCCAACATTCTTTATCCTCCATTTTGTGTCTAAATTCATCCGAAACACAAGATGGCGGACTCCCGTTACGCTATCGGTTAGCTTCCCGGTCCGCGAACCGGGGCGCGCCTCTACCGCGAAAAAGCGGAAATTTTTATTTTTTTAATTTTTTACCCCGCGGGAACTTTTATTGCCCCCTCATCAATCCTAGGGGGTCAGGAGGGGTCTACCTTGCCCCCTTTCATTAATTTCCCCTTTCGTTTTTCTTCACCTCTTGTCTCTCGATCCTACCGAGAGACAAGATGGCGGCCGCTCCGGACTGTTTAGAATGTTGACAGACACCGAAGAGGCCAATCAGCTTCGCTTCGCGAAGTTCCGTTACGCGTCCGGTACGCGAACCGGGGCTCTAACCGGGGCGCGCTTACAGATATATATATTTTTTGGAACGTTAATTTATCAAAATCCACTGGAGCACATATATTGAGACCTAGCAACATCGGGCTAACAGTCCCTACAATTTTGCCAAGTTTCGTGTAAATCCATTCAGCCATTCGGGCTAAAAGTGAGGCCAACCGCCCTATGGAAATTAACATGGGAAAAACGCGTTTTGGGACCCCCCTTTTTTCTCGGCCCCCCTTGACGAAATCCCCCCAAATTTTCAGGGGATGCTCGGAAATAAAATGTTCCATTTTCCTGAAAATTTAAGCCAATTCCGTCCACAAACGCCAAAGTTATTAGACATAGAATTTTCAAAAATCCAATGGGAAAAAATCCTAACTATATATACCTACTGGCGACCGCCAGTAGGTAATATATATATATATATATATATATATATATATATATATTATATATGCAAAAACATATATATATATATATATATATTTTACATATATATGCATATATTAGAATGCCTTTTAGAATTTGAATCATTATCAAAATGTTTGACATCCAATATACCTTTCATCTTAATTTTATGTTGCAAACATTTACAAAACCAATGGAATTCAATTAACCCCTTGTGTGCTCATAACGAGACCAGGCCACCATGAGCACAGCTCCGTCATGAATCATGGTGGAGCTGTGCTCATGACGGCCTGGTCTCGTCACGAGCACCACGGCACCGTGCTCATCCCCCCCTTTATTTTTAGCATCAACAAAACAATTCAACTACAAACACATTCGAAATTTTACAGATAATTATATCAGAAATTTACAATTTATGCAATTCCTTTTGCATGATTTTAACTACAGCAGCTCCCTACATACTGTTTCAGCTTTCACTCACATATAGGTGCGACTCGCTCCTCCAAGCACTGCTTATTCCCTTTCATATTAGAATACTTACACCACACAATATCATATCTTTCATAACAATTCTTATGGAATTTAAAATCACATCACGGGGTATGTGTACAAGAACTGCCGCTAACTAGCATTAACGTTAGTTAGCTGCAGTTTTCATAACGCAGCCTACCACCAAAAACTATCGCCCTGTTAGCGATGTATTTACAATACTTCGCTACATAGCAATAGTTTCAGGTAGCCGTGGTGAAAACTGCACTAACACTAGCGTGAAGGCAATACAAATTCTGACCTTAGCGTGAGAAAACTGACGAAAGGCCAATTTGCGGGCAAAAAACTCATGTTAGTCAGCAGAACTTCACCTCTTTTGCCTCTAGATGAAAAAAAGGCTAATAAGTCCACCTCTAATGAAAAAAATAAAAGAAAAAAATGGAAGGAAGAATGGAGCAGCCAGGGACAAGTGCAGCACAGATCAACAACCTCCCCAAACACCTCAACAGCCAGGATGACCAGCCAGAGTCCCAGGGGAAGAGAAAATGTAGAATCAGGTCTACATATATGAAAAGAGGAACATCACTGGGGAAAACCTGTGATGCATCACTTTCCATAGTGCCCTCCTGGCAACACCATGGCAGCCAAAACCTTGAAAGCACGGACAGTCCCCGGGGCATGGAGGCCTTGCTGTGCCTGCGTCTGAGACCTGTTGTGGGATGCGGAGGTGTTGTGGACTTTGTGGGCAGTGGCAGTAGACAATGAGACATTAGCAAACACCCTTACCTGGTGGTGAAGTTTGCCAGGTCACATGGAGACACGTTGCTGATCCATGTTAGATGGCCACCTGGTGCCCCTTGGAGCTGTGAATGGTAGAGGCACTCCTGAGCACCAATGTAGGGTGGCCTGCATCACCTACCATGTGCCACTACTACACTGGGTTGCACGGAAAGGATTACCAGTGGTAGGCTGCGCCTCTCTGCATCACAGGCTGGAAGATGTTGCGTGGCTGGATGCTGTGGAGGGTGAGGCCCCCGACCGGCGCATCGTGAGGTTCCACAGCAGACTTGGCGGCGACTGCTGTACCCAGGCTTGTGAAACCCACCTGGCTGAGGCTCCTGCTGGCTGAGTCACAGATTTGAGGAGAGTGCAGCAGATTGCGCCACGGTGTCAATGTCCAGGTGAGGAGAATCTTCACGCGTAGTGGAGGCCAAGTCAGGCCCAGGCCAGGTGCCTGTGGGTGACTCACCCCTAGAGAGGGTTCCTCCGCTATGGCAGAAGAGCGTTGTCCCACTGCTTTCAAGCAGTGCAAGAAGAGGAAACATAACATGATGTTAACTTTCTGATATTCTCATGCAATGTTTCCTTTGCTAGCAGGAGTGTGGGTGGGGCTTTCTACTCACGAAGCAGGACAGGGGCGAAGTGGTATGCCTCAAGTGCACAATGACTGTTACGACAGTATTCTCAGGTCGCCCAAAGCAGTAATGCTTACTTTCCTGTTCACAATGCCGGCTGCATTACAGCCTGCATGGAGAACACGCCCACCCCTCCAGCCCCTGGCTGAACTTCTTGTCACAGCACTCAAGAACAATCACAATGCCACATTGCAGCATTGTGATTGGCTTAGGAGAGGGAGCCTGGCTGCTTACTTCCTGTTCCTGGAAGCAGTCTCAGGAGAGCAGGAGCACAGAAGACGCGGGACCCAGCCTCGAGGTAAGATTTTTCACCACACCCACCGAACACCACTGCCATCATCACCCCCCCCCCCCCGCCCCAGCCGCAGCTGGATCACGATCATCAAAGAACTTGTTGGCAACTCCCTCAGCACCACCACTTCGTCAACGCTTACAGATGCCAACACCGTAGCATGCGAACTCCATCGATGAAGCTCCAACTGCACTGACACCCTGACTGCTCCTCCGTGTCAGTGGAGTGAGAATCTGGGGGTCGCTGGCCACCAGGAAAGGTGACAGTAGACACCCTAGATGCCAAACTAGATTCTGTACAAAGGGTCGCATCTTGGCATATGAGTGACCTTGTGATACCCTATGCCACAATATAGCTTTGTCAGGTAGGATGTATGCATGGTGGGCATTCACACGCAACAAAGCCTCGTATGAATGACGCAGTGAAATCTTTGAGATTTCACAGCGACAATTCTAGGACGCCCCTGCATCAAAACCTTACGACTGCCTCCTGGCAGGCATAAGGGGGACACAGTGCAATAGGGATAAGCCTGCCACATGCATTGCTGGAGTTGGCTGCTGCTTGCAAAAATATAGCAGCAATTTGTGACTTTAGCGCCAACAG
This sequence comes from Lissotriton helveticus, assembly GCF_964261635.1. Taxonomy (NCBI): domain Eukaryota; kingdom Metazoa; phylum Chordata; class Amphibia; order Caudata; family Salamandridae; genus Lissotriton; species Lissotriton helveticus. Next base: position 888,116,256 of record NC_136067.1, on the reverse strand, counting down.
GTACGTCAGGAATACTGATATATCTGTAAATCCTTATGACAAGGAGCGCCATACAGTAAATACGCTGCATCCATGGTGACGCAAGGAGGGCACAGTGAAAAGTGTGCCAGCGCTGTTTTGTTGCAGCGATGCAATACTTTTCATGAATGAGGCCCAGGACTGTGCCCTATCTTATTGTGGGGCTCATTCCTGAGCTTTTGTTTTGGCGCAGCAATATTCTTAGCTGCGCTTTCCAGCACAAAAACCTCTGAAATGAGGCCCCAGGTGTTTGCACCAATTTTAAGACGGGTTTTGCACCATACAAGAAATTCCTGGCAAATATCGTGAAGTGGGGTTAGCAGCAGTTTTTTCACAGGAATGCCCACCTTGCATCTCATTATCGTTAACTCTCGCTAACAGAAGTGGCGAATTTTAAAATTCAAGTTTTTGCCAGAAAAGTGCACTAACTCCAGTTGGAGGCAACTTGTAAATAAGGCGAAAAAAAATAGCAGCAGTATCGTAAAAAAAATTGACGTTGCAGCGGCGTTAAGTCCTTGTACATCGGCCCTCATGTGTCTTTAAACAGTGCATGGTAGAGAGCAGAGCAGAATGTGTTCTACTTTCTAAAGCAAAAAACACAACACCAGCTCTAGGAATGGTTCAATGAGATAAAAATATATATTTTTACATATGGAGGGTGAATCAAATGCACCAAGCATCTTGGCTTCTTCATGGAAACCATTAATAGCCTCAAATTGCGTAGACACACTAGCCTATGTCTGCATGGCAACAACTATCTTGTAAAGTAAACCTTAGAAGGTGTTTTCAGAATGACATTAGTCTTGTCCCACGATGATGGAGGCAACGCTCTCATGGCTGGCATCGCGCAGTGTCACCTAACTCAACTGAAGGGTCCTCTTCAAGCTGAATCCTCTGCAATGCACTCAGCTGCAGTGTAGCTAATTTTGAGTTACACAAATCCACATATGTTCATACAAAGTTACAGATTGAAGGTAATAGACAAACTGCTAATTTCCTGAATCCTGAAAAAAGTCAAGAGGAATATGTGAGAGCAAGAGCAAGGCAAAGAGACAAGACTCAACTAAAGTTTGAGAGAACAGAAATAGCATCAGTACCAAAATGCTAGCTCTATTAATATCAAACGTCTACTCTGGCATAACATGAACTTTATATCATAAACACAATATCATTTTCTGTTGTTTTGAACCATGTGGAAATATGCATGTTGGGACATTCATTGTTATATTACACACTGTAGTCAAATTTATGACAGTTTTTGACACTACTCTGTTAATAAAAGGAAAGATGAATCAACTGATGAAAACATGTAGATTGGTCATCCATGGCTTCACATATGTGACATTCCTTTTAAGAAACCAAATAACGGCTAATATTTAAGTCAATTGTGGGGTTAAGGCTGAACTACTATTGCTCTCTCCTCAGAGGTATCCAAGAGGGTGCTTAGGAGACTTTAAAAATTCAAAATCATGTGGCTAGGCTAGTTGCTTAAATTAAGCTTATAGACTATGCTACACCTATATTAAGAAGGTTACATTATATTAAATGTCCTAGAAGAATTTTAGGTCTTCTTCAGGTAAAGCCCCTTTACTTACCTAATGTCTTCAGAAAGAAGCTTAAAACCTTCCTTTTAAGTTGATATGCCCGGTTGGGTGCAGTCCCAGCAATTGGATAACTTTTAGTTTTGCCACTTGATGCATGTCATTGATATGGGAATGATTGTAGGGCATGCATGGAATGTAAACCTTCTCTTTATATAAAGACCAGAAGGTCGACTTGAAGAAAATGGGCCAGTCTTGAAGCTCTGTGATGGCTGTAATGCTCATCAAAGACCTGTGAAGTGCTAAATACCCAAGGTAAATGTGTAATGATCCAGAGGGCAGCAGCTAGAGAATAACTACTATAAGGTGGACCGTCAGAATGAAAACTATTGACTAGCAACACTCAGAGTGAGAATGTAGTTAAATTTACTGTGAACAATTCAAATTAGTCCTTTGTGACACATTTCTTGTCAGTGCCACAGCTTAGTTGTTGTCAGGTTTCCAAGGATACAGTGCATTTGGGTACAATTCTGGATGCTGACAAATGTTAGCCACATTCATTGTTGAATGATGCAGTCTGTTGGGCAGAATTTGTGAAAGTGTGATGGGCTAACTGCTTGAGAGAGACAACACTTCCATTGAGGACAATGACGGTCACTCTTGCGTGTGTTTCTGGTAGATCGATCCTCTGCTCTGGGGTCAGCTGCTTCTGGTTGCCCTGATAGTCCACCTGTCCTATAGGGTTGGCTTGCTCCTTCCAGCTCCTTTTAAGGCAGATCAACAACCAGGTACTTCCGGCCACAGAGCCAACTCTTCCTCCCAGGTTAGGCTCCAGGTGTTGTCCCCTCAATTCTGGAAAGCTGGTTGACAGCGGATACCAATACTGGTTGCACAGCAGTCCTCTGGGTGCTCTGTGGGGCACCCCCTTCCTTGGTCTTAAAACACTTGGTATAGGAATAATAAGTGGGTCAAAAGCTCTCACTCTTATGTAGGTACAGCAGTCAGAGGATGGTATTCTCTGTCTGCAATTCCAGAACCGTCTTATGTCTGTTTTCTTTCAAGTGTCCTCTCCTTGCTATCTCCCCGACTCAGCCTTTGCGTATAATGATGTTCGTCACAGCAGGATCATCCCCAGTTTGAAGTACCAACAGCAGAGGCACAAGCAGGTGTGAGTATTCTGCACCTGGCTATCAACAGCTATACTTTCATTTATTATTTTTGCATACCATACATAGAACACAAACAATCTCTGAGAGAGAAAAATTTGCAAATGGAAAACAAATATTCCAACAACGTTACTGAAAAGAAGCATTACAAGAACAATCTGAGAGATCAGAGAGGTGATGGCTATCAATAGCCATACGTATCAGTGATCAGGAAGAGCATCAGAAGCTGGCCTCACTTAAAATACTCTTCATATTCTGAAAACAGAGAGTGCAGTCCCACTCCTCACCCCACTATCAACCAAATGAAATTGACCAGGAAGACTAATAAGTGTATCTTTATGAGAAAAGGATTTAATCGAGTTTCTAGAGCAAGCCCTGTCCCCTCTTCTCCCATGTTAGTGTCTAGGTCTCCTCCATCCAGCTTCAGGAACATCAGTAATAGGGGTCCATTGTTTAGTAGAAGAACTTCACCTCATGCATTCTATTTTACTCTTGCATGCGATGCATGCACCACACAGGTAGACATAAATAAATTCATGTAAACATGCAATGGAATATTAGCGCTAAGACTCGGGTTAATGTGTAGGCCTTTACTCCAGTAATGCAGATAAAAGAGTCTATTCACAACTATTGATTAATAAAACTTGGCATTGTGCCAGTACCGCTCTACATGCTAAACGCATTACAGGGATGGACGTCCACTGCCAAAAAAGTGAGAGCATGCTTTGTGCATCCCTCCAAGTCCATGGCATGTACATGACCTCACTCATGAAAAAGAACAGGTGTGCACCCACACACACGTTAGATTAACATAAGACTGGTCCTAAAATGAACAAGCATTGGCAATGCAATCGGTCTCGCCTTTGGGGCCTTATATGTATTTAGCTATGCAGCACATTAGCCTGGGTGCTGAAACAACTACTGTTCTTTAACATGGGAGGGAAAGTAAGCACCAAACTGCGTGACATGCCAGGTATGGAACACAGAGAGAAATGTTGCCTTTAAGCGGGAAATAGTATAGTCCAAAGCTCTGTTTTTAATATAAAAGCAGGGCCTTCGGTGGTCATATCACTGGAAATACAAGATTTGAAAAAAATATTATTGTCTAAGCGTGTTTGTGGAAGACAATTTATATAGACTGGAAACTTGAGAATGCTAAAGTGATTCTGGTATTTTACTGACCTCTGCTAAAGTATATACTAAAGTATATACAAGAGATCTCTAATGCTCGACCTAAAAATGATTTTAATATGCTGCAGTTGCCTGAACTTTTTAGCAACCCAGAAGAAGTTGTTAACAGATAGGGGAATGGCAAAGCAGCCGCATAGTGCGAATCCCAAGGATACCAGGCTAGCTCAGCATCCAAGTAAATCTTCACTTCAGTACCAATTTGATTTACTGACAGCGAGGGGCCCGAATTACCATCCTATGGTTTTAAAGCCTCAACACGGACTTTAACTCGTTTAGGATTAAATACTGGGCACTTCCTGTTCGCGTCCCTAACTGTGGCACTTGGTTTGAAAATTTCGTTGAATGCCCCAGTATAATTATAATGCACAGAGCACTTTGCCATTTTTAGTACATTGTATACTTTGCCCAGGAAAAGCTATGTTACTTTAACCTAGGTTATGGCTTGATTTGAAGCTAACTAGGATTTTGCAACAATTAGCTTCAGAAATAACTCGGCTGACCATAATTTATTGTATTCAATGTACTTGGAAGATACAGAAACATTATGGTGTGGTAGCATTATGAATGATGTTTTAAGGTAAAATAAAGTAACCAGCTAAGCATCCATCTTTGTTGGAAAAAAACGGCTTGAAGATGTTCACCACTAAGCACTTTAATTTAATAATTTCGACATCCAGTCAGGCCTCACGATTCGCATTGGTGTGTCTGGTTGTGGTTGGTCCAGACGCACTGCCACAGCATTAGGCCTGAACCCACTGGGGCGCAGGAGGTTCGACGGTGGCTAGCTATGCTCAGATTACAATAATCACTGGGCTAGCACGCAGGTTACCTGCAGGAAACACTCTGCCTGCTATGTCTGATACCATGGATTTAGCAGCAGATTGTGAAATTAGGCCAGACTGACCTCGAACTTTATAAACAATATTATTATATATATAAAAAACAAAGGAAAATACACTAAAAAAATGTGTTTTGTTCGAGAATTTCAGATAATATAAAATGTATTAAAGGATATCTACAGCGTAGTTTTTAGCAGGAATATAGCTGTATCAAATATACATGTGAGAACAGCTAATCAACATTCCATGATTCCTAGGGAAATATTTCAAGTCCCTGTTTGCATTATGCAGTCAGGGAACGCGCCACGCATTTGCTTGTGAACAGCCGTTTCACCTGGCTTCTTTCAGTACCTACCACGGCCCTCCTCCCACCCTTTCATGCCCTGCTGCCTGCCCTCCTGAGTCACTGAAAGAGAATGTTTTATTTCCCTGACTTAGCGCGCGTTTAATGCGTGTCACCTTGGGGCCAACGTAGCAGGCAGGAGCCCTCCATACTGGCTCGGAGACACAGCATGTCCTCCTCAGGACTCGAGAGCAGGCTGCACTATGTAGCTTTGAAACAAGTTTACCTGGCGAGTCAGTGCATGCGCCTTCTGCACCGCTCATTGGCTCTGAGGTTTTATTTACCAGCATACTGCATTCTGGGACTTGTCTATGCTCACACTAATGGAATGTGTATACAAAAGATTGGTAGTGGTGTTCCCAAAGAAATTGGAATAAACCGCACATACACTGCTTGAGGTACATATGAAAACAATACTGGATTAAACAGTCAAAAGAATCTCTCCAAATATTAGAGACGGAGTGCTGCAAAGACCTATGTCCCCCACTACCAGGAAGGATCATAAACTCTTAATCCAAAGGATTAGCGAGTATGTACATAAACAAACAAATAGGTCAGGAGAGCACAATCCTATAAAGTAGCTGCGTACAAACTGATATAATATACAGTCAGAGTAACATGTAGCTGTAAATGAGGTCAGAAACTTCTCAGGCGTAATAGGACGAAAGGAAGAATAAAGTTCAAGTTTCAGGTCTTCTTTTTCTTTATTAATTGTCAACGTGATTCTCAAGTTCATAAAACAACAGCCGACACGTGTTTCGTCAGTACTCAGAATAAGTACAGGGACTTTTTCAAGGCAAAAAAGGGTAGAATGATTCGACGCATGTAGTGTCAGTCAATCTGAAGGATGCGATATATTAAAGGTTCCAGCAGAAAACCGAAAAACCCCAGTCCAAAATGTCCGTATGCGTGGACCGTGTAATTGAACAGCGAGATAGGTAACGGAATGCGGTTAATCTCCAAAGGTTTCTAGTGCATAGAAACGTGGATATGTCCATAAAGTGCAACCATAAACAGTATCACAGTAAATGGTGATGGGAACCAATAAAATAACCTCCTTGACCAGTCAAATAAAATCACAGCTGGTCAAAAGAATAAGCGCTTATGGAGTGCCATTACCATGTGGTGCCTGTTTCTTCAATACGTTTGATGCAGTTCACAAGTGACCGTATAGGCAGCACAGTTCCCGCTATTGACAATTCTTTTGACCAGCTGTGATTTTATTTGACTGGTCAAGGAGGTTATTTTATTGGTTCCCATCACCATTTACTGTGATACTGTTTATTTTTGCACTTTATGGACATATCCACGTTTCTATGCACTAGAAACCTTTGGAGATTAACCGCATTCCGTTACCTATCTCGCTGTTCAATTACACGGTCCACGCATACGGACATTTTGGACTGGGGTTTTTCGGTTTTCTGCTGGAACCTTTAATATATCGCATCCTTCAGATTGACTGACACTACATGCGTCGAATCATTCTACCCTTTTTTGCCTTGAAAAAGTCCCTGTACTTATTCTGAGTACGGACGAAACACGTGTCGGCTGTTGTTTTATGAACTTGAGAATCACGTTGACAATTAATAAAGAAAAAGAAGACCTGAAACTTGAACTTTATTCTTCCTTTCGTCCTATTACGCCTGAGAAGTTTCTGACCTCATTTACAGCTACATGTTACTCTGACTGTATATTATATCAGTTTGTACGCAGCTACTTTATAGGATTGTGCTCTCCTGACCTATTTGTTTGACTAATGGAATGTGGTTTAAGATTGCTAGTCGATTAAGTCTTCGGCGATAGCATTTCCCAACCCTGAACTTTCATTTAGCACTCAGTGCATTATGGGAGTTGTAGTCTATGTTCCGCTCAACTTAAACAAGTAAAATTATTTTTAAAATAGAAAACCAGAATGGTACCATGGTCCCTCCGATGTGGCACAGAGACAGCTGGTGACCGTTTAACTCAACTTTGCACTTTATTTGCGTTCTGGGAATTGTAGTACTACTACAAAGTTCCAGAGAGCACAAAATACATAGACTGGATGCACGCGCGGACCTGGGAAACTCAAGAGGACTGTATTTTAGACCTGTCCCTCGACGCATTTTCATATCCCAAAATTACCTTAAAATAGCTTTTGAAAGTCAGCGAGATTATCCTGCTGGGCATGAATAACCATATATAAAACTCGATTTGAAATCTGAAAGACGTGCACACTGGGGAAGGCAACAGGTTCTCGGCAGCAGAGCTGGGAACTCATTAGAGAAGCCAGGTCCGTGCCCTGGGGCGGCAGAGACTGCAAGGAGCGCGAGCGAGACAGCTGGTTATTAATGCGGCAACTTCTCGAGGAGGCGAGACCTGGTGCTTGTGTGATTTCCCTGTCACACGCACATGAAACTCGGCAGCCTATGGCCGGTGTGTCTCACCGACTACACCCTGAAATCAAACTCTCAGCTGGGTGAGAAAGACCCACTTGGTTAGGAAAAGGACAACACTGACACGGTGATTATGGTGCTAAGAACTGGCCACGAGCACGTGTGCTTGGCCTCCTTTATTGACTGGGTCACATGGCAGGTGACGCCTCTGGTGGGTGGGTGTATGGTGTGTTATACTGGAGAGCAGAAAGAACACTAGAACGTGTCAGACTAGACACGACATCCCTCCCCCCACCGTAATGAAAAAAATGAACAAAAGTCCAACCTGGAAGACAAATAAACAAATATTAAATAGCACTGATTGAGTTTTTCAGGCCGTCAGCCAGGCGTCACCAGAGCTTTGGACTGCATGGCCATGATGTTTTAGTTGTCCTTGGCGAAGTGCTTTAGACCAGCCTGGTCTCACAGTGTCGGAGTGTTTGTACAGATTCCAGCATTAGTGCATTGGGAGCTGTGGTGAGGTCCCCTCTGGAGGATCTCTATGCGTGAGGCCTTCTGGTCTTCGACTGTGACCTCCCTGCATCCTGTGTGTGTCGAGGAGCCACTGCCGAGGTGCTTCTCCTGTCCGGACTCCCATTTCACGGGACCTCCACGAGGCTCCTTGTCCCTGTAATTCCACATGACCACGTGGGCTGTGCGGGCCTTTGGAGTGTGTGGATTTGCGTTGGTGGTGCGATGCTCCTTGGTGGTGATGATGAATGGTAGTTGCTTCTCAGTTGGGCAGCAGACGGCAGTCTGTTGTTTGGGTGAGTGTGTGGAGCGAGGAGGACTGGAGGGGCTTCGCAGCTTGCCCTCATTTGCTGAGGTTGTCTTTGCCCGTGTCATCTGCGATGAAACACAGGGATGTCGTCTGACTAATCCTGTCGGTGTTCGGGACTGACTGGTTGCGCGGGGAAGCATTGGAGAGATGCTCACGTCATGCTGGCGGCCTATGTTTGGTTCTCCTTGTTGAGCCGTCTCCAGGGACATTGGTCTGGCTTCAGGACTGGACGGTCTCATTGGGACGCTTTGGAGAGAAACTCGGTTCCCGCTAGCTGTGACTTCCAGTTTGGTCTTCTCCGTGGGCTGTCTCTCGGGGTGTCGGGCCGGCTGGTGGCTGTCTGGTATCTCTGGGTGTGCTCCTCCGGTGGTGGTACGAGTCTTCTGCCCTTCGCTCTGCTCCTTTCCTCCTGCCCGCCTGTGGTGGTTGTTTGCCCTGTGACACTGTGTCACCTTTTCTTCCCTCTCCACGGAGTGGCATCGTGTCACTCTCTTCTCTCTCGTTCGACCAGGATCTCACTTGGAAGTGGCGTCCTGCTGTGTGGCTCATGGTGCTTTCACGTGGACCTCATTGGGCACCCAGACGGTCTCACCCTTCTTGTGAACCTGTCTAAGGTTTGTTCTGTCAGTAGGACTTGTACTTCCTCTCGGGAACTTTCATTGGACGGTCTCATCTTTTCTGTGGACCCGTCTCAGATCTGTCCTATCAGTAGGACATGTACTTCTCCTTGGGAACTTTCATTGGGCGGTCTCATCTTTCCTGTGGACCCATCTTGGATCTTTCCTGTCAGTAGGATTTGCACTTCCTCTTGGGAATTTCCATTGGCACCATCTTTTTTTCAGGGACACTGCATTGGTTCTCCTTGATGCCTTCTGCATGCCTCCTTCTCTTTGAGGAGGTCTTACATTCCTGGGCGCTTGCCCATGCAGTCACGCTTCTTGGTGTGTCTGTCGCACACCTTGGACTTGGTGCTCTTCTGCCCTCTTCGGGGTAACCGTGATCCTGGTGGTCCGTCCAGCCACCTCTTCAACCTCTTCCTGGTCACTCCTGCTTGGCGCGCCTCCGACTGCGCCTTTCGTTCGTTTTCTCCACTGAATGCACTTGCTGCACATTTTGTTCAGTTTTCTGTTTCTGAGACTGTAGCAGCTGTTCCTGTGCTGCTGCACACATGCTTGATGTTGTATTTTCCTTTTCAACGTCTGCATATGGAGTTGCCTCTCTTTCTGCACTCTCTGCATGCCTGTATTTATTGTAATCTCACTACGGTGTACAGTCTTTTCTTTAATGCTCTCCTCCTATCATTTCAATTGCTTTCTTTTGCACTGTGCCCTGTGGGGGGCTTCATCTAGCACGGGGACACCACTGTAGTAGGAGCTGATTTGTCACCACCTACTGTCACTTAGTCTTTTTCACCTTTGCCTCAATTGTTGTTTCTATTGTAGCAGCATGCAGACTGTCTTTCCGTGTACTCTCCTTCAACACTGTGCTCTTTTCATAGAGGTGGTCCCATCAGTAGCCAGCAGGTGGCATTGCCGCTTTAAGTCTCAATACTTAGGCATCGCCGCTTTAAGAACCCCAATCAGTTTCTCAGGCTGCTGATTTTGCAGATCTCCTCTGGTGCTTTTGATTGCCGGCTTCCTGGAGTTAGGGATTTCCCAGACACATGACGGGCACCTTCTCAGATGGATATTTCCTCTGGGAAGCACGCTGGTTACTACCCTTGGCAGGACCTTCTTCTTCACTGTCAGTGAGTCTTCTTTCTTTAGTGGGGCCAAACAGTCAGGCAAGGCGCAGCTTCAGTGGATTCCGATGTCTCTGCAGTCGATTACTCGGCAGTACGTGCTGTAGATCATTACTCTACCCGCCCCGCAGTCTTCTTCCACTTCCCTCGCTGTGTGGAGAAGGGGGGGGGGAGGGCTAGAACCCGTGCCTCCTTGCTCGGCTACTGGCAGAGCTCCTCTTCTCACGGGGAGCGGGTAGCTACTCCGTTCTCCCTCCTCTGCGCGGCAGGCTTGGCTTCTGCCTTCAATGCAGGTGGGCTTCCACAGACCTCCTGTGCTCTTGTAAGCCGGAGGCGGAGGCATGCCACAGCTCCCTTTACTTGCCCTACAGTCGGTGTCAGGGTAATCTGACCTCGCAGGGCTTACCTCGTGGGGGATGGCACAGCAGTAGACTCTTCAATGCGGGGTGGGCTCCCGCTTATCTTCTTCATCCCAGGGCTTCTCACATGCCCCGCGGGTCTTCCAACAATAGCTTCGCCATCCGCAAAGGGGGTGCCCTTAACACGGGTCGCACACATCCCCTTTCACACCACCTTCACAAACGGCAGCTGCACACGCGGACACATCCCACCCTCATCGCCAGTGTTATGTTCAGGGCCCTAGGCCCACATGGTGAGGACAAGTACGACACTGACCCAGTGATTATGGTGCTAAGAACAGGCCACGAGCATGTGTGCTTGGCCTCCTTTATTGACAGGGTCACCTGACTGGTGACGTCTGTGGTGGGTGGGTTTATGGTGTGCTATACTGGAAAGCAGAACACTAGAGTGTGTCAGACTAGACACACAGGCACTGTGCAAACACGTCAGCTCTCCTCCCCCTTCCCCTGAGCCTATCAGGAGGCTCTGAATTTGGCAAAAGCTGCTTCAAGTATTGGTCTGCGAGGTGCTTGATCTTAAGAATTCAAGGCAAGCTGCGCCTTGGGAACCTATATGTTTTGCAGCCGTGTTATTAAACACGCCCGGGGTGCTCCTGGTGGGGGCAGTGCAGGCGCCGCATTGTCTCCGGTCCCCAGCTTCTCATGGGGAACAGCGCCTCCCTAACTACTAACTCCCAGCCGGGAAGCCCCAGCCAGCTCCTGCACCGGCCATTTGCTCTAGGCGGAGGTTACACAGCTTCCCCGCTCTGCATCTCACGGTGGTCACACAGCTCCTGTGCCCGCCGGGCCCTCGCCGCTTCCGTCTTTCTCGGGTGTTACAGGCAAGCTTACGAGCAGCTCACGTGGCTCAGGTTTGGGGGGGGTCAGCGAGAGGTTCCCACACTGTGTGCGGTAATGAGGCATGAACAGGGGAAGACTGAAAGTAAGCAAGTTGGCCGCTCTGAGTTTTTCACCACCGCCTCTCACTTGTGGTGGCGAAAAACTCAGAGCGGCCAACTTGCTTACTTTCTGTCTTCCCCGTTCATGCCTCATCGCCGCATGCAGTGTGGGAACCTCTCTCTGACCCCCCCAAACCCGAGCCGCAGGAGCTGACAACACTCTCCTCACAGGTCTCCTTCCAAATCAGGGCATACGGTGTGTTAGGCGCGGTTGCAGCCCCAGAGGAATCGCATGCATGCGAACCCGAAAAAACAAGTGCGATTGTACCTAGCCAATCAAAGGACAAACAAGCATTTAAAATGCAATAGGACTCGTATTTACGCGAGCCCTATTGCATTTTAAACTGAACTTCTGGCATCAAAGAAGGCACGAACGGGAGGTGGTGGGAGGGATGGTGGTGGTTGAAAAAGTCGCAGACTACGGGAGGGAACGGGGAGAGTCAGGGGATCCAAACTGTTTTAACAGTAAAGGGGCTGATAGCCTCGTAATAAAAAACAATGACAACATGCCCGTCAGGAGGCGGGATTACCAAACCAAGCACCAATCCGAATGCTGAAATTTTGATTTAAGCCAATGGAAAATAAGGCTGGAAAGTGGGCGGAGCTTTCCCCACTATACTGTATACAGCATCTCTCGACGAGACAGCACATGTGCTGCCTAGCCGAGACCTAAAAAGCAGGATACCGGATAGTTGCTGTTGGGCACTCATGGCAGGAGAACATTAAAGTACACAGTGTAAAGGACATATATTAGGTCAGCTCTGGCAGAACTACGAATATCTTCCAATTATTTTAAAATGTTAAAATGTTTGGCAATGTTTTACATTTTTTGCAATGCTGCTGTGGAGATTTGTCAGCACGTTGTCTTCTTGCAGCAGACTGGCCCTTCAAAGTACTGTACAGACGTGCTGAGCAGCCAGTCCCCAGCCTGTCTGTAAATAAACTGTTGTCACCGCGCCTTTGAAAACATGCAGTTCCTACTACAAGAGTCTTGCAGGATCTGACACACATGAAGCTGATACTCTATGTATGCTGTCACTCATCTGTGACTCATCTTTCCCTAGAAGGTAACATTGCTACAGCACAACTACAGGTCTTTGTTTCACTCACTTGGCCTGCCTGATTCTACTTCGAAGATATATGTACCCTTGTTCTTCCATGTTCATAAAAGCCCCCACTAGCATTTGTATATTGTTCAGTCTTCTTAGTCAAGGTGCATTCTCTGTATAGCCTTAACTGTCTCTTAGATCTATATCTCAAAGTAGAGGGGCATACTTCCAATTCTCTCACCCTGTTCTCTGACAATACATCTCATGATATCTCTATTCATTAAGACAAAGAGTAATTATTCCCTTTCTGTCTACGCAGAGCCCTGAGATTATGCTTTGTAAACTTGTGTCTGGACAAAAAAATTGTAATTGGTGTATCCGAAAGAAATGAAAAAATACATTTGCAAAAGTTCGAATCATTATACAAACTCTGGACAACAGTACTATTAAGTAAAAAATGCACAAACTGCCAACAGTGTAAAAAAAAAAGCAAAAGATCCCCTGGGCCATTCATTAGCAATCATTTGAACCTAATGCTAGTGCCTCCCTTCTTAAGCAATAAGTATGACTAATGTTCCAAATCGATTGCAAGATGTTATATGTCCAAATGATTACTGTCTCATATCATGGATGTTTTGTTCTTTTGATGATGCACTAAGATGGAAAAATAGAATTGACACTTTGGGGCATTTTGCACACATCGTGCCTCAGTTACCAATAACATAAAGAAAACAAGAATCCTTATCGTGTGAAGAGAAATACTTTCTATTTTATAATTAATATTTTAGACGACTGGCAAGGCTTCCAAAAAGACATAATTTGCCCTATTTTATAACCATACAATTATAGTGGGAGCAAATTACAGCTTGGTAAATGACGAATACAGATTGCAGACAACATATTACGTCATGGAAGTGATAAATTGGTGTCTCTTTGTCTCTTATGCTATATGCCATGGCAACATCAAGAGATTTGAAGAATCTTATGGAATTGTTAATGATACCAATTGTGTTGGACTGGTTTGAAAGGGCGCGTATGTGGGCAGTTTTTAGGTCGAGCGTACAGCGTTTGTGCTGTAGCTTAACGACCTCTTGTGTATGATTTAGGAGTTGAACTCCACCCACTCCTTGCTGGTGCTATTTATTTGTCTGGGTTGGTGTCCTTTAAAAAAAACTTGCTTTCCAATGGGCAATTTACCGCCTTTGTCCCTCCTGTAATGTCTTTGACTGCGGGTTAGCAGTCTAGCTAAATGCGCACGTAGGCGTGCACGCAAGCCGGCGTGATACGTCACGCCGGAGTATATAATAAATGGGGCGTGGCTGGCCAGTTAGACCGGACCACGCGGAAAAGTAAACTGGTGTCCGGAGGTCAATGTGTCGCCGCAGCGCCTCATCCACAATGCGCATGCGACCCCCAGACCTCACAATGGCGACGAGGGTCTAAAGGACCTGTGCTGTGCCCCACCCGACCATCCTGCCTGCCCTCCGGTAGCGAGCCGATGCTCGGCGGTTGGCCGAGCCCCGAGCATAGCAGACCCTGTCCAGGCCGCCCACCCCAGGAGCTCAATTCGACGACTGCCGGCGTGTGCAGCCTGCGGCCCCCCCCGCGGAGGCGTCCGCGAGTGTGAGGGCTGCAGCCGGGTGTGTCATACCCCGTGGGCGGAGCTACAATCCCGATCCGGAGCACTGCGGTAAGAGCGCTCAAGGCCCCCAGCCTGCAAGGAAGGGCCTCGATCCTGGCACGAGTCTCTGGCAGGTCTGTGGCCTCAATCATCGCTGGCCTATCCGTGAAAGTACCGCGCTGAGGCCCATCCACGTGGCTGCCCACTGTGTCACCGCCTGTGGCTGTTTCGACGCCCGCCTCGCCTCTTCTTTGCTCTGAGCTACCCCACGCAGCAGCATGGCGGTTCTCCTTCATCTAGGTGGGAAAGATATCCACATGATTTACAAGACCTTGGTGGAAGCCACGCCGCACACCTATGTCACACTCCTCCACGCGCTCAACGCACACTTCGAGCAAATGGCCAGTAAAGACTATGAACGATTCATATTCAGGCAAGCAAGACAGGAGGCCGAAGAGTCACTTGATGCATTCCACGGCAGACTCAAAGAGCTCACCAGCACCTGTGGTTTTCGCGACGAACAAGAGGAGATACGCTGTCAAATAATACAAGGGTGCTACTCATCCAACCTGAGAGTGAAAATACTTCAAGAAGACGGGAAACCGCTGGCGGAAATCCTGAAACTAGGCCGCTCCAAAGAACTGTCGCAAGCGAGAGCATCACACATGGAGGCGGCCCTCCATAGGCCAGTCAAGACGGAGCAAGTCAACACTGCCAAACAGGTCAATGTGGTCCGGCCCAAGTCACGCCAATATGGAGGAAGGAAGCCGCAAGAGCGTCGAAAAGAATGCGGGTACTGCGGAGGCGTGCCCCACCGCGCTCAAGACTGCCCGGCGCGAGGGGGGAAATGCAGCTCATGTGGACGAATGAATCACTTCGCAGCGGTTTGCAGGTCCACCAAACCAAAACCCGAGGCGGCCCACGCTATCAGAGAGAGCCCAGACAGCGAAGACATTGGCGATGACTCCAATGACTACCCGGTCCACTACGTGTTCGCCATCGACCAACCACAGAGGAAGAAGAGGCGTCTCCCAAAATGCCGCATCAGAATACACCAAAAGGAAGTCAGAGCAACGATCGACACGGGAGCCTCTATTGAACTCATGGCAGCAAACGTATACCACCAACTGCGGGAGAAACCAGTGTTGAAGCCGGCAAAGATCAGAATGTTCGCATACGGACAGAAGACCCCCATCCCGCTGATCGGGTGCTTTCAAACGGAAGTTCACCACCAAGACCGGAAAATCCCGACGACCATCTATGTAACCAAAGAAGGCAGTGGCATGCTCCTCAGCGGCCGGACGGCTGAAGGACTTCAACTCATATTCTACGCAATGGCGGTGCTAGAAGAAGAGATGGACACGATTCTCGAAGAATTCGAGGGCACATTCCGTGGCATCGGATTTCTAAAAGGAAAGGAAGTGTCGCTCCACATAGATCCGTCCATTCAACCGGTCGCCCTCAGGCACCGAAGGATAGCGTTCCACCTAAGGAAAAAGGTGGAAGAGGAACTAGAGGCGCTCGAGAGACAGGGCATCATTGAAAGAGTCCGTGGGCCCACTCCGTGGGTATCGCCAATCGTGGTGGCGCGGAAACCCAAACAACCCGGACAAGTCCGCATCTGTGTCGACATGCGCTTGCCCAACGCGGCAGTCAAGAGGGAACGACACCTAACCCCCACGATTGATGACATTCTGGGAGAGCTGAACGGAGCAAAGTGGTTCTCCAAGATGGACCTCCGGTCGGGATATCATCAGCTACCCCTACACCCGGACTCCCGCTACATACCTACTTTCTCCACCCATGTAGGTCTCAGGCGATATCGTCGAGTTAATTTTGGCATCTCCAGCGCCGCTGAAGTCTTCCAGAACACCATCAGGGAGGTTCTAAGCGGACTCCCAGGGGTTTTGAACGTCAGCGATGACCTGCTCATCTACGCTAACACTGTCGAGGAACACCACAAAAGACTGATAGGCGTGCTGCAGAGAATCAAGGACTCAGGCCTGACCCTACACCGAGAGAAGTGCCAATTCCTCCGAAACAAAATCAGCTTTTTTGGGTACACCTTCTCGGACCAGGAAATAGCCCCGGACCCAGACAAGGTGAAAGACGTGCAAGCAGCCCCAGCCCCGACCAACATCTCAGAAGTACGAAGCTTCCTGGGTATGGTAAATTTCTGTGGGAGATTCATCCCGGATCTGTCTAACCTCACCAGGCCTCTCCGAGAACTCACCAAGTGCACCACCCCATGGCAGTGGGGCAAGGAGCAGGACCAAGCATTCCAAAATACCAAGGCCGCGTTGTCGGCGGACAAGACGTTGTCATACTTTGACCCAAGAAAGCATACCAACATAGCCGTGGACGCCAGCCCTTATGGCCTGGGTGCCGTGCTGACACAACGCCAGGGAGAAGAAGACTGGGCACCCATTGCCTATGCCAGCCGGTCGCTGACCGAAACGGAACAACGGTATTCCCAGATAGAGAGGGAGGCAATTGCGATCCATTGGGCCTGCAGGCACTTCCACGTCTACGTGTACGGACACCCATTCACAGTCTCAACGGATCACAAACCCCTGATCCCCTTATTCCGAGGGTCGGTCTCCAAACCACCACCCAGGATAGAGAAATGGATTTTGCAACTCCAGGAATACGACTACCAACTAGAATACAAGCCGGGAGCGACGAACCCCGCAGACTACCTCTCGAGGCACCCCCGAGCAGCGACCAGTGTTGAGAAGGAGGATGCCGAGGAAACTGAGGAATACGTAAAGGTGGTGAAGGAAAGGTCAAGACCTCTGCCGATGAGCATAGAGATGATTATTGAGGCAACCCACAACGACGAAGTCCTCCAACTAGTGGCGAACGCCTTACAGGACAACGACTGGAAGAATCTTCAAACATCACTGAGCAAGAGGACACCGCAGGCAAGAAGCGCTTTAGAGACTCTGATGAAAGTGAGAGAGGAACTGTCCGTTGACAGCCAAGGATGCCTATTGAGGGGGCCACGGATCGTGATGCCAATGAGCCTCACCCAACAAGCAATCCAGCTAGCTCACCGCGGGCACCAAGGAATGGTAAAGACCAAGAGTAGACTTCGCGCAAAAGTATGGTTCCCGGACATGGACACCAGAGTGGAAAGAGCCGTCAAGGAATGCCAGTGGTGCCAGGCGGCGGGGCAACCCGAATGCCCACCCCCGGTCATCACCGAAGACAACCCGCGGAACCCATGGGAATACGTCAGCGCAGACTTCGGGCATCTCCCGGATGGTAGACACATGCTCGTCATCATTGACGACTTCACCAAATACCCGGAAGTAGAAATCGTGACAACCCTCACAGCCAAAGAAGTCATTACGAAGTTCGAGAAGGTTATTGCCACGCACGGTATCTTCGAATGGGTCAAGACAGACAACGGGCCCCCTTTTCAAGGACAAGAGTTCGCTGACTACCTCAAAGAGTGGGGAATCCAACACCGGAAAATCACCCCCCGCTGGCCTCAAGCCAACGGGGAGGTAGAGAGATTTATGCGCACTCTAAACAAAGTCATCCGGATCGCCCACGCCAAGGAGGCCCCATTGGAGAAAGCCATTTACACGTTTCTGAGAGAATACCGGCTCACACCGCATCGCACTACGGAAGCTGCCCCAGACCCATCGGCAATGGGAAGAGTGGTCAGAGACACAATCCCCAATCATTCGACCTGGACCCCGAACAGTGCAAACTCCTGGAGGTCCCTGTCCAACAGAAAGCGGTCAAACGACTATGCCAGATTCCGACGCAGGGTCAAAAATCCGTCCATCCAAGAGAGGGACCGAGTCTACGTAAAAGACAGATATCCTGGGAGCAAGTTCAGACTCCCATTTGAACCTGAACCATGGACAGTCACAGGCCGCACAGGCACCATGGTGACAGCTCAGCGGGGAATGGAAACGGTCACACGAAACATCTCTTTCTTTAAGAAAGCCTCTGCACCGTCCGGAGATCCCCAAGGCCAAGAACCCGACCAGGAACTGCCCAGATCCCCGGAAGGAAACAGCAGTCCACGGGGAAGTGAAGAGGACATCCAAGGTGACAGCCCGACCGGAAGCCCCCTGACCGCCGAGACGACGAGAACCGACAGCCCCCATGTCCCGGCTGATCCCTGGCCTGCAAGAACACCACCTCAGGAGACCCCCCGGAGAGCACCCCCCCGTGGTGAAGCAGCGGGATACGGGCTAAGAAGGAATCCGGCCCCGTCCTCACGACTGGCGGACTTTGCCGTGGGCTGATCACGGACCCCCTGTCCAACAGACTGGTAACAGGCCGGATGGCCCTCACTGTATTTTGTTATTATTCTTCCATTCAGAGACTCATGGGTGATTAACATGTTTTGTTTTATTAAAGGTTGAAAGGAATGTAATGTCTTTGACTGCGGGTTAGCAGTCTAGCTAAATGCGCTCGTAGGCGTGCGCGTTAGCCGGCGTGATACGTCACGCCGGAGTATATAATAAATGGGGCGTGGCCGGTAAGTTAGTCCGGACCACGCGGAAAAGTAAACTGGTGTCCGGAGGTCAATGTGTCGCCCCAGCGCCTCATCCACAATGCGCATGCGACCCCCAGACCTCACACCTCCTTCTCATTTCCGGTTTTCTCCGTGCAGAACGGACTAAGTACAACAGCATTACGCTTTACATGTTTATATCTTTGTGCGGGACTACTTTTCTTCATCATGTGTTAACCTTTCTCAGCGCCACACATACTTCACATCCAGCGTGCTTCCCATTTGTTGAAACTTCAAAAGGACCAGACAGACATCAACTCCGACAATCAGCTGGGGAAATCATCACAATTTACTTCTCCTTATGAATTTGTATAGAATACGACAATTGAACATTGCATTCTCTTTTTATTATCTTTTTATCATTTTTGTATCTGATTGAATATGTGTATCAATTTCTATTATTGTTATTAAATTTTTATGATATCATGATAACTAGTTAGTTTTTTCCCTTTACTTGTGTTTTCTGGGATATGTTTAATTTGTGCCAGTTGTCTACATTGTTGGTGCCTGGATATATTTCTTCGCTATCAATTGCTTTGCCCTGATCCAGGATTCTGATCTTACTCAGGGGGTCCCTGTTCTAATGCCATAAGTGGCCACAATATTGACCAGTGGCTAGCAGTTGGGTTGGCAACGGTGTTATACTGGATTGGGTTCGGGGGCCCGAGACATTGTGCCCCACCACCCCCCCGCCACCAGCTTCATGACCCCCCCCTTACTCTTCTTTTTATCCATACCTCATTGTGCTGCAAGAAGCAACAATAAGATTCTGCAAAAGCTTTCTGGAGGGAAGGAGTCCTGCTGCAATTTCAGGGAACGGTTTTTGGGGGTCCTAGCTAGAATACTTGTCCAAGGGGAAGATTTGGGTGACACGCAAGGCCTTGGACAATTGCGTTTGGGGCAAGTTCTTTGACTAACTTTGAGGCCTGGGATGGGGGGAGCAGCAATGGCCCCTATGGCTAAGTGGGGTGAGCGCCCCTCCCGCATGGAGTCATTGATGGATAAGACGTTGAGGGAAAGGGCGGAGATGAAACAGGGCTTGGCGGAATTGCGAGAGAAGACGCAGGGGCTGGATGGGATGGCAGGGAGTAGGCCTCGGCAGCCGATAGTACCCCCTAAACCTTACTCGCCACCATTGCCAAAGAGAAATAGAGCAAAGAGGGGGATGAGTACGGAGAAGGGCCCATCTGTAATGGGGACGAGGTCCCATCTGTACTGGCTCCATTTGTTCCTCAGTCCCAGGTCCCAGCTGTACCGGCTTTAATTGTGTATAACGAGCTGGCCGGGCAGGTATCGCAGGGAGTGGCTCTGGGGGGGGCTATGCCAGCACAACTACAGGTGGACAATTTAGCAGCACTCCTCCCTTGGTTGGGGAAGGTGGGGAACTGGTCGCCTGTTGGGGCATCTGGGGGAGTGAAGGATGCCATGGAGAGGGCCAGAAAGATAATTGAGGAACTTAGCAAGGCTAAGCCGAAAGAAGTTTCAGCGGTACCGGCAGGCGGGGCGTCATCAGTGAATGCAGCGACAGAGAAGACCGCCACTGTCCCAGTACCGACACCGGCACCGGCAAGCACTGGAGCATTCAAACCCATAGAGGTCACAATCTGCAGGTAAGGATAAACCTCTGATTTTAATCAAAAGGGGACTAGCTCATAATTTAATAAATAAATAAAGAGACTCAAGTATGTTTCGTCATGGGGTGGGAACACCTGGTGAGTGTGTTCAGAAAGCCCTCACCCACCAACCTAGTTGGTGGCATGCTTCATCATCGGGCCCACCCAGTGACACCTAGCGTGTCCCGGGTGTGCTTTGACGCCTGATTACAGCGGAGCAGGTATATTGCTGAGTGTGCGGTGAAGGGTGTTATGAAAGTGATGTTTAAAACGGATAGGCGGGGGTCCCAGTACCCGACGGTAAATTAGAATTTAATACCTGGGCCTCCGTCAGCAGTTAAAAATAAGGCTGTTGGATGTTAGAGGCGAGTTACGACCTCAGGACCTATGTTAAAAAGTGGGTGCAATTAAACTAGTGGGTGTGTGGTTCAGACTATGTGTCTACACGCCCTAAGGTGTTTATCTATGTGTGAGAGGGGGGGATTCCCTTCTCAAGAACACGCTAGTTTTAGCAAGTTTTGGCTTCAAGGTTGAGAGGTGGCAGGGGGTTGGCCAGCATTTCTGGGCAGAGCCTGCTCTGGACCTGTAGTGCCTCCTTCGCATACCGGTATGCGAAGGAGGCACTACAGGTCCAGAGCAGGCTCTGCCCAGAAATGCTGGCCAACCCCCTGCCACCTCTCAACCTTGAGGCCAAAACTTGCTAAAACTAGCGTGTTCTTGAGAAGGGAGTTTAATTGCACCCACTTTTTAACATAGGTCCTGAAGAAAGCCAGCATATACATAAGGCACTGGCTGAAACATGTTGACCCACCGGATGTGGGAGGTCGTAACTCGCCTCTAACATCCAACAGCCTTATTTTTAACCGCTGACGGAGGCCCAGGTATTAAAGTCTAATTTACCCTCGGGTACTGGGACCCCCGCCTAGCCGTTTTAAACATCACTTTCATAACACCTTTCACCGCACACTCAGCAATATACCTGCTTCGCTGTAATCAGGCATCGAAGCACACCCGGGACACGCTAGGTGTCACTGGGTGGGCCCGATGATGAAGCATGCCACCAACTAGGTTGGTGGGTGAGGGCTTTCTGAACACACTCACCAGGTGTTCCCACCCCATGACGAAACATACTTGAGTCTCTTTATTTATTTATTAAATTATGAGCTAGTCTCCTTTTGATTAAAATCATATATAACCCTGGGGATAAGGACTAGCTATCTGATCCTCTCTCTCTCTCTTGATTATGCATTTTCAAGGATAAACCTCTGCCACCCCTGGGTATGGGGGAGGTTAGGTCCTCCAGGGATCGGTTGGGAAGGCATTTGTCCCAGGAGATGAAAGAGAAGATTTGAAAAAGGGAGTACGTTAACATATTCTCCCTGTTGGTAGACGATGCTGAGCGGGAGGAGGACAAGAAGAACAATGAATGGCGATTGCCCAGGGAATGGGCCAGTGTTGTCCTGAAGTACAGGGTGGAAGAAAATTTGACGAACTGGGGAAAAGGTTTTACTACTTACACTGCAATCATGTGCGAGGGTTTCCCAGAGCTGGGAACGGATTTGGCATGCTACCGCAATAGGATAACATGCAAGGATGACACATATGGGGGTCAGGGGTGGAACAGTTACGATAAAAAATTCAGAAGGGTGAAAGCAGCGGATCCCTCATTATGCTGGAACCAGGAAGACATGATCATTCACTTGAGACATCTGGGGCAGGTTCCCGCCAACAGAGGCATTACTCAGGACACATTCTGGGGTCAGCCCTTTCGGGCAGGCCCCTCAGGGCAACATGCGGGGGGTGGAAAGAAAGGGGCTGTTGGGATTTTAACAAGCAGGTATGCAACAGGTCACCCGGAACATGTAGATTCAGGCATGTCTGTACAATTTGTGGTAACCCCTCCTATCCCGAGATCAGATGCCTCAAGAGAAAAAAGGCAAAGGGGGAAAGAAGCAGGATTAGGAGCGCGACCCTTTCTAAGGCCGGAGCCCCCGTAGTCATCAGCGCCATTATCCCCTGGCTCAATAAATATCACTGTCCAGAAGCTGCCATGGTTCTTCATGAAGGGTTCTTAGAAGGTTTCAGAATACCAGCACCTGGATGCGCCGGAGTGGCACATTGCATAAATCAATCATCAATATAGTAAAAAGAGGCAGTGGCAGCGGCAAAGATTGAGAAGGAAGTTAGACTGGGTAGGGTGGCGGGCCCATTTGAAGCCCCCCCCCAATGCCGAATTTTGTTTGCTCATTAGGAATGGTTAGCAAAAAAGAACAAGGTCAATACCGGTTGATTCATAACCTGTCGTCTCCCAGGGGCCAATCTATAAATGACGCCATCGATGGTGCTTTATGCAGCGTCAAGTACTCCTCTTTTGACCAGGCAGTGGACATGCTCAGGGAATTGGGTTGGAGCGCTCTCCTTGCAAAAACAGATATTGAATCCGCTTTCCGGTTGTTGCCAGTTCACCCACAGGATTTTCATTTACTAGGCTTCCAATTCAGGGGGTTGTACTATGTGGATAAGTGTATGCCCGTGGGTTGCTCAGTGTTGTGCGCTTATTTCGAGAAATGTAGTTCCTTTCTCGAGTGGGAATCCGGGCAGGCAACGGGGCACAATTTGGTGCTGCATTACTTGGACGACTTCCTTTTCTTGGGGCCACCCATGTCAAACAACTGCAGGATGGCATTGCTTAACTTCTGCGTGATCATGCACGAGTTAGGCGTACCTGTAGCAAGGGACAAAACAGTGGGCCCTGCGATGACAATGGAATTTCTGGGTATTGAACTGGACTCAGTGGAGGGGGTGTCGCGCTTGCCAAGGTGGAAGCATTTGGTCAGGCACTGAAGGCTTGCTTAGTCAACGAGAAGATTACTCCGCACCTGTTGCAATGGGTGGTGGGTCAGTTGAATTTTGCGCTGAAGATAATTCCCATGGCATGACCATTCTCACGCTCAATTGCGCAGGCAATGTCAGGGCTTAAGGAGAAACACCATCACACCAGGTTATTGGGCAAAGTTAAGCAGGACATGCAGATATGGCAGGCGTTCCTGCGCGAGTTCAATGGCAGGGTGGTGTGGCTGAGTCCCCTTAGGTCGAGCTCAGAGATCGGTCCAATAACAGACTCAGCAGGTAGTGAGGGTTTTGGTGCCATCCTTGGAGCAGAATGGGTAGCAAAGCGTTGGCCCCTCTGGTGGGAGCAGTCTTGGATCACAAATAACATACGTTTTCTGGAACTGTTCCCCATCCTGGTGGCATTATCAGTTTGGCCGGAGCAACTGAGAAACCAAAGTGTCCTCTTCTGGTCGGACAACATGGCAGTGGTGCAGTGCATTAATTCCCAGATGGCACACTGTAATATGATACTGCAGTTGCTCAAAGAAATTATACTGAAATGCATGAAACTCAATGTGTTGTTTAGGGCAAAGCATGTGCCAGGGGTGCATAACAATGCAGCTGACGCTTTGTCTCGCTTTAAAATACAGGTATTCAGGGCTCACCATCGGGAGGCAGCAGCACGACCAACGCCTTTTCCAGAACAACTTTGGCAGCTTGGTGTCCCCAGTCATCGGAGCTCATGGCAGCTAACCTATCTCCCAGGACGAGAAAAGCATATGAAGGGGCATTTTGGGCGTATTGCCATTTTTTGGAGTTTGCTGGGAACAGAGGTGGTAAAGTCACGGATCGTTAGTCTCCTACTTAGCGTCCATGAGGAAGGAAGGGCGCTCTGAGGCTGCTGCCAGGTGGCATGTCGCAGCAATTTCCTTCTTCGCAAAACTGAAAGGGGGGGTGATCCCACAGGTACTTTCATGGTGCGAAAGGTGCTCAAAGGATGGCAGTGGTTACAAGGTGTCCTGCCCGGTGAGAGGAGACCAATAGGGGTACCAATAGGGGTACCCATGTTGGCCACCTTGATGGAGACCCTGCAGCACACCTGTAGCTCCTGGGGGAGGTAATCCTGTTCCAAGTAGCATTTTGCCTAGCCTTTTACAGTGCTTTTAGGGTGGGGGAACTGGTGATGAAGAATACATGGGATTGACAAGGGGGCCTCCAGGTGGATCATGTCAGGGTGGTAGAGGAGTCTGTTATGATATCATTCCCTAAATCGAAAGCTGATCAGGAGGGCAGAGGCGAAGGGATTGGGCTACACAGAGCTAGGGGAAGTGTGTGCTGCCCAGTCACTAGGTTAAAGACATTCATATTGCAGCGGCCAAGGGCGGCAGGGGGCCCACTCTTGATACACGCAAATGGGACTCCCCTTACCATATTCCAGTTCAAGAGGGTTATGGCTTTGGCCATAAGCAAAGCCAACATGGACCCAACAGTTTTTGGCACTCATTCCTTTAGAATTGGGGCTGCTACAGAGGCAGTGGCCAGAGGATTGAGGGGAAAGAAAGTGCAAAAGATTGGGAGGTGGTTATCAAAGTGCTACAAACGCTATGAGTGCTTGCATATGCTTGGACCATCTGACGGGGAGACCAACTGACGGTTGTTTTTCTCTCTACTTTACATTGCAGTTTATTCGTCCTGTGACACAGGGAAGAAGCATGCAGCGGGGGCATCCGCCTGCCACGCAGGGGGGTCACTGAACAATGGTATCGGATCTGACACCACGCGTCATTGCGCAAATCCACAAGGGGCAAGAAGTAAGGGATGTGTGGGTCATCGGTCATTCATGCATTCGCCATCTAACTGCTTTCTTTACAAGCGATTTCCAGGCTAGAGCTAGGCAGGCAAAGTTAATGGAGGATGCCTTACAGAATAGCCTAAGACCCTCAGCTGCATGTATTTTCCATTTTGGGGGCAACGATTTTGTGCACATGAGCCGAAGGGCACTGGTGGAGGACTTGCTTACGGAAGTGGGATGGCTAGCAAAGAAGTGGCCGGAAACAATGATTGTTTGGTCACACATGATCCCAAGAGTCCAGTGGACCGGAGGAAGGTCAGTAAAGGTGTGAATCACTCGCTAAAGAGGATCAACATCAAGATGGAGAGGTTGTTCGGGACGCCCAAGCTTGTATCCATAGCGCATGGTTATATCCGGGGCGAGCATTTCTTTGTAAAAGATGGGGTACACCTCTTAGCAAAGGGGAATCAGGCTTTCATGGAAGATGTGCTAGCTTGACTGGAGGGCAACGTGCAGGACATGACCTATAGGGGAGCTGAGAGGGAGGCCATATAGTCGGTCAACTATCTGCCCTGTGTTGGTAAGGTCATGGTTGATGAGCATAGTTTGCGGTCCTTTGAGGGCATCACTTGATGAAAGGGGACGCCCGAGGGAGAGACAGAGGGTCTCCCAGAGAACTCCAAGGGGCACTTCCAGTCAGTAGGTGGAAGGGGTGAAGGGGGCTCTGGGAGCCTCGCTTCTAGTAGGCCATGGGCCACCCCTGCACGCGCATGTGCTCAAGGGCGGACTGCCGTACGTTGAAGGGGTGCGGGGGGCACTGCACTGGGAGCCACGCTTCCAGTAGGCCATGGGCCACCCCGCACATGCATGCGCTCAAGGGCGCATGCTGTTTAAAGGGCCCCGTTTTTTATGGAGACAAGAGGATAGGGATCTGGGCTGCCAGTCATTGACCTTACCTTCGGCTCTAAAGGGTTGCGCAGAATGGAAATCATATTCATTTAGAATACGATAGGAATCCAGATGTATTAGCGAAATGTTAAGGTTAGCCTTTGAACAACTGTGCCTATCTGTATTTGGACTTTCTGCGCATTGTATAATGTATACTCAATATTCTCTATGTTTAAGTTTGTAATAAAATACGGCCGGGGGTCTATGACCCCTGATCCAAACAGGTTGTGTTGTCTGAATTGTCTGCCTTGAGAGGAAGGGGGGTGGGTGAGAGGGACTCACCCCCCTTTTTTGGGATCATTTGCTTTTATCGAAGGGGCTTAGGTGGTACCAGTCCATATTGAAAGGTGGGCTCAGCATAGAGCCATGCCACCATTATGACGGTCACCCCAGCCCCGGGAGTAAAGAGGGGGCAGGGGTGCCACGTGCAGAAGTGATGCTGCACCCCCTCCTTCGCAAGGGGCCAGGCTTAGCCCTGGGTGCCCCCTGACATGAAAGCGCTTGGTTGCGATTCTGGGTTGGGTGGCGTGGCATATATTCGAGCCCCAGGCGAGGAGGCATTCTCTTTGTGCCTGCCCCCCTGCCTGGGAAGTGCCGTGCCGCTGTGTGGATCGGGCCGGGAGGAGGCGCGATTCATTTTAATTTTCCCACCCACCATCCCCTAAGGAAGATATTGTCTAATGAATATATGGTGTGAAGTATGTACTTGCTGTCAAAGCGGGAACAAGTATATGCTAATTAAAATAAAGTCAATGTATTGGAGGTGCGTATATTAATTTTGTGTTGCAGGACAATGTATGGTAGTATTTGCAAGTATGTTTCATTTACAAGAAAAGTGATTATGTCGTATTTGGTGCGTTTTCCCAGGTCGGGCGGTAAGGTCATTGTTGGTGAGCATAGTTTGCGGTCCTTTGAGGGCATAACCTTGATGAAAGGGGATACCCGAGGGGGGGACAGAGGGTCTCTCATAGAACTCCAAGGGGTGCTTTCAGTCAGTAGGTGGAAGGGGTGCCAGGAGCTCTGGGAGCCACGCTTCTAGAAGGCCATGGGCCACCCCTGCACGTGCATGCGCTCAAGGACGCACTGCCGGTACGTTAAAAGGGTGCAGGCGGGGGCACTGCACTGGGAGCCACGCTTCCAGTAGGCCATGGGCCACCCCGCACATACATGCGCCCAAGGGCACAAGGGCGCATGCTGTTTAAGGGGCCCCGTTTTTTATGGAGACAATAGGATAGGGATCTGGGCTTCCAGTCATTGACCTTGTCGGCTCTAAAGGGTTGCGCAGAAAGGAAATAATATTAATTTAGAATACGATAGGAATCCAGATGTATTAGCAAAATGTTAAGGTTAGCCTTTGAACAACTGTGCCAATCTGTATTTGGACTTTCTGCACATTGTATAATGTATACTCAATATACTCAATGTTTAAGTTTGTAATAAAATACGTCCGGGGGTCTACGACCCCTGATCCAAACAGGTCGTGTTGTCTGAATTGTCTGCCTTGAGAGGAAGGGGGTGGGGAAAGGGACTCACCCCCCTTTTTCAGGATCATCTGCTTTAATGGGAGGGGTCTAAGCGTTACTGGTCCATAATGCTCTTGACTTCGGCATCCATTGCAACATTGCATGGCCGCCACAGTGCCCAAGTAACACCACCACATAAACATTTTATTTATAATATTTTTTTCATTAGCACAGCATGCACAACAGGCTTCTACCGAGCCTATCTTTTGGTTAAGTACTCTAATTGTGTCTCGTTTGTGCTGCTTGTAATTTCGTTAAACACAGAAATTGCCAACTTATAGGTCAAACACAAGTTTCTTTGGTTTGAGCCAGTACTTTTATTTATACCTTTAGAATTTTAGTTCTTTTTTTATTCTCTCTTTATCATATTTCTGTATGAAAAGGAAAAACTGTACATTCTATATAACATTTACACCAATATACAACAACATTTACAAACACTTATTTACATTCCACATAATTACTAAAGAAAATTAAACATCATACATCCTAAATACAACACTTTATACAAACAGACAGTGTAGATTTATGCCTTTAAATTCTAAGTGAATGAATCTATATCCAAAATAAAAAGACAAAGTCAAAGAAGGAGCAAAGCCACCAAAAGGTGACCATTTTCAAAAATAGCAAAAACTAATTTGCACTGTCAATGGCGTTACTCGCTCCTTCAGTTGTGCCGACACGTTTCAAATCCAGGGAAACCAGTTCCCGGATTCTAATCAGGGCTTTGTCACTTTTCTGTATAAGATGTAAAAAACAATAAAGTTTTATTTACAAACTTGAAGCTACTTCTCTCTCTTGTATTACACTACTTAGATATGAAAATCTATTTATGTACCTGAGTGAGAAAGGGCAACCGGTGCCTTCGTAATTTTGGGTGTAGGCTCAAGATGACACCATTCCACTCCACCCAAATAATTCCAAACCAATAAAATAAACTACACATGATTCAACTCCACGCTGCATAATTCTGCATCACTCCAAACCATATAATTGCACTACACACAATGCAATTCAACTCCATATAATTCCACTAAACAAAATTATATTCCAAGTAACATTTCATGCCACATATTTACACTCCACATGTATCCCCTCAAATCCAAAACACATAATTACTAAGTATGGGCGAAATGCGTGAATTCGCGGTACGCGAATTGGCTCGAAAGCGAATTCGCGTTCCGCATAATCCACGAATTCGTGCAAATTTGTGGATTTTTTTGCGTGTTCGCGGGGCTTTTTGTGTGTTCGGGGGCCGCCTGCAGCGCATCGACTGCTAAGTTACCCATGTGGTCGTACATGGGCGCGGCCATCTTGTCCGCGTTGCGTATTTCCGTTTCCGGGCGCTAGTTGCAAGCTCGCTTTGTGCGCGGGGCACGATTACGTGTTCGGGTGCGTTGGCAAATGGCAAAGGGAGCCGGGAAGAGCAAGGGGAAGGGACCCGCACCCTGTACCCGGCTCCCATGTGGGCGCTTAAGGGGGGAAGCAGTAATAGCCCGGGAGATTTTCAGCGCGGTGGAGGTGGCCACACTGATTTTCTCAGTTCAGCGCCATCTCCCCAAAACCGTCGCGACAGGCCGCAGGCTCGGTGCCGGGTACGGGCTCCGGGAGTGTCGCCAGCTGTGGGGGAAGGTGTGCCGGACCATGTATCGTGAGTCTGGGGTCCGGTACACCTACAGCCAGGCGACGCACCGGTAGTCCGACGTCCTGGACCGGGAACACGACCTGCTCGACCTGCTAGGCGTCGAGATTCCTGGGCTTGGTGAGTAGTAGTAGCTATTTAATCACTACTCTGTTTCCTCCCGCTCTATGTTATCATATTTCAAATGTTTGTTTTTTCCGAAGAGCAAGAATGCTGCCGATTACATTGCAGGTAAATTATGTTTCAAAAGCTTCTGTGATTGCAGGTGCTGGCCTGCTCACTGGCGGTGCTACTATGCTTACTTGTTTTCAATTTTGTGTTCATTTGGCCTGGGTGATGATTATGTATCAGTGTACTTTACAGAACATAAATGCGTAATGCTAGACATTAGAGACTCAAGTCCAGTCTTTCCTTTGTACTCCTGCCACTAAGAAGAGATAGTGGTGGTGATCATGACAGACTGTGTCTGTGACTTCGCGTGCTGCGGAGTGCTGCCTGCCAGTCCTAGTAGAACCTTTTTGTAGTTGGTTTAGTGAGTAACATAACTTTCCAAGTAGACGGTCCGCGAATCCAGCAATATCCTAGTAGACCACATCAGATAGGTCAATAAATTTAGTGGAATTGTCTATTTCCCCGAAATAATTTGTTATTGTTTTTTTGAAAAGTTTAATGTGGTTGACAACAATCATCCATTTGTGTGTCTTTCTTTCATGTTGTACATCAGCTTCCCCCAGGGGCAAGGGGACACAGGAGGAGGTAGCGGCGACGGCTGAGCAGGCACAACAGCAGGAAGGCCAGGATGGGTCCGGCGAGGGCTCCTCTGCTGGCTCCAAAAAGTTTTCCTGTTAATATTAATAATTATAATTCCCTATCTTTTACAGCACCTGTATTTTTTCCAAACGTTCCTCATTCTATGTTTTCCTAAATCGTCTTTGATCTTCTAATAGACTGTTTCTAAATTCTTACCCTGCCTCTAGTATGACTCCCTGTGGTACTACTACATTATTATTAGTCTGTCTGTGTAGCTAACTAAGCTTGCACAGTTGGCAAAAGGTGTTAAACAAAACTCCTATTCTATTCAGCAATAGCTCTATGCACTGAGTGCAGTCCGCTGAGTTGTCCTTAATGTCTATTGAAGTCTTTTAAATGTTTATGCTTTGACAATTCCCAACAATAAAATGTCAATGGCCACCAAGAATAAGATACTAGTTTACTTTTTGATTGGATAGGAGGACAATCCATACTACTACTGTTGCAGGGACTATTCTGCACAAACAGAACTATGGACAAGAAATAGGGCATTGGTTATAAATTATAATAGGCGCAGTTAGACTTTCCACATACCTCAGTCATAACAGAAATTGAACCCCCAATCTCCTTACTGACTAGCTAATGTGTCAGAGTCATTATTTAGCTCCCGAATGCAGCGATGATTGATCCCCAATGATTACACAACCCAGGACATAAGACTACGGAGTCAGAGTCCCGACCTCTCTGAGCCACAGACTCATGCTTGCAAATTGCAAACCCTTTCGCTCACTCACTCATGACCAAAAACCACAGAGTCTATGTAAGTTTTAAAGCTTTATTAAAAGTAAAAACATTTTTTTAAATCAACTTCATCATATAAGATAAACGGTGAAGGATTCAAAACTGAAAAGTGACCGATTTCACACATTAATTGTGGGAGAGCACTCACCTGGTTGGAACTTCAAGTCTTCTTTGTGGGGATGAATCGTTGCTGACTCCAAGTGATGATGATCTGATCTTGCTCTTGTTCTTAGAAGGGAAGCTTCTGTCTGTTTTGTGAAAAATGGTGCGTGTTAAAAAGCAAGCATTCATCAGTTGTGCCAAAAAGTGTAGCAAGACATGTTACGGCTAAGCATAAATTAAAAAAAACCTTCCCTGAAGAAAGGAAAATTTGTAGTTTAGGGACTAGAGAGTCACAAATTATTAAATTTGTTTATTTAGTACTAGTAACATTTTTTAATTCCTAGACAAAATAGGGAGTGGTGTATATGGCATCTAAGAATATGAAATGTATTTTCTAGGCGGAAAATCGGCACAGCCATCCACCATTGCCGGGGCCAGCGCGGAGGTGGGCACTCCTGGGGCGGAGGCGGTGCAACAGCCATCGGGAACTGCTGTGGGGGATGCCACGTTAGTGGCGGGCAGTGGTAAGCTATTATATTCCTTACTTATTGAGATTGCAGACTGCAGAGTGTGCTCTCTGCACGGGTGTATATGTTGTACAGTACAAGTACACTTTACTGTTAAGAAGACTTACAAATTTAGAAGTAAGTTTTTGTCAACCAGATAGAAGACATTCACCCTTGACTTCGCATGAGCAATAGCATTAGCGGCGGGAGTTGACGAGTAACCAATGGCCTCCTCTAAATTTGACTTCAACTCAGCTGTGAAAGTTTTATCGAGAAGCCAAGTCAGATCAGAGATGAACTTGATGGAATGGATGAACGAAAAGGGAAAGAAGGGTGTAAGGAAGGAAGAGCGAGTTAAAAGTAATGACTGGCAAAGAATGAAACGTGTTTTTGAATGGTGCCCGAGGTGGCTGGGAATATGATGCATGGCCGGTTGAAGGCTGAAGCAAGGATGGGTGGAAGGAGAAAGGGAAGAGGACTGCCTGGGTGGGTGAAACAGAAACTATATGTGCGTGTAATATATCCTTTGTTCAAATTCAAATGCAAGTCAAGCACGGATGCATGGCTGGCGGTTTCCAAAATAAAATAAAAAGGTTGTTTTTCCGTGAGAAAAACTAAGGTTTGTCCAGTTGAGACATTAAGAAGAATGATTGACATTTACTTTGAATGGATGGATGCCTGGATCATGGTACTATCTTACTCATAGATAGCATAGGTGTATGTACACAGAGTAGACGGTCACTGGATGAAGTAAGTGTTACTTTGAAGAGCATTTAAAACCGCACCTGCACGTCCGTTCCAGTGTAGCAAAGGCGAGGAAAAGAATTTGTAATTTTTCAGAATACTACCATGACTAGTAACAGTAGGTTGCAAGCACAGCATATATCCTGTCATTACGGGGCCCACTCACTACCTCTGTTAATAATTTTATTACAACTCTGTCATTCATGTGTGGCCTATCAGTGTTCACTCAATAAAAACAAAGCATCCCATATTTAAGCAAATATCCTGTGAAGGGATAGATAATCATATTATTTATCTTCTTCATTTTCCTTTTCTAGTAGTCATTGGCACTGCAGGGTGAAAGTTAAATTAATTAAGCAGTAGCCCTTGTAACAGAGTATGGCCAGTGCCACCCGTAATAGAAATGTAAGAGCTTCACCACCTGCATGTACTAGAGCGGTACAGTAACGCAAGTCTGTGTCATCATGGCTTGTTTCTGTTTTTCTCGGGTGCAAGTTGACTGCGCTGGCATTATGCCGCTTCCAGAAGTTTACGTACCAATTTCGCTAAACAAGAGAGAAGAAGAAGAAAAAGAAGAAGACTGGTGTACTGTGAGTCTAATGTAGTGAGTCCATATAGTGCTAGTAGAATTGATCCCTGAAACTCCCACTAATGTTAGAGCAGAGGCCGGCGAAGTGGGAGGTTAGATAGATACAGGTCACAAATGTTATGTACTGTGCTTGCAAGTTGCTAGTGCTACCGTGACACAACTTTCTGCTGAATTATTTTGTGTTCATCTTAAAGAGCATTGGTTACAGTATGTTTTTCTTTCTTCATATAGATGCTCCTTCCAAACCAACACGGAAGAAGCTGGCTAGACGGGCCCGGCAAAGGAAGCTGAGGCGATTGTCGCCGAATATCGGCGGCTGCTGGCCCAGGAGGAGGAGGACACGCAGTCTCAGTCCACAACATCCACCATGTCAGCTGCATCCTCCTCCGCGCACCCTGGGTCAGCCAGTCAGCGCAAGCCTCCAGCCGTACAGAGCCGTGGTACCGCAGCCACCCGCCACCACCAAGCAGACAAAAAATCAGCTGCCTCCCACAGCAGGTGCAAGGCACACATCCACCGCCTAACCCTCAGGGTGTCCCACCTTGAGCAGGAGATGGAGAGAGTCAAAACCCTGCTCAAGAACCTCAGCAGGGAGCAACGGGACCACCTGGCCAAAGGACACCGCTGGCGGCAGTAAAGCAGGAGAGACTGTCCCTTGCCCCTTTTTTAAAGACTTTTGGGGATGTGTGAATGGGGAGTTGGGTTATTTGAACTTTGGGGACTTTTTTATTTCATGGACATTCTTTGGGGTTAGGGAGGGGGTGGGTCGGGTCTTGCAGGATAGTTTATTTTTGTTAGGGATAAAAATAACTATTTACTTTCAACTTAAACATAGCATATGCGTTTTTACTGTTTTGCGGGGGAGGCGGGGGTGGTTAACTGTACGTTTGTTTTCCTGAAACTTAACTGCCTGCTTGATTCAAATTGTCTAAGTAATCACCCAAATGTTTACAAAAGTAAGTGCCAGTCACAGAGTGAATTCAATTGTCCTACTACTTTACTAGTACTACCGTCAGTCTCTCCTCTCTCCTCCTACTCCATTATTCTTCCTCCCCCCAAATGCTTATCTTACCTGTTATTCGTGTTGGAGAATAGGGCTAGGCACAGGACTGGCTGCTTGGCAAATGGCGATTAAGGTTGGCAATCCTGGGCGGATGAAATGGCATCGTTGTGTTGGTAGTAGTGGTGCTACACAGTGGCAGTAGCAGCATATGAAAAAAAAGAAAGTGAAACCTTGAGTGGCCTGAGCGGAGCATTAGAACAGTACGATATATAGCACAGTACACAAGAACAGTGCCATAATTTAGCCTAACAAATGCTAACTACTAGTTGCGTGGAGTTTGGTTTGGCTACTACAAGAAATAGTACTGAAGGTGAAGGACACAGCAGTGTAATCATTCGCCACGTGTAGGAGGAGGATGTTCTTGATGATCAATCCAGTTGATGGCGCCCATGAAAATCAGATTTGATTTGCAAATAGTCATGGGTCTGTATCAAGGTGAGTAAGAATATATCCTCGGATTCCTTCACCAGCCTTGAAATCGATTTTCTGTTGCTTTGACCTTTTCCTCCCCAGCAAGTATGTGGAATTATTGTTGTCATTTAGTCACACCTCAATGAAAACCACACAGCCCGGGGGAAGAGGTTTAGGGTTTGAAAATTGGATGGGAATGGGGTTTTTTGGGAAAGTTTTGTGGAGAGAGGAAAAAAAAACACAGCATGGACAAACAACAAATGAAGATAAACAAATCTTTGGATACGAAGATATCCATAAATCTTTTAAGGGACATAAAGGAAGTGCATGCACTACTGCATGCATGAAGTTGATTGCTAAATGGATGGTTAGGTTACTTAAACTAAGTAGTACTGTCTACAACTTCTTAACTATGAAGAAACAATGTGACAGTACAGGGCTGCAGTAATTACGAAATTCCACTTGCCTATCTGCCCTCAGAGAGACTAAACAACACTTAGTACATGAAATTAGTTTTAAAAATGTATTTATTTATTTATAGAGCGCAGGCATATCATCCCCGGGTGGATCCCTCTGTGCTTTGAGACAGCAGGTGCTGGTGAGTGTGCACCTCTAAAATAGCTATGTCTTTAGAAGTTTCTTGAAGCTGGATAGTTCGCCACAGGCCCTAATGTTCTGTGGCAGGTTATTCCAGTGGCTGGCGGACAGATAAGAGAAAGCTCTTCCACCCATCCTTCCCTTGTGTATTCTCTGAGAACACAACAGGTTACCATTGCTTGATTTCAATTGTCAGGCTGGTTGATACCATATGAGTTTGTTTCTGAGATAGGCGGGCCTTTCCCCTGAAGTGTTCTGAAGACCACGCAGAGCATCTTGAAAATACCTTGTTTTCTGACTGGAAGCCAGTGAAGCTGGTTCAGTAGAGGGGCGGAAGGGGTCCGCGCCGGCTTGTTGAGGGCCAGACGGGCTGCTGTGTTCTGTACCACCTGTAGCCTTGATAGAAGGTCTTCCCTTGCTCCCACCAGCAATGAGTTACCATAGTCCAGACTGCTCACCAGGAGCAACTGGATGAGGGGTTTACTTGCTGAAAGGGGGATCCAGGCAAAGATTTTCCTGAGCATCCTCAACGTACCAAAGCAGGTACCTGCCAAAGACTTCACCTGCTCCTTCATTGATAGTTTATCATCTATCCTTATGCCTAGGTTCTTAGCCCAGCATTTGGGCGCAGGGGCTACCCCCAGCTCCGCAGGCCACCACTCAGGAGACCAAATTGCTTCAGCCTTGCCAAACAGCAGGATTTCGGTTTTTGAGGAGTTCAGTTATAGAAAGTTCCTCCTCATCCAACTCGCAATGCTAGACATGCAGCTTTGAAATTTTAATGAAGTTGATATAATGTTCTCCTCAATGGGGACAATTAGCTGCGTGTCGTCAGCATATGAGATAGTCTCAAAACCATGGCTTCTGATGATATCAGCCAAGGGAGTCACATATACGTTGAACAAGGTGGGACTCAAACTGATCCTTGAGGAACTCCCCTGTCCACCACTGTGGTCTGTGATGCAAAGGAGTCCAACTGAATATTCTGGGTGCGCTCTGACAGATAACTTTGGATCCACTTGATGGCCCTGCCTTTGACCCCAATCCCCCCAATCTGTCAAGCAGTATCTTATGCAAGATGGTATCGAACGCAGCTGACAGATCAAGGAGGACAAGGATCACTGGAGTTCCTCTATCCAGTGTCAACCTTATGGTATCTGTAAACTCCAACAGTGCCGCCTCCGTGCTATGAGATGCATGGAAGCCGGACTGGGAAGGGTCCAGAAGGTTGTGTTGTTCCAGATAGAGGGATAGCTGTTGATTTACCAATGTCTCCAGAACCTTGGAAAAGCAGGGGAGGAGTGAGATTGGTCTGTAGTTCTGCAGCGCAGTCACATCAGCTAGCGTTTTTTTTAAGAGTGGTTTAACCCGTGCGTTCTTCCACTTGTTTGGAAATGTGGCGTATCCAATGATATATTATACACCTTAGAAAGCGCATCTGCTAGGAGTGGACTGAGTATTGACATGACCGACGGTGGTGCAGGGTCTGCTGGGGAGCCAGATTTTCGACGGCTTAATAGGGAAACCACTTTCTCATCAGTTACATGCACGAAGGAATCCAACCCAGGAGAGGAAGCCCTTCCATAAGGAGGGTCTATAGGGAAGTGTCCTTCCACCTGATCTTCACCCCCCAAGTCAAAGTATTGATAGATCACAGCAATCTTCTGGGTGAAGAACTTGGCTAGATTGTCGCATAGTTTCTGGGTGGGGGGTGGTATGCCCAGATGTCTCCTTCTCACTGCATTCCAGCTGTTCAGGTAGGCTCTATGTGCCCTTCGATAGAGCTGGTCGTCTAGTTCTGCCTTTGACTTCCTCCACTTTCTCTCAAGGTCCCTACATGTGGCCTTCTCCTTTCTGAGGTTATCTGAATACCAAGGGGCAGGAGCTGTCCTTTCCTGGATAGTCACCCTTTTAGGGGGAGCTATAACATCCAGGGCTACCTGGATCGCTCCTTCCATTCTGGCCCAGGCAGAGTTAGAGTCCTCGTCCAAATTGAACGAGGGGGCTCTGTAAACCTGGCTAAAGACGGAGGCTGTTACTCTTGCCCATGGTCTGTGGAAGTCCTTCCTGCCTTGTGGCCATGCTGCTAATATTACAGGCAGCACCGCGAGGCGGAGTGCCATATGATCAATCCAGCTCAATATTTCAGGGGGATCAACTGTTATTTCCGCTATGTTGGAGAAGATTGCATCTAATGTGTGGCATGCGCTATGGGTGGGGCTGAAGACTTTTAGTGATAGTTCAAGTGATTCCATTGCTGCCACTAGGCTGGCAGAATCTGGATTTAAGGTAAGCTCTAAATGATGGTTAAAATCAATAGAAATCTATTGGAGTTCAAAACATGAGGGGCCAGTCTGTCTAGTAATGAGGAACAAAATTCCCTTTTACGACCTCCAAGAGGGTGATATACTAATGCTACTGTCCATTCCATAGCAAACAAAAACGTATACAATGGCTGGACACATGAATTTGAAGCAGAGAGCAAACAAATGCACAGAATCACACTCATAGAAGTTCACAACAATAACATTATTTAAAAGATAAGGAGAAGTGAAGAGGATACTGTAACTGTATGTTGTAGTTGTCCTGTTGAATTTGGGAAGTTGCGTGCATCCAGCCATTCCTCTTATTCGCGGTACTCCTCCATTCCATCTGACGCTCCGTTGATCAATCTTGGTGACCAGACACACTGTCCACTGCCTGCCTGGCGGATGCGGAATTGCGGATCGCTAATGGTAAGCCTGAGTTAATCGTTTTTCCAATCGCACAGGGTAAAAGCCGGCCTGTAATTGTTGATAGAAAAACAGGAAGTGATATTAAAACACCACGGAGAAAAAAATAGAAGGTACGCTGTGTAGTGCAAAAATAACACTTTTAGTTTCAGAGGCGACAGTATTACATACAAGCATCATTTCGAAAGTACGTACTCTGAGTCTCCTTTTCAAGGATAGTAATTAGTAAGTATGGGCAAATTGTGGGGATCTGCGGTCCGCAAATTTGCGGGAAATGGCAAAAAAACTGCGAATTTGCGGATTTTCCCGCAAACTTGCGGATTTTTTGCGATTTGCATAACAATTACTGGAGTACTTTCTACTGGCTAATCCAGTAAGTGCTACCTCGTTGGGTAAATGTATAGTGATTTTCCTACACTACAGCTGCGTAAAGTGCCAGAAGAGTTGTCTCCAGTGACATCTGCAATAACGCATTACCGGCAATGTTAGCCTATGGGCCAAATTGCACCTTAGAAACAGGGCCAAATCACCTTTTCCCTCAACCTACGACCAAACTGCTGTTTGGACACAAAATTAGACCTTCCCAGCAGTGCTTCCAGACCCCCAACCCACTCCCACAAATCTAGAACACCCCACATTACCCTCCCAAAAATATGCAATACTGCTATCCCCAAAGAGGCCAAAGTTAAAATCGTACCAAAAGGCTCTCTGCAACTAGGCCCAAACCCCCCTTTTCCACCATGGATTTTCTTAAAACCACTTGCAATCAAAATTAGACCTTCCCAGCAGTGCTCCCAGATCCCTCAACCCACCCCCAAAAATCTAGAACACCCCGAAACTGCCCCCCAAAAACATGTAATACTGCTATCCCCAAAGAGGCCTAAGTTAAAATCGTGCCAAAACGCACTCTGAAAATAGGCCCAAAACACCCCTTTTCCACCATGGATTTTCTTCAAACCACTTGCAATCAAAATTCCCAGCAGTGCTCCCAGACCCCTCAACCCACCCCCAAAAATCTAGAACACCCCTAAACAGTCCCACCAAAAACATGCAATACTTCTAGGCCTAAGTTTAAATCGTGCCAAAACGCTCTCTGCAACTAGGCCCAAACCCCCCTTTTCCACCATGGATTTTCTTCAAACCACTTGCAATCAAAATTAGACCTTCCCAGCAGTGCTCCCAGACCCCTCAACCCACCCCCAAAAACGTAGAACACCCCCAAGCAGCCCCCCAAAAACATGCAATACTGCGCGGCGTAAGTTTAAATCGTACCAAAATGCTCTATGCAACTAGGCCCAAACCCCCCTTTTCCACCATGGATTTTCTTCAAACCACTTGCAATCAACATTAGACCTTCCCAGCAGTGCTCCCAGACCCCTTAACCCACCCCCAAAAATCTAGAACACCCCCAAACAGCCCCCCGAAAACATGCAATACTGCTATCCCCAAAACATGGCAAATCGCGCCTTGACAAAAAATTGCTGTTTTCAGCACTTCCACTACTTCGATCCTCTTGAAACTTACCAGGACACTTGTTCCAGCGATTCCCAAGAATAACAGCAAGGCAGAACAAAATCTATCCACTGGAAGATGTACAACTAGTTTTCACCCAAACACACGCGCCCGCAAAACAACAAAAAAGGCCAAAATTCGGTCAATTCTGGACCAAAAAATGCCAAACCCCCCAAATCCTTGCCAACATCATTATGAACAAGCCTGCATCTGGCCCTGAGCCCTAGACTCCGCGGGAACCCTACCAAATTAAACCCCAAAACACTAGTAAACGGCACTGAACCTTAAACCCTAGATATGGTTTGTCTGTCTGTGTCAAAGAGCCTAGGTATGCTACGTCAGTTTGCTTCACTCAGTGGTGCCTGCCTTGACCGTCTGCATGGCCCTGCCACAAGCATGGGCCAAAAATCCATTATGCTCAAGAATGTGCGAATTTTCGGCAATTTTGTGAGATTCGCGGATTGCGAATTTGCTGCTGAAAAACAGCAAATTTCACGAGCGGAACGGATTTTTGGCCCATGCTTGCGGCAGGGCCATGCAAACAGTCAAGGCAGGCACCTCTGAGTGAAGCAACCTGATGTAGCATACCTAGGCTCTTTGTCACAGACAGACAAAGCATATCTAATTGTGTGCAGAAAGCCACATAGCCCCAATTTTACATGAACTGCTGTCTGGACTCTGCCTGGCATAACAACACTACACTGCCTCAACCACTCCATACCACGACTAGACAGACATGTAGTTCTGCTGTCGTAGTTGTTGTAGACTGGTTTACCTGTTTGCCACTCACGAATTGGCCATAGTTTGTCCGTAAACCGACGCTGCTGATCCATCTATCCCAGTGAGTGACTGTAAAGAAAAAAGATATATTATTTAATCAATCATCATGGTGTATTGGCAAACAGTCAGTCCAAGGACATTTTGCATATTGGAAAATGCAACGTAGTGGCCCCTGCAGTTGAAGTACAATTTGAATTAAACAAGGTAAAAAACAGCAGAGTAGACTTGAGTTACATTTAGTGTGTAAAAGATTTAAATATTAACAGAAGACATATGATTCATTTCCTGCACAACAAACAAACAGCAATTGCTTTCATCAGAGCCAGACAGCCATTGCTGTCCACTGCATGCCATCTTCTTCTCATTATTCATTACCTGTTCCACTTTTTATCCGCATCTTCTTCTGAAAGTGAGGGCCCACAGGGCAGCCTCTCCTGTCAATTTCAGAAGTAACTGTCAGCAATCAGCAAGCATGTAGTCAGTAATTCCAGTCCCACTTGAGGGGACTCGTCTACGAAGACAAAGTTTCTTTATTCTGCATAATCCAGCCATCTGCCTTGAGGCAAATGGATAGGGGGAGTCTGGAGGAGGAGGATAGAGGAGCATGATTGAGTTGTGAACTTGTGAACCTCAGGAATGCAGACTGCGGCACCTTCAAATCAATAAGGAAATAAGATGAAGACAGTGCTGCTGATGGACTTGTTGTGATTAGGTGATTAGAGTTTTGTTGTGGTAAAAGTTGCAAAACAAAGAAAGACACGCAGGAATAAAAGTGAATAAGGACGAAAAAAATAGGAAGTCATTTTCAGGCCTTGGTGTCAGGGAAGTAGAGCTCGTCCTCAAACTCTATGAATTGAGACGGGAGTAGGTCAGCATACAGATAAGAACTTCCGTCACTTAAGCCGGTGTCCTCTTATTCCGGCGTGCATTCACGTATTTTGTAATCTGGTGGTATGAAGTGCTGATTCATCTTGATCAGTGTTAACCTCTCCACATTTTTGGGCGAGAGGCGGGTCCTTTTTGAAGTTACAATGGCACCAGCAGCACTGAAAACACGTTCAGAAGACATGCTTGTGAGTGGGCAAGACAAATAATTTAGAGCCAGGTTGGTGATCAGTCGCCATAGAGGCCTTTTCCCATACCAATACAGCAATGGGTTCTGATTAACAAAGACCTCTGTTGGGTCATCCAGATAGACCTGCACCATCGACTCAAGGTTCTCCAGGGTTGCTCCACTTTGCATACCATCTGTGGCCTTTGCATCACTGGAACGAGCAAACCCTTAATGAGTTAGCCAATCCGCTTCCGACAATATTATGGCTGGGCCTGGTGCAGGTGAGGATGATGATACGGTTGCTGGTGTCGTTAACGGCTGTGAGGGAAAGTGACTCCCTTAGGCCACAGATTCTGAAGTGGAACTTGACGCCGGATGGCCTGCTGATTCAGTAGTGCTTCTGCCGGCTCCTTCAGTTTTCTGCCACTCTTTTTCGAACCGAGTGGCTGACAGAGCTAGCCAATGTTTTACTTTGAAACATCTGCTTCATCAAAAGGAATGAATGCTTTGCTGGCCACGGCCTTTTTGTACCGTGGATCTAGAATAGTGGCACAAATGTAATGTTGTTCTGTATGTATTTTTTTAAGCCTTTCATTGTCAACTAAAAGAAAAAATTGGTTCTGTCGGGTTCAAACAACAGTAATTTATCCAAACTATCTTTTTATACAATGCTCCAAAAAGAACCAACAACCCTCCTCTGAAAAATAAAGATCAAGACAGTTCCTTACAATAAATGAAAAGGAATTCTTGCATATTACTTTATGTTCTCTTTATACAATTTTCTGAGTCAAAAAATCATTTCTGTACATTATATACAACAACTGTCAATATATCAAATATGGTGCAAGAAATAGTGACAATAGTGAATAGTGAGCACGTGACATAAACAAAATACATCCAATTTTTATAAACTCAAATATAGAAAAACTATACACGTATGTACAGAGTCTTATTTCATAAATGCCATCCACTGATATAATTTTAGAACCCTTTATTTTCTTTCCAATTCGATGGGGCTCTAAATTTATGAGGCCTATGAATAGATGTCGACGTTTCGACCCTTAGAGCGCCAATGTATGTAGTCGCAGCGGGTCTTTCTCAAGACAGATATGCGAGGCACGACAGTCTACAAAGTAAGTAAAGATAGTAATCAGAGGGGGTTCTTTTGGATATAAATGGTTCAGCTAATGTCAGGTGCAGTCAGAGTACTCACCCTACCATCCAAGTTCATAAGTCACATGAAAACAAAGTGGCGAAATCGTCTTTTCGTCTGAAAAGAGGAAGGGAAAATTGTATAAATCCCTGGCCTAGTTATTAACTTAAGCACAAAGGAATTCATTAGTGCATATAGCATTAGATTCCTTCATCTCTGTTTGTTAAACTGGCTGGACGGCGTCATATTATGTACACGCACGTCAATATCGAGGACGTTTCTATAGATAACCAGCCATATCAACAACAATGAGTCCATGCTTTCAATTAAAAGTATATCTGCTGATTAGCGTCTCATTGTGTTAATGCACAAGTGCGCCAGTGTCAAGACTAATTTTTAGAATGACCGTCCCCTGGTTCATACCAGTTCTATGCTTATAATTTAAAGTATGAACGCCAACTAGCTGATAGACGTCTC
Source organism: Lissotriton helveticus (assembly GCF_964261635.1). Classification (NCBI taxonomy): domain Eukaryota; kingdom Metazoa; phylum Chordata; class Amphibia; order Caudata; family Salamandridae; genus Lissotriton; species Lissotriton helveticus. The sequence continues at coordinate 888,074,034 of NC_136067.1, read as the reverse complement.
ATGTTAACGCACTGGAGCGTCGGTATCAGGAATAATTTTAGAATGGCGGTCTCCTAGTTCTAGGCGACACGCCATCGTAAAAACTTGCAAATCAGGTAACCATTATGGATTTAGCGGCCACGTTCGGGGGTCAAGGCTTACCGTGAAATATTAGCGGGAGCGTACTGTATTCGACCTGCTTCTCTTTGCTCACGAACCGGCTTCTAGCAATCGGCTTACCGCCGTGGCCCGGAAGCTCCGTATAAACGTAGTGACGTTTGTGCGTCCGTGCTTCCTGTGTCATTACGTGGTTTCTCCGGTAACCACATCTCGTATTTTATGTGTACATTCACTGTATTACAAAGTTGTACAATCTGCCTTGGTTTTAACCACGATGTGGATGAGAGTTGGTAAATTGTGCGGATGTGAGTTGGTGAATTAGTGTTCACATCATGTCGCAAGAGTGTATATATCGACATACGGCCCGATCTCAATTGATTAAAAGACTGGCGGCTGTGTTGTCAGTTGTGTAGCGATAAGGGCAACCGTGTGTTTCTTATACCTACACAGTTGTCGATTTATCGCCTTTAACTCCCAATAGGCTTACTAGTACAACTTTTCATTCACAATCATAACAAACTTTGGATATTTGTAGAGTCATAGTTACATTTGGATATACAATCTCAGATATTATAAATACACTTTTTTACATATCATAACAGTAACAATGTTCGAATAATTTGGCCACATAACAATTATATGTACTCATGCACAATCTAAGCCCACATGTGATGTTAAATCTCATTCAGTGTCTGGGTGAGATGTGTGTATTGGATACCCTATTACTAAGGGGACCTGTATGTTAGGCAGTGTGTTTACGTTTTCCTTTTGGTAGTATACAGGTAAGACTCTGATTACAGTAGGACCATTTGTTTTGCAATTTCTTCATGTTCGTTAAGGCCATGTGTCACAGAATCCAACATATGTATCCATTTATATTCTTTCTTATTTAGAACCAATGACATTGATCCACCCCTTGGATTGGCCGTAATTTTTTCCAATATTCTCCATTTTAAGCTTTCTGCAGGGCGATTATGAGTCGTGAAATGTTCCACCATTGGTGCTCCGGGCGTCTTGCATCGGATTCGACTCATATGCCGTAATATCCTCTGTTTAGCTTTTTGCGTTGTTTGGCCAATATATGGTTTGTTGCAAGGACACATAATGATGTAAATTACATTTGATGTATTGAGTTACTCAGAGACGGAAGTTTATATGATTTATTCTCATAAGAAAAAGTTTGACCTTCCAAACTCAGTGGACAAACCTTGCAATTGCCACATTTGAAATGGCCGAACGCCGGAGGTAAACCTAAATGATCTCTCAAGGTGGGTCGTTTTACGGGTGCCAGATATGCTTGTACCACATTGTCTTTTAAGTTACTGCCGCGTTTGAAAGCAAACAAGGGACCTTGATTTACCTGTATTTCCGATGCCACCAGGTTACAATGTTTTTGAATGATTTTCTTGATGTTATTGCTCCTTGTGTTAAATGTCGTAACACATACGAGATTCTCCATGTCATTATTCTTTTCCTTCTGTATAAGCAGTTGGTCCCTCGAGTAGTACCATGCCCTCTTTCTGGCCCGTTTGAGAAGGACCTGAGGGTAATCTCGTTCTCGGAGTCTTAGGGTAAGTATGTCAGTTTCCCTGAAAAAATCTGCTCTCCTAGTGCAATTGCGTCTCAATCTAAGTTATTGGCCAAACGGTAAATTGTCACGCAAGTTGCGTGGATGACAAGAGTCATATTTCAGTATCGTATTTCTTTCCGTTGGCTTTCTAAATAGATCGCAATAGATGAGGTAATTTTCAACTTTAAATGTCAAATCTAAAAAATCGATGGTTTCATGATTGTATGATATAGTGAATTGAATGTCTTCACTTCTTTGATTTAACCAAATGAAGAAATTTTGTAACTGGGATTCCGTCCCCGACCAGATCATTATAACATCATCTATATATCTTTTCCAGACAGCTATGGAATCGATGTACGGATTTTCATGTGAATAGAGATGTTCTTCTTCATAGCTGTCCATATAGATGTTGGCCAGGCTCGGTGCATACGTTTCTCCCATTGCTACTCCCTTACACTGGAAGAAAAATTGCTGTTGGAATACAAAATAATTTCTTTTCATCGCTATCTCCAGTAAGTCGACTAGGAAACTGGTGGGCACCCCGTGGGGTGCGGGACGTTTATTCAGTGCATCTCTGATGACGTTTATGTCTTTATTTTGTGGTATTGATGTATAAACAACAGCATTTTTTAGACCATGGCTACCGCCAACCCAGCCGGGGTGGGTTGGCCGACCAAGGCTGGGGGTCCCAAAGGAGATGGAACCGAGGAAGGGGTCCCAGGAAAGGGGCAAGACTAGTGAGATTCTATCCCTCGGAGGGACATGGCGAGATTTCCACCCGGAAACAAACATATCGATGGTAACAGCAAATGAAACGTCCAATACAGTGAACAACCGAATGGATCAGGTATCCTCGGTCAGTACTGCAATAGCTACTACATCAAGGAATATGGATTCATTGACCTTACAACCAGTGGGGTTGAATATACAGCTGCCACCGAATTTGAATCCCTCCGATCCTATCATCAACCTTTCGGATCACACAATGACAACAGCTGAAAGAGAAGTGCTTGCAAAAGGATTATCTTTCGTACCAACTTGCAGACCAGATACTTTTACAACTAAACTGGAGCTACAAAGATTTTTCCACAAAGTGAGGCTGAAGTATTATTTTGGAAGGAATACTTATACACCTAAACCTACGGCCACTCCCTTTAAGCCACCATCGACATTCACACCGAATGCATATTGCATGAGCCAGCGAATTTTGGCCTTTAAACAAATTGTTATGCAAGAAGTGATGGACACATTGAATGAGAGACAATACATAAAGCACAATGTGACCAAAGAATAGAGATCGGCTCTAGTTGAACTACGAGAAAACAACTCCATCGTAGTAAAGGCGGCAGATAAAGGGGGCGCAATCGTGCTGCAGAATACTAGAGACTATGTTAGTGAGATTCAACAACAACTGGGAGCACGTGATAGTTATCAAATCAGTACGAGAGACCCTACAAACAGTATTAAGTCCCTAATTGAAAATCTGGCAGAGGAGGGGGGTGCAGAATGGATTCCTTAGTCAACCAGAGAAAGAATTTTTGATCAAGAAGGAACCTCGCATCCCCACGATATACACCTTGCCGAAAGTGCATAAACGGTTAGAAAGACCCCCGGGAAGACCGATTATATCGGGTTGTGGATCAGTATTGGAACCAGCTAATCAGTTTATTGACTTTTTATTGCAACCGCTGGTCTCACAAACTAAGTCCTTTGTACGAGATACCACACATATTATACAACTACTAGAGAATCAGTCCTTTGATGCCAATACACAACTCATGGTAACGCTGGATGTATGTTCACTTTATACATCAATACCACAAAATAAAGCCATAAACGTCATCAGAGATGCACTGAATAAACGTCCCGCTCCCCACGGGGTGCCCAACAGTTTCCTAGTCGACTTACTGGAGATAGCGATGAAAAGAAATTTTTTTGTATTCCAACAGCAATTTTTCTTCCAGTGTAAGGGAGTAGCAATGGGAGCAACATATGCACCGAGCCTGGCCAACATCTATATGGACAGCTATGAAGAAGATCATCTCTATTCACATGAAAAGCCGTACATCGATTCTATAGCTGCCTGGAAAAGATATATAGATGATGTTATAATGATCTGGTCGGGGACGGAATCCCAGTTACAAAATTTCTTCATTTGGTTAAATCAAAGAAGTGAAGACATTCAATTCACTATATCATACAATCATGAAACCATCGATTTTTTAGATTTGACATTTAAAGTTGAAAATTACCTCATCTATTGCGATCTATTTAGAGAGCCAATGGAAAGAAATACGATACTGAAATATGACTCTTGTCATCCACGCAACTTGCGTGACAATTTACCGTTTGGCCAATACCTTAGATTGAGACGCAATTGCACTAGGAGAGTCGATTTTTTCACGGAAACTGACATACCTACCCTAAGACTCCGAGAACGAGGTTACCCTCAGGGCCTTCTCAAACGGGCCAGAAAGAGGGCATGGTACTACTCGAGGGACCAACTGCTTATACAGAAGGAAAAGAATAATGACATGGAGAATCTCGTATGTGTTACGAAATTTAACACAAGGAGCAATAACATCCAGACAATCATTCAAAAACATTGGAACCTGGTGGCATCGGAGATACAGGTAGATCAAGGTCCCCTGTTCGCTTTCAAACGCGGCAGTAACTTAAAAGACAATGTGGTACAAGCATATCTGGCACCCGTAAAACAACCCACCTTGAGAGATCATTTAGGTTTACCTCCGGTGTTCGGCCATTTCAAATGTGGCAATTGCAAGGTTTGTCCACTGAGTATGGAAGGTCAAACTTTTTCTTATGAGAATAAATCATATAAACTTCCGTCTCTGAGTAACTGCAATACATCAAATGTAATTTACATCATTATGTGTCCTTGCAACAAACCATATATTGGCCAAAATATGCAAAAAGCTGAACAGAGGATATTGCAGCATATGAGTCGAATCCGATGCAAGACGCCCGGAGCAACAATGGTGGAACATTTCACGACTCATAATCACCATGCAGAAAGCTTAAAATGGAAAATATTGGAAAAAATTACGGCCAATCCAAGGGGTGGATCAATGTCATTGGTTCTAAATAAGAAAGAATGTAAATGGAAACATATGTTGGATTCTGTGACACATGGCCTTAACGAACATGAAGAAATTGCAAAACAAATGGGCCTACTGTAATCAGAGTCTTACCTGTATACTCCCAAAAGGAAAACGTAAACACACTGCCTAACATACAGGTCCCCTTAGTCATAGGGTATCCAATACACACATCTCACCCAGACACTGAATGAGATTTAGCATCACATGTGGGCTTAGATTGTGCATGAGTACATATAATTGTTATGTGGCCAAATTATTCGAACATTGTTACTGTTATGATATGTAAAAAAGTGTATTTATAATATCTGAGATTGTATATCCATATGTAACTATGACTCTACAATTATCCAAAGTTTGTTATGATTGTGAATGAAAAGTTGTACTAGTAAGCCTATTGGGAGTTAAAGGTGATAAATCGACAACTGTGTAGGTATAAGAAACACACGGTTGCCCTTATCGCTACACAACTGACAACACAGCTGCCAGTCTTTTAATCAATCGAGATCGGGCGTATGTCGATATATACACTCTTGCGACATGATGTGAACACTAATTCACCAACTCACATCCGCACAATTTACCAACTCTCATCCACATCGTGGTTAAAACCAAGGCAGATTGTACAACTTTGTAATACAGTGAATGTACACATAAAATACGAGATGTGGTTACCGGGGGAACCACGTAATGACACAGAACGCACAGACGCGCAAACGTCACTACGTTTATACGGAGCTTCCGGGCCACGGCGGTAAGCCGATTGCTAGAAGCCGGTTCGTGAGCAAAGAGAAGCAGGTCGAATACAGTACGTTCCCGCTAATATTTCACGGTAAGCCTTGACCCCCGAACGTGGCAGCTAAATCCATAATGGTTACCTGATTTGCAAGTTTTTACGATGGCGTGTCGCCTAGAACTAGGAGACCGCCATTCTAAAATTATTCCTGATACCGACGCTCCAGTGCATTAACATGAGACGTCTATCAGCTAGTTGGCGTTCATACTTTAAATTATAAGCATAGAACTGGTATGAACCAGGGGACCGTCATTCTAAAAATTAGTCTTGACACTGACGCACTTGTGCATTAACACAATGAGACGCTAATCGGCGGATATACTTTTAATTGAAAGCATAGACTCATTGTTGTTGATATGGCTGGTTATCTATAGAAACGTCCTCGATATTGACGTGCGTGTACATAATATGATGCCGTCCAGCCAGTTTAACAAACAGAGATGCATGAATCTAATGCTATATGCACTAATGAATTCCTTTGTGCTTAAGTTAATAACTAGGCCAGGGATTTATACAATTTTCCCTTCCTCTTTTCAGACGAAAAGACGATTTCGCCGTTTTGTTTCCATGTGACTTATGCACTTGGATGGTAGGGTGAGTACTCTGACTGCACCTGACATTAGCTGAACCATTTATATCCAAAAGAACCCCCTCTGATTACTCTCTTTGCTTACTTTGTAGACTGTCGTGCCTCGCATATCTGTCTTGTGAAAGACCCGCTGCGACTACATACATTGGCGTTTTAAGGGTCGAAACGTCGACATCTATTCATAGGCCTCATAAATTTAGAGCCCCATCGAATTGGAAAGAAAATAAAGGGTTCTAAAATTATATCAGTGGATGGCATTTATGAAATAAGACTCTGTACATACGTGTATAGTTTTTCTATATCTGAGTTTATAAAAATTGGATGTATTTTGTTTATGTCACATGCTCACTATTCACTATTGTCACTATTTCTTGCACCATATTTGATATATTGACAGTTGTTGTATATAATGTACAGAAAAGATTTTTTGACTCAGAAAATTGTATAAAGAGAACATAAAGTAATATGCAAGATTTCCTTTTCATTTATTGTAAGGAACTGTCTTGATCTTTATTTTTCAGAGGAGGGTTGTTGGTTCTTTTTGGAGCATTGTATAAAAAGATAGTTTGGATAAATTACTGTTGTTTGAACCCGACAGAACCAATTTTTTCTTAATTATTTATTACCCAGGTTCTGAGGGACACAGGGTCAACCTCGTTGTTTTTGATAAATTTCATTGTCAACTTGGCAGCTTAATAACCTCTCCGCCAACTGATATGCGTCTTGCTTTTCAGCATCATCTCGGAACGTTGAAGACACCGCCTTCAGTTGGTGCTCTAGCATGTACCAGAAAAAAATGTCTGTCGCTTCTTCACTTCCCCCCTGCACGATCAGCCCCTCGTCATCATCAGATGCAATATGAATGGATACATTTGGATTTGTTGTACGTGTGGTTTCCCGGATCTTCCTCATGTGCGCCTCCCAAATAATAGTGTGGTGTTTTTGGAGATGACCTCTCTGGCCTCCGGTACCATAGTTGATACCAAGCTTACCCCGACTAACTACAGCTTTACAAATCGAACAAACGACCATGTTTTCCGCCTTTTTGCTAACACTAAAAAAGTCCCAAACTGGGGCCTGAAGATGTCTGCTGGTGGTGGAGGTGCTACTTTCAATGCCAGATCAAGTGGAGGATGGGCGTGGCTGAATTTGTCTCTGTTGTGCACTTACAGCACCACTACTTGAGGTAATGGAGGTCGAGCTGGATGGAGGTCCCTGCCTGCCCTTCTGACGAGAAAATATGGAAGCTGTAGGTCGTGTTGTTGTAGTAGTTAACTGCATTGGTGGTGGTACCAGTGCCACGCCGCCCACATCACACTCAGCAGCAATTCGGGGTAGGGTAAAAATGTCTGTCTGCTGCATGCCCGCTGGGCCTGGAATGACGACTGTGATGACTGGGTTGCTATCAGACTGTTCATCAGCAGCAGAATACAACACTTCTTGTACGTCTAAACACCATGGAAGGGTTATTATTATTGCGATAAGTCGTGGCGCCTCCAGAGTTCAACGTGATTCTTGAAAGAACAATATTTGAAACGGTGCCACAGAAAAGAGGAAAACCCACAACCTCCAAAAAAGACCGTAGTCCACAAGCACCAAGAATAAACCTTAACTGGAAGATTACTTCAATCAACATTTCTCATTGTGCTTTTGTCTTGTGATTTTCTATTACGTACAGTATTTATACTATCAACCAAAGAACGTGTGCACAGATTCTTTGTATTTATTACTTTTTGTCCGTCGTCATCACCCATAATTGGAAGCCTTGCGGGAACCTTCCTTTTAGGCATAGCTACCTTTGTCGGCTCATGGCGTGCCTCACTCTCAGACTGCATTGGTGGTTTCCAATCAACATAAAGATCATCAGAAGGAAGGGGGCTTGAAGAAGAACTTGTAGTAGCCCTCCCTGACCTTTTTCTTGCTGGGGATCTGGAAGACAATGGATCACCATCAGGAGGAGTGGCTTCCTCGGATGATACCTCCGCTTCAATCTCGATTTCCTGATGTGCCCATACTTCTGGAGGAACAAGCATTGTGGGCAGTTGTGCTACTCCATGTGCCTCTAGTTGCGCCTCTCAATGCGCCTCTCCATGCGCCTCTCCATGCGCCTCTCCTTGCACCTCTACTTGCGCCTCTACTTGCGCCTCTACTTGCGCCTCTACTTGCGCCTCTCCTTGCGCATGTACTTGCGCCTCTCCTTGTGCATGTACTTGCGCCTCTCCTTGCCCATGTACTTGTGCTTGTAGTAGTTGCACCTGTGGTTGTAGTTGCGGCAGTGGTTGTTGAACACTCGTCAGCTGAGTTACTCCCGGCGTTGATTGGATGCTACTTTCTTGCGATGAGCCAACATCATTGGTCGATGATGATTGAACAATTAAAGTGGCTGCCTCTTCAACACTCATGGGCTTGGACCTAACTCGGCGTGGTGGCACTGAACCCAATGAAGCGGAGGTGCTTCTCGCAGATTGGTCCCCGGCGGACACCGCTGCTGCTGCAGGCGTAGTTTTTTTTCTCCCAAAAAAGGTGTCTGTGGGCACACCAGTCTCCTTGGTAGGTGGTGCCACTTGTTTCTTCTGCTCCTTCTTACTGGCAGTGGCACTGGCAACTTTTTTTGTAGAGGCGCAACGGCCACCTTTCTTTGGGCCCATCTTCTTCAGATGTCAGAACAGCAGGCCGCAGTTGCACGAGTTGCAGAGTTGTTGTGTGGCCACACGTGACGTCATGTGACGTTGTGCTGCACACACCGCTGCAGGACTTCTGCCCCTATCCTCTTGGCGTAGGCCTCTTCAAGTTTGTAAGTCCTTTTCAGCTGAAGTAGCCACTGGGCCAATGTAGGGACTTTTTGAGATCTCCAATTCTGTAATAATAAGGATCTTGCTACGGCTATGGCTAAAAAGACAAAGGTTTGCCTATATAATGACAGCTGCCCCACAGCATAGGAGAAGCCAAATAGTGCCAATGATGCATTCTAGAGCGAAATGTAGATTAGGGTATGTGGTGAAACCGAGGGAAACCAGGGCTAAAGACATGCCAAACAGCGGAGATTAAGTCTTACAAGGGAAGTTAGATCCGATGTATAAAAGTGTTGTTATGTTTGGCTCTCATAGAGAGCTGCTATCATTTATTTCCCAAAGTAATAACTCATTGCTATGACGTAGCAACAGTTGATAACAAAACTTGTGTCCCAGTTTTAATACTCATAAAGGCCTTCCAGTCCAGGCTCACAGAGCTCTTTGAGAGTCTGTTATGAGCCCTAATGTACCCAAATATAGGCCTAAGTAGCTGCACGACCTTTTACAAACATTTGTCCTACCTTGCTCTACATAATGGCTCTGGCACTGACTTTTTACCTAGTTATGTGCTGAATAAATGTAGGGTGGTTTTCTTAAAAAAATAGTATCACTCTGTACAAAAGTCACTGCTATCATCATCCTTGAACGATAGGCCCACAGTACTATTACACATCTAGGTAGAACCCCGGAGGATATCTTTTGGGTATGAAAGAACCACATCTTTGCTGGGCAAACCAGAGGAGAAACTTCCATACTGATTCAAGACACTGAGATTCCTGAATGCAGAAACTCCAGCACGCAGTGGTTTGGTATCCCTTGCGGGGTGTTCAACTTGAGACCAAGACTGGGCCCTTCATTCTCTCCCATCAAGTAATGGGGTTGGCTCTATTCCAGGGGAATTCTTGGCTTTGCACCCACATACATGCTAGGTACACTTAGAGGTACACTTAGATAGGTCTTGCATTGTAGGAGTACACATGATTACTGCTGTGTATCTATATGCCTGCGTATATTGACTGTTTTAGCACCACAGTAGAATTCTACCTTTTTTTAACTCTGTTGGTGCTCGCAATCTTATACATCTGTTTCTGTCTAATGATTGTTGCAACCCAAATGTTTTATACTAGAATGACGCTGGTTCAATAAATGCTTATTGAAAACATCCCCATTGTTTATTCTCTGTGTCTTTCTGAGACTAAGTGAGAACGAGTGACTGAGCGAAAAGTGCTGTACTGTTTCCACGATCCCTGCAGGGTTAGGGTTGTCATGTTCGATAGTTGCCAGTAAATACTTGCTCCTCGGTAAGGTTGGGGGGCTTGGATCACTGACAGAATATCGACAGTCAAAATATCGACTTACCAAAATATCGAGGTAAAAATATAGAATGCCAGAATATCGACTTCCTATCAACAAAAAGGTAAGTACAAAAATATCGACTCCAAAATATCGATAGGAAAAAATATAGACAGTCAAAATATCGAATTTTTAAAATATCTTAAAAGTAATTTTAAAGTACTATAATAATAAATATAATTAATTTAAACATACTTAAAATACTTAAATAAACTTAAAATTAATAAATAATTATTGTAACTTAAAAAAAAACACATATATATATATATATATATATATATATATATATATATACATATTATTAACAAAACGTATACAATATTTTTTCCGTATAATAGCGAGAGGTTTAAATTTACTATTCCCACTCCAGTGAGTGCAACAGTAGGGAAAGCGTTGGATAGCGTAGGGGTTAAAAATTACTATTCCTACTCCAGAGAGTGCAACAGTAGGGAAAGCGTTCGATAGCGTAGGGGTAAAAATTACTATTCCCACTCCAGCGAGTGCAACAGTAGGGAAAATGTTGGATAGTGTAGGGGTTAAAATTACTATTCCCACTCCAGAGAGTGCAACAGTAGGGAAAGCGTTGGATGGCGTAGGAGTAAAAATTACTATTCCAACTCCAGCGAATGCAACAGTAGGGAAAGCGTTGGATAGCGTAGGGGTTAAAAAATACTATTCCTACTCCAGCGAGTGCAACAGTAGGGAAATCGTTGGATAGCGTAGGGGTAAAAATTACTATTCCAACTCCAGAGAGTGCAACAGTAGGGAAAGCGTTGGATAGCATAGGGGTAAAAATTACTATTCCCACTCCAGAGAGTGCAACAGTAGGGAAAGCATTGGATAGCGTGGGGTAAAAATTACTATTCCCACTCCAGAGAGTGCAACAGTAGGGAAAGCGTTGGATCGCGTAGGGGTAAAAATTACTATTACAACTCCAGCGAGTGCAACAGTAGGGAAAAGCGTTGGATAGCGTAGGGGTAAAAATTATTATTCCCACTCCAAAGAGTGCAACAGTAGGGATAGTGTTGGATAGCGTAGGGGTAAAAATTACTATTCCAACTCCAGCGAGTGCAACAGTAGGGAAAGCGTTGGATAGCGTAGGGGTAAAAATTACTATTCCCACTCCAGCGAGTGCAACAGTAGGGAAAGCGTTGGATAGCGTAGGGGTAAAAATGACTATTCATGTCGCATTTGCAAATGTTCTCAGTATTTTCAATGTTATATGCTCCAATAAATTCCAAGTTTTTTTTCTCCTTTTCATTTACACTTTAAACCTTTCAGGTCCAGAAGCAGGGACATGCAATTTTCAAAGTTTCTCATGTTTTAAGTGGGCCATCCGAACCTCTTCTTCAAAAAACACGATAAAGGCAAAATTCATCAAGAGCAGTTTATTAGCACCAATGCATTTCGGGCCACTGGGGGCCCTTCGTCAGGGTGTAACTGGAAATAATTAAAAAACATACATTAAAAAACATCCAATGTGTATACATAATATATGGTACAAATTTCACTCCGCTAAATGTAACATCTCGTTCCTTCTAAAATGTATTAATCAGCTTTCTTACCCCCACTTTTATTGCAGCATTGTTCCCTCTTATTTAATAAATGACTGTCCTCCTCTAACCCAATCTACCAAACATCCCCCGCCTTTATCCTCCCTTACTTTCATCTTACTAGTGCAGGCCCTCCAGTTACGCTCTTTACTCGTCTCCTCCCCCGCCTAACAGCCATCAGTCAAATCTACTCGTTCCCCTACCATCTACGCATTTACCGCTAAATCTTCAGTTCACACATTTCCTGAGCATGAATTCATACTCCGCTTTAACCACACTCGTTAAAACACCCCTCTCCCTCCAACAATCTATCCGATTTGACTACCGCGTACCTGCTCAGTTTATATTCATCTTCGTCAATTCCTGCACCAAAACGATTAAGCTTTGTGTTACCCGTCTTTCAACTTTTTATTTAACCATTCTCCCCTCCCCCTCTACCACGTGACATTCTACACCCGACCAATGCTCATCGATGACACCTTGTCAAAGCACTACAACTCCCATAATGCTTTTGAAATATAATCAAATATACGGGGTACAACACTGATAACTCATGTTACAAATCCGTGCCACTTTCACTTATACATATAAACAATCAACTATATAATGTCCAACATTTTCCAGTGTTCGTCTGATTTCCCAGAAACTAATAATAAGCATGCTCAGTGAATTGTGTTGTTCCGCCCTGCTTGGGACAAACGACAATGTTTTTTTCTCTATTCAACTCTTCGTTTTACGATGGGTGCTAACCCGTTAGGGCATAAACCATTGAAACATCATATATAGATGGGAAGCACACCGTTATTTAAACCAATTTTCCTCTTGTTTTCAACGTCCAGATCCTTTTTTTTCCCTGTTTTGCGTGCTTAACACCGGTGACGTGCCTAGCCCAAACGCACGTGTGAAACTAAAACATCATCAACTTGAGGCTGTCTTTCAGCCCCAAAACCAGTGGCACAGCTCATGTCGCATTTGCAAATGTTCTCAGTATTTTCAATGTTATATGCTCCAATAAATTCCAAGTTTTTTTTCTCCTTTTCATTTACACTTTAAACCTTTCAGGTCCAGAAGCAGGGACATGCAATTTTCAAAGTTTCTCATGTTTTAAGTGGGCCATCCGAACCTCTTCTTCAAAAAACACGATAAAGGCAAAATTCATCAAGAGCAGTTTATTAGCACCAATGCATTTCGGGCCACTGGGGGCCCTTCGTCAGGGTGTAACTGGAAATAATTAAAAAACATCCAATGTGTATACATAATATATGGTACAAATTTCACTCCGCTAAATGTAACATCTCGTTCCTTCTAAAATGTATTAATCAGCTTTCTTACCCCCACTTTTATTGCAGCATTGTTCCCTCTTATTTAATAAATGACTGTCCTCCTCTAACCCAATCTACCAAACATCCCCCGCCTTTATCCTCCCTTACTTTCATCTTACTAGTGCAGGCCCTCCAGTTACGCTCTTTACTCGTCTCCTCCCCCGCCTAACAGCCATCAGTCAAATCTACTCGTTCCCCTACCATCTACGCATTTACCGCTAAATCTTCAGTTCACACATTTCCTGAGCATGAATTCATACTCCGCTTTAACCACACTCGTTAAAACACCCCTCTCCCTCCAACAATCTATCCGATTTGACTACCGCGTACCTGCTCAGTTTATATTCATCTTCGTCAATTCCTGCACCAAAACGATTAAGCTTTGTGTTACCCGTCTTTCAACTTTTTATTTAACCATTCTCCCCTCCCCCTCTACCACGTGACATTCTACACCCGACCAATGCTCATCGATGACACCTTGTCAAAGCACTACAACTCCCATAATGCTTTTGAAATATAATCAAATATACGGGGTACAACACTGATAACTCATGTTACAAATCCGTGCCACTTTCACTTATACATATAAACAATCAACTATATAATGTCCAACATTTTCCAGTGTTCGTCTGATTTCCCAGAAACTAATAATAAGCATGCTCAGTGAATTGTGTTGTTCCGCCCTGCTTGGGACAAACGACAATGTTTTGGTGCTAATAAACTGCTCTTGATGAATTTTGCCTTTATCGTGTTTTTTGAAGAAGAGGTTCGGATGGCCCACTTAAAACATGAGAAACTTTGAAAATTGCATGTCCCTGCTTCTGGACCTGAAAGGTTTAAAGTGTAAATGAAAAGGAGAAAAAAAACTTGGAATTTATTGGAGCATATAACATTGAAAATACTGAGAACATTTGCAAATGCGACATGAGCTGTGCCACTGGTTTTGGGGCTGAAAGACAGCCTCAAGTTGATGATGTTTTAGTTTCACACGTGCGTTTGGGCTAGGCACGTCACCGGTGTTAAGCACGCAAAACAGGGAAAAAAAAGGATCTGGACGTTGAAAACAAGAGGAAAATTGGTTTAAATAACGGTGTGCTTCCCATCTATATATGATGTAAAAATGACTATTCCCACTCCAGCGAGTGCAACAGTAGGGAAAGCGTTGGATAGCGTAGGGGTAAAAATTACTATTCCCACTCCAGATAGTGCAACAGTAGGGAAGGTGTTGGATAGCGTAGGGTAATAATTACTATTTCCTCTCCAGTTAGTGCAACAGTAGGGAAAGCGGTGGATAGCGTAGGGGTAAAAATTACTATTCCCACTCCAGAGAGTGCAACAGTAGGGAAAGCGTTGGATAGCGAGAGGTTTAAATTTACTTTTCCCACTCCAGTGAGTGCAACAGTAGGGAAAGCTTTGGATAGCGTAGGGGTTAAAAATTACTATTCCTACTCCAGAGAGTGCAACAGTAGGGAAAGTGTTGGATAATGTAGGGGTAAAAATTACTATTCCCACTCCAGAGAGTGCAACAGTAGGGAAAGCATTGGATAGCATAGGTTTAAAAATTACTATTCCCACTCCAGAGAGTGCAACAGTAGGGAAAGCGTTGGATAGCGTAGGGGTACAAATTACTATTACAACTCCAGCGAGTGCAACAGTAGGGAAAAGCGTTGGATAGCGTAGGGGTAAAAATTACTTTTCCCACTCCAGATAGTGCAACAGTAGGGAAGGCGTTGGATAGCGTAGGGGTAAAAATTACTATTTCCACTCCAGTTAGTGCAACAGTAGGGAAAGGGTGGATAGCGTAGGGGTAAAAATTACTATTCCCACTCCAGAGAGTGCAACAGTAAGGAAAGCTTTGGATAGCGTAGGGGTAAAAATTACTATTCCCACTCCAGAGAGTGCAACAGTAGGGAAAGCATTGGATAGCGTAGGGGTAAAAATTACTATTCCCACTCCAGCGAGTGCAACAGTAGGGAAAACGATGGATAGCGTAGGGGTTAAAATTACTATTCCCACTCCAGAGAGTGCAACAGTAGGGAAAGCGTTGGATGGCGTAGGAGTAAAAATTACTATTCCAACTCCAGGGAGTGCAACAGTAGGGAAAGCGTTGGGTAGCGAAGGTGTAAAAATTACTATTCCCACTCCAGGGAGTGCAACAGTAGGGAAATCGTTGGATAGCGTAGGGGTAAAAATTACTATTCCAACTCCAGAGAGTGCAACAGTAGGGACGGCGTTTGATAGCGTAGGGGTAAAAATTACTATTCCCTCTCCAATTAGTGCAACAGTAGGGAAAGCGTTGGATAGCGTAGGGGTAAAAATTACTATTCCCACTCCAGCGAATGCAAAAGTAGGGAAAACGTTGGGCAGCGTAAGGGTAAAAATTACTATTCCCACTCAATCAATCAATCAATCATAACATTTGTATAGCGCACTACTCACCCGGAAGGGTCTCAAGGCGCTTGGGGGAAGGGGTCCGCTATTGCTCGAACAGCCAGGTCTTGAGTTGTTTCCTGAATGCGAGATAGTCCTGGGTCAGCCGAAGGTGGATTGGGAGGGAGTTCCATGTCTTGGCCGCCAGGTAGGAAAAGGATCTACCTCCGGCGTTGGCTCTTCGGATGCGTGGTACGGCGGCGAGGGCGAGGCTTGTAGAACGTAGATGCCGGGTGGGCATGTAGAAGGTCAGGCGGTCGTTGAGGTACTTGGGGCCCAGGTCGTGGAGAGACTTGTATGCTTGGGTGAGGAGCCTGAACGTGATCCTCTTGCTGACGGGAAAAGGTGTGTTTTTAGACCTTTTTTGAAGGAGGGGAGGTCTTCTTTATTGGTTTGGTTCTTATGTATTAGTCATATCTGAGTAGTTCAGTCGTGCTTTTTCAGAGACCCCTACTCACATTTACCCAGAGACGTCTGGAGTGAGAAGAGAAAATTCTGGCGCAGTTGAGGAGGCATTTCCTATGTAAGCTGTAGGTGTGTTCAAGCTTGAAGGATTATAGTTCCCCATATTGTGCAAAACCTTACCTCTATTACCTTAAAACTCCTTCCGGAATGTCTGTCCAAGACGGCACTGCAAATGCAGGGGAAGAAGAGCATTAAGGTGCACTTAGCATTTCAGAAAACAGCAGACATGCACTTAGTATGAAATTATTAGATTATGGAGTCCCATAATTGGGTTGCACTGTTACCTTCGTGATTGAGGCACACAAGGCATTCAGTGCAGAGGTATTCTATTCTTGGATCAAATTCCTGATTGCAGTTGCACACAACATTTTTTTCATACTTACACTCCAGATGAGATACCTGATGAACACAATCCATATGAGGACATAGAGGTCCTGTTAACATACCAAGAACATATAAATTTGTTTAAAGTTGCCCTCCCCCATACCACAGAAAGAGTATGACTGTGTCAGCTCAGCAGAGACAGAGTGACTTGGCTGGTCCTAGCTGCTTACTCACCCCCATCCAGAAATTGATACATTGCCAGCAGCAGACTTGCATTCACTTTACAAAGAAATAATAAAGCTATACAGAAATCTTACACAGTTTGTAATTCGAACACTTACAATTCATCCAACAAGGGTCACTCAAGCTGGCCAGCCACAGGGGACTGCGACAAAAATCAGCAGACAAATGCTGAACGCGAATATGGGAAGAATGCCCACTTTGCGTGAGCAAATACTGTTCTGGATAGCACAGAAAATAGCAGAGGTTAAGGCATTGTTTCCCTCGCAAGAAAAACACAGAATACTGACAATTTGTTTGCCAATGGGCATAGCTCCTTCGATAGAGGATTGTACCCCTTGAAGTAAAGTTTTCGCTGCCTTTTATGCCAGAACTGATGGTACCCACTCAATAGCTGTCATACTAGAAGTCTTGAAACAAATACAGAATGAGTACGGGGCAGAACCTGCCCTGGACATGGGGATTAAATTGATAGGTAATTTTGCCTAGGTATTCACAATTATGTTAGATAACATCTGAGGGAGTGCACTCCTGCACAACAGGAGTGAGAACTACCTAAAATTATGGAAGATACCTATGCTTCACTGGGTAAAGATAATTTGGGAGCAAGACTGGTACAACCACAATTAATGGGTAATCTTGAGAAGGATAACTCAAAGCAAGCACCCAATTCTTCTAAAACGAAATAGGATAACAAACAATCAAAAAATATTAAGCAGAATAAATCAAGATCTAGGGGGCTCTCCCCAACAGGAGCCCTCTGGAAGAAAATATAACTTAAAAAACCATGACAATATTAGAAAGCCTGTCAGGTATCAGGATACTGATACACGTTCCTCTCATTCCTTTCAGGGTTCATCCAAAAACTCTGAAAGGAAAGGACGATCAGAACCCAGATCAGAAGAGCGAGTCAAGCCAAGAGACACCCATCGCACTTCAGACAACATTATCAAACAAGAACATAAATTAAAATCTAAACCTCAACTTAAGAAGAAGAAAGTAGCTGACCTTAAGATAAGAAATGCCCAGGATACTGAGGACTCTATTACAGAACTGAGAATGGGCTCAGACAATGCTAGACAGTGCAGCAGAAGTAACAATATCTCACCAGAACCTGACAGAATTTATGTTGACAGCAGTGTTGAATAAAGATATCACAGTGAAAACACCTGATACAAGGGTAGGTGTCCCATATTGTTTACACAAAATAATGCTCCGAATGGAGGGGGACATACCCAGGAAAGTGAAAGGTCTCCTTTGGAAGAACCTGCCATATGGATACGACATCCTGATGGCTGAAAAAGATTGTCTGCCTGAGTTCAATATAAACTGCCCTAAAAGGGAATATGTAATATTACTAGCCTTCTCTGACCTCGTTCTAGAGTCACTAAAACATACATACGCACAGGTGTGGGCAGTAGCGCTAGTTCCCTCATTATACCGCAATCAAGTAGGGTGGGATGCTGAGTCATCTAACCATGAAATTCCAGTGAAAACTACTACTACACCACTGAGGCAGTCCCCAATAAAACATGACGCAAAGAAACAAGTCAGGGAGAAATTTGTTTCCCATAATGAAACCTGAAAATTCATACTGTCTAGTTTTAAACTACAGGCATTTGAACACATGCACAAAGACGTTTGCAGTACAGAATGCACACAGTGGTGCATTAATGAATAACATTATGCAGAAGAAATACAAAACACTAGATATCTCAAATGGATTCTTTTGCCAAAATATAGTGCCTAAAAGCAGATATTTGACAGGATTTGCGGCCATAGGCTCTCAACATAAATTTTTTAGACTGCCCCAAGGATATAAGAATAGCCCCAGGTTGTTCTCAGCAAGATTATCAGAGTTATTGTGATGAGGAGGCTATGTCCTATGTAGATGATATTTATCTGATGGACGATAAATTATTGGATCATTTGAACAGGGTGAACAACGTCATTCTGGGGTTCGCAGCTGAGGGCAACAAATGTAACTTTCAAAAATTGAAACATTCCCACCTCAGTATCCTATTTTTGGGATATGAGCTCTCAAGTGAAGGGAAAAGCTTGGCAGCTAGTTTTTTAGAAGAATGTGCACTGCTTCAACTTCCGAAAACTCTGAATAGTTTCCAATCCATTTTAGGATTCCAAAATTTTGGCAGAAGATACATTTTGGATTACTCAGAAAAGGTGAAACCTTTCTATGACCTAATCAGAACTGATTTTCCAGTCCAATCTTGGACACAGGAACACATAAAAATTCTCCGTTCCGTACAAGCTGACATGATAGCTTCTAAACAGTTAGACACACATGTAAACACTACAAATTTGGTGATCCGTGTAGTCGCGAGTCAATCAGGTTAGACTTACCTAACCTTTAATAAAGGCAAAACTGTACCCATTGCATACAAATCTCATTTGGACACAAACGCTGAAATGCATTTTGCATCCACAGAAAATATACTGACAGTATTATATAAAACAAAGGATGGTGCACCAAAATTAGCAGTCCAAATAAATTATCGTGTTTTTGAAGAGTCCTTTATTATTTTCAAACAGATATAAATAGGGGATGGGGGTAGAAACTGTGTATAAATACATTGGCCGTGGGATAGGGCATGTATAACCCTATACCACCAATACTGGTCTCCCAAAACCGGAGTACGTATTCTCCGTAGAACCCAAATCCGCGTCTCAAAACACGAGAATGTATTTATACAAAGTTTCTACCCCCATCCCCTATTTATATCTGTTCTACAGCACACTATAAACAAGATCTGATCTATTGGGAGGTGTTCATCGATTCTAAATAGCTCTGAGATCAATGTATGGTTTCACAGCCCACATGCCGAGAAACTGTGGTTCAGTCTCGCACTGATACTGAAACCCTATCACAGTGTGGTTTTCACTTCTGGATCGTGTAGACTTTTGTTCGATGACGCTCATTTGCTCTAATAACTCCCCCTAAAGACGGCGCGTCTATTTATTCTAAAGATTTTGACCTAGTGACGAGGTGGAAGTTTCTACTTTCAAATTAAGCTTGGTTGTCTTACGTGTAAACCAGGTTTTCTCTAGCCTGAAGAAGTTCATATGAGAACGAAACGCGTTGGCTGATGCCTTTTTAAAAAAAGATCGAAAATAATAAAGGACTCTTCAAAAACACGACAATTCATTTGGACTGCTAATTTTGGTGCACCATCCTTTGTTTTATATAATTTGGTATCTGTCTTGACAGTGGAGCTTTTTGTGGCCAGCTTCGGAAGTTGTAGTGCACAATACTGAATTAATTATCCGACATTGAAATTTGAGTGCGAAACCGAGGTCAGCCACAGTTGCTTTGCCATTATTAATATACTGACAGTAGTACAGACTTTTGTAGTGAGAGAAAGCGCACTAGCTCAGGAGGAACGCATTATTGTTGTGACTCTGGTACCAACCTTAAAGGCTTTTACTGAAGCAAGCTTCCTAAATGGAAAAGCACTGCATCCATGATGGATACAATGGGCTAATTCTCTCACTGTAACCTATGTAGACTACAAATGTGACTCTACTTTAAAAACACAAGCATATCTGAAGTACAAAAAAGAATATCCTCTCCTGAATGAAATAATGAATGCCTCTATATCAGTATGGATACATCATTTACACTGATGGATCTACACAGCCTGCCATAGGAAGTAAATCGCAATACATCGCAGCATATGCGATTGTAAAGGGAAGCATGCGGGACAGCAAGTTCGGTCCTTGCAATACGCAGACGCAGTCTCTAGGAGATTGTTCAGCACAGCTGGCAGAACTAAAAGCCCTGATACTGGCACTAAACAATTTGGTGCGAGAATTCCCCACACTCATTGTGTGTGATTTGTTTTACTGTGTCCAGTCGTACAATGAATATCTTCACTATTGGGGACAGAATGGGTTCAGCAAATCGAAAGGGTGCACAATAAAACACATGTTGTTCTTGGAACTAGTGGCAGAGCTGAAAAAAGACTTGCCACAGGCTCATGTATTTCACACATTGAGACAACAGGGGGTAGGCATGCACACTAAAGGGAATTTATTTGCTGATGAAACTGCCATGGCAACAGTGAGAACTGCTGCCTTTGCTACAATCAATCGTTCTAATATGAGGATAGATGGACAGATAATGATAGCTGTAAATGCTATGCGCAACAACAGCTCAGCCTTGCCAAAAGGTTTTCTGCTCAAGTACTCCTGCAAGGTAGATGCGCAACATTTTCCTTATGTTCAATTTCTAGGAGAGAGGGATGGTGTAATACCAAACATGGATCGCAGGTTAGGATTAATTCTAGCTGCACACGTGGGTCTGGATTCAGCGCACGCATGCATTACTGCAACTGTTTCTCTCCTGAAACACTGTTATTGGTAACCAGATCTCACTAAACAGACCTAGGGCTTTGTCCTTAAGTGCATCATCTGTCAGCAGATGAAGGGGTTCACCGTAGCACGTCCACCACAAACACCATTACTGATTTCTGACAGACCACTCGCATGTGTCTATTTGGATCACTGCGGCCCCTTACAATCTGACAGGGCTTACAAGTAATTTTTGGTGGCAGTGGATTCATGTTCTAGATTCCTGTGGGATTGGCCGAAGCACACGGCCGATATTCAAAATGTTATAAAGGATTTGCAGGTCTTTATAGGGACATACGCAATTGGCATATTACATTCCGACCATGGCCCTGCGTTTAGCTCTTAAGCTTTAAAAAAACCCATGGGAAGTTTAGGTGTGGTCTTGAGGTACTCCTCTCCATATCATCCCAAGGGAAATTTGATTGTGGGAAAAAAAACTGGGACTTAAAGCAATCCTTAACAGCAAGGGTATTAGTCTCGGGTGGCAGTTGGGTCAATCACCTACATAGGGTCAAGAAGGCACTTAATAACATGCCACGAAGTTCCCTAGGGGGCCTTACTCCATATGAAGTCCTGTTTGGGATGAGACTGTGGGTAGCCAACCTCAATTGTGACAGCGCAGTGGTTGATAAAAAACGTTTGGCATCAATGACCATTTGGCTGTTTTACATGAATTCAATGAATTTCGGGCATTACAAAGCAACGGTCAAGTAAAACGCATCGCCACTGGGGAACTGAAAGCTGTTCCAGCAAGACCTGCTTGATTTAGAACGATTTACTGCATTTTGAAGTGATGAATTGTATAATGATACATCTGATTTTGATATCATGTTTTGTTACCAACACTATGGTCATCATTTCTTGCCCAAAGCAAGTATCTCACGTAATGTATTCACTTACCATCAATGGGAACATTGCCCAACACCACTAAAAGGTAGTTCACAAACGTTTCCGCAAACGTTTGCTTATTTTACTGGTTTGAACACATCAGACCCAACCTCTTTTTATTATAAACTTGCACCTACACCTGCAAAGAAAAACATGCTCACAAACACAAAACAGATATATTCTGCTTCCTTTAATTCTCAACTGTCTGTACGGGGTTCTGACTTATGGAAAGACCTGGCATCATTGGCGTGAGTCTCCCTTCCATTTTGTCAGATTGCATCCTCTGTTTTTGATATGTTTTTGCTGGCTATATGCTTTGGGCACTGTGCCACTGCTATTCAGTGCCACAGTGCAAATACTCCCTATGTTAAATTGATGTACTAATTAGTGATTCCATGATTGGGTTATTTGATTTACTTGTCAGACCCTAGTACAGTGCACCATGCGTGCCCAGGGCTTGTAAATCAAATGCTGCTGGTGGGCTTGCAGCACTGGTTGTGCCACCCACAGTAGCAGCTTGTAAAGTGTGTCTCAGGCTTGCCATTGCAAGGCCTGTGTGCAGTCTGTGACTGCCATGTCGGCCTGGCAAGTGCACTCACTTGCCAGTTCCTAAACCTTCCATTTGCTTCATATCAGACACCCCTCTGGTAGGCCCACGGGCATGGTGGATTCTAAAAATAGGGTAGGACATGCCCTGGTGTGTGTAGCATGTTCTAATAGTGAATTACAGCCATTTTCGTTTTTCACTATTACAAAGCTACCTGTTCTTCATAGGCCAGAATGGGCAGTTAGATTATTACATCTTATAATCCTAACTGACTCAGGGAACATGGTAGAAATTCGAATTTAGTATGCCTGAAGAAGCGTGACGCCGCCGCAGCTGTAGTCATCGCATCGCAGGAGAAGCATGCCGCCGCCGCATCTCCCAGGAAGCGTTTCTTCGTCGAATCTATCTGCTGACGCAACACTCGAGAAGCGTGACGCCATCGAGAGGGTCGCCATTACATCACCAGAGAAGCGTGACGCAGGGCCTGTCGCGACTCCAAAGTACAGAGTCGTCACAATGCTTCCAGGGCATGAAGGCATCATCGTCGCATCAAGGGTGCCATCTTCTCGCATCGCACCAGGATTGTCGCATCGCATCGAGGCGCCATCTTGTGTATTGCAACCGGGCCGCAGGCCGAGAACCTATGCATCACCCCCGCACTGGTAAGGATCACAACGCATCCCCTACTCTGCGCAAGCATTGAGGCGCAAATCATCATCTCCCCCGGAGCATGGAACCAACGCATCTCCCTCTGCGAGCCTTTTGTTTATTTAGCGTTACACATCCAGGTACTTTTGTGAGAACTGTGTCGCATTTATCACCAACTTGAACTAAGCAACTTCTATAAAAGGAATGCTTGTTTTTTATAAAACCTGTGTGGTGTCCATCTTTAGTGTTTTCACTGTATTACTGTGTATATTCACAAATGCTTAATACACTGCCTGCGAGATAACCCTGCCTGCTCATGCCAAGTTATCAAGGGGGTGAGCAGGGGTTATCTAGGAGTGTAATCTCCTTATCCTGACTTAGAAGCAAGCGTCCCTGTTTGGACAAAGGTGTATACCATTGCCAACTAGAGACCCCCAGATCTAACAACTCTATAGACACAAAATCTGCCTAGGAACTAAAGAGTGGCAAGTTCAAGGAACTGATATCTTATCTAGAGAGGGCCTCATACCAAATCAGATTACCTTCCTGAACGACACAGTGCAACAGACTTCCTGTATTGGACTAGCCAAGGTCAAAGACTTGAACATACCGTGGATTCCCTCACTTTCACAATTTGAGGGTTGACAAAATTATACATCACACAGTGAGGATACATTAGATTCCATACTACATACTTACAATTCATCAGACCCCTACTGGAAGGGATGGTTGGTTTGGCATATAAACACAAATAGGTGTCAGTCAAGAATCAGGGTTATTACCAAAGGGTTTAATATCCATAAGCCTGACCAACGCTACATACAACGAGAACACTCGAAGTGGTGACATCTTACAGAGTTGGAAAGTTTTGCCTAGAGTAGCTAAAAACCTCAACACTGTCCCAGGTGAAACAATACTTGTCCTTACTCTCAGATGACATTGATTTTTGGGATTTTCTGTTAGGTCACCAGAAGCCACGTCAAAAGCGCTTCTTGTATGCTATTTACAACGAAGTATGGAAAATCTCCCAGCAGGAGGTTGCTGAGAGATTGCGTGCAATTGACAGGGTTAACCTGGAAAAGGCTTTGGCAGTGGTCAACAGTAGTATGACCACACTATCATCCAGGATATATTCACTGAGCACCATTGTGTCTTCTGTACTAAATATAATGGTACAGGATTTGTCTATATTACAACATGGACAATGGCAGTTGCGATCCATTCTATTATTCAGCTGGATGCTACACTTGTGGTGCTCTGGTCACTTGCCCTGGCGATAGATCATCAGTACGGCTCTGTTTTCTGCATACAATCTAACAAAAAGACAGCCAACAATGGCACAAAGAGATGCAAAACATACAATGCTGCACATTGAAAAATTGGAACAATGACCTTTTATTGTGGCTGGGTCACCTTCCACAGAATCGTTAATCCATGGCCATATTACACTGCCAGTCACGACATTCCAATTTCAATTCTGTCTACAGTATCACCAAGTAGGCAACTATGAAGCGTTGGGACAGGGATTCATACACAAATCTTGGGCTTTACCGTACAGATTTAGATAGAGGAATGAGGACACTGAAGTTTGTCTCACCGGTTCAGACTGTGAGAATTCTTTAAGTGGGTTTATAATTTGTCAAGTTATTATGCTTCACTGAGCATGTACTGCTTTGGTTGCAAATCTAATGTGTCACTTGAAAGGATCCCCAGCTGCTGTGATTCAACCGATGTTCAAACTGCGCTCAAATGGGAGTGATTTGACATTGAATTATCAAGGCTGTTGTGGGATGGTGGCAGGCATCGCATATCTGGTCACAGTAAGTTCCAGGGTTGCTTGGGGTATGCACGAATTGTTTCCTCCGACCCACACAGTCAGGGACATGCCTGTATGATCTTCATTGAATGTTTCCTTTATAGCATTTGATTCTCTGAGCAGACTGAAAGCCATGCTTTTACAGAAGCAAGTGTACTTAACCTCAGCCTGAGAGACTTTTGATCTCCAGGTTGCAAGGTCTTCAGCTGAGATACAGGCACTAGTCCAAACTAACTTCCCACTCCATTTCGGGGGACTGGTGCAATGTATATTTAACATGTCTGATATGAGGGGAATCGTACACCTATTTAAGAGCTTAGGTTATGGACTATTGAGCACTTTCACAAAATCGTCAGAGTTAATCCAGCATTCATACACTCCTTATTGAGAAATGTTTTCGGATGGCTTCCACTGGTCCTACTACTTGTACTGGGTATTCCGGTTTTAATTTTCCTGCTACGCAATGGACATCCCAGCTTCAAAAAGAGATGGAAAATGCACTCCTGGTGCAACATTGCCGTGAACGCATGGTACTCCATCTGGGCATACTTCGGCTTCGGGAGCTAAGCGAGCATTGTTTCTAATCGTTCAGATCAGTCTGGGTTGACTGCATCTTGCCTGTGCTCTACTGCCTATTCTGTGGATAAGAATGCGTGTTGGACATATGTCTGACCCCACCATCAGCTCCGCCACCGAACATAGATGTACTAATGGACCCCTTAAATGCCCTCAGCCTAAATCCCATGTTGATGTCGGTATTCTTAGAGCCTCCACTGGGTGCTTCAGCTCCTGTCGGAATGAACACCGGCTCTATAACAAGCACACATGTTTCAAGTGTTTCCTCAGTGGCTGCTGTGGTAACTGATCCATTGACCTGATCCAAGAGGTGTTACAGGGACCGTCATCTGCGAATGCAAGCAACAATGATGTTGCATCTCCCACACAGCAGACATAGACATTCGGCTCTCCGTGTGAATGGAACAATTCGCCCTTTTTCCAAAACAAGCCAAATTGGAATTTTAAAACATCTTTTTTTTTTTCACTCCTGCTCTCACTGAGCACCATGGCTTTTGATGTGCTCAGTTGGTCTTACAGTATATTGACTATATAGAGGACTTATAGAGCTTTTATAACTTTTACATCGTTTTCACATATACCATGTTTTTTTATTTTGTATTTTTACATTCACTTTTTAAACAATGTTTTTATGCTTCTTAGACATCCATTGGATGAGGAGTGTGTGTTAAGAGCTCCAATGTACCCCAATATAGGCCTAGGTAGCTGCACAATCTTTACAATCCTACATTTATCCTACCTTGCTCTACATAACAGGTCTGGCTCTGACCTTTTACCTAATTATGTGTTGAATACATGTTGTGTGGTTTTCTTCTAAAACTAGCTTCATTTAGTATGCATGAGGATTCTTAGCATCACACAGCAGGATAATCATCTTCTGTATAATAACTCTGTACAAAGGTCACTGCTATCGTCATCCTTTTGGGTATAAAAGAACCACATCTTTGCTGGGCAAACTAAAGAAGAAAATTCCATGCTGACACAAGCCGCTGAGATTCCTTCACGCTGTAACTCCAGCAAGCAGTGGTCTTGCATCCCTTGGACAGGGTCCGTTATTCTCTCCCATCAGGTAATGGGGTAGGCTCTTTCCTAGGGGGATTCTTGGCTTTGCACCTACAAACATGTTAGGTACACATAGGTAAACTTAGATAGGGTTTGCATCATAGGAGTACGCATGATTACTACCATGTATCTATACGCCAAAAGAACAATTGATGGACAGAATGCAGAACAATGTCATACATTCACACCAGTACAGAGATCTGGGCCTAAATCCCTAGTTTTTTTGCTCACCATGCCATTCCAGTTTGGACCCAGCCATAAACAAATCAGTCTTGACCCAGCGCCCAATGGGAACCGTCCAGCCTGAACTGCAAGGTCATGTCCTCCCTGGACTGGGAACAAGCATCCCAGGACCGGTTTCGGGCTTTCAGCCCTCTTCAGCCAGGATAGCTTGACTCCAGTGGCATGGAGAGCACAGAACCCACATCTGGGCATACCCATCCCACTCGGGGCGACAAATGCAAAAAGAACAATTGATGGACAGAATGCAGAATAATGTCCTACATTCACACCAGTACAGAGATCTGGGCCTAAATCCATCAGGTGTTTGCTCACCATGCCATTCCAGTTTGGACACAGCCATATGCAAATCAGTCTTGACCCTGCGCCCAATGGGAACAGTCCAGCCCGAACTGCCAGGTCAGGTCCTCCCTGGACTGGCAACAAGCATCCTAGACCGGTTTCGGGCTTTCAACCCTTATCAGCCAAGACAGCTTGACTCCAGTGGCATGGAGAGCACCGGACCCACGTCTGAGTATATCTGTCCCACTCGGCTCGACAAATGCAAAAAGAACAATTGATGGACAGAATGCAGAAAACTGTCATACATTCACACCAGCACAGAGATCTGGGCCTAAATCCATCTTTTTTTTCTCACCATGCCATTCCAGTTTGGAAGACTCCAGTGGCATGGAGAACAAGGGACATGAAGGGTAATACCTAGAAACCGGTCCCAGGATGCTTTTGTCCGGTCCAGTGAGGACCTGGCTTGGTAGTTTGCTCTGGACTGTTCCCGCTCTGATACCTTCGGGTCCAGCTAGCGCTATACAAAACTTAAATAAATAAATAAAATAAAAAATGAGGCACAGGGTCAAGACTGATTTGCATATGGCTAGGTCTAAACTGGGGTGGCATGGTGAGCAAAAGAACAATGCATTTAACCCAGATCTCTTGACTGGTGGTGAATGTATGATTTAGTCAGCATTCCGTCCATCATTTGTTTTAGCACGATGGCAGAATTGTACCTTGTATTTACTCTGTTGGTGATTGTAGTCTTATACATCTGTTTCTGTCTAATAATTGTCACAGCAAACATGTTTTGTACTAGAATGGCGCTGGTTCAATAAATGCTTATTGAAAACATCCCCATTGTTTATTCTGTGTGTCTTTCTGAGACTAAGTGAGCACGAGTGAATGAGCGAAAAGTGCTGTACTCTTTCCACGATCCCTGAGGGGTCAGGGTTGTCATGTTCGATAGTTGTCAGAAACTATTCGCTCCTTGGTATCGTTGGGGGGCTTATAATGGCACTGTGAGCTTGCTGGTCTACAGGCCAACATATCCTCTGGGGATGTCTGGTATCAGTCTGGAGACCAATCTCATAGTTTATATTGTCTAAACGCTCAGATCCTATACAGATTTATAAGAACTACACAACAAGGCAATCAGCGCAGCTCTGCTTGTGTGCTTTGAATAAAAGCAGAAAGCACAGCTGCAGCAGATGGAAAGAAGGCAGCGGAAGTGGTGGGGTATGAGGCTGTCTACGGTCCTCATGGAGGGTAGGCTTCTGACCTGGAACAAAGATAACACTTAGACAAGTGTCTACGGTTTCGAAAGGTAGTCCTGTGTCCCATAGCTCATGCACCGTCTCCTTTTATTTCCTTTCATGAATCATGCCTGGGTAGTACCAAAATATACTACTAGGGTAGGGGATATCTCCTACACACCTCCCAAACAAATGGTACAGTCCTAAGCTCCTAGCCCTTCGACCTAATAAAAATTACAGTGGGGTTCGGTCAAGGATGGCAGGTAAGGTATTTTTCTCCCTTTGGGACAGGGATACATGACAGAGGCCATGCCATGTATGGATCCCCCATTACTCCTCTGCCCCTGTGTAGTAGTTGAAAGCTGGAACACAGTATTTTAGAGGTGACGCAAAACATAAAATTATAGATGGGTAAGCGAAAAACATCCCCGTATCCACTGGTATCGATCTATAATTCTATGTTTGCAGTATGCAAAGCCTAAGATTCACACAAAATACCTCATTTGAAACTAAAAAACTTCATTTTACAATAAACGTAGCCCTTTTACCAGTTGGATAAGTGTTTCCAAATGAAAATAGATGGGGTTCTGAAAAAAGCCTTACCCCTCCTGTTTTTAAGTCAAAAAGAGATGCATCGATGTTTTGTGATTACAGTTGTGGTCACAAAACATTGATCTGTTACCAACCCTTGCACCTCTCTTCTAGGGCCCTAGCATGTTCTATACAAAGAGAAACGTTGTTGTTTTTTTCTTCAAAGTCAGTGCTTTAAATGGGCCGGTACTCACCGGTACTGAATACCGGCAATTCCAAATTTCCGAACCGTCAGTACCGGCACTTTTTTTTCAGTCAGGGAGAGTACCGGTACCCTGATTGATGGCATGGCAGGCTATGGTTTGGTATCACCTCCAATGCGGGACAAATGCCGCTCTGCGTTTGGATCTCTCAGTCGCATGGAGCCCCTGAAAGAGACTTTTACAGAGACGCTGTTAACGTTTAGTAGTGCCCATAGAATTCCCCACACTGTAGGGGTTGGGGAGGGCTTGCTTAACGCTGTGATTAACAGGACAGGGTCAAGGCAGACCCTGCACTGTTGATTAGGTGTTAGAACCAGAAGGAGACAGGAAGAGCCTGGCCTTAGGGCAAAGGGCTGAAGCTGTGCTTTAAATGGGCTGGTACTCACAGGTACTGAGTACTGGCACTTCTTATTTTTATCACTGTCAATGCCGACCCTTCGCCACTATGTAGGAGAGTACCAGTACTCATGAAAGGTAAGCTCATTGGCTGCTAGTACTGGTAAGCACTAGGATGTCAAAGAAGAAGCTGTCTCTGACAGCCAAGGCGCTTCTGTAGTCCTTAGCTCAGCCGCTTTTCTGTACCTCTGCTTATTTCTTTGTGTGTATGCACACTTGAGGATATATAGCATTGTCTCAAACAGCAACTAATAACGGTATGACATTAAGAAGTTGCAAATATAAAAAAACAAGGACATTTTTAACATATTATCCTGTTTACCTTTCACTTTGTGTAATGATTTAAACTGTTTTGTTAACATAAATGCATTTCTGTTGTGTTTTGACATGTGCTGCAACCTGTATAGAAGTCAATATGTATCATCATATCTTGACCCTGGCCACGCCCATAGCCCCGCCCACTTGCCACACCTCTAGGTCATTTTAATGAGTACCTGCACTTATTTTTTCCCATTTAAAGCACTGTTCAAAGTATTAGTGTATAATTGACCTACTTTATGTTAGTAAGCTACAAAGTCATTTAAAAAAAAATAATACTCTTTTGTGGATCTTTACTTGCCTAAACAATATGGCAATTTAAACATATACTGGCACTTGTTATCATCCAACATGATATTATATTTTTCGGTATACATCCTTCCATGACAATTAACGACTCCTTGAGTCCAGGGTTCTTTACGAACAAACACTCCTTTTTGTTGATTCAATGGCTTACATTCCTGTCAGTTCTCTAGCTCCCCACAAGTTCCCCATATGTTTTATGGTTTCCATGTGCATTCTTCCCTCGTAATAACACTTTCTGCTCCTACGCATTGGTTCATGCTTTCACTCCACCCCTCCCGGCTGGGGAATTTACAATTTCCGTAGTTCTTCCATGCCCCTCTTGGTTATTATCAGACTACAATGTAATTCTTGACGCAGTAATTGCTACTTATGTCTTCACGGTTTTGGGGACTTTTTGTGTGAAAAATGTTTTGCCAAGTGACGCAGTAGGGAGTTTTGTGCTCAAACATACCACTCAAAAATCACACACTCGGTGTAACACATATTTTGTTACCTCTGCATACTTGGACTACAATAGAGCGAGGATCATTGGCCGAGGCCACGCCGCGCGCCACGCCTCCAGAAATGTGAGGGGAAGTTACAAATATCCTTGAAGCGTAAGTATCGACATTATTCGCAGTGCTTGGTGATTGCTATACAAGCTTTGCGTTCTTAAACCGTCTTGCTGATTTCTAACAAGCATGCTGCCCAGGACTTTGTGGGTTTTGCTGTTCTGCACTTTCTGTCCAGGTTCGGGGACCACCTGCAAGAGCACCCCTGGAATGGTGGCCAGGCTTCAAGGAGATATAATGATAGGGGGGCTTTTCCCATTTCACACCCGAGCGGACCCGAATCTAAACAATAGCCTACCGACAGATTCGAACTGTACTGGGTAAGTTAAAAGTCATTTTTTTCTTCCATCAGGCGCGCAACACCCATTGGACTCAAAGGCCTTCAAGCCCTCACCACCCCGTCGTGTGTGGCAGCACGGGATGAGACAGCTTCCCGGGTACACACGCAGTGGCACCCGAGTACTTCACTACTTCACAGGTCTTTAAAAGACCATTTGCATGTTAATGAGGCCTTGCTGTTGTTTCACCCCTTCTAAGAGCCCCTGCAGATCCACTCTGTATGTTGCTTAAAGATTCAGCCACCCCCCCCCCGAAAATTTTTCTTAGCCCCCACCCGAAATTTGCCTCTAATTGTGCCTCTGTCTTCCATAAATACATCTTTTTTGTTTGTTTGCGATTTTGCATAGTGCGAACTCGACCCGATGGTATTGGAGCGCTTTACATGAGTACCAGTTACATTACACCAGGACAACATTATTTATTCCACAAACCACCAGTGAATTCAATAATGCCCTTTTGCAGAGGAAATTGACAACACATAGGGGCAGATTTACAAGCCCCTTGTGCCACTTTTGCGTTACTTTTCACTTGTTAAAAGTGACGCAAAAGTGGAGCAAGGGGCTTGTAAATCTGCCCCATACATAGTACATACAGAACGTGAAAATATTAGTTATAACTGGGCCAGGCTGTAAGGCATAGTAGCAAACTGTTACAGTGACAATGTTGCATAATTCAAAGGTCGCGTAGCATTTTAGAATGTGTGTGTGCGCGCGCATTTTATTTATATTATATAAAGCGAACTTTGCTATCATCCCTTCGAGCGCTTTACATGAGAACGCACTTTTGGTCTAGAATCGCAGGCTGTCAAATTGGCGCCGGGAATCGAGCTTGGCTTACCAGATCGCTAGTCGGCAGCTCTGGCAGTCTGGCTGTCTGGCTGATACGTTTTAGTAGCATGTCTCTCTTGTTTTGCCTTCAAACTATGCAGAGGCTGCTCCCGCAGGGGGCTCAAGAGCCGGCGCCATAACCAGCGCTGCGCCCCCGGACACAAACAACTGGTCGGGGCCGGTTTTTGGCGCGCAAAGCGACCAGGAGCTAAGAAAATGCCCGGCCCCTCCCCCGCGGCGGCCGCCGAAGAGGAGCCGGCACCCCCGGCCAATGGAGGCCATGGCAGGCTACGAACTCGCCAATGGGCATGGGGGCCTACCTGGCCTGGAAGGCAAATGGGGGGCATATAAGCGCTGCTCCCCCAGGCAAGCTCCTATCTTATCGGAGCAGGGGAGCAGCACCGGCGGCGGAGCGCAAATTCTTGTCCCACCCACCCACACCTAAGGAACAGCA
Source organism: Lissotriton helveticus (assembly GCF_964261635.1). Classification (NCBI taxonomy): domain Eukaryota; kingdom Metazoa; phylum Chordata; class Amphibia; order Caudata; family Salamandridae; genus Lissotriton; species Lissotriton helveticus. The sequence goes on along the minus strand of NC_136067.1, from coordinate 888,041,726 downwards.
ATGTCGCAGTGCTGAGGAACAGGCAAAGCGTGGTGAAGAACTACGCTGATATCGGTTGGTACGGAGGCACACCGGAGGGCGGTGTGCCAGAATAGGTCCACTCACCTTCAGATGCCTCACGGCTGGGTGAGTTGGCCTAAGGACAGGTGTGTAGGACCACTCTCTCTGGGATGCCTCACGGCTGGGAAGGAAGTTGGCCTACCAATGATGGAGGGGGTAGCAAACGGAGACGGCGCTCGCAGCCCAGCCCCTGCCTGAAGGCAGGGCACAACAAGAGTCGGACAAGGTAGCGAGGGGGCCTAACTCCGGGACAGAAGCTACCCCCTCCCCGCGCAAAGGGAGCGCAAAAACCAACCTACCAAAGAGAATGACCCAGAAGGGCCAAGAGACAATAACAAGGAAGTTTTGTCAGGACATAACATGCAAAATATGCAAAGTATATACATGTTTCTTTGTATTCCTAATAAACTGCGGCCAACAAATGACCACTATGTGACAAATGTGTATGTTGGCTTTTTATTGTCCAGATAAGGAATACAGTATGGGCGAAGGTGGTATACATGTGGGAATGGGGCAGAGTGCGGGGGTTATTCAAGTTTTTGGACTAAAACAGATTGCCTTTCACCGATAACAAACTCATCTGCAATTAGTTTGACGTCAATACTCTACATGTGTACGTCCTACGTCAGTGCTATGGAGTTTGGGAGGTGTGGGGGAGGGTGCACAAGACAGAAGACAGTGGCATTAATTAATGGATAGCAAAACACACAAGGTGATGGACGGAATGTTGCACATTGGCAAAACATTCACCCCCAGTCACAGATCTGGGTTTAATCCATCGTTATTTTGCTCACTACGCCACCCCAGTTCAGACAGATTAATTAATGGATGACATGCGAGCTTGATAGAATGTCCTGCTGAAAGGTGACGCTGACCAGCTACTCCAGGCCAATTAGCAAGTTGACTGTTGCGGTTAAAAAAAGGTTATACATTTTGAGAGTCTGACAGGACAATTCTTTCAAAAGACTGCTTGAGAAAATCTAGATATGTAGAGATACCATGGCATTTTGCAACTAAATAGTTCAGGTTAACCCCTGAAATGTGTATAACTATGCTCACTGCCATTGATAACAAGTATTGGTAAATCCAAAAGTTGTGACAATGCATGCAAATACCGGGCTGCTGCACAATGCATTCTCATAAACAAAATATATTAGCATTGCAATGTAATGGTGCAGTTAATGTGTAATTGACAGTGATGATTTTTGCTAATCGTGGATATAATGGTGGGAATGCGCTGGTGCTAGTGTTAGGGCTTTTAGTGTTAGTAGAGGTATTTGTGGTGTGGTATTGGGTGGTAGTATTGTGATGGTGGCTTTGGTAGTCGCATTTGTGGCAGTGGTATTGGTACTAATGGTATTGGTGGTCATTTTGCTGGTGGCTGTGATATTGGAGGTGGTATTGGTAGTTGTGTTATTGGTGGTGCGAGTGGTATCGATGGTGATGGTGGTGGTAGTATTGGTGGTGTTAATGCTTGCAGTGATGGACTCAGCATATTTAACATCATGGGCCATTTACTCTCAATGGATACAAGTCCCATGCTACCCATGCTGTTTTAGGAAGGCTACTTATTAAATGGTATTGTTCTACTTTTTGTTTGGCAGAAGCAAGTCAGGTGTGATTGTCTTGATTACAATGCAAGCTACATCTCTCTCCTTTGGGGAGCCCTGGCATCAAGGTCGGAGGGGGACAAAAAATAGGCCCAGGTCTTAAATTAAGAGTGCCCTACAATTAGTGAATTAGAAGGCATAAACAAGTGTCCCATGTTTGCAATTTGGGGCAGTTTTGAACTTGTAAAGGCACACTGTATAAATGTTTGGCCAGCTATGGAAGCCTGCAGGGGTGTGAGCTGGCAATGTCTTTTTATTTTCAGGGAAATGAATTGTAGTAACAGCTTTATAAAACAGGCCCACAACCAGCCAAAAATATGTCCCCCTCACTGACCTTTCGGAGCTGCTCGTCATGCACTGCCTAACTGTCATATAGAATAATCCGACCCTGCCCGGAGTTAGTCACTAACTTCTCTCTTGTTTAAGCTTTCATCAGTTTATATGAGTTTGCCTTTTGCACTTGCATGATTAACAGTGAGATCAGAAGCAAGATGGATGTTGTGAGTGTGGATTTAGTTCTCAGCCGCTACACCACTGCTACTTTTATGCAGAGCAGTCTTGAAAAAGATAGTGAGTTAGGTCAGAAAGGTGTGGTATCTTGCAGGTTATAAATACTGCCTTTTCCCCGTAGATTAGCAGCGATTTCATCCTGGAGGCCTAATTTTGATAGGGACCTGGATGTTTTTAGTTACTAAATTGTAAAATCAGATCCTAGATTTCATCCAGGCAGGCGACAAGAATCACTGAACACCATGGTTAGATAGGGGTTTGCCTTATAACAATAAACACATCCTATAGCTTTTTGTGAGAAAAGTTCATATGCTCTTTAAGTACCTTTACTGTTGAATTCTTTCTCTGTATTGTTAGCTTGAATGAGATCTACTCTCAAACAGGAGACATATCCTTATGCCTTTCTTATGATTTGTTATTAATATTTTATAGGGGTCTTCAATGATAATTAAATAATATAGATATCCTTTTAATATTTTCTTCCTGAACACTCCACATAGGGACATAATCGCCTTCCAGACATTGATGTATATGCGTGAAGGGTCAGCAAGTGTGAATTACAGCTTGCTGCTCTGACTGTCCACTGCCCTACATCAATTTATAACCCTAAAATGATTGGTCAACGGGCAAGAAATGCACTAATTTAAAACCATAAATCAATGGACACAGTTGCATGTTGTTTGACCTACAATTAATGTGTATGTTTAAGCACTGAAGATAAACATCCCACTAGTTGTGTCATGGAAGTGGTAGACATCCACTTTGACAATATGGGATAAAAAAAACAGGACCAAGATGGGAATGCTTATTATAATTTATTGAGAATTGACAAGTCTTGATGAGAAACAAGATCCAGAACGAGTGTCTTGTTATGTATATGGAGTACAACTGTTGCAGAGGATCATGAGCTAATTTACAGGTCCATGAAAGGATTAACAGAAAAACAAGTGATTCAAAAATTCTGTCTCTAATGAATATTATTAGCTGTCTTATCAATGATTGGAAAATCCATTTCCCAGACATGCAGAGATTAGTTGTGCATTGACCATCTACATATTGAAAACTTTACACAATGATGGAATTTTAACTTTATTGCATGAACTGCTTATAGCCCTTACACTTCGCTCTAGTACCATTCTGCTGAGAGCCTCTCCTGTTTGGCTTTGAGGCATATTTCACAAGCTAACCACTTGTCAGCAAGTTTCCCTGGATGTTTTCCTGTCTGGCAGGTATTTTGTAAATGTGTTAAATCATCCCTTTTTGAGTCAGTATGTCACCATCAGCTGGTTAAGGGCATGAAAATCTTCTCATAGTTTATTTGCTCATCTAAAGATATTCTCCCAATGACTGCCACTCATTTTACGGGCAAGCAACTTATTAAAATGCCTATTTTAGAAACATCATTCAAAGCCTGCACCATACAGGTAATCTCAAAGTTCACAAACTTTTTCAAGTATCTTCACCCTCAAAATACATGAACACAATCTCTTTGGTCACAATAGCAGGTACACCGGTAGAGGTGGAACAACTTTTCTTAGAAGTAGTGGTCTTTGAAAAACACACTCCCTCTCCAAGTCTCCATCCCTCTTCTGCCTTTCCCTCTCTTCTTGCTCTCTTTTTTTATTTGTTGATAGGCTCTCACTTTCCTCCATATCACTCGAACCAGGAAGAGTGTAAAGTACTTTCTCAGGATAAATAAAGAAAATGTACACTTCAAAAGCCATATGCAGAGGAGGTGCCTGACCATAATCGAAGTTGGCCCACATTCATTAGAGTGCGCCTGCTGGATCGCTACTTACTGCACCTTCTAGATGGAACCATTTGGAGCAAAACACATCTCAGACTTACAAAGTTGAGGGGACATGAATACCCACAAGAAAACAGCATTGATTCAGCAAGGGACACCTCAGAAGACACGAGCTCAAAGAAAACTAGAATACGTCAACCCTTGTGGTCTATATGCATATCACTTCTTTCTAAAGATGTGAGAAGCAAGAAGTGGAGCCAGTGCAACCTAGGGGGGGGGGGCAGGAAAAGGCTGGTAGTGGTAGCTAAGATGGTCTTAAAGAATGCAGCAAGGGCATTGATCAGGTAGCCTGCATGATCAGTGCTTCCGGCTCCCGAGATGTTACAAAGAAGAAGGGGAGGCAAAAGTAGAGGAGCTTGGAGAAGACCACCTAGGTCATCCTAATTACCTTGCATAGAGCATTAACATGGCAGTAGTAGTTCGGTACAGTGCCTTCATGCAGAAAAGGAACTGTGATTGCATCCATTACCTATGAATATCCAGTGCAATAGACGAGTACAAACAAACCAGGGAGAGCAAATCACACCTAACAGCCACTTAAAAAGATGTGAGCAGATTTTAAGGGGAGGCTTGGCAATCTGTAAAAATATATATAACCAGATCCTTGATTGTTGCTAATGAACCCTTTAGGTGAACAATGATTGATCCTCAAAAAAATGCAAGGGCTCCCCCTCAAACACCTGTAGATGTACAATAAGCACCAGCCTTATTTTTAAGGACTGGATAAGCAAATGGCACTTATGGAAGGCATAGTATGGAACATGCTGGTATCAAGTTGCCATGAGATGAAACCATGAACTCTGTTTACCAGGGACAAATAGGGCAGCTACATCAACCAGTCTAGAATGGCCCCTAAAGCACACCTGCCTGTATATCCAGGAACCAGTGGTGGGTAATGCAATAAAGTTAAAAACATAGCTAAATAGCCATCTAACCAAGCATTTGCAATGCAATAGGTCTCGCAATAGAAAAGTTTGAGCTTTTGATGTGTAAAATGTAAATATTTTTTAATTCTTGTTTATGTTTTTCAAAATATAAAAGTATTAATTTTGTTATTAGAAATGCCAATAGTTATAAAGTTAGCAAATGTTACAACTATAGCATTAGTAAAGGTACATGCTTAGTTTTCCCCTGTCTTACATGTATTGATCTGACAAATCACAATGTTTTAACAAGAACAGAAGTGAAAACATTTAAAATCTTTTTATGACATTTGTAATAAAGCTTGAAACATTGACAGTAAATATTTGAACCAGTTGTTGTTGAATGGTTGCACAGATTGATGCTGTGGTGGCGCTGAGTGATGTTGTTTTGGGGACAAGTGATGCTGTGGCGTTCAGTGATGCTGTTGTAGTGCATAGTAATGTTGTGGTGCCCCTGAGTGATGCTGTGGTGGTGCTGAGTGGTGCTGTGGTGGTGCTGAGTCGTGCTGTGGTGGTGCAGAGTGGTGCTGTGGTAGTGCTGAGTGGTGCTGTGGTGGTGCTGAGTGGTGCTGTGGCGGTGCTGAGTGGTGCTGTGGTGGTGTTGAATGATGCTGTGGTGGTGGTGAGTAATGCTGTGGTGGTGCTGAGTGGTGCTGTGGTGGTGCTGAGTGATAATGTGGTTGTGCTGAGTGATAATGTGGTGGTGCTGAATGATAATGTGGTGGTGCTGAGTGGTGCTGTGGTGGTGCTGAGTGATGCTGTGGTGGTGCTGAGTGATAATGTGGTGGTGCTGAGTGATAACGTGGTGGTGCTGAGTGGTGCTGTGGTGGTGCTGAATGATAATGTGGTGGTGCTGAGTGATAATGTGGTGGTGCTGAGTGGTGCTGTGGTGGTGCTGAGTGATGCTGTGGTGGTGCTGAGTGATGCTGTAGTGGTGCTGAGTGATGCTGTGGTGATGCTGTGGTGATGTTGAGTGATAATGTGGTGGTGCTGAGTGATGCTGGGGTAGCGCTGAGTGATAATGTGGTGGTGCTGAGTGAGGCTGGGATAGCGCTGACTGATGATGTGGTAATGCTGAGTGGTGCTGGGGTGGCGCTGGTTGATGCTGTGGTGGTGCTGAGTGATGCTGTGGTGGTGCTGAGTGGTGCTGTGGTGGTGCTGAGTGGTGTTGTGGTGGTGCTGAGTGATGCTATGGTGGTGCTGAGTGATGCTGTGGTGGTGCTGAGTGATGCTGTGGTGGTGCTGAGTGGGGCTGTGGTGGTGCTGAGTGATGATGTGGTGGTGCTGAGTGGTGCTGTGGTGGTCATGAGTGATAATGTGGTGGTGCTGAGTGATGCTGGGGTAGCGCTGAGTGATAATGTGGTGGTGCTGAGTGATGCTGGGATAGCGCTGACTGATGATGTGGTAATGCTGAGTGGTGCTGGGGTGGCGCTGGTTGATGCTGTGGTGGTGCTGAGTGATGCTGTGGGGGTGCTGAGTGGTGCTGTGGTGGTGCTGAGTGGTGCTGTGGTGGTGCTGAGTGATGCTATGGTGGTGCTGAGTGATGCTGTGGTGGTGCTGAGTGATGCTGTGGTGGTGCTGAGTGGGGCTGTGGTGGTGCTGAGTGATGATGTGGTGGTGCTGAGTGATGCTGTAGTGGTGCTGAGTGGTGCTGTGCTGGTGCTGAGTGGTGCTGTGGTGGTGCTGAGTGATGCTGTAGTGGTGCTGAGTGATGCTGTGGTGATGCTGTGGTGATGTTGAGTGATAATGTGGTGGTGCTGAGTGATGCTGGGGTAGCACTGAGTGATAATGTGGTGGTGCTGAGTGAGGCTGGGATAGCGCTGACTGATGATGTGGTAATGCTGAGTGGTGCTGGGGTGGCGCTGGTTGATGCTGTGGTGGTGCTGAGTGATGCTGTGGTGGTGCTGAGTGGTGCTGTGGTGGTGCTGAGTGGTGCTGTGGTGGTGCTGAGTGATGCTATGGTGGTGCTGAGTGATGCTGTGGTGGTGCTGAGTGATGCTGTGGGGGTGCTGACTGGTGCTGTGGTGGTGATGAGTGGTGCTGTGGTGGTGCTGAGTGATGCTATGGTGGTGCTGAGTGATGCTGTGGTGGTGCTGAGTGATGCTGTGGTGGTGCTGAGTGGGGCTGTGGTGGTGCTGAGTGATGATGTGGTGGTGCTGAGTGATGCTGTAGTGGTGCTGAGTGGTGCTGTGCTGGTGCTGAGTGGTGCTGTGGTGGTGCTGAGTGATGCTGTAGTGGTGCTGAGTGGTGCTGTGGTGGTGCTGAGTGATAATGTGGTGGTGCTGAGTGATGCTGGGGTAGCGCTGAGTGATAATGTGGTGGTGCTGAGTGATGCTGGGGTAGCGCTGAGTGATGTTGGGGTAGCGCTGAGTGATGCTGGGGTAGCGCTGAGTGATGCTGGGGTAGCGCTGAGTGATGCTGGGGTAGCGCTGAGTGATGCTGCAGCAGTTATGTCATACAGGGACACTTCTTTTGTATCAAGCAAGGGGTGAGTAAGTGATTTGTGCTGAATCACAGGATGTTCAGCAGACGTCCAAAGCCCGGAGCCGGCAATTCTGCGCGTTAAGCCACACCCTGTCTTGGTTCTGTAATGACAGCCAGAGCAGAGAGCGAAAGAGAGGGAGCTTTTACCTGGCTTAGATGCTTGGTATGTTGGGCAGGTCAGTGTTTTAGGGTATAACTTACGGCGACAAGCCCTTAGCCATGGGCTGCACGCATGCCCCTAGAATTATGTTCTGACTTCTCTACATTTCTTGCTGGGGACACAGATTAAGTCGCCGATCCTTTTAATATCTTTCCCCTGCCATATAAAGATGTGTTTACCGAGTCCCACGCTGTTTAAATGTAAACAATGTAAGTATGCTTCAGCTCACAAGTATGAATCCGCGCAAGGCCAGCTGTGCCTTCCATCCTTCAGCGCACGCTACGTTGGGATTTAGTTCAGTTATTCGCAGCGCTTAGCATTTGTAAACTTGCGAAGTGAGGCCGTGGTCACGATCTGTATTATTTTCAGTTCTTAGAAACAACAGCAGTGCGCAATTTAGCGCTATATAAAATCAAGGAGCTAGATTTATCAAGAAGCAATTCCCCTGGGAAGTCGGCTTTTAAAGCAGATATCTGTGTTTTCCCACAAGGATATGTCACCTTAAACTGTGATGTTTGTGTTTTTCACCCCGATGTCGAAATCAGTGGAATTATTCGCCTGGTTTCCATGGGAGTGCAGTAATCCTCCCTGTCCGTGGACAGCTGATAAGATTTCACCGGGTGCTTGTGGCTGGAGGTGGGTAGACTTTGCTCGCTCGTGCACACGCCCGGGGCGAGGCAGATTCTAAAGTACACACCCTGCTCGTTGCGTCTAGGCACCAGCCATTCATTCGCATTTACAAATGAACGTACCTTGTAATGAGACTTAATGAGTGGATTTGTAAGAGTTAAAAAAAACTAGAGTCAGTGAGAGCTGGGCCCAACGGACGGTTGTATGTATAGTGTCCTGGTGAGATGGTGAGCTAGGCGTGTATTAAAAGAAGGTAGGCACTATACTTCTGTGAGGGCAGGATCTGAAGCTGGGGAGAGAGAGTGCAAGTTGCCTAAAGAATTGGAGTTTGTAGTATTTCTTTCAAACATGCCCCTAGAATTAGTGACTCCCACGCTGTTTAAATGTAAAGCGACATGCCTCGCGCGGCAGCAGGAACGGACGGTTATTTGTATAGTGTCCTGGCGAGATGGTGAGCTAGGCGTGTATGAAAAGAAGGTAGGCACTATACTGTTAAAATGTGGAATTTCAAAGCATTCATTAAGCAGGATGGCTCCGTCTAGTGGTCATTGTGCAGTGTGTACTGAGCCATGTGGTATGATGTGATGTGATATATTTTCTGCCAATGTGCAGTGTAAAGTCCAGTAGCCTTGCTAATACATCTTTATGTGATCGAATCTGGAGTGATAGGGTATGCTGGGTTGTTTTTGGGGTTGACGAGTGAGAGGAAAGTGTGAAGAAACCTGGCGGGAGGATCCTATTTGAAATGCTAACTTTGTTCAGCTGTGCATGGATGTGTTTAGAGGTCGTAGATGGTTGGTGTGAGTCAGTGGCAGAGACAGTAAGGTATCATGCAGATGAGGCGAATGATAACTGAAAGGGGACAGGAAAATGAAAGAAGCGGAAGGAAAAAGACAGGAGGAAGGAAAAGGTGTAGAGAAAGGAAGGTGAAGGAGGAAGACAGTCGGAAACGAGGACGGAGGAGGGGAAGGGGTGAGTAGACTTAAGAGGAGAGGCAGGAGGATGAGAAGGAAGGAAACGAGGACGGAGGAGGGGAAGGGGTGAGTAGACTTAAGAGGAGAGGCAGGAGGATGAGAAGGACGGAAACGAGGACAGAGGAGGGGAAGGGGTGAGTAGACTTAAGAGGAGAGGCAGGAGGATGAGAAGGAGTAGAGAAGGGTGGGAGGGAATTAAAGTGGGAACAGCTAAAGGAACAAGGTTTGGAGATGGTGGGCAGAGAAAACTGCAGGACGAGCACTGGGGGAGGGCTATTAAATGAAGTGAGCGGAGAGGAGCCGAAGCAAAACAAGCGGCCGGGGGGCGGGGAGCGGATCACCGTGAAAGAAGTGTAATTAGGAGGAGGAGAAGTGAGGCCGGGTGTGCTGGGGGGAGTAGAGATGCGAGTCACGGCCTGCGGCCGTGAAAAGTGAAGTGAATAATTAGGGGAGGAGAACTGGCAGAGGCCGGCCGAGCGCACGCTGGGGAAGCCTGTGGGAGGGAGGCTGATGCCTTTCATGTGGGGAAATGCGCGTGCTTGTGGTCACGTGATTGTCGTGAACTGTTGGAAATCCGCTTTTTGAGAGCCTTTTAAGAGCCTTGGGTTTAAGTCTTGGTTTAGCGGTGGTTTAGTGGCATTAGACTCGCTTATTCATTCCTGCGGAATGAAATAGGCGAGACCTAAAAATATTAAGGGACCTCACACTCTGAAAGAAAAGCCACTAGATATCTGCTTATACTGGCACTCTAAAGAATGGACACTACCAGAACTTAAATACTTGAAGAGAAACAACTACTTACCCCCAAAGCCCTGCCCTGGCGCACATCTAGAATAAAGGTTCATGCAGCAGAATTTAATTCAAGGGGAAAAAGAAGAACAACAACTCCGAGACAATTGCTGTTCGTAGTGACACTAACTGACAAGCCCAGAAAAGACCAGACTTCACATGACTCAATAAACGTGTCAGAAACAACATTGAATTAAACCCCAAAAGAATGATACTCAATACAATTATCTACCACAGTTACACAAACCACAGCGGCTACAAATGCTGAAATCAAGTCAATATTTTTTCCTTTCAAAAGATGCAGGATAACACAGAAAAACACCTCGCAGTCACTGAAGTCAAGCTGGAACAAATAGACAAGAACAGGGTCTTTGGTACCTGAATACAGAGACAGTAGACTTAGAAGACAGGAGTTGTAGAAATAATGTCTGAATGTTGGGGCTGACGGAGAAAGAAGAGCATGACCTGATATAACCGATATAACTAAGAGTGATGTGGCTAACATTAGATGGAAGATACTAAAAATTTGTGGAAATGGCATACCTAAATATTTTCATAGACTCCCTTGAGCAGGGCTCCATGGACACATACTTTTCATCCATAATATACCAAGTCAATCTCATTAACACCCAACACCTTGAGAGCTAGATAATAAGGAGTAGGCAACCAAATCAACAGTTGAGAGAGTGAGAGACTTGAATCAGTAACTAAGAGATGGGCTGCAAAATAACACTCCTCAGAAAGATCAAATGCAAAAGTAGAAAAAGTCATAATAAATCCAGGTCTCCCCATAACCTGGAAACAAAATTCACCTGTCACTTTGATGTAGACATAAGACATTCCATTAAACAAAATCTAAGAGCACTACATCTGAACTACTCAGGGTAATAATAAAAAGATGTTACTTCCAGCTGGAATTAAACAATATCCAAATGAAGAATGACCTGATCTACAGGAGAAGACAATGATTGACGTATACGGTCATGATCCCTAGAAAGAATTCAACAGGGCCTTCCCAGAGTTTGGTACAGCAAAGACAGTAATAGGTGAGGGTGGTACATTATAATTGACCCTGTAGTAAACAGATTGGGAAGACCAGACAAATAAACCTTGAGGATACGGGCCTCTTATTAGACATGATATCACATTATGCCCTAATTGACACCAGGAGACTGTTACATCCACAAGAAATAGCAGTATGTTACAATTAGGAAATAGTCACTGACAGAGAAGATTCACACAGAAAACAATGAATATAGACTTGAAATCAGTGCTATATTTAACCCTCGGCGTAGTGGGCATAGTGGGGCTACACGGAGTGCCACAGAGTTTAAAACAAACTCTGCACACTCCGCATAGCTCTGCAACACGCCACCCGCCTCCCACCCGCTCTATTAACAATTTTTATACCAGGTTAAAAAACACGATAAAAAGTATGAAAAAACACCTTACCAGAGCTGCGGCGTCCCCAGGCTGCCCACTTCCTCCATTGCGACTTCTTGATGATAACTGCGCATGCGCATTTCTCGTAAGAAATAGTAGTACAATTACAAAATAGTCTCTGACAGGGGAGATTCACACAGAAAACAATGAATATAGGCCTGAAACCATTGCTATATTTAACCCTGGGCATAGTGGGCATAGTGGGGCTACACAGAGCACCACAGAGTTTAAAACAAACTCCGCGCACAAGCTTAAAAACATGATATAAAGTATTAAAATGCCTTACTTGAGCTGCAGCGTACCCGGGCTGCCCTCTTCCTCCATCATGACCTCTTAATGACTACTGCGCAAGCGCGGGGTGCATCTACATGGTACACCCCAGCAGCAAAAAAAGGACGTATCTCATTGGCTTTTATGGACTTAGCGTCCTCTTTCGAAAGGTTAAACAGTTCCAAGCTATGGTATTTGTTAACAGAAAAAAAGATGGACACGAATTTAGTACGTTTCTTGCACTGGTCCCATCTTAATCTGACTATAATAAGGATGGCTCCTTATCTAATCCGTGGAAGGTTAAAAGAGTAGTAAGGCAGGGTGCATTCTTGCCCCGGATTTATTTACATTGTATATAAATAGTTTGGGGGCAGTGCTGTCTAACTCTTGTCTAGACATCCCTAGAGTAGGTTTTAAATCAATGCCAGCACTTTTATATGCGTATGACGTATTTTTATGTAAAATGTACTTTTATGGCCAGAACGTGGTTGAAAAAAGTTTTAATTGATTGATATACAATTCATCAATGCACATTGGGAATATTCACATTTACCCAGATTCTCAAAGAGTATGCCTAACTGGACCAAACAAAAAGATACATATTTATCATTCCAACTTAATAAAAAGACAACAACCCACAATTACAATTACAATTACACTATGACAGGGAATACACCAGCCATTAAAAAAAGAAAACCAAATCTCTAAATAATCCACCCTACTACACTTCCCTTAATGTCATCCCTGAATTACCTGAGAATAATATACTCACGGTGTTGTGTTTCGTTCTTCACCCAAGTACACCAAAGTTTCTAGGGGAACAGAGAAATATCAAACACCTCAAATACCGATTAACAGAGAGTTGAAGACCACACAACACAATCAAGAGACACAAATGATCTGGAACAACCAGACATGGTACCTTAACCCAATTCCGAATACACATCTTCATGTTTACAGATAATGAACCGGCTTCCTAATTTCTACCAGCACAACAAGTCAGTCGAGTTGAGATGTACGACCCTATGCAATCTGGGTTTATCTCGGCATAGAATGAAGAAATTCTGCTAATTGTGAACTTGAGATATATCGATATGTATTATGCCTGTATATTTATCCTCCTTTGTAACAATGAATACAAAAAGTAAATAATTGTTTACAAAAAGAAAGCAATATGCAACAAATATAGGGACAACGATAGATCCTCAAGGAGGCAAGCATTGGCAAGGCCAAATGTTTGATTTTATTGCGCTAAAGCCTGCAAGCACAGCCATACACAAAAGCAACCCCTACTGGTTATGCTAGAACTTGTTTGAAATGGTACCGCAATACTGCTTATGATAATGTTCTTCTGCTTTCTATCTCAAACAAGTGACATTTTGCTTTTTTCCCAAATTTTTTGCAGACTGGAACTTAGAGGCTTCACAGAAGCTCTTGCCATGATGTACACAATTGAAAAAATCAACAACTCCACCCTGCTACCAGGAATGAAGTTGGGGTACGAAATTTATGACACATGTGCGGATGTCTCCAAGGCCATTGTGGGAGCTGTGGGATACATGGCGGAAAACAGTTCTTTTGATCAAATGACTGCCGAGTGCAGAAACTTAAGCGACAAATCCGTGCTGAAAGCTGTTGTTGGAGACACATATTCAGAAACTTCAATTGCTGTTTCTAGACTTTTAAGTCTTTCTTTAACACCACAGGTAAGTAAGTGCACATTATCCTATATTTTGAGTACTTTTATAGTAATCTGACGCGAAGGAAGGTTTTCGTGCAAAAGCCACAGAAATATCCTTAATGCAAAGTATTAGCCGCCGGTGTGGCTTAAAAGGAAGTGAGTCTATGCCGGATGTCAGTACCACCTTGCTAAACAAGCATTGGCAAAGTCAATTGGCCTCATCTACGAGAGCTATTAGCTGCGACAATTCTTGTTTTTTTAGCTAAGTTGTACAGCAGCTCATGTTTTTTGTGAGCGATGCCTGCGACTGAATTGCAGACAGAACACAAACAAGTGCATAAGAGAACATCCCTTTCTCACCATCTCCTGAAGAACTCCTACTGTGGACAAAGGATCTCCATTTGAGATCAGGATTATGTAGATCAGCTGGCTGCTCACAGGTAACCTGTTATTCTGCTGTAGATGTCTCGCGGTGCCTACTGCTGGAAGAAGTTGTGAGTATCACATGCATAATGATTCGTAGGGAAGGGTTTTGGTTCTGGAATCACAAAATAAACCACTTGTTCAAACTCATGGCATAGGGTGGCATCATGAAGGAGGAATGCAAAGGCCAGGAGACTCACGGTCATGTTTGAAATTAATAACCCATGCTAAACTTACCAGCGCAGGCCTTTCACTTTCACATGCTGTACAGATAATAAATCACACCGAATTCAAGAATAATTTTAGAAATACAAAAACATTTGAATCTACCCAAAGAACTGGCATCCAAGTCAATGAAAGCACAAACTGGTGGCATGGGGGAAAGCACAAAACAAGAAGCAAACAAGCATTGGCATAGCCAATAGGTCTCACTTTTGGGACTTTTTAAGTATTTTGTTATGCAGCATAATATCATTGGGACAACAGCATGAACTGGTGTATGGCTAAATATTTTTAAGGTCCCAAAGGTGAGACCTAATGCTTATGGCAATGCTTGTTTTAGCATTGGGGGGGTATAATAAAAGGAGCCAATAATTTGTTAAAAACAAAAAAACAGAAGCAGAGTTGTCTGTAGCTTAAGTAAATGCTTAATGTAAACAGGGACAGAGGGAAACGCAAGAAGGACTTGCAATTAGATAAAATGTGTTAATTGTGGATGAGTTTTGCTTTGGGGAAATAGCACATAATTTCAAACTGCAAAAGGGAGGCGCTCTATTTATTTCTTAATAATAAGTGATAAATGTTCGTTTAACCATAAAAGCGTGTATAAGTTGGTGACACAAACGTCAAATTAGATAACGTTTATTAGTTTTGGACGAGGCACGCTAACTGGAAACGAGGCAGACATTAAACAAAGAGCACGTCATGGTACTGCAATAAGAAAGGTGCACGCAAGAAATATTTAAAAATGCAAAAGAAATGTTAAACACAAAAACATGTAAAATTTAGAGACAAGGCAGACTTTAAAAAGATAAATCGTCATGGGACTGCAATAAGGCACGCAAAATGGAGACAAGGCTAGCTTTATAAAGAGAGAGAATGTTATGATAATGCAATGATGAAGTGGATTAGTTGTGAATGAAGCACGCTAATTGGAGACGAGGAAGGGGGCCCTAGGGTGGCCCACACGTACAAGCTTGTCACAGAAATATTGGGCGCAGGGAAAATGAGCTAGAACACAACTACCACATTGCTTCAAACATTATGAGCAAGTGATGCATGCTTCACTGATATGGACAGAGTAAGGGAGAGAGAGAAACAGTTTCAAGGAGCATTGGTTGCCCGAGCGCGTAACAGCAAGCTCTAGGCCAGAAGCAAAAGCGTGTTGTAGCATTTTCTGAAACCTACTTACTAAAATTCTCGCCAGTGCAGCACATGCACTGGCTCAGGCGAGACCTAAAAAGAGGGGGGCGTGTGGTGATGGCAACAGAGACACTTTTTTAAAAAAAAATCACAGCTACGCAGCCAGCATTGTCTTTGTAATATCCTTTTTTTATAATTGCTGGTTGAAAAGAAGAGTGGAGCATAAGCAACACTGATGAAGGGAGTGTGAGGGGGAATGCTGGCAACATTAAAAAAAACGCTATGAAGCAGCCGTTGTTGGCCGTGTTATAGTGCTTGCTCAAATGGTTGGCAGGAACGGAGGGCAGAGCAAGAGGCAACATGCATTAAGGGAGGGTGTGTGGGGAGGCAACATGGTCAAACATTTGAAAAAAATAGCGTTATGACGCAGGCAGTACTGAGTGCGTCATAGGGGATATTTTGTATTGGTGTGAAGGGGGGCAGTACGAAGAGAGGACGGGCAGGTGAGATTGAGCACAGACAGAAGGTGGGGGTGGTTGGCGACACCGAGAGAGGGATGAGGTGGCTGACAATACGGAGTGAGGTACGGTGTGTCTTGGTGGATGAGAGCAAGCAGACAAGCAGCAGAAGCTGGTAGGGAGAAGCTGGGAGCAAGGACCTGGACAGTGGAGGGAGGTTCTGGGACATGTATGCAGATAACAGTGGGTCAGAAGTAGGGCCTGGGGTCAAACAGATATTCAAGCGATAGATGGGCTGCGACGAGGAGACGGACAGTAGAGGGTGGGCAGGAAGAAGACAGAGGGAGAGCACACGAGGGAGCCAGCTGAAAAATATGCTCTTTGGTAGAATGCTTAAACATAAAAGAACAGAGCTGTTTAAAAGAATTAGCAGTGGAAAGACACACACAATGCATCAAGGATGGGGGCAAAAGAGAAGGGATCCTGTGGCAACTAACTAATAAGAAACAAGCAAATGAGAAGCAAATGAGAGCGACAATGAAGCCAAACAATGATAAGCACTGGGTGACTTCTAAGACCAATGTTATTAAGCAACATATCTCACAAACTATACATAATGCACTGTCTTAGGTGAAAACTAAAAAAGAGTTTAGTTATTATCTCAGCAGTGTTGGGCTTTCTTAATCTTAGTTCTTCAACTATGAGGTGGGCTCACACAATGTGATAGGCACTATTCTGCAATTTTGCTCGGGTTCTCCTCTAGCATGACCTACAAGTATTTATTCATTTATTTATATGTTTTGTAGAGCGCCTGAATAACTCCCGTGCAACAGTAGGCTGATAGAGGGAATACATTAAAACAAAACAGTTTTAAGGAGCCTTCTAAATTGAAGGTGGTCAGGGCATTGTCTTAGATGGGTGGGGAGCTGGTTCCAATAGAGGGGGACATGGTGAGAGAAAGCTTTCCCACCCATCCTTGATTTCTTAAACCGAGGAACAAGGAGAAGAAATGTAGTTGCTGAGTGAAGAGACCTTGTAGGAATATAGGGATTGAGTTTCTTGCAAGGTAAGTGGGGCCCTTGCCAAACATGGCCTTGTGGATGGTGCAAAAGATTTTAAACTTAATTTGCTTGCGTACCGGGAGCCAGTGAAGCTGTTGAAGAAGGGGAAGGGAAGCCGATCTGGATGGGGAATTCAACACAAGGCACACCGGGGTGTTTTGGCCTACCTGCAGTGTGCACTCGAGGACTCATTGGAGGAGACCAGGAGAGAGTTACAGTAGTCTAGGCGGCTTAGTACCAATGCTTGAATGAGGGTTTTGCGTGTGGACTCCGGGAGTAAAGGGAAGACTCGCCCTAACAGACCAAGCACATGGAAACAGGAGCCGGCAGTATAGGTCGCATGTTCTTTCATGGTCAGTGCCTGGTCAAGGCATATGCCAAGATTCTTGACAACAGTCTTAGGTACAGGTGAGTCGCCAAGATCCACCGGCCATCTGTCTGGTGACCACAGCAGTGGTGCATCTCCAAAGAGCATGATCCCGGTCTTCCCTGCGTTCAGCTGAAGAAAATTATTCCTCATCCAGTTGGAAATGGCTATCATACCTGTGGAGAAAGTGAACTGGGCTGCAAGAGTGGATTTATTAAATGAAAATAGAAGCGGATTATCATCAGCATATGAAATGGGAGTGAAACCTAATGCCCTAAGTAGGTCAGCCAGGGGAGCGACGTATATATTAAACAAGGTGGGGCTCAGACAAGGGCCCTGAGGCACTTCCTTGGTCAGCCCCATAATCTTTGAACGAAAAGGACCTAAGTTAACAGCATGGGAGCGGGAGGAGACCATCCACTGAAGTAGCCCCTCTTTAAAACAAGTATTTGTAATGCAATATAGGTCTCCCATTTGTCTGAGTTAGAGCTATTGGTGCTGTAAATGACAATTTTTTTAATCTGTATTTTGGTTTGGAGTGTAGTGGGTGCATGAACAGAAACACAGGTGCAGCACTGTCTAGAGGAGATAGAAATTAGGAATTACCAGAGAGTGAAGAGAAGCAGGGAGAAGCACTGTGTAGAAGACTTAGAAAGAGGAATTACCGATGAGACCTGAGAAGCAGCTAGCAGCACTATCTAGAGGACTAAGAATGAGGAATTACCACTGGGACCAGAGAAGCAGCTAGCAGCACATTAAAAAAGTAAGGGAACTATGATGCTGTGCACAATGGGGGTGGGGCAAGTAAGCGTAACCACCCCAGGATGGTTATCTTTTTACAGAAAGTAGGGAACTATTATCCTTAAATAAAAAAGTGCGGGCACCTCGTGCCCCTCCTAGCCCGCTCCCTAGAAGTAGCAAGACGCTATATGGAAGTCTTTTAGGAGCTAGTATCGGGCAGTAAACAATCCAGCAAAAAGCTTGCTTACCAAAGCTGCAAACCTCATTGACTGAACACACCATCCTCGAACACAACAACTACCAACCTAACCAATGTCATCTGGCTAGTTGGTTGGGAGGGTGGAGCTTACAAAACCTCTTTGGACCCTACACCATAGAAAACATTCATAAGTCCACATACTATGCCATTTAACAGCACCAAGTGGCAATACAACCGTCAAAAGTTTTGTGCTATACCAAAAACAGCATTACATAAGACAATATTCCGGTAACCAAGCATGCCTGGCCATTTTCAGTAAACGGACGAGAGTCAGCCAGGGCCCGTGGAGGGAGTTCCGTGGGGCAGACAGGCGGGGGAGGGGCAGGGTGGGGGGTGGTAAACACCAGAATATGGACGATTGCAGGTAAGTAAAAAATTACATTATTAAAACGAGTTTCGTAGCGCGCCCTGCGTCGCATTAGCGACAATACCAAGAAAGATGTGAGAAATGTCACATAGTAATCTTAATGAATGGTCGGCTAAGAGGAAGTCAGTGATTGCATGTTAATGTTCGTTTCTGTTGTAGCTGCAGTCTGTAAACACGAGCACATCTTTGGGCAGCATTGTCTGTCATCGTCCTTGTATGCGATTAATTATGCATCCCCTCCCAGGCGGAAACAGAGCCATCTCCAGTCGAGCTGCTATTTGTAAGTTGGGTAAATTGGAAGGAAAGGCTGCCCAATGAATTGGTAAAATCAAATGGCCTGGAATTTGAATGTTTTTGCCACTTAAATTTATTTAGAAGTGCACCCAAAAGCTGTAGAAAATAAGCAGTCTTTGGAATGAATGAGTTTAGAAGAGCAGAGGGAAGGTGGGACTGTGTGAAGCAGGAGGGGTAAGTGTTAAGAGTGAGCATGACTGAGTGCATTAGTGTGCATGCAGATAGAAAATTATGAAAAGACAAGCGCTGCCATGGGGCAACAGGAGGCAGGCAGCAGCAGCATGGGCAAGGGATTTATATAAAGAAAAATAGCACTCCTAATGAGTGGCGGGACCATTTAAACAAGAAAGTGGGTCAACCATTAAGAAGATACCACAATAATTAAGACGGTAAATAAAAAAGAAACCCGAGGGGGTAAAACATTTTTTTTTTTAAACAACATCAAGTGGAACCTAAATTAAAGAGTATGGCAAAACAAACGGGAAGAAAACATCATTAAAAAAGAAGTTCTCACAAACAGGGAGATACAAAAGTTAAGCGTAAGTAGATTGCCCTTTACTGGTGCACCTGAGCCTTGAAAGTAAGTGAGGTATCGGGTGCAGGACGAGACAGGAGCCTGCAATGAAGAGCGAGACGCTGGAGAGAACCAATGGTAAGCAGGGGGTGGGGATATAGTGGTTTTATTGATTACAGCAGCGAAGGCGCTGCTAGGCTCGACCTAAAAATTAAAAAAATCAGACTGTGTCCAGTGTCTCATAAAAGGACAGCCTCTGCCTCAAAAAAGTGTCCCATTTGAGATGACATCCGAGGAGCATGGAGTGGTCCTTAGTCTGCTGTCTGCTCCCATGAAGCCTCATAACCTGAATTGAATCGCACTACGGTGGGCATATCTCGTTAACGGCAGTGACAAAGCAATGATATATTGCCTCATGAAAGACACTCGTACCAACCTCTCTGACTTACAAACAGGGTTGTATAGATTACAAAAGTTATCTTACAGCCACAAACCCACAGATATTGTAAACTGTAGGGTAGGAACTGAGACAAAAAAAACTTTGTTTCATATGTTGTTAAATATATATTTTCATTTTTATGCTTTACTTCTACCACATTATGTATGTCTTAGAGCATCAGTAGGTAATGTAACTTCATTGCTCTGTACAGAGCAGAGCCACCATAGAGTTGTGAATTTGTCTTGTACTACACTTCTTCTGGCCAGTATTATGAGAGACTCAAACAGTAAGTAACTGGATTCATTGCCTATTATCTAATTCTTTACACACTTAGGGATCTGTTTATTGGTATGAGTTAACTGCCTTACCTTAAGTAGTCATCATGTAACTCAACACATTCATGCTTATATTAATCTTGTTTTAATGCTGCTTCTGGTCTTTTACTCTAGCAAGTTTCTGAGCTCAACATTGTTAAAGCCTGTCTCTATTGGAGTAAGAAGGCATCAATACTACTTGTGGGTACTACATAAAAAAGAGTGATATAGACATTTCCATTCACCAAGCTCATGCACGGTTATTATTAGTAAATCACCTATTGGCTCAGTAGGATCACTAAAATTCAGTCAAAGTTGGAGCGCATCTATCTTCCTTACAAGATGTATGTTTTCAGTCACCTCTGAGTAAACTACCAATTGAAGACAATGGCAGTCCCAAAAATGTATTTCTTCTCCTTTGTGTAGATTTGATATGCTGAGTAGACATTTGGCCAACTGAATTTTCTCTAAAGGTTGACAGGTTTGGTTTTGAAAACCTTGTTATCAGGCTGGTCGTTTGCTGCTGGGTGCATGTTTGTTTACATGAGCTCTTTTTTTGTTCACGCAGATCAGCCATGCATCATCTGCAGCTACACTCAGTGACAAAAGGAGGTTCCCATCATTTCTGCGCACAGTTCCAAGTGATGTCTACCAAACAAAGGCATTGGCCAAGCTCATCAGAGTGTTCCAGTGGAACTGGGTGGGAATGATCGCCAGCGACGATGACTACGGACGGTCCGCGCTGCAAAGTGCCTCAGATGATATAGAAGCCGAATCAATCTGCATTGCATTCAAAGAGATGATACACTCAGATTTGGGGCACCCTCAAATGGCTGATAATATACATGCCATCATTGACAGGCTGCAAAGTTCTTCTGCAAAAGTTGTGGTTGTGATTGCAAAAAGTGCAGTTGTCCTTCAACTCTTCAGTGAATTTATGAAGCATGGAATAAAAAGAACCTGGATGGCGAGCGATGCCTGGTCTAGCACCAGAGAAGTCACTTCTCTGCCAGGTGTCACCAAAGTAGGGACTGTACTTGGGTTTTCCTTCAAAAATGGCATGATTGACGGTTTTAATCAATATGTAAAAAATATAAACCCTCGTCCTGATGTTTTTAATACATTCATTGAGGTATACAAGGAGGCGCGATTTGGCTGCAGCGAAGAGTACCTCAGTTATAAGCAGTGTATGCAGACGCAGACGTCTCCGCAGGCCTGCAATGCTTCGGATGCAGTGGAACTCAAATCACCATTGGCTTGCACTCTAGATAATGTATTATTCACAAATGATGACTTCTTAGTTAAAAACATTGAACCTGGCACCACGTATGGTGCCTATTTGGCAGTGACAGCCATAGCACACGGCTTGCAGAGCTTATTATGTCTCTCTGGAAAATGCAGCAGTAGTAACTTTGACTACCCTCCTGGCCAGGTACAGTACAATTCTTATATAAGTTGCATTTGGATCTAAATCGGGCATGGGGGGCAGATTTACTTAGTATTCACGCAAGGCAGGCTGCTGCTTTGCATGAGTGGAAAAGAGCAGAAAGCCATATATCTACTAATATAAGATGCTCTCCAGCTCTCTCCCTATGCTTCTGCACTTGTGGCTACCTAGCACCAATGCAGGCACCTTTGATTCATGGTGCAAGAGTGCCTATTTTACAGGCTGGATTGTTTTTGTGCAGGAAGGGTTACCTTTCTGCACAAAACAACCCTTAGAGGAATAGTCCTATTTCTATGTGTTCTCCAGAATGTAGCACACATGGAGAGAGGAAGAAACAAGGAGAAATAAAGATATTTCTGCTCATTACATGTCACTGGGGAAGGTGTACCATGTTGGCGTATTACCAGGTTTTCTAGCTTTAGTAAATCTGGGAATGTGCCAGAACGCTTTTACTCCACCAATGGAATGCCTTCCCAAAGCAAATTAACACAAGGCAGTGCTATGCACAACCTTGCATTGCTTTGTATTCACTAAAAGCCATGCAAAGTTATTTTGTGTGGCTTAGTAGACACAAACCGTTTAGCATCAGGGCTTTAATCAATCAAGCATTTTTAAAGCACACTACATACCCGTAAGGGTCTCAAGGCGCTTGGAGGAGGGGGCCGCAACTGATTGAACAGCCAGGTCTTGAGTAGCTTCCTGAAGGTCAGCAGGTCTTGGGTCTGCCGTAGGCTCAGTGGGAGGGTGTTCCAGATCTTGGCGGTGAGGTGGGAGAAGGATCTCCTGCCGGTGGTTGTTCTTCAGATGCACGAGACGGTGGCGAGTGCTAGGTCGGCTTCACCACAAAAGTAACGCAACCTAGGGGCAAAACCTTTATAAATATACCCCAAGGTCTTCAAAATGTACAATATATATTTGCTACCTTAAGAGGCCTATAACACCTTAACTACTGTGCTCCTCATATGCTGAGCTTTTGTTTGGCTAGTTGCGGTAGTTTGCGCTTATGGCTCCATAACTTTCTTTCCCGGTAATTTATGCATGCCTAATTTGTGTCCTTTTTTCCAACAACTTGGGGATTCTAATGGGATTTGCGGATTTCCCTGGAAGAGACAGAGAAAATTGCCAAAAAATAGCTATGTTTTGAGTTTTTGGGGAAAAATGGGGAAAAAGTGCTCCAAAAAAAGTGTCATGTGTATTAGCGAAAGGTTCACTGTGCTGAAGTCACCCTCTTTCCAGCTTTCAGTAAAATGCAGTGATGAATCAAAAAATCTAAATTATCACATTTTTGGCATTTCTCATTTTTTTTTGATTCGACAGTTTACAAATTCAAATTTACTACTTCTTAGTCACCCCCCCCCCACCCCCCATCCCTGGGTCCAAGATTACTAAAACAGAGAAAAAGCTAATATTTACATATGTTCCAGGCTGTACACCAATTACATTTTCAAGATACATATTGAAGTATCCCATCCTTGTTCACCAACCAATATCAGCCAATATAGCTCAAAAAGAGAAAAGGAAGCCTAAGAGCGAATCCAATCTAATAAAGTAATAGCAGTGCTGAGCGGGAGAGGTTCAAAATAGTTTGTGAAGGAGGGTTTAGGGAAGGAAAAAGGAGAAAGAAGAAGAAAGAAAAAGGGAGAGGATAATATCTAAAGAGAAAAGGAGGCGGAGGGGTAGAGAATAGACACAAGGCCCCCTGACCCTTCTAGGCTTAGATGTTCATAGCCTCCAGCCAGTTAGTCATAGGGCCCCAAACTACCAAGCCCCTTTGCTTTACCCTTTGTCCTTTCTTGGCATAAATAGCCCACTCCAGCCTGAATGTAGCAAGTAGTCTTGCTTGCCATTGCCCAAAAGATGGGGGATTCCGATCTTTCCAATAAGAAGCGATGCATATCCTAAGAATAGCCACTGCTACAAAATTAATGCGCCTCCAGTCTTTGGATATAAATGGTCGTATAGCCCTAACAAGATAGTACAAGCAGTAAGTTGAATATTTGAGAATAATATTTTACTCAGAAATGTTTGTACCTCTTGTATTAATGGTTGAAGATTGGGGCAGGTGGCAAACATGTGTACTGTGTCCGCGTTGTATGCTGTACATCGCGGGCAATTTGCCCCGGGACCTGACGTCCATTTGGCAACTCTGGAGGGTGTTATATACAGAAAAAAGTAGTCTTAATAAACTGCGCTTGCAATTTGGATGATAAGAGATAAATTTGAGCTTGGCCTAAGGCGGAGCAGAAAGCATTTGGTGGGACATTCAGCTTAAGCTGCTATTTAGTGTCAATTTTATTCAAGTCATCTGGCCGCTGTTCATTCAAGATGGAGTAAATGCTTCCTATCCTTGGAAGGTTAGGGTTCACCAGTTTGTCAATCAATCCAACAGCATTAAAACCAGCAAATCCCCCTGTTTTGTGCATTAAGTGCCTTGCAATGGCCTGATATTGGAAAATCTGGCTATTACCCACTTTATAGCAAATTTGTAGTTCTTGAAATGAGCGAATATGACCAGAGCTAAAGAAGTCCCCTAGTTTACCAATCCCTGTTGTGTACCATTGTCGTATGAATGTATTTTGAAATATCAATTTCAAGTTGTCATTACACCTGATAGGGGTATAGTAGTTTAATTTATATATACCGAACACGTTACGAACGTTGTTAAAAACCTGAAAGGCACTTAGCATAGTCTTAAATCGGACTCGCTTAAAGTAGCTGAGCTCGAGTTGACACCAGAGACATCCCTTTACCTTCTCTCCCAGAAGTAGAAGATATGGGGAAGGTAATCCTGAGGGGCTTAAGGCATGGTCTTCATACAACAGTTCACAGGAGTGTTGTAATGCCGCAGCCCAGTAATATAATTTTAAGTTAGGGAGAGCCCAGCCTCCCCTCTCCCGGGGAAGGGAGAGAAGATTAAAGGCTCTCCTTGGCTCTGTTTATGCCCATATGAACCGACAGAAGATTCGCTCAAATATGGCTAATGA
Organism: Lissotriton helveticus; assembly: GCF_964261635.1. Taxonomy (NCBI): domain Eukaryota; kingdom Metazoa; phylum Chordata; class Amphibia; order Caudata; family Salamandridae; genus Lissotriton; species Lissotriton helveticus. The sequence continues at coordinate 888,017,355 of NC_136067.1, read as the reverse complement.
GTGATTATTAAACATGAGCGGGATTGTCCGGAAAAAGTAGAGGAGCTTAGGAAAATACGTAATCTTTAAAACATTGCATCTTCCTACTATGGTTAAATGGAGATTGTCAAGTGACTTCTCCATTGTAATGGCGAGAGGGGTCACATTTTCTGTAACTAAGGTATCCAAGTCACAAACTATATTGACTCCTAAATATTTTGCCTTTTCTACTATCCTATTATCTATCCAACGTATCTGCCGATTTACAACTACCTGTGTTTTAAATTTGTTTAGGGCATAACCAGAGATTAAACCAAATTACTGTGCTTTCTAGGGCTCTGATAGCGGTCTCGGGCTCCGGGGTGATCATGGCCAAATCATCAGCATCGGCCATGATTTTTGTATCCATTCCAAACCTGTTGAATGGCAGAATGAAAGGATTTAACTCAATTCTTTTTATTAGAGGGTCAATATATTGGGCGAATAACAGGGGAGAACAAGGGCACCCCTATCTCATCCCTCTTGTGATCTCTATCTGCTCTATCAGATGGCCATTAATGAGAATTTTAGCAGTGGGGTCTTGATAAAGTGCCTGAATTGCCTGCAGTATTTTCGGGCCAAAGCCAATCCGCCGCATTACCGCCCATAAAAATTGCCAGGAGACCTGATCAAACGCCTTTTCCACGTCCAAGAGAATCAGCGAGATCGGGTCTCCTGACACCTCTGCGGTGTCGAATAAAGTAATTGAGCGGTCGATGTGCTCTGTGGTACTTTTTTTAGGTATAAAACCGTGTTGCCAGTTAGGTACTATAGATTCGATGTTAATAGATAGTCTGGTAGCAATGATTTTAGAGAACATTTTTGAATCAGTGTTAATTAAAGTTATGGGTCGGTACGATGACATTTCCAGCGGTGATTTATCCTTTTTAGGAAAAATTACTATTTTGGCAGATGACCAGGACTCCGGGGGTTTAGCTCCTTCAAAAATAGATTTCACCACCCTCAGTAAATAGGCAGGTAAGTGCATTTAAAATCTCGCTCCAAGTCGGGGAAATTTCTATTGCTTCACTGTCATTCTGGTTCAGTTTATGAATAGGGATGCTATCTAAGTATTCCCTTATTTTGATCTGCACCTGGCTCAGTGGTTAGAGGCGGCAGACCTGGAAGCTGAGATCGGCCGTGGACCAGGGTTCGATTCCCCGCCTCAGCGGGTCTCGGGCTCAAAATTCCACGGACTTGATCATTCTCGTTCCGGTGCCTACTCGACTCACGGGGTCACACTCTGCGACTCTGGGCAATAGCTTGCTTAATCTCCACTACGGCCCCTCGAAGCGGGATGCCTGGCTTTCACCCTGTGGACACCCTGCCGGGGCATCTCACAGGGGAATACCAGGACGGGTTCCCTAAGAAAGCGCTTAGATACCGTGTCGGTGATTTGCGCTATATAAATACATGTACATTTACATTTACACCTCAACATTTGTCCCTTCTATGTCCTCTGTGTAAAGTTCCTTGTAGTATTTCCTGAAAGCACACTCTATTTTTCTAGGGTCTGAGATTCCTACATTATCTATATTTATTGTGTTAATGGTGTTAATCGTAATCTGCTGTCTAGTTGCAATGGCGAGTTGATGACCTATGCGCTCCGCGAGCTCATAACATTTTTCTTTGGAAGCTGCCCATTTCGAAGCTATTTTTTCTGTTAACACAGCACCCATCTCTGATTTAGCCACAGTGACCGCCAATTGTGCCTCATCAATTCCAGATCCGGCTTGAACCACGTAAATTAGTTTCCTCTCCGCTTCCATCAACCGCCCCTGTGCCAGACTAATTTGCACTTTCTCTTCCTTATTCTTCCTGATGGAAAAGCGGAGTGTCTTCCTCCTGATGCCTACCTTAAGAGTATCCCAGACAACCATAGTGGAAGCCGACCCATTATTTATGTTAAAAAATTCTTGTATCCATCTAGCTATGTGTTCTCGATAGTTATTATTGTGTAAAAGTGCTTTTTCAAATGTCCATTGCGAAATTGGTTCCTGTCTCCCCCATCCGTCCATTAAAATGAGGGGGTTATGGTCAGACAGGAATCGGGCGGCAATGTCAATACAGCAGTCATGAATTAAGGCAGAAGAAACAAAAATATAGTCTAGTCTGGCAAATGATGAATGGGGAGCGGAGAAGAAAGTAAAGCCGAGATGTTCCGGTTTCAGAGAGTCCCAGACATTTTTTAATCCATGACAACTAACTAAAACAAGTAGTGCTCGAAACACCTTTGGTTTTCGACCCTGATAAGCCCATGTCCTTGTTGTATCCCATGTGCTAGGCAAGTTTAAATTCAGGTCACCACACAAAACTAACGGGAGTTGCCAGTGGGCGAGCTTTTCACTTACTTGATATATGACCCCTGGATCATCTAGGTTGCTGGCATAAACAGAGCAGATCGTGAAAATAAATTTAGAAGATAAGGTGCACCGCGCGATGACCCATCTCCCTAATACATCGGTTTCAACTTGATTGACAACTATCGGCAACGTTTTCCAGACCAGTATCCCAACACCCTTCACCTTTGCTCCTTGTGACGTTACACCAATAACTTTAAACCCGAGAGAGTTAAGCAAATGTCTTTGGGCCCCTTCGATGTGCATCTCTTTGGGGCATACTATATCTGCCCCCATTAACCGTAGTGTCTGTGCAGTTCTCAGTCTCTTGGATGGATCATTCAAACCACAGGTGTTTAGCGTAACAATCTTAAGTTTATTTAATGATCCCATTTTTTAGCTTTAATTCTAGTATCTGCCATAAATTGCCACCCTCTCCCAGATCTCCTTTCCTCCCCGGTCATGTATCCCAGCCCTCCACCACCCAAAGACTCGCTCATAAGATTCTCCTGAGCTACAGTACAAAAAAAGATAACAATTTAGACACAATCGAACTCAGCCTATTACCGTTTAAACCTGTTTTAACCCGGGACCAAGTCAACCACCCCCCACCCCCCCAAAAATAGACAGTCAGGATAAACCTGAATGATGGTGAGCACATGTGATGTTCCAGCCTGCACTCCAATTGTAACCTTTCGAATTAGTTAGCTTGGCATTTCTCAAAGAGGTAGCCCACATTTCTTTTTTTTTGTATTTTCAACCTACTTACAATTTGTGGTGGAAACCAATGTGATATCAATGGGTGATCCAGAAGGCTACAAATTTCTGAAAAGTAATCAAAATCTAAATTGATTACGGGTTTCCACAGAGAAATGAACTGTTGAAAAAAGAAATATTGAAAATGAGCAAGAAACAATTACCATTTGGGACGCAGGGATGATTACAAAGGTGGTCAGACGAGCATTGGACCACCATCTTTGAGGGATTGGGATCGGCTGACAAGTAGTGGGCAGTCCCAACCACCAGATTAGGATTTGACCACTGTGTAGGTGGACGGGAACATCCCATTTTTGATTGTTGCTTGTGCTTTGACCCTGAAAATGGGCGCAGCACAAGCCGCAATTGAAAAGGAGATGTTTTTAAACAGTCATGCAGACAGTGCATGGATCTTTAGGGGGGCACCACTTGTGGCACCTGGCCACATTGTGGAGGCCAAAGGGGGATGGGGGCCTTGCTAGTGCCCCCAAAGTCCCTTTACGGTTGCCTGTTCATTGTAGAGATTAGGAATCCTACCGATGTCCCAACAGGATCTTCGCTCCTGTGGAGAAGGCAGTCCTACCTGTAATGCTGTGGTTGGACCGATGCCCTAGATGGTGGGTGGACTGCTACTGACAGCCTGTCATTCCGCCCACTATAGTAAAGAGGGCCTACATTTTCCTCTGTAATCTTTTGCACCATTACGTCCACTAGACAATTCTGGTTGCAGGGATATATAGGGATTTCCAATATTTTGCAGTACCCTGTACCTGCATCTGAGCTACATCTTACAATGTTTTTTCATTGTGTACCAATTATAGACCAATTCGTATGGTGAATTTTGAGGAGTGAAAAATGGGAATCAAGCAAACCTAAGAATTTCTGAAATGGAAACCAGATATGCAGCTTAGCAGCAGTGGTTAAGTGTACATCTCTAAATTGTGGCTACCCATACTAGCATGTCCCCTTTAGGATGGGGTATGACCTAATGACAGAATGGGAATCCTGCATCCCTTTCTTTTCCCCCAAAAGCAAATAAAACCTGTTGACTAGTGGGCTTTCAGATTTGGGGCAACCTCCCCAATTGGCACAAGACTCCTAAATGCCCCCAAGGGGCAGAAATACACAATTTCCCCTGCTGGGCAGGGGTATGGATGGATGCCAAGATAGGCTTTCTGTTCGGACCCGGGGGGAAGAAGGGGGAGAATCCACCAATGCACTCGCCCACAGCAAAAATATGGCATGAATGCAGTCCCTGGTGTCCAGTGGGCTTTCTGTCCCCCATAGGGGCAGACAATCCTCCACCTGGTAGGGCATAAAGTTTGTTGGGCCTCGGAGTGAGGGAAAGCACCAGCATATGCCATATGGGCGCTCTTCCCAAAATAATACTACATAAGTGCAGTTCCTGTTGTCTAAGGAGCATTGGGTCTCTCTCAGGGGAAGTGCTGTTTGGATGTAATTGCCCCCATCCTGGGTGGGCAGAAGACTGTTGGCACATTTATTTGGGGTGGGGGCATGGCTACATCCATGGTGGGCAGCCCCTACCCATATATTATTTTTACAGATGTACCTAGTAGTGTCTAGTGGACTCTCAGCCCCCACTGCGAAGAGTAGAGGGGGCATATTAGGGTGATGGGACTGATTCCCCCAATCTACCTCCGGAGGCCGAAAGCCCACTAGTCACTAGGGAATGTTTGGCTTTTTTAACATGGGGGTGGGGACTGTCCACCATGGGAATGGCTATGCCTTCGCCCCAAATAAATGTGCTACTGCTTTTCTGACCCACCTAGGAGGACATATGAGGTGAATACCCCATATATATTCCCACAGGGGGGCAGAAAGCCAACTAGACACCAGAGATTGCTTTTGTAAATGATAAGGGTTGGGATCGCCTGATATGGGCATGACCATGCCCCAGCCCAAAAATAAGGCAGACAGTCTTTCAGCCTTCTGGGGGGGGGCAGATGGGGGAATTACCCTGAATCTGCCCTACTGGGGAGCAGAAAGTTCACTAGACAGAAAGTTTGTCTACCTTGTTTTTGGGGTGGGAGCTTGGGTGTGGGGGCCCCATCCCAATATTAAAAAGAATCCCTGGCGTCTAGTTGGCTTTTTGAACCATATAAGGTGGGAACTATGGGAAAGCACTCTACGCCGGCATCAAAAAGTCCCTACTCCGCAAACTCCAGACTATACAGAACTCTGCCGTCAGACTCGTTCTCGGCATCCCCCTGCACAAACACATTAGCCCACACCTATGAAGGTTCCATTGGCTCCCCGTGGAGAAAAGTGTCGCGTTAAAAAAACTCTCACTCACGCCTGCAAATGCCTACACAACAATGGACCCAAATACCTCAATGACAGAATCAACTTCCAGGTACCCAAAAGAAACCTCCGATCAATTAACCTTGCACTCGCTGAAACCCCGCGCATCTACAGAGCCAGAGCAGGCGGAAGATCCTTCTCTCTGATTGCAGCCAAAACCTGGAACAAACTGCCATCGGACAACAGAAGCGCCCCCGCCCTGGACACCTTCAGGAAAGCCCTCAAGCCCTGGTTTTTCGGCTAACAGATCCCCTCCCCTCCCCCCCCCTTAGCGTCTTGAGACCCTCACGTGTGAGTAGCGCGCATACAATTCCCTGATTGCTTGCTATAGGGGTAATCACCCCTGTGTTCCCCCCTGGTCAGCATATTCCTTTGATTCGGGGACATGGTAGGTAGCCCCTATAATTATTATTATTATTTTTTAAATCTCAGGTGTTTAGTGGCCATTCTGCCCTTGAGTGAGCAGATTGGGGATAATATCCTCAATCCCCCATAGGGGGGCAGAAAGACTGTCTGCTTTGTTTTTGTGGTAGGGACATGGTTCCATCCCTCTACATTTTTAAACATTTCCCTTGCGTCTAGTGTGCTTTGGTGATTACCACCATCTTCTCCCCCCAAAGGGAACAGAAATACTGAAATGTTTAAGGGGTTGCATCACAAGCCCTTGCCTAAGGGGCCACTCTCCCATCCCAGGTGCCTAGTGGGTGGATCACGGCTTGTGGACTGCTCAGCTGTGGGAATCCCCAAGCGGGGACCCACTAAGCAGAGATACCATTTGAAAGGGGAGAGGCTCCCCTTTTCACTGATACCTCTCCCAAAGCAGTCAGTGATCCAAGGTTGAGATATGCCCCCAAGCACTGATACAGTGAAAGTAGAATGAGCCCCTTGGGTAGTTTTACTTTCACTTTATTGTATTTCTGTCAGCGCGCCCTGCACGCAGATCACCATTATAGTATAAAAAAAAAAGATTCAGGCTGATCTGGAAGCTCTTCCTGCACAGCCAGAGGTAAAAATAAAATACATGACTCCCTCTGGTGCAAAGCACCAGAGGGGCCCTCATACCCCTCCTCAGTGTCAGTCAGTTGCTGACAGATGCACTGGGGAGGAAGTACGGGTGTTGGACATTGAGCGATACCCACATTTAACAAGTAATGTTAAAAAATTTGCTCACTGAATCGCAGATTTCCTTTGAACCTACATGCCTGAAAGAGCACACTGCTGCTCCATGAAACCACACATATATGCTGGCGGTGTAAATACACCCTGAAGCCTGCATTTGACATTGAACTTCCACACCATTGGTGATTGTCTTCCAACTTCTCCTATGGTATTAGAGTAAAGTTAATAAGCCAATTTAGTGTGTCCAATTTACTGTACATAGTTTAGGCTAAAGCACACATAAACAGACACTGTTTTGCAGTGCACAGTGCACACAATCCTACAGGCAGCAGACAGGAAAAAGAGTGTGACCGTTACACACATTAAGTCCATTCTTTTACTGATGAGTAAATGCGTTCTTTCCAAGAGCCAATCTTTTTGACAAAAGTATTATACAATCTTGGTCCTTCATTTATTTAGCCAATGTGCTATCCATACTGTCGATCTAGTCTATGACATTCCTCCTCGGCATGTCTGTAACAAGTGCCAATACTCTGTAAAGCATGCCAGGAGAGCTGTTTCTTTGCCTAACACTTAAAGCTCGGAACAAGTTTTCTTTTAAATTATGTTCTGAACCTAACCTACTTACATTTTCAGAAACATCTCAAAACCTGGATATTTAAGTTTTTCTACGAACCTTATTTGTTCTAGAATGATTTTCAGTTATGTTATTGGTTTGTTTTTAAGCATCAGACACGCATGAGCAATTGCATGTTCTATACAATCCATAAATAAAATAAATACACCAGATGCTAGGCATAACTTTATCTACTTAAGAACACATCTTTGATGGCAAACATTCTTATCACGTTTCACCTTCTGCACTTTAATTTTTGCTAGGGGACAGGAAAAGGAGATAACTGTTTGCTTATGTAAAACACCAACGGATGTGTACCTTTAGAGACGCTCCTTTGAGCTTTGTTCAGTAGAAATGTAATATGTTGAAAGAGGCCTCACAAGGACTTATTTCTTTTTTTAAAAAGTTGTGGGATAAAGGCAGAAAAGGTAAAATCACTGTACACACTGTTATTGTTGCATACCTTACTGTTATGTCTGTGAAGCTTTTAAATTGGGTATTTTGCAGTAGATAGGTAGGATCTTAGAACTGTGAATAGGGTGGATCCAAATACAGCTTATGGAGAGCTGGGGTGAAGTTATGGGATTGTCACAAGACATATAAACCGCGCTACTCTATTGTTTCTACATCCACCAGAAGAACTTAACAATTACTTTCAAACCAATAGCTTATCAAATTGAAGTAACAGTCTCATTTTACCTTTTCCATTACCTTGAATTGCTTTCAGTCTCATTTTATGAAGGCAATTTTTCCCACCAAAATGGCATCTCAAACATTGAACCACATTTAAATAAAGACAATAGCCAATGGCAAATTTTATGAAGGGTTCAATTGTGTACCAAGTGAAAAACCACATGCTGCCTCCATTTAGAAGATTTAATTTGGAGAAAAGTTTAAAAAGTATGAGTAGCTTGGACCTAGGGGCCACTGTAGAAATCAGGATTTGTACATACCGGTAGAGAGATGACACAAGTGTTCTGGCTGGGCACACACCGAGTCAAAACAATTTGTTGCTAGTCAGTGAACAGGTTTCTTTAAGGAATCCCTGTCTTACCCTTGGTAACTTGACACAATCATCAAGGTCTTCTTCAGAGAAAATTGCATGTGGAACATGAACACCAATACTAAAATTACATACATAGTTTGGAAATAAGTCAACATTCCTAAACCAGCTTAAAGTAAAGGGTAATGATTTAAATGACTCAAACATGAAGAAATGGTACATGTGGTGAATTTACAATCAGTATCTAGAAATTGTCTACAGCCACTAGATGCCTGTTTAAATCTATTTAGACACTTTGCCATGCCAGTTTGTTCAGTGTGATACCAGGAGACAATAATTTCCCTGTGCACCCACATTATAATAGCAGAATTTGCTGTTGTCTATGTTTACAGTTCAACAATTGGATTGTGGGGGTTCCAGTGGTGGATGGCGCAGTGAGAGTGACATATGTGAATACATTGCAAACTGAGTGTAATTTGTAAGCAGATCCAAAATAAAGAGCACTGTAGACTGATTCATAATAATATTTCCAGTTTTGACTAATTTTTAGAGTACTGTTTAGGCACAAGACAATGAATGGCAGTCTAGGGGCCTCATTACAATGTCGGTCAGAAAGCATTCTGACAAAATCGGTCTCGGAATGGTTTCCGTCTGAATGGGATTTGGGGAGTAGAACCGACCGATTACGATGGTTCCGAACATCGTTCGGTCGGACTCCCATTGACTTCAATGGGAGCCTGTGTTCCCTGCCAAATATACAGGCTCAAATTTAAAAAAGGGGTGGGTGGGGAAAATCGTGCACCCTGTTGCGGGCACACCATGGTGCCTGCCACATTATGCTTGGTTGCAATGAGGGGTCCCATGGGTACCCCCGGGGGCCCCATTCGGAGGGCCCTGGGTGAAGGGGAGCCTGCTACCAGCCCCCAAAGTCATATTCTGACAGCCAATCCGTGTTGGAAGAACCAATTCGGAAAGGTTAATCGAATCTGGCATCGTAATACATTGGTCGGAAACATGGTCCGTAGACCTGTTCGAATCGGCTCCAAATGTGTCGGTTTCTCCGAATGCCAGTCGGAAAATAGTTGGAAAGTCCGAACTCATTCCGACTATCGTAATCGGTTGGTCAGATGGCTTTCCGAATCGGTCAGAAAGTCGGGTTCAGAATCGGATTCGGCCGGCCCCAATGCCACTCTGAGCCTTTCCGACCAACATCGTCATTGGCCCCTAAATGTCAAGAATGTCGATGTTTCAACTCCTATAGTCTACATTAGGAGGGTCTTCATTAGAAGTAGTGGGTAACACCTCATCAGTTATTTGAAAATTGTGAATGTAGTGGCCACCAAGTCCTAAAATCCAGGATGTATTTCCTCCTTTGCTGATAAACAAAACATATAACCAAATTAATGTGCTTCAGCACCAAACCACAGTCTTCTGATTGGTGCTAGATTCCCTGCCTCTCTCTTGATCCAATCAATAGTCCACAAAATGTATTCACATAGGTCACATTAACTGCGTCATCCACTGAATCGCTGAGCTTAAAAAAATGACTATAATAAATTCTGCTCTAAATATAGTACATTTGCATGTTGATTGTTTATGCCAAGGGAGCACAGACTAAAGGCTTCCTCTGAGGGAACCACTGTCTCCTTGTACTATCGATTACTGTGGTTCCTAGGAATATAGGTTTTTCCCATTTATTGACTCCGAGTTTGTGTGATGTAATACTGGATTTACATTTGCATTTACTTGTGACAATTTACACACTTTAAATATAGGCTCACTAAAATGATTGAGTGAGTACATTTGTGGCTTTTTTGGGATTTACATGTCATAGGCTCACCACATTTTTTCTCCAGCAGGGCTATATTTTTCCTGGTTGTCAAATCCTTTTCCATGCAGCCCTATGTAGTATGCAGATGTTTTGAACAGTTTTCACACCAGTATATTTAGCACTGAGAGCACTTGCAAACCTGAGTTTCAAAATCACTAGAAAAGTTTGCAAATGCCCCAAAAGTTAAGGCTTTGAAGGTGTTCATTACCTTACATCAGCCACCCACTTTTAGCTCAATTGAGAACACCAATGAATCTGCCTCTGGCCCAAAGCGTTTCCATCTGTGGGAGTAAGTTTGCAGATCCTGAGTGCATGAAAAATTAGCTGGGCATTATGGTCTCAAACTACATTTCTGGTAGACTATATATATGTGAGTTCCCGATGCAAAAAATGAACACATTAAAACCTCTTAGTGAAATGAGAATGATGGAAAAAGCAAGACAGACATACAAACCTCGACTCAGGCCCCCCAGACCCAACTTTCAAGGCAAGATTGCATTTATTTGATGGTTGTCACAGCCCAAACATCCCCCAGAAGTTACTTCCTCGCCTAAGATCCATGCTGTATAAGGACAAGTTTTACATTCAGGAGAATTGATAAGATCTCTTTAGAGGAAGATCATATCTCAGACAGAATGGCTGATAGCCACCAAGCAGATAATGCAAGCCACAACGGAAAACACTTTGCTTCTATAGAAATCTTGAAACAATGACATTTCCAAAATATATACGAATTATTATTATTATTTTTAGGTATTGTTGGGTAGACTATTGTTGAGTATTGCGGTATTGAGGAAAAAGTACTTATTTTTTAAATGACATAATGTGGAAGAATGTACCCACAGGAAATTGATAACCATATTGAAGAAAATTTGAGTTTGGAAATTAGTTTAATTATCAACAGAGGTGTTAAAATTGAGATGGTTCATGGTCTGTGCTATGGAGCCTGTTAGAACCATTATCTCTGTATGGTTTGCCGAACCCTATTGAAAAAAGTCTGTGCTTTCGATTATTTATAGATCCACAATGTGAAGAATGGAATCTTGCACATGTTGAATAGTACTTTGTGATAGTTACTCATATTCTTTTCATTTTATCCCTTCCTAGTTACTCAGTAAAATAAAGCAAGTGCACTTTTCTCAAGTGGACAGACCTTTTTATTTTGAAGAAAATGGAGACTCCGTCAATGGATATGACCTGATAAACTGGCAGTTGGTGAATGGCTCTGTAGAGCTTACGATTGTTGGGGAATATAGTTTGTTGGAGGAGAATGTGGAGTTTCGTGGCAGATCTATTCTATGGAACACAGAGAATAACCAAGTAAGTACAACAAAATGATTGGCATCTGTATGTTCACATGCAGGTCAAACATTCTGTTTGAATATTAAGTGAAAGGTGAAAGAGTGAGAACCATGTTAGGCTAAGTCCTAGATGTTAATACTGTATATATAAGATCTTCCTGGCAAAATGATTGTGACAAATTAGTCTGCTATTGGTGAACTTAAACTTTGTTCTCAAATTAGTGACAGGCTTAATTCATATCAATTTTACTTGTAGCAGCACATGGTTCCCACTAATCCCTAGTATATATATATATATATATATATATATATATATATTACCTACTGGCGGTCGCCAGTAGGTATATATAGTTAGGATTTTTTCTCTATGGGATTTTTGAAAATTCTATGTCTAATAACTTTGGCGTTTGTGGACGGAATTGGCTGAAATTTTCTGGAAAATGGCACATTTTGTTTCTGAGCATCCCCTGAAAATTTTGGGGGGGTTCATCAAGGGGGGGCCGAGAAAAAAGGGGGGTCTCAAAACGCGTTTTTCCCATGTTAATTTCCATAGGGCGGTTGGCCTCACTTTTAGCCCGAACGGCTGAATGGATTTGCACGAAACTTGGCAAAATTGTAGGGACTGGTAGCCCGATGTGCCTTTTGTAGGTCTCAATATATGTGCTCCAGTGGATTTTGAGAAATTAACGTTTAAAAAAAGATATATATCTGTAACAGCGGACCGGGCAGCGGCCCAGGACGCGTACTTTTCGCGCAACGGAGCTTTGTGAAGCGAAGCTGATTGGTTCTCTGGCGTCTGTCAACATTCCAAACAGTCCGTAGCGGCCGCCATCTTGTCTCTCGGTAGGATCGAGAGACAAGAGGAGGCCAAAGCGAAGGGGCAAATGACCATAAGGGGGAATAGTAGATCCTCGCTGACCCCCTAGGTTTGATGTGGAGGTTTTAAAAGGGCCCCGCGGGGCAAAAAAAAAAAATAATAATAATAATCGAACGGCTGAATGGATTTGCACGAAACTTGGCAAAATTGTAGGGACTGGTAGCCCGATGTGCCTTTGCTAGGTCTCAATATATGTGCTTCAGTGGATTTTGAGAAATTAACGTTAAAAAAAAGATATATATCTGTAACAGCGCACCGCTTCGCGTACTTTTCGCGTTACGGAGCTTTGCGAAGCGAAGCTGATTGGCTCTCCGGTGTCTGTAAACATTCCAAACAGTACGTAGCGGCCGCCATCTTGTCTCTCGGTAGGATCGAGAGACAAGAGGAGGCGAAAGCGAAGGGGCAAATGACCATAAGGGGGCATAGTAGATCCTCGCTGACCCCCTAGGTTTGATGTGGAGGTTTTAAAAGGGCCCCGCGGGGCAAAAAAAAATAATAATAATAATGAACGGCTGAATGGATTTGCACGAAACTTGGTAAAATATTAGGGACTGGTAGCCCGATGTGCCTTTGCTATGTCTCAATATATGTGCTTCAGTGCATTTTGAGAAATTAACGTTCAAAAACAAGATATATATCTGTAACAGCGCTCCGCTTCGCGGAGATAAAATTATATCTGTATTACCTAGCTGTTGCTAACACCAGTTAGCGACGGCTAGTAGGAGATAGCGACCATCTTGGGTCCCACTTTGCATGTGAGTGATATTTATCACTAATGACATGCAAAGTGGGCATGCCAAGATGTTAGCGACTGGAAACAGTCGCTAACATCGCTATCTCCTAGGGACTGGTAGCCCGATGTGCCTTTGCTATGTCTCAATATATGTGCTTCAGTGCATTTTGAGAAATTAACGTTCAAAAACAAGATATATATCTGTAACAGCGCTCCGCTTCGCGGAGATAAAATTATATCTGTATTACCTAGCTGTTGCTAACACCAGTTAGCGACGGCTAGTAGGAGATAGCGACCATCTTGGGTCCCACTTTGCATGTGAGTGATATTTATCACTAATGACATGCAAAGTGGGCATGCCAAGATGTTAGCGACTGGAAACAGTCGCTAACATCGCTATCTCCTATTATCAACTTTTGGAAATATTCGAGATAAGCGCGAATATCTCCAAAAAGTAACAGCTGCCCTGAGCAGTTCTTAGCCATGTTATCCAATGGGAGGTGGATAACATGGCTAAGAGCATTAGCTCGGTAATGCATGAATATCGCTGAGTTTTCAGCGATATTAATGCATTGCGGTCTTTTTTTATCGTATTTGGGATAAACCTTGATAATAGCAAGGTTTATCTGCGATAATTTCTGACGGTAAAAAAATCTTTGCAATGCATCGTTAGGGATAAATATCGCTTAACTTTGGTAATATGCCCCAACGTCTGTTAACGTTCGATTCGAAGGAAATCAGGAATTGTTGAAAAACATTGTGTGCGCCATCTTGTCTTTTTTCAAATGCCACACTTTTGTCGTGCACGGCAGCCATTTTAGATGCCTTGACCAGACCCACTCTGTGCACGCTGTCGATCCTTAGCATGGCTCCCCACCCTCGCAAGCATCTCACCCAGGCAGTGGTCACCCCCGCTCTCTGTCTTATGCATGGGTAATAAACCTCCCCCCATCTGCGCTGCTCTTCCCTGAGAATCACACCCTGTGCCCGCCCGACACCTCCCTTTCGCCCTATTCACTACCGCACCCTCTGACACTCCTTTTCCTCTGTGTCCGATTGTCCAGGCCGGTCCTAGGCTATCAGCTAGCCCTGCAGATGTAGTTTATGGCCACAGCTGTAAAGAATCACCCCTCTTCAAAGGAGTTATAGTAGATCAAGGCCCACACTCGATGAGATCCGTCACAGCAGAAGCGTTGCTATTATCTGAAAACCATCCAGTATTGTGATTGGGGAGGGGACCGAGCGTGAAGCGGAAGATTCCAGGGATGACTCTTTGTACATCAAAGTTTTTACAATTATGTGTCACATTAAAAATATATAGCACTCCGACAAAGTAGTAAGATTATAAAACTTTAATAATTTATAAATATATACAAGAAAACAAAAATAGTAATAACATATAAACATTTTTAGGGAAAAACAACGAAGTAGCGGTCGGCTGTGCGAATAGTCCCAACGCAGCACAACGTCCAGATTTCCGGCGTGGGGCGTCGCGGGGGGTGGGTCATCAGTAGCAAACTGTTGTGCGAATAGTTCCAAGGCAGCAGAACGCGCCGAAATCTAGATGACACGAAAGTGATGTCTAGTAAGTTGCCACCCAGCAAATAACGGCGTGGGGCGTCGCGGGGGGTGGGTCATCAGTAGCAAACTGTTGTGCGAATAGTCCCAAGGCAGCAGAACGATGGCACCAAGGTGATGTCCAGTAAGTTGCCGCACTGGTTTTGGTATCCTACAATGCTGCTCCGAATAACGGCGTGGGGCGCCCCGGGGGAGGCGGCGTGAACGGGCCTCTCCAGGTGGAGTCTCATCTGTTTTAGTGGGGCGCCCCTTTACCGTTTCAGTTGCCATTCCGTCCGCTTTTGGTCCACTGTGTCAAAATCCGCCATTCAGCTGAGTTGCGCCCACTCTTGCGGTGCAGCGATAGGCGGCTGCCACAGGACTCTCAAAATGGCGGCAGGCTCTTTCCTTTTTGGGCGTGGTCCACTGAAATGGCCCTGGGACACCTTGGAAATCGGACGCTTGTCTGCTAGGTCTTGGACCCCATTCTCGAAAGCGTCCCCTCCGCCTTGAGAATTCATCAAAAGTTTTGGGGACCCCGACTCCTGCAGGCTTCTGGTGGGGAGCGGCTGCCATGATTGCTCGCGGAATGACCACGACGGAGCTACGAGATGGTGGTGCTCTCATGCTGACGCCAGTTTAGTCTGAAACATCCAGAAACAAGGTGGGGCTTTCATCGTTTGGGGGAAAAAAAAAGTTTTCATCCAATGAAAAGTGTTGTTTTTAGGTCATATGATCAAGCCTTCCATCATTAGGAAACCAAAAGTAAAATGAACCAATGAAAAGTTTTATAAACAAGTCACATGACCTGTTATGCGGCATAGGGTATAAAATGCGGAGAAAATACGTTGGCACGTGAGGCGGCGTCAGTAGCGGACCGATGTGCGAATAGGCCGAAGGCAATACAACGCGCCAAGATCCGGATGGCACCGAGGTGGTGTCCAGGAAGTTGCAGCACTGGTGTGGCCATCCTACAATGCTGAAAGTCGGCGTGGGGCGCCCCGTTGGCCTGTGAGTTTGCGTCAGTAGCGGACCGATGTGCGAATAGGCCGAAGGCAGCACAACGCGCCAAGATCCGGATGGCACCGAGGTGGTGTCTAGTAAGTTGTCGCACTTCTGTGGCCATCCTACAATGTTGAAAGTCGGCGTGGGGCGCCCCGTTGGCCTGTGAGATGGCGTCAGTAGCGGACCGATGTGCGAATGGGGCCAAAGGCAGCGCAACAATATTTTCTGACTGACACCACAAGGCGCTGAGATGCCAAGATCCGGATGGCACCGAGGTGATGTCTAAGTTGCGGACTGATGTGCGAATGGGGCCAAAGGCAGCGTAACAATATTTTTTGTATGGAAGATACCACTAGGCGTTGAGATGCCAAGATTCGGATGGCACTGAGGTGATGTCTAGCAAGTTGCTGTACTGGTGTGGTCATCCTACAATGCTGAAACTCGGCGTGGGTCGCCCCATTAGCCTGTGAGATGGCGTCAGTAGCGGACCGATGTGCGAATAGGCCGAAGGCAGCACAACGCGCCAAGATCCGGATGTCACCGTGGTGGTTTCATAGTTGAGAGGCACTTCATCTGCAGTGGGGCGCCGAGATCCGGATGGCACCGAGGTGATGTCTAGCAAGTTGCTGTACTGGTGTGGTCATCCTACAATGCTGAAACTCGGCGTGGGTCGCCCCATTAGCCTGTGAGATGGCGTCAGTAGCGGACCGATGTGCGAATAGGCCGAAGGCAGCACAACGCGCCAAGATCCGGATGTCACCGTGGTGGTTTCATAGTTGAGAGGCACTTCATCTGCAGTGGGGCGCCGAGATCCGGATGGCACCGAGGTGATGTCTAGCAAGTTGCTGTACTGGTGTGGTTATTCTACAATGCTGAAACTCGGCGTGGGGCGCCCCATTAGCCTGTGAGATGGCGTCAGTAGCGGACCGATGTGCGAATGGGGCCAAAGGCAGCGCAACAATATTTTCTGAAGAGAAGACACCAAAAGGTGCTGACATTCCAAGATCCGGATGGCACCGAGGTGGTGTCTAGCAAGCTATGCAGTTGAGTTGTGTGCGCACTTGCGGCGAATAGGTCGAAGGCAGCATAACAATGTTTTCTGAATAGGAGACACCACAAGGCGTTGAGATTCGGTTACCACCGAGGTGATGTCTAGCAAGTTGCCGCACTGGTGTGGCCATCCTACAATACTGCTCCGAATAACGGCGTGGGGTGCCCGAAGGGGGGGGGAGCCGGCGTGAATGGGCCTTCCTAGGTGGAGGCTCGTCTGCTGTAGTGGGGCGCCCCTTTACCGTTTCAGTTGCCATTCAGCTGAGTTTCGGCTGCTCTTGATGCTACAGCGACAGGCGGCTGCAAGAGGACTCTCAAAATGGCGGCCTGTTCTTTGGATTTGGGCCTGGTCCACTAAAATGGCCCTGGGACACCTTAGAACTCGGACGCTCGATTTTTTTTTCCTTTCCTGTACATGCAAAAAAAGGTAAATGCCCGGTACGTTACACGCTTCATCTGCCACGATGAACTCTCCAGAGGAACCGAAAAAAAATATAGTTGTGGTAACTATACCATGCATCGTCATATGGAGAGGTGGCACCAATTAATTATAGTGCTGCATAAAAGAGAGATTTGGAGGAGAACCCCTGACCTGCTAGTACATTCATCAAAGAAGTGGCACTGAGAGCTTCAGAGGCAAGGGAAACGGTCCCAAATATTTAGAAGAACTTTGGAAAGATTAAAATGACATGTTTAGATTGTGGCAAATTAATTTCGTGTGGACAGATGAGTGTTACTCTAATAAATACATCATATGAACATCATCATAGTCGATGGTTGGTAGAGACATTTTGACTATATCCTGGACCTGCCCGTCCTCGCCCAAAATGGCGCCGGAATAAATGGGACTCGTAACTCCTTGTTGTGTACTGGTTGCAGAACCTTGAAATCACGAGATACGTATGCAGTTTTGAAGCACATGGCGGGCGGGGACGAGAATTGATTGAATATTTCGACATCCCTATTGATATTAAGTTCTGATGTGTTATTGATTACTGTACTGTTGAAAGTTCGAATTAACGTCACCCATGGTACTTGCCCGCAAATGTATATCTAGATAATTTTATTGTAACTGGCCCTGCCGTATTTTAATTATAAAATGTACGTCCACCGATTCCGTAACTGTTAGACACCTTAGTTCTTGCAACCTAATGGCCCGCCCGTTACGTTCCTCTACAGTGTAAATGTCTATTCATCATATACGATTACAGTTTGCTCCGTGGCAGGCCCACGTGGTTATAGGCTCGTATTTGTATAATGAAATTTTCACAATAAAGGTTTTTAAAAGAAAACATGGTAGTAGTATATACATTGGTAAAGTTTTTAATAATAGTGACTGTTTTAGAATCATTAAAAGGCAAGTGAAATAAAGCAGACCAATTACATGAAGGGTAAAAGGTATAATACGAAGGAACGCAGTAAAGATAAATGGTCAAGGGCTGTTGTGTTTTCTATTCCTGCAACATAAAGTGATCGATAAGAATCTCATATTCAGGCGTATCGGCGACTAAGACAGCAGGTCGACCCTCTTTTGCTCAACGGCTCCGTCATGGGACGAAGAAACGCTCTTTTTCTCGAAAAAAGAATATATTTTACTTGCAGGACAGTTGTAAAATTTCCGGGAAAGTACATTAGCCTGGAACATTATAACATATATTTAAGAAAAAATAATGTTCGGAAGTAATGAAAAGCGTAATTTTTAGGTCATATGACCAAGCCTTTCATCATTACAATAAGAAAAGTAAAATGAACCAATGAAAAGTTTTATTAACAAGTCACATGACTTGTTATGCTTACGTTACGCGCTGCGCGCCCCGGATGACTTCCGGATGCGCTAACGCGGCGCGTCATATGACGCATTACGCGACAACGCAGGTACAGAATATAGTCAAAATGTCTCCACCAACCAGCGGTCGGAACACAACCCCTTTCAGCAGGCTAAATAGTTCTGTTAAATGACAACAGAAGGGACAGGCAACAAGAACCATCAGTCAAAGAGGGGAGGGCTAGTTCTTCTCTACCGGGGTACATTGGGGCGCTACCGGAACTGATCGAATTGGTAGTCTACAGTGTTTCTGGATGTTTCAGACTGAAGCTGGGGTTAGCATGAGAGCAGCACCATTTCGTAGCTCCGTCGTGGTCATTCCGCAACCAATCATGGCAGCCGTTCTTTATCGTTATTTTGGGCGGGGTGGGTGGCGGAGCCGAGCTGTTTTGCAGCCATCATTGTGTGGAGTTCAGTTCATCTCACTAGTTTTGTATTTGTCATGAGGGGTTGTTCCTAATGTTTCTATTTTAGCGAGGTCAAAAAGAGATCCCATTAGTGGCCTACTGATTTTGCTCGATTCCTTTTCTTTTTTTTTACACGATTTTTCGTTATCTGCAAAGACTAAACAGAGTATTGCGACTCTGTGTTTGTTTGTAAATAGAGAATGAACCAAAGAGAACTAATTCTAAAACAGTAAATACTTGGATAACAATCAATCAAATGGAGAGAGAAGCAGGCACGACGGATTACAATGGGGGCAAAGGCCTGCGTTAACTACCTTTCACTATCTGCAAAGAGAGAGTACTCCTAATAGAAATGAGGGGGGGGGCACCATTCAAAGCAGATCAGTGTGCATAAACACGAAAATGTTTTCACTTACCACGTACTTGACATTCGACAGCTTATGATATTTGCTATTAAAAAACCATTGAAATTCACTGAAAAAAACATAGGTTATAGACCATATATAGTTAGGAATTAGCATTTACAAAACCTTGAAAATTCACTGAAAAAACCATAGGTTATAGACCATATATAGTTAGGAATTAGCATTTAAAAAACATTATTTTACTCACACAAAACCATTGAAATTCCATATATAGTTAGTTGCACTAACTATATATCGCGCACCCGCAATCCACTGCTGATCATGTCACATATTACATCATTCATGACATGGTCAGTGACATCACTGATGACATCACTGATGACATCTCAAATGACATCACTGATGACATCACTGATGACATCTCATTTGACATCATTCTTGTGCTAATACGATAAACCTCTTCAGACTCTAATATAACCTTAGATACACTCAGTGTATACAGACACTCACACACTGCCACTCATCCATGGAGTTACTCACACACCCAGTCAGTCATGCAAAGAAACAATCTCACCTCCATTTCTTCAACTATACAGTTAAACACACCTTACTTATTGAAACATATACTAACACATATTTACTCTCTTATACAATCCCTGATACAAGTTCACAATGATCGATACAACTACTCACTCATTCAGTGGCTCTCATGCACAGTTATTTATATATGCCAACTCTCACATGTACTGTGTTTTACATATGTACTTACTATGACATGTAGCATTGAGATATCCATTCACTCATCAATACACTCATGCACACAGTCAACTGCCCATGTAGCTGTTTCCACATGCACTCTTGAACTCATACACCTAGTGAATAAAATGCTCACACATCTATGCATAGAGTCACACACCTTCCAGCCACCCCTACACAAACTCAATCTCCCATAGAAATACTTGGGCAACCAATTAATAACACATATAGCCTCTCGTATAGCTAATGATCAACACATGCAGCAGTTTACAGAACAACAGACATAATGATGCACAAATTAAGACAGTTTAGTCACTAACCCATGCATTCAGTGAGACACATTTAATCACTCACTCATACAGTCAGTCACGCACCTACTAAATCCTTCATCCAGACACTTATACATCCACTCATTCTTCAATATGTAAAACATATTTAAACTTTACAAAAACACACAGACACTAGATGATGTCATCAGTGATGTCATTTGAGATGTCATCAGTGATGTCATTTGAGATGTCATCAGTGATGTCATCAGTGATGTCACTGACCATGTCATGAATGATGTAATATGTGACATGATCAGCAGTGGATTGCGGGTGCGCGATATATAGTTAGTGCAACTAACTATATATGGAATTTCAATGGTTTTGTGTGAGTAAAATAAGGTTTTTTAAATGCTAATTCCTAACTATATATGGTCTATAACCTATGGTTTTTTCAGTGAATATATATATATATATATATATATATATATATATATATATATATATATATATATATATGCACCAAAGCCGTGCTTCACCACAACGTACCTCAGCACGGCAATCACGGACACCAGTAGGTTTAAAGTGCAGCAATCGTGGATTTATTATTCAGAAAATGGTCTCTGGCAAGAGACACACTCACTCGACGCGTTTTGGGATTTTCTCCCTTGGTCACGAGTGTTTGACCATACGTTTCATTGGTTAATATAAACAACATGTGACATAGGTGTAAGTGAAAACAGACTCTTGAAACAGACTGTCGTGTTCAAACAAACAGAACGTTAAATTCAATGAGCCAAAATAATAATCAGGAAATGAAATAAAATAAAACAGATGCTTGCATGTTTTTGGGAAATGCACATAAATGCACTAGTGCGCTTTTCTGTTAGCATTTGCTCATTGTATATTCTGAGAAATCAAACGTCATTGTTCAAATCGTGTTAATTATAAGGGTACTGTGACACATCAATATTTATACAAGTGCAAAATAATCACTTCGTGCCCAAGTGGGCAGTTAAGCGCTCTATACATTGAACCAAAATTATTGTTTGGGATCAAACCCTTTCTTGCCCAAATGGGCAATTGTAACTCAATTAATGTACGAAGACTCAAAGATGTGCTAATGATAACTTGATAATAATTGTGATAGTGCCCTAGTGGGCTTTCTCAGTCTTGTAACTTATCCAATATAAATCATTGTGCCAATCTTAATCTGAACCATATCCCTTCTTCAATTTGACATGTGTCATCTGAAAAACAATAAACAAGACAAAATATATGTCACCTACATGAAATAATAAAAATAACATACAATCAAAAACAGTTAAAATCACATACAGCTCTGCGGCAATTCATAGTTACGGACATCTTATTTAGGACTTGCAATTGGAACAGGCTTCACCCCAAAAGAACGGCTACCTCTTCATCATGGTTATGGCCTGAAGGGGTAAGTGTCCTGTACTGTATGATGAGCTTTGATTCCAATCTACGTAATTCTTTCAATCTGTTCCCTCCTCTCATGTCCGCCTTCACAAAATCCAATACTACAAAACTCAACAAATTTGTGTTCTGCTCGTGGTGTGTATGAAAGTGGCGGGCTATGAGGTACGCTTTGTCTAGATTTTTGATCGCACGTAAGTGCTCAAGAATCCGTATTTTGGCTTTATGGATGGTACTGCCAATGTAGGCTAGGCCACAGGGACAGAATAATGCATAGATAGCATACTCTGTATTGCATGACGTGTGCTTCTTTATCACATAAGGCTTGCTCTCTACAGATAGAATGCAGTTCTTTCTATTTTTGCTGTTTTTACAAGCTTTACAGCTTCTGCATGTGAAGAATCCTTCTATTCCCTCTATTCCCTTTTTAGAGGTTTCCACTGCTTTGCAAAGAGTGTCCCTGAGTGATCTTGCTCGTTTAAATGTAATCTGCGGACTAGGCCCAATACACTCTATCAGATCTTTATCAGTGCTCAATACCGGCCAGAATGTTTTAAGACATTTGCGTACTGCTTGTGTTTGTTTACTGTACGTGGTAACAAATCTTACGTTCTGTCATGACATTACATTCCGCTTCAAAAGTAGTTTCAGTGCTGCAGTTGCGCTTCGCTCTAAGGAACTCACCAAGTGGTATACTCTGTATGAGTGCAGTAGAGTGGCAACTATCAGTGTGAAGCAGGCTGTTTCCCGCTGTACTCTTACGGTAAAGACAGCTCTCAATACGCTGATTATGAATGAACACTTTGAGGTCAAGAAATTCAACCATAGTTTTAGACCAATTAAAAGTGAGATGGAGATTAAAACTATTGTCATTGAGTATATCAACAAATTCCTTAGCCTCTTCTTCTGTCCCCTTCCATATACAAAAGATATCATCTATGTATCTAGTGTACAGGGGAAATTTGTCTTTGAACAGTGTTAAGCTGTTAACTACCTCCTCTTCCCAATACCCCATATAGAGACCTGCAAAAGATGGAGCAAAGCAAGTCCCCATAGATGTACCTAGGGTTTGGTGTTAAATTTTGTTGTCGAAAAGGAAGTAATTGCTTTTGAGACAGATGGTGATCATCTCTAATAGCATTTCGGTATGCCCGATATGCGAAACCGACTTGCTACTCAAGTAATGTTTACACGCCTCAACTCCTTTGTCTTGCGGGATGCAGGTATACAGACCTGACACATCCATGGTCAATAGTGAGTACTCTTCTTTCCACTCTGTTTTATCTAGTTTACGTAAAAAATCACTGGTATCTTGCACGTAAGAGGGAAGTTTCTGTACAAAGGTTGGAAGGAAAAAGTCCACATATCTGGACACATTTTCCAAAAAGCTCCCCCTTGATGACACAATAGGTCTCCCTGGTGGTCTAAGTGGATCTTTGTGAATCTTGGGCAGCAGATATAGGGCAGGAAGCTTTGGAAATTTACAGTCTAGAAATGTATACTCGCTATCTTCGATCAGTCCCTGCTTCTTCCATTCTAGTAACCTAGTGTTGAATTGTCTGATGGCATGTTCGTACTCCATTCTGTTGCTTCTCTCGTACTTGTCCGTCTCAGCTAACTGTCTTAGACCCTCATTGGTGTAATCTATTTTAGACATAACGACAACATCACCGCCTTTATCAGACTTTTTTTATCACAATGGTATTGTCCTTTCTCAAGTTATCTAGAGCTAATCGCTGAGCTTTAGTTATGTTGCTCCAAACATCAATGTTTTTACGTTTAGATATTTTCCACAGTTCATTGTTTACTCCTTTTTCAAACACCTCAATCGCGTCATTTCTGATTTGAGGTAAAAACACTGATTTTGGTCTAAACCCGCTGTTTGCACTTAGGTTAAAGGGAATATCTTCAAGCTCAAGTCTGGAGATGGGATCATTACTACTTGTGCTGACATCTGCTAATACATTCATTGTGTGTAGTAGTTCAATGTCTGCTATTCGCAAGTCACTTATAGCCTGCTGTGGAGTGGTGTTACTTGACTTGACCTTCGTGGTGTGCCATTTCTTTAAACGCAATTTGCGAGTAAAAAAGAATAAATCTATTCGACTTTGTGTGTAGTCAAATGTGTTCGTTGGACAAAATGACAAGCCTCTAGAAAGTAAACCAATTTCAATCTTACTTAGTGTCCTTGTCGATAGGTTGATCACCGTCTTCTCATCCATTATGTTTTCTTTGCTTGCCCTCTTGTTCGACTTCCCACTGGGCTGCTTGCATTTCCGGATGGCTTGTTGTTTCCTCTTTTTCCTTTGCCTCCTCTTCCTCGTTTTGGAAATCCGTCCGATCTGTTGTTTGAATATCTGCTCTTAGCCACAAGATCGAATTCCGCTAATGCTGGTTTTTACTCCAGTATATTCTTGTACAATTGAAAAATCACTGCCACTCGTAATGCCACTGCCACTGGCAAGACTGGTACCGCTCTTTTCAGACTGGTTGTCATCACTTTGATGTTCTACATTGACAGTCGTGGTTGTACTTTGTGTTTGATTCACTGGTGTTTTCTTCCTTAGGTGATCATATTTTTTTGAAAACGTAAGAATTTGTCCCTTTTGGTAATCAACCAAATCACGCTGGAACTTACGTTGTTTCTTTATTTTTATATCTCCTTCAATTTTATCACGCCCTTTGTCGATTTTTTCCATTTCACTTTGAAATTCATCCTCGGTGCACAGTTCCTTTAGTTCAGCTGATAAGCTTTCGATGATTTCACTTAATTTGTCACAATCCTTGTGGGCAAATATCACCAACATTCTTAGCATGTTCATAGAGCAATTGTGATTGTTATCAATCCACTGCTCCACCAATTCAGGGTCTGGATCTTCAAATGAAGAGGCTTGTCATTTTGTCCAACGAACACATTTGACTACACACAAAGTCGAATAGATTTATTCTTTTTTACTCGCAAATTGCGTTTAAAGAAATGGCACGCCACGAAGGTCAAGTCAAGTAACACCACTCCACAGCAGGCTATAAGTGACTTGCGAATAGCAGACATTGAACTACTACACACAATGAATGTATTAGCAGATGTCAGCACAAGTAGTAATGATCCCATCTCCAGTCTTGAGCTTGAAGATATTCCCTTTAACCTAAGTGCAAACAGTGGGTTTAGATCAAAATCAGTGTTTTTACCTCAAATCAGAAATGACGCGATTGAGGTGTTTGAAAAAGGAGTAAACAATGAACTGTGGAAAATATCTAAACGTAAAAACATTGATGTTTGGAGCAACATAACTAAAGCTCAGCGATTAGCTCTAGATAACTTGAGAAAGGACAATAACATTGTGATAAAAAAGTCTGATAAAGGCCGTAATGTTGTCGTTATGTCTAAAATAGATTACACCAATGAGGGTCTAAGACAGTTAGCTGAGACGGACAAGTACGAGAGAAGCAACAGAATGGAGTACGAACATGCCATCAGACAATTCAACACTAGGTTGCTAGAATGGAAGAAGCAGGGACTGATCGAAGATAGCGAGTATACATTTCTAGACTGTAAATTTCCAAAGCTTCCTGCCCTATATCTGCTGCCCAAGATTCACAAAGATCCACTTAGACCACCAGGGAGACCTATTGTGTCATCAAGGGGGAGCTTTTTGGAAAATGTGTCCAGATATGTGGACTTTTTCCTTCAAGGCTTTGTACAGAAACTTCCCTCTTACGTGCAAGATACCAGTGATTTTTTACGTAAACTAGATAAAACAGAGTGGAAAGAAGAGTACTCACTATTGACCATGGATGTGTCAGGTCTGTATACCTGCATCCCGCAAGACAAAGGAGTTGAGGCGTGTAAACATTACTTGAGTAGCAGGTCGGTTTCGCATATCGCGCATACCGAAATGCTATTAGAGATGATCACCATCTGTCTCAAAAGCAATTACTTCCTTTTCGACAACAAAATTTACCACCAAAAGCCAGATGTAGCCCAAATATAGCCCAATGACAGAATGTCCCAGAGTGTTCTAAAGAACAACTAGAACGCTAACAGTCTTACTTATGACAAAAGTATGGCACACCTGAAGTCATCTTGAGTGGAATAAAGTGTTAACACTTAATACATTTAATTTGAAAAGGAACAAAATGAGGGGTTTCATTGTGCCATAGAAATTTTATATATATATATATTTATTTATATATATATATATATATATTACCTACTGGCGGTCGCCAGTAGGTATATATAGTTAGGATTTTTTCTCTATGGGATTTTTGAAAATTCTATGTCTAATAACTTTGGCGTTTGTGGACGGAATTGGCTGAAATCTTCAGGAAAATGGCACATTTTGTTTCTGAGCAGCCCCTGAAAATTTTGGGGAGGTTCGTCAAGGGGGGGCCGAGAAAAAAGGGGGGTCCCAAAACGCGTTTTTCCCATGTTAATTTCCATAGGGCGGTTGGCCTCACTTTTAGCCCGAACGGCTGAATGGATTTGCACGAAACTTGGCAAAATTGTAGGGACTGGTAGCCCGATGTGCCTTTTGTAGGTCTCAATATATGTGCTCCAGTGGATTTTGAGAAATTAACGTTTAAAAAAAGATATATATCTGTAACAGCGGACCGGGCAGCGTCCCAGGACGCGTACTTTTCGCGCAACGGAGCTTTGTGAAGCGAAGCTGATTGGTTCTCCGGCGTCTGTCAACATTCCAAACAGTCCGTAGCGGCCGCCATCTTGTCTCTCGGTAGGATAGAGAGACAAGAGGAGGCCAAAGCGAAGGGGCAAATGACCATAAGGGGGAATAGTAGATCCTCGCTGACCCCCTACGTTTGATGTGGAGGTTTTAAAAGGGCCCCGCGGGGCAAAAAAAAATAAAATAATAATAATCGAACGGCTGAATGGATTTGCACGAAACTTGGCAAAATTGTAGGGACTGGTAGCCCGATGTGCCTTTGCTAGGTCTCAATATATGTGCTCCAGTGGATTTTGAGAAATTAACGTTCAAAAAAAGATATATATCTGTAACAGCGCTCCGCTTCGCGTACTTTTCGCGTTACGGAGGTTTGCGAAGCTGATTGGTTTTTCGGCGTCTGTAAACATTCCAAACAGTCCGTAGCGGCCGCCATCTTGTCTCTCGGTAGGATCGAGAGACAAGAGGAGGCCAAAGCGAAGGGGCAAATGACCATAAGGGGGCATAGTAGATCGTCCCTGACCCCCTAGGTTTGATGTGGAGGCTTTGAAAGGGTCTCGCAGGGCAAAAAAAAATATACAGTTTTTTTAGTTTTTT
The DNA here is from genome assembly GCF_964261635.1 of Lissotriton helveticus. NCBI lineage: Eukaryota > Metazoa > Chordata > Amphibia > Caudata > Salamandridae > Lissotriton > Lissotriton helveticus. The sequence continues at coordinate 887,990,493 of NC_136067.1, read as the reverse complement.
TGCGTGGAGTGCGCCCGGTTCGCGAACCGGGAAGCGTTCTGGGGAGCGTACTTTCTTGAAAATTAGTGAAAAAAGTTAGAGTAAAATAATAATTGTGAGTGATCAGATGTAGGGTAGCTCTGAGAAGAGCTTTTGGGTTTATGGTACATTTAGGTACTTATAAGTAGGTACCAATGCACAGTCTTCAATTCAGAGTGAAAACTCTGTTGCCCTCATCTGAGAAGTGAACTCCATCTCCTCTGTAGATATCTTGCATGTAGTAACGCAAGTTATTGTTGTACAGGGAGCCCATTCCATGGTCTCTCATGTAAGCTGAAACAGATTTGTTTACATGCTTCCTCGATTTCTCAATTTGTGGACAAAATTGGTTCGACCACCTCCATTTCTGTCTTTGGCATATATTTGAATATACCAAGGCAGTCTGAGGAAAAAGTGCCATCAATTGCTCAAAGGTGTCCTTTAAAAGCATTTCCAGACCTACCCCAGTCAAAGTGCCCAAATCATTACCTCCACAGTGCACAATTAACAGGTCAGGTTTTGGCAAATGCATAAAGGTTTTCACCAATGGTATCAATTGGTGACATTTTAATCCTCTGTGGCCAAACCACTTAATTTCCACATCTTGTAAATTGAGGTTAGGTAAATTCCTGTTTTCAGCGTCCCTTTGAGCCCAATAGATGTAACTATGTCCAACAATCCAGACAGAAAACATGGTGAGAGAAGGTTCTGCTGCAGTCAGATGAAGTGTGGCAATGAAATGGCAGTTGAAAAAATGAGAGTGTAAAATGAAAAAAACTGAGGAGTTTCTGTGTTAATGAAGCAGTAAGAGTGATTGGTGGATTTTGATTGCTGAAAACAGAAAGTTAGTGTGCATGGATGAGTTCGTTGAAAGATGTATTTTGAGTGGCGAAGAAAAAATCATTAAATGAAAGAATGCTCTGGATATGCAGGTGCACTGAGAGTTCAGAGTTCAATTGCAACATTGTTGTGTGAGAGGTCTTGCAAGAGGTGGTTGCTATGCAGAAAAAGCAGAGAGGGGGCAGAGGGGGGAAGGGTTTTCCTTTGAAAAAAAGTGAGGGAAGAGTTTTGATTGGGTGACATGAGAGATATGTGTGAGGAATTACAGCATTTCTGTGCTTTTGATAGCTGCAGACTCTGGAGTGCATACCTTTTGCTCTGCTGAAGACAAATTGGTGTGTTTCTGAGACTGTTTTGAAACTCAAAGTATTTGCTAAGGTGAGAAAAGATTTCTTTAATTTAGATAGAAAATATTGTGCTTTAAGGAGAAAATTATGAAGAAAGTTGTGTTTTTCAAATGTTGCTTTGTCTCAAGTGTTTCACAAATAGATTTTGTTTCTTTGAGAAATTGTAATTGGAGAAAATGTGAAGTATTAGTACTGACAGGGCTTTTATGTGCATAGGAGCTGTGGAGTGTTTTCAAATTATGACTTGTAAATCGTTTTTGAGAAAAAGCATTGGTTTTAATATTGATGAGAAGGACATAATGGTGTCTGCTTCTTTATAAGGTAATTGAGAGTCTCTGATGTTATTTTTCCCATTTCAATGTAAGAAGTTTGTCTGTGGAGCAAATTGCTTGTAAATATGCTCCCACCTGTGCATGGCAAATTTAGATTTTGAATGTTTCCGTTACATAGGCATGTTAAAGGTGACTGAAACATGCTGCAAAGGCAATCAAAAAATGCTTTTATGTGTCTTAAGGACATTTTAAGTCATTTCCCCATGTGCAGTGTTTTCAAATTATGAGTTGAAAATCGTTTATGAGGTAAAGGAATGTTTTCAAAATTTATGTGCGCCATATGACCCCAAATTTCTTTTTCAGGGGTGCAGCAGGGTGTTCTTGAGACACCCCTGCACCGTCGGAAAAATTCGTAATTTGCGATGAGGTAATTGCTAATCGCAAATTGCACCTTCATTCCTATGGGCCTCCTGCTGCATGGAAATGAATGGGTAATTTGTAATTAGCAAATAGGTCATCGCAAACTAGGAATGGTAAAGAATCGTTATTTATTCCTTAAAGTTCGCTATTTAGGAAATGCAAAAAACTTTGATGATACATATGGCGGTTTATCTCTAACAAGATAAGAAGCATAGGGATAGATTTATGATGACTGGCGCATCACCAGGGATGTGTTAGTCATTCTGTGCCGCTGTTCCGTCACCTATGGTGTGCTGCATTTACAATGCGGCGCATCATGGGGCAAAAACAGCACAGATGCGTGACGTATTTGTGCCGTAAAGTTGGCGCATTGCTGGAGTTGTATCGCAAGTGTGATGAAGCTCCAGTAAGGTTGAGGGGTGCCCCTGTCGCAGGGTTTCTGTTCTGACACAGAACTGTGGACAGAGGATTGGAACCTCGGCGAATTAGGGTGTCCCAAAACTCACCTTAGTAATCAAAACCCCTTAGCAAGCTAGGTACAGTGTCACATTGGATATAACAAACTCTCAATGTTTAGACAATCCAGAATATGAACTTATAGTACCTCAGGATACGTGGAACTCATGAACAGTCGGTCGTTATATATTTCTTAGAAACGAGAACATGGAGTTAAGAAGAACACATGTGTATTTGAAATGTTTATTTACTAATGCCGTCTTCTCAGGCGTAGTATCTTAGATTATACAAGTACACATATTATCAGTAGCAAAATTACCAGCATAGTCAATAGTACATAAAAAGCGAATGGTGACAGTATGTTAACATGCTGTAAATGAATAAGAGTTAGCAACACTTATAAGCAGCCGCGGGCCGTGGAGGGAGTTACGGTGGGGCAGGGAGGCGGGGAGGGGGAGGGGCAGGGTGGAGAGGGCTCCACCCTGCCCCTCCCCCTCCCCGCATCCCTGCCCCACCGTAACTCCCTCCACGGCCCGCGGCTGCTTATATCTCACCCTCCCTAATACACATAATATATTATTTGCTAAGAAGGTCTCTTTGTGTTGGTTTAGGGCGTGCCGATACTTTAGTGTCTTAGATTTGAAGGAATCACATCAGCATAGAAAAGATAATCCATATGCCGTGCTTAATATCGCCAACGGCATTGTGCCATAATATTCTAGCATGCGATTGCGGAACAGTGTCAGCAGCTGCAGGGCGGGAGCTTGCACAGGAGGGACATCCATATTTAAAAATGTAAAAAAGCACAAGAGCGTCCGCTGGTAATGCAAGTAAAAATGGGAATCCACGAAGCAGAGTGGAAAAAATAGAATGTAAGAAAGCAGGGATGACTCCAAAGATTTTCTCAAATGAAGTCACGAGACCACTGGTAACAACTTTAAAAAAGTGCGCCAGGCCCTTTGTGGAGGACGCGTTAGAGATAGTCCGAACCATCTTGCTGAAATGGAAAGGCGAATCTGTATTTAAAAGGGTCTGCACCTCTGTACGGGTGTTCGCTGTGTGAAGCACGAAAGTTTCACGGGCCGAACTCAAGGCCACCTCTCTCTGAGACAAAATAGCTCTTATTCTTGCCATGCCGTTGAAATGTGCTCCCAAGGTTGGTATTTGTGGCCAGATTGAAAACTCCCTATGTTCATGTGTGGGAGGAAATAGAAAATTTCTGCAGCAAATAACCCGTTCATTTACTGTTACGATAAAATGAATACTTTTAATTAACCCAGAACAATCTTCATTATTGAGCATCAAATAACTACCATTTTCCAAGAACTTGAACGTGGGGATGATAGCAGGAACTGGTGTGCCTTGCAACACGCAAGCCATATTTGGTCGGTGTTTGTTGCATGAACCGTGTAACTGTATGTGCCTACACATTAGTGAATGATCTGGCGTCTCAGTGCATTCCTCTCCATTCAGATAAAGTTCTTGATCATCTTTGAAAATCTGTATGTGTATGGAAGCGACCAGACTTCATGAAGAAAACCACTACCTAAAGGTTAATAACGACCTATTGGTATATATTTCATACAATTTGAAAACTTATATAAAGCAAAAGGCAGCGTTATTAAACCGTGGATAAGGCACGTTGCCAAAGCAGTCAACCTTTTGGATTTATACTGGAAATGTTAAAGGAAGAATTACGGAGTAGGGCCTGTAAATCTTTAATAGACAACGAGTAAAATTACTCCAACCATCATATTCCTCTAACTCCGGGATAGTAGGGGTGTTTAATTTTTTAGAAGTAGCCAATCCAAAGCATTTGGTCTGGGAAATTGTTTCATTCACAAACAACATATGTTTTGGGATGAGACATGCACGGTGGAAAGCCTCAGTGCCTTGTACCTGCCAGGTTCGTGAACCCCAAACTGATGTAGATCCTGGATATTTTTACTCTGTATTACGTTAGCATGGTCTCATTACTGGTTTAAACGCCATTTTTCCTTTTTTGTAACTTCTGCACATGACACTTAGTTGTTGCTTTAGCTTTCAGCCTACCTGCGTCAAGATCTATGCCTGCTTCAAGCAGGCGCAGGGTTTTGATGTAGCTTTGTCCTATCTGATTGTAAATGCGGCACACCGTGGGTGGCAGAGCAGCGGTGCACGTTAACTGGTGCATCCCTGGGGATGTGCTAGTTAATATAAATCTGTCCCTTTACATTTAATTATGTGCAGGGGACACAGAGTAGGTGAGGTTTATCCAAGGTTAAGAAGAGATGAGTCCTGTTCAGTGAAAAATTGGAGATAGGCTTCAGTATATTATATACTTAAGTAGTGTGTTAAGTTTTTGATGACTGTTATTAATTTACTGTTGGGTAATAGTGGTTAATAAAAATTTTTATTATATTTTACCACAGATTCAACTGCAGATTATTTCAAGATTTTAGGATGCCTAGCAAAGAAAGAGTAAGAAAGGCTGCAAAACGTCAAAGACAGCAGGACCATGGAATAATGCAGCAGTCCTCTAACAAAAAGATTTGTCAAGTCACCAAGAAAGCACCGGGTAAGAGTCGAAAAACAGTCATAAGAAATATGTGTAGTAAAAAAAATATTACTACAGAAAATGTTTCAGTCCAGAAAAGGAGAAAGAATTCAAATGGTAAGGAAAGGCCAATGAGAAATGTTACTGCTAGAGTAAGAGATAACTCTATGCATGAAAGTAGAAGGAAACAACAGTTTAGGGATATTCGTAAACGAATGTTCCGCAACAGGATAATTGGGAATTTGTTAAAAAATATTAAGAAAGGTCAGCAGAAAGTGGTTTTTTATAAGAGAAAAAAAATAGTTGAGAAAGTTATTGATCAGGCATTTGAAATTAAACGTAAGTTATTTATTTTGACAATCAATAGAATTAGGAAGCTAAACAAGGTAATTTATGATTTCAAAAGAAATAGTAGATGGAAGAGAATAGTTAATCGTAGTAATTTTTGTGAAGTTTTTTCTGGAGAATGGATGCATAGTTCAAGCTCTGAGGCATTTTTTAATGAGGAGAGTTATTTCCAGGATAATGATTTGGTGCATGCAGTTGACACCAGTGGTCGAGCTTATGAAGTGAAAGATGGTTGTCCAGTTGAAAAAGAAAAACTTGGGAGAACAGAGATAGAAGAGGTGTTAGGTAATGAGGTTTTAGGGAGACGTCCTAAGGGTCCTGTGTACACCTGGAAGTGTAGTAGTATTTGCAGTGTACGACAGGATTCCATCAATTTGCTTTGTGATTTTATACGGTCATTTAGTAAGAAAAGTTTGAAGCAGAAAATGAAGTTGTTGCAAGAATTAGATCCTTGCAGAGTGAGAGAAGTGATAGGTTTGCATGGTCATTCACTGGCTTGTCTTTCCAGGAGAGTATGCCAGAGTGTTTTTCATCATTTCAGGATGCTAGCAGTGCATCATAATAAAGTGAGGAAATTAGTTAGAATGTTGTATTATGCTAAGAGTCCAGCAATTATGCTTAAACAATTATGCGCTGCTCTTTTGCATGGTTCTGAAATAGATGTGAAGAATATATGTGAAGAAATTGAGTTTTGTTACTTTGGAAGTAAAGAGGAGAATGTTGAAATTGACCAAGAAGAAGAGAGTAATGTGGAAGATAGTGTACAGGTTTCCAGTACAGATAATTTCCAGAGGGAAATTGCGACGTTTGAGGTGAAATCAAGTGAGAGGCCAAATTTCACTTGTGTGTGTTGTCGACGCACTTATTATAAGAATCAGACTAAGTTAGTGGATTTATATGGAAAAAGTGAAAGGGAAAATAATAGTGAATGGAAGGATTTTACAACATACTTGATGGTAGAAAATTGTTTTGATTTGGGATTGGATCAACGTGTGTGTACTTATTGTTGTAACAAATTAAATCAAAACCAGATGCCTGCTAGAGCAGTTCATAATAATCTGGAATTGGTTGAGATTCCTTCTGAATTGAAGGATTTAAATACTTATGAATCTATTTTGATTCAAAGTATCCATCCCTTTCAGGCTATTGTAAGAATGGAGCCAAAGACAGGGAAATTGCCTCCATCAGATTTACAGAGAGGATTAAAGGGAAGAGTTGTTTATTTGCCTCTAGATTTGAAGAAAAACATTAACACAATTGGAGTAGAAAAAGTGGAAGAGGAACCTCTTGTTATCTTAGTTAATGGGGTTCCGACAAAGAATAAGAAAATATGGCAAGATTTAGTAGATGTTAGGAAAGTCAAAAGGGCAACATTGTATTTGAAAAAATATAATAAATACTATAAAAATGTATATGTTGCAGAAGAGGAAGTAAGTGAGGAAGAGGATAGCGATTTGTGTGCTGGTCAAATTGAGAAAGTAGAACCCTGTACTAGTGAAGAAATATATGAACATTATAGTGTTCATCCTTTGCATTCCAAGGAAGTCATGGGGAATGCTATTGAGTTGTTTCAAATGAAACAAGCGAAAGGGAGTCCCATTAGTGTTTGGGAGGAAAGTTTGGAAGCTCGGTGTTTCCCACAGCTTTTTCCAACAGGTCAGGGAGGAAGATATGATGAGCGACCTCATCAAATTCCTGCTTCTGAATACCGGACTTTGCGATTGTATGCAGGAGATCCTAGGTTTCGACAATGCATTCCTTATTTGTTTCATCTCCTGTTTGAAAGCGATCTGTCTGGACTGTCATATGCAGTGAACCACATCTTGAAAAGTGGTATACACATGCAAAACATCTCGGCAAGTGACTTTATGGATAAAGTCAATGTCCAAGACAGTATTTTGGATTCTCACCTGATTAATCTCATGGCGTGTCAGCGTGGTACTAATGAGTACTGGTACCGTCGTCATGGTGATTTAAAATGTATGCTGAGGAACTTAGGAACTCCCACATGGTTCCTCACTTTGAGCTGTGCTGAGTATGGCTGGGAAGACTTACTTGAATTTCTACGAGAGGCAAATGCTAACGTAGAAAACATCGAATTCAAGACACCCGGAGAACTGTGCTCTTTGGATCCAGTCAATGTATGTAGGTACTTCAATCATAGATTTGAAGGTATGATGTCTTTCATCATGAATAAGAAGAATCCACCTCTTGGAGAGGTGTTGGATTTCTTCTGGAGGAAGGAGTACCAAGCAAGAGGTGCTCCTCATATACATATGTTGCTGTGGATCAAGGATGCACCTAAATTTGGAACGGATGCAGACGACTCAGTGATGAGTTTCATAGAACAGTATTCTACGTGTGCTGTTCCAAACGCAAAGGAGAAAAAAAGCCTAAGAGAAAAAGTTCTACGTTTCCAAAGCCATCGATGTGGAAAGTACTGTCGTCGTAAATTCCGGAACAAAGACAAGTTCTACACCAAATGTCGTTTCGGCTTTCCACGATCGGTGATTTCTAAAGGAAGAGTGAACAGTTTGATGTCTTCGCTGCGACATAATGTGATGAAGAAATCACCTAAAAACACATACAATTTGAAGAGGAACGAAGAGTCTAAGTACATCAACGACTACAACCCGGTGATTTTGTCCATGTGGAATGCTAACATGGATATACAGTTTGTGGCTGATAACTGTATGGCTGTGGCTCGGTATGTGACATCTTACATCACCAAAAAAGAGAAGACAGAATTGAAGGATATGTGGGAGGACATTTCCCATGAAAAGAGCCTCAGCAAGAAGTTGTACAGTTTCAGTCTGAAGATGTTGTCGCATCGAGAAATCGGAGCTTACGAATGTTCTGACCGGTTGTCTTCAGCAAGTCTCTATGCCAAGTCCAGGAGTATCGTTTGGGCGAGTGTTGGTCTTGCTGCAACGCGTAATCGAGTTCTGAAACCTGTGCGGGAAATTGAGTATTTGGCGGAAAAGGAGCCAAACAGTACCGACATTTTGAAGAGCAACATGTTGGATACATATTATCCAAATCGAAGCAGTCACCTCGAGAATGTTTGTCTGTATGAGGTTCTGCAAAATTACATATTCAAGAGGAACATCAAAGAAGATACTGAGAAAGGAGTGTATGCTGTAATAGGAAGTGAGGGATGTCTGGTCAAGCAAAGAAAATGCCACTTGATAAACCATCGAAAATTGAGTGGCGAATCTCCTGAAAAAAAGGAGTTTTTCTATTTAGCACTTTTGCAACTTTTTAAGCCTTGGCGTGCAGAAGAGGAACTGCTTAGAGATTTCCTTTGTTACGAAGACTCATTCAATGCTGCCAAGGAGACCATAGAATGTCCTGCTTTTCCCAAATATGTAGAAATGTTGAATGTGGAAATTGAGCAGGAAGCAACGATTGCAGCCGAGATTGCCAGAGACAGTTCTCAGGACAGTCAGAGTTCTGCTTCATTGAGTCAGGATCCACTAGGAGGACCTCTTATCGAAAATGAAGCTGCCACTGCTATGAATGAAGTGGAAAGAGCCATGGCACATGCTCAGGAGGATGTGGTTAACTTAGAAGAGTTGGAAAGACAACTCAACGTTGAGCAGAGGAAAATATATGACGAACTTACCATGCAAATTGATCATGGATTAAGTCATGACAAGAAAGAGTGCTCATGTACGTCGTTGAAGCCTGTCCGACTGTACGTGAGTGGAGAAGCGGGAACTGGAAAAAGTTTCCTTATTAAAGCAATTTCATGTTATTTGCAGGAAAGGACAGAGTCATCGCTGTCTTGTGTTGTCACCGCTCCAACTGGACTGGCAGCACATAACATTAAAGGGATTACTTTACATCGTTTACTGATGCTGCCAGTGGAGCATGACAACAAATTAGAATATCACAAGCTATCTGGAGATGCTTGTTTTGAAGTTTCAAGAGTCTTGAGGAAAATGAAACTTCTTATCATTGACGAAGTAAGCATGGTTTCCAATGTCATGCTTGCCTTTGTGCATTTGAGAATGCAAGAAGTTCTCAAAACAGAGTATGATGTGTTATTTGGTGGCAAACACATCATTGTTTTCGGAGATCTTCTGCAGCTGACACCAGTGAAAGGGCAACCTGTGTTCAAAATGCTCACGCATGAAGATACCAGGAAGTGCATATATGGTTAAACTTCAATTATGCTGAACTGCATGAAAATATGCGTCAGGCAAAGGATGAAGTTTACAAGACTATTCTACAAGATGTTAGAATTGGAAAAGTGACCGAGCATGGGAAAGAAGCTTTACATGCACGATTACTGACAAATTTATATCCAGACGAAGATGTTGTGCCTGAGAATATTTTTCAGAAAGTTACTGAGAAAAAATCTGGAATATGTTTGATGCCAACTCTTTCAGAATGTGCCAAATTCAACAACAAAATGTTGCATTTAGAAAAGCAAGAGATTGTGAAATTGGAAGCTATTGACAGAGTAGAGCATATGGGATCAACAATTATTTTGTCTGAGATTCTGAAAACAAAATTGGATTCATTAGAGAAGAGTATATCTAAAACTGAGGGTTTTGAAAAGACTCTGAATGTGTGCTTGAACTGCCGTATAATTTTAAGAAGGAATTTACATGTTGAAAGAGGTCTGGTAAATGGATCAATGGGTAATGTTAATGATTTTGTGAAATACAGAAATAGAGATGGAATTGAATTTTTAAAAATTTAATTTGATGGCATTGAGGAAGTACAGCTAATTGCTCGTTGTTCTGCTAGATTTTTGCTTGTAAAAGACTTATATGTTCGTCGTAAGCAGTTTCCTGTTTGCTTGGCATATGCGGTGACAATCCATAAATCGCAAGGTTTAAGTGTAGACTGTGCATTGGTGAATATTGGCAGTTCTGTGTTCAAGGAGGGTATGGCATATGTGGCATTGTCACGAGTTAGGACTTTATCGGGATTGTACTTGATTGAGTGTGATGTCACAAACATTTGTGCGGATCTAGATTGTGTTAAGGAATACAATAGGTTGAGAAGAGAGTATGCGCCACATTTGCCTCAGTATCCTTTGTTTGAGAAACGTGTGGTAGGCCGGAAACGAAGAAATGTGACCAATACTGGGGAGGTTGTAGCAAAAAGACGAAAAGTCGATGAACCTGAAATTATAAGCAGAAACAAAAAGGATTCTGTTGAAGATGTTGTTGGTTTTCAATTTGAAAACAGTTCTGGTGTCAACTGCTATGCTAATGTAGTGGTTAATGTTTTGTTTTCTCTACAAAATGTAAAAGAAGAGATTGTGGTCAATTCTGATCAAAGATTTTGCAGTTTGTTAAATTCTGTGTTAGAGAAATGTAGCACTGATAGAACAAACATAGAAAGTGTGTCTGAAATTCGAAATCTGTTAGACAGATGTTCAGGCCAAACACAATTCTCTCAAAATAGTCAGCAAGATTGTCAGGAGTTTTTAATGTATATGCTTGATGTATTGCATGCTGAAGGTGTAGATGTAGATCACCTGTTTGGGCTTTCTTATCAATGGCAGCATGACTGCGAGAACTGTAGGGTATCAAGTAGTACTAGTGTAGACTCAGAAAGATTTATATATTTAACTTTGCCAGACAGTAAATCAGTCTCTTTTAATAAGCTAGTAAAAGCAGCTGATCACAATATGGAGTGTAGGCAATGTAAATCTGAAATGATGTCCACATTATTTATACGAACATATGGCCAGTATGTCATTTTAATGTTCCAACGATGTAGGCCTGATGGAACAAAATTGACAACTTTAATTAAAAATTTTGTGGCTTCACAGTTGTCAATATCAGGAAGGACTTTTGTAACTGTAGCAATTATGTATCATTATGGTCCTTCAATAACATCAGGACATTATACAGCTTATTTAAAGTGTAGAAATGGCTGGTCATTCTGCAATGATTCTGTTTTAATTTTCAAAAAAAAATTGCCATATGACCTTAAAAACTCTTACCTGGTGTTTTTAAAACCAAAATTTTAGGGAAAGAATCTCGGGATGTGCTCTGAGGAATTTCAAGAAGTTCTCATGGCTCCTACACTATTTGGCCTTGAGGATAAGTGTAGTACAGAGACATAACTTTTTACCATAACACTGGACGTTATTGAGAAATACGTGCACTTTGAATGAGTTCAGAAAAACTATTTCTTTTTATAAGCTAATTGAAGCAGCCAATCAAAACATGGAGTAGAGGGAATGTAAGTCTGCAATGCTGTCTACTGTTTTACATTGCTTTGTGATTAAAAGTGATGTAGAGAATTAAATAATTGTACTAGTCATAAAGGTAGTGTAAGTCTGCTTCATAGTAAGCAGTATCAGTGTGATAGGAAATGTAGAACATGATTGAGCAAGAAGGGGAAGATATTACTAGTCCAGGATTGTGTAAATGATCTTCAACATTTTAATTCTGAAAGTTGCGGAAATGCGAAAAGACGGGATTGGCTAACAAGAAATCCAAGAGTTATACATGGCTCTGACAAGATTTGGCCTTGTGGAAACTTGTGGTAGAGAGCAAGAAGTCATTTATTGTATGTAACATGTTTTTGAAAACGATGGAGGTTTTCTTTCAGAAAGTGGCGGGTTGAAAGTAATAACAGCACAACAGAGTGTAAGCTGTTCATAGGACATCCTTGGCCGTCATGGAAAGTAAGTTAACTTTAAGGAGTTCTGAATTCTGATTTGTAATGTTGTATGGGTTTTTTAAACACAATCATTTTGATTGTGTTTTTTTTTCCCCGCTGTTATATGATGAATACCTTCAAGTCACTGTTTAAGTGAAATTTGATACATTCTGAGAACAGCAAAAATAAACCATTTAACATGTATAATTAATTCTGTTCTGTTTGCATTTATGATGTACATGTAGAACTGTGTAGGAGGCATGGAGAAGGTGAGGCTTCTGTAAGTGTCAAAGTTGTTGCATACAGTGCTCATATTCTACGTAGTCTTTTATATTTCATTACTTTCACTGTTTCTGACTGATCTAAATTTTTTTTTAAAAAGAACAGTAAGTATAAGGGAAGGAAACAGACAGTTATGTTAAAAGAAACACAGCTATAGGGAATAAACTAGGGATACTGTTACCCGCAATCCTCTGCTGATGATGTCACTGAGCATGTCATGAATGATGTAATATGTGACATCATCAGCAGTGGATTACGGGTAATAGTATCTCTAGTTTACTCCCCTATAGCTGTCTTTCTTTTAACATAACTGTCTGTTTCCTTCCCTTATACTTACTGTTCTTTTTTAAAAAAAAAGAATTTTTGGTTCGCTTCCGGTTCGCGTACCGGGGAGCGAACTGGGAAGCGAACTAAGAGAAATAGAGGTTGGCACAGTTGCAAATATTGTACCAATTTTTTAATAACGGGGAGGTAGTTCTGAAAAGAACTTTTTTTTAAATGGTTTTTGTTGTTTTATATTTTTTTTATTATTTTTCTGAATTTTTTGTTACTTTTTTTGAATTTTTCTGAACAGTTTTATATTTTTTTTGTTTTTTTTTCGGAGGGGGCAACGAAAACGATTCATTGTAAAGGGCTCAACAGGAGCAAGAAAACAAAAAAAAAGAATTTATTGTTTGGGGAGTTTCGGACAAACATGAGCATGATTGTCAATAGCTCTGTTGATGAGAGTGATGCTACTTTCTCCATAGCAAATGCATCCACTGCAATGTACGCAGACTTGTTTTACTTCACGAAATCTCGTTTGTATGTTTGGCACCATCTCCCTGCCCTCTGGTCCCGTTACTTCCGGTACAACAGATCTTCTGGCCATAATAGGGAGATTATCTAGGTCGTCCTGTTCCTCTTCTTCCTCTTCTTGCTGAATTATAACTTTAGCAGGTGGTCCACTCTTCCTTGGATGTGGTGGAGGTGGTGGGGAAGCACCAGCTGAAGCTAGTAAAGAAGCCATTGCTCACTGGTAACAAAGGGTCTTTCTCTCACAATGATGAAAGTCAGAGTGAGGAAAGAAGGAGGGATTTTCACCATTTGGGAAAAAAAATAGTTCTCAACCAATGAAAAGTGTTCATTTTAGATCATATGACCTAGTCTTACATCATTAGGAAACCGAAAGTGAAATGAACCAATGAAAAGTGTTATTACCAAGTCACATGACCTGCTGTGTTTACGTTACGCGCTTTGCAGGGCCTCCCGGTTTGCTTCCAGAAACCTGTGCTTTGCGACTCGGTAAGCGTACGAGTTCGCTAACGTAGCACGTCATATGACGTATCACGCGACAACGCGAAACGTCATGCGGACGGGAGGCGTCACGATGTTGTTTTCTAACGCGGCAGTTGCGGTAAAGAAACGTTTACCGGCTCGCGGTCTATTTCGCGGCATCAAGGTCAGCTAACGGGAAGCTTCCCGATTCGCGAAGCGGGAACGAAGAAAAAAAAATATTAAAAAAAAAAGTTATTAATAAACATATAAAATATATTTTTGGATTTAAAGAAGAATACATTTTACAGCTACAGATATTAGCTGTTAAAAAACCAATGAAATTCACTGAAAAAACCATAGGTTATAGACCATATATAGTTAGGAATTAGCATTTACAAAACCTTGAAAATTCACTGAAAAAACCATAGGTTATAGACCATATATAGTTAGGAATTAGCATTTACAAAACCTTATTTTACTCACACAAAACGATTGAAATTCCATATATAGTTAGTTGCACTAACTATATATCGCGCACCCGCAATCCACTGCTGATGATGTCACATATTACATCATTCATGACATGGTCAGTGACATCACTGATGACATCACTGATGACATCTCAAATGACATCACTGATGACATCACTGATGACATCTCAAATGACATCACTGATGACATCATGACACACCAATACCAGTTACTACATACGCACTCACTGATTCCTACGTCTACACACACATTCACTCATTCACCCATACAATCACTCATACATACAGTCACTCATTATTACAACACTATCATATGCACTCATACACCTATGCAGACAGTCACACACTGCCACTCATCCATGGAGTTACTCACACACCAAGTCAGTCCTGTAAAGAATCAATCACACTTCCATTTCTTCATCTATACAGTTAAACACAGAACACCATACTTCAGTGACATCACTGATGAGATCACTAATGACATCTGAAATGACATCACTGATGACATCTCAAATGACATCACTGATGACATCATGACACACCAATACCAGTTACTACATACGCACTCACTGATTCGTACGTCTACACACACATTCACTCATTCACCCATACAATTACTCATACATACAGTCAGTTATTATTAGAACACTATGATATGCACTCATACACCTAGTCAGTCCTGTGAAGAATCAATCACACTTCGATTTCCTCATCTATAGTTAAACACAGAACACCATACTTTTCACACATATACTAACACATACTTACTCTCTTATACAATCACTGATACAAGTACACATTGATATGCACAGCGTCACACACCTCCCAGCCAGCCACACACACACTCAGTCTCCCATACAAATACTTGGACAATCAATCAGTAACCCATATAGTTAATCATATAGCTACTGATCAACACATGCAGCAGTTTACAGAACAACAGACATAATGATGCACAAATTAAGACAGTTTAGTCACTAACCCATGCACTCAGTGAGACACATTTAATCAATCACTCATACATTCAGTCATGCACCTACTAAATCCTTTGTCCAGACACTTATACTTCCACTCATTCTTCAATATGTAAGACACATTTTAACTTTACAGAAACATACAGTCACTGGATGTTGTCATCAGTGATGTCATCAGTGATGTCATCAGTGATGTCATTTGAGATGTCATCAGTGATGTCATCAGTGATGTCACTGACCATGTCATGAATGATGTAATATGTGACATCATCAGCAGTGGATTGCGGGTGCGCGATATATAGTTAGTGCAACTAACTATATATGGAATTTCAATGGTTTTGTGTGAGTAAAATAAGGTTTTGTAAATGCTAATTCCTAACTATATATGGTCTATAACCTATGGTTTTTTCAGTGAATTTTCAAGGTTTTGTAAATGCTAATTCCTAACTATATATGGTCTATAACCTATGGTTTTTTCAGTGAATATATATATATATATATATATATATATATATATATATATATATATATATATATTTCACTGAAAAAAACATAGGTTTCACACCAGTTATAGTTAGGAATTAGCATTTTAAAAACCTATTAAATTCACTGAAAAAACCATAGGTTTCACACCAGTTATAGTTAGGTGGAATTTTACTTGCATAAAACCATTGAAATTCCCACGTTATAGTTAGTTGGACTCACTATAACTTGCGCGTGCAATGCACTGCTGATGACATCACATATTACATCACTCATGACATGGTCAGTGACATCACTCATGACATCACTGATGACAGCAGGTACACTATCACTATGCGGCCCTCCTGGTCAGGCATATATCTTACTGCTTCCGTCTTCAATAGTCTACAAATTCAGATGGAAGGATAATCTTAAAATTAAGAGTCCATTTTATAGTGGCCAGAAGACCCCTATCTTGTCTTCCCATGGTTAAATCTTTTTTAAGGGCTTGCATTGACTTGCGTGACACAAGGGCCACATAAGCCCTTGATTATTCTGGCCCATTGTATTTATAATTGCCTAACTGTATCTTAAATTTGAGTCACTAATTAAGGAACTTATAAAGGGACTATTTGAGTCTTATGGCAAACATCTTGGTGTTATTGAGCAGTCTGTTTCGGGCTTTAGTGCGGAGATTTACTGTGGACACAGAAGCAGCCTGATAACGGTGTGTGATGTGCTCCTACCTCAATTACGGCCATAGTTTACTCTGACTTAAAACAATAGGGTTGGACAACCATGTGGTGGGACTGTGTAAAATTCAGCTCATTGACAATATGGCAGACAGACACAATTCTCATCACAGGCTTTTTTCGAGAGAATGCAACTAAACTTGAGTTTCCCTTCAGATGTTTCGGATGCTACCTGTAAGGGACTCTGTTACCCCTGGTTCAGACCATCCTACTGCTTTAATATCAGGGGTTACCATCAATCGACTCCCTGAGGCTACTTCTTATGTGGGTGATTTAGAAAATGTTCCATCACTGAAGCCCAACATATCATAAAGTTATACACAACTTAAAAGTAAGGTTACACATGGATAAGGTCACATTCCACTCTGGGATCCAAACCTATGAGTGGATAAGCATTGTAAGAAGGTTGAGCAGGCTTGGGAAGGACCCTAAAAAATGTGTTGGTGATTGTGTGGTGACAAATTTCAACAAGCTTGGAGGAGCGGCCTGTGTCCTGGCCTGTCCAAAGACAGTAGACCTTTATCTGTATTGGTGCTTCCATTTGGGCTAATTCTATAGACCTGAAGTGGTGTGTCCTGCATTTTGGCAGTCATCAAATTATGCAAGAAATAGTTCCTAGTGAGGCACCGCTGAGGCTTTCCCATGGAGACATCTAATAGATATGTGCCTGTGAGCGTCCTGGACCTATGTGACTGAACCAAACCACAAGAATCTTCCAGTGAAGGCAATCAAGTTTTAGCCACCCCTAACTTTGAAGGTCATTCTGGAATTGGATTGCAGAGTCTTAAACTTATAAGTGGAAACATTGCAAGTCTTGCGGCCAAGATTAAAACTTGAACTGGTTTAATCTTATTATGAATTATAGTGTAATTTGTCTACAGGAGACATGGGCTGTATCAAATTATTTCTTTTTGGAAGGGTATAAATCCTTCTTTGTTCTGCCAATTGAGTCAAGGTGGGGCAGGGCCAGAGGGGGCTTGTTCATTTTTGTTTCTCTAGTCATTAAGGGCACAATTAAGGAGCTTTCTATAGGGTTTTCCTCCTTACAGGCACTATGCATTTCTCTCATTGGAGCTCCAAAATCAACACTGTTTAATTTTAATAATGCAATCACTGCCTCTCATAAATTGCCCAATCTTTATACCCTGGACTCCTTTATCAGAAAGCTTGAGGGGATGAATAATGCTGCTGCCAATGTTATCTTGACAGGGGACTTTAACATTAATTTGTGTGCGACACCCCAGAAAGCATCAAGGAAAACTGAAAAAGCTAAGGCCCCTGTTTGGAAGGCGGGCCGGTAAAAGGGACCGTCCGCCTTAAGGGCAGGGGTCCCAATGTATGCATTAGGATCCCGCATTTTTAACATTGTTGCTGGTGGTGTTCACTGCACCGGCCGCCACAATGTTAAAAATGTATGCATGCATTCGCATACACGAAGCGGCAGGCACCGTGCGGTGCCTGCTGCTTCATGTATGCAACTGCTGGGGGGTACCACAGGTACCCCCCGTATGCACCCCCACCCCTCCTTCACTCTGGGGGCCCACAGGGCCCCTTTTTATCTTGCCACCTGCATCTGAGTCTGTACCTAAATGGCTTGATAGCGGATGTTCTCAGGCACTTAGAGGTTTGAGATTCTGCATGTATTGTAGCTTGCTGAATTAATTACAAGCTTCAGCTAAGCAAGTGTAGGAATGCTACTAGAAATGTAGCTTGGGACAATGTACTTCAGGCTACTTTTCTGAGGAATAGCTCCATATTCTCGAGCATTATTGACAGGCCTGGTTTTGCTCCAGATAATGCTAGGTCACTATTCCATCACATTACCACTGACAGATGTTTTTTTTCATTTGGAATGAACAAACAACTGTGAGTGCCACTGCCCTTGATTATGAAACCGGGAAAAATATGGAGGGGCGATTTAATTTGGTAATTACCTTAGAAGAAGTGAAAGGAGCATACTAGGTTTGTCTAGGAATAAGTCCCCTGGGCATGATGAGATCGCTCCTGATCTGTATATAAGTGACATTGAAATTTGGACCCCAGTATTAACTCAGATAATAACTGTTGCGGTCGGGGAAAAATCTCCCGTCTCCTGGGCTACTTCTATTACAGTCCCAGTTTTAAAAAAGGGAAACGAGAAGAATACCCAATATTATAGAGTAATATTTTCTAATTGATTTGGTCGTAATGGTCTTGGGGTGGGTTATTTTTGACAGCTTGAACATCTGGGCAGACAAGAATAATATATTATCAGATCTGCAATATGTATTCAGGCCTGGTAGGTCTAATAGTGGTCAATGTCTGAATCCGTATAATGGTTATGAACAATTACATAGAAGCCTGTTCTGGCTCTGTTAATAAGGCCTTTATGGACCTTACTTCAGTTTTTCATAGAGTGAATCATGATAAATTGTGGAGAATCCTTATTACCTTGGGGGTGGATTGGGATATTCTCTATTTTTTTAGGGATCTCCACGCTAACACAGTGACGACAGCCCATTACACAAATGACACTAACTGTACCCACCCATTTGGGGGGAGGTCCAACAAGGGTGAGTCATAGCCCCTTTTTAGGTTGAGCCTAGCGGCAGCGCACATTCGCTGCTTGCTCTTTGAGACTACTGTAGCAGAGCATGGGAGAGAAGCCACGCCCACTCTCAGCCCATATTTTTCATTGGCTTGTGTCATTGTCTTTCATAGATGCTCCCTTCGGATTCGTTCATAAGCTTGTTAGTCCCTCCTCGGTACAGCCTTGTATACATTCTTAACCTCCCACGGCTACTGGCCCCCTTACTTTGGTTGACACATGGGACCTGTTATTTAGTCTGTAAGCACTATTTACTTTATTGAGTTTCTGCTGCGTTAGCTGAATCCGCTTGTATTTTTCAAGCAGCACGGCTGCCCCCGTAACACAGGCGCCCGTTTTCAATCACTTTAACTGGCATTATCTCATGTCAACCCCCTAAGTCAAATGGATTTAGAAATGATTAGCCAACTAAGTTGTATGAATTCCAGGTAGCACATAATCGTGTGCTAGTGGGCTGAAGCTGACAACACACATCTGTGTTACATGTCATCTGCACTAAGCCACATTACAGGTTACAACATCCCCAATACCAGCAATACTATACCTAATACCACCACCACCAATAGCACCACCAACAATATCACCCGCGCCAATACCAAAACCACTACCACCACCAATACCACCACGACCAATACACCTAGCAATACCACCAACACAAATACAACCACCAATACCACCACCACTACCACCAATCCAATACCACCACCACTAATACCAATACTACTGCCAATACCAATACCACCACCAATACCACCACCCCCAATACCACCACCAAAGGAACCACCACCAATACCAATACCACCACCACCAATCTCACCAACCCCACCACCAATCCCACCACCAATACCGCCACCAATACCAAAACCACCAATACCAATGCCACCACCAATACCACCACCAATAGCACCAACACCAATACACCCAGCAGTACCATCAACACAAATACAGCCACCAATGCCACCACCACCAATACCACCATCACCAAAACCACCACCAGCAATACCACCACCAGCAATACCACCATGACCAATACCACCACCAATACCACTTCCACACCAATACCACCACCACCAATACCACCACTACCAATATGACCACCACCAATACCACCACAACCAATACCACCGCCAATACCAATACCACCACCTTCATTACCAATACGACTACAACCAATACCTCCAGAAATACCACTAATACCACCACCACCAGTACCACCACTACCACCAATACCACCATCACCACCAATCCACCACCAATACCATCACCAATACCACCACCAATACCACCACCACCAATACCACAAACATCATCAATACCACCACCAATACCACCACCCCCAATGCCACCACCACCAATACCACAACCACCACCAATACCACCACCACCAATACTAATACCACTATCAATACCAACACCACCACCACCAATACCAATACGACCACCAATACCACACACATCACCAATACCACCACCCCCAATGCCACCACCACCAATACCACAACCACCACCAATACCACCACACCAATACCAATAGCACCATCAATACCCGTACCACCACCACCAATACCAATACCACCACCAATAAAACCACCACCAATACCACCAATGGCACCACCACCACCAATGCCAGCACCACCAATACCACCACCACCAATACCACCACCACCAATCCCACCATCACAAATACCAATACCACCACCTCAGTGCCTCTCACGCACTAGTAATAGCAGGGGCACTGCAACTCGCTGGAGCTGCAGCTGAGACCATCCCTCCCTCCCTCCATGCCTGCTATAAAACACAGCCCGCCCGGCACCAGGAGGTGAAGCCAGGGCCCTACTACAGCTGGAGGGTTTTTATTAGGTCAAAGATAGCAATGACATTATGCAATGCCACACTGCACACTCAGGAGAGGGCAGGAAACAGCCCCCTCACTCTTCCTCCTGAGTCTCAACAGTGTAATCACAGAGCGAAAGGTGTTGGAGCACCTTGTTAGTGTTTATAGCTAGGATCATATGTAACTCTCCCTTCCCACTTTGTGACTGTGTAATTTACAACACTTGTACATCTTCTTCACTGCACTATTTATCACTACTTTGAAGACGTCGCAGGCCGGTCTCTCTCTCTGATATTTACAATCTAAAAAGCAGGCGAGAAGGCCCTTTATTGCAGTGCAATAGGTCTTGAATTTGCAAGAGTTTAAGCTATTAGCATGGTAAATAAATGACAATGCCTTTTAATTATGTTTTAAAAACCAAAACATAAATGAAAGGCATTGCCATTTACAATGCCAATAGCTCAAACTCAAGTGAATGCGAGACCTATTGTATTACAAAAGCTTGTTTATTTACCTTATGTATTAACAGGTTGGAACAGGTGCTAGTAGCAACTTGAGGAGATAGCCCTCTCATGGGAACATGCTCTTTGCAAGTATTGCTCTATGTGGATAATCCTGTCTTGATGGCTAGACTGCAAGGGGTTTGTAAACTCGTTTGGATGCATTAGTGGCATTCATGGATGAGTTGAACCTTGCAGTCAATTTAATTGTAATCAACACTTTTTAAATAATGGCAGGGCCTCATTCAAATCAAATCAAATCAAGCAAACTTTATTCGATTTCCATCAGAAAAATTATAACAGCACAGCAATTAATTAAAACAAAAATCAATTCTAACATGCTCAAGAATTTGAATTTAATTTGAATTTAAAAACATTTGTTGAGCGCGCTTTTACCAAGCGGTTTCTTGGCGCTTTTCAGTTGATAACCGGCAATAGCAGCGAGATGGGGTTAGGCAGCAAAAGCTTGGGAAAACAGAAAGGTTTTGAGGTTTTTACGGAACTCGATGTAAGAGGGTGAGGTGCGGAGATGCATAGGGAGAGAGTTCCAAAAAGTTGGGGCAAGAACCGTGAATTTTGCTCCTCCCACCTTCTTCTTTTTAAAACGAGGAGTGGTCAGGAGTGCCAAGTGGGTGGAGCGGAGTTCTCTGGCCGGCAGGTAAGGTTTAATGGCTGAGCATATAAACTCAGGGGCGGTGCCCATCCTGGCCTGAAAGGTGAGGCAGCCGAGTTTGAATAAGGCTCGCTCTCTCACGGGTAGCCAGTGTAATGTCTGCAACAGAGGAGTGGCACGATGGAATTTGGGCAGGCCATGGATCAGGCGAGCAGCCTGATTCTGTACTAGTTGCAGACGGTGGATGGCATAGGCAGGTGCGCCATTGTAGATTATGTTGCCATAATCGAGGCGCGAGAGCACCATTGCCATCACGATGACTTTTAATGCCGGGAGGGAGATCTTCCTGATTGTCCTGAGGGAATAGAAGCAAGAGGACACAACTGAACTGACGTGGGAATGAACCGAAAGTTGTGAGTTGAGAAAAATCCCAAGGGTTTTAACTTTGGGGACAGGGGGTGGGGGAACACCAAGTGAGGGGGGCCAGTAGGAGGGAGACCAGGGGCTGCAACCACCTCCGGTCAGGACCAGCTCTGTCTTGTCCGGATTAAGTTTGAGGTGGTTGCAGTTCATCCAGTCCTGAATGAACAGCATGACTGTTTGAACATTCTGGGCGGATGAAGGGGAGTTGGAGAGATTAAAAATAAGCTGGAGGTCATCGGCGTAGTTGAACACCGTGACCTCGAGCTGCTGTAACATAAAAATGAGGGGGTAGATGTATAAATTAAACAGAAGCGGGGAAAGTGAAGAGCCCTGGGGAACACCACAGTCCACCCTACGGGAGGCAGCGGCGAAACCAGCAAGGTGGACCGCCTGAGTCCTTCCGCTCAAAAAAGACTCAAGCCATGAGAAGGCTAGGCCCTCTATGCCCGCCGCCCTGACACGAGTGAGGAGTGTGGGATGGTCCACCGTGTCAAAGGCGGCGGACAGATCTAAGAGGATGAGGGCTTGCGAGAGGTTGGTATCAATGCCCTCACGTAGCCCATCCATCACTGAAATCACCACCTTCTCCGTAGAGTGGAGGGGCCTAAAGCCCGCCTGACACGGGGAGAGGCAACGATTTGCCTCCACGTGAGTGCTCAGGGTCTTGGTAACATGAGTTTCCAAGACCTTTCCCAGGTAAGGTAGAAGAGAAATGGGACGATAGTTAGAAGAGAGTGAGGGATCGGCACCAGCCTTTTTTAAAAGTGGGATGAGGACCGCGGTTTTATGGAGACTAGGAACAATGCCATTACTGAATGAGTCGTTGAGAAGTGTGAGAGGCGGGATGGGACAAGCTAGAAAAATTTCTCTGAGAATGTGAGCAGGGACAAAGTCCAGGGGGGAGCCCGATTTCACCCGTTGGAGCAGTGGGGGGAGTGTGTCCTTGGTCAAGAGGGGAATGCTAGTTAGTTTGGTAACAGTGGGAGGGGGAGAGGGATTGATGAATGTAGGTGATGCGGGGGGGATGTTGGCTTTGATCATTGCGACCTTCTCAACGAAAAATTTGTTGAGTGAGTCGCAAAGAAGTTGGGAGGGGGGAATCGCAGCCGTGGCTCTGCCGGATGAAGCCAATTCATGCACTGTTGCAAAGATTTCTCTGGACTGGGACTCCGCTGCCAGTATCCTGTTAGAATAAAACTCTGTTTTGGCATCGAGGATGCCTTTTTTGTAAATCTGGAGTACAGAAAGGTAGGTGGTTTTTAGCGCGGGACAATACGCTCTTCTCCATGCACGTTCGGCTCTCCGAGCCGCCAGTTTCTTCACCTTGAGATCTGGGGTGAACCATCGGTTAGCTGCATGGGCCCGCTTGACCGTGATACGTCGCAGGGGAGCGAATTCATTGCCCGCATGGGTCAACCAGTTCTTAATAGTAGTCAGCTGGGCTGGGGCAGCAAGACCTGAAAGGTCGGGACTGGTTTTGGCCAAGGACGAGCAAAGGGATGGCATGTCGGCTTTGCCCCATTTCCTGATCCAGATGTTTTTAGGGGGCGGGAGTTTGGCCTCCGGAGCTAGGGCAAGGGAGAAAGAAATGAGCGAGTGGTCTGACCAAGGGCAAGGAGAAATGGTGGGGGGTGTAGTGGGGATGTTTAGAGTCCAAATCTGGTCCAACGTGTGACCCTGTATGTGAGTGGGACTATGGATATGAGACGTGAAGTTGAGGCTGATCATCAGATCAGTGAACTCCTTGGAAAGGGAGCTTTCAGCAGGATCGTTTGGCCAGAAATTGAAGTCTCCTAGGACTAACACTGACGAGTTGTTTACCGCCAGTGTGGCCAGGAGATCTTGAAGGCGGGAAATAAAGGAAGGAGTGGAGTGGGGGGGCCGGTAGATAAGAACAAAGAATGAATTGCAATTACAAAGCACCACTATTTGCATGATTTCCTGTCTATAAGGTTAACAATGTTCCCAATAAAATTGATTTCCTGCATTTAACTACACTTTTTTAAACCACTGATAAGATCCAAATTACATGTTCGTTTTCCAAGAACTATAATGCCAAAAAGCAGGGCGGCATTGTCTCAGGCCTAACTTTTTTTAAAGGGGTAAAATCCATATTTTTCTTTGAACATTATAAAATTTGCAAAATAAAACCACTTAGATAGTCCTTTACTCTGAGCAATCATCACAAGGACACAGTTGCATGACTTTTGTCCAATCGGTCATAGTTGGAAAGCTAGTTATTCTATGCAATGTCCCAAATCTAAATCTTGTCAGCAGGCATCTATGATACAGACCACAGACATGTTTAAGGTACGGTGGCATGCTGTAACTCAATCAATCAACCAATCATAGAATTTGTAAAGCGCACTACATACCCGCGAGGGTCTCAAGTCGCTAGACGGGGGGAACTGCTACTGTTCGAAGAGCCAGGTCTTGAGGAGTCTCCTGAAGGTTAAAAGGTCTTTGATTTGTCTTAGGCGGATGGGGAGTGTGTTCCATGTCTTGGCGGCGAGGTGGGAGAATGATCTGCCACCGGTGGTCACTCTTCGGATGCGGGGGACGATGGCAAGGGCGTGGTCTGCGGAGCGGAGCTGGCGGGCTGGGGTGTAGAGGCCGAGTCATCTGTTGAGGCATGCTGGTCTGGTGTCGTGGAGTGCCTTGTGTGCGTGGGTGAGGAGCTTGAAGGTTATCCTCTTCTTGATGGGGAGCCAGTGCAGGTCTTTCAGGTGGGGTGTGATGTGGCTGCGGTGGGGGATGTTGAGGGTCAGTCGTGCAGAGGCGTTCTGGATCCGTTGGAGTCATGACAGGAGTTTGGCCGGGGCTCCTGCGTAAAGTGCGTTGCTGTAGTCCAGTCTACTGCTGACGAGGGCTTGGGTGAACGTCCTTTTAGTTTCGATGGGGATCCACTTGAAGATCCTGTAAAGCATGCGGAGAGTGTTGAAGCAGGAGGAGGAGACGGCGTTGACCTGCTTTGTCATGGAGAATGTGGGGTCGAGGATGACCCGTAGGTTTCGCGCATGGTTGGTGGGTGTGCTCCTAGTGCTGTTGGCCACCAGGAAAAAAAGAACAATTTACCGACTACAAATTGTTTTAAACCCACTATTTAAGGGAAAACATACCAAGTGATACTCCTGGGTAGTTAGGGTATATATCATTCGTACCCTTTTAGTTTATTTTTTAAGGTGTGAACGTCTCATATGAAAAGGACACTTTACGTTCTCTCACAATTAGCAATTTTTCGTCATATATACAAATATACAATACATTTAGACAATACAACACTTACATATACAAACTTTCTTTGCAATATATACAGACTATTATTTCTCAAAAAGGACAAGAGTCAAGCTTTCGACTCACAAAATGATTCAACTACAAACAAATGCAACCAGTTTTTTTCAAGCAATTGATACACCATAAATTAATTCTGTGGTCTATTAAGCAACTAATAGCTAATCTTTTTCTGTGTGCCGACGCGTTTCGAACTCGATGTATTCAATTGTCGAGTTCTCCTCAGGGCTCGGTCTCTTGAATTTTTCTAGAAATGTATAAAACAAAGTGTTTTTACTTGTTAATCCATAATCCGTCTGCTTTTCAGCTAAGTACTCTAGTGTCACCATTTTTACCTTTGTCCCAGCAGCCGCCGGTCCGCAAGTACTTTGTTTACTTTCAACTGGGGTTACTTGGACCTGTGGATGAGTGAGGACAAGATGTAACTTCCTCCTCAGTTTGCATACAAACGAAAATGCACGTACTTTAACTCGGCATACCTCAAGGTGTGGGCAGGGATCTTGTGAGGACCCTCAGAGTTGTTTTTCTCTGTTCTTCACGATATTTTGGCTGCCTAGAAATGACAGTGCATTACTTGAAAATTTGTGTCCAATAAAATATAGACTAGAGAAGGAGTTCAAAACTGTTTATTCTGCGTGTCAGCCTGAAAATGACAATACAGTACTGAGCAATTATGTCCAATTTAATTTGGTCTTACAAAGGCGTTCACCACTCGGCGAGGCATACCTGGCATTCACGCCGATTTCGACTTAGGCTGCAGCGTCTCTATGTGTTCTACGTGTATTTCAAATTCCAATCTTCGATCGGGATACCCGCTATTCTCCTGTGTGTGTAAAAATTAATTTAGACTCTGGACAGCGAAGTGAGGTCATTGCTTAAAGCTGCATCTTGGGTGACACTTACTTCCAACCGCGGCAATCAGGCGACTTCCTTAGTGAGTCTGTGGATGCGGCGGCCATCTTACAAGGGCTTTTTAACCGTGAGCGTTACTCGGTGACAACTCCAGTATTCTGTGGCGGCCATCTTTAAGGGGGTTTCTAGTAGTGTAAAGGATTGTATAAAATCTGATTGGAATGGGGAAATTCATTGGCATGATGAGTTTTTAGTGTGTATATCAATATTCATCTTTCAGTTATTCTTTTTAGCCCCATATTTTAAATTCAGTATTGATTTATCGCATCTGGTATATCACAACCTTGCAATTTCTGATAGCGAATTCATACCATGCAACGCGCTATTGAATTTAAGTATTAAATATGCCTCCTTTTGCAACAGTATTTCGTCTGGATCCATGGGCCTAATTTGTTGCAGGACATACAAGACAGACCATTTAAAATCATTTTCAGTGTGGTTTTTCTCGATGAAATGTTCAACCATTGGGGCGGTTAAAATTTTATTTTTTAACCTTGATTAATGCTGCGTCATTCGTGTGTTCACTTTCTGTGTTGTCTTGCCAATATAGAGCTTTTGGCATGGACACACTATGACATACACGACATTGCGTGTTCTACAGTTAGAAAAATGCAAATGTTTCCATCTAACACTTCCATGTTGGAATTCCTTCCCTTCCAACGTGTTTCCACATGCCACACAGGAACCACATTTGTGGTGTCCCTCCACTGGTTTCATCCCCCATTTGGACAACAAGTCACTTTTAGGCTTGGGTAGTGCAATATCTGCCCTCACTAATTGTTGCCCGATACTTCTATTTTTGCGGTATGCAAAAAGCGGACGTGGAAAAGGGCAATCCAAATTTTCCAAAAGGTGCCAATTTTTTATGACCACCTGTCTCAATTTGTTGGTATCGGGCCCAAAGGTTGTTACACAGACCAGTCGGTCCAATTCAGGTTTAATTCTAGTCTGAAGCAGACATTCTCGAGGTGTATACCGTGCCCTCTTGAATGAATGCCTCAATAGCTTTTTTGGGTAACCTCTCTCTGTTAATTCCTCGCAGAATCTGCTCGCATGTCTTTCATAGTCTGCAGGCACTGTACAATTCCTCCTGATGCGGAGCATTTGACCATAAGGTAGATTGGACTTAAGGTTTCTAGGGTGGGCACTTTGATGATGTAACATAGTGTTCTTATCAGTCTTTTTCCTGTACAAGGAGGAAATTAACCGTCCTTCAATACATGTGATCTCCACATCTAGAAAAGTCATTCGCCTATCGCTATGTTCCATTGAAAATTTTATATCCAAATGTTTGGCATTTAGCCATGCATGGAACTGAATCAATTCGGTGTGGCTCCCCTGCCACAGAAGCCACACATCGTTGATATAACGAAACCATTGTTTGATATTTCCACTGTATGGATTATCGTTGTCAATGAACTTTCTTTCATACTCGGCCATGTACAGGATGGCCATCTCTGGAGCATAAGGGCATCCCATGGCCGTCCCTTGGCCACCAGGAGTCATTCCAGGCCGATGGGGTGGAGCGGAAGATGAGGACCTCTGTCTTGTCCGAGTTCAGCTTCAGTCGGCTGTCCCTCATCCAGTCGGCGACAGCCTGCATTCCTTCGTGGAGGTTGGTTTTGGTGGTGTGGCGGTCCTTGGTGAGTGAGAGGATCAGCTGGGTGTCGTCGGCGTAGGTGAGGATGCTTAGGTCGTGCTGTTGGGTGACGTGGGCGAGTGGTGCCATGTAGACGTTGAACAGCTTTGGGCTGAGGGATGAGCCTTGGGGTATTCCGCAGATGATCTAGGTGGTTTTGAAGCGGAAGGGGGCGGGGAGGCGGATGCTCTGGGTTCTCCCGGAAAAGAAGGGGGTGGTCCAGTCCAGGGCCTTTTCTTGGATTCTGGCATCGTGGAGGCATGCTCTTAGTGTGCGGTGGCAGACTGTGTCGAAAGCGGCTGACAGGTCCAGGAGGATGAGGGCCGCGGGTTCTCCATTGTTGAGCATGATCTTGATGTCGTCGGTGGCGGCGATGAGGGCCGTTTCGGTGCTGTGGTTGCTGCGGAACCCAGGCTGGGATGGGTCCAAGATATTGTTCTCTTTGAGGAAGCTGTTAGTTGTTTGTTGATGGCCTTTTCAATGACCTTTGCCGGGAATGGGAGCAGGGAGATGGGTCGGAAGTTCTTGAGGTCCTTGGGGTCTGCCTTGGCTTTCTTTAGTAGGGCGTTGATCTCTGCGTGCTTCCAGCTCCCCGGGAAGGTCACTGTCTCGAAGGAGATGTTGATGGTTTTCTGGAGGTAGGGTGCGATGGTGCTGCTGGCTTTGTTGAAGATGTGGTGTGGGCAGGGTTCTTCCGGGGATCCGGAGTGGAGGGTGTTCATGATCTTGATGGTGTCGTCGTTGTTGGTCCAGGTTAGCAGGCGGTTGGTGCAGGTGGTGGGCGTGGGAGCAGGGTGTTGGATGTTGCCGAGGTGGTGACGGTGTTGAAGCTGTCATGGATGTCTGCGATCTTGCGATCTAAAAAGGTGGCCAGCGAGTCGCACAGGTCTTGAGATGGTGGGATGTCGTTGGTGTTGGAGCTGGGGTTGGAGAGTTCCTTCACGATGCTGAAGAGCTCCTTGCTGTTGTGTGCATTGTTGTCTAGGCGGTCTCTGAAGGCGGTCCTTTTGGCGGATCTGATGAGTTGGTGATGTTGGCGGGTGGCGTTCCTGTGGGCTGTGTAGCTTTCTGGTGTTTTTTCGCGGGTCCAGTTTTTCTCTCATTTACGGCAAGCTCGCTTGGAGGCCTGGAGGTCATTGGTGAACCAGTTGTCTCTCTTGCTGGTTTGGGTGTTGACGGGCTTCTTGAGCGGGGTGAGGGTGTTGGTGCAGTTGTTGATCCATTGTCTGAGGTTGCAGGCGGCGGTGTCGGGGTTGGTCGGATCTGCGGGTGAGCTCTGGGCAAGGACGGAGGTTAGCTGGTCCTCGGTGATCTTGCACCAGCTGCGGCGGGGCATCTGCTGGGTGCGGTGGTGTAAGGTGGGTTACTGAAAGGTGAAGTGGATGCAGCGGTGGTCGGTCCAGTGGAGTTCGGTGGTGCGGTCGAAGGAGATGTGGGAGCTTGCAGAGAAGATGGGGTCAAGCGTGTGACCAGCAGAGTGTGTTGGTGCTGTGACGAGTTGTCTGAGTCGAGGTTGCAAAGGTTGTCGATCAGGGTGGAGGAGTTGGTGTTGTTGTTGTTGTTGTTCTCGAGGTGGAAGTTCAGGTCCCCGAGGAGGATGTAGTCCGTA
Source organism: Lissotriton helveticus (assembly GCF_964261635.1). Taxonomy (NCBI): domain Eukaryota; kingdom Metazoa; phylum Chordata; class Amphibia; order Caudata; family Salamandridae; genus Lissotriton; species Lissotriton helveticus. Next base: position 887,960,997 of record NC_136067.1, on the reverse strand, counting down.
GAGGCGAGGGTGTATGTGCTGACGAGGTCGGTAATGGAGTCGCTGAACTGCGGTCGGGGTCCAGGGGGTCTGTAGATGAGGGTTCCTCGGAGGGTGGTGTTGGGGTCGGTGTGGATCTGGAAGTGTAGGTGTTCGGTGGTACTGAGGGTGTCGTCGGTGTTGGTCGAGACTCTAAGAGTGTTCCTGTGGACAATAACGATTTCTCCTCCTGTCCCGTTGGTGCGGTCCCTGCAGGTGATCTTGTATCCTTCCGGGATGGCTCTGGCAATGTCAGGTGCCGAGGATGGGGTCAGCCAGGTCTCTGTCAGGAAGGCGACGTCTGGGGCGTTGGTGTGGAGTAGGTTCCAGAGCTCGACAGCGTGTTTGCCGCGGAGTGGGTGTTGAGCAGGATACATCTGAGGAAGTTGGGTTCTTCTATGGGTGGGTTGGCGGACCGGATGCAGGTGAAGTTGCAGTTCCGGCAGGAGAAGGGTCCTTGTGTGCGTTTCGGGATGGCCAGGCAGCAGGTGCGTGATCGACCGGTGTTGAGTGCGTGGAGGGTGCTGGAGCCGTAGTGGAGGGGGGCATCGTGGTGTTCGTGGGGGCCAGGGGTCCTGGTGCTGGGCGTGGTCCAGACGCAGATGGGTGCAGACGGGCTTGCCTTTGGCGTGCATTTGGCACGCCAGCGGCGCTCCCGCTGTGCGGCTCCATAAAAGGGGTGAAGGGAGGGAGGAGCAGCTGGGAGTTGGGAGCGGGGCGGCGAATGGGCGATAAGGGGGTGTGGCCATAGGGGAAGGCAGCGGCCGGAAAGGAAAGGGTGGGTGCGGGCGCAGGGGGAGAGAGAACAACAGAATAATAATAATGTTACAACAATGGTACAGGAGGCAAGAAAGTGGGGAAACAGAAAATAATAGCATTACAACAATGGCACAGGAGGCAAAAAAAGCGGGGAAGCAGAAAGTAATAGCGTTACAACAATGGCACAGGAGGCAAAAAAAGCGGGGAAACAGAGAATAATACGTTACAGCACTGGCACAGGAGGCAACAAAGTGGGGCAATAGCGAGGGTGGCACAGAGGAGCAGCAGTGGGCGAGGAGGGGAGCGACCTACCCTGAACCTGGGTCGAGGGTCAGAGCCATTTGGTTGTGCAATACTGTCGGCTTTAATATCTCTTTCGATAGTCTGAGCGTTTCCAATAAACTCAAGGCTTTTGATTGAAACGTTTTTCTCGACCAACTACTCAGTTTGTTCGGATCTCTAAAAAAGCTTGGAATGGCCTAGGACAGACATAAAATACCATACATACTTCAACCATGGAATTTTAAAAGCATCTTCCGATTTGAGAATGTCTGTAAGAATGTGCCGATTAAGATTTGTCTCAACAGATGTCCATTTCCTGTGCCATAACAGAATAGGCTCCACATTTATTAAGTCTGTCAGGTGTGGGACCCCCAGTTCGGAGTGACAAACAAAGGAGGAAGTACTGCCCAGGACTACCAGTATAAATTAAAAAAAACTATTTTAAGTTACTTGCAGAGCTTTGGGTTCAAAATATCCCCAAACTCCTGCTCCGTACATGGCAGTTGGGATGCATTTGACCCTATATATTTGTGATAGCTCATACTCCTGCCTAGTTTTTTTGAGAAGTTTACAAGAGCTGCAGTATTTTTCATAAATGGCAATTATCTCGATTGGACCGCACGAGTTCATGTGGCTTTATGGTAAAAAAAGTACCCAAGTAGCTAAAGCTATTCTTAAAATATATTTTTTGTTTGTCAATGTACATATCTTTACAGTTCTCACTACCAATACCACATCGCATTACAAAACGTTTTGTCATGCTTACCCTCAGCCCAAGGTCGTGCATAAATGCCGCAAAGCTATTTAACATTCTTTATAGGCCTTCTTGGGTACAGGATATTAAAACGGCTTCATCCATGTACAGTAGTGCTGGTATAGGCTGCCCTTTTATTTGGGGGAGGTCTTGACATGTATTTGACAGTGCTTGACCTAAGCCATTTATGTAAAGATTGAAAAGAATAGGGGCCAAGACACAGCCTTGCCTTACTCCCTTGTTTATTTGAAACAGTGCTGTGCATTCTCCATTAATGCTGTATCGTACTCTAGCCTTTGCATCCCTATACAATTGTTTTAAGAAAATAATATTAGGGGAATCTACTCCCCGATTCTGAAGGATCCTCCAAAGTTTGTCGGGCTTTACTCAACCGGCTGCTGCAAGATCGACGAAGGCTAGGAACAGCCTGCCTTTTTAACAAGAGTATACTTTCCTATAATGACATTTAGCTTTAGGGTTTGTTCTACGGTCTCTAGTCCCTTTCGAAAGCCGAACTGTAGTTCTGACATAATCTTGTCCTCAGCCCAGTCCTGTAATCTATTAAGTATGATATGCCCAACCACTTTCGCCTGTGAGCCTAACAAGGATATCAAGCCGATAGCAGGCGGGGTCTTGACGATTTCCTTTTTTAAATATCGGTACTAAGATCGACTCAGTCCATGTCGCTATTAAGCAGGAGGAACAACTAGCTGTAATGACCTGGGTTAGCAGTGGACCCCATAGGGCTATGTTGTTTTTATATATGTCTACAGGAATCCCATCGGGGCTGGCTGCCTTCCCTCCCATGCTTAACATTATCGCACAATTTACTTCATCTAGGGTAACCTGGAGATCAATTGTTATTGGGGGTAATGCAGCATCTTCTTTATCTAATCGACTACATTCGATTTCGTTAGATGGGCCACTGTAAAAAATGTTAGCAAAATGCTCTACCCATTTCTCTTCCGTTATTGTGATTTCAATGGACTGGGCGTCCCCAGAGTTCAAGAAAGGAGTCTTTACAGCCCTCCAGAAGGCCGTCTCGACCCTCGACATTGCAACCTTGTGCAATGCCGTCCATGCCTCATCTCTCAGCTGTGATTTTTGTTATGTAAGAGCTTTTTTATAGACCCGTCGTGCCTGCCCTACGGCGTACCCATTTCTAGGAGATTTGTGTATCTCTAATTTTAACTTTTGATATACCAGGGTGCATTTTTTATCGAACCATCCTTTTGTATTCCTGTTGTGTTTACTTTCTCATATGAAGAGAGCCTCTTGGATCACGTCAGTAATGTATTGAAATGAAGTTACAATTATTTAATGTGTGGCATTCTCCTATAAGCAAGCTGCAACGGCAGACTTAGCCTTGCTTAGAACATCCCTTAAAATGTTTGAGGAATCCACCATCACCCATTACAGAGAGTAACCATTAATTCTGTCAATTAACAGATTTTGAGGGATATGATTGCCCTTAGACTCACCGTGTGTCAACCGATTTATATGTGAAATTGAAACGCTCAGTGGGAAGTGGTCGCTTACGGTAATGGAATGAGTATTAAAAGACTTAACTCTATCACCATATCTATTTGAGATCAAAATATAGTCAATTATTGCAACCTCTTCCATTAAGAGTACTTTTGAAATGGGAGGGTGACACGTAGACCTCATTTGCAAAACCAAGGTCATGGCCGAACATTAATTCATTTAGAGATTCGGCATATGTTGAATGAGGGAAGTGAGTACGTCTATTCCCCTCTTCCGTGGTTAGGCCACATACTTGCCTTCCATGATGTGGGCACAGAGACATTAACGTCACCCCCCCCCCAGATGGTGAACACATCTCCATTAAATTCATCTTGAATTGACTTCAGGCCACATTCAAATGTTTTCAATATCCTCCCAATCTGGTCTGGCAGAGCATTGTCATAAAAATGTACCAATACAACACAATTTTTATCTATTTACAATGTTATTACTTGATAATAACTCTCAGCAAATGTCAGTACTATTTTTCTTACTGTTAATAAGTTCGATGAATAGGTCAACAGGCCCCCTTTTGCCCTCCCGTGGTCCCCCACCCCACTGCTGCAGTGTGAAAAGTACGGTAGCCGTTGATGTGAACAGAGTCCTTTACCCAGGTCTATTGGAGGCATACAACTTGTAACTTTGATCCGAAATTACAGAATAATGGGTTTGTTAGCTTGGTACGGATTCCTGCCACATTCCAGTAAGCCATGTTGTTGCCTCAGATTCATCTCTATCTTTACACTTTCTCTTAGGATGGCCATCTATAGCAATGACAGGAAGAGTGCTGGGTGATGTCAGTGGCTGATTTAATTCTGCAGTGGCAGTTGCTTCCTTTATTCTAAAACTTGTAGTCTGTTCATTATCATCCACGTAGAGCAAAGTTGGTAACCAAACCCCTGTGGGTAAATTCCGGTACTTATTTTTGAGGTAATGTACTTTTGGCAGTGCTTAGGGCTGCTTGCTGTGTGGGGTAAATTTGAAATCCCTGCCTTCCTATTTTCCGTTTGATATTCAGGCCCTTTGTTCAGTCAATCAATGTCTTCCAGGTTGTATAAGCTATTAAAGCGATTGGCTACTGGGACATTGAACATGGGATAAATTTCAGCTTGATGGAGCCTACTCGAGCCAACATTAGTGGTTAGTAAAAATAACCCAATGGGACTATATAAATCTCCTCGGTTCTAATGGTTTAACTGCTTGCTCTTTCAAGAATTATTTGGACCAAACTGGGAGATCTAAATGTTAGTACCACACACTCTCCTCCCAATGTTTTACGGGTCTTGCCCACACAACCTATTCTTCTGGCTATTTTAAATTCACAAAAAAGGGCATCAGTTAGTTCTATCTAGACGCTTAGCCAGTCTGTAGACTTATTTCTCAGGGCGGTCCAAGTTTTCCCATCATAGTCTAAAAGGTGAGGGACATTTGTTAGTACCACCGTGTATGGAGTGGCTTTGGTGGGGAGTTCTAATGATTGTAAGTTATTTTGGCAGGGAGCCCTAGTATTACGAGAGCATTCAGGATTGGATTGATTGTTTAAAAAGGGGGTGTCTTATAGGGTCTTCGTCTGGGAGTTTTTATAAATCTCTTGATTACTATTGTTATCATAACAGTATTGGCCTTCCAACCCAGGTTGGCATTTCCAACCAGATGTTCCTGATTGGGTCCTCTTAGTACCCTGATTTCCCTGATTTTGGCCTCCGGTGGTCCCTACATGTATGATTTGCCTATTTGATGGGTCTAAAACATTTACCTTGGATGCACTATCAGACTTAGGTCTTAAACAACTCAAACTCTTCCTCGTATTGTTATGGCTCTTAGGGGTTTCATTTCTTAGGTGTTTCTCTATTGATGCCTCTATAGTTTTTAATTTCTCCATCATATTTGCCAAGGCCTCCTTTACAGGCTCTCTAAGCCCCCTACCTGTTAGGCTAGCTTCTTAAGGTCAACTTGTGGGCAATAAGACTCCACAATAGTTAGTGATGACTCACATGTGCCTTCATTTAATACATTCAATACTTTTTTACGCTTTATTACCTTTTTCCGTGGCTTATTGCTCACTAATTTTATATTTGTGTAGTCACCTTGTACTGCCCTATTAACGTTAGTTGGGTTTTTGGACCTCTCTTGGGTGGGGGCGTTGGATATCCGTATCTTCATCACTAACCCATAATCTATCTGAAACATTCTGCACACAACCATTTTTTACTGCTCAACTTTCAGTCCCTTCAGATCCTTCAGGTATTAGGGGCGTCACTATTAAATTGATGTCTAATCCCTCACTTTCTCCCCTTGTCTCTGCGTGTAAAGTTACCACATTCAGAATCTCCTCCACCATTGTTATCTGCTTTTTTATCATCCCCATTGCCCCCGTGAGATAGGTTAACAAAGTTGAACGACAGCCCAATGAAGCTGCGACCTTTGCAAGGGGCATCTTTTTAAGTTCTGCTTTTCTTTTTCCCATGCTTCAAGCTTGAAGGTGGAGAAAAACCAGGTCTCTGTGCTAAAGGTGATCCTCATATTTTGCGTGTTTCATATAGGGGGAGATCGCAGCATAAAGCCCAAAATCAAGAGCTTCGAAAATCCAGGAACAATAGTCTAGGTCAGGTCACATGCAAACCGTAGCAACTCCATGGCAAAAATGTTAAAAATGTCTAGAAGCAGTGCTCCTTCTAAGTACTCACCCACAGGAGCACTTGACAGCTGCTAATTCGTGTCACCCACAGCCAAAAGTGGCAGGACTTCATTCACAAAGTCTACAATCTTCCAAATGGGGGCCCACACCTTAACAAAGGTCAAGGCATTTCCCTATTTGGGATTTTTTCTGTGACTCTGAACAGTGATGAAAATTCCTGTTAAAAGGAAAGAAAATGAGTTTACTAGGGCCAATGCAGCAGTGTTTAGCTTTGCTTAAAGATTAGGTAGAAGACCATTAAAAGCATTAATACAGGTATATCAGGCTAAATGTGTTTCTAAAATCCCCTGTGACTGTAATATATGTGGGTATGTCAAACTCAAACAGCTACAGACCATTCAAAACACATTCTTAGGCACCTATTATGTGTTTTTTAAAATATTCCTTTATGTATTGTTCATAAGGAACTGGGTGTGAGTTATCTTACAGATATCTTGGCCCTTCGGCCCCTCCACTGTTGGGCCAATATATGGACAGGAGCTGAACCAAACTGAATAAGGAGATGTTGTAGGACTGTATCTCCCTTGACCATGCTCTTTGCATTACATGGCTTAAATGTAGGAAGGAGTGTTACCAGAGCTTTGGGAAGATAGAGTTATTTACTTTCTCTGGGTGTAGTTGAAGGCAGGTCATATTTAATTTTAATTTAATTTAATTGTGGGTTTATATAGCGCTAGAATCAACTCCCGGAGGAGTATCTCCGCGCTTCGACCGCTGGGGAACGCGTCCTGGCTCACCCTGAGAGATGGTCCCTAATGGGTATCTCTAAGGTGCGACCAAGCATCCCCGGCGGTCTGGGGGGCCGTTGTGAAGATGAGGCAAGCTGATGCCCAGAGTTGCCGAGTGTGGTCCCTGACTGGAGTAGGCACCGAGGCGAGAATTATCGAGCCCGCTGACCCTGGTCCACGACCCTGCCGCGTCGGGAATCGAACCCTGGTCCCGGGCCGTCCTCTGCTTACGGGTCTGCGCCTCTGCCGCCTCTAACCAGTGAGCCACACCACATAAATGGGTGAAATAACATTTCCTAGGTAGAAGGTTTCAGGAGAGGGAACAGGAGAGACTACTACAGTTTGAAGTTTAATTTTGCTGCAAATAGTCCAAACAATTGATCCCTATATTACATCTGTGACCAAATAGTGCTCATCATTTTCTGCTTACTACATTTAGCTACAAACTGCCCCATCTCTTGTTAGCGACACCAGGAGGATGGAATGAGACAAACTTATTGGGTCCTTGTCGCTGCCACTATTTGTCTCCACAAGATGCAATGCACTTTATATTGTTTTGTAGATTTTATGTCGAGCCAAGGAAAGTTTATATTGTTTGTAAATTCACTCACGTTCTATCTGCTTTAATGTTTTTACAATCATTACTTGATGAATTGATTGCATTCAATGTCTCTAGCTTTTTAAACGCTGCTTTGAGATTAAGGTGTGTCCAGGAAGATTGACTGTAACTGTGCTTTTACAATTGTATTTTTAATGATGTTTTTTATTTTGCCTTTGTCTTGGTGAATATTTGTCATATCTGATTATACCTTATTTAATTTTGACTGTTGGAACAAACTCAGGTTTGGTAATTGTTTTTTTCTGAAGAATTGTAAATAGTGTATTGAAGATTTATGCTTTTTAATTATTTTTATTATTTTTATTGGTACTTATGTATTTATTATTTTGCTTGTATGGTTTTCACTGAAGAAGAGTAAAGCTTTGAAACTTGACTAACCAAGCCATTATGAAATATGTGACAAAACATGAAGAAAATCATGCCTAAATACTGTACTTAATGCATCAGATGCTTAGGGCATATTTTAGCATGGCTGTCTGTTTAATGTAATTGTGAGTCGGACAGACACGCAATACTAAAATACTGCAATTTGATTGTCCCCAAGCCAATCAAAATTAGCGGCGGCTCCTCCACTAAGGAGGAGGAGCATCACTCCACTGAGTGTTAAAGGAAAACTAAAATGATAATCACATGACATTAATGATGTTACATTATTATCATTTTATTTTTATGAATGGAGCCCGAGCAAGGTTAGGGCAGGGCGGGTGTTGGGCTGTGTCACAGAGAGAGGGAGGAGTGTGCATGATGGTTTGGCCAGCCGTCTTGGGCCAGCCACACTGTCATGCACACATAGCATTTCTCCACCTGGCTGTTTTGCCGAACCGGGTGGAGAGAAAATGGACAAGCTCCCAATCCCTGTCTGAGCACTAAACTAGGCCACTCTGACCAATCTCAGCACTACTGTCATGCTGGTGACAGCAGCATCTTGATTGGCTAAGGGAAGTCTGGGAGCCTGTGTGCATCAGTGCTGCCAGGAAAAGAAGAGTATGAGGATAGGCTATTGCCTTTCGCAGGTAAGGGAACTTTAAAAAAAAATCACGCCCCCCTCTTCCCTGCCCTTCCACTACTTTTCTAAAGAGGCCACCACTGGTCAAAATGAAGCTGGAATCTATAGCAGTCTGAGTTAAAATGACCCTACATTGAGTGGCCCATCTTTTGTGATTTATCTGTCATTACATGCAGCCTATGAGAATTTCTGATGATGGATCTAATGACAGCTTGCTTCAGAAACAGGAATATCGCCTTCCAGCACCCTCAAAATGGGATGGCAAATCTTGAGCACTGTATTGACATGCACGTGCCTTTGATTAATTGTTCCATCACTGCTCTTTAATAATTCAGGTCCATATAGTTGAGAAGAGCAACAATAATCTGTGGTTCATAGGCTGACACAATAATTGGTAATGGCAATTGTACCCCATCATCAAGCCAAATTAATACAGCACTAAGTTATAATTCATGTATGACCAGAGAATGCTTGTAGAAATATATGAAAGGTCAGATAATACTCTGCTCTTCGGAATACCAACCCAGAAAGTGGTACCTAAGTGCGAATTCGTAATCGCGATTCGCAAAAATCTGCCAAATTCCACGAGCTTGCGAATTATTATTTTTTGCGAGTTTCTTGAGTTTTTTTACCAGTTCGGGAACGAGAACTTGTGCATGCGGTCGCAACGGTCGCAAACATGTTGCTTCCACTTAACCAGCCTGCTCGCAATGCCTTTTTCCTGTTTCGGGTCGCAATGACGTGTTCGCGTTTGCAATTTCCTGTTTTGGGTCGCAATGACGTGTTCGCGTTCGCAATTTCCTGTTTCGGGTCGAAATGACGTGTTCGCGTTCGCAGCGTTGCTCGGCCAGCTACCAAAATCTCGCAGCGCACGCGAACAGGGAAGAAAACTCATCAGGGAACGCAGAATCATGGTAAGTCAATGCCCCGCGCGCGAGATTGTATTTTTGAAGCGCGAACAAGAAAAAAAATTCCCCCAACTCGCGAATTGCGGATTTTTGGTCAAATTTGCGCGATTCACAGATCGCGAAGTTGCCTTAACCTTAAATATGCAAATTTCGCGGGCGGAATGAATTTTCCGCCCATACTTAGTGGTACCTAAGTGTCAGCAATTGATATCAACTGTAACTGAACTCCATCATCTCCTCCCCTTCATCTCAAAGCAGTCATTCAGCCTCTAGAAAAAACATTATCTGGATGAGTTGCTTTGTGGCCCCTGCTGTCAGCTTCCACAGGCCAAGCTTCTTTCATTTCTAAACAGACAACTTCTGGTGCAATATGCAATATGTTAACTAAAGCATTTTGGAATACTTCATTTTACATTATATATCTAATTTTGTAGCGTAAACATGTTGGGCCTCAAATTAATTAATACTACAGAATACATTTTCCCAGAACAACCTCAGCTACCATTTCCTGTTCCCCTTAGGTTCTCAGATGGATCTTGTTCTGTACTGAAAGGGACTAGAATATTTAGGGGATGAACCATTATCATATGAGGACCTGGATTAAGATAATATTTAGCATTTATTTATTACCAAATGGACTTGTTGAGGCAGAAACTGTGCAGGTCAAATGAATTTGGAAACAGATACATTGACTTCAACAAATGAATGAAACAGAAGCAGCAGAATAGTTATCTCAGTTGGTATCTTTATCGCATCTAAAAAAATGTGTATGCCAAATTACGTTTTGACTTATAGAGTTTTAATAAGCATTAATAAAGCTGTAAGAATCAAGTTTAAAGAGAAATTGTTCCTCCACCGAGGGAGATTGCATCATGAGAAATTAGTCTTTTAAAGCCTATAACCCTCATACAAACGCTATAGGTGTAAGTTCAGAAATCGCCAGGGTTGGAGTGGCCGTAGTGGGCACCGGGCATTTTCCCAGTAGGCAGGAAGGGTGGGGGGCGATTTTAGACCAGTGGAGGCCATTTTTGGTACAGGGTGCCGGCTTTGCAGCAGTGCTACAATATCGGCCCACTGTACCAAAAGCCGCACCGCTGTTTCCAACAGGCAACCCTCCCCTACCCCCGGCCCCTAACCCCACCGCGGCCGGTCAGACTTAAGTGCCAGGGCCAATTTGCGTTCCCAGTCCAGCCCTGGAAATCACCAAAGTGACCAGTTCCAGTTCATGAATAGGTTCATCTGCCACTGCCCGTACTGCAGCATCAAACACCACAGCTGTTGTCGGGAAACCTTCCAGCCGGAAAGATTTCACTTACGCAAGCATACCAGGTGGCAGCAAACAGAGTAATATGTCTCAGTTTGTGTTACTTTCTGGAAGTCCAAATCATCGGTCTCTGTACCACAAGGTGGGTCGAGAAGGTGGGCAAGATAGGAACCGCCCCTGTCCGCACTCCATCGATTTCTTGTTGACAATCCCCGACATCACCAATTTGATTATACCATTCTGTTCCATTAGTCATTTTCAATAGGGTGAGATGATGTAGTATGTAAAGTATACAAATCCAGAAGATTAAGTAATCCATTACTTTGCATTTTCAATAAGACAACTTCTTTTTATTTATCCAATTGGTTATGACATCTAGGAAAAAGACAGGTCCATGTTCTCATCCTTTGTCAGTCCATTCCTAAGCTTTACTCTAGGAAGTAACATATTTGTTGCAAGTCCGGTCAATTAAGCTACAAACCTGAAATGAATTTTTGAGTTTTAGAGCACAAGTAGAAACGTTATGAAAAGTTATCACAGGTTTCAGACTATTCAGTTCATTAGTTCATGCTAGGAAGGGAAATACGTTTTGAGGCCTATATGAAATGCAGCTTGTGCATACTGAGTTTGTGCTAAAATATAAAGTTCACACTATTGAATACAATGAATTAGTTCTTCATTTATGTCAATTAATAATTGCATCTACATTATGTAAGTATGAAATACTTATTAAAAAAATTATAATACTTTATGGCCAATTCGCACATTTGTTTTACAGTACTCTTTTCATGTTACAAGCTTATTACACCATTTAGTCATTGTAAGCATTGCTATATTTTAACTTTACAAAGCACAAATTATGATAGCATTTGTTTTTCTCATCAATATCAGTGCTCATGTTACACATTCTAACGTTAGTGTCTATTTTCTTGATACATAAAACGACTTTATTCATACATATATAAGGAATTTTATTTTATCGCGTGTCTGTTATTGTTAATTTATGCATATATTGAAAACATATACCAATATCTTATTAAACTCATTAGTTTCATCTGTGATTAGGTGTCATTACAAATCTATGTTGAACATTTTGCATGCTTTTACGATGCATTATCTAAATCAAACTTTATTTCGTGCATGTGTCCTAATGCATGGTAACTCAACACACATTTGCCATATCCTGAAATTATTGTTATAAATCATTTTTTCAGGGAGAATTCATAGAGACGAGATGAGCAATAACATCCAGGCTCCATAATTCTCTAACTATCTATTTTACAAACTGTAGTTGTAGTTAGGTCAGATTTTCCAAATGCAGAGCTTTGTATGTTTCACTAATGATTTTGGCGCACTTCGATGAATCTGCATTAAACTTTCCAAGAAAAAGTACATACACCTCTTCCGTCTTGTCCATGTTGACCTTGAGACAGTTGACTTTCATTGACTTAGCCACTTCGTTCATGCAGGCAGTAATATTGGTCCTTGTGTTTAGGGTCTTTTCCGGGACGGAGACTATGAGTTGTGTGTTGTCTGCATAGGAAAGGATATTGATGTCATTTGTGCAGATTACATTGGCCATAGAGATCATGTGTGAGTTGAAAAGGGTGGGTTTGAGCGATGAACCTTGATGGACTACATAGATGAGGTTGTGGGCTTCCAAGGAGTAAGGTGCCAGGCTGACAGCTTGTGTTCTATGAGTTAAGAAGAACAGATAAAATGGAGAGCTGGTCCTTTGATGGACACCTTGTACAGGTGCCTGATGAGGATGGGGTGTAAGACTGTGTCATATGCTACTGAGAAGTCCAGGAGAATGATGGCTACATGTCTATACTGTAAAGGATTATGAGGATGTCATCTGTGGTGGCTGTGACTGTTGTTTCTGTACTGTGGTTGGGCCTAAACCCAGACTGCGAGGCAGTGAGGAGCTGCTGGTTGTTGACGTGGTTGGTGAGGTGTTGGTTAATTAGTTTCTCTTATACCTTTTTGGGGGGTGGTAGCAGGGAGATGGTACTGTAGTTGGAAAGTGTAGGTGGGTCAGTCGATGGCTTCTTGAGCATGGGCATGATGGTAGCATGTTTCCAGGTGCCAGGAATGAGAATGAGTATTAGTGCTTCACTGATTGGTAGGAGTCCTTTGGTGAAGGCCTGGCGGGGGCAAAGGTCAGATGCAGCCCCCAAGTGGATGGTCTTCATGATAGAAGCGATTTCAAAAGTGGTAATGTCAGGCCATGAGGTCAGAGATCGTTCATTGGCTGTGATGGAAAGTTGAGTTGCAATGGTAATGGATTTAGTTAAGAGATGAAATTGCTCTGTATAGAGATGGTTTTGTTACAGAGGAATTCCCGAAGGTTATTGCACAGGTCTTGTGAAGGGGTGATGTTGCTGGAGGCTGAAGGAGGCGTGAAGATATTTTTGATGATTGCTGCCGTTAGGGCTGGCATTAATGCAATCTAAGGTGTGCGCATGATTTTCCATATCTGCTGGTGGTAGTGTCTTAGGGCTAATTTGAAGATGTCTTTATTCGTGGTGTCTTGACTTCTTCTCCATCCGTGCTCAAGTTGCTTGCAGTGGTGTTTCATCAGGCTGTATTCTTCTGTATAACAGGTGGCCTGTGGTCTGGCTCTTGCCTTTGGGCTGGACTTGAGGGGAGCCAAGATGATGGCTTTCAGCAAGTCGCTAGTGTGCTCAGGCTGATATTTTTCTGGGGGGATCCCACTACTCTTCTGAGATGCTTTTCTGTGGTGGAAGCTCTGTGATGGTGGGGGTGGGTATACTGAAACTGTCTAGGGGTGGCCTGACTAGATCATAGTTGCTGGCTTTTCACAAAAAAGAACACATGTGAAAGGTGACAACAGATTGTAGTAACAATAAAATCATCTGTTGATGCTGTTATACTATATTTAGGTATTCTAGTGAGTTCTCAGGTGATTTTAACCTGTAACAAATTTTTAACCTCTGCTGGGATTGGATGACCCATGTTTGAGAGAGAACTGTTTTCTCCCATAATTGTCTCGTAGAGGTTGTGGATGTGCCCTAGAAGTTAAAATGACAGCACATTTTCTACAAGATCACACTATAATCATCAGTCATGTGCAGATAAAGCTTGATATTTAGTAAAACATGTACTTGTAAGAGCAGCAAACGTCGATTAGTCAAATGTTCAGTGTTCTACTGCTGTTTCCCACAGTGGTCTGCTAGAGTGCTAACATTCTATATGTATGAGAAAAAAGTGGCACACCTGAATGTCATCTTGGCAGATTCAAAACTGTAAAACGTAAAGTATTTCCTTTAGAAATTAATCAAAAAAGGGGTTTGTTTTGTCATAGGAATCATGGTTAGTGGTATAGAAAGCTAAAATAAGGACACATTTTCTATGAATTCCCAGATATCTTTCTCATTCATGTCAGTAAAGCATTCTGATTTGCAGATTGAAACGTGTACTTTCAACACCAGCAGAAGTCTGTCAGTTAATTCCCTAGAGAGCAACATGAGCAACTGCAGCTTCGCCACAGAGTTCTAATGAGCAACTAGAGTGCTAACATTCTGTCTTTTGAGAAAAGTGTAGCAGACTTGAACACTATATGGATGGAATTAAAGCTATATAGCTGAAATAATGGTTAGTGTTCTAGAAAGCTAAAATTAGGAAAAATGTTCTGTAAATTCTCATAAATCTTCGTCATCCATGTCAGTTGAACATTCTCAAGTGCAGAGTGAAACATGTATTTCCAATACTGGCAGACGTCTGTAAGTTAGCTCCCTAGTGATTAACTGCAGCTTCTCCACAGAGTTCTAATGAACTAGAGTGCTAACATTCAGAATTTATGGTAAAATTGTGGCACAATCGAACACCATATGTTTTTTTCATATATATATATATATATATATTACCTACTGGCGGTCGCCAGTAGGTAGTTATAGTTAGGATCGTTTTCCATAGAAAATCCACAACATTCTATTGGGAATAACTTTGGCGCCGAATGAAGGATCTGCCTGTAACTTTCCTTAACTTTGCCTCGCTGCGCTCCGCTCCTTCCCTGAAAGTTTCGGGGGGATCCGTCAAGCGGGGGCCGAGATAAAAAGGGGGTCCCAAAACATGTTTTCCCCATGTTAATTTCCATAGGGCGGTTGGACTCACTTTTAGCCCGAACAGCTGAATGGATTTCCACCAAACTTGGCAAAATTGTAGGGACTGGTACCCCAATGTGCCTTTGCTATGTCTCAAGATATATGCTCCAGTGGTTTTTACGAAAATTAACTTTGAAAAAATATATATTGGGCTTCATTGGGCTATATATATGTTAGAGCCCAAATGTAGCCCAATGTAGCCCAATGTAGCCCAATGTAGCCCAATGTAGCCCAAAGATGGCCACCAGAGACAAAAAAAACAAATGTAGCCCAAATATCAGCCAGATGTAGCCCAACTATAGCCCAATGACAGAATGTCCCAGAGTGTTCTAAAGAACAACTAGAGCGCTAACAGTCTTACTTATGACAAAAGTATGGCACACCTGAAGTCATCGTGATTGGAATAAAGTGTTAACACTTAAAACATTTAATTTGCAAATGAACAAAATGAGGGGGTTTATTTTGCCATAGAAATTATGATTAGTGCTGAAGAAAGAAAAATTAGGGCACATTTTGAGTGACTTCTCAAATCCTCTTATATTTCATTAAAAAAATTCTGATATGCAGTCTCCCAAGATGGCCACCAGAGACAAAAGAGCCCAAATGTAGCCCAAATATCAGCCAGATGTAGCCCAACTATAGCCCAATGACAGAATGTTCCAGAGTGTTCTAAAGAACAACTAGAACGCTAACAGTCTTAATTATGACAAAAGTATGGCACACCTGAAGTCATCTTGATTGGAATAAAGTGGTAACACTTAATACATTTAATTTGAAAAGGAACAAAATGAGGGGTTTCATTTTGCCATAGAAATTTTATATATATATATATAGATATATATATATATAAATATATATCTATATATATATATATTACCTACTGGCGGTCGCCAGTAGGTATATATAGTTAGGATTTTTTCTCTATGGGATTTTTGAAAATTCTATGTCTAATAACTTTGGCGTTTGTGGACGGAATTGGCTGAAATTTTCAGGAAAATGGCACATTCTGTTTCTGAGCAGCCCCTGAAAATTTTGGGGGGGTTCGTCAAGGGGGGGCCGAGATAAAAGGGGGGTCCCAAAACGCGTTTTTCCCATGTTAATTTCCATAGGGCGGTTGGCCTCACTTTTAGCCCGAACGGCTGAATGGATTTGCACGAAACTTGGCAAAATTGTAGGGACTGGTAGCCCGATGTGCCTTTTGTAGGTCTCAATATATGTGCTCCAGTGGATTTTGAGAAATTAACGTTTAAAAAAAGATATATATCTGTAACAGCGGACCGGGCAGCGTCCCAGGACGCGTACTTTTCGCGCAACGGAGCTTTGTGAAGCGAAGCTGATTGGTTCTCCGGCGTCTGTCAACATTCCAAACAGTCCGTAGCGGCCGCCATCTTGTCTCTCGGTAGGATCGAGAGACAAGAGGAGGCCAAAGCGAAGGGGCAAATGACCATAAGGGGGAATAGTAGATCCTCGCTGACCCCCTACGTTTGATGTGGAGGTTTTAAAAGGGCCCCGCGGGGCAAAAAAAATTAAAATAATAATAATCGAACGGCTGAATGGATTTGCACGAAACTTGGCAAAATTGTAGGGACTGGTAGCCCGATGTGCCTTTGCTAGGTCTCAATATATGTGCTCCAGTGGATTTTGAGAAATTAACGTTCAAAAAAAGATATATATCTGTAACAGCGCTCCGCTTCGCGTACTTTTCGCGTTACGGAGGTTTGCGAAGCTGATTGGTTTTTCGGCGTCTGTAAACATTCCAAACAGTCCGTAGCGGCCGCCATCTTGTCTCTCGGTAGGATCGAGAGACAAGAGGAGGCCAAAGCGAAGGGGCAAATGACCATAAGGGGGCATAGTAGATCGTCCCTGACCCCCTAGGTTTGATGTGGAGGCTTTGAAAGGGTCTCGCAGGGCAAAAAAAAATATACAGTTTTTTTAGTTTTTTTGCGTGGAGTGCGCCCGGTTCGCGAACCGGGAAGCGTTCTGGGGAGCGTACTTTCTTGAAAATTAGTGAAAAAAGTTAGAGTAAAATAATAATTGTGAGTGATCAGATGTAGGGTAGCTCTGAGAAGAGCTTTTGGGTTTATGGTACATTTAGGTACTTATAAGTAGGTACCAATGCACAGTCTTAAATTCAGAGTGAAAACTCTGTTGCCCTCATCTGAGAAGTGAACTCCATCTCCTCTGTAGATATCTTGCATGTAGTAACGCAAGTTATTGTTGTACAGGGAGCCCATTCCATGGTCTCTCATGTAAGCTGAAACAGATTTGTTTACATGCTTCCTCGATTTCTCAATTTGTGGACAAAATTGGTTCGACCACCTCCATTTCTGTCTTTGGCATATATTTGAATATACCAAGGCAGTCTGAGGAAAAAGTGCCATCAATTGCTCAAAGGTGTCCTTTAAAAGCATTTCCAGACCTACCCCAGTCAAAGTGCCCAAATCATTACCTCCACAGTGCACAATTAACAGGTCAGGTTTTGGCAAATGCATAAAGGTTTTCACCAATGGTATCAATTGGTGACATTTTAATCCTCTGTGGCCAAACCACTTAATTTCCACATCTTGTAAATTGAGGTTAGGTAAATTCCTGTTTTCAGCGTACCTCTGAGCCCAATATATGTAACTATGTCCAACAATCCAGACAGAAAACATGGTGAGAGAAGGTTCTGCTGCAGTCAGATGAAGTGTGGCAATGAAATGGCAGTTGAAAAAATGAGAGTGTAAAATGAAAAAAACTGAGGAGTTTCTGTGTTAATGAAGCAGTAAGAGTGATTGGTGGATTTTGATTGCTGAAAACAGAAAGTTAGTGTGCATGGATGAGTTCGTTGAAAGATGTATTTTGAGTGGCGAAGAAAAAATCATTAAATGAAAGAATGCTCTGGATATGCAGGTGCACTGAGAGTTCAGAGTTCAATTGCAACATTGTTGTGTGAGAGGTCTTGCAAGAGGTGGTTGCTATGCAGAAAAAGCAGAGAGGGGGCAGAGGGGGGAAGGGTTTTGCTTTGAAAAAAAGTGAGGGAAGAGTTTTGATTGGGTGACATGAGAGATATGTGTGAGGAATTACAGCATGTCTGTGCTTTTGATAGCTGCAGACTCTGGACTGCATACCTTTTGCTCTGCTGAAGACAAATTGGTGTGTTTCTGAGACTGTTTTGAAACTCAAAGTATTTGCTAAGGTGAGAAAAGATTTCTTTAATTTAGATAGAAAATAGTGTGCTTTAAGGAGAAAATTATGAAGAAAGTTGTGTTTTTCAAATGTTGCTTTGTCTCAAGTGTTTCACAAATAGATTTTGTTTCTTTGAGAAATTGTAATTGGAGAAAATGTGAAGTATTAGTACTGACAGGGCTTTTATGTGCATAGGAGCTGTGGAGTGTTTTCAAATTATGACTTGTAAATCGTTTTTGAGAAAAAGCAATGGTTTTAATATTGATGAGAAGGACATAATGGTGTCTGCTTCTTTATAAGGTAATTGAGAGTCTCTGATGTTATTTTTCCCATTTCAATGTAAGAAGTTTGTCTGTGGAGCAAATTGCTTGTAAATATGCTCCCACCTGTGCATGGCAAATTTAGATTTTGAATGTTTCCGTTACATAGGCATGTTAAAGGTGAATGAAACATGCTGCAAAGGCAATCAAAAAATGCTTTTATGTGTCTTAAGGACATTTTAAGTCATTTCCCCATGTGCAGTGTTTTCAAATTATGAGTTGAAAATCGTTTTTGAGGTAAAGGAATGTTTTCAAAATTTATGTGCGCCATATGACCCCAAATTTCTTTTTCAGGGGTGCAGCAGGGTGTTCTTGAGACACCCCTGCACCGTCGGAAAAATTCGTAATTTGCGATGAGGTAATTGCTAATCGCAAATTGCACCTTCATTCCTATGGGCCTCCTGCTGCATGGAAATGAATGGATAATTTGTAATTAGCAAATAGGTCATCGCAAACTAGGAATGGTAAAGAATCGCTATTTATTCCTTAAAGTTTGCTATTTAGGAAATGCAAAAAACTTTGATGATACATATGGCGGTTTATCTCTAACAAGATAAGAAGCATAGGGATAGATTTATGATGACTGGCGCATCACCAGGGATGTGTTAGTCATTCTGTGCCGCTGTTCCGTCACCTATGGTGTGCTGCATTTACAATGCGGCGCATCATGGGGCAAAAACAGCACAGATGCGTGACGTATTTGTGCCGTAAAGTTGGCGCATTGCTGGAGTTGTATCGCAAGTGTGATGAAGCTCCAGTAAGGTTGAGGGGTGCCCCTGTCGCAGGGTTTCTGTTCTGACACAGAACTGTGGACAGAGGATTGGAACCTCGGCGAATTAGGGTGTCCCAAAACTCACCTTAGTAATCAAAACCCCTTAGCAAGCTAGGTACAGTGTCACATTGGATATAACAAACTCTCAATGTTTAGACAATCCAGAATATGAACTTATAGTACCTCAGGATACGTGGAACTCATGAACAGTCGGTCGTTATATATTTCTTAGAAACGAGAACATGGAGTTAAGAAGAACACATGTGTATTTGAAATGTTTATTTACTAATGCCGTCTTCTCAGGCGTAGTATCTTAGATTATACAAGTACACATATTATCAGTAGCAAAATTACCAGCATAGTCAATAGTACATAAAAAGCGAATGGTGACAGTATGTTAACATGCTGTAAATGAATAAGAGTTAGCAACACTTATAAGCAGCCGCGGGCCGTGGAGGGAGTTACGGTGGGGCAGGGAGGCGGGGAGGGGGAGGGGCAGGGTGGAGAGGGCTCCACCCTGCCCCTCCCCCTCCCCGCATCCCTGCCCCACCGTAACTCCCTCCACGGCCCGCGGCTGCTTATATCTCACCCTCCCTAATACACATAATATATTATTTGCTAAGAAGGTCTCTTTGTGTTGGCTTAGGGCATGCCGATACTTTAGTGTCTTAGATTTGAAGGAATCACATCAGCATAGAAAAGATAATCCATATGCCGTGCTTAATATCGCCAACGGCATTGTGCCATAATATTCTAGCATGCGATTGCGGAACAGTGTCAGCAGCTGCAGGGCGGGAGCTTGCACAGGAGGGACATCCATATTTAAAAATGTAAAAAAGCACAAGAGCGTCCGCTGGTAATGCAAGTAAAAATGGGAATCCACGAAGCAGAGTGGAAAAAATAGAATGTAAGAAAGCAGGGATGACTCCAAAGATTTTCTCAAATGAAGTCACGAGACCACTGGTAACAACTTTAAAAAAGTGCGCCAGGCCCTTTGTGGAGGACGCGTTAGAGATAGTCCGAACCATCCTGCTGAAATGGAAAGGCGAATCTGTATTTAAAAGGGTCTGCACCTCTGTACGGGTGTTCGCTGTGTGAAGCACGAAAGTTTCACGGGCCGAACTCAAGGCCACCTCTCTCTGAGACAAAATAGCTCTTATTCTTGCCATGCCGTTGAAATGTGCTCCCAAGGTTGGTATTTGTGGCCAGATTGAAAACTCCCTATGTTCATGTGTGGGAGGAAATAGAACATTTCTGCAGCAAATAACCCGTTCATTTACTGTTACGATAAAATGAATACTTTTAATTAACCCAGAACAATCTTCATTATTGAGCATCAAATAACTACCATTTTCCAAGAACTTGAACGTGGGGATGATAGCAGGAACTGGTGTGCCTTGCAACACGCAAGCCATATTTGGTCGGTGTTTGTTGCATGAACCGTGTAACTGTATGTGCCTACACATTAGTGAATGATCTGGCGTCTCAGTGCATTCCTCTCCATTCAGATAAAGTTCTTGATCATCTTTGAAAATCTGTATGTGTATGGAAGCGACCAGACTTCATGAAGAAAACCACTACCTAAAGGTTAATAACGACCTATTGGTATATATTTCATACAATTTGAAAACTTATATAAAGCAAAAGGCAGCGTTATTAAACCGTGGATAAGGCACGTTGCCAAAGCAGTCAACCTTTTGGATTTATACTGGAAATGTTAAAGGAAGAATTACGGAGTAGGGCCTGTAAATCTTTAATAGACAACGAGTAAAATTACTCCAACCATCATATTTCTCTAACTCCGGGATAGTAGGGGTGTTTAATTTTTTAGAAGTAGCCAATCCAAAGCATTTGGTCTGGGAAATTGTTTCATTCACAAACAACATATGTTTTGGGATGAGACATGCACGGTGGAAAGCCGCAGTGCCTTGTACCTGCCAGGTTCGTG
Source organism: Lissotriton helveticus (assembly GCF_964261635.1). Classification (NCBI taxonomy): domain Eukaryota; kingdom Metazoa; phylum Chordata; class Amphibia; order Caudata; family Salamandridae; genus Lissotriton; species Lissotriton helveticus. Next base: position 887,940,102 of record NC_136067.1, on the reverse strand, counting down.
AACCCCAAACTGATGTAGATCCTGGATATTTTTACTCTGTATTACGTTAGCATGGTCTCATTACTGGTTTAAACGCCATTTTTCCTTTTTTGTAACTTCTGCACACGACACTTAGTTGTTGCTTTAGCTTTCAGCCTACCTGCGTCAAGATCTATGCCTGCTTCAAGCAGGCGCAGGGTTTTGATGTAGCTTTGTCCTATCTGATTGTAAATGCGGCACACCGTGGGTGGCAGAGCAGCGGTGCACGTTAACTGGTGCATCCCTGGGGATGTGCTAGTTAATATAAATCTGCCCCTTTACATTTAATTATGTGCAGGGGACACAGAGTAGGTGAGGTTTATCCAAGGTTAAGAAGAGATGAGTCCTGTTCAGTGAAAAATTGGAGATAGGCTTCAGTATATTATATACTTAAGTAGTGTGTTAAGTTTTTGATGACTGTTATTAATTTACTGTTGGGTAATAGTGGTTAATAAAATTTTTTATTATATTTTACCACAGATTCAACTGCAGATTATTTCAAGATTTTAGGATGCCTAGCAAAGAAAGAGTAAGAAAGGCTGCAAAACGTCAAAGACAGCAGGACCATGGAATAATGCAGCAGTCCTCTAACAAAAAGATTTGTCAAGTCACCAAGAAAGCACCGGGTAAGAGTCGAAAAACAGTCATAAGAAATATGTGTAGTAAAAAAAATATTACTACAGAAAATGTTTCAGTCCAGAAAAGGAGAAAGAATTCAAATGGTAAGGAAAGGCCAATGAGAAATGTTACTGCTAGAGTAAGAGATAAATCTATGCATGAAAGTAGAAGGAAACAACAGATTAGGGATATTCGTAAACGAATGTTCCGCAACAGGATAATTGGGAATTTGTTAAAAAATATTAAGAAAGGTCAGCAGAAAGTGGTTTTTTATAAGAGAAAAAAAATAGTTGAGAAAGTTATTGATCAGGCATTTGAAATTAAACGTAAGTTATTTATTTTGACAATCAATAGAATTAGGAAGCTAAACAAGGTAATTTATGATTTCAAAAGAAATAGTAGATGGAAGAGAATAGTTAATCGTAGTAATATTTGTGAAGTTTTTTCTGGAGAATGGATGCATAGTTCAAGCTCTGAGGCATTTTTTAATGAGGAGAGTTATTTCCAGGATAATGATTTGGTGCATGCAGTTGACACCAGTGGTCGAGCTTATGAAGTGAAAGATGGTTGTCCAGTTGAAAAAGAAAAACTTGTGAGAACAGAGATAGAAGAGGTGTTAGGTAATGAGGTTTTAGGGAGACGTCCTAAGGGTCCTGTGTACACCTGGAAGTGTAGTAGTATTTGCAGTGTACGACAGGATTCCATCAATTTGCTTTGTGATTTTATACGGTCATTTAGTAAGAAAAGTTTGAAGCAGAAAATGAAGTTGTTGCAAGAATTAGATCCTTGCAGAGTGAGAGAAGTGATAGGTTTGCATGGTCATTCACTGGCTTGTCTTTCCAGGAGAGTATGCCAGAGTGTTTTTCATCATTTCAGGATGCTAGCAGTGCATCATAATAAAGTGAGGAAATTAGTTAGAATGTTGTATTATGCTAAGAGTCCAGCAATTATGCTTAAACAATTATGCGCTGCTCTTTTGCATGGTTCTGAAATAGATGTGAAGAATATATGTGAAGAAATTGAGTTTTGTTACTTTGGAAGTAAAGAGGAGAATGTTGAAATTGACCAAGAAGAAGAGAGTAATGTGGAAGATAGTGTACAGGTTTCCAGTACAGATAATTTCCAGAGGGAAATTGCGACGTTTGAGGTGAAATCAAGTGAGAGGCCAAATTTCACTTGTGTGTGTTGTCGACGCACTTATTATAAGAATCAGACTAAGTTAGTGGATTTATATGGAAAAAGTGAAAGGGAAAATAATAGTGAATGGAAGGATTTTACAACATACTTGATGGTAGAAAATTGTTTTGATTTGGGATTGGATCAACGTGTGTGTACTTATTGTTGTAACAAATTAAATCAAAACCAGATGCCTGCTAGAGCAGTTCATAATAATCTGGAATTGGTTGAGATTCCTTCTGAATTGAAGGATTTAAATACTTATGAATCTATTTTGATTCAAAGTATCCATCCCTTTCAGGCTATTGTAAGAATGGAGCCAAAGACAGGGAAATTGCCTCCATCAGATTTACAGAGAGGATTAAAGGGAAGAGTTGTTTATTTGCCTCTAGATTTGAAGAAAAACATTAACACAATTGGAGTAGAAAAAGTGGAAGAGGAACCTCTTGTTATCTTAGTTAATGGGGTTCCGACAAAGAATAAGAAAATATGGCAAGATTTAGTAGATGTTAGGAAAGTCAAAAGGGCAACATTGTATTTGAAAAAATATAATAAATACTATAAAAATGTATATGTTGCAGAAGAGGAAGTAAGTGAGGAAGAGGATAGCGATTTGTGTGCTGGTCAAATTGAGAAAGTAGAACCCTGTACTAGTGAAGAAATATATGAACATTATAGTGTTCATCCTTTGCATTCCAAGGAAGTCATGGGGAATGCTATTGAGTTGTTTCAAATGAAACAAGCGAAAGGGAGTCCCATTAGTGTTTGGGAGGAAAGTTTGGAAGCTCGGTGTTTCCCACAGCTTTTTCCAACAGGTCAGGGAGGAAGATATGATGAGCAACCTCATCAAATTCCTGCTTCTGAATACCGGACTTTGCGATTGTATGCAGGAGATCCTAGGTTTCGACAATGCATTCCTTATTTGTTTCATCTCCTGTTTGAAAGCGATCTGTCTGGACTGTCATATGCAGTGAACCACATCTTGAAAAGTGGTATACACATGCAAAACATCTCGGCAAGTGACTTTATGGATAAAGTCAATGTCCAAGACAGTATTTTGGATTCTCACCTGATTAATCTCATGGCGTGTCAGCGTGGTACTAATGAGTACTGGTACCGTCGTCATGGTGATTTAAAATGTATGCTGAGGAACTTAGGAACTCCCACATGGTTCCTCACTTTGAGCTGTGCTGAGTATGGCTGGGAAGACTTACTTGAATTTCTACGAGAGGCAAATGCTAACGTAGAAAACATCGAATTCAAGACACCCGGAGAACTGTGCTCTTTGGATCCAGTCAATGTATGTAGGTACTTCAATCATAGATTTGAAGGTATGATGTCTTTCATCATGAATAAGAAGAATCCACCTCTTGGAGAGGTGTTGGATTTCTTCTGGAGGAAGGAGTACCAAGCAAGAGGTGCTCCTCATATACATATGTTGCTGTGGATCAAGGATGCACCTAAATTTGGAATGGATGCAGACGACTCAGTGATGAGTTTCATAGAACAGTATTCTACGTGTGCTGTTCCAAACGCAAAGGAGAAAAAAAGCCTAAGAGAAAAAGTTCTACGTTTCCAAAGCCATCGATGTGGAAAGTACTGTCGTCGTAAATTCCGGAACAAAGACAAGTTCTACACCAAATGTCGTTTCGGCTTTCCACGATCGGTGATTTCTAAAGGAAGAGTGAACAGTTTGATGTCTTCGCTGCGACATAATGTGATGAAGAAATCACCTAAAAACACATACAATTTGAAGAGGAACGAAGAGTCTAAGTACATCAACGACTACAACCCGGTGATTTTGTCCATGTGGAATGCTAACATGGATATACAGTTTGTGGCTGATAACTGTATGGCTGTGGCTCGGTATGTGACATCTTACATCACCAAAAAAGAGAAGACAGAATTGAAGGATATGTGGGAGGACATTTCCCATGAAAAGAGCCTCAGCAAGAAGTTGTACAGTTTCAGTCTGAAGATGTTGTTGCATCGAGAAATCGGAGCTTACGAATGTTCTGACCGGTTGTCTTCAGCAAGTCTCTATGCCAAGTCCAGGAGTATCGTTTGGGCGAGTGTTGGTCTTGCTGCAACGCGTAATCGAGTTCTGAAACCTGTGCGGGAAATTGAGTATTTGGCGGAAAAGGAGCCAAACAGTACCGACATTTTGAAGAGCAACATGTTGGATATATATTATCCAAATCGAAGCAGTCACCTTGAGAATGTTTGTCTGTATGAGGTTCTGCAAAATTACATATTCAAGAGGAACATCAAAGAAGATACTGAGAAAGGAGTGTATGCTGTAATAGGAAGTGAGGGATGTCTGGTCAAGCAAAGAAAATGCCACTTGATAAACCATCGAAAATTGAGTGGCGAATCTCCTGAAAAAAAGGAGTTTTTCTATTTAGCACTTTTGCAACTTTTTAAGCCTTGGCGTGCAGAAGAGGAACTGCTTGGAGATTTCCTTTGTTACGAAGACTCATTCAATGCTGCCAAGGAGACCATAGAATGTCCTGCTTTTCCCAAATATGTAGAAATGTTGAATGTGGAAATTGAGCAGGAAGCAACGATTGCAGCCGAGATTGCCAGAGACAGGTCTCAGGACAGTCAGAGTTCTGCTTCATTGAGTAAGGATCCACTAGGAGGACCTCTTATCGAAAATGAAGCTGCCACTGCTATGAATGAAGTGGAAAGAGCCATGGCACATGCTCAGGAGGATGCGGTTAACTTAGAAGAGTTGGAAAGACAACTCAACGTTGAGCAGAGGAAAATATATGACGAACTTACCATGCAAATTGATCATGGATTACGTCATGACAAGAAAGAGTGCTCATGTACGTCGTTGAAGCCTGTCCGACTGTACGTGAGTGGAGAAGCGGGAACTGGAAAAAGTTTCCTTATTAAAGCAATTTCGTGTTATTTGCAGGAAAGGACAGAGTCATCGCTGTCTTGTGTTGTCACCGCTCCAACTGGACTGGCAGCACATAACATTAAAGGGATTACTTTACATCGTTTACTGATGCTGCCAGTGGAGCATGACAACAAATTAGAATATCACAAGCTATCTGGAGATGCTTGTTTTGAAGTTTCAAGAGTCTTGAGGAAAATGAAACTTCTTATCATTGACGAAGTAAGCATGGTTTCCAATGTCATGCTTGCCTTTGTGCATTTGAGAATGCAAGAAGTTCTCAAAACAGAGTATGATATGTTATTTGGTGGCAAACACATCATTGTTTTCGGAGATCTTCTGCAGCTGACACCACTGAAAGGGCAACCTGTGTTCAAAATGCTCACGCATGAAGATACCAGGAAGTGCTTAGGGAGTATTGGCAACGTCAATATATGGTTAAACTTCAATTATGCTGAACTGCATGAAAATATGCGTCAGGCAAAGGAGGAAGTTTACAAGATTATTCTACAAGATGTTAGAATTGGAAAAGTGACCGAGCATGGGAAAGAAGCTTTACATGCACGATTACTGACAAATTTATATCCAGACGAAGATGTTGTGCCTGAGAATATTTTTCAGAAAGTTACTGAGAAAAAATCTGGAATATGTTTGATGCCAACTCTTGCAGAATGTGCCAAATTCAACAACAAAATGTTGGATTTAGAAAAGCAAGAGATTGTGAATTTGGAAGCTATTGACAGAGTAGAGCATATGGGATCAACAATTATTTTGTCTGAGAATCTGAAAACAAAATTGGATTCATTAGAGAAGAGTATATCTAAAACTGCGGGTTTTGAAAATACTCTGAATGTGTGCTTGAACTGCCGTATAATTTTAAGAAGGAATTTACATGTTGAAAGAGGTCTGGTAAATGGATCAATGGGTAATGTTGTTGATTTTGTGAAATACAGAAATAGAGATGGAATTGAATTTTTAAAAATTAAATTTGATGGCATTGAGGAAGTACAGCTAATTGCTCGTTGTTCTGCTAGATTTTTGCTTGTAAAAGACTTATATGTTCGTCGTAAGCAGTTTCCTGTTTGCTTGGCATATGCGGTGACAATCCATAAATCGCAAGGTTTAAGTGTAGACTGTGCATTGGTGAATATTGGCAGTTCTGTCTTCAAGGAGGGTATGGCATATGTGGCATTGTCACGAGTTAGGACTTTATCGGGATTGTACTTGATTGAGTGTGATGTCACAAACATTTGTGCGGATCTAGATTGTGTTAAGGAATACAATAGGTTGAGAAGAGAGTATGCGCCACATTTGCCTCAGTATCCTTTGTTTGAGAAACGTGTGGTAGGCCGGAAACGAAGAAATGTGACCAATACTGGGGAGGTTGTAGCAAAAAGACGAAAAGTCGATGAACCTGAAATTATAAGCAGAAACAAAAAGGATTCTGTTGAAGATGTTGTTGGTTTTCAATTTGAAAACAGTTCTGGTGTCAACTGCTATGCTAATGTAGTGGTTAATGTTTTGTTTTCTCTACAAAATGTAAAAGAAGAGATTGTGGTCAATTCTGATCAAAGATTTTGCAGTTTGTTAAATTCTGTGTTAGAGAAATGTAGCACTGATAGAACAAACATAGAAAGTGTGTCTGAAATTCGAAATCTGTTAGACAGATGTTCAGGCCAAACACAATTCTCTCAAAATAGTCAGCAAGATTGTCAGGAGTTTTTAATGTATATGCTTGATGTATTGCATGCTGAAGGTGTAGATGTAGATCACCTGTTTGGGCTTTCTTATCAATGGCAGCATGACTGCGAGAACTGTAGGGTATCAAGTAGTACTAGTGTAGACTCAGAAAGATTTATATATTTAACTTTGCCAGACAGTAAATCAGTCTCTTTTAATAAGCTAGTAAAAGCAGCTGATCACAATATGGAGTGTAGGCAATGTAAATCTGAAATGATGTCCACATTATTTATACGAACATATGGCCAGTATGTCATTTTAATGTTCCAACGATGTAGGCCTGATGGAACAAAATTGACAACTTTAATTAAAAATTTTGTGGCTTCACAGTTGTCAATATCAGGAAGGACATTTGTAACTGTAGCAATTATATATCATGATGGTCCTTCAATAACATCAGGACATTATACAGCTTATTTAAAGTGTAGAAATGGCTGGTCATTCTGCAATGATTCTTTTTTAATTTTCAAAAAAAAATTGCCATATGACCTTAAAAACTCTTACCTGGTGTTTTTAAAACCAAAATTTTAGGGAAAGAATCTCGGGATGTGCTCTGAGGAATTTCAAGAAGTTTTCATGGCTCCTACACTATTTGGCATTGAGGATAAGTGTAGTACAGAGACATAACTTTTTACCATAACACTGGACGTTATTGAGAAATACGTGCACTTTGAATGAGTTCAGAAAAACTATTTCTTTTTATAAGCTAATTGAAGCAGCCAATCAAAACATGGAGTAGAGGGAATGTAAGTCTGCAATGCTGTCTACTGTTTTACATTGCTTTGTGATTAAAAGTGATGTAGAGAATTAAATAATTGTACTAGTCATAAAGGTAGTGTAAGTCTGCTTCATAGTAAGCAGTATCAGTGTGATAGGAAATGTAGAACATGATTGAGCAAGAAGGGGAAGATATTACTAGTCCAGGATTGTGTAAATGATCTTCAACATTTTAATTCTGAAAGTTGCGGAAATGCGAAAAGACGGGATTGGCTAACAAGAAATCCAAGAGTTATACATGGCTCTGACAAGATTTGGCCTTGGGGAAACTTGTGGTAGAGAGCAAGAAGTCATTTATTGTATGTAACATGTTTTTGAAAACGATGGAGGTTTTCTTTCGGAAAGTGGCGGGTTGAAAGTAATAACAGCATAACAGAGTGTAAGCTGTTCATAGGACATCCTTGGCCGTCATGGAAAGTAAGTTAACTTTAAGGAGTTCTGAATTCTGATTTGTAATGTTGTATGGGTTTTTTAAACACAATCATTTTGATTGTGTTTTTTTTTCCCCGCTGTTATATGATGAATACCTTCAAGTCACTGTTTTAGTGAAATTTGATACATTCTGAGAACAGCAAAAATAAACCATTTAACATGTATAATTAATTCTGTTCTGTTTGCATTTATGATGTACATGTAGAACTGTGTAGGAGGCATGGAGAAGGTGAGGCTTCTGTAAGTGTCAAAGTTGTTGCATACAGTGCTCATATTCTACGTAGTCTTTTATATTTCATTACTTTCACTGTTTCTGACTGATCTAAAATTTTTTTTTTAAAAAGAACAGTAAGTATAAGGGAAGGAAACAGACAGTTATGTTAAAAGAAACACAGCTATAGGGAATAAACTAGGGATACTGTTATCCGCAATCCTCTGCTGATGATGTCACTGAGCATGTCATGAATGATGTAATTTGTGACATCATCAGCAGTGGATTACGGGTAATAGTATCTCTAGTTTACTCCCCTATAGCTGTCTTTCTTTTAACATAACTGTCTGTTTCCTTCCCTTATACTTACTGTTCTTTTTTTTTAAAAAAAAATTTTGGTTCGCTTCCGGTTCGCGTACCGGGGAGCGAACTGGGAAGCGAACTAAGAGAAATAGAGGTTGGCACAGTTGCAAATATTGTACTAATTTTTAAATAACGGGGAGGTAGTTCTGAAAAGAACTTTTTTTTAAATTGTTTTTGTTGTTTTATATTTTTTTTATTATTTTTCTGAACTTTTTTTACTTTTTTTGAATTTTTCTGAACAGTTTTATATTTTTTTTGTTTTTTTTTCGGAGGGGGCAACGAAAACGATTCATTGTAAAGGGCTCAACAGGAGCAAGAAAACAAAAAAAAAGAATTTATTGTTTGGGGAGTTTCGGACAAACATGAGCATGATTGTCAATAGCTCTGTTGATCAGAGTGATGCTACTTTCTCCGTAGCAAATGAATCCACTGCAATGTACGCAGACTTGTTTTACTTCACAAAATCTCGTTTGTATATTTGGCACCATCTCCCTGCCCTCTGGTCCCGTTACTTCCGGTACAACAGATCTTCTGGCCATAATAGGGAGATTATCTAGGTCGTCCTGTTCCTCTTCTTCCTCTTCTTGCTGAATTATAACTTTAGCAGGTGGTCCACTCTTCCTTGGATGTGGTGGAGGTGGTGGGGAAGCACCAGCTGAAGCTAGTAAAGAAGCCATTGCTCACTGGTAACAAAGGGTCTTTCTCTCACAATGATGAAAGTCAGAGTGAGGAAAGAAGGAGGGATTTTCACCATTTGGGAAAAAAAATAGTTCTCAACCAATGAAAAGTGTTCATTTTAGATCATATGACCTAGTCTTACATCCTTAGGAAACCGAAAGTGAAATGAACCAATGAAAAGTGTTATTACCAAGTCACATGACCTGCTGTGTTTACGTTACGCGCTTTGCAGGGCCTCCCGGTTTGCTTCCAGAAACCTGTGCTTTGCGACTCGGTAAGCGTACGAGTTCGCTAACGTAGCACGTCATATGACGTATCACGCGACAACGCGAAACGTCATGCGGACGGGAGGCGTCACGATGTTGTTTTCTAACGCGGCAGTTGCGGTAAAGAAACGTTTACCGGCTTGCGGTCTATTTCGCGGCATCAAGGTCAGCTAACGGGAAGCTTCCCGATTCGCGAAGCGGGAACGAAGAAAAAAAAATATTTAAAAAAAAAGTTATTAATAAACATATAAAATATATTTTTGGATTTAAAGAAGAATACATTTTACAGCTACAGATATTAGCTGTTAAAAAACCAATGAAATTCACTGAAAAAACCATAGGTTATAGACCATATATAGTTAGGAATTAGCATTTACAAAACCTTGAAAATTCACTGAAAAAACCATAGGTTATAGACCATATATAGTTAGGAATTAGCATTTACAAAACCTTATTTTACTCACACAAAACCATTGAAATTCCATATATAGTTAGTTGCACTAACTATATATCGCGCACCCGCAATCCACTGCTGATCATGTCACATATTACATCATTCATGACATGGTCAGTGACATCACTGATGACATCACTGATGACATCACTGATGACATCACTGATGACATCACTGATGACATCTCATTTGACATCTCAAATGACATCACTGATAACATCATCCAGTGACTGTGTGTTTCTGTAAAGTTTAAATATGTTTGATATATTGAAGAATGAGTGGATGTATAAGTGTCTGGATGAAGGATTTAGTAGGTGCGTGACTGACTGTATGAGTGAGTGAATAAATGTGTCGTACTAAATGCATGGGTTAGTGACTAAACTGTCTGAATGTGTGCATCAGTATGTCTGTTGTGATGTAAACTGCTGCATGTGTTGATCATTAGCTATACGAGAGGCTATATGTGTTATTGATTGGTTGCCCAAGTATTTGTATGGGAGATTGAGTTTGTGTGGGGGTGGCTGGGAGGTGTGTGACTCTGTGCATAGATGTGTGAGCAGTTGATTCACTAGGTGTATGAGTTCAAGAGTGCATGTGGAAACACCTGTATGGCGGTTGACTGTGTGCATGAGTGTATTGGTGAGTGAATGGATATCTCAGTGCTACATGTCAAAGTAAGTACATATGTAAAACAAAGTACATGTGAGAGTTGGCATATATAAATAACTGTGCATGAGAGCTAGTGAATGTGTGAGTGGCTGTATGGATCATTGTGAACTTGTATCAGGGATTGTATAAGAGAGTAAATATGTGTTAGTATATGTTTGAATAAGTAAGGTGTGTATAACTGTATAGTTGAGGAAATGGAGGTGAGATTGTTTCTTTGCATGACTGACTAGGTGTGTGAGTAACTCCATGGATGAGTGACAGTGTGTGTATCTAAGGTTATATTAGAGTCTGAAGAGGTTTATCGTATTAGCACAAGAATGATGTAAAATGAGATGTCATCAGTGATGTCATCAGTGATGTCATCAGTGATGTCATCAGTGATGTCATCAGTGATGTCACTGACCATGTCATGAATGATGTAATATGTGACATGATCAGCAGTGGATTGCGGGTGCGCGATATATAGTTAGTGCAACTAACTATATATGGAATTTCAAAGGTTTTGTGTGAGTAAAATAAGGTTTTGTAAATGCTAATTCCTAACTATATATGGTCTATAACCTATGGTTTTTTCAGTGAATTTTCAAGGTTTTGTAAATGCTAATTCCTAACTATATATGGTCTATAACCTATGGTTTTTTCAGTGAATATATATATATATATATAGATAGATTATATATATATATATATATTCACTGAAAAAACCATAGGTTTCACACCAGTTATAGTTAGGAATTAGCATTTAAAAAACCTATTAAATTCACTGAAAAAACCATAGGTTTCACACCAGTTATAGTTAGGTGGAAATTTTACTCGCATAAAACCATTGAAATTCCCACGTTATAGTTAGTTGGACTCAGTATAACTTGCGCGTGCAATGCACTGCTGATGACGTCACATATTACATCACTCATGACATGGTCAGTGACATCACTCATGACATCACTCATGACATCACTGATGACATCTCAAATGACATCACTGATGACATCATCCAGTGAATGTGTATCTTTCTGAAAAATAAATATTTTATATATGTATATCTAAAGGTTGATGGAAGAATAAATGGGTAAATAAATGTCTAAATGGATGTTTTTTTTGAGTAAAAAATTGATTGGTTAACTGACTTATTAAATGTATCTTAGTGAATACATATATTAGCGAGTAATGTTTAAATATTTAAATATCTGTATCTGTGTCTCACTTTGTGTATAAGTGGCTGCATGGGTTGGTGAGTAGCTACATGAGTGTGTATATGGGTTATTAGTTGTTTTTTTGTGTATCAGTATCAGTGTCTGTATGGTTCGGTGGGGGATATTACTTAGAGCACAGATGCATGAATGAGTGACTCACTATTTGTATGTATTTTGAAGACAGCATGTGTGCAAGACTGTATGGGTGGATGATTGTGTGTATGGGTGGGTTAGTGAGTATGTGTTTTTATAATTGATTGTTTAAGAGAGTAAATATGTTTCCGTTTCTGTAGAAGTATGTGTAGTGGTGTGTATATAGCAGTATAATCAAGTAAATGTGTTTTTGATAGTTTATTTGCATGTGTGAATTTGTGTGTGAGTAACTATATGGATGAGTATTAGTGTGTAACAGGATGTATAGGTGTATGAGTACATATGATGAGTAAGTACATGCATGAGTGACTATATAGAACTGTTGGTGAATGAGTGGATGTGTATGTAGATGTTGGAATTACCTAATAAGTTGTAATTGGTATTGGTTTCTCCTTTTTTAAGAAAATGTTAGTTTCTATTTTTGAATGTGTGTGTCAAAGGTTATTTTATGCTGATAGGAGGTCTGCCACTTTGTCACAAGGATGTTGTCATCAGTGATGTCGTTTGAGATGTCATCAGTGATGTCATGAGTGATGTCACTGACCATGTCATGAGTGATGTAATATGTGACGTCATCAGCAGTGCATTGCACGCGCAAGTTATAGTGAGTCCAACTGACTATAACGTGGGGATTTCAATGGTTTTATGCGAGTAAAATTTCCACCTAACTATAACTGGTGTGAAACCTATGTTCTTTTCAGTGAATATATATATATATATATATATATATATATATATATATATATATATATATACATATACTAGCAGCCCGTCCCGACGTTGTCCGGGAGCAAAAGGCTGCTTCTGGGCCCCCGCCCGCCCCGACGTTAAGGTTGCTTCAGGGCCCCGCCCGCCCCGATGTTAAGGCTGCTTCAGGGCCCCGCCCGCCCCGACCCGACCCGCGCCGACGTTAAGACTGCTTCAGGGCCCCTGAGCAGTGGGAGTCTTTCTTACCTGCTCCTGAGTTCCCCGCTCTGCCGCTCCTCGCCGGTCGTCACCGCTCCTCCCCGCTTGTCCGCCACTCCTCTCCGCTCCTCCCCGCGCCCACATCCCCCGCTCTTTCTCTTGCTCCTGTACGCCGCTCCTCCCCGCGCTCGTGATGTCATCTCGCACGTCGCTGCCGGCGCTTCTTCCTAGGGACTACTTTTTTTAATATAAATTTGTTTAAAGAACGTTTTTTTTTTTTAATATAGCCTATGTCCATCTGCTTGCCCTAACGTTTTCAAAGATGTTTTGGGTGTTTGTATTGGTGGTGTAGTTTTCGAGTTTACCTGGCTCAAAGGACACACTTCTCTCTTTATAATAGTAGTATAGATATATATATATATATATATATATATATATATATATATATATATGTATATATATATATATATATATATGTATATATATATCTATGTTGCCTGTCCAATATTTATCTTCTGTAAACATGCTTAAAGAAAAGGCATATTTAACCGACTTCCATTTAAAGCCACTAATATATAAAAAAAATGAATAAAGTACATAAGATACAGTGGAGAAATAGAATTTACACATTATTTCTTTCTATTGATTGTGATTGTATTTCTAATCCTACAGATTCCATTTTCTAATTGCTCTCTGCCATGCAGGCCTGGCCAATACAAACAACATTCATCCCCCAGCTGTTGCTATATATGCACACCTTGCCCGGAAGGATACTACTCTAATGCCTCTGGTAAGTATGGTGATAGAGCAATACATTTGGGCATCATTATCATTTTGGTGGCCAACCTTTCCCCTAGATAATTGTGGTGAATGCAGTTGCTATTATATATTAACTTATATATTTTATACAGGACATTTATGTATTAATTAATATATGTTTCCCCTGATACAAACATGTTGCAATCTGCTTTGTTAACCCAGTACAAAAAATCCAGACTTGTCGTGTGAGAACTTGCCTCAAGTGAGGTCTGGGTCCCTCAAACAGTCAAACACTGCACAGTTCAGGATAGTCATGGGACTTTGGGCATTTTCTGTGAAGGTCCCAGACAGGTACTAGTATAGAATGAACACTCTATAATTTTGTGAACATTATTTTCATTTTTAAGTTTTATGGATGAAGCATAGGAAGGTGGAGACCTGAACCAGAAGACACACAAACATCAGATCCAGTAGGAGAGACCATTGTCTTTAAAAAGGGATTTGAAGAGATTAGTCATTATATTAAATGCTCCTCATGAATTTAGTTTTTTACTTAGCTAGGGCCAGATGTACAGAGCAATTTTGTGGTTACAGAGCAAGCCCGCAATTTGCTAAATCATATAGTTTGTGACTTCTAAATGTCGTGTACAAACATACTAAACACATTTTAGTATTCAGTAACTAGTTACCAAACCACAAAATGGGTTTAAAAATGTATTACAAATCACAATTTGGAAGGAGCTTGTTTAGGGCATTTCTACAATATTCTGATTTATCATTGTATGTATTTATGGTTCGTAAGGACAATTTCAGTTACAAATCATTCGTAGGTTACCTATTCATCAAAGCATGTGGTAACCCATTTGGAAAGAGAAAGGGGTCCCTATGGGACGACTTTCATTTTGTTAATAAAAACATTTTGTTTGGGAGTGGGCTGTGGTCCAGGGCAAAAAGTATTTAGTTTTTTCTTTCAATGCAGACTTGTTTCCTTTAAGGAAAATGGATTGATTTTACATACTAATGTTCTTTATTTAAAAGAAATCACAGATGTGGTGGTCTGCGGACCCCAATAGGCCAACCTCTGTGTGATGGTATCCAACCAGTGTGTGTCTGTGACCTATCTAATTGTCATCAGTGATAGATGTAATCTTGAAAAGAAAAATGTCCTTTCTTGAATCCCCTCACTCATCGAAGTTTCCTCCCTGTGACATGCATCATCATAGGGGCCATCTCAAACAGCTGGGGATTGAGGCGTGCTACTTGCGAAAATACGTAGGAGCACTTTTAGTGAGGAACTATGTGTGGTGCAGTCATGTGTGTGGACTGGAATGGAGTGATTTAAAAATATCTGACTAGTGGGCGGAATTACTTTATTCTTGCTCCTAGTTGATATATTAAAAGAGAGGTGGGTCTCTAGGTCTGCCTGGTTAGCAATGAGTCAGGAGACTGGTCTCGAGGGAAGCCAAGTAGGTAACAGGCAAGGAGAGAATCTTTTACAAATATTTCGCAGATCTCTCTAGCCCCTCGATCCGACCATGAGGCTCAGTTTAGCCTTGTTGAAACATATCTACTAACATTATTATATGTCGTATGTATATGGTTTGTATTTAAATGCTCATTATTTGGCATTTTTTTCACTGCATTTTGGAGTGGTACACACAGGGATGGTCCCTGTGGTGTCCTGAGGGAGAGCTAGGGGGTAAGCTCGAAACATGTTGGCACTCTGCTAGGACTCCTGACTCATTGCTAACCAGGCAGACCTAGATGACAATCTACCTTACCAAGCTAGGTTTCTTATCTGAGACCTCGGATTTTTTGTTTCTGACACTAGAATAGGAGGGTGGACCTAGCGTATCCTCCCCCACTCTTTTGTTTTTTGTTCTTCTTTTTTAATATTTGCCCCTGCTGTTCCCTATTCCTTTCACCTATTGTTATTGTCTTTTGTTATTTATCTTTTTTTTTGCTATGGGGCAAGCACAGGACCGCATTTTTCCCGACATCCCATTTTTAGGTCGATCCTAGTGCAGCGTGCAAGCGCTGCTCTAGGAGATGGCCTTTAGAAATCGGTTTGCACTTTTGTTACACTCGTGCTTGTGCTGGCATCCACCTTGCGGGAGCGAGCAGCGGCACACAGTGGCCATCTGTTTTCAATTAGCATGGCCACGCGTGCTTGTTGACATTCCTCTACTCTGGCTCTCACCCTCGTGGAACAGTGATTCTGCAGTAATTTGGAAAGAGTGTGAAACTAAGAGCCCCTTTGCAAGCTTTTACAGCAAGCTTCCTGTTGATAAAACGGAATTACCATTTCTGGTCTTAGACTTCCTTCAGCAAAGAGAAAGAAACAAAGGAAGTATTCTCCTCTCAGAAAGGCAGGAAGTTCACCACATGCACTATACCAAGCACACCAAAAGCTGCAGGCAGTCACAGCAGTTTACGTTTGACTTTGAACAACATTTTTCAGTTTTGAAAAAATGCTGACACGTTCCTTTAACAATGGTCGAATATGTAGTCTCACATTAATATTATAAACTTACAGGGTTTTACACATTGTTCGAGAAAGACAGAAAAACCACTCGCCCAGCATCTTACAATGCCACCAACAGGAAAGACAAGAGCCATCGGGTCTGATTGAGTCAGAATCTTAAACTCCAGGTGACATCTCCATTCTGCTCGGCAAAATCAAAAATTTCCAACTTAAGGGCCACTGTACAGAATGTGATATGGGTGTTCAATATGCGATTCATAAATCTGTCACAATTTTACAATTGTTTGATGTATCTGTTGCCATGGTTACGGTTTTGCAGTGCAACACTGGGTGATGCATAGAGTGGCAGACAAAACACCTGTCAGGAAGGCGCGCACCTACTCCTGTGTTTATGAGTGTGAACCACTCCGCTCTCAAGTTTTTGAATGAAACACTGGATTAATTGATACTGTACACACAGCTAATAGTCCCAGAGCACTATGGCTTGCCGCTCTCGAAATACTTTTTTATCTCCAGGTTAAGAGTATTGTTCTTTGGATGAAAACAAATCACTTTGCCTTCTTTCTACAGCCGAGCAGCATTTGGCAACTAAATACAAACCTTCGGTATTTTGTTGCAAAACAACGGTTCATTGCTTACAGAGAGAATGCTTCAGGCACTCCCAGCCACACCAGAATGCAATCACGCCTATCAAACCCAACGCAAGCAACAATAACAAACTGAACAAGCATTTGCGTAGCCAATAGGTCTCATCTTTGGGACCTTATAAGTGTTTAGTTACCCAGCACAATATTCATGGTGCAACAACATCAACTGTTGCATGGCTAAACACTTATAAGGTCCCAAAGGCGAGACCTATTGGCTATGCCAATGTTTGTTTTTATTCCTTTTAACCCCGCTCCTAATGTCTCCTTTGGGTTTGTCATTTTTTCTTTTGCCCTGTTTTCCTAAAGATGTTACTTTCTAGTATCCCTTTTTGGATCTCATGTAACAATGCAGTTGTCTGCAAGACAATGGGTTGATATTGTTGAAAATCCTGTCTGTGCATTCTATTGGCTATTGTGTAAATCGTTCTGCTTTCCACAGAGCGCTTCCATTTGCTTGCATGAATCACTATTTTGCATCTCAAAAGTACACTGAGTTATTAAGCTAATATCCATATTTTAGGCTTTATTACGATGCTGGTCAGCCAGGAAAGTTCTCCCACAATATCACAATCCAGCTGCTGCTACCTTGGAAGCCTCATCTACGGAGGTGCACAAACCCTTGAATATGTCACTGCATGTGCATGCAAATTCCCAGGAAACATATGATATGTACACACATGTATGACATATGTGGGGATAAGCCTTGTGCCAAAAGTAACCAGAACAAGTGTTCCGGATGCTAAGTGCGCGTTTCTGCCCTAAGGCTGCTCTATAGTCTGGTAAATATGTTCAATGCCTTATGTTAATCAAGGGAAACGAGATAATCTAATAGAAAAACATCCATAAAAATCAGCACTTTGCTAAACATTATATTTTTAAACAATAAATGAAAAGAGAACGAAGATTTCTTCCAGGAATCAGTTTTACTTTGTTTCTCAAAATCGATCATAAATGTTATGTATTCACATTCATGGCATCCAAAGACAAATTTGAGGTTTCAAATTTTCTTCCTAAAAAGTGCCCAATGCATTTCGGGTCAAAGAGACCCTTCCTCAGGGTTCACTATAATCAAAGAAAACACGCAATGTTCATTAAACATGTGCTGAACTTGGCTTATTGTAGGTCTAGTAGAAGCTATGACTCATCAAGTGAAAAAAGTGAAACATGAATGAAGCATAATCTGATGTAGTTTTAGGCAAACAAATGTAGAGCTGGTAATCAATTAGAACCAATTGGGAAAGGTGATCAATTAAAGTACTACACCTCCCATCATGCACCTGACGAACACCCAATGAAACAAGAGCCTGCGGTTCATCATAGCCATAACCTGCGTGACAGATGGACCCGTACTATCCATGCAATGAGTGAGAGTTTAATTGTGGGGTTTCTAGTACCTCAGAAAAGACAGCCTCCGGTTTTCTGCACAAAGCAGTTTTGTCAAAAAAAGTCAAGCTCTAAATATGAAGGAAAGAGTGAGCGCAAGTCAGCTACTAACCGTACCATGAATTTAGAGAACTAGCAGTGCTTAATATGTGCCGGTGCTTGCCGGTGCTTAACACTGGCACTTATTGAACAGGGCCGGGTCTAAGGTGGTGAGGCACTCTCCACACAAAGTCAATGTGAGCCTGAGGTCGTCGGAGTAAATTAAAAGTGCGTGGCTCGGTGCCTTACTTTTTAAACATCTCGAGCCTCGCACGCACTGTACTGAATTCAGCTGAAGACGGCCTGCCATACATAATTAATTTGACCTTTTGTGCTCTCACTGGGGATGCAGCACCACGGTAAGTGGCAACATTGTTCATTTGTTGCCCAGGCCTGAGACAGAAAATTTAGTAATTAACTGGGCGGTGCGAGCGGGCGGAAGTTATGTTTGTAAGTTTCGTTTTTGAAGCCCCCACTCCTCGCACCGCCGCCTGTGCCTCTCATTATGAGGCCCTGCTGTGACTGTCCGGACGAGGCTGCGTAGAGGCTCCTCGTGGTGGCTCTGAGACTCCCACTCTGGAGACCGCGGGGCTCCTGCCCCTGGACCTGCTGCAGATGCTACTATCATGCTGCAGTGCAAAGGCAAGTAAACAGACGGTTTTGAGGACAGTGACACACACGTAAAGCGCTGGTGAAATACGAAGGGCCAGCCAGCATCCACGCTGCCAAACAGTCAGCCACCCTTCAAAGGGGTTTTCTCCCAGCAGGATGCCAGCCACATCCATGTGGAATAGCTGGCACAGGAACAAAGCTTGTCCCCGGAAGACTCTGATCCATCGAGGTCAGGTGAGTTTAAATAATCTTAGATTTAATTATATTATTGTATATAGTTTGAACGCATGAGCCACCTCCTGCTGGTTTTATCAACAACCTTGTGGCGTGTTCTATTTTCTTTTGATTGCTGAAGTGCTTCCATGTCCGTCCATTAAGCAATTCAGCAATCACAAGACAGTAGAATAGGCCAGTAAGAGCTGGGAACTGCTTGGCTCATGCGTGATCGGTGCAGCAGGCACAGCCTCTTGCTGACCTCACTATGTTGGCAGCATAGCACTGGATGCTGACGCTGCTAGGAGTGCATTCAGTCGGGGCTTCTGGGGTGCACTTAAACAGGACACTGCTTCGCTTTTCTTCCAGAGTTGAGTGAAGAGGCTTCCATGTGCAGACTATTTCGGTGCCCTCCAGAACACCAGGCAGCTGCAGATTGAAAGCAAGACTGAGTAATTATGATCATTTATTTGCAGGCAACTGAGAGCATGCGCGCTGGAACCTCTCACATCCTGTTGGGACAGTCAGGCCTCACAGTGCCCTTCCATTTCTGGTACTATGCAGCAGTTGTAACCCTATGAGCGCTGGCACATTCTGAGTGTGTATGAATATAAGTATTGGGGAGTGTGGAACCTAAACCTGGTTGGGAAGTTGGTGACCGTGACGGTAAGGTATATTAAATATGCTGTCTCAGCACTTGATTTGAACTGGCTGATGCAGGTGGGGCCCACCAGCACCTATTTTTTGGGACTGTTACCTATTTCTCTTAATCAGACTTTCACCCAAAGCAGAGAGATAAAAACATAAAAAGAGGAAAGAAAGAGGAAGAGAAATATGAAAAAACAGTGACACAGGAAGAAAGCAGTAACAAAAAAAGAACATGCATGAGTTAAGGGAATGGGGTGACCGGTGCTGGATGAAATAGGCATCATGTGTAATCAAGAATACATAACATTGTTATGCGGCATCCCTAACATTCATACTGCCACCAACAGGATTTGAGCAAAACTTTGTGCACCAGCACTTACTCTTTTACAAATTAAGCACTGCAGCAAACTGCATCACATATCACTTTTGCGTGCCCAGGAGTGGGGGGGGGGGTCGGTGGGCGAGGCTGTGACTAGGAGTTGCTGTGTCTGTGAGAGGTGTTCCGCCCTGGGGAGCTGACCAGACCGACAGCATCAGCGCCGTCAGGCATGTGGTCCGGATGAGTTTATTTTGTTGCTCTGCAGGAGGTGTGTGTCATGCCATCAGCTGCAGGAAGCAGAGCATGTCTGCACTATCAAGCAGGAGCGTGAAACCACCACAGGCCTGCACTGTGCATGTTCCTCGTCAAAGCTCTGCGCTACATTCGCTAAAACACATTATCATCTCGCACCCACATGCAAAATTCTCCCAGGTACGTGCATCTCTCACAGACCAGTGAACAGCAGCTTCATGCATTGAACACATGCAAAGCTCTGAACCACGTGCTCTAAGGCTGCCTCCCCCAACACATATGCTTTGGAAGGTGGTTTGCACTATTTTGAATCCGGAGGCCTAGCCACAATGTTTTCCTGTATGTCTTTCAAAATGATGACTGAAAGACGTAGTGAAAAGGGAGTGCCTCACACAAGAAGGGAGGAAAGGGAGCTCAGGTCCTGAAAGCACAATAGTACTAAGTGCAATGTCTCTTTTTTAAAGCTATATTATAGACTGTTAATAACACTAATAGTCAAACTAAACAGCGTATGTTTGTTTAATTATTTGAATTTGGATTTGCACTGCTCTCATTCCTTTTTCTAATGTTCTTGTTCAATCACTTTCCACTTCCTTCCGCCTCCGTCTCTAGCGCGTGGACGCACAATTTTTTTGTTAATCGAATACTTTCTGTATTTAATTATTTTTTTGGTTCTTCCATCTCTGTCATTTTCTAAGCAATTCAGATGTGCATGTTGATTTGTTGAACCCTGCTCGTGCTTGCAATCATTGACCGTATGTCGCCCACAAAGCTGAGAACACCAATACTCCACTTGACTTCATTCAGTTAACTGCAACATACTTGGCTTTCCACATCATATAGGACAAAAGACCAGCTGACTAGAATGGTCTTAAATTGAGGTCTAAACCCCTGGGGAACCATAGTGCTTATTGAGCAGCGAGCTGTTCAACGGAGATCTTCATGAAGTGCTGACATTCTGTGAAACAAGGGAGATAGACCTTCCAAGTGGGGATGGTATGCAATCCTGACCTAAAAAAGTAAAAATACATCTCCTTTTCAACATTGGCTCTCTTACATTCCTTTTGGGATAGGGACAGTAGAACACCCAATACTTGCTACTGTCATGCTGCTTCACTTCAGCCACCATCTTGCATGGAAGCTCCCATATTGCAGCTGTCCAAGGTCGACTAAATTAACCTTTGCCACCATGTGCTAGTTTTCTAGTACTTGAGAGTCAGCAGTACCAGTTGAGGATGTGGGTGAAGCCACTAGAGTAAGTGGGTGGAGCCATTGCTAGAAGAGGGTGGGGCCACGGGAAGTGGGTGTGGCCTCTTAAAAAATTTTGAGCACTTGCACTTCATATTTTACAAATTAAGCACTGAGAACTAGTTCCATTCTTGACTTACTGCAGACTCCAAAGGGGTGTTAATAATAACTCACACTGAGTTTTCGAGCGGAAAATATAGCGCGTGGATTCCTGCAAGGACAAAGTGCCAGAGTTAAAGGTGAACTGGCTGTTCGACCTCCCAGACGCAAGCACTGCATCTTAAGTGCGGATGGATTAAATTGCTTACCCGTTAAGGAAAAGCGCAAATTCTAAAAAAAATCCACTGTGGAAAAACCTGCAACCAGGCAGTGAAAGCAATCAGACGTGCTGAATTGGGCGAGTGCTTGATTTAAAAAATGCTGGTGCTCGAAATCATGCAACTAAAAAGAGTGAAAACAGAATACTGTAAGCAGTATGCCTCAATACTGAAAAGGGGCATGAAGAAATAGGGCATGAAGAAATACATGAACAGCATAAGCAATGGCCTATTTGACAACAATCGCAGGTCTTCACAATAATAAAACTGTGTTACATAATTGATTTTGATGATTATACAATGAATCACAACTAGTAAAACGCTTGTAACAGAGCAACACTGTGTAATTCAGAATATGACACAATCAGAAAAAACTTAAAGCTCGAATTTTCACGACCAAATAAGTTGTGGGATTCCTCTTAGACAGTAATGTGTAGAAAAATGAACATGAAGCGGATAATGATAATACATATAGGGCCAGATGTAGGTAGGATTGATTTACCGATGCTTAATTACCGAATTTTACCGATTCGGTAATTATGAATCGGTAAATCTGAGGGGTGGGTATGTAGGTATTCCAGATGTGCTGGAATACCGAATCGGAAAAATTACGTATTTACCGATTCGGTAAATACCGATCGGTAATGCCCATTAATTCCTATGGGCTTTGAAGCCCATAGGAATGAATGGGCATTACCGATTCGGTATTTACCGAATCGGTAAATACCGAATTTCACAAGGGTGCAGGGGGTGTCACTTTGACACCCTCTGGCCTCCCCTAAACAGGCTCGGGTGCCATGTGGCAGGCATACATGCCCCAAGGGCAGGTCTGCCTGTCATATGGCAGAGGTGTGCATGCACACATGTGCATGCACACCGGAATCCGTATTTTACCATCAAATTGGATTTGATGGTAAAATACCGATTTTGTAAGGCTTATGGGACGCAGAAGAGTCCTACCTACATCTCAAATTTACCGAATCGGTAAAAATACCGATTCGGTATTTTACAGAATCGGTAAATTTACCGATCGGTAAATTTACCGATTCTGTAAAATTAAGGGCCCTGCATACCATTTCTGAAATACCGGTCGGTAACGGCCGAAAATACAGATTTTCGGCCGTTACCGACCGACCTACATCTGGCCCATAATTGTGTGACATATTCAAGTGACAAATAGCATTTTTGAATCTGAGAAACTGGTGTGAGTGGCTGGAGACTCGCAATTACTAAAAAGATGGTAGATGTACAAAAATGTCTACTGGTCAAAGTCAGTAACAAGCATTTGCAAAGCAACCGGTCTCGCCTTTGGGTCCTTATATGTATTTAGCTATGCAGCACATTAGCCTGGGTGCTGAAACATCTACTGTTCTTTAACATAGAGGGAAAGTAAGCACCAAACTGCGTGACACACCAGGTATGGGAACACATGAGAGTAATATTGGCTTTCAGTGGGAAATCGTATAGTCCTAAGTTCTACTTTTAATGAAAAATAGGGCCTTCGGTAGTCATATCACTAAAAATACAAGATTTGAAAAAAATATTATTGTCTACAGATGCTTGACGAAGACAATTTCCATAGACTGGAATCTAGAGAATGCTAAAGTGATTCTGGCACTTTACTGACCTCTACTGGTCGTTTTCTATCGAGAAAGTTAAATAGAGGCAGTTGCCAGAAAAATTTAAAAAAGAAAGTCCCTCAGCAGAAACAATTCTGCTATTTTACTGACCTCTGCTGGTCGTTTTCTATCAAGACAGTTAAATGCAGGCAGTAGATGGAAAAAAAAGTCCCTTAGCGAAAGCAGACAAGTCCTGGGGCTGATCTCCAGAGCCCACAAAGTACATACACATATAAGTATATACTAAAGTATATATACTAAAGTATGTACTAAAGTATATAAAAGAGGTCTTGAATGCTCAACCTAAAATTAGTGTGCTTGAAAGCATAGCTCTTCATGGTTACATATGCTCTTCTTATGATCCTGTTGAGATTGTGAAATCATATGGAAATGGTTTAGAAGATCTATCTAAGTTGAAATTAATTCCTAATATGTTGAACATAATTCATCTAGAAATAAGAGACGAAAAAGGAAGAGAAAATGGAAAATAGGGATCTGTTAACGTATAGAGAGGTGAAAAGGGATTATATAGTGAGGTGTACAGAAATTATCTCTCAGTTTAGCACTCCTAGCATGAGGTGATGATTGATTATGTCAGTTCCAATTTATCATTAAAGCCCTTTGGCGCAGGAGTTTCCATATATTTGATCCAATTTACTTCTCTTTGTGGTAGATATTTGGCTGTGTCTCTGCCATTTTTCTCTAAAACTTTGTCTAGGACGGAAAAAATGAAGTTCAAGCTATATTGTGCCCTCTTTCATGCCAGTCTGTTGCCAGCAGAGAATTGGGGTTCTTAACACGTATCGTACTCTTATGTTCAGTTATCCGAATTTTGACTTTGCGCTTCATCTTTCCCACATAATGTAATCCACAAGGGCACGCATTGAGTATTACAGTCAGAAGTGTGTCTCAATAGGATGGATTTCCCTGTCCTTGGATGTGAGATACTGGCTCCCTCCATGACACAATTGCATTAAGTGCAGTTGTGGCACTTCATCATCCCCTTATGGACTGCAGTAGGTGATTTTGTGAGTGGATACAGGATTTCTCTTAGATTTCTCGTCTTTGTATATGCAAACAGTGGATGGGAAGCAAACAGCCCCCTGAAGTCTGTTTCTGTTTGTAGGAGTTCCCATCCCTGTCACATGATTTTATTGATGGATGTTGATTTTGTGGAAAAGGTCGATTTGAAAACCTCTCTTTTTGGCATGTCTTTTTGTTGTTTTTCCAAGAGTTTTGTCCATTGCAAGTCTCCCGCTTGTTTCACTGCTGGATCCATAATCTTTAGCGGGTATCCACGTTGTAGGAACTTCTTCTTGTAGTGCTGGATTGAAACCAGATAATCATCTGATTAGACGTGATGCGTTTGATGCACAAAAATATGCCTTGTGCATCATGTATCCCACTGCTGGAGTGTGGTGGTCTGTGCACAGTCCAGTCAATGGGGATACATGCTGCCTATAGACTTACCTGCATTCTTGCACCCACAGGTTTGCAGTGTTCAGTGTAGAGGGGACCTGGAGAAAGGTATCCAAACCGGAAGCTGTTGGTGAAAAGTTGATTTGGATGAGTAAGCACCCCAAATCCATTGTTTCTGACAGCTCGATGCAGGCAGGCAGACCGCCATGGTCGAGTCGTCGAAAACCCACATCGTAATCGGGATGGCGGTTGGAGATCCCTGTACTGCCCTATGGATGCTGTTTGTCTCCAACCATTATCTCAGCAGTTGGGCAAAGGTTGTCAGAGACGGCAGCCTTTCAGCGGTTGGTCAGAGTACAGGATGCATGCATCGCAATCCAGCGGTTGGACTGACCACTTCTGAGGAGACTGCAGTCGCCGTACCACTTCCAACAGGCCCACTGACGTTGGTCCAACCAGTATCGTAATCAGGCCCTTAATTCTTTATCCTTTTGTATGAATTCTACACAGAAAGCAATCCTTATTTGCTACTTTTTCCCCCAGTAGGAACAAAGCCATTAGGGCTGGGGTTAATATGATAAACAGCATTTGTGCGTGCAACAATGCTGTGCTGTGTGCATGATTTGGCACATTAAAGTCAAACATTTTGGCTTGCCTATACTTTTCCTTCTGATCTTAATTTTCGCTATAGTTTACAGCTTTCCTGATCAATTCATATCCAGTTTTACTTTTTTGCCTCAAGTTCTTGACAATTTAAAAGTGGCACTTTAGAATGAACAGTACTAAAAAGTTTTAAACTTTTAACTGTTGCATTCACTTATGAATGAAATTGGGAATAACATATCAACTGCAAGTGCAAATACCAAGTGCAGTGCATACATGTACTTTAGTGCGTATCACTGCAACTCTAAATTGGAGTTCATAGGGGCTGTCTCTTTATAAAATAAAGGCGTATACATTGAAGGTGCAGAACAATTGAAATATTTGGAGAAAATGTATATTATATTTCTTCGAAGTAGCGAGCTACATTTTTCCAATTTAGAAATAAAGAAAGTGAATAAGGAGATTGAAAAATAAATGTGAAGTACCAATTTGTGAAGCCTCACTTACATCAAAAGTTAGACCTCTGCTTGTGTGGTATTACTCCAATCTTTTGAGAAATGTCTGACTTTCTTGGAATTGACAAAGACGTCCAGGAGTACTTCTAGGAAGGTGTGACTGGTGTATCTTCTCAGGAGTACTCATGTGAGTAAATATGCATTTGCAAATGTAGTATGCTTTTATATAGGAATACACAAATGTAGCTCAGTGGATTGCCATTCAATAACACTTTTTGCTTTTCAATAGGAACAATATTTTTCTCAATGCAGAGCCCCTTCCAGAGCAATCCACTAAGTATACATGTTTTTCTACCCCCCACCCCCGAAAATCGATTTACTCATGCCATTACATCTGAATTGATTTTCAGAGTGGCAATACCAGCAAAGGTCTGTAACAACCTTACATGCTTGGTAATATTCACCACATTTTGCAAGTGCCCTCACACTATCTGGTAAGCCAGCATCATGGAGCCAATAATGGCTTTGGAAGAACCAATCAGGAGGATTGGGAAATCCTGTTTCCATGCTCAGTGGAGTAGAGGAGAAAGTCGGTTTCAGACTTTCTGATTATCAGTTTGGGAACCCAGTTCCTATGAGTCTTCTGTGAAATGGGTGGGATAAACCTCTCAAGAAAGGAACACAGGACACAGTCAACAATGTGTTGGGACTCAGAGCAAAGGCTGAAGAAGAAGAACAGTGAGGAGTGATGTGACATGCCCTGTGGAGTTTTTGCCACGTCTTTGCTCCGACAGCCGGTTGCAGCAACTGAACGCAGAGGACAACGAGGCCGAGGACGAGGACGAGGAGGTGCTGTGGCCGCGCTTGGGGTCACGGCCCTCACGGCTCTCGACTCCCGGCTCCCCGCGGATTTTGGCTTCTTCGAGTACCTTCCGACTGCAGGGCAGCTGAGCACCGTGTCTCGGCTCCCCTCTGGTGCTCAGCTTTGATGATTTCTGAGCCGCTGCCGAGTCGCCGACCGCTGCCTCGTCTGCCTCGTCTGTAACCTACGCCCCCAGTGTCCTTCAGAGAGCAGCGGGGCAGAGCGGTGAAAGGCGGCAAAAATTTGCAAATACTTTTTTTTCACCTTTTCCACGATTCTACGATTATACAATTCCACTGGCATGTCGCAGGCAATCCTGTCTCCTCCAGCCTACTCCTAAAGCCGCATCCACAGTCGCGAGACCCTGCACTCCCCCCCTCCTGCACCGCTTGTTTTGATCGGCGGCAGTGGGGGCGAGCAGCTGAGGTAAGGAACCATCGACGTGAGGGAAAGGGAAAGGGAGCTGGGGCCGAGGCAAGCCGCGAGCGCGGTCGCCGTTAGAGGCTGCCGCAGAGTAAGAGCCCGGGGGGTCGACTGGGAGGCGGTCAGACTAGGTCCGCCTTGCCCTCGGTCCTCCCCGTGAGCTCCGCTCGCTACTACAACCACAACCATTGTGAGCCCCTGTGAGTCCCTAGTGAGCCCCTAGACTCTCCTCCATCACTAAGTGACTAAGTGACAAGCGATCAAGTGACTAATCACAGTACAATTAAGATCAAGACCACGTAGGAAACGCACAGGAACATACAGGATATCGAAAAACAAGCAAAAGTGAAGGATAAGTGAAGTGAATGACAAACCCTTCTCGACTAACGACCAACAGGGCATAGAAAGTTAAGGATAAGTTAAGTTAAGTGACGGACAAGCTCTCCTTGACCAACGATGCGAACAAGGAGCTGCACACAATCACAAAGCACGCACCGCTCCCACAAAAGCGCTGAACGACTGAATACCAAATTGCTCTATTCCGAAGTGAGAGGCCGTGGGTGTCAGCCACCTCTGTTTCCCCCGCAATCCCTTGGTGCAGTCGGGGCAGGTGGACTCCACTCTGGGGGGAAAATATGCAAATGAATTTCCCCTCGCAGCCACCAAAATGGAAAAACAATCATCCCAGTGACATCAGGAGTCACTTTATTCAGATGGATCAGCTGAATAAAAGTGCTCCCCACCAGTTGCCAAATAATATTACAACCCCCCCATAACCAAACTGCAACAGTTTCTACTCCTCCTCATATGGCACCTCTCTACCCTGAAATAGCTGTCTTTGATAGGGTCTCAGTCCCTGCATCTTCTTCCAGTTTACATTTTCCCTCCCTTTTCCCAAATCAGCAACTACCACACCAAAGGTCAGACGATCTGCAAAAAAAGTCTGCCTCTGCTCTGCCACCATCACCAGTTACACTGACCTCTAACAAAGCCAATTACGAATCAAAACCAGACCCAGGTATCACGACCCCAAAAGGGTCAAAACAAAAACTCGAGTGCAAGAACCACCTTGTAAATCATCAGAATCCATAATATGGATCTAGTCGATGCACTCTCCAACACAAGCTCTACAGCTTTCGGCCCTGCAAAGCTTGTCGCCCAATGACGAAAAACCAATTCAATTCAATGGACCATTGGAAGACCATATCCAAAAACTGAGTATTGACTTTCCCTCGTTAACATCTACCCCGTTCCAAGTTGTTGGTCAGCTCTCCCTCTCTACTGAGGCCAACGACCTAAGCCAGTACCAGATTAAGATTAGCGCTCCCAACGTTTCTTTAACTAATGCCAATAACCGCAAGGCGGAAATAAAAACTAGCAACTCCTACCAAGATCTAAGCAAAAGTCCCCAAATGAATAAACTTCTGTCAAGCAAACCAGACATCAACAAGCTTCATCACTACTCCTCAGGAAAAAAGTTCTCTCCACTGGAACCTAGCCAAGTGGATCTGTTCGATATTCCAGCCATGCTCAAAGTTGAGGCCCTTCTCTCAGTCACTAATCAAGCCCTGAACTCAATGACTAATGCCGCTCATATGCATGCAGACAAACTAGATGCGCAGATTAATATCTTACATTTAGTAGCTGATTCAATACTGGGAATAGACTCAAAGCTAGAGAAATTAAACTCTCTGATATTGAGAGCCCAAAACAATGTTGAACAAAACCAAATGCTAACTTCAAACCGAATCCTGAACTCAAACAAAACTGTAACCCTAACACAGAACCACAATGGCTGCAATTGTAACCCGCTCCTGAAAAAATTAGAATCCCTTCCGGAAATATTGTCTACCCTGATTGAAGATTTGAAGAATGCGGCCCAGGCCAAACCGCAGAAAACTACTATTTCCATGCACCCTCAGGCTCAGAATAAGTGCCCCAGAACAAAAGCCCACTCGACCAACGTCGAGCAATTGAGCAGCGATATCAACGACAAAAGAACAAAACATTCGCCCCATGGCACTAACACAAGCAGTCAACAAAACCACCCCCTCGCTGCCGCTCAAGAGCAGGTACTAAGCACCATGAGAAGTGATGATCACTCCAATCATCTATCCGCTCCAAATTTGCCAACATTGAAAGCCCAAGATAAAATAACCCTAACTAGCATCAAATCTGTCTTAGCCAACTCACAGAGTTGCGCTGGGCCCTTAAACACGACCCTTCAAACCACGAAGGAATGTAATCCTATATCCAGGAAAAACAAGAAAAAATTAAAGAAATTAAATAAAGCGAAAAAAAAGGGTAACGCAGCACTACAGTGGTTAGGAACAGACAAGACCAAACTAAAAACCAGCCTACCTCCATTAACGGAAACATCTGTTCATCACAAAGAAGAGTTCATAGAAACTCTTGTCTTAATCCCAACCAAAGCTACCAACATCTATAATCATCCGTCA
The DNA here is from genome assembly GCF_964261635.1 of Lissotriton helveticus. Taxonomy (NCBI): domain Eukaryota; kingdom Metazoa; phylum Chordata; class Amphibia; order Caudata; family Salamandridae; genus Lissotriton; species Lissotriton helveticus. Next base: position 887,910,781 of record NC_136067.1, on the reverse strand, counting down.
GACCAAACTAAGGAATTGACGAATCCTATGGACAAAAAAGAAATTGCAGAGAATAATAAAACCAAAAAACGGCACATTACTTTAACTAAGGCCAGGGAAAACTTTACTAATTCATCTAACAAAGGCACTACGCACACTGAGCGAGCAAAAAACGTATTGACCAGAACCTAAAGCTTAAAACAATAACCTATCATTATGAACTCTCCTTGTCTAAAATAGAGGATGAAGTAACAAACACAGAAAAAACTGCAGAAGCGCCATCAATTCAAGTTAAAACGAGAGATGAGAATGGAAACAAAAAGCAAACAGACAATTCCCGGACTTCAATGAAAATAGATGAACCCTCGTTTCAGTTCACTCAAAAAACAACCAGAGAAAGTGGCCCCCTCAAGGACACCGGACCTCTGATCCCTAAATTAAACAGTTTAGATGACTCAGAGCCCTCAATCACCGAGAATCAATACATAGAGAAACTAGTAGTCCCCCCTTAACAACAAAACTTGAACAACCCAAACCCAAATTCTCGAGAGCCATATCATTTCTCCCAACAACACAAATAAATATTGCTGTACCCAGAACATGCATCCCAAGGAAAATGGGACATTTTAAATAGAGGAAACATCTTAAAAATATGCTCACATCTTCCTGGATTAGAAAATATAAAATCAACGGATATTGAAATCGTGGCCTTCCTGGAGCCAGAACAGGGCCAGAAAAATGAATCGACGGTGGTAACCTTTTCCAACAAAAATCAGGCAACAATTTTAATGAACAACAAAGCTCAACTGAGTAACTGGGGCGTCCGGGTCAGCTTTCCTACCAGCATTAAATACCCAGACTTCCTAAAAGATAACATACGGAATTCACCAATGGCCGACAATAACAAACTTTTGTTAAATCAGGGCAAGCAGATCCAACAGTCTTCTTTGACATCATGTGCCCTAAGACCAGGAATAAAATCTGTGCCCTGGATTGAGAATCCGCTCCAAATAATAGCGTCAAAAGTGGGTGGCCCACGCAAATGTGTCCTCATGCCACATAAATCACAAGACTGGTCTTGGCTCTCTCAGGCCTTAGGGTAAAACACAGCAAATAAGGAACGATGAAAGAACCACCTATGACAAAATGCAATACCTTAATATCTGCTCCCTGAATGTTCGAGGTCTAACAAAAGAGAAAAACGAACAGCTAACCAAAAGCCTCCTGAAGACTCAGGATATAATTGCTCTTCAAGAAACCTGGGCCCTGGAAAACACTGTTTGGGAAGATTTCACTGTTATTGAATCCCATGCTATTCCTTCAGTCGTAGGTGGCCATGCCTCCGGAGGTGTACTGATCGCTGTGAAGAACACATTAGTCGCAAAGATAGCACTTCTCTCTAGGGGCCAGGGTGACTACATTTTTATCAGCATTGAGATTCAGTGCCACGAAAAAGAAAAGCGGAGGCGGCGAAAAATCATTCTCTGCAGCGTCTACTTGCATCCATCCAAAGTAAGACGAGAGGTGACACTGAGCAAAATTCTCCCTGATATAATGAACTTAGAGGCTCATCACCCAAACGACATATGGCTGATAATGGGTGACTTTAACACCAATCTAATGAAGGTTGCACCCACTCTCTCTTCTCAAATATCCTTAACCGATGAAATGTGGTCTATCCCAGAGATAAAATCTCAGTTCCAAAGGAATGAAGAAAAAGGGATAAAATTATCAACGCATCTAAACCAACTAGGCCTTCGCATTATCAACCGGCAGCATATACTCACTCACCTTCCTTTCGAATGGCCACCTTGGATTATATATGGATCTCTGTAACTCACTTCCAGTTAGTATAGTAGTTTTTGGTAACCCCTTCACTGGAAAGCGATCACGCAACTCTCACGTGTAAAATTGACATCATGTATTCCCACCGCCCAAAAATTGCCTTGATTGGAAAAGAATCCAATCTAAAGATCACCAAAAAACTAAGATGGTCTGAGGACGACTGGGAAACATTGGAAGCAAAGGTGGACGATCTATTGAGTAAATGGGTACCAGACTGCAATTGTCGTCTGACAGTTCCAGCATGGGAAATCTTCGTGACTGAGTTTAGAGTCCAACTAGCCCTAAAGTTGACAAAAACTCAAGGTAAAGACCTTCTGGTTTCATCTTCCATCTCCGAGCAAAAACGCTTTATAATTAGCATCAAACATAAACTAACTAGGCTACAGCGTAACAACGTCAACAACGAAAGTGCACACAAATCCCTCCGGGCGAAATAACAGCTGCCTGAAAACAATACAGGAAGGCCAGGTTCATTCTAAAGAGACTGGAAGAAGAACATCATTGGGTTACTGCCCATGAGATCATAAAAACAAAAGACCAAAGAAAGTTCTTGGGGTGGATAAACAAGGCAGCTAAAATCACTAAACCACCTAGCGCAACAAACATCTTTCCAGCCGACTGGGAGGTTTATATCAAAGCACTTTACACAGAACCGATTGGCATAACCTGTAACAGCCTCTCTATCCTCCCTCACTTCAGCTCCCAAGACGATACGACGCCAACTACCAAGATAACCCCAAATCAAGTCGCACTCATAATAAAGAAAATGCTCTCAGGGGTGCCCCAGGACCAAACGGCATTCCCACCCAAGTCTACAAAGCCTCCGCTCAGAAATGGGCCAATCTGCTGGGTCCTATTTTCGAAACAGCAATACTGGGCGGACCTATCCCAGCATCCTGGCGAGGATTGTTGCTTATCCCCATCCATAAAAAAAGGCTCTCGCTCCAGCCCCGACAACTATCGGATGATAGCCCACCTCGAAGTAGACAGAAAGGCGTATGGGAGTACCCTTTTATCAGAACTGACTACCTGGGTCGAAAATTGTAATTTAATTCCCTCTACACAAACTGGCTTCCAAAAGGGCTGTCATATTGAAGACAATTTAATCTGTTTATCTCATATGATTGGATCCACACTAGCCACGAAAGGCAAATTATTATATCTGGGCTTTATTGACTTTCGAAAGGCTTTCAATAGTGTGATTCTCCCCAAATTGTGGGAAAAGCTGGCAAAATGGGTTTTTCCTCAGCCCTTACTGAAAGCTCTCATTGGGCTACATACAGATACCTGGGTGAAAATAAGAATCACCTCGAGATGGACAATAAAATCTTCACCAACAGAGGCCTAAAACAAGGATGCATTCTTGCACCCCTGCTTTTCAATCTGTATCTAGCAGACCTCCCTAAATGGCTAGCTGGATGTCGAGCTTTCCCCCGCGAATCGAACAAAGATCCAAACCTTGCAGTATGCTGACGATACCATCTTACTCGATCAGACCCAGGTTGGCCTTCAAAAATTATTTAACTCCCTCGTGCAGTACTGTAACATCAACATACTGGAGATCAACATCGCCAAAATGAAAGTGATGACAGTTTCACCTTTGAAAACAAGAAGGAGCATTTGGTTTATCGAGGGGAAGGCACCGGAATCAGTCTCTGCATACAAATATTTGGGTGTTTGGATAGACCATAAGGGGAGACCGACCGCGCACATTACGGCAATTCAGAGTGTCACCCGCAGTCTGGAAGGAGCTTGCATTAGAACAAAGAGTGCCCTCCACTCTCCTGATTTCACCCCATTAATAAGACTGATAGGCGCAAAATTTCTGCAGACAATAGCCTTTGGTGCTATAACCTACAAAGACAAAATGTCTTGCTGGCTAGATAGAGCTCAGTCAGCATGCTTTCGTAGAGTGTTTCTACTACCAAACTCGACCTCTCATGCTCAAATCCGAATGGAATTTTCTTTGTCCTCCCAACACTGGGTCATGAGTGCAAGATTCATTGCTTACAGTCTAAAGACAAAACTAGCTTGCCCCCATACTTTAAAGAGCACTATATGGTCATTACTCAGCAATCCAGATACATCCTGGAACAAATATTTGTCATATTGCTTGGAATCGCTAAAGGCCCACGATATATGGTCAGCTTCGCTACCCATAGAGATGTCATCAAAACTCCTGACCAAACAAGCAAAAATTCTGTCTTATGAAAGCGATGCCCAATCAGTATTAAAGCTCTTCCATGGCAGTTGGGCCTCTAAACTTTATGCTCCCAAAACATTACCACTTTACCTCTCATCACTATGAAACCACATATCAAGCACCAATTAATGCGGCTTCGGTTTGGCCTAATTCCACTAACGGCGTAAAAGTATGGACAAGGATATAAAATAGGAATCTCTACCCAATGCCGTTTATGCAATCTAGAGGAAGAAAATCTAATTCATATCCTGTGTATTTGTAGACCCTTGATTGCTCTACGAGTTTTCTGGCTTCGTCTGATCTGGCTCTCTTTCAACATTAGGACATGTCATGAAGCATTAGAACTGTGTATAAGGGGTGACTCACCTCAGATGGCCACTCGTTTTGTAAAATTTATGTTGGGAATCAAAAATGTATTATCACAAGAATGAACTTTAATCCCCAAAATCAACTTCCCCTTCTTTTATCTGCCCATAGATTTTTCTTTTAACTTGAAACTATTGTCTGTACAATTTGCAATGATGTTAATTAATTATGCATATACAATACTTACTTACTTTTGCCACCCCACCAGAACCACTTGAGTGTTATGCATGTCAACTGCATGCAATCCCACTTTCACAGGTTAGGCATCACAATGTCCATTGTGAATGATGGTGGAGAAGAGAAGGAACACAAGCTCTTCAATGACCTCCTGTCACATATTGAAAATGATGTCTCAGAGGCAAGAGTGGCAGGAGTTGTACTCTCGGCCACCCTGACAGAAGGGCCATAGTGAGACTATCTCTAGGTACTGGGTAACTCTTCAACCATGTTCTCACTGACACCTGGGCTCAACAACTGGTTCACCCATGACACAGACACAAATATGAGCATGGGGTCCCACTGCTAGTCATGTTGAGCAGAACTATTAACTCTTCTGTTCTCACATTCATGACCATTTTCACTGAAAGGTTAAGCATACCCTTATTTTAAAGCCACAAATTGTTAAATTGAACTTCCGTTAAACTTATTAACAATGATCACTGCCAGGTAATTTCAAAGACCATATCACATGGACTGAGAATCATGGGCTGACCCCTACCTGGAGGGGTGGCTAGTGCAAAATGATGCTATGTGCCTGTGTAACAAAAATATTGTTCTCTCTGTATCATCCATTTAACTAATAAATATTGCTCTCTGATCTGCATTTACTAACCTGCTGATTCCACAGTTTGCTACAGGTGCTAAAGAAACCGTGAGCAGTACCACAGACATGTTTTACTCAGCAGCTCTATTCTTAGTAATTGGATAACCCTGAATAAGTAGGTAATTACACATCTATCCAAATTGGTTATACAGCCATATTGGGCCCCCCGAGTTTACCAGGGTTGTTGTTTAACACAGTGAGAGATAGTCCAGTGACCTCAAAGCTAGCACTTAAAGAAAGAAAGCACCCAGGTACATCCTAGCAGTACAGCATGATCTATTTCCTTTAGGGGTCTTGGATGTAGTGTATGATTTATCACAAACTAAAACTGCTAGCAAAGTGCCATATTTATCAATATTTCATGCAATGCAGCAAGACAACCTGCTGCACTGAGTCAAAGGGAGAGGGCAGGAATACACCATATTTACCAATATGTGGTGCGTTCCAGCTCTCTACCTGCGCTGGTGAACAAGCTGCTGCCTAGCACCAATGCAAGCACCCTTGCGCCATGGTGCAAGGGTGCCTATGATGCAGGCAGGTTTTATTTTGTGCAGGAAGGTACACCTATATGCACAAAAAAAATTCTTAGAGGCTTTTTTGAGTTTCTAAGTGTGATGCAGAATGCAGCACACTTAGAACAAGGGAACAACCAGGACAAATACAGTTTTTCCCCTCCTTACGCTTCCCCTGGGAAGACGTAGTATTTTTGCGCCTTACCAGGTTTACCTGTATTGCTAAACCTAGGAAGGAGCCAAAATCCAAGGGACTTCCCATGCTCCACCTATGGAACCTCTTCACAGGGTAGAGTGACACAAGGCAGTGACTTGTTCTGCCTTGTGTTACTCCAGATTTTCGAAACTACGCAGGGCCATGCAGGGTGACCTTGTGTTGATTAGTAAATCTGACTTTAGTACTGATCTGCCCTTGCGACAGCATGCGTGACACAAGGGCACCGCAATATATTGACAAATCCTGCCCAAGTGTTTTATGTTCACTCAAGTTCCATGTATTTTTTGAGAAACGGCGACAGGTAGTTGTAAAGTGAAGCACAAAGTCTTTGCTTTTCCACCGGATTATATTTTTCTTTTCTTTTTGGGATTCTCTGAAAGATACAAATATAGGTATTCACTGCTGACAAAAATGCACATATGCTTCAGAAGGAAATAAGGCGCTCCAACTAGCTATGAAAAGCGATACCTCAGTATGAGTTTTGGAAATGTTAAAGTTAGAATTTGCAGATCATGCCGCTTTTGACTTAGTCCTTCACTTTCTGCCTAATGTGTCTTCGTAGCTCTTATAGATCAACTTAAGAAAGTAAAAAACATCCATGCCTTCAATATAGACAATTGCATACTTTCAAAGAGTAGAAAATATTGTATATAATTTTTCACTCATTTTTTTTGTCACAGATCTGAATGAATGCTCAAAATGCCCAGAAGATAAATGGTCCAATAATGGCAGCTCCAACTGTGAAAATAAATCAATTGAGTTCCTCCGCTGGAATAATCCCTTTTCGATTGTGTTGATATGTATCGCTGTATTTGGATTCCTTACCGTGTTGGTGATACAGGGCATTTTTCTGAAACACCGGGACACACCAGCAGTCAAAGCTGCAGGTGGAGCCTACTCGGTTGTGATGTCTTTCTCGCTTCTCACAAGCTTCCTGAGCACAGGGTTCTTCATTGGCGAGCCTACTGATATCACTTGCCAGATACGACAGACTATGTATGGCATCAGTTTCACCCTTTGCGTTTCATGCGTTCTAGTAAAATCCCTCCGCATTGTACTTGCATTCAAATTAAGTAAAATGGACAAGCCCGGCCACAAAATCACTTACCAGCCAGCAGTGGTCATCATTGTTGCAACAACGATCCAGATTCTGATCTGTGCAATGTGGCTCATATTCAAACCAGCGTCACGTAACCCCATCTCTTCAACACTTCAGACCACATTACTGCAGTGCACTGAGGGCTCATATGTGGCCTTTGGGATCATGCTTGGGTACATTGGACTCCTGGCTCTGCTTTGTTTTGTTGTAGCTTTCAAAGGCCGGCACCTGCCAGGCAAGTACAAGGAGGCCCGCTTCATCACCTTCAGCATGCTCATCTACCTGTTTGTGTGGATTGCTTTCATCCCAATCTATATTTCTACAGTTGGAATGTATCTCCCCGCAGTCCAGGTGGTTGCCATTTTGGCTTCAAACTATGGAATTATTTCATGTCACCTCTTGCCCACATGCTATGTAATATTGTTTAGGAAATCCATTAATAATCAGTCCTGCTACATGCACAGTATCCGTATCTTTCATAGAGCAAGGAGGCCAATCTTTTCCCACTCGAAGGGTGCTTGTGATCCAAAAACTCCTTCTCATAATGTCAGCACAACAATCCAGCCTTTTTCACAGTCCAGAAATGTGTGTGTTAGCGTGATTCCAACAATGAGAAGAAGGCGGAAAAGCTGCTAGAAAAGTAGAAATCAACTGCTTTACAGACTATTCTCTACAGCTTGCTGTTGTTCACAATCTCTGCTTCTCTTACTTACCCTCAGGAGTTTATGCATGTGGAGCTTTAACATGCAAACTGTATATTTATATATGTTAGACAGTGGCGGTAACCTCGGTGTTAGTATTTTTTGTAGTGTTTGGTTTGTAGTGTCTTTTTTTGGTTTGCTAATCACTTTGGCATGTTTAACCCATTGACCACGGCACAAATTCCACTGCAGTGCGCGCATTTTAGTCTATGGGTGGGGTTCGGACAGCCCCTGGCTGTCCTCCACACATGCCCACCATCACGGTGGATGGCTGGGGACTGTCCTCATCACCGAACGGGTTAAAGAAACCTTCCAAAAAAGTTCATCCACCTCAGCTCCTTCCTGGAAAGTTCAGGGGTGATCCATCAAGTGGCGGCTGATTAAACAGCAAAATTGCCCATAGGAATTACTCTAAATTTGGTAGGACGCTAGATCACTGTCCCGAAAGTGTGCTTTTTGTAATTTATGCAAATCCATTCAGTAGTTTTTGAGAGATTACTATTAAAAACGTTGTGCATCTGATTGGCTGGGTTCGAGGGATGTTCATGAGAGTCCTGCGATCATGCAACTTAAAATATTAGAGTAAGTGATCGGATTGGCTCAGGGTTTTTTTTTATTCCTATCAGTTGCCTTGCTCCCACAAAGGCAAAAGGCTTTTATGAACTCCCATGGGAGCTCGCACTCCTATTGGCTGACTGCATCATGAAGAGAAATGTTGCAGTTGCCATTTCAGGACACAAGACCTTGGTCCCCCTGTCCTGAAGATTAAAGGTTTAAGGAAGTGGCAGGCCAGGGTGCACATTGACCTGCTGGACCTTATGTGTGTGCGCCAGATGGCAGTGGTGCTAGGTATAGTTACTTGAAATAACTATAACTGTTGAAGTGCAGTTTTTTTATATTTTAAATGTTACATTTAAGCTGACATTTTTACCTAACTGTAGCTTCACTTTAACGATTGCTTTTTCAGTGAGTTTCTGAGTTTTTTTTTAAAGCAAAGTAAGACATTAATACTACACCTAACTATAATGTCACTTTAACCTTTGTTTTTGTGAGTGAAATAATATATATATATATATATATATATATATATATATATATTATATATATATATATATATATATATAATATGTAGATATGTTGGTGTGTGTGTTTGTATATATATACCCTATCACACCCATTCACAACTCCATACAGACACTGTCACACCTGTTCATGACCCCATACAGACACTCTCACACCAATTCACAACCCCATACAGACATTTTCACACCCATTCACAAAATCTATTCAGACACTGTGACACCCATTCATAAATCCATGGAAACACTATGGCACCCAGTCACAACCCCATGCAGGCACTGTCACGCCCATTTACAAACCTATACAGACACTGTCATGCCCATTCAGAAACCCATACAGACACTATCACTGCCATTCAGAATCCCATAGAGACACCGTGACATGTATTCACAACCCCATACAGACACTGTCACGCCCATTTACAAACCCATACTGAGCCTCCCACACCCATACAGACATTCACAGACTCACTCTCATACCCATTCAGATACTCTTACACCCACTCACAGACCCATACAGTCATTCCACTCACACACCCACTTTCAAAGGTTGCAGGTTAATACATTTATCATTTCAAATAATATATCAATTCTATTCTGATTCCGTCTTTTATCATGACGATTCCTTACGTGAAATTCAAGATATTAACTTCTAGGTTAAGCTATCCTATTTCTGATTTGAGAGTGATCGTATCCCAAAATGAAACTTAACCACTCCTTCTCATTTCTTAACCCAATTATTAGGAATTACTCACATTATCGCAGCATATGGTGCACTATAATATCTCATAGAAGAGAAAAAAGTGCTTATGCTTGGTAGACTAAAGTGCACATCATTAACCTTCCTGGAGAGAAGAAAGTGCTTCTACATGTTAAAATAAAGTGCTCATGATCAATTTTCACACTATTGCGCTATGGTTTAAGAAAAAAAAGTGCTAGTGCTTGATAAAGTATTCCTACTTATTCCTGCATATTGCACAAGTTCAGTTACCACACTAATGCATCCCGTAGTGCATTACATTCCTCCCGATAATAATGAGTAAAAAGTGCTTCTGTTTTAGGTAGAATGAAGTGCTAATACTCTAATTTCACATATTGCACAGAATGTTAAAAAAACCATTTTAAAAGTCACAATTTCTCTCATAGATATATCAATCTTAAATTGGTAGATACGAAAGTATCCTCACAGACTTTCCAACCATTAGTCTACACAATATTATAAAATCTCATGATGATTATACCAAAAAGTGCTATATGTGCATATAAAGTGCATATATGGTGGGACGTTTCCCTTGAACAGTTCATAATGTTAACATGAAACTGGTGTGTATGAGACAATCCATGTAAGGATATAGTCTGACATTAATATTTCGCCCTAAGTATTGTCTACAAAAAAGTTCAATTACTTTACCCTGTGCCAGTGTCTCATTTGGATGATGGCACTGTCCTGTTTGGCATCCTTCAGGCTCTAGAGTCACCTTACTTAAGGGGATCCTACCACTGCAGCTCACCTCAAAGCCTTCAAAAAATATAATCCCAATCCTCGACCCCGAACAAAATTCCATTGGCTGACCTTGTCTCCTCACACCACCTTCAAAGCCAGTTGCATCATCTACAATGGCATCACAACTGTCTCTATCACCTACCTGGCAGTTCTATGTTGAAGTCATTGTATTTGTATGAAGCATTATTTAAATAATAAAGTGCTGTACTGGAAATATATGTTCTTCATCCTAGGAAACAACATATTTCACAGAAAGCAGTCCCTACCTTAAAACCAGTAAACAGGAACAGAGCCTACTCATTTCACTTCCATGACTTGTCAGTAGACTGTCATTTGTTTGAAGTGTCTTTTGCCGTTGCATTTGATAAATTGTGATGACCTTTTTCCATGTTTTTAACCCTATTTTTAGTTTATTTTGTTGTTATTTTATGCTGGCAAAGAGGTGTACCTATTTCCTTGCAGATATACATGTGCACCTTTCATGATGAATTTGCACAGAATTATAGAGTTCTTATTGTATATTACAATGACATAGGATTTGTGCTATCACAATAAAATACATATTTTTATATTGTACATATTTTCATTATATTTATTTGTGTAGATTAGTTGCTTCTTTGTATGCTTAGTCTCTCTGTGTTATTTCAATGGCATTTTTTGTATATGTTGTTCCTTAAAACCAAAACAATAAATTGTTGTCTCAGAAAGTCAGTAATAAGACAATTCATTTGGATTACACAACCAAATATTAATATTACTGAAAAGTGACTTGGCTTGTGCTACTGAGGTCCACCTCATATTTTTATTTAGTTGGTTTATTAGATTACATCTCGAAAAACAACCTGCCAATCATGCATCTTTCCATAAGAAAGAGGTACCAGTCATTGCTGCAATGTTAAAAGCAAAATAGATAAGCATTGCATTTAGTATGTTTTAAGGGATAACCATAACAGGTAAATTTCAGAGGCTTTTAGATTTTGTTTTTTAACCATACCTTCACTTTAACAGTGGGTTTTAAGTGAATTTCAGAGTTTGTTTGAGCGTACATCAAGCCGTCATAACAAATCTTAACCATAAGTACACTTGTAGATCTTTAGTTCAATTCTGTGTGTTTCTTGGTGATATATCACATCTAAAGTCCATGAAAGTATACCTCACTCCGCAATACACCATGGGTGGCTAACTTGTCCCTGAGCCTGAATCTTGTGCTGCCCTTTTGCCAGGCCCTGCATCCAATCTACCTTGGTGACCAACCTATGCTGCATATGGCCAAAGGCCATGTGCAGTTGGGATTGGATGCAGGCCCTGGGCTCATACCACCATAGGCATCCAACTCCGACGTGCGTGTTGGTGGAAGGGTTTTGCCTATCACCTGGCCATGCATCCAACCTGCCACAGATAGCCAACACTGTCTCCGCACAGACTTCAAAAGTGAACTTGCCCCTTATACTTTTTTCATGTTATTATTTTTCTATTATTGATTTAAAAATACATTTTTAGATGTTTACTGTTCCCAATTTTGGTATGTGGACCTTTAGATACTCTTACCTGATAGATTGTGAGCGCCAATGAAGGCAAGCAGAGACTTTTGGGCCCATAATTGACCTCCTCTCAGGATTGTGGTCCAGATCCATGTCCAAATACTGGAGTGAAGGTCAACAAACTATTTCAGGTTGTTCAAAAGCCCCATGAGGCAGAGTTTTTGGACTTGTATGTGTGTTGGGGTCCGGGAACTCCGTTTTGGGGCCCACAATCACTGAAACTATTTTTTTTAATTTCATTTTAGTGAATGGGAGGTCCATTTGCCAGCTTCCGATCCATTGTCACTGGGGAACTACCCATTTTCTATTATGAATTATTCACAACATGGGTACTGATTTACACATCCTGTAATGGCGGCCACAATAGATCACTTTTGTTGCAGTCAACCAGAGCCTCAGGTTTCCAGACCTGAAATGATTGACAAAAACACAACATTGTCTCCCAATCGAATTACAATTTTTCAGATTAAGTCTTTATGAAAGTGGTAATAGGCAGGGGCCTACTATTTACCTAAATCTAACACCTTAACACTGAACGCAGCCAAAGTGTAGTAAGAACAATATGGGCTGCCTTTTCATTCTCTAAAAACAGCCATTACCCAATTATATACTGGCTTGTCCTCACCATCTACCACTGTATGCTGCAAAGTTATTACAGTATAAAATGGCCCAAAATATAGTTAAAGCCTGGCTGTATTATTGGGTTGCATAGGCAATACAGTAATTGGGAATGCAAGGCCACCATGCATGGCCCTGCATTGATTGGTAAATGTAGAGAAACACAAGGCAACACAATTCGCTGTTTTGCATTACTTTGCACACCATAATCTACATTGCTGCTTAATTTCACATACATACATACAACTACATCACAATATGTTATTCCACTCTACTCCATTCTACTGTATGCCACTCCACTCTACTCTATTCCACTGTATGCCATTCTACTCTACAACACGCCACTGTACCCTTTTCCACTGTAGGCCACGTCACTGTATGCTGCTTCACTTTACGCCACTCCGGTGTATAGCACTCCACTCTAAGCTACTTCATTCTGCACTATTTAATTGGATCTCACTCCAATGTACACCAATCCACAGTATGTTATTACGCTCTATCCCACGTCACTGTATGCCACTCCAAACTGCAGCACTCCATCATATGCCACTCAGGCCCGGACTTGGAATACCGAACAACAGGCATTTCCCTGGGAGGCTGAATATGTAGGGGCCTGTTTTGAGGTTGGGGGCCAATTTTTATGCTGATGGCCAGGACAGCCGCTACCATATCTAGCGGCCATGAAGTCTATTGGTTGATGTGAGCATGGACAGGGCCTTTCAATACTCCAGTCTTTGGCTACAGTGCCAGGCATATTCCTGTCTGAGGCACCTTTTCTGTTGTGGCTGAGCAGAGAGAGGTCTGCAAATTTATTTAGCTATAGGTAGACTTCTGTGAATAATTACCTCATTGCGATTCAAGCCAGTGTCAGTGGTTACAATACCACTGCAAACAATGGCTTCATTATTTCAGTGTAGTACATGCCACCTTTCGACATTACTAATTGCACTCTGGCAATGTATGAGGTTTTGTAAACTCCTAAGGCTTTTGTTGCCTCAGGCTCTTTGATGCCAGAGCGTAGATATGCAAGTTTGTTAAGGCATAGGGATTCATTGGTAATGCAGGCCAACTTGTATACTATTCTGACCTTTTGCAGGAGCCCCTGAAGATCTTTGAGGACATGGTTGATATGATCACATTTTTTTAGCCAAAGGTCAGTCTAGCAATAAAATGCATGACTCTTTTAGTGGGAGTTAAATGAGCACACCAACCAATATGGCCTTAGAGTAGTCAATTTCGAAAACATCCAGGGGCTGATTTACGTTAACTGGCGCATCCCAGGGATGTGCCAGTTAATGTGCGCCACAGTGCGCCACAGCTCCGCCACCCATGGTGCGCCGCATTTACAATGCGGCGCACCATGGTGCAAGGTAGGGAAGATGCGTGACGCATCTTTCGGCGTACGGGCGGCGCATTGCTGGAGTCATGTCGCAAGTGCGACATGACTCCTGCAATGCACAGGGGCCACCCCTACATTGCATGGTGCATCACCCTTACGCCTGCTTCAAGCAGGCGTACGGAATTGACGTAAAAAGTGACTCAGTGAAATCTTGTAGATTTCACTGAGTCACTTTCCAGGGGCGTTCCTGCGACGGAACGCCCCCCCTGCACCGGAACGCCTACATGAAACCTGACGCAGGTTTCATGTGGCGCAGGGCCTTACACCGTGACGCATCTCCATAGATGCATCACGTTGTAAATGCCCCGTAGGGATGCGCCACGTTTACGCCGCCTTGCGTGATGCAACAGCGGCGTAAACGTGGCGCAAGGGCCTCATAAATCTGCCTCCCAATGTTTGCCCTACCAGTCTAAAATGGAAATCTTTTGATGCCATACATTTTGACTTTGGCTTTGTAGAGGTTTGTTCTACATGATATGTAACGAAGAGATTGGAATCTCTGAGTTGAAGGAACATAGTACCAACATAAGCGCAAATACCTTATTCATCCTCTGTGTGAATGAGCACTTAACCACTTGGATGCTAAGGTGTTTTATGGCTTCCCATGTAATTTCCATTGAAGTCAACGGAAACTCCATGACGAGCTGGGCTCGTCATGAGCGTCGAAGGGGGTTAAGCTATTTGACATGATAGAGCTGTAGAGTGGCTCCACAGTTAGTTTGCTTTCAGTATCAAAGTAGAACTATCTGCATAGTCAGTTAGTGACTTTTCTTTCATTTGTAGTCTCTCATAGGAAGCCAGAAGGGGCACGCATAGGCGCGCCCCTATGTAGCACCCCCTGCTATTTTCACAAGTATATGATTGCATTAATACTACACATTTTTATCTCTTAATTTTTTCAGGTATATACTTTGTTACTTTGGGGTACCCCAAATGCGTGCTTTGCTGTGTCTCCTCTGTGTGCTGTATGAAATTAGCTACCAATGTGGCCCTAGCTGGCATAGACAAGTATTTTTATTGAATCAACTATGAGCAGAATGTTGACGCTTGCATTTCTATCAATTGTTTTTAAACAATGAGATATTTTCCATTTGGCATTGAACCTGTTCAAACAAAATACCAAACGACTGGAAACCAAAAGTCTGACATGCCATTAATTAAAAAATTACTAGTGGCACAACAAATAAACATGATGCGCTTGTCATTTTTAATATTAAAATGCTTGCATAAAGGAGCCGTTTATATATATGTGTTCCTCCATAAAAGTCTATGGTGCTTAAACATATGACAGAAACCTGTTACTTTCAGTGAGCATATTTGAAGAGCAAATGGCATCATTTTCTCACGGAGAAATTGTGAAAGATCCTTGATGCAGAGATACAATGTATGAACACACTGCTAACTTCATTCATTTCTTCAAATTGTATTTCTGAATAAAATGTCTTCTAGGCCCACTTGAACGATCAAACCTAGCCAGGGATATTGAGACTAAAGAGCATGTCAGGACAATATTTGATTATAAAATCCACCAGTGAATGTTGTGATATACAGGATGCAGAGGGACATAGACTTTAACCCCTTCTGTGCCTTGGATGAAACAGTTAAATCATTGGCCCAGGCACTTCTGTACAGAGGATGTAAACGTTACGTCCAAGGCACACCAGCAAGAAATCCATCTGCTGTAAACAGCAGAGGGATTTAATTTTCGTTTTTTAGCCGCGGGTGGTGGGGAAGAGCTTCCCCAAACTCCTAAGCATTTTTTCCAATGTAATGGCAATCATGTTCATGGCGCGCTGATGTCATTATATTGAAAGCGAAACTGAAATGAGACGATTGGCTTGTTTCAGTTTCAGTGCTTTGGTGCTCGTGAGGCAATCTCAGTGCCCTGAGCACCAACGCCCACAGGAGAGGCATAGTTGAAAAGGGGGGAATTGCCCCCTTCTAATGGTACCCTTCCCTGGTGTATCCCTGCTTGTGGGTCGCTCCATAAGGACGAACCCCAAGCAGGGATCCACCACGAGACACCAGGGAGGTAGGAGCGGCCCATTGGGCAAGGGCTTTTGCTCACCCCAACTTTCTTGGGCATATTCAGTCTTTCTGCCCTCCCATATTTTTAATTGAAGATGTAGGGCTGGCTAATGACCAAAATGGGTATTCCAATTGCCTCACCATCCCAAAAAACATAAGCGACAATCTTTCTCTCCCCCTCTCCGGGTTGCAGATGGGGACAAAAAAAAATGATACAGCACTGTGGGTGTCCAATGCAGAGTAAGACTAAAAAGTGTCTAAAAATAAATATTGTGCTTAGAGCTCGCTGTGCTATCCCCTCAATCTCTATGTTTTTGTCCCTTCCCAGTTGCAGGCTGTTAGCCCACCCACACAAGTGAGGGAGCATTTTACTCGGGTGACTGAGGGGATTAATGAGTGGTAGGAAATTTGTGCCAGCTCGAAGATCCCAAATAAAATGTGAGGAAAATCAGATTTTTTAGCTACATTTGAGGTTTCCAGGGTATTCTGGGCAAGACTATGGGGGGGGGAATCCATGCAATCTACCCCTCCCTGAGCTCCCATGGGTGTCTAGTTTTCAGAAATGGCTGTGTTTGGTTTCCCTAGATGGCCACTGAGCCAGGGACCACAGGCCAGGTGCTTCCTTGTAAAACAAGGTTGTTATGTGATAGATCATTTTGGTTCCTCCACAATATGTTTTGGGCCCTTCTCTGTCGTGGACACTTGGCCCACCCACACAAGTGCAGTAACAATGTTATTGGGAGACCTGGGGAAATGCTTGGTGGTAGCAAATTTGTGTTGGTCCAGTGATCCCAAAACTTTCCATACAAAAATGTGAGGAAAATGTGATTTATTTTAGCTAAATTTGAGGTTTGCATGGGAATCCGGGTAGGAAAACATTGGGGATCAATGCAAGCCACATATCCCTAGACTCCTCCAGGTGTCTAGTTTGCATAAATGGCTGGGTTTGGTAGGTTTTCATTGATTGGCTGCCGAGCCCGGGACCATAAACGCAGGTGCCCCCACCTATCAAAACCAGGTTAAGTGATAGATAATTTCGATGCCTCCACAATACGTTTTGGGTCCTTCCCTGTCACAGGCACTTGGCCTACTCACAGTGAGGTACTAATTTTATTGGGAGACCTGGGGAAATGCTGAGTGGTAGGACATTTTTATCAGCCCGGTGATCCCAAAACTTTCCCACACAGAAATGTGAGGTACACGCAATTTTATTAGCTACATGTGAGGCTTGAAGGGGATTATGGGTAGGCAAACTTTGGGGGATCCATGTAAGCCACACCACCTAGACTCCTGCAGGTGTCCACCTTTCAGAAATGCCTGGGTTTGGTAGGTTTCTCTAGATGGCCATGGAGCCTGGGACCAAAAACTGAGGTGTCCCCCCTTGCAAAACCAGTTTGTTTTGTGATAGATAACCTTGATGTCCCCAAAAAATAAGTTTTAGGCCAATTCATGTTGCGGGAACTATGTCTACTCACATAAGTGAGGTACCATTTTAATCAGGAGACTTGGGGAAATGCTGGGTAGGTTGAAGTTTGTGACTTCCCACAGATTCCAGAACTTTCCATCAAACAAATTTGTGGAAAATGTGTTTTTGTTCACTATGTTTGAGGTTTGCAAGGGGTTTTGTGTAACAGAACATAAAAGAAGTCACCGCATCCTGGATTCCCCTGCATGTCTAGTTTTAAAAAATATACA
The DNA here is from genome assembly GCF_964261635.1 of Lissotriton helveticus. Lineage (NCBI taxonomy): Eukaryota > Metazoa > Chordata > Amphibia > Caudata > Salamandridae > Lissotriton > Lissotriton helveticus. The sequence continues at coordinate 887,893,172 of NC_136067.1, read as the reverse complement.
GGTTTGTTCGGTGTTCCTTGGTGCAGGATGATCAAGGGCCCAAAATCCACAGCTAGTCACCAGTGGCGCCTGCTGAACTTTGAAAGTGGTGAGGCATAAATACCTACTTCAAATTTGAATAAACAAACTTAAATAAACAAGCACACAAACCTAGAGAGCACAACCTACTTCAAGGATTCTTCGCTATTTTGTAAAATATCAGAACAAAATGTTCACTTTGGATCCTAATAGCACATTAATTAGCTTGAAATCTGGAGGTTTTGATAGTATGCCTTGGCTTTTCTAGGTATATAAGGACTCACCTGCTTCATTTGATCGCACTAAGTGCATCATGCTACCTTTTTGCCCTTATTTATTCACTTCACTAGGTCACTTATAGCAGGACCAACTTGGCCCTTCAGCTTCTGATGATGTAAAATTAGGTGTTGTGCATGAGTCAGAAGATGTCCCTCTCAGCTTTGCATTAGTACATAGTACAGGTGGACATGACAAGAAATTAATAGGGAAAGTTAGCTCTGATCTCAGAGCCCTTGCATGAGACAAGTTGTGAATATATATGTTGTGTAAATCACACAACAAACAACGTAAAATATAATTAAAAAATGTATACGTTCAAAAGAGTGTAATTCTATAATATGTTGACGCTTTGGTATTAATAGAGCACATTGTAGCATTGCACTATTAAAAGTGGTCATTTTGTGCAACTGGTTGCAGGAACACACAAATTCGAAAGTGATTTCTTTCATACACTATGATGACGTAAAAAGAGTTTTGGTGAAATAAAATATTTGCCTAAAAAGACACAATTTAAGGTGGGAAGCCACAATTTATCCAGGTTTTCTGCTTTCACTCTGTACAAATCAGCCAGTAAATGGGAGTGTATTTGTCTTTCTTTATGTTAAGATTTGTTTTTACCTCTTAGTGAATTCTTCTGCAGTTTGTAAAATAGGTATTATATGCATGGTAAGATTAAGTGATTTGCCCAGAATCACATGATGTTGAGCTTACGCCGATACGTGAACCTGGTTCCGAAATCCATAGTCAGCAGCTCTTCCCATAATACCACAGCTTGTGTACAGGGAGGGAACCAGAGGCCAGATGAAACCTAACAGGGCCTCTACCTGAGTCAGGCTTGAGCCTGACTTGACTTTCAGTGGCTCGCTGACCTCTAGTAAACAGTAAAAAACAGAGGGGCATATTAGCAAGAACCTCGTTACAATTATCGCCGTTTTAGCAGCAGGAAACTGCTGCTAAAACAGCAATAATGGGCTTGCTAATATGCGTTATAGAATTCCAATAGAAGCCCAGGTTTCGATGTGCAGGACATCTAACCTGGGCTTCTATTGGAATTCTATAACGCATATTAGCAAGTCCATTATCATCGTTTTAGCGGCAGTTTCCTGCCGCTAAAATGGCGGCAATTTTAACGATGTTCTTGCTAATATGCCCCAAAATCTCTTTTTAGAAAGAAAGTTACATTTGATTAGTTCTCCATGGAGGTTAAGTGGGGTCACTGCAAACACTCAATGCTAATATTTCAACACATTACGAAAAAGAAAAACAACTTTAAAATGACTTGTTACACTTTTCATGTGCTCTGCCATTCACAAGGAAAACTCTTAAAATTAACTGAAATGAAACAAACCTGAATCTCACCTTTTCAGTCAATTTACTGCAGGCCTGATTCCTCATGGATTCGCTCCTTTGCTTCTTCTACCGGTCTTCCAAAACCATGCAGCTGATTTCAGTCTGCCCAATCAGAAGGCTGGACGTGACTGGGGGCCGACCTGTCTTTACTCAGCTGTATCCTGCCATTTGACGGGGCATGGGGCGACTGTGTCAAAAACACGTCACTGCCCAAGCAGGATGCTAACTTTACACATGCTGCACTACTCTGGGCATGCACAGCATATGTAATGGTTTGTCACTATGAGTCGGGAGCAGAAATTAAAAGCACCCCTCACATGCGCAAACCAAGACCATTTGGACTCCTGCTCTCTCCTACCCTGGGTGCGTTGACATGCGCACTTTTGAGCTTTGTGAAACACTGACGTGGAAAAGTAAAAAGACTAATTGTGAAAGCTGCCAAATTGTCTGCTTTAATTTCCATAGCCAGAACTGCACAGAGCAGTTTCCTATTCTGCAGATACTAGTGGGGCGCCACTCCAGCGCCCCTTATTGACCAGCCGCCTCTGCTAGTCACATTGCCAAAAAAGAGTCCGTTGGAAAAATGCGATGTGTCTACATAGCGTTTGGGGACGTTTCCTGTCATGGGCACAAGGCCTACCCACACAAGTGAAGTGCCATTTTTATTGGGAGACTTGGGGGCATGCTTGGTAGATGGTAGTTTGTGACTCCCCTCAGATTCCAGACCTTTCCATCACAGAAATATGAGCAAAATGTGTTTTTAGGCACATTTTGAGGCTTGCAAGGGATTCTGGGTAACAGAACCTGGTGAGAGCCACAAAAGTCACCAAATACTAGATTCCCCTGGATGTCTAGTTTTAAAAAATGTACAGGATGGCTAGGTTTCCTTAGGTGCCAGCCAAGCTAGGTCCCAAAGTCCAACCACTAGGCACATTGCAAACAAAATGGTCAGTTTTCAGTGGAAAAATGTGATGTATCCACGTTGCTTTATGGACCGTTTCCTGACGTGAGCCTAACCACACAAGCGAGGTACCATTTTTATCGGGAGACTTAGAGTACGCAGAATAGTAGAACAAGTGTTATAATCATTTGCCTATCTATGCATTTTTACCTTCCAAATGTAAGACAGTTTGGAAAAAATAAGTCATTTTGAAAATTACTCTCTAACCTACATTCTACTATGGGTATCCATAAATTCAGAGCTGTACAAATAACCACTGCTTCTAAAGTCTATATCTCTTTCAATTTTTCCCCCAAACTGTAAAATGTAAATGTATTTTAGATAATTTCTAAGTCCCGTCCAAATGAATCCCCAAGCCCGGCTTACATCTTGAATCCCCAGTATGTTGAAAGAAAAGGACACACATTTGATGTGGAAACTTTAAGTGGACGAAAAGTTATAGGCGCCTAAGCGGGGGGGAGGACTGGCAACGAAAGGGATAAGAAATAGGAAAACAAGACAAAGGGGGTGATTTACAAAGGTAATATGAGCCAAAAGTAATTCACGGGTCTTATCCTTAAATCCGCGGTCGGGACAGAATTGCCGCACCCAAGCTGTACTCTATGGATAGAGCTTTACTCTCCGACTAGAGGCTTGGGCCAGATGAAGTGTAATCAATTGGCTAGAATACAATTTTTTACAAAAAGGAACATTAGGAGCATGTGATAAACAGTAGAGGAGGTCATCAATATCAGTTTGGGCAGGGAAAATGGTGCTGCTGGACACTACATCATATCCCAGAAAAGTATGCTCCTTTGCATCTGGGTACATGCAGTCCATGATTTAGACCCTTGGTATGGTATCAGTTGAGTTCATCCTTGAAGAAAAAGAGAAATTCTGAAGTTTTGGGCTTGTTGCAACTGTGAACGGGCCCATTCGTCCCAATATGTTGCCAACCACACCTCCCGTCAGTGGCAACCAGCAAAGCCAGATCTGCACATTGTGCTACAGCATCGACCGCCTGTGGTGACCATCTCTGCGAACCTTCAGCAACGACCTTCCATGACATCTAACAGGATCTTCATGATACAGTGAGTACTGTCTGCTGTGTCTGCCGGCTTTTCAAGTTTCAGCAACAACCATCCAATACATTCTCCCTGCTCCTTGTGGCCTCCTCCACTGCAAACGGAACTCTTCAAGCTGGACTTTAAAAGGCAACTTTTTCAGTGGGACTAACCTGGTTCCTATTTCCAGCCCTCATTCATCTTAGTCGGCCTGAAGTTGAGACTTTCATCTGGTCTCGCACGACCAGATAAACTCAAGTGGCACTTTGTGCTTTTAGGTGCTATACTTCCCTGAAACTATTAAAAATGTAGCTCTCTGGTTCTAATGATTGGAATTTTTTTCATTTTCATGTCAAATAATGTATTACATTTTACTCGATTTTTCAAATTTGATACGGGATTTTCCTTGTGTTGTGTTTTCATTTCATTTTTGTTTGAGTGCTGCATAAGTACTTTACATATTGTCTCTAAGTTAAGCCTGACTGGTTTTGTGCCAAGCAACTAGAGGGATCTGCACAGGATAAGTTAGTGACTTTTGGTTGTTCACTCAGGTATTATGGTTGTTGCTTGAAGAGGGCTCACTTCCTCCCACCTCAAAGAACTACCCATTTTCTCACTGCGGCCACATCTTGCATAGAGGATATCTTCAAAGAAATATGTTTATCATATGCATATTGATTAATGTCTAGTCCTGTTTCCATCATTAGAATTCTTAGAAGTTCCTTGTAGAGCTTAAGTGACACTGGAGCTGAAATGGAACATTGAAGGACACCATATGTTACTCGTACAGCTTTAGATGTGCAAATCTCAATCCAAGCTAATTGCACTTTGTGGTAAATAACGATCAACACCAGGTAAGTTGATTGAAGATTTATTTCATAACAAGCTGAGCCATCAGAGCAGATCAGCAGCGTCTCTTATCAAAGACAACCAACTGACTCTCCTAGAATACCGCCACAGAACACCCAGGCTATAAGGTTCTGCACCAGCGATATTCCAATCAAACAAGCATAAGTTACTACATGGGCCTTCCCTTATAACAAGTACAAAATGGAAATGATGAATACAGGCAAAGGGAGAAGAATAGGGAAAAGAAAGATGATAAAAGAAAAGAAGAAACAGACGAAAAAAAACAACAATGCAGGAAGAGAAAAAGAAATGAAGGCAGAAAACTAAACTCAATACCCATGAGGAATTTTTCTGTCTCTAGCACTGCACCTGAGGGCAGGTTGCCCCACAAAATCTAAACTCATCTCAGAACGAGCACAGAGTCTAGAGCCTAGAGGCAGGTTTGCCCACACAATCTATACTCCTCTCACCAGTCTCACTTCCAGGACGAGTGCAAAGAATGGGACTCTTTACCAAGAGACACTTATTCCACCACTGCCCATTGATGAGTTTAACAGAGTTCCCCCTCACATCTACAACTCTGATTGATACACCAAATTTGGGAGAGCCCTTCTTTACATGGACAGGTTTCTTTACACAAATATAATCACCTGACTTAATCTCAACATCTTTAGTACACTTCTTGGAATCAAAGAAGGTTTTCTGTTCATTTTGAGCTAAACTCACTTGTCTCCTGACACTCTCATCAGTCCATTGTTTACCTTTGAACCACTTGCTCATCCAACCAGAACAAAAGGTCTTAGAAGCCCTGCGACTAAGCCTGGTGAGGAATGCGCATGCGCCGGCTCCAGCGCATGCGCAGTTCCCAGGAGAAGGCGCGATGGAGACGTATGCGCCGTGGATAAGGTAAGTTTATTTTAAATGTAATTTAAGGCTTTTAAATATTATTTAATACTGTGGGCGGGAGGCGGGTGGGTGGCAGGCATCGTGTAACGGCCTATGCGGAGAGTGCGGAGATTGGTTCAATCTCTATGCCTCTCCGCATAAGTCCCTTATGCCTTCATGGACCTGTCGTCCGCCTTCGATTGTGTTAATCGTGGGGGGTTGTGGGGGTCCATGGAGGCCATGGGAGTAGATCGTAGCCTGGTGGACTTCCTGAGGGATCTACACAGGGACACCAAGGCCAACATCAGATATTCCAGGGACCTGAAGGTGTCGAGGAATTTTCACATCGAAAGGGGTGTAATGCAGGTGTGCATGTCGGCCCCCTTCCTTTTCAACCTATACATCAACGACCTAGAAAGTTACCTATTAGAAACAAAGGCGATTATCCGTATGTGGGCAGGAGAGGACTGCCCGTCCTGCTTTATGCGGATGATGCAGTCCTCCTGGCACGAACTCCAAAGGGGCTACAAACACTACTTGACTCTTTTCACAGTTTTATGGACAAACGTGACCTGTCCATAAATAACACAAAATCATATGTGATGCAGGTGGGGTTGCGCCCCAAAGTTCCATACACTTTTATGGTCAACGGTGTGGGGGTCCCAAAATGCTCAACGTTCTCTTATCTAGGTGTCCTGATAGACCATTGGCTTAACTGGGCTGCACTCTTACATAAAAAAAGGGGTGAGGTCAAGAGGGCAATTGCGGCCCTTTTTGGCTTTGCATCTAAAATGGGCAACCGTCTAGTGGCAGCAATGCTAAAAATCTACCAGGCCAAGTGTATCGCCATAGCTAGCTATGGAAGTGACTTATGGGGATACTGTGACCTAGAGGGCCTTCAGGTGACAACTTTTTTAAGCGGCTATTGAGCGTACCATAGGGTGCTGCAAATCTGTCTGTCCATGAAGAAACTGGTATGCCATTTATAAGTGATATTTTAGCCCTACGTCCCCTTATTTTTTGGCTGCACTGTTGGCTTAAAAAGCATGTCGGTCTCACCCATAGTATTTTAAGAGAAGTACTGAGCTTAGATCACATGACGAACATCCCTTGGTTTAAGTATTTAAAAACTTGTTTTACGATGTTAGGGCGACCTGATTTGTTTTCAAAGCCCGAAGGTATTACAAGAATGGACATTAGGCTTATAAAGCACTCCTTCACACAAAGAAAACAAATGGGAAGAGAGGAGAGAGAATTGTTGAAACCAGTGTGAGGACACATTTATTGTTTAAAACTTCCCTGGGCATGGAGCCGTACTTGTTTTGGCCGCTCCCAGCCTATGAGCGATTTCTTTTAACCAGGTTTAGATTTAACCTTTTTCATTTTTTATTAGCAATTCCTAGGGGCAGTCATAGGGGAACAGTGTTAGCATCCTGTGGCTGCGACAATAATTCTCCACAGGACTTGCTTCACTTTGTTTTCTTTTGTAAATATTATGAATTTCCCAGGACCTTTTATCTTAAATCGCTCCTAAGACAGCTAAAGTTTGTGCAAGTACTTCCAGCACTATTTTATCTGCAATTACTTAAACCAGATTGTATCCCTTTTGTGGCCGGCTTCTTGAAATGTGCAATGAACCTCAGGAAAAGTTGGGATTTTTAACAAGTTGCTGTGTTTTACCGCTTTTACTTGTGATTCTTATTAATTCCCTCTCACATGCGCTAATATTGTCAGTATAAATTGACCATTGCTTTCATATTCGGAAATTTTACATACAGTGTTTTTTAAATATGTAATTAGTTGTATTGTACTTTTATGGTTTCTATCAATGAATACCGAATAAAGTATTTTGAAATTGAAATTGAAGTCCCTTATGCAACTTATGCCCACCCCTAGTCAGAGAAATGAGAAAGAAAGTCTGCACACCCATTCTTGCAACTAGGAATGTATTCTGCAAAAAAGTCGAACTGAAGGAGTTTAGACGACAACCGTGCAATTCTAGGAGTGAAACTCCTAACATTCTTCCCACTGAGAATGAAAACCAAATGCTTTTGGTCGGTTTGAAGACAGAACTTCCTTCCCCAAATGAAGTTTCTGAACTTCATCACAGCCCACTAACATGCCAACAGTTCTTTCTCTATAACAGAATACTTCATCTCAGAGGGTGATAGAACTCTGGAGGCAAATCCAATGGTCCTAAACTCTCCGCCTTTCTTCTGAGAGAGAACTGCCCCGATACCGACATTGCTGGCATAGACTGTGAGAGTACAATTAAGAGACAGGTCATAGTGTTTAAGAACCAATGGTGACACAAGTTGTTGTTTCATCCATTCAAAAACATCTTGACACTGGGTGCAGAAAGAGGCGAGAGAAGTGCAGAAACAGGTAAGGGAAGTGCACAGAGAGGCAAGAGAATTGCTGAAAGAAGCAACAGAGGTGTAGAAAGAAGCAAGAAAAGTGCAAAAAGAGGCAAATGAGATGCAAAAACAGGCAGGAAAGGCACAGAAAGAGAGAAGATGAGTACAGAAAGAGACAACAGGCGTGCAGAAAGAAGCAAATGAGGTACAGAAAGAAGGAACCGATGTGCAGAAAGAGGGAAGAGAGGTGCAGAAAAAGGCAAGAAAAGTGCAGAAAGAGGCAAAAGAGGTACATAAAGAGACAACAGGGGTGCACAAAGAAGCAAGACTGGTGCAGAAAGAAGCATGGGAAGTGCAGAATGATGCAACAGGGGTCTAGATAGAGGCAAGAGAAGTGTAGAAAGGAGCAAGTGAGGTGCAAAAAGAGGCAAGAGAGTTGCAGAAACAGGCAAGAGAAGTGCACAAAGAGGCAAGAGAATTGCTGAAAGAAGCAACAGAGGTGTAGAAAGTAGCAAAAAAAGTGCATAAAGAGGCAAGTGAGATGCAAAAACATGCAGGAAAGGTACAGAAAGTGGGAAGACGAGCGCTGAAAGAGACAACAGGGGTGCACAAAGAAGCAAATGAGGTGCAGAAAGAGGCAAAAGATATGCAGAAAGAGAGAATAGAGGTGCAGAAAAAGCCAAGAAAAGTGCGGAAAGAGGCCAAAGAGGTACCTATAACTACAGAGTGGTGTCCCCCTCTGTTTAATGTTTGCATTAACTTACCCTCCGAGTAGATTCCTCAGGGGTGACTTTTTAGCAATTTTTATTAAATACAGCACAGAGTATCATATGCTTTAAGGACACAGAGGTACTACTACATGCTCACATGTTGAGTAGTGCTGAAGCAGAACAGGTGAAAATGAAGAAGAGGAGCTATTCAAAGGTTACTGGAACGCCCTTCCACTCCACCTCAGATAGACAACATCGCTTCCCATCTTCGCAAGAGACCTCAAGACCTGGCTCTTCGATGGACCCCCTCCTTGATGGATCGGAACCTACACCCCCTCACCCCCAGCGTCCTGAGACCCTCTCGGGTGAGTAGCCACGCTTAACAAATGCTTGATTGATTGATTGGATAGAGCAAGTTAAGATTTCTGTTATCTTAAGATGCAGATGCATCTGAAGAAATCGCCTAGAGGCAACATATTAGGCTTATATTGACTTAGAATTAACTGGTTGAGGGGACCAGTAGCTCAAGGATGAAGAATGTAAACTTTCTCCTCTCCTGGAAACAAAGCAACATTTTAACAATGTAGGCGACATACTTGTCTCCATCGAGTCTTAAAGAACAACAGTCGGAGAATCGTGGTTGCATGCATGTGGTTCTCAGTGATTGCATGCCCACATCTTCTGCGTGGCCGTAAGGGGATCTACAGCTTATTCAGGGGTCAATGCCTTTTTGACCAACGACACTCTTCCTACACTGATTTTAACTACACGCTTACAATGGTTGAAAGAATACTAACAGTCCCAAAATACCAAGTGCTGTTGACTAAAAAAGCATGACATGGGTTGCATGGTATCTGTGTCTGAGGGTTTCTGTGTGACTTATAAAAGATTCACATTCAGGCATGCAAGAGGTACTGTCTTACGCAAGTGGCATCAAGGCGTGTCTACACTTGTTTGTATGTGGGGCGCTTCCTTGTACAGTGTATCTTGTGAGTTCATCATTGACTTTCAATGTTTCTCTTTGTGCTATGGTGGGCCGTGTTCCTCCGCTCCTCACAATGCCGGTCCCTGGTCCTTGCAGAGGATCAGTGTGCGCTGCGCTGCTCCCTCTCTCACCTTTCCCTGGTGTATCTGGATTACCGCATCTTCTGCACCTGGTCTCAGTGTCCGTGTTTCGCATTGGAACACAAGATTCTTTTATCTTGGGCCGGTAAAAGATGTCTACCTGGGAGAGGATTTTTCTCGGCAGGGGCTGAGTTTGAGCCTGCCCCTATGTAGACCCCCGCAAACAGATCACAATGGCGACACTGCAGGGGTTTGAGGGAGAGGAGGACATGAGGCAATGAAATGTGCTGCTGCAGGTGGGAAGGATGCTAGGAGTCCGCGGCTTGACACAGGACTCCAGACAAACTTTTATGCAGGAGAGTTGGACAGGCACAGTGCCCCTCACATTCAACAGGCCATAGGTGAGCACAGTGGTGTTGTATGGCCCAGTGGGTCTGTCTTCTACTTACACTCTCACAGGATAGTTGGCCACTGACTGGAAAGGGGTTAACCGTCCAACCTATCGAAATATTTTGTTTTACAGCATGACTTTTTGCTCCTCGGTCTAGAAGTGCAAGTTTAAGGTCTGAAGATGTTAAGTACATGCGTCAAGGCACCTATTAATAAAGAAACATAGCGCACTGTGGTTTGGATAAATCTGACATCAGTTGTTCTTTCCTGTGACTTCATTCAATTCGAGGTTGCTGCAATCTCACCTTTAAAATGTATTCTGACACTGCAGATAAACGTGAATGAATTCAAAGCTGCCATGTGGCCCCCTGGCATGCACTGCAGGGTTACTTGATGTCTTTGTACCTGTGCTGTCCTCTGATGTTTAGTACCGGCTGAGTTTGCCATTGTGGCAGTGTCCGCATTGAAGGCATGTTGCACTTCCTTGTGGTTTTCGGCTTGTCTGGGAGGGCGTGGGATCACAGAAGTGCTGAGACCGGGTGCTCATGCGTGGCGATGCTCATTGCCTTGCAATTCTGTTCAGTCTCCCGACTACCTGTAGCTTCCGCTGAGCCGATCAGAAGCCCCTGTCTTCCACGCGCCGGCTTCGCACTCTCCAGCCATACCTAAGCAAGTAATGTCTGGCACGCGCGAGGCTGACTGGAGCACCGTGTAGGGAAAACCTGCCTCCTGGGGCCAGAACTGCACACTCACTACAATGCGGCAGCCCCTTCCCAACACCTTGATCCTGACCTCCTGCGTGTGATGGTTAAAAGGAAAACAACGTACAACACACACCAATCAAAATCCACACCTGTTCTTGCTTTAATATAAAATTATTCCTGGTTTGAAGTGTTGGCGACCAATCAGAGGCAAGCTCGTGCTTGTGAGGTTAGGCTCCGCACAGATATCAAAAGTTTTATTTTTTTAATTTCTCAGGAACTACTGAACAGATTTACACCATTTGAGAAAAGGGCTCTTGCTGATCTAAGGGCTACCCTTCTGCCAAATTTGTGTAATTCCATTCAGCAGTTCAGGCTGTAGCTTTGTCTAAAGTTTCGAATGGAAATGAAGATGGGGAAACCACATTTTTTGGGTCCCCCTTTTTTCTCAGCCCCCGCTTCACTAATCACCCCAAAACTTTCTAGACAGGAGCTTACCGAAAGTTTTGAACATTTTGCAAAGATTCATCAAACGGCGCCAAAGATATTGGCAAAAGAAAAAACGCTATTTGAATAGAAACAAGGTCCTAACTATAATTACCTACTGGAGAAAGCCATATATGTATATATAAATAAATATAAATATAAATATATATATATATATATCTATATTACCTACTGGCGGTCGCCAGTAGTTATAGTTAGGATCGTTTTCCATAGGAAATCCGCAACATTCTATTGGGAATAACTTTGGCGCCGATTGAGGGATCTGCCTGTGATTTTCCTTAACTTTACCTCGCTGTGCTCCGCTCCTTCCCTGAAAGTTTCAGGGGGATCCGTCAAGCGGGGGCCGAGATAAAAGGGGGGTCCCAAAACGTGTTTTCCCCATGTTAATTTCCATAGGGCGGTTGGACTCACTTTTAGCCCGAACGGCTGAATGGATTTCCACCAAACTTGGCAAAATTGTAGGGACTGGTACCCCGATGTGCCTTTGCTATGTCTCAAGATATATGCTCCAGTGGTTTTTACGAAAATTAACTTTGAAAAAATATATACTGGGCTACATTGGGCTATATATATGTTAGAGCCCAAATGTAGCCCAATGTAGCCCAATGTAGCCCAAAGATGGCCACCAGAGACAAAAAAAACAAATGTAGCCCAAATATCAGCCAGATGTAGCCCAACTATAGCCCAATGACAGAATGTCCCAGAGTGTTCTAAAGAACAACTAGAGCGCTAACCGTCTTACTTATGACAAACGTATGGCACACCTGAAGTCATCTTGATTGGAATAAAGTGTTAACACTTAAAACATTTAATTTGCAAAGGAACAAAATGAGGGGGTTCATTTTGCCATAGAAATTATGATTAGTGCTGAAGAAAGAAAAATTAGGGCACATTTTGAGTGACTTCTCAAATCCTCTTATGTTTCATTAAAACAATTCTGATATGCAGTCTCCCAAGATGGCCACCAGAGACAAAAGAGCCCAAATGTAGCCCAAATATCAGCCAGATGTAGCCCAACTATAGCCCAATGACAGAATGTCCCAGAGTGTTATAAAGAACAACTAGAACGCTAACAGTCTTACTTATGACAAAAGTATGGCACACTTGAAGTCATCTTGATTGGAATAAAGTGGTAACACTTAATACATTTAATTTGAAAAGGAACAAAATGAGGGGTTTCATTTTGCCATAGAAATGTTATATATATATATATTACCTACTGGCGATAGCCAGTAGGTATATATAGTTAGGATTTTTTTCCTATGGGATTTTTGAAAATTCTATGTCGAATAACTTTGGCGTTTGAGGACAGAATTGGCTGAAATTTTCAGGAAAATGGAACATTTTGTTTCTGAGCAGCCCCTGAAAATTGGGGGGGGTTTTGTCAAGGGGGGGCCGAGAAAAAAGGGGGGTCCCAAAACGTGTTTTTCCCATGCAATTTTCCATAGGGCGGTTGGCCTCACTTTTAGCCTGAACGGCTGAATGGATTTACACCAAACTTGGCAAAATTGTAGGGACTGGTAGCCCGATGTGCCTTTGCTATGTCTCAAGATATAGGCTCCAGTGGTTTTTACGAAAATTAACTTTGAAAAATATATATTGGGCTACATTGGGCTATATATATGTTGGAGCCCAAATGTAGCCCAATGTAGCCCAATGTAGCCCAATGTAGCCCAATGTAGCCCAAAGATGGCCACCAGAGACAAAAAAAAAACAAATGTAGCCCAAATATCAGCCAGATGTAGCCCAACTATAGCCCAATGACAGAATGTCCCAGAGTGTTCTAAAGAACAACTAGAGTGCTAACAGTCCTACTTATTACAAAGGTATGGCACACCTGAAGCCATCTTGATTGGAATAAAGTGGTAACTCTTAAAACATTTAATTTAAAAAGGAACAAAATGAGGGGGTTCATTTTGCCATAGAAAGTATGATTAGCGAATATATGACGAAATCCCGCATACCATCAGTCCGCAAAAAAAATCCTGCATGTACTATTGGGCCGCAAATTAAAATAACGAAAACTTTTAGAACTAATATGCCTTTAGCATACACTAAACAACTAAACTACCCTAAACCCTGAAACACTACCCCCAGCATGACCCTACACTACACAAACAGTACAACACTACCCTAAACCCTAAAACACTACCCCCAGCATGACCCTACACTACACAAACACTACAATACTACCCTAAACCCTAAAACACTACCCCCAGCATGACCCTACACTACGCAAACACTACAACACTACCCAAAACCCTAAAACACTACACCCCAGCATGACCCTACACTACGCAAACACTACAACACTACCCTAAACCCTAAAACACTACCCCCAGCATGACCCTACACTACGCAAACACTACAACACAACCCTAAACCCTAAAACACTACCCCCAGCGTGACCCTACACTACGCAAACACTACAACACAACCCTAAACCCTAAAACACTACCCCCAGCATGACCCTACACTACGCAAACACTACAACACTACCCTAAACCCTAAAACACTACCCCCAGCATGACCCTACACTACGCAAACACTACAACACTACCCAAAACCCTAAAACACTACACCCCAGCATCACCCTACACTACGCAAACACTACAACACTACCCTAAACCCTAAAACACTACCCCCAGCATCACCCTACACTACGCAAACACTACAACACTACCCTAAACCCTAAAACACTACCCCCAGCATGACCCTACACTACGCAAACACTACAACACTACCCTAAACCCTAAAACACTACCCCCAGCATGACCCTACACTACGCAAACACTACAACACTACCCTAAACCCTAAAACACTACCCCCAGCATGACCCTACACTAAGCAAACACCACAACACTACCCTAAACCCTAAAACACTACCCCCAGCATGACCCTACACTACGCAAACACTACAACACTACCCTAAACCCTAAAACACTACCCCCAGCATGACCCTACACTACGCAAACACTACAACACTACCCAAAACCCTAAAACACTACCCCCAGCATGACCCTACACTACGCAAACACTACAACACTACCCAAAACCCTAAAACACTACCCCCCAGCATGACCCTACACTACGCAAACACTACAACACTACCCAAAACCCTAAAACACTACCCCCAGCATGACCCTACACTACGCAAACACTACAACACTACCCAAAACCCTAAAACACTACCCCCAGCATGACCCTACACTACGCAAACACTACAACACTACCCAAAACCCTAAAACACTACACCCCAGCATGACCCTACACTACGCAAACACTACAACACTACCCAAAACCCTAAAACACTACCCCCAGCATGACCCTACACTACGTAAACACTACAACACTACCCAAAACCCTAAAACACTACCCCCAGCATGACCCTACACTACGCAAACACTACAACACTACCCTAAACCCTAAAATACTACACCCCAGCATGACCCTACACTACGCAAACACTACAACACTACCCAAAACCCTAAAACACTACCCCCAGCATGACCCTACACTACGCAAACACTACAACACTATCCTAAACCCTAAAACACTACGCCCAGCATGACCCTACACTACGCAAACACTACAACACTACCCTAAACCCTAAAACACTAGCCCCAGCATGACCCTACACTACGCAAACATTACAACACAACCCTAAACCCTAAAACACTACCCCCAGCATGACCCTACACTACGCAAACACTACAACACTACCCTAAACCCTAAAACACTACCCCCAGCATGACCCTACACTACGCAAACACTACAACACAACCCTAAACCCTAAAACACTACCCCCAGCATGACCCTACACTAAACAACCACCACATCTCTACACTACACTAACACAACACTACACTACACAACACTACACTAAACTACACAATCACTAACCCACGAAAAAATTAACACAAACCCACTTACCTCTCTCGTCATCGTGGTTTTCACAACGCAAATACATTTACCATACATGCCTTTAAAACGTAATTCTTTGTAAAGGCATGCGCGATAAATGCACATGCGTTTTGAAAAAATGCGGGATAATGGTATGCGAGGTCAATGACCTTGCGGGGTAATGGTATGCGGACTGAAAGTCTGCGGGATAAAAAATGCGGGAAAATGGCTGCAAACCATGATTAGCAGCAGACTTCCCTGGTGAGCACTAGCTTTACTACAGTGATCTAATGAGCAACTAGAGTGCTAACATTCAGAATTTATGGCAAATGTGTGACACATCTGAATGCCTTCTTGATAGAACCAAAGTAAATAAGCATTGAAAATGCAATAGATCTCGCCCTCGTTTAAGTTAAAGCCATTCTGTTTGTAATGAGGTGGCTTTTTAGCTTTGCTTTTATTAGTGTTTTTAAAACTTTCATGTAAATAACATGCATATGTATGCATATATGTATATGTATGCATGCATTTATATTTATATAGATATGCAGATTATATATGTTTATATATGTATATTACCTACTGGCGATAGCCAGTGGGTATATATAGTTAGGATTTTTTCTCCATGGGATTTCTGAAAATTCTATGTCTAATAACTTTGGCGTTTGTGGACAGAATTGGCTGAAATTTTCAGGCAAATGGCACATTTCGTTTCTGAGCAGCCCCTGAAAATGTGGGGGGGTTTTGTCAAGGGGGGGCCGAGAAAAAAGGGGGGTCCCAAAACGCGTTTTTCCCATTCATTTTTCCATAGGGCGGTTGGACTGACTTTTAGCTCGAACGGCTGAATAGATTTACATGAAACTTGGCAAAATTGTAGATATGGTTTGCCCGACGTGCCTTTGCTATGTCTCAATATATGTGCTCCAGTGGATTTTGAGAAATTAACGTTAAAAAAAAAATATATATCTGTGACAGCGCTCCGGTTAGCGCCCCGGTTCGCGTACCTGACGCGTAACGGAACTTCGCGAAGCGAAGCTGATTGGCTCTCCGGTGTCTGTCAACATTCTAAACAGTCCGGAGCGGCCGCCATCTTGTCTCTCGGTACGATCGAGAGACAAGATGTGGTGAAAAACGAAGGGGGAAATGAAGGAAAGGGGGCAAGGTAGACCACTCCTGACCCCCTAGGATTGATGAGGGGGATATTAAAGTGCCCCGCGGGGCAAAAAAAAATAAATATTTTTTTTTGCGATTTTACGCCGTAGAGGCGCGTCCCGGTACGCGAACCGGGCAGCTCACCGGGCAGCTAACCGGGCAGCTAACCGGCAGCGTAGGTTCGAGAGACAAGATGTGGTGAAAAAAGAAGGGGAAATGAAGGAAAGGGGGCAAGGTAAACCCCTCCTGACCCCCTAGGATTGATGAGGGGGATATTAAAGTCCCCCACGATTTTTCGCGGTAGAGGCGCTTCCCGGTACGCGAACCGGGCAGCTAATCGGCAGCGTAACGGGAGTCCGCCATCTTGTGTTTTTGGAGCGTCCGGTTCGCGTACCGGGTAGCGTCCCGGTAAGCGTAACAAGGGGAAAACCAAGAGAAACAGTAAAAAAAAAATTAAGGGAATAGATTTCCAGCAAACTTGGCAAAATTGTAGGGACTGTTTGTTTGATGTGCCTTTGCAAGGCCTCAAGATATGTGCACGTGTGGATTTTGTCTAATTAAGGTTAAAAAAAATATATATATCTGTAAGCGTGCTCCGGCACGCTTACGTTACGGGTTTTGTTTGCGCTGCAGAGCCGATACGTCACGGTTATGCGACGCGTCATGAGGCGTCTCACGTGGCTACGTTATACGTCACGTAATAAAGAATATATTTTACAGCTATAGATATTAGCTTTTAAAAAACCAATGAAATTCACTGAAAAAACCATAGGTTATAGACCATATATAGTTAGGAATTTGCATTTACAAAACCTTGAAAATTCACTGAAAAAACCATAGGTTAGAGACCATATATAGTTAGCTGGACATTTTATTGACATAAAACCAATGAAATTCCATATATAGTTAGTTGCACTAACTATATATCGCGCACCCGCAATCCACTGCTGATGATGTCACATATTACATCATTCATGACATGGTCAGTGACATCACTGATGACATCACTGATGACATCTCAAATGACATCTCAAATGACATCACTGATGACATCATGACACACCAATACCAGTTACTACATACGCACTCACTGATTCCTACGTCTACACACACATTCACTCATTCACCCATACAATCACTCATACATACAGTCACTCATTATTACAACACTATCATATGCACTCATACACCTATGCAGACACTCACACACTGCCACTCATCCATGGAGTTGCTCACACACCTAGTCAGTCCTGTAAAGAATCAATCACACTTCCATTTCCTCATCTATACAGTTAAACACAGAACACCATACTTCAGTGACATCACTGATGACATCACTGATGACATCTCAAATGACATCACTGATGACATCTCAAATGACATCACTGATGACATCATGACACACCAATACCAGTTACTACATACACACTCACTGATTCCTACGTCTACACACACATTCACTCATTCACCCATACAATCACTCATACATACAGTCACTCATTATTACAACACTATCATATGCACTCATACACCTAGTCAGTCCTGTGAAGAATCAATCACACTTCGATTTCCTCATCTATACAGTTAAACACAGAACACCATACTTTTCACACATATACTAACACATACTTACTCTCTTATACAATCACTGATACAAGTACACATTGATATGCACAGAGTCACACACCTCCCAGCCAGCCACACACACACTCAGTCTTCCATACATCCACTCATTCTTCAATATGTAAAACATATTTAAACTTTACAAAAACACACAGACACTAGATGATGTCATCAGTGATGTCATTTGAGATGTCATCAGTGATGTCATCAGTGATGTCATTTGAGATGTCATCAGTGATGTCATCAGTGATGTCATCAGTGATGTCACTGACCATGTCATGAATGATGTAATATGTGACATCATCAGCAGTGGATTGCGGGTGCGCGATGTAGTTAGTGCAACTAACTATATATGGAATTTCATTGGTTTTATGTCAATAAAATGTCCAGCTAACTATATATGGTCTCTAACCTATGGTTTTTTCAGTGAATTTTCATGGTTTTGTAAATGCAAATTCCTAACTATATATGGTCTATAACCTATGGTTTTTTCAGTGAATATATATATATATATATATATATATATATATATATATTCACTGAAAAAACCATAGGTTTCACACCAGTTATTGTTAGGAATTAGCATTTAAAAAACCTATTAAATTCACTGAAAAAAAACATAGGTTTCACACCAGTTATAGTTAGGTGGAAATTTTACTCGCATAAAACCATTGAAATTCCCACGTTATAGTTAGTTGGACTCACTATAACTTGCGCGTGCAATGCACTGCTGATGACGTCACATATTACATCACTCATGACATGGTCAGTGACATCACTCATGACATCACTGATGACATCTCAAATGACATCACTGATGACATCATCCAGTGAATGTGTATCTTTCTGAAAAATAAATATTTTTTATATATATATATCTAAAGGTTGATGGAAGAATAAATGGGTAAATAAATGTCTAAATGGATGTTTTTTTTGTGTAAAATTGATTGGTTAACTGACTTATTAAATGTATCTTAGTGAATACATATATTAGCGAGTAATGTTTAAATATTTAAATATCTGTATCTGTGTCTCACTTTGTGTATAAGTGGCTGCATGGGTTGGTGAGTAGCTACATGAGTGTGTATATGGGTTATTAGTTGTTTTTTTGAGTATCAGTATCAGTGTCTGTATGGTTCGGTGGGGGATATTACTTAGAGCACAGATGCATGAATGAGTGACTCACTATTTGTATGTATTTTGAAGACAGCATGTGTGCAAGACTGTATGGGTGGATGATTGTGTGTATGGGTGGGTTAGTGAGTGTGTGTTTTTATAATTGATTGTTTAAGAGAGTAAATATGTTTCCGTTTCTGTAGAAGTATGTGTAGTGGTGTGTATATAGCAGTATAATCAAGTAAATGTTTTTTTGATAGTTTATTTGCATGTGTGTATTTGTGTGTGAGTAACTATATGGATGAGTATTAGTGTGTAACAGGATGTATAGGTGTATGAGTACATATGATGAGTGTTGGACCTGGCCCTTTTGGCAGGTTCACCCCGAGACTTTTTGCTTTTTCCTAGCCTGTTTCAGGAACCTGGTGGTGGTGGTTTTAGACCTTGGCGCACTTTTTCACTGTGATACAGTGTAAAGTGCGTGAGCTCTCTGTGTATGTGTGGTGAGTGACCTGCACTCCCATAGGAATGAATGGGGAATATGTATGCCCATGGTAGTTCCTGATGTGTGGGGAGTGCAGGGTCGAGTTTGATATGTGCGAACTCGTGAGATTGAATGCTGTGTAATGGTGTATGCGGCATGGTTGTGTCTAGTCTAGAAGTGCCACTTTTAAGAAGTTGGTATATTTGTGTAGTCTGTGGCTGGCGTGTGATTGGCTGGTGAGCCTGGCCCAGGAGTGCCTGGGCCTGCTTGTGGATTGACTGTCTGGTTTGAGGATGACAGGGGCTGGGGAGCCCCAGGAGGTTGTCTGAGTCAGCCCGTGGATGAAAGGCAGCATCTGCTGCCAGGGAAGTGGGAAGAGATAGCACCTCGGAGTGAATGAGGCTGTGCCTGCCTGCCACAATGCTGGCTCCACCTCCCCGCTGGGCGACTGTCACCTCTGTCCCTGATACTGAAAGGACTTCCCTATAACCAGTTCTAGCTGGTTCTCACAGTGCCTGCACAAAGACTTCAAAGACTTTTCTCTGTATAAGAAGGGGCTGTGTCCCCTTCCAAAATGTTCTTGTTTTTGGACTTGCATCTGCCACTGGCGTGCTGCTGCTTGGGCCCAGGGGAATCCCTGGGCCCTGCCCAGCCCCATGACACCTGATGGACTTTCCTGGATGCCTGGAAGACTCCTGGGGGACCCCTCTGCCTTGCTTGGGCTGATGGGGGGGACTTGGATTTGCCCCCTGGGAATCTCTGGGACCTTTGCAGCATGGAGAAGCTGCATTTTCCTGCAGGGAGCGCTTGATTTGTATTTCTAGCGCCTGGAAGCGCTGTGCTTCCCCCTGAGCGCCTGGGAGCGCTCTGCCTGTTTTCTAGCGCTTTGGAGCGCTTTATTTCCCCCAAGCGCTTGAGAGCGCTTTATTTGTGCTTACAGCGCTAGGAGCGCTGTACTTTGCCCCAAGCGCTTAATAGCGCTTTTATTTTTATATTTATTATCGAGGGTGCCCACCCCTCATGTTGTGCCTCGTGGAATCACCGCCGCCGGCCCGGAGACTTTGAAGGAGGCGCTGCACCCGCCTCCCCACCGGGGGCCGCGCTGCCATTGGCGGCCCTCGAAAACCGGAAGTCAGGCAGGCCCGGCCGTGACGAAGGCGGGGCCTGCCATGAGAGAGGAAGTGCGGCCGGGAGAAGAGGCGGAGAGGAGTGATGGCCGCCCGGGGCTCCCGTGATCTGGAGGGAGCCCCGGGAAGAGAAGAGGTAGCGCGGCCTGTTGCGGGACTCCCATGTGCTGAGGGAGCCCCGGAGAAGAAGAGCCGAGGTGGCGGAAGGCGCAGGCGGGGCTCCATTGGAGGAAGGAGAGCCCCGCGCTGCCCAGAGGAGCCCCTCGCTGCCTGAGGAAACCCGGTGAGTCTGGGTTGGGCCGGGCAGAGTGGGGCATGGCTGTTCTGCTCCACGAGGAAGCTAGTGGACTATCGTGGTGGCGGTTGCGAGGCACAGAGTCAGGACGGCCCCGGTTGGCAGCGGGTCGCCCCAACGGTAATTAGAGCCTCGAGGCTCCCACTCCAACGTGGGGGAATAATTGTTTAGAGAGCCTCTGAGGCTCAGGGGGCAGATTGGTTATTTCGAGCCAAGAGGCCCATGTGTGGAGGAGCCCACGAGAGGGCTCTGGGGGATATTATGATTTCGAGCCTGATAGGCTCCGCCGCTGTTTGGCCCCGTATTTGTCCAGAGCTCCGAGAGGCTCAGAAGCGCCACATTTGTTTGGAGAGCCTAGATAGGCTCCGGGGGCCATTTTAGCTAGGGGGGGCGTCGGGGCACATTGCTGGTGCCCGCCCCCTCCTGCCTGCGAGATGTTTAGAGCCCCGTGAGGCTCTTGGGGGACACCAGTGTTTTTAGAGCCTGCGTGGCTCCAACGTTTGATCATTTGTGATGTCCAGAGCCTGTGTGGCTCCAACGTGCGCAGTGTTTGGTGTCAGAGCCTGTGTGGCTCCCAGTTGGCGCAGCTTTGATTCTAGGGCCAGTGACGGCCCTGGCGCAGTTTTGATGATTCCAAGCTGCCCAGCAATTAGTGGGCAGCTGCACCGTTTAGGTCTTGGGATGTTCCCAGGTGCCCAGCAAGTAGTGGGCACCTGCACCGTTTAGGCGCTGCATGGCAGCGCGCCCTGACATTCTGGACACAGGGCTCCTTAGTCCCTTTCTTAGATGGGGGCTGGTATGTGACTTTTATTTAGGCGCAATGTGATTATCTATGTGATGGTATTTGCCTAATGTGAGTTTTGCGCAATGTGATATGGTGCTAGGAAATGTAATGCATTTAATATGATTACGCACCTTGATCTTACACCCCTGAATGTTTTTGTGCATCATGTGTTTTCTTTCCTTACACCTCTGAATGTTTTATGCATCATGTGTTTACCTTTTTCCCTACACCGCTGAATGTGTTTTTGATGCATCATGTGTAATGTGTTCTTGCTTCTACCCCTAAATGTATTTTATTCTTAGGTGGTTGTGTTTTGCCTAGTATAGTTATACTAGAGAGGTTATGTGTCCATGCGTGATCCAGGCCTATGGGTATTAGTATTGCGTAGTGTGTACTTACCTGTTCCCAGTAGTTACCGGATGAGATCTACA
Source organism: Lissotriton helveticus (assembly GCF_964261635.1). Taxonomy (NCBI): domain Eukaryota; kingdom Metazoa; phylum Chordata; class Amphibia; order Caudata; family Salamandridae; genus Lissotriton; species Lissotriton helveticus. The sequence goes on along the minus strand of NC_136067.1, from coordinate 887,871,142 downwards.
ATTGTTATTTTGTGCTACATTTCTAAAAGTGTTGATTCTGACAGTGGCCCATGTGGCCCTGTCTTGTAAATAATCCCTTGTGAATATTGACCGTGCCAGTTGGCACAATGTACATGTGTGATTTCTTTCTGATGTGTTTTGACAATACAAAAGTTATTTTAATATAACCTTGTGTGGAGTTCCTTTTGTGGTGTGCCTAGGATGTTGTTGCTGTTGTGTGCTGGCGCAAATGCTTTACACATTGCCTCCGAGTTTAGCCTCACTGCTCGTGCCAAGCTACCAAGGGGGTGAGCAGGGGTTATTTTGGCGTGTGACTCCCTCGCCCTGACTAGAATGGTGGTTTCTGCCTGGCTTTGGCGTCAGTCTTAGCCTACCAGAAATAGCCAGTTCTAACATTGTTGGTCAGCGGTGCGGATTTGGACTTGTGTTTGCGCAGTGCCACAGCGGCAGCTGGCTACATTACAAAAACTCTGCATTTTTTAGATAGTCACATTTTTGGGATTCTTGTTTATGATTTTGTTTTTCCTCAAGAGTGTCATTTTCAGATGGTGTTCCTGCGCTTTTATGTTTAGTGGCAGATGAGAGAAAGTGACAGGGCGGGACGCCAGTAGAGGGGGAGGTTCCCATAGATCAGGAATCCCTTGCTGGGTCCAGTGCCCAATTCCTGTCCCTGTGTGGGTATATGGAAGAGAGGGAGTGTGGAGGAGAAATGACTTGCTCGGGAGGGTGGTTATCCCCTGAGTGTAGTGTGTGTGTGTGTCTGGATTCCCCAGTATGGTAGGATCCAGTGGTGGCAGCTAAAAGGTGTCCAGTGAGTGAAATCCCATTCCCAGTTCCCAGAGTATGGTGCCTGGTGCTCAGTAAGAGGGGTACAGGTGGAGAGTCAGAGGCAGTGGGGAACTGTCTCACCAGTCTGGAGGGGGAGTGTGTGGATGAGTGGTGTCGTGAACTGGAGGAGTTGGTGTGAGTTTTTTTTAAAGGAGCTTGCACGGGAGGTGTACCTCTGGTGGTGTGCAGGAGGTCCTGCAGAGGCACTGGACAAGAAGGTGGATGTCTGGCGGTGTGCTAGATGTCTTGCAGAGGCATTAGGGAGTGATTCTAAAAGTAGTGGCTTGTGTATCTGATGATCCTGTTAAGGTGAAGAGGTTCATGTGTAGCCCAGCTAGGTCCCATTAGGATGGTAGGGGTGTAGGGGCTCACGTCCTGTCTCAGTGGAGGCGGAGTGAGTGTGGGACGGTGTGTCCCACATTGGCCCGAAACCCTGTCTCTGGGCCTGGAGGGTTCCCCAGGGAGCGCCAGGTCAGGGGCCTAGTCTGTACTTACAGCTCATTTGAGGAGGATCTTCCTGTGTCTAGAGGACGGGGAGTGTCTGTAACCAGAACTCCGGCGGTCCTGGTGTTGGGTAGTACCGCTCCTAAGTGGAGGGTGCAGAACTCTGGAAGGGGGTGCAGAGGGACGGTGTACTTATGACCCCGGTGCAACCTGAGAGTTAAGATCCTAGGTTGGGAGATTAGGAAGCTTCCAGGTCAAGAAGGAATCTCTGCCAAAGTAGATCATCTGAAGAGATTGAGGGGGCTGCCCTTGCTGTGTGATCTGAGGCTCACCTGCAGTCTGTTGTTTCTACTAAGGTGGAGGAAAGGGGATTTTGCTGTGTGCTGTGTCCCCCCACCTGCTTGAAGAGGAACTGTGATGTGTGCTTTGTACCTTAGAAGTAAAATAGTTTCCAGGTGGTAGACCAGTGATGGAGTGATGTCCTGAACTGGTAGGAGAATTGTGTTCTGGTAGGTGCTTCCCTGTGAGGGTGCGGAAACCCAGAAGTAGAGGTAGGGTGGGGCATTCTTGCCCGTGACCTCTGGTCAGCCTGAGGGTATGGTCCCTGGGTTGAAGGATCAGTGGTAGTTGTAGCTACACTGAGAGGGAGAGTGGAGAATGGCTATTGTGTGCCAGGGGTTACTGCCCCCCACTCTGTGGATTGGTTAGGACCTGTGATATGTGGATGGCCTAGGGCCTGGTCCTGGCTGTGGATGACTAGAGAGTACCAGTGGGGTATTCTAGTTGTGCCAGAGAGCTTTTGTTGCGAGAAATCTATGTGGGTTCAGAGTGGCGAAAAACTGGAGGGTGTCCCTGCCGTGCGGGCCCGTGTCCGTGTTTTGTCGCCCAAAGCAGTGAAGCTCATCAGTGGAGTGATTGGTCTACCCTGCGTTTTGGCTGGAAGGGGGTTGTGTTGGACCTGGCCCTTTTGGCAGGTTCACCCCGAGACTTTTTGCTTTTTCCTAGCCTGTTTCAGGAACCTGGTGGTGGTGATTTTAGGCCTTGGCGCACTTTTTCACTGTGATACAGTGTAAAGTGCGTGAGCTCTCTGTGTATGTGTGGTGAGTGACCTGCCCTCCCATAGGAATGAATGGGGAACATGTATGCCCATGGTAGTTCCTGATGTGTGGGGAGTGCAGGGTCGAGTTTGATATGTGCGAACTCGTGAGATTGAATGCTGCGTAATGGTGTATGCGGCATGGTTGTGTCTAGTCTAGAAGTGCCACTTTTAAGAAGTTGGCATATTTGTGTAGTCTGTGGCTGGTGTGTGATTGGCTGGTGAGCCTGGCCCAGGAGTGCCTGGGCCTGCTTGTGGATTGACTGTCTGGTTTGAGGATGACAGGGGCTGGGGAGCCCCAGGAGGTTGTCTGAGTCAGCCCGTGGATGAAAGGCAGCCTCTGCTGCCAGGGAAGTGGGAGGAGATAGCACCTGGGAGTGAATGAGGCTGTGCCTGCCTGCCACAATGCTGGCTCCACCTCCCCGCTGGGCGACTGTCACCTCTGTCCCTGATACTGAAAGGACTTCCCTATAACCAGTTCTACCTGGTTCTCACACTGCCTGCACAAAGACTTCAAAGACTTTTCTCTGTATAAGAAGGGGCTGTGTCCCCTTCCAAAATGTTATTGTTTTTGGACTTGAATCTGCCAGGGGGGTGCTGCTGCTTGGGCCCAGGGGAATCCCTGGGCCCTGCCCAGCCCCTGGACACCTGATGGACTTTCCTGGATGCCTGGAAGACTCCTGGGGGACCCCTCTGCCTTGCTTGGGCTGATGGGGGGGACTTGGCTTTGCCCCCTGGGAATCTCTGGGACCTTTGCAGCATGGAGAAGCTGCATTTTCCTGCAGGGAGCGCTTGATTTGTATTTCTAGCGCCTGGAAGTGCTGTGCTTCCCCCTGAGCGCCTGGGAGTGCTCTGCCTGTTTTCTAGCACTTGGAGCGCTTTATTTCCCCCAAGCGCTTGAGAGCGCTTTATTTGTGCTTACAGCGCTAGGAGCGCTGTACTTTGCCCCAAGCGCTTAATAGCACTTTTATTTTTATATTTATTATCGAGGGTGCCCACCCCTCATGTTGTGCCTCGTGGAATCACCGCCACCGGCCCGGAGACCTTGAAGGAGGCGCTGCGCCCGCCTCCCCACCGAGGGCCGCGCTGCCATTGGCGGCCCTCGAAATCCGTAAGTCAGGCAGGCCCGGCCGTGACGAAGGCGGGGCCTGCCATGAGAGAGGAAGCGCGGCCGGGAGAAGAGGCGGAGAGGAGTGATGGCCGCCCGGGGCTCCCGTGATCTGGAGGGAGCCCCGGGAAGAGAAGAGGTAGCGCGGCCTGTCGCGGAGCTTCCATGTGCTGAGGGAGCCCCGGAGAAGAATAGCTGAGGCGGCGGAAGGCGCAGGCGGGGCTCTGTTGGAGGAAGGAGAGCCCCGCGCTGCCCAGAGGAGCCCCTCGCTGCCTGAGGAAACCCGGTGAGTCTGAGTTGGGCCGGGCAGAGTAGGGCATGGCTGTTCTGCTCCACGAGGGAGCTAGTGGACTATCGTAGTGCCGGTTGCGAGGCACAGAGTCAGGGCGGCCCCGGTTGGCAGCGGGTCGCCCCAACGGTAATTAGAGCCTCGAGGCTCCCACTCCAACGTGGGGGCATAATTGTTTAGAGAGCCTCTGAGGCTCAGGGGGCAGATTGGTTATTTCGAGCCAAGAGGCCCATGTGTGGAGGAGCCCACGAGAGGGCTCTGGGGGCTATTATGATTTCGAGCCTGATAGGCTCCGCCGCTGTTTGGCCCCGCATTTGTCCAGAGCCCCGAGAGGCTCAGAAGCGCCACATTTGTTTGGAGAGCCTAGATAGGCTCCAGGGGCCATTTTAGCTAGAGGGGGCGTCGGGGCACATTGCCGGTGCCCGCCCCCCCTGCCTGCGAGATGTTTAGAGCCCCGTGAGGCTCTTGGGGGACACTAGTGTTTTTAGAGCCTGCGTGGCTCCAACGTTTGATCATGTGTGATGACCAGAGCCTGTGTGGCTCCAACGTGCGCAGTGTTTGGTGTCAGAGCCTGTGTGGCTCCCAGTTGGCGCAGCTTTGATTCTAGGGCCAGTGACGGCCCTGGTGCAGTTTTGATGATTCCCAGCTGCCCAGCAATTAGTGGGCAGCTGCACCGTTTAGGTCTTGGGATGTTCCCAGGTGCCCAGCAAGTAGTAGGCACCTGCACCGTTTAGGTTTTGCGCCCGTGGCGCACCCCTGACTGGCGCTGCATGGCAGCGCGCCCTAACATTCTGGACACAGGGCTCCTTAGTCCCTTTCTTAGATGGGGGCTGGTATGTGACTTTTATTTAGGTGCAATGTGATTATCTATGTGATGGTATTTGCCTAATGTGAGTTTTGCGCAATGTGATATGGGGTTAGGAAATGTAATGCATTTAATATGATTACGTACCTTGATCTTACACCCCTGAATGTTTTTGTGCATCATGTGTTTTCTTTCCTTACACCTCTAAATGTTTTATGCATCATGTGTTTACCTTTTTCCCTACACCGCTGAATGTGTTTTTGATGCATCATGTGTAATGTGTTCTTGCTTCTACTCCTAAATGTATTTTTTTCTTAGGTGGTTGTGTTTTGCCTAGTATAGTTATACTAGAGAGGTTATGTGTAAGCATAGGCGGATTTTGCGAATTGGCAATCCGCGAAATTGCGTATTTACGGATTCGCAATCCGCGAACTCTCGCGAATTTGCGGATTTTTTATTTTTTATGTGTTCGCAAGGATTTCTGCCAGTTCGCGAGGATTTTGTACCAGTTCGCAAACGCGAACTTACTTTTCGGGTAGCAACGGTCGCGAACATGTTGTTTCTACATCTGGTTCATCACAGAACCCTCTGTTTCACCACTGCCACCCTCAGTTTCACCACTGCCACCCTCTGGCTCACCCATGCCACCCTCTGGCTCACCCATGCCACCCTCTAGTTCATCACTGTAGATTATGGGTGGAAAAGCACACCTGCCCTGCCTCAACTGACATAAATGAATTAGGGGCTGATTAATGTGTTACTGAATTTGAACTTCCTGGCTGGAACCTGCTTCCTTATCTGTAATTGCTTTCTCTGAGCCTGCTGTGAGGGTCAGAGCAGGGTCATAGAATAGTTGCTGAACTCTGAAGGGGCCCCTCAGGAAGAACAACAGGGAATGGTTACTAATGATAAGATTGAACGTTTGCACCTGCTGAGTGCTTTCAGTTTTGCAAAAATCCAAATATCCAGCAGCATCCACAAAAAGTAATCCTTCCAGGCACTACAGGGAATGGTTACTAATGATAAGATTTAACTTTTGCACCTGCTGAGTGCTTCCAGGTCAAGATCCAAATCAAAGTGACCAGCACATGAAGAAAGCACTGAGAGGAGCCTGCTGGACAGGAACAGGAAGTTGGAGACTGTGGGGCACTTCCTTCCCCCCCCCCCCCCAAAATGGACTCCTTGCAAAAAAAAGTGCAGGCAAATGTCAACCTGAGGAGTTATTCTGATAAAAATCATAATTTTCAAGGTTTATGCTGCCTGCTGGTGGATTTCTTGTGCGAAATTGCAAATTTTGCAATCTCGCAATTGCGAGATTGTCGCTGCCCGCCGCATCTACGTTTTCGCAAGTGTTTACTCCCGCGAAATTGTATAGTATTCTAGTTGGCAAGTGCGACCAAGCAAAAAAATCCGCTTCGCACGGATTTACGAATTTTCGGTAAGTTCGCGAAAGTTCGCGGATTGCGAAATTACCAAAAATCCGCAAAATCCGCGAGCGGAACGGATTTTACGCCCATGCTTAGTTATGTGTCCATGCGTGATCTAGGCCTATTGGTATCAGTATTGCGTAGTGTGTACTTACCTGTTCCCAGTAGTTACTGGATGTGATCTATAATTGTTATTTTGTGCTACAGTGATTTTATATCCTTTTATTCTAATTTCTGACAGTATTTCTATTTCTAAAAGTGTTGATTCTGACAGTGGCCCATGTGGGCCTGTCTTGTAAATAATCCCTTGTGAATATTGCCCGTGCCAGTTGGCACAATGTACATGTGTGATTTCTATCTGATGTGTTTTGACAATACAAAAGTTATTTTAATATAACCTTGTGTGGAGTTCCTTTTGTGGTGTGCCTAGGATGTTGTTGCTGTTGTGTGCTGGCGCAAATGCTTTACAGATTGCCTCCGATTTTAGCCTCACTGCTCGTGCCAAGCTACCAAGGGGGTGAGCAGGGGTTATCTTGGCGTGTGATTCCCTCGCCCAGACTAGAATGGTGGTTTCTGCCTGGCTTTGGCGTCAGTCTTAGCCTACCAGAAATAGCCAGTTCTAACAATGAGTAAGTACATGCATGAGTGACTATATAGAACTGTTGGTGAATGAGTGGATGTGTATGTAGATGTTGGAATTACCTAATAAGTTGTTGTAATTGGTATTGGTTTCTCCTTTTTTAAGAAAATGTTAGTTTCTATTTTTGAATGTGTGTGTCAAAGGTTATTTTATGCTGATAGGAGGTCTGCCACTTTGTCACAAGGATGTTGTCATCAGTGATGTCATTTGAGATGTCATCAGTGATGTCATGAGTGATGTCACTGACCATGTCATGAGTGATGTAATATGTGACGTCATCAGCAGTGCATAGCGCGCGCAAGTTATAGTGAGTCCAACTAACTGTAACGTGGGAATTTCAATGGTTTTATGCGAGTAAAATTTCCACCTAACTATAACTGGTGTGAAACCTATGGTTTTTTCAGTGAATATATATATATATATTCACTGAAAAAAACACAGGTTTGACATATGTTATAGTTAGGAATTTGCATTTAAAAAACCTTAGAAATTCACTGAAAAAAACATAGGTTTTACACCAGTTATAGTTAGATCTCTTATTTTAGTCATACAACACCATTGAATTTCCCCCGTTATAGTTAGTTGTACTCACTATAACTCGCGCGCCCGCAATCCACTGCTGATGATGTCACATATTACATCATTCATGACATGGTCAGTGACATCACTGATGACATCTCAAATGACATCACTGATGACATCATCCAGTGAATGTGGTTTGCTTTGATATTTATGTATTATAAATAGACTACTTTGCATTGAAGAATGAGTGGATATATAAATATAAATGTGTGAATGGTGGATTTAGTAACAGTGTCATTGATTCTTTCCTTGACTAATTTGTAGAGTCTCACTATATATAATGTGTAGTTATCAAACTGTGTGAAAGTCTTTATTGCTTTGTCTTAATTGGTATGTTAAAGACTATATTTGTTATTGATTTCTTAACTGAGTATTTGTATGGGTACATGAATGTCTATGTGGTTTGGTGGGGGTGTGTGATTGCCCAAAAATGTGTGAATAGTTCATTCAGTAGGTATATGAGGTTAAGACTACATGTTATAACAGTTTTTTCAGTGAGTGTATAAGTTTATGGGTGTGGTGGTGATGAAATATTTCTCTCAATGGTACATCTCCAATAAACTTGAAAACAAAAGGCAGTGTATGTGACAGTTATATCTAATTAAGTGTGCTTAAGACTTAGTGATTGTATGAGTCACTATATGGATAACTGTATACTTGTAATTGTGATTTTATAACACACTAAGTGTGAGTTACTATCTATATAAATAGATGAAGTGATGTTTGTATAAGTGTGTAGATGACTAAATGTAAGTATAATCAATTGTTTGCATAAGTCAGAAGGATGTCTTTATAAGTGAATACAATGTGGGTTGGTGTGTAATGTTGAAATAGGCGTATAAGTATATTTAATAGTGTTCTGTTGATTATTCACTGCATATAACACTAAATCTATAGGTAAGTGATTAGATGTGTGTATAGCTCTATGAATAACTGAGTGGGTGTTTAGAAATTTTTATTGGTGGGTCAATGGTTTCAAATATGGCACTTACTATTTTACAGTGAGTGATGAAAGATTATACTAGTGTGTGATCAGGTGTATTTGATTGTCACATGGATGATTTCATCAGTGATGTCATCAGTGATGTCACTGACCATGTCATGAATGATGTAATATGTGACATCATCAGCAGTGGATTGCGGGCGCGCGAGTTATAATGAGTACAACTAACTATAACGGGGGAATTTCAATGGTTTTGTATGACTAAAATGCACAGCTAACTTTAACTGGTGTAAAACCTATGGTTTATTCATTGAATTTCTAAGGTTTTTTAAATGCAAATTCCTAACTATAACATATGTCAAACCTATGGTTTTTTCAGTGAATTTCAAAGGTTTTTTGAATGCTAATTTCTAATTATAACGTGTGTCAAACCTATGTTTTTTTCAGTGAATTTCAAAGGTTTTGTAAATGCTAATTCCTAACTATAACGTGTTTTAAACCTATTTTTTATTCAGCGAATTTGAAGGTTTTTTAATTCTAATTTCTAACTATGACGTGCGTGATAATTAAGGTTTTTTTCGGTGAATTTACAACATTTTTAAATGCTAATTCATAACTATTATGTGTGTGAAAATGATATTTTTGTAGTTTTTTTTTGTGAGACTTAAGTCGAAATGGCCTATTTGCAGAGCTACAATAGACTGGACCCCAGAACTCCAGTGGTAGACGATCCCAAGTAGTACAATTGTGGCCGAATCTGGACTTTGTTCTTCCGAACAGGGTCTGACATGAACTCTTGCTTGCCCTCCAGGGTCCTACTCATGTCTTGGCTACGTTCACTTGTCTCAGACCTCTTTGGACTGTACTGATGCAATAAAGCTCTGAAGTCTTTGTGAACACTTCCCTATGACTTACTAGTTGCCCGATGGGTGAGGCATTTCTTTATAGATTTGGTTTGTTCTTACCTACTGTGTGGAGCGGTAATTCAATTCTCAGTCCATATCTTACTAATTTTGCCTGCTTTAAATGTGTTATTGAAATTGTCAGTTAGACAGTGAATAATGTATAAAAAGTGCATGGTTTCATCTCTCTTGATATACGATGGACGTCGGCTCTTTGATGTCCAACAATCCTTTTACGAAAGTATGGTGCACATTATATAAAATATGATTTAAAAAAATTAAATATATTCAAGTGTTTTCTTAGATAATAATTAAATAATAATAATAATAAAAATTTGTTTTTTTAGCCATGCGCGCCCGGGTGCGCGCACCTTGCGATTTTAAAGTGGGGTGCGCGCACCTCGCAATTTTTTCAAAAAAAAGAAAAGTTTTTTTTTGTCCATCGGGGTTCTTTAGGGACCCCCTGAGAAGCTCTAGGGGGTCAGGGAGTGTCTACCTTGCCTTCTTTTCATGTTTTGAAACTTTTATGTAAATCGGGTAAAACGCCATTTTGAAGTGAGGTGCGCGACCAGGTGCGCGCACCTCGCAAATTTTATGTAAATCGGGTTATACACCCATTTCCCTCACTATCTGTTTCAGTCTCATGGAAGAAGGACCTTCTCCAGCTTCTCTGAGAAATAACTGAAATGGCTGCCAGACAGGAATCATCATCATCTGATTCTGATGAACAGTATCGACTTCCTCAACGGCGAGTGAAGGAATCTTTTATTTGGCAATTTTTGGGATATCCTGAAGAACAAAAGAAGGTGAATGCACCTAAGGTCACGTGCACCATTTGTGACACTGTCCTTTCTAGGGGTAACCCTTCGAAAAAATATTCATTTTCCATTCACACGATGATGAGACATGTGAGGCAAGTGCACCCTGCGCAGTTTGCGAAGGCATCCACTAGAGCCCTGGCAACACAAATGCCAACAGCTGTGCCCAGCACTTCATCGGCACCACCTCCATCTCCATCGACTGCAGAACTGGACCTGAGGCCTTTTTTAAAGAAGTTACACATAAGGTGCAACAAGTGCTTTTAAGTAATTGTATATTCTGAACAGAGCCTTGTTCTAATTGAGAAGCGCATTAATGAACATGTATGCAGTGAAAGAAGATATATTTTTTTATTTTTTATTTTCGTTGTTCCTGTTGAACACTTTTGAAATTCAAGATTCCTGTTTGTGTTTGAAAAAAATATATAAAACTTTTAAAAAAGAAAAAAGAAATTATAAAATATTAAAACGAGAAAAAAAGTTATTTTCAGAAAGAGCTCTATTTCTTATGCACTCTGTCATCATTTTTTTGAATGAATGTGCAGTGTATAAATGAATAACTGAAATGACTGACTAAAGTGGAGGAAGGGACTGAGGGAATGAGTGAGGTAAAGGGAGTATAGTGAGTGAGGAAAGGGGAGTAAAAGACTGACTGAAACAAGGGGACTAAGGTAGGGTAGTGAGTTAAGGGGAATGAAAAAGTATGGAAAGAGCAGTATGGAAAAGAAACTGAAGGAGGAGGAGTGACAGAAGGGGAGTGGGGATGGACATATGGAAGGAGAGTAAGGGACAAAGAGAGATAAATAGAGTAGGGTAAGGGGAGTGAAGGTAAAATAAATGGAAAGATGGTGAGGGAAGGGGATTTGAGGATGATAAAAGGGAGGTAAGTGAAAGTGAGAAGTAGGGAGTGAGTGGGAAAAAAATTTGAGTGAGGGAATGGGGCACTTAGGAAAGCGTAGAGAGGGAATGGGACTGAGGGACAGATTTATGTTACCTGACACATCTCTGCAAATTAGCAGAGATGCGCCAGGAAAGACGCGGCACACAAGTTTATCCTTGCGCCACCCATGATGCACCGCATTTGCAATGCGGTGCACCATGGCGCAGGAATAAACAGATGCGTGTCACATCTAGGGCGTAAAGTTGGCACAGTACTGAAATTGTGTTGCATGCGGCACGCTACTCCAGCACTTTTCCAACTTGCCCTATCTGTAACGTGGTCCGTCAAGCCTGACACCTGCTTCAACCAGGTGCAAGGTTTTGACGCATCAGCATTGGTAAAGTGACTCAGTGAAATGTTGTAGATTTCACAGAATCACTTTTCAAGGGCGTTCCAGCGACGGAACGCCCACCCCTGCGTGGAAACGCCCACATGAAACCTGACACTGGTTTCATGTGGTGCCGGGTTTTACAACGTGGTACGATGCGTCACGTTCGAAATACCCTGCATTATAGTGCTTCTTTTGCGCTGCCACTGCGTAAGAAAAGTGACGCAGCGGCGGTGTAAAAGAGGCGCAAGGGGCTTCTAAATCTGCCCCATTGGATTTAAATGAGTGAAAGAGTGTGAGGGAGACTGAGGGAAAGAGAGTGGAAAAGAGAAAAGGGGTGAGATACAGACAGGAAGATAGGTTAGACTGAGTGAGACACAGCAAGAGAGGGAGAGAGAAATGTTCAAAAGATGAGTGAGAGAGTAAATAAAAGGGAGTTAGCAGAAGGGAATGAGGAAAAAGAAATAAGGGAGCAGGATTGACAGATGAAGTGAGGAAAAGAAACTGAGGGGTAATGATGAAATTGGAGAAGAAGAAAAGGAATGGGAGTGATGCACAGAGAAGAGAACATGAAGTGGGAGAAGAGGAGTAAGATTGAGTAAAGGGCAGTGATAGTGAGGGAAGGGATGTAAGAGTGAGGGGAAAGGAGTAATGGAAAAAAGCATATTAACAGAAAAGAAAAATAAGTAAATGAGAGACAAGTATTTATGGAAAGAGAGAAAAGAAAATGAAAAATAGACAAGAGAGACGGAGACAGTGAAATAGAAAAACACAATAAGACTGAGGGAGTATGAAGGAGTAAAACACTTACACTTACTAAAACAGAGGAAGAGACTAAGAGACGGATGGAGGAAAGGAGAGTGATGGAGAGAATAAAGGAAGGGGACTGAGCAAAAGGGAGTGAAGGAGTGAAAAAAGTGGAGTGACTGAAGATCAGTGAGGGATGATGTAATAGAAATATAGTAAGGGGGAGTGAGAAGAGGTTGAGCGATAAAGCAACACAAGGTAGTGATTGAGGAAAAAGAAACTTAGAGATGGATGGAGGAAAGGAGAGTGAGGGAGGTAATAAACAAAGGGAAGTGAGCAAAAGAGAGTGAGGAAGTGAAATAAGTTGAGTGAGTGAAGGTGACTGAGGGATGATGTTATGGAAAGAGAGTAAGGAGGAGTGAGAAGATACTGAGGGATAGAACAAGACAAAGGTAGTAATAGAGGAAGATAGGAAAGAGAAGTAAGGGATAGAGAGAGAAAGAGGTAGTTGGACAAGGTGAGTGAGGGTGAAGAAAGAGTACTGATAGTGACAGAAAGACTGTAAAGAAAAATGAAGGGAAGTAATGAGAATGAGTAAAGGAGAGTAAAATGAGTAAAGGAAGGGGAATAAGAGAGAGATTAAAGAATGAGAAAGGGAGAAAGAGAAGTAAGAGAGTGATGAAAAAGTATTTTTTGTTTGTCATACTTACCTTATAAATAATGACAAATTAATAGTATATTTCTTTAAAAAATATACTATCTGTGGAAGAAAAGAAAAAATTGAGTTATAATATATATTTCATAATACAAAGGAAAGTAGGAGTGAAGGAAACAGAAAGTGAAAGAAAGAAAGGGTGAGGGAGAGAGAGAGAGGGAGAGAATGTGTAGTGTATAAATGAATGACTAAAATGACTGAGTGAAGGAGAGGAAGGGACTGAGGGAATGAGTGTGGAAAGGAGAGTATGGTGAGTGAGGAAAGGAGAGTATGATGAGTGAGGAAAGGTGAGACAAACAGTGACTAAAAGAAAGGGACTAAGGGTAGGAGAGTGAGTTAAGGGGAGTGAAAAAGTAAGGGAAGGGCACTAAGGGAAAGAGAGTGAGGGAGGGTGAGTGAGAGAAGGGGAGCGGGGCAGAGACTGGGAAGGAGTGTAAGGGACGGAGAGAGGGAAATAGAGTAGGGTAAGGGGAGTGAAGGTTAAGAGAAGTGGAGTGATGGTGAGGGAAGGGGTATGAGGATGATAAAAGGGAGGTAAGTGAAAATGAGAAGTGGGGAGTGAGTGAGAGAAAAATTGAGTTATAGTGACTAAAATTGTGGAAGAGATTTAGAGATGGACGAAGCAAAAGATAGTGAGAAAGGGAATTAAGGAAGGGTAGTGAACAAAATGGAGTGAAGGAATGAAAGAAGTGGAGTGACTGAAGGTCACTGAGGGATGATGTAATAGAAAGAAAGTTAGGGAGGAGTGAGAAGAGATTGAGCGATACAGCAACACAAGGAAGTGATTAAGGAAAAAGGAAACATAAGTAAGAAACAGACAATGGTGAAGGAAGAGTACTTTTGGAGAGTAGAGGTGGATGAAGGGCAGTAATGAAACAAGAAAAGGTGAGTAAGATCAGTAAAACAAGGTTAGAAGAAGTGATATTAAAGAATGTGAAAGACAGAAAGAAAAGTAAGAGACTGATGAAAAAATATTTTTTGTTTGTGAAATTTACCTTATAAATAATGGCAACTTTATAATATATTTCCTTTAAAAAATATACTATCTATGGAAGAAAAAAAAACATTTTGTTATAATATATATTTCATAATACAAAAGAAAGTATGAGTGAAAAAAATAGAAAGGAAAAGAGAGGAAGGACGACAGAGAGAGATAGAAAGAGAGTAAGTGAAAGACAAAGAGAGGTAGAGTGTGTGACTGAAAGGAAATGAAGTGGTTAGACTGAGTGAGAAAGAGAGGAAGAGAGAAATGGAGTGAAAAAAGTGAGAGACACAAGGTATGAAAATTGGCAAAAGACATTGAAGAAAAGGGAATAAGGGAAAGGGATTGACAGATGGAGTGAGCAAAAGAAAATAAGTGAAACTTAGGAAATAGTAGCAGGAGAAAGGGAATATCTGTGGAAGAGAAGAAACTATTCAGTTATAATGTATATTTCGCAATGCAAAATACAAAATAATTTGTGCAATATTTTAATTTATTTATTTTGCTGTTCTCAGAATGTATTGAATTTCACTTAAAACAGTGAGTGCAATACTACTCATCATATGACAGAGGGCTAAAAAAAAACACAATCAAAAAGATTGTGTTTAAAAAACCCATACAACATTTGAATACATAATGTAAATAGTCGAAAAAAACATATCTTAAATGTTTTTCTCTAAATTCGCAATTTCTAGTTTAAGTATGCTACATCTCCAACAATCACAAAGTAATAAAAAAAATCACTTATTTTGTATACCCTCTAAATAAACCTCCATACAGGCATGTTCTAACAACATTTACCCAAAGTAGTCATTCTGTTCTGAGATACTTCTCCTAATGGCCAAATAGTATGTGTAAAGTCCTTAGTTTGCAAATTACTTAATTATACTCTTAACCTTTCTTTTTCCGACCTTTAGAATCAAAAGTTCCAACGTGTTCTCTACCATCTAACATTAGTTAAACCTCTACCTGATGCTATCACCATGTCAAATACAAGTTTTTTTTTATAATTTGGTCACCCTCACTCACAAAGTAATTCTGAACAACAGAGTATCTTTTCTTAACAGCAGTAATCTTCCTAGGCCAATTAATTTTCCTAAAATTTGGGTTGCAAAAACACCAGATAAGAATTTGGTAAGTCAAAAGCCAAATGTTTTTTAAAAGTCAATTGAGTATCATTACAGTGTTTCCAGCCTTTTGGAGATTTTAAATAAGCTGTGTAATGTCCTGCTGTTGTAGAAGGACCATCATGGAAGATAATTGCTACAGTTACAAAATTTCTTCCAGAAATTGATAGTTGAGAAGCCACAACATTTTTAATTGAAGTTGTCAATTTTGTTCCATCAGGTCTGCATCGTTGGAGCATTAAAATTACATACTGTCCATATCTTTGGATAAATAATGTTGATAACATTTCTGAGTTACATTGAGAACAGACCATGTTTTGATTTGCTTCTCTAACTAGATTATTGAAAGACACTGCTTTACAGTCTGGTAATGTTAAATATATAAATCTTTCAGTGTGTATGTCAGTACTACTTGAAAACGAACAATTGTCGCAGTCATGTTGCCATTTATAAGAAAGGCCAAAAAGACTATCAATATCTACACCTTCATCTTGTAAAACAGCAAGCATATACATTAGAAATTCCTGACAATCTTGCTGAATATTCTGAGAAAATTGATTTGGTCCAGCACATATGTCTAGAACATTTCGAATATCAGAAACATTTTCTATTTTAGTATTATCACTGCTACATTTCTCAAACACAGAATTCAATAAACAACAAAATGTTTTGTCCCGATTTTCAACAATCTGTTGCTGTAAAGTTTTAAGAAAATAACAACATTAACCACTACATTTGCATAGCAGTTGACACCAGAACTGTTTTCAAACTGAAATCCAACAACCTCTACAGTAGTATCCTTTTTCTTTTTGCTTCCAATCACAGGTTATGTTATGTTATGTTAATATTTACTTATTCAGCGCACGTACGCCCATGGGCTTCATGGCGCTATAGGAATTTTGGGAACACAACATAGCACTTTAAGAGCACACTCCGCACAAATCTAATCTAAGGATAGGCCTGTCTGAAAAGCCACGTCTTAAGGGCATGTCTGAAAGTGAGAAGATCATCACACTGTCTTAAAGGGAGTGGAAAAGAATTCCATAGGGAGGCAGCAAGAGAGTTAAAACAGCTGCCACCCTGACGTTTCTTCTCAAATGAGGGGACAACGAACAGACCTTTGTAAGCGGAGGTTCATCCACTTTTTTACTTTTCTCTACCACTTCACTACATTTTTTCTCATATCTTCTTTTTCGACCTACCACACGCTTTTCAATTAAAGGATATTGAGGTAAACTTGGAGCATATTCTCTTCTTTACCTGTTATACTCCTTCACACAATTTAGATCTGCACTAATCTTTGTCTCATCAAAATCAATCAGATACAATCCAGATAAAGTTCTAACTTGAGATAAAGCAACATAGGCCATACCCTCTTTGAACACAGTACTTCCAATATTTACCAAAGCACTATCTACACTTAAACCTTGAGATTTATGAATAGTCACCGCATATGCCAAACAAACAGGAAACTGTTTTCATCGGACATATAAACCTTTTACAAGCAAAAATCGATTTGAACCATGACTGAATTGTTGTACCTCTTCAATTCCATCAAATTTGATTTAAAAAAATTCAATCTCATCTCTATTTGGGTAATTCACAAAACCAACAACATTACCCATTGCTCCATTCCCCAAACCTCTTTCCACATGTAAATTTCTTCGTAAAATAATCCAACAATTTACATACATACAGATTCTTTTCTAAACCAGCAGTTTTAGATATTGATTTCTCTAAAGAATCCAATTTTAACTTCAACCTTTCTGACAAAATAATAGTACTTCCTTCATGCTCTATTCTATCTTTAGCTTCCAGTTTCTTAATTTCATGATTTTCTAACTTTAACATTTTTTTCATTGAAGATTGAACATTCTTGTAGAGTTGGCATCAACCATATAACTGACTTGTCTTCTGCCACTTTACTATATATATTCTCTGCCACAACATTTTCATTCGTGCCTGTAAAGTTTCTTTGGCATGTTCACTTAGTTTTCCAATTCTTATATCTTGAAGAATATTTCCATAATCAGCATCCTTTGCCTGTCGCATATTTTGAATGAGTTCTGTATATTTGAAATGCGACCATATATTAACATTTCCAATACTTCCCAGGCACTTTCTGGTGTCTTCATGTGTAACAGTTTTAAACACAGGTTGTCCTTTCACAGGAGTTAGCTGCAGTAGATCTCCAAAAACGATGACGTGTTTGCCTCCAAATAACACATCATACTCTGTTTTAAGAATCTGTTGCATTCTTAAATACACAAAGGCAAGCATTACATTTGATACCATGCTTACCTCATCAATAATGAGAAGTTTCATTTTTTTAAGGACTCTAGAAACTTCACAACAAGCTTCTCCAGATAGCTTGTGGTATTCTAATTTATTTTCATGTTCTACTGGCAGCATCAATAAACGATGTAAAGTAATCCCTTTAATGTTGTGTGCTGCCAACCCAGTTGGAGCAGTGACAACACAGGAGAGTGACAACTCAGTTCTTTGCTGTAGATATGTTGCAATTCCTTTAATTAGAAAACTTTTACCAGTTCCGGCTTCTCCACTCACGTGTAGTCGGACAGGTTGAAATGGCATACATGAGCATTTCTTTTTCTCATGACGTAAACCATGCTCAATCTGCTCTGTCTCTTCATCATATATTTGTTTTTACTCAAGATTTAGTTGTTTTTCCAATTCTTCTAAGTTTATTACATCTTCTTGAGCTTGTTCCATTGCTCTTTCCACCTCACCAATGGCAGTGGCTGCTTCATTTTGGATAATCGGTTGTCCTAGTGGATCTTGACTCAACGAAGCAGAACTTTGACTGTCTTGAGAACTGTCTCTAGAAATCTCCGCTGCAATTGTTGCTTCTTGCTGTATTTCGTCGTTCAACATTTGCAGATAATTACTAAAAACAGGACATTCTATACTATTTTTAGATGCGTTGAATGAATGTTCATAACTCTCAAAGTCTCCAAGTAGTTCCTCTTCTGTACGCCATGGCTTAAAGAGTTGCAAAAGAGCTAAATAGTAAAATTCCCTTTTGTCAGGAGTTTCGCAACTCAGTTTTCGGTGATTAATCAAATGTCCTTTTCTTTGTTTCACCAGACATCCTTCACATCCAATCACAGCATACACACCTTTATCGATATCTTCTGCAATATTCCTTTTAAAAGTGTAGCTTTGCAGTACTTCATACAGACATACGTTTTCAAGCTGATTATTTCTATTTGGATAGTATGTATCCAACATGTTTGTCTTCAGGTTGTCTGTACTGTTTGGTTATTTCCCTGCTAAATATTCAATTTCTTGAAAAGGTTTCAAAACTTGGTTTCATGTTCTTGCAAGACCTAAATTCACCCAAATGATTGTTCTAGATTTCGCATATAGACTTGCAGATGATAATCGATCAGAACATTCATATGCTCCAATTTCTCGATGAGACAACATCTTCAAACTGTAGCTATACAATTTCTTACTTAGGCTCTTTTCATGAAAAATTTCTTCCCACATTTCCTTTAGTTCCGTCTTTTCAGATTTGGTGATGTAAGATGTTACATATCGAGCCACAGCAATAGAGTTGTCTGCAACATATTGAATATCCATGTTAGCATTCCACATGGACAGAATGACTGGGTTATAGTCATTTATGTATTTTGACTCTTCACTTCTTCTTAAATTGTAGGTATTTTTTGGTGATCTTCTTGTAACAGTATGTCGCAAAGATTACCTAAAATTGTTCACTGTTCCTTTTAAAATTACTGCTCGTGGAAATCCAAAACAACATTTGGTATAGAATTTATCCTTTGATTTGAACTTTCGTCAACAGTATTTGCCACTACAATGGCTTTGAAATCGTAAGACTTTTCCTCTTAAGTCCTTATCTTTTGTACTTTTGGGTATATCACATGTTGCATATTCTTCAATGAAAGACATTGCAGTGTCATCTGAGTCTGTTCCAAATTTGGGAGCATCTTTGATTCATAATAGCATATGAATATGAGGAGCACCTCTCGCTTGATACTCTTTTCTCCAGAAGAAATCCAGAACCTCGTCAAGAGGAGGATTTTTTTTGTTTGTAATAAATGACATCATAGCTTCAAATCTATGAATAAAATACATGCATACACTAACTGGATCCAAATAGCACAGTTCTCCAGGTGTCTTGTACTCTATATTTTCTATGTTTGCATTTGTCTCTCGAAGAAATTCAAGTAAATCTTCCCAAGCATACTCAGCACAGCTTAGAGTAAGAAACCATGTAGGAGTTCCTAAGTTTCTTAGCATACATTTCAAATCCCCATGACGACGTACCAATACTCGTTAGTACCAAGCTGACATGCCATGAGATTAATTAGCTGAGATTCCAAAACACTGTCTTTCTGTTGGACTTTATCCATAAAGTCCTTTGCCAAAACATTTTGCAGATGTACTCCACATTTTAGTATGTGGTTCACTGCATAAGAAAGTCCAGACAAGTCACTCTCAAACAGAAGATGAAACACATATGGAATACATTGACGGAACCTCGGATCTTCTGCATATAATCTTGATGTCCGGTATTCAGATGCAGGAATCTGCATAGGTCGGTCATCATATTGTGCACCTTGACCTGTTGGAAATAACTGAGGAAAACAACAAGCTTCCAAGCTTTCTTCCCATACAATAATGGGACTTCCTTTTGCTTTTTTCATCTGAAATAATTCAATAGCATTCCCCATTGCTTCTTTCGAATGCAGTGTATGAACACTATAATGTTCCTAAATTTCTTCACTTCTGGACACATCCACTTTTTCAATTTGTCCAGCTGAGAAATCATTATCCTCTTCTACAATTGTTTCCTCTTCTCCTACGTATACATTTTTATAGTACTGATTGTTTTTGACCAAATACAACGTTGCCTTTTTGACTTTTCTAACATCCACTAAATCTTGCCAAATTTTCTTACTCTTTGTAGGCACGCCATTAACTAGAATAACTAGAGGTTCCTCTTCCACATTTTCAACACCAATTGTCTCTATGTTTTTCTTTAAATCAAGAGGCAAATATACAACTCTTCCCTTTAATCCTCTCTGTAAATCTGAAGGATTCAATTTCCCTGTCTTAGGCTCGCTCCATACGAACAATAGCCTGAAATGGATGCACACATTGAATCAGAATAGTCTCATAGGTATTTAAATCCATCAGTTCAGATGGAATATTTACCAACTCAAGATTATTATGTACAGCTCTAGCAGGCATTCTGTTTTCATTTAATTTATTATAACAATATTTACAAATACGTTGATCAGAACCCAAATCAAAGCAATTTTCTACCAACAAATAAGTTGCAAAATCTTTCCACTCACTATTATTTTCCTCTTCACTTTTTAAATATAAATCAACTAACGTGGTTTGATTTTTGTAATGAGTGCGTCGACAACACACACAAGAAAAGTTCGGCTTTTCACCTGAAATGACCTTAAACTTTGTTATTTCTTGTTCAAAATTTTCTGTATTAAAATTCTGTAAATTTTCTACCACATTTTCTTCTATTACTGTATCAGTTTCTGCACTGTCTTCTTCTGGACCAAAGTAACTAACCTGAATTTCTTCACAGATGTTCTAAACATCTAATTCAGATCCATGCAAAAGAGCACTATTTAACTGTTTTAGCTTAAGTGCTGGACTTTTTGCATAATACAACCTTCTCACTAATTTCCTCTCTTCGGTATGATGCACTGCTAACATCCTGAAATGGTGAAAAACACTCTGGCATACTTTTTTAGAATGATAAGCCAGAGAATGCCCTTGCAGACCTGTTTTTTCTCTCACTCTGCAAGGGTCTAATTCTTGCAACATTTTAACCTTTTGTTTAAGACGTTTCTTAGCATACTTACGTAAGAAATTGCAAAAAAAATCAATTGAATCCTGTCGGACACTACAAATACTACTACAATTCCAAATGTACACTGGAGCCTTAGGACGTCTCCCTAAAACTTCATCAGCTATCACCTCTTCTGCATTTCTAAGCACAATTTTCTCTTTTTCAATAGGACAACGGTCCTTCACCTCATATGCTCGACCACTGGTGTCAACTGCATGCAACAAATCATTACTCTGAAAGTAACTCTCTTCATTAAAAAATGGCTCACAACTTGAACTATGCTTCCATTTTCCAGAAAAAACATTACAAAAATTACTTCTATTTATTTCTCTTTTCCATTTACTCTTGGCTTTTAAGACATTGATTGCCTTATTGAGTGTTTTATTCTATTAATTACTAAAACAAACAACTTCTTTTTTGTGTCAAGCGTGCGTTCAACAATATTCTCAATATATTTTTTTCTTATAAAAAGCTACTTTCCTTTTAGAAATCTTTACATTTTTTAATAAATTCAAAACAACTCTGTTATAAAACATGCGCTTCCTGATTTGCGCAAACTGATTAGTACGTCTATTATTATAGACAATTTGATCACCACATAGATGGGAAACATTTTTCTTTTTTTCTGATTTCTCCTTGTAGATACTGACAAGAGTTTTTCATTTTCCATATTATTCAAACTTTTTTTTCTTTGAGTTAATTTCTTTATGAAATCCTTCGTTGTCTTACCAGGAGCACTCTTCTTTTTGTCCGTACTTTGTTGATTACGTAAATCTTCTAATTGTTTTTTCTTGGAAAAGTAAGTCTGTTTATATTTTTTTCTTTTTTCATTCTTGTTCGGCATGTTGATTTTTCTTCCTGTAGAAAATTACAATCTGTTGTGAAGAAAGAATTTTTTTTTTATAGACCACTACTAACATACTACATAGAAATTATAACCACTAAATAAAGTAAGCACTGGTTCACTTTATAAGTAAAATTAAGGCATAGCAACAGTCTCTGAACAGAGTAGGAAATCATGTAGTGAGTGCTGTTTCTGACTTTATGGCAGTGCATTGCTGTTTAAACATTATAGAATTATTTGCTGAGAATAATATTTCAGGGTTAAGAACAGTACAGTGGTTTTCAGGCATTGTAGGGTTTCATAGTGGGATTAATATTTCTGACCCTAAACCCTAACACACTTCATCAGAATATATATTCTCATTTTTATTAAACACATCAATGATCCAAATTATTACAATACTACAAAAAGACTCATTCGAATAATTTTTAACTATAAATTATAAACTTATTCATCAAACATTTCGTATTGCAAGAAAACTTCCAACATGACTTCGTCCGGTATTTCATTTTCATCAAATACAAAATTTACATCTTCAAATTGAAAATCTTCTACTGCTTCCACAAAAACACTGTCCAAACTCTCATCAAAGAAATCTTCATTTTCAGTATCAATTTCCTCTGGAAAAGGTCCATCTTTGACATGCTCTATTAATTCGCATGAGATCTCAAAATTCAAAGCAACGTTCTCTTGATGCTCTTCCATTGCACCAATATGATAATGTTCCTGGTCCTTGCAAAAAAACTATAAACACTTAGTTATATCGTTTTCACTAATAGATAATAAAAAACTACCTTTATCAATTTTATAACTACATATATTCCCATACTTTTAAACACACTAACTACGCAAATTAATCTGCCACCTTCCTCTTAAATGAAAACAGACTCACACTGTGATCTTAGACAAATAACACTATCCCTTGCAATTTAGTAAAATATTTACTACAGTCAAAGGGGGTCTTACTGTGAGTGTTGTTTCAGGGTTTTCAGAACTGTAGAACTGTTGAAAGAGTTTATAATTTATTTCTAGAGCTGGAATTTCTGGATTTAGCACAATGAACTGATGTTCAAGCTGTGTAGAGAGTGAAGGTGGGACTCAGAATGTACAAATGAAAATTCACTGAAATGATTATTACTTGCTACAGAGACAGTTGCTTTTGCATTTCAACAGCACACCTGGCATCTAAAGTGCACAGCATGAACACAATTTGAAAATTAAGCGGCCTGAGATACATACTGCACTGAACTTTCTACAACTATCTCTCCTAAATCATGACACAGTCCATGGTTTACGTGATTTAGCCCACAGAGGGACAGATAGCAGAAACAGAGAGAAAATGGTACAAGCAGTGGATGTGAGACTACAGACAGAGAGGGAAAAGTTTTAACATTGTAGCACTGTCTAATACACACCAACAACCATATCATAATAGACAAACAGGCACAGATAGAGAAATGGTGCAGATAAAGAATGAAATAAAGCAGGCAGAGACTAAACTGTTACAGACAGAGGATAGATGGTGCAGGGCTGCAAGTAGAGGAACGGATGGAGCAGTCACAAAAAAGATGGTGCAGAGAGACGGTGAGATGGTGTGAGCACAGACACAGATAGTGCAAGCAGACACAGTACACACAGAGGATAAAATGGTACAACAGAGAAGAAATGCTGGAAACAGACACTTAAATGTTACATGCAGAGGCTAAATTGAGCACACAGAGGCGGAGATAGAGAAGACATAGAGAAAATAATACAAGCAGAGGGTGCGAAACTACAGACAGAGAGGGAAAAGATTTATCATGGTAGCACTGTGTAACACACACCAGCAGCCATATCATAATAGGTCTCTGCAAATGCACATGAAAGGGTGCAGACAGATGGTACAGGCAGAGGTAGAGAGATGATGCAGATAAAAAATGAAATAACGCAGGCAGGGACTAAACTGTTACAGGCAGAGGATGGATGATGCTGGGCTGCAAGCAGAGGAACACATGGAGCAGTCACAAAAAAGATGGTGCCGAGAGACGGTGAAATGGTATGAGCACATACATAAATAGTGCAAGCAGACACAGACATTGTACACACAGAAGATAAAATGGTACAACACAGAAGAAATGCAGGAAACAGTGGAGAAATGTTTCTTATTATCTTAAACTGCACAAAAATAGATCCCCTTTACAAATTAGCAACTCACCTTTATAAATGGTTTTGAAGATTCAAAACACTCTCAATCACACTCCAGAATCTTTGATTTGAGCACCAAACACAAAAAAAACAAAAAACACTAATTTCATTACCATGTTACATGCTACATAGAAATAACTAATACTACATGTTCTAAAACCTTATTCAGTTCAAAAATACATCATTTACAAATTTTTAAACAGAAATTATTCAGATAGATTCATCTAAAAACAAGCTTGACTCATAGTGTGATCTTACACCCATGACAGTATGCCTTGCAATTCATTAACATAAATACTATCTGCTACTAAAAAGACAAACAAGGAAGATTACAGAAAAACGTGCAAATACAATTCCTTCATTCAGAGAAACACTCACCGTGATCCTGGTCAAAAACTTTAAACCCGCTCATTTTAATAAAACACATTTACCAAAGTCATTTCTTTAAGACAGAGAACACAGCCCATGTGTTCAATATTAGACAGATTTGTTGGCATGAGCTGTAAGCCATTTTGTATTTTTAGCAGCCATTTTGTTTGCCATGTGCTCTCTCCTACCTTTCTGTTAACTGTCCTTGTAGCCTGCCTAGAGACAAAATATGTTTAACATACTCCACTTCACACATGCCCAGAAGGGCCTAACTAACATAATGCATCTACTTCTCTAGTATAACTCTCAGACTATTTTGACCAGGATCACAGAGAGTGTCTGAGTGAAAGAAAGAATTATATTTGCACATTTTTCTGTAATCTGTAAAGATGGTGCAGAGAGATGGTGAGATGGTATGAGCACAGACACACAGAATGCAAGCAGAGACAGACATGGTAGATTACATGTAACATCCTGGTCATGTGTCTAAGATCACACTGTGAGTCAAGCTTGATTTTAAATGAATTTACGACACAGAATATACCCCATGTATATCACCACAACATTACAATGCAGAAAACTGACTCATTTCCCAAAAACATTTTCAGGAGATACTACAGACAGACACTGAGCTGCATAAAGCAAAGAGTATTATTAAGAAAGCAAAGGAGAGAATCACCCATATCATAAAAAGGCCTCTGTAGATAAAAAAAAGTGCATTCACAGAGAGAGCCATACTGCACACAGAAAAGGAGATGGAACAAGTTGAAACTATGTTTAACTGGCAAAAAGCAGACCATATATATATATATATATATATATATATATATATATATATATATATATATATATATATATATATATATATATATATATATATGAGCAAGATATAACATTCATTTTTCATTTCAACAGCACACCCTGGATCTTTATTGCACAGCATGGAGCCTATTTGGGATTTAAGAGACCTAACACACATGCTGCCTAAGATTCTCTAGCAGTACATATCCTAAAGCCTAAATGCCCCGTGCCTGAGATGCATCATTAGAGCTGTGTGAATAATAACTGCGTCAGCCCCGTACATGAGGTGCATCATCAGAGCTGTGTGAATAATAACTGCGTCGGCCCCGTGTCTGAGGTGCATCATCAGAGCTGTGTGAATAATAACAACTGTTAACCCCGTGTTGAGGTGCGTCATCAGAGCTGTGTGAATAATAACTGCTGTGAGCACCATGCCTGAGGTGCATCATCAGAGCTGTGTGAGTAACAACAGCCGTCATCCCCGTGCCTGAGGTGTATCATCAGAGCTGTGTGAATAATATCAGCTGTGAGCCCCGTGCATTCTGTTAGTTAGGCCGTTCTAGGCATGTGTGAAGTGGAGTATGTTTAACATAGTTTGTCTCTAGACAGGCTACAAGAACAGCTAACAGAAAGGTAGGAGAGAGCACATGGGAAAGAAAATGGCTGCCAGAAATACAAAATGGCTTCCAGCTCATGCCAACAAATCTGTCTTATATTCAACACATGGGCTGTGTTCGCTGTGTTCTCTGTCTTAAAGAAATTACTGTGATTAATGGTTTTAGTGAAATGAGCACTTTAAAAGTTTTTCACCAGGATTTTACATGTAATCTACCATGTCTGTGTCTGCTTGCACTATCTGTGTCTGTGCTCATACCATCTCACCGTCTCTACTGGCAAAAAACAGACCATATATATATAAGCAAGACATAACATTCCTTTTTCATTTCAACAGCACACCCTGGATCTTTATTGCACAGCATAGAGCCTATTTGGGAACTAAGAGACCTGACAGATATGCTGCCCAAGATTCTCTAGCAGTACATATCCTAAAGCCTAACTGACTTCAAGAATACATGTATTCCCATATTTTTAAACACATCAACTAAGCAAATTCTTCACCCAGATTCATTTAAAATCAAGCTTCACTCACAGTGTGATCTTAGACACATGACCAGGATGTTACATGTAATCTACCATGTCTGTCTCTGCTTTCACAATGTGTGTCTGTGCTCCTACCATCTCAACGTCTCTCTGCACCATCTTTACAGATTAAAGAAAAACGTGCAAATATAATTCTTTCTTTCACCCAGACACTCTCTGTGATCCTGGTCAAAATAGTCTGAGAGTTATACAAGAGAAGTAGGTGCATTCTGTTAGTTAAGCCCTTCTGGGCATGTCTCAAGTGGAGTATTTTAAACATAGTCTGTCTCTAGACAGGCTACAAGGACAGTTAACAGAAAGGTAGGAGAGAGCACATGGGAAACAAAATGACTGCCAGAAATACAAAATGGCTTCCAGCTCATGCCAACAAATCTGTCAAATATTCAACACATAGGTTGTGTTCTCTGTCTTAAAGAAATGACTGTGATAAATGTTTTTAGTAAAATGAGCACATTTAAAGTTTTTCACCAGGATTTTACATGTAATTTACCATGTCTGTGTCAGCTTGCACTATCTGTGTCTGTGCTCATACCATCTCACCATCTCTACTGGCAAAAACAGACCATATATATATATATATAAGCAAGACATAACATTCCTTTTTCATTTCAACAGCACACCCTGGATCTTTATTGCACAGCATAGAGCCTATTTGGGAACTAAGAGGCCTGACAGACATGCTGCCCAAGATTCTCTAGCAGTACATATCCTAAATCCTAACTGACTTCAAGAATACATGTATTCCCATATTTTTAAACACATCAACTAAGCAAATTATTCACCCAGATTCATTTAAAATCAAGCTTCACTCACAGTGTGATCTCAGACAAATAACCGGGATGTTACATGTAATCTACCATGTCTGTCTCTGCTTGCACTATGTGTGTCGGTGCTCCTACCATCTCACCATCTCTCTGCACCATCTTTACAGATTAAAGAAAAACGTGCAAATATAATTCTTTCTTTCACCCAGACACTCTCTGTGATCCTGGTCAAAATAGTCTGAGAGTTATACTAGATAAGTAGGTGCATTCTGTTAGTTAGGCCCTTCTGGGCATGTCTGAAGTGGAGTATGTTAAACATAGTTTGTCTCTAGACAGGCTACAAGGACAGTTAACAGAAAGGTAGGAGAGAGCACATGGGAAACAAAATGACTGCCAGAAATACAAAAAGGCTTCCAGCTCATGCCATCAAATCTGTCTAATATTCAACACATGGGCTGTGTTCTCTGTCTTAAAGAAATGACTGTGTTGAATGGTTTTAGTAAAATGAGCACTTTTAAAGTTTTTCACCAGGATTTTACATGTAATCTACCATGTCTGTGTCTGCTTGCACTATCTGTGTCTGTGCTCATACCATCTCACCGTCTCTACTGGCAAAAAACAGACCATACATATATATATGCTAGACATAACATTCCTTTTTCATTTCAACAGCACACCCTGGATCTTAATTGCACGGCATAGAGCCTATTTGGGAACTAAGAGGCCTGACAGACATGCTGCCTAAGATTCTCTAGCAGTACATATCCTAAAGCCTAACTGACTTCAAGAATACATGTATTCCCATAAGCAAATTATTTACCCAGATTCATTTAAAATCAAGCTTACACTCACAGTGTGATCTTAGACATATGACCAGGATGTTACATGTAATCTACCATGTCTGTCTCTGCTTGCACTATGTGTGTCTGTGCTCATACCATCTCACCGTCTCTCTGCACCATCTTTACAGATTAAAGAAAAAGGTGCAAAATAATTCTTTCTTTTATCCAGACACTCTCTGTGATCCTGGTCAAAATAGTCTGAGTGTTATATAAGAGAAGTAGGTGCATTCTGTTAGTTAGGCCCTTCTGGGCATGTGTGAAGTGGAGTATGTTAAACATAGTTTGTCTCTAGACAGGCTACAAGGACAGTTAACAGAAAGGTAGGAGAGAGCACATGGGAAACAAAATGACTGCCAGAAATACAAAATGGCTTCCAGCTCATGCCAACAAATCAGTCTAATATTCAACACATGGGCTGTGTTCTCTGTCTTAAAGAAATGACTGTGATAAATGGTTTTCGTAAAATGAGCACTTTTAAAGTTTTTCACCAGGATTTTACATGTAATCTACCATGTCTGTGTCTGCTTGCACTATCTGTGTCCGTGCTCATACCATCTCACCGTCTCAACTGGCAAAAAACAGACCATATATATATAAGCAAGACATAACATTCCTTTTTCATTTCAACTGCACACCCTGGATCTTTATTGCACAGCATAGAGCCTATTTGGGAACTAACTGCCAGATTCATCAATGTCCCGTTTTGCGAGTCCTTAATAGCGATTATTAAGGAATCGCTATTAAAGACTCGCAAAACGGGATTCATGTAGAAATCGTAAAAAAAATTGCGATTCCTACAGCTTCCTTATTTGCGATTAGCAAATTGCTAATCGCAAATAAGGACTAACAGCCTGATTCATGTAGGCAATAGCGCTCGCAAAAGGGCCAGATTCTGAGAATCTGGCCCTTTGCGAGTGCGATTTTTGCATTTGGTATTCATGATCCCAAATGCAAAAATCGCTATTTAAGAATTAGCAAATATGCGAGGAATAGCATTTAAGGAATCTCTATTAGAGATTCCTCAAATGCTATTCATGACACATTAAAAAATTGCGATTTTGCACTTTTGGGGCCGCTATTTACCGAGAGGTCAGACCTGTCGGTAAATAGCAAAAACTCAGAAAAATGCTTTTAAAAGCATTTTTCTAAGTTGCATGTTGCACACACACATGTCCTTTGGACATGTGTGTGCGCAACACCTGTTCAAATGTGCATTTTAGGGGTGCTACAGGGCGTCCTTTGGACACCCCTGGCACCCTTCAAATCGCTATCTTATTTGCGAGTAGCAATTTGCTACTCGCAAATAAGGGATACTCCCCATTCATTCCTATGGGCCTCTTGGCCCATAGGAATGAATGGGGAGTTTTTGCGAGTAGCAAATTGCTACTCGCAAATAAAGAACATGTAGGAATCGCTATTTAATTAGCAATTCCTACATGAATGCCGTTTTGCGTGTCCTCAATAGCGAGTCGCTATGATTCGCTATTAGGGCCACGCAAAACGGCCTGTACATGAATCAGGCTGTTACTCCCCATTCATTCCTTATTTGCAATTAGCAATTTGCTAATCGCAAATAAGGATGCGATTTCAAGGGTGCCAGGGGTGTCCAAAGGACACCCTGTAGCACCCCTGAAATAAAAATGTATACTGATGTTGCATTTTTCTAAGTTTTCGCTATTTACCACAAAGTCAGACTTCGCGGTAAATAGCGGCCAAAAATTGCGAATTCGCGATTCTGTAATGGTTCATGAATTGCATTTAAGGAATCTCAAATAGAGATTCCTTAAATGCTATTCTTAGCAATATAGCGATTTCACATGTTGCGATATTTGCATTTGGGATGATGAATCCCAAATGCAAAAATTGCGCTCGCAAAGGGCCAGATTCTCAGAATCTGGCCCTTTGCGAGCCGGACTTCCTTTCATGAATCTGGCTGTAAGCGGCCTGACAGACAAGCTGCCTAAGATTCTCTAGCAGTACATATCCTTAACTGACTTCAAGAATACATGTATTCCCATATTTTTAAACACATCAACTAAGCAAATTATTCACCCAGATTCATTTAAAATCAAGCTTCACTCACAGTGTGATCTTAGACACATGACAGTATAGCTTGCAAATCAGTAAAATAATCACTATCTGCTCTTAAAATATTTTCTATGACATTTCTACAGTATGCCAAAAATGGTTACAAAAGTACAGGGTGACAATCTGAAAATTCTAACAGTTGTAAGGAAAAAAAAGATGGAAAAAGTAAAGAGAACGAATAAATGAAAAGGAATAAATGAGATGAAGTGAGGAAGTCAAGAAAGAGAGTTGAAGGAAAGAAAGTGAGGAAGGAGAATAAGGAAAAAGTACTGAGAGTGAATGAAAAGCAGTAACAGTGAGGGATTAGATATCAGGATGAGTGAAGAGGAGTAAGATAAAAAAACATAATAAGAGAAAGTAAAAAGTAGTAAGTGAAAGGAAATCATTTATAGAAAGAGAGAGGAAAGAAAAGGAAGAGTAGTGGAAAGAAAAGAAAACAGTAAGAGAGAAAAAATAAGGACAGTGACAGACTGTGAAGGAGTGAAACAGTTTATCAGATAGATTCATGAAGCCAAATTGTGCTCGCAATGGCTGCGAATTCGCAATTGCAAGCACAATTTTAAGAAAAGCAATTCTTGAAAGTGAAAACGCAAAATTTGAGAATTCGCTAAATAAATTTTGCGAAATCGCAAGTAAATTCGCAGAATCCTGGAAGAAGGCCATTAGCGATTCGGAATATGCGCGATCCCATGGAATCTGCAAATCTATTTGGGATTTCGCTAAATATTCGCTATCGCTATTCAAGAAAAATCGCTAACAGTGAAAAACCCAAAAATCGGTATTCGCGAGGCGCAATTTAAGGAGAACCCAAACCAGGTGGTAACCATTAAGGAAAACAAATTTAAAAAAAAACAACTTTACAAAACTACCAGCAGGTGCAGCTCTGACCAAACACACTTAAGGGGACGCAGCTGGAGCATGAGGACTGTCACAATGCCAGGACTCTACATGGTGGTCAGGCGGCGAAGGCTACAGTGAGCAGCACAGAACAGGCGCAGGATCCAGGAGCGAATATTCCGCCAGCGGATCACCCTCCTGGGCCAAACTGATGAGCAAATTTACTCGAAGTACCGCCTGAATGGGGCAATGATCATCAAGCTGATCCGGGACCTAGACCCCCTGATGCAGCACCCAACAAGGAGGACCAATGCCGTGCCCACCCATGTGCAGGTATTGTGCAGCCTGCACCTACTGGCCTCCGGAAGCTTCCAGGGGATAGTCGCTGTTGCAGGGGGCATATCCCAGCCCACCATGTCCCGCTGCCTAAGGAGTTTCCTGGATGCAATGCTGACCCGGCTACACCACTACATCTCATTCCCCACTACCCAACAGGACTTAAATGACACCAAGCTGAAATTCTACAACATTGCACAATTCCCACATGTAATTGGATGCATTGACTGTACCCACATCCACATCTGCCCACCAGCACAAACGGAATACATGTACCGCAACCGCAAGTCCTACCACTCCCTCAATATCCAGATGGTGTGCAACGCCAAGACTATCATCACGGACATAGTGGCACAATATCCGGGGAGCACACATGACTCCTTCATCTTCCGGCACAGCGGCATGCACACACGACTGGCCAGGGGAGACTTTGGTGAAGGACACCTACTAGGTAAGTACACATGCCCCCAAATACTACACTGTGATCATGTATCTGCGCAGAACAGGCACTCACCCTGTGCTTCTTACCTTCAGGTGACAGCGCCTACGGTCTACGTGAGTACCTCCTCACCCCATTCCTCAACCCTGCCACACCACAGCAACGGCGTTACAATGCTGCACACATACGCACAAGAAATTGCATTGAGAGGACATTTGGCCTATTGAAGAGCCATTTCCGCATACTTCACAAGACTGGTGGGGCCATCAAATACACACCTGAGGTCTGCTGCCACATCGTGGCCGTGTGTGCAATACTCCACAACATTGCTACCAAGCGCAGGATACCAGTGGAGATATCTGGCAGTGAGTCGGAAGGGGACAACCGCCCACCTCCACATGTGCGTCATGCACGCGGAGAAAATCCTGCAGAAGGACACAGGTGCCGCAACCACATCACTAATAACTGTTTCTAGTGCACTAATTCCCCTCACAAGACACTGCACTCATGCATGACTAATGAAATAATGACATGAGTTTGATTCAAGTCAGACCAAATATCTTTATTGTTAATGTACAATAAATTGGCCTCTTGTAACTTTGGTCTCAGATGAAGAGAGTATTACTCCATATCTCCCCATGCAGGGGTAGAGGGCTTGCAGGGGTGTTCTGCATGGCCTCCCTGAGAGTGTCCAAGTTCTCACTGTCGGTTGCGACGAGACGCACCAAGTTGTCTCTCTGGGTCTTGAGGGACGGTGTCGGCCCGAGTTGATGCTCTGGGCCTGCTGCTGCGGCGACGTACAGGCACAGGCGGCAAGGATGCGCTGCTGTTTGTCGATGCTACCTCGCTCACATCGCCAGGCCCCCCTGGTTCTCCATGGGCAGTGGGCTGGCTGCCGAGCA
Organism: Lissotriton helveticus; assembly: GCF_964261635.1. Classification (NCBI taxonomy): domain Eukaryota; kingdom Metazoa; phylum Chordata; class Amphibia; order Caudata; family Salamandridae; genus Lissotriton; species Lissotriton helveticus. The sequence goes on along the minus strand of NC_136067.1, from coordinate 887,838,988 downwards.
CTGCTGCTGTTAGCAGGTCTAGTGACCTGGCCACATCCTGGCAACACTGTACCATCTGGGCCTATATGGCAAGTGACCTGCGTGCCAGCTGTGACGTTGCATTACCAACAACGTGGTTCGACCTGGTGTAGGCCAACAGGCGGGCCAGTAGTTGGCGGTGGCGGCGGCGGGTCATGTCCAGCTGGACTACCAGCAGCTGGCTGTTCTCTCTGACAGCAGCGGTCATCTGGGCGATGTTTTGGCCAGTCGCCTGCAGCTGTGTGTGTATAGCTGCCAGGTGACACGCCTGGGTACGGTACACCGCCAGCATGCGGCGTTCAATGGCCAGTCCTGGATCTGGAAGTAGGAGTGCCCTTCCCGTGCCTGTTGAGGCCTGACGCTGCTGGCGCCTCAGTGCGCTGGAGTGTGTTCGTGCTCCAGCTGTGCGCCTCGTCTGCCTCCTAGGAGCTGGTGGTGGGACCTGTACCACTGCTGTGGGTGTCTGTTGTGGTGTTGGCTGGACACCTGTGGCTGCAGGGGTGGCCCTGTCCACACGGGGTGGTGGTGGTGGTGGCACTGCAGGTGGCTGTGATGGACCGGGTCATTGGTTGGACTGGCCCTCACCCTCAGTGTCCTCGTGGGTCTCCGCGATGTGCAGGGCCTCGCTATCTGTGCTGGGTTGCTCAACAGCACCTGTAATGTGAAAGGGTGCATGATTAATGTTATGTATCTTGCACATGCGATGTTGATACATGCATGCAGGCTTGCTTACCCTGACTGCCTTTTGGAATTACTGTGATTTGGCAGGTCTGGCTATGTTGAGCTAACTGGGGATATATGATTTCACTACAACTACCACAATGCAATGGGGCATTTCAGGTGTGCATGGCCTGCATTGTTGGGGATGTCATATTGCTAGCTCAGGAGTCATGGGCATTGTTGGGGGACAGGGTCGTAGTCGCATGGCACTTACCGTCTGATTATTGGCTGGGTCGGGACGAGTCTAGCTAGATCACCCCCACGCAGGCTTCTGGTGCGATGGTGTCCTCAATGAGGTCCTACAATGGAGTGCATGGTCCTTGGTGATCCCCTCAATCAAATGCTCCAGTTCTAGTTCTGAGAACTTGAGTTTCCGCTTCCTCTCCTGCCCACTGCTCCCTGCTGCATCCTGGGAAATGTTGTGGATTTGTGTCCTGCTGGGGTGCTGCACAGTCAAAGGTTTGGAGCTCCTCAGGTTGCTGATTCCACTCTCTGGCTCTGTGTTCTGTTTGTGGGTGGGAAAAGCCTACTTCCTGGTTGTGATGTCATCAATGGGCTCGAAATGCGACTTCCCGTTTTTGCGATCTCAGTTAGCGAGATCGCTAATTGCGATTTCGCTAATTGCGAGATCGCAATTTCTACATGGAAAAATGCAGATTCTGTGAAATTTAAGCGATTGTGGCACAATAACTATCGGCAATTGCGGACGGTTGCGATTCGCTTTTTTCAATCGCATTTCTACATGAATGCCATTCTGCGAATTTCAAATTACGATTCGCAATTTCTCGCAATTTGTTATTCGCAGAATGGCACTTTCATTAATCTGGGTGATAGTGACTAAGGCATAATAAAAGGAGAAATGCAGTGAAAAAGAGTAAGAGGCTCACCTTTAAAAATGCTTTTGAAGATTTAGAATAGTGGCAGTCACAAACCAGATTTTCTTATGCAGAATCTCTGAATAATGCTTCTGTCACTGCAGACTCAGAATAATGGCACAGATTCCCTCTCATTTCAGACCCATATTCATGTACATAACCAATCAAATTTCTTCCCACACAAATTCAAAATCAAACTAACATTTCAATTGGTTCTACCTTTCAATATTTTCAAAGTCACATAAACTTCAACCATCCCCCTCTGCCCTCTCTGCCTGTTACCATGGTAACACCTCATACTGCACCTAGCTGAAGACACAGGTCAGAAGTTCATATCTCAATGTTGCAAATAAAACCAGCAAGGCTGTTTGACCTTCATATACACCTGCTTATCCACTGCTTTGTTACTTATGATGATTTTTTCTCAACCAATAGCATTTTTCCTTTTAAAAAAACATTAGCATAAACCCTAGTTTTCAATCTTGAATTGCAAGAAATAACCAATCATTTCTAATTTTTCAAGTGCACTGAACCTCATCCACATTTTCTTTCTAAACTCTCAGCTTCTAACTGCCATTTCACTTCCAGAGCCCATCTGAGTACTACTGGATCTGCCTTCAAAATGCTAAAAGTTTGGGTTATAGGACACAGCTATATATACTGGAGTAAAAGGTATGCAGCAAATAGATGCTTTCTCAACCTTGATTTACGAAATGTGGATAATCCTAGGGGGTCAGGGAGTCTCTACCTTGCCTCCTAATGGACCCCCTGAGGAAACCTAGGGGGTCAGGGAGTCTCTACCTTGCCCCCTTTCCACGATCTCCACTATAGTTTTTCACACTCTTGTAAATCGAGGTGCGCGACCGGGTGCCCGCACCTCGCAACTTTTTAGAAAAAAACATTATTTTTTTTGGCCTTGGGGGTCCTTAATGAACCCCCTGAGAAAACCTAGGGGGTCAGGGAGTCTCTACCTTACCCCCTTTCCACAATCTCCATTATAGTTTTTCACACTCTTGTAAATTGAGGTGCGTGACTGGGTGCGCGCACCTCGCAACTTTAAAAAAAAACCTATAGGGGGCAGGGAGTCTCCACCCTGCCCCTTTCCACGATTCTGCCCCTTTGTTCTCTACAATATGTTGACTCGCACTGACAAAATGGCGGTCAACACTTCCTGATTTTCTCCGAATCGAATGTTGACAGACGTCAAACAGCAAATCAGAATTCCGCTCGCGCCCAGGGGTGCGCGCACCCGTGCGCGTTTATAGATATATAATTGATTTCAACTTTAAATTTCTCTGCAACTACTGGAGGGATTTACACCATTTAAAGAAAAGCGTAATCTGCGAACCGGACTCTAACTTTTTGCCAAATTTCTTATAATTCCATTCAGCCGTTCGGGCTGTAGCCGTGTCTAATCGTCCTATGGAAAATAACATGGGGAAAACACGTTTTGGGACCCCCCTTTTAGCTCAGCCCCCACTTGACGAATCCCCCCCAAACTTTCAGGGAAGGAGCGGAGCGGAGCTGGCCATCTTCTTTGAGAAATTCGCAAAGATTAGTCCACCGGCGCCAAAGTTATTCCCAATAGAATGTTGCGGATTTCCTATGGAAACTAGGTCCTAACTATAACTACCTACTGGCAACCACCAGTAGGTAATATATATATATATATATATATATAACCAAAAACGCCCAGAAGCTTGAGGCCCCACAACACTGCAGGTGAGTAACAACTCTATTTAAACCAAACAGGCAGCTTAACATCCCTTTGAAGTCCATCAAGGAGGAGTTTGCATCTCCTCAGAGGTCGTGTCAGCGGAGGTGATTTGTGGCTACCGCATCTCCCCTGCGTGTTTCCATAATAGGGGACTTCAGTGCTCCTCCTTTGGTGGCAGTTCATTTTTTAAATGCACGCTGGGATATGAGGTCTCATTTTGCCAATTAACGCCCTCTAGTGGGTTACCGCCGCTGCAGCTAATTATGGACAATTTTTTCAGCCCTCCATTGAGCCTTGGATGAGACTCTGCCGGCTTCATTAAAGGTGCCCTGCAGCTTCGGAAAGAGGAAACTTCCTCTCTCCTAATGCCCATTAGTTTCGGGCAGTGCGATCCCTCTGTGGCCAGGAACTGCGGCATAATATGTAACCAAAAACGCCCGGAAGCTTGAGACCGCACAGCACTGCAGGTGAGTAACAACTCTATTTAAACCAAGCAGGCAGCTTAACATCCCTTTGAAGTCCATGGCCTGACGCGTGTCGATGCCGCTGTTTGCATCTCCTCAGAGGTCGTGTCAGCGGAGGTGATTTGTGGCTACCGCATCTCCCCTGCGTGTTCCCATAATAGGGGGCTACAGGGCTCCTCCATTGGTGGCAGTTAATTTTTTAAATGCACGCTGGGATTTGAGGTCTCATTTTGCCAATTAACGCCCTCTAGTGGGTTACCTCCGTTGCAGCTAATTATGGACAATTTTTTCCGCCCTCCATTGAGCCTTGGATGAGACTCTGCCGGCTTCATTAAAGGTGCCCTGCAGCTTCAGAAAGAGGAAACTTCCTCCCTCCTAATGCCCATTAGTTTCGGGCAGTGCGATCCCTCTGCGGCCTGGAACCGCTGCATAATATGTAACCAAAAATATATATATCCCCAACACACAGTAGGCGCAGAAACCCAAGCCACTTTCAAAGGCGGGCCATGGCGTAGTCACCGGCCTCAATCAATCCAAACAGTACTGTATTCACAAGCCCGGGAAACAATACGTCACAGCCACAAATTAATCCTTTAGCGTGATTTTATTTTCTCTGCCAAGTCACTCTACGTGTTTCGGAGCGTCCTCATGTGACACACCTCAAAGCAAATGACAGTGAAAACAGAATCAGTGGTGTTTGACATTCATAGTGGATACAATATAACTAACCTTGCGCGGAGCTCGAGTAGTTGCGCTACGCCGAGTTACGCAAAATTGTAAAAAATCTCTGCGAGACAAGAAGAATTCCACGTGCACACGGAGATGCTTGTTATGCATTTTTCCAGTTCGGGATTGTGTGTTCAGGACGCTGTTTGCGTGCTCGAGGGGAAATATCTCACAAACATGCCCATGCGGTCACCAATTGGCAAGGCCATCTTGTTTTTCACTTGTCCCGCCGGCTCACAATGCGTATTTCGTGTTCCAGAATACGTATTGCATGTTGGCTCCCGTTCGCGATGTGTATTTCCTGTTCGGGTACTTGTTTTGCGTGTTCACAATGCTTTTTGCATGCTCGGGGGGAAATGTCGCGTGAACTTGCCCATGCGTTCACAATGGGCGTGACCATCTTGTTTCCAACTTTTTTTCAATGTTTCTGGGACTGTTTTTCCATCCTCCCTTTATCTTTTCAATCCTTTGTTTCCATAAACCTATTTTTGATCTTTTTTAGTTATTATCTATCTCTCTATTTTCCTGATTCTATATTTTGAGTTTTTTTCTACTTTTTGTGTGTTTTCAACTACTTTTTCACTCATTTTTTTAAAATTTTCTTATCCCCCCCCCCCCGAGCACAGGACCATGCCAAAGGCAAAGGGCAAGGGCAAGGGCATGGCTCATAGCCGCAGCCAGAGCAGCGACCGTCTTCCTTGCGGAAGGCGGTGCCGAAAAGGGGTGCAGGCACGGGAATTATTTTGTGAGGCGGAGGTGGCCGCACTAGTTTTTTTTGTGCAGCGCCATCTCCCCTTAACCCTGGCAGCAGGCGGCAGTCTGGGTCGGGTACGGGCTCCGTGAGCATTGCCAGTGGTGGGGAAGGGTGCGTGGGGCAGTGTTTTGATGCTCTGGGGTCCAGCACACCCCTAACCAGCTTACACACTGGTGGTCTGATATCCTGGACCAGGAACAGGACCCCCTGGACCTGCTAGGAGTTGAGGTCCCTTAGTTTGGGGAGTAGCTTTTTAATAATACTACTTGGTGTTATTCTGCTTTGTGTTATATGTTGTGAATTAAATTTGTTTCTGAATAGCAAGATTGCAGTTATTTTACGTTAAAAAACTTCTGTGATTGTTGTGCCACAGGTGCTTGGCGCTACTAATCTTACTTGTTTATAACTTTGCGCTCGCTTAGCGTGATTATGTAAGAGCTTCTTTTAGAGAACTTAACTAATGTTTCTTAATGCTATTTTTTACCAATTCTTCTTTGATCTAGACTATCTGTTTCTAAAATTCTTGTTATCCCTGCCTCTAACTGCCTGTGCTATGACTCTCTGTACTACTACTATTAGTCAGTCTGTAGCTAAGCTTGCCCAGTTGGCCATTCTTTATTTAAAAGGTTTTATTAAAACTCAGATTCACTAAGGTTTGTTGAGAGATTAAGAAGAAATATAGGCACGTTTACTTTGAATGGATGGATGCCTGAATGGTATTCATCATAGATAGCATAGGTGGAGACTGTGATTGGATAAAGAGTCTTACTTTGAAGAGAATGTAAAAGAAACTGCGCCAGAGTAGCAAAGCCAAGGAGAAGAGAAGTTGTATTTTCAAAATACACCCTTGACTCACAGTAGTTTGCAAGCACAGTATATTCATTGTGTATGTATGTTGTTATCAAGCACCTCCCTCCGACTCCAAGGCCCACTCCCTTCCTATTTTAATTTTTTTTCGACTGTATCAGCCTGCAATGGGTGGTCTAGCTATCGGCTGCAGGTTAAACAATCAAGCAAAACAAAGTACCTCATGTCATCCCATATATAAGCAATGATCATTTGGATCAGATATGATCTGCCCTTTTGTAGTCGTCAGGGCAGGGTGAAAGCGAAATTGAGCAGTTGCCCTTGATGATCATGTAACAGAGTATGACCAGTGCCACCCGTAATAGAAAAATACGATGACTGTGTAGTCAGCTTCCCCACCTGCAGACAGTAGTAAATAAAACTAATGTGAGTATGTGTCACAAGTATGTTTGTCGTGGGCGCAAGCTGACTGACAGGCCGGCTATAGCAAGGTTACGTAATTTGGCTAAACAAGAGAGACGAAGAAGAAGACTGGTGTACTGTGTACTCAAGTCCATAGTCCTCGTATAATGCTGAAACTCCCACAAATGTTAGAGACCTAAGAAGTAGGAGAATACATACATACCACAAATGTTATGTACTATGCTTGCCAGTGCTACTGTGCCACTCAGTGTCGAACTAATTTGTCTTGCTGTTTTGCTAAGAGTATATTGTTAGTTTGTCACAATATACTTTTTTCTCCTTGAAATAGCTAGTACTTCCCAACCCAAATCCAAACCGGTCAGGAAGGAGTTGGCAGCCATGGTCGGGTGGCGGAAGTTTGAGGCCATTCGAAAAGAGTATTGGCTGCTGGTGGTTCCGGCGGAGGAGGAACAGGAGGCGGCGGCAGCAGCTGCAGTCTCCTCTAAAGCACAGGGCCCCAGACAGGCCTCTGGCCCTCAAGTGGTATGGTGCCACGGTCTGGAAGCCGCCCGCAGACGCACTTCATCCAGCATTGCTGCCCCCCGTGGTGCATTTGCAGGAAATTCCAGGGCTGCATGCTCCTCCAGAATGCCCACCTAGAGGAGTGGATAAAGGTCCTGGCGAAGTGAGGAGCCCACTGATAGAGACTCTGTTGGACTGCCCCTTTTGTATTCCTTTTTTTGGTGGGTGGGAATTGGGCGTTGGGGTTTTACGGACAATTGGTTGGACTTTTTCATTTTGGACATTGGTTGGGGTTAGTGAAAGGGGTGGGTCAGGTGCTTTGTGGGATTTTTTACCTAGTTTATTTTTTGATAACGGATCAAATTATATTTATACTTTACATACAATTTTAAAGTTTTGTGGGGGTTACTGTTTTATGTCACACTGTTTCCTTGCTGCTGCAGGGCCACAGCCAGTGTTTAATTTAAATAATCTGCGTTTTTTGTAACACACAAACAGATAGATGCGGTACCCCGTACTGAGTGACTTGTCCTACCAGTACTGTCAGGATCTCCTCCTAGTCTCTGCATTGTGCAACTGGACTCAAGGGGTGTGAGAAATAATAATTTAATATTATTAACTATACCACCCCCAAACTTCTTTTCTTACCTGTGATTGATGGTTAACTTAGGCACAGCGATGGCTGCATGGCGAGGATGGTCTAGTTCCCCAAGATGCCATGGTTGTGGTGGGAGTAGTATAGACTGACAGTAGCATTTGCAAAAAAGAAAATGAGACAGTCAGTTGCCTGAGCGAGACTCTGGTAGGAGAAGTAGAATGAAGTAGAGTACAGTACAGAAGACTGCCAAACAATAATAATAATGCTTATTAGCATTGCTAAAGTAAAATAATACATAATGATGGCGGGGATAGCTTAGTACAACAAGTTACAAACTGTAGTTATTATGTTGAGTCACTCGACACACGCGTAACCTTTAGTGCTGCTGTGTAGGAGGATGATGAATTCAATCGATGCCTGCAATATTTATGATGGATTAGGTTCCTTTGGAAAAATAATTTACATTACAATATACTGCAAAACACACAAGATGATAGACGGAATGTTGCACAATGGCAAAACATTCACCCCCAGTCACAGATCTGGGTTTAATCCATCGTTATTTTGCTCACCAAGCCACCCCAGTTCAGACATGGCCATATGCAAATCAGTTTGACCCTGTGCCTCATGGGAACAGTCTAGCCCGAACTGCCAAGCCATGTCTTCCCTGGACCAGAATCAAGCATCCTTGGACTGGTTTCTGGCTATCAGCTGTCTTCAGCCAGGATAGCTTGACTCCAGTGGGGTAGTGAGCACGGGACCCACGTCTGGGCATACCCTTCCCACATAGGGTGAACAGCAAAACACACAAGATGATGGACAGAATGTTGCACAATGGCAAAACATTCACCCCCAGTCACAGATCTGGGTTTAATTCATCGTTACTTTGCTCACCAAGCCACCCCAGTTCAGACATGGCCATTTGCAAATTAGTCTGATCCTGTGCCTCATGGGAACAGTCCATCCCGAACTGCCAAGCCATGTCTTCCCTGGACCGGAATCAAGCATCCTAGGACCGGTTTCTGGCTATCAGCCATCTTCAGCCAGGATAGCTTGACTCCAGTGGTGTAGTTTGCACGGAACCCACATCTGGGCATACCCTTCCCACATAGGGTGAACAGCAAAACACACAAGATGATGGACGGAATGTTGCACAATTACAATATACTGAGCATGGGTGGGCAAGCAGAAGAAGATCCTCGCCCCGCCTTGAAACTGAATTAGTGTTGCTTTCACCACATCCTCCCAAGCAACAGTGTGATCAATTATTGGTGTACATTTAATTTAGTCACACCTCAATATAAATCACACAGCCGATGGAAGAGGGTTAAGGTTTGATGAATGGTTGGGAAGGGGGGTTTGGGAAAAGGTTTGAAAAAGAAAAACACTATGCATAGACAAACAACAAAACACAATCTTGGCAGACAACGACCATCATATCCATAAATCTGTTAAGGGAGAAAAAGGAAATGCATGCATGATGATGATTAATTGATGGTTAATGATAAGTAGTACTTACTAACTAGACTAGTAGACAATACAGGGCGGCAGTATATTAATATGCAATTTGCCATGCCTGTCTGCCCTCATAGAGACCCAAATTACATACATTTTTAATTCTGATGTACCTGGGATACTTTTTAAGGCTAGCAAAAAAATGTTTTAATTGCGATAGGGATCAATTATAATATAAGCAGAGAGCAAACAACAACAACACACAGTAGTAATGATTGAAAGAAAAAAATTAATCAAATTATTTAAAGATGATGAATGTTAATCTAAAGTGTTACTGTATGTTATCCTGGTCAAATTGGGGAGTTGCATCTCGGCATTCCTCCTGGTCCTAGCTTCCATGGACGCTGCGTCCGTCAATCTTGGATGCTACTGCCTGCCTGGCGGATCCAGTTTGGCTGAGAAAAAAGGGGGGCCAAAAACATGTTTTCCCCATGTATTTTTCAATAGGGAAATTTAGACACGACTACAGCCCGAACTGCTGAACGGAATTACACCAAATTTGGCAAGAAGGTAGAGCTTCGTTCAGAAAGTGCCCTTTTTTTAAATGGTGTAAATCTGTTCAGTAGTTTTTTAGATAGTAAAGGAAAAATATATATATATATATATATCTGGGCAGAGCCTAACTACACATCTCATCGTGAGATCTGATTGGCTGTCAGCACTTCATCCAAGAAGTGTTGGCAGCCATCTTGGGACCAATATATATGATAGCACCTCATTAAAAAGCATTGCTGTTAATAGAAGGTTTTAAGCCTTTAGTTACACTATAAATCATTTGTTGATGGTACCATACTCATTTTAGAACTTGTGGTGTGTTCTAATGTGATTTTACCATGTAAAAATGCCTTTTGCTGGGATATCATGAATCATGTTTTAGAGAAAACTATTTTCTCATGCTTTTGCCACAGAGGATAGGAAGGTGATCTATAAGCTAAACTGAGAGCATATTTTCTGTAAATTCACTTTAACTTTCGCAGTCATGTGAGAATGAAGTCTGACATTCTCAGAAAAACATGTACATCCAACAAGGGCAGAGACTGTCAGTTGATTCCTTTGTGTTCTACTGCAGCTTTCCAGAGTGTTCTATAGAACAACTAGAGTGCTAACAGCCTTACTTATGACAAAAGTATAACACACGTGAAGCCATCTTGATTGGAATAAAGTGGTAACTCTTAAAACATTTAATTTAAAAAGGAACAGAATGAGGGGGTTCATTTTGCCATAGAAAGTATGATTAGTGCTGCAGAAAGAAAAATGAGGGCACATTTTGAGTGACTTCTCACATCCTCTTCTATTTCATTAAAGCAAATTCTGACATGCAGACTGAAAAATTCACTTTCATTACCAGTAGCAGACTTCTCTGCTGAGCAGTAGCTTTACTACAGTGATCTAATGAGCAACTAGAGTGCTAACATTCTGAATGTATGGCAAATGTGTGACACATCTGAATACCTTCTTGATGGAATCAAATTAAAAAACTGAAAGTATTTCCTACTGAGGAAACTGTAGTAAATGAGGAAATTAGTAAACTTCATAACAAATAAGTCTACCAAGATGGCCACCAGAGACAAAAGAGCCCAAATGTAGTACAAATATCACCCAGATGTAGCCCACATGTAGCCCAATGACAGAAGTGGGCAAAACACTTTTTATTTTTTGTGTTTTTGCAGTTTTATATAGTGCAGATTTGTCAGGTATTGGAGTGATTTACATGAGCATTGGTTACATCACACAAGAACAAATTCATTTTGGTTGTAGACATGGGGAAATTAAGTGATTTGACCAGAATCACAGAATGTCGAGCTGAAGCAGAAACTCCAACATGGCTCCCCAGTTGCAAAGTCTGCAGCTCTGAAAGTAACACCACATCCTCTCCCCTAAGTGTAACATTTAATCAAGTGGTCAACTGAATAAAAAAACATAAAGATAACAAATGATTTAAAAGTGCTTTGTCGCTATTTGAAAACTCCGAAAATATGTCCTCATTTTCATTTTTTCGAGCAATAATCATAATTTTTATGTAAATAAGACCCTCTCATATATGTACTTTATAAAGAAAATGCTCTAGGTATTACAGTTTTGATTACATCAAGATGACGTCAGGCGTTCCACACTTTTGTAATAAATATATCATGTTAGCAATCTAGTTGTTAATTAGGATACTGTTGAGAGGCAGAGGCCATGGGCAAGGACTCTGAAAATTGAAGGGCGGTAGGAGGGTGCAGAGGCAACAATTTGACCACACTGGGCAGGCAGGAAGGGCAGTGGCAGCACAACACACTATGGAGGGCAGTGGAAAGGGGGCAGGGGCAACAAACCAACAATACAGGACTGGCAAGAGAGGCTGTGGCAATATAATAGACCGTTGTGGGCAGAAGGAAGAGGCAGTGGTAGTACAACCAAACATGTCAACAAACTCCCTGGACTGGAAACAAGCATCCTAGGACTGGTTTCGGGCTTTCAGCTATCATCAGCCAGAATAGTTTGAATCCAGTGGCATGGAGAGCACGGGACTCACGTCTGAGCATACCCGTCCCACTCGGGGTGACAAATGCAAAAACAACAGTTGATGGACAGATTGCAGAACAATTTCATACATTCACCCCCGTACAGAGATCTGGGCCTAAACCCATCCTTTTTTTGCTCACCATGCCATTCCAGTTTGAACCCAGCCATATGCAAATCAGTCTTGACCCCGTGCCCCATGGATCAGTCAAGCCCGAACTGCCAAGCCAGGTTCTCCCTGGACTAGAAACAAGCATCCTAGGACCGGTTTCGGGCTTTCAGCCCTCATCAGCCAGGATAGCTGGATTCCAGGGCATGGAGAGCACAGGACTCACGGCTGAGCATACCCGTCCCACTCGGGGTGACCAATGCAAAAACAACAGTTAATGGACAGAATGCAGAACAATGTCATACATTCATCCGAGTATAGAGATCTGGGCCTAAATCCATTGTTTTTTTGCTCACCATGCCATTCCAGTTTGAACCCAGCCATATGCAAATCAGTCTTGACCCTGTGCCCAATGGAAATAGTCCAGCCACAACTGCCAAGCCAGGTCCTCCCTGGACTGGAAACAAGCATCCTAGAAACTGGTTTCGGGCTTTCAGCCCTCCTCAGCCAGGATAACTGGATTCCAGTGGCATGGAGAACAGGGACTCACATCTGAGCATACCCGTCCAACTCGGGGTGATAAATGCAAAAACAACAGTTGATGGACAGAATGCAGAACAATGTCATACATTCACCCCAGTACAGAGATCTGGGCCTAAATCCATCATTTTTTTGCTCACCATGCCATTCCAGTTTGTACCCCGCCTTATGCATTGTGTGCATAATAACACTTGTTTTCTTTTCTTTATTGTATCAATTCCTGAATTTTCACATCGTGACCAGGCAAATATGGCGGCCAGCTTTTTGGGTTAGAGTAATATGTAGTCCTTTGTTAATGTTGGCAACTGGAGGCATTTGTACATTTAAATAAGGATGCTACAATTACGTCTTGTTTCGTTATCAAGGTTCGGACGAGCCGAAACTCGTGGATCACGTCCTTTGCAGATGAAATACTTCCAAACTACCACATGAGTGCTGATTCCTTCATTGTAAGAGTGAGAGGAGATTAAATACATATATAAAATTCACTGAAAACAACAGGTTTCATGAAGGTCATAGTTAGTTGAACATTTCACTTGTACAAAATAAGAGAAATTCGTCCGTTATAGTTAGTTGTGCTAACTATAGCTCACGCCCCCGCAAAACAGTGCTGATGATGTCACATATTACATCACTCATGACATGGTCAGTGCCATCACTGATGACATCACTGATGACATCTCAAATGACATCACTGATGACATCATCCGCATGATCATCTGATGCACCTTCTCACACCCTAAAATACAGACTACCATTCTCGAAACCATAGACACACCAATACTAGTACAGCTACAATATTCTGTGCACTATGCATGCAGACCTCTAATCAGCTATATAGCATTGATACAGTCATTAAAATACCAGTACCTATGCAGTCTAGGATTCCTTCTGTCTGTCCCATGCACTTGTCCATTCACCTATCTAGCACTATGTACGTATCCTATCACTCTGCCAATACCTAAGCACTTTTAAATATAGCATGCACTCTCTTTGCAGCACTGAAATTACTCCAGTTATAAGTCATATACTTAAGGAATGGCCTAGCCACTAACCCAAGTTCAGGTACAATGTTTTGTACACTATGCATGCAGATCTCTAACAAGCTACATACTATTAATACACTCTTCTAATTACCCAGTTAATACCTATGCAGTGTTGGAATCCTTCTGTCTGTGCCATGTATTTCTCCAATACCCCATAGAGCACTATCTACGTATCCTATCACTTTGCCAATACCTAAACACTTATAAATTCAACATGTACTCTCTTTGCAGCACTGAAATTATTCTGGTTACTAGTAATGTACCTAAAGAATGGCCTAGTCAGAAAAACTAGTACAGCTACAATATTCTGTGCACTATGCATGCAGACCTCTAATCAGCTACATAGCATTGATACAGTCTTCTAAATACTCAGTTAGTACCTATACAGTCTAGGAATCCTTCTGTTTGTCCCAAGCAGTTCTCTATTCATCCATCCAGCACTATATACGTATCCTGTCACTTCACCAATACCTAAGCACTTATAAATTGAGCATGCAATCTCTTTGTAGCACTGAAATTACTCCAGTTATTAGCCATATACTTAAAGAATGGCCTAGCCACTAATACAAGTGCAGGTACAATATTTTGTACACTATGCATGCAGACCTTTAACCAGCTACATACTATTGATACTCTTTTCTAAATATCCAGTTAGTACCTATGCAGTGTAAGAATTCTCCTGTCTGTCTCATGCATTTCTCCAATCACCCATCCAGCACTATCTACTTATCCTATTACTCCACCAATACCTAAGCACTTATACTAACTGAAAAAAAATGTTTAGCATTTTTTGATATGTACTACTGTCAAGGTAAGATTAAATAATCCAAACACTATCAATGCCCAACTACATTCAGATGTGCACTATATATAAAAACCTCTAACCAGCTACTTAGTAAAGTACTACCAATGCAACCTAGGAATCCTCCTGTCTGTCCCATGCACTTTTCCAATCACCCATTCAGCACTATCTACGTATGCTATCACTCCGCAATACTTAAGCACTTAATAATTCAACATGCATTCTCTATGCAGCACTGAAATTATCCTAGTTCTTAGTCATATACTTAGGGAATGGCCTAGCCACTAACACAAGTGCAGGTACAATATTTTGTACACAATGCAAACAGACCTCTAACCAGCTACATACTATTGATACACTCTTCTAAATACCCAGTTAGTACCTATGCAGTCTAGGAATCCTTCTGTCTGTCCCATGCACTTCTCCATTCACCCATCCAGCACTATCTACGTATCCTGTCACTCCACCAATACCTAAGCAGTTATAAATTCAGCAAACACTTTCTTTGCAACACTGAAATTACTCCAGTTATTAGTCGTATACTTAAGGAATGGCGTAGTCACTAACATAAGTGCAGGTACAATATGTTGTACACTATGTATGCACACCTCTAACTAGCTACAAACTGTTGTTATGCTCTTCTAAATACCCAGTTAGTACCTATGCAGTGTAGGAATCCTCCTGTCTGTCCCATGCATTTCTCCAATCACCCATCCAGCACTATCTACTTATCCTATTACTCCACCAATACCTAAGCACTTATAAATTCACTGTACACTCTATTTGTAATACTGTAATTATTCTAGCTACTAGCTATGAACTTATGGAATGGCCTAGATGCTAACACAAGTACAGCTATAATATGTTGTGCACTATCCAAGCAGACCTCTAACTAGCTACATACTATTGATACACTCTCCTAAATACCCAGTTAGTACTCATGCAGTGTAGGTATCATCCAGTCTGTCCTATGCACTTATTTAATCACTTATCTACCACTATCTACTTATCCTATCACTCCACCTATACGTAAGCACTTATAAATTAAGTGTTCACTCTGTTTGCAGCACTGTCATCATTCTAGTTACTAGTGGTATTCTTATAAAATGACCTAGGCACCAACACAAGTACACATGAAATATTCTGTGCATAATCCCTACAAATCTCTAAGCAGATACATACTATTGGTCCACTCTTTTTAAATACTGAAGTAGTAGCCATGCAGCATAGGATACTTCCTGTCAGTCTCATGCAATTCTTCAATCACCCATCCAGCACTATGTTCTTATTGTATCAGTCTGCCAATACCTAACCACTTAGGGGGCAGATTTACAAGCACCCTGCGCCACCAGTACATCACTTTTTGTAACGTAGTGATGGCGCCAGGCACTCCTTCATATTTACAGGGAGAGGAAAAGCCACCCTGCTTGGTTTTTCCTCTCCTTGTAAATACGACCCCTTTATACACAGAACTTTGCGCTGAAAGGGCGTTCCATAGGTGTTGCTGTGGGTGTTCCCACGCAATACCCATAGAACAAGACACATCTCCAGATTTATGAGAAATCATAAATCTGGAGATGTGTGTGAATGCTGCTCCATCCTAGAGTTGGTGTAGCAAGGCGCAACGAGAATTGTTTTCATTTCTACTCATTGTTCCTCTTTCAATGCATGCTGCATTCCACATCATACATTGAAAGAGGAAAATGCCTTTACTGATTGTTTTTGTGCAGGAGGTGTCCCTTACTGCACAAAAACAATCTCCGCACGAAACAGACATCCTTGCACCATGGTGCAAGGGTGCCTGTGTCACCGCATGGCTTCAGTTTGTGCAGCATTGCAGAGCGAAGCACAGAGTTTTAACATATTCATGTACATATGTCACATCCCTATGCTTTGGATGTGCCACAGTGCAGTGCAGTGCAGCTAAAGAGCTTGCAGTGTCAAGCTGCAGTACTTCCTCATAAATCTTCACCTGTAAATTCACCATACTTGCTTGAGAAACGCAAATTCTGGTCTAATGTCAATTGCAGGTGTTCCTGAGGCCGCTCCAGACATACTTCCCACAGCAGGTGAGGGGTTCAGACCAGCTTGCCTCATTTACTCCCGAGCAAGATTGAGAGGATTTGTGGTCTGGAGATGCTTGTACATAGACATAGTGCCACAAGAGTATTTTTTTTTCACTGCCTCTTGACAGGACTCGGTTACAAAATTTGCACGTCACCATTCTCGCATTTACTTTATGCTCTCCAGGTGGAAATGTGAAGAATTTCCACACAACAGATTCCGGCCTCTGTGGACGTGGTGCCTCCTGCAATTATTCTTCTTCAGAAGATACTTCCTCCTGCTGCTGTCCAGATGCCATTTTGTTTGAAATTTTTTGAAAAACACCAAAAGCAAGAAGCAAAAACGGTTCTTGTAGAAAAAGAGTTGTCTCTCTAAAGATGCTCCAACAAGAATGAATAAAATGGGTGGGGTCCTTCAATAGTTACAGTAGGACATGTTATGAACCAATGAAATCTTTTTTTTTAGGTCACAAGCACTCACCCGACGTGACTTTCCGAAAATATTTTCTAAAATATTATACGTTTATTATGAGTACAAATATATTATTTTTATGAATATCTTAGATAATTGTTTGCCCTAATATGTATATTAAAGACACATACATAATTTTAGGACATAAAAATAAATTGAGAGAGTCGCGCACCCAGCACTCCCCAGCACTTATATGACATCATGCGGGACCGCCACTGCGCAAGCTTCACATACCGTAATGCACATGTGTCGCAAATAAGCAGGAGTCGCGGACTGGGTGCATACCAATCATGCACATCACGTAATATTAAATGTATATGATGTAACCGAAAAACACGCAGCCGTCGCACACACTCAGTGGATATTTCACGACTTTTCTAAAATGGCGGCTACAATCCGCGCACCCACCGTGATGTGTACCCTTTGGTTACATGACTCAGAAAAAAAATTGGAAAAGAAAAAATGTAAAAAGAAAATAATATACATATATTGAAACAAAAAATAAAACAAAAAAATTAAACAATATTTCAGTTTGATGATTTTTAAAAAACATTTTTTTCAATTTCCTGAAAAATATATAATGTTATTTAATGAATAAAATATTTATTAATAAACAGTTAAAAAACTATAGACAATCAGTACAAAAAAATAGGTATAACTACTATCAAACTTAAAAATTTGCATTTAAAAAACCTTTGAAATTCACTGAAAAAACCATAGGTTTAGGAGACGTTATAGTTAGAAATTAGCATTTAAAAAAAATCTTAGAAATTCACAGAAAAAAACATAGATTTCAGGGTTGTTATAGTTAGCTGGACATTTCACTCATACAAAACCATAAAAATTCCTCTGTTATTGTTAGTTCTGTTAACTATAACATGCGTGCCTGCAATGCACTGCTGATGATGTCACATATTACATCATTCATGACATGGTCAGTGACATCACTGATGACATCTCAAATGACATCACTGATGACATCGTCCATGTGACAATCTGATACACCTCATCATACACTAGTAGAACCTTCCATCACTCACTTTAAAATACAGAATACCATATTTGAAACCATTGACACACCAATACCAGTTACTACATACCCCTCACTGATTCCTAAGTCTACACACACAACTACCCATTCAACAACAGAATCACTTATACATGCAGTCACTAATTAATAGAACACTATCAAATGCACTTATGCACATATATAGACATTGACACATCAGCAGTCATCTTAGTTGGTTATGCAGTCATTCTACTCACTCATGAATTTTTTTTATCACACTTACACTTACTCACTTACACAATTATACCCACAACACCTCTTTTATTCAAACACATATTAACTCATAGTTACTATGTGAAAAAATAACCATTACAATTATACACTCATTCATATAGTTTCTCTCACAATCACTGACTCTTACATATACTTATTTATATACAACAACTCTCACAAACAATGCCTTTTATTTTTTTACTGTGTTGAAGATGTACAACTAAAACATATATTCGCTCACCAACACACAAATAAATACACTCAATCACCCAAACAACTGTTTTCACATGCACTCTTAAACATATACACCTAGTCAATCAACCATTCACACATCTATGCATAGAGTTACACACATCCCATCCAACCACACAAACTCAGTGTCCCATACAAATACTCACCCAACTAATCAATAACTAATATACACACTCATTTAGTTAGTGACCAACTGATGCAGCATGTTATACAACAACAGAGTGATGCACAGATTCGCATAGTTTAGTTACTAATCCATGTATTAATTGAGACACTTTTAATTACTCACTTAAACAGTTAGACAGCTACTAAATCCTCCATTCAGACAGTTATATATCCACTCAATCTTCAATACAGATTGGTATATATATAATACATATTTAAATTTCAAACTTAACCACATTCACTGGATGATGTCATCAGTGATGTCATTTGAGATGTCATCAGTGATGTCATCAGTGATGTCACTGACCATGTCATGAATGTTGTAATATATGACATCATCATCAGAGCATTGTGGGCTCGCGAGTTATAGTTAGCAGAACTAACTATAAGGGAGGAATTACTATGGTTTTGTACAAGTGAAATGTCCAGCTATACCCCAGGGCTCCTCACTCAGCCCAACCCTCTTCAATATCTACATGAGCCCCCTCGCCACCATCGCACGCAAACACAACATCAACATAATCTCCTACGCCGACGACACCCAACTGATACTCTCCCTTACCAAAGACCCTCTCACCGCCAAAGCCAACTTCCAGGACGGAATGAAAGATGTCGCAGAATGGATGAAGCACAACCGTCTGAAGCTCAACTCGAACAAGACGGAGGTCCTTATCCTCGGACAATCCCCATCTGCCTGGGACGACTCCTGGTGGCCTCGACGCTGGGCACCGCACCAACACCCACGGACCATGCACACAACCTGGGATTCATCCTGGACTCCTCCCTCACGATGACCAACCAAGTCAATGCAGTCTCGTCCTCATGCTTCAACACCCTGCGCATGCTCCAAAAGATCTTCCGTGGATCCCCACTGAAACCAGAAAGACAGTCACCCAGGCCCTCGTCACCAGCCGACTGGACTACTGGAACGCCCTATACGCAGGAACCACAGCCAAACTTCAGAAACGCCATCAGCGCATACAGAACGCCTCCGCACAACTCATCCTCGACATCCCTTGCCACAACCACATATCCGCCCACCTGAGAAACCTGCACTGACTCCCCGTCAGCAAGAGGATCATGTTCTGGCTGCTCACCTACGCACACAAAGCGCTCCACAACATGCGCCCCGAATACCTCAACAACCGCCTCTCATTCTACACTCCCACCCGCCAGCTCCGCTCCACCAGCTTCGCCCTTGCCACCATCCCACGGATTCGCAGAGCCACCACCAGAGGAAGATCGTTCTCCTACCTGGCAGCCAAGACATGGAACTCCCTCCCCACACACCTACGACTGACCCAGGACCATCTCACCTTCAGGAGACACCTCAAGACCGGGTTATTCGAGCAGTAGCGGCACCCCCCCTCCCTTCAGCGCCTTGATACCCTCACGGGTGAGTAGCGTGCTCTATAAATGTATTGATTGATTGATTGAGCTAACTATAACACCCCTGAAACCTATGTTTTTTTCCGCGAATTTCTAAGGTTTTTTAAATGCTAATTTCTAACTATAACGTCTCTGAAACCTATGTTTTTTTCAGTGAATATATGTATATAAATATAATAAAAATACCCTTTCAGGCATAGAGTGACGAATAAATTATGCAAAAAAGAAGCAGAGAACTCTGGGTAGGTCTCAAGTTAAGGTGGAAGGCAGTTCCTGCATAGAGCACTTTCAACACCAGCGATACTCTAGATCTGCTCACCTCAAATGTCTGCGTTTCTATCAAAGTTTTTAAGCATAGGATTAGCACAGTGCCATCCACGCCGAGATAGAAAAGGACAAACTATTTTGCCATTTCTACAGCAAAGTTTTTAAGCATAGGACTAGCACAGTAGTTCTCAAGTTTAGGTGGAAAGCAGCTCCTGTTTAGAGCTCTCTCAGTGTATATATATATGTATATACAACACTGAAACGCTCTTCAGAAGACTTGGGACCCGGTTGTAAATTCACAAAAATACCTTTCACAAAAATAATGCACTTACAGGACACACTCCATAGAAAGTTCAGGAACTTTATTCTGCTCTGAGGCTACGCATTTCGGCAATTACGTTTTGCTCACATGTGAATAGCCCAAGAACAGACGGTGTCATATACACGATTGAGCCACCAAAGTAAAGAAAATCAACATAGGAATGTCGAAACAAGGGAGTAGGTCTGTAATTGTGGTGGCCATTACTAAACATGCACTCCTTGCCATGTACACCGAGGGAACAACAGTGAAGCATTTTTGACACAGCAACATCTATGCCCCAAATTAAAACATCAACTACAAATACATTGCATTAGCAGACTCTGTACATGAGCTAAAGTAAAATAGATCTGTTGGCAAGTTCCCATTAAACTACCAGATGATAGCGGCTGTGATGGAGTAACACAAAGTGTGCAAGGGAACAGTACCGCTATGTCATTACAACTGTGGCCCAACCTAGTAAATGTACACTAACCCATGTAACAAAATATGTGTAGTTGTGAAAGTGAAACTAATATATAAATAACACGACTAATACATAGTCTCTGAGGTTCTAGATTGACACCTAGGATTAAGGGTACCTCAGTGCATGTTCCGGCAGCCAAGGTGCAATGTAGTACTGTGGGGCACCTGGACTGACAATTTGCACGTAGTGCCGTCCTGAGCTTGCGAGGCATGTGCCACAAAAATGTGAATGCCGGATTTCAAGAGCCTGGTGCACAGATAATCATATATGTGAAAAAGGCATTGTAATGTTCGGCATGTGCTGTAAGGCGAATCACAATAAAAAACAACAAATGCAAACAGATGTCTGAAGGATGAGTACTGGGCAAGGGTCCAAAGAGGTAATGAGCGTGCGAGGCATGTGCCACACTCAAGGCGTATTCCGGGCTTCATGAACCTGATGCACAAATACCTTATGTGTAAAACCTGGCTGCAATGTAATATACAGCATATGCCCATGAGGTGTATCACAATAAATGGTACGAGCGCACCCAGGCATCCGAATGACAGGTAAGGGGCAAGTGCCCAAAAGGGTAAAGGGCATGTGCCCTGACACTACAAAACATACATATATTTAACCCAGTTGTAAAGGGTCAATGTCCACATGGAAACTCTAAGAGAAACAATATAAGAGACCGGGATTAGCAAAGAAAATCAAACCACAGGTGTGTGTTCTTGACTGACGTGATACAAAGTCACCATGTGCCTCTGAAAAGAACGTTAGGGAACCCGTGAAGGTAAACTACCAGGGTAGTGTGGGCCCCTTCCTTTCCTCCTGCAGTGAGAAAGGGAAGAAAAGGAAAAAGGAAATAGTAAGTGTTAAAAAACAGAAGTGCGTGACAAAGTCATATTACAAAACAAAGCTTCTGTATGTGCATTGCATAATCCCTTAGAGACTGAGGATAAAAACGGAAAGCAGAAAAAAACGCCCTTAGGTGCACATACAAATGTATTCATAACTCTTCGTCAAGATTAAGACCACCAAGGCTTTTTGTCTTAAGATTAATTATATGTTTGGATTCACATTGTCTACATTTCAGTGCCCTATCCCCACCTCTGGACTTTCTAGGGATGTGTTCAAGTGCAAAGAAACTGCACAGTTTGAGAAATGTTGTTGTTGGAAGTGTCCTGCCACCCGGTATTGCTGATCTTTATTGGTGATCGCCCTCATATGTTCTAGCACACGTTTCTTGGCTGGGTGGGTGGTACTACCTAAGTATGGGCTAATTTTGCGAATTCGCAATTTGCAAAATTGCGTATTTACGGATTCGCAATCCGCAAAATTCGCAAACTCTCGCAAATTTGCAGATTTTTTTTTTTTATGTTCGCAAGGGTTTTTTACCAGTTCGCAAACGCGAACTTACTTGTCGGGTCGCAACGGTCGCGACTATGTTGTTTCAATGTCTGGTTCATCACAGCACCCTCTGTTTCACCACTGCCACCCTCTGTTTCACCACTGCCACCCTCTCGTTCGCCCATGCCACCTCTGGTTCATCACTGCCACCCTCTGGTTCATCACTGTAGATTATGGGGGTAAAAGCACACCTGCCCTGCCTCAACTGACATGAATTAATTTGGGGCTGATTAATGTGTCACTGAATTTGAGCTGGCATCTGCTTCCTTAGCTGTAAGTGCTTCCTGATTAATGATGAGCTTGAACTTTTGAACCTGCTAAGTGCTTTCAGTTTTGCAAAATTCGTTAGCACACCTGCCCTGCCTCAACTGACATGAATGAATTAGGGGCGGATTAATGTGTCACTGAATGTGAACTTCCAGTCTGGCACCTGATTCCTTATCTGTAATTGCTTTCTGTTGCAGTGTAATTTTTTTTAACAGGACCTTTGTGGCATACTTGTAGCTATTCTCTGAGCCTGCTGTGAGGGTCAGAGCAGGGTCATAGAATAGTTCAAGTAGGCAACTGAACTCTGGAGGGGCCCCTCAGGAAGCACTGCAGGGAATGGTTACTAATGATAAGCTTGAACTTTTGCACCTGCTGAGTGCTTTCAGTTTTGCAAAAATCGTTTTTCTGCAATTTCGCGCGATTCGCGGGGCGCGAATTCGCACGAGATCGAATTCGGAAGCCGCAAATTCATGCGAATATACGATTTGTTTTTTTGCGGCGTGTTAGTTCACGTGATTTTTTGCGTTTTCGCAAGCCGCTTGTAGCGCAACATTGCGAAGTTACCCTAGCGGTCGTACATGGGCACGGCCATCTTGTTTGCATGACGTATTTCCGTTTCCGGGCGCTATGTGTAATCTCGCAAAGTGTGCGGCTCGCTAGTACAAGTTCGCGTGTGATCGCGGGGGAAATCTCGCGCGAACCTACCCACACGGTCGTGAACGGGCGCGGCCATCTTGTTTTTCATTCATTGCTATGGTTCTGGGCATCCTTTCTGTATCCTCTATCAATCTCTGCCATCCTTTGCTTGTTTGAAGTTTTTTTTAATCTATTTTACTTATTATCTATCCCTCTATTTTTCTAGCTCTATATTTTTGTGTTTTCTGCTACTTTTGGTTAATTTTAAACTACTTTTTGTAACTCTTTTCTTTTCTTCTTCCCTATTCTATTTCTTCTTTATTATTTACCTTCCTTTCTGCCCAGACCATGGTAAAGGGAGCACCGGCCGAGAAGGGGAAGGGCCCTGCACCCCGTGCCCGGCTCCTGTGCGGGCGTTTGAGGGGGGAGCTAGTGATGCCACGGGAGATCTTTAGCGCGGAGGAGGTGGCCGCACTAGTGTTCTTTGTACAGCGCCGCCTCCCCAGGACCATCGCGGCAGGCGGCAAGATCGCAAGCGGCTACGGGCTTCGGGAGTGCCGGAAGCGGTGGGAGAAGGTGTGCCGGGCCATGTTTGAACACTCTCGGGTCCGGCGCACCTACAACCAGGCCACCCACCATTGGACGGATCTCCTGGACCGGGAACGTGACTTGCTCGACCTGCTCGGCGTCGAGATCCCCGGGCTAGGTGAGTAGTAGTAGCTATCTCATCACTACTCTGTTTTCTCCTGCTCTGTGTGTTATTATATTGCAATTTTTTGTTTTTTATCAAGAGCAATAATGCTGCCGATTACATTGTAGGTAAATTATATTTCAAAATCTTTTGTGCATTTCAGGTGCACTGCTCTCCTTCTCAGTAGAGTTGCTACTATGCTTATTTGTTTTCGATTTTGTGTTCATTTCATTGGCCTGAGAAATTATGTATGAGTGTAGTTTACAGAACTGCGTAATGCTAGACACTAAGGGGCAGATTTGCAATTAACGGCGCATCCCTGCAAATTAGCAGGGATGCGCCAGTAATTATGCGCCACCAGCACCCATGGTGCGCCTTATTTACAATACGGCGCACCATGGGCCCAAAACGTCACCGAAGCGTTACGCATCTGTGCCGTAAAGGCGGCGCATTGCTGGATTGCGTCGCAACGATGGCGCAGCTCCAGCAATGCTCTGGGGGGCCCTATCTCCCCAATGCTGCGTCAAGCCATACGTCTGCTTCAAGCAGGCGCAGGGTTTGAGTGACGCATCATTGTCCTAAAAGTGACTGATTGAAATCTTGTAGATTTCCCTCAGCCACTCTTAGGATGCGTTTCTGCGCAGGAACGCCCTCCCTTGCGCCGGAACGCCCCCTGATGGCGCAGGGCTTTACAACGTGATGCATCTCTCATATGCGTCACGTTGTTAAAATACGCCGCACCATGGCGCCTCTTTTGTTCTGCTGCTGCGTCACAAAAGTCACGCAACAACGGAGCAAAAGAGCCGCAAGGGGCTTGTAAATCTGCCCCTACAGACTCAAGTCCAGTCCTTCCTTTGTACACCTGGCAATAAGAAGAAATAGTGGTGGTGGATTGATAGTTTGAGTATTTTAATGACTGGTTAATGTAGTAGGAAACTTTTTTGTGTTGTCACTGATCTGCAATCACGATGGAGTTTGTATGTCACTTCGCGTGCTGCGGACTGCTGCCTGCCAGTCCTAGGTGAACCTTTTTAGTTCTTTGTTTAGTGAGTTACATAACTTTCCAAGTCGACGGTCCGCAAATCAAGCAATACTAATATCGTAGTAGACCACATGAGATAGGTCAATATATCCCGTGGAATAGTTGTCTATTTGCTATTTTGCCAAAATAATTTGTTATTGTTCTTTTGAAATGTTTGATTTGGTTGACAACAATCATCCGTGTTTTCAGGTCTTTCTTTCTTTCATGTTGTACATCAGCTTCCCCCAGGGGCAAGAGGACAGAGGAGGAGGTGGTTGCTGCTGCTGTTGTAGAAGGCCAGGATCGGTCAGGCGAGAGCTCCTTTGCTGGCCCCAGTAAGTTTTCATTTTAATATAGAGTACCTATTTTTTCCTAGCGTTCCTCATTCGATTTTTTCTAAATCGTCTTTGATCTTCTTGTAGACTGTATCTAAATTCTTATCCTGCCTCTACTATGACTCCCTGTGGTATTACTAGATTATTCTTATTAGTCTGTCTGTGTAGCTAACTAAGATTGCACAGTTGGCAAAAGATATCAAACAAAACTCCCATTCTAGTCATCAATAGCTCTATGAACTGAGTGCAGTCCTCTGGGATTGTCCATAATGTCTTTTCAAGTCTTCAAAATGTTTATGCTTTGACAATTCCCAACAATAAAATGCGAATGACCACCAAGAAAGAATAAGATACTACTTTACTTTTGGTTTGGATAGGAGGACAATCCATACTACTACTGTTGCAGGGACAAATCTGCACAAACAGAACTATGGACACTAAATAGTGCATTGTTTATCAATTATAATAGGCGCAGGTAGACTTTCCACATACCTCAGTGATAACAGACTTTGAAGAACCCCCAATCTCCTTACTGACTAGATAGTGTGGCAGAGTCATTTAGCTCCCGAATTCATCGATGATTGATCCCCAATGATGATTATCCAACGCAGGACAAGAGTACGGAGTCAGAGTCCAGAAGTGTCAGAGGCACGGACTCATGCGTGCAAATTGCAAAACCTTTTGCTCAGTCACTCTTGACCAAAAACCACAGAGTCTATTTAAGTTTTAAAGCTTTATTAAAAGTAAAAACATTTATTAAAAATCAAGTTTGTCATAAAACATAAACGGTTGATTAAAAATGGAAAAGTGCTTAGCGATTTATTTCACACATTTATTGTGGGCGAGCCGAGCCCTCACCTGGTTTGAACTTTAATTTTTCTTTTTGGTGCTGAATCGTTGGTCACTCCGTCCTAGTGATGATGATCTGATCTTGCTCTTGTTCTTAGAAGTGAAGCTTCTGTCTGTTATGAGAAAAATGGTGCGTGTTAAAAAGCAAGCATTCATCAGTTGTGCCAAAAAGTACAGCAAGACAACACCGTTCCCTGGAAAAAGGGATATTTTTACTTTAGAGTAGATAGTCACAAATTATTAGATTGGTTTCTGTATTCACATTTCTTCATTCCTAGACAAAATACTAGTGAGTGGTGTATGTCTATGACATCTAACATTCTTAAAAGTACTTTGTAGGTGGAACATCTGGTGCTGGGGCCAGCGCGGAGATGGAGGAGGACACTTCTGGGGAGGAGGCGGTGCAAGTGCCGGAGGAAACTGCTGTGAGGGTTGCCACTGTAGTGGCGGGCAGTGGTAAGCTCTTATATTCCTTACTTATTGAGATTGCAGACTGCAGAGTGTGCTCTCTGCACGGGTGTAGTATATATGTTGTACAGTTAAGTTACTATACTGTTAAGAAGACTTTCAAATTTAGAACAAAGTTTTTATCAACCAGGTAGTAGCCTCCTCTAAATGTACTTCAACTCAGCGGTGAATTTTTTTTTTGAGAATCCAAATCAGATCTTAGATGAACTTGATGGATGGGATGAACGAAAAGCGAAAGAAGGCTGTAAGTAAGTGTGGAAGGACGAGCAAGTTAAAAGTAATGATGACTGACAAAGAAGAATGATACGTGTTTGATTGGTGCCCGAGGTAGCTGGGAAGGAATATGATGCATGGATGGGTGAAGGATGAAGCAAGGATGGGTGGAAGGAGAACAGCCTTGGTGGGTGAAACAGAAACTGTATGTGTGCGCAATATATCCTTTGGTTGAAATTCAAATGCAAGCCAAGCATGGTTGTATGGCTTGCGGTTTCCCAAATAAAATGAAAAGGTTGATTTCCCGTGAGAAAACGTAAGGTTTGTCCAGGTGAGAGACATGAAAAAGAATGATTGACATATAGTTTGAATGGATGGATGCCTGGATCATGGTACTATCTGACTCTTAGATAGCATATGTGTATCTAGAGAGAGTAGACGGTCACTGGATGAAATAAGTGTTACTTTGAAGAGCATGTAACACCGCACCTGCACGTCCGTTCCAGTATAGGAAAGGCAAGGAAAAGAAGTTTTAATTTTGTCCGAATACTACCATGAATAGTAGCAGTAGTTTGTATTGCAAGCACAGCATATATCCGGCTATTACAATGGCCACTCACTACCTCTGTTAATAAGTTTAGTAGAACTCGGTCATTCATGTGTGGATGTATCACAGTTCACTCAATAAAAAGCAAAGCACCTAAAGTCATCCCATATGTAAGCAAATACATACCATGTGCAGTGATAGATAATCAGATTCTTTATGTTCTTCATTTTCCTTTTCTAGTATTCATTGGCACTGTAGGGTGAAAGTTAAATTAATTAAGCAGTAGCCCTTGTAGCAGAGTATTCTCAGTGCCACCCGTAATTGAAAAGTAAGAGCAATGAGAGCATCACCACCTGCATGTACTGGACCGGTACAGTAACACAAGTCTGTCTCACTCATCATGGCGGGCATCTGTTTTTCTCGGGTGCAAGTTGACTGCTCTTGCATTATGCCGGCTTGCAGGAGTTAACGTACCAATTTTGCTAAACAAGAGAGAAGAAGAAGAATAAGACTGGTGTACTGTCATATTCGACTCTAATGGAGTGAGTCCATAGTGCTCGTAGAATTGATTTCTTAAACTCCCACTAATGTTAGAGCAAGGATGAAGAAGTGGGAGGTTAGATAGATACTGGTCACAATAGTTATGTACTGCGCTTGCAAGTTGCTAGTTCTACTGTGACACAACTTTCTGCTGAATCATTTTGTGTTAATCTTAAAGAGCATTGGTTCCAGACTATGTCTTTCTTTCTTCATATAGATGCTCCTTCCAAACCAACACGGAAGAAGCTGGCTAAAAGGGCCCAGCAATGGAGGCTGGAGGCAACTATCGCCGAATATCAGCGGCTGGTGGCCCTGGAGGAGGGGGACACGCAGTCGACCACAACATCGACCGGTACAGCTGCATCCTCCTCCGCGCTCCCTGGGTCAGCCAGTCAGCGCAGCAGGTCTCCAGCGGTACGGAGCCGGGGTAATGCAGCCAACCGCCACCGCCGAGCAGCAAAAAAATCAGCTGCCCCCCACCGCAGTACTAAAAAAAGGTTGCACCGCCTTTCACTCAGGGTGTCCTACCTCGAGCAGGAGCTGCTCAACACCAAAACCCTGCTCGAGACCCTCCGCAAGGAGCATGCCGACCTGGCCTGAAAAGTCAACAGCAGCCAGCAGTAGGAGGAGACTGTCCCTTGCCCCTTTTTTAAAGACTTCTGGGGGGTGGGAATTGGGAGTTTAGTTTTCTACTTTTTTGGACTTAGTTTTCACGGACATTCGTTGGGGTTCGGGAGGGGGGTGGGTTGGGTCTTGCGGGAGATTATTTATGTTAGGGATATAAATATACTTTAAACTTTATCTTAGCATACATGTTTTTACTGCTTTTGAGGCTGGTGGGTGGTAAGTTTGTTTTCCTGAAACTTAAGTGGCATCTTGATTCAAGTTGTGTAAGTAATTTCCCAAATGTTTTCAAAACTAAGTGCCTCTCACAGAGTAAGTGAATTCAATAGTCCTAGGACTGTCAGTCTCTCGTCTCTCCTAATACTCCATTATACTACCTCCCCCCAAACGCTTATCTTACCTATAATTTGTGTTCGGAAATAGGGCTAGGCACAGGGCTGGCTGCACGGAAAATGGCGATTAAGGTTGGCAATCCTGGGCGGATGAAATGTCATCATTGCGGTGGTACTAGTGGTGTTACACAGTGGCAGTTGCAGCATCTGAAAAAAAAGAAATTGAAACCTTGTTTGTCCTTACCGTAGCATTTGAACGGTACGATAGAGAATATAGCAGGTGACAGTACACTAGAACAGTGCCACAATGTAGCCTAACGAATGGTAAAGTATTGAAAGTATAACTACTACTTGCGTTGAATTTCTTTGACATTGGCTACTACTACAAGAAATAGTACTGAAGATGAAGGACACAGCAGCGTAATCATTTGCCACGCCTAGGAGGAGGATGTTCTTGATGAGCAATCAAGTTGATGGCGCACATGAAAATCTGCTTTCATTTGACAATAGTCATGGGTCTGTGTCAAGCTGAGTAAGAATATATTCTCGGATTCCTTCACCAGCCTGTTGCTATGACCTTATCCTCCCCAGCAAGTGTGTGGAATTATTGCTGTCATTTAGTCACACATCAATCAAAACCACACAGCCCGGGGGAAGAGGGTTAGGGTTTGGAAAATGGATGGGAATGGGGGTTTTTGGGAAAGTTTTGATGAGAGAAGAAAAAAAACACAACAGCATGGACAAACAATAATTGAAGATAAATAAATCTTTGGGTACAAAGCTATCCATAAATCTTTTAAGTGACATAAAGCAAGTGTATGCACTACTGCATGCATGGTTACTGAAAAGTAAGTAGTACTTTAGACAACCGTGAATGAAAGAATGCGACAGTACAGGGCTGCAGTAATTATGCGTTTTCACTTGCCTATCTCTGCACTCAGAGAAACACTTCTTACATTAAATTAGGTTTGAAAAATAGCAGAAGTAAAACCTATACAATGGCTGTAGGGATGAATTTAGAAGCAGAGATCAAAGAAATGCAGAGTCACACTCATAGAAGTTCACAGCAATAACATTACTTAAAAGATCATTAGAAAAGAACGGATACTGTATCTGTATGTTGTTGTAGCTGTCCTATTGAATTTGGGAAGTTGCATGCATCCAACCATTCCTCTTATTAGTGGGATTCCTCCATTCCATCTGACGCTCCGTCCATCAATGTTGGTGACCAGAAGACACCCTGTCCACTGCCTGCCTGGCGGATGCTGAATTGTGGCTCGCTAATATGAAGCCTGACTTCATCCTTTTTTCCCATTGCACAGGCTGGAACCCGGCCTGTAATTATTGAAGGAAAAACAGGAAGTGATATTAGAACACCACTGACAAATAAATATAAGGTATGTACGCTGTGTAGTGCAAAAAGTCACACTTTTAGTTTCCTAATAGACAGTACAATATTTTTGAAAGTGCGTACTCTGTCTGAGTCTCCTTTTGAAGGATAAATAAGTATGGGCGAATTAATTTAGCGTCTAAAGCTAGGTGTACTGTAAACTGTGTTTTAGAATAAAATTAGACCTTCCCAGCAGTGCTACCAGACCCTTACTAAACCCAGTCGCAAAAATGTAGAAGACCCCCAATCAGATCTCAAAAAACGTGCGATACTGCTACCTGTCAGAGGCCTAGTAGAAAATGGTGACAAAACGTACTTTGAAAGTAAAGTAGGCCCAAATCCCCCCTAATCCACCATGGATTGTGTTCAAACCACTTGCAAGCAAGCAAAAGTATCCATACCCAGCATGGCTCCAATACTCGCAAACCCCCCCACAAACACCAGGAACCCCACAAACAGCCCCCCGAAAAAGGTAGAGTGAGCGAAATCTCAGAAAATGCAAAACCTTTTCCCCCAGGGATTGTCTCCAAAACACTTTCTTTTGGGTATTAGACCTTCCCAGCAATGGCCCCAGAACTGTCAACCCAGGCGAAAACAAGTTTAACACCCCCAACAAGCCAAAAGGCAAAAACCCGGGAAAAGCCACACTTAGGAAACTTTGGGCCTACCTGGAATTCAGTCCAAATGCGCTCTGCATCTAGGCCCCAACTCCCCTTTTCCACCATGGATTTCCTGTAAAACAAATGCAATCAACATTAGAATGTGCCAGCAGTGCTCACAGACCCTAAACCCACCCCCAACAACCTAAAAGCCCCCAAAACAGCACCCCAAGGACAGGCAAGTGATCAAAAGCGTAAAAACTTGTTCTGCTCTGATTTTCTCCAAACCACTTTTAGCCGGTAGTACCCCTTCCAAGCAAGGCCCCCAGACCCGTGAACCCGGGCAAAAACAAGTTTCACCCCCCCCCAAAAGGCCAAAAAGCAAAACCGGGAAAAGGCACATTTAGGAAACTTTGGGCCTACCTGGAATTCAGTCCAAATGCGCTCTGCAGCTAGGCCCCAACTCCCCTTTTCCACTATGGATTTCCTGTAAAACAAATGCAATCAACATTAGAATGTGCCAGCAGTGCTCACAGACCCTAAACCCAACCCCAACAACCTAAAAGCCCCCCAAACAGCACCCAAGGACAGGCAAGTGATCAAAAGCGCAAAAACTTTTTCTGCTCCGATTTTCTCCAAACCACTTTTAGCCGGTAGTACCCCTTCCAAGCAAGGCCCCCAGACCCGTGAACCCGGGCAAAAACAAGTTTCACCCCCCAAAAGGCCGAAAAGCAAAACCGGGAAAAGGCACACTTAGGAAACTTTGGGCCTACCTGGAATGCAGTCCAAATGAGCTCTGCAGCTAGGCCCTAACTCCCCTTTTCCACCACGGATTTTCAGAAAAACAAATGCAATCAACATTAGACTGTGGCAGCAGTGCTCCCAGACCCCAAAACCCACCCCCAAAAACCTGGAAGCCCCCCAAACAGCACCCCAAAGACAGGCAAGTGAGCAAAAATGCAATATACTTTTTCACCTCCGATATTCTCCAAACCACTTTTATCCGGTATTAGACCTTCACAGCAATGCCCCAGACCCGTCAACTCACCCGCAAAGAAGTAGAACACCCCCACAAGTGCAGAGTCTTTCTTCATTGAGCGTAATCCAGCCATCTGCTTTGAGGGAAATAGGAGTCTGGAGGAGGAGGATAGAGGAGCATGTTCTTGTGAACTTGTGAACCTGAGGAATGCAGACTGCGGCACCTTCAAATCAATAAGCAAATAAGTGAAGACAGTTCTGCTGATGGGCTTGTTTTTGTGATTAGGTGATTAAAGTTTTTTATATAGATTTTGCAAAACAAAGAAAGACAGACACACAGGACTAAAAGTGAATAAGGACGAAAAAGAAAGTTAGTGATTCATTGACTCATTTTCCGGGCTCGGTGTAAGGGAAGAAGAGCTCGTCCTCAAACTCTGAGCATTCAGACAGGAGTAGGTCAGTTAACAGAGAAGAACTTCCCTCATCTAAGTTGGTGTCCTCCTTGTCTTCTTCCTGCGTGCATTCTCGTATTTTGTAATCTGGTGGTATGAAGTGCTGATTCATCTTGATCATTGTTAACCTCTCCACATTTTTGGGCGAGTGGCGGGTCCTTTTGGAAGTTACAATGCCACCGGCAGCACTGAAAACACGTTCAGAAGACACGCTTGTGAGTGGGCAAGACAAGTAATTTATAGCCAGGTTGGTGATCTCTGGCCACACATTTCTTTTCCCATGCCAATACGCCAATGGGTCATGATGAACATAGACCTCTGTTGAGTCATTCAGAAAGGCCTGCACCATCGACTCAAGGTTCTCCAGGGTTCCTCCACTTTGCTTACTTTTTTCTGGGACCTTTTGAGAAGCAAACCCAAGCTGAGTTAGCCAAACCTCTTCTTCACACAATATTACTGTTGTGTCTGGTGCAGATGATATGGTTGATGGTGTAGTTAACGGCTGAGAGGGAAAATCACTCACTTCTGCCACAGCCACAGATGCATAAGTGGATTTATTTGACTCCGGATAGCCTGCTGATGCTGATGTACTGCCTTTTCCTCCAATTTACTGCCGTTCTCTTTCAAACCGAGTGGCTGACACAGCTAGACAATGTTTGTACTTTGTAACATCTGCGTCACCAAAAGGAAAGAATACTTTGCCTGCCACTGCCTTTTTGTACCATGGATCCAGAATAGTAGCAGAAATGTAATGCTGTTCTCTGTGGATCTTTTGAAGACGTTCATCGCGAAGTAGGCGCTGTAATAACTTCTCCGCCAACTCAAATGCTTCTTGCTTTCCATCTTTTTCAAAGACACCGCCTTCAGTTTTTCCTCTAGCATGCGCAACAATGGGATAGCTTTTCCCAAATTACAGTCCTACCTGCTGACTGCACGCGTGAAGACCTCAAAAGGACGAAGCATGTCTGCCAGGCTCTTAACTAGCTCCCATTGCTCCACCTGTATCCTCAGGACTATCATAGGTGTACCCAGTTTAAAGAAATACTGATCGACTACCGCAGACTGCTCATACAGACGCTCAAGCATGTAGAAGGTTGAGTTCCAACGTGTTACCACCTCCTGGATGAGTGCTTTCACTGGCACATTACGTTCATGTTGCAGGCACCTCAGCTGCTTCCGGGCCTTAAAAGAATGGTTGAAATGTGTGCACATTCTTCGGCAGGTGGTCAGTAACTCGTAGACTGTACTTTCTTCATGCAAGAATTTTTTAACAACCAGGTTTATACAGTGCGCCAAACACGGCACTCTGAAATAGTTACCCATATCCATGGCCTTAACTACATTGGTGCCATTATCCGTGGAAACATAACCAATCATGCGTTTTCTTGGGGACAGCCATTGAAAGACCTTTGTGTTAAACTCATGCAAAATGTTTTCTCCTGTATGAGTTTTCTCCATGGCAAACATGGCTACTGTTGCATGTTTCCGAGCAGCTTTATAAACTTTGTCCGTGTCAACACCTGCGCTTAGCTTTGCTTTAACCCCTGAAAAAGAGACCCAGTGTGCAGTGATGCACATGTAATCAGTGGCTGCGCAACTGGTCCACATGTCTGTTGTCAGATGTGTAGTGTGAACAGCACACTTCTGCAAAGCTGCCCCAATCACCTCCAGCACATCTTCATGTAGTTGCTGGAACCGCAACTCTGGCAAAATAGAACCGGCTAGGAACCTTCCATTTAGGGCAGAGCGTTGCCACCATTTCATGAAAACCCACCCCTTCCACAAAAGAAAAAGGGAGAAGGTCCAGCGCTAGCATTTTAGCCAGCGTAGTGTTATACAGACGCGCCGTTGGGTGGTTGCGTTCAAATGGCGCATCTGAAAACAACATGCTTCTAATGGTGGGCTGGACCATTTTACAGGATGATGATGACTTTTTCGACCCAGTTACGCTCAGTGATGATTATGAACTTTTTCGCATTGGTGTCTCACTCTCTCCCACACTCTTAGTGTGGCTAATATATCTTGCAGGGGGTGTGCTGCTGACAGGGGTACTGGGTGTAACTGAAGAAATGTTTGACGCTTCTTCCTCCTCTTTGGTATCAAAAGGAAGGCGTAAGGGGCTGTTACTGCTCTCGCCAGAGCAGAAGGTCCACACACGACGTGCCCAAATAATACGTATACACAAAGGTTGTCGTGTTGTTCCTCATGAAAGAGAGAAATACTGATACAGTCTATAATGCAAGTGGATTAGAACAGGGTAGCCTGATGGTCACACTGGGAATCCATTTTGTTGGATTTTAATGCCCTCACACACCCTTTCAGGTGTCATGCTTCATCATTTGGGCCTGCTCCTCGTTGGGTCGGCGGTGCAATACCCAACGGGCAACACCTCATAGAGGGGCTCTTTAGCGGAGATCTTTTTCCAACTGCCGTATGGATGAAGTGCGGGTATGGGGCCAGAATTCAGGGTAGACATGATTTTGTAAATTAAAATAAAGCTAGTGGTGCCGGAAAAGCTTTATTCAGAAGGGCCACTGCTTTGGTTAAAAATGATTTCCCAGAGGAGAGTGGTGGAAAGTAATGTTTCCCGCTCTCATCTGGAATTTATTGCAGTCCAGTCAACATGTTTCTCGCTACTCTAAAGTTTGTTGAGCGATTCTTCAGGACCAGGAGGACTAGTTAGCAAGTATCTAGAAATGTATGTAACTGTCTACACTGTTACCACGGAGTATGGTGTATGTAAGCTCGTTTGGCTACCACACTAGTGGGTGAAGGGAAGAACAATATTATATTACCCTTCTTCAGGTTGTGATTGTTAATACCTAGAGTTAAAAACAATCAGACAACGACAACGACAGTGTCTAGCGGGTAAAGCTTCAGGGAGATCTTCCACCACAATGTTGGTGATTTCCTGAGCTGCGTTACAAGCACCTACCCATCGCCGCTGGAACCTCGTCATCATCACATGAAACATCAACGGATACAATTTGTTGACTTGCAATTCGTGCTGCTTTGATCTCCCTTAGGTGCGCATGCCATTTGACAGTGTGCTGTCTTTCAAGATGACCTCTCTGGCCTCCGGTACCATAGTTGGTACCAAGCTTACCACGACTAACTCGAACCTTACAAATGGTACAAATGGCCATGTTTTCCCTTGTTGGGCTAACACTAAAGAAGTCCCAAACTGCGGACTTCAAATGTCTGTGGGGGGAGGAGGAGGCGGTACTGGGAATGCTAATGCCAGATAAAGTGGAGGATGTGTGTTGCCGAAATTTAGTACGTTGAGCACTTACAGCACCACTAATTGAGGAAATGGAGGTCGAGGTGGATGGAGGTCCCTTCTGGCGAGAAAATATGGAAGCTGTAGGTGGTGGTGTACTAGTTAACTGCATTGGTGGTGGTCCCATTGACACGTCGCCAACATCACGCTCAGCAGCATTTCGGGATAGGGTATAAATGTCTGTTTGCTGCATGCCTGCTGAGGCTGGAGTGACGTCTATGATGACTGCGTCGTCATCGTGAGAGTCTTCATCAGCAGGAGTATACGCCACGTCTTGTTCAGCGTCATCATCACACTCCATAACTATGAGACTTTCGGGGACCTTCCTTTTACGCTTAGCTACCTTTGTCAGATCATGGTGTGCCTCACTCTCAGACAGGCCTGTTGGTTCCCAATTTTCATCCATATCATCAGAAGGAAGGGGGCTTGAAGAAGATGTAGACACCATCCTTGATGTTTTCCTTGCTAGGGATCTGGAAGACAATGAATCATCAGGAGGAGTGGCTTCCTCATATGATACCTCGGCTTGAATGTCGATTTCCTGATGTGCCCCTACTTCGGGAGGAACAACTATTGTGGGCACTTGTGCTGCTCCATGCACCTCTGCTTGCGTCTCTCCTTGCGCCGCCTCTCCTTCCACATGTACTTGGGCTTGTACTTGCACATGTTATGTTATGTTATGTTAATAAGGCATTTGTTAAGCGCACTATCACCGATTAGTTTCTTGGCGCTGAGATCAACAGTAACATAAACGTGGATGAGGGGTGGGGAGTTATTGAAATGCTTGTCTGTAGAGCCAGGTCTTCAAGGCTTTCCGAAATGAGAGGAGGTCTTGGCAGGACCGGATCTCAAGAGGGAAGGTGTTCCACAAGCAGGGGGCAAGTGTTGCAAACCTACGGCCTCCAGAAGGCTTAAGTTTGAAAGGGAGCGTCTGGAGGAGACCTTGGTGGAGTGAGCGGAGGTTGCGAGATGGTACGTACCTGGTGATTAGTTGGTCAATGAATTTGGGGCTTTTGCAGTAGAAGGATTTAAAGATCATACATCCTGTTTTAAAGGCACAGTGTTGGGTGACAGGAAGCCAGTGCAGTTTCATGAGTAGGGGAGTGGCTGCATCCCACCTCGGTTGATTCAAAATCAACCTCGCGGCATAGTTCTGTACCATCTGGAGACGTTTAGATAGGTAGTTGGGGAGACCTAGATAAATGGAATTCGCGTAGTCCAGATGGGACAGAACAGTGGCGATCACTACCTGGGTGATTGCCTCCGAAGTGAGTAGGCGCCGAACCTTTTGAATTTTTTTAACTGAAAAAAGCATTTGGAGACCACCTGGCCCACTTGTGCTTTTAATGAGAGATCGCAGTCCATGGTGACCCCAAGTGTTTTAGCCGATGGTGAAGGGGACGGGGCTTGCTCTAACTCCAATGGCCAATAGTGGGGGCCCCAGTGCTTGGCGCTGTCCCCCGTAAGGACCAACTCGGTTTTTCCTGGGTTCAGTTTCAGCTGGTTTTGGTCCATCCAGGATTTGATGAACCTCATGGTCGACTGAAGTGCAAGATGGAGTTTTCAGTATTGTCGATAGTGAAGAGTAACTGTAAATCATCTGCATAGTTGAAAACCCTCACCTGCTCGTCTCTAAGGGTCTGGATCAGAGGGAGGATGTATAGATTGAATAGGTGGGGTGACAGGGAGGAGCCCTGTGGTAATCCACATGTGATGGACTGTTTGGCACCAGCTAGGTCTCCCAGGCATACTGCTTGAGTGCGATTCTCCAAAAAGGACCTCAGCCAGCAGGCCGCCGTGTCCCGTATGCCGGCCTGTCCAACACGATCGACCAAGATATTGTGATCGACCGTGTCAAACGCGGCCGACAGGTCCAGGAGCACCAGAGCCTGAGGGGAACGTCTATCAGCGCAGTCCCGCAGCGTGTTCAGGACTGTGGTTACTACTGCCTCAGTTGAGTGTGCCGGCCGAAATCCAGCCTGGTGGGGGTCAAAGCAGCAAGACTCCTCAAGTAAATTAGATAGGCATTTAGCCACGTGGGCCTCCAGGACTTTTGCCAAATAGGGCAATAAGGAAATGGGCCGGTAGTTAGCCTTACAAGCTGGGTCAGCCCCAGGTTTTTTCAGGAGCGGTATGACCGTAGCTTCTTTTAATGCTAAAGGAACTATGCCGGAAGTCAGGGAGTCATTCAAGAGTGTAAGGGACCGAGTGGATGGAAAAACACTCTTTCAGGATGTGGGGGGGGGGGGCAGCTGTCCGAGGGGGAACCGGATTTTACTCTTGTCAGTAGTTCCAGAAACTGGTCCTGGGTTATGGGCGAGAAACTACTAAGGGTGCCAGGGGTCATCTTGATTGCCATACCGGTAATGATTGGGATCGCAGGTTGGGGAATGCTAGCTTTAATGTCTGCTATTTTGTCGCTAAAGTGGGTGTTAAGTGAGTCACAGAGAGACTGGGTGGGAGTAATCTTGGGGCGGACATTGTCCAAATTTGTCAATTCGTTAAGGATAGAAAAAATATCCTTAGATCTTTTGTGGTTGTTGTTGCGGCTGTGGTTGTTGAACACGCGTCAGATGAGGTACAACAACCTGTATTGATTGAGGGATGCTGCTACTTTCTTGCGATGAGCCAACATCACTGGTCGATGGTGATTGAACAACTATACTGGCTGCCTCTGCAGCACTCTAGGGCTTGGACCTAAGTTGGCGTGGTGGTGGTGGCACTGAGCCCAATGGAGCGGAGGTGCTGCTCCCAGCTTGGTCCCCAGCAGACCCCGCTGCTGCTGCAGGCGTACTTTTTTTCCCCCCAAAAAATGTGGCGGTCGTCACAACAGTCTCCTTGGTAAGTGGCGCCACTTGCTTCTTCTGCTCCTTACTGGCAACTTTCTTGCTAGAGGAGCTACAGGCAACTTTTTTGGGGGCCATCTTCTTCAGATGTCAGAACAGCAGGCCGCAGTTGCACAAGTTGTAGAGTTGTCTGTGGCCACACGTGACATTGTGCTGCACACACTGCAGCAGAACTTCTTCCTGGCACTGATAAGGAACGATGAGGCTGATGATTCGTCTTTCTGCACCTAAAAGCAAACGAAGCCAGAGGAACATCAGTTAAATAAATGTTGCATATGTAGCGCTTCAATTAATAGTTTGCAAGTAAGCATTTTTATTATACCCACCCCCCCAAAATGGAAAGACCAATAAAATGCACCACTGACAGAGTACCCCTGGGCATAATGGATGAAAGCATGGCAGACTGGGTGCAGGCCTATGGCACAACAAAGCACACTGCCTGGCTTCAAAATGGCCCCTAGACCCCACCCACATGGCCAGGCCCTGCCTGGACCAGGCCTCAAAATGGCCCCCACCCACATGGACAGGCCCCCACCCCACCCCAAAAAGTCAAAAAACACCCAAAAATCACCACAATCCAATGCCATCCATGCCCTTCATGATGTTTACATTATAGAGACCCCACAGAAAGACTCGGTCCATGCACCACTGAGTACCCCTGGGCAAAAGGCCCCAACAACAGCCAAAAAATCGAAAAACACACAAAAATCACCACAATCAAATGCCATCCATGCCCTCAATCATGTTGAAATTCAAGACACCCCACAGAAAGACTCGGTCCATGCACCACTGAGTACCCCTGGGCATAATGGATGAAAGCATGGCAGACTGGGTGCAGGCCTATGGCACAACAAAGCACACTGCCTGGCTTCAAAATGGCCCCTAGACCCCCACCCACATGGCCAGGCCCTGCCTGGACCAGGCCTCAAAATGGCCCCCACCCACATGGCAATGCCTCATCAACACCCCAAACAATCGAAAAACACACAAAAATCACCACAATCCAATGCCATCCATGCCCTCCATGATGTTTACATTCAAGACACCCCACAGAAAGACTAGGCCCATGCACCACTGAGTACCCCTGGGCAAAAGGCCCCAACAACAGCAAAAAAATCGAAAAACACATAAAAATCACCACAATCCAATGCCATCCATGCCCTCAATGATGTATACATTCAAGACACTCCACAGAAAGACTAGGCCCATGCACCACTGAGTACCCCTGGACAAAAGGCCCCAACAACAGCCCAAAAATCGAAAAACACATACAAATCACCACAATCCAATGCCATCCATGCCCTCAATGATGTATACATTCAAGACACGCCACAGAAAGACTAGGCCCATGCACCACTGAGTACCCCTGGGCAAAAGGCCCCAACAACAGCCCAAAAATCGACAAACACATAAAAATCACCACAACCCAATGCCATCCATGCCCTCAATGATGTTTACATTAAAGAGACCCCACAGAAAGACTAGGCCCATGCACCACTGAGTACCCCTGGGCATAATGGATGAAAGCAAGGCACATTGGATGCAGGCCTATGGCACAAAGCACACTGCCTGGATTCAAAATGGCCCCTTTACCTCTGCCTGTACCAGCCTCAAAATGGCCCCCACCCACATGGCCATGCCCCATCAACACCCCAAAAAATCAAAAAACACACACAAATCACCACAATCCAATGCCATCCATGCCCTCCATGATGTTTACATTCAAGACACCCCACAGAAAGACTAGGCCCATGCACCACTGAGTACCCCTGGGCAAAAGGCCCCAACAACAGCCCAAAAATCGAAAAACACTTAAAAATCACCACAATCCAATGCCATCCATGCCCTCAATGATGTTTACATTAAAGAGACCCCACAGAAAGACTAGGCCCATGCACCACTGAGTACCCCTGGGCATAATGGATGAAAGCAAGGCACATTGGATGCAAGCCTATGGCACAAAGCACAGTGCCTGGATTCAATATGGCCCCTTGACCCCTGCCTGTACCAGTCCTCAAAATGGCCCCCACCCACATGGCCATGCCCCATCAACAGCCCAAAAAATCGAAAAACACACAAAAATCACCACAATCAAATGCCATCCATGCCCTCAATCATGTTGAAATTCAAGACACCCCACAGAAAGACTCGGTCCATGCACCACTGAGTACCCCTGGGCATAATGGATGAAAGCATGGCAGACTGGGTGCAGGCCTATGGCACAACAAAGCACACTGCCTGGCTTCAAAATGGCCCCTAGACCCCCACCCACATGGCCAGGCCCTGCCTGGACCAGGCCTCAA
The DNA here is from genome assembly GCF_964261635.1 of Lissotriton helveticus. NCBI lineage: Eukaryota > Metazoa > Chordata > Amphibia > Caudata > Salamandridae > Lissotriton > Lissotriton helveticus. The sequence goes on along the minus strand of NC_136067.1, from coordinate 887,798,430 downwards.
AATGGCCCCCACCCACATGGCAATGCCTCATCAACACCCCAAACAATCGAAAAACACACAAAAATCACCACAATCCAATGCCATCCATGCCCTCCATGATGTTTACATTCAAGACACCCCACAGAAAGACTAGGCCCATGCACCACTGAGTACCCCTGGGCAAAAGGCCCCAACAACAGCAAAAAAATCGAAAAACACATAAAAATCACCACAATCCAATGCCATCCATGCCCTCAATGATGTATACATTCAAGACACCCCACAGAAAGACTAGGCCCATGCACCACTGAGTACCCCTGGACAAAAGGCCCCAACAACAGCCCAAAAATCGAAAAACACATACAAATCACCACAATCCAATGCCATCCATGCCCTCAATGATGTATACATTCAAGACACCCCACAGAAAGACTAGGCCCATGCACCACTGAGTACCCCTGGGCAAAAGGCCCCAACAACAGCCCAAAAATCGACAAACACATAAAATCACCACAACCCAATGCCATCCATGCCCTCAATGATGTTTACATTAAAGAGACCCCACAGAAAGACTAGGCCCATGCACCACTGAGTACCCCTGGGCATAATGGATGAAAGCAAGGCACATTGGATGCAGGCCTATGGCACAAAGCACACTGCCTGGATTCAAAATGGCCCCTTTACCTCTGCCTGTACCAGTCCTCAAAATGGCCCCCACCCACATGGCCATGCCCCATCAACACCCCAAAAAATCAAAAAACACACACAAATCACCACAATCCAATGCCATCCATGCCCTCCATGATGTTTACATTCAAGACACCCCACAGAAAGACTAGGCCCATGCACCACTGAGTACCCCTGGGCAAAAGGCCCCAACAACAGCCCAAAAATCGAAAAACACTTAAAAATCACCACAATCCAATGCCATCCATGCCCTCAATGATGTTTACATTAAAGAGACCCCACAGAAAGACTAGGCCCATGCACCACTGAGTACCCCTGGGCATAATGGATGAAAGCAAGGCACATTGGATGCAAGCCTATGGCACAAAGCACAGTGCCTGGATTCAATATGGCCCCTTGACCCCTGCCTGTACCAGTCCTCAAAATGGCCCCCACCCACATGGCCATGCCCCATCAACAGCCCAAAAAATCGAAAAACACACAAAAATCACCACAATCAAATGCCATCCATGCCCTCAATCATGTTGAAATTCAAGACACCCCACAGAAAGACTCGGTCCATGCACCACTGAGTACCCCTGGGCATAATGGATGAAAGCATGGCAGACTGGGTGCAGGCCTATGGCACAACAAAGCACACTGCCTGGCTTCAAAATGGCCCCTAGACCCCCACCCACATGGCCAGGCCCTGCCTGGACCAGGCCTCAAAATGGCCCCCACCCACATGGCAATGCCTCATCAACACCCCAAACAATCGAAAAACACACAAAAATCACCACAATCCAATGCCATCCATGCCCTCCATGATGTTTACATTCAAGACACCCCAGAGAAAGACTAGGCCCATGCACCACTGAGTACCCCTGGGCAAAAGGCCCCAACAACAGCAAAAAAATCGAAAAACACATAAAAATCACCACAATCCAATGCCATCCATGCCCTCAATGATGTATACATTCAAGACACCCCACAGAAAGACTAGGCCCATGCACCACTGAGTACCCCTGGACAAAAGGCCCCAACAACAGCCCAAAAATCGAAAAACACATACAAATCACCACAATCCAATGCCATCCATGCCCTCAATGATGTATACATTCAAGACACCCCACAGAAAGACTAGGCCCATGCACCACTGAGTACCCCTGGGCAAAAGGCCCCAACAACAGCCCAAAAATCGACAAACACATAAAATCACCACAACCCAATGCCATCCATGCCCTCAATGATGTTTACATTAAAGAGACCCCACAGAAAGACTAGGCCCATGCACCACTGAGTACCCCTGGGCATAATGGATGAAAGCAAGGCACATTGGATGCAGGCCTATGGCACAAAGCACACTGCCTGGATTCAAAATGGCCCCTTTACCTCTGCCTGTACCAGTCCTCAAAATGGCCCCCACCCACATGGCCATGCCCCATCAACACCCCAAAAAATCAAAAAACACACACAAATCACCACAATCCAATGCCATCCATGCCCTCCATGATGTTTACATTCAAGACACCCCACAGAAAGACTAGGCCCATGCACCACTGAGTACCCCTGGGCAAAAGGCCCCAACAACAGCCCAAAAATCGAAAAACACTTAAAAATCACCACAATCCAATGCCATCCATGCCCTCAATGATGTTTACATTAAAGAGACCCCACAGAAAGACTAGGCCCATGCACCACTGAGTACCCCTGGGCATAATGGATGAAAGCAAGGCACATTGGATGCAAGCCTATGGCACAAAGCACAGTGCCTGGATTCAATATGGCCCCTTGACCCCTGCCTGTACCAGTCCTCAAAATGGCCCCCACCCACATGGCCATGCCCCATCAACAGCCCAAAAAATCGAAAAACACACAAAAATCACCACAATCCAATGCCATCCATGCCCTCCATGATGTTTACATTCAAGACACCCCACAGAAAGACTAGGCCCATGCACCACTGAGTACCCCTGGGCAAAAGGCCCCAACAACAGCCCAAAAATCGAAAAACACATACAAATCACCACAATCCAATGCCATCCATGCCCTCAATGATGTTTACATTAAAGAGACCCCACAGAAAGACTAGGCCCATGCACCACTGAGTACCCCTGGGCATAATGGATGAAAGCAAGGCACATTGGATGCAGGCCTATGGCACAAAGCACCCTGCCTGGATTCAAAATGGCCCCTTACCACCCCTGTACCAGTCCTCAAAATGCCCCCCACTCACATGGCCATGCCCCATCAACACCCCAAAAAATCGAAAAACACACAAAAATCACCACAATCCAATGCCATCCATGCCCTCCATGATGTTTACATTAAAGAGACCCCACAGAAAGACTCAGTCCATGCCCCACTGAGTACCCCTGGGCAAAGGCCCCTAGATCAGCCATAAAATCGAAAAACACACAAAAATCACCACAATCCAATGCCATCCATGCCCTAAATGATGTTGAAATTCAACAAAACAGTTGCATCATGCACCCATAACTAACCTTGGTCCTACTATATACTGTGGCTGCCCACAATATATTGTATTTAATGTTCTGAAAAAGTTCCAAAATTGTAGTTGCAGCAACTGTAATGCCCCAAACAAACAACATTAACTTACTTGTGAAATTTCTAATCCAAAAGTGATCCAAAGAAAGTCAAAAAAGCCTCAAATCCAAATATCCAGCAGCATCCACAAAAAGTAATCCTTCCAGGTCAAGATCCAAATCAAAGTTACCAGGACATGAACAAAGCACTGGGAGGAGCCTGCTGGAACAGGAAGTTGGAGACTGTGGGGCACTTCCTTCCCCCCCCCCAAAATGGACTCCTTGCAAAAAAAAGTGCAGGCAAATGTAAACCTGAGGAGGTATTCTGATAAAATTCATCATTTTCAGAAGGTTTATGCTGCCTGCTGGTGGATTTCTTGGGCAAAATTGCAAATTTTGCAATTTCGCAAACGCGAGATTGTTGCTGCCCGCCGCATCTACGTGTTCGCAAGTGTTTACTCCCGTGATGCGTGATCACGGGCCTTTATGACGTCCTCGCGTTGACAAACTCTCGCTGTGCAAGGTGTCAAGCCGCGATGACGTATTCGCGATCGACAAACTCCCGCGGGATCCCGCAGCAAGATCCAAAATGGCGCAGCACACGCAAACATGGAGAAAAACGAAAAACAACTCTTCAAACGCTGAATAACGGTAAGTGAACGCCGCGCGCCGCAATATTGTATTTGTCAAGCGTGACCCCAAGCAAAAAAATCCGCTTTGTGCGAATTTGCGAATTTTCAGCAAATTCGCGAGAGTTTGCAGATTGCGAATTTGCCGAAAATCCACAAATTCCGAGAGCGGACGGATTTTACGCCCATGATTAGTACTACCTATGTACCTAAGTTTACATGGGCATTCAAGACAGTATATAACAAAGGATGTTCCACATGTGAGGAACTGAGTGATGTCTTTCTTCCAGTTTGTCCCTAAGACTGTAGCCTTTTCTGAAGGTGATACTAGGTGTTTCACTGATCAATGAACCAATGATGGGGTCACTCTTGAGGATATCCCAGTGCTTCGAGAGAATGCGTCTGATATTATTTGCATTCCTGTTATATGTGAGAATGGTCCTGGTATTATTCTCTTGTTCCTTCTCACCTACGGCATGTCTGGTCTAGTGTAACGTGTGTACTTGCTTTGTACCTGTTCAACCTTCCTGATGGCTTTATTGAGTACCCATTGTGGGTACCCCCTATCTTTGGACCTGCCGATCATGATACACATTTCCTCTTTGTAGGCTGTGTCAGTGCTGCAGTTACGTTTAGCCCTCAGTAGGTCCCCGTATTGTTTGCTCCATTTCAATGTATCTGGGTGGCAGCTGAGGGCATGGAGTAAGGTGTTGCCTGCTGTGTCTTTGCAAAAGAGTTTGGTAAGCAAGGTATCACCACTGACTTCAATTTTGGTGTCTTGAAAATCCACTGATGGCCTGCTGATCGTTCTGGTGAGAGTGATGTTATAATTATTGATGTCAAACTTATTGACAAAATCATTGGCTTCATCCTCCTTCTCTTTCCACACCATAAAGATGTCATCAATATAACGTAACTAGAGCACTACCTGTTCTATCTCAGGGAAGTTGGAATTCTCCATGAAAATTTCTTTCTCCCATTTGGCCAAGAACAGGTTCGCGAAACTAGGGGCAAAACATGCCCTCATCGCGGTTCCTGTAGTCTGTTTATACAGTGTCCCATCAAAGATAAAGATGTTATTGGTAAGGCAGAATTCAATCATTTCCAAAACCATTGTGGTATGGGCGTTAAATCTGATGTGTCTAGTTTGGAGGAATTGTTTACATGCTTCTATGCCCTAGTCATCTTTGATTATGGTGTAGAGTGAATTCACATCTAGCGTGACTAGCAGAAAGTCCTTTTCCCAGTGAAGACCCTCTTCCTTGCTCAGGAAATCTTTGGTATCCTTAACATGGGAAGGGAGATTACTCACAAAATCAGGTAAAAAATGTTCCACATATTTAGACATGCTTTCTGTGGTACTGCTCCTAGAGGATACAATGGGGGATTAATCTTATCTTTGTGCACCTTTGGCAAAAGGTACAAAACTGGGAGAATAGGATAATCCCGTTTGAGATAGCACTATGCTTCCCATTCCAGTATACCCATGTCTCTCCAGTTCTTAAGATTGTCCCAAACGTCCTCCACACTAAGGGAATAGACCTCCTTATTGACAACAGTGTAAAAACTAGAATTACTTAGTTGACGCGAAGCTTCTGTGACATACTTTTCTCTACTGAGAATCACTACGTTCCCACCAATGTCTAGGGGTGGATCACAATATTTTGGTCTTCTGCCAAGGACTTGAGTGCTGTCTTTGTGGGAAAATGAGATTGTGGGCTTGCTGTTCCCTGAACCATTTTTTGCGTCTAAACTTGATCAGAGTCATGTTGACCACCTCGTGAAAGGTGTCAATATTATCATATCACAGCGGAGGATAAAAAGTGGAACATGGTCCAAATTGTGTCTGGGAAGTGTGGTCATATGATATATTTGAGTCATTTAATACGTTATCAATCATCATGTCATTCATATTTTCCACAGTATTAGTTTCTAACTGATGACGGGTTACAAGCGTATCAACATCACTGATATTGAGCTCAAGGTCTGTGTCTCTGTGACCCAGATCCTGTTGGTCATGGTTTTTGGTAGGTTTGAGTAAATGCCATTTTTTAAGTTTCAGCTTGCGTATGAATTTGAAAAGGTTGATACAAGTCTCAAGATAGTTGAGAGGGAATTGAGGGGCAAAAGGAAAGTCCTAAGCAGAGGGTGCTTTTCTCTGTATCACTGATAGATCTGTTTGATAGGTTCATTATAGTTTTATTCACCATTTCAGTGTCCATCATTCTGTTGTCGTGGAGCTTTTTGGCTGTTACCCTATGCGCCCCGTCCTCTGCCTCTTCTTCCACCTCTGTCTGATTCTTTTTTGTCTTTCTTTCTTACGCCTCTTCCTCTGCCTCATCCTCTTTGACCCTTGGGGTTTGTCGTTGGTGTTCCGCTAAGTGTTTGACGGCCCGACGTAGGTGCCTGTACTCGTCTAAAAGAGGTAACAGTTATATTACCCTGTTCCCTTTCAGACAAAATATTACTCAATGTCGCTGAATTATCTGCCTCATTGCCACTGATGGATGCATCTTCTGATACCAAGCTTTCTGACATTCTGGTTGTAAGAGCCGTACTTAGCATCTGATTTTTGTAGATGTGATCATACTTCTACTGAATGTCAGTATGCAACCGTAATTATAATCTTCACAGTCTCCATGAAGCTTCCATTGCTTACGTTCCTTGATTTTATCTTCATGTTTTTGAATTCCAATAGAAGTCCATGTTTTGGTGACAATATCGTGCTTCTATTGGAATTCTCCTGGGCATCTTATCAAGCACATTATCGCCGCTTTAGCGGCAGTTTTCTGCTCCTAAAGTGGCGATAATTTTTTTGTCGTTCTTGATAATATGCCCCAACAGTTTTAAGAATTTGAAAACAGACAGGAGAGAGAGAGTGTGTGTGTGTATGTTTTTGTTTGTATGTGCATGTAAACATCCTAGGTGAAATCCAACATGCAGTCACCATACCCGACTGAAAGCACCTGAACCTAACTATTTACTGGAGAATCCATGTATTAGCGGGGTGTAAAATCCCTAACACCTCCCTGAAGCTACTGCCAAGGGAATGATGGGGCATCAAAGACCCTTTGCACATTTTACAGTTTTCTGCAGCAACACACAGAAGGAGCCTGTGATACCAATACATTGCAGGCAAACAGTGATGCAGCAGTGCCCTATGATGTCAGAAGAGTGATAGAGTGAAAAGAAAGTAACGAGATCTGGTTTAAACAAGCAGAATGAAGCCTACTGTTTCAAAAGCTAAGTTGGAGTTAAGTCTTATTCTGATCCCTTGCGGTGTTCACATTGTATTGCAACATTTATATAGCGCTTACTATACCTACATGGGGTGTTGAGACATATATCTTTAGGGTAGCTCACTACACTGTGTAAGGTGTGAATTTGCATATGTGTGGTGATAGTATTATGGGACAGAGCATTTAGTAGTGTGACAGATGAAGAATTGTGGGAGATGTTGGACTTGGCCCCCTTAGGCAGGGTCATCTCCAAACTTTTTACCTCCATCCTCCTATTTTTTAAACCTGATTTTATTGTTTTTTAGGATTTTGCACACTTTACCACTGCTAACCTGTGCTCAAGTGTTGTCCACTCTTCTAAATATGGTAGAATTGCCTTAAACTCAAATGGCATATTTAATTAATTTGCAGGTCCCTAGTATAGTGGTACTATCTGTTCTCAAGGCCTGCAAATTAAATGCTACTGGTGGACCTATACCACAGATTGTGCCACCCATTTAAGTAGTATTTTACATGTATCTTAGGCCTGCCATTGCAGCCTACTTGGGTAGTTTTAAACTGCTATTTTGACCTAGCAAAATAAACCTCTTACCAGGCCCAATTCTTCCATTTTAATACATGTGTCGCTCCTAGCATAGGTCCTGGTTAACCCATAGGTCAGGATGCAGTGTATTTTATATGTTGCATATGTACTTTTAGGTTTTACATGTACTGTCAGTAAATCAAAATTACATTTGTTTTTCACTGCTGCAAAGTCGACCTCTTCCATAGGATTACATTGGAGTTACCGTATTTTATTTAATATGCTGTAATTTGCAAATGGCAGTAAGTACCCGCTTGATGTTTGATATCTTTGGAATTGTAATAAAAAATCTAACTTATGGTGAAGTTGAATTTTACATCATAATTCTGAAAACTCCACTTTTAGAAAGTTGGCATTTTCTGCCTTAGACATCCGTTTTCTGCAGCTTGCCTCTGGGTCACATGACTAGGTTCAGTTGGCAGTTGTGGTTTGTGTATTCATCCTAGAAACCCACACACAATGGGGAGTTTATGTGTGCCCAGATGGGCCATTACTGGCAGGATGGGAGGGAGGAGCTGGGCATAGCCCCACTGTAACTTGAATAGGCTGTGTCCTGTCTCAACACAAAGGGCTGAATAACCCCTGTAGCACTTTAAAGGCATGCCTCTAGAAGCTTCTACCCACTTCAAAGGCACAACTGGATAGAAATATTAGAGGTCAGACACCAACTCTTCAGTACACTTCAGGACCAGTGGATACTCTGCCAGGAAGAAGAACTTCTGTGCTGCTTAAAGGACTGCCACTCTGCTGGACTGTGGCACTGAAGGACTGTTGCCCTGCTGTGCTGACCTGATGCCATCTTGTCTGGGGCAGAAGTAGTGAGCTTTCAATTCTGAACTCAGGACCACAGACTGACTCCAAGGGCTAGTTGGCCTGCATCCTGATCAGAAGCCTAAGGGACGCAACAGGCTTCTCAAAACCTTCAACCTAGCAACTGGACCCTGCCATTGGTCAGTCCAGCCCACCCAAATAGTTCAGACACCATTCCTGGACTTTTGGAAGTGGGCCTGAAGGTGATCTGCCAAGCCCAGCTATGGTCCTCATTGGAACCGATGTAAAGCTCGCAAAGCCTCACCGCACAGCTGCAAGCCTTATCGGAATCAAAGCTGTGAAACACAAAGCCTTGCAGCACAGCATCAGGTTCATTGTAACCGATGCAAAGCACCACCAAGCTATCACGCATACCTCACCAGAACAGAAGCAAAGTGGCACAAAGCCCCCCAAAGGCTCTTACACGGCTGCCAGCTTGTTGGAACAGATGCTAAGCTTACTCAAGCTACGCTGGACAGATAACCAGAATGGACGCAAGGCCTTGCAAAATCTTGCCACACAGTTTCATCGGATTTAACTGAGGACAATTTGAATTCACACAAAGCAATGCCAAGCAGTCTGCACATCAAGATTCAAGGTGCTTTGTTTAGTGGACCTAAGTAGAATTTGCCATTGAACGCTGCTCAGCTGGCGGAGTTCGCAGAGTTTTGCACACTCCATATAGAGTGCGGAGTTATGAAAAACTCAATGAGATTGCTAGAAAATCACATTATTTGCTTGAGACTAACCTCTGATGAGTGACAGTTACTTGGCTGGGCTGTCATCAGATACCATGCCTTCACTGAACATGTGTGCAGTGAAGTTCGATCATCTGCACACACGCTGCATTGTGCCCTCCTATAAAACGGAAGTGAATCAGGTATTGCACTCCACGAGATTTCCAGGAGGAGGGATGAGGCGAGGGCATAGTATTATTCAATCAACTTCCTCTTTTGAAGATGATACCAGGCGCAGCACCAACGTTCAAATAACTTAATCATAATAAATAAACACTTCCCGAAACCCTCACACACAGATTCGAGCGACTGTGTCGAGCTGCAGTGAGGAGATCCTCATGCAGTCTGTCGAGCTGCAGTGAGGAGATCCTCACGCAGTCAAAAAACAGTGCAGGTAAGAGCAGTGGAGCGGGGGAGTCGACAGAGGACCATGAGAGAAAGTACAATTTAAAAAAAAGAAAACCACTTACCTTGTACTTGCTGCATCACTGAGTCGGCGATGCGGCAAGTGCAAGGTAAATGTTTTTCTCATTTTTAAATTGTATTATTCCTCATCGTCTGTCAACTATCTTCCAACCCCATCGCACTGCCCCACCAATCTTACCTGCACATGCCGTGACTGCCCTCACCGCCAGAGTAAAGGGCTCTTCTGTCTGAGCTGAGGCGGTGCCCTTAAGAGTGTCCGCACTCCTGACTAAATGCACCCTGCCCCTGACCTCCCCACCCAACAGCCCCCTGGCCTTCATGCTGTTGCAGGGTCGGCTGGAAAAGTGGGAAACTGATGACATGCCACAACGGTTGGAACTACACCTGCACATAGAACTCCATGGAATTTTGCAAAGTTGCGAATGCGAAAGGATAAAAAATGCAAGGATGCAGGAAAAGGGGGCAGCACGGGGGTAAAGATGCAGTGCGGGTGGTGAGTTCAAAACAGAACCGGAAGGAATATGAACATCATTACGATATCAGAACATTGGGTGCATCATGATACCCAAACAACTAAGATAAGATAACATAACAGGGTTACACAGCATCAAGGTGACAGGGTTACATGTAGGACGTGTATGGAGTGCATGCACGTGTTGGACACAGTGGGTATTTGGCATTTGGAGTATAATGCATATTCCTGCTCCTCCCCACCATCTAAAAAGCTATTTAGTGAGAGCACTGAGGGGCAGAGGGGGCCCGCCGCCAATTGGCCCGATTCCGCACTGGGTGAGGTACCAGAATACATAGATCTGAAGCAAGCACAAGGGGTAGCAGGAAATAAGGGCATGTACATACCATAGAATGACGGTCCTGGGAGAGAAAATGCATGTGTGCAGTATGGCTGCATAGGCCTCCTTGATAAGAGCCAGCATGCGATGAGTCTGTTAGGAGAAAGGGAACGTGTGAACACATGTCCTACATGACACAAAACAAAAGGAAAGTAGTGGCGCAAGAAGGGGGTGTGCGCAAGGAGAAAAAAGCAAGTTGGCTGTCCCGGACCCCTTGTGAATGTCGTGCCTGATGCGTACGAAGCGCAAGACTGTCGTGCCTAAGACGTGTCTTAGTCCCATCAGGTCAACCGAACCCCCCACCCCCAGCATACCCAACATCCCGCAAATAACACACGGACACCAATGTTAGATTGGGAAAAAGTTGCTGCAGGTTTATAACATACAACGTTATGTAATCACTGTGGGCTATCTTACGGACGATCCAAGGGCAGGCTGCATTCTCACCACCTGCCCGCCTGATGAGCCAAGCAGCACAGTGGCGAACCACCCATCTGCTGCGCCATTATGGTAATCACTCTACTCACGCCCCTTGCGGGGCATATCTAGGCAAACCCCCGGTTGCACAGGCCCACAACCGCCCGAAGGACTACTGGGGCGCCGACACGGGTTCCCGGACCTCCCATGAGGTTCGAGGTTAGGCTCTGGCACCCCTATGTGCCCGCTGAAGTACAATGTGGCACCTCTCTGCTTCCGGATCACCCTGTAAATCTGCCTGCAACGAAAAAGAACACATTAAAGCTCCCCCAGGTGCCCACCCCCCCAAGCAGACACTCAGGGTAAGAGGTAGGGAGGGAAAAGAGTGTCCCGATGCACGACGTCCAGAGCGGCAAAGAGGCAACTAAAATGGCAAGGGGGAGATATATACCCCCTCGCTTTGCCTGCCGCCCCGGACACACGTCACAGCCCACTAGGCTCGCCCTGCCCAGGGGAAGAGTGGAGGACCACAGGTAAGGGGGCAGGGGAAGCCCTCTGGAACTAAGGGGCCCGCCCTCCTGATGGCCAACGGGTGGCCTCGGGCAGCCGCATAGTCCCATCAGGTCAACAGAACCCCCCGCCCCCAGCATACCCAACATCCCGCAAATAACACACAGACACCAGTGTTAGATTGGGAAAAAGTTGCTGCAGGTTTATTACATACAACGTTATGTAATCACTGTGGGATATCTTACGGACAATCCAAGGGCAGGCTGCATTCTCGCCACCGGCCCGCCTGATGAGCCAAGCAGCACAGTGGCGAGCCACCCATCTGCTGCGCCATTATGGTAATCACTCTACTCACGCCCCTTGCGGGGCGTAGTATCTAGGCAAACCCCTGGTTGCACAGGCCCACAACCGCCCGAAGGACTACTGGGGCGCCGACACGGTTCCCGGACCTCCCATGAGGTTCGAGGTTAGGCTCTGGCACCCCTATGTGCCCGCTGAAGTACAATGTTGCACCTCTCTGCTTCCGGATCGCCCTGTAACTCCGCCACAGCCCGGCGGGCGGCCACTGTCGCCGCCCGGGCCCCACACCACTTCGCTACTTAGGGAAACCTGCAACCCTTGCTCTGCAGAGCTACTCGTCAGTCCAATAGGAACAAGTCAAACCAACAGGAGAGAGTTGGACCCCTTCCACTTCGAAGTGACCTGATCCTGTCCTGAATCAACACATGCCTGACGAACCAAAGCCCCTCTGTCACTAATCTGCAGATTACCCCCAGGTCTAAATGCCTCCACAGGATTAGAGTAGACCGTCCCAGGTACGTGGGATCATACCCCCAGGTGAAGGGCCAAGCGCTGAAGAGGGGCCCCCATTGCTGAAAGCGCTTCCTGTAATCTGCACAATAGGAGATCCATCGCACGCCACTGAGACCCAACCACACACCTACACAAAGCGTCAGCAGCCTACACCTCGGAAAGTTTCAACTACTGCCGTAACGCGGTCCCCCGAGTAATCAGTAAAAAGTGCCACTGATTAAACGCTTGAGCTTCCGTACTCAAAAGAGTACAGGGGATCATTCTAGTGAGAATTACATATATTTCATAATGAATAACTTGTGTGGAGTCCCTACAACTGGGGATCATGCTGGTGAAAATTGCCTATATATTATAATATATAGCTTGTGTGGGGTCACTACCTTTGCTATGACAGGATTGCAGTGGTAAAACACTGGCGTCTTGCCCTCGAGAGTTAGCCCATAGGCAGCTAGTCCATGCTACCCTAGGATAGCTTGACTATAAAGTTGGCTGTATATACATGCTGTGCAACTAGGGGAAATACTTCCTCCTCTTACTTCCTGGTAAGTGAGCGCTGCACAAGGAATCCCAACTTTCGTACCTGAAAATGACTAAATTAATACGGTCTGGGTGAAAAGCTTACCCAAGCACCTAGCCAAGGGCCCTCCACTGTGAGACAACCCCTGTTGAGGAACTTAGGCTGTGGAAATTGCCTGCTCCTTGCGGACACGTAAAAACAGGTAAAGCAATCTCCTACCTAGCCGCATGTGGACCACCCAATGTCCCACGAAATTAACAAGTAGAGGCTAAAAGTGTCAGCCTGAACCACAGTGGAGTTAGAGCTGCTAGGTCTTCGTGGGATCAGACTGGAGGAGGTATGTGTGGCTAATGCAGGCCCAAAAGTCTGAGCAAATAGACAATGCATCACAAAGTGTCAATTAGCCGGAGTATCGCAAACTGACAATGCTGTGGTACAACTAAGTGAGTGTCTCGGCGTGGGCCAGGAAGTAAGGGTTAGCTGTGTGGCTCAAGCCGGCCCATCTAAATGCAGGGCTGCCCATCTAGTCAGGTAAAGTGCTGAACATAGCCTGGTAATAGCTGCACGCCATAGCCTCCCTAAAATTCTACAAACGGAGCACTACACTTCCACCAGCCCATCTGTTGCATGGTCAAAGCTGCTAGTTGCACAAGCTAAGGGGCCACAATAAAGCTTTCTCGCATAGTCAATCAAGAACTGGCCACCACTTTTTCAGAGCTACCCGGGTTCAACCCGAAAAACCATACAGATGCTGTCTCTGATCGAACGCTCACCAGTCTACCTAACCGAGGGCCCTCCACCACGTGTAAACCCTTGCCGTTCGATAGACAAATGTTGATGCTTGCCCACCTCTGGGCCGTACCAGCAACTCCTGCCAAGAGAAATGCAGGTCCTCCTGCCGAGACATAACCCTATCTGGCCGGGGACGTGCCAGCAAGAGTCGAATTATACTGGGCCCCAGCAATCAAAGCACGCTATCTCAACGGCGAAGGTCACCCATGGTCTTGACTTACTCCGTGCCTGTTGAGAGGACATATCCGAGAGCCCAGCAGTGCTACTTAACGGCCGTTGGGGAATGGTGCAGTGTCCCAGCAACCCCCCCTGGGCAAAAAGGCACCGATTATCTTGTTCTAGAAAGTAGCATCGGCGGGCCGTCTCCAGCATGAGGAAGCCAAGCCTAAACATTCTCACCTGGCTGAGCTAGGCAAATGCCAGTATGACCAATGTGTACCCCGAGACCAAGTGGCGAGGAATATGTACGGGCACCCCCCCCTATATGTGACGGAGCAGACTTGCATGACAGGAAGCATAAAATAGTTATACTTAGTGAGTACCGGTGTATTATTGCAACCACAAGTGAGAATGGTTCCACGAGGTAGCTCAAAACCCAGTAATAGCTTAATAGACAATTCCACCAGCTGCACTTATAAAGTACAGCCCTCCAGCGAGCCCTGTCAGTGGATACTTAGACATAGCCTGCCAGTCACCTGTGCATGAGATCACAAGCCAATGTAAACTTGAGTATAACCTTAAGTACAGTCAGAGGCAATAAACCCCAGTACTTACGTGCAACAAGCACACCCTTGTGTTCCCAAACTTTTGAGGCCCTAACTGTATACTACGGGTGGAGCCTGTGTACTTGCTCCCGTTGTCCTGTAATTCGAAAACAGTTACACTAAATCCTGGACGTGCTGAACAGAAACCCATTCACTGGCCCCCTGTGTATTCTTCCCTTGATCGTGCTCCGCGCCCAGCAGGCCATCCAGCAAGGCGAGGGATTGACCAAAAGGATGAAGACTGTGCGTTTCTGGAACAGAGAGAAGATCCATGAAAACAGCCTGAACCAGCATATACCGGAAAGCGACATGCTAACTCGCTCGCAGATCCGGGTCCCTTACCTGTGCACCAGTTGCTGCACAAAGAACACATACTGTCCTAGCACGGGAGATGCCTGAAATAACCCTGACTCCCCAAAGGCTAACGGAAAACACAATACACTAATGGTTACAGGGGGTTCAAGAAATTGTTACAACAAGAGCACACCGCTATTGTCCAGGGAAATAAAATGTACATTCTCAGTCAATTAAAAGGGAAAACACCCAGTTATTCCACCGTGGACTTGGAATTGAGCGTCTGTGAATTGATAGTATAGTCCTTCTACCCGTGACTGAACTCTATAGAACATGCCCACTAACTTTTCTAAGTAACCCCCTGTTAGCTACCACTTACATGGGATATGTTCTGGCACTTGCACCAGTGCCCCAAAGCCTAAGCAACCTAAGTTCCCGCGAATGGAGATCTAATTCTTTCAGACAAACCACGACTTGTAATATGTGATTGGTAACTTTGCACACATGACACTTACTTCCTGAATGAGCCGTTTACTACCACTTGTATAGATTGCTCACGGCTGTCACTTTCTTCTTGACTAAAAACATGAGAAGTGTTCACAAGACTGTGCTCATAAGTATCGGTTCCGTTCCTATTGCGAAGCGCTCCTAAAGCTACCGTTTGTTACCTCCTGAATAGTTTGATCACGAACGACCTACCTCATGTCAGTTCCCAATGTGAAGCGCACTGACACCTAGGGTAATGTCCGCGCTCAAAGGGGGGGGGGGGAAGTGTGTGCATGACTGTCGACTGCAGTGGGATGCGGGGCCTAAGACCAAGACAGGAACCCGCTTCCCCCGCAACCTAGTCGACCGCTTTCCCGAAAGGCCCCACCCTCTCCCTAAATAAGGTGGACCTAACACGCTGCCATGCCTGTCCTGGTGATCTCCAACTAGCCTACTGCCTGGAAAAGCATAAGAGCTTACCCTTCCTTGTAACAGGCACCACTGAACCCGCTGGCACCGGCCCGGTCCAACTCCTGCCCAAAAAAGCAAAATCGGACCTCTTTGAGTGCCTAACCCCGACGTGGATCGCCCCACCAGCGTGCCGAGCCGCTCCGACCCCATCCTACCATGCCCCGATTGGTAGCAGCTAATAAAACCTTAATGCCTATCCTAGGTGCGAGCCGGCAAGTGAAACCGAGTCCAACGGCAAGGCGCCAGGAGAACGAGGGACACAAACATCTACGGCATGGGGCAATGAAGTTCTTTGCCGAGAATCACATGACGTTCGTTGTCGTGACCGATATTGGAACCCAGCTCCCGAGGTAGAGCGCCCAAAGCTGCAGGCCAGCTGGCAGGTCAGTGTGAGTGCTGTTGATTATCAGGCCACGGTCAGTCAAATGTCTACAAGCTACCCGGTTCAGAAGGCATACTACCCCAGCAGTCTCTAAAACTTGAGAAACGGGCTGACTTCGGCACTCATGTGTACCCGGCGAAGTGTACACAGAGACAGACTAACCAAACCGTCTTTTGCCAAGAAGTAATACAACATACCCTCAAAGAACACGCGCGTGCAGCTGTGCAAGGGAACGCGCCTATTTTCTCGACTGCTCAGCCCGCCATAGCCCCTGCGGAAAACCAGACAGTCTAATTCACGAAAGTGTATAAAAACTCTTTTCCCGTTAAATAGCATGGGCACATAAACACTGAGCTACCCGGACACAACAGCTACTAAAAGTGTAAAAACGAGGACGGGTGTTAGACTTGTGAATGCAGACCGGTCAAAAACCCTGATGTAAAAAATCTCCTGCTCCAGGTGAGGCCTGAACTCACAGCCTCGGCTTTGCTAATGCAAGTACTGCTGTATAGGTACCGCGCGCTAACCGATTGCGCCACTTGAGCAAATACGGGATCACATTTCGGAGAAACCTGAGCCTTTACACCCACAGTGTATTACACCTCCAACTGAGAGCATAATCCAACACTCCACAAAAGCACCAACCACTTCCTACCTCAATGATCAGAACGCCGGCACTAGTTACAGCAAGGTAGTTGGTACATATAAAGGCAGCACGGTCCCCGAAAATCCATTAGTATCCCCGTGGACCTGCAGCAAGCTACAGGGCCGGGCAAGTCTAGCCGCACGTGGAGGACGCAGCCCAGGCCACCAACCCTAATGACCTGCCGACAAAGCGCGATGACCCTGATCAAGCAATGACTCTAAAGGGCACATAGCGGTGGGGCCACGGAGAGCGGAGAGCCTGAGTCGAAGTGCCCTCACTTGCCTGTCCAGGAGGCCCCCACACCAGCCTCAAGAGGCAAGGCCTGGTGTGTACGTGCAACACGGGGGATAGAAGCAAAGTTCACATAAAGCCCGGCCAACCGCAACTAAGCCGTGTCAGCAGCCATCAGTATGCGCCAAAACAAGGCCCGTTTCCCTTGCACACGCAATTCCAGTCTGGCCTGCGCCGAGCATAGCTGGCCATCGAGATGTTCCTAGAGCGCCCCGAGAACTATGGCACAGCGTCTGCAATCCGGGAACTCCTAACGCTAACAACAACAAAGCTCTGCCGTGGAAAGGCCGAGACTGAAGAGCAGTGCCACCCTGTGGTCTGCATGCCCTACGCACCCCGGGTAACCCCATGCACGAGCAATCAACATAAACATCCCCAATAATACCTAACAGTCTACATAGACCTACAATGCTCCGCTCGCTGAATAAAAGTCTGCCCGGCACCACTACCGAATGCGGGGCTCGGAAAACGAAAAGGGAAAGTAATGCGTGAATTCGAACACCAGGTGAATATCATCGCATTCACTTCTGCCATCGAAAAACTCACTGAGCCAACCGGCTCGTATACAACTACAACAGCCCACACTGCAGTGGGGCCGGTGGCCTTGCACAAGGACGGGCCCAAGATGGCCACCACCACGTGGCGCAGGCTGCACCACCCTGACTCCAGGTGCATGCCCCTCCTATGTCCAGTGGACAGCCAGCCGGGAGACCCAAAGATAAGCAGCGGTCCCACCCAACAAAAGGTAGCCCGCAACTGTTAACTGACCCCCGCTTGCTAGAAACGATAATAGCGCTGCCGGTTCCAATCCACCCATCTTGCCTGTCCCAGGGACGGGGCATGCAGCCTGATTAGACCGATAGATAAACATGTCGTCTAGAGGTTACATAAAGGGTAATAAGTAAACATAACTCACAAAGCATGAATCTCTAAACATAGCTGAAGGAGCCAACATGCCGCAGACTAGCTTACATTGCACGTCCAAATATTTTGATGGGCCACCTCTGCACCCGTTAGGTAACAAGCGTAAAACGTGGTCTGCCGGTTTCAAAATGAAAACAAGATAACTAGGAAGATGGAGTGCCCAATAGTCAAGCAAAAAATGCCGCATTTGCCCCAAGATGTGAAAGCTAGCTGCTAGAACTGCATCACTGCTGAGAAGTGCTCCCACTGTCCTATAGCTCTGCCTATACTGTCCCAACAGACGTGCATCAGCCCTACAGAGGTGATGGTGCGCTCACCTAAAAGATAGCTGCTCGGATGTGAAGGGCAGGTCCCATGCAAGTGCAGCATCCCTTCACCACTGTGCGAATAGCCTCCCAAAAAACGGACAGCATACGGACCGCTATAGCATAGCCTCGTAGCAGGGCCTAGGGAAGTGCCACAGCCTACAGGCCGTTACTGCGTACCATCGTGGCAGGGCCGATGAAAAGTGCCACAGCCTACATGCCGTTACTGCATAACATCGTGGCAGGGCCGATGAAAAGTGCCACAGCATACAGATCGCTATCTCAAAACCTCTTAACAGAGCCGATGAAAAGTTCCATTGCAATCGGAACCAGTATAGCAACACTAGTGTCGAAGTGCACATGCAGCGCTAAAAGCAATAAAACAGCCCTACTCCAAAGGGCAGACACTGTCCAAGAGAAAGTACCGCGTCCCAGTTAAAATTGTGGGGAGAATAGATTACCAAGCCAGCATACCTCCCTGGACTGCCGAACACAAGGGGGGCGATGGGAGGGGGGTCAAAGCGCACTCAAAGCCACAAATCTGCGCACAAGGTAATCGGAAAGACCCCTCCCGCCAAACCTGGCCTCACCGAGGAAAAGGCACAACGCACACTCCATAACAAAAAGGCGCTGGCCCGGTCCGGTGACCCCCAAAATTCCCCAAACATGGCAGATGTACCTCCCGGGGGGCAGGGAAACGACTGCCCCTACATAAAGAGAGAACAACATCTGTCGCTCGAGTATGACGGCAATCTATTTCTTGCCTTCCGGGGCCTCTCCGTGGGATCCCACATCAGCGCCCACTCAACAAACTCGGTTCCACCTACGTGAGCACACCTATCCCCGGAAACCAGCGACCGGGCACTGGAGCCCGGCAGTCCCGCCGCCATGAAAAAAGGACACAAACCAGCTAATCACCCCGACTCACCGCAAGAGAGAACGCGCCGGTGGACGACGGACAACACAGCCCGCCGACACCAGACCAGGCCTCTGGAAGTAGTTACCAGAGAGCCCCATAAACAGCGTCAGGGTGAGGGGACGGAGAAAAAAGAGTGTCCCAATGCACGACGTCCGGAGCGGCAAAGAGGCAACTAAAATGGCGAGGGGGAGATATATACCCCGTCGCCTTGCCTGCCGCCCCGGACGCGCATCACAGCCCACTAGGCTCCCCCTGCCCGGGGGAGGAGTGGAGGACCACAGGTAAGGGGGTGGGGGAAGCCCTCTGGAACTAAGGGGCCCGCCCTCCTGATGGCCACCGGGTTGCCTCGGGCAGCCGCAAAGATGTGCGAAGCATGCGATTAAAGGCTGCACTTGTGTGAAGTGCAGGGAGTGAAGGGAGGAAATCCCGTGAGTACGGTTGGTGTGGGTAGGGTGACCAACCGTCCATAAATTTCACGGACAGGTTAGCCCAGCACCATGCGACTCTGGGCAATAGCTTGCTTAATCTCCCCGACGGCCCCCAGCGCCTAGAGACCCTAACGGGTGATTGTGCGCTATACAAATGTGGATTATTATTATTATTAATTTCGTCTGTCTGTCCGTTGTCCGTGAAGGTTTCTTTAACGGACGCCATTTGTCCGTAATTTTAACAGCTGTTGGGTGACAGCCAATCATGTGCCTTTCTAATACCAACCGTTTGCTGTGGAGACCAAACAAAGCGATATTGAATTGGATTTAAAGCCATCAGCCAATCCTAGAACTCCCTGGTACACTGCAGGAGTGCTGTTCCCATTGTCCCTGATTCAAGGCCAATGAGAACAGCTTTAGGGTACCCATCCACAGCACTTCTGGACGTGCAGGGATCGTTTTGAGCCCTTCCTCTTTTACATTTTCCAGGACCCTCATTCGACCCCTGACCTGTAGACTCAGTAAAACGCGTTATAAAGGGACTAGGCCTCAAGGCGCCATTGGCTGGATTGGAGGCTGGGGAACTGTTAATGTCAGAATCCGAGCCTTATGCATTTTTAGAGGTTTCCTATAGTCCCCGCTGTCTGCACAGTAAAAGGCAACAGTAATTGCGGTGCAATGGACCCGGTGTCGATGCTCCTTCTCCACCGTTGATAGCTACTGCCCTGTATCATTGTCATCTTAATGATTTTCGAGGCCCTGTGCATGACATGTTTAGTAGCCCCCTGTTCGGAACATTTGTGAATTTTATTAACCATTTTCTGAAATTGAAGCTTACATAATGCACAAAAATATTAAACTATGTTAGAATTTTAGAAACTGAATCATGCAGAAACAGCTGATATCTTCCCTTGGGGCCCAACAAGCCTTAAAACTACATAGGAGAGGGGGGGTGTTGAAATAAATAGACATAAATAATATAGAAATAGATCATCTTCCTAGGGGAGGGAGGGGGCCTTATAGCTTGGGGTCCTTGGAAGTTGCACGCTTTGCCCTTGCCTTAAAACGTCTCTGCTCTGTATTTGTTTGCAAATGGCAAACTTATTTTAAATAATGAGGCGTAGCTTTCGTGTAACTGTGTACCACTAAAACAGGACAAAAACGTTATAGGTAGTTGCTGCAAAGGTTCTGGAAGAACTGCCGAACTCTAAACTATGTGCATTAGTGGAGCCCAGGGCGACAATCTTTGTTGGTGCCCCTTTCATGACCGTCTTTATGTATTCCCTGACTACCGCCCACCATGGTGCCCCTCATTTCTCTTAGCCCCTCTCTCACATGTTTTTAATGTGTAGCTCATATAGCTAGTCATGTATATACACTGTACAATGAATTGCCAACAGAAGGTCAAGCCACGCTTTAGCTCCAGGGCTTGGGGTCACTTTTTTGTATATTTCCATGCTTCAGCAGGTCTTCGGAAGCACTACTATGGCGGTTGCATTGCTCTTACCCCACCTCATACATAGAGAAGTCTGCTGTGCAATCGGCACCCATACCTTTGCCCAGGACTCCTTATGGCTCTCCACCTCAACTTTCACTGGTCAAGAATGAGGTAAGCATCTGAGGCGCACCTCGGTGTGTACTGAAGGCGGCCAGCAGCCTGTGCCTGGTTGCAACTTTAGGAGTCCCTCAGTTCATTGTGACCGATTAAGGGGTGGTGTTTATTGCCCGCAAGTTACTGAACTCAACCTGCCTGCTCAATTTCTGTGTTCAACGATATCCGGAGAAGAAGCTCGCCATTTTAGATTGAGGGTGAGGGGTATGTCCGTCCCATGGCCTATCCTGGAACTTGTCTTAGGGACTATAACAAGGGTGAAATTCTTGATGGTCCTCCTCTGTATGCAACGCTGCAGATAAAGACTCCGCTCATAATTAATATGAAAAGGTGGGCGATTGAGTGAGTGAAGGGATGGGTGGACAGCTGGATGGATTAGTGAAAGGGTGAATGGATGAATGAAAGGGTGAATGGATGGATAATGAGGAAAAGGATGGATAGATGAGTGAAAGGATGGATGACTAATAGGGTCAATGCATGGATTCATGAGTGGATGAGTAGAAGGATGGGTGGATGGATGGAGGGAAGGATGGCTAAGTGAAAGGGTCAATGGAGAGAAAAAGGGAGGATGGATGGATGACTGAAAAGGTGAATGGGTGGAAGGATGAGTGACTGGGTGGATGGATGAATAAGTGAAAGGATGGCTGGATGGGTGAAAGGGTAAATGGCTGGATGGATGAGTGGATGGATGGGTGGAAGACTGAATGGATGAGTGTACGAATGGATAGGGTGAAAGGGTGGACGGATGGATGAGTTAAAGTGTGGCTGGAGGGATGTATGGAAGGAAGGATACATGATGGATAGGTTTGCAAATGGATGAATATGTTTGGATATAGATTGGATTACTTATATACTATAGTGCGACCTCCTCTGATGTGCCTGTAAAACGTACCTTTTGTACCGAAGTTTTGTCCTGAATTTCGACCTCCTGTCCTGAATTTTTGTCCTGAATTTTGACCCTTTGTCCTGAATTTTTACACTCACCGTCCTGAATTTGCACCCATGCCAGTTGGTCACCCTAGGTGTGGTTGGAAAAGAGTAAGGTCCCACACCATGGCGGGAAAAGTCACAATGCACAAATGATATTAAAAAGGGTGGTTGCCTGCCGAACGAGAATAAAGGTGAGGAGAAGACACAAGAAGTTGGCCCAGGAGATTGCTAGTTGATTCGGAGAAATGAAATGAGTGTTCACATATGAAAAAAAAACTAATGGGCGAAGATGTCATCAAAGAACAGCCTGTACACTGGGCGCGGGAGGAACTCCTGTGAAGCCAGGTCGATGTGAGGGGACAAGTGTAAAGGCTCACACACTGGGGGGAAAAGAGACAATGTGAAGACGGAAACAATAGTGGTTTTACGCCGAGCGAGGCAAGGTGAGGACAAAAAGAGCAAAAAGTCAGGGGTACGCCTGTTCGCACATAACGTGAAATGCAAAACCATATATGCTGAATCACTTACTGAATGGAAATACTGTAAAGAGAAAAATGGCCAGTACGCTGAGCGGGGCGAGAGTCAGGGTCTGAGGGCAGGTGCCGGTGCCGCGAAGTCCGACGCATACATCTAATGAATATAAAAACACCAATGTAGGCAATACTGATAAAGAACTGCGCGCCGGGCCTGGTGAAGGTTAGGGTCTGGGGAAAATGCCGGCACTGGAAATGCCAGGTCGGGCCCCTAAACGGGAAGATCGGCCATGTACAAAACATACCTGATGACAAACTGGTAGTAGCCGTCAGCTCCGGGTGGTAGTATGATATGCCGGGTAGGCGAGAAGCCAAATATATACTATGAGAAAGAGGGGGCAAACATAATGCCTGGTTACTCACCGGTAATATCCATTACTCCGAGTCCTGGTCTCCCCATCCCATTCCTTACATGTGAGCAGCTAGTCTGCTCTACAGAAACCCCTAACCTAGCTGAGCTGTTTGCACTTCCCCCTAGGATGACGTCACCCTCACGTGACTACAAAGGGGGAAGTGCATCAGAGAAACATCCTGAGAATACCAAAGAAACCAGAACGAAAAACAGACAATCACCCAAAGAAAACCCAATCCAGGGAGGGAGGGAAGGGCACAGGAATGGGACGGGGAGACCAGGACTCGGAGTAATGGATATTACAGGTGAGTAACCGGTCATTACCTCCTCGTCCTGTCTCCCCGTCCCATTCCTTACATGTGAGCCCATACCCAAGCACACAGTGATTGTCAGAAAAAAACAGACCACACAGGTTCGAGAAAACAAACAGGTCCATTTAATTCACAGAAAACAGTACATTTCAAACATCATGCACCGCAGAAAGGACAAGAGACCCAAACGCAGCAGAGGCCGCCATCCCCAACTGAAGCCGGTAATGGGTAACAAAAGTATGGGGAGAAGCCCATGTGGCAGCATTGCAAATGTCCCTCAAGGAGGCCCCCTTGAACATGGCCCAGGAGGACGACACGCTCCGATTGGACCGACCCTGAACAGAGGAAGGCAGAGGACAGCGGGCAGAGTCGTAAGAGGAAACCACAGCACCCTGGATCCACCGAGACAAAGTGGACAAGGAAGGACAAAGCCCCAGCCCCGAGAGGCCATAGGTGACAAAGAGGGAATCAACCTTCCTGAAGGCAGCCGTACGCTCCAAGTAGATGCGGAGGGCCCTCAGCACATCCAACGAATGGAGGAGCACCTCCTTCAGGAGAGGCAGGAGCCGGAAAAAACACAGGGAGAACAATATCCTCCTGACAGTGAAAGGAAGACACCACCTTAGGGAGAAAGAACTGACTCGGACGGAGAATCACCGTATCCTCGCAAAAGCGCAAGAAGGGCAGGGAAGCCATCAGCGCCCCAATCTCACCAACCCGCCGCCCAGAAGTAATGGCCACCAGGAAAATAACCTTAGCAGAAAGGAATTTCAGTGCCACGGAGTCCAAAGGCTCGAAAGGAGGACCCGTCAAAGCCCGCAGAATCAGGGGAAGATCCCAAGGAGGCACAGGAGAACGGGAGACAGGACGCTGAAGCAAGAAACTCCTCAGAAGGCGAGCCACCAACGGGGAGACAGAGGCAACGGAGAAACCCCGAAAAGCAAGAATGGCAGCCCACTGAGCCCGCAGGGAAGAAACCGCAAGACCCAGGAGGAAACCATCCCGCAGGAAGTCCAACACCCTCACCGCCTCACAGGAGGCAGAAGAGAGACCCTTCCCAAGGCACCAAGAAGAGAAACTCTTCCAGTGACGGGCATACGATTTCAAAGTGGAAGGACGCCGAGAAAGCTGAAGACATTGGGCAACCTCCACCGAGCAACCCAGATCCAGCAAACTCAACCTCTCAAGTGCCAAACACACAGCCGGAGGCGACGCAGGGAGGCAAGGCCGAGAAGAGGAACCCTCAGAGGGGAGGGACACAGGGGAAACCGCCAATGAGGGCGAACAGAAAAGGCCAGCAGAAGGGGGTACCAAGACCGCTGAGACCACTCCGGAACAACCAGGAGAACCTCCGCCCGATCCCAACGAATCTTCTGGAGGACCCTCGGAATTAAGGCAAATGGAGGGAAGGCAAACAGCAGACCCTTCGACCAAGGAATCAAGAAAGCATCGGTGGCCCATGCCTGTGGAGAGGGAACGACACTGCAAAACCGAGGAAGAAGGGCGGAATCCTCCGAGGCAAAAAGATCCAGCCAAGGAAGGCCGAACCGGAGGACAATCAAATCGAACAGATCCGGGGACAGACAGAGGGACACTGAGGAAGGGAACACCCAGCTCAAAGAGTCCGCAGGCCCATTCTCCTTCCCCGGAAGATAGACCGCCGTCAGAGACAAGAAATTCGATTCGGCTCACAGGCCGATCTTCCGGGAAAGCAGAAACAGAGCACGACACATGCCCACCCTGGTGATTCACATAAGCACGAACCACCTGATTGTCGGTCTGCAGAGAGACCGCCCGACCCCGAAGGAGAGGGGCGAACCAAAGAAGAGCCAACCAAACCGCCCTCAACTCCTTCCAATTCGACGCCTGGAGGGACTCGAAGCCGGACCACCGACCCTGAGCCTTGGAGGCACCCAGAACGGCACCCCACCCCAGAGCACTGGCATCCGTGGACAACACGACCACAGACCGAGGAGGAAGGAGATCAAACCCCCAGGAAAGGGAGAGGGGGACAACCACCATTGGAGGTCCTCCCGAATCCCCGGAGAGACAGGTATCAGAGTCTCGTAGTCCAAGGAGGCAGGATCCCAGTGAGACAGGACATGATGCAACAGGGGGTACAGATGTAGCCTGGCCCAAGGAAGGAGATGCAGAGTGGACGCCATCTCCCCCTGACTCCGCAACCAGAGACGGGCAGACACCCGGGACTGGGACAGAAGCCAGGAAAGGTGACGAAACAAGTTCAATTGCCAGTCCTGCGAGAGAAAAACCATGTCCAAGTCCATACCTTCCCTGAGATTAATTATAGTGACACCCAAACACTAATAAACAATATGAAAACTGGATCCCCTCTTGATTTGATACCAGCTAAACTAACTGTTACCTTGAATAAAATCCTTTGCTCCACAATTCAAAAGATTCTAAATCTTTCTTTTAAAGAAGGTCAGCTCCCACGGCAGTGGAAGGAGGCAGTTGTGAACCCAATACGGAAGAACACGGCCTTACCATGGACAGAACTTTCCAACCTCCGTCCCATCTCTCTCCTACCTTTCTTAGGTAAATTGGCCGAGAAGCATGTTAACATCCATGTTTCCAGGTTCATAGAGGCGACAGGGGGACTGGACCCATCACAATCTGGGTTCAGGCCCAACTACAGCACAGAATCGGCACTCCTCTACGTGACTGATAACATCAAGATGTCACAGGATAGAGGAGGATCAATGATTCTGGTGCTGTTAGACCTGTCGGCAGCCTTTGATACTGTGTCTCATGAGATTCTTCTCGGCCGATTGCAGAGAGTGGGTATTGGAGGATTGGCACTGTCCTGGCTGGAGAGTTTTCTCTCCGGCCGCTCACAATCAGTTAGCATGGGACCCTATCGTTCCACCTCGAGGGTACTCACTAAGGGGGTGCCACAGGGCTCATGCCTAAGCCCCACATTATTTAATGTGTATGTGACCCCCCTTGCAGCGATTGTGAGAAGGTTTGGGTTCACCCCAGTGTCATACGCTGATGACACCCAGCTGCTCTTCCCCTTCAACTCCTTCACGCCCGATGTGAAGAACAAATTCGCCGAGGGCATGAGAGCCGTGTCCCACTGGATGGCTACCAACTGCCTCCAGTGTAATGTCGGGAAGACCGAGGTAATGCTATTTGGGAAAGCTAACATGCTTTGGTCTCCCGACTGGTGGCCTTTAGACCTTGGCCCCGTCCCATGCCCAAAGCCAACTGTTAAGAACTTGGGGGTAAAACTGGATCAGAACTTGAGTTTAAAGGAACATGCTAACTATGTTACAGGAGCCTGTTTCAGAACAATTGGCCAGTTAAGACGAATCTTCCCTATGCTGCCGGACAATCACAAGAAGACCCTTGTACAGGCACTGGTGATAAGTCGCCTAGACTACTGCAACGGCCTCCTCATATCAGCAAATGAGGAGGCGTTAAACCGTTTGCAGGTGGTCCAAAATACTGCGGCCAGACTAGTTCTAAATGCTCCCGCAAGGACCCCGTCCAAACCTCTGCTAAGTCACCTCCATTGGCTACCTATACGACAACGTATTACATTTAAAATCTGCTGCTTATTGCACAAATGTCTTTATGGGCAAGGCCCCAGATATCTGGCACAAAAATTTCAGATATACAAACCTGAACGTTTATTACGTTCTAGTAACCAATGTCTATTGGAAATCCCCTCTGTAAAAAGAGTCAGACAAGGAGGACGTGCCCTATCATTTATAGGCCCAACCATGTGGAATAAACTTCCATCTGACCTTAGACACAATGACAACCATCTATGTTTTAGGAAGGCCTTAAAAACTTTTCTGTTTCAGGCAGCATAACCCTCCCTGTGGTATTCCGCAGAGACAATATACTTTAGAATTTTTGCGAGCAAAGCGCGGAGATACCTCATGGGTCGATTCTGGCGCGATACAAGCAATTAAAATAAAATAAATAAATAAATGCGGAAGAGAGGCCCCAAGAACTTCAGGGACTGGGAGGGCAACAGGGAGGACTTCCTGTGGTTGATAAGGAACCCAAAGGACCCCAGCAGAAGACACACCTGGTCCACATCCAACAGAGCCTGTGAAAAAGAAGGAGAGACAATCAACCAGTCATCCAGGTAAGGAAAAACCAGCAGCCCCATGGAATGAAGAATACCCACCAGAGGGGCCAACAGCTTGGTGAACACCCTGGGCGCCGATGAAAGGCCGAACGGGAGCACCCTGAACTGATAATGCCGGCTCCCCACAGCAAACCGGAGGAAACCCCGGTCGTCTGGATGGACAGGAACGTGAAGATAAGCGTCCATCAAGTCCAGGGACGCCAGGAAGCCACCCGGAACGACCAGAGGCAGGATGGACTGGAGAGTCACCATCTTGAAGGGACGATGGAGCACGAAGCGATTGACCCGCTTCAGATCCAGGACAGGCCGAAGATCCGAAGTGTCCTTCTTGGAAACCAGAAAGAGAATTGAGTAGCACCCCATGCCCCTCTCCAGCGGAGGCACCTCCACAATAGCTCGCTTCTCCAACAGGAGCCGTACGCCGGCCAACAAAGCATCTCTCCGCAGAGGAGGACTGGGCAGAGGGGTACGAACAAAACCCGGAGGAGGAGGAGAGGAAAACTCAAGCCGGTAACCTTCCGAAACAGTCCAAACCGCCCAGGCATCTGGAATCGACAACCACTGGGCTCGGAAGGACTGAAGGCGACCACCAACCGGCAAAGGCAGACAGTCATTGGGAAGAGGAGGAAGCGGACGCGGCAACACCGGCAGCGGCCCGGGGCTTGACACTTCCAGGGGCCCCCGGCTACAACCCCTGCCACAAAAGGGCTGAGAAGCGCCACGAGCAGGAGGCCCAAAGGCGCGACGGTAACCAAACCCACGACCCCGGGAAGGGGGGCAGACAGGAGCCACCAGCTTGCGATTCTCCACAGATTGCTTGACCAAATCCTCCAACCGAGGACCGAAAACCTTGGAACCTTCAAAGGGCAACTTAAGGAGGACAGACTTCTGGGAAGACTCCGCCTTCCAGGAACGCATCCAAATATGACGACGGGCAGAGATGGAAGCACCAGAAGCAGCTGCCGCCGCCCCCAAATTGTCAAAGGAAATATCAGACAGGTACCGCACCTGTTACTCCATCAAAGACAAAAGAGGCGTGGCATCCTCGCCGTCTTGCAGCAGACGTGACAGGGACTGGAAATCCTTAAGGAGCGACTGAACCATATAATTCGAATAGGCAGTCGCACGGATAGAAAAATTGGAAGCAGCATAAGAACGCTTCACAGCCCCCTCAATACGTTTATCCACAGCGTCCGCAGGAAGGGCGTCCTCAAAAAGGACCAAACCCTGAGAAGAAAGGCCAGCCATCAGATTATCAACCTTCACAGCCTGAGGGAACTCAGCAGCAAAACCCTCCAGAGGGTAACGCCGAGACAGGAAACGAGGAAAAGCAGATTTGTCCACCTCCTTCCATTCGTGAGACAACACCTTGCGGATCGCCCTGTGCAAAGGCAAAGAGTCCGGATCAGGCTGGACATACTGCGTGAAGAAGTCATCCTCCAAAACATCAGCGGCAGGAGGAGAGAACCCCAAATTGGACCGAACATGGGCAAACAGTTCAGTGAGCTCAGCACCCTGAACAAAACGACCACCCACACCCTCATCCTCCTCGGGACCCAAGTCATCCTCAGGGTCAGCCTGCGGGTCCACAGACACACGAGGTCTCTTGGGAGGAGGCCCAGCCGCATCCCTAGCCAGGAAAGCAGCAGCCACAGCCTCACTGACAAGGAGGCGCAGGGCACCCAGAGGGGCCGCAAAAGATGAAGCCTCAGCATTCATTCCAGAAGCACAAGTCCAAAAACCACACCAACAGGCAAAAACAAGGACAAAAAAACACCCAAGAAGGACCCCATACATACAGGCCGAGGACCCGAACACCTGAGGCAGGAAAAGCAAAGGGCCGGCATAAAAAGCCCAATCAGCAGCCAACACGCCCCCTAATTGCACAAACCATCGGAGCGCCAGAACACCAACACCATAAAAGCCCCTGCCTGCAAAAGCAGGGCGAAAAAGGACCGCAGGAAACCCAGGAACGGCCGCTGGAGCAGGCCAACCCAAGCCCGGTGAGGGAGACGAGCAAAAAACGGCCGCTAACGCGAGCCGCGTGAGAAACCAGTGCCCAAAACAGAGACGGCCGCTAACGCGAGCCGCGTGCAATAAAACAGCCCCAAATACAATAGGCAGAGCGTGGAAATTGGCATCGTTAGAACCAAGGCGGCCGCTTAAGCACGCCGCCGCACCAAAAACACAAACAGCAGGGAACTTACCCGGAACACCAGCAGCCCCCGAACAGCACAGCCAGGAACGCGGTCGTAGATCGCAGAAAAAAAAGAACAGGATGTTTCTCTGATGCACTTCCCCCTTTGTAGTCACGTGAGGGTGACGTCATCCTAGGGGGAAGTGCAAACAGCTCAGCTAGGTTAGGGGTTTCTGTAGAGCAGACTAGCTGCTCACATGTAAGGAATGGGACGGGGAGACAGGACGAGGAGGTAATGCGTGCGTGTGTGCACGTAGTAAAAACCAGAGGCAGTGGGGGGAAAAAACTTTCCCTGGTGGCTGTGAGAGACGTGGATGTATCCGTATCTCGGGTGTGAGCATACAGAATAGGGGCAGCGTCCGCACAAGAGGACCCAGGGCAGGTGGCACTGGGAAGAAGGGCTACTAGTGGCTAACGGGATGTGCGAACTCTGAGTGTCACCCTTAGCAACGTCTCGTACCAAGCAGTGTTGGCAGAGGCCCCACATGGGCAGTGGGGAGCAGGGGCAGGGGCAGGTGGCACAGGGAGAGGGCCTCTAGTGGCAAATGAAGGCGCGAAAGATCCGTATCACCTAAAACATGCCTGGTGATGAGGCAGTGTCTGCTTTAGGCGAGCAAAGTGCGGATTAGAAAAATACATTTCTAACTTGGTGTGGAATCTCTTTTGTGTGATATTTTTCACTGTATTACTGTTTGAATTGATGCACATTGCGTCTTCTCTGCGCCAGGTTACAGAGGGTTGAACACAGATTCATTCAGAGTTGTCTTATGCCTCACCCTGAAAAGGATTGTGGTTGCTGCTTGACCACGGCTCACACACCTGTCAACCAACAACTCAATTTCTTACAATACAGAGGTGCAACGATTATGGTGTTCAATAAGCTGGCATTTTTGACAGATCTGCAGGTCCCTTTTGGTAATCTTTTATGACCATTGTCCACTAAGCTGGTTCGCTCACTAGTTGGCCATTTTTAGATAATTTGTTTAACGTTTAAGGTCCTGAGCAGGTATAGGTTGGAGGGGACAAACGGTGGAGCGATCTGCCATGATAGATATTCTTGAAATCACTCCAAACCAGGTTGTTGTTGGGAAGTGTCAAGAAGTGGTTACAGTATGTAGCTAGTTGGGAAGTGCACTGGTGGACTGAATTAAATTCCTCCATTGGGCTGTGGCATGCCCCTGATACCTTCAATTATTCCATGCCTGTTCATTTTGTGATGGGTAATTTGTTGCTGTGGGCTGGTACATTACTGGGCAACGCCTATGATGCACAGTAGTTTTGTCTTATGAGTGTGAGAGTGTGAAGCAACATAAATGAATTATTATGGAGCCTGTGTGAACTACAATTAACTGAGTGTTATGCTATTAATATTAGGGAGGGTTATAGATTGTATTATTTTGCATTTGCATATATATAGCTCTCATTACTCTCGAAGAGATTCACGCTGAGCATACAGGTTTGACTTTAAAGGGAAGGTAGTGTTCTTCCAATTGAGGTGTGGCAATTTGTAGAAACAGAATAATAGAGATTACAGCAACATGCATGTTACTTAGAGTAAGCTGTGAAGATAGAGAGAGGAGGCATAACAAGGATGGCATGGAATTAGAGGGTAATTTGAAAGAAAAGGAGAGGCAACAATTAGACTTTTTAAATTGAGTTCTATTTCATGGGAATACAGAGCAGGTTTCTTTGAGATGGCATGCAAACTGAGAATTTACAACTGTAGAAAGGAACTGCATTATTTGTGTGTGAGACAATGCTATATTAGGTACTTTTGAAAAGCCCACAAATCAGACAAACATTCTATCCCCTGCAAGGTCATCACCGGCCATCGCTTCAGTAAGAAAAGTAGATCAGATGAAGGTCTGGAAGTGTAAAGTAATGCCTGGAGGCTTATACAGGAACATTTGAAGAGCTCTAGGCTGCACTCACAGAAGCAGCAACCTTATGACCATAGCATTGTGAGAGTGTGCAGGCTAAGTAATGCACACATTTGAGAGTAGTTAATGGAGTGAATTTCTTCAGATTTTTGCCCTCAAGGTTTGGCTCAGAAGATTTGTTACAAGAGTGAAGTTGGATCTATGGTGGATGCCCTTGGTTGTGTCCTGACACAAGCTGGGGTAAAAATAGCCTCCCCAGACATTGGAAGTGTATTACCTCCATTGACTGGAGTGTGGAGACCCAGACAGTAAAATAAAGAAGGTGTTGTTGTACCTTTGGCTATTCCATTAACTTTGTTAGCAAGGGGTGCTAACTATTTATTAACTGAGCCAGGCTATTTGGTAGATGATAGTGCTGACGGATGGGACTGTACTTTCTGGTTTCTAAGTTGAGGACATTTCTAAGCCTGTCCCTGCCCTTTGCATGTCCCTTAAGGTTGCTTCAGAAATGGTAATGTCATCCAGTTACAGAAATCACACATGTCATTGTTCCGCTGTTGTGGATATGGCTGCTTGGAGCCAGCCCCAGTGCTACCTGGTAGTGAGAAGCATTATTTGGCCACTTAGGGATGCTGGTTTCCGGTCCAGGGTGGACCTGGCCTGCCAGTTCGCACTATAATGTTCTTGTGAGGGGCAGGAGCAAGGCTGGTTTGCATATGGCTGGGTCCAAACTGGGGTGGCATAACGAGCAAAAGAATAATGGATTAAACCCAGATCTCTTGTACTGGAGGTGAGTGGTTGAAAAGTTTCAGCACTTCATCCATCATCTTGCTGTGTGTGCTAAGTTTGCCCTAAATGGCCGAGGGTATGCCCGGATGAGGATACCTTGCTCACTGTGCCAGTGAATTCAAGCTAGTCTGGCTTATGAGGGGTGACACTCCCAAACAGGTCCCAGGATGCTTGTTTCAGGTCTTGGAAGGACGTGGCCTACCAGTTTGGGCTGTTACAGTGAGCTGTAGGGTCAAGGCTGATTTGCACATGGCTTGCTCCAAACTGTGGTGGCATGGTGAGCAAAAGACGGTGGATTAAACCCAGATCTCTTGACTGGGAGTGAGTGGTTGAAAAGTTTCAGCACTCCATCCACCGTCTTGTTGGTTTGCTGTGGTTGCCCTAACTGGCCAAGTGTTTGCCCTAAAGTTGGTCCTTTGTTCACTGTGCCACTGGATTCAAGCAATCCTGGCTGATGATGGTTGATACCCTGAAACTAGTCCCAGGATCCTTGTTTCCATTCCAGGGAGGTCCTGGTCTGGCAGTTCAGGCTGGAGTGGTCCCGTGAGGAGCAGGGTCAAGACTGATTTGCATATGGCTGGGTCCAAACTGGGGTGGCATCGTGAGCAAAAGATCAGTGGATTAACCCTAGATCTCTTGACTGGGGGTGAGTGGTTCAAAAGTTTCAGCACTCCATCCATCATCCTGTTGCGTTTACTTCATACAAACAGAGGTTTTCAAAATGAACACTATGATTGGGGTAATATGTGTCCATCTTGTTGTTTTTGATAATCTCAGTGCCATTTGGATCACCATGAGCAAGATACTCAATATCAGCAAAGGACTTCAATGTTCACTTGCATGTAGAAGTTGGGCTTAAACTAATCCAGATTATCAATTTGCTTTTACCATATAGGCTAAACAAACTGAATCAACACAGGCCTCAGAACAACTTCTTTCCCTGAGGGAAAGCATTTTCAAAATATATGTATACAACTTGTTAGTTAAAGATGCCTCTGCTGGAATATCTTTCCCCACCTTTTCAGAATTCGTAATGTATGAGGTAATGTATAAAGCAACTGCAATGGAATAATCTGCTACAAACTAAGGGCCCGATTCACAGAACTAACTTACGACAAAATCCTAAATTTACTACTTTTGGTATTCACAGAAGGCATTTAGTAGTCTTAAGTGATTTTGTCTTAAGTTCGGATTTTGTCTTAAGCTAGGATTTTGCCTTAAGTTAGGATTTTGTCCTAAATTAGGATTTTGTCTTAAATTAGGATTTTCTCTTAAATTAAGATTTTTTCCTAAATTAGGAATTTTGTCCTAAATTAGGATTTTGTCTTAAATTAGGATTTTTTCTTAAGTTAATTAAGTTTGTCTTAAATTTAGTTTAAGACAAAATCCAAATTTAAGACAAAATCCTAATTTAAGACAAAATCCTAATTTAGGACAGCATTCTTATTTAAGACAAAATCCTGATTTAAGACAAAATCCTAATTTAAGACAAAATCCTAATTTAGGACAAAATCCTAATTTAAGACAAAATCCTAATGTAGGACCCAATCCTAACTTAAGACAAAATCCTAATTTAAGACAAAATCATAATTTAAGACAAACTCCTAATTTAGGACAACATCCTAACTTAAGACAAAATCCTAACCTAAGACTACTAAATGCCTTCTGTGAATACCAAAAGTAGTAAGTTTAGGATTTTGTCGTAAGTTAGTTCTATGAATTGGCCCCTGAATGTCCATATTTGCTTTCCACTTAGACAAAATGACAGTATTGTAGTCGATGATTAGTTTTGAAGCCTCTCTTCTCTTAATGTTGTATGTATTCTTTAGGGATTTGGCAGTGACTGTATGTATGATTGTTAACATGAAACTGTTCACTTTCCCTAGTAAGATATCAGGCCTACAAAAAGTAAGCAACACTTTGGGCCCGATGTAGGTAGGCATTTACCGGTGGGTAACGGCCGAATTCGGCCGTTACCGACCGGTAAATGCCTTTTCCAATGTAGGGGGCATGTTTTTACAGATTCGGTATTTTTACCGAATCTGTATTTACCGAATCGGTAAAATTACCGAATTGGTACATACAGACTCGGTAAAAATACCGAATCTGTAAATGCAGATGTAGGTGGCGCTTTAAACAGTGCCACAGGCCCCTCAGAATTCGTTATTTACCATGTAATACTATTGCATGGTAAATAACGAATTCAGGTGTACATGCACATCTGTGCATGTACACCTATGCCATGTGACACACAAACATGCCCTTAGGGCATGTCTGTGTGCCACATGGCACACAAGCCTGACATTGGGGTGCTACAGGGTGTCAAAGTGACACCCCGTTCCCCCTGGCAGGATTCGGTATTTACCGATTCGGTAATTACCGAATCGGTATTTGCCATTGATTCCTATGGGCTTCAAGGCCCATAGGAATCAATGGCAAATACTGATTCGGTATTTACCGAATCGGTAAATACCGAATCATACAGATTCGGTAATTTAAAAAGAAAATTTACCTACATCTGCCTACTTCATATTTACCTACTCTTAAATAACGAATTGGTATGATTCGGTATTTAGGAGTAGGTAAATCGAAATTACCTACATCGGGCCCTAGTGTAGAACTTCCCTTTGGCTCTGTTTCTTCAATGAAAGCACTTTATACATTTGTGGTACTCAGATTGCAATACTAGGTGTGTACGGGTTCTGTTCTGAGACTCATTTGTAATGTCAAATGTGACATACTCCTCCTGCTCAATGAAATACCAAACTGCCTGTTGTACTGCCCGGTATCGGTAATTCCATGTGAGGTACAGGCATGCATTGTCCGAGAACCACTCGCAAGGAAGCCTCCAGTGAAAAGGTATTTAAAGGCTGAGAGCACATCATTTGAACTTGGGTATTTATCTGACTCACTCGTGGGAGGGACCTTGATATGCAGGGGCAGCAGTCCCCTTCCTGAGGTCAGACTGTAGTCTGCTCCCAACCTCTGGCCAAATTACATTTTTCCGAGTTTTTAATTAGACTTTTTTTTATTCTGGATGCCAATGAAATGGCGAGTCTGCTGCCTAGAGCATCAAGGAGCTTCTATGCCTTTGAATCAGGTAGGATCGGAGATGGAGATTCCCACTCCATAGCCGACAGCGGCCCGAGACACGTCCTTCTTTCTAGCTGTGAAAGAGCCCTTAGCCTCTGCTCTAGACTGTTGTTTCTTGCAGGAAACGCCATTCCCCTTAGCAGTCACTGCATAAAAATATCTCGTGTGGCCTCTCCACATGTTGCTGCCTCTTGACCCAAACTTGAAGCAAAACTTGGCAGTTTCCTGTGGCATCCAGTACCCTCTAGCCATGAGCCTCAAGGGGATAATGTCCTCTTACAGCCCGGTCCGGCTCAGCCCCCTGCGCTTCTTTGTCCAGCCCCCTGCAAAGGAGGGGACGGTTTCAGTGCCGGTGAGATTCAGTTCAGCAGTCTGCATACACTCACTGTTCTCTTCTTTTTGTTCACTGAACTCCAGCCTCGCTGTGCAAAGGCTCACAGTGTGGAACAAGAGCATGGACATAAAACACACTCACAGTGTTTACAGGGTGCCCATCTCCCTGCATGGGATCCCACCCCATAGTGCATGCTGAAGTAGCGTGCACACACACACACATACACATGCCTCACAGACTTTCTGTAAAGACCAGAGCTCACCTCGCGCAACACACAAGCCTCACTGTGCACAGGCCCATACCAACGAGCACGGACACATATAATGCTATCACGCTAACACGCTATCCATGAAATACCAGGTATCGTCAATCTGTGGTAAAAGTTTTGCCCTGCTGAAAATGCTGAAAAGAGTGTTCCCATGGATTCCTACTGTTACGGCGGGATTTCTGATCTATTTCTATAGGTCTAGATCCCACTCAAGTCGACTGAACCGTTGATACCTGTCATAGAGTAAAAGGCAATCCACTACTAGGTCAATCAGTTAAGGACTTACCACACACTAAAGAACCACTTACTACAAATAAGTTTAAAAGTTTATTATAAAGCCAAAGTTAACTGGAGATACAAACATCTCAAAATAAGGTTCAAAAGATATACTGGTATCAATACAAACATACATTTTCTAAATGCTCTTAGTCGGCAGAAGAATATCACCAACACCAATTCGAAAATCATCAGAGTTGCAAGAATAGACACAAGCTGTAGCTTATGAGTCATTTACAGAAAGGAAGAAAATTCAGATTAGACTGTCCCTACACTAGACTAAGTGACATCCCTACTTAATAGAATCTTAACCTAAAAAGGTGTCAGCCGTGGTGACTTCCAAAGAAGATCACTCACTTCCCTTAGTCTTCGTTGTAAATCGGTGTCTCGCAGTTAACCTATCTGCCTACCCATCCGCTCTCTTAGGTTCCTCAGACCATCTGTCCTAACTCCATCCAGAGGTGCTGTCCCTAATACAAAAATCACATTTACAATAGAAACGCCCTTTAGAGACGCCCCTCACGTGGTGTTGGTTCTGGCATTTTCCATGCTGATACTCCTCTGGGCCCATCGTTAGCGTTGACCTTGCTTCTCAGACTCTTCTCCGGCAGGACGGTACCCCCCAGGAAATTCCTGAACCCTCCTCCAGGCCTGTGCCTGGCTCTCTGAACAAAACCCTATTCATCACTCTCTTGATTGGAACCTCCTCGCACCTGCAAACAGACACTTGTATAGTGGGCACCAAATTTCGGCCTCCACCATATCTTCTAAGTCGTAAACCATCGAGCAGGCTCCGCAATTTATGCTTAACATGACATTCTTGTAACTAACACATGCAGATCAAAGGAAATGAACTTATCTATTCAGGCCTATTAGAATTACATGAAACAGGCCTGTGCACTCTGTAAACCTTTAATTTCTTAGTCTAAACAGTATTCTAACTCATTACACACAATGGTTATATGAAACACTTCTATAAAACGTATATTTCAGTTCTATGATCAATAATACTTTGAATTATAACAACATTAAAATCCATATCAGGTGAAAGTGTAACAACCCCTTCCATTCTCTGTGAACTGCCATGTGGCCTACACATTTCTACGTTTAGCAGCGTTACATTCTCCTCTACAACAGCCACATACCATGGTATTTCAACATCATTATAACACCTCTACACACTTCTACATTAGCTTTTCACACTGATACATGCATTCTATTTTATTAAACACTCTTATGTATTTTCACTCTATAAATTCGACACTCTTATGTAATCTTTACTAAACTAATGCAACGTGCTTGTAAATATGGTGCACTTCTAATTTTTTCTCGATTTGCGCTCTCTCAGTTCCCCCCTTTGATGACTTTCAGTAGTCATCACCATCCCTGAGGTATGAACTAACTCAAACTGCACTCGTTGTAGTACTCTCTCGTTTCATCATCTCTAGAGCCCTCAGACTCCTGTACTGATTATCCTGCATCGCAGCTAATCTCCTCTCCTGCTCTCTCATGGATCTCTGCAACCTATTTGATCTATACCATTGGTACAGCCGCACCAATCCCCACAAAGTGATTATACAAATCACTATTATGATGATAGGTTTCAGTATGTACCAAATGAAACCCTTTCCTAGGTTGGCAAACCAACCTCCAACTTTATCCATTCCATGACCTACTTTTTCCCACACATTTACCTGTGCCAAATCCTCAATCTCATGATGAATTTCAGTGATGTTCCGTATATACTTTTCTAGAGGTTTTGAATTGTCTGGAATGTAAGTACAACATTCCTGAACCTTCAAAGCCTTACAGACTCCTCCCTCTTTGGCTAACAGAACGTCTAGAGCAAGTCGGTTCTGAAGAACCATTGCCCTTATCGATTGCATCTCTCCCTCCACCAGCATTAATGATCTAGCAGTACTGGCGGACAACCTATCCACAACTGTTGCCAATCTTGTGATCTTGACATCATTCAGTGCTATCCCTAAAAGAGGAAACATAGCACCAAACACGTCTCCAACTACCTCCTCATCGCTTACATCCCTTCTTCCTCTAGCTTGAGTTCTTCCCTCTATAATTTCCAAATCCTTAGCATGGTATATTTTGGGGAAGACAATTGCTAAGTAACATGATCCATACCAATTATCTGGTAGTTTCACGTATGCATTTCTTCCACAAACAAAATATACATTCGGGATCACCTGCATTCCCTTCAAGAAATCCTTTGTATAATACTCTAATTGGAAAGCATGTTCACAATTTACTTCTCCCACAAACACATTCTCATCATAGGTTTTACCCCTATATATACACAGTTTCCCTTTCTTCTCTCGATCTAAAGCTATTGGACCATTACTACCCTTTCTTTAGTGTGACCTTTCTTCCTCTGTCCAATCTGTTTTCCATTGGCCTGAAGCTTTTAAAATCTTCTGTCTCCTGTACCGATCATCCACCTGCCCTATAAACCTTTTCTCAATTTCTGACACTTTACAAGTCAAATTATTTCTTCGGGCATGTGAAGTATCTAACGTTTTCCAAGGAATGAAAAATTTCTTTAGTCTATCTTCACTCTTATAACAATCCCACGTATTCATATGCTTGTAGTTTGGAACTTCTGGTAAAACAGCATCAAAGTTTGAAAAATAATATTCAAAACCATCACGTTCATAAAATATACTAAGCAACAAACTACATGTGATTCCATAGGTCAATGGAAGATGATGATATCTAATACCTTCGTCTACAGAGGCTGGCAATTGCATGCAGACATAGCAATCTTTCGCCTCCATAGCATCAATATATTCATAAAGCAATTTAGCATATGCATTTGATTTGAAATTTCCCTGTGATTCATCCACATGCAACCTACGAGTCTCTGCTGCTAGTAAAGCTTTATCTTTCTCTGTATTGTCCCCCTTTTGACCAGCAGTATTAAGTTTCTGTATCGATACAATTTTTGCTTCCTTTGTAGCCTTTTCTTCATTTTCATGTCCCACTACATATGATATAGTAACTACTAAAACTATAGGAAAAATTACTCCCACTAAAAGTGTGCCTACTATGCATTTTGTCCTGCGGTTTGGGTTGCCAGCCTCCATGATCTCAAGACAGTGTAGTTCTGTTTTTCTATCACAACACAAAGTCTCTTTTCTTTGCTTATTCAGTCTTTCAGAACCACATCTGGAAGCTGATAATCCCTTCAGCAAGATCAGTCTTTGAGTTCTAAAGCAAAAGACAACCCTAGCCCTTCTCCGTCCACTAAATGGGAAGTCCCTAAATTTCTTCTTCTTCCACTTGGCGCTAGGTCATCTTTCAATCTGTTTATTTACAAAGTCTTTAACAATCTGGAATCAGGCGCGTTCCAGCGGCTCTAATCACGTATTCTAATATTTCCAAACAAAGAGTGATCTCCTCATGCGTTGGCCTCGTTGAACAAAAAGTCGGAAATTCTATTCTGTTTAAAACCATGTCTCTTATCCCGCTCAGATAAGGAGGATTGGGGATAGTGAGTTTCAGCAACCCTTCGACCTCCACTCCGGGTATCACCAACACTATTTCCACTGTTATGATTGGGTCAGTACTGGTCAATGTCACTTCCCTCAACCTCCCGGATCTCCGTGCACTGGACATCTGCAGCTAGGTAGGCCCACTCAGGAGTAGCGTATCTTCTGCAGGGCACTCGCACCCTCCTCGATCTTCTCGGACCTTCCTGTTCCTGTCTTTGTGCACCTTCGTCCGGATCCGAGTCTTCAGATATAGGAGCAAGAGTTCTCTCTGGAGTTGGCTTCAAGCTCTGCCTCTTCTTTCTTTCAGGCCAACTAGCTTCTCCACGCCTTGTTCTCCTATTTCTTGTCCTCACACTCGGTTCATGATCACTCTTGTCTTGATCTGTCTCTGAGCCGTATTCACAACAACTTTCTCCTTCGGTGGCAACTTCAGTTTCACTGTCGTCCTGTCTTTCCTCTTCTGGATCTGTAGCACTCCCAACTTCTTCCGACACCCCCACAGCTTGACTGATCCCCTCTAGTGGTTCGCCATCCACAGTTGGATTTTCATCTGTGAGAGGAGCTGTTTCTTCTAAGGGTGCTGGAACTCTTCGAGTATGGGAAGCGTGGATCCAGTTTGGCAGCCCTCCACACTTTACAGCAGTGTTCGTTGTCAGGATTATTTGGTAGGGCCCCTTCCAATGCACGTCTAGGCAGTTCTTCCGGACGTGCTTTTTATAAGCACCCAGTCTCCAGGGCACAAGTCGTGACACAGGTCTCTTGAAGATGGAACTTCAGCAGCCTGCACCTGAAGAGACACAGAATTAATGACATCAGAAAGTCCCTTGCAATAATCCAAGATCAGGTCATCTGTAATATTCAACAAAGCTGTAGTTGGAACAGACGGAAGTCTCATTGCCCTCCCCATTAAAACCTCATGTGGAGAGAGACCTGTCCTCCTGTCTGGTGTGCTACGCATACTCATGAGTACCAAGGGCAGAGCATCAGGCCAGCTTAAGGACGTCGATAAACATACTTTGGCTATTCGGGACTTTAGAGTTCCGTTTATCTGCTCCACGATACCTGAAGCCTCTGGTCGATAGCTACAGTGCAACTTCTGATCAAGGTTCAATGCAGAGCAAAGCATCTTCACAACTTCACTTTTGAAATGAGTTCCTCTGTCTGATTCCAAAGAGGTCGGCACCCCAAAGCGCGGGATCAATTCTCTAAGCAACAACTTTGCTACTGTGAGTGTATCGCACCTGCGTGTAGGGTATGCTTCGACCCATCTGGAAAATATACATACAACCACCAGAACATACCTGAGGCGGTTGCTTTTCGGCATCTCAATAAAATCTAATTGCATTCTGTTGAAAGGCCCCCCAGACCTCCCAATGTGACTCATTGTAACTGGTGTTCTTTTCCCTACGTTCAATTGCTGGCAGGTGACACATCTCCGACACACTGCTTCTGTGGCAATCCTAAACCTAGGATTATACCAAGTCTGCCTAAATAACCTCAGCATGGCATCTCTTCCTAAGTGTACTGGACCATGTATCTGTCGTGCCATTGGACTCACTAGTTCATCAGGTAATACCGCCCTTCCATCTGCTGAAACCCACAAATCCATTTCACTTTTCCCACAACCTGCTGTTTCCCATGCCTTTTTCTCAGAATCTGGTGCTTTCTCTTGCAGGTCTTTTAAATCATCCCAAGTATCAACCGTTTCTAGCATCATGTTTAACTCTGTCTTTTCCTGAGTCCCACCTACTTCCACTTCCGTGAAAGAATATCCTTGCTCCGCACAGTAGCGGGCAACTTCGTCTGCATATCGATTTCCTTGCGACACAAAATCTGTATTTTTGGTGTGGGCTACACATTTAACAACTGCAATTGCTGCTGGACCTTGTAATGCTTCTAACAACAGTCGCACAAATTCCCCATTTCGAATAGGCGAACCAGAGGAAGTCATGTAACCTCTCTGAGACCACAATTGCCCATAATCATGAACCACACCGAAACCATATTGGCTATCGGTATAAATGGTGACTCTAATTTTGCTACCTGCTAAACAGGCACGTGTCAATGCAATGATTTCGGCTACCTGAGCGGAGTGTACTCCTTCCAGGCAAGCGGCTTCCACAACTCCAGTAATGGTGCAAACAGCATAAGCTGCTCTCAACCGACCAGTATCGTCTCTTAAACATGAGCCATCAACAAAGAAAATTTCGTCAGGGTCAGTCAACGGCTCATCCACAATATCTGGTCTTGGCTTGGTGCATAGTTCAGTCACATCAAGGCAATCGTGATCTTCACATTCTTCGCCTTCTATATCATTTGGAAGTGGCATCAATGTAGCAGGATTCAAAACAGGGCACCTCTTAATGGTCACGTTCTCCGCAGCAAGAATAACTTGCTCGTAGCGCGTGAGCCTATTATTGGTTAAGTGCTGTGTCTTGGTCCTGGTCATTAACAGTTCTACAGAATGAGGTACATACACCACTAGTTGGTGTCCCATGACGATATTTTCACACCGTTCGATGCTGACACCTGTTGCAGCAACGGATTTGAGACATCCGGGCAACGCTGCGGCTACCGGATCTAAAGTAGCCGAAAAGTATGCAACTGGTCTACGGGCATTTCCATGAGTTTGTACTAAAACTGACGAAGCACAACCTTCTCTTTCGCAGCAGTAAAGTGAAAATGGTTTTTCGTAATCAGGCATCCCCAAAGCTGGAGCACGGCACAAGTCCTCTCTCAGCTGTAGGAACGACATCAAACAATCCTTGTCCCATGGTACCGGATCACTCACCTCCTTGTGCGTCAGTTTTTTTAAGGGTTTTGCTTTCAGGGAAAAGTTAGCTATCCACTGTCGGCAATAACCAACCATTCCTAGGAACATGCTGACTTCTCTCTGTGTCGTAGGCGCATTCATCGTCATTATCGCCTCTATCCTATCTGGTGACACCTTGCGCTTTCCCTTCTCTATCCGGTGACCCAAGTACTGTACTTCCGTCAGACAGTACTGCAATTTGCTCGGAGATACCTTATGTCCATTTTCAGCTAAATGGTTCAGCAAGGCGATGGTATCTATCTTACAAGCTTCTTCCGTTCCTGACGCAACAAGTAGGTAGTGTATGTACTGGACCAGAACCGAATTCTGTGGCAGTACTAGACTTTCAAGATTTTTCTTTAATAGCTGGTTAAAAATTGATGGGCTTTCTGTATACCCTTGTGGGATACGACACCATGTTAGGACACGATTTTCCAGCTTAAAAGCGAAAAGATACTGGCTTTCCTCATCTAATGGA
This sequence comes from Lissotriton helveticus, assembly GCF_964261635.1. Classification (NCBI taxonomy): domain Eukaryota; kingdom Metazoa; phylum Chordata; class Amphibia; order Caudata; family Salamandridae; genus Lissotriton; species Lissotriton helveticus. The sequence goes on along the minus strand of NC_136067.1, from coordinate 887,755,511 downwards.
ATTGAAAAGAAAGCCTGACAAAGATCTATCACGGTGAACCACTCAGCTTGGAATGGTATCTGAAACAATATCACTGATGGATTCGGTACCACTGGACAACATGAAACAACTATGTTATTATTCTTTCGAAGATCTTGCACTATTCTAAATTTCCCACTAGGTTTCTGCAAACCCATAATCGGGGAGTTGCATGGACTACCCACGACTTCCTTCAGTATTCCCTGTTGAATCATAGAGTCGATTACGGGTTTTATTCCTGCAATCGTCTCCGGGGTCAATTTGTATTGAGGCGTTCTTGGATATTCAACATTTGGTTTTACCATGATCTTCACTGGTTCTACTCCTTTGATCAATCCTATCTCTTCTCCAGTAAAATCCCATACCTCTGATGACACTGTATCTCGCAAATCCCGAGGAAGGTCCCCCACAGTCAGGGTAGGATACAATTCTACGCATACTCTCGAATTTGCAACTTTAAAGGTAGCATCCTCGTCTGTAGTCTGTACCTCTACTCCCTGAGGTGTGCAGTATATTGTGCAGTTCAGTTTGCACAATAAGTCCCTTCCTAACAGACACACAGGACTAGAATCACATACTACAAACTGATGTTCATAGTTGTGGTTTCCTATTCGCACTAGCACCGGTTCCGTCAAAGGGTTGGTCATTCTCCTATTTGCAACTCCTACCACTTGAATTGTTTCCCCCGACATTGGTAGATCTGGAACCACTGCCGATCTCCAAGTTGATCGAGTAGCTCCGGTATCTACTAAGAATGTTGTAGGACACCCTGCCACTTCAGCCTCAACAAACGGTCCTCTTTGATCCACCTCTAGAACTGCCCCGAGGGTACAGTCCTCCTCTCTACTTACACGTCGCCCCGTCAATGGATCAACGTAGTAACACTCTTCTTCGTCTATAAAAAGAGGCATTTGTCTATAGATCTTTCCCCCTGTCGTAATCTTTGGTGGCTGCGGGAACTGGGCTCGTAGAGCCGAAATCCCCCCTTTGGCCACCTTACTCTTTGACACTGTCACCCCTTGAACTGGAACTTCTCGAACTTCCTCCTCCTCTACTTCTAGCTCTCCGTTTTCAGTGTTATAGGGACACTCGCGTTTCCAATGTTCCACCTGGTGACACTGGTGACACTTTGTCGTTTTTTTAAATGTAGCAATGTCTATTCTAGGTCTCGAGTTTTCCTCGCTGACCTTATTCTGACTATTTGGTTTCCGTCTCATCGTCCCTGTTCCCTGTTGCTGCTGTCTACCCTTTCCAGCCGACTGCATCTGCACCATCATCAGTTTCTTCTTTACTTTCTTTGCTTTGGAATCTATTTCATCACTGCAATACCTTGCGTATCTCAAAATTTCATCCAATGGTTTGTTTTGCCAACAAATTAAATGTTGCTGAATCATCAAACAAATATCAGGTCTCAACCCCAAAACGAACTTCGATACAAACTGTCCTATATCTTTGGGATCCATTACATCTAACCCACTGTATTGTTTGAACGTTTTCAGCAATCTCTCATAAAACTCATGAACTGTCTCCTTGGGTTCCTGGCGTGTTCGGTCTATTTTTACCCAATCTATATCTTGTGGTGGCACCTTCTCCTTCAACCATGTCATCACCCTATCATATTTTAACATTACTGTTTCTGACGGTCCATTAGTACGAGCATCCCTTTCTGGTTCTGCAGTTGGCCATTCACCACTAACCTTGCATGCTATCCACAAGTCTCCTGGGACCACAATGTCAAATAAGGTGTTCAAATCAATCCACAATACTTTTGAAATCTTGACAAACCTCTCTACCTGCTTGTACCACTCTACAGGATTTTCCCTTAACTTCGGAAATGAGTTGGTGAATGCAGCCAAATCTCCCCTACTCCAGGGCACGTGTACATAACTCCCATTCGCTATTTCTCGCAAAGGGAATGCCTCCATCTGCAGTAGCCTTCCCTCCGGAGACATCACATTTGCGCTCCGCCTAACAGTTCCCTTCTTGGACCACCTCTCTTCCCATTTGTCCAGATCTCTCCATGCTCTTATTCCTGTGATCAGTTCCCTTATGTGTGTTTTTAATCCAGTTGTCCTCCTCTCATCTAAGTCCTGATCTGAATAATGCAACCTATGGTTACCCTGCAATGCCTTTGTTCTGGACAAATCTACCATATACTTGTCTGCCAGTTCAGACAGTTTCTCATGAGTTGCTCTTGCCTTTCGAGTAACATCCTTTGCTATAAACAGCAGCTCATCTTGTTCGTACATGTCAATCCTTTCTAAAGGCAACACACCATCAATTATCTCGTCCAGGTCAGATTTTAAGCTGGTCACATCGAGTCTTTTGGCTTTTATCACAGCTTTCAGTATGCTATCTCTAGAGAGCCCATTAACATCTCTCCCATCACAGCTCTGAGTCCTACGTCTGGGCTCAGGCGTGTTATGGGGAGTCCTCCCATGCTCCCATCTCTCCAGGTCCCATGCAGTTCCATCCTCTCTGGGTGTATAGTGAAACACTTCTCTATTTCCCATAGTCCCACATTTCCCATTCTGCCTGGTTTCTCTCGGTGCATGGTAAGACATCCCATTATTCCCCATGCTTTCGCAATTTGTCTGTGATCTCTGATCACTCGACGCATGGCAAGATCCTTCGTGGTTCCCCATGTTCCCACAATTCCAATACTGTACGTTATCATCAGGTGCGTGGAGAGTGCACTTAAACCTATCCCTGTACTCTTGTGTCCTTTGGTCTCCCTCACTTTGAATGAGACGAGACGTCTCTCCACACTTCTACCTTTTTGCTCCTGCCCATTTCCACCGTCAATATGACGTGTAACTCCTCTACTCTCCTGACTTTTACCGTCCCACTCTTGACTGCTTTCGCTAGCCCCGCAGTGAGATAATGTCCCGTTGCCTCGACTTCCCCATCCAGCTTCTGCTCTTGACCTGTTGCTCGGTGCTTCTGTGGACCTATCCCATTCCTTCAAGTCAGCCCTCAACTCTTTATAGGATTTCGGCCGTGGTCCCCTCAGGTCCATCGGTCCTCTCTGACCCCCCTGTTCTGCTACGGGATCCACTGCTGAATCCAATGGGGTGCTCCACGTTATCGGTCCTGGCAATTTCCTCCAGGCATTTGTCGTGTTATTCCTTCTTTCCATCTCAACTCTTTCTCTGTCTAGCCGTACCTGTTCTTCCTCTCTCCCTTTCTCTGGGTGATAAACCGACACTATAGGACCTTTGGTAACGGGTACTTGAAGAGCATCTGGCAATCCATAAGACTCAACCCTCTCTGTTGCTGGCATCTTCTGCACCACAACCCTTCCGACTACTCTCTGTACAGGACTAAGTTGAGGTGTCTCCTCACCTTTGGTAGGTACCCAATTCGTTATAGGGAGTGGCCTGTTCTCTTCTATGTCAACCCTATCTTCCCTTGGGAGCTCAGTACCTTCTATCTCCCTATTGTCCGGAGGCGGTCTATCTATCAACAACCTATTTATTAGGCCATCCTCCGACTCGCTCTCGTCATCCTCTTCTATGGGTCTCTTTTCTCCTGTAACCTCTCTCACTGGGTACAACGTATCCACCTCAATCGTCTGTACCCTCCATTTCTTAGCTTCCGCATCCCACTTGGCATCTTGCACTGCCCTTACTGATCACCTTACCCTTTCTTGGCGCCTATTCTGATTCCTGTCGTGCGCCGCCCTAATCCACGCATTAAGCGCCTCAAACTGTGTTGGTCTAGGCAAAGGTCTCAATGAGGACATAACTGCTTTCAGCTGATGCAACACTTCTAGTCTAAACGTTCCGTATTTCGGAAAAGTCAGTTCCTCATTCCCTTCTGTAATCTTACTCCAAGTACTAAGCCACAGTATAGTATGCAACCCAACATTCGTTGCCATATAGTGAGCTGGTGTACCCTCTGGCGGTGCCTCTTCCCCGTAATAAGATTCTCTTCTTTTTCTCTTAAAGATCGCTCTCAAACATTTAAAACACTTCATGTTCAAAATCTACAAAATTTCTATTTTCTCCGCGTTCGTTTACTTCCTGATGACAATCCACCAATCCCAGCGCGGTTCTCGCTAACCGGCCTATCACAGCGCGACTTTCGCTGACGTTACTCCTACCGGCCTATCACAGCGCGGCTTCACACCAACTAGCCTATCTCAGCGCGGCCCTCGCTGATGTCACTCCTACTGGCCTATCACAGCGCGGCTTCACACCAACCGGCCTATCTCAGCGCGGCTCTCGCTGACGTCACTCGTCCCCCTTCGCAGCAGTTCCCCTCCTTTCTCCGCTCGTCTCCCGGTCATGCATGCGTCCCATTCATACTCTGAAAAATGATTACTTCCGACCAAGCAATCACTTTCCTTGACTGTACGCCCATAGTCTAACTGTAATTGTCACCTTAACTGACGAAATGTCTTTCCGTGTACGTCCAGACAATCGCCTTAACTGATAGGTTACTTACACACGGTAACTTTCGACCTGCGTCCGTTACCCACACACTCACTCTTGCGTTCCCCCTATCTCGGTCCTGCGGGCGATCAATGGTACCTCATGACCCCCTTCTCTGGTCGACAACTACTCTGGATGTTCGATACACCCGAACCACTTAAGCTCTTCCCCGAACTTAAGATTTTCCCCCAGCCAGGTTGCGCGCGCTCACAACCCTCTCTCAATCACACTACAGGCATTCAACTCCGCATGACATTACAATACAGATACAACACAAAACACCGCAATCTGTCAACGCATGACCCTTGTTATACTCACTCTCGTCCGACCCTGCTGCTTTTCTCTCGCACCGTCAGCACCTTCTTCGGCAGGCGATTCTTCCGCTGTTCATCTCTCGATCTCTAGGGACCTTGGGGTAATCTTAACCTAGTCTAGATCACCTTTCTCTAGAAGGTAACCATCCTTGTCTGCTACCAACTGTTACGGCGGGATTTCTGATCTATTTCTATAGGTCTAGATCCCACTCAGGTCGACTGAACCGTTGATGCCTGTCATAGAGTAAAAGGCAATCCACTACTAGGTCAATCAGTTAAGGACTTACCACACACTAAAGAACCACTTACTACAAATAAGTTTAAAAGTTTATTATAAAGCCAAAGTTAACTGGAGATACAAACATCTTAAAATAAGGTTCAAAAGATATACTGGTATCAATACAAACATAAATTTTCTAAATGCTCTTAGTCGGCAGAAGAATATCACCAAAACCAATTCGAAAATCATCAGAGTTGCAAGAATAGACACAAGCTGTAGCTTATGAGTCATTTACAGAAAGGAAGAAAATTCAGATTAGACTGTCCCTACACTAGACTAAGTGACATCCCTACTTAATAGAATCTTAACCTAAAAAGGTGTCAGCCGTGGTGACTTCCAAAGAAGATCACTCACTTCCCTTAGTCTTCGTTGTAAATCGGTGTCTCGCAGTTAACCTATGTGCCTACCCATCCGCTCTCTTAGGTTCCTCAGACCATCTGTCCTAACTCCACCCAGGGGTGCTGTCCCTAATACAAAAATCACATTTACAATAGAAACGCCCTTTAGAGACGCCCCTCACGTGGTGTTGGTTCTGGCATTTTCCATGCTGATACTCCTCTGGGCCCATCGTTAGCGTTGACCTTGCTTCTCAGACTCTTCTCCGGCAGGACGGTACCCCCCAGGAAATTCCTGAACCCTCCTCCAGGCCTGTGCCTGGCTCTCTGAACAAAACCCTATTCATCACTCTCTTGATTGGAACCTCCTCGCACCTGCAAACAGACACTTGTATAGTGGGCCCCAAATTCCGGCCCCCACCATATCTTCTAAGTCGTAAACCATCGAGCAGGCTCCGCAATTTATGCTTAACATGACATTCTTGTAACTAACACATGCAGATCAAAGGAAATGAACTTATCTATTCAAGCCTATTAGAATTACATGAAACAGGCCTGTGCACTCTGTAAACCTTTAATTTCTTAGTCTAAACAGTATTCTAACTCATTACACACAATGGTTATATGAAACACTTCTATAAAACATATATTTCAGTTCTATGATCAATAATACTTTGAATTATAACAACATTAAAATTCATATCAGGTGAAAGTGTAACAACCCCTTCCATTCTCTGTGAACTGCCATGTGGCCTACACATTTCTACGTTTAGCAGCGTTACATTCTCCTCTACAACAGCCACATAACATGGTATTTCAACATCATTATAACACCTCTACACACTTCTACATTAGCTTTTCACACTGATACATGCATTCTATTTTATTAAACACTCTTATGTATTTTCACTCTATAAATTCGACACTCTTATGTAATCTTTACTAAACTAATGCAACGTGCTTGTAAATATGGTGCACTTCTAATTTTTTCTCGATTTGCGCTCTCTCACTATCGAATGTAGAAAGATCTTGGTCCAGTCGCTGCTGATGAGCAGGCTGGACTATGGGAATGCCCTATTTGTTGGCATGGCAGACTATTTATTTGCAAAATTGCAATTGGTGCAAAATGCTGCAGCAAAGGCTATATGCAACAGGAAAAAATATGACCCAGCCAAGAGCTGCCTCCGGGATTTGCACTGGCTTCCAATGAGGCAGAGAGCCTCCTTTAAGATGCTATGTATAGCGCACAAGGCATTGCACAACACCGGTCCAAGTATCCTAAAAAATAGGATCAAGTTTTACGCTCCCTATCGTAACCTTCGCTCTCAATTTACAGCAAGAGCGGTTACTTGGCGAGTAAAAAGAGCCAGGATGGGAGGGTGGGCTTTCTCCCACCTGGCAGGTACTATTTGGAATGATCTGCCAATCGATCTTAGTCTTACGGATTGTCATCTAACTTTCAGAAAAAAGTTAAAAACCATACTTTTCCCAAAACTGGATTAACATTGCTTTACTCAAATTGGTGCCCCCTGCCATTCACTAGCAAATTTAGCGCCGTGATATCCTTTCCAGGATGAATGTTGCGCTTTACAAGAAATATTAACAATGCAGTCACTGTTCACACGGTGCCCATCTCACTGCAAAGTATACCGTCCAGTAGTAGTGCACACTATATCAGCATGCACCAACACACAAACACACACATGCACACACACACACTATACTCAAAACTAGCAAACCTCACAGTCACATTGCAGAGCGCACACTGAATCTTGCTTGCAAACCTCACTGTGCACAGCTCTCACAATGTTCACTCACACTCCACCCTTGTTAGGCTGCACTGCACTCCCCGTTGTTTGAATCACACCAACTGTACATCCTCTCACCAGCTGTGTGCAGTGCATTCCTCGCTATTTACTGCACAAAAATGCTGCAATGCCCACCCGTGTTTACTATGCGCGGGGTTCTGCCAGGACCAGGCTTCTCTCTCTTTTATTCCTAGTCCGTTGGCGGCTGATAAAGGGGTCAGGAAAGGTCCCAGAGAAACAGACTCGAGCCCAGTAGGTACTCGGACCACAGGAGTGGAAGTACAGATTACGAGAGCCCATACTGACAATGCGAAGCACAATTTTAACATGAAGGCTTTATGTGTATCACCCCTCTCCCTCTGTCCCAAACTATCCCATCTTCATTTTTTTTTTTTATTTCCATATCCAGTTCCGCCCTTATCTGGGATTCGCCTGCTTACAGTTAGGAGATTGCCTTGTTAATGCTTCTACTGAAGAAGTTTGTGAGCCACCTTGAGAGATCACCGGTTTCACACTATTGATCATAGCGATGTGAATAATATAAATATGAGCATGATGTTCTTCTAATGTAAGCTAAAAGTTTGCTCTGTCCACATTCTCCACAAATGTGCCTCAGGACATCTTCTGTGTTTCAGTTTCTCTAAAATTTCTGAGTCTGCTTTTTCCTCTGTTGCTGCACGGGTTCGGATCCATTGGCACACATTTCTAGTACTCTACCCGCTCACTGAACTTCATGGAATCTCACAGAGGTTTTCATTACCTCTGCAGAATTCCATGGAGTGAAGCTCTGCGATCTCCGAATAGGCCTAATTTTGATCAAACGTTGGTGAATCGTTTACCCACAGCAACTTGTAAATATATGGAATACCTCTTGCTTGATATTCTTTTCTCCAGAAGAAGTCGATGGTCTCTCCTAGAGTAGGATTTATTTTGCTACAGATGAAGTGAAGTTTAGATTGAAATCTATAGATAAAGTAGCAGCAAACATTTGCTAGATCCCTACATCACAATCTTTTCAGAATTTAAAAATCATACCAGTAATGTTTGAGGTAGCTTCTGTGAGAAAGTGGTGCACAGTTTTGAACCAGGTAGGTACACCTAAGCTACACAACATGCACTTTAGCTCAGTGTGGTGATGGACCCAATTTGAATCAGTTACACAGTGACATGCCATCAGATTGATAAGGTTGCACTCAAGAATTTCATCTTTGCCATACACTTTGTGAACAAAATATTTGGCAGTCATATTTAAGAATTAAGGGCCTCATTACGCTGGTGGTGGGACCGCCACCATCAGGCCATCAGTGGTGGTCCTACTGCCATCGATCAGGCTTGACCGCCCACTGCATTATGATGGCGGTCGGATGGATGGTCTCTGGAGAGAAAAGCCAGGCAGAAAGGGACTTTGGGGCCCCTATCAGGCCCCCCTTTCCCCGGGCCCTCGATATTGGCCCCATATACCTGCAAGATGTGGCAGGCACCACATGGTGCCTGCACATAGTGCAGGGATATGCAAAATATGTTTATTCCGTATTGCAGCACACGCTGCAAAATGTGTTTATTCTGTACTGCAGCACACACCGCAATACAAAATATATATGTGACCACCTTGAAGGCGATCGCATCCTAATACCGATGGAGGGACTGCCGACAGCTAGTCGGGCAGTCCCGTTCCTGACAGGAAGGCGGTTGGACGAAAGTCCGACCACGATCATAATGAGGTCTTAAGTTCCTGTTTTCACAACATGAGCTACAGCATATGACAAAACACACAAATCACTTTCAAAGATAAGTTTAAAAAGATGAGGAATACTTTGTCTGAACCATGAATCTTCTAGTAGATCTGTCTCATGAAGCAGGAAATTGCAATGGATGATCATCATAGTGACCTCCTTTCCTTGTTGAAAACAGATGTGGAAAACAGCAAGTTTCTAAACTCTTTTCCACATACTAATGAGTTCATTTTTAACTTGTATCATGTTTCATTCAGTATAATTTTAATGTGTCACACATTATATCTCTTGATTGCAGAGGGTAAATACTGTAATGTTCATATATTTTGTATGCTTTACCAGAATCTACCCTTTCAAACTGTCCACTGTCACTTGACATTGAAGAGTAAGTGCCCAGTGAACTAACATGCTGATCTACTTCTACTTCCTTGTAGCATGTTTTTTTGTTGTAAGGTATAGTATGGTTTTCTTTACTTTCTCTATGCTAACCAATTCCTTCCAAATCTTTTTATTATTTCTTTTCACAGCATTTAAAAGACCCATTAGCAGTTCCTCTACTTCTCGGTCTACCCCAAGTGATCAACATGCTGTTTAAATTATAGTAGAAGAAATTCAACTTTTCATTAGAGACCTTTTACAAATTTGGTTGGAGGGAATATTTCAGATTTTGGCAGCTTTTGAACTGTTATTTGGAAAAGGTGCATTGTCTGGATCAGGATACTCCCTTACACATTCAACTGCCGGAGGGAATGGAGAAAGGTCTAGCTGATTGTGAACTCATATGGCCAGCACTTTGTTGTCATCCAGTCTGGTCACAGTAATTGTGACCAGATAGCCAAGATTTCTTCCTGGCACCCATTTGAAGAGGCGTATTTCCAAAATTGTTTAAACAGTATTACATCTGGGTCTCCTCTTGATCCTTTGCCTATTAACATCCTTTGCCAGCTCTCTGCCACATCTAAAGGCGTCCTTATCGATCTTCTAAATGCCTCTATGCGGGAGGCCTTGGTACCCCCCGAGTGGAAGCCAGCCATGGTCATCCCTTTGTTGATAAAGGCCGCAGCAGATCCTTCTGTACTATCTAACTTTAGACCTATATCTCTGCTTCCTGCTTTCTCCAAAATTGTAGAGAAACATATCAATACTCAACTGACACAACACATAGACAAAGTTGGCTTTCTTCATTATTCACAATCCGGGTTCATAGCCAACTTGTCAACTGAAACCGCTCTGCTTGGGGTTAATGAGAAACTGTGCCAGCATTTAGATCAAGGGGAAACTGCGACACTCATTCTATTAGATCTGAGTGCCACATTCAACACTGTATCGCATAACATCTTGCTTAACGCCCTTAGGTCTCTTGGGCTGGATGGCATTGCCCTATCCTGGTTTGCTTCATTCCTTGATGGTCGCACTTTTCAAGTCTTTTCTACTAAGGCATCATCTAAGATCTGCGTATCAGCACATGGAGTCCCACAGGGATCCATTTTAAGCCCCCTGCTCTTCAACATCTATGTCAGACCTCAGGCAGAGATAGTGGAAGAGGCTGGCCTTTCCCTATATTCGTATGCGGATAATACGCAGATTGTCTTTTCGCTTTCCACCACTAAAGACGCTACGACATCTGCCCTTCAGTGCGGCCTACGGCAAGTGACAGAGTGGATGCACCTTAACTTTTTGAAGTTAAATGGGGATAAGACTGAGGTCCTTATCCTGGGCAAGCACAAGGACCTATGGGGCCCTCACAATTGGCCTCAGGAAATGGGTTCCTTTCCCCTGCCTGTCACCCACGTCCGTAATCTGGGCATCAATATTGATGATAGTCTCTCTATGAGACAACAGGTGGCGAGTGTTGCTGCCATCTGTTTCACGATCTTGAGGTGGCTTCGTAAGATCATTTGGATGCTTCCTGCCTCAACCCAATGCACAGTAGTCCAGGCACTCACCTCTCGCCTCGATTACGGCAATATTCTCTATCTCGGTAGCTGCCAAACAGGTAGTTCAGAACTCTGCAGTATGCATTCTTTGTCAAGTTCCTAGACAGGCTTCCATCTTGCCGTATTTATATGACTTTCACTGGCTTTGAATTGATCAAAGAATTACATTTAAAACCCTGTTTTACATCTTTAAAATCAAACAAGGTGTGGCACTAGCGTATCTGCAAGTGCTCGTCCATCCTTACATTCCTTCTCATCCCCTGCGCTCTACAGCCCACGGAGACTTTTTGTAATTCCCAGATTTAAACTTGCAAGAATGGGAGGCCGCTCCTTTTCTTGTCTTGGCCCCAAAATCTGGAATTCCCTTCCGGTGTCCTTGAAGAATGACCCGTCTTGGCTCTTTTAGTAGCAAATGGTTCTTGACGGCTCCTTTTCTAGCAATTTGTGTGCTAGGCACCGGGAAACCCTTTTTGGGTAGCTGCGCGCGTTACAAAACTAATTTAATAATAATAATAATAATAATCAAGTTTGTACTTGTACACAACCTTAATGATACATCGATCAAACCGCTACTCAGCTATTAAATACAGTACAAGTCTGAGCAATTGGATAAGTCACTTTCTTCAGTTTTAGCACACATATCTACTTTTCTTGTTTCTGCTTTTTAGTGAGTATGACAGGAACATACACATATTTGTTTACGAATTTCTTCTGATGTTACAGCAATATCACTTATCTCTTTCCTAAATTTATGTAGCAGAACATTTGTGTTCTCCCTATCAGTGGTACCCTCAACTGCCACTCAATTTTAACTTTCTTTTTTAGGACCAAAGTAAGTCATTTGAATATCTTCTGTAATATTTGTAACATCTGATGTAAAAGAGCTTTATTAATGCAAAAAATGCAGAGCTGGACTTTTCATAAAATACAACCTTGTGAAAAGATTCTGCTGTTTTGTGTGATGAACAGACAGCATTTGAAAATGGTGTAAAGTGTTATCACAGATCTGCTTATATTAGAAAGCCAATGTCTGTCCTTAAAGATTTTGTAGAATTCTAGGGCCAGATGTAGGTAGGCATTTACCGGTCGGTAACGGCCGAATTCGGCCGTTACCGACCGGTAAATGGAATTTGAGATGTAGGGGCAGATTTTTACAGAATCGGTAAATTTACCGATCAGTAAATTTACCGATTCCGTAAAATACCGAATCCGTATTTTTACCGATTCGGTAAATTCGATATGTAGGTGGGACTCTTCAGAGTCCCACAAGCATTACAGAATCGGTATTTTACCATCAAAATCAATTTGATGGTAAAATACCGATTCCGGTGTGCATGCACATGTGTGCATGCACACCTGTGCCATATGACAGGCAGACCTGCCCTTAGGGCAGGTATGCCTGCCACATGGCACCCGAACCTGTTTTGGGGGTGTTAGAGGGTGTCAAAGTGACACCCCTGTACCCTTGAGAAATTCGGTATTTACCGATTCGGTAAATACCGAATCGGTAATGCCCATTCATTCCTATGGGCTTCAAAGCCCATTGGAATAAATGGGCATTACCGGTCGGTATTTACCGAATCGGTAAATACCGACTTTTACAGATTCGGTAAATCCACATCTGGATTTACATACATCTCGGTACTTCTATTTTACCGATTCATAAATACCGAATCGGTAAAATTCGGTATTTATGAGTCGGTAAAATAGAATTACCTACATCTGGCTCCTAATTTTCTGTTTTATAGTTCATCTGCTGAACTTTAAAAAAAAAATAACCTAAGCTTGTCAATTTAATCTTGTCTTTTCTTACAAATAATGTTGCACTGCCACTCATACTTAGGAGTTGGAGGCGCTGTTGTACACTATCATTTGTAATTATATTTTCCTTGTTTCTAGGTACTAAGGATCCGCTTATGACAGCGTGCGGACAACTGGTATCCTGTCGGGACTGGTGCTGGTGAATATCTGTTGGCGGTCCCATCATTGGGATTAGGATGCAATCGGTATATTTTTTATTACGGCGTGTGCTGCGGGCTGCAGCACTCCGCAGTCTAAAATAAATGCATTGCACATGTTCCTGCACTATGTGGCAGGCACCATGCGGTGCCTGCCACATAATGCAGGGATACGGTGCTACCCAGGGTCCTATATCAGGGGGCCAGGGGGGAAGTGAGGCCCTAAAGGCCTCCAAGTCACTTTACGCCTACCATCATAATACAGCAGGAGCTCATGCAGGGTCTGATGGCAGTGGGACAAACACTGGAGGCCTGATGGTGGCAGTCCCACCACCCTTTTAATGAAGCTCTAAATTATCCTTTACTGTTGCTGAACTTTGTTGCACTTCATATGCAAACTATCTGTTTCAACTGCAAACACTAAACTAGTCTCTTGAAAATAACTTTCTTCATTAAAAAAACCTTGGAACTGGAAGTGTGATTCCACTTACCTGAAACATGGCACAACATTTTGGCGTATTGATGTGCTGTTTTTGTCTGCATTTTTGAAAGCGATGACAATAACCTGTCTTAATTTCTCATTTGGTTGAATGAGAATGAATGACTTTCTTTTCAGAGCAAAACCCCTCTCTACAATAGTATCTACAAACTCTTTCTCTTGATTTCTATCTTCTCTTCTCTTCATGTGCTACATAAATCTCATAATACTGTGTACTACCCTTTTGCAAAACAACTTGCATCGAAGTTCCTTGAATTTCATATTCCTCGCATAGGAATGGAGATATTTCTTTTTCAAAACATTCTGTAATTTTGATGTTTGTCTTTGGCCAAATATATAAGACATTACAATGCACACCATTACAATGCATACTTTTACAACACGACTACCATTACAACACATATTTCTTCAATGCAAGCCAAGAGGGGTGCAGAAAAAAGCAAGGGAGGTGCAGAAAGTAATAAAAGAAGTGCAGAAAGAAGGAACAGAGGTGCAGAAAGAGGCAAGAAGGGTGCAAAAAGAGAGAAGAGGGGTACAGATAGAGGCACAAGAGGTGCACAAAAATGCAAGATAGGTGCACAAAGAACCTACAGAGGTGAAGAAAGAAGGAAGAGAGTGGAGAAAGAGACAGGAGAGGTGCAGAAAGAAGCAACAGAGGTGCAGAAAGAGGGAAGAGGGATGGAGAAAGAGGCAAGAGGGGTGCAGAAAGAAGCAAGAGAGATGCAGAAAGTAATAAAAGAAGTGCAGTAGGAAGGAACAGAGGTGCAGAAAGAGGCAAGAAGAGTGCAGAAAGAGAAGAGTGGTGCAGACAAAGGCACAAGGGGTGCAGAAAGAAGCAAGAGAGGTGTAGAAAGACGCAAGATAAGTGCAGAAAGAAGCAATAGAGTTGCAGATAGAAGGAAGAAGGGTGAAGAAAGAGACAAGAGTAGTGCAGAAAGAAGCAACAAACATGCAGAAAGGGAGAAGAGGGGTGACGAAAGAGGCACAAGGAGTGCAGGAAGAAGCAAAAGAGGTATAAAAAGAAACAAAAGAAGTGCAGAAAGAAGGAACAGAGGTGCAGAAAGAGGTAGGAGGGGTGCAGCAAGAGAGAAGAGGGGTGCAGAAAGAGGTAAGAGATGTGCAGAAAGAGGCAAGAAGGGTGCACAAAGATGCAAGTGAGGTGCAGAAAGAGGCAACAGAGGTGCATGAATAGACAAAAGAGGTGCAGAAAATAGAAGAGATGTGCAGACAGAGACAAGAGAAGTGCAAAAAAGGAAAAAAAAGGTGCAGAAAGAAGCAACAGAAATACAGAAAGAGGCATGAGAGGTGCAGAAAGAAGCAAGAGTGGCTTGCACACCATTAGTGCCAATTTAACACCCACAATATCACAATATGTAACCGTTGACCATTCTAGGTTTGCAAAGGACCTTCCACCTTGTTGTAACACTTGTCACTGCATTTCTGGTAACGTTTGACCCGTTTGTGCTAGAAACAAGGCTTTCTTTGTTCAAATCTGCATATTGGTCAGCAGATGATGGAATATGTGGCTAATGCAGAAAATGTATAATTGTGCGAAAGTTGGTGCAGCCAAACAGTCTTATAATTGCAGTGGCCCTGCTCATTCCTCTGACTAGGTCCAGAAGTGCTCCTCTGTGATTCCTTCATTTTTCTGTCTCATTGAGTTCATGGTTTAGCTTCAATGGAAATGAGGATGACTAAACCTGAGGTTACCACTCCACAACACACACTACCATACCACATAATTGCTCTCCATAACATATAATCCCACTTTACATAATTCCTATGCACTAAATACCACATACTTTCTATCCACATAATGTCACTGCACAACGTACCACATAATTCCACTACACACAATGTACATCCACTCCACTCCAAAAACATGAGTAAATAACTGTCACATTTACAATGCCAATAGCTCTAACTCTTGCAAATGTGAGATCTATTAAATTACAAATGTTTCTTTAACTGGTAGTCAAGTTTGCAGAGTGGTGGAAAAAGGGGGCTGGGCCTCCAACCAGTGCTCCGGAATTCCGCTGTGAGGGAATTACGGGAGGTACTAGGAGGTCTTCTTGGCCCCCAAAGTCCCTCAGGAGTAAAGTGGACTTCATTCCCTAACCAGTACTGTGCCAGGAGGCGCGTTTGCAGAGTGGTGGAGAAAGGGGGGTGTGTGGCCTCCGAAGACCTCTTAGCAATTCCACATTGTGGGACTCAGTGGAGGTAACAGGAGGGGTAGTTGGCCCCCAGGGAAAACCTGGGGGCCAAATACCCCTCCTATTGCTTCAAGTAAGTCTCACACAGCAGCATTGCTGAGTTCTCATAGCAGGCCACACCTGCTTTCTCAACCACTCTGCAAATGCGCTCCATGGCATGCTCTTTGATCAGGATTAAAGTGCACTTCGCTGCTGGGGGTCCTTACTGGCCACCTAGCCTGTCGCAAGGAGAGCGCAATGAAAAGTGACGCATCGCTGTTTTCACGCAGCGATGCGTCACTTTTCACAAATGTCTGCTTTTCTATCAAAGTTTTTAAGCGGAGGATTGACACAGTGCATCCACGCAGAGATAGGAAGTTACAAAGTGTTTTACCATTTCTACAGCAAAGTCTTTGGGCATAGGATTAGCACAGTGCTATCCATGCGGAGCTGCATTATATATATATATATATATATATATATATATATATATATATATATATATATATGTATATATATATAAATATATATATTACCTACTGGCGATAGCCAGTAGGTATATATAGTTAGGACCTAGCTACCATAGGATATCCGCAACATTCTATTGGGAATAACTTTGGCACTGGTTGAGGAATTTGCGTGTAATTTTCCAAAACTTTGGCCAGCTCCGCTGCGCTCCTTCCCTGAAAGTTTCGAGGGGATTCGTGAAGTGGGGGCTGAGAAACAAGGGGGGTCCCAAAACGTGTTTTCCCCATGTTCATTCCCATAGGACGTTCTGACAAGGCTACAGCCCGAACCGCTGAACGGAATTACACCAAAAAATTGTAGGGACTGGTACGCAGAAGTGCCTTTGCTATATTTGGTGAAAATTGCTCCAGTGGTTTTTATGAAAATTAACTTCAAAAACACATATATATCTGGGCGGAGCCTAACCACACATCTCATCGTGAGATCTGATTGGCTGTCAGCACTTCGTCCAAGAAGTGTTGGCAGCCATCTTGGGACCAATATACATGATAGCACCTCATTAAAAAGCATTGTAGTTAATAGAGGGTTTTAGGACTTTAGTTACATTATTAATCAATTGTTGATGGTACCATACTCATTTTAGGAATTGTGGTGTGTTCTAAGGTGATTTTACCATGTGAAAAAGCCTTCTACTGGGATATCATGAATCATGTTTGAAAGAAAACTATTATCTCATGCTTTTCCCACAGTGGTTTGGAAGGGGATCTATAAGCTAAACTGAAAGCATATTTTCTGTAAATTCACATTATCTTTCTCAGTCATGTGAGCATGAAGTCTGACATTCTCAGTAAAACATGTACATCCAACAAGGACAGAGACTGTCAGTTGATTCCTTTGTGTTCTACTGCAGCCTCCTAGAGTGTTCTAAAGAGCAACTAGAGCCCTGACAGTCCTACTTATTACAAAGGTATGGCACACCTGAAGCCATCTTGATTGGAATAAAGTGGTAACTCTTAAAACATTTAATTTAAAAAGGAACACAATGAGGGGGTATATTTTGCCATAGAAAGTATGATTAGTGCTGCAGAAAGAAAAATTAGGGCACATTTTGAGTGACTTCCCAAATTCTCTTCTATTTCATAAAACAATTCTGACATGCAGTCTCCCAAGATGGCCACCAGAGACAAAAGAGCCCAAATGTAGCCCAAATATCACCCAGATGTAGCCCAAGTATAGCCCAATGACAAAATGTCCCAGAGTGTTCTAAAGAACAACTAGAGCGCTAACAGTCTTACTTATGACAAAAGTATGGCACACCAGAAGCCATCTTGATGGAATGAAGTGGTAAGTCTGAAAACATTTAATTTAAAAAGGAACAAAATGAGGGGGTTCATTTTGCCATAGAAAGTATGATTAGCAGCAGACTTCCCTGGTGAGCAGTAGCTTTACTACAGTGATCTAATGAGCAACTAGAGTGCTAACATTCAGAATTTATGGCAAATGTGTGACACATCTGAATGCCCTCTTGATGGAACCAAAGTAAACAAGCATTGAAAATGCAATAGATCTCGCCCTCGTTTAAGTTAAAGCCATTCTATTTGTAATGAGGTGGCTTTTTAGCTTTGCTTTTATTAGTGTTTTTAAAACTTTCATGTAAATAACATGCATATATGTATATGTATGCATGCATTTATATTTGTATTTATATAGATATGCAGATTATATATGTTTATATATGTATGTATATATATATATACACATACATAAATGCATATGCATATATATGCATATATATATATGTGTATATGTGTGCGTGTAGAGAGAGGTAGAGAGGTAGAGAGGTAGAGGTGTAGAGGTAGAGGTAGAGAGGTAGAGGTAGAGAGGTAGAGACTAGTAGAGAGAGAAGTAGAGAGAGGTAGAGAGGTAGAGAGAAGAGAGTGAGTAATAGAGTAGAGAGTGAGTAGTAGAGAGTAGTAGAGAGTAAGTAGTAGAGTGAGTAGTAGAGAGCAGTAGAGAGTGAGTAGTAGAGAGTAGTAACGAGTGAGTAGTAGAGAGTAGTAGAGAGTAAGTAGCAGAGAGAGAGAATAGTAGAGAGTAGTAGAGAGTGAGTAGTAGAGTGAGTAGTAGAGAGTAGTAGAGAGAGAATAGTAGAGAGTGAGTAGTAGAGAGTAGTAGAGAGTGAGTAGAGAGTGAGTAGTAGAGAGTGAGTAGTAGAGAGTAGTAGATAGTGAGTAGTAGGGAGTGTGTAGTAGAGAGAGAGTAGTAGAGAGTAGTAGAGAGTAGTAGAGTAGTAGAGACTGAGTAGTAGAGAGGGAGTATTAGAGAGTAGTGGAGTAGTAGAGAGTAAGTAGTAGAGAGTAGTGGAGAATATTCCAAAGTTTGGCACAGCACCACTTGCACAATAAGTCCAATCAAATCATGTCACTTAGAGTCCTTATTGAAGCGGTGAATCTTGGTGTATATTCAAATGCTTTTATTTTCCTTAAGTTTCTGTACCACAGCCAGCTGACGCGTTTCGTTCTGTACAACAGAACTTCTTCAGGGCATTCTTATTTCCTTCAAGTTATGTCGGTATCCTGTTGTCATATAACTAGATATTTCTTCCAAATGTTAGACGAGACGTAAGTACATTCTTATTCAAAGTGACTAGGTATCAATTTTACCCACACAATTCGGGCAGACTTGAGTAATTTATAGCATCCTCAAAGTCAGTCTTTCAAAAATTCCAAAGTATTTGACATGATAATCCAAATCCAAATGTTTCTCAAGAAAAGTCATTTTCAATCGTTCGGAATTTCGGCGTTTGGGCAGATATGACCCAGGGACCCCCAGTATGCAAGGGGAATTAATTCCCCCTCTGCAAACGTGCCAGGGGGCTGCGTTGCAGAGAGGTGTTACAAGGGGCATAGCCTCATTACACCTCTGCAATGCAGCCCCCTGGCGCATACTGGAGGTTCAAGGTGGGCTAGTTGGCTCCCAGGGGCCCCCAGTATGCAAGGGGAATTAGTTCCCCCTCTTCAAACATGCACGGGGGCTGCGTTGCAGAGAGGTGTAAAAAGGGGCGTGGCTTCATTACACCTCTCTGCAATGCAGTCCCCTGGCGCACACTGGAGATTCCTGGTGGGGTTTCAGGTCTTATATAGTTAGGAATTAGCATTAAAAAAACCTTTGAAATTCACTGAAAAAAACATAGGTTTCAGGCCTTATATAGTTAGGAATTAGCATTTAAAAAACCTTGCAAATTCACTGAAAAAAACATAGGTTTCAGGCCTTATATAGTTAGGAATTAGCATTTAAAAAACGTTTGAAATTCACTGAAAAAAACATAGGTTTCAGGCCTTATATAGTTAGGAATTAGCATATAAAAACCTTTAAAATTCACTTAAAAAATTATAAGTTTTAGGGGTGTTATAGTTAGCTGGACATTTCACTCATACAAAACCATTGAAATTGCTCCTATATAGTTAGTTGTACTAACTATATTTCGCGCACCCGCAATCCACTGCTGATGATGTCACATATTACATAATTCATGAAATGGTCAGTGACATCACTGATGAGATCTCAAATGACATTACTGATGACATCACTGATGACATCATCCACGTGACAATCACATACACCTTTTCATACACTAGTAAAATCTTTCATCACTCTTTGTAAAATAAAGAGTATCATATTTGAATCCATTGTTACAGCAATACAAGTATCTAAAACCCACTCAGTGATTTTAGATGTATACACACATCTAATCACTTACCTGTAGATTCACTCATACATGCTGTCAATGAACAATAGAACACTATCAAAAATACTTATACACCTAAATCGACATTATACACCAGCACACATCCTATTCACATATGAAGTCATCCTACTCACTTATGCAAACAATGGATCATACTTACATATTTACTTAGCTACACACTTATCCAAACACAACTTCATCTATTCATTTAGATAGTAAGTCATACTTAGTGAATTATAAAATCATTATTACAAGTATAAAGTTATCCATACAGTCACTCACACAATCATTGAGTCTTATGTATACTTATTAATATACAACAACTGACACATACACTGCCTTTTATTTTTCTAGTTTGTTGGACATGTACCATTGAGAAATATATTTGCTCATCACCACACCCATAAAGATATTCACTCACCCAAACAACTGTTAGAACATGTAGTTTTAACTTCATATATCTAGTGAATCAACTATTCACACATCTTTGGGCAGTCACACCCCCCCCACCGAACCACACACACATTCACTCTCCCATACAAATACTCAGTTAACTAATCAATAACTAATACAGACTTTCACATAGCTAGTAACCAACTGGAGAACCAGTTTACACAACAACTGACAAAGTGATACAGATATTCAAACAGTTTAGTCACTATCCACTATATTTAGTGAGACACTATAAATTGGTCAAGTAAACAGTCAATTACACTGCTACTAAATCCTCCATCCAAATATTTATTTTTATATATCCACTCATTCTTCAATGCAAATTGCTATAAATATAATGCATATTTAAATAACGAAGCAAACCACATTCACTGGATGATGTCATCAGTGATGTCATTTGAGATGTCATCAGTGATGTCACTGACCATGTCATGAATGATGTAATATGTGACATCATCAGCAGTGGATTGCAGGTGCGCGAAATATAGTTAGTACAACTAACTATATAGGAGCAATTTCAATGGTTTTGTATGAGTGAAATGTCCAGCTAACTATAACACCCCTAAAACTTATAGTTTTTGGAGTGAATTTAAAAGGTTTTTAAATGCTAATTCCTAACTATATAAGGCCTGAAACCTATGGCTTTTTCAGTAAATATATATATATATATATATATATATATATATATATATATATATATATATATATATATATATATATATATATTACCTACTGGCGGTCGCCAGTAGGTATATATAGTTAGGATTTTTTCTCTATGGGATTTTTGAAAATTCTATGTCTAATAACTTTGGCGTTTGTGGACGGAATTGGCTGAAATTTTCAGGAAAATGGCACATTTTGTTTCTGAGCAGCCCTTGAAAATTTGGGGGGGGTTCGTCAAGGGGGGGCCGAGAAAAAAGGGGGGTCCCAAAACGTGTTTTTAACATTGAGTTTTCCATAGGGCGGTTGGCCTCACTTTTAGCCCGAACGGCTGAATGGATTTGCACGAAACTTGGCAAAATTGTAGGGACTGGTAGCCCGATGTGCCTTTTGTAGGTCTCAATATATGTGCTCCAGTGGATTTTGAGAAATTAACGTTTAAAAAAAGATATATATCTGTAACAGCGGACCTGGCAGCGTCCCAGGACGCGTACTTTGCGCGCAACGGAGCTTTGTGAAGCGAAGCTGATTGGTTCTCCGGCGTCTGTCAACATTCCAAAAAGTCCGTAGCGGCCGCCATCTTGTCTCTCGGTAGGATCGAGAGACAAGAGGAGGTCAAAACAAAGGGGGAAATAACTATAAGGGGGCATAGTAGATCCTCGCTGACCCCCTAGGTTTGATGTGGAGGTTTTAAAAGGGCCCCGCGGGGCAAAAAAAAGTTAATAATAAAAATAATCGAACGGCTGAATGAATTTGCATGAAACTTGGCAAAATATTAGGGACTGGTAGCCCGATGTGCCTTTGCTAGGTCTCAATATATGTGCTCCAGTGGATTTTGAGAAATTAACGTTCAAAAAAAGATATATATCTGTAACAGCGCTCCGCTTCGCGTAACGGAGGTTTGCGAAGCTGATTGGTCATTCTGTCACTGGGCTATAGTTGGGCTACATCTGGCTGATATTTGGGCTACATTTGTTTTTTTGTGTGTCTGGCGGCCATCTTTGGGCTACATTGGGCTACATTGGGCTTCATTGGGCTACATTGGGCTACATTTGGGCTCCAACATATATATAGGCCAATGTAGCCCAATATATATTTTTCAAAGTTAATTTTCGTAAAAACCACTGGAGCATATATCTTGAGACATAGCAAAGGCACATCGGGCTACCAGTCCCTACAATTTTGCCAAGTTTCGTGGAAATCCATTCAGCCGTTCGAGCTAAAAGTGAGTCCAACCGCCCTATGGAAATGAAGGAAATGAATGGGTAATTTGTAATTAGCAAATAGCTAATCGCAAACTAGGAATGGTAAAGAATCGCTATTTATTCCTTAAAGTTCGCTATTTAGGAAATGCAAAAAACTTTGATGATACATATGGCGGTTCATCTCTAACAAGATAAGAAGCATAGGGATACATTTATGATGACTGGCGCATCACCAGGGATGTGTTAGTCATTCTGTGCCGCTGTTCCGTCACCTATGGTGTGCTGCATTTACAATGCGGCGCATCATGGGGCAAAAACAGCACAGATGCGTGATGTATCTGTGCCGTAAAGGTGGCGCATTGCTGGAGTTGTATCGCAAGTGTGATGAAGCTCCAGCAAGGGTCGGGGGTGCCCCTGTCGCAGGGTTTCTGTTCTCACACAGAACTGTGGACAGAGGATTGGAACCTCGGCGAATTAGGGTGTCCCAAAACTCACGTTAGTAATCAAAAACTCCTTAGCAAGCTAGGTACAGTGTCACATTGGATATAACAAACTCTCAATGTTTAGACAATCCAGAATATGAACTTATAGTACCTCAGGATACGTGGAACTCATGAACAGTCGGTCGTTATATATTTCTTAGAAACCAGAACATGGAGTTAAGAAGAACACATGTGTATTTGAAATGTTTATTTACTAATGCCGTCTTCTCAGGCGTAGTATCTTAGATAATACAAGTACACATATTATCAGTAGCAAAATTACCAGCATAGTTACTAGTACATAAAAAGCGAATGGTGATAGTATGTTAACATGCTGTAAATGAATAAGAGTTAGCAACACTTATAAGCAGCCGCGGGCCGTGGAGGGAGTTACGGTGAGGCAGGGAGGCGGGGAGGGGGAGAAGCAGGGTGGAGAATACAAGTACACATATTATCAGTAGCAAAATTACCAGCATAGTTACTAGTACATAAAAAGCGAATGGTGACAGTATGTTAACATGCTGTAAATGAATAAGAGTTAGCAACACTTATAAGCAGCCGCGGGCCGTGGAGGGAGTTACGGTGGGGCAGGGAGGCGGGGAGGGGGAGGGGCAAGGTAGAGAGGGCTCCACCCTGCTTCTCCCCCTCCCCGCCTCCCTGCCTCACCGTAACTCCCTCCACGGCCCACGGCTGCTTATATCTCACCCTCCCTAATACACATATTATATTATTTGCTAAGAAGGTCTCTTTGTGTTGGTTTAGGGCGTGCCTATACTTTAGTGTCTTAGATTTGAAGGAATCACATCAGCATACACCAGCTCTCTCTTCATGTGAACCGCATCAACTGTTGTGTATGTGTGTTCGGCAAAGCAATATAAAACCCGCCTCATGCCCAGAATTGGCAGAAGTTGCACTTATGTTATGAGTATGAAGTCGTGGAGATCAGACCTCATAACAATTCTGTATCGTGTTGTTCTTGAAACTTTAGCACTCGCTGTACAGATATAGTTTAACAAGCAAAGCAGATAGTAGAGCAATAACATATTATTCTCATGTAAACCACGATGAACTACTAGGTGGAAAGCTAAAGCAACAACTAAGTGTCGTGTGCAGAAGTTGCAAAAAAGGAAAAATGGCGTTTAAACCGGTAATGAGCCCATGCTAACTTAACACGGTGTAAAGATATCCAGGACCTAGATGACACCTCCCCATGATCCGGAAACGAACTGAATAAGATAATAGAAGTGCCATCTCATGAGAGCAGATTGCAAGTTTATATGTGGACGGTCCGCAAGGTAAAGCATTAAAAACTAGGAAAATTTAATGCTAAAGAAAAATAAAACAGCCAAGTACTTTATCGAGTCTTAAGCCAATAGGCAAGGTAAATAATAAAAACTTGACAAATAAGTCAATGAATTGTCAATGAAATGCTAGTACTCAGCATATCAAACATGAAAAAGGTCTATGACATAACTGTGTATGCAAAATAAGCTGCAACAGCCTCCAATAGGAAGTCACCGTCTTCATCCGAAAACAGTTCAGCCATCCAATTTAAAAGCGGAAAAGAACATACGTGCTCTCCCAGCACCGGATCCTCTATCACCATCAGAGGACAGCTCAGTGGGTTTTCAAGAAAGCTCTGTTCCAAGAAAGACTGTGCTGCCGCCAGTAAATTCCAGGGACCAAGTAGTCCATGCATCAATGCCACAGCCATAATCCTTTCGCCAGGACAAACCAACTCGTGAGTAATGATAGGAGTCATCAGCTGATTAAAGTCGACGTCAGGAGAAACCGGTCCGCAGAGACACAAATCAATGGCCCAATCGAAATCACAGGTCAGGCAGTGAAATACAGGCTGGACACAGGTGAAGTAGGAGAATCGAAAAGATAATCCATATGCCGTGCTTAATATCGCCAACGGCATTGTGCCATAATATTCTAGCATGCGATTGCGGAACAGTGTCAGCAGCTGCAGGGTGGGAGGTTGCATAGGAGGGACATCCATATTTAAAAATGTAAAAAAGCACAAGAGCGTCCGCTGGTAATGCAAGTAAAAATGCCAATCCACGAACCAGAGTGGAGAAAATAGAATGAAAGGAAGCAGGGATGACTCCAAAGATTTTCTCAAATGAAGTCACGAGACCACTGGTAACAACTTTAAAAAAGTGCGCCAGGGTCTTTGTGGAGGATGCGTTAAAGATAGTCGGAACCATCTTGCTGAAATTGAAAGGCAAATCTGAATTGAAAAGGGTCTGCACCTCTGTACGGGTGTTCGCTATGTGAAGCACGAAAGTTTCACGGGCCGAACTCAAGGCCACCTCTCTCTGAGACAAAAGAGCTCTTATTCTTGCCATGCCGTTGAAATCTGTCCCAAGGTTGGTATTTGTGGCCAGATTGAAAACTCCCTATGTTCATGTGTGGGAGGAAATAGAACATTTCTGCAGCAAATAACCCGTTCACTTACTGTTACGATAAAAGGAATACTTTTAATTAACTCAGAACAATCTTCATTATTGAGCATCAAATAACTACCATTTTCCAACAACTTGAACGTGGGGATGATAGCAGGAACTGGCGTGCCTTGCAACACGCAAGCCATATTTGGTCGGTGTTTGTTGCATGAACCGTGTAACTGTATGTGCCTACACATTAGTGAATGATCTGGCGTCTCAGTGCATTCCTCTCCATTCAGATAAACTTCTTGATCATCTTTGAAACATCTGTATGTGTATGGAAGCGACCAGACCTCATGAAGAAAAGCACTACCTAAAGGTTCATAACGACCTATTGGTATATATTTCATACAATTTGAAAACTTATATAAAGCAAAAGGCAGCGTTATTAAACCGTGGATAAGGCACGTTGCCAAAAAACCCGCAATCCTCTGCTGATGATGTCACTGAGCATGTCATGAATGATGTAATATGTGACATCATCAGCAGTGGATTACGGGTAATAGTATCTCTAGTTTACTCCCCTATAGCTGTCTTTCTTTTAACATAAGTGTCTGTTTCCTTCCCTTATACTTACTGTTTTTGGTTCGCTTCTGGTTCGCGTACCGGCGAGCGAACTGGGAAGCGAACTAAGAGAAATAGAGGTTGGCACAGTTCCAAATATTGTACCAATTTTTTAATAACGGGGAGGTAGTTCTGAAAAGAACTTTTTTTTTAATTGTTTTTGTTGTTTTATATTTTTTTTATTATTTTTCGGAACATTTTTTTACTTTTTTTGAATTTTTCTGAACAGTTTTATATTTTTTTGGGTTTTTCTTGGAGGGGGCAATGAAAACGATTCATTGTAAAGGGCTCAACAGGAGCAACAAAACAAAAAAGAAGTATTTATTATTTTGGGCGTTTCGTACAAACTTGCATATGATAGTCAATAGCTCTGTTGATCAGAGTGATGCTTTTTTCTCCGTAGGAAATGAATCCATCGCAAAATACGCAGATGTGTTTTACTTCACCAAATTTCATTTGTATATTTGGCACCATCTCCCTGCCCTCTGGTCCCGTTACTTCCGGTACAACAGATCTTCTGGCCATAATAGGGAGATTATCTAGGTCGTTCCGAAACTGTGCAGCACTGTAGTTGTTAGGATGCCACCTAGTCATATGGCGATGCATTGTGTAGTTTCCGAAACTGTATTTTTTCTCGGTTCCTCTGGACAGTCTATCTTGACATATAAGGCAAGTTACGTATCTTGCATTTACTTTTTTCTGACCTTTGGGAATTTTAAAAAATTGCCAAATGAAGTTTTCTTTCCGGTGAGACGTCCTGGGCTGCTCAGGCAAAAACTGCCTCTCTTCGTGCTCGTCGTCCTGTTCCTCTTCTTCCTCTTCTTGTTGAATTATAACTTGAGCAGGTGGTCCACTCTTCCTTGGATGTGGTGGAGGTGGTGGGGAAGCACCAGCTGAAGCTACTAAAGAAGCCATTGCTCAGTGATCACAAAGGGTCTTTCTCTCACAATGATGAAAGTCAGAGTGAGGAAAGAAGGAGGGATTTTCATCATTTGGGAAAAACAAGAGTTCTCAACCAATCAAAAGTGTTCATTTTAGATTATATGACCTAGTCTTACATCATTAGGAAACCAAAAGTGAAATGAACCAATGAAAAGTGTTATTACCAAGTCACATGACTTGCTGTGTTTACGTTAAGCGCTTTGCAGGGCCTCCCGGTTTGCTTCCAGAAACCTGCGCTTTGCGACTCGCTTCGCGTACCAGTTCGCTAACGTAGCACGTCATATGACGTATCACGCGACAACGTGAAACGTCATGCGGACGGGAGGCGTCACCATGTTGTTTTCTAACGCGGCACTTGCGGTAAAGAAACGTTTACCGGCTCGCGGTCTATTTCGCGGCATCAAGGTCAGCTAACGGGAAGCTTCCCGATTCGCGAAGCGGGAACGAAGAAAAAAAAATATTTTAAAAAAAAATTATTCATAAACATATAAAATATCTTTTTGGATTTAAAGAAGAATACATTTTACAGCTACAGATATTAGCTGTTAAAAAACCAATGAAATTCACAGAAAAAACCATAGGTTATAGACCATATATAGTTAGGAATTAGCATTTACAAAACCTTGAAAATTCACTGAAAAAACCATAGGTTATAGACCATATATAGTTAGGAATTAGCATTTAGAAAACCTTATTTTACTCACACAAAACCATTGAAATTCCATATATAGTTAGTTGCACTAACTATATATCGCGCACCCGCAATCCACTGCTGATGATGTCACATATTACATCATTCATGACATGGTCAGTGACATCACTGATGACATCACTGATGACATCTCAAATGACATCACTGATGACATCACTGATGACATCTCATTTGACATCAATGACCACATCACTGATGATATCATTCATGTGACAATACAATGCATCTCCTCATATTTTAATATAACCTCTGTTTCACCCAGTGTTAAATACAGAGTATAATTTTTGAAACCATTGACACACCAATACTAGTTACTACATATGTACTCACTGATTCCTACGTCTACACACACATTCACTCATTCACCCATACAATCATTCATACATACAATCACTCATCTTTACAACACTATCATATGCACTCATACACCTATACAGACACTCACACTCTGCCACTCATCCATGGAGTTACTCACACACCTAGTCAGTCCTGTAAAGAATCAATCACACTTCCATTTTCTTGTCTATACAGTTAAACATAGAGCACCTTATATTTTCAAACATATACTAACACATACTTACCTTGTTATACAATCATTGATATAAGTACACATTGATCTGCACAGAGTCACACACCTCCCAGCCAGCCACACACACACTCAGTCTCCCATACAAATACTTGGACAATCAATCAATAACCCATATAGTTACTCATATAGCTACTGATCAACACATGCAGCAGTTTACAGAACAACAGACATAATGATGCACAAATTAAGACAGTTTAGTCACTAACCCATGCACTCAGTGAGACACATTTAATCACTCACTCATACAGTCAGTCATGCACCTACTAAATCCTTCGTCCAGACACTTATACATCCACTCATTCTTCAATATGTAAGACATATTTAAACTTTACAGAAACATAAAATCACTGGATGTTGTTATCAGTGATGTCATTTGAGATGTCATCAGTGATGTCATCAGTGATGTCACTGACCATGTCATGAATGATGTAATATGTGACATCATCAGCAGTGGATTGCGGGTGCGCGATATATAGTTAGTGCAACTAACTATATATGGAATTTCAATGGTTTTGTGTGAGTAAAATAAGGTTTTCTAAATGCTAATTCCTAACTATATATGGTCTATAACCTATGTTTTTTTCAGTGAATTTTCAAGGTTTTGTAAATGCTAATTCCTAACTATATATGGTCTATAACCTATGGTTTTTTCTGTGAATATATATATATATATATATATATATATATATATATATATATAAACGTTTCTCATCCTCCGAGAAAGCTGGGACACTTCACGCAACGGGGCACCACCGGGTCAGAGGCAGCCCGGTTTGTAATGCCACTCACTGTGCAAAAATGCACGCGTGCACTCCTCTCTTGAAAATCACACCGGAATCCAACTATTTGCTCCAAAGAAGTTTTATTTTTAATGCATTGAGCCAAACAAAAGAGCACCCTACGCGTTTCGGCGAAGCCGCCTTGCTCACGGGTAAGCTCACAACTCATTCAAACGGACAGTTAAACAAAACAAGTGCATGTAATCAAATCAACAGTGACAAAGAAAATGGACTTGTGCATGAACAGAGAAAAACTGACGGCCATCTTGTAGTGTACTTGTTTTCAATACCAAACAAAGATGCACATTACATTTGAAATATCAAATTCCTCTCTCCTTATTGTTTCTTTGTATATATGTTCAAAATAAATAAACCTCTATAGCATGGCTTACCGTTTTGAATAAAATTGAACAACCAAACTAGGAACAAAGATAGCCTAATATCGCTATTCCATTCTACATAAATTACGCCACCTGTTCGCCGCTAAATGATTCGTGCAAAGATGCATTTAGATCGATAAATAAGATTGCGACTAGTATCACAGTCAAATATAAGTATATCAATAAAGTTACACACATTTGAATTTCATTAGATGCTCGATATCTAGCTCAATGATTAGTTGCTTGAAACTAATAAAATTACTTTATTACTGCATTAAAAAGAAAACTTCTTTGGAGCAAATCGTTGGATTCCGGTGTGATTTTCAAGAGAGGAGTGCATGCGTGCATTTTTGCACAGTGAGTGGCATATATATATATGTCACGGAAGCCGACTCGACCTACATCGCCCCACAGCACTTTTCAATTTCCTCGAGGCACACCATTGGGCCTTTGTGGGAAGGGTAGTTCCACTACACGGGACTACACAGTTTGATTGCATCACATCGTGGGGGCGAAGTATGGCAAACATTTAACAACAGCGAGACAGGCAGACCATTCGCAGCACAAGGAGCAGCTGGAGAGGGGCGCTGAGGAAGGCAGAAAGTGCCGAAATGCATTCGCCCGAGACCTGTGTGCAGTAAAGTGCTCCTTTGAATCTCCCTTCTGGGTCACGTCTCTTTTTCGTTTGGAGGAGGGGTTGTTTCAGACATTGTGCGCCGAGCCAGGGCGCAATAACGTGTACCCCCGCCGCCAAAGTGGTATGGACTTGCTGGCCAGCTCGATGGAGCACTGTTTGTTTGTTGCGATAGCAAATAGGTCCATTACCCACCAGGACGCTTGGCA
This sequence comes from Lissotriton helveticus, assembly GCF_964261635.1. Taxonomy (NCBI): domain Eukaryota; kingdom Metazoa; phylum Chordata; class Amphibia; order Caudata; family Salamandridae; genus Lissotriton; species Lissotriton helveticus. The sequence continues at coordinate 887,725,723 of NC_136067.1, read as the reverse complement.
GACAACGCGGTAAGCGGATATTCATATCCCCTGTCTGGGTGACCGGGATTCCAGCGCCAACCCCCGCAAAGGATACCAGGCAGAGAGGTTGCGGCGGTCAAACAAGGGGGACCCGAGGGGGCACCGAAGTGTACATTTGCCTCACCTCCCCAAAAGACTTCAAAGGCTGCGCCTGTCACAGAAGCCGACTCGACCTACATCGCCCCACAGCACTTTTCAATTTCCTCGAGGCCCACCATTGGGGCTTTGTGGGAAGTGTAGTTCCACTACACTGGACTACACAGTTTGATTGCATCACATCGTGGGGACGGAGTATGGCAAACGTTTAACAACAGCGTGACAGGCAGACCATTCGCAGCACAAGGAGCAGCTGGAGAGGGGCGCTGAGGAAGGCAGAAAGTGCCGAAATGCATTCGCCCGAGACCTGTGTGCAGTAAAGTGCTCCTTTGAATCTCCCTTCTGGGTCACGTCTCTTTTTCTTTTGGAGGAGGGGTTGTTTCAGACATTGTGGGGCAAGCCAGGGCGCAATAACGTGTACCCCCGCCGCCAAAGTGGTATGGACTTGCTGGCCAGCTCGATGGAGCACTGTTTGTTTGTTGCGATAGCAAATAGGTCAATTACCCACAAGGACGCTTGGCAGACAACGCGGTAAGCGGATATTCATATCCCCTGTCTGGGTGACCGGGATTCCCGCGCCAACCCCCGCAAAGGATACCAGGCAGAGAGGTTGGGGCGGTCAAACAAGGGGGACCCGAGGGGGCACCGAAGTGTTCATTTGCCTCACCTCCCCAACAGACTTCAAAGGCTGCGCCTGTCACGGAAGCCGACTCGACCTACATCGCCCCACAGCACTTTTCAATTTCTTCGAGGCACACCATTGGGGCTTTGTGGGAAGTGTAGTTCCACTACACGGGACTACACAGTTTGATTGCATCACATCATGGGGGCGGAGTATGGCAAACGTTTAACAACAGCGTGACAGGCAGACCATTCGCAGCACAAGGAGAAGCTGGAGAGGGGCGCTGAGGAAGGCAGAAAGTGCCGAAATGCATTCGCCCGAGACCTGTGTGCAGTAAAGTGCTCATTTGAATCCCCCTTCTGGGTCACGTCTCTTTTTCTTTTGGAGGAGGGGTTGTTTCATATATATATATATATATGCACAGGAAACTCACTTCAGGAAATGAGCAGAGGACACAGCGGGGAATTTCTCGGTGGTCCTTTATTCACCTTTGCAAACAGGGCATAATGCATTTCAGGATTAGCCTTCTTCAGATGCCTGGTTACATAGGATGTACTCACTCCCTCTCTTGTAGATTGAAATGCACTCCTATTGGCTGGAGTGAAGCAGACTCCGTTTTTGATTACTTGCTGGTGTAGTCCTGCTCTTTAAGGACTCAGTTTCCCAGATTGCATCATTGTGGTAGGTCTCAATAACGGAGCTGAATTATGCTCGTGTGAGCGCTGCTGTGCATGACAGAGGAGGGAGAGGGCTGACTGTTCCCGAGTGAATCCTGCATTGCTGGTGTTTATGGCCGCCTCAAGTCCCCAACGCTTCAACCACAGGTTAAACACCAAACCGGGCCGGAGCGAGTTGTGCGTATATATATATATATATATATATATATATATTTCGAGCAATTTCAAAAAGACACCGCACTCTTCTCGGATTTTTCAAGCTTCTTTATTCCATCTTGGAAAAACTTCCTCACCTACGCGTTTCGAACAAAAGACTGTTCTTGATCACGGTAGTAACAAGTCCGTTTTTACTTTTCAGTATTTATACCCTGCTACCCACTTAACAATTAGGATGCATTGTGGGAGGGGTAGTTCTAGGTTGTAAAACCAATGTCAAGTTTCTTTTCTCAGGTAACAAGCCATATGTTTGGTGACGGTGTGATAGTCTCACTTTTAGGCTTAGTGCCTTTGTAACTTAGAGGAATTAATTTACTCTAAGGCAAGCTGAGTATATCAACTCACTTGCAGGGTTGTGTACAATTGTGTACTTAGTGTGGGGTGATAGCTGAGTGCTAAATCCCACAATCATTGGCTTGTGCTTAAGTCCAGGAGCTTGACATGCTTTAAAACAACGATTATTGTAAACAACAAACTTCAATTTCTCCTTATATTTTAAATTGACCCCTTGACTCAAAGAAACTACTAGTGTGTCTGGTTTCAGCAGCAAAGTAATATATCGCGTATCTTTCGATATTTATATCAAACACATGTCTTATGAAATAGATATCATGATAAATGAAGACTTTCATTTTACTTTTGTGTGATTGTCTCTGGATTATTTATCTCAGTTTTTCATAAATGTACATATAATTCCTCGTCCCCATTCAATCCCTGGGGAATCTTTGTCTTAAATTTGATTATTAGTTTTGATTCCAAACGTCTGAGTCTTTGTAAGCGATTTCCTCCTCTTTCATTTTCAGATATCATGGCTATCCCCGAGTATCTTACATTTAGCCAGGTTTTGTTTTTGTGAGTCATGAGGTGTTTGGCCATCGCATACGTTTGGTCTTTCTTTTGAATTGCCCTTATGTGTTCTAACATTCTCTTTTTGAGGGCACATATTGTCGATCCAATATATCTTTTTCCACAATCACATTCAAGAAGATAAACAACATAATGGGACTCACATGTGATCTTGTTCCGAATTTCAAATGGTTGGCCTTTCGGATCCGTTAAGAATTTTAAGTTTTTTCCAATCTTACATGCCTTACATGATATACATTTGGTGAATCCTTTCTGTCTTTTTTCCAGCCATGTTTCTTCTCTCTTGTCTATGAAATGGCTGTTGACTAGAGTGTCACCAAGTGATGGTGCCTTTCTGAAGGAGATCAGTGGTGCATCTCCAATCAGGTTTCCAATGTCTGGATCTTTTTTCAATACACTCCAGTATTTTGTGACCACTTTTCTGATTTTCACACTTTCCTTTGAATATGTCAAGATTAAACGTGGCTTCTCCTCGGTTGTTGTTTTGTTGGCAACTGTCTTTTTCTCAATCAATGTTTCAGTTCTTGTTTTTTGCCGTGCTCTTGTTTCTCCCAATTTGATTGTTTTCATACTGTATCCTCTTTGGGAGAATCGATGTGCAGTTTCTGCAAATTTTTGTTCCATTTCCAAGGGTTCAGAGCAATTTCGTTTCATCCTTAGAAACTCTCCATAAGGTACATTCTGTTTCAAAGATATCGGATGAAAACTAGTTCCGTGGAGAATGCTATTTGTTGAGGTTTTTTTCCGGAAAAGGGTCGTGTGTATTTTGTTCTCTTTTATGTATACCTTCGTGTCCAGGAAATCGATTTCTTTTTCTTGGATGTTAAATGTGAATTGTAGACCAACATCATTCGTGTTCAAGATCATTATGTATTCCAGCAACTCTTCCCTTGTTCCTTTCCACAATAGGAAGAGATCGTCGATAAATCTCAGCCAGAGAATTATCTTGGCAGTGTATGGTTCATTGTCCTCTCTCCAAGCTATGTGTTTCTCCCACCATCCCATGGTGAGATTAGCATAGCTTGGAGAGAAAGAAACGCCCATGGCAGTTCCACGGTTCTGGGAATAAATTCCATTATTAAAGAGAAACACATTGTTCGTAAGGCATATGTGTATCATATCTAACAATATAGCCGAATGTTTGAGTTCCCCTATTGGTTTCTGCCTGAGAAAATAAGCAATTGCTTCTAGTCCTAGTTGGTGGTTGATCGATGTATAAAGTGATACTACATCTATTGTAGCTAGAAGATATGTTGGTTGCCATTCCATGTCCATTATGATTCGTAGAAAGTCTCCAGTGTCCTTAATGAAGGAGTTTAATGTTGGCACTATGGGAGCTAGAAAATGATCCACATATGAGGCAATGTTTTCGTATAGCGAACCACAGCTGGAAAATATTGGTCGGGCTGGGGGTTTGTGCAATGTTTTATGAACTTTCGGCAGAAAGTAAATTGTTGGTGTAATCGGATTTTCGACTGTTAGAAAGTTTGTTTCTTCTTGATTCAACAAGCCGTTTTCCTGCCATCGTTTTATTTGTTGATGTATTGTTATTGTCATCGTCGCTATCGGATTGTCTTTTAATTTTGTGTAATTGTTGACATCTTGCAATTGTCGATATGCCTCTTCTATGTAATCGGTTTTATTCAATATCACGATGTTACCACCTTTGTCGGCTGGCTTTATTTCGATTTTCAAGTTTGCCTTTAGAGAGTTCAATGCTTGGTGTTCTTCCCAGGATAGATTTTCCTTTTTTCTATTGTTATTGTTTTTCATTTTTTCTAGTTCTGTAGTAATCAGGTCTTGGAACGCATCTATTCTGTTGCCAGGATGTAACATTAGGCAGAATTTAGATGGATTTTTGAAGGTTGTTTTTGGATGCGTGCTATGTGGAATTTCCATTTCCTTCAATATTTGTGTTTCCGATACAGATATGTCATTTTCATCATTAGCCAAATCATGAGCTACTTTTAGTGCAGGGATATCTGAGATCGTATATCCTACTTCCTCTTGGCTGTTATTCACATTAGACTCATTCACACTTTTCTTGTTTGATTTTGCAAAAAACTTTTTCAATTTTAGTTTTCTGATATACTTGTACATATCAATCTTGGTCTCCACATCGTCCTGATGTTTTTCTGGGCTGAATGTTAAGCCTTTGTTCAATAGTTTTCTTTCATTGATTGTTAGGGTATAGTCCGATAAATTTATAATTAAATCTGGACCAGGGTCATTTTTCTTTGTGTTCTTAGACGTTACTTCTTTGACAGAGTGCGATTGCGTAACGGATATCTTGAAGCGCTTTGCTCTTCTGGTTTTGCGCTTGGGTTTGAATTTGAAGATTGACCTCTCCCTCGCCCTCTCTGTCTTCCCCTTCCACGTCCTCTCCCTGGTGTTTTCGGGGTTTGTTGGTCGTGATATAGCATTTCCATCTCCTCTAAAAAAGAAAACTGTTTATAAGTAGGTGCTCTTTCTCTCCCTCTTTGTTCTCCTTCACTGGCGTCAGATTCAGTTTCACTTGCCCCAGGTTTTGGTTTGGGTTTATTGGTTCCTTGTTGTTTCAGAACATCGAATCGCTTAGCAAATGTAAATATTGCGCCATTTGCATAGTCATATTGATCCCTTCTGAATTTGCGCTGTTTGCGTTTTTCTATTTCATTTTCGTGTTTGTCCAAATTGTTTTCCATTATGGTTCTGAGTTTTTTCATTTCCTCTTCCCCTTCTTGTGAGCTGAGCAGTCGCTCCTCCTCCAGTAAGGGACATTTGCTTTGAAAAAAAAAAATATATATATATATTTGATTCACGTTCCTAACCAACTCCCTTATCGTGGCCCTCTTGAGTTACCAGCGGGAAAGCAGGAAGACAGCACATTCAGGTAGAGATTGCTTATTGTGTGTGCGTTGCGGTCAGAGTCTTCAACTGGGCCATAGAGTGGCCACTATTAGGGCTCCATTAGGATATCGGGCGGATTGACTCCGCCAGGGGGGCGGTGGCGACCGCCACCCTGGCGGAGGCAATCCGCCCGACAACCACTCTCGTTTTCCCCTCCGCCTGATTAGGATAGCGGAGGGGACAATGGCGGAAGGGGACAATGGCGGACGGAAAGACCGTCTGCCGCTTTACCGCCACGGTCGCCCTGCGACCGCGGCGGTAATAGATTAATATGGTGGCGGTGTCCAATGGACACCGCCAGCCATATTACGATGGCATACATTAGGGGCCTTTCCGTGGCGGCAATGCCGCCACGGAAAGGCATGCGGCGATTGCTGTGGGGGCCCCCTGCAGGGCCCCCAGGTTGGCGCCACTGTCAGGGGGGCACATGGGGGGGTACCTATGGTACCCCCCACATCCTAATTCCCCCCATGGGACCCCCGCCCTTATGGTGGGTGGTCCCGTTCTCCGATAGGGTGGCGGGCGGACAATGTCCGCCCGTCATCCTAATGGGGCCCTTAGTGTCTATTTACAGGGCAAGTCCAGTATTTCCCACCTACTTCATTCAAATCAAGCACTAGACTGCGTACACTATTTTCTGCGAGAACGATAATGAACATTTTCTTTTAGAACCCGATTATTTTACTCAAATCAAGTGTTAATTTGTCCTTTATGATTTCTCTATATTGTCGGTTCACAGATTCACAATTCAAATTACAGTAAAGTACTCCTGGACTCAATTTACAGAATTAATGTAAAGTACCTTCATCATATTCTGAAAACTAAGCATGTTAGCAAATTGAAGGTATCACTATATATTGATCAACATTCATTTGACATTTTCAACATATTCATTTTATCCAATATACAGAGCAATCTGATTTATTAGGACCCATCAAAGAGTTCCTATTTTGTATAATTATTAACTCCATAAAACCATGTTTTATAAAAGGCTATTCCTGAAATCAAATTGTGGAATGTATATGTACAGCCTATGTTAACTGCTCTGTTTCCATTTAGTATAGATTGAAAGAAGCTTGCCTCCCATTCTTATATATGATCAGCACAAATTAATGACACTTCCATGAATAGTTAGGAAAAAGGCCTTCAACAACCATACCTATCAGAACTATAACACCAATCCCAATTTTTGTAAATATTTCTGCCTTCTGCAGGACACTTAGAAAGATGAAAATGCCTCTAAGGATTGTTTTTGTGCTGGAAGGTGCCCCTTCTTGCACAAAAACCATCCTGCCTGCAATTCAGACACCCTTGCACTATGGCACAAAGGTGCCTGTGTTGGCGCTAGGCAATACATAGTGCATTGGTGCAGTGAGAGAGCAGGAATGCTCCTTATCTTGGTAAATATGCCTGTCATCTCCCTTTCAGGCATGTCATGTCTTGCTGCGTTGTGTGCAAAATGACAAATATTGCCCTAAGCCTCACTATCACATAGCACAATTATGGCAAAGACAGCAGCAATTTCAAACAGCACACACAAAACAGGCACACCATGAGTAGAAGAGCAATGATCCATGGATGTGGGGGGTTATTTATCTCGTAGTACTAACCATGTGTAAATGACACTGTGTGTTATTCAAGCTTGCAAAATCATTGTACTTGAGTGTACTCAGGCTAAAAATATGGCAAATTCTAGTGGTTTTTATTTTGACCAAGTACATTTTCCCGGGGCTCCCAATATTGCCAATAACTATAACAATGGACTGTGATAGAGGATAGAAAAAAATAAGTAGTTGCCCAGAAGAGGAATGATAAGGGGCGTAGCCTGGCCAGTAAGATTGGTGGGGTTTAAGCTTTAAATTTCCCAACAATCACTCTGGCATATCATGGTAAAATACATTTTAAGAATTTCAAAACTGAGAGGAAAGAGAGAGTGTGTGTGTATGTTTTTGTTTGGATGTGCATGTAAAAATCTTAGGTGAAATCCAACATGTAGTTCACCATACCCGAATGAAAGCACCCGAACCTAACTATTTACTGGAGAATCCATGTATTAGGGAGGTGTTACACCCCAAACACCCCCCTGAAGCTACGCCCAAGGGAATGATGGGGCATCAAAGACCCTTTGCCGAACTCTCCCTCTTCCATGGCAGAAGGGGAGGTAGAAATTAAACAAGCAGCAGCTTTAATTTTCTAAAGACACATTTTACAGTGTTCTGCAGCAACACACAGAAGGAGCATGTGATACGAATACATTGCAGACAAACAGTGATGCAGCAGTGCCCTCTGGTGTCAGAAGAGTGATAGAGTGATAGAGTGAAAAGAAAGTAACGAGGTCTGGTTTAAACAAGAAGAATAAAACAACTGTTTAGAAAGCTAAGTCAGAGTCAAGTCTTATTCTGATCCCTCACAGTGTTCACATTGTATTTCAACATTTATATAGCACTCACTATCCCTATAGTGGGGTTGAGACATTTATCTTTAGGGTAGCTCACTACACTGAGTAAGGTGTGAATTGGCATATGTGTGGTGATAGTATTATGGGACAGAACATTTAGTAGTGTGGCAGATGAAGAATTGTGGGAGATGTTGGACTTGGCCCCTTTAGGCAGGGTCATCTCCAAACATTTTGGCTTCATCCTCCTATTTATTGAACCTGATTTAATTGGCTTTTAGGACTTTGCACACTTTACCACTGCTAACCTGTGCTCAAGTGCTGACCACTCTTCTAAATATGGTAGAATTGCCTTATACCCAAATAGCATATTTAATTTACTTGGAAGGCCCTAGTAAAGTGGTACTTTCAGTGCTGAAGGGCTGCAAATGAATTGCTACTAGTGGGTATATACCACAGATTGTGCCACCCATTTAAGTCGTATTTTACATGTATCTTAGGCCTGCCGTTGCAGCCTATGTGGGTAGTTTTAAACTGCTATTTTGACCTGTCAAAATAAACCTTTTACCAGGCCCACTTTAATACATGTGTCACTCCTAGCGTAGGCCTTGGACAGCCCATAGGTCAGGGTGCAGTGTATTTAATACGTTGGATATGTACTTTTAGATTTTACATGTTCTGGCAGTAAAAAAAAAAATTACATTTGTTTTTCACTGCTGCAAAGCCGACCTCTTCCTTAGGATAACATTGCAGTTACCTCATTACATTTAATAAGCTGTAATTTGCAAATGGCAGTAAGCACCCAGTACATGTTTGATATCTTTGGAATTGTAATAAAAAAATCTAACTTATGGTGAAGTCGAATTTTAAATTATAATTCTGACGTTTCCACTTTTAAGAAAGTTGGCGTTTTTCTGCCTTAAACATTTGTTTCCGGCAGCCTGTCTCTGGGTCACATGACTAGGTGCAGTTGGCAGTGGTGGTTTGTGTATTCATCCTAGACACCCACACACAATGGGGAGCTTAGGTGTGCCTGGATGGGCCATTACTAGCAGGATGGGATGGAGGAGCCAGGCATAGCGCCACTGAAACTTCATAGGCTGTGTCCTGCCTACACACAAATGGCTACATAACCCCTGTAGATGTTCTGAAGCCTGGAAAGGGAAGGCAGGGAACATGTTCCCTTATAAGCCATGCTAGAAGCTTCTACCCACTTCAAAGACACAACTGGGTAAAAATATGGGACCTCAGACACCAACTCTTCAGTACACTTAAGGACCTGTAGATAATCTGCCAAGAAGAAGAAGAACTGCTGTGATGCTGAAAGGACTGCCACTCTGCTGGACTGTTGCACTGAAGGACTGCTGCCTTGCTGTGCTGACCTGATGCCATCTTGTCTGGGCAGAAGTAGTGAACTTGCAATTCTGAACCCAGGACCCCAGACTTGCTCCAAAGGCTAGTTGGCTGGCATCCTGATCAGAAGTCTTAGGGACACAACAGGCTTCTCAAAACCTTCAACCTAGCACCTGGACCCTGCCATCAGTGAGTCCAGCCCGCCCAATTAGTTTAAACACCATTCTTTGACTTTTGGAAGTGGGTCTGAAGGTGATCTTCAAAGCCCAGACGTGGTCCTCATTAGAACCGATGTGAAGTTCGCAAAGAATTCACCACACAGCTGCCAGCCTTATCGGATTAAAATTCGTGAGAAGCAAAGCCTTGCTGCACAGCATCGGGTTCATTGGAACCGATGCAAAGCACCACCAAGCTACGCCGCACGCATCACCAGAACAGAAGGAAAGTGGTGCAAAGCCCCCCAAAGGCTCCTCACAGAGCCACCAGCTTATTGGAACAGATGCAAAGCTTACTCAAGCTACACTGGACAGATCACCAGAATGGAGAGCAAGGCCTTGCAAAGCCACGCCACACAGCTTCATCGGAGTTAAATGAGGACAATTTAAATTCACACAAAGCAATGCCAAGCAGACTGCACACCAATATTCAAGGTGCTGTGTTTAGTGGACCTAAGTAGAATTTGCCAGTGAACGCTGCTCAGCTGGCGGAGTTTGCAGTGTTTTGCACACTCCATGTAGAGTGCAGAGTTATGAAAAACGAAATTAGATTGCTGGAAAATCACATTATTTGCTTGAGACTAACCTCTGATGAGTGACAGTTACTTGGCTGGGCTGTCATCAGATACCATGCCTTCACTGAACATGTGTGAAGTGAAGGTCGATCATCTGCACAAGCACTGCATCATGCCGTCCTACAACACGGAAGTGAATCAGGTATTGCACCACCACGAGATTTCCAGGAGGAGGGATGAGGCGAGGGCACAGTATTGTTGAATCAACTTTCTGTTTTGAAGATGATACCAGGTGCAGCACCAACGTTCAAATAACTTAACTTCATGTTAAATAAACAGTTCCCGAATTCCTCACACAAAGACATAGGCGACTGTGCCGAGCTGCAGTGGGGCGCTCCTCACGCAGTCAAGGCCAGTGCAGGTAAGAGCAGTGGGGTGGGGGAAGTCGACAGAGGACCATGAGGGAAAAAACTATTTAAAAAAAAGAAAACCACTTACCTTGCACTTGCTGCATTGCTGACTCGGTGATGCGAAAAGTGCAAGGTCAATGTTTTTCTTATTTTTAAATTGTATTTACCCTTGTCGTCTGTCAACTATCCTCCAACCCCATCCCACTGCCCCATCAATCTTACCTGCACTTGCTGTGACTGTCCTCACCGCCAAGATCAAGGGCTCCTCTGTCGATGTTAGATTTGGGGGTCTCTAGTTGGCATAGGTAGGTACTTGTGACAAATAGGGACCTTTGCCTCTAGTCAGGGTAAGGGGGCTAAAATAACCCCTGCTCAGCCCCTTGGTAGCTTGGCACGAGCAGACAGGCTTATCTCAGAGGCAGTGTGTAAAGCATTTGTGACCACATACAGTAATCAAGTGATGGACACCACACAGGTTTTATATAAAAAATAAGTATTCTTTATATAGACTTATCACAAGACCACAAATGACAAAAATTCACAATACTGTACTTAAAATGGTAGGTTTAACTTAGTTCTCTTTAGTTCTTAAAATGCGACACTTTGAGTCAATGTACCTTACGATGCGTTACGCTTCCCAACAAGTGTTGCAGCGATGGAAATGCGCAAAGTCATGGTGAAAAGAAATGAAGACGTGAAGTTCTTCCAGATGCGTCACGCTTTCCAATGATGCGAGAAGTCTCGACTCGATGCGTCAGCTGCAGCGGTGACACCCTTGTTCCATGATGCGACGACAACAGCTTCGGCGGCAACACTCTTCTCCGACGTTGCAAGACGCTTCCACGCAATGCGACAACTGCAGCGGCAACACCCTTGTTCCGTGATGAGACGACAGCAGCTCTAACGGCAGCACGCTTCTTCGTGGATGCAAGGCGCTTCTCTTGATGCGGTTCAATACGACAGCTACAGCGGCGACATCCAGGATGCGATGGCAGCAACAGCGATGGCGACACTCTTCTCCTTTGTTGCAAGATGCTTCTCTCGATACGGTGCAATACGACAGCTACAGCGGCGACACCCAAGATGCGACCGCAGCAGCAGCGACGACGACACGCTTCTTACTCTTGAGTCGCGCTTCCAGCTCCTTGCGACATGCAGTCCCTCAGAAGGCTCCAAAACAGCAGCAGGCACTTCCCAAGGAACTCTGGGGAGCTGGGCGTTGAAATCTGTTGTCCCTGAGACTGCAGCAGGAGGCAAGCTCTTTTCTCAAGCCTTTGGAGATCCTTACAAGTTGATGAAAGTACACAAAGTCCCTTTCTCCTCTCTTTGGCAGTCAGGCAACCACTGAAGGCCAATCCCCCAAGCAGCACTTCAGCTTAGGGATAGTCTCTCCTCAGTTTCTTCAGGTTCCTCTCCTCACCAAAGGTTTTTTCTTGTTTGTCCAAAAGTGATCCAAATTCTTGGGATCAGGGTCCCACTATTTATACCCCAAAATTCTTTGTCCTCTGAGGGCAGAGGGGCCTTTGCCTAATCCAAACCGGTTCTGGTCAATCCTGGAACACTCTGTTTACATGACTCCTTCTTTCCTTTACCAGTGCAGGGCAGAAACATCAGACGCCCCGCTGGAGGTGGAGCCAGCATTGTGGAGGGAAGGTACAGCCCTGGAGCATTCTGTTGACATGACTCCTTCTCTCCTTTCACAGTGCAGGGCAGAGACATCAGAAGCACCACAGGTGGTGGAGCCAGCATTGTGGAGGGAAGGCACAGCGCTATTCAGGTCTCAGGTGCAACTCCTCCCTCCCATCTAGATGCAGATCTCTCTAGTCAACACTGGGCGGACTCACCCTGTCTCCTGGAATTCCCCAGCCCCTGTCACTCAAACTCCAGACAAGGAATACACAATTTAGCAGAGGCAGGCTTGGATAGTTAGACAAGAAAATACCTACTTTCTGAAAGTGGCATTTTCAAACTCGGAATGTTAAAATCAACTTCACTAAAAGATGTATTTTATCATTCTGAGTTCAGGCATACTAAACTCGAATTTCTACCGTGTTGCCTGAGTCAGGCAGGATTATAAGATGTAATAATCTAACTGCCCATTCTGGCCTATGGAGAACAGGAGCCTTGCAATAGTGAACAACTAAAATGGCTGTAATTCACTGTTAAGACATGCCACACACACACCAGGGCTTGTCCTACCTTATACTTACAATGCACCCTGCCCTTGGGCCTACCATAGGGGTGTATGTTATGAAGAAAATGGAAGGTTTAGGGACTGGCAAGTGGGTGCATGTGCTCAGTTGACATGGCAGTACCAGACTGCACACAGGCTCTGCAAATGCAAGCCTTAGACACACTTTTACAAGCTGCTTCTGTGGGTGGCACAACTAGTGCTGCAAGCCCACCAGCAGCAGTTGTAGTACAAGCCCTGGCCACTCCTAGTGCACTGCACTAGGGTCTGACAGGTAAACCAAACCAGTCAATCATGGAGTCACTATTTAATACATCAATTTATAATACGGAGAGCATATGCACTTTAGTACTGATCAGCAGTGGTAATGTGCCCAGAGCCATAAAATAGTCAACAACAGGTCAGAAAAAATATAGGAGGAAGGCACAAAGTTCAGGGATTACCCTGCAAAAAATGCCAAGTCCAACACAACCCCCTTCCAGCCAAAATGCAGGGGAGACCAGTCACTACCTTGATGGGCTTCCCTGCTTTGGGTGATAGAACTTGGACCTGGCCTGCAACAGCAGGGGCATATTCCAGCTCTACGCCAATCCGAACCCTTTTCAATTCCTCTGTCCATACTCTCAGGGCCCACCTTGCTAACCCAGGGGGAACCCTTCTCCTCACCTGTGGACACCACATGTGCAGCATCTAACCCTAACTTGCTCACAGGTCTGTCCCAACAGACAGCAAGCCACAGTGGCCACTGACAGTAGTCAGGGATGAGAGCCAGGTCTCACGCCTCTCAAGGCTCTCAAACCTCTGTGGTTCAGAGAGCGGGAGGCAGTAGCCCAAGGTGCTTGGCACCCTTTGTCTCATCTCCCTCCTGTCAGGTCAGGTATGACATCCTGACACTGACCTACCAGCCCCAGGCCTGTACCTGGCGACTGGACCAGAAACTGGGGTGGCCTCTCCCACACCCGGTCCTCCTCCTTGTGGTTCTGTACCCTCCCACCTGGAGCGGTACCCCCTTCCCGAATTGTCAGAGTGCCTGTAGCAGGTGTCCTGCACAATTCGCCCACCAGTTCAGGCGTTCTATCCTGCAACTGGGCTTCCAGGTCAGAGGGAACACCCTGAACCTGGCCCTCCAACCTAGGGTCTGAACCCTGTAGTTCAACCGGGGTCAGAGGTGAGGACTCCCTCCCTCTGCACCCCCTTCCAGAGTGCTGTACCCTCCCACCTGGAGTGCTACCCCTAGAAGTTACTGATTACAGTCGCCCCTTCCTCCAGGTCAGACAACACCTGAAGCTGGCTCCCCAACCCAGGGACCAACCCCTGTGGTTGAACGCTTGCCTGGCACACCAGGACTTCCTTGGGAGCACATACGCCTCCGAGGGTGACACATAACTTATGTGTCGTGTGACAGTCTGCCTGGTGGAGATCTCCCGACCCCTGTCCATCTGACAGTGCATGAAGATCCCCCAAGACAGAAGTGGTGTCACCATGGTCATCCATCGGGGACTCAGCCTTACTGGCTGACCCCTGACCCACTGGTTCTTCCACTGGGGACTCTTTCCCCCTCACCCCTCAATATGGGCTTCTGCATCCTCCACTTAGGAGCGGCACTGCCAGACAAAAGAACTGATGGAGGCCTGCTTACAGACACACCTAGTTCACCATACATTAGGGGATCCCCTCAACGGGTGGCCCATCAGGACAGCCTAGGCTCCCCACCTACCTGGTGTTCCCTTAAAGAACCATCCAGGCCCTGAGACTGGGCTTCGGGCACCTTGGGACACGCAGCCCGATGCTCACTCCTTCTCCACTGAGACAGGACGTGAGCCCCTACACCCCTCCCACTACAATGTGACCAACAACAGGTCAGAAAAAAATATAGGAGGAAGGCAAAACGTTCAAGGATGACCCTGCAAAAAGGGCAAAGTTCAACAGTCGACATAGCCTGAGCCGGGGTGGTGCCCTTGAGAGTGTCCGCACTCTTGACTAAATGCACCCTACCCTTGAGCTCCCCACCCAACAGCCCCCTGGCCTCCATGCTGTTTCAGGGACTCCCGCCAACCCAGGGATTTTCCTGGGGGTGCTGCGCAGCCTGCTGGGACATGAGGAGAAGGGTATTGCCCCATGCCACTACCAGGTAAAGCCTACTGTATGAGTTCAATATCCAAGGGTAATTTACAGAGCTGTTCTACACAAGACTGTTATGCATCGGTAGGGTGCTTAAGTATAATTCTGGAGTAATGTATAGGACTTTTTGTATTGGCAATGGGCAGCAGTTACGTCCTGGAGTTTTGTGCTTTGGCCATAGTAAAGGGCTGCAGAGAAGGGAATGTGCTGGTTTCTTGCATTGGACTATGATGCTGGAGCATTATGCAGGGGTAATGGTAATCAATGTGTAACTTAATGGAGGGACAATGCGTGCATAACTTGCATAGAGGAATTAATATTGGCTAACCAATGGATATTATTGTGCTGGCAGATGAAGGAAATTTTGCATGAAGCGTAGTGTAGGCCTATTTTTCTATGTGGATGGGGCAATGCGCAGGTTTGTGATGGGCAGTGTGCAGAGACATCTTCGGGTGCATCATTGTACGGGAGCAAATGTGCAAAGGTGTTTTGCAAGGACATTTGAAAGGAAGCTTAGTGCAGGTGCATTGCAAAGGATGGATAACACACACAGCATTTACTCAAAGAGCAATGAATTAGTGGTGGATCGGCTGGAAAAATGGGAAAGTAATGCCATGCCACAACGGTTGGAACTTCACCTGCGCGTAGAACTCCATAGAAATTTTCAAAATGTTTTGGTAACTCTGCAGACTTCCACACAGTGAAACTCCATGAGCTCCGCCCAGGCCTAGACCTGTAGCTGACCCACACTTCATTGCGCTCAGCTTGAGCTTGTGACTTTGTCCTGGCCTGCATGACCAGATATCCACAGTTGGAGCTACGTGCTTTTTGGAGCTATTATTAACTGAAATCTGTAAAATTACATTTCTCCAGGTCTAATTATTGGATATTTGTCGTTTTGGTCTTGTTTTATTTACTAAATATAACTGTGCATTTCTAACTTGGTGTGGAATCTTTTATAGTGTGATATTTTTCACTGTATTACTGTTTGAAGTGATGCACATTGCCTCTAAGTTAAGCCTGACTTCTCTGCGCCAAGCTGCAAAGGGTTGATCGCTGATTCATTTAGGGTTGGCTTATGCCTCACCCTGAAAAGGATTGTGGTTGCTGCTTGACCACGGCTCACAGACCTGTCTACCAACAACTCAATGTCTTACAATACAGAGGTGCAACAATTATGGTGTTCAATTGGCTGGCATTTTTGACAAATCTTCAGGTTCCTTTTGGTATTCTTTCATGGTCACTGTCCACTTAGCTGGATAGTTCACTAGTTGGCCATTTTTAGATAATGTGTTTAACGTTTAATGCCCTGAGCAGGCATAGGTTGGAGGGACAAATGGTGAAGCAATCTGCTATGATAGATATTCTTGAAATCACTCCAAACCAGATTGTTTTTGGGAAGTGTCAAGAAGTGGTTACAGTATGTAGCTAGTTGGGAAGTGCAGCGGTGGACTGAATTTAATTCCTCCATTGGGCTGTGGCATGCAGCTCATACCTTTGATTATTCCATGCCCGTTCATTTGGTGATGGGTCATTTGTTGCTGTGGGCTGGTACATTACTGGGCAACGCCTATGATCCACAGTAGTTTTGTCTTATGAGTGTAAGAGGGTCAAGCAATTTAAATGAATTATTATGAAGCCTGTGTTAACTACAATCACCTAAGTGTTATGCTATTAATATTAGTGTGGTCAGGGAGGGTTATACATTGTATTGTTTTGCAATTGCATATATATGGCTCTCATTACTCTCGAAGAGATTTACGCTGAGCACACAGGTTTGACTTTTAAAGGGTAGTTAGTCTTCTTCCAATTGAGGTGTGGCAATTTGTAGAAACAGAATAATAGAGATTACAGCAACATGCATGTTACTTAGAGTAAGCTGTGATCAGAGAGAGGAGGCATACCAAGGATGGCATGGAATTAGAGGGTCTTTTGGAAGAAAAGGAGAGGCAACTATTAGATTTATTAAATTGGGTTCTATTTCATGGGAATACAGAGCAGGCTTCTTTGAGATAGCATGCAATCTGAGGATTCAAAACTGTAAAAAGAAACTACATTATTTTTGTTTGACACAATGCTATATTAGGTACTTTTGAAAAGCACCTAAATCAGACAAACATTCTATCCCCTGTAAGGCTATCACCGGCCATCGCTTCAGTAAGAAAAGTAGATCAGATGAAGATCTGGAAGTGTAAAGTAATGCCTGGACGCTTATAGAGGAAAATTTGGAGAGCTCTAGGCTGCCCTCAGAGAATCAGCAACCTCATGATCATAGCATTTTGAGAGTGTACAGGCTAAATAATGCAAACATTTGATACTAGTTTCTGGAGTGAATTTCTTCTGATGTTTGCCCTTAAGGCTTGACTCAGAAGATTTGTTACAAGAGTGAAGTGGGATCCATGGTGAATGCCCTTGGTTGTGTGCTGGCATAAGCTGGGCTAAAGATAGCCTCCCAAGACATTGGAAAAGTATTACCTCCATTGCCTGGAGTGTGGAGACCCAGACAGTAAAATAAAGAGGGTGTTGGGGTACCTTTGGCAAATTCATTAACTTTGTTAGCAAGGGGTGCTAAACACTCCCTCACACAAAACCCCTATTTTCCTTGCATCCCATTCTAGAGAAAGTGTGTCACACCCTCCTAAGTATTATTTTTTAATCATTAATACATTACTTAAAATTACTATTAAATTGAATATTTATTAATACCCATTTATTACAATTTATACCCAAGTATTAATATAATATTATTCAATTACTGACAATTAACAATTCATTTAATATTCATTAATATCCAGGTATTACAATTAGTATCTAGGTATTAATTACACTCCCCTGCCCAAAACCCCTAATTCCCTTACATCCCATGCCAGACAAAGAGCATCACGCCCTCATAAGTATTCTTTTTTAATTATTATTAAATTACTAATAAATAATATTGAATGTATTATTCATTAATATCTC
Source organism: Lissotriton helveticus (assembly GCF_964261635.1). Taxonomy (NCBI): domain Eukaryota; kingdom Metazoa; phylum Chordata; class Amphibia; order Caudata; family Salamandridae; genus Lissotriton; species Lissotriton helveticus. The sequence continues at coordinate 887,708,174 of NC_136067.1, read as the reverse complement.
ACTATTATGGTTAATACCCAGGTATTAATACACTCCCCCACCCAAACCACCAAATTCCCTTACATTCCGTTCTACACAAAGGGTTTCAGAACCTCAAAAGTATTAATTTGAATTATTATTAAACTGCTAAAATATATAATAAATGACATATCCATTAATACCCAGAATTTTAAATCAATACTGGAGTATTAATGCACTCCCCCACCCAAAAGCCCTAATACCCGGACATCCCGTGCTGGACAAAGGGTGTTACAACCTCATGAGTATTAATTTAAATTACTATTACATTGCTAAAAATATATAATGTAATATCCATTGAAACCCAGGTATTACACTTAATACCAGGGTATTAATGCACTCCCCCACTCAACGCCCCTAATTCCCCTGCATCCAATGTAAAAGAATATTAATGACACTCTCTAATTGAAAAAATTCTAGTATTACTACTAAATACAATATTACTATAAATTATGTGATAGTACTTACCTAAACGCTTACCATAATTCTTGATGTAATAGCATACGTTGTAATGGCATATGCGTTGTGATGTCATGTGCTGTAATGACATGCGTTGTAAAGGCACATTTGTTGTAATGGATGCGTTGTAATAGATGTTTCCCTTTTTGGCCTACTTTTAATCTGAGAGCTTTATCATTCTTACTGATACCTTCAGGCACTGACTCTAGCTTTTAATTCTTTTTCTAAGAAATCTTTGATTACTCTTACCGATATTGTTTTTGTTTTCACTTTTTTCTCCATCTTTTTGGGATATAATTTTACTCACAAGATAAAAGTATGTATGCCTGTTCTTCCTCTTCTGCTGTTTAGTAGGTATTTTCGAAGAAGTTGAACATTTTCAGAACAAGGATGAAACAATCCAAGAAATTATTTTTTTAAATTTCACACATTATGCATTGTTCACTAATTAACCATATTAATTCCCGTTTTGATAACTGTACACAAGGTTGAAGTTATATGTAGAAGGTGCTTTGGTGTGGTCAATGGCTGGCACTCGCATGAAGAGCTTGATGCAGGGTGAAAGCTGTACGTAGGAGGAGCGTCCCCAAATATTGGGTAATGTCTGTAGTTAGGGAGTGGCCTGTCTATGGATAGCTCACTACAGGAGGAACCCTGAGTATAGTAGGGGCATGCCCACATATTAGAGAGATACTTTCCTCCCCCAGTAGAGCTCTGTATAGATACACAGCTGATACACAGCAGAGCATACTGCAAAGCTAACTTTGTACTAGGGATAACCTGTGGAAAAAACTGGTCTCTCTGTCAACAGCTAAGTGCAGGGGGAATGATGTGCATAGTAGGGCTTGCCCAAGAAATTGGAGTTGTATGTGGTAAAGGACTGACCTCTCAACGAAGTCCAATGCCATGGGTGAAACATGTTAGTAGTTGGGATTTTGCAGCATAACGGAGGTTGACTTGGGTGAGAGACTGGCATCTTTATGAAGAGCTCTAAACAGGATAATCAATTAGTGTAATAACGGTTTGTCTATGTAATTGGGGTTGGTTGTGGTGAAGAACTGGTCTCTTACTGAAGACCTTGGTGCAGGACGAAAGCTGTACACAGTAGACGCCTACCTAACTAATGTGGAATGTCTCTGGTGGGGGTCCTACTTCTCTGTGAACAGCTGTGCACATAATGTAGGTAGTCAACACTTGGCCACAAAATGGGGCATGAGTGTTCTGAAACACTGCCATTTTCTTCGACACCTCTTCATTGGGTGAGCACTCTGCATAGAGGAGTTCGGCCACATAATGGGGTTTGGGTATGGTTAGGGACTGGTCTCTCCATGAAAAGCTCACCATATGAGAAACTATGTATAGTAAGGGCTTGCCCACATTTTAAGGCTAGGGTGTATAAAGAGTCTACCATGTCCTTGTAGAACTCCCTATAGGTTCACAGCTGTACATAGTAGAAAGTTAACCTCATAATACAACTGGGATGTGGTATGGAAGAGGCCTCTCTGTAAACAGCTTAGTGCAGGGGAATACTGTTTAGTAATTGGAGCTGGTGTGTTAAAGGAGTTGCATGTGGCAAAGGATTGACTTCTCAGCAAAGAGGTCAGTAATGGGTGAAACCTGTCTGTAGTAGGGGTTTTGCAACATTATGGAGGTTGACTGGGCTGGGAGACTGACCTTTTTGTGAAGAGCTCTGCACATGGAAATCACACATTAATAGGTGTTTGGACACAAACTTGAGCTTTATTGAGGTGTGGAAGTGGCATCGTACTGAATTTCTCATGTCTGTGGTGGGGTCCTGCCCCTCTGAGAAGAGCTCTGTATAGGGAAACGTCTGTACATATTAGATACTTGGTGATATGGTCAATGGGGCTAGAGTGTCATTGGGGACTGGCATGTCCTTGAAGGACTCTACTGAGGATGAATACTGTATATACTAGGGGCAGATTTATAAAAAAAAGTCACACAATGCAACACAGCAAGCCAAGTTGCTGTAGTGCATTGCATGACAGGGGAAGATAAGAAATGCTCCATTTCTACTAAGATATGATGCACACCTGCTCTCTCCCTGCACTGCTGTAAGGGTGTCTACATAACAGTAGGGATTGTTTTTGCACAGGAAGGAACATCTTCTGGCCCAAAAATAATCCTTTGAGGTTTTTTTTCTATATCAACGAAACATGCAGAATGCAGCACATGTTGCAAGAGGAAATAGAGAGGAGAAGTTAAGATATTTGTCCTTGTTATGCCTTTGTTTGGAAGACGTAACATTTTGATTCAATCCCAGGTTTACTAACCTCACTAAATCCGGGATTGCATCAAAACCCATCATTGGAGGCATGGAAACGCTCATGCTCTACCTATGCAATGGCCTCCCAATACTTTGCATTACTCCGGATTTACTAAGCCACAGAGAGCCATGCAAGGTGGCTTTGCGTAGCTCAGTAAATCCCACTAAAGGGCTTGCATTGCCTTGTGTCACCTTGCGTGACACAAGAGCAACACAAGCGCTCTGTAAATCTGGATCCACATTTAGCCACATACTGGGGCTTGGTTTTTGTGATTGGGAAATTACCTCTGTGAGGAGTTGTGTTGTAAGTGAAGAACATGTGTAGTAGGGGCTTGGCCACGTAATGGAGCTTGAGTGTGGTGAGCGACTGGCCTCTCCATGAAGTGCTGTGTACTGCTAAAAGAATGTTTGTACTAGAATCTTGATCATAGAATAGATATGAAGTTTGGTGATAGTCTGGTCTGTCCCTGAAACTCTCTGTAAAAAGCAAAGTCTCTGCATAGCAGAGGATTACCCATGTAATGACACTTAATTATTCTGGCTGGGGGACATGCCTTTCTGTGAGTAACTATCTGAAGGGCAAATGCTCTACATTATAAGGAATAGATTGTGTTTAGAAAGGAAACTGGGTAAAAGGGTAGCATGTGTTTTGTACAGTTGTACACAGGGCTGAACTTATACCTACTACACAGTTTATCATTTAAGGTGTCTTGAGTGTTGAGATAGAGTAAGCTTTCAATAAAGTAACATTCAGTACTTAACACATTACAGTATAAATGCATATACCTAAATTGTATACCAAGGATAAGTGTTTATTTGCAGGCAGTATACATTTATTTTGTTTAGAAATGATAAACATACGATAAATACATTATCTACTTCATCACTCTCATCTATCCGCTTGCACTGAGGCGTCAATCGACCAGCATGATGCAGAGATTAAGATCTTTCAAAACAGGCTGGAAGATATGGAAAACAGACAAAGGAGGCAAAACCTCAGACTTTTTGGCATTCCGGAGGGGTCAGAAGGATCGGATCCTCGTGCATACATAGTAAAGTTATTTCAAAGGGCTTTCCCAGATTTGGCAGATTGGGACTGGGACTCACAACTCCAAAGAGTTCATCGATTACTAATTGTCAATAGGAACAATGAGAGTCAATTTCCCCGACCTTTTTTGATTTATTTTGGAAATTTCTTACTTAGGCAGGTAGTGACTTTTAAAGCAAGACCTAACTCTCCGGTGACAACAGAAAATGTAACATTCTTTGTTAGATCTGACCTGAGTAAGGCTACAATGAGAAGCGATGGAAGTTGCATCAACTTATTGACCCTTTCAAATCTGTGGGTGGGCAGGTATACCTTCAGGAACCAGCATGCCTTAAAGTAATTAAAGCTGGTCATACCTATTATTTTACTGATGTTAAAGAAGCGGAGGCAGTTCTTTCTAAATTTGGGTAAAGAACCTTCGCGTTATTACTATAAGCTATCTGGTTCTTTTAGTAATAGCTGATATGAGATATGAGATATGATAGGTATGTTTTTTCGTAAGATGGTTGAGAATCTCTGTTTACTCTTTTTTCTTTTTTTTCTTTTTGGGAAATTCCGCTTATATTGGCTTATTGTCTTCTTCTCTTCCTCCTTCGAGCAGAATAAAACTTGTCTGATGGTAGCCTGTTTTTCTCTTCTTCTCTTCTATTTACTTTTTATCCACTTTTTAGTTGGGTATTTTTCTTATTGGTTTCTTGGTTGTTTGTTTTAGAGGGCTATGGGGGACATCAATGCTACCTCTCTGCGAGGCTGCCCGTACAGCGGCAGCAGGAGGTAGAGGGGGGCTTTCCCCTAAGGGACAAAGGGGTGGAGGGATGGGGGTAGGATCAGGGAAGAGGTTAAAAATGCTGAAAATGACAACATGAGAATTAGCGATGTGGAGGATGAATATAGGGGAGGGTCAATACATATGCTAAGATCAGAAATGGCTATATATTTATATATTTGGAATGTAGAAAAATTAAATGTCTAGCTTGGAATGTTGCAGGCCTTAATAGTAAGACTAAGAGGCAATTAGTATATCAAGAACTTAAAATGTATAACCCCCATTTGGTGCTACTAACAGAGACCCACATATGCTACAAAGACAGGAAACTATTAGGACAACTGGGCTACGAGGTAATGGTTTGTTCCACATTAAATGCTTCTATCCGAGGGGTGGCTATCCTTAAGAAAAGGCAATTAAGACTAGAATTAGTAAAAACTGCCTCCGATAAAGGAGGGAGGTGGGTAATTGCACAAATAGCTTTGGAAAATTGTAAATATGTAATGTGTGTGATATATGGACCTAATATTGACAACTCACCTATCTTCGACTGGTTAAATATTGAACTATTGGATTGGTATGGTGAACTTATACTTATGGGCAATTTCAATTGTATAATGAACTATAAGATGGATACTACGAGGCAGGGAGCTACTCTACGGATGTGTAAGACGCGCACTGCTATATTAGAACTTGCTCGTTTGCATAATATAAAAGATATCTGGCGAAACCTACATCCTAATTTAGCTGGGTATACTTATTATTCTGCACTCCATAACTTATGTTTGCGTATCGACATGGCATTGGCATCTGATAAGATACTAGAGTCTAGTACAATGGAAATTTGCCCAAGGGTCACTTCTGACCATAACCCGATCCTTCTTGTGTTTAATATTATTCCAAGGGTACAGGAACTAAGGCTATTTTCATTTCCTAGATATTTATTAGTGGATTCAGTATTCATTTTACAGTTAAAAGAACATATCAAGGAATTTATAGAAATTAACTTTAACTCGACTTCACTCATTTACGGTTGGGATGCTCTTAAGGCGAGTATTAGGGGATTCGCCCAGCAGTTTATTCTGCGACAAAATGCGGAACGAAGTAACAAGATTAAAGCTATGACATTTAACATTTTGTCACTTGAAAAGCAATTGGCGGAAACCCTTCAACAAGGAACACAAAGCTCGCAAAATGCTGCTCAACTGGAACTTAAACTAGTAGGTCTTCGCTCCGTTATTAAAAATTCTTTTACAGAAAGAAGTAGTATTAAACTTCATAAATACAAATTGTCGCAATATGAGAGTGGAGATAGGATAGGGAACATTCTTGCATATAAAGCTGCAGATGATAGGGCCAGTACACTAAATCTATCAGGGGACCCAATAATGTCATTTATAATCAATCGGCACAAATATTGGAGCAATTTGTTAATTACTACAGTAAATTTTACACTCAGGAAAATCACCCTACGGAGAATAGTATACAAACATATATAGCCGCAAGAATATGGTAATTAATAAAGATAAAGATATAGAAGGTATGGAACAACTCGAGGAGAAGATTACTATTGCAGAGCTTGGACTTGCGATCATCTCTCTTCCCTCAGGAAAGACTGCAGGAGAGGATATGCTTCCTATAGAATTGTATAAAATCTGCATTGAAGAATTGCTCCCTCTTTTTTGTTTAGTGATTAATATGATTGACGAAACTGGGAGGGCTCCGAATTCATGGAAGACCGCTAAGATCATGTTTAAAAAAACCAAAAAACAACTGCTATGGAATGCGGGTCGTACAGACCCATTTCATTGATTAATGTGGATGTAAAGGCATATGCTAAAGTTCTGGCTATGCGGCTTGCTCCTCTTATGTCAAAATTAGTTAATTCACAACAACATGGCTTTGTGATAGGTAGGGACACTACAGCCCATGTAAATATGGCGATAACAGCATTTGATGTAGCGGCTACTAATCCCACTCCACTCGGTATGATTTTATTAGATGCTGAAAAAGCTTTCGACCGAGTGGGGTGGGATTATCTTTGGGCTGTAATGACTTCAAGGGTCAATTCTTGAGGCGAATACAGGCATTGTATGACCATCCCAATGCGAAAATTGGCTACGTGGGTATGTTGTCCCCTAATTTTTTAATTTTAAGGGGTACACGTCAAGGATGTCCCTTGTCACCTTTGTTATTTGCGCTCCCTATGGAGCCATTTATAAATGCTCTCCAGAAGCAATCCCTCATTGCCCCCTTTAAATTTGGCCCAAATATTCTTAAAATTACTGCATACGCTGACGATCTAGCGGTTTATTCAACTGACTCGTTGGAAGCTATATTAGGGATCAGGGAGGAAGCAAATAAATTTGGAGCCATCTCAGGCTATAAATTAAACTTAAATAAAACTCAGGTTATAATGAAGTATAAACCTCAGGTTCCTGTTCAAGGTATTTGTCATACCGCTACATACTTGGGGGTGAAAATCTCATCCAAAATAAGGGAAATAAATGCACTTAATTATGATGTCTTATTGAAGGAAGTGTCTGTCCTTTTAAAAAAAAGGCATAAGATCCCTCTCAATCTTACTGGGCGGATTAATCTTATCAAGATGAAGATTTTGCCGAAATTTCTCTATTTATTTAGGTCAATCCCTTTATGTGTGAATAATTATTTTTTTTTAAAAATTGGATGGGATCTTTAGTAGCTTCATCTGGGGATATAAAAAAGCCCGAAGATCAATTTTCTTACTTAAACCTCCAATTAATAAAGGTGGGCTTGATTTTTCAGATTTCCGACTATATTTTTTTGCTACCGTTTTTGGTCGTCTCCGTAGCCTTTTTTACTCTAACAATCAATTCTATTTTTATCAATTTATGTTAGGTATGGACTCCAATCAATTTCTAGCAAGAGTAAATGACCCAAACTATTTCAAAAAGGTTAAGTTTAAGACGGCAAGAGACGCGATTAGAATATGGAATCTAATTCTGACCATTGGTAGGACTTCTTTTTTTCATTCTAAACTGTCATTGTGGGACAATCCGGGATTATCGGGAATCTTTAGCGATGGAGCAGGAAGTGCGTGGGCTAATCATGGCATAAATATTTTAGGCGATTTCTATGGTGCGGTGGGCTTTTTGGATTTTGAGACACTTAAACTTCTTTATAAATTGCCCGAACATATGCGGTTTAAATATATGCAAATTCGAGACTTTCTTATATGTAAAATGAATTTGAAGGAAGTATCTGACTCGGATATATGGTCTTGTATATACTCAGAGAAGACGAAAGCTCTAATAATTGACGGCTATAAGTGCCTTAACAATTATAAAGATGATGATTGCCCGAAACTAGCGGTAAAATGGACAATAAGATTGGGTGTTAATATAACCGCTCTTAATATTTCTACTTCCCTTAGTAGTAATAATAATTTGGTACTATCTTCCAGTTTAAGGCTTCAATTTTACAAAACAATATGCTTCCTATATTACACTCTGCAAAAATGTCAAAATGGTCCCAAAATAATCTAACAAATGACCGTACTAAGGGGCCCATTATGATGTCGGGCAGATTGCCCCCGCCAGGCTGGCAGTAGCCACCGCCAGCCTTGTGGGGGCAATCCGCCCGACATACACACTCGTTTTCCCCCCGCCATATTAGTGGGGGGGACCTGGGCGGACGGAAAGACCGTCTGCCGCTTTTCCGCCCCGGTCGCCTTGCGGGCAGGGTGGAAAAGGAATAATATGGTGGCGGTGTCTATCAGACACCGCCAGCCATATTATGATGGGCATTTTTCAATGCCTTTCCATGGCGGCAATGCCACCACGGAAAGGCATGCGGTCTTCACTTTGGGGGCCCCCTGCGTGCTCCCAAAGTGAAGGAGGGGGGGTGGAGGGTGCACACGGGGGGTACCTGTGGTACCCCCCTGCATTTGCATATACAATGCGGTAGGCACCGCGCGGTACCTGCCGCATTGTGTATGCAAATGCATACATGCATTTATGGCATTGTGGCAGGCGGTGCAGAGAGCACCGCCCACCACAATGTTATAAATGCAGGGTGCGGCCACCACTGTGGCGGCCGCATCCTAATACCACCCACGGGACCCCCGCCCTTATGGCGGGCAGTCCCGAGTCCCGATAGGATGGCGGGCAGACTAAGTCCGCCCGTCATCCTAATGACCCACTTAGTGTCCTAAATGTGGTTTGGTGGCAGCAGACCTAGAACATATGTTTTTTTCTTGCCCATCATTATCTGAGTTTTGGTCTGGATTTGAAAATATCTTAAACCAAAAACAAGTGATATTTTCTTCTTTATCAGCAACAGCGATATTACTGGGTATACAAATATCAAATTGTTCACACAAAGATTTACTAATTATTTTATTTCCATGTGCTAGATTGGTTATAGCTAGGGCATGGATTGCTTCAAACCCACCACATATTATGGAATGGTGGTCACGTGTTAATGAAATTTATACCATGGAGTCCTCATTAGCAAAAATTAGAGGAGTCAGATCAAGGATGAAATTAGATAAAATCTGGGGAACTTTTATCTGAACTTAAACGTAGTATCATTTTCATTTTCATTTTCACTTTGTCTTTTTGAGTACAGAATGTTAAGACCTATAGAAAGACCTATAGAAAGCAATGGCTAGAAATGTATTTTTCTATATGGATGGGTAATGTGATTTGATGCCTAAATTCTGACTTAGTTTAAAAAAAATGGCTTGCCAATGTGATAATATTAATTTTGTGATTATTTCTTTTGCTTTTATTGTATATGTTATAGGACTCTTCTCTAGCTTTGTTTTCTCGTGTTGTCAATAAAAAAAGAATTAAAAAAAAAAGAAATGATAAACATGCCATAAATACATTATCTACTTCATCACTCTCATCAGTTCCAACTACACACTGGTTACACTACGTTACCTATAGTCTCGACTGTTAGAACTTTATTTAAAAAGAATCTCCATGTCATTACTAAATGATCATCCTTTGTGATGGAGTAACGCACCGACTGAGATCTAAATCAGGCCTTCAATGTTCAATTTAAATAAAAATGTAAGTAAACATCTCACACACATGTTGCACTTACAAATCTAGCAAACCTTCATACACAAACACAAAAGTGTTATTTGGTTATTGGAATATTTCTTGAAATATTTTGTGTAGATAACTTTTCATCATGCTACCTTCTATATAATCTGGTTAGTAAAATATTCTTTAAAATAATGTGTGCAGATAACTTTTAATCATGTCAACTTTATATAATTAACCCTTGTAGAGCAGAAACTGTGGTGTTTCTCACTCAGGCTGGACCCGCAACTATTACCACCACTTGTCCACGTACAAACAACATAGGATTATCACCTATATTCACACACACTTAGAATGAGATGTAATGATCTGCTGTGCTTGACTTGTGGTATAGTCTACATAAAACAGATTTAGTCACTATCGCTACATTTAACACCTCAATTTGATTCAGCTCCCCCCTTATTTCACCTTTAGCCACTTATTCCACATTATTCCTCATGAGTCTCGATATATATTCAGAATAGAGGAATATATCATTAAAGATGGGGCTCACCTTCTTTCACTGGACCCAACCTTCTCTCACTGGACTCCTGACCCAGAAGCAACAAACTCCCAGAAGGTTCACACTTCTGTCCATTAGCCCGTAACTTTAGGTGACATGTCCACCCTCCCCCCCTACGCCGACTGAGTAGATCGCAGTTTCACACCCCCTAGGGTAAGTTAACCTTCTGAAGCCCAGCACTAATCTCTTACGTGACCTAAACCTTGATGTTATTAACATAAATCTTTTCTGAACCCCAGTCTCTCGCAATTGATTTCTCGGATTTGATGGGGTACTGATTACTGACTATTTGAATAAAGGTACAGAGTGCTTGCTCTTCATTTTTATTCCATTTTATGTCATAGGGGAGTTTGATACTTGCATATCTACTTTTATAACTTGCTAAACCTCTATTGTTAACCAAATTACAGCTTCTTGAACTGTGGTATTACCCGCTTGGTGAATAAAAACCAATAAGACGGTAAGAATTTGTAACTATTACCCTTTCTAGGTGACGGGCCACTTTCACACCTCTGTGGTAAATAATCTTTTATTTATTTATTTGGGGCCAGATGTACGACCCTAAATTGCGGTCACAAATGGGCAATCGGCATGTTTGTAACCGCAATTTAGGGCCTGGCCATGTTCAAACCTCATTTTGTGAATCTGTACATTTTACTGATTCACAACATGAGGTTTCGAACTCTCTTCTAGGAAAGGGTATGCAAAGGGCGTCCCTTGCTAACATTTGTATGTATGAATGTTTCGCGACCTACTTCAAGTAGGTGGTAAACCAGTTGAAAACGGGAAGGGGGGACCCTTTTCCCTTTGTAAATGGGTCAAAAAATACTTTTTAAGGGCAGGGAGTGGTCCGAGGGACCACTGTGCCTGCCCTTAAAAAATGAAACTGAGACGTTTTATTTTTCTTTAATTTTTAAATGCATACCGTTTCCTTTAGGAAAATGGGCCGCATTAAAAAAACTGCTTTATTTAAAAGCAGTCACAGACATAGTGGTCTGCTGACCCCAGCATGCCACCATCCCTGTGAGTGCTAGCTATTCCTAATGGGGTTACAAATTTTTCCTGCCTCATTAGTATTAATGAGGCATGCAATTTGTGACCCCATTAGGAATCTCAAACAGTGTCTGAGACACTGTTGTACATCCTAATTTGCGAGTCTCAAATTGTGAGTCGCAAAAGCGACGCAATATGCGAGTCGCAATTTGGTGAGTCGTTTATCTGTCCCTTTGTGTTTTATAAAGCACAAACGTGACCCGTTAGGGCATCAGAGCACTTAACAAGGCTAAGCTGTTTACAAGATTCGGAACAGATGCTCATGAGAACATTTTGCCAGGATCAACAGGATATTATAAAGAGTAGGAATAGGCGATCATGAGTACTCTTGAGGTAGATAAACAAACGTTAGCAGGAGCAGAGGAAGACTGCACAGAACCAACCTCTGCCCCGTAAAGTGACAGTGAAGTGCGAATGATGCAAAAAGAATAGCAACAACCATGATACAAGAGTTGCGTAGGTTACATCTATGAAATCAGGATCCCATACATGGGTAATGATCAAGAAGATAGCAATAGAATTTCGCTAGGCCGCTAAACTGTATATTCAATGAGAGTGTTTATGGAAGGAATTTGCCCATTAAGAAAGTATTAGGGGGCAGACGTATCATTGTAGCAGTTTGCGAGTCCTTAATAGCGATTTTTAGTGAATCACTATTAAGGACTGGCAAAATGCTATGTAGGTAGGAATCCCAATAATATTTGTGATTCCTTAATATTCCTAATTTGCGAATCGCATATTGCAATTCACAAGTAAGGAATACCTTTCCATTCGCAATGTGCTAGTACCCATTAGGTACTTGCAAATTGAGAATGTAATTTCAAGGGTGCATGGCTGTCAAAAACACACCCTGTAGCATCCCTGAAAAAAGCATGCGTGCACATGTGGCGCACATACATGCCCTAAGGCAGTTTGAAAAATGCATAAAAGTGCATTTTTCAAAGAAATCACACAACTTGAGTGCTTCCTGCATTTAAGGAATCGCAATTTGCAATTCCTGAAATGCCTTAGCAAAATAGGGAATCGCAAATTTTGCGATTCCCTATTTTGTGAGGGCCTGTTGAGAAGATACATCCCAAAAGGCTTTTTCCTGTTTGCCAATGGGAAGATTCTGCAAATCAGCCTGTTTGCGAATAGGAAAATGCATGATACAACTGGCCCTTGCATTCTTTTTGAATCTTGACAAGGAAGGTATTCTTCTGACGTTAGGTGGCAGCCAGTTCCAGATTTTAGGTGCGGCCCCAGAGAAAGCTCTGTTGAATGTTTTCTTCTTCCAGAAAGTATTCTTCTGACGTTAGGTGGCAGCGAGTTCCAGATTCAAGGTGCCGCCCCATAGAAAGCTCTGTTGTATGTTTTCTTCTTCTGGAAGAGGGGTGGTTTCAGGTAACCCAGGGCGGAGTTCGCGGAATGCCGCAAAATTGCAGAAAAACTCAATGAGCTACGCAGAGTTGAGCGAGCGTGCGGAGTTGCTTGTTCCGCACCTTTGTGATGTATTTTTGACGTTCGGGAACGCGTATTGCATGTTCGGGTACGCTTATTACGTGCTCAGGGGGAAATATCACGCAAATTTCACCACACGGTCGTCAATGGGCGCGGCCATCTTGTTTTTCACTTTTTGTTATGGTTCAGGCCTGTTTTTCTATTCTCCCTATATCTTTTCAATCCTTTTTTTCTAGTAACTTTTCTCTGATCTTTTTTATTTATTATCAAGCCCTCTCTATTCCTCATTGTATTTTGGTTTTTTTCTACTTTTTGTGTGTTTTGTAGTGCGTTTTTCACACTTTTTCTATTACTTGCTCCTATTTATTTTTACTTACTTTCTTACTTCCTACATTTTCTTTTCTGCCCCCGCCTACCCAGAAGCATGGTGAAGAGTCTTAAAAAGACTAAGTGCTAGGGGAAGCAGTCCAAATCCAGGAGCTAGAGGTGCAACCACCTTTCTTGCAAAAGGTAGCACCTAGAAGGTGGAGGTGGGTGCACTGTTTTTTTTGGGCCAGCACCACCTCGCCTTAACCATGGCAGCAAGCAGCATTCCTCGGACCGGACTCTGGTCCCTGCATCAGCTGTGGGAGAGGGTGCGCTGGTCAGTGTTTCACTGCTTTGGGGCGCACCCATAACCTATTGACGCACCGGTGGTCCGACATCCAGGCTGGGAGCAGGACCTACTGGACCAGCTAGTTGCTGAGGTCCCGGGGCTTGGTGAGTAGCTAATTATATTACTATTGTGTTCTTCTGTTCTGTGTTATTGTGAATATTATTACTTTTTGCAAATAGCTAATATGCTGCTTCTGTATGAAGGTAACTTATGTTTAGAAATCTTATATTATGTGATTGTTACTTTCAGACGGGTGCTCGGCGCTACAACTAATCGTACTTGTTTGCAACTTTGCACTCCCTTGGGCTGGTTATGTTAGAGAGCATAGAGAATTTAGGTCAGGTAATGCAGATAGGAAAGACTCCAGTACTTTCCTTAGTCCTTTCAGGCTGTCCTGTCCTGTCACTAAGATATTGGTAGTAGTTAATTAGTGAGTAATATCTAATTTAGCAGCCAGTGTGATGCGTCCTCTCATATGACTTCAGTCCTATTAGAACCTTTTGTAGCTCGTATAGTGAATGAATAGCAATCAACCAATTTTGTGTATGCAAATGCAATATGCATGCATCCATCTATGCATTACGAAGAATAAATGCAGACTTAGTAATTGGCCCATCAAAGGGGGTTAGAATTGAGACTGAGAGATGATTGGAAATGAGACTGGAACTTAGAAGCAAATATATTTTTTTTGCAATTCATTCCAAAGTCTGGAATAGGCAGGCTAAGTATGTTTAGGGTTCATGATTTGGAATCGAACCGTGCATTAATAGAAGGGATGGTGCACGACTGCAATACTAGTCTACTACTAGTCGATCTGATTTAGGATAGGTCAATGTTATTGCAATTGTCCTGTCTAAAAATATTTTTAGAGTGCTTACATTTATTTATTTATTTAACGCAAATAAATTGGTGTCTCTTTAATGATGTCTTACATGATCAGCATCCAGGAGCAAGAAGAAGACTGGGTCTGCTGGTAGTGTTGAGGAGGGTGCGGGAGTCGTAGGGGCCTCCCAGGAGCAGCAGGAAGCATCCACAGGTGCAGATGGCTCTGCTAATATTTCCTTAATTTTTATTGCTCTATTATTTCCATTTCCTCTTTTTAATTTTTCCAAAATCCTCTTCAATCTATCTGTTTCTAATTTCTTGTTTTTGCTCCATTACCTTCTACTACTAACATTGTTTCTAGTGTCTATTCTTTTACATCAAATCAAACTGCCTCTGATTAACCTCTGACTCTGTATTAGTCTGTATGTAGCTTGCTTTCTTCTGGGTTTCCACTCAGCTTTCCCTCTCTCCTTATATGTGGATTGCCTAGTAGTGGTACTGTAAGACTCAGCAAACCCATTGGTCCTAGGCTACTAATAGTACTAGTAGTAGTAAGGACTCCTCATGTCCAACCAGTTGGCCACTATTTCTTCTATTCAAAAAAAGGCGATGCACTAATATCTCTAGCCACTGAGTCCAGTCTTTTGGGTTGTCCTTTCTTGAGAGGCTTTTTAAAAATTGCCACCAACAAATGCCCAACCGGATATTATTTTGTTATTTTTTATAGGACATACTGTCTTCTCTACTGTAGTATCCAAATTATAGATAGTGATGTGTGTGTTGTATGTATTATTAATTATGTATTTTCAATCTTGCTAATGAAAACAATAAATAGGGGAGGCGTATATGGCATCTAAGAAATGTGAAATGTTTTTTCCAAGCATACCGACCACCAGTGCCGGGGCCAGCAGTGAGGGCCATGCCACTCTGGAAGGAGCAGATGTTGCAGCTGCAGAGAATAAGCCAGAACCAGTGGCGGGCGGTGGTAAGTCATATTCCTTACTTATTGAGAATAATGAATACACTTGCTGCATGGGTGTACACTCAGTACACTGTACCCCTGCTGAGACTAAGTTGTTGTGAACACTAAACAGTTGACAAAGACACCCTTCACTTAACATTAGCATTAGCGGCTGGGGTTGAGTAACTAATGGTCTATTCTATTCTATGTTCAACTCCGCTGAGAAAGTTTTATGACGAAGACAAAGAGTCAAACGACATGTAATATATGACTGTCAGAGAAGAATGCGTGGGTGAAGGAAGGGGCCCCGGGATGCATATAGGTGGTTGATGATAGGATGCATGGGTAGTTGAAGGATGGGTGAAAGGTGAAATAAAGCATAAAGGAAGCCTGCCGGGGTGGGTAAAACTGTATGGGTGAAAGGAATCCCCAGGGGAGGTTTTAGGGGTCAAACTGAAAGGCAAGCAAGGACGCATGGGTGGTGGTTGGT
Source organism: Lissotriton helveticus (assembly GCF_964261635.1). Taxonomy (NCBI): domain Eukaryota; kingdom Metazoa; phylum Chordata; class Amphibia; order Caudata; family Salamandridae; genus Lissotriton; species Lissotriton helveticus. The sequence goes on along the minus strand of NC_136067.1, from coordinate 887,692,574 downwards.
TATACCCCTGACTAATGCATGTTGTCAGTAAAAGGTTTATGATTGCCATGTTTGGATGGATGTCTGGATGGTATCATAGCAGGTGAGAACGGTCAGAATGAATGAACAGAATGTAAAAGAAAAATAAACCGTGCCAGAGAACCCAAGCCAAGGGTGAAGAATAAAATAATGCTAGAAGAGCAATGCAATGATAAATGAAAAAAGCCCTGGGAAGAACAAGGACTCCTTTCTTGCAAGGCTTTGGAATCTGATTAAAAGGTTTGAGGTTGTATTTCAGAATGGAAAACTCTCTTGACTCACAGTAGTTTGCAAGCACAACATATATATTGTGCATGACTATTATGTACCCTATCCACCCATCATCAATCGCCTCCCTCCTACTCTGAGGCCCACTTCCGCGCCAGTCCCTACCCATGTCATTCTGACCGCGTCTGCCATGGGTGGCCTATCTGCTACATGGTAACTACTTACAAATCAGTATGTTATCATCATCATCATCATCATCATCATCACTTGAGTAACGTGATGTCAAGCTGTAAATCATCATCATTTATAAGCATGTCATGTGCCTTATTGCAGTAGTAAGGGTGAAAGTGAAATAGAGTATTTGAGATTGATTTAACAGAGTATGGCGTAATGGGAAAATAGATAATTATGTAGTACAGCTGCCCCACTTGCAGACAGTAGTAAAGTAACATGAGTCTGCTACATGAGTATGTCTGACTGGAGCACAAGCTGACTGAGCTGGCATGCCTACAAGATTAATTGTGCTAAACAAAAGAGAGAAGAATAATGCTTGTCTACTCCATAGTGCCTAGTGCCTGAAAGTCTAATCATCACATCCAAATCTTAGGGGCAGAGGAAGTGAGGAGTATAGTACCACAACTGGTAGTGCTACTCTGCCAATATACTTTTTCTGTGTGTAATCTTGTCTTACTGTTTTGCTAAGAGTAATGGTTACAGCTGTCTTTTTTCTTTCTTTAAATAGCTACTCCTTCCCAACCCAACAGGCAGGAGTTAATAGCCAGGGCCCTGCAACTGAAGCTGGAGGTCATCCGGCACGAATATCGCCGGCTGGTTATCCTGGTGGAGGAGGTGGCAGCTGCAGCTTTCTCTAATTTCCCGGGCCCCAGTCAGATCCCCCAAGTGACTCCGGTGGTATGGTTCCATGCTCTGGCAGCCGCCCGCAGCCCATCATCATCCACTGCTGCCCACCCCTGTTGTTCCTGCAGGAACCTTCGGGGCTGTATGCTCCTCCAGATGGGGTACCTAGACGCCAGGCTTGAGGAGGTTCTGGAGCACACTAGCCTGCACCCCTGCCACTAAACCTTAGTCTTTGACCCTTGCCCCTTTTTTAATCTTTGTTTTTGGTGGGAGGGATGTTGGGAGTTGGGGAAACGTGGGGTTTTCTTGAACTTCTTGACTTGGACAATCATAGACATTTATTTAATTTACTGGACATTGGTTGGTGTTAGGGAGAGGGGTGGGTCAGGTGTTGTGGGTTTCTTCTTCTAGTTTATATTTGTTAGGGTAATAAATTATTTATAGTTTTACAATACATATGATGTCAATCTTTTCAGGAAATACTCTTTTAAGTTGCCTTGTTTGTTTCCTCCTTTTTCTGCAGGGCCACAGCCAGTTTTTGAAATCTGCCAATAGTGTAACACACCAACAGATAGATTCAGTATCCTCACTTTTCCTACTACTGTCAGTCTCTCCTCCTAGGCTATGCATTCTGCAACCAAAAACCCCTTTGTAGTATATACTCGGAAGGATGTGGGTGTGTGAATTAATTAATTTCCATAGTATATATATTATTGCCTAACCCACACTTCTTCTCTTACCTGTGATTGATGTTTAGGCGAAGCAATGGCTGCATGGTGATGGTTTTGTTTCCTAAGGTGCCATGGCGGGTGGTGGTAGCAGTCGTAGACAGTTGCAGTTTCAAAAAAAGAAAATGAGACAGTCAGTCACCTGAGGGAGACTAGGGAATGAGTAGTAGAAGTACCGTACACAAGAAGAAGACTGCCAAATAAGAAACCATGATGATGAATGATAAGCAATGGTAAAGTAAAAAAAAAAATATTGGTGGCAGGGATAGCCTAGTACATGTTACAAACTCAAGTTAACTTGACCTATGAAGTGGAGAAGCACAAGAACAATCTTCTCCTCAACATAGGCACCCTTACGCTATGGTGCAAGGTTGCCAGTGTTGGCTCGAGGCAGCTAAAGTTAGCGCCAGTGCAGGGTGAAATGCGGGCAACCCTGTGTTTCTTAAGTGACAACGCATGTCATTAGCCTTCTTGGCTTAACGGCACGCTTTGTTACTTTATTGTAAATATGTCCCTATGCTTGTATTTGTTGTTGGCACACCCACTTCAAAGACCACATTCAAAATGTTGATGTCTGTTTAAAAACTTAAGAAGAAAGAGAGAGTAGTAGCTAGAATTTACAGTATATTTACTAGTAGAGGAACGTTTTGATTTGTCAACACACCAGATCATGTGCACGTATTCATATGACTAATTAAAGGATAACAATATGCCTGCAGGATCACTGACAGAATATCGAGGCTGAAAATATCGACAGACAAAATATCGACGTTGGAATATCGAAGGCAAGTATATCGACACCCTATCTACAACATGGTAAGTACAAAAATATTGAAACAAAAATATCGATGTTAAAAATATCGTAATTAAAAATATCGTTTTTTTAAAACAAAGGTAAAATTAAGTAAATAGTACTTATATATATTTTAAACTTATGTTAAAATGTGTTATAATGTTTAAAATGAATAAATATTACATATTTACTATTAAACATTTAATTAAAATTAATAATTAAATATATAATATATACTTAAATAATTATAATATATACATTATTTCTTAAATAATTATAAAATATTAACAAATACTCCAATTTAAAAATACATCAACACTCATATAATAATAACATAAATAATAATAAATAATTATATTTAATAAATAACAACAATTAAATATACTTTCAATATTTTTAAAATTAATTAAATACAACATTATGTAACATCTTAAATACATAAATAAATATAAATAATATTGAAAAGCATAAGTGTAAAAATTACTATTCAAACTCCAGAGGGTGCAACAGTAGATAAAGCGTTGGATAGCGTAAGTGTAAAAATTACTATTCCAACTCCAGTGAGTGCAACAGTAGGGAAAGCGTTGGATCGCGGGTATGTAAAAATGACTATTCCCACTCCAATGAGTACAACATTAGTGAAAGCGTTGGATAGCGTAAGAGTAAAAATTACTATTCCCACTCCAGAGAGTGCAACAGTAGGGAAAGCATTGGATAGCGGGTGGGTAAAAATTACTAGTCCAACTCCAGTGAGTGGAACAGTAGAGAAAGCATTGGATAGCGGGTATGTAAAAATGACTAATCCCACTCCAAAGAGTGCAACATTAGGGAAGCGTTGGATAGCGTAAGAGTAAAAATTACTATTCCCACTCCAGAGAGTGCAACAGTAGGGAAAACGTTGGATAGCGGGTGGGTAAAAATTACTATTCCGACTCCAGTGAGTGGAACAGTAGGGAAAGCGTTGGATAGCGGGTATGTACAAATGACTATTGCCACTCCAATGAGTGCAACATTAGGGAAAACGTTGGATAGCGTAAGAGTAAAAATTACTATGCCAACTCCAAAGGGTGCAACAGTATGGAAAGCGTTGGATAGCGTAGATTGGCTAATTACTATTCCAACTCCAGAGGGTGCAACAGTAGGGAAAACGTTGGATAGCGTAGGGGGAAAAATTACTATTCCCACTCCAGAGAGTGCAACAGTAGGGAAAGTGTTGGATAGCGTAGGGAGAAAAATTACTATCCCCACTCCAATGAGTGCAACATTAGGGAAAGTGTTGGATAGCGTAAGGGTAAAAATTACCATTCCAACTCCAGTGAGTGGAACAGTAGGGAAAGCATTGGATAGCGTATGGGTAAAAAAAAATTATTCCAACTCCAAAGGGTGCAACAGTATTGAAAGCGTTGGATAGCGTAGGTGGGAAAATTACTATTCCAACTCCATAGGGTGCAACAGTAGGGAAAACATTGGATAGCGTAGGGGGAAAAATTACTATTCCCACTCCAGAGAGCGCAACATTAGGGAAAGTGTTGGATAGTGTAAGGGTAAAAATTACTATTCCCACTCCAGTGAGTGGAAAAGTAGGGAAAGCATTGGATAGCGTATGGGTAAAAAATAATATTCCAACTCCAAAGGGTGCAACAGTATTGAAAGCGTTGGATAGCGTAGGTGGGAAAATTACTATTCCAGCTCCAGAGGGTGCAACAGTAGGGAAAACATTTGATAGCGTAGGGGGAATAATTACTATTCCCACTCCAGAGAGTGCAACAGTAAAGAAAACGTTGGATAGCGGGTGGGTAAAAATGACTATTCCAACTCCAGTGAGTGGAACAGTAGGGAAAGCGTTGGATAGCGGGTATGTAAAAATTACTATTCCCACTCCAATGAGTGCAACATTAGGGAAAACATTGGATAGAGTAAGAGTAACAATTACTATTCCCTCTCCAGAGAGTGCAACAGTAGGGAAAACGTTGGATAACGGGTGGGTAAAAATTACTATTCCCACTCCAGTTAGTGGAACAGTAGGGAAAGCGTTGGATAGCGTATGGGTAAAAATTACTATTCCAACTCCAGTGAGTGGAACAGTAGGGAAAGCGTTGGATAGCATATGGGTAAAAATTACTATTCCACCTCCAGAGGGTGCAACAGTAGGGAAAGCATTGGATAGCGTAGGGAGAAAAATTACTATTCCAACTCCAAAGGGTTCAACAGTAGGGAATGCCAATTAATAAATATTTACAAAATATATTACACATAAAAAATTGTAATTATTTACAATTAAATTACTTCCCACACTATTCCCCTATAAACCCACAACCCGCTCTGGTACTAAAACATAACATTGAATAAAAATTAACATTAATTGCCAATTAAATAATTAATTTATCAAATAAAATAATTAATTGCCAATTAATAATTACTATTAAATTACTTCCCACCCTATTCCCCTATAAACCCACAACCCACTCTTGTTCTAAAACATAACATTTAATAATAATTAACATTAATTACCAATTAAATAATAAATTTATCAATTAAAATAATTAATTGGCAATTAATAATTAAATACAAAATTTAATTAATTACAATTAAATGACTTCCCACCCTATTCCCCTATAAACCCACAACCCGCTCTGGTACAGAAACATAACATTTAATACAAATTAACATTAATTACCAATTAAATAATTAATTTATCAAATAAAATAATTAATTACCAATTAATTATTACAATTAAATTACTTACCACCCTATTCCCCTATAAACCCACAACCCGCTCCAGTACTAAAACATATGATTTACTTAAAAATAAATTTATTAATATATAAAAATAATACACATATAATATAAATTAATTTAAATACTTTACAAAAACATATAACACATACATAATAAAATTCTAAAAAAGAATACAAATATCGATATTAATAACATCGAAATTAGTTACATCGATATATATGCTATCGATATTACTAACTTCGATATTACTTACATCGATATAAATGAATTCGATATTACTTACCCCAGGGTCGATATTCTGTCCTACGATATTCTTGACATTGATATTCTGTACCTTCGAAATTTTAAACACGATATTTTGGTAGGTCGAAATTTTCAACTCGATATTTTGACTGTGTACCCAGAGTAGTACACTATAAGTTAGAGGTGGTTGACATATCAGAGGAACTTTAGCATCTGAATGTTTATGAAGCAACAGTCATGTTATGTATACACCCTTTTTAAGCATTGGATCATATGGGAAGCTACCACCCACTGAGTTTCAGAAAGAGTTTACATTTACCTTCACATTTCAACCCCAAAATTAAAACCGCGGGTGTAGAGAGCAATTTGGAAGAGCAGCTTGTTAGTCTAGTGAAAAGTGGGCCCACGAAGACAAAAAAATATGCAGGAGCTAGTGGATGTAAATAGGATGACGAAAGCAGCAGTGTATTTCAAAGAGAATAATGTGTACTATAAAGATGTAGATTTTGTCGAACATGGAAGTTGCATGGAGGAAGAAATGTATCCTTCAAGCGAACAATTTGAAAATTGGATAGTAGATCTGAAGAGATTTCTGAGCACCCCAGTATCCATCCGCAACATTCAAAAGAGGTTATGGGGGGTGCACTGTACTGTATGTTATATTAAAACAACTTATAAAGCTCGCAAATAACCATAGGCGCTAAGTGCTCCAGACAGCAGGGCCATGACCTAGATGAAGAAAAGCCTACTAATTGAAGAGCCACATTTGTAATTGGTTATTAAATGACAATAAACTAGGGGGCATATTACCAAGGCGGCGCTAAAACATTATCGCCGCTTTTGCGCTATCACGTGTTTTGCTGATTAGCGCCTCTTACAACAGCGCCCAGCATTGCATCTCTAATGAGATGCAAAGTGGGCGTTCCGTGCCAAAATAACTGAAGAAATGTCGCTAACTGACATTTCTCCAATTATCAAGCTGCAAGCAAACAAGCAGACCGTTAAGAAAAGTAGCGCCAGCCACAGTTAACGCTACTTTCCTAATGACTGGTTGTAACCTGAATTTAGCCATGTAATCCAATGGGAGGTGGATTACATGGCTAAAATCACCCTGCCCTATCATCAAGGTTTCGCTGGTTGCAGTGTGATTATCGCTGGATTTCCAGTGATAATCACACTGATTTCCAGCTAACGCATGGATTCCTATCGCCTGGGAGATGAGCGTTGCTGATAGCATGCTAGCTCCGCGATAGAATTCTGCGTTAGCCTGCGATAATTATCCTTGCGCTAAAAGCGCTGAGCGATAATTAAATCAGGACCTTGCTAATATGCCCCTAGGTCTTTATGAGATTAAACAAGCTAAGGGAATTCCAATGATTGTGTGGGAGAAAGGTTTAGAGGCTCGATGTTTTCCTCAATTATTTCCAAGTGGAGCACCACCCTGTGTGTATACCGGGTATTTTGACCAATTTACACCTTCTCACAGACATCTAAATTTCATAACTTTGCAAAAGTGCTTTCAATTTCATAACTTAAAAGTGTATTATTGGGCTTTACTCAGGTTATGTTGACCGAGAATACCATTCGAATACTTCTAGTTATATTTCTACCACATTCTTCAACGTATGAACACTTTCAAAGAAAGTGTTGATTGACAGGAATTTGCAGAGTAGTAGAAATATTATGTGGTTGCAAACATTCTGTCAACTCAAAATTCCAATGGGTTGACGAATATATGCGTTCATGTGACCGAGATGCAATTTTGGAAATCCCCTAACAATCGCAAACAATTGTTACCAACCTACCCAACTGCTGCGCTTGTCTATGACCTCTCCCTTTTGCGTACTTCTGCTTTTCCTTGTCATAGCAAGGTCAAATCACCTCAAAATAGGGCAAGCAAGGCAGTATCAAAGCCACTTCGCACAAGTAAAAAAAAAATACCAGAAAATACAATTTGTACAACTATCGCTGCTTTGTGAGTATCATGGAAAGCAGTAAACGACATTTACTTCTACATTATTTAACTTCTGCATCTGGGCAAAACATAAAGCAAGCAATTTTAATACTGCGTTTTCTACATGTACATGAATGAAATGGAGTAAATACATGTTCTCTGCAATTTTGAAATGCAAAAGGGGTTAAAGAGTGAGGCAAATTGCCATAGTTAAATTGTATGTTAGATGAAAAGTGCGCAAAATCGCTTTCCTCTATTCTCTTTTAAAGCATGGCGATCAACAAATCTGCTTTCTTAATTAAAATATGTATTACACGTGTAAAAGTATTTAGAAACAATTAATGTGTTATTTACATTTCAAAATAGTTTGACAATCAGTTTTCTCCTTTTTTGTCCTCTTGCAAACATATTTCTTCAATATGTCAATGAGAGCAATACAAAGTGTCTATGAATTTGCTGATTGTTAAAATCGATTACATAAACGTAACATGCTGGCTCAGTCTGGGAAGGCTAGATACCCACCAATAATCACCAATAACATTAAAATGAGTACCTCTAATTGTTTAGTACCATTACCCCTTTCTAACTACTATGCCCTATATGTTATGTTAACCCCTGAGCCACTTAGAAAACATGCGGCCGTGCATCCCCTAGGTTGCTTCGGGGAACATGGTTACACGACTCCATGATGACTAAAAGGTAAAATGGCTACCCTTTCTGGACCATCTGATTGAAATATTCAAAGGTACGCTTTTACTGCTCTGCTGAAAACCCCACAATCTGGGATTTGTCTCACTGTAGTGCATTCCAGTGTAAGTGAAGCACTCCCAGGATATTCAAGGAGCTGCCTTATCACAAGCTTTCTTCCTGAAGCAGACACAGACAAAAATTGCTCCCAAAAAAGAATTTACTGATTCTTTTGATGGATATGTTACCAGGAAAACGCACAAATATAGAGGGAAAAGCCATGTAATAATTGGTAGAGAGCTGAGATAGATTAGAAAGTCATCCAGTCATGAGCAATGGGGCTGATCCAAAGCCTATTCCACTTCTATTGTATCATACACAAGGTGGGGCATTTTAACAAGCTTCCAGGAAGCACAGTGCAGCAAGCCAACCTGTGGTGTGTGAAAAGGCAGGAATGTGCCATACTTAACAATATAAGGCTCATCCCTTTTCTTTACTTGTACTGTCTCTCTTTTAGCTGCCTAGCGCCTATGCCATGGTGTAAGGGTGCCTGCATTCTAGGTTGGATTGTTTTTGCATAGAAAGGGACACCTACCTGCACAAAAACAATTCCCAGTGGATTTTCCTCTTTCTAATTGTGCTGCAGAATGCAGCACACTTAGAAGGATGAACTAAAGAGAAATAAAGGTAAACAACCTTTACAACGCAACTTTTACATCACAGAGCCTTTACAACGCAACCATTACAACGCAAACTATTACAACGCATTGCTCTGGGGGGCGCTCTAGGATAGGGAATAGGTTAATTTACTATCCAATAACCTTCCCTAGTGTCCACGGGGACTGGAGTTGGAATAGTAAATTAAACTATTCACTATCCAGCACCCCAAAGCACTATGCGTTGTAATGGACTGCGTTGTAATACTTGTGTTGTAAAGGCATGCGATGTAAAAGCATGCGTTGTAATGTCATACATCCAGAAATAAATATATTTCTCCTCATTGCTCCTCCCCTGAGAAGGTGCAGCATGTTGATGCATTCCCAGGTTTACTAGTGTTGGTAAATCTGGGAATGCGCCAAAATCTATAGGTGGATGCATGGGCACATCCACGCTCCACCCATGGAACACTTTCCTGGGGCAGAGTAATGCAACATAGTGATTTGGGCTGTGTTGCGTTACTTTAGATTTATCAAGCCATGCAGGGCCATGCAAGATGGCCTTGTGTGGCCTAATAAATCTTACTTTAGTGTTGTGTCGCCCTTGCGGCCCCTTGCGTAGCGCAAAGGTGAAGCCACACATTAATAAAAAAATGTCCTTTAAAACAAAAAGGTATGGCTGTCTGTAGGAGAGACATAAAATTCAATAAAAACAAGATTTGTGCTGGTAAATCATGCAAACAACTGTAACTCATCAGGTCTGCAATTTAGTGAAACATGAAATGATGGGGGGGTATGGTAATTGGTTAGGAACAGACATGAATAGCATTTTTGGTGAGTCAATTAGCATTCAAAAGTCTCACTCCATTTTTTACTGGACTCACAATTCTGTGAGGACTCACCGGATTTGCGGATCATTCATCAAACACCATGCTGACTCATGGCCATGACCCTTGCTCCTAACTAGCTTCTGTGTCCCTGCAGAAAGAGAAAAGTTGAAAAGTGCTTTACACTCTCATCTCTAATGCCAACTTGGCTATAAATGTTATGTTATTTCATGAAATGCTATGTTATGTAATTGATGACATATGGTCTATTAGTTGGTGTAGGTAGGTATCCACCACTAGTAATAAGGCCACAATTACATAGAACCTAAGAAATAAATTTTTAAAGAATAAGCACTTTCTAGTGCTTAAAAGTCAAAAGTGCCACTTTGGGACATCTGGTTGCACTTGACCGGGACATTTTCAAAGTTTCAGTCTTACTGAAATGGAGCGCGGGTTAAATACACTTCCTGGTAGGGCCTGGTCACATTTTTACCTTCTGACTTAGTCACTTTTTTGAAGAGTTTTCTCTCAACATTGAGTGAGGTTCCTCATCAGGCGGGCTTTGAGTTCAATGATGGCGGCTTGGCTCAGCGCAATACTTAAGACAAATCCTACATATCTTGCTGATGACAAAATGCTCTGGAGCTTCAGCGCGGAAAATGTGGATCTCAGGCCGGGTTGCAGTTTAAAGTGGCCATCTTGACTCTCATTGATGTGTTGGTTACCTTATGGGGATTTTTACTCAAAATTCTCTATTCTTCTCCAAACTTCTGGGACTTCTTCCAGGAGGTCATTTTGGGGTTGCATAGTTTCCACAACACCAAACCAAGGTTCAAGAACTGATTCATTTCTCCTTGGGATGTTGGGCACTTAGACCTTCAGGTATGTCACACACAATACTTCTATCCTTTAATAACTCATTCTCCTAATAACCTAAAAGATCTAAATTTCATCATTACTCTTTACATTTAAGGCACACTTTAACTGTATTTATACATTTCTCAATGGCACAGGCAATATCTTAATTCATCATTCCCACTAAGAGGTTTACAGCTTGCATCCTATTTTTAATATCATATTATTTAAAAATCGAACCTAAGATCTCTGTTCGTATATCTAAAATATTCAAGCAATCTAATAAAATATGTAAAATATCATAGGTAGTACCTAAAGTGTAGGTGCATTTACCATTGCTGTCTATCATTAAATTTGTAACCCCTTTATTCGCGTAACTGGGGTTTATTCCAATTTGCAATCTTAGCACTTCATGCCGTAACAGGCAGCTTGGTAATCTGTCCAGATAAGGGTAATGTAAATCCTTTTCCCAAGCAATGGCCATATGGGCAACTGAGGTTTTCCATGAGAGGTACTCCTGGTCATGTATTCGAGACACTTCAATACCCAGTGTCCTAAGTTCTTTCTTATCTATCTTTAGATGGAGTGACTGAGGGCACAACTGTAGCTTTAACACACCATACGTTTTGTTTATTGAGGCTATTGTCTCTTTTGCCCAGGTCAACTCACTGTTGGCAATTTCATTGTTACACCACTGTGAGATTTTTTGGTCCTCACCTGATCCTAAACGCTGCCAGAAACGTAATAGAGCCATGCAAGCTGTTATAGCCCAAGAGGTAATTCCCAATTCTAATCTTGCTGCCTGTACCATAGACAATTTAGGCAGCGAGAACAAGCTTTTAAGGATGTTTCCCGCCTCTTTGTCCCTACCATTTTTACCACTTAAATAGAGTACCTCTGCGCCATACAGAAATTGTGGAGGGACCATTGATTGATAGGCCTTTATAACGGGCCTATCGGACATTTCTCCATATACACTATTAAATCTTTTTAATCCCTTCACGGAAGCCGATGGTCTCATTTTTAATGCATCAAGGTGGGTATACCATTTCAGGCAACTCGCAAACCACATCTCCAGGTATCTGTATTCTGTTACTTTTTCCAGCTTTTCTGTACCTAAATACCAGGAGAACTTTGTTTTACGTCTTCCAAAGCATAGTATTTTGGTCTTCTCCATGTTCACAACTAATTTTTTATTATGACTGTATTCTTTAAACATGTTAAGTTTTCTTTGTAGACCAATCTCCGTCTGGTCCATAATTACCGGATAATCTGTGTATAAAAAGCAGGAGATATGGTTTCCTCCTAGTTTCAGGCTAGCCCCTCTTAACCTTTCTTAATTTTAAGGGCAGGTCAGCTATAAACAGGGAAAAAAGCAAGGGGGCAAGTACGCACCCCTGTCTCAGCCCATTATCGATCGGGATCCTCCCAGACAATACTCCACCCTCATCCAAGATTATCTGGGCCCAGATTTCTGTGTGCAGGGCTTGGATCAAGGCCAATAAATTGCCTATGATATTATACACTACCAAAGCTGACCACAGCTGCTCCCTGCTCACTAGATTGAATGCTGCGCAGAGGTCCACAAAGCAGCAGAACAATCTGCCCCTCTGCTCAATCCACTTCCACTCGATGGATCAGAGAGCAAAACAGTGATCAACCGTTGAGTGTCCCTCTTTAAACCCTCCCTGTTCTGGGGACACTATCTGTTTTTCATCTGCCCATTCCTTGAGTAATCCCAGAATTACTTTAGCAAATACGTTTTCTCCTATGTCCAAGAGATTTATTAAACTGTCGTTTTTAGGGGAATTTACATCACCTTTTTTATGTCTTGGTCTTACATTAGCCCCTTTCCAACTATCTGGCATGACCCCTGGATTTAGTATCCCCTGGAACATATTCGAAAAAAACTCTAACCACCACTCAGGATTCATTTTTGTAATGACAACTGGCAAGTTGTCTGGTCGAGCGGATCAAGTTCAATTTTGTCTGACTATTATACTCCAAATGTGCCTGGGGGAGAAATGCTCTTTTACTTCTTCCCTTACACCTGGCCATATGTTAGTATTTTTTTCCACCGTCCTTGGCCACTTCCCATACATTTCATCTAGATAATCTACCCACTTATCCTCCGGTACGGAGCACTGCAAGGACCCTACAACTTTGCCAGTGCTTTCTTGTATTAATTTCCAAAAGCCTTTCACATTTTTTTCTTCAATTGCCTCTAGTAACTTCACCCAGCATCTGTCCTTATAGGTTCTTTTTTATCTCTAATGATTGTCTTATATTTCAACCTTCATTTCTGAAGGTTAAGTAACAGTTCATCATTATATCTACCTCTAAGGCTTCTTTCCTTTTGCATAATGCAGGCTTTTACTTTGGGACAATCCTCGTCAAACCATGGCTTATTATTAATGTGTAATTTTTCCTTACTTTACTAACTCTTGTTTACCACATTTCATTTTTATCTTGAGACATTCTAACAATGTTCTTATTATATCTTCATACCAGGTAATATCCTCCTCTGGTAATAAATGTTCTAATGTAAATAACAACTGGAGTGCACTTAGTTTTTTTATATATTCTTCTGTAATCCGAGTTGTAAGTCGCTTTGGGTATTCTACCTGTACTTGTAAGGCTCTGTGTCTCTGAGGAGCCCTTTTTACATATAATTTAATCAGCAGCGGGTAATGGTCACTACCTTCAACCCTTACTACTTCAAAATGTTGAATTAGATCAAAGCCTGAATAAATACATAATCCATCGGACACATTTGCTGCCCTATTGTAAAAGTGCACTTTGCGGGCCGATCCAATTCCTTTCTTCCATTTGCGCAGACCAGGCCCATAGAACCCAGTAACTGTCCAAGCACCACATCCTGGGGTGAGGTGTCGCAACTGGGAAACTTAGCGGTCTCTATATTGTAAGCTCCTAACACTTCTCTGTGCTATGAATCAATTTTTAGGGGATTTAGTCTATGATTAAATCCCCCAATATCAGAAGCACTGCTCTGGGGTAGATATCACATAAGCCCTCCGGATCCTTTTTTAAACATTCCAGGTCCACCTTATAATCATTTCCTTTTCCTTTCTGGATATACACATTGACAATACATATACCTTCATAACCTAAGTTGTTATTCAATGTCAATACTCTACTACCTAGCGCCCAATTACATTTGAGTTCAAGGGATTCGATATCCCTAGCAATCTTTGTGGATACCAGCGTCAGATGGCCGCCTGACAGCCTACCTAATATGTTCTTTCTTGCAGGCTTTACATGATGGGTAAATCGTTCTGTAACAAGGGTTTCATCGCACAGCCAAGTTTCCTGTAAACAAACAATGTCGATATTCTTAAGAATGTTTTTATAGCTTTCCTGGAGCACTATTCTGTTACATCTATTGACGTTCCAAGATAAGATTGACAGGCTGTGCGACGACCCTAGTTCCTAATCGATATCGCTCAAGTACCCATCTTCCTCACATTCCATATATGCAAGCTCTCTATATCTATTCCCAACCAGTACATCTTCATCATCACACCCTAGATCTTTGGTAGTTATTGTAAATTCAAGATCTTCCTTCTTACCCCATCCGGAGCTAATCATTCTTATTTGCCGATCTCCCAACCCAGCATGGTTCCTGCGAAAAGGATTCCCCTGTTTATCCGTAACTTCCTACCTTTTTATTATTCTAATTCCTTCTTTTAGCATCTCAGCATCTGCTTTTTCCAATGCTACTTTTACTAGTGCAGAATGAAGTAGGACCTTTGTTACTTCTTCCCCTTTGGTGTTTACCAAAAGCACCACTTCTTTAAGGTCTTCTGAACTAACATGTCTTAGGCTTGGACATTTCAAAAAAGAAGAGAGGAGTTGGGAGCGATTTAGGGGGTTTAGTTTCTTAACTCTTTTCCCACCTTTTCCCTGTCCTAAAGGCTCCACAAAGAGCAAAAGGTCTACACGACTTTCTGGCTGTAAACCTGGTGGGCGTCTATCTATCACCTCATCCCTTCTTTACCTGTGTACTTCTTTGCTACCTCTCTTCCTGAGGCCCTTCCCGGGGTTAGGGTTACTAGGTCCTACACCTGAGGACACACCCAACCCTTTTTCTATGACTACCTCTTTATTTCCCCTGGAATGTTTCCTCAAGGTATCATTGGCGCTCTTTACAGCTCTTTTTCCCTATGTCCACCTAAGTTGTACATCCGGACATCGGGTGGTTACTCCTGTATCTACGAAACGTATCTTTTTGCATTCTGGAGTCCCTACCCTGCCAGCTGGCTTTTGTTCTGTCATAACCCCTTTCCCATTATGCTGCCACCTTAAGGATTGGCCTTTGGGTGGGTCTATTCTCCCCTTCCTTGACCGCGGGAAGTATTGTTTTTTTATACCTCCTTTCCCTGCTTCTTTTTATGATCATAGGGCAACGTTATATATATACCGTTGGTTCTTCCTTCTGTGATCGGCTAGTCCTTACAACTTCTTCCTCCCCATCAACTGTTGTTTCCTGATGGGCTTCCACTGGCCTTACTAATGAGGACATTAGACCTTTAATTTGTGTCAACTCCCCGATCATATTCTTAAATTGCTTGCTTTGTGTTTTTAAAATGTCATTATTTAAAACTGAGACCTCTAAAATACCCTGCAGGGTTTTCTGGGGCATCAGCATAACCTCTAGCATGGATACACTGGAGGAACCGGTAACCTTTAGGCTATGCAATGAAGGACATGACAAATCAGTTTGAACAACATAGACATTTTCCAGTCTTTCTTTCACGTTGGAACTGTGTTTCCTCTGGCTAGAGTCTTCCTCACACAAGGATTTACTTAGGGGGCTCCTTCTTACTCCGCCACCTCTGCTTCTATGTCATGAATGAACAGCGACTGAAATAACCTTGGCGAGGAGGATAAGCGTGGTTCCATCGATATCTCAGCAAAATTAAAATTCGTTTGGGTCAGAGTTTCCAAGCTTAGAGCTGCTGGGTCCTCTGAGGTTAGCGGAGTCTCTACCACAGTCTGCTCCTTATCAGGCATCTCCTTCCCTTTAAAGTGTTTCCCTAAAAAGTCCTTAATCGACTTTGATACTGCTGAGCCGCCTTTTATACCTACTGTCTTTATAGGCATCATCGCCGACTGTGGGGTTGAGTTCAGTGATTGAGTGTTCCCCTTTGCTACTTTTTGCTTCTCATTGGTGCCACCATGTCACCATTTCCCTCACTCATTCCTTTTGGTATTTCGGTCAGGATCTCCATCTCTGGACTTTTATTTCCTGCTTTCTTGGGGTTTTTTGGGACTTTCCGGGATTTAGATTTCCCTAAGGCCATCGTTTTTCCTTTTCCTCCTCATAGGGTCCCTTTGTCCCTAAACTCCTTCCTCCAAATGTAAAGCGCGTTGGAATATTCTTCTCCTTTGCTTCCTTTAGTTTTCCTGTTAGGCTGTGGGTACTCTTGAGCCCAACTCCTCATATGCCTAATACTCTTCCCCTTACTTCCTCTTACAGAAAATTTTGCATGGGCTATATAACAATACTCCACTTACCTATGTTCTGTGGTCATACGCTCTCACTTCCACCACTTCTCAGCTGCTGCTTCTCTATTTCATTCTCTGGACTAACTCCAGACAATTTATCACCACTCTGCTACCTGAGCCTTCTTGCAATCTATCCTTATTCAAGGAGCCTTCAGTACACAGTTTTGGCCACTCGCAGCTCTCTTCTCTTACTTCCGCAACATCAAAAATGCCCCTTAAGATGTAAAGAGGTGCTTGTTGAGCCTTCACGTCTCGTAAAGCGACTCGTGCCTCTTCTGCTCCCAATTTTCGCGGGCTTTTCACAGGCTGCTGTTTAACTATACAACTGCTTGCAGCCCACGACCGGTCTCGCGGCTTGCGCAACCACAGTTTTGCTTGCCACACGCTCTCCCAGGAAGAGTTTAACTGACGAGTTCAACTACGTTCGGCGCAGTCCGTATGTTTGTCCAGAGTCCATGGTTTTTCACATGTAGCGTTGCTGCGGCGTCGCTGCTGTGGTGTTACCTGCAACTTCCATGCGAGGTGAGGCCGCAAGTGGGAGGTGCTGCGCAAGAGCGTCTCCGTTTGACCACGAACAGAACAGAGCCTGGAGTCTGACAATTCTGTGAGTGGTAAAAACACTCAAATAGCAGAAATCACTATCCCTTTAAAAAAACAAAATTTAGAAACTCTCTCCTGGAGGTTACGATCAGACTAAGCCAACCCACGGGTGTGGCTAAGTTTGACTAACACTCTCCTTCCAGCTCCTCTGCTAATTTAATTACTGGGGCTTCTGTCTGGTGGTGGGTTCAGGAAGTGGGGGTCAGCCTGTGTCCAGTTCTGTCATTCCCACTTTAAAGACCAGTTTGGCTACCCAGCCCCCTTCCTGCCTTTTGCTCTGCAGCTACAGATCTCCTCCCACCAGATGTCCTTTGTCTCAATGTAGGCCACTTCACACCTCATCAGAGCACTTTGGCTCAGCCTGCCAAAGGCTGGACAATCAGGAGAGGCTGCCGGTAGGCTGGATTCGACTACATCAGAAAAGCAAGTTCCATAACATTTTCTTCTGTGATAGTTATAATGAATCTAATGTTGGCAAATTGTTGAATTTGTTCTAAATATCATTATAATACTTTGAAGTATATTATTTGCTAACTCCTCTCAATAGTTCTGTTTTATTAAAGTATTCCAATGTTAGCCTATGGAGACAATGTGCTACAATGTGGAACAGTAAAATTGGCAGTTTTTACCACACCAGGGCGTATAAAACGTACTTTACATTGTCACTGCTTATAGGTACCATACCCCTTGGGGCATCTAAGGGAGACCTTAAGTTTGACATAAGAAAATATAAAGTAGTTTAAGACTTTGGAAGTACCTTTAATTCCAAAGCCACATTTGCATATAATTTACTTGTAAAGCATCCTGCAAAGCAGGGATGCTTTTAAAATGTCAACATGCAACACACCAGTGCATGCTAAAGTGCATTAAATCTTCTGGGTCTCTAAACCTAAATTCCCTACCATATACTAGGAGCTTACACGTAGGTTGTCATACCAGTTGTACATGCACTCAGTTACCATATACCTTTTACACAGAGCACTGACCCGGGGTCTGGTTAGCATAGCCAAGGGCACAATCAGAGTCAGTTACCACCAGTACCAATCATAAAATGGGGGTGATTAGGGCAAAAAGGATGACTTTCTATTAGTTATGTTATGTTGTGTTATGTTATATTCATTGGATTTGCAATGTGCTTACTCACCCTAAGAGGGCATTCCAGTGCTGAGAATGGATACTAGACTGTAACGTTTGGAGAGGCAAGATTAGCCAGGTTTTTAGCTCCTTATTAAAAATGGAAAAAGCAATGATTAGTTACAGATCTGGTGGGAGATTGTCCCATCTGGTGGCTGTCAAATAATAAAAGGAACGCCCTCAATATCTGGTGAGATGAATGCAGAGACCAACAGACATGTGCTGCTGGTATGAACAGAAAAGCAGAGTGAGATGAAGGAAAGAGACTCTTTTAGAAAGGTATCTTAAGCTAGTGTTAAGTGCCTTATGCACATGAAAAAGAAGCTTGGAAGAGCCCTTTTCTGCACAGAGAGCAAGTGCAGGGCTTTGAGATGAGAAGACATGGAGGACCACACGAGCAGGGTAAGGACCAACTGTGGGGCTGGGTTTTGGATAGTTTTTTAGGTGGGTAAGCTGGGAGGCTGATATCAAGTTGGTTGATGACACAGTTTTACAGGATCCAATGAGGATCCATTTTAGACTTTGTAATGCATTCTCAGGATGCCAAAGAAAGATCCGATGACGGAATTGATTCTGGTGACCATGGGCATGTTGTTGTCTAGCACAATACCCAGATTTCTTGCGGTGTTGTTGGGATGGGACTGTCCCTCAGCATCACTTCAGTTTTTATCGCTGATCAGCTTAAGGCTGTTTCAGTTTTAGTTACTCCTTATATAACAATGTATTATAGTTGTTTAGACACTGAATGCTGGTGCCACGATTTGTGCACCAGTACGTGTCATTCTAGCTACCTGTAAAGACTAGTGATACAGTTGTCCTGATATTATAGAAGTATTATGTGGAACTGTACATGTGAAATGATGTGCTAGAGTATACAGGGGCATGGCAGGGAGGGTAGCTAAGTTTAACAAACAATATCAACTATTGTATTTCCAATCTTTTGAAATTTGATTTTGTGTTGTGTTGTCTGCTTTACATATGAGGAGAAGCTTTTATATTGCGATTAGGAACCTGGCACAAACCACAATGCAAAAGAGAGTGCACCAGCACCTTATGTCCTCATCTAAAAATGGCCCTCATACCCCACCATATACCCGATGTGTGTCTTTTATAATTAATTTCTACTGCTTCCTGTATAATTTTTGTTTTTTAAAGATCTTTATAAATTCTAACACTAGTCTGTCACAGTCAACTAAAGCTTATGTATTATTGAAAAACTATGACTGCTGTCCCTTGATCAACCATACCTTCAGTCTTCGGCAACCTCCCTGCAATCAGAGGTAGAAGTAGCCCTGACCAGACAGCGCTGGCTTCACCTCAAGAGCTGGGCATCAGTAGGTATTTCTTTAAATGCACAACTGTAAATACTTCTTCAAATTGCCACTCCCACCACCACACTGCATTTGGTTCAGCTGCCTGCTACCTGAGACCCAAATTGGGTAGAAGGCTTCCAATGAAAACCCCATTTGCATGGCACACAGATGATTGTGATCTAGAATCAGAAGCCACATCTCTAGTCTTCTTGTCTATTTAAGTCACTGCATGGTCAGAGTCCTGGATTTATAGTTAGTCTCATTTCAAGATACACACCCTCACAAAATCTTTGCTCGGCTCATCTTCAGTTACTATCAATCCCCACCATCAAACTAAAGAGACAAGGAGGAGCCAGGTTTGCTGGAAATCAGGTTCACTACTGACCTACTGAAATTCAGAAAGCTGCTTAAAACATGGTTGTACCGTCAGTCTTACAATTAAATGATCCTATTCCATGACATTTCCTAGATCCAGCGCCAAGAAACCAATCCGGTGAAGGAACGCTTTATAAATAACATAACATAACATAGCATAACATAACATAGCATAACATAACATAACATAACATAACATAACATAACGTAATGTAACGTAACATAACATAACATAACATAACATAACATAACATAACATAACATAACATAACATAACATAACATAACATAACATAACATAACATAACACAACACAACATAACATGTACTCTCTTCACATCACAAGGCAAGTTGACCTGCTCACCTCCTCTCTATGCCCAGGACTTCAAAGCATGGGCTAATTAAAAAGAGTTTTCTCCGCTCCAGAACAACCAAAACAAGAGGTAAGTTCCAGCTGGATGCTGCAATCACTTGCAACTTTGGACAGATGCATGAGAGTATCCCGTCACAAGACCTGATAACCTTTTGGTGTATAATAGAGCAAAGTCCTGACCTTTACCAATAAGAACTCACTTGAGAGTGTGAATTGTGTATATATAGTGAGGTCTACATTTCCAGAGGAAATGCATTTTTTGGTTTGATTAGGATGTTTTGACGAATCTTACGAAATTTTCCCAAAACTGCTCTTTTTGCCTAGTTTCTTAATGGAAAGCTTTGAGGTGGTGTCCAAAAAAAAGGTGGGTATCAAAAAAACATAACCCTCATGCAATTTCTATATGATTTTTTTTTAAACGAGGACTACAGACAAAATGGCTAAACATAACTTCACAAAATTTGTCAGGAAGCTACACTATGGTTCAGAAAGTGTGCTTTTTGTCATGTAGTCTAAATCCATTCAGTAGTTTTTGAGAGATTAAGCATTAAAAATATTTGTATGCCCGGACGTTGGGTTTGAGGCCCTCTTGTGAAAGCCACCCAGCTGAACTGAAAAAAACTGAGCGTTCTGATTAGCATAGGGCCATCTTGTTCGCGCAAGAGTGAGACTGCCATGGGAGCAAGCACTCCGATTGGTTGGCCGCAAAGCCCTCTGTAGTTCCTGATGACGGTCGAGAGGGGGGCCAAGACATTCAAGAGGGTGAGGCTTAGAGAGGAGCCCTGGAGAACTTTGCAGCAGATTTCTGTGGGTTCGGAGAGGAAAATAGGTAGTCTGACTCGCTGTGTTCATCCAGTGAGGAAGGAGTGGATCCAGTCCAGAGCCTTGTCATGGATGCTGGCATCATGGAGTCTCTACTTTAGGGTGAGGTGCGAGATGCTGTTAAAGGTGGTCGAGAGGTCCAGGAGGATAAGTGCTGCAATTTTGTTTCAGTCGAGGAGGGAGGACATGTCAGTGGCAGCAATGAGTACGGTCTCTGTGCTGGGGTTACTTCTGAATCTGGGTTGGGAGATGGCCAGGATGTGGTTTGCTTGAATGAACTCAGAGCGTTGGGCATTGATGGCCTTCTTGATGACCTTGACTAGGAAGGGGAGCAGGGAGTTGGGTCTTGACAGGTGAGCCGGCTAGGCCCATGGGGGCCCTTGGGCTCCACCAGCAGCTGCAGAGAAAATTTTAAATGTGGGTGTCCCAGGTTGTCATTAGGACATTCACATTTATGGCTTTGAAGGAGTGCCACATAATGCCCTGCAAGTGCTATTTACATTTTTCTTTTTAGCTTGGCATTGTCTGAGTTTTTCTTTTAACTTTTTTCGGCTAACAAAATGCAATAATAAAAACCACATGAAAAGAAAGACTCACAGACATGTTTATTTTTTTTATGTAAACCTTAATAAACAGTTTTATAATGATCAATGTGTTAGACCTGACAACCTTTGTGTGGTCTTCCCCACAACGTTTCACTTCCTCCTCCACTTCTGCTGATCTCGTTTTTGCTGGCCTTAGAACTCTGAGCACTTTACCAATGCTAACCAGTGCTAAAGTGCATACACTTTCTCCCTAATACACGGTAATATATTTGTTCATCCGCAATTGGCATATTTAATTTACTTCTAATAACCTAGTAAAGTATATTACATCTGCCCTGAACCTGTAAAGTAAATACTACTAGTTGGCCTGCAGCACTTATTTTGCCACCCACTTAAGTAGCCCTCTTACAATGGCTAAAACCTGCCATTGGAAAGCTTGTGTGTGCAGGTTACACTGCCATGTCGACCTGGTTAAATAAAAAAAATGTCAGGCCCAAACCTTCCCTTTATTATACATGAGTCACCCCTAAGGTTGGCCCAGGACAACCCAGTGGGCAGGGTGCAATGTATCTAAATGGCAGGACATGTACTTTTAAGTTTACATGTCCTGGTAGTGAAAAACACTTCAATTATTTTTAGGATAACATTAGGATTACCTTATTACATGTTATGAGTGTAAATCCCATTAGTAAAGAGAAAGACTTTTTGAGTTTGGTGTCTCTGGAATCACAATTTAAAATCTAAACTTATGGTGAACTAAGATTTTAAATTGCAATTCTGAAAATGACACTTTGAGAAAGTTGGCATTTTCTTACTTTAGCCATTTGGTGCCTGCAGCCTGTCCCAAAAGACAGTCTGGAGTAGGTGACAGTTTGGCTTTGCGGATTCCCCCTTGACATTCAAACACAATGGTAGTTTAGATGTGACTTAATGAACCATCTTGCCAGCATGGGAGGGAAGAGCTGGACCCATCCTCACTTTGACCTGATTAGGCTGTGTCCTATCCGCACAAAAAGGGCTGCATACCCCCCTGTCGTTAGTTTGGAGCCTCTGCAAGAAGGGAGGACCTCTGTGCACTTGACAGACATACCTCTAGAAGCTTCTCCTCACTTCAAAGGCACAACTGCATATAAAAGAAGGACCTCGGACACCAACACCTCTGTACACTTCTGGACCTGTGTCAGGCAGAAAGATAGCCACTCTACTGGACTGCTGAATTGCTGAACTCCTGCTTTGCTGTGCTGTCCTACTAGCCGATGCCCTCCTGCCTAGATGGGATAGAAAGGACTGGACCTGCATCACTTTTCCCCAGAACCCAAAGTGACTCCAAGTGCTAGCTGGCTGTCCTACAGATCTTATGTCTCAGGGACCTAAAAGATTTCCTAACACCATGCTTCTGCACCTAGACTCTGCCATTTGTGAGTCTACCCTGCAAGGTGATGCCATCCCAGTCCTGGAGTCTTGGTAGCAGGCCTAAGGTGTATCTCCAGCAGAACCAATGCATCCTCTGCTGGGCGATGTATCCCATAGAAGTACTGAAATATCTCCTCGGCTGAGTGGTGCATGTCCAGACAGAAATGATGCATTGCCACTGTTGCATGGATTGGACCAGTCACAAAAGACACAAATCACCCAAGTCTTCTGCATCTTGGACCGACGCATCACCTTCGAAACCACCACTGTGCAATGCCCTGCCCGTGGCAAGCTCTTTGCATTCCTCATCGACGGCAGCCTCAACTATGAAGCTGGATCTCCTCATCAGAGATTTAGCGGTCATCACAGCCAACGCATCGTCTCTGCTGCACCTTGCATCCTCAGTACTGGACGTTGCATCATAAGCCCCATCAACAGGATCCTCAACAATGACGCATCCAGACCTCACACCACAGCCTCAATGCATCTCAGAACCAACGCATTGCCTCGGCTGCACAATGCGTCTTCAATGCAGATCCCTGCAATTACTCTGCAGCCAGGATTACGGTGCTTTGCTTCAGCATGCCTAACTGAGGCCCTTTATCCGGCCTCCACTCCATCTCCCTGAACTTTCAACTTTGTCCTGGTCCGGTGCAATCAGAGAGCCCCAATAGCAAGGTTTTGTTTTGTCCTCATTAGCCTCAGATTCACCGTCCACAGCACCTCCATCTGAAAACCATTCCCTTATGCCGGAACAGGAGCCTCTGATTCTGCACCACTTGACCAAAACCTGCCAGTTGCAGTTCAAAGCATTCTCCCTTACATTCGAATCTTCCAGCTGAACGCCCAAGAAGAGCGAGACCAAATGGGGGAGGGCAAAAGAGTGGGAGTGGCATGTTCTTATACTGATGTCTGGTTAGGCGTAATCTTTGGACAGTCCCTTCCTGTCCTTATCCCTATGCATGCCTCTCCAACCATTCCACAAATGGGAGCCAGAAAGCATATCTGTTCCTTTCTAGGGAAACTGCATCCAACCTAAATGAATATTCCAAGGATGCCCTCCAATCCATGTACCTGGGGGTGATTCAGGCTAGTCCACTTCTTGCATAGCTCTCTACGTGCCAACAACACTGCATAGAAAATGAATTCTTGCTTACCTTTATTGTATTCAATTACATCCTGGGCCACACCAAAGAAAACGGGGAGAAGGCTGACCTGAAACTGTGTCTTCAAAATATTGGTCAAAGCCTTGTTTACCTCACCACAAAATACCTGAATTCTTGAACACCTCAAAAACATATGCAGGTCATCTGCCATCCTCTGACCGCATTTGGGGCACACCACCTCTCCCCTATTCCCAAACTTTGACAGCTTATGTGGCATCCAACACACCCTGTAGATAGAAAAGAGATGGTTTCTCCTTAAATAGGCGGGTTTGATCACTTGATAAAGTATAGAAAAAGATACTTGCCATAACTTCTCCAGCGTTGCCTTCGGCAAGCATCTTCCCCACAGCACTTGTTGCAACGTAAACTCCCCATCCACTTCCTCTATCATCCGCCAATATCAATGTGATGTTTCCTTCTTCTTGGGTCCGTCGAAAATCAAAGTTTCTTCAACCTTGCTCGAACCACCTACCCTATTGTCCGATGACTGGAACCAACTCTGAATTTGTAAATATTCTAATCTTGAGGCTTGGTGGTTCATTTAACATTGAAGACCTTCCCATGAGATCAGTTGCTATCCCTCTAATAGGTCCTCCCACCTCTCTGTACCAGCTTTCCTTAGTGTCCCTGCCAATTCAGCCTTCGTCCAGTCAGGTGATCCTGGTGAATCCCAAATAGGAGTCATATTACTGTAGCACGGCAATTTTAGTGTCATTCTGATCTCTTACCAGGTTTCCGCCATACCTTGAAAAATCTTTAGCCTAACTTTTTGAAATATTTTGGATCTGAAAATTTCATCATGAAGCCCGAACCACCTCCTACTCCTTTTAACAATCCTGTAAAAAGCCTCCCAATTTCCGAACCTGAGGGTCTTTCCAGAAGCATCCGACCATTTTTAAGCTGAAAGGCCCACATATATAATTGCAAGTCCGGAAGAGCCAACCCCCTTTTTCTCTCCTCCTCTACAATTTCTTCGACGAAATACATGAACCTTTTCCTGCCCAAATGAATGAATCAATCTTGCCCTCCTTCTTTAAAAGGCAGAGGTATCGCATTAAAAAGAAAAGTGAACTTTGGAAGAAAAATCCTTTTTACCAAATTCACTCTCCCAAATATTGTTAGGGGGAGGTGTGCCCAGCCTGCCATTAAAACACATAACTCTTTTTTCACTCTATTAAAGCTATTAAAGTTTGTTTCCACAAGTTTACTAATATCATGAGTCACTAGAAGTCCCAAATATCTCATCTCGGTTGTGGTTCTTTCTACCCCTATATCCAAATTCCAAATTATAATCTCCATGTTCCCTCTATTTATCTCGTACCCAGAGACTCTTCCAAAATTCTCGGAAATTTTTCCCTCCTGCGTCATTGCATTTTTCAAATCCACCGTGTATATCAACAGGTTGTCTGCATACAATGCATGTTTCTTTACCCAACCTTTAAATTGAAACTGTACAATGCTCTGCTCTGCCCTCAGTTTTCTCGCTAATGGCTCCATATACAGATTGAACAATAGTGGGGATAAAAGGCATCCTTGCCTTGTCCCTCTCATGATGTTGAAAGTCGGCATTAATATCCCATTCACTAAGACTTTTGCCCTCAGTGTCTTATAAAATCCTGCTATTGTTCAGCAAAATCTATCCCCCAACTTACCAGCTTTCAACACTGGTTGTAGAAAAGCCCAATTTACCTAATCAAACGCTTTGGTTGGGTCCAACGCTATAACTGCTAAGGGAGCATTATTTACTATAGCAAACTCAATTGCCCCTAGAAGAGAATAAGTGAGCTCATGTAGTGTTCTTCCTTGCATAAAACCTTTCTGGTCATCATGCACCAGCTCCCATAACCCCATTAAGTCTTTCTGCTAAAATTCTGAAAAAATCTTATGGTCACTATTCAAAAGTGACACCGGCCTATATGAATCACAACTATTTTTGCTTTTACCAGGTTTAAAATTAGGGAAATTGTGCCTACTGACCATGACTCTGGTTGAGGCGCCCCCTCCATAAATATCTTGTCGAATAGTTTAGTTTGGATTGGAGTCAATGTATCTGTAAGTGCACTATACACTTCTAATGGTAAACTATCTGGGCGGGGGATTTTCCCCATTTACCCTTTTTCAATACCTGCTCCACTTCCACTGTCTGGATTTGAATATTTAAAAGAAAAGTTTTTTCCTCCTCCAAATCATCCACCAAGCCCCGACTCAACTAATTATCCCTCTCTTCTTCTGATTAGGCCTGGGCTGTAAATTCCATTCCGGTGCGGAATTTGGGTAATTTCGCGTTCTATGGAGAACGCGGAATTGCCAAAAATTCCGCGATCTGCTGCTATGCCGAATTTTTTGCTTGCTCGCGCTTTCAAAATGCTTGTTTGCAATATATTTCTCCCCAAGCACGCAAACTGCATTCGTGAACAGGAAAAAAGCATCACATACGAGCTGAACAAGCAATTCCATGTGTTCGGCGAACTTTTGCGTGCTCGCGGAGATTTTTTACCATTTCGTGGAGCTTTGCCTAGCGCAACTATGCAAATTCCACCCACCCCTACTTCGGATGTCACCAGATCCTCTTGAAACAATTTTCTAAAGTGACTATAAAAGGCCACCTCAACCTCTTTTCTGTTTATTAGAATCCTCCCTGTATTCTGACACTTTATCTCCTGTATTAGATTATTTACCTGATCCTACTTAGTTTGCCAAGCTAATAACTTCCCACAATTTTCCCCAAACTCGAAATGTCTTAATTTACTTGTTTTACATCTCTCCATTACCCTCTAATTGAGGATGAAAGCAAGTTTAAGTGTCAAATCTGATAATTCAGGCAGCCTAGACTCTCTCTTATTACTGCTAACTTGGCCTTCCTCAACTGCTCTTATCTGCTCCTCTACCTCTCTAATTTCTTCCCAAAAAACTCTCCTCTTAGCTGCTGCACAGCTTATCAATGTCCCCCTTAAATAAGCTTTATAAGTGTCCCACACCACTCCAGCGGGGGCTGAGCCCCATTAAACAAAAAAAAATCAGCAGTCTCCTCTTTCAATCTCCCCACTACTGCCTTATCCAGCATCAAAGTGCGATCCATAGTCCACCTAGTAGGTATGCTATCCTCTGTACGGAATGTCTCCAAAACAACTGCAGAGTGATCTGACAAATGAATCCCAATGTGTTAGACAATTTTTACTTGTTCCTTTAATCCAGAGTCCAGCAAGAAATAATCGATCCTGGACTGATGATGGTACTTCCTTATGGAATATGGAATATGTATATCCTCTTTTGTCCCCCATTCTCCATCTCCATCTCCTAATTTCACACAATCCCAGTTGGTTCATCATTAATTCTATTTTCACCATCAGTTTGAACGTTGAAATCACCTGCCCAGATTATTGGATCCGAAAAACAAACTAACTCAACTAACAATGCTCGCAGAGGTACTATATAGTCCAAATTTGTCCGATAATACCCTACCAATGTATAACTATGGCACCCTGCTTTTAATTTTGCTACAACCCATCTACCTCTACTATCTGAAATACTTTCTATAATAGCAAGTTTTGGGGCTCGTTTTACAAATATCGCCACCCCTTTGGGTACAAATGTTTGTTTAGTACACACCAATTGCTGCACCCACTTTCGAAACTTAAAAACATCCTTACATTCCTTCTCTGTCAAATATGTCTTCTGTAATATACAGACCTGGGCAGTACAATCCTTAATATATTGCAGAATCTGCTCTCTCCTAGACCTTACCCTTAACTCATTAACATTCCAAGATAAAATATTCAAATTCAGCTTCTGTCCCTCTCCCATGCTCCTTTCTTACTACCCTTTCCTAATGGTAAATCAGCGGTTTCTGAGGCATTTTTCTCTCTTTTATCCCTAAATACTCCCTACCCAATTACCCCTTTCCCTCCCCCCATGGAGAACCTACCGCCCCCTTAATGATGGCCTTAGCTTATGGGTTAACCCTCAAGTATGCCTTACTCCAGAATCAATAAATCCACTAGAGGCCTATTCTTAAACCTGGTAACTAATTACCTTATTCATTTGACCTATTTACAAGACACTATAAAGTCGTCTACTTCACTCACTGCTCTGAAGTTGTGCATCGTATTATTTATCATTACTTTTAACACAGCTGGGAATTTCATCTGCACAGAGGCACCTAACTCCTTCAGTTGGTCTAATCCCCACCTCCCATTGCCTATTGGAGGTGATGTAAGAAATATCAGACCTAATTTCACAGGAGAGCCAATCCATCTTAACTACTTTCATTTTCAAAGCTCAAGATAAAACCTTCTCCTTCAAGGAGTAAGTGAGGAAATTCACCAGGATCCTCCTAGGTTTGCTTCTATTAGTGTTAAGCCCAATAACGAGTTTTGCTTATAGGCGCTATTTTAACCTAAAACATTTGAAATTCTGTATCTTAAGTTCTGTTTATTATATTTTTGTTGTTATGGTTTTGTTGTATTTATTAAATTACAATCTATCTTTCTAACCTGATGTGGAATCTTTTTGTGTGGTGTTTTCTTTGTTTTACTGTTTGAAGTGTTGCACAAATACTTTACACATTATGTTTAAGTGAAGCCTAACTGCTCTGTGCCAAGGTACAAGAGAGTTAGCACAGGTTAATTTAGGATTTGCCTGCTTCTTACCCTGGCTAGGATTGTGGTTGATGCTTAACTAGGGGTCATACCTCAGTCAACGTACAACTCAAATTTCTAACGCAACCCGACACTGCGCACTGTCGAAAGCCAACCCTATGCCACTCACAGACTTTACCTGTATCCGGCTGGGGTTTACTGGCTCGTGGAGGGTGGAACTCAAGGCCAGACTGCAGGCAAACACAGTCAAAGGACATGTGTGGCTTGGGGTTGGCTTTACGTAGGGTAATAAAATATTACCTTACATTTAAAAAAAGGCTAAAAATAAACTGTAAAAAAATAGCTTAAAGTGACGTTATAGTTAGAAATCGTTATTATATTTCCCTTTACATGAACTTTTTTAATTCACTGAAAAAGACAATCGTGAATTAACATCACAGCTAGGTTAAAAGTTCAGTAACAACATAATGTTTAAAATTTTAAAAAACGACTGAAACTCACTAGCCAGTTATTGTTATCTCTAGCAACTATTACTCATGCCCTAAATTAACTATAATTGTGCACCCTCACCTTTAAAAACAACATAGGAAAAAACTGAGTTCATACAGGAGGTATTTGTGCATTTTCACCAATCTAAACATTTTTACATCTGAATTTTATAACTGCAAAAGTGCTTAGAATTGTTATAACTTGATAGCGTGCTATCCAGTGCAGCTCAGTTTATGCTAACAAAGAATTCCATCGTAATATTTCTAGTGTAGTTCTACCACATTCTTCAACGTATGAAAAGATTAAAAGAAAGTGTTGACTAACAGTAAGTTGCAAGATTAGTAAAAAATATTAGATGATTGCATACATACACTTAGCTAAAAATCCCCATGGCCTAAAGGATGCATGCTTTTCATGTGACCTGATGCACTACATTTTTGGAAATCCCCTAACCAATGCGAACAATTGTCACCAACCTACACAACAACTGCTGCTCTTGTTCACGGACTTACCCTTTTGCACACTTCTGCTTTCCTTTATCAGGGGATAGAGAATCAGAAAAATATAGATTAGAGCCTGCAAGGGAGCATCAAAGTAACTTTGCACTAGTAAAATAAAAAAAAAACAGAAATTAATGTTTGCAAGACTTATGCTGCTTTGTGTGTATCATAAAAAGGAGTCAGAAATATTTGCTCCAAAAGTAACTTTTGGAATACGGCAAAACATGGAGCAAAGTGATTTATCACTGCTTTTTGTACATTCGCATACATGAAATTGAGTAAATATATGTTCTACATATTAGAAATGAGGAAGGGGTTACAGACTGAGGCAAAATGTGATAGTTCAATTTTATGTTAAATACATACAATTGTACCTAATCACTTTCATCTACTCTCTTTTAAAGCCAATCAAGGAATATGGGTCCTGATGTACAATGAGTTAGTTTGCATACTGACCTACATATTAATAGGTCGGTACAAAAAATACATAATTGCATTGGGCTGCAATTCAACCTACCTCATGAATATTAATGAGGTGGGTTGCAAATTGCTACCCATTGCAATTTGCTATAATCACAGGCATGGTGGCCTTCAGAGGTCAGAAGACCACAATGTTTGTGATTGCTTTTAAATAAAACGATTTCTTTTTAGGAATACAACAGTTCTCTGAAAGGGAAATGGAATGTGTTTATAAAAACATAAGCATGAAAATGTTAAAAGACTTTCCTTTTCAGATTGGACCACTGCCTACACTAAAATATGTTTGTTCTACATTCACAAAGGAGAAGTGGTCCAAAGAGGATGCTTCTCGTTCGTGAATAGGTTACCAGCTTTCTGAGTTGGTGGTAAAATATTAATTTTTTGTGACGGATTTCGGTTGCAAAATATTTATACAAACCTTAAGAAATTGATATTTGGAAGGGACACCCGTAAAATGCTCCTCCCGAAAAGCAATCACTTAATTTTTTCCAAAACCATGTAACGATTTTGAAAACCTTTTTTTGAATCAGTACATTTAAAAAAGGGTTTTAGTGTTTGCCAACCTCTTTGTTTACAAATCACTAAAAGCCTTAGTGAATGAGCCCTAGGTTTTCTTAATTATAATATGTATTTTTAAGGAGATGGTTGAATTGGATCCTATGGGATTCTATACTTACCAATTACTCCATCAATATCTCGCACAGGGTCCTTCTTGATCCTCCCTGAAAAACAGGACAAACAAGGAACAATGTTATAACAAATGCTAAGGTGAGCAAATATTAAAAATTGACTCCTACTTTTCCCACATGAAGAAATACAGAGAAAGGAAGATGGAAGTCAGGCATAGAAGAAGAAAGAGAAGAACAGTGCGAGGAGGATGGTGTAAAAAGACAGAGAAAAAGATTGCCAAAGTTGGAAAGAGGAGAAATAAAACTCCCTGAATTTTGTTGGCTGATCACTGAAGTAACTTGGGAGGCGAGGGAGACACCGGAGATGGAGAGACAAGGGAGTTGCAAGCCAAACTTCTGGACACGGGACGACAGTGACACCAAAAGAGAAGTGTAACTGAACTTAGACATTGGGAGGCTACCACTTCAGCTGCATTGCCTCCCAAGTGAGACAAGGACCAGAGAGGTGCCCGGCCTTAGACACACTCACAGGGGGTGTGGCTAAGGCCAGGTTAGTGCACATATATATGGTTGGCATCAGCGTTACTGAGAGAAGAGTGGAGGGAGGGGGGAAATTTAGAAGGTGACTAGATCAGTCTGTTTTTTTGAGTGTATATGAGTTTTCAAAAGAAGAGCATGTTTCCCTGCTTAGGTTAAGCAAGCCTTTGAGTTAACTAGTATAAGAAATGTAGAATTGCATATCTTTAAGTTTTTAGAAATGAGGCAAGCGAGAGAATCAAGTTGAGAAAAACTCAATGATACCCAACCCATACAAGCCCTGAGATATAGCAGAGTAAAGAGACAAGAAAAGAGCAAAAAAAACATAATAGAAGGAAAGACAATAGAAAAAAACAAAGGAAAGGAAAGACAAGGGTCAGACATCAATAAAAGAGAATATATACTTACCAGTGGTCTCTTTGTTCTTGTCTGAGGTATCTGGTTCCAGAGGAGAAGGCCCTGCGAAGGAGAAAAGAAATGGTGTCACCAGAGAGGATAGAAGAGGGCTGCACTGAAAGAATAGATGCATCAAACCTTGTCCTGTTACTCAAACAGAAAACTTACTTTCAATAAAGCACATAATATTGTCACCCCAATTTGAACATGTGGGATTCCTCCCATCTAACACGACGTGGTGTCAAAAGTGGGATCCTTCCATTTGTAACAAGACGGAGAATATTATCCATTGACTTGTGGGGGACGAGAAAAACCTGCATGGGTCCTTTTTTTTAGATGCGGGAATCGGGCACATAGCCAGAGTCTGTAAGACGGAAAAAATAGATGGAAGTTAATTGTATAAAATAGCTGATACTTTATAGACAGGAAACCGGACCTTGGGAAGAAACATCCGAGGATAATAAAACTCTTTGGGAGTATGCTCTCCAACTCAAAACAAAATATTAGGGAAACTACGGGAATTTAGCAAGACAGAATTAGATCAATCCCAAAAGAAACAACAGTATTATTTCAACAGAGGCACTAAGTGGAAGGAATTGAATGTAGGAGAGTAGGCTTTAGTACTGCTACCCTTTATTGACAAAACACTTAAAGCAGAATGGCAAGGCCCCTATGAAATAATTGAGAAGATAGGGAAGCTCACATACAAATGACAAATGTCACGGACATGCACCCAAAGTTACCATTTCAATCTTCAAAAGAAATGGCTGTGAACCCTTCCTCACATGGTTAACTTTATCAACTCTGAGTCCCTACCCAAAAGTACCATTGAGGACCTTTCTGTATGAGATACTCTTGGTCTCACACCAAAACAAGTATTGTTATATAACCTACTGTTGGAAATTGCCATTTCTGAAGGTAAACCACAAAATACTTGCCTTCCTCCCCTCCTTTTTGCTGAATTAGTTGTGTTGGTTTTAGAACTCTGTGCACTCTACCACTTCTAATCAGTGCTAAAGGCCATGTGCTTTCTGCTTAAAACATTGTAACATTAGCTATTCCACAATTGGCATATTTAAAGTGCTCATACATCCCTAGTAAAGTGTACCTCCTGTGCCCAGGCCCTGTATATTAAATGCTACTAGTTGGGCTGCAGCAGGGATTGGGAAACCCACCTAAGTAGCCCTTGAAAACATATCTCAGACCCGAGAACTGCAGAGCATGTTGGTGCAGTTTACACTGCCATGTCCATTTAACATTTAAAACCCCCTGCCAAGCCTTAAACTCCCATTCTATTACATATAGGTCACACCTAAGGTAAGCCCTAGGTAGCCCATAGGGCAGAGTGCTGTGTAATAAAAAGGTAGAACATGTTTTTTTAAAGTTTTACATGTCCCAGTAATGAAAAACTTCCAAATCTGTTTTTCACTATTGTTTTTTGTGTGTATATATATATATATATATTCACTGAAAAACCATAGGTTTGACACGAGTTATAGTTAGCTGGAAATTTTACTGATATAAAACCAATGAAATTCCACGTTATAGTTAGTTGGACTCACTATAACTTGCGCGTGTAATGCACTGCTGATGACGTCACATATTACATCACTCATGACATGGTCAGTGACATCACTCATGACATCACTGATGACACCATCCTTGTGACACAGTGACAGACCTCCTTTCACTGTAATCTAACCCTTGAAACACATATTCAAAAATAGAAACTAAAATTTTCAAAAAAATGGAGATACCCATATCAGTTACAACAACCAATTCAATAATTCCACCATCTATATACACATGCACTAATTCACCAACAGTTCTATATAGTCACTCATACATATATTCACTAATCATATGTAGTGATACACCTACACATCCTGTTACACACCGACAGTCATCCAAAAGTTATTCACACACATACTCACACATGCAAATAAACTATTGAACATCCATTTATTTGCATAAACAGCTATACACCCATTACCACTTTACTTCTAAGGAAACTTACACATACTTACTCTCTTAAAAAATCACTTATAGAAACACATACTAATTTAAACAGGAACTCTTACAATCCCTCACTCTCACATATACTCACTTATATACATCAATATACACATATACTAGATTAAAACATATGTAGTTACTGACAAAGACACTAATAAGAAAGTAATTCACTCACTAACACAGACATATACACACTCATCCACCCATACAGTCCTGCACATATGCTGTCTTCAAAACACATACAAACAGAGACTCAGTCATTCTTGCATCTATGTACTAAGTAATACTCCCACCAAAGCATGCAAACACTCATACTGATACTAAGAAAAACATCTAATCACCTATATACATACACATGTACCTACTCATCAACCCATGCAGCCACTTATACACAAAGTGAAACACTAATACATATATTTAAATATTTAAGCATTACTCACTAATATATGTATTCACTAAGATATTCAATAATATATACATATATAACACATATTTATTTTTCAGAAAGACACACATTCACTGGATGGTGTCATCAGTGATGTCATGAGTGATGTAATATGTGACGTCATCAGCAGTGCATTACACGCGCAAGTTATAGTGAGTCCAACTAACTATAACGTGGAATTTCATTGGTTTTATATCAGTAAAATTTCCAGCTAACTATAACCGGTGTCAAACCTATGGTTTTTTCAGTGAATTTCATAGGTTTTGTAAATGCTACTTCCTAACTATAACGTGTGTAAAACCTATGGTTTTTTCAGTGAACTTCATTGGTTTTTAAAATGCTAATTCAGAAATATCTCGTGTATACAACCTATACTTTTGTCAATAAAGTTCTGGCAATATTTTTTTCAGAAACAAGCCGTTTTCTTCACTGTTTAAGTTGCATACAGACTCCTTGTAAAGCGATACAGAATTAGAAAGTCTGTACCTTACCTTTTTTTCAACGCATTAAAATTTGCCTGTAAATAAAAATAGCCTTTCTAAACTTTCGTGCACGACCCGGTGTGCGCACTCTCGGCAACAGTTCTCAATAAAATGGATAGCGCATTTCCAGGCTTTCGTGCGCGACCGACTGCGCGCACCCGCCTATATATTTCGTGAAAACTTTGCAATCTGAACTTATTGAATTTCTTCATAGACCCATCAAAGAACTTATACTACGTCAAAGAGACTAAACCTAGGCTTCTTTTTTAATATTATGAAAAGTTTCATTAAATGGAGCCGAATGTCTTTTTAAACTTTCGTGTGTGACCGAATGTACACACCTTGGTATTTTAAAAAAATATATAAAAGATTTTATACTTTAACAATTGTATGCTTGAATCGAGCTCAGAAGATATATTAAATCCGGATATGTTTGGATTTACTCCTTTTCACGTTTTGAAACTTTGCTGAATTAGACCGCTACTTCCAAATGGCGTACGTGACCAAATACTATCACCACGTACACGTCCTGAGACGCGCATGTGAAGTAATGTGATTTGAAAACAACACTTCCAATTGGTTCTTAGTAGTTTCTATTCTGCAATTTACACGGAGCACTCCACCCACTCCTCTCACTATCTTTTCTACTCTCAAAACAGAACAACGTTCAACACCCTTCGGAAGACTTTCTTTTCACGCGATAATGTGAAATACTGAGATTGTTACAGGATTTTCTATCAGATATGTGTTCCCATTTCTGTTGAAGCACTAACACCGTGGAAAATTCCACCGATAGCAGTGGTATTTTTAACGCCGAGCACCGGCGATTTTTATCACTTAGAAGCCTTCCTATTATGAAGGTTTATCTCCTAAGTCTCTGATTCTCAAACTGTGCAACACGGCTCCCCTGTGTGCCGTAATGAAGTGCTAGGGGCACCGCCCACACTCTAGTGTGACTAACCATCTATAAATTCCACAGACATGTCTACCCTGTTATCTGCAATTGTGAGCATCAAAAGGAGCTGCGCTACGCCCCTGTGAGAGGCCTCACTCCCACTGCTGCAACGGCTTGGCAGTCCTCCAGATGCACAGGAACAGCCCCTCCGATCCATTGAAGTTCTCTGTCGTGAGAGGCCTCACTCCCACTGCTGCAACGGCTTGGCAGTCCTCCAGATGCACAGGAACAGCCCCTCCATTGAAGTTCTGTGTCGGTCTCAATAACACTTACGAAATGAAAATAAGCACTGAAGAATATTCAAGCATGTAGTACTCCTCCTGCTACAGCGTACAAAATGCATTCTATTACCTATAAAAAAGCCAAACACCCACGCTACAATCATATAGAACATTTCCTCTATAGAAGCCTGTGATTAACTTTAAAACATCAGGTTAACCTTTTTTTACTCTCTCATCATTATTAAAGATAAGTATTTACAATGCTATATTAAACAATGCCATGGTTCTTGCTTTTTAATTTTAAAAATCTTGCAATCTTTCACAAACCCAATACTCATGGCTTCTTTTTCGTGACAAAAATCTTGCAATATTACATACCTACATAGAATAACAGAAAAAACATAACACTACAAAGGCCGAACACTCTACTAAACGCGGATTTGTAACCTATGGGGCAGATTTATGTTAACTACTTCATACCCAGATATGCACCAGTTAATGTGCACCACAGTATGCTAGTGCTCCGTTACCCATGGTGTGCCACATTTGAAATGTGGCGCACCATGGTACAAAAACACCATACATGCGTAACACATCTGTGCTTAAAAAGTAATACATTGCTAGAGTTGCATCGCAAGTGTGATGCAGCTCCAGCAAGGCTCACCAATGCACTATATTCACAATACTGCGTCAATACCTACGCCTGCTTCAAGCACATGCACAGTTTTGAAACAGCATAGGTCTGAAAGTCACTGAGTGAAATATCATGCATTAAAGTCAGCCACTTTCAAGACGCATTCCTTCAGAGGAACACTTCCTTATGGTGCAGGGCTTTAGAATGTGACATATCTCCTAGATCCATAACGTTGTAAATATGGTACATTATTTCCACTGTCATTGTATTAAATAAACTGACGAAATTGTGGCGCAAAGAGACGCAACGTCAACATAAAGCTGCTACAATGTGTTTTAAAATGCCCTTTAAATTACAACCAACACTCTCTTTGAAGAGACCCCTCATGTTTTTTTAACACCTGTTAAGTCCTTCCATGCTCATTACAGAGCCGCTCCATCACAAGCATTGCCTCAGCTGTCCCCAGAATAGACCAGTTTTGTCATGGGCTTGCCGCTGTGCTTGCACAGCACTAATATTGTACCTCCATGACACGTTCTACTGACTAAGCAGAGAACCACTGTATCATGAACAGATCTCAACCGTGGCTCATGAAGGAGTACCTCTATCATGAGCATAGAAGTACCACTCAGCCCCCCGGCCCCTTAATGCTGAGGCAGAATTGCCACTGCAGCAAAGGACTTAAACTCCTGGAAAGAACAACATGTAACATTTAATATCATTTCCCACCAATGTTTTCATATATCAG
Organism: Lissotriton helveticus; assembly: GCF_964261635.1. Lineage (NCBI taxonomy): Eukaryota > Metazoa > Chordata > Amphibia > Caudata > Salamandridae > Lissotriton > Lissotriton helveticus. The sequence goes on along the minus strand of NC_136067.1, from coordinate 887,655,589 downwards.
TGTTGCTGAACTCACTCAGTAAAATGTCGCTCATTTCATTAAATCACTTTTAAAGCATGCCTTATAACAATGCACCCAATCCTATGTGGAAGTGCTTATATTAAGCATGACATTGCTTTAAGCAGGATAGACAAAGAAATGACACAGTGATGTAAAAGTTTCTTTATTTTTTATACTTACCTAAAAAATAGTAAAAAAGTAAAGTAAATTTCTTTTAAAAACGTAGTACCTGTGGAAGAAAAGTAAAAATAAGATTATAATGTACATTTCATAAAATAAAAAAAAGTAGGAGTCAATAAGAGAGAGGCAGAGAAAACTCTCGGATGTTATTAGTTGTACTTACCTTATTAATATAATATCTGTGGAAGACAGTAAAAAAATATGTTTTAATACATATTTCTAAATTCAATGTAACAAAATAACTCAAACAACATATTAAATGGTTTATTTTTGCTGTCCTCAGAATACATTGATTTTCACTATAAACAGTGATTTCAATATTAATCATCATATAACAGCGGGGGGAAAAAAACACAATCAAAATGATTGTGTTTAAAAAACCCATCCAAAATCTCCATACATATTATAAATACCTGAAAAAAACATATCTTAAATGTTTTTCTCAAATTCGCAATTTCTTGAGTAAGCACACTACATCTTCCACAGTTACAAACTAATTAAACTATACGACCTATTTTGAAATATATCTCAAAAAAACACCGTACAAGTATCTCCTATAAAAATCTATCTTAAGTATACATTTTCTTCTCTCATACCTTTCCGCATGGCCAAATTGTATAAGTTAACTCATTACCTTTTAAATACCTCTCCCAAAAACTTGCGTCCATATATGTTCTAAAATAATTATCTAAAGTACTAATTTTCTTCTCTCATATTTTTCCACATGGCCAAATACTATGAGTTAAGTAGTTTTTTTCTGAAATTTCTTAATCTTAATCTTATCTATTCTTTTGTGAACCTTTACAGTAAAAATGTGTAACATGCTTTATACCACCAAACATTAACTAAATTTCTACCTGATGTTATCACTATACCAAACACAAATTTCATTTATAGATTTGTAGACCCTCAGTCACATGATATTTGTAAACAAGAAAGTTTCATATCTTTACAGTATTAATCTTCCTACAGCAAGTGATTCTACTGAAATTTGGGTTCCAAAAATAGCAGATAGGAGTTAGTTAAGGCAAAAGGCAAACGTTTCTTAAAAGTCAATTGGGTATCATTGCAAAGCGTCCAGCCACTTCCGCACTTCAAATAAGCTGTATAATGTCCTGATGATGTGGAAGGCCCTTCATGAAAAATAATGGCTACAGTTACAAATGTTCTTCTAGAAATAGATACTTGAGTAGCCACAACATTTTTAATTAAAGTTGACAATTTACTCCCATCAGCTCTGCATCATTGAAACATTAATATTACATATTGTCCATATCTATGGATAAATAAAGTTGATAACATTTCAGACTTACATTGAGAACAGACCATGTTCTGATGCGCATCTTTAACTAGTTTATTAAAAGACACTTCTTTACAGTCTGGTAATGTTAAATATATAAATCTTTCACTGTGTATATCTGTACTACTTGAAAATGAGCAATTATCACAGTTATGTTCCCATTTATAAGAAAGGCCAAAAAGATTATCAATATCTACACCTTCATCTTCCAAAACTGTAAACATATACATAATAAATTCCTGACAATCTTGCTGAATATTCTGTGAAAATTGATTTACTCCTGCACATATGTCTAAAACATTCCTTAGTTCTGAAACACTTCCTACTTCACTTTCACCACTACTACATTTTTCAAATATAGAATTTAAGGAATAGCAAAATGTTTGCTCCTGATTTTCTACAATCTGTTCCCTAACATTTTTTAGAAAAAAAACAACATTAACTACTACATTTGCATAACAGTTGACACAAGACCTGTTTTCAAACTTAAATCCAACAATCTCTTCAATACTAACCGTTTTCTTATGCCTACCAACAACAGCTACATCTTTTTTTCGTCGTTTCTCAACTACTTCAGCACATTTCTCCTCATTTTTCCTTTTCTGACCAACCATACGCCTTTCAATTAAAGGATATTGAGGTAAACTTGGAGCATATTCTCTTCTTAACCTATTATACTCCTTCACACAATTTAAATCTGCACTAATCTTTGTCTCATCATAATCAATTAAATAAAGTCCACATAAAGTTCTAACTCGCGATAAAGCAACATATGCCATACCCTCTTTGAATACAGTGCTTCCAATATTTACCAAAGCACAATCTACACTTAAACCTTGAGATTTGTGAATAGTCACTGCATATGCCAAACAAATTGGAAATTGCTTCCGACGGACATATAAGTCTTTCACAAGCAAAAAGCGATTTGAACAGCGACTAATTTGCTGAACTTCCTCAATTCCATCAAATTTTATTCTTAAAAATTCAATCTCATCTCTATTTGTATAATTAACAAAACCAACAACATTACCCATTGCTCTATTTACCAATCCTCTTTCTACATGTAAATTTCTCCTTAAAATTATCCGACAATTTAAACATACATACAGATTTTTCTCTAAACCAGCAGTTTTAGATATACTTTTTTGAAGAGAATCCAATTTTAACTTCAACTTTTCAGACAAAACAATAGTACTACCTTCATGCTATATTCTATCTTTAGCTTCCAGTTTCCTAATTTGTTGATTTTCTAAATTCAACATTTTCTCATTAAAAACTGAACATTCTTTCACAGTTGGCATCAAGCATATCACTGATTTATCTGCTACCTCTTTACTATATATTTTCTCAGGTACATTATCTTCATTAGGAAACAGCTTGGAAAGTAATCGTGTTCGTAGAGTGTGTTTCGCATCTTCAGTTAGTTTTCCAATCCTGATATCTTGAAGAATATTTCCATATTTAGCATCCTTTGCCTGTCGCATATTTTGAATCAGTTCAGTATACCTGAAATGTGACCATATATTAACATTTCCAATACTGCCCAGGCACTTTCTAGTCTCCTCATGCGTAAGAGTTTCAAATACAGGTTGTCCTTTCACTGGAGTTAGTTGGAGTAGATCTCCAAAAACTATGACATGTTTACCTCCAAATAACACATCATACTCTGTCTTAAGTACCTGTTGCATTCTTAAATGCACAAAAGCAAGCATTAAATTAGATACCATGCTTACTTCATCAATAATAAGAAGTTTCATTTTTTTAAGCACTCTAGAAACTTCAAAACAAGCTTCTCCAGATAGCTTGTGATATTGTAATTTATTTTCATGTTCAACTGGCAGCATCAGTAAACGATGTAAAGTAATACCTTTAATATTATGTGCTGCCAATCCAGTTGGAGCAGTAACAACACACGACAGTGTTGACTGAGTTCTTTGCTGTAAATATGTAGTAATTCCTTTAATTAGGAAACTTTTACCAGTTCCAGCTTCTCCACTTACATATAATCGAATAGGTTCAAATGACATACATGAGCAATATTTTCTCTCATGACGAAAGCCATGCTCAATGTGCTCTGTCACTTCATCATATATCTGTCTTTGCTCAATATTAAATTGCTACTTTAATTCTTCTAAGTTGATTACTTCCTCTTGACCTTGCTGCATTGCTCTTTCCACCTCATCCATGGCAGTGGCTGCTTCATTTTGGATAATTGGTTGTCCCAGTGGATCTTGACTTAATGAAGCCGAACTTTGACTATCTTGTGAACTATCTCTAGCAATCTCCGCTGCAATTGTCACTTCTTGCTCTATTTCATCATTCAACATTTGCAGATAATTACTAAAAACAGTACATTCAATACTACTTTTAGATGCGTTGAATGAACCTTCATAACTATCAAAGTCCCCAAGTAGTTCCTCTTCTCTACGCCATGGTTTAAAGAGTTGCAAAAGACCAAAATAGTAAAATTCTCTTTTGTCAGGTGTTTCGCAACTCAGTTTCCGATGATTAATCAAGTGTCCTTTTCTTTGCTTCACCAGACATCCTTCTTGTCCAATTACAGCATATACACCTTTATCAATGTTCTCTGTAACATTCCTTTAAAAGGGGAGTTTTGAAGTATTTCATACAGACAAATGTTTTCTAAAAGAGTACTTCTATTTGGATAGTATGTATTCAACATATTTGTTTTCAGAATGTCTGTACTGTTTGGTTCTTTCTGGGCTAAATATTCAATTTCTTGCACAGGTTTTAGAACACGGTTTCGTTTTTCTGCAAGACCCAAACTCACCCAGAGAATAGTCCTTGATTTAGCATAAAGACTTGCTGATGATAATCGGTCACAACATTCATATGCTCCAATTTCTCGATGAGACAACATCTTCAAACTGTACGTATACAATTTCTTGCTTAGGCTCTTTTCATGAGAAATGTCTTCCCACATCTCCTTCAGTTCCGTCTTTTCAGATTTTGTGATGTAAGACGTTACATATCGAGCCACAGCAATAGAGTTGTCTGCAACATATTGTATGTCCATGTTAGCATTTCACATGGACAAAATGACTGGGTTATAGTCATTTATATATTTGAATTCTTCACCTCTTCTTAAATTGTACATATTTTTAGGTGACCTTCTTCTGATGTTATGTCGCAAAGATGACATCAAATTGTTGACTCTTCCTTTTGAAAGTACCGGTCGTGCAAATCCAAAATGACATTTGGTGTAGAATTTACTCTTTGATTTGAATTTTCGCCGACAATATTTTCCACAACGATGACTTTGAAAGCGTAACACTTTTCCTCTTAAGTCCTTATCAGTTGTACTATTAGGTATGTCACAAGTGGCATACTGTTCAATAAAAGAGAGTACAGTCTCATCCGAGTCTCTTCCAAATTTAGGAGCATCCTTGATCCATACCAGCATATGAATGTGAGGAGCACCTCTTGCTTGGTATTCTTTTCTCCAAAAGAAATCCAGTACTTCACCAAGAGGCGGATTTTTCTTGTTTGTAAGAAAAGACATCATAGCTTCAAATCTATGATTAAAATATCTGCAAACATTAACCGGATCTAACGAACACAGTTCTCCGGGTGTCTTGTAGTTTATATTTTCTATGTTTGCATTCGCCTCCTGAAGAAATTCAAGTAAATCTTCCCAAGCATACTCTGCACAGCTTAGAGTTAAAAACCATGTTGGTGCTCCTAAGTTTCTAAGCATGCACTTCAAATCTCCATGACGACGGTACCAATAGTCATTAGTACCACGCTGACAAGCCATTACATTAATTAGGTGTGAATCCAAAATACTATCTTTCTGTTGCACTTTATCCATAAATTCCTTTGCTGAAATATTATGCAGATGAACTCCACTTTTTAAGATATGATTTACTGCATAAGAGAGACCAGATAAGTCACTCTCAAACAGAAGATGAAACAAATATGGAATGCATTGGCGAAACCTCAGATCTTCTGCATATAATCTTGTTGTCCGGTATTCAGATGCAGGAATCTGCATAGGTCAATCATCATATCGTGTACCTTCACCTGTAGGGAATAACTGTGGGAAACAACGACCTTCCAAACTTTCTTCCCACACACTAATAGGATTTCCTTTCGCCTTTTTCATCTGAAATAATTCAATAGCATTCTCTATTGCTTCTTTGGAATGCAGTGGATGAACACTGCAATGTTCATAAATTTCTTCACTTCTGGATAGGTCAACTTTTTCAATTTGTCCAATAGACAAATCACTCTCCTCTTCTTCACTTACATCTTCTTCTTCTACGTATACATCTTTATAGTACTTATTGTTTTGAACTAAATACAACGTTGCCTTTTTGACATCCACTAAATCTTGCCAGATTTTCTTACTCTTTGTAGGTACACCATTAACTAGAATAACTAGAGGTTCCTCTTCTACATTTTCAACACCAATTGTTTCAATATTTTTTTTTAAATCAAGTGGCAAATATACAACTCTACCCTTTAATCCTCTTTGTAAATCTGAAGGATTTAATTTACCAGTCTTAGGCTCCATACGAACAATAGCCTGAAAAGGATGTACACATTGGATCAGAATAGTCTCATAAGTATTTAAATCCATCAATTCTGATTGAATATGTATCAACTCTAGATTATTATGAACAGCTCTAGCAGGCATTTTATTTTCATTTAATTTATTATAACAATATTTACAAATACGTTGCTCAAAACCCAAATCAAAATAGTTTTCCACCAACAAATAAGTTGCAAAATCTTTCCATTGACCATTACTTTCATCTTCACTTTTTAAATATAAATCAACTAACCTAGTTTGACTTTTGTAATGAATGCGTCGACAACAGACACAAGAAAAATGTGGTTTCTCACCTGCAATTACCTTAAACTTTATTATTTCCTGTTCAAAATTTTCAATATTAACATGTCCAACATTTTCTAACACATTTCCTTCTATAATTATATCAGTTTCTGCATTACCTTCCTCTGGACCAAAATAACTTACCTCAATTTCTGCACAAATCTTCTTAACATCTAATTCACATCCATACAAAAGAGCAGTATTTAACTGTTTAAGTTTAAGTGCTGGACTTTTTGCATAATACAACTTTCTCACCAATTTTCTCATTTTAGTATGATGCACTGCTAACATCCTGAAGTGATGAAACACACTCTGGCATATTTTTTTAGAAAGACAAGCCAGAGAATGACCTTGCAGACCTATTTTTTCTCGCACTCTGCAATGATCTAATTCTTGCAACATAACAATTTGTTTTCTAAGACTTTCTTTAGTGTACTTACGTAAGAAATTGCGAAAGAAATCAATTGAATCCTGTCGTACACTGCAAATGCTACTACAATTCCAACTGTAAACAGGAACATTAGCACGTCCCCCTGAAGCTTCTCCAGCCATCACCTCTTCTGCATTTCTAACCACAATTTTCTCTTTCTCAATTACACATCCCTCCTTCACCTCGTATCCTCGACCACTGGTGTCAACTGCATGCAACAAATCGTTACTTTGAAAGTAACTCTCTTCATTAAAAAATGGTTCAGACGTTGAAGTATGCATCCACTTCCCAGAAAACACTTTACAAAAATTACTCCTATTTATGTGTCTCTTCCATTTACTTTTAGCTTTTAAAACTCGTATTGCCTTACTTAGCGTATTTATTCTATTAAGTACTAAAATAAATAATTTTCTTTTTGTCTCAAACGCGCGCTCAACAATACCCTCTATATATTGTTTCTTCTTAAGAAAAGCAGATCTTCTTTTAGAAACTTTCTCCTTTTGTAATAAATTCGAAACTACTCTGTTGTAAAACATACGCTTCCTGATTTGGCTAAATTGATTCATCCGAGTTTTACTGTACAGATTTTCCTGTCTCCTGATTCCAGAAACATTTTTATCTTTGGTTCCATGTCTCCTTCTCGATACTGGTATACTTTTTTCCTTGTCCACTTCAATACTAACATTTTTCCTTCCACATATTGCTCTCAAAAACTTTTTGGTTTGCTTACCAGGAGCACTCTTCTTTTTATCCGTCCTATGTTCTTTTGATACTTCTTCAATTCCTTTCTTCTTCAAATTGTAAGTCCGTTTATAGAGCTTTCTTTTTTCAGTTCTGGTCGGCATCTTAATTTAAGATTTTGATGAAATTCTCAATCTGTAAAACACAAACATAACAAATATTATAGTTGACTACTAGCATATAACGTACAAATTTAAACCACTGATTCATTTTCTAAGTAGAATAAAGAAAATAACAGAAAGTCTCTGAACAGAGTAGGAAATCCTGTAGTGAATGTTGGTTCTTAATTTTATCACACTCCATATCTGTTTTAACATTATAGACAGTTTTTAATTCTAATTTTTAAAGCATACAAACAGTACACTTTTTTCAAGAACTATGGGTCATCGTAGATGTTTTAATCTTTTTTACTACAATCTCTTTTACACTTCATGAGAACATGTCTTATCACTCTCCTAAAGCACATCAACGACGAATAGGACAAGAAAACTGTCTTCAAGAATGCTTTACTATCCCAAAATTTTTTATTTATTGAAATCTTCATAATTTTGTAGAACTTCCACCATTATATCATCAGGGACTTCTTCAAGTCCAAAGTCCTCATCTCCTTCAACCATCTCTAAGTAAGCGGAGTCTAAAGACATGTCCATAAAATAATTATTTTCATCTATTTCCTCTTGAAAGACTGCGTCTAAAATTTCCTCCATCACTTTGTTAATGATTTCAAAATGAATTTGTTTCTCTTCTGAGGAATTCTCCATAACTAGACTCAGTTTATTCTTCTGTATCCTTTTAAAAAAATATAGAGACTAAATTATATCTTTTTTCATAAATGTATAACTTAAAAGTACCTTTACTAATTTTTAAACTACATATATTTTTATAATTACTAACTTATTAACTCTATATATTTTAAGATACCACGTTCCTCTTCTTTTGAAAAGAAATTGGCAATATAACCCTAAACATTAACACTGATCTTTTTTTTCCAATAAATAATTACTGTTGTTAAAAGACATTTTACTGTAAAATTTCTTTTTAGATTTTCTAGATATCACAAATATTGATAATCTGTAGAATTAATTTTTAGAGACCCATTTTTTCAGTTCACCAGTACAAAGAGTTATGTAAACTATATGCACTCTGAAGAGAAGGCTCACACTATACAAACCATAGCATTCACTTAACAGATTACTACTTCCCACAGAGACAGTTCCTTTTATGTTTCAACAGCATACTCACCATGTAAAAGTCATAGCATATACAAAATGTCATACTAAGCATGAAGAACAACCTCATAATAAACCTCTGCATGAATATGTAAAACAATGCCTATACATAGTATAATCACAGATATACAGGAAAGATACCCATCACACCTAGAACCATATCATAATACTTCTTTGTAAATAAAGGAGAAAAACTGCCAAACATAATGCAACAAGATTTCAAAAATCATGAGCACTTCACAAGATTTAAGTAATGGACACATGAAAGAATTATACTCCAATGATCCGTAAATCTGAACTCCATCAAAAAGAACATATGCACCAAGCCCATTAAAAGATAATTTCAACTGTCAGTGGAGAATATCTCAAAATACATATCTAGTATAAGCAGATACAACCCATGTGAATAATTCAAGATAAAATCATTCCAAAATGAAATTTTACAAACATTTAAAAAAATCTTCTTCATTATTTTCATGTGCACCCCAAAAAATGGACTATGCAAAAATACCAACTCACCTGAAAAAAAGAATATATTTCCTCAAATTCTGTAATTCAGAAGGCACGTTGTTGCTTTTCAGCACCAAACACTGTAAAAAAGAAAATAATAAAATGTAATTAACTTATTACAGACTTATTTCTTACACAACATAGAGCCATTATAGCAAAGAACAAGCATAACAGATAAATTCCCCAAGATTCTCTATCATTACAATAAGATACAAAATGTCTCATTTATGAAACCATTGCGCCACAGATATATCACTTTTTCCCATGTTAAAACTCATGCGACACAAGGCCTTCATAACTAAAAGCCCATGTGACGGAGAACAAGTGCATAGACAGAAAATACAGGGCCAACCATGGGCATATGCAAGCAGTACACCTGCACAGAACCACCAAACCCCAGGAGCCACCCTATTAATATATATCCTTAATATAATAATCCTCTAAGGATGCATACATATTTGCGTAGCGGACCATGGCAGGAATTTGGCGTGCTCTGCCTCTGTTCCACTTCCAAACACCTTGATCCACCCCCCCCTCTTCAGTGGGCTGCACGCTCTGCCCCGCCCAAACCCCCTGTTACAGAGCCCCCTACCTACGCTCCCTGCCCAGGGCTGCCATGACCCTATACCCGCCCCTGGAAAATGTGTAAGACACAGCAACAGTAAAAATCAAAGAATAGGCAACATGCAGAAAAACTACACAGTAGATAAAGAAACGAGGGGCATATTATCAAGGGGGTTTATCTCCGCTTGTTTGGCTTTAAAAGCCAAGAAAGCGGAGATAAAATTATCTCCCTATTACCTAGCTGTCGCTAACACCAGTTAGCGACAGCTAGTAGGAGATAGCGTCCATCTTGGGCCCCACTTTGCATGTCAGTGATATTTATCACTAATGACATGCAGAGTGGGCGTGCCAAGATGTTAGCGACTGGAAACAGTCGCTAACATAGCTATCTCCTATTACCAACTTTTGAAGATATTCGTGCTAGGCGCGAATATCTCCAAAAGCTAACACCTGCCCTGAGCAGTTCTTAGCCATGTTATCCAATGGGAGGTGGATAACATGGCTAAGAGCATTAGCTCGGTAATACATAAATATCGCTGACTTTTCAGTGATATTCATGCATTGCGGCCGTTTTTTATCGCATTTGCGATAAACCTTGGTAATACCAAGGTTTATCTGCGATAAAAATTACCGCAGCGCAGCGGTACATTTTTGTCTCTAACCAAGCAATAGTGATAATTATTGCTATTGCTTGGTAATATGCCCCCATATGTTTAAGATAACCCCATTGAAAAACATGTAGTAATTTTTTTAATCTGCCATGCATCTAGCCCTCCACGACCGCTTTGGAAACTCCTGCTCTAAACCTTTACATTTAATTTTTAAAACAAACGCACGTTTTTTTTTCAAAGCTGCATATTAAACGCCTAAACATATATTTAGTCGTCCACATGCAGGCACTTTCAATTACATGACTTATTTAAGTGGAATCCCTGTAATGTTGCATATCTTTCCAAAAATACACCAGTGCCTATTATTATAACGATTTTTTTTCATTCTTCATCAGTGATATTATTTTTTACATATAATGAAAATCACTATGACTTTTTAAACGACAAAGCTTACGCGGTAAAAATCACTCTGCATTTGCTTCCCTTTAAGAATGTAGTTTATCTACCCCACGCATGTGAACCTTGATGTTTTCATCTGGCAGCGAATTCCGGCCTTGAATCACAAGACATGAACAACAGCCTTATTGTCACAAAAACAAGTTAGTGTAGCATCTGTTCGCGAACATATCTTTCACTTAGCTAATATTCACAGACAACACCATTCCTTATAAAAGAGTGGCCTTCCTTTACAATGTACTAAGGTGACTCCCTTAATTTTGAACGCATCCTCCACTTCAAGACAGGCTATTTTTTTTATAACTACTAATCAATGGTTTAGTGACCGGACTGCCAAAAATTATATCAAGTCATTCTGCTACTATTCACTCCATGCTCTGCGACCTATTTCTGTGGACTTCCTGTTGAACTGCCAGTGCTGCGACGTTTGTGTTCCCATCTCGTTTATTTCAAAATGGATGTCCCTCCTGTCTTCGCAAACAAGCCGGAACACTTAGAACTATTTCGCCAGAAGATGCTTGACTACTACGGCATCTTAGCACTCTCGACTCTGAATACTTCATATCGATTATCATTTCGATATTCCTATTTCACCTGTGTGCAGCCTGTATTTCATTGCCTGAGCTGTGATTTCATGTGGGCCCTGGACTTATGTCTCTGCAACTTGGTACCTCCTGAAGTGAATTACAATCATCTCATGAATCCGTTAATTGATCATGAACAGCTTTGTTGCAACGGAGGGATTATGGCCTTTGCAGCGATACAAGGAGTTCTGGGTCATTGGGATATATTCGCAGCGGCGCAAGATTTCCTGACAGACAGCTTCATTGAAAACCCACCGAGCTGTCCTCTGATGGTACTAGAGGCTCCGGTAATAACAGATCATGAATGCTGCTTTTCTCTTTTCAATTGGATGGCTGACATGTTTTCGGATCATAACAGTGACTTCTTGTTAGAAGCAGTTGCTGCCTACTTTGCCTATACAATCCTGGGTTGACTGTTATGCAAGCCATTGACGTCCACATTTCGTTTTGCCTCCCTATATTTTTCACGTTTTCTTGGATACTTTCTTAACATGAACAGACCTATTGGCTTTACTAACAGTGGACATTATGATTTCCTACTGGTTAAATTTTGATCTTTTATGTGGACAAATTTTTTTTTCTTCACCTACTCGATTTTGAACTTTATTTTTTATTAAAGTCTAATCTCAACAATTCTATTGTATATCTTATCTTATGTTATTTCAAACGTACTCGAACCAAAACTCGCTAATATATGCTACATGTGCCCTAATTAATGTGTAAATATAGAATGAGTTTTTTATAACTGTAAACGCAATTTCGCATTTGAACTGCTTAATTCCGCCTCAGACACCTCTGATCATTTAATTTTCCATAAACTGAAATATTTTGATTACATACATGCACCTCTCACCATTTTGTCCATTTTGGCGCATTTTTTTTCCCTTACACAATAGCATAACAGAAACGTGATAGTGCTTCGCATACAGAGAGCTGATTGATAAAGACATGGGTGTCGATTCCGATCCGGTAAAAAGCGCTCCGAATTGCAGTTCGGAGCGTTTTTCCCCGTACGAATAGCACCCGTAGGCGTCCCCGTACGATTCAGCAAGTACGATCACAAATAAATGCGTGGCTCCGTACGACTCGTACAAAACACCGTACAAATCGAAAATCCTTACGATTTGCAGTCGGCTGACGCACCACGCAGCGTCCGTACGTAAATTGACCGCGCCTTCCGACCCAGGAAGTACGATCCGTGTCGGACACACACCGTACGGCTCTTTTGCTACGAGAGCTCTAAACTCCCGTAAACCCACACTCCGTCAAACCCGGCACCCGGTACACGACAAGCAAGACATGAACGCCATCATCCGTGTCATCCCTATCCTGTACGCCCACCACCTCGTATATAGAAACCGACGACGGCGCAGAAGGTGAGTACAACGAACACCAACATACCTGTACGTGTTGCCATACGAGCACATCTCCATTGCACGACTGTCATGTCTGGGTACGTTGCACCACACAATCCCGCACAACACCAGTGTCATACGGAGACGTACCGCACCTACGTCATCGACTTCGGGGTACGGAACGTCACCGCACAACACCAGTGTAATACGGAGACGTCCCGCACCTACGTCATCGACCACGGGGTACGGAACGTCACCGCACAACACCAGTGTCATACGGAGACGTACCGCACCTACGTCATCGACTTCGGGGTACGGTACGTCACCGCACTCCACCAGTCATATACGTGCCGCATGTACGTCATCCAGCTCGGGGTACGGTACGTCACCGCACAACACCAGTGTCATACGGAGACGTACCGCACCTACGTCATCGACTTCGGGGTACGGTACGTCACCGCACAACACCAGTGTCATACGGAGACGTACCGCACCTACGTCATCGACTTCGGGGTACGGTACGTCACCGCACTCCACCAGTCTTATACGTGCCGCATGTACGTCATCCAGCTCGGGGTACGGTACGTCACCGCACAACACCAGTGTCATACGGAGACGTACCGCACCTACGTCATCGACTTCGGGGTACGGTACGTCACCGCACTCCACCAGTCTTATACGTGCCGCATGTACGTCATCCAGCTCGGGGTACGGTACGTCACCGCACAACACCAGTGTCATACGGAGACGTACCGCACCTACGTCATCGACTTCGGGGTACGGTACGTCACCGCACTCCACCAGTCATATACGTGCCGCATGTACGTCATCCAGCTCGGGGTACGGTACGTCACCGCACAACACCAGTGTCATACGGAGACGTACCGCACCTACGTCATCGACTTCGGGGTACGGAACGTCACCGCACATCCCTAGTGTAATACGGAGAGGTACCGCACCTACGTCATCGACTTCGGGGTACGGTACGTCACCGCACTCCACCAGTGTTATACGTGCTGCATGTACGTCATCGAGCTCGATGTACGTCATCCAGCTCACCGCACAACACCAGTCCAATAGACGTGTGGGACATACGTCTGCTAAGTAATTGTATGTGTAAGTATGAGAGTGTGTGTCTGAGACACCCCCCCCTGGCCACCTGTGACCAGCATCAGAGTGCCCAGCATCAGAGTGCCCACCACTGCCCAGCATCAGAGTCCCCAGCATCAGAGTGCCCAGCATCAGAGTGCCCACCACTGCCCAGCATCAGAGTCCCCAGCATCAGAGTGCCCAGCATCAGAGTGCCCACCACTGCCCAGCATCAGAGTCCCCAGCATCAGAGTGCCCACCACTGCCCAGCATCAGAGTCCCCAGCATCAGAGTGCCCAGCATCAGAGTGCCCACCACTGCCCAGCATCAGAGTCCCCAGCATCAGAGTGCCCACCACTGCCCAGCATCAGAGTCCCCAGCATCAGAGTGCCCACCACTGCCCAGCATCAGAGTCCCCAGCATCAGAGTGCCCAGCATCAGAGTGCCCACCACTGCCCAGCATCAGAGTGCCCAGCATCAGAGTGCCCAGCATCAGAGTGCCCACCACTGCCCAGCATCAGAGTGCCCAGCATCAGAGTGCCCACCACTGCCCAGCATCAGAGTCCCCAGCATCAGAGTGCCCACCACTGCCCAGCATCAGAGTGCCCAGCATCAGAGTGCCCACCACTGCCCAGCATCAGAGTGCCCAGCATCAGAGTGCCCACCACTGCCCAGCATCAGAGTCCCCAGCATCAGAGTGCCCACCACTGCCCAGCATCAGAGTGCCCAGCATCAGAGTGCCCACCACTGCCCAGCATCAGAGTGCCCAGCATCAGAGTGCCCACCACTGCCCAGCATCAGAGTGCCCAGCATCAGAGTGCCCAGCATCAGAGTGCCCACCACTGCCCAGCATCAGAGTCCCCAGCATCAGAGTGCCCACCACTGCCCAGCATCAGAGTGCCCAGCATCAGAGTGCCCAGCATCAGAGTGCCCACCACTGCCCAGCATCAGAGTGCCCAGCATCAGAGTGCCCAGCATCAGAGTGCCCACCACTGCCCAGCTCGTACATCATAAACATACCATTGTCAACCTCATTACCCTCAGGAGATAGACACATTTTAGTAGACCTAAATGTGAACATCACACCAGCTCCCAGGCACCCAGCAGTCACAGACATCATCACACAAACTACAAATCTGAAAAGAAAAAAATCAGCTTTATTCAGCGGAATCACAAAAGAAAAGCAAATGAGAGTCCTCGCTCATTAAAGGCCAATGGCCAGTCCAATAGAGTCTCAGCAATAGCTTGTGCCTCCATGGGTGTCATCTCACCCAAACATGCCTGCACATGGCGTTTAATCAGCTGTGCTGACTATGGGGGCACCATCTGTGGAATCCTCCGGCACCGCATGGACAGGAGAGGGAAGGACAGGTGGGGTGGGTGCAGGTGTAGTGGATTCATCCACACTGGTTGGGGCATCGCCGAAAGTAGATTCAAAAACCTGGCTGCACACCTCAGCCAGGGCGGAAAAACTACCACCAGAACCCGGGGACACATTGGGGGTGGAGGTACAGGGCTGTGAGTCAGTCCTACTGGGTGTGTGGATGTGTGTGTGAGGTGTCTCCCCTCTCCCTGTGGGTGTGCCTACTTGCCCTTGAGACTGTGTGCGTGGAGCTTTGAGCTTCTTATGCTGTGTGTGTGCGCTGGGTGTGTCTGACCTGTGGCGTGTGCGTGTATGCTGTGTAGGTATGTGAGAGGCAGAGGTGGATGGCTCGGAAGTATGGGGGGGGGACAGATGCTGCTGGGTGTACATAGCTGCCGTCAGCGTTGATTCAATGGCAGCCACACTCCGACGCAGATCAGACATGGCTGATGACATGCCCTCCATGAACGACACCACCTGTGTAATCAGTTGTGTATGTCCATGGAGGACAGACAGCATGGATGCCTGACCTACTGCAATCTGCCGGAGTAGGTCCACTGTCTCAGCACTGAGGGCAGCAGGG
This sequence comes from Lissotriton helveticus, assembly GCF_964261635.1. Lineage (NCBI taxonomy): Eukaryota > Metazoa > Chordata > Amphibia > Caudata > Salamandridae > Lissotriton > Lissotriton helveticus. The sequence continues at coordinate 887,639,736 of NC_136067.1, read as the reverse complement.
GACACAGGGGCAGGGGCTGCGGTGCCGGGAACAAAGGAGACACGGGGGCTAGCACGGACCCTAGGCACACCAAGGAGTGGGAGGTTGGAGATGGGACTGGAGGAGGGGAGGGCAGCCAAAGAAGTATGAGTGACCATTGCTGCATATTCCCCCCCCTCCTGAGAGTCTGTCTCGGATTCGTCGGCATGGTACGATGTGTCAGTCACATGTCGTGCGGCCTGTAGACTCTCCTCCCACTCTGTGCCACTGCCTCCCTCTGACACCTCCCAGCAGGTGGCACTGTCGGTGTGTCCCTCCGCCTGGTCCGCGCCTCTGTCTCCTCCAGATTCAGATGATGATGCTGTGAGCAAGGAGAAGAATTAAAACATATCAGTCACCTGTACACATCAGACATATCAGCTGCAAATCATATGGCCTCTTTCGTCAACATGGCATGCATCATGAGTCACATGACACATAACTCTTCATAATGACAATTCTACTTGTGGAGAAATGTCAGAGACACACAGCTCAATGTAAGGTAGGAGACAAGGTATAGGCAAGGAAAATACTTGTATGAGAGACACAATCATGATCCACTGCCTGACAACAGGATAGCTGATGATGCATAACAGTTCATTACCCAACCCTGCCACCCAAATCAAGACCTGGTCATGTTTGATTAGCTTTGACTCTGTGCCACATTAGAAAAGTCCTGGGCAAACTGCCATGTGATGCCGTCCTGGGACCTGAAACAAGTCTTCCATCACCTCACACTGCCATCACCGCTTTGTACATCCAAAGTCACATTGTGTGGCAAACCATCAATACCATGTACAAAGAACATGCCACAGATGGAGAGAATATGCACACACGCACTGCCCAGTGTGAGTATGCAGAAGTCCAAAATATAGCACATGTACATTGTGCACCTGCAGCTAACACAAGATAATTAGAAAGTGTACCATGGACAAAGGCCACTGAGGCTGACTTGTGCACAAAACACTTGTTGAGACTCAAGAACAGTGCCACAATATGAAGAAGGGCAGACATAGTGCACATGTGGTGCTACATTTAAGGTACGAACAGGTGTGACATACCCCCCTACAACATGAAGATGTGCAAAGGAATATGCAACTTGAGACACAGCACCATAGGAGTACATGTCAAAAACAAGCATTAGCCAAAGCAAACCTCTACTGTGGAGTAGGGCAAGGCATGTAAAGAAGCAGCTGCTGACAGAGGGACAATCCAATTCCAATGCATGAACTGCCTGTCTGACTACACCACTCAAACTATGGGAGTGTGACCATGCCGTAGAGCTCTTCAGGTACCATTTCTCACACACATGACTACAAACAGACATGTACCTACCCCCTTCGTGCTGCTGTCCCTCCTGCAACTGCCTATGGAGGTCTGGGAACACCACTTCCAGGACCCGGAGCATGTTGGGGGTGAGTTGCCGGCTGCCGCCATGCCGGCGTGGAGCTTCCAGCTTCAGCTGGACTCGGGCGATGCGGCGGCTCCAGCACCGGATGTCCTGCCACCTCTTCTTTATGTTTCGAAGCCTCCTGCGAGGCCCCCCCTCTCTCCGGACAGCCCTGGCGATGTCCACCCAGATTTCACCCTTCTCATAGGCAGATACCTGTCACAAATGTAAAGTTACAGAACATCAGTATACCTGGTGCATGTTCCCAAGACACCCATATGTCCACAAAATACATGATGACAATAGGGCAACGTATGGCACACACATTAGCATCATTGTCCAGGAGTATGTGGCCTGTGTGCTAACAAAACTGCTTAGCATTACATTGTAAATCTACAGATTACATGAGGGCTGTAAAACACTCTTTGAGCATGACACTCACTGAACAAGACATGCTATATCTGGGTGCAATGCAGCACGTGACATGCTGTCACACACCACACTACAACAAATAACTCTCTTCTAACAACACTGTGCACCCTGGCACTCACTCACAACAACATTGCATCTATCCAGTATTACTACACAGTGGCTATGATGTCACACACACAACAGGTGCACACTCCAAGGTATTGCACACATCACTCACCTGATCCCCTGGTCTCCCATACAGCTTGCTGAAGTTGGGCAGGAGGGCATCCAGAAGGGCCTTGTTCTCACCATCAGTGAATGCAGGTGCCCTCTCCATGTTCAGCTAATCAGGGCCAGAGGATTCAGAGACAGCAGCTGTGGTTAGCACACCAATGTTGTGCAGGCAAGTGCCCTCCCACAGCCACATGCTGCCTTATATCTGTGCTGCAGAGGGTCTGTGAGTCCAAGGAGTAGTGTGTGATAGGCCACCATAATTTGCATCCTATGTTCCATCCAATCACATCACACCTAAGCCCATTACACACATATGCATGGTTTGAAAATAGAGCCAGAGCTGAACAACAACTTTCGCAACATTGTATACTTTTTCCTAACTGAATCTTCCAGGACACCTGTAGGAGTGTAAAAAACTCGGTATCCATGACAACCTGGTTGCATTTGGAACAGTACACTGTTTCCTTAGTTGTTCCCTATGAAATTTTAAAAATCCACACACAAGTACGGTGACATTGCCATTGCTACACATTGAATGGTGTAACGATGCGTACCCAGGCCCGTACCATTGGGGTACGCTCAGCTCGCGTAGAGCCTAAAGGCGATAGGGAAACGATGCGTACACAGGCCCGTACCATTGGGGTACGCTCAGCTCGCGTAGAGCCTAAAGGCGATAGGGAAACGAAGTACACAGGCCCGTACCATTGGGGTACGCTCAGCTCGCGTAGAGCCTAAAGGCGATAGGGAAACGATGCGTACACAGGCCCGTACCATTGGGGTACGCTCAGCTCGCGTAGAGCCTAAAGGCGATAGGGAAACGAAGCGTACACAGGCCCGTACCATTGGGGTACGCTCAGCTCGCGTAGAGCCTAAAGGCGATAGGGAAACGAAGCGTACACAGGCCCGTACCATTGGGGTACGCTCAGCTCGCGTAGAGCCTAAAGGCGATAGGGAAACGATGCGTACACAGGCCCGTACCATTGGGGTACGCTCAGCTCGCGTAGAGCCTAAAGGCGATAGGGAAACGATGCGTACACAGGCCCGTACCATTGGGGTACGCTCAGCTCGCGTAGAGCCTAAAGGCGATAGGGAAACGAAGCGTACCCAGGCCCGTACCATTGGGGTACGCTCAGCTCGCGTAGAGCCTAAAGGCGATAGGGAAACGATGCGTACACAGGCCCGTACCATTGGGGTACGCTCAGCTCGCGTAGAGCCTAAAGGCGATAGGGAAACGAAGCGTACACAGGCCCGTACCATTGGGGTACGCTCAGCTCGCGTAGAGCCTAAAGGCGATAGGGAAACGAAGCGTACACAGGCCCCTACCATTGGGGTACGCTCAGCTCGCGTAGAGCCTAAAGGCGATAGGGAAACGATGCGTACACAGGCCCGTACCATTGGGGTACGCTCAGCTCGCGTAGAGCCTAAAGGCGATAGGGAAACGATGCGTACACAGGCCCGTACCATTGGGGTACGCTCAGCTCGCGTAGAGCCTAAAGGCGATAGGGAAACGAAGCGTACCCAGGCCCGTACCATTGGGGTACGCTCAGCTCGCGTAGAGCCTAAAGGCGATAGGGAAACGATGCGTACACAGGCCCGTACCATTGGGGTACGCTCAGCTCGCGTAGAGCCTAAAGGCGATAGGGAAACGAAGCGTACACAGGCCCGTACCATTGGGGTACGCTCAGCTCGCGTAGAGCCTAAAGGCGATAGGGAAACGAAGCGTACACAGGCCCCTACCATTGGGGTACGCTCAGCTCGCGTAGAGCCTAAAGGCGATAGGGAAACGATGCGTACACAGGCCCGTAGCATTGGGGTACGCTCAGCTCGCGTAGAGCCTAAAGGCGATAGGGAAACGAAGCGTACACAGGCCCCTACCATTGGGGTACATTGAGTCAGACATGGTCAAGTGAACGATTGTGTAGGCTGCGTCCCTGTCCACCTTCATGTCACCATTGGCAGAGTCACACTAGGAAATCACACAGCAGGGATGTAGTCTACACTCATGTCAACCATGTGGATGCATACATCAGCATGGCACACATACATCAGTATGTGCCAGGTTTGGCAGACATTGAAGAAGCACAGGGATTGTGACCGTGTGCCTCAGTTGATGTGTAAATAGCTTGCACAACATGTCATCATTCATGATGCACATGTGCATCACATGCATTCAACAATTTCAACACGATTGACGTCTGCAACATGTAGCGTGGCACATGAACACTCGAATGGGCCACAATTCAGTACAGGGAACTGCCACATGATGACAGGAACATGCCCACTGTCACAGAGGTGTCATAGCCGCACAGCATGACCCTGTGTGACCACGTCATGTGTGTGCCTTGTGCTACATTGTGCATGCTGTTAGCATATGCCATGAAGAGGTCAGTAAAGTATTACTCACCTCAGAATATCCACACATGTCATCCTGGACATGGCAATTTCCGTAATACCGTACACTTGTGTGTTGGTGTGTAATTCCTCTGGCTCTGCAAGTATCCTTGGCGTTGTGTCTGCCCTGATGACGTTATCTGAGTAGTCATATGTCACCTCTGCGTCCACACGTCAGGTCCTCTGTTTGTTTCTCAACACCAACGCAGGTCCGGTGTAAGTTAAAGCTTACACATTTTGTACCCTAAATCATTGTACTAACACTTCAGAACATTTACCTTTTATTGTCATACTCAAGACCGTGCCAATAGGGATGTCACTTACAAAGCCTGTGAGGAATGATAAGGCCTCATGTTGGTGAGTGACCCTCACCGTCTGTGTCTCCACGGTTTTCACGTCAGGCACAACAACAAGAGCTGCTCCAATTGCGGGGAGCTGACATATGAATCCAGGTGTGATATGTCCCACAAGCCACTTAGACTCCAGCAGTTGGCACAGCAGCACAATAGCTCATGGTTGGGATGTAGGACCAGTGCATGTGTGTGGGTGTGGAGACATGTGAGCCCCTCATTAGTACATCATTCCCCAGGCGACACTCGTCAGGTAAACAACAAAAGTCAGAGATGTGTAATTGCATTGACAAATAACCATGATGCAAGTGCAATGCTGCATGGGATTAGGGTGACGGCGACCACACGGCTCCATCAGAACAGCAGCCATCGTAGCCAGCACCACGACCTACGGTCCCAGCCCTGCATGTGACACAGGAGGAGTAACTGCACTTCCTCATGTCCATGATGTCCTTCACCCCGGCCAGTGACTCTGCATCAGCTTCTGGCCCACCGTACCCGTCAGGGGGCAGTTGCGCCTCAGTTGATATGCCCCTGACGCCATCATTCGCTGAGTGACGGACGCAGGCGGTGCATACGTCCCAGAACCGCTGTGACAGACATGATCGGAATGTTCATCCAGGTCCCCGCTGGTGCAACTCACAACCTCACTGCCAGATCTCCCCCAGGTGTCAGCCGTGGCGCCATTCTGGGGTGGTGCTGGCCCCGATAACACACACTGTACGGCTCCGCCGTGGTAACTGTGTGGCAGAACACCGCTCTTAATGCTGCATGGGAATGTAAACATCAATGAGCTGGCCACACCTCATTACAATTGGCGCTAATGAGTATTGGGAGGGTCAAGAAGACCCACTGGCACGTGAGTGTCAGTCCCAACACCACAGGACAGGTGGACTGGGGGATGCGAGTGTTGTGGACACCTAGCCAGACACAGGTGATGTCTCAACTCAAAAGATGTATTTGGATGATTTGCCAACGTTCAGTGTAGTGTTTATGTGGGCGGTTGTAACCATGGCCCTTCATCTCCCTGTTGTTGCGGTGAGGACCAACTTGTCACTCAGGTCCTTCAACTACACTAACGCTACGCTGAGCCTCTGCAGGCTCATCTTGATGAGAGTACTGTATGTATTTTTGCAAGCTTGTACAGCCACGCAGCATGTTTGTCTGTACATAGGCACGTTGTCAGACCCCCACTGCCCTACCCGGACTGACCATGTTCCCTGTCCTACCACCCCATCCCAGGAAGCATCTGCATGCAGCCCTCAAAACCACAGAACACATTCACGTTACCTACGCTGTAGAGGGTATCCAAGAGGTACAGGCACTACGCAAAGATGTCATCATCCTCCCTGACTCTGGGAGTGATGTTTAGCTACTTGACATGCATCTTTGCCTGCTACCCACACTCTCTGTGGGATATGTTTGTGTAACAGCTGCCAGTGTATGTGTTGTAGGTACAGCCAAAACGTGGCCACGCCCTTGTCGGATGCCAATCAACAACACTACTTTTGTTCCGGTGTGGCCTGGATAGCCACCACTCACTGGTCAGATCAATGACACCCAGGGAGGCTAATTAGTCCTAAGCTATGTATGTATAGAAATGTGACACTTTGCTACTGCCTACTGTTCCTTACAGATATTGGTTTACAAAAGGTAAGTAACTAGTCCTTGAAAGTACTGTGCATCTGCTGTAGGAGCATATATGTTGTGTCCTTGCTGTGATGGCAGGGTGACTAATGTACACACACCATGCCACGTGTGTAAATGACCCGTTCACATGTGTGATGGCATTACAGACCGTCAGTGACAAATGTAATTATCATGCTGTATGATGATGCTCATGTAATTGTCACTGAAAGTACACACCGCGACATGACTAAGGCTGAACAGTGCAAATGATTGCACATGTGGTGTGTGTGTGTATTGCAGTCTGCCCTCTGGGTGTGCAGACAACCTCCTACTGACATTGACATGACGTGTCTCACTGACATGAAACATTGTCATGGTCACTTAGACCTGTACATCTGAAGGCTTGTATGCATGTCACATCCATTCCACACACTACAGGTATTTACCTTTGCCACGCAGGAGTGTGTGGGAGCTGGCATCTGTGTGTATCCCACACCACACTCCAAATTGTGTACATCATTTGAAGAGGTGTTGCTTGTGCCATGTACATTGTTATAGTCTTAGTCAGACAGTTGTAGACATTTCCTTAAAATTGTGTCTTGCAGGGCACCCCCTCTGGAAAGGCCGTTGCCTGACTTGGAAGCCATGAGGGAGCGCAACTGCATCCGTCGATATCGCTTCGGCCGACAGTTGATCAAGGACCTGACGGGCAGGCTTGAGGCTCACCTACAACCACGCCACAGGTATCCAAGTGCACTGACACCCAAGGTGAAGGTGATGGCAGCCCTCCATTTCTTTGCCACAGGTACCTTCCAATTTACCATAGCTGATGTGGGAGGGATGTCTCAGACCATGTTTAGCCGGGTATTGAGTGATGTTTTGGGAGCAATGTTGCTCCACCTTGATGATTTCATTACATTCCCTACTCCAGAAGAGTTGACAGATGTCAAGGGGCAATTCTATGGCCTGGGCCGTATGCCACATGTAATTGGTGCAATTGATGGTACACATGTTACTCTTGTCCCACCACAGGCTCAGGAGCAAGCGTATCGCAACAGGAAACACTACCACTCGATAAATGCCCTGGTGGTGTGTCTTGCCAACATGATTATCTCACATGTTTGTGCACGTTATCCAGGATCGTGCCACGATGCTTTCATCATGAGGCGTAGCAGGGTACCACAGATGATGCTGCAGCTGCACAACCACCGGGCATGTCTAGTTGGTGAGTATACACTGTGAGCTCTGTATGTCAGTATGTCACAACTTCATGATCTGCATCATATGATTGACTCTTGTACATGTTGTCAAATTGCAGGAGACGCTGGATATCCAAACATGCCGTGGCTAATGACTCCGCTACGCAACCCCAGGACAGCTGCAGACCAGCGTTACAACAATGCACATGTGAAGACCAGGCAGGTGATCGAACGGACCTTTGGACTCCTGAAGAGCCGCTTCAGGTGCCTGGACAAGACAGGCGGAGCCCTCCAATACAGCCCACGCAAGGTGTGTGACATCTTCACCGTGTGCTGCATGCTACACAACATGGCAGTGGAGAAGGCTGTGCCACTCTACCTGGATCCTGATGAGATGGAACATCCGCCCGTTGAGGATGAAGGCCTTGGCCAGGATGCCAGTGATGAGGAGGGTGAAGATGATATCCGCGGTCACCTCATCCGCAACTTCTTTTCATGATGGTGAGTCCTTTCATCTTTTCAGTAAAAGATGGACTATAGAGTAGCATGGGTAGCATGCTATGTATGCAACAGACTGTAAGCAAGATCAATTGGATGTGTGTTGTGCTGTGTCACATGTTCAGTTGGAATGCTACACACATACGTGCTATGAGTGCACTCGGAATGTACAGGTGTCATACTACATCTGGCTATTCAACAGACATTGTCAAAATGACATTATACCGACCGTGACCCCTTGTGTGCCACTCTCATCCACAGCTCGCCCTGCCTGTTGTCCGTTGGGGTACATCGTGGTCATCCTGCTACTGCTCATTATGATTGCACCATCAGCCACATCAACGGAGCATGCTTGAACATGTGGAGGAGTCAATTTGGGTAAGGCCTCATATGAGGCTGTTTAGCATTGGTATGTGTAGAAATGTGTGGTACATGTTCATGTGCATGTGGTGTCATCTTGCATACATGCTACTCCATTATGTACCTCATGACATGTATGGCCACTCCCATGACAGGATAGCCACCCCTTCTGTCATCTGTTGTACTTTGATACTCTGGTGAATGCATCAATGTGTGGAGACATTGCCACAGCAACATTGCACATACCATGGCATGACATTGTGTCAGAGGTCACAACCACGGACTCTGTGGGGGATTGCAGCCTCACTGTGTGCATTAGAATGTGACTGGATCCTCACCTCCAGCTTGTGGGCCAGTCCAGTGTGAGTACCATGAAACCATGTGGTGTTGGTGTTGCCCAGTGTATGTTCCACATCTTAAGACAACTGTCCCGTGAATCAGTTAACATGGATGCATTGCCCCTTGCAGCAGTATATCATGTCACTGTCATGTCGTTACCTCAGTGCAGGTTGAGAATACTGCAACGCCAGCCTTCACAGTGAGTAGCCGTGATGTTTAGATGCACATGATGCCATGTATGTTTAGCATGACAAAGTAAAAAGTGTGAAAGATGCATATGTGAATTTCTGTGTAGCACCAGTGGAGTGCGGTCATTCACATGAATCTCTGGTCGCCTGCACCATGACTGTGCTATGGTAGGGTCTGATTATGTAGCTTGGATGGACATCACTTGCACTTAATATTTGTTGTACATGCATATCATGTTTAGCATTGTGATGCATACTTGCCACACCAAAAGACTGGCTACAGAGTGCCTTCATTGCATGTCGATCATTAACTTCCTCGTCATATGTGATACTAACAGCTGGAGTGGATTTGCACAAGTTAGCTTACAGGGCCCTTATGGCTAACCAATATCACATACAGACTTTAGAGTTAGCGGTAGTTTGATTTCCATATGTTTCCATTTGTTACTGATGTCTACCTCATCTGTGCCTGGGAATGTGTTTATACTACATAGATCTTTTTGCATGGGTGCTCACTTGTGAGCGTTACACATGACTCTAATGGATGACAGACTGTCCCAGTTTTTATGTGTCTGTGTCACAGCATCGAATCTGATGTGATGGCATGATTAATCATCATTATTTGTCACCAGACAGTACACTTCACAGGTGTGACTGGTAGAGTGTAGCTAATGAGGTTTTTGAAGTGTCTGTGACATGAGAATGTTGTCCTAATGCTTAATTGCCTCTGTTTCAGGTCTCCCTCCCAGCAGTTCCCATCCTCTCCTTCCCTCGCCTGATCACCCTTTTGTGTCTGTTGTTTGTACTCAGACCAATGGGCTATTTGGAGGTGGAACCCTTAGAGCATCACACCAGTCTGATGAAGAAAGGTACGGCCAGTCGTTGACAGCCTTGTAGGTATTCGTAAAGCGGCATTACAGGTGACATCATGATTGGTGTAAATTGGACTTATTGACAATGCACATGTATGATTGTGATAGCTCCATGGGCTCACAATGTAGATTATCATGTTGTGCATGACGTCTGACTCCTACAGAATCTAGTGCCTGCTTGTGGCTCTACACACATGTCCGTCTAATGTGCACATATACTATTTTCAACTTAGTTACCTCATGCTTGTTAGGTGTGTAACTGTGTATTGTCCACACACATGGGGTGGGTGAAGGCTATAATACTATGTTGTGTGTGAGGTACATGTCTTTGTTGGTGCAGTTTGGATTTGAACACACTAGCTCTTGTATACACCTGCAGACGCTGTGTGTCTTGTGCCCCACTTGACCGTAAGGGCCCTGATCCACTGACTGTGATGTGTGGTGTTTACTGTGCCATTTAGTAGTCAGTGATCCTGAGTGAGGCAGACACTCCTGCCTTCACATCCACATGTCACTTTGCGCATTGCGGCTGCCCTTGTGTTATGTGTTTGTTTAGCAATTAGTCACACCCCTCCTGCCGTCATTTATTCACTCATTGCTGCAGCTGCATACACAGCCAACATGCAGCGCACACTATCCAGGAACACAGACACCTACAGGATGACCCTCCTTCCATCCATTAATAGAGCATGCTCCGGCCACCCTACACACAGACAACACCAGACATTCACCCTCGTGCTATGAAAATGCTGTGTACTCAGTCATAGCTGCTGCTATGCGTGTGTGTGCAACACATACTGGCACAACTATGCAGATTCACATGACATTGGGTCTACGTACCACCAGGTCATGTGGCGTGTCCAACACACACACACCTTACATAGGCACACTATTGTAGAGTGTTAGCTTGTCAACACCACTAGATCCGAAAACTGTTAGCTTACAGTCACGTGCCAGAACACAACATGCTCACACCACTTCAACATTGCTGTCACAGTCAGTCAAGTTGGCACATGGGACACACACCATGACCCTGTCTCTTGGGTGTGGTGTGATTTGGCCGTTCCGGGGTTGGTATTTGTCTGGTGTGTGTTGTTTTTCTGTATGCGTTGTTCCCATTACAGTAGTATAGTACTTGTAGCTCCATAGGGGTAGGTCACCTAATCAGGTGTGCCTGTGTAGAGTGCTCCAGCCTATTGCCCACAGTCTGTCCTGCCACCGTCATCCTGTGCGGTATTAATCACATACACAGTAATGCATCATGCTGATGGTAGCTCACATTCCTGAGGACACAGTTGTAGGTACTCCCTACATGGACTACTACTTTTGTGACACTGACATGTACTCCTCAAAGTGACTCTCCTGGGCCTGCCTGTGCTAGCTGTTTGGGATTAATTCCCCCCTCCAGCATTGACTGTCCCACACAGGTGTGTCTTACCATCCATGTATGTAGTTTGTGGAAATCTCTGACCAATGTGTGTCCTCACTCAGATTCTGATCCAAGTGTGTGGATGACTGCTGTTTGTTGTATACTTTGCATTTATGACATTTGCTGACACATATACATGTATGCTGTTTCAAAGATTACTCACCAAATGCGTATGATGTGTAAATTATTTATTGGGTGCTCTAGTGCATGAAACGTGAATAGGTGCTGTACAGAAAGGGGGGGGAATCCAAAATTCACTGCTGGAGATGAGATGGCTTACTGTTTCAGTCAACAGAGTCCAGCCCACTGTGCCTGACATCATTGGGCAGACTGTGACCAGCAAGTCCTTGTGGGAGAGTCTCGTAGGGGATGCTGTTGCACCCAGGGGCTATATGCCAGGTCCAGTGTCCTGGGAGAAGTCCATGGGCCACAGGCCCTCAACGCCTTCGGCGTGGACGACCCGCCTTCCTTGGGGGACCCTCATGTGCAGGCATGGACGGTGCATGGGACGCTACGTCAGAGGGTTCAACCTCCTCCCTCTCCTCCCTCCCTGTGGCTGGTGTTGCACTTTGCCGTGATGTTGCTGGCCTTGTGACACAGGGAGGGGGCTGCATGTTGGCAGCCATCTGACGTAGCACATGGACAATGTCCCTATGCACCATCAAGAGCTGAGCCTGGTGTGCCTCCACCCGTCCATAATGCAGGTCTTGCCTGGCTATTTGCTCTGCCTGCTGTTCTTTGAGCTGGTTGAGGGTCTCCGCAAGCTGGTTTACCTCACTGGTGTCCCGCCGGTATGCCTCAAGGATGTTATCGAGTTCAGCCATACCGGTCCCTGCAGCTGACTGGCCAGATTCTCGCCTCCGCCTTGCGCCACTCCCACCACCCTGACCCACATGAGCACGGCCTGCGCTTGTGGGCACATCCGATCGACGGGCCCCCCGAGTGCTGGGAGGGTGGAGGTTGTCACCAACCTCAGGGGCGCCCGACAAAGGGTGTCCCTCATTTTCAGACTGGCTCTCTTGTGAATCATGGGCAGGGCTCTGACCTGTCTGCTGGGATGTGGTGGGAATAGGTCCGGTGGTTGGCAGAGATGTAGCTGGTATAGTTGCTGCAGGGGTTTGGGATGCAGAGGAGCCAGGTTGGTTGGGGTCATCCACAGTGCGTTGAGGGACGGCGCTGGCGGTGGGGTCTGGGTCCTGCTGAGCCTGGGACTGGGATCCTTGGCCCCCCTGGCTGGGGGGGCGATCCGCACGTTGCCCTGTGTGTGGGAGAGAGAGAGACACTGTTAGGGCTATATCAAGTGACATGTGGTTTTGTTATCCATTATCTGCATCACTGTTCCACAAGCTATACATAGTTGACATTGTACAGTTGTGTATTTAGTGGTAGAAAAACACAATAGTACGATGGGGTATATACATTCTTCCAATCTCTTGACAATGACTGACACAGCCATTGCTGTGTCTTGTGTTGCCGGCACCACACGTGTAAAGAATTTGTAAGTTTCACGCAACATCCTGGATGTGGTGAAAAATCTTATGTGTGCGGCAAGCATGCACAGAGTTTAGATGCAGCATGTTGATGTAAGAGACAGAGCATCATTATTTAGCATGTCAGCTACTACTTTGGATGTCTTTTGCTGTTCCATACTGGCCAAACAATGGCAACACCGCTGGACCTGTACACCCACTTGGAGATCATGGCTTTAGAACTTGGCACTTCTCTGAGACGCATCACCTTGTCAATACCCATGTCCATGTTGGTGCTTATGTACATCCACAAAGGTAATGAGATGGGGCACTAGCTTTTTTAGAGGGCCACAATGGACTGGAGCTTCTGTTATGTGCATGTAAGAGTTGTATGCATATTCATATGAGTACGTGTTTTGTTGTGGTACATGGCAATTGGGACAGTGTTGCAATACAACGCCTGTCTCCCGGGGATGAGTTTATGTAAGGGGTGTGTACAACAGGCCATGCTATTACTTTGTTTGCAAATTGCAAGCGTCCATTGTTCATGTTTTGGCTGTCCCCTCATGTGGCATGCTGCCATTATGTTGGATTTGTGTTTATGCACAGCATGTGTGACCTTGTCCTGATGTTTGTGTTGGCAATGAGCACAGGAGGGACTTGTGCTGCCTACACCTGTGCCCATTGTGTACTATTCAGCTTTCTGAGATGTGTGTCCTGACACAGTACAGTGTTGACAGGAAATGGTGGCTGTCTTACAGGCACATGGCAGATGCTTGCTGGTACTTGTGAGACATCCCTTAACATTCAGCTCTATGGAGTTTGTGAGGCCTGTGCAGTGCTTGTGTGCAACTGTGTGTGTGCCTCAGGGATGTGCGTTGAGGTGACCGAGGGACAAACACTGACTGATGGAGACAGAGGGAGAGGGCAACAGAGGGAGAGGGCCACAGAGGGCGACAGAGGGAGAGGGCGACAGAGGGAGACAGAGGGAGAGGGCGACAGAGGGAGAGGGAGACAGAGGGAGAGGGCCACAGAGGGAGACAGAGGGAGAGGGCGACAGAGGGAGAGGGCGACAGAGGGAGAGGGAGACAGAGGGAGAGGGCCACAGAGGGAGACAGAGGGAGAGGGCGACAGAGGGAGAGGGCGACAGAGGGAGAGGGCCACAGAGGGAGACAGAGGGAGAGGGCGACAGAGGGAGACAGAGGGAGAGGGCGACAGAGGGAGAGGGAGACAGAGGGAGACAGAGGGAGACAGAGGGAGAGGGCGACAGAGGGAGAGGGCCACAGAGGGAGACAGAGGGAGAGGGCGACAGAGGGAGAGGGAGACAGAGGGAGAGGGCCACAGAGGGAGACAGAGGGAGACAGAGGGAGAGGGCCACAGAGGGAGAGGGCCACAGAGGGAGACAGAGGGAGAGGGCGACAGAGGGAGACAGAGGGAGAGGGCGACAGAGGGAGAGGGAGACAGAGGGAGACAGAGGGAGAGGGCGACAGAGGGAAAGGGCCACAGAGGGAGACAGAGGGAGAGGGCGACAGAGGGAGAGGGAGACAGAGGGAGAGGGCCACAGAGGGAGACAGAGGGAGAGGGCGACAGAGGGAGACAGAGGGAGAGGGCGACAGAGGGAGAGGGAGACAGAGGGAGACAGAGGGAGACAGAGGGAGAGGGCGACAGAGGGAGAGGGCGACAGAGGGAGAGGGAGACAGAGGGAGAGGGCCACAGAGGGAGACAGAGGGAGACAGAGGGAGAGGGCGACAGAGGGAGAGGGCCACAGAGGGAGACAGAGGGAGAGGGCGACAGAGGGAGAGGGAGACAGAGGGAGAGGGCCACAGAGGGAGACAGAGGGAGACAGAGGGAGAGGGCGACAGAGGGAGAGGGCCACAGAGGGAGACAGAGGGAGAGGGCGACAGAGGGAGACAGAGGGAGAGGGCGACAGAGGGAGAGGGAGACAGAGGGAGACAGAGGGAGACAGAGGGAGAGGGCGACAGAGGGAGAGGGCCACAGAGGGAGACAGAGGGAGAGGGCGACAGAGGGAGAGGGAGACAGAGGGAGAGGGCCACAGAGGGAGACAGAGGGAGAGGGCCACAGAGGGAGACAGAGGGAGAGGGCGACAGAGGGAGACAGAGGGAGAGGGCGACAGAGGGAGAGGGAGACAGAGGGAGACAGAGGGAGACAGAGGGAGAGGGCGACAGAGGGAGAGGGCGACAGAGGGAGAGGGAGACAGAGGGAGAGGGCCACAGAGGGAGACAGAGGGAGAGGGCGACAGAGGGAGAGGGCGACAGAGGGAGAGGGCCACAGAGGGAGACAGAGGGAGAGGGCGACAGAGGGAGAGGGCCACAGAGGGAGAGGGCCACAGAGGGAGACAGAGGGAGAGGGCGACAGAGGGAGACAGAGGGAGAGGGCGACAGAGGGAGACAGAGGGAGACAGAGGGAGACAGAGGGAGAGGGCGACAGAGGGAGAGGGCCACAGAGGGAGACAGAGGGAGAGGGCGACAGAGGGAGAGGGAGACAGATGGAGAGGGCCACAGAGGGAGACAGAGGGAGAGGGCCACAGAGGGAGACAGAGGGAGAGGGCGACAGAGGGAGACAGAGGGAGAGGGCGACAGAGGGAGAGGGCCACAGAGGGAGACAGAGGGAGAGGGCGACAGAGGGAGAGGGAGACATAGGGAGAGGGCCACAGAGGGAGACAGAGGGAGAGGGCCACAGAGGGAGACAGAGGGAGAGGGCGACAGAGGGAGACAGAGGGAGAGGGCGACAGAGGGAGAGGGAGACAGAGGGAGAGGGCGACAGAGGGAGAGGGAGACAGAGGGAGAGGGCCACAGAGGGAGACAGAGGGAGAGGGCGACAGAGGGAGAGGGAGACAGAGGGAGAGGGCCACAGAGGGAGACAGAGGGAGAGGGCCACAGAGGGAGACAGAGGGAGAGGGCGACAGAGGGAGAGGGCCACAGAGGGAGACAGAGGGAGAGGGCCACAGAGGGAGAGGGAGACAGAGGGAGAGGGCCACAGAGGGAGACAGAGGGAGAGGGCCACAGAGGGAGACAGAGGGAGAGGGCGACAGAGGGAGACAGAGGGAGAGGGCGACAGAGGGAGAGGGCGACAGAGGGAGAGGGAGACAGAGGGAGACAGAGGGAGACAGAGGGAGAGGGCGACAGAGGGAGAGGGCCACAGAGGGAGACAGAGGGAGAGGGCGACAGAGGGAGAGGGAGACAGAGGGAGAGGGCCACAGAGGGAGACAGAGGGAGAGGGCGACAGAGGGAGACAGAGGGAGAGGGCGACAGAGGGAGAGGGAGACAGAGGGAGACAGAGGGAGACAGAGGGAGAGGGCGACAGAGGGAGAGGGCGACAGAGGGAGAGGGAGACAGAGGGAGAGGGCCACAGAGGGAGACAGAGGGAGAGGGCGACAGAGGGAGAGGGCGACAGAGGGAGAGGGCCACAGAGGGAGACAGAGGGAGAGGGCGACAGAGGGAGAGGGCACAGAGGGAGAGGGCCACAGAGGGAGACAGAGGGAGAGGGCGACAGAGGGAGACAGAGGGAGAGGGCGACAGAGGGAGAGGGAGACAGAGGGAGACAGAGGGAGACAGAGGGAGAGGGCGACAGAGGGAGAGGGCCACAGAGGGAGACAGAGGGAGAGGGCGACAGAGGGAGAGGGAGACAGAGGGAGAGGGCCACAGAGGGAGACAGAGGGAGAGGGCCACAGAGGGAGACAGAGGGAGAGGGCGACAGAGGGAGACAGAGGGAGAGGGCGACAGAGGGAGAGGGAGACAGAGGGAGAGGGCCACAGAGGGAGACAGAGGGAGAGGGCCACAGAGGGAGACAGAGGGAGAGGGCGACAGAGGGAGAGGGCGACAGAGGGAGAGGGCCACAGAGGGAGACAGAGGGAGAGGGCGACAGAGGGAGACAGAGGGAGAGGGCGACAGAGGGAGACAGAGGGAGAGGGCGACAGAGGGAGACAGAGGGAGAGGGCGACAGAGGGAGAGGGCCACAGAGGGAGACAGAGGGAGAGGGCGACAGAGGGAGAGGGAGACAGAGGGAGAGGGCCACAGAGGGAGACAGAGGGAGACAGAGGGAGAGGGCGACAGAGGGAGAGGGCCACAGAGGGAGACAGAGGGAGAGGGCGACAGAGGGAGACAGAGGGAGAGGGCGACAGAGGGAGAGGGAGACAGAGGGAGACAGAGGGAGACAGAGGGAGAGGGCGACAGAGGGAGAGGGCCACAGAGGGAGACAGAGGGAGAGGGCGACAGAGGGAGAGGGAGACAGAGGGAGAGGGCCACAGAGGGAGACAGAGGGAGAGGGCCACAGAGGGAGACAGAGGGAGAGGGCGACAGAGGGAGACAGAGGGAGAGGGCGACAGAGGGAGAGGGAGACAGAGGGAGACAGAGGGAGACAGAGGGAGAGGGCGACAGAGGGAGAGGGCGACAGAGGGAGAGGGAGACAGAGGGAGAGGGCCACAGAGGGAGACAGAGGGAGAGGGCGACAGAGGGAGAGGGCGACAGAGGGAGAGGGCCACAGAGGGAGACAGAGGGAGAGGGCGACAGAGGGAGAGGGCGACAGAGGGAGAGGGCCACAGAGGGAGACAGAGGGAGAGGGCGACAGAGGGAGACAGAGGGAGAGGGCGACAGAGGGAGAGGGAGACAGAGGGAGACAGAGGGAGACAGAGGGAGAGGGCGACAGAGGGAGAGGGCCACAGAGGGAGACAGAGGGAGAGGGCGACAGAGGGAGAGGGAGACAGAGGGAGAGGGCCACAGAGGGAGACAGAGGGAGAGGGCCACAGAGGGAGACAGAGGGAGAGGGCGACAGAGGGAGACAGAGGGAGAGGGCGACAGAGGGAGAGGGCCACAGAGGGAGACAGAGGGAGACAGAGGGAGAGGGCGACAGAGGGAGAGGGCCACAGAGGGAGACAGAGGGAGAGGGCGACAGAGGGAGAGGGAGACAGAGGGAGAGGGCCACAGAGGGAGACAGAGGGAGAGGGCGACAGAGGGAGACAGAGGGAGAGGGCGACAGAGGGAGAGGGAGACAGAGGGAGACAGAGGGAGACAGAGGGAGAGGGCGACAGAGGGAGAGGGCGACAGAGGGAGAGGGAGACAGAGGGAGAGGGCCACAGAGGGAGACAGAGGGAGAGGGCGACAGAGGGAGAGGGCGACAGAGGGAGAGGGCCACAGAGGGAGACAGAGGGAGAGGGCGACAGAGGGAGAGGGCGACAGAGGGAGAGGGCCACAGAGGGAGACAGAGGGAGAGGGCGACAGAGGGAGACAGAGGGAGAGGGCGACAGAGGGAGAGGGAGACAGAGGGAGACAGAGGGAGACAGAGGGAGAGGGCGACAGAGGGAGAGGGCCACAGAGGGAGACAGAGGGAGAGGGCGACAGAGGGAGAGGGAGACAGAGGGAGAGGGCCACAGAGGGAGACAGAGGGAGAGGGCCACAGAGGGAGACAGAGGGAGAGGGCGACAGAGGGAGACAGAGGGAGAGGGCGACAGAGGGAGAGGGAGACAGAGGGAGAGGGCCACAGAGGGAGACAGAGGGAGAGGGCCACAGAGGGAGACAGAGGGAGAGGGCGACAGAGGGAGAGGGCGACAGAGGGAGAGGGCCACAGAGGGAGACAGAGGGAGAGGGCGACAGAGGGAGACAGAGGGAGAGGGCGACAGAGGGAGACAGAGGGAGAGGGCGACAGAGGGAGACAGAGGGAGAGGGCGACAGAGGGAGAGGGCCACAGAGGGAGACAGAGGGAGAGGGCGACAGAGGGAGAGGGAGACAGAGGGAGAGGGCCACAGAGGGAGACAGAGGGAGACAGAGGGAGAGGGCGACAGAGGGAGAGGGCCACAGAGGGAGACAGAGGGAGAGGGCGACAGAGGGAGACAGAGGGAGAGGGCGACAGAGGGAGAGGGAGACAGAGGGAGACAGAGGGAGACAGAGGGAGAGGGCGACAGAGGGAGAGGGCCACAGAGGGAGACAGAGGGAGAGGGCGACAGAGGGAGAGGGAGACAGAGGGAGAGGGCCACAGAGGGAGACAGAGGGAGAGGGCCACAGAGGGAGACAGAGGGAGAGGGCGACAGAGGGAGACAGAGGGAGAGGGCGACAGAGGGAGAGGGAGACAGAGGGAGACAGAGGGAGACAGAGGGAGAGGGCGACAGAGGGAGAGGGCGACAGAGGGAGAGGGAGACAGAGGGAGAGGGCCACAGAGGGAGACAGAGGGAGAGGGCGACAGAGGGAGAGGGCGACAGAGGGAGAGGGCCACAGAGGGAGACAGAGGGAGAGGGCGACAGAGGGAGAGGGCGACAGAGGGAGAGGGCCACAGAGGGAGACAGAGGGAGAGGGCGACAGAGGGAGACAGAGGGAGAGGGCGACAGAGGGAGAGGGAGACAGAGGGAGACAGAGGGAGACAGAGGGAGAGGGCGACAGAGGGAGAGGGCCACAGAGGGAGACAGAGGGAGAGGGCGACAGAGGGAGAGGGAGACAGAGGGAGAGGGCCACAGAGGGAGACAGAGGGAGAGGGCCACAGAGGGAGACAGAGGGAGAGGGCGACAGAGGGAGACAGAGGGAGAGGGCGACAGAGGGAGAGGGCCACAGAGGGAGACAGAGGGAGAGGGCGACAGAGGGAGAGGGAGACAGAGGGAGAGGGCCACAGAGGGAGACAGAGGGAGAGGGCCACAGAGGGAGACAGAGGGAGAGGGCGACAGAGGGAGACAGAGGGAGAGGGCGACAGAGGGAGAGGGAGACAGAGGGAGAGGGCGACAGAGGGAGAGGGAGACAGAGGGAGAGGGCCACAGAGGGAGACAGAGGGAGAGGGCGACAGAGGGAGAGGGAGACAGAGGGAGAGGGCCACAGAGGGAGACAGAGGGAGAGGGCCACAGAGGGAGACAAAGGGAGAGGGCGACAGAGGGAGAGGGCGACAGAGGGAGACAGAGGGAGAGGGCGACAGAGGGAGAGGGAGACAGAGGGAGAGGGCCACAGAGGGAGACAGAGGGAGAGGGCCACAGAGGGAGACAGAGGGAGAGGGCGACAGAGGGAGACAGAGGGAGAGGGCGACAGAGGGAGAGGGAGACAGAGGGAGAGGGCGACAGAGGGAGAGGGAGACAGAGGGAGAGGGCCACAGAGGGAGACAGAGGGAGAGGGCCACAGAGGGAGACAGAGGGAGAGGGCGACAGAGGGAGACAGAGGGAGAGGGCGACAGAGGGAGAGGGCGACAGAGACAGAGGGCGAGACAGGGATGGAGACAGGTAGATTGTGCTTGCTCTCTTGCTACACTGCCTTACTTTGTCACAAAATGATGCATCTCTGAAAGGTGTGTCAGCAAAATGTTAATATTTAGCAGCTGTGGTCTAGTATCTTGTGTGATCTTTACCTATCCCTGTGCATTGGGCATTATGCTTGTGTGTGTCCCTGGGACATATGGCATGAGAGCAGCCTCTTACCCTACACATTGCACCCTATGTGCCTCCCCCTTGCAACTCCCACCATTTGGTTGTGTACTGCTTGGAGTCATGGCCACCCACCCCATGCTGCTGGGCACTGTTGTTAGTCTACCCATGTAAGTTGTGTTTTTTGTCCACTCACCAGACTCAATGGCTCCTTCTATTCCATGTACTCCCACCGCTGGCAGTAGGACCATGACCTTCTCCTCCCAGGGCTGGTATACAGGAGGTCTGCGGGGACCACCGCCTCCAGTGTGGTGTGCATTGGCGTAATCCTGTGCCATCTTCTTCTTCACCATCCTCCGCAGATCGTACCACCTGGCCTGGCATTCTTCCCTGGTGCGCCTGATGGGTGCAACAGCATTGACCCGGTCTACAATCCTCTCCCACAGGCGTGTTCTTTCTGCCATGCTGGTCTGTCTGACCAATGCGCCAAACAGCTGTGGGTCGACTCTGATGACTTCATCAGTAAGTATCTCCATCTCCGGGTTGGTGAATTTTGGATTCTTGGGTGTGTTCATGGTGTGAGGTGTATGTGATTGAGGGTGTGATGGTGTGTATGGATGAGGGTGTGTGTTTGTGATAGTGAAGGAGGTGGTGTTGGTGTAGATGTGATAGGGTGTATGTGTGATGGTATGTGGCTGGAATTGTTGGTGTGCTCTGTGTTTCCTCGCAGGCATGGGTATGTTGCAAAGGATGATGGGTTGTATGTGTGGTCCCTTTTATTGGTAAAATGGTGGGTGTGGCTTAATTTGAATTTTTGGTGTGGGTGTTATATGGGGTGGGTGTTGGTTTTGTCCTCTGTTTGGCTGCTTGGCTGTGACCAGGACATTGATTGTCAAAGGTGTGTACACAGGAGACATGTTCAGTGTGGTAGTGCGACTTGTTAGCAAGGTCCTTGTGGTCGTTTTGGTGTTGGCGTTATGTGTGCTTGCAGTACTTGTGCGTGCGAGTGAGTAGTACGGGCCGTTGGCGGGTGGGGGTGTTCGCGTAGGCTTGTTGGGGGGGGGGTGCGTGTCGTACTTGTGCGTGCGAGTGTGTAGTACGGGCCGTTGGCGGGTGGGGGTGTTCGCGTAGGCTTGTTGGGGGGGGGTGCGTGTCGTACTTGTGCGTGCGAGTGAGTAGTACGGGCCGTTGGCGGGTGGGGGTGTTCGCGTAGGCTTGTTGGGGGGGGGTGCGTGTCGTACTTGTGCGTGCGAGTGAGTAGTACGGGCCGTTGGCGGGTGGGGGTGTTCGCGTAGGCTTGTTGGGGGGGGGTGCGTGTCGTACTTGTGCGTGCGAGTGAGTAGTACGGGCCGTTGGCGGGTGGGGGTGTTCGCGTAGGCTTGTTGGGGGGGGGTGCGTGTCGTACTTGTGCGTGCGAGTGAGTAGTACGGGCCGTTGGCGGGTGGGGGTGTTCGCGTAGGCTTGTTGGGGGGGGGGTGCGTGTCGTACTTGTGCGTGCGAGTGAGTAGTACGGGCCCTTGGCGGGTGGGGGTGTTCGCGTAGGCTTGGCCGAGGGGTGTGCGTGTCGTACTTATGCGTGCGAGTGTGTAGTACGGGCCGTTGGCGGGTGGGGGTGTTCGCGTAGGCTTGTTGGGGGGGGGGTGCGTGTCGTACTTGTGCGTGCGAGTGAGTAGTACGGGCCCTTGGCGGGTGGGGGTGTTCGCGTAGGCTTGGCCGAGGGGTGTGCGTGTCGTACTTGTGCGTGCGAGTGTGTAGTACGGGCCGTTGGCGGGTGGGGGTGTTCGCGTAGGCTTGTTGGGGGGGGGTGCGTGTCGTACTTGTGCGTGCGAGTGAGTAGTACGGGCCGTTGGCAGGTGGGGGTGTTCGCGTAGGCTTGTTGGGGGGGGGTGCGTGTCGTACTTGTGCGTGCGAGTGAGTAGTACGGGCCGTTGGCGGGTGGGGGTGTTCGCGTAGGCTTGTTGGGGGGGGGGTGCGTGTCGTACTTGTGCGTGCGAGTGAGTAGTACGGGCCCTTGGCGGGTGGGGGTGTTCGCGTAGGCTTGTTGGGGGGGGGGCGTGTCGTACTTGTGCGTGCGAGTGAGTAGTACGGGCCGTTGGCGGGTGGGGGTGTTCGCGTAGGCTTGTTGGGGGGGGGTGCGTGTCGTACTTGTGCGTGCGAGTGAGTAGTACGGGCCGTTGGCGGGTGGGGGTGTTCGCGTAGGCTTGTTGGGGGGGGGGTGCGTGTCGTACTTGTGCGTGCGAGTGAGTAGTACGGGCCCTTGGCGGGTGGGGGTGTTCGCGTAGGCTTGTTGGGGGGGGGTGCGTGTCGTACTTGTGCGTGCGAGTGAGTAGTACGGGCCCTTGGCGGGTGGGGGTGTTCGCGTAGGCTTGTTGGGGGGGGGTGCGTGTCGTACTTGTGCGTGCGAGTGAGTAGTACGGGCCGTTGGCGGGTGGGGGTGTTCGCGTAGGCTTGGCCGAGGGGTGTGCGTGTCGTACTTGTGCGTGCGAGTGTGTAGTACGGGCCGTTGGCGGGTGGGGGTGTTCGCGTAGGCTTGTTGGGGGGGGTGCGTGTCGTACTTGTGCGTGCGAGTGAGTAGTACGGGCCCTTGGCGGGTGGGGGTGTTCGCGTAGGCTTGGCCGAGGGGTGTGCGTGTCGTACTTGTGCGTGCGAGTGAGTAGTACGGGCCCTTGGCGGGTGGGGGTGTTCGCGTTGGCTTGTTGGGGGGGGGGTGCGTGTCGTACTTGTGCGTGCGAGTGAGTAGTACGGGCCGTTGGCGGGTGGGGGTGTTCGCGTAGGCTTGTTGGGGGGGGGTGCGTGTCGTACTTGTGCGTGCGAGTGAGTAGTACGGGCCGTTGGCGGGTGGGGGTGTTCGCGTAGGCTTGTTGGGGGGGGTGCGTGTCGTACTTGTGCGTGCGAGTGAGTAGTACGGGCCCTTGGCGGGTGGGGGTGTTCGCGTAGGCTTGGCCGAGGGGTGTGCGTGTAGTATGTATTGGTGGAGCTTGCAGTGAGGCGAATGTCCCATACGACTCAAAGTTGAAGCGTGAATACTTAGGCCCGTACGTATCTCGCTCAGGCATGTCGTTCCGAATCGGAATAGTGAGTTTGTACGGACTGATTACGAATCGTACGGTGGTCTGCCCGAGGCTTATTCGTACGGGTATACGAATGTCAATCGTACGGATCTTAGAAAATCGTACGGAAATCAACGGTAACGGATCGGAATTCGCTGGTCGGACGGTAGTTTCCCAATCGTACGGAATCGGCTACGAATACGAATCGTAAGCCGGTTTTTTTTACCGGATCGGAATCGACCCCATAATGTCTAACCACTAGCATTTTCATGTATCGTTCCTAAACTGAAAGGCCAGAGACCTTCTTCCATTTATTAAAATATAATATACTTCCTCATAAGAGTGTATAATTAATTTTGCAAAACCATATTCATTTTTCATCAACTATACCGTTTGTATTCTATGTACTACTGACTATACCGATTACTTTGTTTTTTGCAATGTCTCTACTCGTATTAGATTAGAAACTTGCCTTGAAAACAGTGCATTTCTGAATAAACATTTCAAATATAAACGTTCTCTCTTTTAATCCATAATCTCAACTAAAATGATTGTATACTGAAACAGTATTCATGTGTTCCACGTAACTTCAGCTGTACTAACTTAATATTTTCTTTTGTCGACCTGATTTACTCATACTAGAACCCACAGGCCTATAACAGCCCGTGAACCCTTTCTTAGTAGGTCGCGCACCATGCAGATAGTTGAACCTCTGTAAAAAAATAATGTATTACTCTTCTCAAGCACCGTCGCAGTTCCGCTCCACTCAGTGTTAATCACTGCTCCCACGCTTCTACAGACCAGACGCTATGTCGTATTTCACTCCTTATCACGCTTTAATCTCCACAATAACAAACACTTCTCCGCCAGCCACCAGAGAACAGAGTGCAGATGCAGAGGCACTAAGTAGTGAAATACAACATACCCTCTGCTCTATGGAAGCAACCGAGCGGTAATTCTGAAAGAAAACATTCACTAGCGCTTCAAAAAAGCATTTCAATTATATAAATAGTTTTTTGAAAACGTTCCAACTACTTTGATGCGACTATCTGTGTGTGCCTCCACAGCAAAGTTCCTCAGCCCGGACTGAAGGCAGACACAGACAGACACACACAAAATAAGATAACACAGGGCAACGGAGACGGAAAACAGAAGGCAGATGAAGATGCAGTCAAACAGCAGGAGGGAGAGAGATATTTTTATACTCCGTTTGGTACCTCAATTTACGAACACATTTACTGCACAAATCTCTGTACAACCTCATGGTCAGAACTTTTCATTTTATTTTACTCAACCACCTCCCCCTCTCACCCCACCAGTACAAGCCGCGGCCACAAACTACAATGTAATTTTGTCGTCTGTCAGAAAGTTTAAGAATTCATTAAGCATTACCACTTTTTCAAGACGGTATCACATGTAATGTACCAACTTTTCATTTTATTTTACTCGACCACCTGCCCTTCTCACCCTACGCCCACCAATGCAGGCCGCGGCCACAAACCGCACTATAATTTTGTCGTCTGACAGAAACTTTAAGAATTCATTAAACATTACCACTTTTTCAAGACGGTATCACATGTAATATACCAACTTTTCATTTTATTTCACTCAACCACCTGCCCCTCTCACCCTACACCCACCAATGCAGGCCGCGTCCAGAAACCGCACTCTAATTTTGTCGTGTGACAGAAACTTTACGAATTCATTAACCATTAGCATTTTACTTTTCATTTTATTTTACTCGACCACCTCCCCCTCTCACCCCACCAGTGCAAGCCGCGGCCACAAACTACAATGTTATTTTGTCGTCTGTCAGAAAGTTTAAGAATTCATTAAGCATTACCACTTTTTCAAGACGGTATCACATGTAATGTACCAACTTTTCATTTTATTTTACTCGACCACCTGCCCTTCTCACCCTACGCCCACCAATGCAGGCCGCGGCCACAAACTGCACTATAATTTTGTCGTCTGACAGAAACTTTAAGAATTCATTAAACATTACCACTTTTTCAAGACGGTATCACATGTAATATACCAACTTTTCATTTTATTTCACTCAACCACCTGCCCCTCTCACCCTACACCCACCAATGCAGGCCGCGTCCAAAAACCGCACTCTAATTTTGTCGTGTGACAGAAACTTTACGAATTCATTAACCATTAGCATTTTACTTTTCATTTTATTTTACTCGACCACCTCCCCCTCTCACCCCACCAGTGCAAGCCGCGGCCACAAACTACAATGTAATTTTGTCGTCTGTCAGAAAGTTTAAGAATTCATTAAGCATTACCACTTTTTCAAGACGATATCACATGTAATGTACCAACTTTTCATTTTATTTTACTCGACCACCTGCCCTTCTCACCCTACGCCCAGCAATGCAGGCCGCAGCCACAAACCGCACTATAATTTTATCGTCTGACAGAAACTTTAAGAATTCATTAAACATTACCACTTTTTCAAGACGGTATCACATGTAATATACCAACTTTTCATTTTATTTCACTCAACCACCTGCCCCTCTCACCCTACACCCACCAATGCAGGCCGCGTCCAGAAACCGCACTCCAATTTTGTCGTGTGACAGAAAGTTTACGAATTCATTAACCATTAACATTTTTCACGACGGTATCACATGTAATTTACCATTTCTCTCTCTATCTGCATTATCTGTCTGTCTGCTAATATAATTTTTTCACTTCATAAACAACTTCTCTCATTATATATAAAGGCTTCAAAATCACACAAATAATTACTCTTTATATTAAACATATTTTATACTTCATATTTCACATTTAAATTAAAAATAGTTTTAGAAATACAACACATTATGACAGCCAAAAATGAGTTTAGTTTCAAACTATGAGGAAAATCAATCATTGTTTGTGAGTAAACCATATTTTACGGTACATGACAAAACAAACAGTTACAGACTTACCTTTACCAATGCTTTGTACGATGTACAACAGTGACAGTCACAAAATAGATATTCGTTTGACGGAAGTCTCAATTATGCTGCTATCACTGCAACCAAAATTCAATGGCACAGATATCCAGTCAATACAGACTCATATATGTCTCTTCAGCCAACCATATTTCCTCCCGCAAAATTTTGTATTCAAATTTACATTTCAGTTGGTTGTCCCTCACAATATTTTCAATGTCACATAAAAGTCACCCATCACCCACTGCCATCTCTGGCTGTTTCCATGGTAACACCTCATTCTGCACCTGGCTGAAGGCACAGGTCAAAAGTTCATATCTCAACCTTCTACAGCAAACTAACAACACTGTTCTCCCTCCAGAAACACCTGCCTATCCACAGCTCTGTTACATGTCATTTTTTTCACACCCAATACTACTTTTTCTTTTACATAACATTAACATGCAACGTAGTCTTCAATCTTCACGTATTAGAATCAACCAATCATTTTTCGTTTTTCAACCACACCAAGCTTCATCCATTTTTTTATCCTGACTTTCAGCTTCTAACTGCCATTCCACTTCCAGAACCCATCGGAGTACGAGTGCATCTGCCTTGAAAATGAAGGTTTGGCTTTTAGGACACAGCTATATTCACTGGAGTGGAAAATATGCAGCAAGCAGACGAATTTCCAACCTTGATTTACCAAATGTGCACATAACGTGGATTGGGCAAAGAGGATTAAGATCACACCAATTAATACCATTGGTGAAAACTTTTATGCATCTCCCAGAACCAGACCTTATAATTGTGCACTGTGGTGGGAACGATCTAGGCACATTGACTGGGGTAGGTCTGGAAATACTTCTAAAAGACACCTTTCGACAATTGATGACACTTTTTCCTCGAACTGCCTTGGTATATTCCAATATATGCCAAAGACAGAAATGGAATTGGTCCAATCAACATTGTGCAGAAATTGAGAAAGCAAGGAGACATGTAAATAAATCTGTTTCTGCTTTCCTCAGAGATTATAGCATGGGTTCTATTTACCACAACAACTTGCGTTACCACATGCAAGACATCTATAGGACAGATGGTGTTCATTTCACGGATGAGGGAAACAGAATCTTCCTCTGCAACATCAGACTCTGCATCGGTACTTACTTATAAATGCAGAAAAAACTCAATTAACACAAGGGCTCTTTTCAGAGCCACCTTATATCAAAGCACTCAAACTTCTGATTTATCTCCATTTTCACACTCTTGTAAATAGGAGTGCGCGCCCAAGTGCGCGCACCCCGCAACTTTAAAAAAAAATATATATATATATATATTTTCGCGTTTAAGGACCTTACTGCACACCCTGAGAGAACCTACGCAGCAAAACAATCTCTACCTTCTCCCCTTTCCATGTTCCAACGCTTTGAAATGACAATATATTTACTCGCAGTGACAAAATGGCGGTCAACACTTCCTGATTTCCTTCGAATCGAACGTTAACAGACGTCACGCAGCAAAAAAAAAAATTCCGCTCGCGCGCAGCCGCTTGAGTGCGCGCACCCGTGAGCGCTTATAGATATATAATTGACTTTAACTTTAATTTTCTCAGCAACTACTGAACAGATTTACACCATTCCAAAAAAAGCGTAATCTGCGAGCCGGACTCTACAGTTTTGCCAAATTTCTTATAAATCCATTCAGCCGTTCGACCTGTAGCCGTGTCTAAACGTCCTATGGAAAAAAACATGGAGAAAACACGTTTTGGGACCCCCCTTTTATCTCAGCCCCCACTTCACCAATCCCCCCCAAACTTTCAGGGAAGGAGCGCAGCTGACCGAGCCATCTTCTTTGAGAAATTCGCAAAGATTCATCCACCAGGGCCAAAGTTAATCCAAATAGAATGTTGAGGATTTCCTATGGAAACTAGGTCCTAACTATAACTACCTACTGGCGACCGCCAGTAGGTAATATATATATATATCCGCAAACCTGCTTCAAAGCTGCTTCACACGATTATTTCTCAACAAGCAGACACAGACCCAATTTGGTGCTTGACTCCCAAGTTTATTTGTCGGCCATTACGCGTTTCACCACTCCAAATGGCGTGAGCATATTATTTTAATTTATATAAATAAAAATGTAAATGTTTGTTTGGTCAAAATCGCAAAATTCTGAAACTTCTTCACAGATTACTTTGAAATTTGGACACAATGTTGGATTCGGTTAAGCGCGTGTTTATATATACACAACGTTGGATTCGAATACGCGCGTGTCCAATACGCGCGTGTTTTTAATTGAAAGGCCGAACATACCCTATCGCTTTGGTTGCTGCGCAACAACTACAAGGGACACATAGAGACAATAGTCTACATATATTAGGATGGACAGTTGGTGTCAGGATGGCAGGCCAGGAAGTGGGTGGAGGGAGGGGGAGGAGTTGGTTCACTTTGCAACATTAAGAAAGGACGCATAGAGACAATAGTCGACATATATTAGGATGGACAGTTGGTGTCAGGATGGCAGACCGGGAAGTGGGTGGAGGGAGGGGGGAGGAGTTGGTGCACTTCGCAACATTAGCACGTGTTTATATATGTACAACATTGGATTTGAATACACGCGTGTACAATACGCGTGTGTTTTTAATCGAAAGGCTGAACAGACCCTATCGATTTGCTTGCTGCGCAACAACTACAAGGGACGCATTGAGACAATAGTCACAAAAACATATTGTATACCCACAAGCATTGTGAAATTAAACGTATTAGAAACGTGCTTTTACTCTTTTCTTTCTCTTCCATTTAACAAGACTGAGCCACAGCAATACGTGGCCGGGTACAGCTAGTATATATATATATATATATATATATATATATATATATATATATATATATATATATATATGTATATATATATATATATATATATATATATATATGTGATCAAGGCCGCTTGGACGGCCGAAACGCGTCGACTTTTGCAAGAAAGGAAATAAAATAATGCACAACAATTGGATCCACGCTCGTGATTTCGCGTGCATGCGAAGTTAGTCTGCGAGGTATTGCAGATATATATATATTCACTGAAAAAACCATAGGTTATAGACCATATATAGTTAGGAATTAGCATTTAAAAAACCTTATGTTACTCACACAAAACCATTGAAATTCCATATATAGTTAGTTGCACTAACTATATATCGCGCACCCGCAATCCACTGCTGATCATGTCACATATTACATCATTCATGACATGGTCAGTGACATCACTGATGACATCACTGATGACATCTCAAATGACATCACTGATGACATCACTGATGACAACATCCAGTGACTGTATGTTTCTGTAAAGTTAAAATATGTCTTACATATTGAAGAATGAGTGGATGTATAAGTGTCTGGATGAAGGATTTAGTAGGTGCGTGACTGACTGTATGAGTGAGTGATTAAATGTGTCTCACTGAATGCATGGGTTAGTGACTAAACTGTCTTAATTTGTGCATCATTATGTCTGTTGTGATGTAAACTGCTGCATGTGTTGATCATTAGCTATACGAGAGGCTATATGTGTTATTAATTGGTTGCCCAAGTATTTCTATGGGAGATTGAGTTTGTGTGGGGGTGGCTGGAAGGTGTGTGACTCTGTGCATAGATGTGTGAGCAGTTTATTCACTAGGTGTATGAGTTCAACAGTGCATGTGGAAACAGCTACATGGGCAGTTGACTGTGTGCATGAGTGTATTGATGAGTGAATGGATATCTCAATGCTACATGTCATAGTAAGTACATATGTAAAACACAGTACATGTGAGAGTTGGCATATATAAATAACTGTGCATGAGAGCCACTGAATGAGTGAGTGGTTGTATCGATCATTGTGAACTTGTATCAGGGATTGTATAAGAGAGTAAATATGTGTTAGTATATGTTTCAATAAGTAAGGTGTGTATAACTGTATAGTTGAAGAAATGGAGGTGAGATTGTTTCTTTGCATGACTGACTGGGTGTGTGAGTAACTCCATGGATGAGTGGCAGTGTGTGAGTGTCTGTATACACTGAGTGTATCTAAGGTTATATTAGAGTCTGAAGAGGTTTATCGTATTAGCACAAGAATGATGTCAAATGAGATGTCATCAGTGATGTCATCAGTGATGTCATTTGAGATGTCATCAGTGATGTCATCAGTGATGTCACTGACCATGTCATGAATGATGTAATATGTGACATGATCAGCAGTGGATTGCGGGTGCGCGATATATAGTTAGTGCAACTAACTATATATGGAATTTCAATGGTTTTGTGTGAGTAAAATAAGGATTTTTAAATGCTAATTCCTAACTATATATGGTCTATAACCTATGGTTTTTTTCAGTGAATTTTCAAGGTTTTGTAAATGCTAATTCCTAACTATATATGGTCTATAACCTATGGTTTTTTCAGTGAATTTCAATGGTTTTTTAATAGCAAATATCATAAGCTGTCGAATGTCAAGTACGTGGTAAGTAAAAACATTTTCGTGTTTATGCACACTGATCTGCTTTGAATGCTGCCCCCCACCCCTCATTTCTATTAGGAGTACTCTCTCTTTGCAGATAGTGAAGGGTAGTTAACGCAGGCCTTTGCCCCCGTTGTAATCCGTCGTGCCTGCTTCTCTCTCCATTTGATTGATTGTTCTCTTTGGTTCATTCTCTATTTACAAACAAGCACAGAGTCGCAATACTCTGTTTAGTCTTTGCAGATAGCGAAAAATCGTGTAAAAAAAACAAAAGGAATCGAGCAAAATCAGTAGGCCACTAATGGGATCTCTTTTTGACCTCCCTAAAATAGAAACATTAAGAACAACCTGTTGATAATACCAATGTGTATGTACATAAGCGGCGTTCATTTGTGTTCACAGTACCCCTTGTTGATTGTTTGAATCGAGCATTGAATTGTTCGAAGTTGGTTCTCTTAAGAATCTTCTCTGCCTGCAAACGAGGAAGAATAGGAATATTCTCTCTCCCTTTGCAGATAGTGAAGGGTAGGTAACGCAAACCTTTAACACGTCGTGCCTATTTCGTTCCTCATTGATTGATTGTTTCCCCAAACATTGACTGTTTGGGAATTGGTTCTTTTTGGAGGTATTCCCTGTTTGCAAATATACGTAGGAAAATCTTTGCAAATAGTGAAAGGGTACGTAATGCGGACCTTTCTCCCCCGTTGTAATCTGTCATGCCTATCTACTCCCCACTGATTGATGCACCTGTTTCACCCGGACCATTTACTAGAGATACGTCATCTGGCCCGACCAGAGAGCACCCCTAGTGAAAAGGACATATGCAATAATAACGAAGTGATCACTGTATCCTGTTAACAGAAACTTTAGCATGAAACAACCTGGAAAGAAAAGAATAGGAAAACGAAAATCAGTAGGCCACTGATGAACATGAACTTTTATTAAACAACGAACAAAGAAACGATAACATAACGTAATGATAAAACCTATTAATGTCCTAGAAACAAGAAAACATTAGAAATATGCCAGTGGTGAGAGACCAGAAAAACAGTAAGAGAAACCAAATCACCCCTCGCTGTCCCACCGCCTGCCACGCCAAAAAAATCGATAGACTAGGGAAAATGCAAGTCACTAGAACATCCGCCCCCACTCTGGAAACTTCCAAGGTGGGGCAGGGTTGCGGCTACGCCCAGCCGGGAGCAGCCCATATAAGGCGGGTCCTGCTGCCACGCCTCGGCCAGGAGATCCTAACATAGGGTGTAGCCGGAGGAGGGGCCGAGGCCAGCGGGACCCGGCCAGGGGATTGCCTTTACAACGCTGAAGAGTTGCAGGGGGGGCAATGTCTCCTCGACCCTCCCCTCTCTCTCCCAGTCCGGCCGCGGTGGCCCTTGAGAGTTTCAGGTAGTCCCGCCACATGCTCTTCCGGTCCGGCCACCAACGGTCGGGGGGCCGAGGCCGACAGGATCCGGCTGCAGCCGATAAACCAAGGAACCCGTTCATGGGGCCAGAGCCAGGGGCGTCCGGCCGACATCCACCGGAAGCCCGGCCCAAAGACGGACGGGACATTTTTTCTTTTCTCCTTCGTAATAGCAGCGGCAACACGCCAGGCACCACTTCTTTCTTCAAAAATGGCTTTGACAACACTGGGGGGGATGTCTTGCACAGGCCTCCGACCCCCCCCCCCATCCTCATCGCCACCGGCCATAACAAATGTCAAGCGGGGCGCCGTGGGGTGTACTGGGAGGGAGAGAGGGTGCGAACAGGCCTCTCCCGCCTCCTTAGGTGAAGGCTTCCCAGCTGCACCCTCAGCGCTCCAGGCGCCCCGAAAAGGGTTCGTCCACTGTGGCGATGCTGCAACGTTTCGCCCGGCAGGGTGGAGCCCGTCCGCTCATGTGACCCCGCGATCGCCGGTAGTTGCCGAACTCTCAAAATGGCGATCGACCTGGCAAGAGCGGGCCCAGCATGAAGAAATGGCCCGGTCACTGGTTGACTCCACCACCGTAGTCCTCCACGACCTTGAAGATTCTAGAGGAGCCGCGGGAGTCTCCGACCCCCGATGGGGAATGACTGCCATGATCGCCCGTGGAGTGACGAAACTGTATCCGCGGGACGTCGGCGCTCCCATGCTGGCGCCAGCCTCACTTTGAATTACTAGAATCCTGCAGACCTCAGTTCCGGTGAAAGCACAGTGTGACCCGGTAGGAAAAATTGTTGCACCCCCTCCCCTTTTTGAGTGATAGTTCAAACCACCGATCCTTTCCTTTGCCCTTTTAACGGAACTTTGGACTGCCTCCCCCTCTTTTAAATTTTCTAGAGAAAACAAAACATTAACCACTACATTACCATAGCAGTTGACACCAGAACTGTTTTCAAATTGAAAACCAACAACATCTTCAACAGAATCCTTTTTGTTTCTGCTGTGACCCTGCTACAGCACAGGCATTGTCCCCAGCAGTAATTCTGCAATGCCGGTAAGAATAGCTGTGGTGCCTACTGGACTCACTCACCCCCGCGGCGCCCCACGCCGTTATTTGCTGGGCGGCAACTTACTAGACATCACTTTCGTGCCATCTAGATTTCAGCGCGTTCTGCTGCCTTGGAACTATTCGCACAACAGACTGCTACTGACGACCCACCCCCAGGCAACATCTTCTGAATTTTCATAATTTGAAAGAACTAGTAACATGTCCTCATCAGGAATTCAAAAGAAATTGCCACGGTCTCTTCGTTGTTTAAATGTTTTTACTGTTTTTGTTTTGTTGTATATATTTATATGTTATTAAAGTTTTATATTCCTACTACTTTGTTGGAGTGCTATATATTTTTAATGTGACACATAATTGTAAAAACTTTGATGTACAAAGAGTCATTCCTGGAATCTTCCGCTTCAGGCTCGGTCCCCTCCCCAATCACAATACAGGATGGTTTTCAGATAGTAGGAACACGTGTGGTGTGACGGATCTCATCGGGTGTGGGCCTTGATCTACTATAACTCCTTTGAAGAGGGGTGATTCTTTACAGCTGGAGCCATAAACTACATCTGCAGGGCTAGCTGATAGCCTGGACAATCGGACACAGAGGAAGAGGAGTGTCAGAGGGTGCGGTAGTGAATAGGGCGAAAGGGAGGTGTCGGGCGGGCACAGAGTGTGATTCTCAGGGAAGAGCAGCGCAGATGGAGGGAGGTTTATTGCCCATGCATAAGACAGAGAGCGGGGGTGACCAGTGCCTGGGGAAGATGCTTGCGAGGGTGGGAAGCCATGCTACGAATCGACAGCGTGCAGAGAGTGGGTCTGGTCAAGGCATCTAAAATGGCTGCCGTGCACGACAAAAGTGTGCCATTTCAAGAAAGGCAAGATGGCGCAAACAATGTTTTTCAACACTTCCTCATTTCCTTCGAATCGAACGTTAACAGACGTTGGTGCATATTACCAAAGTTAAGCGATATTTATCGCTAACGATGCTTACCAACGAATTTTTTACCGCTAAGCATCGTCAGAAATTATCGAAGATAAACCTTGCTATTATCAAGGTTTATCGCAAATGCGATAAAAAACGGCCGCAATGCATGAATATCGCTAAAAAGTCAGCAATATTCATGCATTACCGAGCTAATGCTCTTAGCCATGTTATCCACCTCCCATTGGATAACATGGCTAAGAACTGCTCAGGGCAGGTGTTAATTTTTGGAGATATTCGCGCTTAGCGCGAATATCTCCAAAAGTTGGTAATAGGAGATATATATCTTGCATGTTGTAATGCAAATTATTGTGGTATATGGAACTCATACCATAATCTCTCAGGAAAGCAGAAACTGATCCTTTTGGGACCGCCTGAGAAGGCCTAGGGGGTGAGGGGTACTCTACTTTGCCCCCTTTTCACGTTCCGAACTATTTTATTTTACTCTCTTCTGTAATTACACAAAATAGCAGCGATAAGATGCATCAGAGACACACAGTGAGAGAAAGGAGGCCGGAGATGAAGAAGAGATGTCAAATACACATTGGAGATAATATAGTGGGAGAAGGGAAGTAAATATGAGTAAACTTACCATGTAACATAAAAATGTTGCACTCTATACTATAAGTCTAATTTTATACTACAATCACTTCGCTACAACCTCATAAATTAAAAATAAAAATGAATAATGTCTCAAACAATTTTTGATTTCTAAATATAAATTTATTCTTCAGAATTTTCTAAATTTGAAAGAACTAGTAACATGTCCTCCTCAGCAATTTCCTCTTCAATCATCTCATCTGGAATCTCCTCATTAAAAGTCTGCAATGATGATTCTTGTAACTCTATGGTCTCCAAACATTCGATAAATTCGCCATCAACAGATTGATCAAAAAAATCATTCAAGTCATCTCCTCCTTGTGACAATATTTCATTATTGGTGCTGTCAATTTCAATCAATGTAGTGGAATCATTCAAGTCATCTCCTCGTGACAATATTTCATTATTGGTGCTCTCAATTTCAATCAATGTAGTGGAATCATTCAAGTCATCTCCTCCTTGTGACAATATTTCATTATTGGTGCTGTCAATTTCAATCAATGTAGTGGAATCATTCAAGTCATCTCCTCCTTGTGACAATATTTCATTATTGGTGCTCTCAATTTCAATCAATGTAGTGGACAATTCAAAAGAAATTGCCACGGTCTCTTCATTGTGAGCCATTTTATTTTGAAATTGCTTGCTGTAAATTGCAGAAAAAAATAATCACTTTCATTTATCGTTTTTAGTAATACATAATATAAAACTAACTTTATCAAGTATTTAGTATAACAGAAGGACTGCAAATAAATAACAGAAAACATTTTTCAAATTATCTTCAAGTGTACAACATAGTTCCCCTTACAAATTAACAACTCACCTTTTTAAAAGTAGGAGAAGTGTTAGTACTGTGTAAATCAAACACCAAAAATTCACCACCAAAAATTCCTCACAAATGTACCTCAGACAGTAGTATCACAAAATGGCTGTGGTTTCCTCTCATTTGAGATATATACATAACCAATTAACTTTCATCACACACAAATACAAAACCAAAGTAACATTTTAATTGGTTCTAAATTTCAACACTTTCAAATGTGTTTTCCCCATGCAATTTTCCATAGGACATTTACATACGTCTACAGCCTGAATGGCTGAACGGAATTACACCAAACTTGGCAAAATGGTACATCAAACCTAAGAGGTCAGGAAGGATCTACTATGCCCCCTTATGGTCATTTGCCCCTTCGCTTTGGCCTCCTCTTGTCTCTCGATCCTACCGAGAGACAAGATGGCGGCCGCTACGGACTGTTTGGAATGTTGACAGACGCCGGAGAACCAATCAGCTTCGCAAAGCTCCGTAACGCGAAAAGTACGCGAAGCGGAGCGCTGTTACAGATATATATCTTTTTTTTAACGTTAATTTCTCAAAATCCACTGGAGCACATATATTGAGACCTAGCAAAGGCACATCGGGCTACCAGTCCCTAATATTTTGCCAAGTTTCGTGCAAATCCATTCAGCCGTTCGATTATTGACATTTAGATACGTCTACAGCCTGAATGGCTGAACGGAATTACACCAAACTTGGCAAAATGGTACATCAAACCTAAGAGGTCAGGGAGGATCTACTATGCCCCCTTATGGTCATTTGCCCCTTCGCTTTGGCCTCCTCTTGTCTCTCGATCCTACCGAGAGACAAGATGGCGGCAGCTACGGACTGTTTGGAATGTTGACACACGCCGGTGAACCAATCAGCTTCGCTTCACAAAGCTCCGTTGCGCGAAAAGTACGCGAACTGGAGCGCTGCACGGTCCGCTGTTACAGATATATATCTTTTTTTAAACGTTAATTTCTCAAAATCCACTGGAGCACATATATTGAGACCTACAAAAGGCACATCGGGCTACCAGTCCCTACAATTTTGCCAAGTTTCGTGCAAATCCATTCAGCCGTTCGGGCTAAAAGTGAGGCCAACCGCCCTATGGAAAACTCAATGTTAAAAACACGTTTTGGGACCCCCCTTTTTTCTCGACCCCCCCTGGACGAACCCCCCCCCCCAATTTTCAGGGGCTGCTCAGAAACAAAATGTGCCATTTTCCTGAAAATTTCAGCCAATTCCGTCCACAAACGCCAGAGTTATTAGACATAGAATTTTCAAAAATCCCATAGAGAAAAAATCCTAACTATATATACCTACTGGCGACCGCCAGTAGGTAATATATATATATATATATATATTACCTACTGGCAGTTGCCAGTAGATAGTTATATTTAGGATTGTTTTCCATAGGGAAATCGCAACATTCTATTGGGAATAACTTTGGCGCCAGTTGAGGAATCTGCCTGAAATTTTCCTCAACTTTGCCTCGCGGCGCACCGCTCCTTCCCTGAAAGTTTGGGGGGCATTCGTCAAGCGGGGGCCGAGATAAACGGGGGGTCCCAAAACATGTTTTCCCCATGTTAATTTCCATAGGGCGGTCAAACTCACTTTCAGCTCGAACGGCTGAATGGATTTTCACCAAACTTGGCAAAATTGTAGGGACTGGTAGCCCGATGTGCCTTTGCTATGTCTCAAGATATGTGCTCCAGAGGATTTTGAGTAATTTGAGTTTAAAAAAATATATATATCTATAAGCGCGCCCCGGTACGCGTACCAGGGAGCGCACCGGGCGCGCTACGCGACTTGTGCACGGAAAGTTGATTGGCTCTCGGGTGTCTATAAACATTCGAAACTGTCCGCACTGGCCGCCATCTTGTGTCTCGGTAGGATCGAGATACAAGAGGTGGCAAAAAACAAAGGGGGAAATGACCAAAAGGGGGCAGGGTACACCCCCCTGATCCCCTAGGTTTGATGTGGGGGCCATAAAAGGGTCCCGCGGGACAAAAAAAAAAGTATTTTTTTTTCGATTTTCGCGGGGGGAGCGCCCAGTACGCGCACCGGGGAGCGTACCGGGGAGCGTACCTCGGGGAAAACCCAGTGAAATAGGAAAATAATAATTTAAAGTGATTAGAGGTAGGGTAGCTCTGCATAGAGTTGTTGTGTTGTTTGGGTGTTTTAAGTACCAACATGTAGGTACCAATGCTGAGTCTTAAATTTAATGTACACCGTTTCCTCTGTAGATATCTTGCATGTTGTTACAGAAGTTATTGTGGTATATGCAATCCATATCATAGTCTGTCAGGAAAGCAGAAAGAAAATGGAGGCAGGAGACGAAAAAGAGATGTCAAATACACATTGGAGATAATATAGTGGGAGAAAGGAAGTAACTATGAGCAAAATTACTATGTAACATAAAAAAGTTGCACAGTATACTATAATTCTGAATTTACATTATAATCAATTTGGTACTAGTTTATGAATTACATATAAAAATGTATAATGTCTCGAACAATTTTTGATTATTAAATATAAAAAAAAATTTCTGATTCTTTTTCCAAATTTAACAGAACTTCTAACATCACCTTGTCGGAAATGTCCTCATTTTCACTCAGCGAATCTACTGCTTCTACACATTGAACTAATTCATAGTCCCGTGATTCATCCATGAAATCTAAGTCATCATTGTCTTCAATAACTTTTTCAGCGTTGTTCTCCAGAACAATTTTGAAGGAAATATTCTGCTCTCCTTCCATTTTCTTGCGGTAATTTGCATAAAAAATAAATATATCAGTAGAGATAGGGCACTGTTGATTGACAGAGCGGACTGCAACCCAACTGGCTCCTACACTTCACCCTGGATATTTATTTATTTCTTGGTAGGTGCTTTTCCCTGTTCTTGGTTTTTCCTATTAGGTGCCAAGAGGTCTTCTTAGAATACTTTATTCCTCACCTTCTCATTATTTGTTAAGAAATGCTGGAAAACTTTTCCTCATTCCGATTAGAAATGCATTATTTGAGATATATATGTTGGAACTGTATATATTTTTTCTTCATTTTTTCTTCATTTTAGGAATTTCATTTTCTAAACGTCATTATATCACATGATGTTAACTTGGGGTACTGTTTACTGGTTAATTCCAGGAATGTAGCAATCTAAGATTTTGTCTTCATATGACATTTTCATAAGTGTTGATTCGCTTTTTTACTGCATGTGACCATTGTATACTCGGCTGGGTTTTGTAATGGTCCATCTTTTAATTGTATGTTTATATTTTTTGTCTTTTGTAAACACAGCCCTGAAGAAGTCCCGTCAGGGACGAAACGCGTCGGCTGTCCTTTTTCTCTCTGTTGAAAAATAAATCATCAAAACAAAACGGACTTTTGGACAATCATATTTGTAAATTTGTTATAATTGAATTTGAGAACTTGTTCAGTTTATGGTGCACCTGTGCTTTCATTTAACTCATGTTTAAGTTCTGTTTAGAACTGGCATTGTGTTGGCGGGTGTCGTATCGGTGTGCACATAATTCCCACCTAAGGGTTTAAACAAGGGAAGTTTCAATAATATTGGCAATTTATGTATCAGGTGCATATTTATCAAGGTTCCGCCATCCACCATGTTCTAGTAGGGCACTGTTGGGTTTAAGTTCAGACAGGTAGTTTTGATTTTTTAACAGTGAAGTTATCTTTGGGCAGTGTATGGTTCAGGCTGGAAGTAGAAATATAAAAAAGTGTATATCATAAAGCCTAAGTAAATTCATAATTATACAAGACAAGCCTAACTCCATCCATAACTATAACAAAGAAGCCTATCTCAATCTATACCTATTACAGAGGGATAGTATATAACTATCAAAAAATGTTTTCCAAATTAACTTAAGTGCACAACATACTTCAGTTTTCAAAATATCATCTTACCTTTGAAAAAGAAGTTCTCAGTGAAAATCCATTTGAAATGTACTTTAGGAAGTAGTATTTAAAATGGCTGTGTTTCCCTCTCTTTCTTTATATATATTCATGTACATAACCAATCAAATGTCATGAAATAATAGTAGAAAATGAAAGTAACATTTTAATTGGTTGTAAATTCTAACACTTCAGATGTGTTTTTGTCAAGTAATTCACCTCAGGATATTTAGAGAGGGCTACAGGCCAAATGGCTCAATGGAATTCCACCAAATTTGGGAATATGGTAGGGACTGGTATGTAGTATGGCCTATTCTATATTTGGTGAAAGTGTCTCTAGTGGT
The DNA here is from genome assembly GCF_964261635.1 of Lissotriton helveticus. NCBI lineage: Eukaryota > Metazoa > Chordata > Amphibia > Caudata > Salamandridae > Lissotriton > Lissotriton helveticus. The sequence continues at coordinate 887,600,008 of NC_136067.1, read as the reverse complement.
TTTTATGTAAATTAACTTTTAAAATTTTTGGGTGCGCTTCCCGGTGCGCGCCCCGGTACGCGTACCAGCAGCGCTACGGGAGTCCTCCATTTTGTGTTTCGGTAGATTTGAGACAGAAAATGGAGGACAAACAACGTTGGGAATGGGTATAAAGGGGCATGGTAGGCACTCCCTGACCCTCTAGGTTTTGTGAGGGGGTCTTAGGAGGCCCATATAGGCGAGAGAAAAAAATTTGCGGGGGGAGCGCCCGGTACGCGCACCGGGAAGCGTACCGGGGAGCGTACTTTGGTGAAAAATAGTGAAAAAAGTTAGAAAAAGAAAATCATTTAGAGTGATCAGAGGTAGGGTAGCCCTGAAAAGAGCTTTTGGGTTCTGTGGCTGATTTAGGTACCTACAAGTAGGTACCAATGCACAGTCTAAAATTCAGAAGGAATATTCTATTCCCCTCATCTGAGAGGGGCACACCATTTGCTCTGTAGATATCTTGCATGTTGTAACGCAAGTTGTTGTTGTATATTGAACCCATTCCATAGTATCTCATGTAAGCAGAAACAGATTTATTCACATGTTTCCGTGCTTTCTCAAATTGTGGACAAAATTGGTTGGACCAGTTCCATTTCTGTCTTTGGCATATATTGGAATATACCATGGCAGTTTGTGGAAAAATTATCATCAATTGCCCAAAGGTGTCCTTTAAAAGCATCTCCAGACCTACCCCAGTCAAAGTGCCTAGGTCATTTCCACCACAGTGCAAAATTATGAGGTCAGGGTGTGGCAGATGGTAAAAGGTTTTCACCAATGGTATCAATTGATGACATCAATCCTCTTTGGCCAATCCATTTTATGTGCACATTTGGTAAATCAAGGTTGTGAAAATTTCTGGTAGCTGCATACCTTTGAGCCCAGTGAATGTAGCTATGTCCAATAATCCAGACAGAGTACATGGTGAGAGGAGGTTCTGGTGCAGTCAGATGAAGTGTAGGAATGAAATGGCAGTTGGAACAGTAGGAGTTTGCAAAAAAAAACCTGTGGAGTTTCAGTGCTCTTGAATCACAAGCAATGATTGGTGGATTCAGATAGTTGAAAACTGAAAGTTAGGGTGCATGGTTCTGTTATGTGAAAGAAGTAATTTGAATGGTTAAGAAAAAGTCATTTAAAGAAAGATTGCAGTGGATAAGCTGGTGTATTGAGAGGTCAAACATGCTTGCTGATTTGATTTGCAACATTGTAGAATAAACTTTTAAGCCTGGGAGCTCAGTGAGGAGGGAGTTGCTATGGTAACAGGTAGAAAGGGCTGAGGGGGGGAAGGGTGTTGATTTGAAAATAGAGAGGGAAGAGTTTTGATTGGTTACCATGAGGAATATGTGTGTAGAATTAGAGGTTTTCTGTGCCATTAATGGTTGCAGTGCCTGGAGAACATACCTTTTGCTCTGCTAAAGAAATATTGGTGTGTGTATCTGACACTGTTCTGAGTCTCCTAAAGCATTTGTAAAGGTGAGTTATGATTCATTTAGATAGAGAGTTCAGATTAAGAAGCACATTGATTTTCTTTGCTGTTGGTTTATGTGATGCTTTTTGAAAATGCATGGTTTCTATATTTGTAAAATAGAGGATTTGTATTTTGTGAAATAGTGATGTTTCAGTAGTGAAGTTGAATGGTTGTACATAGGACTTGCACTCTGTATCTAAAATGTTATTTTAAAAATCAATTTTAGGGTAAATGAATGGGTTTCAGTAGTGAAAATGAATGCATGTACATAGGACCTGTGTTCTGTTCCTAAAATGGTAATTGAAAAACGATTTTAGTGCAAATCAATGGGTTTCAGTAGTGAAAATGAATGCTTGTATATAGGAGCTGTGCTGTGTTTCTAAAATGTTAATTGAAAAACGATTTTAGTGCAAAACAATGGGTTTTAGTAGTGAAAATGAATGCTTGTAAATAGGATCTGTGCTCTGTTCATAAAATATTAAATAAAAAATGATTTTATGGCAAATGAATGGCTTTCAGTAGTGAAAATGAATGCTTGTACATAGGACCTGTGTTCTGTTCCTAAAATGGTAATTGAAGAACGATTTTAGTGCAAATCAATGGGTTTCAGTAGTGAAAATGAATGCTTGTATATAGGATCTGTGCTGTGTTTCTAAAATGTTAATTGAAAAACGATTTCAGTGCAAAACAATGGGTTTTAGTAGTGAAAATGAATGCTTGTAAATAGGTTCTGTGCTCTGTTCATAAAATATTAAATAAAAAACGATTTTAGTGCAAATTAATGGCTTTCAGTTGTGAAAATGAATGCTTGTACATAGGACCTGTGTTCTGTTCCTAAAATGGTGATTGAAAAACGATTTTAGTGCAAATCCATGGCTTTTATATTTTTAAGAAGGAATAAATAGTGTGTGCATAATTATATAAAAATATTTGATTCTTTTACAAACATGTTACCTGTTTTACCTCAGATTGGGAAGCAGACTGAGTTTCTTTGCTGTTGGTTTGTTTCATTTTTTAGGTAATGCTTGGTAGGAATGTTTGCAAGAGATAGGAAATGTATTTTGTAAAATAGTGACTTTTCAGTACTGAAATGGAATGATTGTACATAGGACCTGCACTGTGTTTCTAAAATGTTATTGAAAAATCGATTTTGGGGCAAATTAATAGCTTTAACATTTTTGAGAAAGAATAAAAAGTGTGTGCATGATTAAATAAAATAATTTGAAGCTTTCACAATCATGTCACCTGTATTACCTCAGATTAGGAAGCACACTGAGAGCGTTATTTATGAAAACAGCGATGCGTCATTTTTAACTGTGCACTCCTTGTGACACCAATGATGCATTATATTTAATGTATGACGCATCATGTTTCTAGGAATTACAGATAAGTCAGTATTTCTGATGTATCTGTAAGCGCAAAAGTGACGAATTGGTGGAGTTTGTCACAAAAATGACACAACTCCAGCAATGCATCCTTTCACATGGGGAAAGCCCCATGTGAAAGTGTTTGCCTCAGTCTTACGCCTGCTGTGAGGCAGGTGCAAGATTTTGACGTAACAGTGTCCTAAAAGTGACGCAGTGAAATCTCATAGATTTCACTGCGTCACTATTACGAGGCTTTTTGCGGGGGAATGCCCCTTCTGTGTACATTACACCTGACAGAGGTATAATGTGGCGCAGAGGTTTAAAAAGTGACGCATCTACCTACATGCGTCACTTTTTAAATATGGCGCAAAAAGGCACATGTTTTATGCCGCCGATGCGTCAAAAAAAGTGACGCATCAGCAGTGCAAAACTGACGCAGGGCCTCATAAATGAGGTTCAACTTTTTTTGCACACTACTCTAGTTTAGTCCTGTCCACTGCACTCTTGGACACAAGCCTCACCTTTTGTGCTCCCCTGGACAGGCTTCATCTCATCTGCACTCCTGCTTAGGTGTCAGAATCCTTTCACATGGGGAAAGCCCCATGTGAAAGCGTTTGCCTCAGTCTTACGCCTGCTGTGAGGCAGGTGCAAGATTTTGACGTAACAGTGTCCTAAAAGTGACGCAGTGAAATCTCATAGATTTCACTGCGTCACTATTATGAGGCTTTTTGCAGAAAAATGACCCCTCTGTGTACATTACACCTGACAGAAGTATAATGTGGCGCAGAGGTTTAAAAAATGACGCATCTACCTACATGCATCACTTTTTAAATATGGCGCAACAAGGCACATGTTTTATGGCGCCAATGTGTCATAAAAAGTGACGTATCAGTAGCGCAAAACTGACGCAGGGCTTTATAAATGAGGCTCATTTTTTTTGCACACTACTCCAGTTTAGTCCTGCCCACTGCACTCTTGGACACAAGCCTCACGTTTTGTGCTCCCCTGGACAGGCTTAATCACATGAGCACTCCTGCTTAGGCCTTATAATCTTTTTTTAGAATAACATTTGAGAAAAAGAGAAAAGGTCATATGTATAAGCTTTTCATTACACTACTAAAATATTTTTGGGGCAAATTAATGAGTTTTACATTTTTGAGAAAGAATAAATAGTAGGACCTGCACTGTGTTTCTAAAATGTTATTGAAAAATCGATTTTGGGACAAATCAATGGCTTCTACATATTTGAGAAAGAATAAATAGTGTGTGCATGATTACATAAAAAAATTTGAACTTTTCACAATCAGGTCACCTGTGTTACTTCAGATTAGGAAGCACACTGAGCTTCTTTGCTGTTGGTTTGTGTTATTTTTTTGGTAATGCTTGGTAGGATTGTTTGCAAGAGAGAGGAAATGTATTTTGTAAAATAGTGAGTTTTCAGTACTGAAATACAATGCTTGTACTCCAGCAATGCATCACATGGGGAAAGCTGCATGTGAAAGCGTTTGCCTCAGTCTTATATCTGCTGTAAGTCAGGCGCAAGATTTTGACGTAAAAGTGTCCTAAAAGTGATGCAGTGAAATCTCATAGATTTCACTATGTCACTATTACGAGGCTTTTTGCGGAGAAATGACTTCTCTGTGTACATTACACCTGAAAGAGGTATAATGTGGCGCAGAGGTTTAAAAAGTGACGCATCTACCTACATGCGCCACTTTTTAAATATGGCACAACAAGGCACATGTTTTATGCCGCCGATGCGTCACAAAAAGTGACGCATCAGTAGCGCAAAACTGACGCAGGGCTTTATAAATGAGGCTCATCTATTTTTTTACACACTACTCCAGTTTAGTCCTGTCCACTGCACTCTTGGACACAAGCCTCACCTTTTGTACTCCCCTGGACAGGCTTCATCACATCTGCACTCCTGCTTAGGCCTCATAATCTTTTTTTAGAATAACATTTGAAAAACAGAGAAAAGGTCATATGTATAAGCTTTTCATTACACTACTAAAACATTTTTGTGGCAAATAAATAAGTTTTACATTTTTGAGAAAGAATAAATAGTGTGTGCAGGATTACATAAAAAAAGTGAACTTTTCACAATCATGTCAGCTGTGTTACCTCAGATTAGGAAGCACACTGAGCTTCTTTGCTGTTGGTTTGTGTCATTTTTTCGGTAATGCTTGGTAGGATTGTTTGCAAGAGAGAGGAAATGTATTTTGTAAAATAGTGAGTTTTCAGTACTGAAATGGAATGCTTGTACTCCAGCAATGCATCCTTTCACATGGGGAAAGCTCCATGTGAAAGTGTTTGCCTCAGTCGTATGTCTGCTGTGAGGCAGGCGCAAGATTTTGACGTAACAGTGTCTTAAAAGTGACGCAGTGAAATCTGATAGATTTCACTGCGTCACTATTACGAGGCTTTCTGCGGAGAAATGACCCCTCTGTGTACATTACACCTGACAGAGGTATAATGTGGCGCAGAGGTTTAAAAAGTGACGCATCTACCTTGATGCGTCACTTTTTAAATATGGCGCAACAAGGCACATGTTTTATGCCGCCGATGCGTCACAAAAAGTGACGCATCAGCAGTGGAAAACTGATGCAGGGCTTTATAAATGAGGCTCATCTTTTTTTTACACACTACTCCAGTTTAGTCCTGTCCACCGCACTCTTGGACACAAGCCTCACCTTTTGTGCTCCCCTGGACAGGCTTCATCACATCTGCACTCTTGCTTAGGCCTCATAATCTTTTTTTAGAATAAAATTTGAAAAACAGAGAAAAGGTCATATGTATAAGCTTTTCATTGCACTACTGAAACATTTTTGGGGCAAATTAATGTCTTTTACATTTTTGAGAAAGAATAAATAGTGTGTGCATGATTACATAAAAAAAATTTGACCTTTTCACAATCATGTCACCTGTGTTACATCACATTAGGAAGTAGATTGTGCAGATGAGGTGAGGCATGTCCAGAGGGACAGAGGAGGTGAGGCCTGTGGTCAAGACTGTAGTGGGAGAGAGGCTTTTCTTGGAGAGCGTAGGTGGTGAGACCTGTGTCTAAGAGTGCAGTGGACTAGGCTTCATGAAGCCTATCCCCCACTGCATTCTTAGACACAGGTCTCAAGTTCTTTGCACCCGTAGACAGACCTCTCTTCTACTACACTCTTCAATAGAGGCCATACCTCTTGTGCACCCCTAGACAATCCTTACCTCATCTGCAACCCTGAATAGACTTCAACTAATTGGCATGCTTAGACAGGCCTCAGCTTATTTACACCCTTGGACATGCGTCACCTCATCTGCACCTACTTACTATCAATTATACTCAATACATTGAGGCCTGTTCAGAGGACAGAGATGAGGTAAGGCTTGTCCAAGGGTGAGAGGAGCTTAGTCCTTTCCACTGTAGTCATGGACACTGAATGGTTGTACATAGGACCTGCACTGTGTGTCTAAAATGTTATTTAAAAAACGATTTTGGTGGAAAACAATGACTTTTAGTTTTTTGAGAAGGAATAAATAGTGTCTGCATGATTAAATACATATATTTCATCTTTTCACAATAATGTCACCTGTGTTACCTTAGATTAGGAAGTAGATTGTGTAGATGAGGTGAGGCATGTCCAGAGGGACAGACGAGGTGAGGCCTGTGTTCAAGACTGTAGTGGGAGAGAGGCCTTTCCTGGAGAACATAGGCGGTGAAGCCTTGTGTAAGAGTGTAGTGGACTAGACTTCATGAAGCTTATCTCCTACTGCACTCTTAGACACAGGTCTCACTTTCTTTGTACCTGTGGACATACCTCTCTTCCACTACACGCTTCAATACAGGTCTCACCTCTTCTCCACCCTTGGAGAATCCTCACTTGATCTGTAACCCTGAATAGACCATTTGTTTTTTGTTATTGCTTTGCTGTTTGATAATAGTGGTCTATAATGTGCTATTTTTTTCTTTAACACAGATTGAAATCAAGATTTCAAGAGTAAGGAAAGATGCCCTCAAGGCAAGGAAGAAGGAAAAATGAAATACGGTTACAAACAAAAACAGCAACGGAATTACAGCACTCTTCAACAACAAATACTTCAAAAAACAGGAACAAAGCTCCTGGTAAGACAACTAAGACTTTCTTACGGAACATATGTAGATAAAAAAAAAAAAATGTTGGACAGCATGTAGAAAAAGAGAATGAGAGAGTAAATTTGAAAAGGAAGGAGAGACCCTTAAAGAGTTCTACAACTGGAGCAGGAGAGAATAATATGAATAGGAATAGAAGGCAGAATCAGTTTAGAGACATTCGTAAACTAATGTTTCGCAATAGGGTGGTTTTAAATTTGTTAAAAAAACATTAGGAAAGGTAAACAGAGAGCTGCTTTTTATAAGAAAAAGAAAAGTGTAGAGAAGATTGTTGATCAGGCTTTTGAAGTTAAGAAAAAATTATTTATTTTAATAATTAATAGAATTAGGACACTCAACAAGACAATTGATGTTTTCAAATCAAACAGTAGATGGAAAAGAGTAATTAATCGGACTAATTTTTGTAAAGTTTTTTCAGGAGAATGGATGCACAGTTCAAGTTGTGAGCCATTTTTTAATGAGGAGAGTTACTTCCAGGAGAATGATTTAGTGCATGCAGTTGACACCAGTGGTCGAGCGTATGAAGTGAAAGACGGTTGTCCGATTGAAAAAGAGAAACTTGTGCCTAGAGAACCAGAAGAGGTGTTAACTGATGAAGTTTTAGGGAGACGTACTAAGGGTCCAGTGTACACTTGGAAGTGTAGTCGTATTTTTAGTGAGCGACAGGAATCAATTGATTTGTTTTATAATTTCTTACGTACATATAGTAAGAAAAGTCTAAAGCAGAAAGTGAAGTTGTTGCAAGACTTAGATCCTTGCAGAGTGAGAGAAAACACAGGTTTGCAAGGGCATTCACTGGCTTGTCTTTCTAGTAAAGTCTGTCAGAGTGTTTTTCATCATTTTAGGATGTTAGCAGTGCATCATACCAAAATGAGGAAATTAGTGAGAATGTTGTATTATGCAAAAAGTCCAGCACTTAAGCTTAAACAATTAAACAGTGCTCTTTTGCATGGAACTGAATTAGATGTGAAGAAGATTTGTGAAGAAATTGAGATTTGTTATTTTGGTGAAAAAGAGGACAGTGTAGAAATTGACACAGCAATTCAAGGTAATGTGGAAGACAATGTACAGATTTCAAGTACAGAAAAGTTTGAGCAGGAAATTACCAGGTTTAAGGTGAAATCAAGTGAAAGGCCGAATTTTACTTGTGTGTGTTGTCGACGAAGTCATTATAAGCATCAAACTAGATTAGTTGATTTATATGTAAAAAGTGAAAAGATAAATAATTATGAGTGGAAGGATTTTGCAACTTATTTGTGGGTGGAGAATTGTTTTGATTTGAGTTCTGATCAGCGTATTTGTAAATATTGTTATGCTAAATTAAATCAAAACAGAATGCCTGCTAGAGCTGTTCATAATAATCTGGAGTTGGTAGACATTCCCCGTGAATTGATGGATTTAAATACATATGAGTCTATTTTGATTCAATGTGTCCATCCTTTTCAGGCAATTGTTCGCATGGAGCCTAAGATAGGTAAATTGTCTCCTACAGATTTGCAGAGAAGATTAAAGGGAAGAGTTGTTTATTTGCCTCTAGATTTCAAAAAAAATATTGATACAATTGGTATAGAAAAAGTAGAAGAGGAACCTTTAGTTATTCTAGTTAATGGGGTTCCGACAAAGAGTACGAAAATCTGGCAAGATTTAGTGGATGTTAGGAAAGTCAAAAAGGCAACGTTGTATTAAGTCAAAAACAATGAGTATTACAAAGATGTATGTGTTGCAGCAGAGGAAACAGCTGCAGATGAAGACAGTGATTGTTCAGGCGGCCAAATTGAAAAAGTTGATGTGTCCAGAAGTGAAGAAATATATGAACATTATACTGTTCATCCTTTGCATTCCAAAGAAGTAATGGGGAATGTAATTGAATTGTTTCAAATGAAAACAGCAAAAGGAAGTCCCATTAGTATATGGAAAGAAAGTTTGGAAGCTCGTTGTTTTCCACAGCTATTTCCAACAGGTCGAGGTGGACGATATGACGATCGACCACTTCAAATTCCTGCATCTGAATATCGAACTGTAAGATTATATGCTGAAGATCCAAGGTTTCGTCAATGCATTCCCTATTTGTTTCATCTACTGTATGAAAGTGACTTGTCTGGGCTTTCTTATGCAGCAAACCATATACTGAAAAGTCGAGCACATTTGCAAAATGTTTCGGCGACGGACTTTATGGAGAAAGTGAATCTGCAAGATAATATTTTGGAATCTCATTTAATCAATCTCATGGCATGTCAGCGTGGTACAAATGAGTATTGGTTCCGTCGTCATGGGGAATTGAAATGTATGCTAAGAAACTTAGGAACTCCTACATGGTTCCTCACTCTTAGCTGTGCTGAGTATGCATGGGACGACTTACTTCAATTTCTACGAGAGGCAAATGCAAATATTCAAAATATAGAATTCAAAACTGCTGGAGAACTGTGTTCTTTGGATCCAGTGAATGTGTGCAGATATTTCAATCATAGATTTGAAGCTATGATGTCTTTTATTGCCAACAAAAAAAATCCTTCCCTTGGAGAGGTTTTGGATTTCTTTTGGAGAAAGGAGTATCAAGCGAGAGGTGCTCCTCATATACATATGTTGTTGTGGATTAAAGATGCACCAAAATTTGGAACAGATTCGGATGAGACAGTGATGAGCTTCATTGAAGAGTATTCAACATGTGCTGTTCCGAAAACTACCGAAGAAAACAGTTTAAGGCAGCAAGTTTTACGCTTTCAATCCCATCGTTGTGGAAAGTACTGTCGTCGAAAATTCAGAAACAAGGACAAGTTCTACACAAAATGTCGTTTCAGCTTTCCACGACCAGTGATTTCTAAAGGAAGAGTAAATAATTTGATGTCTTCTCTGTGACATACTGTGACGAGGAAATCACCAAAAAATACATACAATTTAAAAAGAAACAAAGAGTCCAAGTACTTCAACGACTACAACCAAGTGATTTTGTCCATGTGGAACGCTAACATGGATATTCAATTCGTTGCTGACAACTCTATTGCTGTGGCTCGATATGTGACGTCTTACATCACAAAAAAAGAAAAGACAGAACTGAAGGAAATGTGGGAAAGAGTCTAAGCAAGAAATTATACAGTTACAGTCTGAAGATGTTGTCGCATCGAGAAGTTGGAGCATATGAATGTTCTGATCGATTGTCATCAGCAAGTCTCTATGCCAAATCTTTTGGGTGAGTCTAGGTCTTGCTGCAACACGAAATCGAGTTTTGAAATCTGTACAAGAAATAGAGTATTTGGCGGAGAAAGAACCAGAAAGTACAGATATTTTGAAGACAAACATGTTGGATACATACTATCCAAATAGAAGTAGTCATCTTGAGAACAGTTGTTTGTATGAAGTTCTGCAAAACTATATTTATAAGAGAACCATCAGAGAAGATATCAACAATGGAATATATGCTATCATTGGGTGTGAAGGATGTCTAGTGAGACAGAAAAAAGGCCATTTGATTAATCATCGAAAATTGAGTTGCGAAAATCCAGAGAAAAGGGAATTTTACTATTTAGCTCTTTTGCAACTCTTTAAGCCATGGCGTACAGAAGGGGAACTACTTGGTGATTTTCTGTTACGAAGATTCTTTTAATGCAAACAAGGATACCATAGAATGTCCTGTTTTTCCAAATTATCTGCAAATGTTGAACAAAGAAATAGAGCAAGAAGCCACAATTGCTGCAGAGATTGGTAGAGACAGTTCTCAAGACAGTCAGATTTCTGCTTCATTGAGTCAGGATCCACTTGGAGGACCAATTATTCAAAACGAAGCTGCCACTGCCATGGATGAGGTGGAAAGAGCTATGGAACTAGCTCAAGATGATGTAGTTAACTTAGAAGATTTGGTGAAACAACTAAACCTTGAGCAGAAACAGATATATGACGAAGTCACAGAACAGATTGAACATGGATTCACTCATGAGAAAAAAGAGTGCTCATGTACATCATTTAAACCAATCCAACTGTACGTAAGTTGAGAAGCGGGAACTGGAAAAAGTTTTCTGATTAAAGCAATTGCAACTTATCTGCAGAAAAGGACTGAATCACCGCTATCTTGTGTTGTTACCGCTCCAACTGGGCTGGCAGCACATAATATTAAAGGGATTACTTTACCATCATCAAAGCTTTATTCGAGAGTTATACTCATAAAAGCACAGACATACATTTAAAAAACATCATTTAAAAAGATTATATCCTAGTTATACAAAATTTTAAAACAATTGTGGATTACTTTACATCGTTTACTGATGCTGCCAGTGGAGCATGATAACAAATTGCAATATCACAAGCTATCTGGGGATGCGTATTCCGAAGTTTCGAGAGTCCTGAAGAAAATGAAACTTCTTATCATTGATGAAGTAAGCATGGTGTCAAATATAATGCTTGCTTTTGTGCATTTGAGAATGCAAGAAATTCTTAGAACAGACTATGATGTCTTTTTGGAGGAAAACATATTATTGTTTTTGGAGATCTACTGCAGTTGACTCCAGTGAAAGGACAACCTGTGTTCAAAATGCTCATGTATGAAGATACCAGGAAGTGCCTAGGAAGCATTGGAAACGTTAATATATGGTTAAACTTAAAATATGCAGAACTGCTTCAAAATATGCGGCAGGCAAAGGATGAAGATTATAAAAATATTCTACAAAATGTAAGAATCGGAAAAGTAAGTCAGCAAGGGAAAGAAGCTTTACATGGACGATTAATTTCAAATTTGTACCCAAATGAAAACATTCTTCCAGAGAATATTTTTAAGAAAATTAACGAGAAGAAATCTGGCATATGTTTGATGCCAACTGTGAAAGAATGTTCCATGTTCAACAACAAAATGTTAAAGTTAGAAAATGAAGAGATAGTGAAACTGGAAGCTATAGATAAAATTGAACATATGGGAGCAACAATTATTTTGTCTGAAAATTTGAAATCAAAATTGGATTCATTAGAGAAGACTATATCTAAAACTGCTGGTTTTGAAAAGACTCTGAATGTGTGTTTAAATTGTCGTATCATTTTGAGAAGGAATTTAAATGTTGAAAGAGGTCTGGTAAATGGAGCAATGGGTCATGTTGTTGGTTTTGTGAATGACAAAAATAGAGATAGAATTGAAATTTTAAAAATTACATTTGATGGCATTGATGAAATTTAACAAATTTGTCGTTGTTCAGCTAGATTGTTGCTTGTGAAAGACTTATATGTTCGCCGAAAACAGTTTCCTATTTGTTTGGCATATGCGGTGACAATTCATAAATCTCAAGGTTTAAGTGTAGATAGCGCTTTGGTGAACATTGGAAGTTCTGTGTTTAAAGAGGGTATGGCATATGTGCCATTATCACGAGTCAGAACTTTATTAGGATTGTACTTGATTGAGTGTGATGAAACAAAGATTTGAGCAGATCTAGATTGTGTTAAAGAATACAATAGGTTAAGAAGAGAGTATGCTCCACATTTGCCTCAATATCCTCTTTTTGAAAAACGTGTGGTAGGCCGAAAAAGAAGAAATGAGAATAATTGCAGTGAGGTAGTAGCAAAAAGACAAAAAGTAGATGAAACTGTAATTGTAAGGAGAAAGAAAAAGGATTCTGTTGAAGATGTTGTTGGATTTCAGTTTGAAAACAGTTCTGGTGTAAACTGCTATGCTAATGTAGTGGTTAATGTTGTTTTTTTCCTTCAAAATATACAAGAACAGATTGTTGAAAATCGGGATCAAAGATTCTGTTGTTTGTTGAATTCCGTGTTTGAGAAATGTAGCAGTGATAGAGCAAAAATAGAAAGTGTTTCAGAAATTCAAAATCTTTTAGACATATGTTCTGGTCAAAATCAATTTTCACAGAATATTCAGCAGGATTGTCAGGAATTTTTAATGTATATGTTTGATGTATTGGAAGATGAAGGTGTAGATATAAAAAATCTTTTTAGCCTTTCTTATCAATGGCAGCATGACTGCGACAACTGTACTTCATCAAGTACTACTAGAATAGACACTGAAAGATTTATATATTTGACTTTACCAGACTGCAAATCAGTGCCTTTTAATAATCTAGTTAAAGCAGCGGATCACAATATGGTGTGTACCCAATGTAAGTCTGCAATGCTGTCCACATTATTTCTACAAAATTATGGTCAGTATGTCATTTTAATGTTCCAACGATGTAGACCTGATGGAACTAAATTGACAACTTCTATTAAAAATGTTGTGGCTTCTCAGTTATCAATATCAGGAAGAACCTTTGCAACTGTAGCTATTATTTTTCATGACGGTCCTTCTACAACATCAGGGCATTACACATGCTATTTAAAAAGTTGTAAAGGTTGGACCCACTGTAACGACACTCATTTGACTTTCAAACAACGTTTGCCTTTTGGCTTAAAAAATTCATACCTAGTGTTTTTACAACCAAAATTTAAGTAAAGGTAATTGGCCTATGAAGACGGGAGCAGTTAATAAAGGTTATTTTGCTGTTTAAAAATATATTCTGAGTAAAAGTGATCCAGGTAATATAAAAAATTGACTTGTCATATAGGTACTGTAAGTGGATCTCATAGTAAGGGATATTAGTATTATACAAAATGATGAGCATGAGTGAGTCAGAGATGGTTTTACAAATACTTAAATATTGTGAAAATGTTGTATGAGCCTTTCTTTCAGAACGTCGGGAAAAAAGTAATTTTAGAGTTTCTTAGAATTAATTTGAAAATATACTCATACATCTGACACTATTTGGCCAAAAGGAAAGGTACAGGAATGAGTAAAGAGTCATGACTGAAAAAAAGGAGTATATGAAAATAATGAAAATATTTCAGATGTTCTTGGAGCTTTTCTTCTAGAAAGTTGATGAAATGGATTTTTTAGTGAACAGCAGAGTACTTTCCAACGAGAAAAGGACCTTCATGATATACTATTTGGCCTCAAGGAAAAGTAAGTCAATCAAAGATTAGTGTACATTTGTCATTTGTCAGTATCTAAGGTTTTTTTTACAACACAATCTTTTAGATTGTGGTTTTTTTTCCCGCTGTCATATGATGAGTAATATGAACTCACTGTTTTAAGTGAAATTCAATATATTCTGACAACAGCAAAAATAAACTATGTAACATGTTGTACAAGTTATTCTATACTTTGGATTGTGTAATTTATATTGTATTCCCTTTGTCTCACACTCACTTTCCTTTTTCCTCTCTCTTTCAGCTCTCTTTACTCACTCACACTGCCTTTCTCTCACTCTGTTTCACACCCATTCGTTTACTCCACTTCTTTCACAACCCCTCATTTTGATTTCAACTGTCTGCATCCCCTCTCTCCCTTGCACCACTTTTCAGCTTTCAGTCTCTCTGCTTTACTTTCCTTTTTGGTCTTTTCCTCCTTTACTCTTTTAGTAATTCCTCTATACTCACTCACCAGTATTGTCGCACTCTGTCACTATAACTCACCCACTCTCCCTCGCTTATCTTTGTTTGCTCCTTTCTTTTGACCTCTTCTCTCTATTTTCCGTTCACTACCTCTATGTCCTCAGTCCCTCACTCTCCTTGTGTTATGTTCACTTGTGTTTATCTACCTTCTATCATTTCTCTTACAACAACTTCACTGCTCCTCTCTCATCGTTCTTCACCCCATTTCTTTTAGTCCGGTTCCATTACTACCCCTCATTTCCTATCTTTCAGTGTCCTTCTCTTTACTTTCATCACCGAATCACTTTCTCTCAGTACCACTGCTTTAGTCCTCTTCTCCTCTCTTTCCTTCTTTTGCTCCCTTACTCATTTTCCTTTCCTCACTCATTGTACTCCACTTCACTCAGTCCTTCCCTTAGTCTCTCTGTCTATTAACTTCCTCACTCCTTTTCCCTCAATCCTTCTATATTATCCTCTCTCCCTTCATCCCTTCACTCTATGACTCTCCTTCACTTACTCTCAGTTATCTTCCATTCCTCATTCTTCTAAATGCATCCTCAATCACACTCCTTTCCCTCTCAGTCATTCTCTTTTTACTTACTCCTGTTTCCTGATTTAGTTTTGCTAACTCACATTCTTTTAGTATCTTTCTTACCTTCAGTTCATTTCTCTCTTCTTCTCTTCCTCTCTGTCAGTGAAACTATATGCCTTACTCTTAGTAATTTGCTCTCCTTCTATTTCTTTTACCCTCTTTTTGTCCTTCTACATTACTTTATTTCCCTTTCTGTGTCTTTCACTCGTACTTTATTTCTTAATACATTGTTATGATTTTTAACCTCTTCACTTGTATCTTTTATTTTAAAATATATATTTTACTAATTGTAACTTATTTTTTCTTCTCTCTTTCACAGATACAAAGTGTAGTAAAAAAATGTAATTAAAGTTACATTAATTATATGGTAAGTGTGACAAAAAAAATGTAGTTTGTCATCACCCTTTGCTTTAACCTCACTACTATTTTCTCACCCTACCTCACTCCTGTTTCCTTACTCTGCTTCCCTCACTTATTCTTATCCTCCATGTTTACTCCTCTTTCCCTTACTCTCCTACCACGTTCAACTTCTTTTAGTCCCCCTTGCTTTACTTCCCTTATGTTCTGTTCCCTTCCTTCGCTCCCTTACTCATTCCCTTACTCATTTACTTCACTCCTCTCACTCCTTCTCTCAGTCCGTCTGTCCTCACAGTTCCTCACTTCAGTTCCCTCACTCTGTCTCTCTTACCGTCGCTGTGTCTGTCCCCTCACTCTGTCACTACTCTTTCGTCATGCTCACTCCCCCCAACTCACCCACACTCCCTCACTTACCTTTCTTTGCTGCTTCACTCAGACCCTTTCAGTCACTCCTTCCTTTACTCTCTCTGTCCTTTCTCTCTGTCACTCCCTATGTCTTAGCCTTATTCAATTTTATCCACCCTCTTTCACCCCTCTTTATTTACACTCACTGCTCTTTTCTCACCCTCCCTCACTGTTGTTCCTTTACTCTGGTTCCGTCACTACCCCTCATTCCCCATCCTTTACTGTCCTTCCTTTTACTTTCAACACCCACTCACATTCTCCCAGTACCTCTGCTTTAGTCTTCTTCCTCTCTCTTCCCTTCTTTCGCTCCCTTATTCATTTTCCTTTTCTTAGTTACACCCTATTACACCTTCTCTCTGTTTTACTATGTAATAAACAATCTCTCTGTGTTTCTCCCTCTAGCTCTCTTTCTCTTAACATTACTCTCTTTGTGTTCTTCCCTCATGCTAACTCCTTCATTCATTCTTTAAAAATATAGGTTTAGTTTTATAAATTAAAGGTAGTTCTAAAAAGAACTGTTTTTTTTCTTCTTTTTGTTGTTTTATATTTTTTTTAATGTTTTTTTGAACATTTTGTACTTTTTTTGGCTTTTCTGAGCAGTTTTATATTTTTTTTCTATTTTTTATGGGGAGAAACAAAAAAAGGGAATTGAAAATGGCTCAACTGGAGCAAAAAACAAAAAACGGGAAAAATTAGGGTTTTTTGGGGCAATTGTATTTTTCAGCAGCAAAGACGATGAGCTTTACGTTCTTTTCACCATAGGACATGAGCTTACCACAGTAAATACATGTTACTCTAAAATCTTCAAATCTTTGTTGAATGCAAGGCATCGTCTCCGTTGTTTCTGGTCCCGATGGAGTGGGTTGCTTTCTTTTGGAGGTGGTCCTTGAAGACTGGGGGAGGTTTCTGGCCAGTTCCCTCATCTCTGCATGAGAATAGTTGTTTGGATGCTTGCGGGTCATATGTCTAATCATGGTATTATTACCAAAGGAATATTTTTTGTTTGGGTTGCCCCTTGAGAGTTCTGAGCCACAGATTAGGCAAGTTACCTTGGCCGCATTGACTTTTTTCTTGCCCTCTGGGATTGAAAAAAACTCCCATACAATGTGTGGCCTTGGCTGGTATGGGGTATTGTCTTCACCCAGCCATCTTCTCCTCTCCTCCTCTTCCTCTTCCTCCTCCTCCTCTTCTTGACCACCAATGTACTGTTGTGGTGGTCCTCTTGGTGGTGGTGGTGGTGGTGGTGGTGCAGATGCTCCAGCTGCTGCTGCTACTGTAGCCATTTTAAAGTACAAAATAATTCTCTTTGTTGTTGAAACAGGTCTTCCTCAGTCAAAGGACAAAGTCAGAATAAGGAAAAAAGGTGGAGTCTTTCATCATTTGGAAAACAGAACTGTTCTTGACCAATGAAAAGTGTTATTTTCAATTCATATGATCCGGGCTTTCATCATTTGGAAACCAAAACTGATCTGCACCAATGAAAAGTGTTATTTTCAGATCACATGACCCGACGCGCTTACGCTACACGCCCCGGGGCGCGCCCGTAGGCGCGCTCCGGTGCGTGCCAGGGGGTGCGTAGCGTAAGCGCATCAGGACGTTGCGCGATCGTATGCGCTCGCGTGCTTCCGGGTGCGCTTACGCAGTGCGTCATATGACGCATCACGCGGTTACGCGAAACGTCACGATGTTGTTTTCGTTCGCGAGAATAGCGCTAACGGGATGCTCCCCGGTACACGCCCCTGGGCGCGCCGTGACATTGCGCTTACCTGTGTGTTCACCGGTGCGCGCCCCGGGAGCGCCCCAGGGCAACAAAAAAAACAAACCATAATTATACAATATAAAATTCGTTATAAAATGTTTTACTTTTTATACCTATAGAGATTTGCTATTAAAAAACCATCATTGAAATTCACTGAAAAAACCATAGGTTTCACACCAGTTATAGTTAGGAATTAGCATTTAAAAAACCTATTAAATTCACTGAAAAAACCAAAGGTTTCACACCACTTATAGTTAGCTGGAAGTTTTACTCGCATAAAACCATTGAAATTCCCACGTTATAGTTAGTTGGACTCACTATATCTTGCGCGTGCAATGCACTGCTGATGACGTCACATATTACATCACTCATGACATGGTCAATGACATCACTCATAACATCACTGATGACACCATCCTTGTGACAGAGTGACAGACCTCCTTTCACTGTAATGTAACCCTTGAAACACATATTCAATAATAGAAAGTAAAATTTTCAAAAACAAATGGAGATACCCATACCAGTTGCAACAACCAATTCAATAATTCCACCATCTATATACACATCTACTCATTCACCAACAGTTCTATATAGTCACTCATACATATACTCACTCATCATATGTAGTGATACACCTATACATCCTGTTACACACCGACAGTCATCCAAAAGATACTCTCACACATACTCACACATGCAAATAAACTATTAAACATCCATGTATTTCCATATACAGCTATACACACACTACCACTTTACTTCTAATGAAACTTACATATACTTACTCTCTTAAACAATCACTTATAGAAACACATACTTATTTAAACAGGAACTCTTACAATCCCTCACTCTCACATATACTCACTTATATACATCAATATTCACATATACTAGATTAAAACATATGTAGTTACTGATAAAGACACTAGTGAGACAGTCATTCACTCACTAACATACACATATACACACTCATCCACCCATACAGTCCTGTACATATGCTGTATTCAAAACACATACAGAGAGTCAGTCATTCATGCATCTATGTGCTAAGAAACACCCCCACCAAACATATAGACACTCATATTGATATTAAAAAAAACATCTAATAACCCATATACCTACACATGTAGCTACTCACCAACCCATGCAGCCACTTATACACAAAGTGAAACATTAATACATATATTTAAATATTTAAACATTACTCACTAATATTTATTTTTCAGAAAGACACACATTTACTGGATGGTGTCATCAGTGATGTCATGAGTGATGTCACTGACCATGTCATGAGTGATGTAATATGTGACGTCATTAGCAGTGCATTGCACGCGCAAGTTATGGGGAGTCCAACTAACTATAACGTGGGAATTTCAATGGTTTCATGCGAGTAAAACTTCCAGCTAACTATAACTGGTGTGAAACCTATGGTTTTTTCAGTGAATATATATATATATTCAAAGGCAATCTTTCTTCAATAAGACAGATTAGAGGCAGCACGTCGGGGCTTTTTTACAACACCATTTATTGAGAATTCGGGCAGACGCGTTTCGGAGTGATCCTTTTTCAATGCCCATATAGTATTCATTTGTGCCTCTGTTGTTCTCAGTCCCACAGTAGTCCTTTTATGCTTTCACTAAAGTAGTGTTGGTGTCTGGCAAAACGTTGAATGGAGTCACACGCCTCCTCACGGGGACTGCATCTCCCAGCATGCCATGCACTCGTCATGCTGGTCGGTGACTCTGTTTCTCGGCAATGTTCATTTTCTATTCATGAATCCGATCTGTAACGCTTGCCAGGTGGGGGCTGTTACACTCGTTCTGGGCTTTGGTGTTGATATCCCACAGTCCCTGCCCCGCAGTTCCATTGGCAGTGGGAGCGGAGATGCTGGTAAAGTAACGACATCCCTTCATTACAGTATGAACCACCATTGGCAGCAGCTACACACTGTCTCCGTTGTGCGAAGGCGGTCGGGAAGTCTCCGTACAAACCAACGACTTCCCTAACACTTAAGGGAGTGCTTTCCTCGCGCGCCAGCGGGCGCACGCTATTTATTCCAAGGCAATCTTTCTTCAATAAGACAGATTAGAGGCAGCAGGTCGGGGCTTTTTTACAACACCATTTATTGAGAATTCGGGCAGACGTGTTTCGGAGTGATCCTTTTTCAATACCCATATAGTATTCATTTGTGCCTCTGTTGTTCTCAGTCCCACAGTAGTCCTTTTATGCTTTCACTAAAGTAGTGTTGGTGTCTGGCAAAACGTTGAATGGAGTCACACGCCTCCTCACGGGGACTGCATCTCCCACCATGCCATGCACTCGTCATGCTGGTCGGTGACTCTGTTTCTCGGCAATGTTCATTTTCTATTCATGAATCCGATCTGTAACGCTTGCCAGGTGGGGGCTGTTACACTCGTTCTGGGCTTTGGTGTTGATATCCCACAGTCCCTGCCCCGCAGTTCCATCGGCAGTGGGAGTGGAGATGCTGGTAAAGTAACGACATCCCTTCATTACAGTATGAACCACCATTGGCAGCAGCTCCACACTGTCTCCGTTGTGCGAAGGCGGTCGGGAAGTCTCCGTACAAACTAACGACTTCCCTAACACTTAAGGGAGTGCTTTCCTCGCGCACCGGCGGGCGCACGCTATTTATTCCAACGCAATCTTTCTTCAATAAGACAGATTAGAGGCAGCACGTCGGGGCTTTTTTACAACACCATTTATTGAGAATTCGGGCAGACGCGTTTCGGAGTGATCCTTTTTCAATGCCCATATAGTATTCATTTGTGCCTCTGTTGTTCTCAGTCCCACAGTAGTCCTTTTATGCTTTCACTAAAGTAGTGTTGGTGTCTGGCAAAACGTTGAATGGCGTCACACGCCTCCTCACGGGGACTGCATCTCCCAGCATGCCATGCACTCGTCATGCTGGTCGGTGACTCTGTTTCTCAGCAATGTTCATTTTCTATTCATGAATCCGATCTGTAACGCTTGCCAGGTGGGAGCTGTTACACTCGTTCTGGGCTTTGGTGTTGATATGCCACAGTCCCTGCCCCGCAATTCCATTGGCAGTGGGAGCGGAGATGCTGGTAAAGTAACGACATCCCTTCATTACAGTATGAACCGCCATTGGCAGCAGCTCCACACTGTCTCCGTTGTGCGAAGGCGGTCGGGAAGTCTCCGTACAAACTAACGACTTCCCTAACACTTAAGGGAGTGCTTTTCTCGCGCGCCGGCGGGCGCACGCTATTTATTTCAAGGCAATCTTTCTTCAATAAGACAGATTAGAGGCAGCACGTTGGGGCTTTTTTACAACACCATTTATTGAGAATTCGGGCAGACGCGTTTCGGAGTGATCCTTTTTCAATGCCCATATAGTATTCATTTGTGCCTCTGTTGTTCTCAGTCCCACAGTAGTCCTTTTATGCTTTCACTAAAGTAGTGTTGGTGTCTGGCAAAACGTTGAATGGAGTCACACGCCTCCTCACGGGGACTGCATCTCCCAGCATGCCATGCACTCGTCATGCTGGTCGGTGACTCTGTTTCTCGGCAATGTTCATTTTCTATTCATGAATCCGATCTGTAACGCTTGCCAGGTGGGGGCTGTTACACTCGTTCTGGGCTTTGGTGTTGATATCCCACAGTCCCTGCCCCGCAGTTCCATTGGCAGTGGGAGCGGAGATGCTGGTAAAGTAACGACATCCCTTCATTACAGTATGAACCGCCATTGGCAGCAGCTCCACACTGTCTCCGTTGTGCGAAGGCGGTCGGGAAGTCTCCGTAAAAACTAACGACTTCCCTAACACTTAAGGGAGTGCTTTCCTCGCGCGCCGGCGGGCGCACGCTATTTATTCCAAGGCAATCTTTCTTCAATAAGACAGATTAGAGGCAGCAGGTCGGGGCTTTTTTACAACACCATTTATTGAGAATTCGGGCAGACGCGTTTCGGAGTGATCCTTTTTCAATGCCCATATAGTATTCATTTGTGCCTCAGTTGTTCTCAGTCACACAGTAGTCCTTTTATGCTTTCACTAAAGTAGTGTTGGTGTCTGGCAAAACGTTGAATGGAGTCACACGCCTCCTCACGGGGACTGCATCTCCCAGCATGCCATGCACTCGTCATGCTGGTCGGTGACTCTGTTTCTCGGCAATGTTCATTTTCTATTCATGAATCCGATCTGTAACGCTTGCCAGGTGGGGGCTGTTACACTCGTTCTGGGCTTTGGTGTTGATATCCCACAGTCCCTGCCCCGCAGTTCCATTGGCAGTGGGAGCGGAGATGCTGGTAAAGTAACGACATCCCTTCATTACAGTATGAACCACCATTGGCAGCAGCTCCACACTGTCTCCGTTGTGCGAAGGCGGTCGGGAAGTCTCCGTACAAACCAACGACTTCCCTAACACTTAAGGGAGTGCTTTCCTCGCGCGCCAGCGGGCGCACGCTATTTATTCCAAGGCAATCTTTCTTCAATAAGACAGATTAGAGGCAGCAGGTCGGGGCTTTTTTACAACACCATTTATTGAGAATTCGGGCAGACGTGTTTCGGAGTGATCCTTTTTCAATACCCATATAGTATTCATTTGTGCCTCTGTTGTTCTCAGTCCCACAGTAGTCCTTTTATGCTTTCACTAAAGTAGTGTTGGTGTCTGGCAAAACGTTGAATGGAGTCACACGCCTCCTCACGGGGACTGCATCTCCCACCATGCCATGCACTCGTCATGCTGGTCGGTGACTCTGTTTCTCGGCAATGTTCATTTTCTATTCATGAATCCGATCTGTAACGCTTGCCAGGTGGGGGCTGTTACACTCGTTCTGGGCTTTGGTGTTGATATCCCACAGTCCCTGCCCCGCAGTTCCATCGGCAGTGGGAGTGGAGATGCTGGTAAAGTAACGACATCCCTTCATTACAGTATGAACCACCATTGGCAGCAGCTCCACACTGTCTCCGTTGTGCGAAGGCGGTCGGGAAGTCTCCGTACAAACTAACGACTTCCCTAACACTTAAGGGAGTGCTTTCCTCGCGCACCGGCGGGCGCACGCTATTTATTCCAACGCAATCTTTCTTCAATAAGACAGATTAGAGGCAGCACGTCGGGGCTTTTTTACAACACCATTTATTGAGAATTCGGGCAGACGCGTTTCGGAGTGATCCTTTTTCAATGCCCATATAGTATTCATTTGTGCCTCTGTTGTTCTCAGTCCCACAGTAGTCCTTTTATGCTTTCACTAAAGTAGTGTTGGTGTCTGGCAAAACGTTGAATGGCGTCACACGCCTCCTCACGGGGACTGCATCTCCCAGCATGCCATGCACTCGTCATGCTGGTCGGTGACTCTGTTTCTCAGCAATGTTCATTTTCTATTCATGAATCCGATCTGTAACGCTTGCCAGGTGGGAGCTGTTACACTCGTTCTGGGCTTTGGTGTTGATATGCCACAGTCCCTGCCCCGCAATTCCATTGGCAGTGGGAGCGGAGATGCTGGTAAAGTAACGACATCCCTTCATTACAGTATGAACCGCCATTGGCAGCAGCTCCACACTGTCTCCGTTGTGCGAAGGCGGTCGGGAAGTCTCCGTACAAACTAACGACTTCCCTAACACTTAAGGGAGTGCTTTTCTCGCGCGCCGGCGGGCGCACGCTATTTATTTCAAGGCAATCTTTCTTCAATAAGACAGATTAGAGGCAGCACGTTGGGGCTTTTTTACAACACCATTTATTGAGAATTCGGGCAGACGCGTTTCGGAGTGATCCTTTTTCAATGCCCATATAGTATTCATTTGTGCCTCTGTTGTTCTCAGTCCCACAGTAGTCCTTTTATGCTTTCACTAAAGTAGTGTTGGTGTCTGGCAAAACGTTGAATGGAGTCACACGCCTCCTCACGGGGACTGCATCTCCCAGCATGCCATGCACTCGTCATGCTGGTCGGTGACTCTGTTTCTCGGCAATGTTCATTTTCTATTCATGAATCCGATCTGTAACGCTTGCCAGGTGGGGGCTGTTACACTCGTTCTGGGCTTTGGTGTTGATATCCCACAGTCCCTGCCCCGCAGTTCCATTGGCAGTGGGAGCGGAGATGCTGGTAAAGTAACGACATCCCTTCATTACAGTATGAACCGCCATTGGCAGCAGCTCCACACTGTCTCCGTTGTGCGAAGGCGGTCGGGAAGTCTCCGTAAAAACTAACGACTTCCCTAACACTTAAGGGAGTGCTTTCCTCGCGCGCCGGCGGGCGCACGCTATTTATTCCAAGGCAATCTTTCTTCAATAAGACAGATTAGAGGCAGCAGGTCGGGGCTTTTTTACAACACCATTTATTGAGAATTCGGGCAGACGCGTTTCGGAGTGATCCTTTTTCAATGCCCATATAGTATTCATTTGTGCCTCAGTTGTTCTCAGTCACACAGTAGTCCTTTTATGCTTTCACTAAAGTAGTGTTGGTGTCTGGCAAAACGTTGAATGGAGTCACACGCCTCCTCACGGGGACTGCATCTCCCAGCATGCCATGCACTCGTCATGCTGGTCGGTGACTCTGTTTCTCGGCAATGTTCATTTTCTATTCATGAATCCGATCTGTAACGCTTGCCAGGTGGGGGCTGTTACACTCGTTCTGGGCTTTGGTGTTGATATCCCACAGTCCCTGCCCCGCAGTTCCATCGGCAGTGGGAGTGGAGATGCTGGTAAAGTAACGACATCCCTTCATTACAGTATGAACCGCCATTGGCAGCAGCTCCACACTGTCTCCGTTGTGCGAAGGCGGTCGGGAAGTCTCCGTACAAACCAACGACTTCCCTAACACTTACGAGAGTGCTTTCCTCGCGTGCCGGGGGGCGCACGCTATTTATTCCAAGGCAATCTTTCTTCAATAAGACAGATTAGAGGCAGCACGTCGGGGCTTTTTTACAACACCATTTATTGAGAATTCAGGTAGACGCGTTTCGGAGTGATCCTTTTTCAATGCCCATATAGTATTCATTTGTGCCTCTGTTGTTCTCAGTCCCACAGTAGTCCTTTTATGCTTTCACTAAAGTAGTGTTGGTGTCCGGCAAAACGTTGAACGGAGTCACACGCCTCCTCACGGGGACTGCATCTCCCAGCATGCCATGCACTCATCATGCTGGTCGGTGACTCTGTTTCTCGGCAATGTTCATTTTCTATTCATGAATCCGATCTGTAACGCTTGCCAGGTGGGGGCTGTAACACTCGTTCTGGGCTTTGGTGTTGATATCCCACAGTCCCTGCCCCGCAGTTCCATCGGCAGTGGGAGTGGAGATGCGGGTAAAGTAACGACATCCCTTCATTACAGTATGAACCGCCATTGGCAGCAGCTCCACACTGTCTCCGTTGTGCGAAGGCGGTCGGGAAGTCTCCGTACAAACCAACAACTTCCCTCACACTTAAGGGAGTGCTTTCCTTGCGTGCCGGCGAGCGCACGCTATTTATTCCAAGGCAATCTTTCTTCAATAAGACAGATTAGAGGCAGCACGTCGGGGCTTTTTTACAACACCATTTATTGAAAATTCGGGCAGACGCGTTTCGGAGTGATCCTTTTTCAATGCCCATATAGTATTCATTTGTGCCTCTGTTGTTCTCAGTCCCACAGTAGTCCTTTTATGCTTTCACTAAAGTAGTGTTGGTGTCTGGCAAAACGTTGAATGGAGTCACACGCCTCCTCACGGGGACTGCATCTCCCAGCATGCCATGCACTTGTCATGCTGGTCGGTGACTCTGTTTCTCGGCAATGTTCATTTTCTATTCATGAATCCGATCTGTAACGCTTGCCAGGTGGGGGCTGTTACACTCGTTCTTGGCTTTGGTGTTGATATCCCACAGTCCCTGCCCCGCAGTTCCATTGGCAGTGGGAGCGGAGATGCTAGTAAAGTAACGACATCCCTTCATTAAAGTATGAACCGCCATTGGCAGCAGCTCCACACTGTCTCCGTTGTGCGAAGGCGGTTCCGGAAGTCTCCGTACAAACTAACAACTTCCCTAACACTTAAGGGAGTGCTTTCCTCGCGCGCCGGCGGGCGCACGCTATTTATTCCAAGGCAATCTTTCTTCAATAAGACAGATTACAGGCAGCAGGTCGGGGCTTTTTTACAACACCATTTATTGAGAATTCGGGAAAACGCATTTCGGAGTGATCCTTTTTCAATGCCCATATAGTATTCATTTGTGCCTCTGTTGTTCTCAGTCTCACAGTAGTCCTTTTATGCTTTCACTAAAGTAGTGTTGGTGTCTGGCAAAACGTTGAATGGAGTCACACGCCTCCTCACGGGGAAAGCATCTCCCAGCATGCCATGCACTCGTCATGCTGGTCGGTGACTCTGTTTCTCGGCAATGTTCATTTTCTATTCATGAATCCGATCTGTAACGCTTGCCAGGTGGGGGCTGTTACACTCGTTCTGAGCTTTGGTGTTGATATCCCACAGTCCCTGCCCCGCAGTTCCATCGGCAGTGGGAGTGGAGATGCTGGTAAAGTAACGACATCCCTTCATTACAGTATGAACCGCCATTGGCAGCAGCTCCACACTGTCTCCGTTGTGCGAAGGCGGTCGGGAAGTCTCCGTACAAACCAATAACTTCCCTCACACTTAAGGGAGTGCTTTCCTTGCGTGCCGGCGAGCGCACGCTATTTATTCCAAGGCAATCTTTCTTCAATAAGACAGATTAGAGGCAGCACGTCGGGGCTTTTTTACAACACCATTTATTGAGAATTCGGGCAGACGCGTTTCGGAGTGATCCTTTTTCAATGCCCATATAGTATTCATTTGTGCCTCTGTTGTTCTCAGTCCCACAGTAGTCCTTTTATGCTTTCACTAAAGTAGTGTTGGTGTCTGGCAAAACGTTGAATGGAGTCACACGCCTCCTCACGGGGACTGCATCTCCCAGCATGCCATGCACTCGTCATGCTGGTCGGTGACTCTGTTTCTCGGCAATGTTAATTTTCTATTCATGAATCCGATCTGTAACGCTTGCCAGGTGGGGGCTGTAACACTCGTTCTGGGCTTTGGTGTTCATATCCCACAGTCCCTGCCCCGCAGTTCCATCGGCAGTGGGAGTGGAGATGCTGGTAAAGTAACGCCATCCCTTCATTACAGTATGAACCGCCATTGGCAGCAGCTCCACACTGTCTCCGTTGTGCGAAGGCGGTCGGGAAGTCTCCGTACAAACCAACGACTTCCCTAACACTTACGGGAGTGCTTTCCTCGCGAGACCGGGGGGCGCACGCTATTTATTCCAAGGCAATCTTTCTTCAATAAGACAGATTAGAGGCAGCAGGTCGGGGCTTTTTTACAACACCATTTATTGAGAATTTGGGTAGACGCGTTTCGGAATGATCCTTTTTCAATGCCCATATAGTATTCATTTGTGCCTCTGTTGTTCTCAGTCCCACAGTAGTCCTTTTATGCTTTCACTAAAGTAGTGTTGGTGTCCGGCAAAACGTTGAACGGAGTCACACGCCTCCTCACGGGGACTACATCTCCCAGCATGCCATGCACTCATCATGCTGGTCGGTGACTCAGTTTCTCGGCAATGTTCATTTTCTATTCATGAATCCGATCTGTAACGCTTGCCAGGTGGGGGCTGTAACACTCGTTCTGGGCTTTGGTGTTGATATCCCACAGTCCCTGCCCCGCAGTTCCATCGGCAGTGGGAGTGGAGATGCTGGTAAAGTAACGACATCCCTTCATTACAGTATTAACCGCCATTGTCAGCAGCTCCACACTGTCTCCGTTGTGCGAAGGCGGTCGGGAAGTCTCCGTACAAACCAACAACTTCCCTCACACTTAAGGGAGTGCTTTCCTTGCGTGCCGGCGAGCGCACGCTATTTATTCCATGGCAATCTTTCTTCAATAAGACAGATTAGAGGCAGCACGTCGGGGCTTTTTTACAACACCATTTATTGAGAATTCGGGCAGACGCGTTTCGGAGTGATCCTTTTTCAATGCCCATATAGTATTCATTTGTGCCTCTGTTGTTCTCAGTCCCACAGTAGTCCTTTTATGCTTTCACTAAAGTAGTGTTGGTGTCTGGCAAAACGTTGAATGGAGTCACACGCCTCCTCACGGGGACTGCATCTCCCAGCATGCCATGCACTCGTCATGCTGGTCGGTGACTCTGTTTCTCGGGAATGTTCATTTTCTATTCATGAATCCGATCTGTAACGCTTGCCAGGTGGGGGCTGTTACACTCGTTCTGGGCTTTGGTGTTGATATCCCACAGTCCCTGCCCCGCAGTTCCATTGGCAGTGGGAGCGGAGATGCTGGTAAAGTAACGACATCCCTTCATTACAGTATGAACCGCCATTGGTAGCAGCTCCACACTGTCTCCGTTGTGCGAAGGCGGTCCGGAGGTCTCCGTACAAACTAACGACTTCCCTAACACTTAAGGGAGTGCTTTCCTCGCGCGCCGGCGGGCGCACGCTATTTATTCCAAGGCAATCTTTCTTCAATAAGACAGATTAGAGGCAGCAGGTCGGGGCTTTTTTACAACACCATTTATTGAGAATTCGGGCAGACGCGTTTCGGAGTGATCCTTTTTCAATGCCCATATAGTATTCATTTGTGCCTCTGTTGTTCTCAGTCCCACAGTAGTCCTTTTATGCTTTCACTAAAGTAGTGTTGGTGTCCGGCAAAACGTTGAACGGAGTCACACGCCTCCTCACGGGGACTGCATCTCCCAGCATGCCATGCACTCATCATGCTGGTCTGTGACTCTGTTTCTCGGCAATGTTCATTTTCTATTCATGAATCCGATCTGTAACGCTTGCCAGGTGGGGGCTGTAACACTCGTTCTGGGCTTTGGTGTTGATATCCCACAGTCCCTGCCCTGCAGTTCCATAGGCAGTGGGAGTGGAGATGCTGGTAAAGTAACGACATCCCTTCATTACAGTATGAACCGCCATTGGCAGCAGCTCCACACTGTCTCCGTTGTGCGAAGGCGGTCGGGAAGTCTCCGTACAAACCAACAACTTCCCTCACACTTAAGGGAGTGCTTTCCTTGCGTGCCGGCGAGCGCACGCTATTTATTCCAAGGTAATCTTTCTTCAATAAGACATATTAGAGGCAGCACGTCGGGGCTTTTTTACAACACCATTTATTGAGAATTCGGGCAGACGCGTTTCGGAGTGATCCTTTTTCAATGCCCATATAGTATTCATTTGTGCCTCTGTTGTTCTCAGTCCCACAGTAGTCCTTTTATGCTTTCACTAAAGTAGTGTTGGTGTCCGGCAAAACGTTGAACGGAGTCAAACGCCTCCTCACGGGGACTGCATCTCCCAGCATGCCATGCACTCATCATGCTGGTCGGTGACTCTGTTTCTCGGCAATGTTCATTTTCTATTCATGAATCCGATCTGTAACGCTTGCCAGGTGGGGGCTGTAACACTCGTTCCGGGGTTTGGTGTTGATATCCCACAGTCCCTGCCCCGCAGTTCCATCGGCAGTGGGAGTGGAGATGCTGGTAAAGTAACCCCATCCCTTCATTACAGTATGAACCGCCATTGGCAGCAGCTCCACACTGTCTCCGTTGTGCGAAGTCGGTCGGGAACTCTCCGTACAAACTAACGACTTCCGTAACACTTAAGGGAGTGCTTTCCTCGCGCGCCGGCGGGCGCACGCTCTTTATTCCAAGGCAATCTTTCTTCAATAAGACAGATTAGAGGCAGCAGGTCGGGGCTTTTTTACAACACCATTTATTGAGAATTCGGGCAGACGCGTTTCGGAGTGATCCTTTTTCAATGCCCATATAGTATTCAATTGTGCCTCTGTTGTTCTCAGTCCCACAGTAGTCCTTTTATGCTTTCACTAAAGTAGTGTTGGTGTCTGGCAAAACGTTGAATGGCGTCACACGCCTCCTCACGGGGACTGCATCTCCCAGCATGCCATGCACTCGTCATGCTGGTCGGTGACTCTGTTTCTCGGCAATGTTCATTTTCTATTCATGAATCCGATCTGTAACGCTTGCCAGGTGGGGGCTGTTACACTCGTTCTGGGCTTTGGTGTTGATATCCCACAGTCCCTGCCCCGCAGTTCCATTGGCAGTGGGAGCGGAGATGCTGGTAAAGTAACGACATCCCTTCATTACAGTATGAACCGCCATTGGCAGCAGCTCCACACTGTCTCCGTTGTGCGAAGGCGGTCGGGAAGTCTCCGTACAAACTAACGACTTCCCTAACACTTAAGGGAGTGCTTTCCTCGCGCGCCGGCGGGCGCACGCTATTTATTTCAAGGCAATCTTTCTTCAATAAGACAGATTAGAGGCAGCAGGTCGGGGCTTTTTTACAACACCATTTATTGAGAATTCGGGCAGACGCGTTTCGGAGTGATCCTTTTTCAATGCCCATATAGTATTCATTTGTGCCTCTGTTGTTCTCAGTCCCACAGTAGTCCTTTTATGCTTTCACTAAAGTAGTGATGGTGTCCGGCAAAACGTTGAACGGAGTCACACGCCTCCTCACGGGGACTGCATCTCCCAGCATGCCATGCACTCATCATGCTGGTCTGTGACTCTGTTTCTCGGCAATGTTCATTTTCTATTCATGAATCTGATCTGTAACGCTTGCCAGGTAGGGGCTGTAACACTCGTTCTGGGCTTTGGTGTTGATATCCCACAGTCCCTGCCCTGCAGTTCCATCGGCAGTGGGAGTGGAGATGCTGGTAAAGTAACGACATCCCTTTATTACAGTATGGACCGCCATTGGCAGCAGCTCCACACTGTCTCCGTTGTGCGAAGGCGGTCGGGAAGTCCGTACAAACCAACAACTTCCCTCACACTTAAGGGAGTGCTTTCCTTGCGTGCCGGCGAGCGCACACTATTTATTCCAAGGCAATCTTTCTTCAATAAGACAGATTAGAGGCAGCACGTCGGGGCTTTTTTACAACACCATTTATTGAGAATTCGGGCAGACGCGTTTCGGAGTGATCCTTTTTCAATGCCCATATAGTATTCATTTGTGCCTCTGTTGTTCTCAGTCCCACAGTAGTCCTTTTATGCTTTCACTAAAGTAGTGTTGGTGTCTGGCAAAACGTTGAATGGAGTCACACGCCTCCTCACGGGGACTGCATCTCCCAGCATGGCATGCACTCGTCATGCTGGTCGGTGACTCTGTTTCTCGGCAATGTTCATTTTCTATTCATGAATCCGATCTGTAACGCTTGCCAGGTGGGGGCTGTTACACTCGTTCTGGGCTTTGGTGTTGATATCCCACAGTCCCTGCCCCGCAGTTCCATCGGCAGTGGGAGTGGAGATGCTGGTAAAGTAACGACATCCCTTCATTACAGTATGAACCGCCATTGGCAGCAGCTCCACACTGTCTCCGTTGTGCGAAGGCGGTCGGGAAGTCTCCGTACAAACCAACGACTTCCCTAACACTTACGGGAGTGCTTTCCTCGCGTGCCGGCGGGCGCACGCTATTTATTCCAAGGCAATCTTTCTTCAATAAGACAGATTGGAGGCAGCACGTCGGGGCTTTTTTACAACACAATTTATTGACAATTCGGGTAGACGCGTTTCGGAGTGATCCTTTTTCAATGCCCATATAGTATTCATTTGTGCCTCTGTTGTTCTCAGTCCCACAGTAGTCCTTTTATGCTTTGACTAAAGTAGTGTTGGTGTCCGGCAAAACGTTGAATGGGGTCACACGCCTCCTCACGGGGACTGCATCTCCCAGCATGCCATGCACTCATCATGCTGGTCGGTGACTCTGTTTCTCGGCAATGTTCATTTTCTATTCATGAATCCGATCTGTAACGCTTGCCAGGTGGGGGCTGAAACACTCGTTCCGGGGTTTGGTGTTGATATCCCACAGTCCCTGCCCCGCAGTTCCATTGGCAATGGGAGCGGAGATGCTGGTAAAGTAACAACATCCCTTCATTACAGTATGAACCGCCATTGGCAGCAGCTCCACACTGTCTCCGTTGTGCGAAGGCGGTCCGGAAGTCTCCGTACAAACTAACGACTTCCCTAACACTTAAGGGAGTGCTTTCCTCGCGCGCCGGCGGGCACACGCTATTTATTCCAAGGCAATCTTTCTTCAATAAGACAGATTAAAGGCAGCTCGTCGGGGCTTTTTTACAACACCATTTATTAAGAATTCGGGTAGACGCGTTTCGGAGTGATCCTTTTTCAATGCCCATATAGTATTCATTTGTGCCTCTGTTGTTCTCAGTCCCACAGTAGTACTTTTATGCTTTCACTAAAGTAGTGTTGGTGTCCGGCAAAACGTTGAACGGAGTCACACGCCTCCTCACGGGGACTGCATCTCCCAGCATGCCATGCACTCATCATGCTGGTCGGTGACTCTGTTTCTCTGCAATGTTCATTTTCTATTCATGAATACGATCTGTAACGCTTGCCAGGTGGGGGCTGTAACACTCGTTCTGGGCTTTGGTGTTGATATCCCACAGTCCCTGCCCCGCAGTTCCATCGGCAGTGGGAGTGGAGATGCTGGTAAAGTAACGACATCCCTTCATTACAGTATGAACCGCCATTGGCAGCAGCTCCACACTGTCTCCGTTGTGCGAAGGCGGTCGGGAAGTCTCCGTACAAACCAACAACTTCCCCCACACTTAAGGGAGTGCTTTCCTTGCGTGCCGGCGAGCGCACGCTATTTATTCCAAGGCAATCTTTCTTCAATAAGACAGATTAGAGGCAGCACGTCGGGGCTTTTTTACAACACCATTTATTGAGAATTCGGGCAGACGCATTTCGGAGTGATCCTTTTTCAAGGCCCATATAGTATTCATTTGTGCCTCTGTTGTTCTCAGTCCCACATATATATATTACCTACTGGCAGTCACCAGTAGGTAGTTATAGTTAGGACCTAGTTTCCATAGCAAATCCACAACATTGTATTTGGAATAACTTTGGCGCCGGTGGACGAATCTTCGTGAATTTCTCCAAGAAAATGGCCTGCTCGGTTCTGCTCCTTCCCTGAGAGTTTGGGGGTGATACATCAATTGGGGGCCGAGAAAAAAGAGGGTCCCAAAACATGTTTTCCCCATGCATTTTTACTTAGGGACCTTTAGCCAGGGCTACAGCCCGAACGGCTGAACGGAATTACATAAAATTTGGAAGAGAGGTAGAGTTCTGTTCGCAGATTGTGCTTTTCATTAAATGGTGTAAATCCATTCAGTAGTTTCTGAGAAAATTGCAAGTAAAATCATAGCGATATCTAGAGACAGAGTTCAGCACGCGTAAGGAAATCTGTTCAATTACGAGCGCGAGCTCCATGCTGATTGGCTGTGAACTGTCTGTCAACACTCAAAACCAGTAAGTGTTGGCGGCCATCTTGTGCCTCGCTAGAACCGAGTCACAAGAAAACAGTAAAATAAAGTTGAGTAATAAGGGAAGGGGGTAGGCTAGAGACATGCTGACCCTCTAGGCTTGCTCAGGGGGTCGTACATGGATGTTTAGGCTCTATTTTTTATTTTATTTTTTTAATGAAAAATCGCGGTATTTGCGTATGTAAATACCTACTATTACGAGCAGGAGCTGCATGCTGATTAGCTGTCAATACTCCAAACCAGGAAGTGTTGGCAGCCATGTTGTTTGTCGGGAGAGCAGAGTCACAAGAAAACAGTAAAACAGAGTTGAGAAATAAGGAAAGGGGGCAGGGTAGAAACATTCTGAGCCTATTGTCTTGGTCAGGGGGTGGTACGTGGATCTTTAGGCTCAATTTTTATTTAAAAAAAAAAAAAAACGGCGGGGTACTTGTGCAGTACTTGTACGCGACGGAAAAGGTGAAAAAAAAAGTAGAAATCCGTTTTATTCATTAGGTCCCGGGGGGCAAATTACGGGGGCAATTTTTCTGCATAATGGGGGCTTGTAAGGTGCCCGGAGCACTGGGGAACGGTACACCTCTGGTTTTATTTGAAGTATGCGGGGGGGTTATGGTCCTACTCCCCGCAGTCTCAGTGAGAGGCACCCCTCGGGTCTTTTTAAAAAAAAATGTTTTGAGCTCTCCCTCTCTCTCTCCCCGTACACGTCACGGGGAACGGCACATTTGTGGGGCAGTGATATGTAAAATGAACTTCCAGCTCCGGGTATCTGCATTGTCTGGAGTTTTCTATTAATGTTGAGAGGGTAGGCTTGATAATACGTCCTTGTTAATTCCCATAGAAGCCTATGTTCTCGTGTTAACATGGGCTTCTATGGGAAATAACAAGACCGTATTATCAAGCGCCTTATCGTCGTTTCATCGGCAGTTTCCTGCAAATAAAATGGCGATCATTTTAACACCCGTCCTTGATAATATGCACCTAAGTTTACTGGCCAAAAAAAAGAGCAATGGGTCATATTATCAACAAAAGGCGATACATTATTGCCGCTTTTATAGACAGGAAACTGCTGATAAAGCGGTGATAATGGGCTTGATAATATGTACTTGTGAATAACCATAGCAGCCTAGGTTAGGATCAGAACCTGGGCTGCTATGGGAATTTACAAGGGCCTATGGTTTTTTGTTAATGTTGGGAGGTTGGGATTGATAATACGTCCTTGTAAATTCCCATAGAAGGCTATCAGCCAGATTCATCAAGCGAAATGCGCTCGCAAAAGGGCCAGATTCTGAGAATCTGGCCCTTTGCGAGTGCAATTTTTGCATTTTGGATTCATCATCCCAAATGCAAAAATCGCTAATAAAGAATTTGCAAATTTGCGAAGATTAGCATTTAAGGAATCTCTATTAGAGATTCCTTAAATGATATTCATGAAACATTTAAAAATTGCGAATTCGCAATTTAGGACCGCTATTTACCACGAAGTCAAACCTCGTGGTAAATAGCGAAAACTTAGAAAAATGCATTTAAATGCATTTTTCTAAGTTACATGTTACACACACACATGTCCTTTGGACATGTGTGTGCACAACATCAGTGTAAATTCACATTTCAGGGGTGCTACAGGGTGTCCTTTGGACACCCCTGCACCCTTGAAATCGCATCCTTATTTGCGATTAGCAAATTGCTAATCGCAAATAAGGAATAACTCCCCATTCATTCCTAAGGGCCTGTAGGCCCATAGGAATGCATGGGGAGTTATTCCTTATTTGCGTTTAGCAATTTGCTAATCGCAAATAAGGAACATGAAGGAATCGCAATATTTTTAGCAATTCCTACATGAATCCCGTTTTGCAAGTCCTTAATAGCGATTCCTTATGAATCGCTATTAAAGACTCGCAAAACGGGTCTTTGATGAATCTGGCAGTAAGTTCTGGTGTTAACATGGGCTTCTATGGGAAATAAGAAGGCCGTGTTATCAAGCTCATTATCGTCGTTGTATCGGCAGTTTCCTGCCAATAAAATGGGGATAATTTTAACACCGGTCCTTGATGATATGCACCTAAGTTTATGGGTCAAAAAAAGAGCAATGGGCCATATTATCAACAAAAGGCCATACATTATCACCACTTTTATAGACAGGAAACTGCTGATAAAGTGGTGATAATGGGCTTGATAATATGCCCTTGTAAATAACCATTGAAGCCCAGGTTAACACCAGAACCTGGGCTGGTATGGGAAGTTACAAGGGCCTATTATCAAGCACATTATCGCCGCTTTATTTCCTGTCGATAAAAGCGGCGATAATGTATCGCTTTTTGTTGATAATATGCTCCTTCATTTCTATGATAGTATGTAAAGCTTTCCTTTTTTTTTGTAGCAGTTGTAGTCTCTTCGCATTCTCAGCGTCGTTTCGAAGCTCACGTTTTCTTTTGCCTCAAGTTCAACAAGCAAACCTTTCTTTATATCAGTTAGTAAATCCGTCGCTTTCTTTTCCCGGTTCGTGTGTGTCATCCGGTGCTGTACTTTTGTACAGTATTAATAGTCATATTTTTTATATATTTATTTGAAAGGTAGTGCCGAGGTGCCAAACGTTGATTACGTACTCCGTCCACCTCCATTTTAGTAGTTTCTCACCGTTGTATTTATTATATCAGTTAGTTAGAACTCAGTAGTTTTCAATCCTAGTCTTGAATATCTTACTATAGTATTTCAACATTATTTTTATTGTGGACCGTCATACCCTCCCCCACAAATTAAAAGAAGTATGTAGTTTTTTTTATTAACTTTTATTAAACTATAAATATAAACAAAACTCAATTATAACTATATTAGAACTGGCAAAATAACTTAAACAATGTTATAAAGAAATTGTGCAATGGATTCCAAAAGGTGTCCGATTGGTAATCTGGAAAAGAAAAAAGAAAATTAGAGTCTAGAATTATGTAGATGTGAGTAAATGAGCTGAAGCATTACAAGTTGTGGTAACTCTACGGTTTTATGTGTGCAGTGTGACTCGTACATTCCAGTTCTGTTATAGTGCCGCATTCTTGTGTTGTCTACATGGAAGTGTCAATTGCGTTACTGACGCCCGTTATGGCGACCTATTTCGAATGCATTCCTATGAAGGCTTTGTAGATCTAGGCCTCTGTGCTTACTGTTGTATAAACCTTGCGGGTAAACATTTCAGGCAGTTGATGTCACAACTTTTTCTGTACAATTCTTCTACTCATCGAAGACAGCTGTGTCTAGATTTAAGAGAGGAAGAGAAATGATGTCACAGAGAGTGAGAGCGAGAGAAAGAGAGAGAAAACAACATTAAAACTGTGTGCAGAGTCTGGAGTTGAGATTTTTTCTTGAAAAATCAGATGTACATTTACTAGCTCCTTGCATCACTTTACCCATGTTAAAAGTGACTCAAAAGTGGCGTAATAAGGTTGTGGATCTGTTTGTCAGACTGTTGTAACCTATCTGTTGTCACTGCTCGGAGGTAATTATAGATTTTACAGAGAAGCTGCTGTCCACTACGCACTCTGGGCCATAATATCATGCCTGGGCGAGAAACTTATCGCCATTTTATCGGCAGGAAAGTGCCGCTAAAGTGGCGATAATGGGTTTGATAATATGTTCTATGGAATTCCAATCGAAGCTCATGTTAAATGTCCTTCACATCTAATATGAGCATCGATTGGAATTCCATAGAGCATATTATCAAACCCATTATGGCCACTTTAGCGGCGGTTTGCTGCCGATAAAGTGGCGATAATTTTGTTGCCAAGGCTTGATAATATGGCCCTCTCTCCTTTCATAAATAAAAGTTACACTACAGTTTTACGAGTGGAATGTACCTGGTACATTTTACATGTCATAGTGCCGCGTTCAAGTGGTGTCTATATGGAAGTGCCGACTGCGTTACTAACGCCCGTTATGCCGAAATATTTCTAATGCATTCCTATGAAGGATTTGTAGATCTAGGCCTCTGTGCTTACCGTTGCATAAACCTTGAGACCAAACACTGCAGCCAGTTGGATTGACAACTTCAGTTGGGTTGATCTTCTACACATCCAAGCAGAAAGCAGTGTCTAAGTTTAAGAGAGAAAGAGAAATTATGTCACAGAGAGTGAGAGAGAGAGAAAGAGAGAGAAAACAACATTAAAACTGTGTCGCAGTCTGCTCCTAGCATCACTTTACCCATGTTAAAAGTGACTCAAAAGTGGCCTAATAAGGTTGTGGATCTGTTTGTCAGACTGTTGTAACCTATCTGTTGTCACTGCTCGGAGGTGATTATAGATTTTACAGAGAAGCTGCTGCGCACTACGCACTCTGGGCCATAATATGAAGCCTGGGCGACAAAATCATTGCCACTTTATCGGCAGGAAAGTGTCACTAAAGTGGCGACAATGGGTTTGATTAAAAGCTCTATGGAATTCCAATCGAAGCTCATGTCTGATGTCCTTCACATCAGACATGCAGCTCTTTCAATACGTATTCGTATTGAAAGAGCTGCGCAAGCGCATCATAAGCGCACGCAAAGGCATGTGACTTTAAAAGTAGAGATTTGATTGGTTCGTAACTTTTCCTATTGCGACTGTTGAAAGTTCCGTCCCATTATAATTATTCGACTTTGAGTTTCTAAGAAGAAGCATTTCTTCTGAGAATCTTCTCAAATAGAAGGAAGATCACCATAATAAGAGCAATGGAGTTATCTTCTAGTAGTTCTTCAGAGGGAGATTTAATTCCTGAAGATCCTCCAAAGAAGAGGAAAGAAGCTCTAATTTGGAAGTTTTTCACTTTTCCAGAAGATCAAAAAAAGGTTAATGCTCCAAATGTAACCTGTAAAATTTTCCAAACAACTCTTTCAAGGGGTGATCCATTTAAAAAATAGTCCTTTTGGCACAGCAAATATGGTGCGACACGTGAAGAACTTGCACCCCAAGAACTTTGCTCGAGCTGAAAGACGGAGGTTGCACGAGAACCCACCTGCTGCTACACCAAGCACATCAACTGGGGCAGCAGCATTTTAAGCAAGCAGTCCACACCCACATATTGATTCTGACTTTGCTAAATTTAAAATTCTTTGCATTTATTGTGATAAACTGTTGTGTTATGGGGAACAGTCTATAGAC
Source organism: Lissotriton helveticus (assembly GCF_964261635.1). Taxonomy (NCBI): domain Eukaryota; kingdom Metazoa; phylum Chordata; class Amphibia; order Caudata; family Salamandridae; genus Lissotriton; species Lissotriton helveticus. The sequence goes on along the minus strand of NC_136067.1, from coordinate 887,562,102 downwards.
CTGATGAAACGCAGGATGCAGGATCAGTTCTGTCCTCGACATTAGTTGTTCTTTTTTTCATTCTTTTGTTCCGCTTAGAATTTGTTGAGAAAACAAAAAAAATACAAATAAAAAAAAACTGTTCTTTTTAGAACTACCTTCACTGGTCAAAGAAAGAACTATATTTCTATGTTAGTGTGTAAAAGTTTGTCAGAATGAATGTGTAGTTCATAAATAAATAAATGAATGAATATATTACTAGTGTATGGAGAATGTGAAAGTGCAGAACTATAAGGAAGTGCTACAGCATAAATCTATAAGGTGTTTACCTATAGTATACTGTAGTATGTCCGAAGCAATTGAATGTAACATATGTACATAAATATGTTAGAGGTCTATGCTTCAATTTGCGCTGCTGGTGAAACTGCCTGGGTGCATTTGTATGTGTTAGGGGCCGATTTACAATCCCCTTGTGCCTCTTTTACACAGCCGTTGCGTCACTTTTGTGACACAGCGGTGGTGCAAAAGATGTGCCATGGTGTATGCTATTAACAATGTGACGCATCTGGAGGGTGCATTACATTTTAAAGTCCTGCGCCAGAAGAGGCTTTCCTGTGCAGAAGGGGGTTCAGCAACGCCTCCTAAAAGTGACTGAGTGAAATGTACAACATTTCATTCAGTCACTTTTGAGCTTATGCTGCATCAAAACTTTGCACATGCTTGAAGCAGGTGTAAGGATTGACACAGCTTTGTGAGGATAGGGCCCGAGAGCATTGCTGGAGCTGTGTTATAGTTGCAACCGAAGTCAAGCACTAATTAATCCAAAAATGACTTTGCAATTTAGTTTTGTTATTATTTTATAATAAGAATATGAAATATAATCTAAAAAATTAAGTTCATATAAATATTTATATTAAAAATATAAGAAATTAGTATAAAAAGAAAGACATAATAATTAATACATTTATAAATTATGATTTACAAAACCTTTGAAATTCACCGAAAAAACTATAGGTTTCACACACGTTATAGTTAGGAATTAGCATTTAAAAAACCTTGCAAATTCATTGAAAAAACCATAGGTTTCACACAGGTTATAGTTAGGAGTTGGCATTTAAAACACCTTACAAATTCATTGAAAAAAACATAGGTTTCACACATGTTATAGTTAGCTGAACATTTCTCTCATACAAAACCTTTGAAATTTCTCCGTTATAGTTAGGTCAGCTAACTATAACTTGCGTGCCCGCAATGCACTGCTGATGACGTCACATATTACATCACTCATGACATGGCCAGTGACATTACTCATGACATCACTGATGACATCTCAAATAACATCACTTATGACATCACTGATGACATCTGAAATGACATCACTGATTACATCACTGATGACATCATCCTTGTGAAAGAGTGGCAGACCTCCTCTCAGTGTAATATAACACTTCATACACACATTCAAAAATAGAAACTAAAATTTTCAAAAAAATGGAGATACCAGTACCAGTTAGAACAACGTATTCAGTAATTCCCAAATCTATATACACATCTACTCATTCACCAATAGTTCTATATAGTCACTCAAACATGTACTCACTCACCATATGTAGTCATACACCTATACATCCTGTTACACACCTACACTTATACATAAAGTTATTCACACACATGCAAATAAACTATCAAACATCCATTTACTTGCATATACTGGTCTACACACACCACTACACTTATTTCTACAGAAACGTACACATACTTACTCTCTTAAACAATCTGTTTTAGAAACACATACTTATTTATACAGGAACTCTTCCAATCTGTTACTGTCATGTATCCTTACTTATATACATTAATACTCACATATACTAATTTAAAACATATGTACCTACTCATAAAGACACTATTGAGGTAGTCTTTCAGTTACTAACACACACATACACAAACTCATTCACCCATACAGTCCTGCACACATGCTGCCTTCAAAACACATACAAACAGTGAGTCACTCATTCAGGCATCTGTGCGCTAGTTAATACCTCAGATGCCTGAATGAGTGACTCACTGTTTGTGCGTGTAATTTTCCAAAATTTTGGCCAGCTCCGCTCCGCTCCGTCCCTGAAAGTTTCGGGGGGATTTGTGAAGTGGGGGCTGACAAAAAAGGGGGGTCCCAAAAAATGTTTTCCCCATGTTAATTTCCATAGGACGTTCTGACATGTGTACAGCCCGAACCGCTGAACGGAATTACGGGAAACTTTGCCAAATCGTAGGCACTGGTACGCAGATGTGCCTTTGCTATATTTGGGGAAAATTGCTCCAGTGGTTTGTTCGAAAATTAACTTCAAAAACACATATATATCTATAGGCGCGCTCCAAGCGCTCTCCGGTACGCGTACCGGGGAGCGCACCCACCGCGCTACGGGAGTGCGCGAGCGGAAAGCTGATTGGCTGTCGGATGTCTGTCAACATTTTAAACAGTCCGGAGAGTCCGCCATCTTGTGTCTCGGTAGAATCGAGACACAAGAGGTTAAAAAAAAGGGGGAAATGATTAAAAGGAGTCAGGGTAGACACCTCCTGACCCCCTAGGTTTTCTGAGGGGGGCCTAGAAGGACCCTGAAGGGCAAAAAAACTTTTTTTTTGTTTGTTTTCAATTTTTGCGGGGTAAGCGCTGTGTGCGCTCCCATATACGCTCACCGGTACGCGCACCCAGAGCGTACCACAGGGAAAAACATTGAATGAAAAAAGTGTAAAATGAGAATTTGGAGTGCTTAGAGGTAGGGTAGCTCTAAAAAGAGCTATTGTGTTATGTGGGTGATTTAAGTACCTACAAGTAGGTACCGATGCAGAGTCTAAAATTCACTTCAATACAATCACTTCGCTACTACTTCATAAATTAGAAATAAAAATGAATAATATGTCAACTAATTTTGAATTTGTAAATATTAATTTATTGTTCAGAATTTTCATAATTTAATACAACTTGTAACATGTCCTCATCTGGAATTTCCTCTTCAATCATATGATCAGGAATGTCCTCATTAAATGTGTGCCATGATGATTCTATTTTATCCAAACATTCGATTAATTCTTCATCAAGAGATTCATCCCAAAAATGATCTGTGTCATCTTGAATTTCAATAAATATCGTTGAAATTTCAAATGAAATTTCCTTGGTCTCCTCATTTTGATTCATTTTAATTTCAAATTTCTTGCTGTAAATTGCAGAAAAAAGTAATCACTTTCAATTATCGTTTTTAGTAATACATAACATAAAAGTAGCTAAATCAAGTATTTAGTTCTTTAAAAATAATTGGGCAGTGTATAGTATCAGACAGGAACTAGAAATATAAAGCACTGCATGTGATGAAGCCTATATTAATCCATATTTATAACAGAAGGACTGTAAATACCTAACAGAAAACATTTTCCAAATTATCTTAAAGTGTTCAACATAGTTCTCCTTACAAATTAACAACTCACCTTTTTGAAAGGAGAAGAGTTAGTACTGTGTTATTCAAAGTCCAGCAATTGAGCACCCAAAATGTCTCTCAAAAGTACCTCAGACAGGAGTATCACAAAATGGCTGTGTTTTCCTCTCATTTAAGATATATACATAACCAATCAAACTTCACCACACACAAATTCCAAACTAAAGTAATATTTTGATTGGTTCTAAATTTCAATACTTTCAAATGTGTTTTCCCCATGCAATTTTCCATAGGACATTTAGACACGGCTACAGCCTGAACGGATGAATGGAATTACACCAAAGTTAGCAAAATGATAGGTACTGGTCAATGTTCCCTCTAATTATTTTCCTCTGTGTGTGGCAGTGCAAGCTCCCTGTGCACTGCAACCAAAGCTATGTGCGCCAACCAACTGGACATGCAAGCGAGTGCTGCGCTCAGCAGTAAAAATCTATGGTAATTACCACTCCAAACTTCTGTTTACAACGAGAGCGAAAGCACGTGCATTACACACACATATAGCTCTATATAATAAGGTCTTGTGACAGTTTTGCCACGTACATACATACCTTTGAGACATGGGGAACATGCTAAAGTGCGCAAGACTGTTTGGCCGGCCCGAGAGGGCCAGTCAAGGCATCATGCACACTTTAGTGTGCCCACCACTCTCCCCTGCTCCGTCAGCAAAGCAGCCCTACCTGCCCTCATGATGCCGCAGCAGGGAAGAATAAAATGATAATAACATCACTTTATTATCATTTTATTTTTCCTTTCTTTTACTGCTGCACAGCAGCAGTGGGCGAGGCTCTTCTGCCTTGGCAGAGTAGCCGCCACTCGGCTCAGGACAACAGCATAAAAAGGCTGTTTCTTTACCTTTATCTCATCATGAGGATATTGAAGAAGCATACACCACCGCAAGTAATTATTTAAAAGTAAATAGTTAAAAATATGAACTGAGAAACAGTCAGTCACATAACAGGAGCGACTGTGTATACTATGGACGAAATGTAAACTGCAAAACATAAATGTTGTGTACAAAACATTAATTCCTGCTTTATGCCCCCAAATGCTGCTGCGGATAGTTTTTAAAAAAAGTTTTATATAACGTAAACCTCAGAGTGTTTTACATGAGCACCAGGTGCTTAAAACAAAGACACGTTCATTTTTTTTAAATATGGGGGGATTAAGTGCACACTTCGGCAATATTTTCCTTTGAAGGCTAACACTGCCTTTGGTGATTCTAAAGGATTTTCAGAAGATTCTCGGGGGATTGGAGCACAAAAAATAACATTTGATGCACTCCTGGACTTGAACTTGGCTCCCCTGTTCTAAAGACGGAAGCACTGCCACTACTCCACACTGTCGCTGCAAATGTAAACAGCACCTGACATTAACAGAGCAAGCAGAAGCTGCAAGCTCTCTAATGTGCATCATATCTTGTGTGCCTGTAACAGCTGCTTTTCCGTCTGTCTTTTTAAACGTGCTGCCTCTGCTCCTAGCAATTGACCAAGAAAGTGACAGTTTTATTACCGTTTCGCATCATGACTTTAGGTATGTGGTTTCAGGGACGGGCTCTTTGTGACCTGCGCGCTTTGGAAGTGTTTGAGCGCGCTGGTGGAAAGCCCTGTGGGCGTGCGCACATTCGCGCACGTTAGAGGGAACTATGGTACTGGTATGTAGTAGGGCCTTTTCTATAATTCTTTGAAATTGCTCCAGTGGTTTTTATGAAAAGCAACTTCAAAAAAACATATATATCAATAGGCGCGCTCCAAGCGCTCACCGGTACGTGTACCGGGGAGCGCACCCGGCGCGCTACGGGAGTGCGCGAGGGAAAGCTGATTGGCTGTATGATGTTTGTCAACATTCTTAACAGTCCGGAGAGTCCGCCATCTTGTGTCTCGGGAAAATTGAGACACCTGAGGTGAAAAAAAAAGGGGGAAATGATTAAAAGGGGGCAGGGTAGACACCCCCTGACCCCTTAGGTTTTTTGAGGGAGGCTTAGAAGGACCCTGAAGGGCCCAAAAACTACATTTGCGGGGTGAGCGCTGGGTGAGTTCCCATGTACGCTCTCCGGTACGCGCACCCTGAGCGCACCACAGGGAAAAACAGTGCAAAAAAATAGAGTAAAAAAATAATGTAGAGTGTTTAGAGGTAAGTTAGCTCTGAAAAGAGCTGTTGTGTTATGTGGGTGTTTTTTGTACCTACAAGTAGGTACCAATGCAGAGTCTCAAATTCAAGAGGAAGACTCTATTCCCCTCATCTGTAAAATGTACACCATCTCTCCTATAGATGCCTTGCATTTTGTAACGCAAGTTGTTGTGGTAAATGGAACCCATACCATAGTCTCGGAGGAAAGTAGAAACAGATTTATTTACATGTTTCCTTGCTTTCTCAATCTGTGGACAAAATTGGTTGGACCAGTTCCAGTTTTGCCTTTGGCATATATTAGAAAATACCAAGGCAGTTTTTGGAAAAAGTGACATCAATTGCCCAAATATGTCCTTTAAAAGCATTTCCAGACCTACCCCAGTCAAAGTGCCCAAGTCATTGCCACCACAGCGCACAATTATAAGGTCAGGGTGTGGAAGATGCATAAAGGATTTTATCAATGATATCAATTGGTGACTTCTTAATCCTCTCTGTCCAATCCACTAAGCATGGGCGGATCTAGCGGATCTCGCGTACGCGAATTTGCGGATTTACGGATTCGCAATCCGCGAAGATACGCGAACTCTCGCGGATTTGCGGATTTTCCCGTTTTTTGTGTTGGCGCGCGTTCGCGCCGATTTTGGGACAATTTCGCAATTGCGAACTTACTTTTCGGCTCGCAACGCCCGCGACTATGTTGTTTCTACGTCTGGTTTATCATCACAGGTTCACAGCACCCTCTGTTTCACCACTGCACCCTCTGGGACACCCATGCCACCCTCTGGTACATCCTCACTGCCACCCATTAGGTTTGTTTATCACTGTAGTTTATGGGGGGTGAAAAAAGCAAGCACACCTCCCCTACTTCAACTGCCATGAATTAATTTGGGGTTGATTAATGTGTCAGTTATTTAGAAAGTTCCAGTCTGGCTGGCACCTGCTTCCTTCCTTATCTGTAATTTGCTTTCTGTTGCAGTGAATTTTTTTTTCACAGGACCTTTATGGTCTACTTGTAGCTATTCTATGAGCCTGCTGTTTGGGTCATAGCAGGGTCATAGAATAGTTGCAAACTCTGGAGGGGCCCCTCAGGAAGCACTACAGTGAATGTTACAAATGTTAAGTTTGAACTTTTGCACCTGCTCATTGCTTTCAGTTTAGCAAAAATCGTTTTTTCTGCAATTTCGCGCGTTTTTTGGGGCGCAAATCCGTGCGAGATCGATTTCGGAAGCCGCAAATGCTTGCGAATACACGAATTTTTTTTTTGCGACGTGTATGTTCGCGTGATTTTGTGCGTGTTCGCGAGGCGCTTGTAGCTATACGTTTGCCAAGTTACCCTAGCGGTCGTACACGGGCGCGGCCATCTTGTTTGCGTGACGTAATTCCGTTTCCGGCCGCTATGTGTAATCTCGCAAAGTGTGCTGCTCGCTAGTACAATTTCGCGCGTGTTCGCGAGGAAAATCTCGCGCGAACTTACCCACGCGGTCGGGAACGGGCGCGGCCATCTTGTTTCTCATTCATTGCTATGGTTCTGGGCATGCTTTCTGTATCCTCTCTGAATCTCTGCCATCCTTTGCTTGTTTGAAGTTTATTTGATCTATTTTACTTATTAATCTATCCCTCTATTTTTCTAGCTCTATATTTTTGTGTTTTCTGCTGCTTTTAGTTACTTTTAATCTACTTTTTTAAACTCTTTTCTTTTCTTCTTCACTATTCTATTTCTTCTTTATAATTTAACTTTATTTCTGCCCAGACCATGGTAAAGGGAGCCGGGAAGCACCCTGAGAAGGGGAAGGGTCCCGCACCCCGTGACCGGCTCCCGTGCGGGCGTTTGAGGGGGGAGCAAGTGGTGCCACAGGAGATCTTTAGCGCGGAGGAGGTGGCCGCACTCATCTTCCACGTCCAGCGCCGCCTCCCCAAGACGATCCTGGGAGGCGGCAAGATCGCAACCGGCTATGGCATCCGGGAGCGCCGGAAGCGGTGGGAGAAGGTGTGCCGGGCCATGTTTCAGCTCTCTGGGGTCCGGCGCACATATAACCAGGCCACCCACCGCTGGACAGATGTCATGGACCGGGAGCGGGACTTGCTGGACGCGCTCGGCGTAGAGGTCCCCGGGCTTGGTGAGTAGTAGTAGCTATTCATCACTACTCTGTTTTATCCGGCTCTGTCATTTGCAAATCTTTGTTCTTTACCAAGAGCAATAATGCTGCCGATTACATTGTAGGTAAATTATATTTCAAAATCTTCTATGCATTTCAGGTGCACTGCTCTCCTTCTCAGTAGCCTTGCTTGCTACTATGCTTATTTGTTTTGTATTTTGTGTTCATTTCATTGGCCTGAGAAATTATGTATGAGTGTAGTGTAAAGATAAGAACTGCGTAATGCTAGACACTAAGGGTCATATTTTCAATTACCGGCGCATCCCTGCAAAGTAGCAGGGGTGCGGCAGTAATTGTGTGCCATGCCACCACCACCCATTGGCCCAAAATGTCACAGAAGCCTTACGCATCTGTGCCGTAAAGGCGGCGCATTGCTGGAGTTGCGTGCCAACGATGGCGCAGCTCCAGCAATGCTCTGGGGTACCCTATCTCCCCAATGCTGCATCAAGCCGTACGTCGGCTTCAAGCGCGCAGGGTTTGAGTCATGCATCATTGTCCTAAAAGTGACTGATTGACATCTTGTAGATTTCCCTCAGCCACTTTTAGGATTAGTTCCTGCGCAGGTACGCCCTCCCTTGCGCCGGAACGCCCCCTGATGGCGCAGGGCTTTACAACGTGATGCATATATACGCTGCACCAACACCATGGCGAGTCTTTTGTTCTGCCGCTGTGTCACAAAAGTCATGCAACAATGGAGGAAAATGAGCCGCAAGGGACTTCTAAATCAGCCCCAACAGACTGAAGTCCAGTCCTTCCTTTAGACACATGGCTATAAGAAGAAATAGTGGCGGTGGTCGGTGGATTGATAGTTTGAGTATTCACTGATCTGCAAGCAGGATGGACTTTGTCTGTCACTTCGCGTGCTGCGGACTGCTGCCTGCCAGGCCTAGGCAAACCTCTTTAGTAGTCTGTTTATTGAGTTACATAGGAACTTTCTAAGTCAACGGTCCGCAAATCAGGCAATACGAATAACGTAGTATACCACATGAGATAGATCCCGTGGAATAGTTGTCTATCTATTTGCTATTTCTCCAAAATATTTTGTTATTGTTCTTTTGAAATGTTCGATTTGGTTGACAAATCTCATCCATGTTTTCTGGTCTTTCTTTCTTTCATGTTGTACATCAGCTCCCCCCAAGGGCAAGAGGACACAGGAGGAGGGTGCTGTTCAGGAGGATGCAGGCCAGGATCGGGCAGGCGAGGGCTCCTTTGCTGGCCCCAGTAAGTTTAAATTTTAATAAAGAGTACCTATTTTTTCCTAGCGTTCCTCATTCGATTTTTTCTAAATCGTCTTTGATCTTCTTGTAGACTGGATATAAATTCTTATCCTGCCTCGAATATGACTCCATGTGGTATTACTAGATTATTCTTATTAGTCTGTCTGTGTAGCTAACTAAGATTGGACATTTGGCAATTCCATTGTACTCCCATTCTATTCAGCAATAGCTCTATGCACTGTCTCCTTACTGACTAGATAGTGTGGCAGAGTCATTTAGCTCCCGAAGTCACCGATGATTGATCCCCAATGATCTCTAGATTATCGTACGCAGGACAAGAGTACGGAGTCACAGTCAAGAAGTGTAAGAGGCACTCATGCTTGCAAAAATTCCAAAACCTTTAGCTCATCCATTCTAGTCTGGAGGACCAAAAACCACAGAGTCTATTTAAGTTTAAAAGCTTTATTAAAAGTAAACACATTTATTAAAATCTACTTTGTCATAAAACTATTTAACTGAAAACGGAAAAGTGCTTAGTGCTGACGATTAATTGGACACATTTCTTGTGGTCGAGCCAAGCTCTCACCTGGTTTGAACTTGATCCTGGTCGTGTTCTTAGGAGTCAAGCTTCTGTCTGTTAGGAGAAAAAGTGGTGCGTGTTAAAAATAAAAAGCAAGCATTCATCAGTTGTGCATAAAAGTGCAGCAAGACAACAGCCTTCCCTGGAAAAAGGGACATTTTTACTTTAGAGTAGACAGTCACAAATTATTACATTGTATTCTGTTTTTTTAACATTTCTTTATTACTCCTAGACCAAATATTATATAGTAGTGAGTGGTGTATTCTAACATTCTTAAATGTACTTTGTAGGTGCAACATCTGGTGACGGGGCCAGCGCGGAGGTGGCGGTGGTAGGCGAGGACTCGGAGGACTCTGGGGAGGAGGCGGTGCAAGAGCCGGCGGACGGTCCTGTGGGGGTTCGCACGGTGGTGGCGGGAACAGGTAAGCTATATATTCCTTACTTATTGAGATTGAAGACTGCATAGTGTGCTTTCTGCACGGGTGTATTACAAATCAACCAGGTAGTAGCCTCCTCGAAATGTACTTCGACTTAGCTGTGAAGTTTTTGGTGAGAAGAATCCCAATAAGTTCTTAGATGAACGTGATGGATGGGATGAACGAAAAGCGAAAGAAGGGTGTAAGTAAGTGGGACGCGAAATTGTATGATGGCTGGCAAAGAAGAACGATATGTGTTTGCTTGGCCCCCGAGGTGGCTGGGAAGGAAAGAATATGGTATGGTGCATGGCTGGGTCAATGATGAAGCAAGGATGGGTGGAAGGACAGCAGCCTGGGTGGGTGAAACAGAAACTGTATGTGTGCGTATACTTTGAATGAATGGATTCCTGGAGCATGGTATTCTCTGACTCTTAGATAGCACATGTGTATCTAGAGAGAGTAGATGGTCGCTGGATGAACTAAGTGTTACCTTGAAGAGCATGTACCACCGCACCCGCACGTCCGTTCCAGTGTAGGGAAGGCAAGGAAAAGAAATTGTAAATGTGTCCAATACTACCATGAATAGTAGCAGTACTTTGTATTGCAACTGCAAGCACAGCATATATCTGGTTATTACGGTGGACACTCCGTACCTCTCTTAATAACTTTAGTTTAGTTGTAGTACGTCATTCATGTGTGGGTGTATCACTGTTCACTCAATATTAAGAAAAGCACCTAAAGTCATCCCATATGTCATCAAATACGTCCCATGTGAAGTGATAGATAATCAAATTATTTAGCTTGTTCATTTTCCTTTTCTAGTACTCATTTGCACTGTAGGGTGAAAGGTAAATTAATTAAGCAGTAGCCCTTGTAACAGAGTCTTCTCAGTGCCACCCGTAATAGAAAAGTAATAGCTTCACCACCTGCATGTCCTGGACCGGTACAGTAACGCAAGTCTGTCTCACTCATCATGGTGTGCAACTGTTTTTCTCGGGTGCAAGTTCACTGTGCTGCCATTCTGCCGGCTTGCATAAGATAACGTACCAATTTTCCTAAACAAGAGAGAAGAAGAAGAATAAGACTGGTGTACTGTCATAGTCGACTGTAATGGAAGTCCATAGTGGTCGTAGAATTTGTTCATTAAACTACCACTAATGTTAGAGCAAGGATGCAGAAGTGGGAGGTTACATAGATACTGTCCTCAATAGTTATGTACTGTGCTTTCAATTTGCTACTTGTACTGTGACCCAACTTTCGGCTCAATCACTTTGTGTTATTAATGCTAAGGAGCATTGGTTACAGACTATGTCTTTCTTTCTTCATATAGTTGCTCCTTCCAAATCAACATCACGGAGGGAGCAGGCTCGAATGGCCCGGCAACGGAGGCTGGATGCCACTGTCGCCGAATATCGGCGGCTGGTGGCCCTGGAGGAGGAGGAGGACACGCAGTCGACCGGTGCAACAACAACATCCTCGACTGGGACAGCTGCATCCTCCTCCGTGACCCCACGGGACGCCAGCATGCGCAGTGCTCCAGCGGGACCGAGCTGGGCTAACAAAGCCAACCGCCACCGCCAAGCAACAGAAAGACCAGCTGCCCCCCACAGGAGCTGCAAGGCACGCCAACGCCGCCTAGGAGTCCAAATGTCCTACCTGGAGCAGGAGGTCCAGAACTATAAGAACTTGGTAGAGGGCCTCCGCTTCGAGCTTGCCACCCTCCGCAAGGAGTATGATGCCCATGCCGCAAAATGCACCAGCAGCCTCCAGTAGTGGAGTGTCCCTTGCCCTTTTTTTAGAGACTTTTGGGGGGTGGGATTTGGGAGTTGGGTTCTTTTTGGGACTTTTCAAAGACAATCGTTGGGGTGAGGGTGGGTCTTGAGGGAGATTATTTTGTTAGGGCTACATAAATATACATTTTTCAACTTTATCTGACCATACCTGTTTTTTACTGCTTTTCAGTCTGGTGGGTGGGGGACGGGGGTGTAACAGTAAGTTTGTTTTCCTGAACAGTCGTAGGACTTTAGTAGTACTACCGTCAATCTCTCGTCTAGTCCTAAATAATAGTCCATTATACTACCTCCCACCAAACGCTTATCTTACCTGTAATTTGTGTTAGAAATTAGGGCTAGGCCCAGGGCTGGCTCCACGTGAAATGGGGATTAACGTTGGCAATCCTGGGCGGGTGAAATTTCCTCATTGCGGTGGTACTAGTGGTGTGACACAGTGGCAGTTGCATGCCTATGGAAAAAAAGAAAACGAAACCTGGTTTGTCCTTACTGTAGCATTACAACGGTTACGGTACGATCGAGAATATAGCAGGTGACAGTACACTAGAACAGTGCCATAATGTAGCCTAACAAATGGTAAAGTATTTGCTTGCAAGTATAACTAGTACTTGCGTTGAATTTATTTGACATTGGCTCCTACTACTAGAAGATATAGTACTGAAGCTGAGTAAGTCTAGAAGATATCCTCGTATTCCTTCACCAGCCTGTTGCTATGACCTTATCCTCCCCAGCAAGTGTGTGGAATTATTGATGTCATTTTAGTCAGACATCAAGCAAAACAACACAGCCCGGGGGAAGAGGGTTAGGGTTTGGAAAATGGATGGGAATGGGGGTTTCTTTTTGGGTAGGTTTTGTTGAGAGAAGAAAAAAAAAGCACAGCCTGGACAAACAATAATTGAAGATAAAGAAATCTTTGGGTACAAACTAAAGCTAAGCACATGCAGTCACACTCATAGAAGAAAACAATGGATACTGTATCTGTATTCTGTATGTTGTTGGAGTTGTCCTGTTGAATTTGGTAAGTAAGTTGCATGCAGCAAACAATTCCTCTTATTAGCGGCACTCCTCCATTCCAGCTGACGCTTCGTCCATCAATGTTGGTGACCACTGACAGAAGACACCCTGTCCACTGCCTGCCTGGCGGATGTTGACTGAAACCCGGCCTGTAATTATTGAACGGAAAACAGGAATTGCTATTACAATACCACTGATAAATAAATAAAAGGTATGCACGCTGTGTGGTGCAAAAAGTCACACTTTGATTTCCCTAATAGACAGTAGAATATTTTTGAAATTGCGTGCTCTGTCTGAGTCACCTTTTTAAGGATAAATAAGTATGGCCAAAATATTATAGCGGATCTTTCCCCTCAAGGTAGGTGTACTGTAAACTGTGTTTTAGAACAAAATTTGACCTTCCCAGCAATGCTCCCACCAAGACCCTTACTAAAGCCAGTCGCAAAAATGTAGAAGACCCCCAATCAGAACTCCAAAAACGATGCCTAGCAGAAAAATGGAGACAAAACGTACTTTGAAAGTAACAGTAGGCCCAAATACAGACCGTGGATTGTATTCAAACCACTTGCAAGCAAGCAAAAGTATCCATAGCCAGCATCGCTCGAACAGTGCTCTAAAACCCCAGAACTGCGTTGCAAATAGAACACCACGAAACACATGCAATCCTGCTGCTAGGGCTAACCCTAACGAACCCTAACTTACAAAAAGTGCCAAAACTGGTGTTTCCTTATGGATTTTGTCCAAAACACTTCTATCCGGTATTAGACCTTCCCAGGAATGCCCCAAGCAAGACCCGCCAACCCACCCGCAAAAAACCACCCGACAACACCCCCAAACAGCGAAAAAGCTAAATCTCATACTTACAATATCTCTCGGCCTTCGGTCCAAACGCGGCGCTGTGCAGCTAGGTCATCATCATCAATCATCATAACTCCTGTTTTCCACCACGGATTTCCTGAAAAGCAAATGCAATCAAGATTAGACTGTCGCAGCAGTGCTTCGACAGAGACCCCGGCCGCAACCCACCCACGAACAGCAGGAAGCCCCCCAAAACGCTACATTGAGCAAGATGTCAGAAGAAATAGCAAAAAAAAGGCTGTTCCTTAAGGATTTTGTCCAAAACACTTCTATCCGGTATTAGACCTTCCCAGGAATACCCCAGGCAAGACCCGCCAACCCACCCGCAAAAAAACACCCGACAACACCCCCAAATAGCGAAAAAGCTAAATCTCATACTTACAATATCTCCCGGCCTTCGGTCCAAACGCGGCGCTGTGCAGCTAGGTCATCATCATCAATCATCATAACTCCTGTTTTCCACCACGGATTTCCTGAAAAGCAAATGCAATCAAGATTAGACTGTCGCAGCAGTGCTTCGACAGAGACCCTGGCCGCAACCCACCCACGAACAGCAGGAAGCCCCCCAAAACGCTACATTGAGCAAGATGTCAGAAGAAATAGCAAAAAAAAGGCTGTTCCTTAAGGATTTTGTCCAAAACACTTCTATCCGGTATTAGACCTTCCCAGGAATGCCCCAGGCAAGACCCGCCAACCCACCCGCAAAAAACCACCCGACAACACCCCCAAACAGCGAAAAAGCTAAATCTCATACTTACAATATCTCTCGGCCTCCGGTCCAAACGCGGCGCTGTGCAGCTAGGTCATCATCATCAATCATCATAACTCCTGTTTTCCACCACGGATTTCCTGAAAAGCAAATGCAATCAAGATTAGACTGTCGCAGCAGTGCTCCCAGACACCAAAAATCACCCACAAACACCCGGAACCCCGCCAAAGAGCACCTGAAAGGCAAGCAAGTCAGCAAAAACGGCAAGAAATTTCCACCTCATATTTGGTCCAAAACACTTTTGTCCATTATTAGAGCTTCACAGCAATGGGCCCAAATCCGTCAACTCACCCGCAAAGAAGTACAACACCCCCACAAGTGCTGAGTCTTTCTTCATTGGGCGTAATCCAGCACTCTGCTTTGAGGGAAATCGCAGTCTGGAGGAGGAGGATAGAGGAGCATGTTCTTCAGAACTTGTGAACCTGAGGAATGTAGACTGCGGCACCTTCAAATCAATAAGCAAACAAGTGAAGACAGTTCTGCTGATGGTCTTGTTTTTAGGATTAGGTGATTAAAGTTTGAATTAAATTAACTGTGCAAAACAAAGAAAGAGAGACACACAGGAATAAAAGTGAATAAGGACGAAAAAGAAAGTTATTGATTCATTGTCTCATTTTCAGGGCTCGGTGTCAGGGAATAAGAAGAAGATTTCGTCATCATACTCTGCGAATTCAGGCAGGATGAGGTCAGTGCCACCGAACAGAGAACAAATCCCCTCATCTACGTTGCCGTCCTCCTCGTCTTCATGCGGCGTGCTTTCTCGTACTTTGTAATCTGGTGGTATGAGGTGCTGATTCATCTTGATCATTGTCAGCCGCTCCACATTTTGGGGCGAGAGGTGGCTCCGTTTGGGAGTTACAATGCCACCAGCAGCACTGAAAACACGTTCAGAAGACACACTTGCGAGTGGGCAAGACAAATAGTTTATAGCCAGGTTGGAGAGCTCTGGCCACAATTGTTTTTTCCCATGCCAATACTGCAATGGCTCATCATTAAGAAAGACCTCTGTTGAGTCATTCAGATAGTCCTGCACCATCGACTCAAGGTCATCAACTGTTCCTCCACTTTGCTTACTTTTTGCTGTGCCTGTGACATTTTTTCGAGAACCATACCCCATCAAACTTAGCCAATCCTCCTCCGCAGCCACTGTTAGTGTTGTCATTGTGTGTGGTGCAGATGATCCACTTGCCGGTGTCTTTAACGGCTGAGAGGTCACTTGTGCCCCAGCCACAGGTGCAGAAGTGGATTCTTGTGACTGGGGATGGCCTGCTGATGCTGATGCTGATGTACTGTCTTGTAATGTAAATGTAATGTAAATGACATTTGTAACGCGCAGCTTCCACTCCAAGGAGTATCTTGGCGCACACCAACTCAGATGGACCGGTTGGAACGGAAAAGAATGTCCTAGTTTCTGCACGCACATTACACTAAAGTCCTGCAAAAGGCGTCGGGCAAAGAGAAGATCCAAGTTTTCAGTGCTTTCCTGAAAAGAACTTCTTGTGGAATAGACCGCAAGGAGAGGGGAAGTTTGTTCCAGGCTTTGGTTCCCAGTACGAAGATGGATTTGCCACCCTTAGTGACGAGTTTGAAGTGAGGTAAAGTGAGTAGGTTCTGATTTGCAGATCTCAGACAGCGCGCTGGATGGTATCTTTTAAACCCATTTTGAAGATAGGATGGGCCGCGTTTGTGAAAAGCCCTAAAGGTGATTAAAAGAAGCTTGAATAAAACTCTTTTCCCTATTGGCAGCCAATGTAAGGTGTTCAAGGCTGCTGAGGCTGATGATTTACGAGGCAGGCGTAATACGAGACGTGCTGCCGCATTTTGGACCATCTGTAGTTTATGAAGGACGATTTTATTTGCCCCGACATAAAGTCCATTACAGTAGTCCAGCCTAGAATTGATTAAGGCTACAGCGACAGTTTTTCTCGCCGATAAAGGCAGAAGGTCAAAAAACTTTCTGAGTGCTTTAATAATTTGAAAGCACATGCCTGCTACTGCTACCGCCTGGGGTTTAAAAGATAGATGGTCATCAAATTTAACGCCCAAGTTTCGGGTCTTCTCCTTCAATAACCTGCCGTTATTTTTCAAACCTCTTGGCTGACCAGGCTAACCAATGTTTGTACTTTTGAACATCTGCATCAGCAAAAGGAAAGAATGCTTCGCCTGCCAGCGCCTTTTTGTAGCGTGGATCCAGAATAGTAGCACAAATGTAATGCTGTTCTGACTTGATCTTTTGAAGACGTTCATCACCACGTAGGCGCTCTAATAATTTCTCAGACAAAATAAAATGGTCTTTTTTTTTTCCATCTTTTTCAAACTCAGAAGACACCGCCATCAGTTGGTGCTCCAGCATGCACAACAATGGGATAGCTTTTCCCAAATTACAGTCCTCCTGGCTGACTGCACGCGTGAAGAACTCAAAAGGACGAAGCATGTCTGTCAGGCTTTTAACTATGTCCCATTGCGCCGCACCCATCCGCATGTCCTCCTTCTGAGATGTACCCTCTGTGAAGAAATAGTGATCGAGTACCGTATACTGCTCATACAGACGCTCAAGCATGTAGAAGGTTGAGTTCCAACGTGTTGCCACCTCCTGGATGAGTGCTTTCACTGGTATTCGACTTTGAAGTAGCAGCCTCCTCAGATGCTTCCGGGCCTTAAAAGAATGGCTGAAATGGTTGCACATTTTGCGGAAGGTGGCCATTACCGCGAACGCTGCACTGTCTCTATCACTCAAGAATTTTTGAACTACCAGGTTGATACAGTGCGCCAAACACGGCACTCTAAAATAGCGACCCAGCGCCATGGCATTAACTACATTGGCGCCATTATCCGTGGAAACATAACCAATCTGGCGTTTTTTTGGGGATAGCATTTTCAAGACCTTTTTGTCAAACTCGTCCAAAATGTTTTGGGATGTGTGACTTTTCTCCAAGCCAAACATGGCTAGTGTTGCATGTTTCCGAGCAGCTTTGAAAACTTTGTCCGGGTCAACACCTGCGTTTAGCTTTGCTTTAACACCTGAAAAAGAGACCCAGTGTGCAGTGATGCACATGTAATCAGCGCCTGCGCCACTGGTCCACATGTCTGTTGTCAGATGTATTGTGTGAACAGCACTCTTCTGCAAAGCTGCCCCAATCGCCTCCAGCACATCTTCATGTAGTGCTGGAACCGCAACTCTGGCAAAATAGAACCGGCTAGGAACCTTCCATTTAGGGCAGAGCGTTGCCACTAATTCTAGAAAACCTACCGCTTCTACAAAAGAAAAAGGGAGAAGGTCCACAGCTAGCATTTTAGCCAGCTTAGTGTTATACAGACGCGTCAGTGGGTGGTTGCGTTCATATGGCACGTCTGAAGTAAGCATTGTTCTAATGTTGCCCTGGACCAAGCATTTACGGGCTGATAATGACTTCGTTGACCCAATTTTGCTCGCTGGTGAACTTTTGTGCGTTGGTGTCTCACTCGCTCCAACACTCTTAGTGTGCCTCACATTGGGTGTGCTGCTGACAGGGGTACTGGGTGTAAGGGAAGTGTTTGACACGTCTTCTTCCTCCTCGTCATCATCAGATGCAACATCAACGTTTCCTTGAATTCGGCCTTTCTTGATCGCATCTAGGTGCGCAAACCATTGGACAGTGTGCTGTCTCCTAAGATGACCTCTCTGGCCTCCGGTACCATAGTTGGTACCTGGCTTACCACGACTAACTGCAATCTTACAAAGGGTACAAATGGCAAACTTTGGATTTTTTTGACAAACAGTAAAGAAGTCCCAAACTGGGGACTTGAAGTGTCTGTGGTGGTCATGAAGCTACTGCCAGATGAAGTGGAGGATCTGGATTGCCCAACTTTTGTACGTTGTGCACTTTCACCGCCACTAATTAAGGTCGAGGTGGATGGAGGTCTCTTCTTGCCAGAAAGAAATATGGAAGCGGGACGAGTTGGTGTACTACTTAACTCCAATGATTGTGGTGTTTCCACTGCCTCCTCATCGACAACATCATCATCATCACGCTCAGCAGCTCTTCGGGCTAGGGTCAAAATGTCTGTTTGCTGCATGCCCGCTGGGGCTGCAGTGACCTTTATTATGACTGGGTCGTCGTTGGCAGAGTCTTCATCAGCAGCAGTATCCGCCACTTCTTGTTGAGCCTCATCACACTCCATAACTCTGAGACTTTGGACGAGCTTCCTTTTACGCTTAACTACCTTTGTCGGATCATGGTGTGCCTCACTCTCAGACGGCAGTGGTGCTGGTTCCCAAGTTTGATCCGTATCATCAGAAGGAGGTGTGCTTGAAGAAGATGTAGACACCACCCTTGATCTCTTCCTTGCTAGGGGTGTGGAAGACAATGAAGGATCATCAGGAGGAGTGGCTTCCTCAAATGATACCTCGCCTTGATTGTCGATTTCCTGATGTGCCCCTACTTCGGGAGGAACAACTATTGTGGGCACTTGTGACCCTCCATGCACCTCTGCTTGCGCATCTCCTTGCGCTGCCTCTCCTTCCACATGTACTTGGGCTTGTACTTGCACATGTGATTGTTGTTGCGGCTGTGGTTGTTCAACACTCGTCAGATGAGCTACAACAACCTGTGTTGATTGAGGGACATTGCTGCTGCTTTCTTGCGATGAGCCAACATCACTGGTCGATGGTGATTGAAGAACTATACTGGCTGCCTCTGCAGCACTCAAGGGCTTGGACTTAAGTTGGTGTGGTGGTGGTGGTGGCACTGAGCCCAATGGAGCGGGGGTGCTGCTGCCAGCTTGGTCCCCAGCAGATCCCGCTGCTGCTGCAGGCATACTTTTTTTTTTACTCCCAAAAAAAGGGGCGGGTGGCACACCAGTCTCCTTGGTAACTTGCTTCTTCTGCTCCTTACTGGCACCTTTCTTGCTAGAGGAGCTACGGGTTACTTTTTTTGGGGCCATCTTCTTCAGAGCAGGTCAGAACAGCAGGCAGCAGTTGCACGAGTTGCAGAGTTGTCTGTGTCCAGACGTGACGTCGCGTGACGTTATGCTGCACACACACACCGCTGCAGGACTTCTTCCTGGCACTGGTGGTTCTCTTGAGTCTTGTGCACCTAAAAGCAATGGAAGACAGAGGAACATCAGTTCAGTTATACACCCCAACAAATCGACAAAACACAGAAAAATGAGCACAATCCCATGCCATCCATGATGTTTATATTGAAGACACCCCACAGAAAGACTAGGGCCATGCAAGTATGCAACACTCACTACCCCTGGGCATAATGGATGAAAAGTAGGCAAAATAAGTGCAGGCCTCAGACACTGCCTCTCTTCAAAATGGCCCCTTACACCCCAAGCACATGTTGCCTGTACCAGCCAGGACTCAAGATGGCCACCACCACCACCCACATGGCCACAGTCCACATCAACAGTACACCCCCCAAAAACAGAAAACCAGCCAGAAATCACCACAATCCAATGCCATCCATGATGTTTACATTAAAGAGAGTGAGACCACACTACAGGCACACTGAGTCCATGCACCACTACCCCTTGGCAAAAGGCCCCACCAGCAGCCCCAAAAAAACGACAAAAAACAATAAAATCAGCACAATCCCAGCCCATCCATGGCCTCAATGGTGTTTAAATTCAAGAAGACACCCCTCAGAAACACTAGGCCCATGCAACACTCACTACCCCTGGGCATAATGGATGAAAAGTAGGCAAAATAAGTGCAGGCCTCAGACACTGCCTCTCTTCAAAATGGCCCCTTACACCCCAAGCACATGTTGCCTGTACCAGCCAGGACTCAAGATGGCCACCACCACCACCCACATGGCCACAGTCCACATCAACAGTACACCCCCAAAAAACAGAAAACAAGCCAGAAATCACCACAATCCAATGCCATCCATGATGTTTACATTAAAGAGAGTGAGACCACACTACAGGCACACTCAGTCCATGCACCACTACCACTTGGCAAAAGGCCCCACCAGCAGCCCCAAAAAAACGACAAAAAACAATAAAATAAGCACAATCCCAGCCCATCCATGGCCTCAATGGTGTTTAAATTCAAGAAGACACCCCTCAGAAACACTAGGCCCATGCAACACTCACTACCCCGGGGCATAATGGATGAAAAGTAGGCAAAATAAGTGCAGGCCTCAGACACTGCCTCTCCTCAAAATGGCCCCTTACACCCCAAGCACATGTTGCCTGTACCAGCCAGCACTCAAGATGGCCACCACCACCACCCACATGGCCAGTCCACATCAACAGTACACCCCAAAAAACACAGAAAAACAGCCAAAAATCACCACAAACCAATGCCATCCAGGATGTTTACATTAAAGAGAGTGAGACCACACTACAGGCACACTCAGTCCATGCACCACTACTACCCCTTGGCAAAAGGCCCCACCAGCAGCCCCAAAAAAACGACAAAAAACAATAAAAGCAGCACAATCCCAGCCCATCCATGGCCTCAATGGCGTTTAAATTCAAAAGACACCCCTCAGAAACACTAGGCCCATGCAACACTCACTACCCCTGGGCATAATGGATGAAAAGTAGGCAAAATAAGTGCAGGCCTCAGACACTGCCTCTCTTCAAAATGGCCCCTTACACCCCAAGCACATGTTGCCTGTACCAGCCAGCACTCAAGATGGCCACCACCACCACCCACATGGCCAGTCCACATCAACAGTACACCCCAAAAAACACAGAAAAACAGCCAGAAATCACCACAATCCAATGCCATCCAGGATGTTTACATTAAAGAGAGTGAGACCACACTACAGGCACACTCAGTCCATGCACCACTACCCCTGGGCAAAGGGCCCCACCAGCAGCCCCAAAAAAACGACAAAAAACAATAAAATAAGCACAATCCCAGCCCATCCATGGCCTCATTGGTTTTTAAATTCAAGAAGACACCCCTCAGAAACACTAGGCCCATGCAACACTCACTACCCCTGGGCATAATGGATGAAAAGTAGGCAAAATAAGTGCAGGCCTCAGACACTGCCTCTCCTCAAAATGGCCCCTTACACCCCAAGCACATGTTGCCTGTACCAGCCAGCACTCAAGATGGCCACCACCACCCACATGGCCAGTCCACATCAACAGTACACCCCAAAAAAACAGAAAAACAGCCAGAAATCACCACAATCCAATGCCATCCATGATGTTTACATTAAAGAGAGTGAGACCACACCACAGGCACACTCAGTCCATGCACCACCACCCATGGGCAAAAGGCCACACCAGCAGCCCCCAAAAAACAATAAAATAAGCACAATCCCAGCCCATCCATGGCCTCAATGATGTTTAAATTCAAGAAGACACCCCACAGAAAGACTAGGCCCATGCAACACTCACCACCCCTGGGCAAAGGGCCACACCAGCAGGCCCAAAAAAACGACAAAAATCAGCACAATCCCAGCCCATCCATGGCCTCAATGGTGTTTAAATTCAACAAAACAGTTGTATCATGCACCCCTAACCAACCCTGGTCCTACTGGATACTGTGGCTACCCACAATATAATTTATTTAATGTTCTGAAAAAGTTCCAAAATTGTACTTGCAGCAACTGTAATGCCCCAAACAAACTTACTTGTGAAAGTTGATTTCTAATCCAAAAGTGATCCAAAGACAGTCAAAAATGCCTCAAATCCAAATATCCAGCAGCACCCACAAAAAGTAATCCTTCCAGCTCCAGATCCAAATGAAAGTGACCAGGAGATGGACAAAGCACTGGGAGGAGCCTGCTGGACAGGAACAGGAAGTTGGAGACTGTGGGGCACTTCCTTCCTCCCCCCCCCAAAAAATGGACTCCTTGCAAAAAAAAAGGCCATGCAAATGTCAACCTGAGGAGTGATTCTGATAAAAATCATAATTTTCTGAAGGTTTATCCTGTTTGCTGGTGATTTTCTTGTGCAGAATTGCAAAATCTCTATTTCGCGAGTGCGAGATTGTTCCTTTCCGCCGCAACTACGTGTTCGCAATTGCGAACTTTCGCGAGGTGTGCTGTGCAAGGTGGCAAGCCGCGATTACGTATTCGCGGGCGCCAAACTCCCGCGGGATCACGCAGCAAGATCCAAAATGGCGCGGCACTCGCAAAGAAAAACAACTCGGCAAACGCTAAATGACGGAAAGTGAACGCCGTGCACCACGCCGCGCGCCGCAACCAAGCAAAAAATCCGCCACGAGCGGATTCACGGATTTTCAGCAAATTCGCGAGAGTTCGCGGATTGCGAATTTGCCGAAAATCCGAAAAATCCGCGATCGGAGCGGATTTTACGCCCATGCTTACAATCCACACAATGTCCACAATTGGTAAATCAAGGTTGTAAATACCGCTGTTGCTTGCAAATTTTTCACTCCAGAAGACATAGCTATGACCCACAAACCAGACTTTTGGCATCTTGAAGGTAGATGTGCTTCTAGTCAGATGAGTTGTGGAAATGAAATGGCAGTTTGAGAGTAGGAATTATGAAAAAAAAGTGGTTGAGATTCAGTGCAGTTGAAAAACAAGAAATGATTGGTGCTTTCTTAAAATTCACCACTGAAAATTAGGGTGCATGCTCTTTTTTTTAAAAAATGGTTGAGAAAAAGTCATTTAAAGAAACATTGCACTTGATTAGCTAGTACATTGAGAGGTCAAACACCCTTGCTGTATTCTTTTGCAACATAGTATGATGAACTTGTGAACTGTGTGCTGGGTTAGGAGGGAGTTACCATGGTAACAGGGTGAATGAGCACTGGGGGATGGGTGAATGTTATGTGAGTTTCAAAGTCTTCAAATGTACAACCAATTAAAATGTGCAGTTTGGTTTTGAATTTGTGTGGGAACAATTTTGATTGGTTATGTACAAGAATATGGGTCTGAAATGAGTAAGAATCTCTGCCATTATTCTCAGGCTCCAGTGAAAGAAGCATTATTCAGAGGTTCTGCTTACGAAAATCTGTTGAGTGTGACTGACACTGTTCTACATCTTTCAAAGCATTTTTAAAGGTGAGTAATGATTCTTTTAATAAAGATAGAGTGCTGTATGCACTATGGGGAAGATTAAGAAGCATATTGTGCTTCTTTATTCTTGCATTTTGTGTCATTTTTTTGTAATGTTGTTTAAAAATAAAATGGTGCATATTGGCAATGTATTTTGAAAATTATTTAGGTTTCTGCTTTGTTTCTGTAGGGGTCTTTGAAATGAACTGTGCTTTGTGTCAAAAACGATTTAGTATGCAAAATCTTTTCTGGAAAAAAGTCTGCTTTTTAAAATTTTGGAGAAGCATTACACTGACTTTCTGTTTGAAATAAGAGAAAACATTTTCAAATTTTTCAATAATGTCACCTGTGCCTTGTAACAGTTTGCCTCAATTAGCTAAAAGAGTATTCTTTGCTTGTGTCTCACTTTACTTTGTGCCTGTGTGTAATCTGATATATGATTCAGTTAATGAAGATACACTGCTGTTAAAAATATGGTAGTGTATGTTTTTTGAAGACATGGTAGATTACATGTAACGTTCTGGTCATGTGCCTAAGATCACACTGTGAGTCAAGCTTGATTTTAAATGGATCTGGGTGAATAATATGCTTAGTTGATGTCTTTAAAAATATGGAAGTACATGTTTTTTAAAGACATGGTAGATTACATGTAACATCGTGGACATGTGCTTAAGATCACACTAATGGGTGAATTAAGCTTCACTCACAGTGTGATCTTAGGCAGAAGACCAGGATGTTACATGTAATGAGAAATTAATGTTATGTCTTGCTTATATATAGGTGGCCTGTAGAGACAGTGAAATAATATGAGCAGAAACACATATACTGCTTGCAGAGACAGACATGGTATATTACATGTTACATCCTAGTCGGGTGTCTAAGATCACACTGTGAGTCAAACTTGATTTTAAATGGATCTGGGTGAATAATATGCTTAGTTGATGTCTTTAAAAATATGGAAGTGCATGTTTTTTAAAGATATGGTAGATTAATCAATCAATCAATCATAGCATTTATATAGCGCACTACTCACCCGGAGGGTCTCAAGGCGCTGGGGGGGGGGTCCGCTACTGCTCGAACAGCCAGGTCTTGAGCTGCTTCCTGAAGGCGAGGTGGTCCTGGGTCAGGCGGAGGTGGGTCGGAAGGGAGTTCCAAGTCTTGGCAGCCAGGTAGGAGAAGGACCTTCCTCCTGTGGTGGCTCTTCGGATGCGGGGGACGGTGGCGAGGGCGTGGCTGGTTGATCGAAGCTGGCGTTTGGGAGCGTAGAAGTTGAGGCGGCTGTTGAGGTATCCTGGTCCTTGGTTGTGTAGGGCTTTGTGTGCGTGGGTGAGGAGCCGGAAGGTGATTCTCTTGTTGACCGGGAGCCAGTGCAGGTCTCTCAGGTGTCCGGAGATGTGGCTGCGGCGGGGGATGTCCAGGATGAGTCGTGCTGAGGTGTTCTGGATCCGCTGGAGTCTTTTCTGGAGTTTGGCAGTGGTTCCAGCGTAGAGGGAGTTGCCGTAGTCCAGACGGCTGGTGACGAGGGCCTGGGTGACCGTCTTCCTGGTCTCGGTGGGGATCCATCGGAAGATCTTTCGTAGCATGCGCAGGATGTTGAAGCATGACGAGGAGACGGCGTTGACTTGTCTGGTCATGGAGAGGGAGGAGTCCAGGATGAAGCCCAGGTTGCGTGCGTGGT
Source organism: Lissotriton helveticus (assembly GCF_964261635.1). Lineage (NCBI taxonomy): Eukaryota > Metazoa > Chordata > Amphibia > Caudata > Salamandridae > Lissotriton > Lissotriton helveticus. The sequence goes on along the minus strand of NC_136067.1, from coordinate 887,537,052 downwards.
CTGTTGGTTTGGGTGCGCTGCCCAGGGCGGGGGGCCACCAGGAGTCGTCCCAGGCGGAGGGTGAGGATCCCAGGATGAGGACTTCCGTCTTGTCCGTGTTCAGTTTCAGGCGGCTTTCCGACATCCATTTGGCTACGTCTGTCATCCCTTCGTGCAGTTTGGCTCTGGCGGTGGCGGGGTCGTTAGTGAGGGAGAGGATCAGCTGGGTGTCGTCGGCGTAGGAGATGATGTTCAGGTTGTGTTGGCGTGCAATGGCTGTGAGGGGGCTCATGTAGACGTTGAAGAGTGTTGGGCTGAGCGAGGAGCCTTGAGGGACGCCGCAGATGACTTCGGTGGCTTCCGATCTGAACGGGGGGAGGCGGACTCTCTGTGTCCTTCCGGCGAGGAAGGAGGTGATCCACTCCAGTGCCTTCTCCTGGATTCCGATGTTGCTGAGGCGCTGTACTAGGGTACGGTGGCAGACAGTGTCGAAGGCCGCAGAGAGGTCCAGGAGGATGAGGGCCGCTGTTTCTCCGTTGTCGAGCAGGGCTCGGATGTCATCGGTGGCTGCGATCAGGGCGGTCTCGGTGCTGTGGTTGGACCGGAAGCCAGACTGCGAGAGGTCGAGGGATCCGTTCGTCTCGAGGAAGGCGGCCAGTTGCTTGTTGACGGTCTTCTCGATGACTTTGGCTGGAAACGGGAGCAGCGAGATGGGGCGGTAGTTCTTGAGGTCGGTTGGGTCTGCTGATGGTTTCTTGAGTAGAGTGCTGAGTTCGGCATGCTTCCAGCTCTCCGGGAAGGTGGCGGTGTCGAAGGAGGTGTTGATTACATGTAATATCCTGGTCATCTGCCTAAGATCACACTGATGGGTGAATCAAGCTTCACTTACAGTGTGATCTTAGGTAGAAGACCAGGATGTTACATGTAATGAGAAATTAATGTTATTGGTTTGCTTGTATATAGGTGGCCTGTTTTTGGTCTGTAGAGACACTGAAATAATATGAACAGAGAACACATACTGCTTGCAGAGACAGACATGGTAGATTACATGTTACATCCTGGTCGTGTGTCTAAGATCACACTGTGAGTCAAGCTTGATTTTAAATGGATCTGGGTGAATAATATGCTTAGTTGATGTCTTTAAAAATATGGAAGTATGTGTTTTTTAAAGTCATGGTGGAATTGTAGTAGTATTTGTAGTGTGCGACAGGATTCAATTGATTTGTTTCGCACTTTCTTACGGACATATACTAAGAAAAGTGTGAAAGAGTTCGATCCTTGTAGAGTGAGAGAGAAAACAGGTTTGCAAGGGCATTCACTGGCTTGTCTTTCAAGAAAAGTATGTCAGAGTGTTTTTCACCATTTTAGGATGTTAGCAGTGCATCATAATAAAGTGAGGAAATTAATGAGAAGGTTGTATTATGCAAAAAGTCCAGCACTTAAACTAAAACAGTTAAACAGTGCTCTTTTGCATGGAACTGAATTAGATGTCAAAAACATTTGTGATGAAATTGAGTTTTGTTACTTTGGTGAAAAAGAGGTCAGTGCAGAAATTGATACAGTAATAGAAGGTATTGTAGAAGAGAATGTAGAGATTTTAAGTACAGGAAATTTTGAAAATGAAATTACAAAGTTTAAGGTCAATTCAAGTGAAAGGCCTAATTTTACTTGTGTGTGTTGTCGACAAACTCATTATAAGCATCAGACTAGATTAGTTGATTTATATGTAAAAAGCGAAAAGATAAATAATAATGAGTGGAAGGATTTTGCAACTTATTTGTTGGTTGAAAATTGTTTTGATTTGGGTTCTGATCAACGTATTTGTAAATATTGCTATAATAAATTAAATGAAAACAGAATGCCTGCCAGAGCTGTTCATAATAATCTGTAGTTGGTAGACATTCCTTCTGAATTGATGGATTTAAATACCTATGAGTCTATTCTGATTCAATGTGTGCATCCTTTTCAGGCTATTGTTCGCATGGAGCCTAAGACAGGGAAATTGCCTCCTTCAGATTTACTGAGAGGATTAAAGGGAAGAGTTATTTATTTGCCTCTAGATTTTAAGAAAAATATTGCTACAATTGGTGTCGAAAAAGTAGAAGAGAAACCTCTGGTTATTCTAGTTAATGGTGTTCCGACAAAAAGTAAGAAAATCTGACAAGAATTAGTGGATGTTAGGAAAGTCAAAAAGGCAACGTTGTATCTGGTAAAAAATAATCAGTACTATAAAAATGTATACGTGGCAAAAGAGGAAACAACTGTACAAGATGACACTGATGTCTCTGCTGGGCAAATAGAAAAAGCTGATGTCTCTAGAAGTGAAGAAATTTATGAACATTATAGTGCTCATCCATTGCATTCCAAAGAAGTAATGGGGAATGCTACTGACTTGTATCAGATGAAAAAAGCCAAAGGAAGTCCCATTAGTGTATGGGAAGAAATTTTGGAAGCTCGTTGTTTTCCAGAGTTATTTCCAACAGGTGAAGGTGGACGATATGACAAACGACCTGTTCAAATTCCTGCATCTGAATACCGGACTTCAAGATTATATGCAGAAGATCCAAGGTTTTGTCAATGCATTCCATATTTGTTTCATCTACTGTTTGAGAGTGATTTGTCTGGACTTTCCTATGCAGTAAACCATATACTAAAAAGTGGAACACATCTACAAAATATTTCGGCAAGGGATTTTATGGAAAAAGGGAAACTGCAAGACAGTGTTTTGGAATCTAAGCTAATTAATTTCATGGCATGTCAGCGTGGTACGAGTATTGGTACCGTCGTCATGGGGAATTGAAATGTATGCTAAGAAACTTAGGAACTCCTACATGGTTCCTCACTCTTAGCTGTGCTGAGTATGCTTGGGAAGACTTACTTGAATTTCTACGAGAGGCAAATAAAAACATTGAAAATATTGAATACAAGACACCTGGAGAACTGTGCTCTTTGGATCCAGTTAATGTATGCAGGTATTTCAATCATAGGTTTGAAGCTATGATGTCTTTTATTACAAACAAAAAAAATCCTCTGCTTGGAGAGGTGTTGGATTTCTTTTGGAGAAAGGAGTATCAAGCAAGAGGTGCTCCTCATATACATATGCTGCTATGGATTAAAGATGCACCAAAATTTGGAACAGATTCAGATGAGAAAGTGATGAGTTTCATTGAGCAGTATTCTACATGTGCTGTTCCAAAAAGTACAGAAGAAAACAATTTAAAACATCAAGTTTTACGCTTTCAAACCCATCGTTGTGGGAAATACTGAAGTCGAAAATACAAATCCAAGGACAAGTTCTACACGAAATGTCGTTTTGCATTTCCACGTCCAGTAACATCGAAAGGAAGAGTCAACAATTTTATGTCTTCTCTGCGACATACTGTGACAAGAAAATCACCCAAAAATACATACAACCTAAGAAGAAATGAGGAATCCAAATTCATAAATGACTACAACCCATTTATTTTGTCCATGTGGAATGCTAACATGGATATTCAATATGTGGCTGACAACTCTATTGCTGTGGCTCGATATGTGACGTCTTACATCACAAAATCAGAAAAGACGGCACTGAAGGAAATGTGGGAGGAAATTTCACATGAAAAGAGTCTAAGCAAGAAATTATACAGTTACAGTCTGAAGATGTTGTCGCATTGAGAAATTGGAGCATATGAATGTTCTTATCGGTTATCATCAGCAAGTCTATATGCCAAATCTAGAACCATCATTTGGGTGAGTCTAGGTCTTGCTGCAACACGAAACCGAGTTTTGAAATCTGTACAAGAAATAGAGTATTTGGCGGAGAAAGTACCAGACAGTACATATATTTTGAAGACAAACATGTTGGATACATACTATTCAAATAGAAGTACTCACCTTGAGAACATTTGTCTCTATGAAGTTCTGCAAACCTATATTTTTAAAAAGAACGTCACAGAAGACATCAATAAAGGTGTATATGCTGTAATTGGTTGTGAAGGCTGTCTAGTGAAACAAAGAAAAGGCCATTTGATTAATCATCGAAAATTGAGTTGTGATTCTCCACACAAAAGGGAATTTTATTACTTAGCTCTTTTGCAACTCTTTAAGCCTTGGCGTACAGAAGAGGAACTACTTGGAGATTTTCTTACTTATGAAGATTCGTTCAATGCAACCAAGGATACGATAGAATGTCCTGTTTTTTCAAATTATCTGCAAATGTTGAACGAGGAAATACAGCAAGAAGCTACAATTGCAGCAGAGATTGCTAGAGACAGTTCTCAAGATAGTCAGAGTTCTGCTTCATTGAGTCAGGATCCACGAGGAGGACCAATTATTCAAAATGAAGCTGCCACTGCCATGGATGAAGTTAAAAGAGCCATGGAACAAGCTCAGAAGGATGGAATTCACTTAGAAGGTTTGGAAAAAGAACTAAACGTTGAGCAGAGACAAATATATGACGAAGTCACAGAACACATTGAGCATGGTTTATCTCATGAGAAAAAAGAGTGCTCATGTACATCATTTGTACCTGTCCGACTGTATGTGAGTGGAGAAGCAGGAACTGGGAAAAGTTTCCTGAATAAAGCGATTGCAACATATTTGCAGAAAACAACAGAGTCATCGCTCTCTTGTGTTGTTACTGCTCCAACTGGGTTGGCAGCACACACCATTAAAGGGATTACTTTACATCTCTTATTGATGCTGCCAGTGGAGCATGATAACAAATTACAATACCACAAGCTATCTGGAGAAACTTGTTGTGAAGTTTCAAGAGTCCTAAAGAAAATGAAACTTCTTATCATTGATGAAGTAAGCATGGTATCAAATGTAATTCTTGCTTTTGTGCATTTAAGAATGCAAGAAATTCTTAAAACAGACTATGATGTGTTATTTGGAGGCAAACACATCATTGTTTTTGGAGATCTATTGCAACTAACTCCAGTGAAAGGACAGCCAGTGTTTAAAATGCTTATGCATGAAGATACCAGGAAGTGCTCAGGAAGCATTGGAAATGTTAACATATGGTTAAATTTCAAATATGCAGAACTGTTTCAAAATATGCGACAGGCAAAAGATGAAGATTATAAAAATATTCTACAAGATGTAAGAATTGGAAAACTAACTGAGCATGGCAAAGAAGCTTTACATGGACGATTAATTTCAAATTTGTTTCCAAATGAAAATATTCTCCCAGAGAATATTTTTAAGAAAATTCCTGAAAACAAATCTGTCATATGCTTGATGCCAACTCTGCAAGAATGTCAATCTTCAACAACAAAATGTTAAAGTTGGAAAATCAAGAGATTGTGAAACTGGAAGCTATTGATAAAATTGAACATGAAGGAGCAACTATTATTTTGTCAGAAAAGTTGAAATCAAAATTGGATTCTTTAGAGAAGACAATATCTAAAACTGCTGGTATGGAAAAGACTCTGTATGCATCTTTAAATTGTCGTATAATTTTATGACGTAATTTACATGTGGAAAGAGGTTTAGTAATTGGAGCAATGGGTCATGTTGTGGATTTTGTGAATTACCGAAATAGAGATGGAATTCAATTTATAAAAATTAAATTTGATGGTATTGAAGTACAACAAATCAGTCGTTGTTCTGCCCGATTTTTGCTTATGAAAGATTTATATGTCCGCAGAAAACAGTTTCCTGTTTCTTTGACATATGCAGTGACTATTCATAAATCTCAAGGTTTAAGTGTTGATAGTACTTTGGTGAATATTGGAAATTCTGTGTTCAAGGAGGGTATGGCATATGTTGCTTTATCTCGAGTCAGAACTTTATCAGGATTGTACTTGATTGTTTTTGATGAGACAAAGATTAATGCAGATCTAAATTGTGTAAAAGAATATAATAGGTTAAGAAGAGAGTATGCTCCAAATTTACCTCAATATCCTCTACTTGAAAAGCGTGTGGGAGGCCGAAAAAGAAGAAATGAGAAAAATTGTAGTGAAGTTGTAGGAAAAAGAAAAAAGCTAGATGAACCAGTAATTGTAAGAAGAAACGAAATGGATTCAGTTAAAGATGTTGTTAGATTTCAGTTTGAAAATAGTTCTGGTGTCAACTGCTATGCTAATGTAGTGGTTAATGTTGTTTTTTTTCTCCAGACTGTACAAGAACAGATTGCTGAAAATCGTGATCAAACATTTTGTTGTTTATTAAATTCTGTGTTAGAGAAATGTAGCAGGTATAGAACAAAAATACAAAGTGTTTCTGAAATTCGAAATGTTTTAGACATATGTTCTAGTCTAAATCAATTTTCACAGAATATTCAGCAAGATTGTCAGGAATTTCTAATGTATATGCTTGTTGTTTTGCAAGATGAAGGTGTAGATGTAGAAAATCTTTTTGGCCTTTCTTATAAATGGCAGCATGACTGCAACAATTGCTCCTTTTCAAGTAGTACTACAATAGACACTGAAAGATTTATATATTTGACTTTACCAGACTGCAAATCAGTGTCATTTAATAATCTGGTTAGACAAGCAAATCAAAGCATGGTCTGTACTCAATGTAAATCAGCAATGCTATCAACATTATTTATACAAAGATATGGACAGTATGTTATTTTAATGTTCCAACGATGTAGACCTGATGGAACTAAATTGACAACATTAATTAAAAATGTTGTGGCTTCTCAATTATCAATTTCAGGAAGAACCTTTACAAGTGCAGCAATTATTTACCATGATGGTCCTTCAACAACATCAGGACATTGCACAGCTTATTTAAAATGTCAAAAAGGATGGAAACACTGTAATGATACTCAATTGACTTTCAAACAACGTTTGCCTTCTGACTTACAAAATTCTTACCTAGTGTTCTTACAACCGAAATTTTAGGGAAGGTAATTGGCCTAAAAGATTGCAGTAGGTAATATAACTTTCACTATAGCAAGGAGGCCACGGTGGTTGCCGGCTCCGTGCTGACCTTGCTGTTTTGCTATTTGCACCCTATTGCAGACGTAAGCTCGGGAAGCCCGTGAATGAGCCCAAGGAGCTGAAGAAGCACGCAGCGAGAGACATGGAGTTCGAAATAGCCGTCATCAGCAGCTCCGCTCGTCTGCTGTTCTGAACTCGGCTGGACTTGTACTCTGGCCTGGGGTCGGGGTTACCTCTCCGACACAGCAGCAGCGAGACGACAATATGGTGAGCAGGTGGGCGGGAGGAGGAGTAGGCTGCAGCGGGCTGCTGGCGCAAGGCGGAAGGTGAAAAGGAGAGAGCGCCCGGGCGTGCACCTGAGTGCTCTAAGTACCGAGCAAGGCATTGAGCCAGGAGCAGCCGCCGCCTCGGAAAAGCTAAAACTCTCAAACACTCCCTGTAAAAACCTCCCGTAAAAACACAAAAACAGGCTCAAGGACCAAGGACTGCGGTCTACAGCGTTGCAGGGCGTTGCTGGGGCTGCTGGCAGGTGTGAGCGCTGTTCCAAGCGCTGTGATAACAACGCCTGCTAGCAGGGGGGAGGGCGCTTCTCTTTCTGGCCCCCCAGGTAACTTTTCTGGCCCCCCGTGTAATCCCACATCGACATCTACCTCGGCGCTAAAGTGCTAAATGTGCGGTAGGCAGGCGTGAGCGCTGCGTGGAGCTCTGAGCGCTATGATAACAATGCCGCCACCGACACTGATCTACTCATCCACCAGAACTAGACATCTACTGAGAAAAGTCTTCAATCTCAAGTGATTTGGAGCGTAGGAGGACTACGAACTAAAGGAATATAGGGCGTTTGCCCACCTTAGGGGGCTGCGGGAACACCGTCCTCTTCTTCATCGCCCGACGATTCCAGAGAGGACAACGCCAACGCTGCAGGAGAGCAGTAGGAAATCACAGGAGAAATAATGAGGACCAGAAACTCGACCCTATTGCAGGCCCAGACACAGGTAAAGCCTCGCCCTCACAGATCTGCCAGAAGACGGAAGGCAAAACTCTTCTACCCCACGGGAGTAGGGGAGCTCTACCCTGGGTCGGTGCTCTTGGAGGGGACACTCTTGGATTTATCTGGAGCCACAGGAGCCACACTAACGCCCCCAGGTTTACTTACGGGGGCTCCAGCACTGCCAGTGTCATTAAACACCATAGCGCCGCAATCAGGGGAAGAGGGGAAGCGTTATAATCGAGCCAATTTAACCCCCCCCGTACCTGGGGGTTCTGGGCCCCCAGGTAATAGAGATATAAGAACTTTTTTGCACCCTTTGGTCATAAGTCCCGCTGCACTTTTCAGGCCTCACAGTAGCACATTGTCTACCATATCTTCACAGGACGGCCAGAGCTCAAGCTCTATCGCGGCCCAGGCACCAGGGGTACCCCTATCACCAATAATAACTACGCTTCAGGGGGGAGAATCGCTCAAGTTAGAGCCACCTGACAGGGCAGTCTCGAGGCCTGAGCACAACAGAACAAGAACCCCGCCCCCTCAAGTGTTAAAAAATCCTCAATCAAATCTGCCCACTAAAGGGGCCGCGATGGCCGAAGTATGTACCGGCCAACACCGCCGCACAGCCGGAAACGGAGAGTACATACCTGATGCGCCCTGTTGTAGCAAAGGTCCCGTCGAAGGAGAAGGAGTAGTTACAGAATCACCAGCCCGGTACATCCAGTCTCTGATCTTGTTGAGCTGGAGCCCTCCGGACCAAGACAAAATGTCTCAGTTATCACTCACAACGAGCAGAAGGGGGGACAACCCCCCAGTGTTTGTGGACCATCTAACATTGATCAACGAGACTCTGATTTCCATGACTGGAGCCGCAATCATGCACACCAATAACCTCGACGCCCAGATAAATATATTACAAACAGTGGCAAACTTAATTTCTGGGGTTGATACGAAATTGGGTCACTTGAACTCCCTGATCCGCAGAGCACAGGACAGCACAAACTTTAAGCCCGAACCATGTAGTTGCGGACCTATTTTGCAAAATTTAGAAAAACTTCCGCATATCATGACTACACTAATTGAGGATCTTAAAATAGAAGCTGGCAAGAACAAGGCCTCAAACGTAAAGGCACCAGCGTCTGATCCCTCTAAAAAAGAAGGCTTAAAAATCTCTCCACTAGACAGCACAGAAATCGGTAATGAAAATAAATTCGTTAGGGTGGAACCCCCATTATTGTTTAATGCAAACTTAGTAGAGATCTCATCGACCATTACAAAAACCACGATCGGCAGCAGATTTCCATACTGACCAGTCCAGCTCTCCAAACGCACCTATCGAGGAAAAATAAGAAAAAATTTAAAAAATTGAACAAGGCGAACAAAAATAAATCTATACGGGAATGGTTACGCCCTGGCAACCAGACGCAAGGTCATAAATAGACACCGGAAATGATAGAATCAGTCGCAACCCCCACAATACCAGAAAGCTGGGAACAAAAGCATGAAGTTCTTTATCTTACTGACGCATCTATTAATCCAGGGCCGGCTGCCCCACTGGCAATGCCCCGGCCGGTTCCACCAGCACCTTTTATAAGCCAAGTAAACGAATTACGAGGTCAAAATGCCGTTGAAGCGACTCAAATTTGCATTATTGAAAATGATGCTCGCTCAAACAACCCCTTGGTTGCTGTATCAGCAACGTCGACGACGCATGGTGCGTCTCAAGTGCCATGGGTTGTCTCAGATACCAAGGACACAGTAAACTCCTCGTCTAACAATTGCCTTCCTAGAATTCCACTCACGGTGGCCCCTCAATGAACGACGGGTTCAAAAGGGCAGGCAAGTGCCCTTTCATCTGGCGGTCTACAGCCATTATACACAGGCGGTCAGGCCGCGGTCTCGGTTGGTTATTTAAATTACGATCAATCACAGTACCGGGAAATTAGAGCGTACCCAGATTATGTCTCGCAGGGGAGGTGGGATATCCTCAATCGTAGTAACCTCCTGAAACTCTGTGCAAACATCCCAGGGCTGGAGGGAATAAAAACTAGGGATATTGAAACCATCTCCTTCCTACCGCCAGATGCGCAAGAGAAAAATGAAACAACGGATTTAACTTTCACGAGTTCGGTTATGGCAGAGGCCTTGAAAAACCAGCATAAGCTTCTGGAAAGCTGGGGCATAAAGATAAAACCCAAGCGTCCACAAAAATATCCTCTCATACTAAAAACACTGTTGGCATACCCCCCGACGGGAAACACGGCACAACCAGCTGGAGAGCCTTTACGCGCGCAGGCGCTTTACATTCACGCGCCAAAAATGGTGCCAACCCACCAGGAGTCTATAGGGGGCATAAACACTGGTCAATCCATCAGAACCCCAATAAAGATAACCATGAATCCAATCCACGGCACACGTTCATGCGCTACACTGGGATCCGCATATAAAGACTGTTCCTGGTTACCGCTTGCTTTAAACTCCAAGACCTAATGGTCCTTGTCTTAATGCCTGGGGCCACTTCCATCGACGCCCGGTAAACACGCACCTAAAGCCCTAAGAGAAGGAATGGTCTCTAGTGAGTCTGAAACTCATGTCTTGGAACGTTGCTGGGCTCAGGAGGTTGCTTCTTAAACAAACTGTGGTGTCATTTATGGAGGAGGCAGATATCATCTGCTCACAAGAAACCTGGCAAATGCATCTTCTCTCCTTGAGAGGATACGCTGAGTATGGAAAACCCGCTAAAAAGCTCAACATTTTTGGTAGACCCGCCGGTGGGATATGCATCTACATTAAACACTCACTTAATTTGGAATTTGCAGAAATATCCAACCTGCCGGATACCCTCCAGGCAGGCATCCTGAAAGGCTGTCGCCTGACAAACAGTAACTTTTCATTTTTATTAGTTAATCTTTATCACAACCCCCATGGGCCTAAAGCTAACATGGTCACGCTGATACACCACCTTGAGTGCTTAATGCTCCAATTCGCGGGCCTTGAATGCATTATTCTTGGTGATTTTAACTCTTATAATATAGGGGTTTCAACCAGACGCAGGTGCCAGGCGGGGGCCACTAATGCTTTGAACGACCTACTAAAAACCTATAATCTGGCAACGGCGCACTCAGTCCTCCTAAAGAGCACCCCCGGGCTGACTGTCGCTCCCACATTTATTAATCAAACTACGGTCGACTATATAATCCTAAGTGGCAAACTCCAACTTTTAATGTCAAACTTCTCAGTCCAACCGCGTAGTGACAGCGATCACGCCGCCCTAATCGTTACATTGAATCTCATAGCGGAAAACCGCCACAAGCTTGAATTCATCGGGGAAGCCGATGGAGAAGAACTAATAAAGCTGCCCAGAAGGATCAAATGGGAACAGTCCGCAATTATTATATTCAACTGCTGGGCAAATCATTGGTCAGGTTGGCCACCAAGCGAACAGAAAAAGGGCGCCATAGAAACCTGGAGTGCTACAACAGAGACCCTTGTGGTGATTCTTCGCGGGAACTTGAATAATATATTGCACAGGCGCCCTCCACCTATATATGGTCACAATTCTGAAATTAAAATAAGCGGCAAAAATGTAAACAAGACACGCAAACTCTACCGCAAAAACGAGACAAGCCTAAACAAGACTCAGCTACAAGAAGCCAAAGAAAGCCACGCAAAGAAGGTTTGGGCAGCAAAACGTGCCCATTGTGACGCACAATGGCTAATAATCTTTGATTTGTTGAGCCCGGGAAAATCACAGGAGTTCTGGAAGTACATATGCAACCTGGGCCGAGACACAAACCATAGAGAAAACTCCCTTGAAGCCTCTACTTGGGTCGCCCATGTAAAAGCACTCTATACTAATGATGGTGCTGCCAACATGCAAAACGATACATCCACTGCTGGAGACAATCTAGGCACACACACCGAGATGATGGCTCCACCGGGAAAATTGCTTGTCTGCAAAATCATTAAAAACATCAGACAAAATGCCGCTCCAGGTCCCAATGGTCTCCCTGGACATCTATTTAAGGCAATTATTTTGAAAAAGGGGACAGTAGTGAAGTACATAGACTTAAGTGCCTGAATGTAGGGAGACAGCACAAATTACATGCACAGTGACATGGGACTATGATGCCATATGATTAAACAAGACCAAACGTGATGTATATTCAAAAATATTTTTTATATATATATGTGAATTCATTTATCTTTTTTTCTCCATTTTTGATTATAGTTTACAATAAAAAGTTCAATTCAAAGATTTAGTCAGTGCAGCATATATAATTATCACAATACAGAAGTAATAAATAAACACAAAATAAAGAAAATAGTGAAAATAATATAATAAATCAGAAATGATTAGTGAACAGATGAAGTTAGCAAAGCGGTAGATGTAAACTCAACGCGCGTTTCGGCTATTGCCTTCTTCAGGAGTCCGTCTTTTGCAAGCAGAATAGAAAAAGTTGATCAATAAAAACTGACCACTATATTTCCTGTTGACGTAGCATGGTGATAGCTCTGTATTTAAAAAATAGATAAGAAACAGGATTCTAGTGACGGTGATGAAAAACAGGTTCGGAGTGTTTAATCTGATAGCAGATGACGGATATGTCAGCCAGCTATTGTTTAGAAGTAACGTAGGTACAAGAAGGCTCACTTATGTAAATTCTCGATTCTGTTTTCACGGACGACCATTTATGTGGCAAGCGGCTCCGGTTCTGCAGACCCCCTATCTCTGTATAGGCATTTCGTTTTATCAGATTATCAGATAGCCCACTTTCCACACAGCTAGAGCGGAAGGGTGGACCAGCGAAACGAAAAAATATCGTAAATCAAGGGTCGTCCGTGAAAACAGAATCGAGAATTTACATAAGTGAGCCTTCTTGTACCTACGTTACTTCTAAACAATAGCTGGCTGACATATACGTCAACAGGAAATATAGTGGTCAGTTTTTATTGATCAACTTTTTCTATTCTGCTTGCAAAAGACGGACTCCTGAAGAAGGCAATAGCCGAAACGCGCGTTGAGTTTACATCTACCGCTTTGCTAACTTCATCTGTTCACTAATCATTTCTGATTTATTATATTATTTTCACTATTTTCTTTATTTTGTGTTTATTTATTACTTCTGTATTGTGATAATTATATATGCTGCACTGACTAAATCTTTGAATTGAACTTTTTATTGTAAACTATAATCAAAAATGGAGAAAAAAAGATAAATGAATTCACATATATATATAAAAAATATTTTTGAATATACATCACGTTTGGTCTTGTTTAATCATATGGCATCATAGTCCCATGTCACTGTGCATGTAATTTGTGCTGTCTCCCTAGGTTCAGGCACTTAAGTCTATGTACTTCACTACTGTCCCCTTTTTCAAAATAATTATTGTAAGTCCCTACCAGTAGTGAGTATATCATTAGTAGGGGTCCCCTCCTTTTCCAAAACATCTATTTAAGGCAAACATCGACTTTTGGTCCACCAATCTGACCTACCCGTACTCTGAATGTTGGCTCCAGGGGGACGTACCAGACTCATGGAGAGGCTCGCTTTTACAGCCTATCCACAAAAAAGGCCCAAAAACTGAACCCACCAACTACCGCATGATCGCCTTGTTGGATATTGAGGGAAAAGCTTATGCTAGTGCCATCTTGAGGGACTGGTCGAATGCAGAAGGCATCCTTCCATTTTGCCAAACCGGTTTCAGACCTGGGTCAGCCACAGTTGATAACATCGTCGCACTTTCTTTCTTGGCATATCGCGCCCGGACACGCAAAAGTCCTCACCTCTTCGCCTGCTTTATTGATTATTCGGTGGCGTTCGATGGGGTAGACCGCGCAATTCTGTGGCACAAGCTGGTCCAATGGAACATCAACCCTGTACTGCTAAGAGCGATACAGTCCCTTTACCAAAAAACATGGGTGCGAATTAAACTCTCGAGGGACTACGCATCGGTCAAGATCAACACAGACAGAGGATTAAAACAAGGGTGCGTGCTAGCCCCATTATTATTCAATTTATATACAGCGGACATGGAGAAGGCTTTGACTGGGGCTGCCTTGGCCACCCCAAAGATTGGTGGAAACAAAATTCTTTTTATGCAATATGCTGATGACTTGGTCCTTTTTGACCAGACGAGTATGGGGCTACAAAAGGTGTTGACGGCACTTGCCGCATATAATGACAAAAACAGGCTTGTAGCAAACCCAAACAAGTCAAAAGTAATTATTTTTGGTCATCATCCAAGGAAGAAAGCTTTAAAATGGAGTCTAGGCAATCTCCTTCTGGAAACCACGCAGCGGTATATCTATTTGGGCATTTGTTTTCAGGAATCGGGGCTTGCAAGTTCCCACCTTAAGTCAATCCAAGCCAAAGGTAAATCCATCACATAGCCCGTCCACCATGGCCATTAACAGAGTTCTTAAGGCCAAGCTTATGCCTGCACTTTAACTACGCTTTACAGGCTTTCCCGGGCAAACTGAGCAATGAATTAGAAAAAATTCAGTGCAGAGCATGTAGGAAAGTCTACCATCTTCCAAGGTGCACTAGAAACACACTTGTTTGCCTGGAGTTCTCACTCAACCAGCAAAACCTGGAAGAGCTGGCCGCCTTAAGTAAATATTACTTTTTAACAACAGCGGCACAGGAGAACACATTAAAGGCAGTCTTGAAGCGTATTTTCAGAGAGCCTGGGAACCCTTGGTCGGCCACCCTCGAAGTGGCTAAGGCCCATCTCAAACTTGCCATGGACTTATGGAACCCTGAACATGTCAAATTCTTTGCCATCAAGAATGCGATTAAAAAACAAGTGCGGGCACGGTCACGGGAACTCGACCTGGAGTCTCTGAGAAGAAAAGACTTGCATAAGACCCTGTGCTTCCCGCACACCCTGCACACTCCCAAACATCATCTCACACAGGCTGTGGGCCGTGCCGCCCTTCATAATATTTTGGCTTACAGACTACACCCACTGCCCCTCAAAGAACTATATCCCTGCGGTCAGGTCAGCTCAGGAGTCCGGGAATGCAGGCTCTGCAGGTACAAACGTGAGTCCTTGGCCCACCTCCTCTTCTGCTGCCCGGCCCTCCGCCTGGCCCGTAGTCTTTACCTTAGGCCATTATTAAGACAATCGGGGTCATGCACTGCAGAGGAGGGGATAACTCATCTTTACACCCTGTCCACGGTAAAGCATATGGCGGCCTTTGGAAAGTTTATCTTTCAAGCACTGGCAATGTTGATGGCTTCCACAGGCCGGACTCAAGAGTCACCTGCCGGCCCATAAACCCTTTCCCCAGCATGTTTTAGCACCTATGGAGCAATTAGATAAACTGCACTCTGGCAATTATCTTGTTTTTAACTTTTGTAATGTTGTTACTTTTTTGTTCTGATTTTATGTAATGGTTTTTAGTAACCAAACAAATAAAAATTCATTCAGTTAATATAACTTAGTTTGCTGTTCAAAATTACTTTCTGAATGAGAGTGATGAAGATAATAAAAAACATGTAGTTCTCATAGATATAGTATATGTATATCATATAATGTGTGCTGTGAGTATTATACAAAATATTTATAAAAAGTAAGCTAGAGGTGGGAATAAAACTCTTGTTTCATAATAAAAAAGATGTTGGAGCGTTTCTTTGAGAAAGTTGGGAAAATGAGAAATTAAGAATACTCTGGACAAATTTCCAAAGAAAAGAACTTTCCATATACTATTTGGCCTCGTGGAAAAGTGGATGGATCAAAAGTGAGTTTAGATATGTTTTTTTCTAAATTTTACATTTTTTATGAAAAGATTGTATGGGTTTTTTAAACACAATCGTGTTTTTTTTTGCCCGCTGTTATATGATGAGTACTATTGAAGTCACTGTTTTAAGTGAAATTCAATATATTCTGAGAACAGCAAAAAATAAACCATGTAACAAGTTGTTGAAATTATTTTGTATTTTCTATTATTAAATATATATTATTTTCCCATTCTCTTATGCTCATTCACCTATTTCCACCCTCTATCACTCCTCTTCACTCACCCTCACTGGCCTTTTTTCACTCTCCCTCACCTCCCTTCCCTTATTCCACTTTCCTCACTTATTCTCATTATCCACTCCTTCACGGCCCTTTCCCTCTCTCCCATCTACTGCTTTCCAGCTGTCAGTCACTCTACTTCACTCCCCTTCCCCTTGTTTCCTTTCTTTGTTCCCTCAATAATTCCCCTTCTCTCACTCACCTTATTACACCGCACTCACTCCTTCTCTCACTTCCTCTGTCCTCTCACATCCTCACTCCCTTTCCCTCAATCCCTCTCTCTTAGCTTCAGTCTCTCAATCCTCTCACTCTCTCACTCCTCTTCCATCACGCTTCCTCCCTAAAACTCACCCACACTCCCTTACTTACCTTTCTTTGCTCTCTTACTCAGTTCCTTTCTGCCACTCTTTCCTTCACTACCTCTATGTTCTCACTCCTTCACTTCCTTTGTCTCAAGCTCACTTGCTTTTATCCTCTCTTTATTTTCCCTTTTTCATCAACCTCACTCTCCTTCACTCACCCTCCCTCACCCTTGTTCCCTTACTTCAGTTCCTTCTGTTATCCTCATTGATCATCTTTAACTACCCTTCTTCTTTCTCTCGTCATGCACTCACCTTTTCCCAGTCCCTTTTTTTCCCACTTTTTTTCCCTTTCTTTCCTTTCTCTGCTCCCTCAGTCATTCTCCTTCCTTTACTCACCTTACTGCCGTTTAGTCACTCTTTCTCTGACTCACCTCTGTTCTCTCATATTCTCACTTGTCTTCCCTCACTCCCTCTCTGTTACCTTCACTCCCATTGTCTCCTCACTGTCTTGCAACCCTACATTCACCCCACTCATCCATGCCTCATTGTCATTAATCCACCGTTATTCACTCCTGCTTCTGCTTGGAAGAGGTGTGGCGCCGCGGCCAGGGCGACTGACTCCGGAATCTGGGGATCACGGTTCGATCCCCGGCACCGGCGGCAGATTAGCCCAGCACCATGTGACTCTGGGCAATAGCTTGCTTAATCTTCCTAACGGCCCCCAGCGCCTAGAGACCCTTACGGGTGATTGTGCGCTTTACAAATGTGGATTTACTATTTACTTCTCTGTCACTCACTCCCCTTTCTTTACTCCCCTTTCTGCCTTTAGTTTTCCTAAAGCATATTCCTTTAGGATCTTACTCACCTTCAGTTAATTTCTCTCTCCTGCTCTTGTTCACTGTCACTGAATGTATCCATGTCATTATCCTTTTAGTAATTTGCTCTCTCTCTATTTCTTTTTAACTCTCTCTGACCTTCACCATTCCTTTGTTTTTCTTTCTGAGTCCTTCACTTCTACTTTATCTATTACTAACCTTTTATGACTTTTAATCTCCTACTTTGTCTCTTGTATTGTAAAATATATATTATAAATATTCTAACTTATTTTTTTTGTCTTTCACAGATATATATTTTAATGAAAATATTTAATTAAGTTTACATTACTTATAAGGTAAGTTTGATGTACAAAATGTACTTTCCCTATACTCTTTTCCTGAACCTTACTACTCTTCTCTGATGCTCCCACACCTCTGTTCCCTTATTGCGCTTGCCTCACTTATTCTGAATCCCCACGTTTACTCCCCTTTTCCTCACTCCTCTCTTACACTCACCTTCTTTCAGACCTTCTCCTTTACTTTCCTTCCACTCTCTTCTCTTACTTCATTCCTTTACTCTTTTCCCTTCCTTTACTCTCCTTACTCCACTTCACTAATTCCTTCTCTTACTCCCTCTGTCCTCTTACTTCTACACTCCCCTTCCCTCATTCCCTCTCTGTTAGCCTCATCCTCTCCATTTCCTTAGTCTCTCACACCTCTTCTATCACGCTCACTCCCTATAACTCAGCTACACTCCCACACTCACTTTCTTTCAAACCTTCTCCTTTACTTTCCTTCCTGTCTCTTCCCTTCTTTTTCTCCTTCACTCTTTTCTCTTCCCTTACTCTCCTTGCTCCACTTCATTAACTCCTTCTCTTACTCCCTTTGTCCTGTTAGTTCTACACTTTCCTTCCCTCATTCTCTCTCTGTTAGCTTCATTCTCTCCGTCCCATTAGTCTCTCACTCCTCTTCTATCACGCTCACTCCCTATAACACAGCAATACTCCCACACTCCCCTTCATATAGACCTTCTCCTTTACTTTCCTTCCTCTCTCTTCCCTTGTTTCACTCTTTCTTTCTTTTCCCTTTCCTTACTCTCCTTACTCCACTTTACTAACTCCTTCTCTTTCTCCCTCTGTCCTCTTAGTTCTACACTCCCCTTCCCTCATTCTCTCTCTGTTACCCTCATGCTATCCGTCCCTTTAGTCTCTCACTCCTCTTCTGCAAACTCACTCCCTATAACTAAGCCATACTCCCACACTCACCTTCTTTCAGACCTTATCCTTTACTTTCCTTCCTCTCTCTTCTCTTACTTCATTCCTTTACTCTTTTCCCTTCCCTTACTCTCCTTACTCCACTTCACTAACTCCTTCTCTTTCTTCCTCTGTCCTCTTAGTTCTACACTCCCCTTCCCTCACTCTCTCTCTGTTAGCCTCATTCTCTCCGTCCCCTTAGTCTCTCACCCCTCTTCTGTCACGCTCACTGCCTATAACTCAGCCATACTCCCACACTCACCTTCTTTCAGACATTCTCCTTTACTTTCCTTCCTGTCTCTTCCCTTCTTTCGCTCCTTCACACTTTTCCCTTCCCTTACTCCACTTTATTAACTCCTTCTCTTACTCCCTTGTCCTGTTAGTTCTACACTTTCCTTCCCTCATTCTCTCTCTGTTAGCCTCATTTTCTCTGTCCCTTTAGTCTCTCACTCCTCTTCTGTCACGCTCACTCCGTATAACTCAGTCATACTCCCACACTCACTTTCTTTCAGACTTTCTCCTTTACTTTCCTTCCTCTCTCTTCCCTTCTTTCGCTCCTTCACTCTTTTCCCTTCCCTTACTCTCCTTACTCCACTTCATTAACTCCTTCTCTAACTCTCTCTGTCCTCTTACTTCTACACTCCCCTTCCCTCATTCTCTTTCTGTTAGCCTCATTCTCTCTGTCCCCTTAGTCTATCACTCCTCTTCTGTCACGCTCACTCCCTATAACTCAGCTACACTCTCACACTCACCTTCTTTCAAAACTTCTCCTTTACTTTCCTTCCTGTCTCTTACCTTCTTTCGCTCCTTCACACTTTTCCCTTCCTTACTCTCTTTACTCCACTTCACTAACTCCTTCTCTTACCCCATCTGTCCTGTTAGTTCTACACTTTCCTTCCCTCATTCTCTCTCTGGTAGCCTCATTCTCTCCGTCCCTTTAGTCTCTCACTCCTCTTCTATCATGTTCACTCCCTATAACACAGCAATACTCCCACACTCACCTTCTTACAGACCTTCTCCTTTACTTTCCTTCCTCTCTCTTCCCATGTTTTGCTCTTTCACTCTTTTCCCTTTCCTTACTCTCCTTACTCCACTTTACGAACTCCTACTCTTTCTCCCTCTGTCCTCTTAGTTTTACACTCCCCTTCCGTCATTCTCTCTCTGTTAGTCTCATTCTCTCCGTCCCCTTAGTCTCTCATTCCTCTTCTGTAACACTCACTCCCTATAACTCAGCCATATTCCCCCACTCACCTTCTTTCAGACCTTATTCTTTACTTTCCTTCCTCTCTCTTCTCTTACTTCATTCCTTTACTCTTTTCCCTTCCTTTACTCTCCTTACTCCACTTCACTAACTCTTTCTCTTACGCCCTCTATCCTCTTTATTCTACATTCTTCTTCCCTCATTCTCTCTCTGTTAGCCTCCTTCTCTCCATTCCCTTGGTCTCTCACACCTCTTCTGTCACTCTCACTCCCTATAGCTCAGCTACACTCCCACACTCACCTTCTTTCAAACCTTTTCCTTTACTTTCATTCCTGTCTCTTCCCTTCTTTCGCTCCTTCACACTTTTCCCTTCCCTTACTCTCTTCACTTCACTTCACTAACTCCTTCTCTTACTCCCTCTGTCCTCTTAGTTCTACACTCCCCTTCCCTCATTCTCTCTCTGTTAGCCTCATTCTCTCCGTCCCCTTAGTCTCTCACTCCTCTTCTGTCACGCTCACTGCCTATAACTCAGCCATACTCCCACACTCACCTTCTTTCACACCTTTTCCTTTACATTCCTTCCTCTCTCTTCCCTTCTTTCACTCCTTCACTCTTTTCCCTTCCCTTACTCTCCTTACTCCACTTTACTAACTCCTTGTCTTACTCCCTCCGTCCTCTTACTTCTACACTCCCCTTCCCTCATTCTCTCTCTATTAGCCTCATTCTCTCCGTCCCCTTAGTCTCTCACTCCTCTTCTGTCACGCTCACACCCTATAACTCAGCCATACTCCCACACTCACCTTATTTCAATCCCCCTACTTCACTTCCCTTCCCCTCTCGTCCCTTTTTTTGCTCCCTCACTCATTTTCCTTTCCTCTCTCACTGCACTCCACTTCACTCACTCCTTTTGAATTTGTTAAGAATACAGCTCTTTTTTGAGAATTGGCGGTAGTTCTAAAAAGAACAGTTTTTTTTTTCTTTTTTAGGTTTTCTTTGTGAACAAAAACAAAAACAGGGAATGTCAAACTTCTCAACGGGAGCAAAAAAAAAGAGTAAAAATTAGGGCTGGGGACGGCAGCGTTGGTTTTCCCTTGTACGTACAATGTTCATGATACTTTGTTCTCCGTAACAAAGGAGTTCATCACAGTCCTTACATTTTATAGTAATGCCATCAAAAACATGCTGAATGTTAGGAATCAGCAGCTCAGGTCTCCCTCTCGCGGATGATGTAGTTGGTCCTCCAGTAGATGTTGAAGCACCAGTGAAAGCACAGTTTTGCAGATTTTACACTCCACCTTTGGAGCATTAACCTTTTTTTCATTTGGTGGTATGGTAAGAAACTTCCAAATGAAGTGCTCATTTACCTTGGGCTGAGGAGCCTCTTCCTGAATGAACTCATCCGAGTCCTCACTGCTACTGGTGGGTCTAGCAGCCATTCTTATCACAAACATGAAGAACAGAAAAGAACAGGTGATGATGTCACATATTACATCATTCATGACATGGTCAGTGACATCACTGATGACATCACTGATGACATCTCAAATGACATCACTGATGACATCACTGATGACATCATCCATGTGATAATATAATGCACCTCCTCACACTCTAATCTAACCTTTGATACATCCAGTGTTGAATACAGACTACCATTCCTGAAACCATTGACACACCAATACCATTTACTGCATACACACTCACTGATTCCTAAGTCTACACACACATCCACTCATTCACCCATAAAATCACTCATACATACAGACACTCATCAATACAACACTATCATATGCACTCATACACCTATACAGACACTCACACAGTGCCACTCATGCATGGAGTTACTCACACACCTAGTCAGTTATGCAAAGAATCAATCACACCCCCATTTCCTCATCTATACAGTTATACACACATAACCTTACTTATTGAAACATATACTAACACATACTTACTCTCTTTTACAATCACTGATACAACTACACATTGTTCCATACAGCCACTTAAGCAATCACCGACTCCCATGTATAGTCATTGATATATGCCAACTCTCACATGCACTGTGTTTGACATATGTACTTACTTGGACATGTAGCACTGAGATATCCATTCACTCGTCAACACAGCCATGCACACAGTCAACCGCACATACAACTGTTTCCATATGCACTCTTGAACCCATATACCTGGTGAATCAACTGCTCACACATCTATGCAGAGAGACACACACCTCCCAGGCACCCACACACACACTCAGACTCATATACAAATACTTTGGCAACCAATCAATAACCCATATAGCCACTCATATAGCTATTGATCAACACATGCAGCAGCTTGCACAACAAAAGACATACTGATGCACACATTCAGACAGTTTAGTCACTAACCCATGCATTCAGTAAGACACATTTAATCACCCACTCATACAGTCAGACACGCACCTACTAAATCCTTTATCCAGACACTCATATATACACTCATTCTTCAATATGTTAAACATATTTTAACTTTACAGAAACACACAGACACTGGATGATGTCATCAGTGATGTCATTTGAGATGTCATCAGTGATGTCATCAGTGATGTCACTGACCATGTCATGAATGATGTAATATGTGACATCATCAGCAGTGGATTGTGGGCGCGCGAGTTATAGTGAGTCCAACTAACTATAACGTGGGAATTTCATTGGTTTTGTATGATTTTTTTTTAGTGAACTTCAAAGGTTTTTTAAATGCTAATTCCTAACTATAACAAATGTGAAGCCTATGTTTTTTTCAGTGAATTTCAAAGGTTTTTTAAATGCTAATTCCTAACTATAACGATTGTGAAACCTATGGTTTTTTCCGTGAATATATATATATATATATATTCACTGAAAAAACCATAGGTTTCAGGCATGTTCTAGTTAGAAATTAGCATTTAAAAAACCTTAGGAATTCACTTAACAAACCATAGGTTTGAGGCGTGTTATAGTTACAAATTAGCATTTAAAAAACCTTAGAAATTCACTGAAAAAACCATTGATTTCAGACATGTTATAGTTAGTTGGACATTTCACTCGTACAAAAACATAAAAATTTCCCTGTTATAGTTAGTTCAGATAACTATAACTCACGCCCCCACAATGCACTGCTGATGATGTCATATATTACATCATTCATGACATGGTCAATGACATCACTGATGACATCTCAAATGACATCACTAATGACATCACTGATGACATTATCCACGTGATAATTTGATGCACCTCCTCAATAGGCCTGGGCAAAGCACTACGCTACGCTCACGTAGTTTGCGAAGTTTGCGCTACTTCGCACTACGCGAACTGCACGTAGCACATTGCAAACACGCATAGCGCAGCGCAGCGGTCATTTTTTGCTTGCTCATGGTCCTCAACGTCAAGTTGGCGACCGCGAGCAAGCAAAATGACTTCCCGGCGAGACTTTTTCCTTGTTCACGATCAATAACATCAACATGCTGATCGCGAGTGTGGAAAGTATACTTCCTGGCGAGATTCTCAACGCGGGGAGGTCAGGTTTCTCATTGCGAGTGGTCACGTATGCTTGCGACCGCTCACGATTGGAAACTACCAGTCCGCGTTGGAAGGCTCCCACTCGAGTGAAAATCTACTCGAGCAGCAGAAAACTACAGCTCACACTGTGCAAGATGCCGTTTTCAATGATTGCACAGTGCCGGATGCTTGTCCGCGCAGTGCAATCATTGAAAACGGCATCTTGCACAGTGCGAACATGCTACTATGCAGTTCGCGTAGTGCTACACGCAGCTCGCGCAGTACAAAGTGCACTTTGCATAGCTTCGGGAAGCGCTACTTCGCAAACTACGCCCAGCCCTACTCCTCACACCCTAATATAACCTTTGATAAACCCACTCTAACATACAGACTACCATTTTAGAAGCCATAGACACAACAGTACCAGTTATTACATACCCACTCACTGATTCTTAGATCTACACACAGGTCCACTCATTCACCCATACTGTCACTCATACATGCAGTTACTTATCAATACCGCACTATCATTTGCACTCATACACCTATACAGACACTCATACATCGCCACTCATCCATAGAGTTACTCACACACCTAGTCAATCATGAAAAGAATCATTCACACTCCCATTTACTCACCTATACAGTTATACACACACCACCTCAATTATTCATACAGATACTAAAACATACTTACTCTCTCATACAATCACTGATACAAGCACACACTTATCCATAAAGCCACTTGCATAGTCACTCACTCTGACATATGGTGATTTATGTACCCCAACACTCACATATACTGCCTTTCACATATATAGTCACTCACACATGTGCCATGGAGATAACCCTTTACATACCACACACCCATACACACACTCACCCACCCCTACAGCCCTTCACAGATGTACTCTTGAACCCATATATCCAGTGAATTACCCACTCACACATCCATGCACAGAGTCACACATCCCCCACACACTGACACAGACACTCAGGCACCCATACAGATACTCAGACAACAAATCAATAACCCATATAGACACTCATGTAGATACTCACCAGCCCATGCAGCCGCTTACACACCAACTAACAGACTGATACAGACATTCACACAGATTAGTAACTAACCCATGCATTCAGTTAGACACGTTTAATCACCCACTTATACAGTCAGTCACACACTTATTAAATAATCCATTCATACAGTCATATACCCACTCAGTCTTCAATACATCTTAGCCTATATCTATATAAAACATATTTAAACCTTACAGAAACGCACAGTCACTGGATGATTTCATCAGTGATGCCATTTGAGATGTCATCAGTGATGTCAACAGTGATGTCACTGACCATGTCATGAATGATGCAATATGTGACGTCATCAGCAATGCATTGCGGGGTCACGAGTTATAGTTAGCTCAACTAACTATAACGGCTGAATTTCTCAGGTTTTGTACCAGTAAAATGTCCAACTAACTATAACGTCCCTGAAACCTGTGTTTTTTTTTCAGAGAATATATATAGATATATGTTTTATTTTCACTGATACTAAGAAAGGTTACAGGTGCCTTATATTTAGGAAGTAGAATTAAAAAAAACCTTTGAAATTCACTGAAAAACCAAAGGTTACAGGGACGTTCTTATTAGACTCAGATTTTCCTTTGAATAAAACAAGTGAAATTCAGCAGTTGTAGTTATCTGAGCTAACTATAACTTATGCCCTCACAATACACTGCTCATGACCTCACATATTACACCACTCATGACATGGTCAGTGACATCACTGATGACATCTCAAATGACATCACTGATGACATTTTCCAGTGAGTGTGTTTCTAAAATGTTTTTGAGATATGAAGATATATATAAAGCTACTACATTAGTTAAAGTTCTAAGGGTCCTGTGCCACTGAGTAATATTATTCCTATCATAGGTCATCTGAATGGCTTTGTGACTGTGTGAATCTGTACATGAGTGACAGTCTGATTTGCTGGATCGGTGTGTGAGAGCCTGTATGGTTGAATAAAGGTGTGTGTGAGCAGCTGTATGGGCTTGCCCTTGGTGTATTGTAAAATGAGTGGGTGTATGACTGTCTGAATGGATGATTTAGTATGTGCGTGACTTACTATAAGTGATTGATTAAATGTGTCTTACTGAATGCATGGGTTAGTGACTAAACTGTGAATATCTGTATCAGTCTGTCTGTTGGTATGTAAACGGTTGAATGGGCTGGTGAGTAGCTACATGAGTATCTATATGGGTTACTGATTGGTTGTCTGGGTGCCTGAGTGTCTGTGTGGGTGGGTGGGGGTATAAGACTTTGTGGATAGATGTGTGAGTGGGTGATTCACTGGGTGAATGGGTTCAAGAGTGTATCTGTGAATGGCTGTTCAGGAAAAACCAGAGGAGCGCCCCCACACAAAAATCAAAGCACAAGGCTAAGGAGGAAGTCATGGCACCCACCACAGCCCTTCTCAGCAGGCCCTCATCAAGATCCAATCCACCACGCGGTAGAGATTCGGACTTGCTGTGTGACCCAGCATCCACGAAACTCCTAACAGCTTCAGCCTGCGCAACCCAATCTGAGGCAAGTGTTGAGCCAATAGCGACTCCGAGTAAACGTACAGCATTGGCCTTGGATGCAAAGTGGAAAAGACACACCACAGCTTCTAGTAAGACCCAAAATAGCCCCCAATCAGGCCAAAAGAGCAGCAAACGGACCCTGATTACTGACTTTTAAAAAATCGCTATCAAAACTACTTTGGAAAATTGACGCCTCAACGACCACAAGACTCCGAAACCAAATAAATCAACTCAATCTACTACAGCCTCCACAAGTGAGACCCCCACAGGCCCCTCACGTGACAGAACCACCATAAGAATTGAGGATGACAGGAGCGGCCGTCAGACCAACAGCTGGATAGCCACATCCAAAACTACCACCATAGTTCCAAGCCTTCAAACTCTACCTTCCAAAGTACTTCATTTCCTGGACCTGCACCAAAGGCCAAAACCCGTTGTAATTGAGGCACACATTCATCATCACTTCCAGCCTTTTCAGTCTCTCTCAGCACCCCCTTGCTTGTAGCCATCACTCTCACCCTTATTCTTAATAGGCTTCCATGACCCCAAAAGCCTCAATGATGGCACCACCACTCTTCAACTGACCTCAAATATCATGAGTCCATTTGGGAATCTGATCACGCTATCAGAAGGTTGCCACCTCAAGGCAAAAAAGCCTCCCAATCTAAACACAAACAGCAGACACAGGATCACACAATCTCCGCATCAGCTGGAAGCTACACAACATAAAAGCCAATACCTTACCCAATCTGAATCACTGGGGGAGTTGTTTTTTTCAATTCAAAACACACAGATCCATCCCTGCATTGCCATTCCTTCAAATCAAGGACACAAGAATAAGGCACTTACCTTGCATGCCCCCTAGAAGTCAGAGTCAGAGCGATCCGCTCCCAGCCCTCACCAGCAATATGGAACATCACACTCAGGCCCCCACTGGAGAATCCAGCTGTTGCCCAACATATTTTGTCTGGCCACTCCAGCTCGACACTTTAGGCACAATCAGCAAAGCTATGACCCTTCACCCTGACAAGCCTGACACCCAAGTAGAGTTAAGTATGCAATTCTCTCCCTTGTGCATACGATTTATGCAGATCTACTGAGAAGCGCAAACATGCAGATGTTTTGCACGTCCAACCATAACTGCTTCTGTAGTGGGGCATTATTAGTCTGCTATGGGAATGCACGAGTATTAGTATCCGTGGCCATGGGAATCACGTTTTTACTCTCTTTTGAAATCTCGCAGCACTTGCACCAACATTTTCATGTGGTGCTTTTTCCATCTCATTTTATAAATAAATAGACCCAGTAGCTCTGGCAGTAATTTATTAACCAGCTTAATGGACAGTGCTGATGTTTGTAAATAAAGTAAAACCCCTTTTGTTAGTATGCGACTCTCATGTGACATAACGAGGATGTGCACAATGATGCTCAACGATATAAAATACCCCCTTTTTCTACAGGGGTTGCTATGGGCCTGAACAGAACATGTCTGATACATATCACCAAAGAAACCTTTTGTGAATATGAGTTTCTCACTTGACACAAAAGCGCATGAGAGCATCAATGCTAAATCCCTGCCCGGGATTCCCATGCATTGCGCATGCGCGTATCTTTTTTTGACACGGACTAACTTCGCGCATGCTCTTTTACTACTGCAACGGCAGACCAGCAGGGCGCATGGGCAAAACTACGCTTGCCGCTTTTCCATTGCCGGTGTTCTAACTATATTTCCACCCCCGTCGTTTTGTACACCCCTTACGTCAGAGGGGTGTCGATTCATGCAGGTTCTACCTGTGTATTCGTGCTTCCTTGTCTGGTTGCACACCCTACGAGTGTCACTCACTCTGCGCATCCGTGCTTCGGTTTATTGATTTTATTTATGCTTTTTTCTCTCGTGACATTATTCCCATTTGTGCGGGGGGAAAATAACCCAATCTGGCAACACTGGTTGCGGCGGCATTTATAATTTATTTGGGGACAGTGACACTACTGTCACAGTGACACTACTGACACTGAGTGTCACCAAATCAATGATAAATGCCGCCGCAAGGGAGCTCGAGTGCAGCGCGGCCCCCCTCAATGGTGCCGCCTGGGGTGGACCGCCCCTGCCCCCCCCTAGCTACGCCACCAAGGGGGGGTGGTTGTTGTAACAGCGGGTGTGGTGAGGCAGGGCTCCTTGTAACGTCTTCATGTTTGATGGGGCCACAGAGGGTAACACAGTCAGTAACGCAGTCACGTCTGGGGAATAACAGGCAGAAGTCCCCTGCACCAGGTGTTCACTACAACCCAATGAGTCTCAGTCACTGAGTGTTTACAAGACTGATGCAACAAGATGAGGCCTGAAGTATGTTCACCCAGAGAGCAGGTGTGCAGAGGTGTCAGGCGGTGAATGCAGCTGAGAGCCACAGTCCTGCGCCCTGAGATCCCCGAGACCCCCTGAGATTCTCAGTCCTGCGCCCTGAGATCCCTGAGACCCCCGAGACCCCCTGAGAGCTCAGTCCTGCGCCCTGAGATCCCCGAGACCCCCTGAGAGCCACAGTCCTGCGTCCTGAGACCCCCGAGACCCCCTGAGAGCCACAGTACTGCGTCCTGAGACCCCCGAGACCCCCTGAGAGCCACAGTCCTGCGCCCTGAGATCCCCGAGACCCCCTGAGAGCCACAGTACTGCGTCCTGAGACCCCCGAGACCCCCTGAGAGCCACAGTCCTGCGCCCTGAGATCCCCGAGACCCCCTGAGAGCCACAGTCCTGCGTCCTGAGACCCCCGAGACCCCCTGAGAGCCACAGTCCTGCGTCCTGAGACCCCCGAGACCCCCTGAGAGCCACAGTCCTCCGTCCTGAGACCCCCGAGACCCCCTGAGAGCCACAGTCCTGCGTCCTGAGACCCCCGAGACCCCCGGAGAGCCACAGTCCTGCTCCCTGAGATCCCCAAGACCCCCTGAGAGCCACAGCACTGCGTCCTGAGACCCCCGAGACCCCCTGAGAGCCACAGTACTGCGTCCTGAGACCCCCGAGACCCCCTGAGAGCCACAGTCCTGCGTCCTGAGACCCCCGAGACCCCCTGAGAGCCACAGTACTGCATCCTGAGACCCCCGAGACCCCCTGAAAGCCACAGTACTGCGTCCTGAGACCCCCGAGATCCCCTGACAGCCACAGTCCTGCGTCCTGAGACCCCCGAGACCCCCTGAGAGCCACAGTCCTGCGCCCTGAGATCCCCGAGACCCCCTGAGAGCCACAGTCCTGCGTCCTGAGACCCCCGAGACCCCCTGAGAGCCACAGTCCTGCGTCCTGAGACCCCCGAGACCCCCTGAGAGCCACAGTCCTGCGCCCTGAGATCCCCGAGACCCCCTGAGAGCCACAGTACTGCGTCCTGAGACCCCCGAGACCCTCTGAGAGCCACAGTCCTGCGTCCTGAGACCCCCGAGACCCCCTGAGAGCCACAGTACTGCGTCCTGAGACCCCCGAGACCCCCTGAGAGCCACAGTCCTCCATCCTGAGACCCCTGAGATCCCCTGAGAGCCACAGTCCTGCGTCCTGAGACCCCCTGAGAGCCACAGTACTGTGTCCTGAGACCCCCGAGACCCCCTGAGAGCCACAGTCCTGCGTCCTGAGACCCCCGAGACCCCCTGAGAGCCACAGTCCTGCGCCTTGAGATCCCCGAGACCCCCTGAGAGCCACAGTCCTGCGCCCTGAGACCCCCGAGACCCCCTGAGAGCCACAGTCCTGCGTCCCGAGACCCCCGAGACCCCCTGAGAGCCACAGTCCTGTGTCCTGAGACCCCCGAGACCCCCTGAGAGCCACAGTCCTGTGCCCTGAGATCCCCGAGACCCCCTGAGAGCCACAGTACTGCGTCCTGATACCCCCGAGACCCCCTGAGAGCCACAGTACTGCGTCCTGAGACCCCGAGACCCCCTGAGAGCCACAGTCCTCCGTCCTGAGACCCCCGAGACCCCCTGAGAGCCACAGTCCTGCGTCCTGAGACCCCCGAGACCCCCTGAGAGCCACAGTACTGCGTCCTGAGACCCCCGAGACCCCCTGAGAGCCACAGTACTGCGCCCTGAGACCCCCGAGACCCCCTGAGAGCCACAGTCCTGCGTCCTGAGACCCCCGAGACCCCCTGAGAGCCACAGTCCTGCATCCTGAGATCCCCGAGACCCCCTGAGAGCCACAGTCCTGCGTCCTGAGACCCCCGAGACCCCCTGAGAGCCACAGTGCTGCGTCCTAAGAGCCCCGAGACCCCCTGAGAGCCACAGTCCTCCGTCCTGAGACCCCCGAGACCCCCTGAGAGCCACAGTCCTGCGCCCTGAGATCCCCGAGACCCCCTGAGAGCCACAGTCCTGCGTCCTGAGACCCCCGAGACCCCCTCACTCACTCCTGCAGACCTGGTGTGCAGGGCTCACTTAACCAACACTTCACACTAGGAACAGAACTGAAGCATGAGGAGAAGATTACACGCCAGCATGTTACAAAAGCAAACACTACATTACATGAGACAAAAGTGACAATCGTGAGCAAACAAAATACATGAAGAGCAAACGGTGCATTACAGGAGGAAAAGTGACGTGTGCAGGTTACAAAAGCGAACAAAGTACAAGCAAAGGCATAATACTGCACCGGAAACCGACGGTTCGACCGCTGTTGTCTACACATACTGAAGTGCTCGGTCAGTGACGCAGGGTGGCATCTGCTCATGTATCCAAACATAGCTCACTAAGTCCTGACCCTCACTCAATCCTGACCCTCACTCAACCCTGACTCTCACTCCTGACCTGGCCCTCACTCACTCCTGACCTGGCCCTCACTCACTCCTGACCTGGCCCTCACTCTCTTCTGACCCTCACTCAATCCTGACCCTCACTCAATCCTGACTCTCACTGCTGACCTGGCCCTCACTCACTCACTCCTGACCTGGCCCTCACTCACTCCTGACCCTCACTCAATCCTGACCCTCACTCAATCCTGACTCTCACTCCTGACCTGGCCCTCACTCACTCCTGGCCCTCACTCACTCCTGACCCTCACTCAATCCTGACCCTCACTCAATCCTGACTCTCACTACAGACCTGGCCCTCACTCAATCCTGACCCTCACCCAATCCTGACTCTCACTCCTGACCTGGCCCTCACTCACTCCTGGCCCTCACTCACTCCTGACCCTCACTCAATCCTGACTCTCACTACAGACCTGGCCCTCACTCACTCCTGGCCCTCACTCACTCCTGACCCTCACTCAATCCCGACCTTCACTCAATCCAGACCCTCACTCAACCCTGACTCTCACTCACTCCTGACCCTCACTCATTCCTGACCCTCACTCAATCCTGACCCTCACTCACTCCTGACCCTCACTCAATCCTGACTCTCACTCCTGACCTGGCCCTCACTCACTCCTGGCCCTCACTCACTCCTGAACCTCACTCAATCCTGACCCTCACTCAATCCTGACTCTCACTCCTGACCTGGCCCTCACTCACTCCTGGCCCTCACTCACTCCTGACCCTCACTCAATCCTGACCCTCACTCAATCCTGACTCTCACTACAGACCTGGCCCTCACTCAATCCTGACCCTCACTCAATCCTGACTCTCACTCCTGACCTGGCCCTCACTCACTCCTGGCCCTCACTCACTCCTGACCCTCACTCAATCCTGACTCTCACTCCTGACCTGGCCCTCACTCACTCCTGGCCCTCACTCACTCCTGACCCTCACTCAATCCCGACCCTCACTCAATCCTGACCCTCACTCAATCCTGACTCTCACTCACTCCTGACCCTCACTCACTCCTGACCCTCACTCACTCCTGACCCTCACTCAATCCTGACTCTCACTCCTGACCTGGCCCTCACTCACTCCTGACCCTCACTCAATCCTGACTCTCACTCACTCCTGACCCTCACTCACTCCTGACCCTCACTCATTCCTGACCCTCACTCACTCCTGATCCTCACTCAATCCTGACTCTCACTCACTCATGACCCTCACTCAACCCTGACTCTCACTCCTGACCTGGCCCTCACTCACTCCTGATCCTCACTCAATCCTGACTCTCACTCACTCCTGACCCTCACTCACTCCTGACCCTCACTCATTCCTGACCCTCACTCACTCCTGATCCTCACTCAATCCTGACTCTCACTCACTCATGACCCTCACTCAACCCTGACTCTCACTCCTTACCTGGCCCTCACTCACTCCTGACCCTCACTCAATCCTGACTCTCACTCACTCCTGACCCTCACTCACTCCTGACCCTCACTCAATCCCGACCCTCACTCAATCCCGACCCTCACTCAATCCTGACCCTCACTCACTCCTGACCCTCACTCATTCCTGACCCTCACTCATTCCTGACCCTCACTCACTCCTGACCCTCACTCAATCCTGACTCTCACTCCTGACCTGGCCCTCACTCATGACTTATTAGGATTACTGCTATGTAATGTTTGTAAGTAGTGCGAGACTATTAACACTTGATGATGATAAACGTGTTCCCATACCTTCCTAACCTACGGCTTCTTTTCTCCCCATTACCTGCAGTTACCCTGTGGTAGACGACTCCTAGAGCTTCTGTGAGGGCCTACTAGCTACATCAGAAACAGGAAAGAAGGAGACATCTCTTTTGGCAGCAGTTTATTATTTTATCCACTTCCCTTTTCCCTGGGGTGCATGGACGCATAGCAGTGTTACCTTCACTCTGTGTGTGAGTGCATCCTGGAGAAGAAAGGGGGATTTACGGCATTCCATCGTTCCTGATGAGATCTTTTTGAGGTTAGTGGTTACATTAAGTGCAGCCATTGACATTGTGACAGCTGCCGTTTTAGGCCTTCTGAGGAACTGCGTGTCGCAAGGAGCTGGAAGCGCAACTCAACGAGAAGAAGCGTGTTGCCGTCGCTGTGCCTGCCATCGCAACTCCGGAGGAGGGTGTCGCCGCTGGAACTGTCGCACTGCACCGCATTGGAGAGAAGCGTGCCGCAACGAAGAGGAAGCGTGTTGCCGTCGCTGCTGCTGCCGTCGCAACTCCGCAGAACGAGGGTGTCACCGCTGGAGCTGTCGGACTGCACCGCATCAGGAGAAGAATCTGGCAACGCGGTCGGAGCGTGATGCCGTCGCTCCGGGCTATCATGGCATCGTGAGCAAACAAATCCAAACAGTTCTGGCTGGCCGCGACGTAGAGGGCCAGGTACTGTGTCAGGAAGACCCGCAAACAGTACCTATTAGAGATGCAGGGCGCCGGCCACCTCTCGTTGAGCTTCCGAAAACAAGGCGTCCGCAGGCGTCGATTCCGGATGTCGTTGCAGGAGCCGTCTGGGCCCTTGAAGTCACATGCATTACAGTTCGATCTCATCTCTGCTGGAGTCAGGATCACTGGCGTCGCCGGGCATCGTGTGCTGCGGTGCGAAGTGCAGTGGTGTGACGTGCAGTGCCCCCGTGTCGCGGTGCGAGCAGCGGCTCTGTGGCGGCGTAAGATGGCGTCATTGGTGAGACCAGGGTCACAGTGCGAGCTGAAGGCGGTGCTGGCAGGTCACGGTGCAAGCAGCGGTGTCGTCCTTGCTGAATCGCTGTTGTCAGCTGACAAACCAGAGTCGATGGCACCGGCATCGGTAGCCCAAGGCTGCAGTGCGGGATGAAGGCAGTGCGTCGTGTTACCTTATGAGCGGTGCCCTCGAACCACGGTGCAAGCAGCAGCGTCGATTTCGGCGTGTAGTGGCGTCATCGGGGATACCAAGGCGTCGTCGCGAGGCGGTACTGAGTGCGGTGCACAAAGGTCGCAGTGGCTCGGTGGCGCTATGCTGTACCCTGCCCGGCTTAAGATCACTGATGAGGGGTCTCCATGGGTCTTCAATGACCCCAAAGATTTCATGAAATACCTGCAACTACGGAAGCCCCCAAGGAGCGCGCAGAAGGTCTCCGAGAGACAGATTGCCTGGTAGAGAGGTTATGTCAGATGTAGACTGAGCTACACACATCGAAGCCACATAGACAATGATCCTGTCGAACAGGGTACTGGCACCCTACCAGCCGTACTTGCTACTTGGCAATCAATGTATTGAGGATGACTAGCTGTAGATGCATCAGTCATGGCTCTTTTATTGCGCCTATATCCAATATGAACACTTTTGCTGTGTTGGGTGT
The DNA here is from genome assembly GCF_964261635.1 of Lissotriton helveticus. Classification (NCBI taxonomy): domain Eukaryota; kingdom Metazoa; phylum Chordata; class Amphibia; order Caudata; family Salamandridae; genus Lissotriton; species Lissotriton helveticus. The sequence continues at coordinate 887,503,369 of NC_136067.1, read as the reverse complement.
ATGATAAGACTACGCCATTCAGATGAGTAACACGCAGCGGCAGCTATGCTACTATTTTGTTTTAATCACCCTGTGGTGGGGTTACCATTGACTGCTACCACAGACATTCTGTTTTGAATTAGTATACATGTATATAGATTTACAGCACTGTGAGCTGTAGGAATGCAAAGATGCGAGGCTATGTAGACCTCCCCCCTACGGACGATCTAGAGGAGAGTTAAAGACTCGCCTCCTTTTTAACTCCCTGTTCTCTTCTGCTGTGCTGATCTGTTCCTCTCTTCCACCCACCTCCTTCTCTAACTCCCTGTTCTCTTCTCTTCTCTCATGCTGATCTGCTGCTCTCCTTCACCCTGCCTCCTTCTCTAACTCCCTATTCTCTTTGCCTGTACTGATCTGCTGTTCATTTCCACTGCCTCCTTCTGTGACTCTCGGTTCTCTTCTCCTGTGACGATCTGCTGTTCTCTTCCACTCCGCCTCCTTCTTTAACTCCCTGTTCTCTTCTCCTGTGCTGATCTGCTGCTCTCATCCACCCACCTCCTTCTTTAACTACCTGTTCTCTTCTCTCGTGCTGATCTGCTGTTCTCTTCCACCCCACTTCCTTCTCTGCCTCCCTGTTCTCTTCTCCCGTGCTGATCTGCTGTTCCCTTCCACCGCCTCCTTCTCTAACTCCCTGTTTTCTTCTCCCGTGTTGATCGGCTGCTCTCTGCCACCAAATGCTGCTTGATACTGACATGCTTGTTATGTGTTTTTTTCTTGCTGCAAAACAATAAAAAAAAATAATAATTTAAACTATCTCGGGAGAGTCACCATTTTAAGTAAGGCTACCTGACCAGCTACTGACAATGGTAACGAACCCCAGCAATCAAAGTTGCTTTTGGCTCCTCTAATGGCTCTTCCTACATTACCGTCCAACAGGTCCCCTTGAGTGTGGTATTTTTGTCAGGCACCTGTCTTCCCATATCACTCCTTCTGTCTTTTGTGGACCAATTCTATTCTTCTTCATTGGGAAAAGGCAAGACTTCATCCAATTTACCTTGAGCCCTGCTACTCTGCCCAAATCGTATAGTAGTTCTTTAGCCCTGCTAAGTGCTTCCCCCGAGTCTGCCAGGAACATCAGTAAGTCGTCCGCATTGAGCACAATGTGGTGTATATGCCCATGGACATTGAGGCCCCTATAGTCTTGCCCCGTTCTGGCTCTAGCCGCAAGCGATTCGTCGGCCAAGGAGAACAAGAGAGGGAGAGCGGACACCTCTGTCTTGTCCCTCGACCTACACTGCAGGTGTCATATATTAGGCCCCCCTGTTCTAACTCTAGCAGTGGAATTTTTATATAGGAGCGCTGTCCAGCCTACAAATTTGTCTCCTAATCCAAACCTCTGCATCACGTGGAACAAATAAGGCCACTCGAGGTTATTAAATGCCTTTTCTATGTCCACCACAAAGACTGCTGCTACATCTTTCCTATAGGAAACTGCTTCTAATACCTGCAAAAGGCTCCAAATGTTGGAGGCTGTGTTTCTGGTGGGAATGAACCTCGATTGGTCTTCGTGTATTAGTTTTGTCATGTAAGGGAGAAGACGAGTGGCTAGGATGCGACTTAGGATCTTGTAGTCGAGGTTAGGCATGGATAATGAGCGGTACGCCATCCTATCCCAGGGCGGTTTACCCGGTTTGAGCAATGGGATAGTGATCGCTTGTCGGGTTGACACTGGCAGGTGACCCACTCGCTTTGCATCGTTGTATGGCTTTACGAGCCTGGGGGCTAATAATTCAATATAAACTAAATAAAATTCAATTGGTAAACCATCCGTTCCTGGTGTCATGTTCCTTGCCATGTTTTTAATGGCCCCTCTTACTTCTCCAATTTCTATATCCCATCTAAGGGTATCCGCTAATCCCTCCTCCAGCACTGGCAGCTCCACAACCCCTATGAACCTATCTAACAATTCTTCGTCTGCAATCAGTCTACTCTTGTGGAGCTCGGTATAATATTCAAGGAAATCATTGATACCTTGCTGATCATAACGAATATCTCCATATTGTCCTTGATGCTCTAAAAATACCGTACCTCTCCTGGCTGGGTTAGCCAACCAAGTCAGAAGGGCTCCAGATTTATCTCTCTCGGAGTGTGCTCAGGTTATGTATTTTTTGTATTCAAAGCAACAAAGGCGTTCCACCTGAACTGCCACTGCTTCCCTAGCTTCTACGAAATCCCCCTGCTTGCCAGCACTCTCGGGGCGTTCCTGTTCTGGTTCTCGTAGGCGTTGATCCTCCACCTGTATGTCCCGCTGCAGCACCAGGAGCGTTCCTACCATCTCTGAAATACAACGCTACCTGACGATTGTTTAAAAGCCTCCCATTCTATGAGTGAATTTGTTGCTGTCAGTATTATCTTGGAGGAATTGGTCAATTGCAGTGCCTACCATTTCACGCAAACCCTGGTCATCTAGGGCGTCAGGCCGTAGACGCCAGGTGGGTATTTTAGGCCTCGCGCGAGATCCCTGCATCCTTACCAGTAATGGAAATTACTCTGGTAAGATATTCACTGCTTTGCACCCCCTCGTGCACTTCAGGGGAACTTAGTATGGCATCTAGTCATACATGAAGGTCATGCAATGCAGAGAAAAAGGAGTAATCCTTTACTCTAGGATGTTGGGCTCTCCAGGAGTCCACTACCCCCATTGCCGTTGCCAATTGCGCCTGGACTCCGCCACTTTATGTATGGATGCTATAGGCAGTGGAGGATGATAACTATCCAGGAGAGAATGTGACCACACAGCTAGGGCGGTCGACCTCGAAGCTGGGGAACCAGGTTCAAGTCTCTGCAGGGACGCTCAGCATTCTGTGATTCTGGGCAAATCACTTAATCTCCCTGTGCCTAATAAAAATGAATGTGCACCCGTATGTAACGTAACTGGTGCTCATGTAAAGCGCTCTGATACCTCCGGGTCTAGTTAGCGCAATATAAAACAAAAAAAATCCAAATCAACATCTCATATACAATTGAAGTCGCCTCCTAATAGTACAGACTCCGTTAACAGTGGAGGCAGTTTCCCAGAGAGCAGTGAAAAAAAGGCTGGCTGGTCCGAGTTAGGGGTATATAGGCTCCCTAGCACTATATCCCTGCCATCTAGTCTACCAACTACTACAATATACCTCCCTTCCGGGTCTGTAATTTGTTTTGTGCACTGACCTTTCAGCGCCCGTTCCACTTTTACTCGAGATGGGGCTGGTTGCCTTCTGGCTATGTTTCGCAACTGCCTGCAGTTGTTTTTGTCAATCTTGACTGACGGAGCTCTGGACCCAGCTTTGCTGCTATGAGGACTCTGTTGAGTGGCGCTGGAAACAAGTGGCAATGCTCTTGTGGTCGTCGAGTGTCCAACCATTCCCATGCCTCCTAAGGAGTGGAGAAAATCGGGTCCCCCCCTTGATCGGCCACTCAAAGTCGTGCTGGGAATAGCATGTGGCAAATGGCAGTTGAAGTTGGCGAAGCTTCTTTTGAACAGCTAAGAAGGATGCTCTGTTGCGTTGGACTTCTCTGGTAGAGTCCAGAAAGATCAGTATTATACTATTATCAATCTGCAGATGGTGTTTTTGGAGGGCTTGTTGCAGTATATAGTCTCTGTCCCTGAAATGCAGAAGGCGGGCCACTATCGGTCTGGGAGGGGCTCCAGGTCTAGGCGGTCTTGCTGGGACCCTATGGGCGCTTTCCAGAGCATAGAAGGGTGACAGTCCCTCAGGGGCCACTTTTATTCTGAGCCAATCCTCCAAGAAGCTCACCATATTCGTGCCCTCTGTCTTCACCGGCACTCCGATAATTCTTATATTATTTCTGCGGAAGCTTCCCTCACTATCTTTAGCTCGCACTTCAAGCACCATTACTTTAGTCTCCATTTCCGTTTTCTGCAGTGTAGTCACCGCCTCTGGTAGCTCATCCAGTACTTTCTCATTGGTTGCGACCCGTTCCTTAAGTTTCCGGTGATCCTCTTTTAAGAGAGTTAAGTCTGTACCTATTGCATCAATTTTCACCTCCAGTACTTCCCTGGAGGCCATGATCGTCTGCATGATATTAGCCAGCGTAGGTCTCGGGGGAGCCGAGTTCTTTCCAGCTTCCAGCACTTCTTTGTCGTCGTCAGACTGGTTACCAGGGGTGCCAGTGTTGAGGACAGCATATCCCCTTTTTTATGGATTACCCCCATCTTCCTGGCCAGTGTCGGATCTGCCACTTCCGACACCAGGTAATCCTCTAAAGAAAGAAGGCAATTCTGCTATTCTGTGGTTGTTTGTCATGTTAAGTGTGCCCTAGTAACTGCACAGGTCAGTACTGTGTAAGGTATCAGGGTGCCCTGGGTCATAGAGCAGGCCTCACCAATGCCGCTTCAGTGACCACTCAAGGGACCGACCTTTGTGCTCTTGACCATGTTGAGCTTCACAGTGAATGCTCATGAGAAGTTCCACTGCATGCGCCCAGATCTGCCACCACTTGAGTCGGTCCTGCAAGGTATTGGACCAACAAATTCTATAAAGATGATGATTAAAATCGGACTGAAAAAGTAGTTGTACAGGGCAATTGTTTTGTTCATTGTGCCTTGAACTAATGTGTAAATAACTGTGAAGTGTTGGCAACTTATTTTGTTTATTTATATTGCGGTGCGGCCTCACTGCGCTTTAGCCAAACCCTTGTTGTTTTTTCCTGAACGGCAAATCTTCATACCAACAAAGTCTTCTTGAGAAACTGGAGGTGCCTTTTCCCAAATACAGTTTCCATTATCTATTTAGTACTTATAAGATTGCAAAATAACAAACTGGGGGTGAGTGTTTGATTTGCTCAAGCGCTCCGTCCATCATCCCCTTTTGTATCGCTTTGTTCGCCCTGAGTTGGCAGGGTATGCTCAGACATGGAGCCATCATTTCTCTGTAAATTAATGATGGGAGTCCTACCCTCAATAGGGGAGGACAACATTCATTGTGACATGGCAGCCCCTTGGCAGATGGGCCACCAGATCAGAGGTTTACACAACCAGGGGCAGCATTGGCTCCACTGGTGTAAACATGGCCCTTAAGCCAACTCTGAACAGGACAGCAACCTTCCCGGAAAGCTGGAAGCACGCCGAGATCAACGCTCTTCTGAAGAAGCCCAAGGCGGACCCCAAGGACCTCAAGAACTACCGGCCCATCTCCCTGCTCCCGTTCCCAGCAAAAGTAACAGAGAAGATTGTCAACAAACAACAAACCCACTACCTCGAAGACAACAACATCCAGGACACTTCCCAATCCGGCTTTCGCAGCAACCACAGCACCAAGACTGCCCTCATCGCCGCCGCAGACGACATCAGGATCCTGATGGACAAAGGAGAAACAGCCGCCCTCATCCTCCTGTATCTGTCAGCAGCCTTTGACACAGTCTGCCACCACACCCTATCAGCACGCCTCCATGACGCCGGAATTCAAGAGAATACCCTGGCCTGGACCACATCTTTCCTCTCTGGCAGAACCCAGAGCGTCCACCTCCCACCCTTCCGCTCAAAAACCACTGAGATCATCTGCGTGTATTCTTTTTCCTTTATTTTCATTGTTGTGTCTGTGACTGCTGTGGTCTATCTTACCCTGCTGCCTGTACGTGGTACGTGCCCCTTTTTCTTCTCTCTGTTCCCTTCGCTTCCCCGTGCTCTCTCTGCCCGTTCTTTCCTTCTGTACTCCTCGCTGCCCCCATGTCCCTACCTGGTTTTCCCTTCTGTCCCCCCCCGCTGCCCTCGTGCCTCTCTGCCCGTTCTGCCCTCTGTTCTCGGCTGCCCCAGTATTTCTGTATTCTGTATTTTGCCTCTGTGCCACTCGTTTTCCCGGTATTTCTGTTTTCTTTTTGCCTTCTGGGCCACTCGTTTTTCCCTAGTTTTTTGTGCCTCTTTTGCCTTGTGTTATACTAGTTTTTTGTGCCCGTCTGCCTTCTGTGCCACTTGTTTTTCCCTCGTTTTTGTGCCTCTTTTGCCTTCAGTTCCACTAATTTTTGTGCCCTTCTGCCCTCTGTGCCACTCGTTTTTCCCTTGTTTTTGTGCCCCTTTTTGCGTTCTGTTCCACTCGTTTTTGTGCCCTGCTGCCCTCTGTTCCACTCGCTTTTTAGTGCTCTTCTGCCCTCTGTGCCACTCGTTTTTTTGTGTCCTTCTACCCTCTGTGCCACTCGTTTTCCCCTCATTTTTTGTGCCCTTCTGTCTTTCGTTCCACTCGTTTTTTGCGCCCTACTGCCCGCTGTTCCACTCGTTTTTGTGCCCTTCTGCCCTCAGTGCCACTCGTTTTTCCCTTGTTTCTTTGCCCCTTTTTCCTTCTGTTACCTTTGTTGTCCCTCACTGCCCTCGCTGCTGCGTCCCTGCCCCCCTGACTGCTCACTTCCCATTTGTTGCCTCCGCCTCCCAGCTGCTCCTACCTCCCACCTCCCCATATATGCTGGCCACTGTGCGGCTGTGTGCAGCGGGCGCGCCAGAGGCTTGCCTATTCAAGCCCCTCTGCGCCTGTCTGTGCCTGGACAGCGCCCAATGCCAGAACCCCTGGCCCCCGCACCCGCCACGATGACCGCCGCCACTACGACGCCAGCACTCTGCACGCTCTCAACTCCGGACACACCTGCTTCAAGGCCGCCCAAAAAGCACACACACCCCCTTCACCTGCCGGAACTGCAGCTACACCAGCCTCAGAGACGACGAACCACCCGCCACGAAAGACCTCAACCACCTCCGGATGCATACTACTGAACCCTCACTCCGCACTCAAGCATGCCATCGAGCTTTGGGACCTGCTCGACACAACATCCCTGGACGTTGCCTTCCTGACAGAGACCTGGTTTAACAACTCCTCTGCACCTGACATCACCATAGCCATCCCAGACGGCTACAAGATCACCCGCAGAGACCGCACCAACGGAGTTGGAGGAGGAATCGCCATCGTCCACAAGAACAGCATCAGGGTCTCAACTAGCACCGACGACGCGCTCAGCACTGCCGAACACATGCATTTCCGGATCCACACAGACCCTAACTCCACCCTCAGAGGCACACTCATCTACCGACCCACGGACCCCGCCCCCAGTTCAGCGACTCCATCGCCAACTTGATCAGCACGCACGCCCTGACCTTCACCGACTACATCCATCTCTGAGACCTGAACTTTCACCTTGAGAACAACAATGACAACAGCTCCACAACCCTGATCGATAACCTCGCCAACCTTTGACTGAAGCAACTCGTCACAACGCCCACCCACTCCTCCGGCCACAGGCTCGACCCAGTCTTCTTCTCAAGCCTGCATGTCTCCGTCAGCCACACCACCGAACTCCTCTGGACCGACCAATGCTGCATCCACTTCACCTTACAGAAGCCCACCACACACCACCGCACCCAACAGATCCCCCGCCGCTGCTGGAGCAAAATCACTGAAGACCAACTACACGAAAACCTCACTCTCAGCCCACCCACCGAACCCTCCAACACCGACGATGCTGCCCACAGCCTCAGACACTGGATCGAGGACTGCGCCAACACCCTCACCCGCTGAAGAAACCCTTCCACAGAGACACCAGCTAGAGGGCCAGCTGGTTCACCCCAGAACTTCTAGACTCTAAGCAAGCTTGTCGAAACTAGAGAAGAAATGGCACAGTGAACAAACTCAGGAGAGCCACTCAGCACACAAGGACGACATCCGCAACCATCACCACCTCATCGGGGCGGCCAAGAGGACCTCCTTCAAAGACTGCCTCAACAACAACGCACACAATAGCAAGGAGCTCTTTAACATCATGAAGGAACTCTCCAACCCCAGCTCCAACACCAACGACATCCCGCCGTCGCAAGCACTGTGCGACTCCCTCGCCACTTTCTTCCACCGCAAGATAGCAGACATCCACGACAGCTTCAACATCCAGACAACCCCAACAGACAGCAACAAAACAGACCCTCCGCACACCATCGACCACGACCCCCTGCTAGCCTGGTCCACGTCAGCATCGATGACACCATCAAGACCATGCACACAATCCACTCATGCTCTCCGTCAGACCCATTCCTGCACCACGTCTTCAACAGAGCAAGTAGCTCCATCGCACCCCACCTGCGCAACATCATCAATCGCTCCCTCGAGACCGCGACCTTCTCAGAGATCTGGAAACACGCCGAGATCAACGCCCTGCTCAAAAAACCTAAGGCAGACCCAAGAGACCTCAAGCAGTTCCGACCCATCTCTCTGCTCCCCTTCCCGGCCAAGGTCATCGAGAAAACTGTCAACAGACAGCTGACCCGATACCTCGAAGAAAACAGAATCCTGGACCCTTCCCAGTCAGTGTTCCGCAGCAACCACAGCACCGAGACTGCCCTCATCACCGCACCCCACAACATTAAGACCCTGTTGGACAACGGTGAGACCGCAGCACTCATCCTCCTAGGCCTCTCTGCCACCTTCGACACCGTCTGCCACCGCACACTATGTGCACACCTCCACGCCGCAGGGATCCGAGACAAGGCTCTGGATTGGACCACCTCCTTCCTCTCCGGCAGAACCCAGAGCATCTGCCTCCCCCATTCCGTTCCAAAGCATCCTAGACCATCTGTGGCGTACCCCAGGGATCCTCCCTCACCATGACGCTGTTCAACATTTACACTGCCCCGCTCGCACACGTAGCCCGACAGCACGACCTCAACATAATCTCCTATGCCGACGACACTCAGCTGATCCTCTCCCTCACCAAGGACCCCATCACCGCCAAAGCCAACCTCCATGAAGGAATGAAGGCCATCGCCGACTGGATGAAGACCAGCCATCTGAAGCTGAACTCGGACAAGACAAAGGTCCTCATCCTTGGCACCAACCCTTCAGCCTGGGACGACTCCTGGTGGCCGACGGCACTGGGGGCAGCCCCGACACCAACCGACCATGCATGCAACCTGGGAATCATCCTCGACTCAACGCTCTCAATGACCAAGCAAGTCAATGCCGTCTCCTCCTCCTGCGTCAACACCCTCCGCATGCTCCGCAAGATCTACAGATTGATCCCGACAGATACAAGAAAGACAATCACCCAGGCCCTCCTCAGCAGCATACTCGACTACGGAAATGCCCTCTATGCGGGAGCCCCGTCCAAGCTCATCAAACGACTACAACGCATCCAAAACACCTAGGCGTGGCTGATCCTCGACGTACCACGCCACAGCCACATCATCATCCACCTGAGAAACCTGCACTGGCTCCACATCAACAAGAGGATATCCTTCAAGCTCCTCACCCACGCACACAAGGCACTCCACAAGACCGGCCCAGCCTACCTCAACAGACGGCTCTCCTTGTACATACCCAACCGCCAGCTACGCTCCCCCGACCTACTCAAGACCTGGCTGTTCGATCAGTAGCACCTCCCCCCAGCGCCTTGAGACCCTCGCGGGTATGTAGTGCGTTTTACAAATGATTAATTGATTGACAATTTACAAATCAGCCACTAAATAGGTATCCATTTATCTTTACTTATATTAATGCTTTGTTTTCAACTTGTTGTTCATTTTTCATATAGCAGACATGACCTGAAGGTAAAGGAGTACCTTACATGAGCTCCAATTACATTACGTAATGTCACCACTCATTGCTTATAGGGATGGGGAGATTGAATTATTTATCCAGAATCACAGGATGATGAGCCAACTCCAGGACTTGAACCTGGTTCCCTATTTATGAGTCTGCACCTCTGGTAATAACACCATATCATGAGTATGGGGAAAATCAGCATTTTGTTTTGGCGCTAACAAAAATTGAGTTTTTATGTGCACTAATATGTAAAACTGGTAAAAATAAAAATGTTGATTCTCATCACATGCTCCTGTCTCCCCTTCCAAGAATGAAGGACAAATCATTAAGCTTAGATGTCTGAGGTAATTCTTGGAGAGGGAGATTAAAGCGGGCGTGAATGAAGAGTGGCATCAACATTTAATTGTTGGCAGTTTTACAAAGTGTTCGAACAAAAAAAGAGTATTTCTCGGTTTTACTGAATGTTATTCTGTCTTACCTTGACTTCTTAACCTGTGTCAGGAGCTGCCTATAGCAGTGATTGGGAGCTTGGCAATATATTGTGCACTGGCCTGCAGGAGCACGTTACCGGCAGTACAGTACTTCCAGTCTGTCACTCTCACAGAAGATGCCAGCTCTGCTGAAGCCCACCAAGTAATACTAATTACGCAGGGTGTAGGAGGCATGAAATTATTTGGTACCGGAGTTCTCAACCCTGGGCCCGCCCAAGCTCACATTTAAACCAATAGATTTTGGGGCGGGCTCATGCGATAGTAAAAACTACCGAGATAGGTAGGGGGGAAGTCCAGAAGAAAAGAGCAGAAACTAAAGCCGGACTTGTTTTGAGCGCACTGCTTCTGTATTATTATAAGCAGCCTAGAGCAGCAGGGAACCTAATTAGTGTTGGCATCAGGTTTTTAGATGCATGAATCAGGAGGCGGGAGGCGGGAGACTAGCCTTCAAATCAGTAGCCTCACGCCTGAATCGGGAGGAGCAGTGGGAGTGAAAAAACCTCGTGATGGCCCAAGACGGTAGAGTAAACGGTCTCCAAGCTTAGATGGGGTCTCATAGTCATAATTTGAAGTCTGGGCGCCATTTTAGAGTCAGGCAAGTCCCAGGTACCTGGGCGCAATGAACCCTGGGCACAATGGCCGCCATCTTAGGGTCAGGCAGCTGGGTTCAGGTCGGCCCGTGCTGAATCCCCCAGAGTCAGGGTATATTCCGAGGCACACACTCTCAATGTCAGGGGGGCCCTCAGCATCCGTGGGAGACCCCAACCACCAACATCAGAGGTCTCCTACTGGTGCGCCCTGCAGGGGCTATGTATTGACCGCTACAGGCAGGCAGTTGCGCTGATTGTTATCATGCTGCAATAGCCACTGGATAGATGGGAGTCTTTGTCGCTTTTTTATTTCAGAGTGCTGGGTTGGAGTTAATTGGATGCTGGGTTGGAGGTGGGTGGATGCTGGGTTGGGGATGGATGGATGCTGGGTTGGGGATGGATGGATGCTGGGTTGGGGATCGATGGATGCTGAGTTGGGGATGGATGGATGGATGCTGGGCTGGGAATGGATGGATGCAGGGTTAGAGATGGATAGATGCTGGGTTGGAAATGGATGGATGCTGGGTTGGGGATGGATGGGTGCTGGGTTGGAGATGGATGGATGCTGGGTTGGGCATGGATGGATGCTGGGTTGGGCATGGATGGATGCTGGGTTGTGGATGGATGGATGCTGGGTGGTGGATAGATGGATGCTGGGTTAGGGATGGATGGATGATGGATTGGGCATGGATTGATGCTTGGTTAGGGATGGATAGATGCTGGGTTGGAGATGGATGGATGCTGGGTTGGAGTTGGTTGGATGCTGGTTTGGAGTTGGGTGGATGCTGAGTTGGAGATGAATGGTGTGGGGGGATGGATGTTTGAGAGGTGGATGCTGGGTTGGGGATGGACGAATGCTGGGGTGGGGATGGGTGGATGGATGCTGGGTTGGAGATGGATAGATGTGTGAGGGGTGGATGGATGAATGCATTGATGGATGGTTGACTGTGGGTGCTTGGAGCATGAATTGATGGATGAATTCGTGGGGAGGCGTGTTTGTGCACCGCTGGATGGGTAACTGAAGAAACTGTGAGGCCAGAGGCCTAACGGCCCCCAAGGCCTGAAGTGCGGCGTATTTGCCATTCACGCTGGCTTGTGGCCTCTGTGTGTTTGCAACAAGGTGACCCATTGCCACTGAAGGTGCTGTTTTTTCTGTATTTGGCATTTAGTCGGTTTATTGGAAGTAAACGAAGACTCTTGCCTCAGAATGTATTTATTGTTGAAGTGAATGCTTACAAATTAAATCCTCGTTTCCCTGTGACTTAGGAATATAAGGTCACCTCCCTGGGCACCATAGAGATGTATGAGTGGGAGTCCCACAGGTGAGGGCCAGTCTCTCCCCTGAAAGTGTAGTTATCCTCTTCTCCACCGGATGTGATTTCACGCTATAGATTAGTGATGTCAATTATATTTTAAAACCCTGAACGCCAGATCTCTGCAACCCGCCCTTTCACCGCCTGCCTCTCCATTCAGATCCTCCTAGTTATCAAGCCAGATAGACATCCACCCATTCATCCACCACCATTTCACTCATCCTTTCATCCACACAACCACCTTTCCATCCACCACGCATAGAATCACATACATCCACCTATTCAGCTCCCCGCCCACCTGCCCAGGTATCACATCCCCTACCCAGGCGTCCTTAAACTAGAGAAAAGCTCCAAGTGTCAGACATTTGGTTGTAGAAGTTATTCGTGGGGGAAGGGGCTGAAGCACTTTGAGCCCAATGGGCGTTGCACAGCGTGTGGTTGTGTTTAGTGCACGACCAGCACGTGCCGTGTGCACGTGGCTTGTGTTTTGGGAGGTCAGGCTGTGGATGGGGAGGGGGTGGCCCCCAGCTGTTCCTGGGACTTCAACCGCTGCCGTGGGGAGTTTCAAATCAAAGAACATATTATATAGTGCGCATGCGTGCAAGGACACGCATGCGCACTAAAATGGCAGAACACCGGGGAGCTTAAAAATACCTGTATGAAGCCAAAAGTACATTGTGCGGTTGCGTAGGATAGTGCGCATGCGCACATACAAGCGGGGAGCGTATACAGACGGGGAGCAGGGAACCACGGAAAACCGGCACGTTTGTGAGACACGTATGCGTGGATCCCAATAACCGTTTTAGCCTTGTTGTGAAGGACACGATACTCTAGCCCTTACGCGTTGTGCAAGAGCAGAGACTACTTTGGCATCCATCTTTGTGAGGGATGCGGCCTGTTATTTCGGTGAGAAGACCAACCTTTCAGCGGCCATCTTTTTGTGTGACGCCTGCCTCCCCGGCCGCCATCTTAGCGTGGGGAACGCGGCCGCTCGTCTACCACCCAAGAAGCCATTGTTATGCGGGGCGTGCAACGCTGCGACCGGTTACCGTTAGACAGAAATGAAGGACTTCGACATCATATCAGATAAATGCGCCGGTTATGGGCGCTCCTGGAAACGCAGGCACGTGAGTGTGGACTATCTGTGTATCAGGCTTCATGGGGGTATAAATGGGGAAGGGGGGGTGTTAAAGATAAGAGATGAAAAGTGACTCCCGGTTCTCTTCTCCTGTGACGATCTGCTGTTCTCTTCCACCCCGCCTACATCTTTAACTCCCTGTTCTCTTCTCATGTGCTGATCTGCAGCTCTCATCCACCCACCTCCTTCTTTAACTTCCTGTTCTCTTCTCTCGTGCTGATCTGCTGTTCTCTTCCACCCCACCTCCTTCTCTACCTCCCTGTTCTCTTCTCCCGTGCTGTTCTGCTGCTCCTTTCCACCGCCTCCTTCTCTAACTCCCTGTTTTCTTCTCCCGTGTTGATCTGCTGCTCTCTTCCAACTGCCTCCTCCTTTAACTCCCTGTTCTCTTCTGCTGTGCTGATCTGCTGCTCTCTTCCACATGCATCCTTCTCTAACCGCGCACACACACCACACACACAATCGCACACATAACCACACACACAACCACACACACAATCACACCCAACCACACACACACAACCACACATACAACCACACACACATACAACTACACACACATACAACCACACGTACAAACACACACAAACACACAACCACACACATCTATCTATCGCCCTCACTCTATCTATCTATCGCCCTAACTCTATCTGTCGCCCTCACTCTATCTATCCGTCACCCTCACTCTATCTATCTGTCGCACTCACTCTGTCTGTCGCCCTCACTCTCTCTGTCGCCATCACTCTATCTATCTATCGCCCTCACTCTATCTATCTGTCGCCCTCACTCTATCTATCTGTCGCCCTCACTCTATCTATCTATCGCCCTCACTCTATCTATCGCCCTCACTCACTCTATCTATCTATCTAGCTATGGCCCTCATTCTATCTAGCTATCTAACTATCTATCTATTGCCCTCACTCTATCTATCTATCACCCTCACTCTATCTATCTATCTATCTATCTATCTATCTATCTATCGCCCTCACTCTATCTATCTATGTATCGCCCTCACTCTATCTATTGCCCTCACTCTATCTATTGCCCTCACTCTATCTATCTATCTATCTCTCTATCGCCCTCACTCTATCTATCTCATTCTGTACTCCACCACCTGGTCTTCTAAAAGTACAGCCCTGCCATCTTACATGCCTTCTCCAAAGGTGCCAGGATACAGGAATCCTGCAATGGTCTATCATCTCCAATGTTGCCTTCAGATGTTTCTGGGAGAGGGGATCTTTTAAGTGGATGCAATTTGTTTTTATACCTGACCCACTCCACAGTGTCTGAAATGAGGCCAAATTAAATGCAGGGGTGCAGGTTGTCAGCTGGTCGCCATGCCTGCTTCCAGCAGGCAGGTCATAGCTGCTGAGTCCGCCAGTGGTGCCAGTCAGCAGTTATTATAGACTGCATGGCCATACGATGGGGGTTTCAGGCCAGTGGTGGATTGGATATTTGTATAGCCGTGCTGTCCTTGTGGTCCTGTCTTTTGCTGTGCTCTGCCTGTTAAGCAGAACACAGCACCACTGTTTGTAGATGGACATTTCCGAGAGTTTTCATTTCTATTTCCTACAAACTTAGTACCTATATTAGTAGACTGCAAGTACAACCCCCAAAGTTTAGTTGTGCTATTGAATGGTCAAAAGATCCTCTGTTCAATGGTACTCATTTTATCGACCTTAGAAGGATGAAAAGCTATGTAAACTCATGTGGAATGAAACAAGTGAACATGTGAGTATAGGAGAGCAAACACAGATCCTTGGAGTAGGCACATTAGCTCCTTTGGCCACCAGTGTAATACATAACTGTTACCATACCACATGTCCCAGTAAGATAACGGTGTTCGGACAGTGTAGTAACACACACAGTAGTGTGTTTTACTGCTACTGCCTGTCTTCAGAGCAGCCTGTGACCGAAAAGGGGGCTCTCTGTAAGCTCACTGACTCCTAGCAGTCACTGCAAACCATCCTGAGTGCTCGGGTGGCAGCTATATAAGCTATATAAATATTCCATTGCCACCAGTTGACCCCGTAATACTCCGGTCCTAATGGAAGCAGACCCTTTTAAAATCAACAGTATAGTATTATATTTACAGAGCTTTCCCTGCCAGTGTACCTCCCTGAACCCGCGGCACCTGTATACAGTAGTGCAGCTGACTTGCTGTGGCTGCTATTAATAAATACAACTAATGCTTTCATCGTTCTGAGCTGCCAGTGCCCTCTGCCTTTAGTTTACTGTGTCGCTGAACTGTGCAGCCGCTGCCTGACTCCCTTCTGCTCTGTTGGCATGGCAGCTATGGGGTTAACGCTGCTCAAGCAGGAGTAGTGTTCGCCGCTGGATCTTGAAAGCGCATGCGTGCAATCACACGCATGCGCACTAAACGGTCAGTAGAGTGGGGCGCTTAAAAATACAGGCAGCCAAGACATGGGGTTTCCACGCATGCGCATAATTATGCGCATGCGTGGAAACGCGGGGGGTGGAAAGACAGATGGGGTGGGTCTATCGATAGTACACCGGTGATCGGAGCTTAAGGATACGCTGGTTACCGGATATGCCCTACATCAGGGGTACTCATAGTACGGCCCGCGGGCCGGTGGCGGCCCGGCAAGCCTGCCCTGGTGGCCCGCGGACCTTGCACACATCATACCAGTGTTTCAATTTTTTTTTAAAGAGTGTCTGCAATCTAAGTTACAGCAGCGCGACTCCAAGACTCTGCTGCTCTGTGGGGGCCGGCTGGGGGATTCCTGCCATAGTTGGAGTGGAGCTGCAGGGGCGCTAAGAGGTGAACAACACATCCTCATTAACATGCTAATGGTCTTTAAAAGACCTGTTAATGTGCTCAGTGCGGCTATGTGTGTGTGCCCGGGCTGACACAGAGGCAGGGTGAGATGACAGAGGGAGAGGGAAAGAAAAGGAGACTAAGTGAGGAAGGGAAAGGGAGAACGGGTGAGGGAGTAAGAGAGGGAAGGAGGGAAAGGGAGGGTGGAAGCAGGGCTCAAGTCGAGGTACCACACGGGTGGACGGCTTCCCCCCACTTATTTTACCGGGAGCTCGATAACTGGAGCAAATGGAGCAGCACATTCACTATTTGGCCTCTCTGGGGTGAGATTGGAGCTCATTCAGAACGCTGCTCACGCGCTGGCTTCTCTGATGCAATCGCATCTAAGGGGTTAGCGAGAGGAGGCAATGAATTTGATGGTGCAAGCCACCTTTCGTGACATCACTTCCTGTTGTGACGTCAGCGTCCCCCCCACTTCTTTTTTTTAGGACTTGTGCCCTGGGTGGAAGGGAAAGGGAAGGTAAGGGAGGGAAAGGGAGACAGAGTGAGGAAGGGAAAGGGAGTGACAGTGAGGGAGTGAGGGAGTGAGGGAAAGGGAGATCGGGTGAGGGAGTGAGAGAGGGAAAGGGTAGGAGGGAAAGGGAGGGTAGGAGGGAAAGGGAGGGAGGAAGGGAAAGGGAGGGAGGAAGGGAAAGGGAGGGAGGAAGGGAAAGGGAGGGGGAGGGAGGGAAAAGGAGTGACAGTGAGGGAGGGAAAGGGAGACCGGGTGAGGGAGGGAAAGGGAGACAGAGTGAGGGAGGGAAAGGGAGACAGAGTGAGGGAGGGAAAGGGAGTGACAGAGTAAGGGAGTAAGGGAGGGAAAGGGAGACAGAGCGAGGGAGGGAAAGGGAGACATAGCAAGAGAGGGAAAGGGAGACAGAGTGAGGGAGGGAAAGGGAGACACTGAGGGAGTGAGGGAGGGAAAGGGAGACAGTGAGAGGGAGGGAAAGGGAGACAGAGCGAGGGAGGGAAAGGGAGTGACAGAGTGAGGGAGTAAGGGAAAGAAAGGGAGACAGAGCGAGGGAGGGAAAGGGAGACAGAGCGAGGGAGGGAAAGGGAGACAGAGTGAGGGAGTGAGAGAGTGAAATGGATGCAGGGAAAGGGAGGGAGGGTAAGGGACGGAGGGTTAAGGGAGGGAGAGAAAGGGAGTGACAGAGTGCGGGAGTGAGGTAGGGAAAGAGACAGAGTGAGGGAGTGAGAGGGAAAGGGAGACAGAGTGAGGGAGTGAGAGAGGGAAAGGGAGGGAAAGGAAGGGAGGGAAAGGGAGTGAGGGAATGAGAGAGGGAAAGGGAGACAGAGTAAGGGAGAGTGAGAGGGAGGGAGAGGGAGGGAGGGAGACAGAGAGAGAAAGAGAGCGAGAGAGAGAGATGTGTGTATGCCGGGTCTGGTGGCTCAGTGGATGAAGGTGTCCGCCGCAGGGACCAGTGATCAACCTCATGGTCAGTTTTTTTTGGTTGCTCTAGCCCCGCCCCCTCCCCCACTGACCCCGCCCCCACTGGTGCGGCCCTCGGACACAAACCACAGTGTAAATTTGGCCCCCGAGAGAAAGTTTGTGAGTACCCATGCCCTACATGGTATTACTCTCTGCTAACTGAATATGCCCTACATGACATTGAACGCCACTGAACCGCTGCCAGCCTTTGCCATTTACCCAATTAGCGAGTGTATTTTAGCCGGCCTCTCTGCGCTCCTCAGTCTACCACGAAGCCGCAGAGAGGAAGGTTTGGAGATAGAGAATACTCTGCTACTGTAAGTACGGCATTGCCAATGCTGCAATTACGACACTACAAAAGGAATCCTTCTGATGTGAGTACCATTGCTAAGTTAAGACCTTGGAGACTATTTGTTTTCTTCTTCTTTTTTTATCCCAACTACCTTCTAGGATGCTATTAAGCACCTGGTCTCTCCGTATAAAGGCTAATGTCGCTAGTCAGAAAACTGGTAAAAAGTATGTATTTCTTTTACCACTGTTTTTCAAACAGACACTATTATTGAGTTACAGGAGGCCTTCTTAATCATAGAATGTGTGTTTTATGTTCAGTGTTTGTATGTCATGTATTGTCGTTTTTTACAGGTCACTGCACCGGATTAGATTGACCTTCAGTGTCTAGAGAGTGTTATTGTCACTATTTTAGGTCACTATAATTCCATGCTGGATGTTCTAATTGAAGTACCACATGCTTTTCCTTGTGTTTTTCTTTTCTCCTAGGTCCTCATTGCAGGTATTTCTCATTCTAGATCCTCAACTGTAGACGTTTTATGATTGAATTTACAATTATAGGTACACATCATTTCTATATTACGGGTAATTTAAATTTGGTAGTTAAGTTTCTTTTCTGACGTGAGTAAGGTGGGGATCTGTGCACCTCATCCTGAAGAAGAAGCCTAGCTTTGAAACATGTTGACGCACAAGTGAGGTATATGACATTAAATACAATAATACCTCCCCCACACCTTTTTTAACGATACCTGCATGGAGGCCGAATAAAAGTTTTTTAGATCTTACATGCCAGGTATTTTTTAATACTCACACATTTATCCACTCCTGACATCACTACTCAACTAGTACCACACACCCTCATGCACCACACATGGAGTTAACAACAGTGCTCCCACGTAGTCGCTGGTTAGTAGCATGCCACATTCCGTAGAGGAGTGCTAAGACCCCTATGATGAAGCATGTTACCAAGGGTCCTTTTGGTGTGTGAGGGGTATTTCAAGAACACTGTGTGCTCCCCACCATTGTAGGGACTGCACTCCAATACCCCCCTGTGGATTCTTCTTCTTCTTTTTGTTTATGTATATTGCGGTTGGGGAGACCAAATCCCCTTCCTCTCCACTCCTTTTTGTTATTATTTACAGTCTACAGGAAGGCCGACCGAAGTAATTAAGCTATTAACTAAACAGGAGAAAAAATGCCTCAGAAAAGCAAAAAAATGTAAACAATCAAGTCAGTCAACTAACGTAACTACCATCTAATTTGAACAGGGAAGGAAACAAAGCATAAAAGACGAGGTCCCAAATACTTTGGAAGTAATAAGCAACAATGAATCCCTAACCGCCCCACTCAACTCCCTCACTACATTTAGCAGCCCAAATGACATCAAAATAAAACAAACGCTGCCAGATAATCTATCTAGTCTATTTAAACCTCCAACCAGGAAAGAGAAGCAACACCTTAACGCCTCGGTTAAGCAAACAGCAAAATCTGTATCTCCGTCCAGGATTGAAATGAAAGATCCAATTACAATGTGCCCTAGAGAGGCCAATACGCTAAAGGATAATGCCTGGAAAGACTGCCGCAACCTTGACAAAATCGACAAGCCAAGTCTGCGATGCAACATCACCACCAACATAAAGGTCAACAAAACTCCCACACAAAACAATACTAACGTCTCTCCACACTTGCCCTTGATGTTCTCAGGGCCCACAGGGGGAGCAACTATAATAAAATATGGTGCTGATTATACGCCGTAGCTAGAGATCTTCCCAAACAATAGGAAACTGGATTTTATCCCCCACTATGTCTCAAGGGGCAACCACAACTTCCTTAAAAGAAGCGTTCTGTTAAAACTATTCAAGGCGCTCCCTTCTTTGAGCCACATTAAGTCTATGGACATTGAAAGTATAGAGTTCTACCAGAATCGGCATTCCACGGAATTCCAAGAATCAACCACCGAAGTCCTCTCCCAGGCATAGATTCCAAAGCTAGGACAAACACAATCACCTGTACTCACACTGAAGCCAGTCAGTCCACTGGACCCCGGCACTTAAAAATGCCTGGAATCTCCCAAGCCGGGGCATGAAAAAATCCACAAGTTGCCACAAACTCACCCAAAGGCCACAAAATCTGCTCCTGGAATGTGTTTGGTCTCGGCATGAAATTAGAAGACCCGGACTTCATGGAGTTTATTACACAGCACAATATACTTCTCTTCCAGGAAACCTGGCTAACAAAATCTACTTTCCTGGTAGGTTACAAGGAATTCCAGAATCTGCCCATAAAGGAGACTAACCAAGGGAGAGCAAAAGGGGGCCTCTCCACCTTTTTTTTTTTAACCGATACTTCCGGACTTGCCGTTGCCATAGACCTTGATTCCCCCTGGTTGCTATGCATCAAACTTGACATCCTGCCTTTCACCAGCCTACTGATCATGAACACTTACATTCACCCGACGCTCAAACAAAAAACGGGCAAATATTGACCACTTAATAGCCTCTCTTGCCACTCTTAAACTTGCCTGCCCCGACGCCAACATCAGTCTGTCAGGGGGCTTCAATATGACCCTACTGCAAGAAACAAACTGCACCAGGGGGCATACTCAGGCCAAAACTCGACGCAACACCTTTGGCCTGCAATGCGCAGTACTCCTGTATGATCTCTCAATGTGAATGCTTAATAGTCACAGCCCAACAGACACCCCAGCAGCATACACAAGGGTCACTCAAAAGTCAACCTCAATTATCAACTATTCTTTCACGGACCACAACCTCGCTCCCCAGATCACAAACTTTCAAATCTTGGATAAAGCAGAGAGCGCAAAAACAAGTCCTGTGCTCTCCACGCCACTGGACTCAAGCTGAAGCTATCCTGGCTGATGACGGCACACCCCTAGCAGAGAGCGACCATCAACCGCAATCCTTCACGCTCTTAAGAAACAACATAAATCCAATTCTCATTAACGCAATGCCACAACAACTCCATTGTCATAACCTCAAACGTCTCATTTGGAAAAAGGACAATATATGCGACTTTATGGAAACATGTATCGGTATCTTGGAGAAATCTAAAACCGAACCTTCTAGCATCCAGGCCTGGCAGTTATTCACCATAGAACTAAATAAAAAATGGTCCAAACTAGCAACTGGCATTAAAGCAGGAAAATCGCTGGGGGCAGCACGGTTCACCAAAAGCATTAGAATTCAAAAACAACAACTGAACAAATATTTCCAATAACTAAGAACTCAGGGCTCATCTTCCACCCAAGAACAATTGCTTCTAATTTCCAAATCCAGAAAAGACCTTAAAAGAGACATCATGGTGGCCAAGAAAGTATTCCAGGAACACATCTGGGCGAAACTCCATTACTCCTGCAAACAAAGAGACTCCAAGCTTTTCTGGGAAATCATCAACCAGCTAACAAACGACAGGAACCAACACCACAACTCGGACATTATGGAGGATACATGAAGAGCCCACGTTGAATTACTATATAACTAAATTTCACCCCCAGGCATCGTTGATTGCTGCTGCCAACCAAGTAACGGAGCTACTGTCAGAGACCTAGTAAAAACCAAATCCCCCTCTGATCCATATTTTCTTCTGCAGATCCTCAAAGAACAAGTCTTAAAAACAATTAAAAATTAAGATCCGATGATACCCCTGCGCCCAATGCCCTCCCAAATGACTTGTTTCGGCACAATCCCCCATTCTGGGCAGATTACTTGTCTCCTCTTTTTTGAGATATTCTAACCTTTAACACGATCCCTGACTCTTGGAGGGGAAGCATTCTAAGCCCAATATACAAATCGGGTTCTCGTTCTGATCCTTCAAATTATAGATTGATCGCGTTAATCAATGTGGAGGCTAAAATCTACGTTTTAAACCTGCTGGCAGATTTAGAGCACTGGGTAGCGCAAACAAACCTTATTCCTCATATGCAAACCGGATTCAGGGCCAGGTTGGGCATTTCCGCTGTAACCCTCCTGGCCAATTAAGCCCTCGCAAAATCAAGGCCACTCTACGCATGTTTCATCGACCTTAGAGTGGCCTTCAACAAGGTTTCAAGAGCCAAGCTATGGGCAAAAATGCACAACTGGGGGGTCCCAGCTAAGTTGCTCAAGGCCATAATCAACCTGTACTCTCAGACATGGGTCCAGATCAAGAAAGGAGATGGGCTCAGCATTGCTAAGAATATCTACACATTCAATGGGCTAAAACAAGGGTGCATGCTGGCACCCTGCCTCTTCAACATTTACACCGCTGTTCTGGACGAGCACATTCGGTCAATCCAATCTGATCCTCTGAAACTCGGCATAACACCCACACCCAGCCTTCAAGATGCGGATGACATTGTTTTACTGGCGCAAACGCCAATTAGTTTGCAACAACTAATCACTGAACTTGGAGCTTATACCACCTTGGTCCAACTAACCATCAATAACCAAAAAACAAAGGTGATGTGTTTTAACAAACACCATAAAGCTGATCGTAAATTTACTTGGACTTGCTGACTAGTACTGGTGGTAACTGGCTCTTACTAACCAGGCCCGGAAATCAGTGCTATGCTGAAAGACACTTAGAATACAGTAAAAACACCTACATACACTAGGGTATCCAATGAGTTGGGGTACACCTGTAAGGCCCTAGTATATAATAGGGCAGGGAAATTAAAAGTACCTTTAAGTCAGAGGTGCAAAAAAAAGCATGAGCAGTGCAGAAAGAACCAACAGAGGTACAGAAAGAGGCTAAATGGAGACAGAAAATGCAAGAAAAGTACAAAAAGAAGCAAAAGAGGTGCAGAAAGAGGCAAGAGAACTGCAGAAAATGGCAGTAGATGTGCAAGAAGAGGCAGGAGTAGACCACAAAGAAGCAAAAGGGGTACAGAAAGAGGCAAGACGGGTGCAGAAAGGAGCAAGATAAGTGCTAGAAAAAGCAGCAAAGGTGCTTAAAGAGGCCAGAGGGGAGCAGAAAGAGGCAAGAAAGGTACAGAAAAAGGGAACAGGGGTACAGAAAGAGATAAAAGGAATACAGAAATTTGCAATAGAGGTACTAAAAGAAGCAAGAGCAGTGCAGAAAGAAGCAAGAGAAGTGTAGAAAGAAGCAAGAGAGCTGGAGAAAAAGAGAATAGGGATGCAGAAAGAGGTAAGTGAGTTGCAGAGAGAGGCAACAGATGCGCAGAAAGATGCAAGAGAATTGCAGAAACAAGCAAGAGAAGTGCAGAAGGAGCAAGAGAAATGCTGAAAGAAGCAACAGAGCTGTAGAAAGAAGCAAGAAAAGTACAGAAAGAGGCAAGTGAGGTACAGAACGAGGTAGGAGAGGTACACAAAGAGGCAAGAAAGGTACAGAAAGAGGCAGGGGGTTACAGAATGAAGTAAGAAAAGGGCAGAAAGAGGCAAGAGAATTGCTGAAAGAAGCAACAGAGGTATAGAAAGAAGCAAGAGGAGTATAGAAAGAGGAACGTAAGATGGAGAAAGAAGCAAGAGCTGTGCAGAAAGAACCAACAGAGGTACAAACAGAAGCAAGAGAGTTGCAGAAAAAGGTAGGAGAGGTGCACAAAGAGGCAAGACACGTAGAGAAAGTGGAAGGAAGGGTACAGGAAGAGAAATTTAGAAAGAAGCTACAGATGTGCTGAAATGGGCACAAGGGTGTAGAAAGATGCAAGAGAGGTGCAGAATGAGAAAAGAGGGGTGCAAAAAGAGGCAAGAAGGGTACAGAAAGAGATAGGAGAGCTACAGAAAGAAAATAGAGGGGTGCAAAAAGAGGCAAGAGGGGTACATAAATAAGCAAGAGAGGTGCAGAAAGATTCAAGAGAGGTGCAGAAACAAGCAAGAGAAGTGCAGAAATAGGCAAGAGAATTGCTGAAAGAAGTAACAGAGGTGTGGAAAGAAGGAAGAGAAGTACAGAAAGAAGCAACTGAGGTACTTAAAGAGGCAGCATGGTGCAGAAAGAGGCAAGTGAGGCGCAGAAAGAGGCAAGAGAGGTGCAGAAAATGACAACTGAACAGTAGAAAGAGGCAAGAGAGATGCAAAAAAGAGAAGAAGACTACAGAAAGAAGCAAGTGAGGTGCAGAAAGAAGCAAGAGCAGTACAGAGAGAATCAAAAGAGGTAAAGAAAGAGGCAAGAGGGTACAGAAATAGGCAAGAAAAATACAGAAAGAAGAAAAAAGGGATACAGAAAGAGGCAAGAGGGTTGCAAAAAGAAGCAAGAGAAGTACAGAAAGAAGCAACAGAGGTGCTTAAATAGGCAAGTGAGGTACAGAAAGAGGAATGAGGGATGCAAAAAGGGAAGAAGGGTGTAGAGAGAAGCAAAAGAGGTGCAGAAAGAAGCAACACAAGTGTTTAAAGAGGCAAGAGGGGTACAGAAAGAGGGAACAGGGGTGTAGAACGAAGTAAGAGGGATATAAAATTTGGCAAGAGAGGTACATAAAGAAGAAAGAACAGTGCAGAAAGAAGCAAGAGAAGTGCAGAAAGAATCAAGAGAGGTGGAGAAATAGGGAAGAGGAGTGCAGAAAGAGGCACGAAAAGTACAAAAAGAAGCAAACAAGGTACAGAAAGAGGAAAGAGAACTGCAGAAAATGGCAAGAGAGGTACAGGAAGAGGCAGGAGAGGTCCACAAAGAAGCAAAAGGGGTACAGAAAGAGGCAAGATGGTGCAGAAAGCAGCAAGAGAAGTGCTGAAAGAAGCAACACAGATGCTTCAAGAGGGGAGCAGAAAGAGGCAAGAAAGGTACAGAAAAAGGGAACAGGGGTACAGTAAGAGATAAGAGGAATACAGAAATTTGCAAGAGCGGTACAGAACGAAGCAAGAACAGTGCAGAAAGAAGCAAGAGAGGTAGAGAAATAGGGAAGAGGGGTGCAGAAAGAGGCAAGTGAAGTACAGAAAGAGGCAATAGAGGTGCAGAAAGACGCAAGAGAATTGCAGAAACAAGCAAGAGAAGCACAAAAAGATACAAGAGAATTGGTGAAAGAAGAAACAGATTTTTAGAAAGAAGCAAGAAAAGTATAGAAAGAGGCAAGTGGGGTGAAGAAAAAAACAGGAGCAGTGCAGAAAAAAACAACTAAGGTGCAAAGGGAGGCATGAGGAGTGCGGAAAGAGGTTGGAGAGTTGTGCAAAGAGGCAAGAAAAGTACAGAAGGAGGCAGGAGGGGTACAGAAATAAGGAAGAGAAGTGCAGAAAGAGGCAAGGCAATTGCTGAAAGAAGCAACAGAGGTCTTGAAAGAAGCAAGTGAAGTGCAGAAAGAAGCAAGTAAGGTGTAGAAAGAAGCAAGAGCAGTGCAGATAGAACCAATAGAGGTACAAGAGAGGTACAGAAAATGGCAACAAAACAGCAGGAAGAGGCATGAGGGATGCAGAAAAGTGAAGAAGGGTGCAGAAAGAAGCAAGAGAGGTTCAGAAAGAAGCAAGAGAAGTGTAGAAAGAAGCAAGAGAAGTACATACAGAGGCAAGAGGCGTGCAGAAAGAGGGTACATGGGTACAGAAAGAGGTAAGAGGGATAAAGAATTTTGCAAGAGAGGTGCAGAAAAAGCAAGAGCAGTGCAGAGAGAAGCAAGAAAAGTGCAAAAGAAACAAGGGAGTTTTAGAAATAGAGAAGAGGGGTGCAGAAAGAGGCAAGTGAGATACAAAAAGAGGCAACAGAGGTGTAGAAAAATGCATGTGAATTACAGAAACAAGCAAGAGAAGTGCAGAAAGAAGCAAGTAAGGTGTAGAAAGAAGCAAGAGCAGTGCAGAAAGAACCAATAGAGGTGCAAGAAGAGGCAAGAGTGGTACAGAAAAAGGTAGGAGATGTGCACAAAGAGGCAAGACAAGTAAAGAAAGAGGCAGGAGGGGTACAGAAAGAAGGAAGAAGAGTGCAGAAAGACGTAATTGAGGTGCTAAAAGAGGTGCAAAGGGTGCAAAAAGAGCAGAGAGGTGCAGAAACATGCAAGAGAAGTACAAAATGAGGCAAGTGAGATGCAGAAAGAGGCAGGAGAGGTG
The DNA here is from genome assembly GCF_964261635.1 of Lissotriton helveticus. Taxonomy (NCBI): domain Eukaryota; kingdom Metazoa; phylum Chordata; class Amphibia; order Caudata; family Salamandridae; genus Lissotriton; species Lissotriton helveticus. Next base: position 887,477,772 of record NC_136067.1, on the reverse strand, counting down.
CAGAAAAGGCAGAAAAGGTATAGAAAGATGGAAAAGGGGTACAGAAAGATGCAAGAGAAGTGTAGAAAGAAGCAAGAGAAGTACATACAGAGGCAAGAGGCGTGCAGAAAGAGGGTACATGGGTACAGAAAGAGGTAAGAGGGATAAAGAATTTTGCAAGAGAGGTGCAGAAAAAAGCAAAAGCAGTGCAGAGAGAAGCGAGAAAAGTGCAGAAAGAAACAAGGGAGTTTTAGAAATAGAGAAGAGGGGTGCAGAAAGAGGCAAGTGAGATACAAAAAGAGGCAACAGAGGTGCAGAAAAATGCATGTGAATTACAGAAACAAGCAAGAGAAGTGCAGAACTAGGCAAGAGAATTGCTGAAAGAAGTAACAGAGGTGTGAAAAGAAGCAAGAGAAGTGCAGAAAGAAGCAACAGAAGTGCTTAAAGAGATAATAGGGGTACAGAAAGAGGCAAGTGAGGTGCAGAATGAAGCAAGAGAGGTGCAGAAAATGGCAAGAGAACAGCAGAAAGAGACAGGAGGTATGCAAAAATAGAAAATTGGTGCAGAAAGAGATAGGAGAAGGGCACAAAGATGAAAGAACAATACAGGAAGAGGCAGGAGGGGTACACAAAGAAGGAAGAGAAGTGCAGAAAGTGACAGGAGAACTGCTGAAAGAAGCGACAGAGGTATAGAAAGAAGGAAGAGAAGTGCAGAAAGAGGCACATAAGGTGCAGAAAGAAGCAAGAGCAGTGCAGAAAGAACCAACAGAGGTACAAAAAGAGGCAAGAGGGGTGCAGAAAAAGGTAGAAGAAGTGCACAAAGAGGTAAGACGAGTGCAGAAAGGGGCAAGAGGGGTGCAGAAAGAAGGAAGAAGAGTGCAGAAAGAAGCAACAGAGGTGCTAAAAGAGACACAAAGGGTGCAAAAAGACCAGAGAGGTGCAGAAACAAGCAAACGAAGTGCAGAATGTGGCAAGTGAGATGCTGAAAGAGGCAAGAGAGGTGCAGGAAATGGCAAGAGAACACTAGAATGAGGCATGAGGGATGCAAAAAAGGGAAAAGGGATGCAGAAAGAAGCAAGAGAGGTTCAGAAAGAAGCAAGAGAGCTGCAGAAAGAGGGAAGACGGGTGCACAAAGAGACAACTGGGGAGCCAATAGAGACAACAGGAGCACAATAAGGAGCAAGAGAGGTGCAGAATGAGGCAGTAGAAGTATAGAAAGAGGCAAGTGAGCTGCAGAAGGAGGCAAGAGAACTGCAGAAAGAGGCACGAGAGTTGCAGAAACAGGCAAAACAGATGCAGAAAGAGGGAACATGTGTGCAGACGAGGCAAGAGGGATACAGAAAGAGCCAAGAGGGATGCAAATATTTGCAAAAGAGGTACAGAAAGAAACAAGCACATGCAGAAAGAACCAATAGAGGTGCAGAAAGAGGTAAGAGGGGTGCACAAAGAGGTAGGAGGGGTGCACAAAGAGACAAGAGGGGTACAGAAAGAGGCAAGAGGGGTGCTGAAAGAAACAACAGATGTGCTTAAAGAGACAAGAAGATTGCAGAAAGAAGCAAGAGAAGTGCAGAAAGAAGCAGCAGAAGTGCTTAAAGAGGTAAGAAGGGTACAGAACGAGGCAAGTGAGGTGCAAAAAGAGGCAAGAAAGGTATAGAAAATGGCAAGAGAACAGCAGAAACAGGCAAGAGGGATGCACAAAGAGGTAGGAGAGGTGCACACAGACAAAGAAAAGTACCGAAAGAGGCAGGAGAGGTACACAAAGAAGGAAGAGAAGTGCAGAAAGAGACAAGAGAACTGCTGAAAGAAGCAACAGAGGTATAGAAAGAAGGAAGAGAAGTGCGGATAGAGGCAAGGAAGATGCAAAAAGGGGTAGGAGGGGTGCGGAAAGAAGGATGAAGAGTGCAGAAAGAACCAACAGAGGTACAAAAACAGGGAAGAGTGGTGCAGAATAAGTCGGAGAAGTGGTCAAAGAGGCAAGACAAGTGCAGAAAGGGGCAAGAGGGGTGCCGAAAAAAGAAAGAAGAATGCAGAAAGAAGCAACAGAAGTGCTGAAAGAGGCGCAAAGGTTGCAAAAAGAGCTGAAAGGTACAGAAACAAGCCCGAGCAGTGCCGAATGAGGCAAGTGAGATGCAGAAAAAGGCAAGAGAAGTGCAGGAAATGGCAAGAGAACACTAAAAAGAGGCATGAGGGATGCAAAAAAGGGAAGAAGTGTGCAGAAAGAAGCAAGAGAGGTTCAGAAAGAAGCAAGAGAAATGCAGAAATAAGTAAGAGAGGTGCAGCAAGAGACAACAGGGGTGCAGATAGAGACAACAGGGGTGCAGAAAGAAGCAAGAGAGGTATAGAACGAGGCAGTAGAAGTGCAGAAAGATGCAAGTGAGGTACAGAAGGAGGCAAGAGAACTGCAGAAAGAGGCAAGAGTGTTGCAGAAACAGGCAAAAGGGGTGCAGAAAGAGGGTACATGAGTACAGACAGAGGCAAGAGGGGTACAGAAAGAGGCAAGAGGGATGCAGATATTTGCAAAAGAGGTACAGAAAGAAGCAAGCACATGCAGAAAGAACCAACAGAGGTACAGAAAGAGGCAAGAGGGGTGTAGCTAGAGGTAGGAGAGGTGCACAAAGCAGCAAGAGGGATACAGAAAGAGGCAAGAGGGGTGCAGAAAGAAGCAACAGAGGTGCTGAAAGAGATAAAAAGGTTGCAGAAAGAAGCAAGAGAAGTGCAGAAAGAAGCAACAGAGTTGCAGGAATAGTCAATAGACGGTAAGAAATGAGGCATGAGAGATGCAGAGAGAAGCAAGTGCGGTGCAGAAAGAGGCAAGAGAGGTGTAGAAAGAAAAGAGTGAGGTTAGATAGAGGCAAGAGAAGAGCAGAAAGTGGCAAGTGAGGTACAAAAAGAGGTAAGAGAGGTATATAAAGAGGCAAGATAAGTGTTGAACGAGGCAAGAGAAGTGCAGAAATAGGCATGAGAGTTACAGAAAGAGGCTAGAGAGGAACATAAAGAGGAAAGCGTGGTGCAGAAGGAAGAGAGTGAGGTACAAAAACAGGCAAGTGAGAAGCAGAAAGTGGCAAGAGAGGTACAGAAAGAGGCAAGGGAAGTGCAGAAAGCAGCAAGAGAAAAGCAGAAAGAGGCGAGAGCGGAGCAGAAAGAGGCAAGAGAGGTGGAGAAAGAAGCAAGAGAAGTACAGAAAGAGGCAAGTGAAGTGCAGAGAAAGCCAAGAGAGGTGCAGAAAGAGGCAAAAGATGTGCAGAAAGAAGCAAAAGATCTGCATAAAAAAGCAACATAGGTGCTGAAAGAGGCAAGTAAGGTGCAGAAAGGGCCAAGAGACATGCAGAAAGAGGCAAGAGAAGTGCAGAAAGAAGACAGTGAGGTGCAGAAAGAGGGAGAAAGGTGCAGAAAGAAGAGAGGTTTGTGCACCATTAGTACCAATTTAACACCCACATTTAGCAATAAGTAACAAGTGACCATTTGAGCTTTCCAAAGGGCCTTCCACCATGCTTTAACAGGTGAAGCTGTATTTCTGGGAACATTTGAGCCTTTTGAGCTTTTTTTGTTCATATCTGCACATAAGCCAGCAGATGATGGAATATTTGGAAACTGCGCAAAATCTTTAATTATGTGAAAATTGGTGCAGCCGAACAGTCACATAATTCCAGTGGCCCTGCTCATGCCTATGACTAGGTCCAGAAGTGCTCCTCAGTGGTTCCTTTTTTTGTGTCTCATTGAGTTTATAGTTTAGCTTCTATGGAAACGAGGAAGACTAACCCTGAGGTTACCACTCCACAACACAGACTACATTACCTCATAATTACTCTCCAAAACACATCATCCCACTCCACATAATTCCTATACAGTAAATACCACATATTTTCTATTCACATAATTTCACTGCACAACATACCACATAATTCCACTACACACAACGTACAACCACTGTACACCAAAAAACATTAGTAAAAAACTTTTACATTTACAATGCCAATAGCTCTAACTCTCGCAAATGTGAAACCTATTACATTGCAAATACTTCCTTAACTAATAGTCGTGTTTGCAGAGTGACAGAGAAAGGGTGCTGGGCCTCCTACCAGTGCTCAGAAATTCCGCTGCATAGGACTTACAGGAGTTACCAGGAGGGCTTCTTGGCCCCCAAAGTCCCTCAGGAGTAAAGTGGACTTCATCCCTCATCCACCAGTCTGCCAGAAGGTGCGTTTGCAGAGTGGTGAAGAAAGGGTGTGTGGCCTCTGAAGATGTTTTAGCAATCCCACTGTGTGGGACTTACTGGAGATAACAAGAGGGTTAGTTGGCCCCCACGGACATCCTTGGGGGCCAACTACCCCTCCTGTTACTTCTAGTAAGTCCCACACAGCAGGATTCCTAAATTCTCATAGCAGGCCACATCACCTTTTCCCACCACTCTGTAAACACACTCCCTGCCACGCTCTTGGATGGGGATTAAAGTCCCCTTCGCTCCTCGGGGTCCTTAGGGCCCATTAGCCTAGCTCTTATCTTCAGTAAGCCCCAGATACTGGGATTGCTGATAGGTGGATACCGGCCACGCCCCCTTTGTCCACCACTCTGCAAACTCACCTCCTGGCTTGTTCTAAGTTGAGGGATTAGGTCTCATTCATTCCTGAGTGTCCCTGGGGCCAGCTAGCCCACCAGCTACTTCCAGTAATCCCCACACAGCTGGATTGCTGAGAGTGGTCCAAGGCCACACCCTATTTTTACACCACCCTGAAAACTTGCATCCTGGAGCACTGCTGCTCAGGGAATGAAGTTCACTTGTGTCCTGAGGTCCTCAGTACACAAGAGGACCTCTTTGCCCCACCAGCAGTGTGCACCAGAAGTGGGATTGCTGATAGGTGGGCACAGGAAACGCCCCCTTTGTCCACCACTCTGCAAACGTGCCTCCTGGATTGTTCTAAGTTAGGGGATTAAGTCCCCTTAATTCCTGAGGGTACCTGGGGGCCAGCTAGCCCATCAGGTCCCTCCAGTAAGTCTTACACAGCTGGATTGCTGAGAGTGGTCCTACGCCATGCCCCCTTTTAATTCCACTCTGCAAACGCACATCCTGGAGCACTGCTTCTCGGGGGATGGAGTCCACTTGTGTCCTGAGGCCCTCAGGACATAAGAGGACTTCATTGCCCCACCAGCAGTGCTCCAGAAGCGGGAGGCACGTGGGATAAGTCAGAGCACGTCCTTTTCGGTCGAAGGCATAGGATAAGTCAAACCACTTCCTGGTTTCAATTCTACTGACCAGAATTATACTGATTACACGGATTCCTCCGTGAGGAAGCAACTCATCTGATCCAACGTTCCACCGCCGATCTCGGCGTGCCCCAATTTCATCGTACCTAACGGCTTTATTCCGTCTCCGTGGGTTCCCAGGCATTAACCCTCTGCGGACCCCGATTCTACTTGCTCACACTCTTGTTGTCCTGATGATGTTCTCTAACAAATGAGATTGAGACTCTGTCTACTTCTTTGTACAACCAATCTCCTTCATTGCATTGAATTAAATGGAGTTTTGTTTATTGTTTTCAATGTGATGTATTTTTAAATGTCACCAACCCCGTACTTGACGCGCCTTCACTGTTTTGTGTAAGCACCTGAACTACACCCTGTAATCAAGTGATACTCCATTCATGCCGTTAATAAATGTGAGATCATTTCAACCTTGTGTCCCTGCATATACTGCACAGCAAGTTCCTCTTGGACATATTCAATTTTGTTGTTTCTTTAGAATACTGCATTTTTAAGTTGTGTTAGGCTAGGCTATCCGAGGACCCAAGTGGCCTTTACAGTAGCATTGTTCTACTCTATGATACTTTTTTGTGCCCTGGCACAGGTGGTCCGTTTTTTCCAGACTGCACTGACAGCAGGCACATCGATGTGCGTATGCTCACACTGCTCACTTGTCACTGGAGGAGAAGTTACGGCATGATGTCATGCCAGGTGAACATTGTAAGAGAAGGGAAATGCTTTAAAGAGAGTCATATTCTCTCTGGATTTCCCTTCTCTGTTTGAAACTCAGGAGCAGCAACACAGTTGTGGTGTAACCAGGGCTTTAAGTGGAAGCTTTTCCAATATTATATACAAGCCATAGTTGCTGCTTATTTATCTTATGCAACTAACAACCATTGACAACATCAAAAGTCCTGATTTGTTGTAGGTATGATGTTACTTGCTGTATCTTATATCTGGATGCAATGACAAAAACAGCAAAATACTGCTCGGGAGGCTCATTATGCTAAGCACAGATTTTTAGCTTACGTGTTTTAAGCAACACCCTTCATTACATTGGCCACGCCCCTTTGAGAGACCGCCCAGTTTTTTTTATCCCACTTAAAGCCCTGGCTGTATTGTTTTCCTAGCTCTCATGCTAGAGCCTTAAATGTAGAGATATACTTGGCCTTCACAGGCCTCGGGGTAGGACCCAAAAGACATTCTGCCACAGTAGCAGGCAGCATATGTTCCATTAGCTCTACTAGTAAATCCCAAATAGTCAACCAATAGGTGCTTATTTGAGGGCAGTCCTAAATCACATGAGAAAAGTCTGCCTGTGCAGCTCGACACCTGTGGTAGTCAGACGTGATGTGCTAGACGTGCCCGTAACATATGTGCAGGGCAAGAAAGTGAGTTAGGAGGTTATTGAGAACCTCTGGTTGCAGCTCACTTGCTTGGTGTGTTGTTAAGCCCAACTCCAATCTTTGTCAGTTCTATCCTCTCTCAACTTCTGCTCTCACTTCGCCTTCAGGGCACTCGTGGAAGCATATTATGCAGGGGCGAGGCATGGTGCATATTGTATAAAGTGTTACATTGTATCCTGTGTGTCAACAATACAGACAGCAGCTAATCCGATGCTGGTTCTGCACCACTTGTACCCCAGGTATCACTAATGGAGGCCTTCAGGGCTTGGTATATTACAAATTGGCCTCTGTGCAGGCTGCAGTCCTCCAGAGCAAGAGAAGTGCAGAAAGATGCAACTGAGGTACAGAAAGAGGCAAGAGTGGTACAGAAACAGGCAGAAAAGGTACAAAAAGAGGGAACAGGGGTGTAGAAAGATGCAAGAGAGGTACAGAATGAGAAAAGAAGGGTGCAAAAAGAGGCAAGAAGGGTGCAGAAAGAGATAGAAGAGGTACAGAAAGAAAATAGAGGGGTGCAAAAAGAGGCAAGAGGGGTACATAAATAAGCTAGAGAGGTGCAGAAGGATTCAAGAGAGGTACAGAAACAAGCAAGAGAAGTGCAGAAATAGGCAAGAGAATTGCTGAAAGAAGTAACAGAGGTGTGGAAAGAAGGAAGAGAAGTGCAGAAAGAAGCAACTGAGGTACTTAAAGAGGCAGCATGGTGCAGAAAGAGGCAAGTGAGGCGCAGAAAGAGGCAAAAGAGGTGCAGAAAATGACAACTGAACAGTAGAAAGAGGCAAGAGAGATGCAAAAAGAAAGGAAGACTACAGAAAGAAGCAAGTGAGGTGCAGAAAGAAGCAAGAGCAGTACAGAGAGAATCAAAAGAGGTAAAGAAAGAGGAAAGAGGGGTACAGAAATAGGCAAGAAAAATGCAGAAAGAAGAAAAAAGGGATACAGAAAGAGGCAAGAGGGTTGCAAAAAGAAGCAAGAGAAGTACAGAAAGAAGCAACAGAGGTGCTTAAATAGGCAAGTGAGGTACAGAAAGAGGAATGAGGGATGCAAAAAGGGAAGAAGGGTGTAGAGAGAAGCAAAAGAGGTGCAGAAAGAAGCAACACAAGTGTTTAAAGAGGCAAGAGGGGTACAGAAAGAGGGAACAGGGGTGTAGAACGAAGTAAGAGGGATATAGAATTTTGCAAGAGAGGTACATAAAGAAGAAACAAGAGAGGTGGGGAAATAGGGAAGAGGGGTGCAGAAAGAGGCACGAAAAGTACAAAAAGAAGCAAACAAGGTACAGGAAGAGGCAAGAGAACTGCAGAAAATGGCAAGAGAGGTACAGGAAGAGGCAGGAGAGGTCCACAAAGAAGCAAAAGGGGTACAGAAAGAGGCAAGACGGCGAGGAAAGCAGCAAGAGAAGTGCTGAAAGAAGCAACAAAGATGCTTCAAGAGGGTAGCAGAAAAAGGCAAGAAAGGTACAGAAAAAGGGAACAGGGGTACAGTAAGAGATAGGAGGAATACAGAAATTTGCATGAGCGGTACAGAAAGAAGCAAGAACAGTGCAGAAAGAAGCAAGAGAGGTAGAGAAATAGGGATGAGGGGTGCTGAAAGAGGCACGTGAAGTACAGAAAGAGGCAACAGAGGTGCAGAAAGACGCAAGAGAATTCCAGAAACAAGCAAGAGAAGCGCAAAAAGATGCAAGAGAATTGCTGAAAGAAGAAAGAGAGCTTTAGAAAGAAGCAAGAAAAGTATAGAAAGAGGCAAGTGAGGTGAAGAAAAAAGCAGGAGCAGTGCAGAAAAAAAAACTAAGGTGCAAATAGAGGCATGAGGAGTGCGGAAAGAGGTAGGAGAGTCGTGCAAAGAGGCAAGAAAAGTACAGAAGGAGGCAGGAGGGGTACAGAAATAAGGAAGAGAAGTGCAGAAAGAGGCAAGGCAATTGCTGAAAGAAGCAACAGAGGTCTTGAAAGAAGCAAGAGAAGTGCAGAAAGAAGCAAGAAAGGTGTAGAAAGAAGCAAGAGCAGTGCAGAAAGAACCAACAGAGGTACAAAAAGAGGCACAAGTGGTGCAGAAAGAGGCAGAAGGGGTGCAGAAAGAAGGAAGAGAAGTTCAAAAAGAAGCAACAGAGGTGCTGATGATGCAAAATAGGGTGAAAAATAGGCAGACAAGGTGCAGAAAGAGGGAACAGGGGTGCAGAAAGATACAAGAGAGGTGCAGAAAGAAAAATGAGGGGTCTAAAAAGAGGCAAGAAGGGTGTAGAAAGAAGCAAGGGAGGTGCAGAAAGATTCAAGAGAAGTGCAGAAACATGCAAGAGAAGTGCATATATAGGCAAGAGAATTGCTGAAAGAAGTAACAGAGGTGTGAAAATAAGCAAGAGAAGTGCAGAACGAAGCAACAGAAGAGCTTAAAGAGGCAAGAGGGGTGTAGAAAGAGGCAAGTGAGGTGTAGAAAGAGGCAAGAGAGGTATAGAAAAGGACAAGAGAACAACAGAAAGAGGCAAGAGAGATGCAAAAAAAGGGAAGAAGGGTGCAGACAGAGACTAGAGAACTGCGGAAAGAAGCAACAGAGGTATAGAAAGAATGAATAGAAGTGAGGAAAGAGGCAAGTAAGGTACAGAAAGAAGCAAGAGCAGTGGAGAAATAACCAACAGATGTACAAAAATAGGCAAGAGGGTTACAGAAAAAGGTAGGAGGGATGTACGACGTTACAACGCGTACTTTTGCAACGCGTGCCGTTACTACACAACTTTTACAACGCAAGTCATTACAACGACTTGCGTTGGGGGGCGCTGGATAGTAAATATTTTAATTTACTATTCCAACTCCAGTCCCCGTGGATAGTAGGGAAGGAGTTGGATAGTAAATTTAACTATTTACTATCCTGGAGCGCCCCCCAGCGCAAGTCGTTGTAACGACTTGCGTTGTAAAAATTGCATGGTAACAGTACCGCGTTGTAAAACCTTCGTTGTAAAGGTTGTTCCCCGGTAGGAGAGGTGCACAACAGGCAAGACAAGTACAGAAAGGGGTAGGAGAGGTGCAGAAAGCAGGCAGAAAAGTGCCGAAAGAAGCAACAGAGGTGCTGAAAGAAGCGCAAAGGGTGCGAAAAGAGCAGAGAGGCACAGAAACAAGCAAGAGAAGTGCAGAATGAGGCAAGTGAGATGCAGAAAGATGCAAGAGAGGTACAGAAAATGGCAACAAAACAGCAGGAAGAGGCATGAGGGATGCAGAAAAGTGAAGAAGGGTGCAGAAAGAAGCAAGAGAGGTTCAGAAAGAAGCAAGAGAAGTGTAGAAAGAAGCAAGAGAAGTACATACAGAGGCAAGAGGCGTGCAGAAAGAGGGTACATGGGTACAGAAAGAGGTAAGAGGGATAAAGAATTTTGCAAGAGAGGTGCAGAAAAAAGCAAGAGCAGTGCAGAGAGAAGCAAGAAAAGTACAGAAAGAAACAAGGGAGTTTTAGAAATAGAGAAGAGGGGTGCAGAAAGAGGCAAGTGAGATACAAAAAGAGGCAACAGAGGTGCAGAAAAATGCATGTGAATTACAGAAACAAGCAAGAGAAGTGCAGAAAGAAGCAAGTAAGGTGAAGAAAGAAGCAAGAGCAGTGCAGAAAGAACCAATAGAGAGGCAAGAGTGGTACAGAAAAAGGTAGGAGATGCGCACAAAGAGGCAAGACAAGTAAAGAAAGAGGCAGGAGGGGTACAGAAAGAAGGAAGAAGAGTGCAGAAAGAAGTAATTGAGGTGCTAAAAGAGGTGCAAAGGGTGCAAAAAGAGCAGAGAGGTGCAGCAACATGCAAGAGAAGTACAAAATGAGGCAAGTGAGATGCAGAAAGAGGCAGGAGAGGTGCAGAAAAGGCAGAAAAGGTATAGAAAGATGGAAAAGGGGTACAGAAAGATGCAAGAGAGGTGCAGAAAGAAAAAAGAGGGGTGCAAAAAGAGGCAAGAGGGATGCAGAAAGAAGCAAGGCAGGTGCAGAAAGATTCAAGAGAGGTGCAGAAAGAAGCAAGAGAAGTGCAGAACTAGGCAAGAGAATTGCTGAAAGAAGTAACAGAGGTGTGAAAAGAAGCAAGAGAAGTGCAGAAAGAAGCAACAGAAGTGCTTAAAGAGATAATAGGGGTACAGAAAGAGGCAAGTGAGGTGCAGAATGAAGCAAGAGAGGTGCAGAAAATGGCAAGGGAACAGCAGAAAGAGACAGGAGGTATGCAAAAATAGAAAACTGGTGCAGAAAGAGATAGGAGAAGGGCACAAAGATGAAAGAACAATACAGGAAGAGGCAGGAGGGGTACACAAAGAAGGAAGAGAAGTGCAGAAAGTGACAGGAGAACTGCTGAAAGAAGCAACAGTGGTATATAAAGAAAGAAGAGAAGTGCAGAAAGAGGCACATAAGGTGCAGAAAGTAGCAAGAGCAGTGCAGAAAGAACCAACAGAGGTACAAAAAGAGGCAAGAGGGGATGCAGAAAAAGGTAGAAGAAGTGCACAAAGAGGTAAGACAAGTGCAGAAAGGGGCAAGAGGGGTACAAAAAGAAGGAAGAAGAGTGCAGAAAGAAGCAACAGAGATGCTAAAAGAGACACAAAGGGTGCAAAAAGACCAGAGAGGTGCAGAAACAAGCAAACAAAGTGCAGAATGTGGCAAGTGAGATGCTGAAAGAGGCAAGAGAGGTGCAGGAAATGGCAAGAGAACACTAGAATGAGGCATGAGGGATGGAAAAAAGGGAAGAATTGTGCAGAACGAAGCAAGAGAGGTTCAGAAAGAAGCAAGAAAAAAGCAGAAATAAGTAAGAGAGGTGCAGCAAGAGACAACAGGGGTGCAGATAGAGACAACAGGGGTGCAGAAAGAAGCAAGAGAGGTGTAGAACGAGGCAGTAGAAGTGCAGAAAGATGCAAGTGAGGTACAGAAGGAGGCAAGAGAACTGCAGAAAGAGGCAAGAGTGTTGCAGGAACAGGCAAAAGGGGTGCAGAAAGAGGGTACATGTGTACAGACAAAGGCAAGAGGGGTACAGAAAGAGGCAAGAGGGATGCAGATATTTGCAAAAGAGGTACAGAAAGAAGCAAGCACATGCAGAAAGAACCAACAGAGGTACAGAAAGAGGCAAGAGGGGTGTAGAAAGAGGTAGGAGAGGTGCACAAAGCAGCAAGAGGGATACAGAAAGAGACAAGAGGGGTGCAGAAAGAAGCAACAGAGGTGTTGAAAGAGATAAAAAGGTTGCAGAAAGTAGCAAGTGAAGTGCAGAAAGAAGCAACAGAGTTGCAGGAATAGTCAATAGACGGTCAGAAATGAGGCAAGAGAGATGCAGAGAGAAGCAAGTGCTGTGCAGAAAGAGGCAAGAGAGGTGCAGAAAGAAAAGAGTGAGGTTAGATAGAGGCAAGAGAAGAGCAGAAAGTGGCAAGTGAGGTACAAAAAGAGGTAAGAGAGGTATATAAAGAGGCAAGATAAGTGTTGAACGAGGCAAGAGAAGTGCAGAAATAGGCATGAGAGTTACAGAAAGAGGCTAGAGAGGAACATAAAGAGGCAAGCATGGTGCAGAAGGAAGAGAGTGAGGTACAAAAAGAGGCAAGTGAGAAGCAGAAAGTGGCAAGAGAGGTACAGAAAGAGGAAAGGGAAGTGCAGAAAGAAGCAAGAGAAAAGCAGAAAGAGGTGAGAGCGGAGCTGAAAGAGGCAAGAGAGGTGGAGAAAGAAGCAAGAGAAGTACAGAAAGAGGCAAGTGAAGTGCAGAGAAAGCCAAGAGGCGTGCAGAAAGAGGCAAAAGATGTGCAGAAAGAAGCAAAAGATCTGCATAAAAAAGCAACATAGGTGCTGAAAGAGGCAAGTGAGGTGCAGAAAGGGCCAAGAGACATGCAGAAAGAGGCAAGAGAAGTGCAGAAAGAAGACAGTGAGGTGCAGAAAGAGGGAGAAAGGTGCAGAAAGAAGAGAGGTTTGTGCACCATTAGTACCAATTTAACACCCACATTTAGCAATAAGTAACAAGTGACCATTTGAGCTTTCCAAAGGGCCTTCCACCATGCTTTAACAGGTGAAGCTGCATTTCTGGGAATATATGAGCCGTTTGAGCTTTTTTTGTTCATATCTGCACATAAGCCAGCAGATGATGGTATATTTGGAAACTGCGCAATATGAAAATTGGTGCAGCCGAACAGTCACATAATTCCAGTGGCCCTGCTCATACCTATGACTAGGTCCAGAAGTGCTCCTCAGTGGTTCCTTTTTTTGTGTCTCATTGAGTTTATAGTTTAGCTTCTATGGAAACGAGGAAGACTAACCCTGAGGTTACCACTCCACAACACAGACTACATTACCTCATAATTACTCTCCAAAACACATCATCCCACTCCACATAATTCCTATACACTAAATACCACATATTTTCTATTCACATAATTTCACTGCACAACTTACCACATAATTCCACTACACACAACGTACAACCACTGTACACCAAAAAACATTAGTAAAAAACTTTTACATTTCCAATGCCAATAGCTCTAACTCTCGCAAATGTGAAACCTATTACATTGCAAATACTTCCTTAACTAGTAGTCGTGTTTGCAGAGTGACAGAGAAAGGGTGCTGGGCCTCCTACCAGTGCTCAGGAATTCCGCTGCATAGGACTTACAGGAGTTACCAGGAGGGCTTCTTGGCCCCCAAAGTCCCTCAGGAGTAAAGTGGACTTCATCCCTCATCCACCAGTCTGCCAGAAGGCACGTTTGCAGAGTGGTGAAGAAAGGGTGTGTGGCCTCTGAAGAGGTTTTAGCAATCCCACTGTGTGGGACTTACTGGAGATAACAAGAGGGTTAGTTGGCCCCCACGGACATCCTTGGGGGCCAACATACCCCTCCTGTTACTTCTAGTATGTCCCACACAGCAGGATTCCTAAATTCTCATAGCAGGCCACACCACTGGCGGATTTTGCGAATTGGCAATCCGCGAAATTGTGTATTTACGGATTTGCAATCCGCAAAATCCGCGAACTCTCGCAAATTTTGCGGATTCCTTTTTTTTTGTGTGTTCGCAAGTGTTTCTGCCATTTCGCAAGGGTTTTTTACCAGTTCGCAAACGCGAACTTACTTGTCGGGTAGCAATGGTCGCGACCATGTTGTTTCTACATCTTTTTCATCACAGCACCCTCTGTTTCACCACTGCCACCCTCTGTTTCATCACTGCCACCCTCTGGCTCACCCGTGCTACCCTCTGGCTCACCCATGCCACCCTCTAGTTCATCACTATAGATTATGGGGGGAAAAGCACACCTGCCCTGCCTCAACTGACATGAATGAATTAGGGGCTGATTAATGTGTCACTGAATTTGAACTTCCAGGCTGGCACCTGCTTCCTTATCTGTAATTGCTTTCTGTTGCAGTGTAATTTTTTTAACAGGACCTTTGTTGTATACTTGTAGCTATTCTCTGAGCCTGCTGTGAGAGCAGGGTCATAGAATAGTTGCAAGTAGGCAACTGAACTCTGAAGGGGCCCCTCAGGAAGCACTACAGGGCATGGTTACTAATGATAAGATTGAACTTTTGCACCTGCTGAGTGCTTTCAGTTTTGCAAAAATCCAAATATCCAGCAGCATCCACAAAAAGTGATCCTTCCAGGCACTACAGGGAAGGGTTACTAATGATAAGATTGAACTTTTGCACCTGCTGAGTGCTTTCAGTTTAGCAAAAATCCAAATATCCAGCAGCATCCACAAAAAGTAATCCTTCCAGGACAAGATCCAAATCAAAGTGACCAGCACATGAAGAAAGCACTGGGAGGAGCCTGCTGGACAGGAACAGGAGGTTGGAGACTGTGGGGCACTTCCTTCCTCCCCCCCCCCCCCCAAAATGGACTCCTTGCAAAAAGAAAGTGCAGGCAAATGTCAACCTGAGGAGTTATTCTGATAAAAATCATAATTTTCAAGGTTTATGCTGCCTGCTGGTGGATTTCTTGTCGCAATTGCGAGATTGTCGCTGCCCGCCGCATCTACGTGTTCGCAAGTGTTTACTCCCGCAAAATTGTATAGTATTCTAGTTGGCAAGTGCGACCAAGCAAAAAATCCGCTTCGCACAGATTTACGAATTTTCGGCAAGTTCGCGAGAGTTCGCGGATTGCGAATTTGCCGAAAATCCGCAAAATCCGCGAGCGGAACGGATTTTACGCCCATGCTTACACACCACCTTTTCCCACCACTCTGTAAACACACTCCCTGCCACGCTCTTGGATGGGGATTAAAGTCCCCTTCGCTCCTTGGGGTCCTTAGGGCCCATTAGCCTACCTCTTATCTTCAGTAAGCCCCAGATACTGGGATTGCTGATAGGTGGATACCGGCCACGCCCCCTTTGTCCACCACTCTGCAAACTACCTCCTGGCTTGTTCTAAGTTGAGGGATTAGGTCTCATTCATTCCTGAGTGTCCCTGGGGCCAGCTAGCCCACCAGCTACTTCCAGTAATCCCCACACAGCTGGATTGCTGAGAGTGGTCCAAGGCCACACCCTATTTTTACACCACCCTGCAAACTTGCATCCTGGAGCACTGCTGCTCAGGGAATGAAGTCCACTTGTCTTCCTGCTCTAAACCCGTATTGGGCGTCACATAATATGTCTTTATCCATCACCCAAGCATGTATCCTTGTCAAAATTACTTTTCCTAATATCTTGATCGATGTATCAATCAAGGAGATAGGGCGATAACATCTTGGGTCCCCTCTTTGGCCCTTCTTGAATATCGGTATTATAATAGAGCGGGACCAAGTCTTGGGGAAGATAGACGGGCTAGAGTTAGCTGCTAAATTGAAAACATTAGTGAGTATTATGGACCAGAGCTCGGGGTTGGCTTTATACAAGTCAGATGGTACCCCATCTGGTCCTGGTGCTTTCTTAGCAGATGTTTCAGCTATCGCTAACTGTACCTCTTTGATCGTGATAATCTGTACGGGGCCCACTATTTCTTTGGGGCACGTCTCATATCTATCCAGTTCCAAATTACTGCCATAAACATTCTCAAAATGGGTTAACCATTCTTGTTCAGTAATGTTTACTTCTAATGGGGCATTATCCTGCCCATTGAACAAAGGAGAATTGACTATAGTCCAGAATTTGGAACTGTTCCTTAAAGTGTCTTTTTCAAATAGTGAGTCCCATGCGTCTTGTTTCAGATAATTTTTCCTAGTTTGTAGTGTCTTTTTGTATAATTTCCTTAAAAAGGAGACCTTACTCTTATCTCTAGATTTCTCATTTAGGGCTTGCAGGCGCTCGCCATGTATTTTGGTAAATTATGGTCAAACCATCTATGCTCCATTTTTGGTTTATGTGATGTCTTCAACGTGAGTTCTGATGTAACCTGTTGGCAGATCTTTTCGAACGAGGTTATTACATCACCCCCAAATCTGAGTGGGTCTATACAGGTATCAATTTCATTCCCCACCTTAGATTTAATTGTAGATAAGAGTTCCTCAGGTATGATTTTGTTCCATTGTAGCCTCCTCCCTTGATCCTTGGCTCCAACACTAGTGATAATTTTAGCAGTCTCCATTTTGTTAAAAGAAAGTGTGGTATTAGCCAGTTCCATAACCACTGGGTTATGGTCACTAAAAGTAAATTGAATAGCATTGTAATATAAAACAAAACTTAGTAAAGCAGGGGATATAAACATATAGCCTATTATGGTTTCGCTTTCCCTTGCATTATATGTAGGTACACAGTCCTTTATGTTTGCAAAGCCAGGTTCGAACAGGTCTACCTCTGTGAGTAGTTCCTCTAGGGCAGATCCCTTTGCTGAGTGTTCGAAGTGCCAATAACTTGAATAGGCCGGGTAGTCAGCTTCTAAATACGGACAATTTAAATCACACAAATGCACGTTAAAATCGCCCATTAGGATAATGGAAAAAAAAGTGGTTTGAGCTTCTTTATATGCGTATAAAAATGTAGTTAATGCATCAATGTGCTCATTTGGGGAGTCTCCCTGTGGTGCATTGTAAAAATTTATGTATAACACTTTATTTTTGTTTGGCATTAAAACTTCTATAGCTAAGATATTGGGGGAAGTGGGATTTAGCTCTTTCACAGATCCCAGAATATTTACCGCAATTAGAAATATCAGTCCTCCTTTATCCCTCCCTGATTTGGATATACATGAAGGTACAAAGTAGGAGGTGAACCCATCCACCCAAAAATTGCACTCCCTATCCCAAGTTTCTTGCAATGCTACTATATCATATTGCCTCAGGAATTCTATCCATGTCTTATTATCCCTCTTAGCACGTAATCCTGCGATATTCCAACTCATAAGCTTAACAGGAATCTCCCTTTTTTCCTGTTGTTCTATCGGGCGTGTGAGAGGGTTAGATGAGCGTTATTTTGTCAGTCAATCATTGTCCTCCAATTGGGATAAAGGTGTAAATCTGTTTGACGTTACAATTCCCTCGTTTGGTGCAGCACTAGTGTAGTAACCTGCTTTAGGGTGCAATCCAGACTTTTTTAGTTGCCCAACTATTTAAGGGAGGTAGTGCAGTTTCTGGGTTTCTTGCTGATACAGTTCGCACAGTCTCTTCTAAGCTCTTCCTACAGGAATGTGGTCTGGGATAAAAGAACCCTAGTGGTAATGCTCTTATCTCTCCCTCTTGTGGGAGCATGTCCGTCGCATCCCAAAATAACCGTGAAACTTCATATGGTCTATTAAAATTCACAATCAGACAGACTCCCTTGAGATGTTTTTTGGTGTTTCCTACCCAACTCACCCGTCTCCCCATATTTATATTAACAGAGAGATTTTTTCCCCTGTGCAGTTTTCATCACACCACACCTTAATATTTCTTAGTAGGGTGTCATGTGACTCTAGCTCGCCAGTTTTAAGGGGTGGTACATTAACTAGAATCGCCACGTAAGGTGTGGCCTCTGGGGGTAAATGCACGGTGCGTTTCAAATCCACATCCTTATTCTTAGTGTGCTGTCTCTCGATCAAAGGGTTCTCTAGATGAGGTTGTGAGCTGTCTTTGGCACTAAGCTGCCTGCTCTCTTCATGAACCTTGACATGGTCTGTTAATGATATTACATTATGTTCCATGGGTGAGATGGGTCGGTTCAGGACTGTTGATGTACTGCAGTCATTTGAAGACCTCTTTGTTACACTAGACTGGGATCGTGTTTTTTTTAATCAAGTCAGTGTTGTCAATACTGACAGAGTGATCCTTTGAAGCTAGGAATGTGTTTATCCGTTCACATTTTTTCAATATTTCTAGTACACACTCTCCTAATGTTTCAGCAATATCACTGCAAATTTGAGACAAGGTGGTTTCCAATTTTTCAGTGAGTATATCCTCAACCAAATCTCTCATCGAGGTTTCAAAATATCTAGATACAGCTTGTCCTTGTTTCATTTTAGACGGTGTAGGTTTTTTTTCTTTTTTTGACTGCTTCTGAACATGCTTAGTACCTACGATTTTAGCCTCCCCCGTAGGTATTTTGTCATTTGGGACGTTTACACCCTCTTCATTCTCTGGGTTAGCTATACTGGTGGAAGGTATGATATCAGTCGTTTTCCTGATAATGACCTTAGGCTCCAGGGGGATGTACTGTGTATCAATTACTGGGCTTTCAGGGGGCTCAATTATGGATGTTTCAAGTCCCAATTCACGTTCTGTGGTTGCAATTTCCTTGTTTAATTTGCCCACAGCAAAGGTAAGGTATGACAGTATATTAGACGAGTTATTGGAATTTCGTGGGACTTTAGATTTCACACCACTCGCATTATCAGAGGTTTGTAGCTTACGCTTACCCCTTTTGATCGCTGCCTCTCAAGGGGGTGGCCCGTCCCGTCCCCTGTCGACCCTGGATGGCCACAGACGGCCCGCCCTTTGCTCGGGCTTCGCCCGGCGCTGCCCGCGCGCTCCCGCGACGCGGGGAGACGCGCTGGTCTTTATGCGCCTCCTGGCGCGCTGTTGTGCAGTGTCTGCTTCCTGCCGCAAAAGGTGCTGGGAACTGTAGTCCTGCTCTCCGCACTCCGCTCGGCGGCCGCTCTCGAGTGGTCAGTGGGGTGGCGGCGGGAGGCGGGAGGCAGGCGAGTGCTGTGGCCCCGATGATCCCTAGCTCCGCAAGGTACGGCAGCTTCTGGTGATGTTAGGTCCCCCGCTCTGCCGCGAGAAGCGCTGGTCTTTATGCGCCTCCTGGCGCGCTGTTGTGCAGTGTCGGCTTCCTGCCGCAAAAGGTGCTGGGAACTGTAGTCCCGCTCTCCGCACTCCGCTCGGCGGCTGCTCTCGAGTGGTCAGTGGGGCGGCGGCGGGAGGCGGGAGGCAGGCGAGTGCTGTGGCCCCGATGATCCCTAGCTCCGCAAGGTACGGCAGCTTCTGGTGATGTTAGGTCCCCCGCTCTGCCGGGAGACGCGCTGGTCTTTATGCGCCTCCTGGCGCGCTGTTGTGCAGTGTCGGCTTCCTGCCGCAAAAGGTGCTGGGAACTGTAGTCCTGCTCTCCGCACTCCGCTCGGCGGCCGCTCTCGAGTGGTCAGTGGGGCGGCGGCGGGAGGCGGGAGGCAGGCGAGTGCTGTGGCCCCGATGATCCCTAGCTCCGCAAGGTACGGCAGCTTCTGGTGATGTTAGGTCCCCCGCTCTGCCGGGAGAAGCGCTGGTCTTTATGCGCCTCCTGGCGCGCTGTTGTGCAGTGTCGGCTTCCGGCCGCAAAAGGTGCTGGGAACTGTAGTCCCGCTCTCCGCACTCCGCTCGGCGGCTGCTCTCGAGTGGTCAGTGGGGCGGCGGCGGGAGGAGGCAAGTGTTGTGGCCCCGATGATCCCTAGTTCCGCAAGGTACGGCAGCTTCTGGTGATGTTAGGTCCCCCGCTCTGCCGGGAGACGCGCTGGTCTTTATGCGCCTCCTGGTGCGCTGTTGTGCAGTGTCGGCTTCCTGCCGCAAAAGGTGCTGGGAACTGTAGTCCCGCTCTCCGCACTCTGCTCGGCGGCCGCTCTCGAGTGGTCAGTGGGGCGGCGGCGGGAGGCGGGAGGCAGGCGAGTGTTGTGGCCCCGGTGATCTCTAGCTCCGCAAGGTACGGCAGCTTCTGGTGATGTTAGGTCCCCCGCTCTGCCGGGAGACGCGCTGGTCTTTATGCGACTCCTGGCGCGCTGTTGTGCAGTGTCGGCTTCCTGCCGCAATAGGTGCTGGGAACTGTAGTCCTGCTCTCCGCACTCTGCTCGGCGGCCGCTCTCGAGTGGTCAGTGGGGCGGCGGCGGGAGGCAGGTGAGTGCTGTGGCCCGATGATCCCTAGCTCCGCAAGGTACGGCAGCTTCTGGTGATGTTAGGTCCCCATGTACAGTAGCATTGTTCTACTCTATGATACTTTTTTGTGCCCTGGCACAGGTGGTCCGTTTTTTCCAGACTGCATTGACAGCAGGCACATCGATGTGCGTATGCTCACACTGCTCACTTGTCACTAGAGGAGAAGTTATGTCATGCCAGGTGAACATTGTAAGAGAAGGGAAATGCTTTAAAGAGAGTCATTTTCACTCTGGATTTCCCTTCTCTGTTTGAAACTCAGGAGCCGCAACACTGTTGTGGTGTAACCAGGGCTTTAAGTGGAAGCTTTTCCAATATTATATACAAGCCATAGTTGCTGCTTATTTATCTTATGAAACTAACAACCATTGACAACGTCAAAAGTCCTGACTTGTTGATGGTATGATGTTACTTGCTGTATCTTATATCTGGATGCAATGACAAAAACAGCAAAATACTGCTCGGGAGGCTCATTATGCTAAGCACAGATTTTTAGCTTACGTGTTTTAAGCAACACCCATCATTACATTGGCCACGCCCCTTTGAGAGACCGCCCAGTTTTTTTATCCCATTTAAAGCCCTGGCTGTATTGTTTTCCCCAGCTCTCATGCTAGAGCCTTAAATGTAGAGATATACTTGGCCTTCACAGGCCTCGGGAAAGGACCCAAAAGACATTCTGCCACAGTAGCAGGCAGCATATGTTCCATTAGCTCTACTAGTAAATCCCAAATAGTCCACCAATAGGTGCTTATGTGAGGGCAGTCCTAAATCACATGAGAAAAGTCTGCCTGTGCAGCTCGACACCTGGGGTAGTCAGACGTGATGTGCTAGACGTGCCCGTAACATATATGTGCAGGGCAAGAAAGTGAGTTAGGAGGTTTTTGAGAACCTCTGGTTGCGGCTCACTTGCTTTGTGGGTTGTTAAGCCCGACTCCAATCTTTGTCAGTTCTATCCTCTCTCAACTTCTGCTCTCACTTCGCCTTCAGGGCACTTGTGGAAGCATATTATGCAGGGGCCGAGTCATGGTGCATATTGCATACCGTGTTACATTGTATCCTGTGTGTCAACAATACAGACAGCAGCTAATCCGATGCTGGTTCCACACCACTTGTACCCCAGGTATCACTAATGGAGGCCTTCAGGGCTTGGTATATTACAAATTGGCCTCTGTGCAGGCTGCAGTCCTCCACAAGCTCATCAAATGTGCGAAGCTTACAGTCTGCATAGAAGATACCCATTGTGATCATCCCAACCTGAACCCATGGCCTTGTAGCATGGTTAGCGGCCACTGCCTAATGGCAAGGCATCAACCATAATGGCAAATCCAGCAAGTATGTAATGACCTTGCACAGTCTTTTAGTGTATCGAACCCAGCAGGTTTTGATGACCTGCAGTGCCCACTGGCAGGGGAATCTAGATTGTTCTCTGGTGTAAAGCATCTGTAGACCCTCTGTCCCCCAGGGTCTGATGGATGTCCCATCCCTCAAGGTCCCCACCTACTGTCAGCCATTGTGTGATCCAGACAAGTTGTGCAACTATATAGTAGGGCTCCAAGTTGGGGACTCCCATGCCACCCTCAACCAGGGGATACATTGCTTTATCTATCACCAATCTCATGCGCCAGGCTCTCCATATCAAGTCAGAGAAGAGAGAACATAAGTCTTGAAAGAAGGATCGCAGTAGATTCAGTCTGCATAGAAGATACCCATTGTGATCATCCCAACCTGAACCCATGGCCTTGTAGCATGGTTAGCGGCCACTGCCTAATGGCAAGGCATCAACCATAATGGCAAATCCAGCAAGTATGTAATGGCCTTGCACAGTCTTTTAGTGTATCGAACCCAGCAGGTTTTGATGACCTGCAGTGCCCACTGGCAGGGGAATCTAGATTGTTCTCTGGTGTAAAGCATCTGTAGACCCTCTGTCCCCCAGGGTCTGATGGATGTCCCATCCCTCAAGGTCCCCACCTACTGTCAGCCATCGTGTGATCCAGACAAGCTGTGCAACTATATAGTAGGGCTCCAAGTTGGGGACTCCCATGCCACCCTCAACCAGGGGATACATTGCTTTATCTATCACCAATCTCCTGCGCCAGGCTCTCCATATCAAGTCAGAGAAGAGAGAACATAAGTCTTGAAAGAAGGATCGCAGTAGATTCAGTCATAGAGCCAGAAAAAAAATACAAAAGCCATGGCAGAATGATTATTTTTTTAATAGCCACCTGCTCAAGAGGTGAAAGTGGTAAGTGCTGCCAAAACAGTAGAGTCAATCTTATTTATTTATTTATTATTTTAGGAGTTTTGTATAGTGCTAGCTGGACCGATGGGCATCAGAGTGCTTCACAGCATATACAAAATTGTACAAACATATGATACAGGAGAATGTGGGAACATGGGGGTTAGGGCAGGAGGGGAAAAGGCATATGGCCGCAGGGGAGAGGCGCAGAGGGTGCACGTCTAATCTGATGAATAACCATACATAATCGACAATCAAACTGTTTATACACAAAAGGATTTCTTGATCTAAGTCTGTGTTGTCAATCTCGAAATTTAG
Organism: Lissotriton helveticus; assembly: GCF_964261635.1. NCBI lineage: Eukaryota > Metazoa > Chordata > Amphibia > Caudata > Salamandridae > Lissotriton > Lissotriton helveticus. The sequence goes on along the minus strand of NC_136067.1, from coordinate 887,455,403 downwards.
GAAAGATGGAGTGTTGGTTGGGGAACTGTGCGGGGTCTGTCAATTCGCTCGAGGGCGGTCGAGGAAGAGGGCTTTGAGTAGGCTCGTGAATTTTGGAAACAAGGGAATTGGTCTGATGTGGGGTGGGATAGAGTTCCAGATTTTTGGTGTGTTTCCAGCTGTGGTTCTGTGCTTGAGAGTTTTTTGCGGGATGAGCAATAGAGAGTTGGAGCTCCTGAGGTTTCTGGACTGGCCTGCCTTTTTGAGTTTGGCGGCCAGGTACTATGGTTTACCTGTGTGCAGGGCTTTGTGCGTGAGGCAGGCTGTTCTCAAGCTGGCTCGCAACTCAACTGGGAGCCATCTGAGTTCTCTGAGAGCTGGAGAGATGTGCTTGAATTTCTTAATTCCGGTGACCATTCTGGCTGCTACATTGAGGGTTGTCTTCAGGGTGGCAAGGTGGGTTTTTGCTGTCACCGTCAAGGTAGGGATCCCGTAGTCTATTCTGGAGAAGACCAGTTCTTGGGTGGCTTGTTGAAGGTCCTTGGGTGGGAGGAAGTGTTTTATTTTGTATAGTAATTTTAGGTTGAGAAAGGCATTTTTAGTGGATCTTGTGATGTGTTTCTTTATGTCAAATGTTGGGTCTAGGGTGATCCCCAGAGGTTTTACCGAGTCAAGGAGAGATTACCACTGAGTGCATCAATGGCTTTGAGCCATTCTTCGATTTGTGGGTTATCATCTTTGTTGAAATTAGTAGTATTTCCGTTTTTTTTTGTTAAGTATCAAGTGATTGATTGTGAGCCAGTGTTGAGCCTCCTTGAGTGTGTTGTTTAGTCTCTGGATGCCGTCAATCGAGGTGGTTTCCAGTTAGAGCTGCGTGTCATCTGCATATAGATGAAAGGGGATGTTGGATTTCTTGAGTAGAGAAGTAAGGGGTTCAATGTAGATGTTGAAGAGCTGGGAGGAGAGTACATACCCTTGAGGTACACCTTTGATGACAGGGTGGAGGTCGGATTCAAACTTTTTGATTTTTATTCTTTGTGATCGGTTGTGAAGAAAGGAAGAAAACCAGTGAAGGACCGTCTCTTGTAGACCCACCCTTTCTTGAAGAACCCGTAAGAGCAGTTTGCGGTTGACTGTATTGAATCCGGACGATTAGTTTAGGAGATTGAGAAGGCAGCAGTGATCTAAGTCGAGTGACTTTAGGTCATCTATGACATTGTGGATAGCTGATTTAGTGCTGCATCCCTTTCTGAAGCCCGATTGATGGGGATCTAGTGGCTTGATGTTTTCTATGTATTGGGTTCGCTGTGGGGGTACACACCTTTCCATGATTTTGGACAAAAAAGGAAGGTTCCAGACAGGTCTTAAATTATTCAGATCTTCAGTGTCTAGTGCTGGTTTCTTTAGTAGTGGTATGACTTGCCCTACCTTTAAGCAGTCAGGTACGATTCCAGAGCTCAGTGAGCTATTGATGATCTTGCACCATAGTGGGGCTAGGACTAGCTTCAGGTCTTTGGCCAGGTGAGGAGGTAGCTGATCCAGGGCGTGATCTGAGGGCTTGGCGTTGGAGATTAGATTGGCTATCTCTGCTTCCTGGATGGGAGTGAAGTGAGGACCACTCTTTTGGAGATTTCACGGAAGCACTAACAGAAGTTTCGTAAATTTTGATCTCACTGGAAGAGATGGGATTTATGTTAAGTGCAAGGTCAATCTTGGCGATTTCGTCATTGAAAAAGATTGCGAAACTGTCGAATCGAGCTTTGGATGCCTGAGTTGAGGAAGGTATGGATTTGGAGGTTCGATTCCTTGAGAGTTTGAAAAGTTCTTTGGGTCATTTTTTTGCGTTATCTAATGCAGAGCAGAAGAAATCTGACTTTTTGTTCTTAATGGGATTTTTGTACATCCTGCGGGCTGCTTGGAGTTGATCGGGCTGAGGGATTATTCCTCCAGGATCTTTCTGCGGCTCTTAATTGTCTTCTTTCTTCGTTGATGTCATTGGTGAACCATGTTCTAGAGGGGATGTTCCTAGATTTCTTTTGCTTCAGGGGAGCAATGTGATCCAGGGTAAGTGTCATGTTGGAGTTGTAAAGAGTAGTGAGTTCATTGGTTGAGAGGTGGTCAGTTGAGTAGGGGAGCAGCAAGCTAATTCTTTCTTCTAGGTCCGCTCGTGGGCTTTGGGCTTTGTTCCTGACCCATTTGGGGGATCTAGCTTGGGAATTAGATTGGTCAAGATCAAATGGTTGATGTGAAGGAGAACTATGTGATGGTTGGACCTGTCAACAGGGAGGATGTGGTCGATGGAGATAGCCTTGCTTTAGAATATAATAGTGTCAAGGATAGCTCCTTTGCGATGAGTTTGTTCTGCGCAATGTTGGGTCAGATTGTTGACTAGTAGTAGGTTGTTTGAGGTTTGAATTAGCGGGTTCTTTGTTTCATTCCACCTTACATTGAGGTCGCCCAGAATTATGTTGTTAGAGTTGCCGAGTGCGCAATCCGCAATCAAGTCGGAAATGTGAACCTCGAATTCTGAAGAGTTGCCTGGGGGGTCCCCCCGGAATAATTTCTCTCAGGCTGCTCCCTTAGATTCTTGGGTGCGCGATTTGGCCAACTTTTTTACGGCCAAAATTAAGTTAATTCAGGACTCCTTCCCTGAGAGGAGGGTCGAAGGCTCCCATGGCCCCGGGCGGGGTTTGGCACGGTTGGCCACTGGGGATTCGATCTTGTCTGATTACCCGCCTATCTCCTTGTCTACATCATTGGCCTTTTTATCTTCTCTTAAATCTGGCTCCCCGCTCGACCCGTGTCCGGCCTAATTCTTAACTAGGATGGCGGAGGTGATTAACCCGTTGGTTAACCCCCTCCTGAACCTCTCCTTGAGTGAAGGGCGGGTTCCGCATATCTGGAAACAGGCGATGGTGATTCCTCTTCTTAAGAAGCCTGGCCTAGACCCGGAGGTGCCAGCCAATTATAGGCCTATTTCTCTCCTTCCGGCACTGGCCAAAGTCAACGAGAAGCACGTGCATAGCGTGCTCTCTGACTTTTTGGAGACCAACGGCTTGCTGTATTCCTCCCAGTCTGGCTTCCGCCCCAACCTCAGTACTGAGACAGCGTTGTTGGAGGTGTCAGAAGTCATTAAGGAGGCTCTGGATTCAGGCGGCAAAGTCATGCTTGTTATGCTTGACTTGTCGGCGGCTTTCGATACCGTCCCCCATGAGGGGCTCCTCGTCAGACTTTATGACATCGGTCTGAGGGGGACGGTACTCAGCTGGTTTTCGTCCTTTCTAGCGGGCCGTCGTCAAACGGTCTGGCCTCGCCAAGCTCTGCTGAGATGCCGCCTTTGGGAGTCGGGGTTCCGCAGGGCTCTGTGTTGAGCCCGACTCTTTTTAACATCTTTATGACTCCTTTGGCGGCACTGGCGGAGTCTTTCAGAGCCCAGATCGTTTCCTACGCCGACGATACCCAGCTCCTCTTTACGAGCAAGAGAGGTGAGGACTTTGACGGAGAAAGTATTCGAGAGTGCCTGGGGGCTGTTTTCAGGTTGTTTCATCTGAACAGCCTCAAATGTAACTCGGATAAGTCCGAGGTACTGTTTTTTGGTTGTGCCGCGGACCCTGAATGGCATGCATGGTGGCCAAAGGATATGTTCCCCCCAGCTCATGCGTCCCAGCTGGCTAAAAACTTGGGGATTAAGATCGACAATGGTCTGACAATGAGGTCTCAGATCCTGGGTCTTGCTGGCACATGTTTTGGCATTCTCAAGATGCTCCGGAAGTTTCTTCCCCTGCTCTCGGAAGAACATAGGAGGATCACGGTGCAGGCCTTAATTGGCTCCAGATTGGATTATTCCAACGTCCTCTATCTGGGCCTTCCAGAATATGTTGTGCAAAGGCTGCAAGTGGTGCAGAACTCTGCTGCGCGCGCTATCTTTGGCCTTCATAGGAGAGCTAGAGTGTCCGGTCTTCTGCAGTCGCTTCATTGGCTGCCTATCCGGAAACGGATTGTTTTCAAAACATTGACACTGGCTCATAAAGCACTTTTTGGTTCTGGTGCGAAATACCTTCAGCGCAGGTTGACTTTTTATCGCCCGGCCCGTGCTCTGCGCTCGGAATCTTTGTTCCTCGCGACGGTTCCGCGAATAAAGAAAGCCCGAATTGGTGGGCGCTCCTTTAGGCTTAGGGCCCCACAGCTCTGGAACACCCTACCACTGGCCTTACGTTGCACCTCCAATTTGATGTCTTTTAGAAAGGGCCTCAAAACGTGGCTTTTTACTCTCTAAATTTTATCTCTGATGTTTGCTTTCTGTTCCCTCTCGTTTGTAACTGTGTTATGTTTTCCTGGTTATGAGCTGCCTAATTAAAAGCGCCGGGACACTCCTCTGGAGTAGCCGTGCGCTATAGAAATGATAATTAACATAACATAACATAACATAGAAGATGGCAGAGTGTGGGTCTGGTATCCTGAGTTTTGATGTTGACTGAGAGACATTCAAAGGAGCTGTATACACAAGAGTAAATTTCCGTGATGAAGATGTTGTTCTTGTGGATGATTGCTATGCCCTGCCTCTTTTCACTTGCCTGTCTTTGTTGATCATCGTGAATCCGGGAGGTACTAGCATGTCCATGCTAGGGTAGGAGAGGTTGTTGAGCCAGGTTTCTGTTATGAATGCTATGTCTATGTCATGGGAGGAGATGGCTTCTGCTAGTTCAGATGCATGTTTAAAGGCTGTTCTGCAGTTTATGAGCATGCAGTTGATGGGGGGTTGTTCTTTGTATGTATTCATTTGGACTTTTGGTAGGAGCGCAAGGTGGGCAGGGGGTCTTGGGGCTCTCAGAGGAGGGTGTTTGCTTCTGAATCCCGTGATTACTTGGATCGCGGATTTAGGGGAGGAATCGGAGGGTCATAGGGTGCGGCTGCGTATGTAGTTTCCTGCGGGGAAAGTGAGGTGGTTGCTCTTCTAGTTCTTTCAGAGGAGCTATCCTTCCCCTTACTAGGGGACCCGGGTTGAGGTCTGGGGGGACGTGAGGCTCAGTGGGGGGTGATACCTTACCTAGGCTGGGTTGGGTGAGATTAGCTAGCTCTATGGGTGGTTGAGTGGGCTTTCGGGTTAGGGATAGGTTAGCTAGAGTTTAATTCAAGCCTCAAATCAGGATTTCCAACTGGGTTTCTAGTAGGAAGAGGCATTGCGCCGTGTTGTCTACGGAGGGAGGAAGGGTGTCTGTTGTTAACACAGCTGCCCAAATCACCACTTCACAGATCTGGATCTGTGTGGTAAATCCAGACCCTTAATATCTGATGGCACGAGATTCCCATCTCAGGAAGCCTCCAACATATATTGGGCAGTCCAGTTTGTGTGCAGTTGTTAGCGGGAACAAGCAGGATTTTCCCCAGTTGATCCAGAGCATGGCAGGTCCCGAAGTCTGACGGCAACTGAACCACTTGGGGAAGGCTATGCTCTGGGTCCCGTAAGAACCAGAGAGCTTTGTCAGCATACCAAATGCTGCATTGTATGTATCCCAGATTTTAAGTCCCCACATCTGGACCCTGCATTATAGCAGGCAGGCCAGAGGCTCATGGGTCAGAATAAACAGCATGAGAGTCAAGGGCATCCCAGGTGCATGTCCCTATAGAGCTGCCTCCTCTCTGAGTATACCTGACCAATGCGAACTTGGGCCGGGAATTCCATGTACAAGATGTGTATCACCTTGAAGAGAGTGCACCTGATTCCCATGGCAGGCAGCACATCATATAAGTATTGCCATAGTAGTGTATCAAAGGCTTCTTCTATGACCAGGGACACCACTGCTGGGGTCTTCGGTTAATCCCCAAGCTGATCCATGATGTGGCACAAACAACGGTTGTTAACATGCATATTACGTCCTGGGACAAACCCGCACTGATCTGGGTCAATCAGTCCCAGCACATCTAGCAGCAGCCAATTCGCAATAATTTCACTTAGTATTTTGTAGTCCATGGTCAACAAAGAGAGTGGTCTATATGATCGGACATCGAGCGGATCCCACCCCTGTTTAGGCAGTACCACTGTTGTTGCCTCACCAATTCAGGTCACAGATCTTTCTCCACCCTTTTCACTTAACCTGTTTCTTTTCAACTTGCATGAAATCACTCTAATATTTACACTTAACTCCCATTAGCTTGATCCAACACTAGAAACTGAAGAAAATACTCCTGTTTCCTCAGAGGACAAGACTATCCCTATAACCAACAACTTTATAACAGTAATTCATACCCATTGCATTTATTACTATCTTCGGGTTACATAGTCTGATACCTACCATACAAAGTTTCAGAACCTCATCAGGGAAAGTAAGCACTATAAAAAGGGAATTACAATAAATACTATTTTCTAAATCAAATGGATGTATCTAGTTTGAGAAGTCAAGCTTGCTGCTGAAGCAGGGACTGATGAGTAAGTAGACTAATTTCTGATAGAATAAATCCTGCTGCTGAAAGTTCCCCTTGTGTCCATGCTGCTATCCTCTGGAAGTGAAGACAGAGATAGGACATTGCTAATAGTTGCCCTCCCACTATGAATTCTAAGCATCCATTAGAAGTACTGCATCCATTTGGCCTGCATGTGCTTTCAGAAATGACCTATTTCCTTTATTAAATGGCTGACTCCAGACCCTATGGGTCCTGCAATGACAGAGGCAGATGCACCTATAATGGATTTCTCATTAATTCAGGTTCAATATTTCCATTATTCACATGGTTAACAGAACCTGGTGATCAGAATGCTGGAAAATGTTTGAGTCTGACAGAAATCTCTCCTACCTTATAGTCGATTCGTTCCACAGCTTTTCATAAGATGTAAAAAGACATTTTTAGATAGCAATACTACCCACATCAGTGAAAATTACACATCATGAAATACATCAGAAGAAACAATTACATAGTTAAGTGCGGAGCGCGAGGAGTGCCCTATATGACAGAAATTCCTCTATGTGTTTCCCTATGTTCTACCATTCAAAAAACAGCTCTTTACTTAACACAATTATTGGTCTTTTGTCAGATGTTTAATTTATCAGCTGTGGCTATTCCATCACTGATCTTGCTCCTCACATCACAGTCTCATTGATGCGCTGTTTGAAAATGTATCATTAAAGTCTAATAGGCAAAGGCAATCTAGATCTGATCTTCTCTCATTTAACTAAATAGTTTTTATCTGGAGCAATGCAAAGGCTAAATGTTTACTATGGTTATGTCCAGAAGTATGTAAACATTAAAAAGTAGCAACTTGCTACCTTTCTCTTTTTATCTTCAGGTACAGTGCCGGTTCTAGGATTTGCGGGCCCTGTGCTAAAAGCGAATGTCCGAGGCCCCTCTAATTTACATAAGTGACCCCTTGTAAGGAGATCCTTTAGAGACACTGCAGGAGGCCCATTGTCCAGTATTTTAGCACCCCACCATTCTAATTTTCAGCCCACAAGCAATTTTCACACCTTCAGATGGATAGGTGTGAGAATTACTTGTGGACTAAAAGCTAAAATGGTGGGGAAGCTAAAATGCTGGACAATGGGCGTCCTGCAGTGTCTCTGAATGGCCTCCTTGCAATGGGACAAGAGGAAGCGTCGCCCTCCCCTTGGTCTCCAGACACCATCACAGAGAGGCCCCAGGAGGGAACCCCTCCCATGGAGCCTAATCACAAGAGACACCTTTCTTTTAGTTGGATCAGCAGGGAAACAACAGGACACACAATCGGTGCTGGCTCCATGCTGGTAGACTGAGTGCGAGGCCCTGGGCAGCTGCCCACACTGCCCATGCCTAACACCGGTCCTGTTCAGGTAGGCCAAACACATTCCATCTCCCTAACTCAATGTCTTCATTAGAAGGGCTTCCAAATACCCTAACTCCTCAAATTGCCTCCTATCATTTCCAGTAAACCGAGTTATCACCACTTTCCCCTGCTGACTTTCTGCTGGGTCAGAAAGGGGTACTTAGGATATTTAGGACCAACTTTATCAAGGTTTTGTGTTGTCCCTGTGTCACGCAAGGCAACGCAAAACCTGCCTGCATGGCATGGCAAATCTGGAGTCAGGCAAGACAGCGCCCGGAGATGACTTGTGTTACTCTGTCCTGAGAATTAATTTCATTGTTGGAGCAAGGGTGTCTTGTTCCATTAAGTTGTGTGAAAGTATGATAAATCTGGCCCTAAGTGCTTTACATACAGAAATGTGCTAACAGGTTTTCACGAGTCCAGAAGGGATCCTAACTAGAAGAATTTCAGGAAGCATTACAGTAGTAATATTTCAAAGTGTAAGAAAATTCCGTACTACTTTGAGATAATGTAAAACTCATTGATTAGTAATCTATTGGACTTGGGTTTTTACCAATAATGAATGTATATAGAGAACAGCTTCCACTATTACCTAACTGAATGGTACTACATGTATCAGCCTGGAAAGGATGAAAGGATTGAGTCAGCCCTGTTGGGATCCAAGCTTGTGACCTATAGGTTTTACACTGACCTTATTGGTAGGCTGTTAACTCACTAATCAAACCCATCTCACTCATTTTCTAATTGTTCTTTTGAAAAGGCTACTTTACCAAAATGATATGTGCGTTGTTAACCAACCTTAGAATGGCTTACAATTGTTTGGAGATATCTATGTTGCAAACTGTAAAGAATAGTCGCAGGCAGAAGAGAAGTTTTGCTGATTTATTAAAGCAGAATACCAATACAGCAAGGAGGTGAGGGGAGAGAGCAGGGGGAGCGGCTGGGTTGTCAGGTCAGCAGCTGGCGTCTGTCAACATTCCAGAACGCACCGCTGATGACGTGGTGAGGAGAGAGGGATGGAGTGGGGTGAGGGACAAGACAGTAAATGCAATCATAACACATCTTCCTCCCTGAGGATCAGGAGAGAAGGTGAACAGTTAGTCACAAATAAAATCATTGAATCTGCTAGGTTGGATGACACTGCGACCACATCTCGTTCTAGATGGTTCCCCTCTTAAACCCACTGGTGCATGCCTTATGTGGTCAATGGAGGCTGAGCATTGGGTGCTCTCTGGGTCAGCCTCTACAACGTCCCTGTCTGGTAAAAACCCACTGTGCCCAGAGGAGGCAGAGCCTTGTGTATCCTGCACCATATCTAATTTGTCTTCTTCGTCATCATCCCACAAATCCATTCTTCCACCACCTATGGTTCTGGGTGTATCCACACCATCTCCATAACTGTTACCATTCTTGCAAGGGGCTACTCTCGAGAAATGCCACACTCCACCATTGCTGAGTAGGATTGAGTCACAAAACACTTTCTCGACTATGAGTGGATTTGAATATCTATTCTGCCCCTTGGTTATGAGTTTACTATACTTCACACAAACAACATCACCAGCAGACAATTGTATAGGTTTGCAGCTATGTTTCCTGTCGTAGTGGTTCTTACTGTCTACCTGTGTTTTTTGCAAACGTAGTTTGACTGTGTCAGGCGACCATTCTGCTCTCTTGTCGGCAGTTTGCCAGACAAAATTGTCCTTAGACATTGGTGTTCTTCCTCTCATTAGTTGAAATGGTCTATGCCCTGTACTATTGCATGGAGTTATGCGATACGCCCACATTGTTATCCACCCCCTTGAATGTCTCCTGAATCAGTCTTTGGAACATGGCAGCTGACGATGCTAATCCAAACGGAACTCTTTTAAAGCGGAAACAAAAATCCAGGTAGGTGGCTGGACAGTTCTGTACATCTATGTTATAGAGAGATATGGAATGGATTTGAGATGTACATAGTGTAACCATCGGGAAAGGGAAGAACTAATTGACACATGGAGCCAATAGGAATTTTTGTATTGATTTTTCATATGGTTCTCCTTCCAGAGACAGGTCTTCTGCTCTTTTCTGAATTATAAAATAAAAGGTGTGAACCTGATATGCTGCAGGGTAGTGTTACATGTTCAGGAAACATGGGCCCTCATTTATGAGGCCTTGCGTGAGTTTTGCGCCGCCGGTGCGTCACTTTTTGTGACGCACCAGCGGCGTAAAAAATGCACCTTGTTGCGCCATATTTAAAAAGTGACGCATCTAGGTAGATGCGTCACTTTTTAAACCCCTGCGCTACATTATACCTGCGTCAGGTATAATGTATGCAAAGGGGGCGTTCACACGTAAAAAGCCTCGTAATAGTGACGCAGTGAAATCTATGAGATTTCACTGCGCCACTTTTGGGACGCTGTTGCGTCAAAATCTTGCGCCTGCCTCACAGCAGGCGTAAGACTGATGCAAGCCCTTTCACATGGGGCTTTCCCCATGTGAAAGGACGCATTGCTGGAGTTGCGTCACTTTTGTGACACACCCCAGCAATGCGTGACTTTTGCGCTTACAGATACGTCAGAAATACTGACGTATCTGTAACTCCTTGCGACATGATGCGCCATACATTAAATATGACGCATCACTCATGTCGCAAGGAGTGCGCAGTGAAAAGTGACGCATCGCTGTTTTCACGCAGCGATGCGTCACTTTTCATAAATGAGGGCCATGAATCAAAAACAATTGTCTCATGTTCGTCACTTTTTGGCTCTTCTTGTTTTGGATCACGGTAGTGTTGTAGCTGTTAATTTGAACTGCAAAGGATGCATCTTTATTGCCCAATTGGCTTGAGTTGTGTTTGGTTCTGTTTTGTATGCAATGAATTCTAGATAGCAAAACTTGATGCTAATATTAGAGTAGGGAAGCTGATGTTGCTCGATCAGAATCAGTATTAGAGTGACGTGGTCTTCTTCACATTTTTAATAAAAAGGCTTTTTTTTAATAGACAACTACAAATCATTTGAGAACCTTAATTTCTCTGGCAGTTGCATGCAGTGTCACTGTATTTTATGTTTCCCTTTTTGCACTAGGGGAATACCATGAAACCTGTGCTCTCGTTTTCATACTTTGTTGTGTTGACAAGTATATTCTTTGTTAGAACCTCTTGGGACACCGTGGAATTTCCCCAGCGATTACTCTGTAAATGCTTGTAAAGAAAGAATCTTCATAGGCACGCCTTCACCAACTCTAAATGAAAAGAATGACACCTGACTCTGCAGCCTTAGGGCCAACTTTGGTTCCTGGAAATGTGTCATCTCCTGCACTATGAACAGCACACGTTAGTCCATAAACAATGTACAGTGCCCTCCAAACATAAGTCTATGCTAGCATCCCAGGAATATATATACTCTAGGTGACACGTGACACGTTTTAGCAGAAGCCTTTTCCAAACTGTAATACAGTTATTTTCAGGTTTTGTTTTGTAACCGTAACACCCCGTTAACTGTGTTTTTTTCAGTATCCAGTTTTTTAACCATCTATTACAGTGTCATACCCAATCCTAACCATAACTTTACTTGAACTGCATTTATATATATATATATATATATATATATATATATATATATATATATATATATATATATATCAATGCAGATCCAGTTTTTTAACCATCTATTACAGTGTCATACCCAATCCTAACCATAACTTTACTTGAACTGCATTTATATATATATATATATATATATATATATATATATATATATATATATATATATATATATATATATATTTTTTTTTATTCTTTTTGTGAACAAAGCCAAGGTTAGGCTGAAATGCGTTGGTTTGAGTTGTTGCTAAAATAAATCAAGCTGAAATCACCCAAGCCTGAAGTGCCGCATCATTGGAGTAAAATTGTTGTTTTGGGCCATGATCCGGCCCCTATGCTGAGCACCAGTAGTCGAGCGCAAACAGGGTCTGAAGGATCACTTTGTATGCAATATATATATATATATATATATATATATATATATATATATATATAGGTATGAACTCGCACTTTACAAATGTTTTATTCAGTCGAAACAATTGTAATTTGGAAACATATTTTAGATGTATATTTAAAAAGCTTGATGCATCTCGAAAAGAGAGAAAGAAATGTGGGGTTTTAATATGAAAGTCCGATGCATTGTGAAAAACATTGTGAGTATGTTCTCCAGTTTCATTACGATATGCAACATGTGACTTTAAATATTGCACGAATGCACCTTACCATTGTCATGTGAGCCGAAACGCGTAATGGCGACGAGTGAGAAAAAATAAAGAAGGTTTTTTGCAAGTAACCGGGTCCGTGTCCGTCTATGGGGGAAATCCTACAGCGCACGGAGGAGTGTGATATATAATATATCTATACTAATATTATTAAGAGAGAGCCCAAACCTTTGAGGCGGGTAATCTCAGTAACCACAGCACCAATCACAACACCCAGTACAGCGTTGGAAAGGGCAGTTGCAGCAGAAGGACATAGGCTATGCAGACGGCCACCATATATATATATATATTTTTTTTGCAGAGTTTTATATAGAGCGAAGTTGACCCGAACTGAATCAGGTATCAGAGCACTTTACATAGCACCAGTTACGTTACATGAGGACACACAATATTTTTTTTAGGCACGGGGAGATTAAGTGATTTGCCCAGAATCACAGGATGTTTGGCGTCATTACCAAGACTCAAACCCAGATCCCCAGGTCCGAGGTCGAGCGCCTTAGCCGTTAGGCCAACTCCTCTATACATTTAAAAGGTAAAAGAACCGTGCCAGCAAAGTAGTCCCTTGTGGGCGTGTCTGCGTTGTGCTGTGGGCTTGGGCTGGGGGCATGACTAATGCTGGGGGCGTGTGGTACGGCCATCACATCGTTAGCTGGGCGCGTGTGTCCGCCCTTCATGCCATGTGAGTGGTACATACAAGCGCCAATTATATTGCTGCGCAGCATCAAGGGGCATGCTGGGGGCGTGAGAAACGCTGGGGACGTGTGTCCGGCCTTCATGCCATGTGAACGCATTTGCGCCGCATCAAGGGGCACGCTGGGGGCGTGAGAAACACTGGGGGCGTGTGCTATGTTCCGCCCTTCATGCCATGTGGGTCGTACATTAATCAGAAGATCGTCTGCTGTGGCCGTGTGCTGGGGCGTGACAAACGCATTCACCTGGAGGCCTGGTAAGTAATGTTACTGCAGCCTCTCCTGCGCGCTGTTACTGAACTCTCTCATTCAACGAAATTACACGCGCCTGCTACCATCAACCAGGGCTCTAGCCGGGCTCAGGCGGCGGATCAGTACACTAATTACACGCACCTGATAACATCAACCAGGGCTGCAGCTGGGCCTCAAGCGGGGGAACACGCGCCTGCTAACATCAAACAGGCCTGCATCTGGGCCTCAAGAGGGGGAACACGCAAATGAGCGTGTCTATGGGGAAAATTACTGCAGCCTCTCCTACTCGCTGTCACTCAACTCTCTCAATAAACGGATTTATCCGCGGCTGATAACTCTCTCATTCAACGACATTACACGCGCCTGCTAACATCAACCAGGGCTGTAGCCGGGCTCAGGCGGTGGATCACTACACCAATTACACGCGCCTGCTAACATCAACCAGGGCTGCAGCTGGGCCTTCTCCGTCCCTATTCTAATGAAACAAAAAATGTTGTCTACCGCGAGATTTTGAAATAAATTGCTCTTGCCAAATACACACATTACATACATTCTATTTCATACCTGGACAACGTCAGGACGGGCTGCTAGTAAAATATATAGAACATCGCAAATGGGCATATGAGCGGAAAACCTACCCAATCATACACAATAGGTGGTAGTATTTAATCCAAATTAATAATCCGCTACCCCAGATTACATAGGCAAATAATAGCCTGAATCCTGCGAGTCAGCAAATATGTGAGGAGTAAATGTATCTGCATATCCCAAAATTGCATTTCTAGTTGGGGCTATGCACAGAGATCATCAAATATAGAAGTCAAAAATGTAGTTGTTTAAAAAAAACATTTTTTAATTAGTGTTATGTATTTTAGTATATATTTGAAATGTATCTGATGTATTTTTTTGTATAAGTATTGTTTATCTTTTATATAATATATGTGTTACATTTTTAGTAGTTCTCAATTCTATTTTAAGTCAATTCAATTTTGTGTTTTTTAGTTCCGTAGTTGGTTGTTGGTTCATAAGGGAATAGGGTGGGAAGTAATTTATTTATAATAAATTAATGATATTGTTTTGTTTATTAATATTTATTTAATTGAGATTTTATAGTGTTAATTGTGGGAAGTAATTTATTTTGTATTCATAATTAATTTGTTGTTAAATAATATTAATTAATTAATTGTAAATTAAATATAGAAATTGTGTAATAACATTTTAGGTGCAGGTTATAGGGTTCATATGGGTAAAAGGTGAGAAGTAATTTATTTTTAATTAAATATTTAGTTGTGAATTATTACTAATGAATTAGAAGAAAATTAAATGTATAAATTGTGTGATTAATTTTAGGTGCGGGTTGTGGGGTTTATAGTGGTAAAGGGTGGAAAGTAATTTATTTTCAATTAATTAATAATTAATTATTAATTTGTTGTAAAGTATTAATAATCAATTAATTGACTTTTTAATACATTTTAGGGGCTGGTTGTGGTATTTATAAAGGTAGGGTATGGGAAGTAATTTATTTTTAATTTATTAATAAGTAGTTGTTAATTGATAGTGATTATTTGATTGCAAATTAAAGATGAAAATGGTGTAATTGTTTTTAGGTATGGGTTGTGGGGTTTACAGAGGTTAAGGTTGGGATGTTAATCCATTTTTATTTGCTTTTTAATTAATAATATTTATTTAATTGATAATCAATTATGGTAATTATGGACATACTTTTTATTTTTATTTAGATGTGGGTTGTGAATTGTCTGGTGTTTTAGGGTAGGATGTAAATAAAATAAATGAATGTAATAATGTTTTTGTTTATTAATAATTTCTAACTAACAATAGTTGTTTGAAAAAAATATATATTTTATTTCATCTAATAATTGTAGGCATTTGTGATATGTATTTACCATTATAATACTTTTAACAAATTGATATATATATATTTTATTTATTTAGTTTTTCAAATATGTTTTGTTTTATGTTGAGATTTTGAATGTACTGTAGGGGAGTAGTATTTTTTACCTCTCTGCTATCCCACATTTACCCTGCTGTTGCACTGACAGGAGTGGGAATAGTAATTTTTACCTCTCTGCTATCCAACACTTTCCCTACAATTACACTCACTGGAGTAGGAATGGTAATTATTACCTATGTGCTATTCAACACTTTCCATACTGTTGCACTGACTGGAGTGGGATTAGTAATTTTCACCCCTCTGCTATCCAAAGCTTTCCCTACATTTGTACTTATTGGAGTGGGAATAATCATTTTTACTCCTCCGCTATCCATCAATTTCCCTACTGTTACACTCACTAGAGTGGGAATAGTACTTTTTATCTGTCCGCTATCCAACACTTTCCCTACTGTTGCACTGACTGGAGTGGTAATAGTAATTTTTACCCCTCCGCTATTAAACACTTTCCCTACTGTTGCACTGACTGCAGCGGAAATAGTAAATGTTATCCGTCCGCTATCCAACACTTTCACTACTGTTGCAATCAATGTAGTGGGAATAGTAATTTTTACCACTCCACAATCCAACACTTTCCCTACTGTTGCATTGATTGGAGGGGGAAATTTCAGTTGAAATATTTTTAAATAATTTAATGTTTTAATTAATAATAGAATGTTTTTTAACATACATTTTATGTTATCGGTAGATGTGTATATATATATATATATATATATATATATATATATATATATATATATATATATATATATATTTATATATATATATATATTTTTCAAAGCAAATGTCCCTTACTGGAGGAGGAGCGACTGCTCAGCTGGTGCCGGTGACGAGTCAAGGCCAAGACTCGTTGTAGATTTCGAGCAATTTCAAAAAGACACCGCACTCTTCTCGGATTTTTCAAGCTTCTTTATTCCATCTTGGAAAAACTTCCTCACCTACGCGTTTCGAACAAAAGACTGTTCTTGATCACGGTAGTAACAAGTCCGTTTTTACTTTTCAGTATTTATACCCTGCTACCCACTTAACAATTAGGATGCATTGTGGGAGGGGTAGTTCTAGGTTGTAAAACCAATGTCAAGTTTCTTTTCTCAGGTAACAAGCCATATGTTTGGTGACGGTGTGATAGTCAAGATGGAATAAACAAGCTTGAAAAATCCGAGAAGAGTGCGGTGTCTTTTTGAAATTGCTCGAAATATATATATATATATATATATATATATATATATATATATATATATATATATATATATATATATATATATATATATTACCTACTGGCGGTCGCCAGTAGGTATATATAGTTAGGATTTTTTTCCTATGGGATTTTTGAAAATTCTATGTCAAATAACTTTGGCGTTTGTGGACGGAATTGGCTGAAATTTTCAGGAAAATGGCACATTTTGTTTCTGAGCAGCCCCTGAAAATTGGGGGGGGTTTCGTCCAGGGGGGGTCGAGAAAAAAGGGGGGTCCCAAAAGGTGTTTTTAACATTGAGTTTTCCATAGGGCGGTTGGCCTCACTTTTAGCCCGAACGGCTGAATGGATTTGCACGAAACTTGGCAAAATTGTAGGGACTGGTAGCCCGATGTGCCTTTTGTAGGTCTCAATATATGTGCTACAGTGGATTTTGAGAAATTAACGTTTAAAAAAAGATATATATCTGTAACAGCGGACCGGGCAGCGCTCCAGTACGCGTACTTTTCGCGCAACGGAGCTTTGTGAAGCGAAGCTGATTGGTTCTACGGCATCTGTAAACATTCCAAACAGTCCGTAGCGGCCGCCATCTTGTCTCTCGGTAGGATCGAGCGACAAGAGGAGGCCAAAGCGAAGGGGCAAATGACCATAAGTGGGCATAGTAGATCCTCGCTGACCCCCTAGGTTTGATGTGGAGGTTTTAAAAGGGCCCCGCGGGGCAAAAAAAAAAAATAATAATAATAATCGAACGGCTGAATGGATTTGCACGAAACTTGGTAAAATATTAGGGACTGGTAGCCCGATGTGCCTTTGCTAGGTCTCAATATATGTGCTCCAGTGGATTTTGAGAAATGAACGTTCAAAAAAAGATATATATCTGTAACAGCGCTCCGCTTCGCGTAACGGAGGTTTGCGAAGCTGATTGGTCATTCTGTCACTGGGCTATAGTTGGGCTACATCTGGCTGATATTTGGGCTACATTTGTTTTTTTTGTCTCTGGCGGCCATCTTTGGGCTACATTGGGCTACATTGGGCTTCATTGGGCTACATTAGGCTACATTTGGGCTCCAACATATATATAGGCCAATGTAGCCCAATATATATTTTTCAAAGTTAATTTTCGTAAAAACCACTGGAGCATATATCTTGAGACATAGCAAAGGCACATCGGGCTACCAGTCCCTACAATTTTGCCAAGTTTCGTGGAAATCCATTCAGCCGTTCGAGCTAAAAGTGAGTCCAACCGCCCTATGGAAATGAAGGAAATGAATGGGTAATTTGTAATTAGCAAATAGCTCATCGCGAACTAGGAATGGTAAAGAATCGCTATTTATTCCTTAAAGTTCGCTATTTAGGAAATGCAAAAAACTTTGATGATACATATGGCGGTTCATCTCTAACAAGATAAGAAGCATAGGGATAGATTTATGATGACTGGCGCATCACCAGGGATGTGTTAGTCATTCTGTGCCGCTGTTCCGTCACCTATGGTGTGCTGCATTTACAATGCGGCGCATCATGGGGCAAAAACAGCACAGATGCGTGATGTATCTGTGCCGTAAAGGTGGCGCATTGCTGGAGTTGTATCGCAAGTGTGATGAAGCTCCAGCAAGGGTCGGGGGTGCCCCTGTCGCAGGGTTTCTGTTCTCACACAGAACTGTGGACAGAGGATTGGAACCTCGGCGAATTAGGGTGCCCCAAAACTCACCTTAGTAATCAAAAACCCCTTAGCAAGCTAGGTACAGTGTCACATTGGATATAACAAACTCTCAATGTTTAGACAATCCAGAATATGAACTTATAGTACCTCAGGATACGTGGAACTCATGAACAGTCGGTCGTTATATATTTCTTAGAAACCAGAACATGGAGTTAAGAAGAACACATGTGTATTTGAAATGTTTATTTACTAATGCCGTCTTCTCAGGCGTAGTATCTTAGATAATACAAGTACACATATTATCAGTAGCAAAATTACCAGCATAGTTACTAGTACATAAAAAGCGAATTGTGACAGTATGTTAACATGCTGTAAATGAATAAGAGTTAGCAACACTTATAAGCAGCCACGGGCCGTGGAGGGAGTTACGGTGGGGCAGGGAGGCGGGGAGGGGGAGGGGCAGGGTGGAGAGGGCTCCACCCTGCCCCTCCCCCTCCCCGCCTCCCTGCCCCACCGTAACTCCCTCAACGGCCCGCGGCTGCTTATATCTCACCCTCCCTAATACACATATTATATTATTTGCTAAGAAGGTCTGTTTGTGTTGGTTTAGGGCGTGCCCATACTTTAGTGTCTTAGATTTGAAGGAATCACATCAGCATACACCAGCTCTCTCTTCATGTGAACCGCATCAACTGTTGTGTATGTGTGTTCGGCAAAGCAATATAAAACCCGCCTCCTGCCCAGAATTGGCAGAAGCTGCACTTATGTTATGAGTATGAAGTCGTGGAGATCAGACCTCATAACAATTCTGTATCGTGTTGTTCTTGAAACTTCAGCACTCGCTGTACAGATATAGTTTAACAAGCAAAGCAGATAGTAGAGCAATAACATATTATTCTCATGTAAACCACGATGAACTACTAGGTTGAAAGCTAAAGCAACAACTAAGTGTCGTGTGCAGAAGTTGCAAAAAAGGAAAAATGACGTTTAAACCGGTAATGAGCCCATGCTAACTTAACACGGTGTAAAGATATCCAGGACCTAGATGACACCTCCCCATGATCCGGAAACGAACTGAATAAGATAATAGAAGTGCCATCTCATGAGAGCAGATTGCAACTTTATATGTGGACGGTCCGCAAGGTAAAACATTAAAAACTAGGAAAATTTAATGCTAAAGAAAAATAAAACAGCCAAGTACTTTATCGAGTCTTAAGCCAATAGGCAAGCTAAATAATAAAAACTTGACAAATAAGTCAATGAATTGTCAATGAAATGCTAGTACTCAGCATATCAAACATGAAAAAGGTCTATGACATAACTGTGTATGCAAAATAAGCTGCAACAGCCTCCAATAGGAAGTCACCGTCTTCATCCGAAAAGAGTTCAGCCATCCAATTTAAAAGCGGAAAAGAACATACGTGCTCTCCCAGCACCGGATCCTCTATCACCATCAGAGGACAGCTCGGTGGGTTTTCAAGAAAGCTCTGTTCCAAGAAAGACTGTGTTGCCGCCAGTAAATTCCAGGGACCAATTAGTCCATGCATCAATGCCACAGCCATAATCCTTTCGCCAGGACAAACCAGCTCGTGAGTAATGATAGGAGTCATCAGCTGATTAAAGTCGACGTCAGGAGAAACCGGTCCGCAGAGACACAAATCAATGGCCCAATCGAAATCACAGGTCAGGCAGTGAAATACAGGCTGGACACAGGTGAAGTAGGAGAATCGAAAAGATAATCCATATGCCGTGCTTAATATCGCCAACGGCATTGTGCCATAATATTCTAGCATGCGATTGCGGAACAGTGTCAGCAGCTGCAGGGCGGGAGCTTGCACAGGAGGGACATCCATATTTAAAAATGTAAAAAAGCACAAGAGCGTCCGCTGGTAATGCAAGTAAAAATGGGAATCCACGAAGCACAGTGGAAAAAATAGAATGAAAGAAAGCAGGGATGACTCCAAAGATTTTCTCAAATGAAGTCACGAGACCACTGGTAACAACTTTAAAAAAGTGCGCCAGGGCCTTTGTGGAGGACGCGTTAAAGATAGTCCGAACCATCTTGCTGAAATGGAAAGGCGAATCAGTATTGAAAAGGGTCTGCACCTCTGTACGGGTGTTCGCTATGTGAAGCACGAAAGTTTCACGGGCCGAACTCAAGGCCACCTCTCTCTGAGACAAAAGAGCTCTTATTCTTGCCATGCCGTTGAAATCTGCTCCCAAGGTTGGTATTTGTGGCCAGATTGAAAACTCCCTATGTTCATGTGTAGGAGGAAATAGAATATTTCTGCAGCAAATAACCCGTTCACTTACTGTTACGATAAAAGGAATACTTTTAATTAACCCAGAACAATCTTCATTATTGAGCATCAAATAACTACCATTTTCCAACAACTTGAACGTGGGGATGATAGCAGGAACTGGCGTGCCTTGCAACACGCAAGCCATATTTGGTCGGTGTTTGTTGCATGAACCGTGTAACTGTATGTGCCTACACATTAGTGAATGATCTGGCGTCTCAGTGCATTCCTCTCCATTCAGATAAACTTCTTGATCATCTTTGAAACATCTGTATGTGTATGGAAGCGACCAGACCTCATGAAGAAAAGCACTACCTAAAGGTTCATAACGACCTATTGGTATATATTTCATACAATTTGAAAACTTATATAAAGCAAAAGGCAGCGTTATTAAACCGTGGATAAGGCATGTTGCCAAAAAACCCGCAATCCTCTGCTGATGATGTCACTGAGCATGTCATGAATGATGTAATATGTGACATCATCAGCAGTGGATTACGGGTAATAGTATCTCTAGTTTACTCCCCTATAGCTGTCTTTCTTTTAACATAAGTGTCTGTTTCCTTCCCTTATACTTACTGTTCTTTTTTTAAAAAAAAATTTTTGGTTCACTTCCGGTTCGCGTACCGGCGAGCGAACTGGGAAGCGAACTACGAGAAATAGAGGTTGGCACAGTTCCAAATATTGTACCAATTTTTTAATAACGGGGAGGTAGTTCTGAAAAGAACTTTTTTTTATTGTTTTTGTTGTTTTATATATTTTTTATTATTTTTCTGAACATTTTTTTACTTTTTTTGAATTTTTCTGAACAGTTTTATATTTTTTTGGGTTTTTCTTGGAGGGGGCAATGAAAACGATTCATTGTAAAGGGCTCAACAGGAGCAACAAAACAAAAAAAAAGTATTTATTATTTGGGGCGTTTCGTACAAACTTGCATATGATAGTCAATAGCTCTGTTGATCAGAGTGATGCTTCTTTCTCCGTAGCAAATGAATCCACTGCAATATACGCAGACTTGTTTTACTTCATGAAATCTCGTTTGTATATTTGGCACCATCTCCCTGCCCTCTGGTCCCGTTACTTCCGGTACAACAGATCTTCTGGCCATAATAGGGAGATTATCTAGGTCGTTACGAAACTGTGCAGCACTGTAGTTGTTAGGATGCCACCTAGTCATATGGCGATGCATTGTGTAGTTTCCGAAACTGTATTTTTTGTCGGTCCCTCTGGACAGTCTATCTTGACATATAAGGCAAGTTACGTATCTTGCATTTACTTTTTTCTGACCTTTGGGAATTTTAAAAAATTGCCAAATGAAGTTTTCTTTCCGGTGAGACGTCCTGGGCTCCTCAGGCAAAAAGTGCCTCTCTTCGTGCTCGTCGTCCTGTTCCTCTTCTTCCTCTTCTTGCTGAATTATAACTTGAGCAGGTGGTCCACTCTTCCTTGGATGTGGTGGAGGTGGTGGGGAAGCACCAGCTGAAGCTACTAAAGAAGCCATTGCTCACTGGTAACAAAGGGTCTTTCTCTCACAATGATGAAAGTCAGAGTGAGGAAAGAAGGAGGGATTTTCATCATTTGGGAAAAACAATAGTTCTCAACCAATGAAAAGTGTTCATTTTAGATTATATGACCTAGTCTTACATCATTAGGAAACCAAAAGTGAAATGAACCAATGAAAAGTGTTATTACCAAGTCACATGACCTGCTGTGTTTACGTTAAGCGCTTTGCAGGGCCTCCCGGTTTGCTTCCAGATACCTGTGCTTTGCGACTCGGTAAGCGTACCAGTTCGCTAACGTAGCACGTCATATGACGTATCACGCGACAACGCGAAACGTCATGCGGACGGGAGGCGTCACGATGTTGTTTTCTAACGCGGCAGTTGCGGTAAAGAAACGTTTACCGGCTCGCGGTCTATTTCGCGGCATCAAGGTCAGCTAACGGGAAGCTTCCCGATTCGCGAAGCGGGAACGAAGAAAAAAAAATATTTAAAAAAAAATTATTAATAAACATATAAAATATATTTTTGGATTAAAAGAAGAATACATTTTACAGCTACAGATATTAGCTGTTAAAAAACCAATGAAATTCACTGAAAAAACCATAGGTTATAGACCATATATAGTTAGGAATTAGCATTTACAAAACCTTGAAAATTCACTGAAAAAACCATAGGTTATAGACCATATATAGTTAGGAATTAGCATTTAGAAAACCTTATTTTACTCACACAAAACCATTGAAATTCCATATATAGTTAGTTGCACTAACTATATATCGCGCACCCGCAATCCACTGCTGATGATGTCACATATTACATCATTCATGACATGGTCAGTGACATCACTGATGACATCACTGATGACATCTCAAATGACATCACTGATGACATCACTGATGACATCTCAAATGACATCACTGATGACATCATGACACACCAATACCAGTTACTACATACGCACTCACTGATTCCTACGTCTACACACACATTCACTCATTCACCCATACAATCACTCATACATACAGTCACTCATTATTACAACACTATCATATGCACTCATACACCTATGCAGACAGTCACACACTGCCACTCATCCATGGAGTTACTCACACACCAAGTCAGTCCTGTAAAGAATCAATCACACTTCCATTTCTTCATCTATACAGTTAAACACAGAACACCATACTTCAGTGACATCACTGATGACATCACTAATGACATCTGAAATGACATCACTGATGACATCTCAAATGACATCACTGATGACATCATGACACACCAATACCAGTTACTACATACGCACTCACTGATTCGTACGTCTACACACACATTCACTCATTCACCCATACAATTACTCATACATACAGTCAGTTATTATTAGAACACTATCATATGCACTCATACACCTAGTCAGTCCTGTGAAGAATCAATCACACTTCGATTTCCTCATCTATAGTTAAACACAGAACACCATACTTTTCACACATATACTAACACATACTTACTCTCTTATACAATCACTGATACAAGTACACATTGATATGCACAGCGTCACACACCTCCCAGCCAGCCACACACACACTCAGTCTTCCATCCATCCAGTCATTCTTCAATATGTAAAACGTATTTAAACTTTACAAAAACACACAGACACTAGATGATGTCATCAGTGATGTCACTGACCATGTCATGAATGATGTAATATGTGACATCATCAGCAGTGGATTGCGGGTGCGCGATATATAGTTAGTGCAACTAACTATATATGGAATTTCAATGGTTTTGTGTGAGTAAAATAAGGTTTTCTAAATGCTAATTCCTAACTATATATGGTCCATAACCTATGGTTTTTTCAGTGAATATATATATATATATATTTATATATTTGTTACATTTTTATATATATATTTTAAAATGATAAAATACATTGAAATTAATAGTGTATTCATTGTTGTACAGTAAATATATATAATAATTGTTATATATGTGCCTAAGTTTATTTATTGGAGTGGTAATAGTAATTTTTAACCTTCTCCTATCCAACACTTTCCCTATTGTTGGCCATCATTGGAGTGGGAATAGTAATGTTTACCCCTCCACTATCCAACTGTTTCCATACTTTTGAAATCATTGGAGTGTGAATAGTAACTTTTACCCCTCTGCTATCCAACACTTTCCCTACTGTTGCACTGACTGCAGTGGCAGTAGTGAATTTTATCCCCTTGCTATCAAACACTTTCCCTACCGTTGCACTCACTGGACTGGGAATAGTAATTTTTACCTCTCCACTATCCAATACGTTCTTTACTGTTGCATTTTCTGGAGTGGGACATTTAAGTTTAAATATTTTTAAATAGTTTAATGTTTTAATTAATAATAGAATGTTTTTAACATTAATGTTATGTTATTGGTATATATATATATATATATATATATATATATATATATATATATATATATCCAAACAAAGGGTTGCCCACAATAGGAGACGCCCACAACAGGTAAGTTGATCTGCCATCCATCTTTAATGAGGGGTAAAACGGAACCAGCCGCCACACATCACTAAATCATTCAAGTCTCTTGCCTGACGCATTTCGTGTTCAGCAACACTTTATCAAATGCCATAGAGTTCAAGCAGGTGCGGCCAGGCGGTTTTGAGTACACCACTAAATATTCACTAGCCCCGCCTTCTGGGCGTCGCCACCCCTAAGGCATCCTGGTCATTGTAGTGTCTCGTGCTTGCTACAGTGAGCTGCCTAGCCGCATTCGCCAATGTTAAAAAAAATACTCCCCAGTGGGTTGTGGTGCATGGCTTAAGGCTGCGCTGAAACTTCGTATCCCTTAGTAAACGGCACCCGTTCCATAAGCGACAGCGTAGCTTTACATCATGGCAGGGGTGCTGTTGCCAACACCGGGGCATCTCCACGGCTCAGGCCAGCCGTACAAAATCCAAACAAAGGGTTGCCCACAATAGGAGACGCCCACAACAGGTAAGTTGATCTGCCATCCATCTTTAATGAGGGGTAAAACGGAATCAGCCGCCACACATCACCAAATCTTTCAAGTCTCTTGCCTGACGCGTTTCGTGTTCAGCAACACTTTATCAAAGGCCATAGAGTTCAAGCAGGTGCGGCCAGGCGGTTTTGAGTACACCACTAAATATTCACTAGCCCCGCCTTCTGGGCGTCGCCACCCCTAAGGCATCCTGGTCATTGTAGTGTCTCGTGCTTGCTACAGTGAGCTGCCTAGCCGCATTCGCCAATGTTAAAAAAATACTCCCCAGTGGGATGTGGTGCATGGCTTAAGTCTGCGCTGAAACTTCGTATCCCTCAGTAAACGGCACCCGTTCCATAAGCGACAGCGTAGCTTTACGCCATCGCAGGGGTGCTGTTGCCAACACCGGGGCATCTCCACGGCTCAGGCCAGCCTTACAAAATCCAAACAAAGGGTTGCCCACAATAGGAGACGCCCACAACAGGTAAGTTGATCTGCCATCCATCTTTAATGAGGGGTAAAACGGAACCAGCCGCCACACATCACCAAATCTTTCAAGTCTCTTGGTGATGTGTGGCGGCTGGTTCCGTTTTACCCCTCATTCAAAATGGATGGCAGATCTACTTACCTGTTTGGGGCGTCTCCTATTGTGGGCAACCCTTTGTTTGGATTTTGTACGGCTGGCCTGAGCCGTGGAGATGCCCCGGTGTTGGCAACAGCACCCCTGCAATGACGTAAAGCTACGCTGTCGCTTATGGAACGGGTGCCGTTTACTGAGGGATACGAAGTTTCAGCGCAGCCTTAAGCCATGCACCACAACCCACTGGGGAGTATTTTTTTAACATTGGCGAATGCGGCTAGGCAGCTCACTGTAGCAAGCACGAGACACTACAATGACCAGGATGCCTTAGGGGTGGGGACGCCCAGAAGGCGGGGCTAGTGAGTATTTAGTGGTGTACTCAAAACCGCCTGGCCGCACCTGCTTGAACTCTATGGCCTTTGATAAAGTGTTGCTGAACACGAAACGCGTCAGGCAAGAGACTTGAAAGATTTGGTGATATGTGGCGGCTGGTTCCGTTTTACCCCTCATTAAAGATGGATGGCAGATCAACTTACCTGTTGTGGGCGTCTCCTATTGTGGGCAACCCTTTGTTTGGATTTTGTACGGCTGGCCTGAGCCGTGGAGATGCCCCGGTGTTGGCAACAGCACCCCTGCGATGAAGTAAAGCTATGCTGTCGCTTATGGAACGGGTGCCGTTTACTGAGGGATACGAAGTTTCAGCGCAGACTTAAGCCATGCACCACATCCCACTGGGGAGTATTTTTTTAACATTGGCGAATGCGGCTAGGCAGCTCACTGTAGCAAGCACGAGACACTACAATGACCAGGATGCCTTAGGGGTGGCGACGCCCAGAAGGCGGGGCTAGTGAATATTTAGTGGTGTACTCAAAACCGCCTGGCCGCACCTGCTTGAACTCTATGGCCTTTGATAAAGTGTTGCTGAACACGAAACGCGTCAGGCAAGAGACTTGAAAGATTTGGTGATGTGTGGCGGCTGATTCCGTTTTACCCCTCATTAAAGATGGATGGCAGATCAACTTACCTGTTGTGGGCGTCTCCTATTGTGGGCAACCCTTTGTTTGGATTTTGTACGGCTGGCCTGAGCCGTGGAGATGCCCCGGTGTTGGCAACAGCACCCCTGCGATGACGTCAAGCTACGCAGTTGCTTATGGAACGGGTGCCGTTTACTGAGGGATACGAAGTTTCAGCGCAGCCTTAAGCCTTGCACCACAACCCACTGGGGAGTAATTTTTGAACATTGGTGAATGCGGCTAGGCAGCCCACTGTAGCAAGCACGAGACACTACAATGACCAGGATGCCTTAGGGGTGGCGACGCCCAGAAGGCGGGTCTAGTGAATATTTAGTGGTGTACTCAAAACCGCCTGGCCGCACCTGCTTGAACTCTATGGCCTTTGATAAAGTGTTGCTGAACACGAAACGCGTCAGGCAAGAGACTTGAAAGATTTGGTGATGTGTGGCGGCTGGTTCCGTTTTACCCCTCATTAAAGATGGATGGCAGATCAACTTACCTGTTGTGGGCGTCTCCTATTGTGGGCAACCCTTTGTTTGGAGATATATATATATATATATATATATGTATATATATATATATATATTACATTTTTATATCGTTTTTGAAATTATAAAATACATTTAAATTAATAGTTTATTAATTGTTATTATATATGTGCGTTTAACTTTTTTAAGTTAAGTTTATTTATTTTTGTTAAAATGTAGATTAAACCTATTTTTTTTAAAGTAAGTTTATTATTTAATATATTTAATATGTATTATTGTATGTTATATATATATATATATTACCTACTGGCGATAGCCAGTAGGTATATATAGTTAGGATTTTTTTCCTATGGGATTTTTGAAAATTCTATGTCGAATAACTTTGGCGTTTGAGGACAGAATTGGCTGAAATGTTCAGGAAAATGGAACATTTTGTTTCTGAGCAGCCCCTGAAAATTTGGGGGGGTTTCGTCAAGGGGGGGCTGAGAAAAAAGGGGGGTCCCAAAACGTGTTTTTCCCATGCAATTTTCCATAGGGCGGTTGGCCTCACTTTTAGCCTGAAAGGCTGAATGGATTTACACCAAACTTGGCAAAATTGTAGGGACTGGTAGCCCGATGTGCCTTTGCTATGTCTCAAGATATAGGCTCCAGTGGTTTTTACGAAAATTAACTTTGAAAAATATATATTGGGCTACATTGGGCTATATATATGTTGGAGCCCAAATGTAGCCCAATGTAGCCCAATGTAGCCCAAAGATGGCCACCAGAGACAAAAAAAAACAAATGTAGCCCAAATATCAGCCAGATGTAGCCCAACTATAGCCCAATGACAGAATGTCCCAGAGTGTTCTAAAGAACAACTAGAGTGCTAACAGTCCTACTTCTTACAAAGGTATGGCACACCTGAAGCCATCTTGATTGGAATAAAGTGGTAACTCTTAAAACATTTAATTTAAAAAGGAACAAAATGAGGGGGTTCATTTTGCCATAGAAAGTATGATTAGCGAATATATGACGAAATCCCGCATACCATCAGTCCGCAAAAAAAATCCCGCATGTACTATAAGGCCGCAAATTAAAATAACGAAAACTTTTAGAATGAATATGCCTTTAGCATACACTAAACAACTAAACTACCCTAAACCTTAAAACACTACCCCCAGCATGACCCTACACTACACAAACAGTACAACACTACCCTAAACCCTAAAACACTACCCCCAGCATGACCCTACACTACACAAACACTACAACACTACCCTAAACCCTAAAACACTACCCCCAGCATGACCCTACACTACGCAAACACTACAACACTACCCAAAACCCTAAAACACTACACCCCAGCATGACCCTACCCTACGCAAACACTACAACACTACCCTAAACCCTAAAACACTACCCCCAGCATGACCCTACACTACACAAACACTACAACACAACCCTAAACCCTAAAACACTACCCCCAGCATGACCCTACACTACGCAAACACTACAACACAACCCTAAACCCTAAAACACTACCCCCAGCATGACCCTACACTACGCAAACACTACAACACTACCCTAACCCCTAAAACACTACCCCCAGCATGACCCTACACTACGCAAACACTACAACACTACCCTAAACCCTAAAACACTACCCCCAGCATGACCCTACACTACGCAAACACTACAACACTACCCTAAACCCTAAAACACTACCCCCAGCATGACCCTACACTACGCAAACACTACAACACTACCCAAAACCCTAAAACACTACCCCCAGCATGACCCTACACTACGCAAACACTACAACACTACCCAAAACCCTAAAACACTACCCCCCAGCATGACCCTACACTACGCAAACACTACAACACTACCCAAAACCCTAAAACACTACCCCCAGCATGACCCTACACTACGCAAACACTACAACACTACCCAAAACCCTAAAACACTATCCCCAGCATGACCCTACACTACGCAAACACTACAACACTACCCAAAACCCTAAAACACTACACCCCAGCATGACCCTACACTACGCAAACACTACAACACTACCCAAAACCCTAAAACACTACCCCCAGCATGACCCTACACTACGCAAACACTACAACACTACCCAAAACCCTAAAACACTACCCCCAGCATGACCCTACACTACGCAAACACTACAACACTACCCAAAACCCTAAAACACTACACCCCAGCATGACCCTACACTACGCAAACACTACAACACTACCCAAAACCCTAAAACACTACCCCCAGCATGACCCTACACTACGCAAACACTACAACACTACCCAAAACCCTAAAACACTACCCCCAGCATGACCCTACACTACGCAAACACTACAACACTACCCTAAACCCTAAAATACTACACCCCAGCATGACCCTACACTACGCAAACACTACAACACTACCCAAAACCCTAAAACACTACCCCCAGCATGACCCTACACTACGCAAACACTACAACACTACCCTAAACCCTAAAACACTA
This sequence comes from Lissotriton helveticus, assembly GCF_964261635.1. Classification (NCBI taxonomy): domain Eukaryota; kingdom Metazoa; phylum Chordata; class Amphibia; order Caudata; family Salamandridae; genus Lissotriton; species Lissotriton helveticus. Next base: position 887,426,242 of record NC_136067.1, on the reverse strand, counting down.
GCCCCAGCATGACCCTACACTACGCAAACACTACAACACAACCCTAAACCCTAAAACACTACCCCCAGCATGACCCTACACTACGCAAACACTACAACACAACCCTAAACCCTAAAACACTACCCCCAGCATGACCCTACACTAAACAACCACCACAACTCTACACTACACTAACACAACACTACACTACACAACACTACACTACACTACACAATCACTAACCCACGAAAAATATTAACACAAACCCACTTACCTCTCTCGTCATCGTGGTTTTCACAACGCAAATGCATTTACCATACATGCCTTTAAAACGTAATTCTTTGTAAAGGCATGCGCGATAAATGCACATGCGTTTTGAAAAAATGCGGGATAATGGTATGCGAGGCCAATGACCTTGCGGGATAATGGTATGCGGACTGAAAGTCTGCGGGATAAAAAATGCGGGAAAATGGCTGCAAACCATGATTAGCAGCAGACTTCCCTGGTGAGCACTAGCTTTACTACAGTGATCTAATGAGCAACTAGAGTGCTAACATTCAGAATTTATGGCAAATGTGTGACACATCTGAATGCCTTCTTGATAGAACCAAAGTAAACAAGCATTGAAAATGCAATAGATCTCGCCCTCGTTTAAGTTAAAGCCATTCTGTTTGTAATGAGGTGGCTTTTTAGCTTTGCTTTTATTAGTGTTTTTAAAACTTTCATGTAAATAACATGCATATGTATGCATATATGTATATGTATGCATGCATTTATATTTATATAGATATGCAGATTATATATGTTTATATATGTATATTACCTACTGGCGATAGCCAGTGGGTATATATAGTTAGGATTTTTTCTCTATGGGATTTCTGAAAATTCTATGTCTAATAACTTTGGCGTTTGTGGACGGAATTGGCTGAAATTTTCAGGAAAATGGCACATTTTGTTTCTGAGCAGCCCCTGAAAATGTGGGGGGGTTTCGTCTAGGGGGGGCCGAGAAAAAAGGGGGGTCCCAAAATGCGTTTTTCCCATTCATTTTTCCATGGGGCGGTTGGACTCACTTTTAGCTCGAACGGCTGAATAGATTTACATGAAACTTGGCAAAATTGTAGATATGGTTTGCCCGACGTGCCTTTGCTATGTCTCAATATATGTGCTCCAGTGGATTTTGAGAAATTAACGTTTAAAAAAATATATATATCTGTGACAGCGCTCCGGTTAGCGCCCCGGTTCGCGTACCTGACGCGTAACGGAACTTCGGGAAGCGAAGCTGATTGGCTCTCCGGTGTCTGTCAACATTCTAAACAGTCCGGAGCGGCCGCCATCTTGTCTCTCGGTACGATCGAGAGACAAGATGTGGTGAAAAACAAAGGGGGAAATGAAGGAAAGGGGGCAAGGTAGACCACTCCTGACCCCCTAGGATTGATGAGGGGGATATTAAAGTGCCCCGCGGGGCAAAAAAAAAAAAAAGGTACGCGAACCGGGCAGCTCATCGGGCAGCTCACCGGGCAGCTAACCGGGCAGCTAACCGGCAGCGTAGCTGTCAACATTGTAAACAGTCCGGAGCGGCCGCCATCTTGTCTCTCGGTAGGTTCGAGAGACAAGATGTGGTGAAAAAAGAAGGGGGAAATGAAGGAAAGGGGGCAAGGTAAACCCCTCCTGACCCCCTAGGATTGATGAGGGGGATATTAAAGTCCCCCGCGATTTTTCGCGGTAGAGGCGCTTCCCGGTACGCGATCCGGGCAGCTAACCGGCAGCGTAACGGGAGTCCGCCATCTTGTGTTTTTGGAGCGTCCGGTTCGCGTACCGGGTAGCGTCCTGGTAAGCGTAACAAGGGGAAAACCAAGAGAAACAGTAAAAAAAAAATTAAGGGAATAGATTTCCAGCAAACTTGGCAAAATTGTAGGGACTGTTTGTTTGATGTGCCTTTGCAAGGCCTCAAGATATGTGCACGTGTGGATTTTGTCTAATTAAGGTTAAAAAAAAAAATATATATCTGTAAGCGTGCTCCGGCACTCTTACGTTACGGGTTTTGTTTGCGCTGCAGAGCCGATACGTCACGGTTATGCGACGCGTCATGAGGCGTCTCACGTGGCTACGTGATACGTCACGAAATAAAGAATATATTTTACAGCTATAGATATTAGCTTTTAAAAAACCAATGAAATTCACTGAAAAAACCATAGGTTATAGACCATATATAGTTAGGAATTTGCATTTACAAAACCTTGAAAATTCACTGAAAAAACCATAGGTTAGAGACCATATATAGTTAGCTGGACATTTTATTGACATAAAACCAATGAAATTCCATATATAGTTAGTTGCACTAACTATATATCGCGCACCCGCAATCCACTGCTGATGATGTCACATATTACATCATTCATGACATGGTCAGTGACATCACTGATGACATCACTGATGACATCTCAAATGACATCACTGATGACATCACTGATGACATCTCAAATGACATCACTGATGACATCATGACACACCAATACCAGTTACTACATACGCACTCACTGATTCCTACGTCTACACACACATTCACTCATTCACCCATACAATCACTCATACATACAGTCACTCATTATTACAACACTATCATATGCACTCATACACCTATGCAGACACTCACACACTGCCACTCATCCATGGAGTTACTCACACACCTAGTCAGTCCTGTAAAGAATCAATCACACTTCCATTTCCTCATCTATACAGTTAAACACAGAACACCATACTTCAGTGACATCACTGATGACATCACTGATGACATCTCAAATGACATCACTGATGACATCTCAAATGACATCACTGATGACATCATGACACACCAATACCAGTTACTACATACGCACTCACTGATTCCTACGTCTACACACACATTCACTCATTCACCCATACAATCACTCATACATACAGTCACTCATTATTACAACACTATCATATGCACTCATACACCTAGTCAGTCCTGTGAAGAATCAATCACACTTCGATTTCCTCATCTATACAGTTAAACACAGAACACCATACTTTTCACACATATACTAACTCATACTTACTCTCTTATACAATCACTGATACAAGTACACATTGATATGCACAGAGTCACACACCTCCCAGCCAGCCACACACACACTCAGTCTTCCATACATCCACTCATTCTTCAATATGTAAAACATGTTTAAACTTTACAAAAACACACAGACACTAGATGATGTCATCAGTGATGTCATTTGAGATGTCATCAGTGATGTCATCAGTGATGTCATTTGAGATGTCATCAGTGATGTCATCAGTGATGTCACTGACCATGTCATGAATGATGTAATATGTGACATCATCAGCAGTGGATTGCGGGTGCGCGATATATAGTTAGTGCAACTAACTATATATGGAATTTCATTGGTTTTATGTCAATAAAATGTCCAGCTAACTATATATGGTCTCTAACCTATGGTTTTTTCAGTGAATATATATATATATATATATATATATATATATATATATATATATATATATATATATATATATATATATATAAAAAAATATTTTGATATCTATATTTATGTCATCAGTATTTTATTCCAATATTTTTGTACTTACCTCTATAAATATAGGATGTTGATAATTTTGACAGCTATATGTATGACTCAATATTGTTGTATTGGAATGTTTTGGGTGTCGATGTAGTGTCAGTGAACCAGTAGCTCCTCCACCTTCCGTCTTCTCCACCAACAACAATCTTTCCACAAACAGGTCGCTCGGAAATATAGCTACACAGCTCCAGGCCTGAATCCAGGTAGACCTGAGGTTAGTCAGTGCCGAGCAAGTCACAAGTATCAGAACATCACTGTTGCTGAACATTTCATTGTCTTGTGTGTTCTGAGTAACCAAAAGTCTTACATTGTCTCTCTTTGTCTCTCTTTCACTTAAGATATCTGAGTTGTGGTTTAGGAAAAATTATTGGTTGATGTGGGCGCCATTCTAAACCATTTTCTCTGGTGTTTTCCCATTTTCCTATTATTTCCTGGTTCCTAATCTACATATTTCTATTGAGTACCTGAGTTGGAACTGTTGGAGTCTAACTGTTGAAAGAATAGGTTTGTCTGCCACACTTCTATTGGAGCTAATTTATTACTTAAAAATCCAGACAAATATTGCCGGGTGAGGTTTGCACTACCCCAGGTTTTGTCTGAGGGGTGGATGGCTTTAGGAAAAGATTGAGAGCAGCAAAATATGTTTAAAAAAAAGTTTTCAAGGAAGGTGAGAAGAAAAACCAGAGGGTGATGGGGGCGGGTCACATGGATGCTGTGAAAAGCTAGAAATTACTATGTTTTAGAGAGAGACATTTGTATTGATCCCTATTTCCTGTTATCTCTCTGAATAGGTGGTGTGTGGCACAAGCTCAGGTAAAGGTCAAAGATAAACATAAAACTGTAAATGGTTAGTTAGAAAATAAAGAGTGTTTTCAACCTCAGTGTGACACCTCAGACGACTCGACTACACCTGGGGAGAACTTGAGAGGTATAAATTGTATTGAATTGTTCAGTGTGTAAGCCCCACACTGAATCACCGCTACATGCCTATCATACTTTTGGGTGTGCAGGTTACCAAAGCAACATACATTTCCTCATTAAATAAACAATGCCTGCTACTTCTTTAGTCATAACAAAACGCCGAGCGTCCGGGGGAAGGCAGGAATGTGTATTATTAACTTAAATGCAGCACAGTCTTGTTCTTTCCCTGCCCGCCATCATAATGACCCTCTAAGCTGCAGCCAATAGACTGATTATGCATCACCAATGGGAGCAAACCACTGACAGCCAGACCGTAGGACAGGAGGCCCTCAGGTCATTTTCTGGGTATTCATCCAAATTATCGTCTCTGGGCTGTAAACAGGGGGGAGCTAATGTCCTCGTGTCTCTGGTGTCTTAACTTGGGAAAACAGTGACACAGGCACTCAAGGCATCTATGCATTCATCCATTCATTACTCCATCATCCACTCATATGCTTAGTCAGCTATTCAACCATCCATACTGACATCCATTTATCCAGCCTTTCATCAATACACCCACTCTTTTCTATCTCATCCATGCAGCATCCATCTATGTTCTATCAGCCATCTATACATCCACGCACCATTTCATTCAGCTGCACATCAACTCATCCTTTAATTCACCCACCACATTCAAACATTGCCAAACACTTTCAGCCTACAAAGTAGTCAGACTTATCAGTGTTTTCGATAATTGTTTATGCAGCATTAAGATCATAAATTTGATGTCCTGTATTTCTCTACAAAAGAAACAATTGATGGATGGAATGCTGGACAATGCACACATTCACCCCCAGTCACAGGGATCTGGGTTAAAACCATCATTATTTTGCTCACCACACCACCCTAGATTTGACCCTGCCATATGCAAATCAGTCTTGACTTGTTCCCTTGTGGGAACAGTCCAGCCCAAACTGCCAAGCCAGGTCCTCCCTGGACCGGAAACTAGGATCCTGGGACCAGTTTCAGGGGGATAACCCTTCATCAGCCAGGCTTGCTTGAATCCAGTGGTGTAGTGAGCAAAAGAATGATAGATCTAACCCAGATCCTTGTGACTGGGGGTGAATGTTTGCATAGTTCAGCATTCCGTCCATCAATTGTTTCACTTGCCTTCATGTTCTATCCCACCCCTTCTCGGTCAAAAATGTTTCTTAGCCTCACGATACAGTGAAGGAAACAATGCATGTTGTGTAGCAAAAGCAATATTACATGCTATTTGTTTTGTACATTCATTTATTTATGTATCTAATAACTGAAATCTAATCAAAATGCATTAGGATTCTTTACAATCAAAACAAAAAATACCTTAGAGGAGAGTAATAAACAGTAAAATTGTTAAAATAGTAATACATGATCATTGAGAGGAACCCAAGACGAGACAAAGGACTTAATAATTTCAATGCTTTCCATGCCAGTCAGATAGCTTGGGGCAATTAGTTCCAAAGTGGTAGTTCGGAAAGAGAAAACGCCTGCTTTGGCACTTTTTAAAATATGTTTTTAGCATTTAACATGTTTAGACATAATCACATACTGAATTGTATTCATTATGTTATACATGTGTGTCAATAGTACATACATCACATTTCAATTTAAACCAACAACAACAAAAAAACTGGTCAGCGTAGTAGAATCTTGTATATCTAGACTTTGGTCACAGCATTATAATAGTATCAATACATAATTACACACACATACAAAGATGTAGCATTATGATATTTATTGCACTAGATAACCCTCATCGCTGTATGGTATATATATGTTGAGACAGCTAAAGGGCCTCTACACCAAAATTGTTCCTGCGTGTCGCAATTGTGTTATATTGGGCCTCTTCCAACGTATTGGAGACATAAAGCCTGACAGTGCATGACCTGCTATGCTATTTGTTGTTATGGCCATGGCTGTCTTGCTTTTGCTAAGTTTCACTGAATCAGACCAAAGGAGTGGCTTGTCTGCAAAAAGGATGTATGGCTATGTGTGGTCTTCATGCCCTCTTGTCGGAGAATTACTATTGGGCTGGAGTGTGCGCAGCCAATTTAGGACGGGTTCCCATATGTCTTTTGGTCAGGACTGGGCTGGCATTAATTCCCAAAATGTGGATAGCTCGTTTTGACAGAAACCAATATCTTGTCTCCATGTCTTAATTGAGGGTGTAAATGTATCTCCCCAATGTATTGCATCTCTGTGCTTAGCTAACAGGAGCAGTAGAGCCTGTAGTTTCCTTATCTCCGCTGGTGTATCTTTGACATAACCTAATATGCCAACTGTGGGTGTTGGAGTTGTGTGTGTTTCCAATATGGCATCTATATTACTAAAGATATCTGCCCAGTATTTAGATATGGGGGCAACACCATCCCATATGAAGAAATATTGCTGAGTCCATGTTGCATCTCCAATATTTGTCGTCTTGCCTGAGTCCCATTCAATGTAGTTGGATTGGCGTCCTGTAAAATCTATGTAAAAATGTAAAATGAATTAGGCGCAATTTTCAGTTAGGAGGTAATAGTTACAGCTGTCTACAGCAGAATGTCGATTGGTCCGCTGTAAGCTGTGGGTGTAGTTCGGAGTTCCAGCCCATCATCGCCTTTGGCTTAATTACCGTCACTGATGTCTGTATTCTGTTATATAGTCTGGTGATTATCTGTCGTGGTGATGGGCTAGGTATTATGTGTTCAAGGGCTTGAAGCGTGGGTGGCAGACTTAGGAAAGTGTTGTGTAATTGGTGACATGCTGCTCTTATAGGATAATAAGTGAAAATTTCAGAGAAACGCCCTGTGTTTCCATCTGGTGGATCTGGTGGGGATCTAAAGTTGTCCTCGGGTACAGGTCTGCAAATGTATTAGTGCCCATCCGTCTCAACAGTTCCACTATCCCCTTGTCTTCCAATATGGGCAGCTGGGGATTTTGAGCCAAGGGTATCAGTAGAGCATATAGGATGGTAAGTTTTGCCCCTTGGGCTAACCCCTTCCAAGCCCAGTGTAATGTTTCATTAGTATTTATTTCCTCTATGGGGCACTTTTAGGGCTGGTATAAAGCCACCAAGAGGGGCGAGGGTGTCGCCTGGTCCATCTCCACTGCTACACGGGGCTGGAATGGTGGAGGGTAGAGCCAAAAGTATACAAATTAAGCCTGAGCACAGTAGGCATACAGTGTGATATCAGGAGCTCCCATCCCTTCCTGTGCCTGCGGGAGCGTCAATAGTTCCCATGATACTTGAAGTTCTTTCCCCGCTCAGATCAATGAGACCATAAGTGATCACATTTTTTCTGAAGAAAGATGGTATAATTGCCAATGGGATATTTATAAACATGCAGAGGAATTTTGGCAATAATATCATCTTGGCTATGGCGATTCTGCCTGCCAGGGAGAGCGGGAGTTTGGACCTTATTCCTATTTTCCCTTCCAGCCATCCCACCGCCCGTCCATAATTCATGCCCCAAATTTCCTGTATCTTACAACTTAATCAGACCCCTAGGTAATGCACTGGCCCTTCCGCCTTTTTCTGGAGGGAATTCTATATTAAACGATGTTGTGGTTTCCATGAGGGGAAACAGCACTGACTTGGTCCAATTTATATGGACTCCGGACAGCCCCCAAAATCGTAGGATCTCACAAAGTACTGGGTGTAGATTGTCGCGCAGGTTGTTTTTGTAAAGAGTTAGGTCGTCAGCGTAGAGCGATATGATCAAGCCTCTTGAGGAGAACTCTATACCCCTAAACCCCTAGCCGCATGGTGTTGTCTAATCCTGGCCGCCAGTGGTTCCATTGCAATAGCAATTAAACATCTGTTCATTCCCCCTGGGACCTCTAATTGTATGTAGCCCTGGGCGAAGTACTACGCTACGCTCGCGTAGTTTGCGAAGTTTGCTCTACCTCGCTCTAGGCTAATTGCATGTAGCACAGTGCAAACACGCGTAGCGTAGCATAGAGGTCATTTTTTGCTTCCTCGCGGTCCTCAACGTCAAGTTGGCGACCACGAGCGAGCAAAATGACATCCCGGCGAGACTTTTTCCTCGTTTGCGATCAGCAACATCAAGTTGCCGACGGCAAGCGTGGAAAATAAACCTCCCAGCAAGAATCTCAATGGGGGGAGATCAAGTTTCTCATTGCAAGTGGTCGAGTATGCTTGCGACCGCTCGCGATGAGAAACTACCAGTCCGTGTTGAGAAATCTGCCTCTCGAATAGAAATCTACTTGAGCGTCAGAAAACGACTGCTTGCACTGTGCAAGATGCGGTTTGCACTGATTGCACAGTGTGGACAAGCATCCAGCACTGTGCAATCAGTGCGAACAGCATTTTGCACAGGGCACTACTCAGTTCGCGTAGCTACACGTAGCTCACGTAGTGCGAAGTGCACTTTGCGTAGCTACGCGTAGCGCTACTATGCAAACTACGCCCAGGGTTAATTGTATGCAACAAGGGCATGGTCAGACAGTGTTCGTGGGAGGAATTCAATGGCAGTTGTCCAGGCAGCTAGTTTTTCAGAGACTAGCCAGGACTCTATCCTGGACCAAGCTCCATGATGGGTTGTGATGCATATTCCTTTGAGTATATCGGGGTGGCTAGTTTGCCAAATGTGTACCAGCTTCCCTTCAGTGAAAATACTGTGCAGCCCCAGCCTTGGGGTGTAATCTGCAAGTAGCTCCCATTCTGTCAGTATCTTCATTCAGGATGCTGGGAGGTCCCCTCCCAGCATCATAATTTTAGCCCGGATGTTTAGGAAGAAGTCAGGGCAATCTACATTTGGACCATATATTGCTGACAAAGTTATGCACATTTGTCCTAACTCGCAAGACAATATGATATATATGCCTTCTGAATCTATTTGTGAGTCTGACAGTGTCCAGGCTAACCCCCTCCGGATTAAGACAGCGACCCCTCGGGCATACTTGGAGAATATGGAGGAGTATATGGTGCCCCATCTCTTGTGTTGGAGTTTCAGAGTGGTGTAGCTGTTGATGTGTGTTTCCTGTAAGAAACATATGTCTATGTTGTGTCTGGTGAGATAGGCCTGTAATAGTCTAGTTTTTCTGCGGTTGTTCAATCCAGGGATATTCCATGTTAGAAATGTATGGGTATTCATTGTGTCTCTGGTGGTGTGGAGTGCCTCGTGTAGCCCAGTTGTGTGTGTCTCGTCTCTGCAATATTTTTACGGTTGGTTCAATGTGCTTTCTTGGTGCAGGACCTAGAGTATGCTGGCGATCCTACCTCAAAGCAGCGTGCATATTTGGCAACTTCAAGTTTCTGTGTACATTGCCTAAATCAGACCATAATAAAAACAACAAGAACAATATACCACATCCCCCAACCCACACCAACCCACCAAACAGGTTTCCCCTAGAAAGTAGTATGGGGACCAAACAACTAGTCCATAACTTAAGTGTGGTAGATCTCCCTGGGGGCATGGTTGGGCCAGCTAAATGCCCTGCCATTAGGCAGGGTGGCCGTATAGTCAATGGAAAGTTCAGCATTAATGTCCGACTACAGCACAGTTATATGTGCAAGTAGTTGCTACCTGCTGTATATTATTTCCCATTGCCCCACTTGAGATCATATGTTGTATGGCCTGTTTCTTAACCTCCTTCTGGCCATACATATGAAGTAAATGTCCTGGCCTCCAACTTCAGTCGTTATCACAAGCCTGGCTTCTGAGGAACTAGCACCCTTAGTGGTTGGTGAGCGATTCTTGTTCCTTATTTGTTTGGCAAATTTGATGGCTGATTTTGCATTGGTGAAGTGGTGCAATGTTACCTCGTGAGTTGCTTTCAGCTTAGCTGGGTAGAGCAATGCATAAGGAATCTTTGCTTGTAGAAGATTTTTTTTACTGGTAGGAACTCTCATCTTGCAGCCTGAATCGCCGGAGTGAATTCAGGATAAAATGATAAGTGGTTCCCTTGGTGAGTGTTAGTGTTCGTTCTCTGGCACATCTCAGAATAATGTCTCTGTCACGATAATTCAGTATGCGGGTGAGTATGGGTCTTGGCGTCAAGCCAAGTGGTGGTTTAGGGCCAAGGGTGCGGTGGGCTCTTTCTACCACGAACATGGCGGACAGGTCTGATCCAAAAAGTTCTTGTAGTAGTTCCTCCACATATGTTTCCATTTTTGTTATTGCAGTGGTCTCTTTCATGCCCGTGATGTGGAGGGTATTGTGTTGTGGCTGAGCTTCGAGGTCATCATTCTTGGCCCTAATGATATTTAGCACTTTGTCCATTTGTAATAGCTGCTCTTTAGTTTCTATATGAAAGTCATGTGCATCCGACGTGCAGTTTTCTAGCTGGTCTAATCTAGTCTTGTGGATATAGACTTTTTTCTTGACCAGATCCAGCTGCGCAGTTAGTTTATCTAGTTTGTTGTCTATCGTTTTGAGGCTAGACTTAATCTCCAGCAAAAGTGATCTTTGACTTTACCCGCTGTATCTTCTTCAAATGCTTGCTGCTTCTCCGAGTCATTATCTGATTCTTTTCGTCTGGTGGCGTGTCAGCTGTCAAATGTTAATCTGGCTTGCTCGAGGTAATGCTTTCCCATGTTAGAGGCTTGAGCTGACCAGTTCAATAGGTGTGGTTCAAAAGTACTTCCCACTCTCCCAGTACCTGTTGTGGTCAGCTGTAGGGGTGGTAGGCGATCTTGTAATATAGTGGCGTGCAGTGCTGACTACCCCCAACTCAAACCCTGGGTATTTAATCTGTTTGCATGCTGCTTAGAAATGAATCTTCTATTTCTGGGCATGGATCAAGGACTTTGTATGATTTTTAGGTCTGAGCCAGTGTACTTTGTATGTAAGGGCTCTCTGTTGTTGCCCTGCGTTCCTGCTGCCTGCAGAGTTTATTTAAAGTATGCACCTATCTGTGTAGCTCACACCCAACATCATTGTCCTTCTGTGCCAGCAGTTTTTTTGTAGTGGCCCCAGACACTCACTCATTGCAATGTGCCCCTGCAGTGAGAGTCATGACCTCCTGTGACGCTCACTTCTTTGCCCGGGGTCCTACAGCAGGAGAGGCAGCAGCGTCGGAAGCAATCCTATGCTAATTGTGGTGGGGGGGGCGTCTTCTCTCCTCGCTGGTGCTTCATTCCAGTTTTCGCCAACTGCACCCAACCAACCATGTACGCTCTGGGGTGCCCAGGCGAGTCAGTGTTACCTCCTCATGGAGACTGCCGTCCCTTGGCGTGCCCGCACTTCTCTCCCTGGGCCGCCGTGCTGGTCGGGTGGCCGCCAATGCGATCAGCGATGTGTTTCCCAAGAGAGGGGGCAGCACAGAGCAGCATGCCACATACCTTGGGCTCAATTGGATCACGGTGCTGGAAGGCCTCCACTCAGCAGACCGGCCTCCTCTCTTGTCGCCACCCCAGCCCCTAGATAGGAGCCACCAACAGCAGGTGAGCATTTCCCCCACCAAGGGGTGCCGAAAAAAGAATCTCAGCTTCTTAACCAATATTTGCCTATGCCGTGGTCCAGCCACAGGGTACGGGCACGAGTTGTTGGCTTGTTTTCAGGCTGCGCGCTACTCCACAACCCGGCCCGCTCATTCCGCGTCGCCATGCCCCGTGTTGTCAGTCAAAAATTAGGGTCCGACTGACCCTAAAGTCAATCAATGCCAACCTTACCATGGTGAGAGAACCACCATTGAAAGGCTGGCAAGAGGAAGCATCCTGGTTTTGCGGATGGTGCCTGCTAGGCACTGCTACCATTCTAGGGATGCGGACGGGTCCGACAGGCAATCGTAATGATTGCTTCTGTCGGACCGGTGGCGGACGAGCTTTACGTCTTCCAGGCACACCGCCAACCATCCTGATCTGGCGGGCGGAAAAAGGCTTTACAATGGCGGTGAACCCGCCACCGGCAGCCAGCGGGTGGTGGGTTCACTGCCATCATAGTCAGGCCCAAAGTTAATACCAGAAATATGGACTGAAGTGGGGCCAGTAAGGATTTAGATGAGACCATCAATGTTGACTGTCATCTACGAGACAAAACTAGTACTTGAATTAAGATCGGATGTTCTCCATGGAAGGCATCAGCTTGCTTTTCTTATAAATATTTAAGTAACATCATTCTAGCCATGTGATTTTGTAGATTATTGTGAATATCGATATTGACGCCAAGTGATCTAACTGCTGGTACTGTGGTATGCGAAATCCATAGTCCAAGTAGCTGCTCCACACAAGATTGTATTTTAGTGGGAAGATTCTTGAATTATGAGCAGGAAAGTACATTTCTCCTGGTTTTAATTTCAAAGAGAATGAGCCTGTCATGCATCAACTTTATAAAGACAAAATTTCCGCTCCAGAATAAATGTTCTCAATAAATATGGGGTCATCAGCCTATCGAATGCCTGTGTGTCCACCCATTAACGCAATCTGGTCAATTCAATGTGGCGGGTTATAACGTTGAACCCTGATGTAACCCTACAGGCAAGGAGTAAAGCAGGCAATCTGGAAGGCCAGATTTGTACTAACTGGCAGCGAAGTTACAGGACTGAAGAGGAGCAGTTCATCACAGTGCTTGACACCCTTGTGCAGATTTATTTTAGCAGTGTTCCATTCATTACAATATCACACAACTATTGCTTGCATCAGAACTCAGGCATTGCCTTTATGTGTGATTTGCAGTCCTTCATGAAGAGTGGGTCTCTAAGTGCCAGCATTTTAGTCCAAAACCTGATCTATGAGCAAAGAAACCTAGTTTATAATCTTTAATTTGGTTGAGGATAGTTTTTCAATGGTCTTAGAAATAAGATAAAACAACTTACTGGTCAGTGGTTTGCAGATGTCGCAGGTCCAATTTTGCTTTCTTTTTTTTTAACAACTGAGAGATGTGTGCAATGTATGGGTGTTTGAGAATACCCCTATTAGGTGGAAATTTTGGCAATGTTCAGGTGATGTCAACTGAGCTACTTTGCAGTCTTTTAATGGTAAAGCCTTGTCATCAAAGGAAGAAAAATGCATACATTCAAGGTGTTGGTTGATAATGTGAGGTCAACTTTTTTAAATTCTGACTTCCCCAGAGTCTGCCTTTTTGAAATGACTGTGTTCAGTTGATAATATTTTTTGTAAGATATCCGTTTGATTCAATTAAACATTTCTGCAAATAACTAGAACATCCTGGCTTGAAAAGACGTAAAGCAGCGGCCGACAAATAATACAGACATTGCTTCATCATTTCAGAAAACAATTCTATTGTATGGTACATTTTAAATATGTGTCTTGAGGCTGTTTGCTTATAGAGTATAAGAGGGGCTTGATCATTTTGCACAGACAGATCTTTGATGACACAGATCAAAGGCGCCTGGAGAGTTTTTGCATTGTTAGGTCGAGGGACCGTCGCACTGCGAAGCAGTGGGCGGAGTCCCGAAGAATTAATGTTTTGGAGTAAGGGGGTTTGAACCCGCCTCTCTCCTCCATTCTCCTCCATTGGCTGGCTTCCTAAACGGAGGCCAGCCATTGGAGGAGAAGGGAGTCACTCCAATAAAGCCCCGTCTCTTTCGAATTCGGGGGCGTGTTTTTTGCGTTCTTTAGCCCTGTGACGTCATCTGTCACTCAGAGCGCAAAAAACACGCCACCGATTCCGAAAAGTTCGGACGATTGCGGCCGCCATTGTTGCCCAGAACAGCCTCGCTGCCACTGGAGGTAAGGCTTCTTCTGACCCTGATTGTGCCGTTTTTTGTTGTTTTTTTTGCTTCCAGGTTCCGGAAGTGGCGTAAGGGTCATGCCTCCTGTTACCTATCTCTAGTTATCATGGCTGAGTTTGTGTGACAGTAGAGCTGTGATACTTAACGGGGTAGTGCTTCCAGCTCCCGTGGCGCTCGCAGCCGCTAATCTCCGCAGCTTCCCCGAACGGCCCCTTACGGATGAGCTCTCCTCTGCTTCAGACAGGGCTCTCGAACAGAGCGAGGTCGTCACCCTGCGACAGTTCCTGTGAGTTCGAACTGTGCACTCCTGTGTCTGGCTTGAACCTCATTTGATGTCAAAGTATCTGCCGTATTTAGATGCTGGGCTTGGTTGACTGAGAGTTGGAGCGGAGCGCTATATATACTATGTTGACCCACCGTTGACTGTTTTGATGTCAACAAGAGTGGACAAACATGAAACCAGATAACTTTCTGACTGAGCAGTGCACACTTACCGGTCCGCAATCCCCTCGTGTGTCTGTCATGTGTGCTGCGATAAAACATTAAGTTCTCCCGTGTCTACGCAGACATTTAAGCCTACTTGATTCCCGGGACTCTTAACCCCGCTGCGCTTAGTAAAAGCCGCGCTGTGGTCTCGCGTGCCTGCTGCTGACTGGATATTGGGCCTCCATCTTGGCAGCGTTCTTGGTGAGGCTGGACCTAAAACCGCTAGCGCCCTGTACACACTGAAAATGAACATCAGAAAGCAGCGTGTGCCAGTTATTGACAACCCTCCTGCCCACAGCTCCCAAAGGTAAGTGCTGTGGAAATCGCATTGAAGCTGCTATTCTTTCTCCCGGCGAGATGATGCTTTTAACGAAGAGTACCAGAAATTACAGCCTTTTACACTGGGGGGACGGACATATCTTAAAATCTCAGTGCATCTTTAAGCTGCATAGGCGGAACGATTTGCGAGTTTATTAAGGGTGTGTGGTCTAACCAGCTTCAAAGGTGTCCCGTGCAAACATTTTTTAGTAGATAAAATGAGGGCCGTATCGATCTGTGAAAATCAGTGCCAACAGGCACCACCAGGTTTTCTCCAGCGCAAACCTTCCTTTTTTTGCCCTGTATGTAGTAGTGCACATTGGATGTACTCGAACTACGTGTATAGATGTTCAATGACGTGGGGCACATTGGAGTACTCGAACTTCGAGTAAAGTCCCAATAGACCCGTCAACCTCAGAATACAGGTGGACGCACTGTGCAGTACATAAGTACTCTCTGAACTTTTATAAATAAATAAATACATAAATAAGTAACAAGTAGTACTACTTGTAATAGGAAAACAAGACGTGCGAATACCTTAACTACCAAACTTTGAATGCTTACAAATGGAAATTGGATGCTTACAAACTCCCTTACTCCTCATTAAAAAAGAAACGTATTTGTTTAGAATTGATAGAATGTGGAACTGTTCCACTTCAATGCTGATTAAAGCACCATTTAGCCAAGAAGCCGGCAGCCCCGCCCCCTTGGAACCGTGAGATCAAAGAGGACGTGTCACGTCTCTTTCTTACACTGGAATGAGAGACTTTGAAGATGCCTGCAGCCCTCTCTCCACCCACAGATGCATCTCTGCCCCGCCCGCAGTCGTGACAGTCACATGGGCCACAGTCACATGCTGCCAAACAGGAAGAGGCGAAAGAGTTGTAATGTTAACTCAAGTCTAAATGTGATGGCCAAGCACAGGAAGAGGTTTGTGTACTGAATTGCAATTCTATTTAGGTAACGCTTCTTATTCCTTACATGCAACCAGTTCTTTTCTCCAAAAGCTCGCGTTATAGCTGTGCGCGTGCTGTCCACAAAGCACCGCCTTTCAACATCGCAACGTTGTAAAGTTGCAACAATGTAGAGGGCTTCCCCTTGCAACAGTGTGGCTTAGTGTGCCTTGGCAGATCTTCACATTTGTACTGCGGTCTTCGCAGATCGTCACTTTTTTCTGTGCTCTTCACTGGTCGCCACTGTTTTGTCATCTCTTCTACAGGCATTGTGTTAACAGTAAGCAATTAATGGTAACCAACAAAAAGTATATATTACGTACACGTGTTCCCCCATGTTTCACATTTGGGTAAACATGGTGGGTGGACAGTGACTGTAGGGAAACAGGATTTATTATTCTATTCCAGGTAGCTGTTCTGGGTTTTCATCTAGCAGCAGAATGCATGCTGGGACTTGTAGTTTTGTGTGCTATGCATGGGCTTACATGTCATCCTCGTGACATGGCGATAATTGATAGTCATAAAAGCAGCGCGGTGGTCTCGCGTGCCTGCTGCTGACTGGATATTGGGCCTCCATCTTGGCAGCGTTCTTGGTGAGGCTGGGCCTAAAACCGCTAGAGCCCTGTACGCACCGAAAATGAACATCAGAAAGCAGCGTGTGCCAGTTATTGACAACCCTCCTGCCCACAGCTCCCAAAAGTAAGTGCCGTGGAAATCGCATTGAAGCTGCGATTCTTTCTCCCGGCGAGACGATGCTTTTAACGAAGATTACCAGAAATTAAATTCCTTTAAATACCATGTACACAGCCCCTGGCAACCAGGGAGGGCCTGCGAGTGGGTGTCAGAGGGGAGGGGCGGCTTGGAGTGGAGATGCAAGTGGTTGGGGGGGCTTTGCGTGAAGTGGGGATGTAAGGGGTGCGGGGAAGGGCAGGTGCGGCGTGAAGAAGGGGTGCAAATTGTTAGGGGTGCAAATTGTAAATGGCGTGGAGTGGGGGTGCCCAATAATAGGTGCCAGGGGGCGGCGGTGTGGAGTGGACAGGTGCGGCGTGAAGGAGAGATGCACTTGGTTAGGGGGTGGCGGGGGCTAATTGGCGTGGAATGGAGGTGCAGCGGCTCCATGGAAGTGCGGATGCAGGGATGGCAGCGGTGTTGTGACGCGGGATGCAAGGGTTGCGGGGGAGGGGCGGTGCTCTCCTTTTCATGCTCGTTTCCTCTTCCTCACCACAAGTCACATTTCATGGCGGCTGTGGCGAATCCGACTTTAATGATCTGCTCCTGGATGCTGACACTGCAGAGCTCCCGCTGGTGCGGTAAGCCGGGTTGCTGGCGGATAGCTGCATGATAATCTTTTATTTATAATCATATTTGTAAAGCTCCTTTTTCGGCCCTTTAGTACAGCGCAGGAGAAAAGCTTATTTGCATTGATCAACGCAATTTCCATTTTATTTTATTCTAAGCTGCCACCTTACAGTTTTTCCTGTGCTACTCAAATTTAATAAGAATATGTAAAGATGTATTTTATTTTGCGGGTGAATCAATTCTAAACCAGTCATGATACGATTGTTCCGTATTACGCAGGTGATTGATTGTCTTATAAAATTAAGATGTCCTTAGAAAGGGGAAAATGACTTGGAAGTATGTTTAGGTCTGGCTTGACTGGACATTTAGTTCATAACGTATTGTTACCAATTCTACACAATTTACAGAGTGGACTCTGGCTGCACTCATAGAGTATAAACTCTCTGACTGATGCTTGTGGCTTCTTGATGTATCATCTCGCCTTCCAGGTGTTACTCATCCAGTCTTTACATGAGAGATGCTTGTTTTGGGAGATGGTAACAAAACGTTTATTGATTAGCAGGCGTTTCATACCTGTTATAAGTCTTCAATTGATGGAGCTAACCTGGTAAACATCGTTTACCACGAAGTTTTTACAACGCGGTACCTTTAGCACGCATCCCTTACAACGCAAGTCGTTACCACGACTTGCGCTGGAGGGCGCTAAAGGATTAAAAATAGTAAATTTACTATCCAAACACCTTCCCTAGGGTCAACGGGGACTGGTGTTAGAATAGTAAATTATACTATTCGAAATCCGCGCCCCCCAACGCAAGTCGTGGTAACGACTTGCGTTGTAAGGGATGCGTGGTAAAGGGATGCGTTGTGACGGTACGCGTTGTACCGTCATACATCCAGCTAACCTGAGCTCTGGGGTGGAGGAGTGATGGGCTACACACATATTCTAGTCCTACGGATGAGCAGAACATTGCTTTTAGGTCTGGTAGCCCAGTGGGTTCAGTTGAACAACATTGAGACTACAATTCCCAGAAAGCCCAAGATTGCAATGCGGCGTCCTCGTAATATGATGTGTATTGTAACCCTAGGGTAATGACGTGTCTAGCTTTGAAATCTGGTATGTGCAGGAACCCAAGTTACCATATATATCAGAATTCCGAGTCATGTGGACACCCCCCCACCCTCTTGAAGCGTTAACCAAATGTAGGAAACAGCATACCTCTGTAATTTTCACCAGGTCAATTTGGACAGGTCAAACATGCCAGAATTTACTGGGGGGAAATGCCTGGTAAATACCAGTTAGCTCTAAAATCTACATCTCTATCCCTATTTTTGAAGGTGGAGGCACTTGTCGGCATTACTTACTCACCTGGTAATTTCCAAACCCCAGGTTGACAGAATTTACTTTGTGTGGGACCTACGTTTGCTAGTATGTGTCGCTCTATTGTGTTCTGGTGTTTGTGGCTATACATGCATGATTCATGGTGGGTGGGTGGTTCTTGTATGTGGTTCTTGTGTTGTGTGTATCTATTGTTTGTGTTGATATTTGTGGTTTTGGGATGTGTGTGTTTACGTTAGTGTGTCTGGCTCTTGAGTTTACTTTTGAGAATGACTCTTCTTTTGGTGTTTTTTTCTGTTAAGTGTGTATATGTGTGCTCTTGAATATGTATTAGTCTTGTGTATGAACAGATGTTTCAGTGTGCTTGTGTGTCTTTCAAGGTTGCCTGTCTAATGCATGACTGTATATGTGTGTCATGCTTTGCCCTGGGAATTATGAGTATGTGTGTGCCAAGCTCCTCTCTGTGCTAATGTGGATGGGTGGCTCTTGCATTTGTGTTAAAACGTTTTTGTGTGGCTTCTCTGTGCTGGGATGTGGCTCTTTGTGTGTGTCCACCTCATTTATGTATGTTGTATGTGCATACGTTGATGCATGTATGAGTCAAAATTTAGCTACAATTGAGCAATTACAAATTAACCCTTCTCCAACCGAAAACACTCAAGAATACAAAATGGGACATCTATTACGCATGACTTGACTAGATCACCTCAAACAAAACATTGTGGGTCAAACCTAGCCAGGTCCCATCCCTAGTTTCACCCTCTCTGTGTGCACTGGAAGGGGCCAATATGCACGAGGTTGTCCCTGGATTTGTTTATTAGAACAAAGTTCCTAAAACTTTCTTCATATTCTTTTTCACTGCCGTGTGGATGGCTACCTCTGTAGCTATTATTCGGAGTCAATATATAAGCAGGTGGTTATTTCTGAACTGCTACTGTGGAGGTGTGCTGATGGCAGGAGCAGTGTTGGCCGTTGTAGTAGGGGACCCATGCAGTGGTGTTACGTGGGGGAGGGGTGGGGGCAGCTGCAATGGTAATGAATGGAGGAGGTTTTGGAAGAAGATGTTGTGATGATGAAATGGGAGAAGAAAACATAGGAGAACTCTGCAGTGGTGATGCTGGTGTGTGCGTGGCTCTGTCTGTGTGTGTGCGCGGCTCTGTTTGTGTGTGTGTGCGCGGCTCTGCCTGAGTGTGTGCGCGGCTCTGTCTGTGTGTGTGTGCGTGGCTCTGTCTGTGTGTGTGTGCGTGGCTCTGTCTGTGTGTGTGTGTGGCTCTGTCTGTGTGTGTGTGCGTGGCTCTGTCTGTGTGTGTGTGCGTGGCTCTGTGTGTGTGTGTGTGCGTGGCTCTGTCTGTGTGTGTGTGCGTGGCTCTGTGTGTGTGTGTGTGCGCGGCTCTGTCTGTGTGTGTGTGCACGGCTCTGTCTGTGTGAGTGTGCACGGCTCTGTGTGTGTGTGTGTGTGTGTGGCTCTGTGTCCGCGAATACTCTCTACTACTCTCTAATGCTCACCTATTATTATTATTAAGAAGCTTGTAGAGCGCACGGCTACCTCCAGCGGAGGTGTCCCGGCCATTGTAAATGACAATACCATTTATTTATGTTTTAAAAAAACTAAAAATGAAAAAAAATGTCTTGAGCAATGCCAATAGCTCTACCTTTAATAATGCCGAGACCATTGCATTGTAAATGCTTGTTTTTTATTTCCTCACTGTTCTCTTGCTTTCCTTTTGGTCTACCATAGAGCAAGGTTTGGGGTGCTCAGGCCCTTTTCCTCCCTATGTTTGCCAGTGTAGTGTGGACTGGTAAGCAGGTTAGTTAGCTTCAGAGCAGTGATGGGACCTGAGTTATTAAGGTGAAGAAAGAGTGTAAACAATGAATGAATAAATTAATGAAGAGAGGCTTGTATAGCGGTGATAAAGCAGGGTAGAGGGTTCCAAAATTAATATATCTTTCCAGTGTTCATTAATCTACATTTTGACGTTTGTGGTAGTAAATCATACTGTATAATCTTGGCTTTTACTTGCATGGGGATATTCCTAAGGCTTTAAAAAAAACATTGTCACTTATTAAACAATGAAAAATAGCTAGAAACAAAAGCAAAGTGGCTTGCATCTACTTCGAGACAGATGTACCTCAAGTTCTAATAGAAATAAGACATTATGAGGCATATTACCAAGCCCCTATTGCCACCGCAATGTCACTTTTCGTGATGTTGTGGTGGCGATAGGGTCAGTGCCCTACTACCAAGGCAGCAGTAAACCACATAACGTGACTAAAAGCCACGTTAAGTGGCTTAAGTGGCTTAACGCTATCTTAGTAATAGGGCCCCTTTCACACTAAAATTAGCGTGAAATGGGCGTGCAGTGGGTGTTACGGTGGGCATTCTACTGCACACCCATTCACTTCGACGCTGCCACCTTATTATCAAGATAGGCGATAATAGGTGGCAGCACCAAACTTAAGACCACGAAAATCCTGGTCTTAAGGTGGCGAAACCGGTATACACCCGTTACAACGGATCTTTTACTCCGCAGACCCATTACAACGCGACCATTACTCCGCATACCATTACAACGCATTGCGCTGGGGGGCGCTCTAGGATAGGGAATAAGTATAATTTACTATCCAACACCTTCCCTAGGGTCCACGGGGACTGGAGTTAGAATAGTAAATTATACTTACCACTATCCAGCGCCCCAAGGCGCTATGCGTTGTAACGGTATGCGGAGTAAAAGTCGCATTGTAATGGTCTGCGGAGTAAAAGTATGCGTTATAACGTCATACATCCGGCGAAACCAGAAGAAATGCTTAATTTCTCCTTGTTTTTGCTTTTTCCATGTGTTGCTGCACACATGGAAAAAGCAAAATGCCAAGGTTTGTTTATGTACAGGAAGGTGTCCCTTCCTGTACATAAACCTTTTTTTAAAATGCCATTTCGTAACTTACACGTGTGCTGCATGAAGCAGCACCCATATGGTGCAGCCTCGCGCTTCAAAAGTGGCGATGAGAGGAATTCAGCCAAGGAGGCTAACGACTCTCACTGCCACTTCCTTGTTAATATGCCCCAGGGGGGCTTATTTACGAGTCCCTTGAGCCACGGTGGGTCACTTTTAATATGAGAAAAGGTGACTTTCCAGCGGCGCAAGGGGCTCTTAAATAAGCCCCATAGAGAGATGCAGATTACTTAAAATACAAAACCAAAGGATTACAGCCCCCGAAGTTGGTTTCACATTGCAATAAAGCTATGGTATGAAACGTACTAGTTTTTCCTGTTAATTTGCATTTTTTACTTTTAGAACTTCCTCGTGAGCAATCATTACCCCCAGCGGGCTTCAACCTGTGGGAAGTTTGCCAAATAACCAGCATACAATTCACGCTACAGCGACACCTGCACAGTAGTTTAAAAGGTGACGAGTATTTTTACTAAACAAAAGCATTATTTGAATAAAAGTACCTGCACGCATGAATTAGAATAGACTCAGTGGCGTAACAATCGCTCCGCAGGTGTTGGAGGGGGGGGGGCTCCTGGCTTCAGGCGGCCCTTCAGGCACCGCACTTCGGGGGGGGGGGGCTCCAAGCTTCAGGGGGGCCCTTCTGACTGACACTGTAGTGTAGGGGGGCTTCTAGCTTCAGGCGGCCCTTCTGGCACCGCAGTGGGGGGCGGCTCCAAGCTTCAGAGGGGCCCTTCTGAATGACACTGCAGTGTAGGGGGGCTCCGAGCTTCAGGGGCCACTTTCGGCAGTGCATTATGGGGGGGGGGGGCTCCAACTTCAGTGGCCCCCTTCCAGCACCGCAGTGGGGGGGTTTCAAGTTTCAGGTGGGGCCTTCCGGCCTGTGCACGGGCAGTTGCTGAGCTCCTGACTGAGTCCAGACCTTGCCCCCCCCCCCTCCTTGCACTTCGCTTGCGGCCCCCTCAAGTTTCATTACGCCACTGATTAGTCTCCGATGCATCTCCAAGGCTTTGTCTGCGTCTGCGGTGCTGCGATGTAGACAGAATTGTCCACGTGTGCGTGTGTAGTAAAAGGAGAGCTTATTCCGTCTCACGCTTAAGGGAGATGGCAGGTGCACGAGTCAGTGCAAGAGTTAGGGGCTTGATTTCAAGAGGGACAACCTTGAATATTACTTACAAAGTCATGGTAATGTAATTTCCTTCAAAAGTGGCATTTCCTCTGAGGGATTCTCTTCCAGAGGAACTCTCATCATCATGATTGTAAAAGGCAGTAGGGGGAGCATAACTTCCCCCTTAAGAGTTTACCTGATAATTCTCTGCAAGAGCAACTGTCCCTGCCGTGCTCCCTGCCGTGCTACAGCATGGCGACGACAATCCTTCCAGTGCGGAAGCCTAACCTAGAAATTACCCGTGTGAATTAAAATTATGTGTCCAATCCTTTTTGGAGGGTTATATATCACCATCCTTCTCTAAAGTGGATATACTTGCATCCCCTAAAAGAAACAGATCTCATGTTTAATAAGTACAACATAACAGAGATCCAAGAATTAGCAAAAACGTTAAATCCGGCCACAACAGACAGTTTTAGTAACTCTACTTTGTATATTTGCTACTTTATTTGCTTGTGTTTTTCTTTCTGTGTATTTACTAATGCAGTACAGTGCTGTCGAGAGGCACCATGACTCTAGCAAACAAAAAAGAGATCCAGAGACAGCAACCTAGACAAAAGAAGTAAGTAACATACTGAGCACGAGCCTATGCAGTGGGAGAAAACACTAGGGATCTATTTTTGTCACCCATTTTTTATTGGTTTCAAAACAAAACAACCAAACACACAGTGTGCGTCGACAGTTGCATACCCATTACCAATTTACAGCCAAGGCAGCTACAACAAGACAGCCAACAGTATTAAAGATTGGGAGTAGCCACTTGCCAATGATAAAATATATGATTAGTACAGAAACCGGGACAGAGAGCTAATCAGCATACAAGGAAACATCATCACACACATGGTCAGCAAGAAATTTTGAAATGCATAAACAGTAGTTCCCTACAACCTTCTGCCTTAGAGCCACTATTGTAAAATGCATCAATGTGTCCCCAAAGCATACCCAGCAGTTGTGCCCACATCATTAAGAGTGTTGGAAAGTAGATTATTGGTAGGGGTAGATGTACATCTACCTCTGGCAATAAGGCAACTAACACAAACTAGGTCTCAGAAAATTATTCCAATGCTCAACCTGTGGTAGCTTGACTGCAAGCAGGCTGGCTTAACTTCAAAGACAGTTAGGTAAAGCATTTAAAAACAACATTTCAGTAAATATTTAAGACACAACACACAATGAAAGTCCAACACCAATTTATAACAATAGGACATATTTTTATCTTTAAAATGACACCAAAATCCACTGTAGGAAACCAGAGATATGAATTTGTAAAGATAACACTTTCTAGTGCTTAGAAACTAATATTGCCACTTCTGGACATTTGGTCGCCTCTGACAGGACAAAGTCAAAGTTTGAGGTTGAACGCGATAGCAAAAGTATTCTGACACTCTGGGGTCAAATCCCCATTTTTGGGCCTCTTCTTAGGATTCAGTTCGGTCAGGGACCCCACAATGGTCCCATAATCCAGAACAAACCTTCTATAATACCCAGTCAGTCCAAGGAGTGCCCTGACCTGAGTCGAGGTAACAGGAGCTGTCCATTCCAAAATAGTTTGAATCTTGGCCTGGAGAGGCTATATATGACTTCCACCTACCAGGTGGCCCAGGTACACCACAGAACTCTACCCTGTTTGGCATTTACTTGCCTTAATAGTCAGGCCTGCCTGCTGAATGGCCTGAAGCACTTCCCTCAGGTGGTTTCAGTGACCCCTTCCAAGGTAGAACTGTATACAACTATATCATCCAGGTAAGCTGCACTGTACTATTCCAACCCATACAAGACCCTATTTACCAACGTTTAGAAGGTGGCAGGTGCATTCCTAAGCCAAAGGGCATTACCTTGAACTGATAATGTCCCTCTGGTGTGGAGAATACAGACCTCTCATTTGCTCCATCTGTGAAGTCTCCAGCAACACACAATTTGGGTTTCTGCAGCTCTCTGTGGTTGAGCTACCCTCTCACTGAGTTTGAGTTGAATATCCCTTGTGGGACCGTACACCCGTATTCCTGTGCACCATGTTCATTTGCAGCTGCACATGCTTGTTGTCATGCAACAATTCTATGCATTGGGCCATTTGTAGCCCTAACCACAGGGCATCTTTGCTGAGAAGGACTCCGGCATCCTTGCACTCTGTGCCCTGTTAGCTGGTATGCTGTGAAACAACCTGAGGTACCCTCGCGACTCCTGTACCTTCGGACTGTGGGTCCACTTGAGGGTCAACTTTGCTTTATTTGGGCTCCTCTGATTGCTCCGGGCCAGCCCTGACTCCCCTTGCTGCCGTGACTCCCCTGGTCCTTGCTGGGCCAGATCAACACCGAATTTGACCATCTACATTGTTTGCCACTGCCAAAGCTTGTTGGAGCTCTCGCCGGACACTGACCCCTCAGCACTCAACATCCTTTGTAGGGCAGCTCGCCTCAGGCTCCTGGTCATCCTAGACTTCTCCGGGTCTTCGCAGCTGAAGAGTCAGGATCACTGTCAACACACCTGAAGCATCCGACATCGCTAGGCCTTCATCTACCAAGCCCCTGGCCACTCCAAAGTGACCCAGACTGCGTCCTCTCTGCTTTCAGGTTCTCTTCTCACCTAGGATATACGTTTGGATTCCACCCAACACTTTTCATACTTCCAGCAGCAGCAGTACTTTGTCGACCCCCATAGAAAACAACGGGTGTTTCAGATGCCACATTGTAACCTATGCACCCGGCTCCTCTGGGATAGGTAACTCTGGTACAAAGGTATTCACAGGTGGGGTGGCTCTTCAAATTCCTAAGTTACAAGGGTGGTGTTCGTAATCTGCTGGGAAGGGTCCTTAATCTCTAATTTTCCAACTGCGACTTTTCCATTGAATTGTAAGGAGCATGCTGTTGTGTTCTCATTCAGCACCCGTCCTCCGTGGGGTCCCAATTCACTCACCTTGGGTGGTTCCTTGGGGTTCCAGCAACTCTAAACCTCCTAGGCTAAGTCTAATCCAGAGTCGTGGTTCTTATACCACCTATATGGTTTTGTCTCCCCCTGGAGCCCACTGTGTATTGTGCTACTTACATTTGGTTCATTGCAATTGTATTATTTGATCTGTGTTCTTCTATCCTCATGTAGAGGATACTAGAGAGTGTTATAGATAATAAATACATATTCTTTATAACTGCTGTGTGGTTTCCCTTTCATTTAACCAATACTATAAGGTTGCATTCTGGTAAAACAAGGTGCCTAATATATTCCTTCAAGACATAGCCTGAAGGCAGCTCTCCATAGCTACCACTAGGATAGCTTTCAATAAAGGTTATCTTTGACCTAATCACCATAAGGGTTGTTTGGACTGGTACAAGGTGCCCACTTTAACTTTTGGACAGCATATACCAGGTCAACTTCTCACATTGGTGTGCAGCGATTGGGATTCAAACCTGCATTGTTTGCCAGAAAATCTTTTCCATTGATTAATTTGAAAAAACATTAGTATCTAGGAACACATAACACTAGCTTAAGATAGTAAGTTCTATTGAACTTGGGGTTGGGCAAATCAAGGGTCTACCCCACCCTGTCTCCAACCTAAGGGAGTTTAGTTCCCACTAGGTTAGGTAGGTGCCTCACGTAGTATGTCATCTACTGGGAATGCCACTGGTGGCATCCTGCCTACTAAATATGATAGCTTTGCATTTACTGAATTAAAAGCAATGTGTGTATCTAGGAAGCTGAAGTTGGAGAAATGCCAACACTCAACATCTCATAGATGCATTACTGCTAGATGACATTAGGTAGACTCCTGGGTCAGATGAGCAGGAAAGAGTAGGTGTTACAGGAGAGGAGGATATTTTAGGAGGGGACATCTTCTATGACCTAGAGTCCAACCCTGGACAGGAGGATCAAAATAATCCATGCCTGAGTAACTCAGATCCCCCAGAGGAGGAAGAAAAGTAGGGTCAAGAGGATCATCCCTTTATTCCTCCAGAGAGAGTGCAGAGTTTAACAAGGATCCTGACCAGAGTTATTAATGCTGCTCTTGAGTCAGGCATGCCTGCGTCCTGGTCTACAGCCACAATTGTACCCATATTCAAAAAGGGAGACCGAGATAGCCCACTTTGTTATCGCCCCATCTCCTTAATTGATGTTTCCGTGAAAGTCCTAGGTAGGGCAATTTTAAATCGTTTGCAAGATTGGGCGGAGGAAAACGATATACTCACTGACACCCAGTACGGGTTTAGATCAGGACGTTCAACAGCTGACCAATGCCTTAACCTATATCTATTGACAGCCAAGTACACCATAGCCAGCCAGGAGACCATGTACTTGGCTTTCATGGATCTGACAGCAGCTTTTGACCGCGTGAACCAAAATAAACTATGGGCAATTATGGCGGCTCTTGGCGTGGACCCGGGCATAGTGCATATTTTAAGAGACATACATAGGGATACCTCCGCACGGGTAAGATACAACAAGGAGGAGAGCCTGACTGACCCATTCTATTGCACAAGGGGGGTAAGGCAGGGATGTATATTGGCCCCGTTTTTATTTACACTTTATATAAACGATCTAGAGCAGGTGCTGGTTGCCTTGGGGGTGGACTCGCCAAGGATTTGAACTAGGGGGGTCCCCGACTTGCTTTATGCAGACGATGCGGTACTTCTCGCATGGACCCCCCGAGATTTACAATGCCATATAGATGGTTTTGTTCGATTCATGGAAAGTCTTGATTTGGCCTCAAGCCTCTCGAAATCTTACATCATGGAGGCAGGAAAGAAGCCAAAAAGGAAATACCAATACATGATTGGCACCCACGTCCTGGAAAAAGTGCAGATATTCTCTTATCTAGGGATTTTATTTGTTAGCTGCCTCAATTTTAAACCCCTTTTAGATGAGAAATGCCAGTCCCAAGTGAGTTGTACTAGCGCCACTATGAATTTTGCACGGAGGGTGGGGCGCTGGTCATCGGATCAAATTTAAGATTGTACAACGCAAAGTGCTGTGCCAAAATACTTTATGGGAGTGAAGTTTGGGGTTTTATTAACTCACAAAGGGCTAGATGTAGGTAAATCTTATTTACCGAATCATAAATACTGAATTTTACCGATTCGGTATTTATGAATCGGTAAATAAGATGTAGGTAAACATTCGGTAATTTTTACCAAATAAGTAGGATTCGTTATTTACTGATTCGGTAATTACCGAATCAGTATTTGCCATTGATTCCTATGGGCCTTGAAGCCCATAGGAATCAATAGCAAATACCGATTCGGTAATTACCGAATCGGTAAAAATACCGAATTGCCAAGGGGGACAGGGTGTCACTTTGACACCCTGTTACACCCCTGTTTCTGACTTGTGTGCCATGTGGCACACATACATGCCCAAAGAGCATGTATGTGTGTCACATGGCACAGTTGTACATGCACAGATGTGCATGTACACAGGAAATCAATATTTACCACCCAATGGTATTAGGTGGTAAATAATGAATTCTAAAGGCCCTCTAGCACTGTTTAAAGTGCTACCAACATAAGAAATGACAGATTCTGTAATTTTACCGATCAGTAATTTTACAGATTCGGTAAAATTACTGATTCTTTAAATTTACCAAATCTGTATGTTTTTGCTACCCCTACATACCAATGTCCAAATACCGGTCGGTAACGGCCGAAAATCGGTATTTTCGGCCGTTTTCGACCGGTATTTGGACACCTACATCTGGCCCAAAGTGTCCAAATCGAAGAGAAGAAATATTTAAGACAAGTACTGAGAGTTCCGCAAGGTACATCGTCATTCATCATTCATGAGGAACTGGGTGTAATGCACCTGAGAGATAGGGTAGAATTGAACCCTGTTAAGTGTTGTATTAGGATTTTGGACCAACTCCGAAGCATCATTAACTAAGGAGATCATAAGGGACTGTTTGACGCAAGATCAGGGAATGAATATTCCATGGTTAAAATATGTGAGGGATTCCTTGTCAGACCTGGGGTGTGTAGATTTCTTTATTAATCCAGCAAAATTATTATCGCGGGATAAGGCCTATGTCACCTCGGTATTACCAAAATATGTGGCTGACCGGAGGGAGGACAGTGAATTGAATAAACCCTCTGTAAGAGCGAATATTTTGACCAATTCTTGTTTGGGCATGGAACAGTATCTGTCTTTAATACACAATGCTCAAGACAGATTTTTAATTACATGCTTCAGGCTAGACCTACTACACCACAGTCTAGCGGTGCCGGCAGGCTACACTAGGTCCACAGAGTTGAAGGGTCAGTGTGGCTGCGACCAACGGTCTCCGCAGGATACCCTCTACTTTGTGTTACTGTGCCCTTATTATGAAAATCCTAGGAAGCATTTTTTAAAAAGCATTTTTAAAAAGGGGGGTTTTAAGCAGTTGCTTTACTGTTCCTGAAATTGTCCTCTGAGGTGTTAACTCTTTTCTCTACTGTAAACTTCCTAAGGTCGGCATTGCGTTCGAGAAAGACAAGATGTGAGGAGTGACCACAGGAAATTTATTACTATGAGGTTGAGAGCCCTATAAATGAATTGTGTGGGCAAGGGTATCTTTTTCTAGAAATGTAAATTAATTAGGCCTACCTGTTAGTAACATGAAATTTTGCACTAGTGTCAAAATTTTAGTCAAAGATGCTAATCCCTTTTTAAGGGTTGTCTGGTATATGAATTTGTAGCTGAAATTGTGTTTATTGTGTAATTTATGCATTTAAATGTTTTTAATGGCACTTTTATGGTATTGTGTTGATACCGAATAAAGTTTATATATATATATATAAAACAAGGATATCTAGATCTCCCTCTGCTGAGTCAGATCATTCTAGACATTCTATAGGAACATCTGCTTCTAGTAAGAGGGATACTTCTTATGACAGGGAATGCCAACTCCTAGAGCAGGAGAGAGCTAAGTTGGCCCTAGATAAGGAGTCCCTTGAGGTTCAGAAGACTCGAAATAAATTGGGACTAGAGTCCCATGGTGGCAGCTATAGTGTCCCTAGGGTTAGAGAACACACCTTTGATCATAGGAACCTGAGCAAGTTTTTCCATCCCTTCCATGTAGGGGATGACATCCAGAAATGGATAACTGCTTTAGAGAGGGCCTGTAAAGTACAGAAGGTCCCTCAAGAGCAGTATACAGCTATCTTGTGGCTCTCCTTTGCGGACAAGGGTAGATATAAGCTCCTCACTGTTAGGAAAGAGGATGATGACAATTATTCAGTCCTGAAGAGTGCTCTCATTGAAGGGGTTGGCTTAACCACTGAACAGTTCAGGATTAAGTACATATTCGGGACTGGGTAGATTTTGTTGATTGTGCCATTAAGACTCTAGAAGACTGGTTACTTGGTAGCAA
This sequence comes from Lissotriton helveticus, assembly GCF_964261635.1. Classification (NCBI taxonomy): domain Eukaryota; kingdom Metazoa; phylum Chordata; class Amphibia; order Caudata; family Salamandridae; genus Lissotriton; species Lissotriton helveticus. The sequence goes on along the minus strand of NC_136067.1, from coordinate 887,396,227 downwards.
GGTGAATGATTTTAAAGGATTGTACAACTTGATTATGAGGGAGCAGATCCTTAATAATTGCCCAAACCAGTTATTGCATCAGTACCTGGTAGACTCTGATCTGACTTCTCCCCAAGAATTGGGAAAGAAGGCAGATAAATGGGTCAGAACGAGAGTGAAGCAGAAAACTCAGCCCACTGGTGGTGACCAAAAGAAACTAGACTCTAAGAACTCAGATAAGGGTGGGGACAAAAATAAAGATCAAAAGTCTTCATCAGGGCCCCAAAACCTGCATCTGAGGGGGGGGGGGGGTGGAGTCACAACCGAACAAGGGAAAAGGCAAAAGGAAACCATGGTGTCATATCTGTAAAGAGATGACCCATTGGACAAAATATGCAAATTGTCCAAGGGCCACGGAATCTACTCCTACCACCACTTCCCCTAAGACAACTGCCCCCCCTAGCACAGTTTCAAGTGGTGGTACACAGAACAAGTGGCTAGTGGGGTTATCCTTGGGCTCTGAGATTGGTAATAGCCTATTCGGAACTCCAGCTCAGGCTGTTCTAGTCTGTGATGGAGGCATAGATATTGCCTCCTTATTTGTTAGTCCCAGTAACCTGGGAAAATACAGACAACAGCATTTAATAAATGGCAAGGAGGCCATGGCATACTGGGACACAGGTGCAAGTGTCACAATGGTGACAACAGAGTTTGTGGACCCTGACCAGACCATACTTGGTGAGATGTACCAAGTGACCAATTCTAGCAATGTCAGGACAGATCACTCCCTGGCAGTTGTCAATTTAACTTGGGGAGGGATAACTGTCCCTAATAATGTTGTGGTAATTTCAGACCTCCCTGTGGAATGCTTGTTGGGCAATGATTTGGAAGTGGAACTCAGGACTCATGCATCAATGTTAGGCATCACTGCAGATGTGTTTGCTGTGACCAGGTCACCGGCCAAACAGAGAGTCACTGAACAGGTCCTGGATCCTGAAATGATGCACCAGGTACTTTCCAAGAATAGGAATAAGAGGGGTAAGGCTGTGTCCTCCTCCCAGGCTAAGAGTGAGGGTCAGTCTTTTGAAGAAGATGACTCCAGTCCTGTGGAAGGAACTGTCTCAGATGAGCTAGAACCTGATCAGGTTGCATTTTTGGATACAGGGGGATATTCTAGGACAGATCTGAGCCAGGAGCAGCAAATCTGCCCCTCTCTTGAACCCCTCAGACAGCAATCTGATGCTGAGGCTGCAGGGAATGTCAGTGGGTCTCACAAGATCTATTGGAATGAGGGACATCTATATTCAGAGGGTAAAGACCCCAAACCTGGTGCCACCAGTTGGTTGGGTATATCTCTAAAGCTTAGGGCTTCCTACTCACCCTAGCACATGACATTCCCCTAGCAGGACACTTAGGCCAAAGCAAGACTTGGGACAGGCTTGTCCCTCACTTTCACTGGCCTCATATGTCAGAAGACACAAAGGAGTTTTGTCGCACCTATATCACTTACAACGCCCCCCTGATGCCACTACCTGTGGTGGGGGCTCCATTTGAGAGGGTTGGGATTGACATAATTGGTCCCATGAACCCTCCAACAACATCTGCACATTCTTACATCCTGGTGAACCATGCTACCAGGTATCCAGAAGCTATTCCCCATAGGACCACCACAGCACCTGTAGTGGCCAGGGCCCTGCTGGGGGTTTTCTCCAGGGTGGGTATCTCTAAGGAGGTCTTAACAGACAGATGTACAACATCTATGTCTAGTTGTATAACTGCAATGTGGAAAGAGTGTAGAGTTAACTACAAGTTTACCACACCATATCATCCTCAATGCAGTGGGTTAGTTAAAAGGTTGAACAGAACCCTAAGGGGCCTGATAATGGCGATCCCAGAAAAGCTCAGGTGAAAATGGGATGTTTTGTTGTCCTGCCTTCTCTTTGCCAACAGAGAGGAGCCACAGAAGGGGGTTGGCTATAGCCCTTTTGAACATTTGTTTGGTCACCAAGTTAGGGGTCCACTGTGTTTGGTGAAGTAGAGATGGGAGTTACATCTCAAACATCCCAAACAAGATATTATGTACTAAGTACTTGGTCTCCGCTCCAGGATGGCTGAGTATATGAAGAAGGCATCCAAAAATCTTGAAGCTAGCCAGGAATTGCTAAAGGCCTGGCATGACGAAAAGGCTGTTTTGACTGTTTACCAGCTAGGACAGAAGGTGTGGGTGTTGGAGTCTGTGGCCCCAGCAGCTCTCCAAGACAGATGGAGTAGACCCCACACCATACTTGAGCAAAATGGAAAGGTCACTTACTTGGTGGACCATGGAACTCCCAGGAGCCCCCATAGGGTGATCCATGTGAACAGGCTCACACCTTATGTTGACAGGGCAGACATGGGCTTGCTCATGGCTACTGATGAGGGACAGGGAGAAGAGCATGACCCACTCCCTGACCTCCTCTCACAGAACCCTGATGATGGCTCAGTAGATGGTGTTGTTTTGTCAAGCAGCCTCTCTGAGCAGCAACAGTCTGAATGCAGGAAAGTCCTCAATCAGTTTAGGCACATGTTCTCACTGACTCCAAGTCGGACCACCTGGTGTACCCTTGAAGTGGACGCAGGTGAAAACCTACCTGTGAAGAACAACATTTACAGAAAACCTGACCATGTCACAGACTGCATCAGGACTGAGGTCCAAAAGATGTTGGAATTGGGAGTCATTGAGAACCTCAACAAGTCCTTGGGCTAGTCCAGTGGTCTTTGTACGAAAACCTCACACCAAAGAAGGTAAGAGAGAAATGAGGTTTTATTTTGATTACAGAGGGCTCAATGCAGTCAGCAGGACTGATGCTCATCCTATTCCAAGGGCAGATGAACCTAGAGATACTTTGGCCTCAGCGAAGTTTCTGAGTACTTTTGACCTTATATATGGTTCCTGGCAAATCAGACTAGCTGAGGATGCCAAGCCAACAACGGTATTTTCAACCCCTAGTGGGTATTACCAATTTGTGCTGATGCCTTTTGGCTTGAAGAATGCACTTGCCACATTTCAGAGGTTGGTGAACAAAGTTCTCACAGGCCTGGAAGACTATAGTGCAGCTTATCTAGATGATATTGCTGTCCTTAGCTCCACCTGTTACCTGGTCCACTTGAGTAATGTTTTGGAGGCCTTGCAAAAAGGAGGCCTCACTATCAAGGCTACTAAGTGCCAGATAGGGCAGAGTCATGTTGTGAACCTGGGCCACCTTGTGGATGGAGGCCATGTTCAACCATTGCAGAGCAAAGTCCAGACCATAATGGAATGGGTTGCTTCAACTACCCAGACTCAGGTCAGAGCTTTCTCTGGCCTGACTGGGAACTACAGAAGATTTGTAAAGGATTATGGGTCCATAGTGACTCCCTTTAATGGTCTTACATCAAATAGAATGCCCAAGAAAGTTCAATGGACAGTTAGCTGCCAAAAGGCAGTTAATGACCTCAAGCAGGCCATGTGCACTGCTCCCGTTCTGCAAAGTCCTGACTATTCCAAACAATTCATTGTTCAAACTGATGCATCTGAGTTGGGGGTAGGGGCTAAAATTCACAAATGAATGCAGATTGTCAGGATCAGCCAGTAGTTTTTATTAGCAGAAGGCTGACCCCCCAGAGAAAACAGTTGGTCATCTATTGAGAGGAAAGTCTTTGCTATGGTTTGGGTTCTGAAGAAGTCCAGGCCATACTTGTTTGGAATTCACTTCATTGCTCAGACTGACCACAAGCCCCTTTTGTGGCTAAAACAGATAAAGGGTGAAAACCCCAAACTTTTGAGGTGTTCCATTTCCCTACTGGGGATGGACTACACAGTATAACAAAGACTTGTGAGTAACTATGCCAATGCAGATGGACTCTCCAGATATTTCCACTTAGAACATGAAGACTCAACTGGGCAAGGTCAGTCTCATCTCCTATAATTGAGGGGGGGGGGCTGTGTAGGAAAGTAGGATCTGCTTCTTATTGTTATCCCTACTTTTTGCTTTTTGCTCCCACTGTTTTGACTAGTCTGCCTGGGATCCTGCTATTCAGGACCCCAGCCTATCTGCTTTCTCCCCTTAATTGATATGTATGTACATTGGTACGACTCCATATTTAACACTGGGGTGCCCTTATCAGTCCCTTGTATTTGGTACCCATGTACCCAGGGCATAGGTACCCCAGGGGCCTCCCAAGGGCTAAACCATGTATTATACCACCCATGAGAGGCCATACAAAATTTAACCTCAGGTCTGCTACTGCAGCATGTGTAATCTGGTGCTTGCACCACTTACGAGAAATATAGGTTCACTATATCTATACATATCACTACACTTAAAACTTTATAAGCCACCCCTATAGCAGGCCTTAACAATCCTGAAGGCAGGGTGCTGGGTTTTCTGTGAGAGGGTGCCCCTGCATGAGCAGGGCCCCTCTGCAGTCTTCAGAGACCATTCTCCCGGGCTGTACATGATACGGCCAGACATATAGGTAGAGGTGCATTATAACCTCGCGGTAAATGCTATCTCGTAAACGACTGCCGTGTTTGGTGTCAAACACCTTGGAATCATACCTTCACACCAGTAACTGGTGTGGAGGTATGATTCCTCACCTCAGAACCGAGGTTCTGGGGGTACCTCAGTCTAACAGTACCAACTTTCTCGAGCCTTACAGCACAAAATGGATGCTGCCAGCCACAGACATGAGTTTGCCCTCCTGCTGCTGAGCCAAGCTTACGCAGAGGAAGGTCGGACAATAGGTCCCCCCTCATAGGGAGGTGTGACCATCTCTCAGACAGGATTTAGTGGGGCTGGGTGGGAGCACGGTCTCGGTGCCAGAAAGTCTGCACGAGGGGCACATTTGGTGTCCCTGTGCATAGTCCAGCTCAAACTAGTTCTGGGAGCCATTTGCTCCTGCTCTGGCTCGAAACTGGGGCAAAGGACATGGGTGTAGTCACCCCTCTGTCTTGTCCCTCCCCTAGGAGGGTCCCTAGAATCTGTCCAACCCTTTCCTGTGGGTGGAAAATGGGTTACCTGGCTACAGGACTTTAGATTTTATGTGGACAAGATTATGCAAGAAGATACCACTACACTTTGACCGTCAGGACTAGCTGGACTTCACTGAACCTCCCTTGGGCTTGATTTTGTCTTTCCTTGTCGTCCCCAGCCTTGCCATTGTCTGTGATCCATACAGGCTATGTGCTGGACCCAGGGGACCTCCAAGAAAACAGAATAATCTCCCTTGGGATGAAGGAGTGACTCCCCTGCAAATACAGGCACTGTAATTTATCTGGCCGGCTTCCTGCTCCAGAGCTCCTGCGGACTCTGAAGTATCCTGCAACACAGGAGGTGGGTTTCTGAAGGTCTCTGAGGTTGAGCTGCCCTCTCACTGAGTTTGAGGCAGAAATCCCTTGTGGGGACCGTACACCTGTACTCCTGTGCAAAGTGTTCATTTGCAGCTGCACATGCTTGTTTTTGTACAATAATTGCGTGCATTGGACCATTTGTAGCTCTGACCCCAGTGCATTTTTTCTGAGTAGGACTCTGCCATCCTCGCACTCTGGGCCCTGCTAGCTGGTATCCTGTGAAACCGCCTGAGGTCCCCTTGCGACTCCTGTGCCTTCAGACTGTGGATCCACCTGAGGGTCAACTTTGCTTTATTTGGGCTCCTCTGGTTGCTCGAGGCCTGCCCTGTCTTCCTTTGCTGTGGTGAGTCCCCTAGTCTTTGCTGGGCCAGATCAACACCGAATTTAACCATCTACATTGTTTGCCACTGCCAAGGCTTGTTGGTGCTCCCACCGGACACAGACCCCCTAAGCACTCTACATCCTATGTGGAACAGCTTGCTGCCAGCTCCTGGTTGTCCTAGATTTCTCCGGGTCTTTGCAGCTGATGAGTTAAGATCACTGTCAACACACCTGAATCACCCAACATCAGTGGGCATTCATCTACCGAGCCCCTGGTCACTCCAAAGTGACCCAGACTCTGTCCCCACTGCTTTCAGGTTCTTCTCACCTAGAATCCATGTTTGGATTTCACCGGACACTTTTCATACTTCCAGCAGCAGCAGTACTTTGTCGACCTACAAAGTAAACGACATGGGTTTCCGACGCCACTTCGTACCTATGCACCCGGCTCCTCTGGGATATGTAACTCTGGTACAAAGATATCCACGGGTGGGGAGGCTCTTCAAACTCTTTAGTTCCAAGGGTGGTCTTCTTAATCTGCTGGGAAGGATCCTAAATCTCTATTTTTCCAACTGCGACTTTCACATTGAATTGTACGGAACACGTGGTCGTGTTCTCACTCTGCTACAAATAACTTGAACAAATAACCCGTGTTATGTCCCTCTTCTTAGAACATACTATTGCAACACCGTTACAAGATGGCGCCCGTTCACATCGATTCAACTATACCTTTCAAAAATGGCGCTTATGCGTTTAATCCGATCTGGGTTTCAATACCTTCTAAGATAATGTGAATTAGTAATATTGTTATACCCGGATATATAATACATAGTCACATTTCATGCCTCGTGTACAAACAATTTCTTGCCACGTTTGTTGTTCTATATCATATTATAACACATTTACAAGATGGCGCTCAAAACCACCGATATACGATCGGTGTTTGTTCAACACAACATGTTGTGATCTGACCATGAATATACTCCAATTGATATTTGTGTACGGCGATATTAGTTCGTTTCCAACTTTCCTTAGATTTTTGTAAAACCGTGCATTTTATAACTCGAATGTAGATTCCATCGTGGGGTACTTATAGTCCATACAGCACTTAAGAATGGCGCATGCACAGATGACACTTAGCGATATCTATGCTTACAAAACCAGTACTAATGACGATACGAATAGTATTATTGACTATTATTGATCAATTAGCATATGTATTTAATGAGGACCGTAGAGGCAGTTGAATACACGCCACTACGATTGATCGCACGAGTTTGCATTCTGGATCTAGGTGAGTGAATTGGGAACTTTCTCTCGCCACTGCGTTCTTCATGTTGGGAGTCTTTTTGACATGTAGCAATCTCTGTTCCACAACCGTGCGTATTCAAAGGGCATTTAAATTTGTAATATATTTTAACTTGCGCTAAAATTTTAATTTTTAATTCTCTTCTTTAATGTCCATCACCAAAATGCGCCCATCAGGGGCGGCACCATGGGCCGTAACTGACTAGCCATACTATTCTCTTATTGGCCTGTGTATAGAAAGGGCGGGACTATAGGTCAAAAAATAGCTTTGGCCTGTATGGGACAACACTCCTTCTTAGACCTTGAAATAGCTCCGATCGTTTCATAGCAATTGTTGAGAATAGATCACTAGATCATGGTTGGATGCCATTGGATCTTAGTCTGATGATCATAATAATAAATATTTAAATAGTGCTAATCCGCTGCACGTATTGCACAACTTTTTTTTCCTGTGTTTTTTCCAACTAATAGTGTATTGCGCTATAATTTGGACATTTGTACAAATGCACTTTTGGCCGCATAGCACTATAACTGAGAGAAAGAAATCGTTGATTATTCTGCTTTGCACCTTTTTTAATAAACAATGTTCCACCTTATAATAGAATTTGTATATGAGTTAGACGATCTTTGTCCATACTTCTGCCTAGCCTATAACAAAAGCGGGCATAGTTTATATTACACATTTTGTGCATATTGCCCCCTTTAATAGATTTATGACCATAAAAATGTAGACAGATAAAACTTTTGAATCATCATAGCCTTGGAAGTTGTGTAGAATCAGCATATTTACTATGGCATGATAATTTAACATAGGATTGTCTAGCACTTATTTAACATGGGATATTGACATCAACATACATCTACTTAGTTTGGTCTTTTGTTTCTCTCCATAGGATACTTTGCCTTTCTATGAGAAACTTGTCGAATCAAATTTGAAATTTTAAAATCAACGGAGAAACCACGCTGTTGCTTGTTAACTTAAAGTAAGCAGTCCTAACTTCAAACGATCACAGAAAACACTGAAAATTCTTCTAAATACATTAGTGTTGCAACTTTTAATCTGTTGACACTTTTTCACAGCTCTTCACTTTGGTCAACACTACTGATGAACAAACACAGCTTAGAATTTGTCCGTTCATATACTATCAGGTATGCACAATTGAAGCTTATGCATTAACAGTTTTCAGTGTGTATATATGGAGTTGTTCCTCCCTTCTCCATATTGACTCTGCATATTCGATATGGTCTGGAGCTTTAAGAACGATTTACAAACTATGAAATCATAGTGACAATGAGTTCATGTGTGTATAAGAACAGAATAATATATGCTTTAGGACATACATACTTAAAATTAATTGTTTCTCCTTTTTTTATATAGTGTCTTTGTATTGTCGATGTTTGTAAAAAAATCACTATATATTTGTATAATTTTGTAAATGGTCTTTTTTATGTGTACTTTTGTAGCCCTGAAGAAGTCCCTGGACGGGACAAACCGCGTTGGCGGTTCCAAAAGTTTTTAAAAGAATTGAATAAAGAATCAAATTTAATACAGCATCGACTCATCTTTGGAACAAGCGCTGCTTTCGGATCAGTATATCATTGTCATATTTACGTACAAAAGTGTGCTGGGCTATTGTGTATATTTGGTTTGTGGAAGACGGTCTTGACCAGCTTCCCAGTTTTGGGGGTGTAGGGAATTGTGCCTCCAGCCCTTTTTGCACCTTTTCTCATGTTATTTAAGAGGCAATTTTGAGACTTGTGCAGGCATTTATGCTTCGATTCCTTCTTTTTGTTGCCTGCGTTCTCACTCTGCACCCGTCCTCCGTGGGGTCCCGATTCACTCACCTTGGGTGGTCCCTTGGGGTCCCAGCAATTCTACACCTCCTAGACTAAGTCTAGTACTGAGTCGTGGTTCTTATACCAATTATTTAGTATATGGTTTGGTCTCCCCCTGGAGCCCACTGTGTATTGTGCTACTTATGTTTGATTCTTTGCAATTGTATTATTTAACTTGTGTTCTATCCTTATGTAGAGGATACTAGAGAGTGTTATAGATAATAAATACATATGTTTTAACTGCTGTGTGGTTTCCCTTTCAATTAACCAATACAATAATGTTGCATTCTGGTAAAACACTGTGCTTAACATTCCTTCAAGTCTTAGCCTGAAGGCTGCTCTCCAAAGCTACCACTAGGATAGCTTTCAATAAAGGTTATATTTGACTTAGTCACCATAAGGGTTGTTTGGACTGGTACAAGGTGCCCAAATTAACTAGTGGACAGCATATAAGAGGCCAACTTCTCACATCAGCTCTAAGTATAGAGTGAGCATTAGTCTTTGAGACTGCATTTAATCATCTGTAGTTCACACATAACCTTAAATCCTTGGGTCTCCCCTGGCGATTAGGTTTGGGCACCAGCACCACTGGATTGGCCCATGGACTTTCAGAAGATTCAATTACCCCCAATTCCAACATTTTATCTACTTCAGCGTAAATGCTAGCTCTGACATGGCCAGACAACCTGTACAGCTTATTTTTGACTGGTAGGCTGTTACCAGTGTCAGTGTGGTGCACACACCACTCAGTGATGCCCGGGATCAAAGAAAACAGGCCAACAACTGCACCAGTACCTGCTTTCAGTTTCTGTGCTGCTTGTCTTTTAATTTAGGGGAGAGTACTATTCCCTCCACTGACCCATCCTGCACATTGCTGGAGAGGAGGTCAGGCACTGGTTCAGTTTCCTCCTCCACTCCCTCATAAGGGACCAGTAACATGGTCAGGAGGTGGATTGGCCATCTTGTTCAAAACCCACCTTAATATTACTATTAAGAAAATTACTAATATTGGGCTGATTGAAGCCATTTATTTCTCGGTTGCCGATTCTGCGGCAGTCTACCTTACTGGCATCCTAGTTTATAACCCCCCTAAAGCCTCCCCCTCTGCCCTATCACAGTTGGTGCACATCATCACGGACCTATCCCTTAAGCACCCACACTTCATAGTTTTGGGTGATTTTAACCTTCACGTTGATGACCCCACCTGCACCCAAGCCACACGTTTTCTCGACTCTCTTCAGAGCCTGAATTTGACGCAACTCATCCATGGTCCGACGCACGTAGCGGGCCATACATTGGACCTTATTTTCTCTAACCTCCCAGGGACCATTACGCATCCTTCCCTCCCCCTCACATGGTCCGATCACTTTCTGCTTGCGGTCGATATTCCTATCCCTCAGGCACCTAGCCCGGTGGAACTGGGATCAGACTATAGAAGAAAATGGCATAAGGTTACCTGCACTACCTTAGAGCCAATATTCAGTTGCCCCTTGGAGTCTTACCTAGGAAATATTGATGCCTGTGTTACCAAGTTTAACACGATCTTATCGGCTGCGATCGATGAAATTGCCCCATTTACTTCTACGTCATCTGCAAGAGCCCGCCCATCTGCTCCTTGGTTCTCAGACGCTCTACGTAAAGAAAAAAGCCACTGTAAAAAACTCGAACGCAAGTGGAGACTAACTTATGACTCTGAGGCAAAAACCATCTACAGAAGGGCCCTTAGGAATTTCACTAAATCAAAAAAATTGGCTATGAAAGAGTTTTTTGCCTCACAAATTAAAGATGCAGACAATTCGGTAAAAACACTGTTTAAAATTGTCAAGGATTTTGTAAAACCCCCTGCTATGACTCCTAACAATCTAGCCAATCAGTCTCTCTGTAATGGACTATCAGACTTCTTTCAAGAAAAAATTGACAAAATCGCATCCTCCTTCCCTCCAGCTGGAGCTCTTGATCTTTCCCTTCCCCCGGTCTCAACTAACCAGGACACTGCTCCTACACTAGTGGCTTTTAAGGATCTCACTCCTAATCTTGCACGTAAACTACTATTACAGTGCAAATCGGGTTCCCCTTTGGACCCGGTTCCCTCAAAAATCATGAGTGAATTGTCTACCCTACTGTTAGAGCCACTCACTTCCATTTGGAACGCCTCTTTACAACTAGGCCAATTTCCCTTAGCCTGGAAGGAAGCTTTGCTTGTACCCATCTTAAAGAAATCTGATGCTGACCCCACGCAATTCAGTAACTATCGACCTATTTCCCTCCTTCCGAAACCCGCGAAGGTTTTGGAAAAGGCGGTCCAATTACAGCTCGCAGAGTACCTAGAGACCAATTCCCTTCTGCATGATTCCCAGTCCGGCTTCCGTACTGGATTCAGTACTGAGACCGCACTGCTAGAAGTTTCGGAGACTGTGCGAGAGTGTGTGGACAAGGGCGAGGAGGCCATGTTGGTCCTCCTCGACCTATCCGCCGCTTTCGATACGGTGTCCCATAAAATTCTTCTTGACCGTATGGAGCAGATTGGATTGAGCGGCATTGCCCTATCGTGGTTGGGTTCCTTCCTCCAAGGACGATCACAGAGGGTTCTTCTCAGACCTTTCAAATCAGAATGTAAACCTCTGGTACGCGGAGTCCCACAGGGCTCAGCGTTAAGTCCTTTGTTCTTTAACGTTTACCTGGCCCCGCTGGCCAAGGTAGTAGAGGCATGCGGAGTCAGAGTGATCTCTTATGCTGATGATACTCAGCTGATATTTTCCTTTAGCGATCACTCTGACTCCAGCCTCTCCAGTTTCCGCCATTGTCTTGGCGAAATCTGTTCTTGGATGTCCATGAACCACTTGCGACTTAACACCGATAAGACGGAGGTTCTGTTCTTTAATCAAAAAATGACCATCCCACCGTCATTATGGTGGCCAGCGATTCTTAACCCCCCCCTACCCCGGTTCACTCTGCCCGCAATCTGGGGTTTATATTTGATGATACGCTATCCTGCAGCTCTCAAATCAATAAGGTTACTTCGGCCTGCTTTGGTAAATTAAAAATGATGAGGAAGATCTTTCCATTTTTGCCAATTGAGGCACGCAGAACTGTCACTCAGGCCTTAATTACCTCCCACCTGGACTATGCCAACAGTTTATATGCGGGGGCCCCTCTATACCCAATTGAACGTCTCCAGGTGGTTCAGAACGCTGCAGCAAGATTGATTGGCAATATTCCTTACAGACACCCTATCTCAGCGTTTCGTAAAGAGCTTCATTGGCTTCCTATAGCCAACCGTATTAAGTTCAAAACGCTTATCCTCGCCTTTCGAGCTTTGAATGGAACTGGTCCAGATTATTTAAGAAAGAGACTGAGATTGTCCCACTCGGTTAGGGATCTTCGCTCCAACAATCTGCGTCTCATGGTTGTGCCAAGATTCCGTCGCACAAGAACGGGTGGCAGAGCTTTTGCTGTTCTTGCAGCCAAACATTGGAACAGTTTACCTATCGATCTTAGATTTGCCCCATCCGAAGCGCTGTTCCGCAGACGCCTGAAGACGTGGCTATTTTCATCTATCTAGATTATTTCTTCTCCCCCTGCTGTCAGTTTTTAGCGCCGGGACACCCCCGTTGGGGGTAGCCGTGCGCTTTATAAAATCCGTAAATAAATAATAAATAAATATCTGCCCTGTCATGGTGGGGTTTTAATCGTTTAAAATGCATAACCCTATGAGGGTTCCTGGGGGTGACAAGGTCAACCAAATAAGTAACCTCATCCTTCTTTTCTAACATTGGATAGGGCCCACTCCACTTGGCAGGGCTCCAATACCCACACCAACTGTCCTGGAGTACACAGAGTCATAGTCGTCTTCAGATCATACCTGTGCTTCATGAGCGCCTGGCTGGCCTCCAGTTTCCTGCTTGACTTGCACATGCACTCTGCCGTTCTTGATCTCAGACCTAGCGTATAATAAAGCACATTTTTCTTTGCTTCCTTGAGATGCTTCCCTAAAGACTCTCCCAGCAGGCACTATAGCCCTCTCACAAGGTTTCCAAACAACAACTCTAAGGGACAGAAACCAACCCCTTTTCTGTGGAACCTCCCTGTAGGCAAACAACAGGCATGGGGGGAGAGCATCCCATCTCCTCCTGAGTTTCTCTGACAACCCATTTATTATGCCCTTCAGTGTCTTGTTGAACCTCTCAACTAGACCATTTCTTTGTGGGTTATAGGGGTGGTGAACTTGTAGTTGATACCACACTCATCCCATGTAGCAGTTAGATAGTTGCAAAAGAAAGTTTGCGTCCCTATCTGACACCACCTCTTTAGGAAAACCCACTCTAGCCACTGCAGGAGCATCTGTGGTTTTAAGAGGGTTTGCTTCACGACACCTAGTGGCATGGTCCACTACCACCTAGATATACCTATTCCCTGATGCAGTAGGTGGGTGCAGGGTACCAAAAATGTCCATTGTCACCCTTTCAAAAGGAACCCTAACCCCTGGCAGTGGTAGTAGGGGATCCTTTGTCTTACTCCCCTGCCTTGATATTGGCCTGACAGGTGACAAAGGAGCTGCAAAACTGTTACCTTTTCAGACATTTGGGGCCAGTAGAAATGGTTCACTAACCGGTTTAATCTCTTTGTCTGTCCCAAATTTCCTGCTAAGTGGATATCATGACCCAAGGTCAGGATGAACCCTCTGTACCTCTGGGGCACCACCAACCTCCTGGTGATACCCTATTTGAGGTTTCTAGCCTCACTATAAAGCAGTCCATCTTCCCAATAAATTCTGTGAAATCCCTTATAGAGGCAATGAAACTTAAGCTCTAAAAGGTGGGACAGTCTCTCTGTCCCTTACTGAAATCATCCCTTGAGGGTCCACCTGCTCCTGTCAGTTCTACAAAATATGATAGCTCTGGCAGGGATGGAGTTCCTTGCCCAGTACCTTTGTCCTTGGATGCTTGGTCCTTTGTTCCAGGGTCCCCGAGTCCAGCCTTTCCCTTCTTGATAGAGTGCAACATAGTCATAGCACATACCCTCTCAGGGAACTCCAATATTTTCAAATGGAGACCCCTCTTCACTTCTGACCACGCAGGTGCTTCGTGGTCAGTGCCCAGTAAACAATGGACTGGGAGCACAGGAGACACAGCTAACTTCGTAGAGCCTGTCACACCACCCATTCCAAATCCACCACAGAGATAGGATGGAATTTGGTAGTGCTGGTAGCCTGGTTAAACTCACCAGGTAGCAACCTGTCCTGAGGCACCAACTTGTTCAGGACCATAGTTACACTAGCCCCTGTGTCTCCGGTAGCCTCTACTTAGCCCCATTAACTTAAGCAACTGCCTGTGCTTATCCATGTTTGAAGGTAAGACAGCAAGGGTTGTAATATTCACCCAACCCAGGGGCACTGAGGTTACTTCTATCTCCTGCGTACCCCTCTCTGGTGTACCACTTCCACTCCCACATGCACCCTGGCAATCCCTTGGGATGGCTCCTTAGTGTGGGGGCTTCTTGGTGCAGGCAAAATTGTGCCCTGGCTGGTTGCACTCAAAGCACTTATCCACCTTTCAGAGATCAAAGAACCTATCATTCTTTCCCTGATACCCCTTCTCTTTGAATTTTGGTTGGCTCAAGCCCCTCTCCTTGTTCATGTTTTGTGGGTCTTTGGAGGACTCCCTCTGTTTTTGACCTTCTTTTCGCTGGGTTTTCCCCTGGGGAGTGACCTGTCCTCCTTTCTTATGGTCACCCCCTGGTTCTGATTAGAAACCTGGCTTCTCACCCACTCATCAGCTGCTTCCATCAGCTCTCTGGGGTCTGTCAGCCTAGAGTCCACTAGATACTGGGGTAACATCTCCTCTACACAATGTGCCAACATATGTTCTCTCAAAAACAATTTATAAATTCCTCATATGTGTCAACTTTGATACCAACAATCCAGCTTTCCAGTGCCTTCAATGAGACATCCCCAAAGTCTGCCCAAGACTTTGTACTCACTTTCTGGGTGTCTCTGAACTTCCCCATGTACTGCTCTGGAGTCAGACCAAATCTCCTACGCAGCATGCCTTTATCTGCTGGTATGATTCTGCCTCTTCCCCCCTCAGGGTCAGGAGCCTATCCCTCCCATCTACTAGAATCAACTCCCACAGGAGTGCACTCCAATACTTAGAGTGGTCCCAACTCATCCTAAGGGCCCTCTTAAAGGCTTCTAGCCACTTATCAATGTCATCTTTGGGAAATTTGTCACCACCCTTGGACATCATTTTCGCTGTCACCTTTTGTTTCTCCTCCTCCTCCTCCCTATCCCCTCTCTTCTTATCCTACTTTAGCCTCTCCCTTTTCAAGGCAGCTGCCTTTCTGCAAGGGACGGTAGTGGTTCCTGAGTAGGGGACCCTGCCCGCCACCCACCATCTGAAAGCACATGGCTAACACTGGAGACTATGGAAGGCACCATCCTCAACCCCTCTTGAGTGAGGCTAGGGGGAACATCCTCCAACCTCCTTGAACTTTCTCTGCTACCCCAGCCCAGAACCTAAGGGGCTTAAGCAGCCCTGCCTTTCTAATCTTTTTGGAAGCAGGCAGCCCCCTAAGCCTACACTGTACCCCAGGGGTCTTCAATCTGTGGGGTGCGACCCCCAGGGGGTCGTGGAGTCCGGGGAAAGGGGGTCACAGTTTCTGTCAGAGCATGCAGTTCCTTGAAACGCGTGGTTTGCCTTAACCCATAAGCGCCATATCTGCATATTTTAAAGGTTCCCGCAGCATTGCTGTGCTCACTGTACACACATAAACGGGCCAGTCAAGAGCAGGTGGCGTCAGGGCTAGTTTGAGGGTGCTCACGGCGGAGGCCTAATTAACACCGAGGGATGAAAAACATCAAAGCCTCATTAACAAGCAAAAGGTCTTTTAAAGACCTGTGTAGTACTCAGGTGTGACTTTGTGTGTGTCAGTAAAGCTGCTTCAGCTGGGTTCATATACACGAGGGGGGAGGGGGCAGGGGGGCTGGGGGAGGAGGGTGTAGACCTTTGAGTTCATTGGGCATTTCTCGCCTGGAGCTGTTGGTCCCGCCAGTAAAGCACGTGAAAGGTCCTCCCCCCCTCCGACACATCCCATAAATCATTGGTTCAAGTCCCACGAGTCCTTATACCTGGTGCCTGTGCGGGGGTAATGTGCCCGAGAGTCTGTTCTTCACTGTGAGATGTGGTTACAGCCTGTTTGTCCCCCGCCCCTAGCAGGGAGGCACAGAGACAACCTCCCATGAGAGAGGAAGAAGAAGGAAAAAGACACAGAGAGATACTGCCCACCCCCCATGACAGAGGCACAGAAAAGGTGGGTGGATGAATGATGGGTGGATGGATGGATTAAAGGGTGGATGGATGAAGGATGAATGTATGGATGGAAGGATGAAAGGGTGGATGGATGAAGGATGGATGGATGGATGTGTGAAAGGGTGGGTGGATGAATGATGGATGGATGGATGAAAGGGTGGATGAATGAAGGATGGATGGATGGATGGATGGAAGGATGAAAGGGTGGATGGATGAAGGATGGATGTATGGATGGATAAAAGGTTGCATGGATGAATGATGGATGGATGGATGTGTGAAAATGTGGGTGGATGAATGATGGGTGGATGGATGGATGAAAGGGGGATGGAGGATGGATGTATGGATGGAAGGATGAAAGGGTAGATGGCGCAACCCCCAGGGGGGTCATGGAGTCCTGGGAAGGGGGTCGCAGATTTCCCACCTTCACTTGTACCTGCAAAAAGACAGCCCTCCTGCCCTGGGAAGGCTAATTTAGATCACTGTTTAAACAAATGGAGGAGTAACCACTAAGGGTACTGAATACCTATACATTGGTACGGTATTCAGGTGCACGCCCTGCAACCCAATCTAGGACAATCCTTTGTCCTTAGAAGACCCCTCACTCACCAACCTAGTTGGTGACATGCTTCATCATTGGGGTCCCACCCGGACAGCCGAGTGCCATCCGGGTGTGCTTCGACACCTGACTACAGTGGAGCTGTTTTTTTTTATTATATGTGTTAAAGAGTGATATAAGTGTGGTTAGAAGTTGTCACAATGCTACTGACACAGAGCCTTTATTCTGGAGTGATTGGACAACAGGTAAAAATTATTGTGGGGCACCTTTGCCTAATTAGGTAGGTTGCGGTGTCAAAAGAAGTAAAATGGTGGTGATTATTTTAAAAAAAATCACCACCATTTTACTCCATTTCTTTCTGTTAAACTGCCTCTATATAACTGTCTTGAAAGAAAACGACCAGCAGAGGTCAATAAGGTACCAAAATTGCTTTCTGCAGAGTGACTTTCTTTTTTTCCTTTTGCTGGCAACTGCCACTGTTTAACTTTCTTGATAGAAAACGGCCAGCAGAGGTCAGTAAAATACCAGAATCACTTTAGCATTCTCTAGATTCCGGTCCATATAAATTATCTTCCATGAGCACCCATAGACAATAATATTTTTTTCAAATCTTGTATTTTCAGTGATATGACCAACAAAAGCCCTGATTTTATATTAAAAACAGAGCTTTGGAAACATACCATTTCCCGCTGAAAGACAATATTCTTCTCCATGTGTTCCCATACCTGGCGTTTCACGCAGTTTGGTGCTTATTTTCCCTCCATGTTAAAGAACAGTAGATGTTTCAGCCCCAGGCTAATGTACTAGCTAAATACATAAAAGGTCCCAAAGGCGGGACCGATTACATTGCAGATGCTTGTTTTTCTTTTTAGTTGGATTGATAACTAAAAAGTAAAGGAACTCACACAAGTGTTTTTTTTTAAAAGCACACAGGGAAGCAACACATATGGTGGGGCATGCTAGAAACAACACAGATGGCATGGGTGGGGTTGTATCATATGGTGGGGCCAGATGCGAGACAGACAGGAGAGTTGGGGACAGTTGGGGTGACCAACATTGAAGGTAAGGGCAGAAGCAATATAGAGGGCCTGGGTGGGAGAAAATCAAACGTTCAAGAGAGAGGGACGTGGACCTGGCAAGGAGAAGCACACAAGTGAGAAGGTGAGCATGGAGTGTAGCGGAGAGGGAGAGAATAGTGCAAGAGGGAAGCAAATGTAAACCGCATGCATTCTCCTGGAGTGCTTAGTCAATAGGAATAAATATTGCTTGGAAAGTGAGCAGTAGAAGGACACAAGGAATGTCATTGCCTTAGTCTGTGCAATAGAGGTGTTCCATGGGTGTTGCGTGAGTGTTGCCACGTAACTCTCATGGTTTTTGAAGATTCCGAGATTTACCAGAACTGGTATACCTGGGAATGCGCTGAAAAGATAAGCCTTCCTAGGAGGGGCGTAACAAGGAAAATTAGCCTCATTTGTCCTCATTACTTTCTCTTTCTCTTTCTCTGTGTGCTGCATCCTGCAGCACACATAGAGGAATTTGCCTCTCAGAATTGTTTTTGTGCAGGAAGGTGCCCTTTCCTGCACAAAAACAATCCTGCATACAGCGGAGGCAGCCTTGCACCATGGTGCTAGAGAGCCTGCATGGATGCTAGGCTTCCAAAAGGGTGCCAGCGCATTCCTTTAAATACAGTGAATTCCTACCCTTTGCTTGTTATGCAGTGCAGTGTAGCTAGGTGACTTGATGCACTGCCTGACAATCTCGTAGGGTTGCCCCATATTTTTTGAGAGCAGGCAGTGGTCACACTAACAACTGCCTACTCTTAGAAAATGAAACTTAAAAGTTTAATTTTCTTTTTGTAAACACATCCTGTGTTTCTTTAACCCATTCCGTAAGCACTTCATCCCCAGTGCTGCAAACGGCCGACAGCCGATGCAGCCCTGCCTACCTATTAGAATGCCCGCACTGCGGCGGAATTGTCGCCGCAGTTAAGGCGTTAAGGAAAATAGGCAGCATTTAATAAAAAAAACAATTAATTGAAAAGCAATCATAAACATGGTGTTCTGCTGTGTGTGATTCCTATTGGTTTGCAAATTGCGACAGACATCATTATTATTCATGAGTTATTTATATTTAGGAAACCATTATGAATCTCTGTTTTGGAGAAGAAAAACGGTATATATTAGAAATTGCGATTTCTTGATTGCGATTCAGTAAGAATTCCAATTAGGAAATCGCAATTCCTATTTTCTGTACATATGGCCTATTGTTTGTTAAATCTAATGAGTAATGTCATCAATGATGTAATGTAACATTTCATGAGTGATGTAATATGTGAGATCATAAGCAGTGCATGCACTTCAGCTGGAGTCCAAGGACCCCTTGTAGTTGGTTCTATTGCTGCATTTTGACAGCCCAAACATGTTTAAAAAAACTCTAAGACATGTTTATGGTTGCTTTATTAATACGCTTTATTTAAAAAACAAAAATTACAATAAGTATTTTTCATCATTAAATCTTTATTTCGGCCATGCGGCCATCAAAGATACACAACAAGATAAAACATATACACCATAAAACATCATCAATAACAATAAGACATACTTGTACATTATAAAATCGTACATATCTATAGGTTAAAACTATAAAGGCTTACATATAGGAGACTGAAGCTAACTCAATGTCCGTGACTTCAGTAAACTGGTGCGAATATGCCAGACATTGGTAAGAAATTTAGCAAATGCAAACACAATTGGACTCGAAAGATCAGTTTTTAAAATTCTATACATTGGGAGATACTCTCTGACACCAAGGTTTCTAATGAGTGGGAGAAGCCAGTATCTCCTCGCTTTCGAGTACGTGGGGCAAAACAAAACTACATGCAAGTCACTTTCCTCAGCATAAGAGCATGTTGGACACTGCTTAGGGGAGGGCGGGTTTGTCCAAGAGCTCGTAAAAGCCCGTAAGGGCAGGATGCCGTATCTCCATTGCAGAAACAGCTTCCTGGCCAGCACGGGGGACATAGCGTCCAACACCCTTTCCATCTTGTATGTTTCTTTGCCTAGCATAAATACAGAGGTCAGTGATCCCTCTCGCTGATTTTCCAGAGCCGAGGATAGTTTATGAGCGTGATAGGCATCGACCAAATTTCTGCGGGAGATGCTCAATGAGGCCTCAGCAGGATCGGACCAAAGATCAGGAAACCCCAGTGACGTACATAAATTCTGGATATATTTTAGCCAAGGGATCTGTAACGCTTTTGGGTGGGATATCAGCTCCCCTAATTCGGCCCTATAGGCTAGAAGTGCTTCACTGCTCCATATTCTTCGCCAGAAGACTATGGGTCTCAGTCCTATTTCATCGGCTATTGGTCTCAATCCCAGATCCAACCTCAGGGGAAGGAGCGGGGTACTTGGCGGGAGTGCAGTTATCTGCCTGATAAAATTATTCTCAGTTACCGACAGACTGCAGGTTGGTGTATGTCCCCACAGTTCCGCCCCATACATTGTAGCGCCCCTGGCCTGCGCTTTGTAGATCTGGATGAGCGGCCCCAAAGGCCGATAAGTCGAGTTTTTCAACATCCGTGTGATGCCCCCAGTGGTCTGTACCAGTTTAAGGTTGGCCCTGGTCCGGTGTGCCCCCCACGACATAGACTCATTCAAGGTTACACCTAAGTAATCAAAGGTGGAGACTCTTTCCAACCGTGCCTCTCCCAGCAGTGGATTCGGGCGCAATTTTTTACTTGGGTTCAGGACCATGAATTTTGTTTTTCCAGCATTAATTTCTAGGCCCCTATCCATACAAAAGGCCACGAAAGAATCAAGGATCCGCTGGATCCCCATTGGGGTTTTGGACAGCAGCAGGGTATCATCTGCAAACATAATTGCAGGCACCCTGCTGCCGTTCAATTTCGGAGCATCAGTGTGTTCAATGCCGTTCAAATGGGCGATTACCCCATTGACAAAGAGGCAGAACAGGGTCGGTGCGAGCACACAGCCCTGCCTAACCCCCCTGTCAACGGGGAATCTGTCCGTCAGCTCCCCCGACTTTCCACACCGCACCCTGGCATAGTTGTTGTGGTGTAACCTATGCAAGATTATTAGAATGTCCGCAGGTACGCCCATCTCGGCCAGGACCCTCCAAAGTTTGCCTCTGGGCACCAGATCGAAGGCGGCTCTTAAATCCACAAATATTGTGTATAAGCTACCACCATCAAAAACCACTGTCCTCCAGTGGATGATGTTCAATCGGAAGACCTGGTCCACCGTTGATACTCCCTTCCTAAATCCAGCCTGGTAAGGACTAAGGACTTCCGTTTCTTCTGCCCAGTCCTGGAGCCGATTGAGCAGTACCCTCCCAAGGAGCTTCTGGGGCACATCAATCAGACTAATTGGTCTGTAATTGGCTGGAAGCAGGGGCGAGCCCTTCTTAAATATGGGAACCACCTCCGCCCCCAGCCAAGTACTTGGGACTTCCATGCCGCATAAGACTCCATTAAACAAAACGGCTAGATATGGGGCCCACACATCTGGTTCCTGCTTAAAAAGATCTCCAGGCAGGCCGTCAAGACCTGGCGCCTTACCCGTGGCCAAACCAGCTATTGCTGCCCTAACCTCTCCCACTGTTACTAGTTCCCCCTCATATGCCCCCTGGGGACTGCAAGTATCACCCATGCTATCCCCCCCCATCGAGCTATAAAGGGTTTGGAAATGAGCCTGCCAGACCCCAGCTGCAATGTTGGGCTCAATAGCTGAAAGGAGGTTCCCCGACCCCCCATTCACTATTCTCCAGAACATTCTGTGGTCTCCCGTTACAAGGGATTTGTTGAGCTCCTCCCACTGGCTCTCCTCCCATTCAATTTTAGCATGGGCAAGTACTTTTTTATATGCCCGTCTGCTATCTCTTAGCGTCTCCCCACCTGAGCCCTCCTTAATGTTTCTTAGAAGTTCTTGTTTTGCTTTTTTACAGGCCGCATTATACCACATGGTTTTTGGCGCTTGCCCCCTACTTGCATTATGTGCATTGCTATACAGGAAAGGACTCATACCCTTTATAAGATCTTCATGGGCCTGGTATAATTTACCAAGTGTTTCCGTATTGCCCCTCTCAATGTCCAGCCCTCCTACACTCTCTAGGATAGGGATTAGCCCCGCATAGAGCTTCGGGAGTTTCTCCTGGCTTGCAACTATTTTTTCCCACCTGATCCTTCTTTTGTTGTTGGCCAGAAGCAGTTCAGGTAGGTTTCCCTCACTCGCTAATATATGTTGTTGGAGGCCAGGATGTGTGAAATCCAGTTCTAATGCGTTGTGATCACTTTCCAGCCGTTCGGTAACCCTAAAATCCCTAATGGTAGACCAGTTGGTTATCTGTACCAGAATATAGTACAAGCGGGATTTTCCTCCCGCTCTGTTAAAGGTTGTTCTACTAGATACATCTGATTTAACTCGCCCATTACAGGCTCTAATTCCAAACTTTAGGGTTAGGGCTGTGATCTGCAACGCCAAGGGTGTCCAAGCCTTCGGCGGAGGAGCTTCTACCGATGGTACTGACCACCTGGCCTCTTCCTCCATCTGGAAGCCCTCTAAGAGGCCAGGCAGCGGCTCAAATTGGGAATTTAGGTCCCCCCCTACTATATAGGGTACATCCCCGGGTATTTCAGCTAGATAGGTTGCAAGCTCAGCAATCGTAGGTGACTCCCTGGCTACACCCACTGGCCTAGAATAGACATTAATAAAGGCAAGTTTTACTTGATTCGGCCAAGATAATAAGACCACAAGGATATCGTCAGAAGGTACCACTAAGCGTGAAGCCTCACAGCCCAGGTGGGAAGCTACCCATGTTGTTAATCCACCAGAAGGACGGCCTTTGCCCTCCCACCTGGCCGGGATAGAAAAGGACTGGTATCCCTGATGGGTATGTTCCTCCCTAGCCCAGGTCTCCTGAAACATACACACATCCCCTGTCTCAATGTATGCAACCCAGTCCGGGGTAGACAACTTGTTGACAATTCCAGCCACATTCCAGCAGATAAGTCTCAGATGCTCTGTATCTGGCTTCACGGAAAGGGGAATATTGGATTGAGCCGGCTCAGTTTGTTCAGAGTTAGTTACAACGGGTACAATTTCTGTAATGGCTCCAACTTGCTGGGGAGAATCACTAAAGCCATTTTCCGTGGTTGTAGTTTGCGGGGCTTTATTTGTAAACAGTCAATCAACCCCTTCCAACCCCCCCAAACAGTTAAACCGATTGTAGTGGAAGAAGGGAGTATCCGGCAGTTGGTTAACTGGACGTATACAATAAGTATTATTAAACATTGTACTGTGCATATTTATTAAATCTGAAGTATTTATAAAATAGGTATCTATAAATATGCATAGTTGAAATGGATTTTTTCTGAAATTTCTCGTAGCTACACGGACATGAATTATGCACATTTTGCACACCCCTATTCTTGACACAGTAAGTCGTTTTAGTGCTCATGAATGGGTTGTATATGGGAGTAGTAAGAAGACTTTAGGGTTCAGCGATGAGTTGTCTATAGGGGTAGTAAGCACATTTTAGGGCTCAGAGATGGGCTATGTACAGGTGATGTAAAAAGTATTTAGGATTTAGGGGTGGAATGTCTATAGGAGTAGGGAATTTCAATGTATGGGGAGCGGCAGTTTAAAATTAATACCAATTATTTAACTTTAATATTATTTAATAACTAGCTGTACCCGGCCACACGTTGCAATGGCTCAGTCTGATTAAATGAAAGAGAAAGAAAAGAGGAAGCGCATGTTTCTAATATTTTTAATATCACAATGCTTGTGGGTATACAATGTTTTTGTGACTATTGTCTCTATGCGTCCCTTGTAGTTGTTGCGCAGCAAGCAAATCGATAGGGTCTGTTCTGCTTTTCTATTAAAAACATGCGTGTATTCAAATCCAATGTTGTGTGTATATATAAACACGCGCTAATGTTGTAAAGTGAACCAACTCCTCCCCCCTCCCTCCACTCACTTCTCGGACTGCCATCCTGACACCAACTGTCCATCCTAATATATGTAGACTATTGTCTCTATGCGTCCCTTGTAGTTGTTGTGCAGCAACCAAATCAATAGGGTCTGTTCGGCAAAATACGCGCGTATTGGACATGTGCGTATTCGAATCCAACGTTGTGTATATATAAACACGCGCTTAATCGAATCCATGTTGTGTCAAGATTTCAAAGCAATCGGTGAAGTATTTTCGGAGATTTAGGATTTTGAAGAAACGAACATTGACATTTTTATGTGTCTGTTCAGGCTTTCTATTAAAAACACTCGCGTATTCGACACGCATGTATTGGAATCCAACGCTGTCTATATAAAAACACGCGCCTATTTGAATCCAAATTTGTGTCAAAATTTCAAAGCAATCGCTGAAGAACTTCTGGAGATTTGTGATATTGAACAAACAAACATTTACATTTTTATTTATATAGATGTAAGAAATAAATAAATAATGTAATTAGAATGATACAAAATACAATTAGATTTAATAAAATAAAAGAAATAAAAAAAATTGTCGATGTTGAATTTATAATGTAAATAACTATATTAGTACACATAAAATATATGTCCATATAGTATATGTATATAAATGTAAAGGAAGTAATATTTATATTACAAATTAATATTACAATAAATAAGTTAAATGATTAGTGGTTAACAGTAATAACTGTTTACCTGAGAATTCAGGGACCTAAGATGTAAAGAATGCAATGTAAAGCGGCTCCTGGTGTTATAACGTGCGATATAAAGGCACTGCCCATGTAAAAACTGTGATGTAATGGTTACCGATGTAATGATCCCCGATTTAACATCTGACATTCCTCTTTTAAAGGTCTACATTCAGCAGGTGCAACTTTGACAGCACCTGTGACAACCAAAAGATATATTTATGCACGTTATTACAGTTTGTTGGTGTTTACATTGTCTCGTTACTCAGAAACACTTTGTGCAATGCATAAAATCACTCCAGTGCCACTTATCATCAAAGGGATACCTGAGCACAGGCTTTCTTACCCTCAGGTGTCTTTGAGACCTGTCATTACACTCTCGCTACCTTATAATTACATGCTACTTTCACAGTTATTTAGAAAATGATCCCTCCTTCGCACGATTGACACTTTAGTCAGAAGCAAACAACTTCACTTGAACATCCTTTTACGTCTGCTCTGCTGGGGAAAATATTTGGATTTAATTTGCACAAATAACTTAGATTATGATGGCGGACGAACCTGAGTCCGTCCGCCACCATAGAGTAGGAGGGACCGTCCGCAGGGGCAGCGGCGGTCCCTCCATGCAGATTAGGATGTGACCGCCAGAGTGGCGGTCACATCCTCTATTTTTAACATTGCGGCGGGTGCAGCTTCAAGCTGCACCCGCCGCAATGTAAAAAATGCATGCACGGCATTTGCGTGCACATAGGTACCCCCCATGTGCACCCTCCATCCCCCCTTCACCCAGGGGGCCCGTAACGGGCCCCCGAAGTGAAGGTCCGTATGCTTTTCCACGGAGGAAAAGCCGCCGTGGAAAAGCATACTCTCTACTACATTTTTTTTCTCTTCTTTTTGACATAAGACAGGACTGTTCGTTTTGGTTCCGTTTATATCAAGGGAGAATGTATCTCTTTTGTAACAGCCGCTCTCTAGGCTGCTAATATGTCAACCTTACATTAAACTCACCAATGTCATCTCTAGCAATATATGTAACCATAATGTAATGTACCATATATTATATAAAAAAACAGTCAGCATTGTTGAATTGTGGCATATAGTGTATTTTAATCATAGTACTGCGATTTGGTAAAACTGTATTATCTCATCTTCAGATATCAGACCAGAACACGTATAGATTATATGGTGGCTGACGCTAACTAGGAATTCTGTCAGAAACATTAACTTTGAGGTATGATATAAAGTATTTTATGTTAATGCAATGAGTTCTTTGTATCTACCGAATAGTTGTCAATATGACAGTCACTTTTATCGTGGGGCAACAGGTCCGCATATAATCTGTGTAGCTCCTATTACATACTTCGCTAACAAGAATGTAGTCCTCTTAGTATGTCTCCTCCCGCTTTGCTCTTGAAACCACCTGAATTTACGTGGTAATATATTTATCAAAAATAGTGACTTTGACTTCCCTTTTCCACTTTTACAAAATAGAAAATACTTTTCGGTTCTGCGACAAAAGAGTATAAGAACCTACTCTGTTTTCCATAATAGTACATGACATAAAAACTGTGACGTGTATGGTTTTAACTATTGTTATTTGTAAAAAATGTGTGTATTTTGTATTGTATTATAATATGTATGCTTTTTATATAAATTGCTTTTAGCCCTGAAGAAGTCACGGATGTGACGAAACGCGTTGGCAACAAGCAATTCTGTGAATTTTAACTAAGAACTTGAATAAAGAAAACTGAAAAATCTACAATCAACTCTTTTTTGAAATTCTTATGTGTGGGAAGTTTCTGTCTAAATATCTATTATCACTGTGAAATATAGAAACTGGATAAATCAAATACGTGTGTATAAACCTTGATGCGGGTCAACTTTCCATGATATATGTTTTAGTGACTTTGTCACTTTCAGGGGGTGTATATGGGTCGCATCCTCGACCGTGTCGCACAAGGAATCATCTGCTAAATAGGCACTTACCAATAGTGAAAATCTGTGCTGGTCATTATAGTTCTGACCCTTGAGCGCTTTTGTGAAATATACTTTCTACTCCATCATAATATGGCTGGCGGTGTCTGATAGACACCGCCAGCCATGTTAATGCTTTTCTGCCGCGGTCGGAGGCGACCGCAGCGGAAAAGCGGCGGACAGATTCCAAGACCCACCAGCCATCCTAATTTGGCGGTGGGTCTTTCAAGCATCCGCGGCGGTTTTCCCGCATCCTCTGGGCCAGCGGTGGCTTCCGCCGGCCCGGAGGATGCGGGAAATCCGCGATCATAATGACCCCCTTAGATAGGATGACTTGAATATTTTAGCTGTTGCGTGGAATCCCTGATTCCGTCGAATCGCTATTCTTAGAATATATGTTATCATGAGGTTTAGTTCACTGTTAACGTGTCGAAATAAGGTAACTTGAAGTCTTTATTGGTGTTAAAAGGTGCCCTAGAACATGTGGTAGCAGGAGATGTAGCAAGGGAGCCATCGGCCCTAATACAGGCAAGGAAAATGATACTTCACAGTGCACAGTTTGGTAATAAAATGCACAGTGAACAGAAGCTCATTACATCTTCGTCCGTCTTCCCATCCCATTCCTTATTCAAAAGCAGTTTGCTTGCACCACAGAAACATGGGGCCTCTTTTATGAAAAGTGACGCATCGCTGCGTGAAAACAGCGATGCGTCACTTTTCATTGCGCCCTCCTTCCACCATGCTGGATGCTTCATATTTACAGTAGGATGCATCATGTCGAAGGAGTAACAGATACGTCAGTATTTCTGACGTATCTGTAGGCGCAAAAATGACGCATTGCTGGAGTGTGTCACAAAAGTGACGCAACCCCAGCAATGTGTCCTTTCACATGGCGCAAGCCTCATGTGAAAGGGCCTGCATCAGTCTTAGGCCTGCTGTGAGGCAGGCGTCAGATATTGACGCAATGGCGTCTTAGAAGTGACGCAGTGAAATTTCATAGATTTCACTGCGTCACTTCTACGAGGCTTACTTGCACAGGAATGCCCCCCCTACATACATTATACCTGACTCACTTACAATGTGGCACAGGGTTTTACAAAGTGACGCATCTAGCTAGATGCTTCACTTTGTAAATATGGTGCAACAAGGCACTTTTTTACGCCCGCTGGTGCGTCACAAAAAATAACGCACTGGCGGCATAAAAGTGATGCTAGGGCTCATAAATAAGCACCATATTACCTAGCTGATGTCAAAATAATACGTCCCTCGTGGGGGGGGGGGCGCTAGAGAGCGGGCGGCAAGATGGCCGCACATATGTGAGGCTCTGCTCGACCGAGCAAACATCCGTTATTTATTTATAGTTTCCAGCGTCATCTGCCGATGCAAACGGCACCAGAGTAAATAGTAAAACTTGCGGCGAAGCGCTGTGGGATAACTGAGCGGTAGCGTTTGGCAGCGACGAGAAACGGCGACACGACTGCTCCGCTGCGGGGCCTTGCGCATGGTGGCGAGCCCGGTCCCAGATCTTGAAGGGCCTGCCGGTTGACTGGGCTTATGGTCGTGTCAGGCACCCTGAAGTATAGTGGCGAGAATGGTGGCGGAAGGAGAGCGGTCAAGAGGAGAGCCGACTGGTGTCTGCGGCGCCTCTCCAGAACCTGAGCTGGACAACAGCGCGGGACCGGCAGCTCTGCCCGAGCTGGTTGCGGTGAGTGGGGCTGGAGGCTACGGGAGGCCGTGGCTGCGGAGGTGGCGTGCGGCCTACCTGAGCCCGGCCGCGTGAACTGTGGCTGGCGGGGGCGGGGTGCGGGCCGGAGCTGAGCTAGAATGCAGCGCGAGGTGTGAGCCGGGTTCTCCGTGATCTCGAGCTCAACCACTGGGACGTTGCGGGCTGCCGCGGAGAGCAGGCCAGCTTCAGAGGCAATATCAGCAGGGCAGGGCTCTCCAGGAGGCCATATTAGCTGTGGAGTCCCGGACATCGTGAATGCCGGTGAATTCCTCTCTCTGCAATTATCGCCACAGCAGCTGGTCAGCATAGTGCGCACGTTGTATTTTGGAGTGCTTGGCGCTACGTGGTGGCTGCGTAGCCTCTAATTACCTGCCTGCAGTGATCTGGTGCCAGCTGCTCGGTCCTTAGGGACGTGCTCTGTGGACCTTGACTATACTGGTGACTGGCGACATGGGCAGACCTGAGCGCAATCAGCCTAAGCTGAACTTTGACTCACGCAAAACAGCAATGTCCTCGTCACAGGCTGCCTCGGATACCGATCCACCAGGAGCAGTGGGTGGAGCACCCAATTTAGTAGCCACGCTCATAGCCATGCAGAAAACTCTGCAATCCATAGAGGGCACCATGGAAGCTGTCAATCACCGACTGGACCATATGTCTGCGCAATTCGAACGACAAAATGAAAGGATGGACGAGGTGGAGCAAAGGGTGTCTGCTACTGAAGATGGTCTCACCACGGTCACGGACAAGGTGTTCAGTATGGAGCGTGTGCTGGCAGTCATTCAGGCTAAGAATGAGGAGATGGAGGGGCGGTCTCGACGCAACAATATACGCGTTACGGGTCTGCCAGAATCCACAAATGTGGGTAAGATGGAGGACTTTATGGAGCGTCTGTTTGTAGACATATTCGGTGCAGACCAGCTCTCCAAAATGTTTATTGTGGAACGTGCACACCGCTCCCTTGCTAAACGACCAGTGTCAGGGGCGCCGCCGCGTCCAATAATCGCCCGCATCTTGAACTATAGAGACAGAGATGTACTGTTACGCCTAGCACGGGAAAGGGGCACCATTGACTATCAGGGCAACAAATTGGAATTTTTTCCCGATTTTACGGTGGCAGTACAGGCGGCACGGAAAGAATTTAACGGAGTAAAACAACTTCTTCGCAAAGAGGATATACCGTATGCCATGTTATATCCAGCCCGGTTGAGAATAGGGGCCCCATCGGATAATAAAATATTCACTTCGCCGAAGGCTGCGATGGAGTATGCCAAAGCACAGAAAAAGCGCAAGCGTGCTTCCGGGATGGCACAGGAAGGATACGATGAAATGAACGTAGACAATTCAATGTGGATGTATATCCCTTACACAGAGCTCTGATTATGTGTGGAGTTCACGGGCCCTCCTTGATGGCGATGCTGATTTCCACGTCGATGCTCCTTGTTACACTTCTGGTATTTTGACCTTCTGAAATAGCGTGATCATAGCTTTGTTGCTGACCGATGGATGTGTATTGGCTATTGGGAGGGAGATATGTACATGGGGGCTGACTTCTGGCTCCGCCGGACAATGCTGTATTTTTGAGAATTTTGGGATTGTTGATATGTGCTGTAATGGTCCTTACTCTCTCATCTTCAATATGTATGTAGAGACAGAGTGCTTCAGCTATGGTGCAGACGGGGGACGGGGAACAGCAAGCTGATACCTAATGGTGGACTTATGCTTATTATATGGTGCCATGTATGTGCGGAATGTTTCTTGCGCCATTATTGAATGCAATGTTATCTGTTTGCGCAACGGTTTGCCTTGCAATTCTCTCAACTGTTATGATATGTATGTAAGGTTCAGATGGGGGGTTGCTTACTACACTGAAGAAGTGACTCTGCTAGTGTGACGATGCTTTGTGTGGTGGGTCTACTGTCTAGCTTTTTCAAACAGTGTTGAGATATTGACAGCGTGTACATATTCGTATATGTGCTATTGCCTTTGCGCTACCGACTGTGGTTTTATCTTTTTCTGTCAAATATGCTGGAGGGTGCTATTGCCGGTGGATGGCAGCAGAACTACATACTCTTAGCTTGGTCACCTCCTGTGTCGTTGTATGCGGGAGTACCCCAAAGCACAATTACGGGGGGCAAGGGGCAGGGGGGATTGGGGTGTTCGGGAGAGCTTTGGCTAGTTGGGGTGGCTGAAGTGGGAGGGGGGTTGAAGGGTGCCTATGGGACTGTTCTAAGTTGTTGTGAGTCAGGGAAGGGAGTGGATAGGGAGGGGCAAGGGTGTAGGGGTGATCTTTGGCAGGTTGGGGATGCTGAAATGGGTGGGAGGAAGGGGCGGTTGGACTGTGGGCTCAGGGTGTGCTGGATGGTATACATGGGGTTGCACAGGGGGTTAACTGGCTACTCTAGGGGACTGATTAACTTATGGAGCGGGATGATAAGGAGCTGGACTGTTGGCAGTGGGAGGGGAGAGGATTTGCTGACTATTTGGCGGGACGATCAGTAGGGATAAGGGGGACAACATTTCTTGGTTATCCTGGAATGTGCGTGGACTTAATAGGCCACAGAAAACCAGGCAGGTGATAGCTTATCTGAATAGACATAATGTGCATGTGGTATTCCTCCAGGAGACACATCTTAGGGGGCAGGCGGCGGAGACGGTAGCACGACAGTGGGCGGGCACAAAATTGGCGACTTCATATTCCACTTATTCCAGGGGTGTTATGATACTAATTAAAAAAAAAATTCCTTTTGTGAGCCTTCACGAGGAGATAGATAAGGAAGGTCGCTATACTATTATACATGGTAAATTATGTGGTACACCTATAACTATGATCAATGTGTATGGACCAAATATTGATGACCCTGACTTCTTTGTCACTCTATGAAACAAGGTGTATGCACTGCCTCTCTCTGCGATTGTCTGCGGGGGGGACTTGAATGTGACGTTAGACCGTGATTTAGATAGGAAGGCAGATGGGCATGCACAGACGAAGAGAGCGTGTGGTGCGGTGCGGGATGGTATGCTTGAATTAGGCCTCGTGGATATGTGGCGGCTGGGGCATCCTGGTGCGAAAGAGGGAACTTGTTATACATCTGCACACGATACCTGGTCTCGTCTAGACTATTGGCTGGTGACAAAGGATGTTAGTGGGTGGGTGCGGAGGACGGAGCATTTACCACGTACGCTGTCCAATCATGCTCCTGTATTGATGGAGGTCTGGATGCCGTCGCACACTCCTGCGCCATTTTCATGGAGACTTCCGCCTGGGGCACTGACTGATCAGGTGATGCGTGAGGGTCTCAGAGAGATGATTGAGGATTTTTTTGATAGAAATGTGGGCTCCGTGGATGATGCATGTGTTGTATGGGAGGCTTTTAAGGTGACGGATCCGTGGGGCGTGTATTGGGTTGCAGGCTGGGGTGCTTAAGTCTCTTAGGGACTCCATGAACAGACTTGAGCGTGAACTGTTGGGACTGGAACGACAGTGTGAGGCACGACCGAGCGGCGACTTGTTGGCATCCATACGGTCTAAAGTTACGGAATATAATGATCTTTCATAGCAGGAGGTTAAATATTTATCCAAGCGTGCTACGGCGCGGCATTATGGGAAAGGTGGTCGACCAGGGCGTGCATTGGCGGGTAGAATTAAGGAGCCATGGGCCAAGTATTGTGGAGTGCAAGAAATCAAAGATGGTGACAAGATGGTGACAGATGGGGAAGGCATACTCGACTGTTTTTGTGCAATATTACGCACATGTGTATGACCATAAGGAAACGGCGGGAGAAGATGAACTAGCGCAATACTTGGAGGACATAGCACTAGTCTGGCTATCGAAGGGGCAGCAATGTCGTGTATTCCTATAGGTTCTGAATCGATCCCCCTATTCCTGACCCTATTCTGGTTAAACTAACTATCAAGTTAACTAACAGTCAGCCCATGAGGCAAGACAAGCCCCCATGATGCAGATACCGTTATCTGACGCAGTCACACACGGCACAGAAACGTGTTATCTGATTAGGTCATAACGCTTGAGATCTAATTAGACAAGCGACATTCCTCCAGCCCCTGATAAGGCATACGACGTTCTCATAACAAATCAAACCTATGACAACCTGGAAAATCCGTGCGGCCATTGTTTTGATTTCACAGAGAACTTTAGTAAAGAATGTGCTAACGAGCAAGTCGTATGACATCTTTATTGACGCATCTATGTCCATCCTTACGTCAATCTCGGCACCTTTAAGGTATAAATATTGCCGATCTTGCCCTATGCAAACACACGCGTGGTGACAAGACGGAGCAGCCACACTTGCCGAAGCCGAGAGCAGAAGCAGACCCCGCTGGCGCAGCCCCGCCTTCCTGACGCGCTGAGAGACGCGCTGCTATCTCAAGCCGAGAGACCCAGCACCGGCGCTTCTGGGCAGCCCTCGCAGGCAGCCTGGAATATCGAGACCAGAGAACGAGATACCATTCCTCATTCATCCTAAATTCCAGGTACAGAACTGAATAACCCCTCACAGAGAATTCTTTAGTTATTCACTTGGCAAAAACAAACTTAACTTAAACTGTAACTTTCTATTCCCGCCCACGCATTAGACTTAGGTCAGGTACACGGGGTAGGCGTATTTAGAAACACCAGTTGAGTATGTTTAGTCAAATGTATATGTGTATGTAAATATATTTTAATCATTTCAAACATCATATGGCTCAGAAACCATATCAATGTTTTTACAGTATTATTTTATACTATTGCTTTTAATGTATGCACTTTACTTAACTATAAGTATTGCAATAATATCGATCCATTTCTCATGTATGAGAAAAGAGACTGATCAATAAATAACACCTTTTTATTGAACACGCCCGTCTCTTCCTTTTCTCTACATTCTGATGAGACTAAGAATGCACGTACTGACTGAGTAAAATAATTGCCTTGTGCTCACACGACTCTCGAGATTGACTCTTGATTAGGGGAGAGCAAAGTTGTCATGTTCTATGGTTGTCAGAAACTAAATCCCTTCTTGTCTAATCAGGGGAGTTAATTCTTTCCTGAACATTCGAGAAAGTTTCTAGCGAACTCTGAGCTACGCTGGCAAACCCAAAAATGAAGTCTAGTATCGACAGTAGTAGACCTAGTTAACGTCTGGTCTAGGCCTTTACTGCTGTAGGTATTATTCCAATGCGCAGAGCCTATTGGGAAGATAGGAACTACACTACATGGCGCCCAACGCGTTTGGAAAGGGCGATAAAACTAACGTAAGACATTTAGAGTAACTCAGTCGTGCTTTCTCACTCAGACCCCTTTTCCCATTGTACTCCAAAGACGTCTGGAGTGGGTGAAAGGTTATATCCTCCAAAACCTCGCAGGAGGGAACTCCTATGTATGGTTCTTGGTATA
Organism: Lissotriton helveticus; assembly: GCF_964261635.1. Classification (NCBI taxonomy): domain Eukaryota; kingdom Metazoa; phylum Chordata; class Amphibia; order Caudata; family Salamandridae; genus Lissotriton; species Lissotriton helveticus. Next base: position 887,362,751 of record NC_136067.1, on the reverse strand, counting down.
GTCAACGTTGAAGGATACACTGTTCCAAAATATTGTGCATCTAATCTCTGTTTCCATAAAGAAACCTGATCTGCAAACAGCTATAATACCATCCGGTCAGTAAAATGACTGAAAGTGATGATGAAAGAGAAACAGTTAGATTAGCAACTGAACTCGCAGATGCTGATGCTACCATGCAAGCAGCAGACCCGAATATAACACTCATTCCGGTCATTAAAAGGAGATCTATAACCTTAAAACTTATAGAAAATGGACTGACACCTAGAGGTGGCACAGTCATATTCGTAATCGAGGCACACGAATATCGGCAGACAGAGGTATATTATTCATGGATACATTTTCCAGCAGCTAATGCTGTAACAAAGTACTTCCACTATTACAAAGTAGAGGAACCTCCTAATGAGTACACTCCTTTCGAGGAGGTGGAAGTACCACTCAAATTCCAAGAGCATTTGCTCTTATTTGATGGCGCCCTAATACATAACAATCACATTACAAGGCTCGGTCCTTTAGGAAGACCAGGATCAACGTGGCCGGTCTTAGCCGGATACACACCACATCCAGACATCGAAAGAATGCCTGCAGCAGAGCTGTTAATACAGCTAAAACAACTACTAAAAATTCATAGACAATTAGTTCAGTATGTAATGCGGACTTCAACAATTCAGCCAGCGATTAAACTTCCACAGCTGACCCCTCACCAGGGGAACACAAATAAAATTACACCACAGAACATCCAATCCTGCCTAGGTAAAGTTCCAGCTAAACGGGAACAAATACCATTCTGGTTGGCACAGAAAATTACCCAAATAGAGGCGGTGTTTCCTGACACCACCCCATTAGAAAAACACAGGATTCTGACTATATGTCTCCCAATGGGAATCGCACCACACATTGAGGACTGTGACACTTGGGGTACAGTCTTTGCTTCCATCTACACAAAAACGCACGGTGTTCCATCCATTTCGGTAATACCAGATGTGCTAAAACAAATTCAAGATGAATACGGTCCAGAACCTGCTTTAACTCTTGGTATGAAATTACTAAAAGACTTCAAGCAGGTCTCGGCTATATTATTAGCCAACATAAAAGGTGAAGCAGCAAACGTGGCGATCCGCCAGAGGTTAAAAGAGACAGATATAGCAGACCAACCAGCTGAAATTGCCAGAATCATAGAAAAATCCTATGAAGAACTAGGCAGAGATAGTCTAGGTGGAATACCAGTAAAACCGCAACTGACTACAAGTCCAGAAAAAATATTTTTTAATAATAATTCACCAAAAAAGAACTGGGATGGAAACAAACAATCCAATCCTAAAGAAAAGAAATTCCAGTCCCGAGGGAGGTCTCCCAGGCGAAGAGAGAAATCTCCAAACCAAAGACAGAGGTCACCGCAGAGTGACCCCTCTGGGAATAGATATAACCTTAGAAATAGGGATAATATTAAAAAACCTGATAGATATCAAGACATTGATACACGTCCCTCTCAATCTTTTCAGACTTCCTCGCAGAAATCGGAAAGAAGAGGACGATCAGAAGAGCACGCCAAGTCCAAAGACAAGGAACCTGCTCAGCTAAAAAAGAAATTACAATTTCCAAAAAAGAAGGTAGCCAGTATCAAGGTAGTTAACAATGCCGAGAATACTGAGGACACAACTGAAAAACGGAGAGTGGGCTCAGACAATGCTAGACAGCGCAGCAGAGGTGAGCATAGCTCGCAAAGTCCTTATGAATCATCTGGAGACAGTGGACACGAATGAATATCTTCAAGTGGAAACTGCAGACACCAGAGTTAGCAAACCCCACAAGATATACGAGATAACATTACGTATAGAGGGAGATAAGACTAGGAAAATAAGGGGACTATTTTGGGATAATCTCTCCAAGGGCTATGATATCCTTCTAGCTGAAAAAGACTGGCCACCAGAATTTGTCAGGGAGTGCCCTCATGGCGAAGAAGTAATTATGCCTGCCTTCTCGAATCAAATCCCGATTCATAAAAAATACACACTTGCTAGAAAGTGGGCAGTGGCCTTAGCACCTGCTTTATATAAAAATCATGTAGGATGGGATGAGGAATCTCCTCCTCACAAAATCCAGTTAAAATCACAACCTACTGCACAAAGGCAGTACCCAATTAAGCAAGAAGCTAAAAAACAGGTAAATGAAATACTAGATCAGCTAGAATACCAGGGGGTGATTGAAACTTGCACCTCACAAATGAACAATCCTTTGTTTCCGGTCTCCAAACCAGACAATTCATATCGTCTAGTTTTGGATTACCGACACCTTAACACATGTTGCAAAACCTTTGCAGTGCAAAACTCACACAGTGCTGCACTAATGAATAACATAGTGCGCAAAAAATACAAAACAACCTTGGACATCTCCAATGGATTCTTTTGTCAAAACATAACACCAGAGAGCAGATATTTAACTGCATTCTCAGTAAATGGCACTCAAAAACAATTCTGTCGGTTAGCCCAGGGGTACAAGAACAGCCCGGGGGTATTCTCAGTGAGAGTAACAGAATTACTACAACTATATGATGATGAAGCATTATCCTATGTCGATGACATTTACTTAACAGATGATGACTTGGAGACTCACTTGAAAAGGGTGAACACCATAATACTTGGGTTCGCTGCAGAGGGTTACAAATTCAACTTCAAAAAATCCAGAATTGCCCATCTGACAGTCTTGTACGTAGGATATGAATTATCAAGCATAGCATGGTTGACAACTTTAAAAAAAATCTAAAATATGAAAAGACGTATCCTCTGCCAATCGACATTCTGCCTCTACGACATTACGCCTGTGTAATCTATACAGACGGACATGCTCAACCCTCCGTTTGGGGAGAACAAGCATACAACCCCACATGTGAGATTACAAAAGAAGTGTGGCGCGGAGGTAAACTAAGACCTCTATTAACAAAATCACACTCAGTAGAAACTAATTCAGAACAACAAACTGAAATAATAGCATTAAAAATGGCGCTGGATAATGCGGATCGCGAATTCCCGACACTTATAGTGTCAGATTCATATTACTGCGTCAAATCATACAACAAGGATTTGCAGACATGGATTCAAAACGGTTACAAAGATGACACAGATGCACCGATAAAGCAGAAACTACTCTGGGAACAAATAGCTCTTTTACAAAAAGAACTACCAAAGACTCACGTGACACACTCACTGAGTCACCAGCGTGATGGCGTTCACGTTGTAGGGAATTCATTGGCTGAAACAGCCGCAGCGGCAGCCACTAAATCGGCTCCCGTAGTTCGAAAAAAGCGTACATTAAAATACATTGACGGTGAAACAATGCTGGCGGTGAAAACGTCATCAAACGGCGACTGCTCAGCACTACCGATCAACTATCCACTCAATTATACATTCATAATCGATGCAAACTCCGTCCCTTTTGCTCGAATCCCTGGAGTGGGGGATAGAGTGATTCCAAACATGGACAGGAGAAACTTGTTAATCGCAGACGCACACATGGGCGAGGGTCTCAGACACCTTAAATTAAAAGATTCTCTGGAAGAATTACAATCACGGTACTGGTGGCCAGGCATGAGCCTGCACTACACCATGTTTGTAAAAAACTGCCCAAACTGCAACAGAGATCGCAGTGGGGAGAGAAGCAGTTTAATACCTCGTCGTATCAAGGCAGATAATATTACCAGCAAAAAGAATGGCTTGCGATTAACATATACAGGCTAGTTTCCACTTATAATGTAGATCACAGCACTCGGCTGACGTCCGGACTATTATACAAGATTTGCGAGTCTAAATGGCATATACGCTAAGAGCATGTTACGTTTGACCATTGTTTTCACTCAGGCATACCAGCCTGGGGGGAAACATGGCCAAATGAGCACAGTCCAGCGGGAATCTTCTCACTTCCTTCCTGAGGGTACGGGATGGTGTAAAGAAAAAACCAAGTCAGAAAGCAATCTATAATGGAAAGGATATTAGGTTCGGGAGCTGGGTGGGTCAAACATCTAATAAGTGTCCAACGTAGTCTAAATAACTTGCCAAGAAATTCTCTGAAGGGATTCAGTCCGTACGAATTATTATTTGGAACTAGGATGATGATCTCTGACCTTGATAGTCAGACTTCAGTGGTGAAAGAAAAAACCTTTGATGTCAAAGACCGTTTGGCTATTTTGCAGGACTTAAACAAAACAAGAAAAGACCTGAGCAACATACAGTTGAAACAACAGCCAACAACCACTGAAGAATCACCACCTGTCCCAGCAAGACCTGTCTGGATTCCAAAAGTCGGGGATCTAGTCAGGGAGAAGATCGCGGTAAAGAAGGAATTTGGGCCTTCTTACAGAAAAGCAGTTCCTGTCTTGTCTGTCAACGGGACAAGATCAGTTGTACTACCGCCACTTGCTGGAAAAAAGGAGAACCGAGTTGTATCCATCGACCTGGTAAAACCACAACATGTGGCCGATAACAAACGGTAGGCCAAGTGGACTCCCAATAAGTAGCAGAACACCAAGGTTTGCTACCAGCACAGAGGTCCTATCAAAAAGGCTCATCACATTCGAAACGCCTGCAGAAGAACAAGAAGGACTATGCAACAATGCAATAGAACTCAGACCTCTGAAAACCCAAATAAAGACATTTAGCAGAGACACACCAATCTATACTGAAGTACCAAGTGAAAATGCAAAAAACAAAAATCCTGAACCAATTGGAACAATTGACAGAACTGCATCCGGTTACTTCATCAACTTCGATGATTCCTCTGACGGCTTCAGTGAATCAAAGACACAGCCATCATCAAAATCCTTTAAAGACAAAGCGAAGGAACTTTTGAAACAACTGAAAGAAACATATCTGATTTCTCCATGGATTGAATTTTGGGTGGGTTTTGGTGCATTTATCCTCATACTTTGGCTCATCATGGTATTTACTTTGGGACGCTTCATTGAGGGAAAATATGCTAAAATGGACACAGCAAGTCAGAACATCAACTTGATCCTCAAACCACACACATCTTCACACGTCGAGAAAAGAGAACTTTCTTCAGAACTTTCTTCAGCCAACTTCACAGCCAATCCGATACCTGGTGGGGTAGCCTGGGACAACACTGACTATGAAATTTATGGTCCGGTCGAGATCCTGAAATATCCACACCAAATCAAGATCTCCTTGAGTGATTTTGCAAAACCAAACTCATTTGCTGATGATTGGGACTTCGAAAGCATTAACAACATGATGTCTGACTTAGTAATGTCTGCTAAATTTACAAAACATGATTATTTGCAAGGTTCTACAAATTATGATAGTATGTATTGCTATAACCATTATGGTAACCATTTTTTACATAAATCTGCACAACCTAGAAATGTTTTAAATTATAATCAATGGGAACATTGTGCTACACCTCCAAAAGGGAGCTCTAGAACCGTGTATGACAAATATTCATATTTTTCAGGTTTTAACACAAGTAATGCTGAAACATTTTATTTTAAATTGTCAAACAAGACAGGGATGAAAACCATGATAACCAACACAAAATTGATTTATTCAGACTCATTCTTTGAACAAATGAATACTTTTGGATTTGATTATTGGGACAAAAATGTTGATTTGAAAAGTGTTTGGGGTACAAAAGAATGGCAAGTACAGGGTATAGAAGCTTTGTTTAGAGCCTGCATGATCCCAGAACAAATGATATTTTTAAATTACACTGTTCAACAAACCACCTGTCTTGGCTTAGCCAAAATCAAAGATTTAAATAAACCGTCTATTCCAAAGCCAACAATGTTTAGCAATAGCTCTGATACAGATGAAGAGATAGACGTAAACCAGATATTAAACCAAAACAGAACACATCCTGATTGGAAACAATGGTTGATCTGGCCCACAGATACAAATAACTGTCAAGACAGATTCCTGAATAAAACACAAGGTTTCAAAATGACCAGGCCAGACCCTAGATATCCTCAAAGACATCACCCAGGGATAATAACAACCTACAGTGTGGGCAAATTATGCCTTCAGTGGCTACAAACTTCCACACTGCCTGAAATTAAGCAACACCTAATTTTACTTACTGATGGTGCTGACTTGCGTGATTTCATTCTGGGACCACGCAAACAGCGTCAAAAGCGTTTCATAGCAGCCTCTGTATATGCAGCATACAATGAGGCCTGGAAGGTTACTCAAATTGAAACAGCAGAAAGAATACGGGAAATTGACCGTATTAATTTGGAAAAATCACTTTCTGTAGTGGACAATGGGTTAATGACTCTGTCCTCCAGAATTTTTTCATTGGACAGCATTGTGTCTTCAGCAATCGATATATTATCGCAAGACTTACTGTTATTACAACATGGTCAGTCACAATTGCGTTCTATTGCGTTCTTGGCTGGACGTTACAAAATCTGCGTTCAGGCTATGTGCCTTGGCGTTTAATCAACACAACGTCACTATTCCAAATCTTTAACCTTACTGATAGACAAATCGGTATGGCGCAAAAGGGTGCTGATTATACAATCTTGAGCATTGAAAAACTAGAAAGATTACCAATGACAATGTCAGAACGACCTGTCAGTGAATGGATAATACACGGAATCATAAATATTCCAATCTCAACCTTCAGGTTTCAATACTGCCAAAAATATATACAGGCTGGCATGTACGAGAAATTGGGAAAGGGGTACCTTAAAACAACTTGGAACCTGCCCTATTCACATGCATGTGTCAGTAATAAAGGACAGAAAGTGTTTCTTAGTGGCAACAATTGTGCTATGTCACTAAGCGGCACGCTTCTGTGTAACGGTATTAGTTTGCACGGAGCCTGTGAAGGGAATTCATACAACCTTTCATGTCACCAGCAAGGCGCACCTGCAACTGAAATAGAACCATTCTTTCAAAGACTCTATAATGGGAGTTACATTCTTATTGTAGACCGCAGATGTTGTAGTCTTAGGCCCGGGACTCCTTATCTAGTCACTACGACGGCGAAGGTCAAGTGCTGTGGACGTTCTTTGTTCCCCAGCTCCTTTCCAGACAGGGAGGCAAGGGCATGGCCCAATTTGAAAATTACTTCTATTCGAATAGATACTTTAAGCAGAATGAAAACAGTGCTTCTACAGACGCCTACAAGGCTCACGTCATCAAAAGAAACGTATGATCTACAAGTCGCAAGGACGACTGCAGAGATACATACATTATTATCAACTAATTCCCCCGTACATTTCGCGGAAATCCTGAGAGAAATCTTAAATATTTCTGATACCAATGGGATCTCAGGGGTATTTAAGACAGTATTTTCAATGGCATTAACACCATTCAAAGCCATACTGGGTATTTTTCCAGATTTCGTCCATTCGATTTTTGGCGGACTTCCCCTGATCCTGGGACTAATTGCAGGAATCCTATTCTTAGTCCTTATTTTTCGTTATGGCAACCCATGTCACAGATCAAACTCTCGCGACAATGGAAGAGACGATCCTAGCCATTGGATACCGGGACCGGATATCAAAAATCCTGGGACTCTCCCGGCTTAGAGACCTGAACATGACTTGGTTTCTATCATTTCGACCAATGTGGCAAAGGTGTGTTTTACCTGTACTAAGGTGTCTGCTATGCGGAGAAGAATGCGTGTTAGACACCTGTCTGACGCTACAATCGGATGCGCCAGTGGATGCAGATACACTGTTGGTTCCTACCAAGGTTCACGCTTTGTGCTGCCCTCAAAGGCTGCCAATCCTGATGACGGCATTCCTGGAATCTTCACCACTACGATTGAAGAGTAGTGAAGTTCAAGATGAAAGCAGCATCGAACAGGTACGACCTTCTGTCAGCAATGCGAATCAGAATGCCAATGGAGGCAATCATGCGCATGAATGCATGGTTACACCTATTTCCGACTTAGTGGAACTTTCCCATGAAGCTGTTGACAGTTTTTTCGAAAGCCTGAATGATATGATGTTCTCTCCAGAACAGAAATAGAGACTTTTGAGTAAACTCGCACACGGCGTTCCCTGAATTCGGCCTTCAACTTTAAAAATAAAGTCACATGAACAATTTTTCCCACCAGTTCACGGTCAACAATTTTTTAGCAGCCCCAAATTATTTTTTACAAAATTTTCGGGACACTTATCTTCTGCTTAAAGTAAGAAACTATTCCTAGAGAACTAAGATTTCTATTTTTAGATACTTTATAGACTTTAGTTGCCCGCTGGGATGTTCATAAATATTTTATTATGTGATGAAATGGTCTCGAACTTCCTTTCTGTATAGCTATATTAAGAGCCATTTCATGTGTATTTCTCAAATACCAAATTAGCAATAATGCATACAAATGCGTGTTTACTTTTGCATTTAATTCATAGCTTAAGTGCATACAAAATATATGACTGCAATTTTTCAGTATATTTGAAAATTTCAAAATGCATTTATGTATTTTGGGGTGGTAAGGTATACACTATTCTCTATAGTATGTTGTACTATGTTATACTATGCATAGATTAGTAAATATGACCATAGTTAGCGTGGAGTGGGTGTCGTGTATTCCTATAGGTTCTGAATCGATCCCCCTATTCCTGACCCTATTCTGGTTAAACTAACTATCAAGTTAACTAACAGTCAGCCCATGAGGCAAGACAAGCCCCCATGATGCAGATACCGTTATCTGACGCAGTCACACTACGGCACAGGAACGTGTTATCTGATTAGGTCATAACGCTTGAGATCTAATTAGACAAGCGACATTCCTCCAGCCCCTGATAAGGCATACGACGTTCTCATAACAAATCAAACCTATGACAACCTGGAAAATCCGTGCGGCCATTGTTTTGATTTCACAGAGAACTTTAGTAAAGAATGTGCTAACGAGCAAGTCGTATGACATCTTTATTGACGCATCTATGTCCATCCTTACGTCAATCTCGGCACCTTTAAGGTATAAATATTGCCGATCTTGCCCTATGCAAACACACGCGTGGTGACAAGACGGAGCAGCCACACTTGCCGAAGCCGAGAGCAGAAGCAGACCCCGCTGGCGCAGCCCCGCCTTCCTGACGCGCTGAGAGACGCGCTGCTATCTCAAGCCGAGAGACCCAGCACCGGCGCTTCTGGGCAGCCCTCGCAGGCAGCCTGGAATATCGAGACCAGAGAACGAGATACCATTCCTCATTCATCCTAAATTCCAGGTACAGAACTGAATAACCCCTCACAGAGAATTCTTTAGTTATTCACTTGGCAAAAACAAACTTAACTTAAACTGTAACTTTCTATTCCCGCCCACGCATTAGACTTAGGTCAGGTACACGGGGTAGGCGTATTTAGAAACACCAGTTGAGTATGTTTAGTCAAATGTATATGTGTATGTAAATATATTTTAATCATTTCAAACATCATATGGCTCAGAAACCATATCAATGTTTTTACAGTATTATTTTATACTATTGCTTTTAATGTATGCACTTTACTTAACTATAAGTATTGCAATAATATCGATCCATTTCTCATGTATGAGAAAAGAGACTGATCAATAAATAACACCTTTTTATTGAACACGCCCGTCTCTTCCTTTTCTCTACATTCTGATGAGACTAAGAATGCACGTACTGACTGAGTAAAATAATTGCCTTGTGCTCACACGACTCTCGAGATTGACTCTTGATTAGGGGAGAGCAAAGTTGTCATGTTCTATGGTTGTCAGAAACTAAATCCCTTCTTGTCTAATCAGGGGAGTTAATTCTTTCCTGAACATTCGAGAAAGTTTCTAGCGAACTCTGAGCTACGCTGGCAAACCCAAAAATTAAGTCTAGTATCGACAGTAGTAGACCTAGTTAACGTCTGGTCTAGGCCTTTACTGCTGTAGGTATTATTCCAATGCGCAGAGCCTATTGGGAAGATAGGAACTACACTACAGCAAGATTTTTTGATGCATCATATAACGGAAGGGGAGCTACGGGACGCGATAGCGGCGTTGCCGAATGGTAAGGCGGCAGGTACTGACGGACTTCCGCCAGAATTTTATAAAGAATATGTAGATCTGATATTGCCTCACTTGGCAGCAGTGCTTGAGGAGGCTCTGGAACAAGGTCAACTTCCGGTGACAATGAGGGAAGCCCTTCTAGTAGCACTTCCGAAGCCTGGTAAACAACATGACAGGTGTGAGTCTTATCGCCCATTGTCCCTGATGAATACGGATGTGAAGATACTTGCCAAAGTATTGGCTACGCGCCTGCGACTGATCTTGCCCGTTATGGTACTGCCGGATCAATCTGGCTTTGTGCCTCAACGCTCGACGTCGCATAACCTGAGAGCATTGTTTGCTATTCTTCATTTGCTAAAGCCTGATCTAGCTGCGGTGGCGGTCCTTCTGGACGCCGCCAAGGCGTTTGACTCTGTGGCTTGGAAATATATGCTGGCGGTGCTACATCGAATGGGGGTGCCTTATATCTTCACATCATGGATTACGTTATTATATACTAATCCAACTGCTCGAGTGAGGATGAATGGTCGAGTTTCGGCGCCTTTTGCTATACGGGGAGGCTTGAGGCAGGGATGCCCACTCTCACCCTTATTGTTTGCTATAGTTATGGAACCCCTAGCCTGTATTTTACGTCAGAGGCACGCTGCTTCGGCTTTACGTTTTAATCTCCGATCGTTGGCTGTATCCATGTATGCCGACGATATGGTGTTGTATATCCGAGAACCTGATAAATATCTTGAAGGGGTGCTGAGGGAATATGTCAGATTTGAACGCTTCTCTAGTCTAACCATTAATTGGGATAAGTCTATACTGATGCCCTTAACAGACATTACGGTACCGTTTCCCTTAGAATTCCCATTGGAATGGGCCACGGAACCTGTCAGATATCTGGGGATATGGATACATAGAGACTCCCAGGAAGTGGTGCGAGCTAATTACGGAGTGGCGCTTTCGAAATTGGAAGATCAGGTGGCGCGCTGCATCCGTATGCCCCTTTCCTTTGCTGATCGGGTTGCTTTGATCAAAATGGTGGTGCTTCCTACATTTTTGTATTATTTTGTCAACATTCCTCATGCCTTGACATCTACTTTTTTTGCAACGCTTAAGTCCCAGCTGATCACATTGGCTTGGGGGGGCAAGAAACCACGAGTGCAGTGGGATACTCTGACCAAACCCTATGAGCTGGGCGGATTCGCTGTACCGGATATGAGATTGTACTATCTATGTGCCCAAGCACATTTTGCCTCGTATTGGATGTCGGCGCCGCCATACACCCCTCATGTAGCAATAGAAGCTGGGGCAATATACCTGTTGCCGTTAAAGGCTATGGTAGTGAATCCGCACTCAGTGCATGAGAAAGGTGAGGTTGACACGGTGTAGTGCACTGCGAAAGCATGGAGAGAATTAGGAAGGCTCTCAGATAGATTGCCACTGTATGCCCCGGCCATGCCGTTATTGCAGCATGCAGGCATCTCGGTGTCGAGTGAGGTTGGTGCGCTACAGGTATTACAGGGCGCTGGAATATGGACAATGGGGGATGTATTTCCTGCATAAAAATTTCTTGCGTTGCAGACTTTACTGGATAGCACTAATAATGACGCTATGGCTACATTCACCTATGTCAGACTCCGGGCAGCGGTGCGTGATCTCTATCCGTCATATCCAATGGAACCACCTGTCCTGAATGCGCTGCAACTGATGTACACCGCAGATACCCGTGTGAAGATGATATCTAAGCTCTATCAAGCATCACAAGAGGATGAGGGGGGTAAAAATGTGTGTGCGAAAGCTAGATGGGATGTCTGTTTACAGGAACCACTGACGGATGAGGAATGGTCTGAGTGCTGCACTATGACAGGTAGCTTTGATGCCAATGGTAATTTCAGACTTATACACTTAAAATTTTTACAGCAATGGTATTACACGCCGGAGCGACTTTTTAAGTATGGCTTACGGGAATCAGATGACTGTGTACAGTGCGGGTTGAATGGAGCTAATTTTATGCACCTGACCTGGGAGTGCCCCCAAGTGTTTGCATTTTGGACAGGTGTGAAGATGGCATTAACTGAAATGACAAAGGTGTCCATTGAATTGGACCCGCGCCGTTGTTTGCTTGGTATAGTGTCTGGTGTGCCGTTAGGCTTGAGATGTCTGGTGACCTTGGCGCTCCAAATGGCTAAGAGGAGGGTGGCTGTCTGCTGGGGAGGTAGGCGTGCGCCTGATGTTGAACTCTGGCTGCAAGAACTGGCGTACTGCCGTGACCAGCTGACATGTTATTATGAAGAACTGCCGCAGGCCTCGCGCCCCAGAGATATTTGGGGCCCCTATACTGCATATACGATGTCCAGACTCAGTGGAGGAGATTGATTTTGCTACTCATCCTCGACGTACTATGATGCTCCGTACTTGCTGTGGCTCCCTACTGTATTATGGGTCGTACTCCGGTTGACTCCTGGCGGGGATAGATGATACATGGTGCAACTGGTCTTCCGCTGCACGGCAATCACTAAACTGTTATTGCTAACCTCCAAGCTTCTACGCTGGGTCTGTCCCTGTCGTACACGGAACTGTCTTTGAGGTTGAGATGTCCCCGACTGCCTAGATAGCTCTGTTTTCACCACACGTGCCTGCCTTTCATCCATGGCCCCGGGGTTGTTGAGGGGGGGTGGGGGTTGCTTGTTGGCATGGTTTTTGTTACATGAAATATGTAAAACTAAAGACTGTAAGATTGTTCTACATCGGTGTTGAAGGCTCTGCTGACACATTAATTTGTTGCTATGCCGCCGGTCCTCTGGATGTCGGCTGATGGGCTGTGTACTGAAAATTGTTTAATATATATTGTTGATACTTGCGGCCGGCCCGATGGGTTGTAGGCCAGAAGCTGTGTATTTGCAGACTGCCTCAATAAAGGTCTTTACTACAAAAACATTAAAACAAAGAAAAAAATAATACGTCCCTCAGTATGACACTACCTACCCAGCATGCTTAAAAGGGGAAGCACGTCACTAAGACAGTCTTTTTTTTCTGCGCTCAGTCCATTGCCTAGCGGGGTCAAGGTAAGTTTATTTTTCCAACATTTGTGCTTTGTGAATGTTTTTTGCCTTACCGGTGCTTTTATGAGCAGTCCTACTCTCTATTCGGAGCCTCACCACCCTGCTCAGTGGCCTTAGAGCATCCTCGCAACGGGCCAGAGACGCGCGGCCGCCGCCCTGAAAATAGTGCCGCCTGGGGCGGGCCGCCCCCCTGGCCCCCTTCTAGCTATGCGGGTGCCTCACTGCCATTGTTGTTTCCCTACACTGCCAGGAGGCGCTTTAGCCACTTGTCGGGGGCGCTGAGCATCCTTTTCAGCTTTGTTTCTACTGCGCTGCTGTGCAGTGCCTTTTGTTGTGCAACAATGCTTCCTGCATCTCACAGCTCCCTCATGAGCTTGGGGGTCACAAGATTTTTTTCCCTAGAAATGGGAATATTTTGGGAAGCGCTGGCATTATATTATTGCACGTCGACGATAGAGTCTGCCTTTGAGAGTTCTGCGTGGGTGCCTACTTTGGCAGCATTACACCCCTTGATGAATTAGGCTGTTGAGGCTACTTTTTTGAACAGGGAGTCAGAGTTCTGCTAAGATGCCATGGCCAGGTCTCGTATACATTGAGGACCCTGATGAGGAGGAAGACAGGTGGGGTTGTTTTGTGCAGGGTGCTGAGCTCTTTGGTCTATTTTTTAATGTCTGGGACAATCTGGGATTCCCATCGCCTGTGAAACAGGAGGTGGATGTTGATTTTTGCACTCAGCAATAGCGCCTTGCTGCTGCCTCTTTGCCCTTGCATGGTGCTGTTCTCAATGTGCTTTCCCAAAAGTGGAAGAAGATTGACAAGGATCAGCGCACTCTATTTTTGGGAAAACGCTTTGCTTTGAAGGGGTTTTCTAGGAGTCCCTGCAATCAGTCAAGATGGACAACCTGGTGGCTAATCTTTCTTCCTAAGGCAAGGAACTTTCTGAAAATACCCTTCCATCTGACCCAGTGGATAAGAAGGTAGAAGGGACAATCAAGAGGTCTTACTCTGCCTCCAGTTTTCTATCAGGGATACTTCCGAAAGATGTTGATGGTCTAGCACTGCAGTGAGTAAGGGTGCAGATACTTCCTCTTTTTTGGCTCTGATGGAACTCTAGGTCTGCCACTTATTGGATATTACGTTTGATAACTTGTGTTCTGCTGCAGCGGCCTCCAGAGCTTCCATTGCGGCTCGTTGTCCTTTATGGATGTGGGCGTGGAGGCCTCACAGAAGTCTGCCCTGTTGAAGTTGCCATTTGATGGTTCAAAGATGTTTGGTTCACAGCTTGAAGAGACGGTGCAGAAGTTGGTTAAGAATCAAAAGCTGGTGGCAACCATCCACTCTCCCTCCAGAGGAAGAGATTTTGGTTACCACTGTGCTTTTGCTTTTCTTCAAGATAGAGCTATTCAGCCCTTTCGAGGCAGGGGTTGTTGCCGGGGTGCCTCTGGAGGTGACAAATCCCAGTCTCAGTCTGTTGTTGTCTTCTCCACTTTTTCCCTAAAGCAGTGACTATACGCCCCTTCTGGTTGGTGATCACCTTCGCTTCTTTACTCATCGGTGGCTGGAGGTTTAAGATACCTGGGCAGATCGAACTGTGGCCTTTGTTTACTGGATCAAATTTTCATCTTGTACAGCCTGAGTGTTCAAGGACATTCTGTCCAAAATCCAGTGAAGAGGGTGGGTTTGCTGGAGGGCACTCTGCTTCTTTTGGAGAAGGCGGCAATCATCTGAGGGTCTCTCCAGTGGTGGTTTTTACCTCTCGGTATTTGCAGGGGTTTCAATCTCGATCCTACTCCCTCAGTGGTCAGGATGACCAATGCAAGCACCGCAGAGTGGGGGGAAGTTGGTTCTGAGGGATTCCAAGGCTCAGGGCAGGTAGTCCCGTTTCAAATCTTTCTAGTCCTCAAACTGGAGGTAATTGATGGCAGTGTGACAGGCTCTTCTTTTGTTTGCTCCTCCACTTCGACACCATGCTGTCTCTGTTCAAATAGACAAGCAGGCATGCATATGTCAATTGGCTGTGAGGGATGCACCCGTGTCTGTTACTCATCTCCCGGAAGATTGACCTGTGGCCCTAGAGGAATCCTCACTCTCTCTTGACTGTCTAGCTTCTGATCAGGGACAACTGGCCTGCAGGTGTTCCCCCTTTTACCAGATTCTCTGCAGGTATGGCCTTCCCTGGCTGGATGTATTTAGCTCGAAGGGGACGATCCTGCTCCCTCTCGTTTGCAGCCTGGTCCCCTCGAGGTTAGCCTGGGCAGTAGATGCTTTCTCCATCTGGTGGTCCCAGGGTGTCCTGTTTACCTTTACCCCATTTCCCTTGCTATCCTGGGTCCTCAGGAAGATTCGAGTGGATCAGACGGAGGTCCCTCTGGTTTGTCCAGAATGGTTTCGGAGACCTAGGTTTCCCCTTCTTCAGTTTTTGGCTGTGTCCCGATTGGAGATTTCCCATGCACCTGTCACCACTGCTTGCTCCTCTTCTCAGCTCGTCCTCTCTCCTGCGCCTCTGGCTGGGGGTGTGCCACTTATGAGGTTGAACTTGTTAGCTCAGGGTTGTTTTCTTAAGGTGGCTAAGAACATTCTGTTGTCTTGCAGGTTTTGAACCCTGAGGTTTTAGAGTCCTTGTTGGCAGAATAATGACTCTTGGTGTACCGGGAAGGGTGTGTGTCCTGTTTCCTGTGATCTTGTCAGGGTATTGGACTTTTTGCGGGACAGTATTGTGTAGGGTTGGGCAGTCTCCACTCTTCGTTCCCAACAGGCTGATATTCTGGCCTTCAGGTACTCTGGTATGTCCTTGGTCTCTCCTTTGGTGGTTCACCTTTTGCAGAGCTTTTTGCTTCGGTGTCCCGGTCTCCCTTTTGAACCCCCTAGTTTCCATTGACCTTAAGTTTCTTTTTTCTAAGCTTCATATTTTGGTTGCAGTGTCTTCTGGTCTCAAAGTTGGTGATATTGGGGTTTTGCTGGCTTCTCCCCTTCTTTGTTTTTCTGTCTTGACAAGGTCACTCTATGGAGGATATTGTCCTTCTAGTGTTTTATCTTGACTCTTCTATTTCAGAGGAAGAGGTTCTCCATTCCTGGATGTTTTGAGAGCCCTTCACATCTACCTTGACTGTAAGCATGAGCTTCAGCATTTGGATTTGTTGTCCCTATGGTCTCAATAGGAAGGATGGCCTTCTTTGTCCACTCTGTCTCGATGGGTGAAGTGTGCTGCTGTCTTGTCATACGAGAATGCTCACCGTCCTCTTCCCTCTTCTGTCCAGCGGTTGTCTACTCTGGTGTTTCTTCATCCTGAGCTATGTTTTAAGGGGTGTCACTGAGTGACTTTTTTAATGCTGCTCCATGGGCCTATCCCAACATCTTTGTTTTCCATTACCGTCTTCAGTTGGGAATGGCTGCATCCGCAGACTTTGGTGCTCATGTTTTGTCTGCTGTTCATGATCTGTGATTTGGTATTTTTTTCACATTAAATATCAAGTTTGTGGCATCATCCTTGGTTTCTGTGTGAATCATTTACCATGCACTTGGGTATGGGCTCATGAGTAGGGAATGTGACAGCAAGACGGATAAGGAGGTAATGCCCAGTTACTCGCCATTAATCTTCATTACTCCGAGTCCTGGTTTTCCTGTTGGGGCAAGTATTTTGAACTCAGCTAGGTAATAGGTTTCCATGGAACAGGCAAGCTGCTCATGAGTAAGGAATAGAACGGGCAGACCAGGACTCAGAGTAATGAAGATTGCCGGTGAGTAACTTGGCATCACTTTTCAGAGTGGTGAAAATAAAGGTCAACAACACTGAGTGTAATTTCATGGCTTTTTGTAATTCGGCCCATTACAATTTAACCCCTTGGGTCCTCATGATGGCTCCACGCCGTCATGAGTCACGGTAGGCGTGTGCTCATGATGGCGTGGAGCCGTCATGCCACTGCTGCTCCGCCCACATGGCACTAATTCCCCACTGCACCTTTTTTGCAAATTTCTGCATCCCTCATGCCTCTTTCTGCACCCATCTTCCCTATTTCTGTGGCTAACATATCCACTTCTTTGAGGCAATATGTTTTGAAAAACTGTTATCTAATAGCAATGTATATTATATGCTCATTGTAATCTGTACAGTATATGCTCATTGTAATTTGTTGTAATATATGTACTGATTGTTTGGTATTTATTTAATTCTCTGTGCCCCTATCCCATTAGGTTGTTTCTTGTGTATACCACACTTTATATATCTGTTTGGCCCTGAGGAAGGTGTAGCCCACTCTGGGCCAGACACCGAAATGCTCTTTGGAGCTGAAGGACCTCGTGTTTTGGGATATAACCACTATCTGCAATTGGGAGAATACATGAGAGCCTCCTATATTTACATCAGTTGGTTGTATAGGAACCTTGAATCTCATGGATCTGTATTGTTGCTAGAATTTGTTTGATTGTTAGTGATGTCTGAATGTGTATGTATCTTTGGAACCCTGAATGAGTGTTGGTTATGAGTGTGTATGTGTGGGACCTATTTTATATCATGTTTGATATGTATTGCATATCTGTCTTTTTCTCATTCTTTGCTAATTTTGATAAACATATTGAATAATAATAATTAAAATAAATAAATAGAAATTTTGTAAAAAATTGCTTCCTTGGATTTATTGTGATAAATGTTTCTATGTTAGCCCAGATGTGTTAACTATTTGGTGACCTTATTAGGGCTCTATACACTCTATATATAGGTAGGTGGATTTCTTTAGTATTAGTCTGGTTTTTCTCCCCTGCTTTACCTGCCTATCATTCATTGCCAGGGGCCCCCTTCTTAGTGGTCATCAGTGATGTCACTAAGCATGTCATGAGTGATGTAATATGTGACGTCATCAGCAGTGCATTGCGGGGGCACGAATTATAGTTAGGTCTACTAACTATAACAGCCGAATTTCTCTGCTTCTATATGTGTAAAATGTCCAACTGACTATAACGTCCCTGAAACATAGATATAGATATATATATATAGATATATATATTCTCACACAAGGTTGTCCCAAATGGAGAGCCCACAGCAAGGAGGTAAGTTTTCAGCGTTTTAATGGAGTGCTGCAAGCCTCTCAGTAAGAGCAAATCACCTCGATAATTAAGTCTTCAAAAGCCGACGCGTTTCGTGCGACTTGCGCACTTCTCCATAGGCAGACTCTGGAAGGCGTCACCATGCAAGTTCCCAGCGTTGTCATCACCTGAAGTACTCGCCCATGTGGGCGGGGCACACCTGTTGCCTTCTGGTCTTAGCGGTTCCTACAGCACCGGGCAGTGTTCATTCAAGTGAATTTGCATGCGTGTTGCCAAATGTTCCAAAATAAAACCACAGTGGTCTGGTGAGAAGTCCTGCACACGAGGGGTTGCACATTCTGCCTTACATCACGCAGCTCCCTGCTCCCAAATGCCGGTGTCGGTTGGCGTTAGCAAGGACCGTGTTGACACGGCGGGGCTACCTCCGCGGCTGGACTTGCCGCTAACTATTCTCACACAAGGTTGTCCCAAATGGAGAGCCCACAGCAAGGAGGTAAGTTTTCAGCGTTTTCATGGTGTAAGCTGCAAGCCTCTCAGTAAGAGCAAATCACCTCGATAATTAAAAGTCTTCAAAAGCCGACGCGTTTCGTGCGACTTGCGCACTTCTTCATAGGCAGACTCTGGAAGGCGTCACCATGCAAGTTCCCAGCGTTGTCATCACCTGAAGTACTCGCCCATGTGGGCGGGGCACACCTGTTGCCTTCTGGTCTTAGTGGTTCCTACAGCATATATATACACACACACACACACACCCACACACACACAAACACATATATATATATATATTCACACGAAAAATCCATAAGTTTCAGGGGTGTTGTAGTTAGCTGGACATTTCACTCATACAAAACCATAGAAATTCCTCCGTTATAGTTAGTTCTGCTAACTATAACTCACGCACCCGCAATGCACTGCTGATGATGTCACATATTACATCATTCATGACATGGTCAGTGACATCACTGATGGCGTCTCAAGGACATCAGCAAACAAAATGGCATCTGGACAGCAGCAGCAGGCGGAAGTATCTTTTGAAGAAGAATTCTTGCAGGAGGAGGGGCGCTAGGTGGCACTGGACCAAGATGGCCACGCTTCAGTGAGGCTCTAGTCCTTCTGAGCTTCATCCGATCCTTCACACCATCCTGAGTGCTTATAAATGCCCGCAAGTATCACTTCTGGTTCCGTGAGGCTGTGAGGATTCCTCCGATACCAGACTTGCTGACCCAGTGGAGGGGATCGCCGAGTTGCGGCCACCTCGACCTTCCTGCGGCCTCTGCCGTGCCTCGCACTGGCTCGCGTCCTGCGCAGACCCGGAAACACACACCGCGGCTTTGAGGACTACCCCCGATCCCGACCGGGTGAAGAGCCTGCACCAAGTGGGAGCGTAACGACCTGATTGCCACCCGGGGCCGACTGCTGACCAGAGCCGAGGTGCAGAGTCTGCAGGCACTTTCCCGGCTTCTGCCATCCCACGCTCCTGTGTCGCCAATCCCCTGCGGCGCTCGGGCCTACGCGAGGCCGGTGACACAACTTCTGGCCGGGGCTTGGGCCTCCCCTCCGCGATCCGGTGCGGCCCACACCCGGCAAATACCATGCATTGCGAGGCGCTCTACACCCGCTTAGACTGCTTGCACACGCGATCACAGCGTGTCTGGAACTGCACCCCAAACCTCCACTCACCAATCTGAATCTGCCTTTCTGTGCAGGCTAGGGGAGGGCCTGGTGGAACCGCAGCGCCACTTCTCTGAACAGCTCTGGCAGGGAAACTAATACCTGCCACCCCTTTCTGGATACCCCCTAAACAAGCACTGCTAAAGCTGGAGCAGCTCTACTAAATGCCCGTCAGACCCGGCCGCCTGTGTGGAAGTTACCCCCTAACACGAGGATTGCCACTGATCCTGGCGACTCCGCGCTAGGCATTTACAGCAGGAGGCCCTACAGCGCCACTCGACCCTGGCATTACCGTCTGCACACGCATGGTCCACACCCTCTGACTGCACTGTGAACCTGTTCCCCCGGCTGGCACACTTTACTCCTCGATCCTCACTGTCTCCTCGCAGTCCTATTGACGTTGCACGGCCTTCCGGACACCCTATTGTCTGATCCTTCACCATGGGGCCAAATGATGCCAGACAATCCAAACTGCCTTACGAGGCCGGAAGAACTCCCAAACCCAAACAACGGAGCTGACTGCCTCTGGAACTACGGCCCCGGACGATGAAGATTGGAAGTCACTCCTCCTGGGCATGAAACAAAGCCTCACCTCAATTGATTGCAAAATCGACGCGCTTATCTCACGAATGGATACTGTCGTGGTGAAATTGGGCCAGCATGATACCCGTTTGGAGGAGGCGGAGAGCCGTATTTCCGATCTAGAGGACACTGCCACTAGTGCTGGTCGCCAAGTCACCCAAATGGACAAATTGCTTAAAATCATCGCGGATAAAAACGAGGACCTTGAAGCCAGGTCGCGAAGAAACAACGTGCCCATTTTGGGCCTTGCGGAGACAACCAATACAGGGCGCATGGAAGACTTCATCGAAAAGCTCATAGTCGACCTGTTTGGCAGGGACTCCTTCTCTGCACACCTTATAGTGGAGAGGGCTCACTGGCACCTTGCGGCCTGCCCCCCTCCAGGCACCCCACCACGACCTATCATCGCCAGGTTTCTTAACTACCGCGACAGGGACACAGTTCTGCGGCTGGTCAGAGAGAAGCAGCATGTCCCCTACGAGAACACATCGCTGTCCTTTTACCCTTACTTTACGACCTCAGTGCAGGAAGCGCGCCGCAGATTCGCAGGAGTGAAGAAAAAGCTGCAGACTCTGGAAACCCCTTACGCAATGCTCTACCCGGCCAAGCTCAAGATCACGCATAATGGAAAGCAACACATCTTTGGCTCCCCTCAGCAGGCCGAGGACTACCTCAAACGACACAAACTGACAAACTCCGGGGCGGCGGCTCCGGGGGGTCGCTCCAAATCGCCCTCTCCACTTTCTCAACAAGACTGATCCTATGGGCATTAACAGATCTTGTTGGAATCCATGGCCGTGTGAACGCTGAGCCTATTTTCTGAACTGCTTGGTGATGTATAAGAATATTATACTGCTTGACCTGTTTCTTTTTCTTTCGCACTCACTTTGATGCTCAGACTTACATCTCCGTCCCACACTCGGGTTCTCGGCTACTGGCTTGGGCAACCGGTGGGTGAAAGTAGGGATATGTATGGGCGGGTCGATCGCCCCTAGTGACTCTTCCCCTTAATCAGGGCGAACCCCCTGCTACTCCTCCACTACCACCTAGTTGGAGACTCCATTGTTATTTTGATAAGTTACAGTTCACATGGGAGGGACAATGCTACCCGGCAAGTTGGGGAAGCCGGTGTGGGAGGGGGGAGGGTTTAACCAAAGAACTTTCACACAAAGTACCAATGCATTTACTGTACTTATGCCGCACTCTGATTCCGAATCACGGAATCCACTACTGTCTTTAATTGCACACTCCAAACAAAGCTCCGACTCCGGGCCGGAAGCTCCGCCTCCGGGCTGGAAGCTCCGCCTCCAGGCCGCAAGCTCTGCCCCCAAGGCAGAAGCTCCGCCTCCGGGCCGGAATTTACTCCCCGATTTCGGACTTAGAGTTAGTAGTCTTAAATCTATTCTGTGAATACCGAAAGTAGTAAGTTTATTCTGTGAATCCCGAAAGTAGTAAGTTCACTCTGTGAATCCCGAAAGTAGTAAGTGCATTCTGTGAATACCAAATAGTAGTAAGTTTAGGATTTAGTCTTAAGTTCATTCTGTGAATCGGGCCCAATGTCCTTTTCGTGAACTACTATGGCCCCAATGTGGATGACCCCTCTGCCATTCTCGTACTATGGGGCAAGATCCTCACTCTGGGAATCACTCACGTCGTCTGGGGGGTGATTTTAACACTGCACTACATCCCCTGTTAGACAGGTCGAGAGCGCTACCCTGGCACTACACAAACACTCAAAGAACTCTTAATGGCATAGTTCAAGATAATGGCTTGATTGATGTCTGGAGATTTGCCCATCCCACCCTTAAAGAAGGCACACATTATTCCTCTGTACACTCTACCTGGGCGCGCTTAGACTACATATTCATATCTGTGGGTTTGGCGCCATGGCTTTCACGGACACAACACTTAGCCCGTACCCATTCAGACTACTCGCCGGAACTCCAAGTTCCACTTGCATGCTCGCCCTACTCAAACTGGCGTCTCAACCCGGCACATCTCAGAGATGCAGTCTTCAAGGCTGAATTGGAACAGGACATTTGTTACATCTTTGAGCACAACATGTCCTCAGTCGATAGTTTCATGACTGTCTGGGAGGCCTTTAAAGTTACGGTCAGGGGTTGGTGCATTTCCAAAGGCGGAGGCATTCTCAAATCCCTGCGTACTGAACTCCATACTCTAGACACAGATCTACGCGAGCTAGAACGCGCTATTGCTCAAAACCCCGATGACTGTGCACTACAAGCCCAAATGCATGACAAACAAGCTGCAGATAGGGAATGCAAATTTCTGGGGTGACCGCATATGGCTCGCATTTACGGAGAAGGGGACAGACCCGGTAAGGCGCTGGCTAATTCGATTAAGCCCCCCAGATTTCAGAACTATGTCGCTGAAATACACGACACCGACGGTAACATACACAGAAGCCTCCCAGAGCAGCTCCGCACCTTTGAGGAACACTATCATACGCTGTACTCCTCACACAGAATGGACCCTCTAGACCTCTCAGCTTACTTTGACGATATTGCACTGGCCTGGCTAGGAGAGACCCAGCAGAAATTCCTCCATCACGAGATGGAGTTGGACGAGATAACTGAGGCAATTATGGGTATGCGGTCTGGTAAGGCTCCTGGAACAGATGGCCTACCTATTGACTTTTATAAACTTTTTGCTCCTATCCTAGCCCCCATTCTGAAACAGGTATATTACGCAGCGCTTGAAGAAGGCAGTCTCCCCCACACTATGCGCGAAGCACTAATCACCTCTCTACTTAAGCCTGGCAAGCCCTCTACACAATTCGACTCCTATCGGCCCCTATCGCTACTGAATTGCGACACTAAAATCTTGGCTAAAATGTTGGCGACTCGCCCTAATCTCCTCATGGAACGACTGGTCCTGCCGGACCAGGCTGGCTTTGTCCCCAACCGTGCAACTTCGCACAATCTCCGCACTCTCCATGCTGTCCTTCAGGACATAGATCCTAAGTGCGAAGCCGTGGCGGTATTCTTGAATGCCACCAAGGCTTTCGATTCGCTGGAGTGGGACTACCTTCTGGGTACACTACAACACATGGGGATGCCATTCAGCTTCATTGACTGGGCTCGATTATTATATCACCAACCGACCGCTACCGTACTGCTTAATGGAGCCAGATCTGACCCCTTCCTTGTTCAAAGAGGTATGCGCCAGGGCTGCCCCCATCCCCTATCCTTTTTGCCATCGCAATCGAGCCCTTAGCCGCGACACTCCGTAAAAAGCATAACCATCGCGCCCTCATCTACCCCGCCCGCCAGCTGCTCGTGTCCCTCTACGCGGACGACATGACCCTTTACATTAAGAAGCCCCAACAAAATTTAAACTCGGTATTGCGCGAAATCACCAAATTTGGAGGGATTGCCGGAGTGCAAATCAATTGGGCCAAATCTGCCATTTTCCCATTGACTGACAACACTCACCCGCACCCACTCGACTACCCTCTTGTATGGGAACAAGAAGACCTGAAATATTTGGGCAATCACATCTCCAGGCGGAAAGACGCCATGATGCAGGCCAATTATGGCACTGTAATTGACAAAATTACTGATAATGTCACCAAATGGATTCACCTCCCACTTTCAATGGCTGGAAAGATAGCTCTGGCCAAGATGGTACTGCTGCCAAAACTACTATATCTCTTTGTTAACATTCCATATCATCCAGGGAGGTTTTTCTTCAGTACCTTGAAATCCCAACTTACGAGGCTAATATGGGGCGGGAAGCAAGCGTGCCTCAGCCTCGATACTCTCATGCTCCCCTTCAATCTAGACGGGTTCGAGGTCCGCAACTTCGAGAGATACTATGACTGCGCCCAAGCACACTTCGCTGCATATTGGTATTACCCGCCACCATTCATGGCACACCTCGCTGTGGAAGATGGCCACATGGCTCCTACAACCAGTACAGGATACATCCATGCTAAGGTGGGGCCCAGAGAGCCCGACCCTTCCACGGTTGATTGCACTGTGGCTGCATGGCACCGGATGGCACAAATCCTGGACTGTACGTTCCTCTATTCACCCAAACTGCCTCTGGACAACGACCCCATACTTCAGGTTACATACGAAGCGATAGACCGCAAAATGCTCAGGGAACTGGGATATGGCCACTGGGGCGATTTATATGTGGACGGGACATTTCTAACTAAGGATCAGTTTTTTATAGATAGGCTGACCTCTATATGGATACCTTTCTATTCACCCGTCTGCGACAGAACGTCCGCACTATCACCCCTGATTTCCCCACAGAGCCGGACACCTTTGCGCCACTCCATGCCATAGTACACGCAGGTACTCCACGCCATGTCGTTTCCCAGCTCTACAAACACGTGCAAGAGGCGCCGCGCCCCTCCACTTGAAAAGCCCGACTAGAATGGGATAGAGACCTCTCAGAACCATTGACAGACGAACAATGGGAAACCAGCTGCACACAAACGAAAGGTTACGACTCCTACACTACAAATTCCTACACCGCTTATACCACACCCCTGCTCCACTGCACAAATTCCGTCTCTGAGATTCTGATTGATGCCTGCGTTGTGGGTCTGCTGGTGCTGTATTCATTCACCTAGCTTGGTCTTGCCCCCAGGTAGCCACATATTGGACACAGGTGTTCGAAGGACTCTCTACATTGCTGGGCATTACAATAGCCCCCTGTCCTTTGATAGCTCACCTTGGCCTGACACAACAGGTGGTCACTAGACACAGAAAATTCCTGGCACTCAGCCTTCTTCTGGCCAAGCGATTGGTGGCATGTCGGTGGGGACGGGGGCGAGCACCAAAGTTTAAATGTTGGATCCGGACAATGTCCACATGGCAGGAACACTTACAAGATTATGCCGAATTACTGCCTATACGATCAAAGCCTAAAGATATCTGGGCTCCCTTTGTGTCCTTCCTACTTAGTCAGCAGGCTGAAGAAGATGACGGGCAGGGGGAAATACCCAGGGATGGTACCAGTGCGTTCTAGTCTTTTAGCATTTGCGAGGCGATCCACATTCCTAGCTGGTCCCCCTTCTTCAGGCCTCTTAACAGCACAACCGGATGGGGGGATGCCTCCCAGGGTATACATCGTGAGGTTTCTTTTAAAATGCTTAATACTCACACACCAACCTCATATAGGGCTTGTAGCTCCGGGTTGTATGTCTTGCCAGATCGATCTACTACCAACAACCATAATCGATTTCACTTCACAGAACTGTATTGTACTTTGGATGTGCTACTTATTTCAGAAATGCATTTTGTATTGAATTCTGGGGATAATTGTTAATTGGGGGAAATGTTTAATGTCAATTTCCTTTCGTACAAACTCACTGCTTCATGTAGAGTACTAAGCATGGGAATATGCATAGAATCTGTATAATATTTGACACACAGTTGCCTGAACTCATGGCATTGATGTACCGTGCTTTAATTATACAATGAAGGTTTTTGAAATAAAAAAAAAAAAGAATTCTTACAGGAGGCACCAAGCCCAATGAGGCCGGAATCTGTTGTGTGGAATTCTTCACTTTTCCACCTGGAGAGAAGAAAGAAAATGCGAGAAAGGTGACGCGCAAAATTTGGGACCGAGTCCTGTCAAGAGGCAGTGAAAAAAAAATACACTTGTGGCACTGCTTCTATGTACAAGCATCTCCGGACCACACATCCTCTCAATCTTGCTCTGGAGAAAATGAGGCGAGCTGCTTTGAACCCCTCACCTGCTGTGGCAAGTACGTCTGGTGCATCCTCAGGAACACTTGCAATGGACATTAGGCCAGAATTCGCCTTTCTCGAGCAACACTGCGTGAAGTGTAAGAAACATATGCTTCGGTGAGCAGTCGGTGGATGCAGTTTGTGCTGCGCAACCCATCCATCGATGTTCATTTTTTTTGTTTGTTTGTTGTTGGAATGAGAAGTAATTCCCAAAGTTTCCTGTTTTATTCGTTCTTTTTTTTGTTCATTTTTTGAAAAACACCAAAAAAAATACAAAATTGTTCCCAAAAAATACAAAAGAAAAAAGAAGAAAAAAAAGTTATCAGAACTACCTTATCTGGTTAAAGAAAGAACTCTAATTGCAAGGTAATGTGTGAAAGTTTGGTTGAATATATGTATAAAGCATGATTGACTGAAAGAATGCATTAGTAGTGTATGGTGGATTTATAGGTGAAGATTTATGAGGAAGTATTGCAGCGTGACACTGCAAGCTCTTTAGCTGCACTGCACTGTGGGACTTCCGAAGCACAGGGATGTGACATATGTACATGAATATGTTGAAACTCTGTGCTTCCCTCTGCACTGCTGCACAAACTGCAGCCATGCAGAGACACAGGCATCCTTGCACCATGGTGTTATGTAGAGATTGTTTTTGTACAGGATGGAACACCTTCCTCCACAAAAACAATCAGTAAAAGCATTTCCTCTTTCAATATATGCTGTGGAATGCAGCATGCATTGAAAGAGGAAAAAATGAGGAGAAATTAAAACAATTCTCCTTGTTGCACCTTGCTATACCAACTCTAGGATGACTCAGCATTCACATACATCTCCGGTTTACCATTTCTCATAAATCTGGAGATGTGTCTTGTTCTTTGGGTGTTGCGTGGGAACACCCACAGCAACACCTATGGAACGCCCCTTCAACGCAAAGTTCTGTGTATGAAGGGGTCGTATTTTCAAGGAGAGGAAAACCCATGCAGGGTGGCTTTTCCTCTCCTTGTAAATATGAAGGAGTACGTTACAAAAAGTAACGTACTGGTGGCGCAGGGTGCGTGTAAATCTGCCCCATAAGTACTTAGGTATTGGTAGACTGATAAAATAGGAACATAGTGCTGGATGGGTAATTGAAGAATTGCAGGAGGCTGACAGGGGGTATCCCATGCTGCATGGGTACTACTTCAGTATTTAATGGAGTAGACCAATAGTATGTATCTGCTTAGAGATTTGTAGGGATTATGCACATAATATTTGATGTGTACTTGCCTAGGTCATTTTATGAGAATACCATTAGTAACTGGAATGATGACAGTGCTGCAAACAGAGTGAACACTTAATTTATAAGTGTTTACTTATTGGTGGAGTGATAGGATAAATACATAGTAAAGATAAGTGATTAAAGAAGGGCATGGGACAGACTGGACGATTCCTACACTGCATGAGTACTAACTGGGTATTTAGAAGAATGTATAACTAGTATGTAGCTAGTTAGAGGTCTGCTTGGATAGTGCACAAAATATTATAGCTGTACTTTTGTTAGTAGCTAAGCAATTCCATAAGTTCATGACTAGTAACTAGAATAATTACTGTATTACAAACCGAGTGTATAGTGAATTTATAAGTGCTTAGGTACTGGTGGAATAATAGGATAAGTAGATAGTGCTGGATGGGTGATTGGTGAAATGCATGGGACAGACAGGAGGATTCCTACACTGTATAGGTACTAACTAGGTATTTAGAAGAGCGTATCAATAGTTTGTTAGAGGTGTGCATGCATAGTGTACAAAAAATTCTACCTACACTTGTGTAAGTGACTACACCATTCCTTAAGTATACGACTAATAATTGGAGTAATTTCAGTGCTGCAGAGAGAGTGCATGCTAAATTTATAAGTGCTTAGGTATTGGCCGAGTGGTAGGATTCGTAAATAGTGCTGGATGGGTAAATGAAGTGCATGGGACAGACAGAAGGATTCCTAGACTGCATAGGTACTAACTGAGTATTTAAAAGACTGTATCAATGCTATATAGCTGATTAGAGGTCTGCATGCTTAGTGCACAGAATATTATAGTTGTACTAGTATTGGTGCGTCTATGGTTTTGAGAATGGTAGTCTGTATTTTAGGGTGTGAGGAGGTGCATCAGATGATCACGTGGATGATGTCATCAGCGATGTCATTTGAGATGTCATCAGTGATGTCATTTGAGACGTCATCAGTGATGTCATAAATGATGTCACTGACCATGTCATGAGTGATGTAATATGCGGGGGCGCGAGTTATAGTTAGCACAACTAACAATAACGGCCGAATTTCTCTTGTTTTGTACGAGTGAAATGTCCAACTAACTATGACGTCCATGAAACCTGTGATTTTTTCAGTGAATTTCTGAGGTTTTTTAAATGCTAATTTCTAACTATAATGTCCCCGAAACTTGTGGTTTTTTCAGTGAATTTTATATATATGTATTTAATCTCATCTCACTCTTACAAGGAAGGAATCAGCACTCTGGTTGTAGTTTGAAAGTATTTAATCTGCAAAGGACATGATCCACACGTTTTTGCTCGTCCGAACCTTGATAACGATACAAGACATCATTGTAGCATCCCTATTTAAATGTACAAATGCCTCCAGTTGCCAACATTAACAATGGACTACATATTACTTTAGGTTTAAAGTATTTTTTATTGAAACAATACAAGGAGACAGGACTTACATAGCGTATATGATATCAGGTCACTGCGGGTAGGGCTGCATTCACAGCGTTGATTGTCCGATGGAGCAACTCAGTCGCAAAACCCCCCACAGCAACCCTTAAGGATATGCAGCGTCGCGAAACAGAACAGTCCCTCTCCCCGAACCCCCCCCGAATTCCCCCTCCCTAATCCCCCACCCCCACCCCTCCTTCCCCTTTATCCAGTGCGCAGGCTCGTCCCTTGTTCTCTACTCTCATCTCCCTTAAATGAAAGAGGCTAGCCCAACGGGTATTCAGGAGGGTGACTCATCGGGCGTCGTAAGCCTTAAGAGGCGTAGGTATCTGGGGCAGGTGATTTCCCTGAATTCGGTGAGCAGCAAAGACCGGAAGGGTTGCCACAAGTCATCAAATTGTTCTATGTCCTCCGCCACTGTGAGCGAAAGTTTCTCCATCCCTAACACATGCCACAGTCTGTGAAGCCAGCCCGTGATGGAGGGAGGTGTGGAAGTATGCCAGTGTAGTAAGATGTTCTGTACTGCTGAGCCTAATGCAATAGCTATCTGTCTGCCCCTGCGGGATTTAAGGGGATACGCCAACCCGTTCGGGAGGCCTAGCAGGATATATGCTGGGAAGCGTGGCAACTCGGTGTCGAAATGGGAGTCAACCTCATCTATCACTTCCTTCCAATAAGATTCTAGGAGTGGACAGTCCCATAAGATGTGTGTCAGTGTGCTTACCTGTCCGCAGCCCCTCCAGCAAGCGCTATCCTTACTACGATCCATCTCGTGTATGTGTTCTGGGGTATAATACCAATAAGTGGAGACTTTAGTCAATGTTTTAGTGAGTCCCATATGGTATGCTGAGTGCCTCGCTCTGTATGAAATCTGCTCCCACTCTTTATGTCTCAGTGTCCTGCCCAATTCCTGCTCCCATCGCTCCCTACCGGGGTTATAGAGGTGTGAGGATGGCGGCTGTAGTAGTTTATAAAGGTTCGTGATCAGTTTCGTATCCGAGGAACGAGTCATAAGCCACCTCTCATAAGGGAGGAGCTGCCTATCCGCCGCTTCCCGCACCTGCGGGTGCAGAGCCCAATGGCGTACCTGCATATAGCGGAGCCTCTCGGTCTCTTGGAAGGAGTATTCCTGTCGGAAGCGGGGAAAGGGAACAACACCCTCTGAGTCGTATACATGACACAGGGCCCGGCATCCAGCCGCTCTCCAGTGGGTAAAGGCCCCCTTTTCAGTGCCCGGAGTGAAGTCCGGGTTATCTACTAGGGGCGTAAGGGGCGAGGAGAACGAGGTGAGATTGTAATTGATGTTTGTTGCGTCCCATACCCGCAGGGGCACTCTAGTGACGAAGGAGGCATAGAGATTCGCCGGCCGGTGAGCCCGGCGTAAAAACGGTACCTCCTTTAAAGGCCGGCCTGCCACTGCCTGGTCCTGAAAGAGCCAGTGCTTGCTCCATTCCACTAGATAGCGCAGTTGTGCTGCTTGAAAGTACTTGCGAGATCCGGAACCCCGTCCCCTCCAGCCTCAGGGGTTAGCATTGAGAGTGATCTCCTCATTCTGGGCTTCCTGCCCTGCCAAATAAAACGTGCAAGATCAGACTGCGTCTGCTGAATCCACCCAACGGGCAGCTGGAGAGGTAGAGCTCTGAAGAGGTATAGGATCTGGGGTAAGACCGTCATTTTAACTGCAGCTATCCTGCCTAACCAGGAGATGGTGCTGCGATTCCATCGTCCGAGCTCCTCCCGGATCTTCTTGCTCAATATGGCTTAGTTGGCTGTCACCGTAGCCGGCAAGGTGGGGGCCAGCTGGATCCCCAGGTACGGCACCAGGTCCGACGACCAGTGCAGAGGGAACATGCCCTGTAGATGCATTCTAGTGTCCGGCTCAAGGGATAGGTCTAACGCCATCGATTTTCCCATGTTCATCTTGAAGCCTGCGACCTCTGCAAAGGAGTCTAATTCTCCAATGCATACTGGGAGGGCAGCCCGGGGGTTGCCAAGCAACAATATAATATCGTCGGCGTAGAGGCTTATAGTGTGAATAAAGCCTCCGAACCGTATCCCCGTCGCTGCCGGATTAGTACGTATCCGTTGGGCGAAGGGCTCCATATAAAGGGCAAAGAGCAGGGGTGAAAGCGGGCCCCCTGTCTAGTGCCTCTCTCGATAGCGAAGCGCCGTGAGTTGTAGCCATTCACCCGTACAACCGCCATCGGGAGTTTATAGCAATTAAGGATCATGGAGTGAAATTTCTCTCCTATGCCTGCCCTCAGCAGGGCCTGTTCCAAATAGGGCCAGTGTACCCGGTCGAACGCCTTTTCGGCGTCTACTGCCAACATCATTCTTTCTCCGGGAATTCAAGAGGCCTTCTCAATGGGGTGGACGATCCTTTTGGTATTGTCCACCGTTTGCTTCCCTGGAACGAATCCCGCCTGATCCGGTTCTATAAGTCCCGGTAATAGAGGGACCAATCGGGCCGCGAGTATCCTGGTGTACAGTTTAAGGTCCACATTTAGGAGAGATATCGGCCTGTAGGAGCCGCAATGCTTCCGGTCTTTCCCCGGTTTGGGGATGACTGTAAGAGAGGCCCGTAGGAGGCCGGGCGGGATGGCTCCCGGAGTCGCGAATGAGTTAAATAGGCGCGTGAGGAATGGGGCCAATAATGTACAGAATGTTTTATAAAATAAGGACGTATATCCGTCCGGTCCCGGAGCCTTGCCATGCTTAAGTTTGGCGATAGCCAAAATCACTTCCTCGGTTCGAATATCTCTATCTAAATGCTCAGCCTGTGAGAGGGCCATGGATGGAAGAGTGACCGAGGCTAGGTATGTCGTCATCGCATGTTCGTCCGGGGGATCCCCTGCATAGAGAGTTGCGTAATACTTTCGAAAGGTGTCAGCTATTTGGGCGTCTTCCGTGACCAACGTCCCGGTGGAGTCTGAGATCTCCCGTACCATTTGTTGCTGGTGTTGCACCCGTAGCCTGTTTGCCAATAGACGCCACAGCGGTCTCCCCCAGTGTAGTAGGCGTGACGCAATCGCAGTGCAGCATACTCCGTGCGATCCATATCTAGAGCCGTCAGGAGTTTCCTCGCTCCCTTGAGCTGCTTCCATACCCGGGGAGCCCCTGTTCGGCAGTGTATTTGCTCAAGTTCGCGGACTTGCTGAGTAAGTTCCTCCCTTTTACTCTGCCTTTCCCTATTCTCAGCCGATGCGATGGCTATAAACTCTCCCCTAAGTACAGCTTTCAAGGCCGCCCATCGTGTCGCCAGTGAGGTGTCGGGGTTATCATTGTGGGACAAATACTCCCGGGTAGCCTCTGTAATGCGTTTAACCACCTCTTTCCTGTGCAATAGCGTGTCCCTAAGGCGCCAAACCTTAGGGGGGCAAGTCACCGGCGGCAGGCTTAGTGTAGTGAGGACTGGGGCGTGGTCCGATATGGAGATCACCCCCATCTCGGTCATCAAGGCCAATGCCCGCACCTGGGTCGTAACCAGGAGGTGGTCTAATCTCGCATATGTATTGTGTGCATGGGAGTAGTACGAGTACTCCCTATCGGTAGGGTGCGCGCAGCGCCAGAGGTCGTGGAGATCTACTTCCGACAATTGTGCTTTACATCCGGCTGAGAATTCCCCAGTCTGCGGAGTACGCTGTGCCGACCTATCAAGGGCCGAGTCGAAGACCATATTAAAGTCGCCACCAATGACAATGTGCCTATCCTGCGAGGCAGTGACGTCCACCAGCACGGACCGTAAGAAGTGCTCTTGTTGTTCATTTGGGCTATACAAGGATCCAACCATGAACGGAATTCCCCCAATCCTAAATCTGTAAGCAAGCAATTTGCCTTTGTGTTCTGTATGTTTATGAAGGACCTCCCCCTTGAAGTGTCGAGCCACCAAGATCGCTACCATCGCGGTCTTGGTGTTGCTGGAGGAAAAAAAATTATGTCGGGAACTTATGGGAGCGCAGCCTATGGGAGTCATTGGGTAGTAAGTGGGTCTCCTGAAGAAGACAAATATCTGCTTGTGTGCTCTCTAATAAAGACAGTACTGCCCACCTCTTAACTGGGTTATTGAGACCCCGGACATTTAGAGTCACTATCTTAAGAGACGTGGGAGGCATGTGAAGTGTTTAAAGAAAATTCCTACCCTAGCATGACAAAATGTAGAAGTGCCGATAAAGCAGCCTAGACCTGCAAAATGCACTGGACGATCCCTCCCTTCCCCTCTATTTCCCAACTCTCCCCCCCTCAACCAAACTCCCAAACTCCCACTCCCCTTAAAATGACCCTCACCCCCCCCTTCCCCACCCCTCCTACCCTCAACAGGTTCCAGAACCTCATAGTCCCAGGCCGGTCCTCAAAGGACGAGTCTGTGGTAAGTCACTGATGTGGACGTCCAGCCACTACACTCCCGCTCGCTACCCCCCCAGAACCCCCAAACCTGCGCTGCGGGAAAAGCTGTGTTGATCTCCCCCCAGAGTCGTCTTAGGCTGTCAGCACAATATCACTCGAGGTAGTGTGTCCGGCCGTCTCCTGGAGTGCACTGTCCATTCCGGCCCGAATGGAAGGCAAATCCGGTCGAGCAGAAGAAGCAGAGGACCGGCGCTCCGAGATCCTCTGCCAGCTGTCCCTGGTGATGCGCCTACGGCGTGGTGTGTGCGATTCTTCGTCCGTCGCGGTGATCCCCAGTACTTCGCAAGTGTCCTGGAGGGATCGGAGCTGGTGTAGGATGCAATTCCACCGGAAGATAAGACGGAAAGGGTGTCCCCAGGAATACTGTGTCTCATGGACGCTCAGAAAGTCTGTGGCTATCTTTAACATTTTGCGTTTCTGAAGCGTGATCGTTGATAAGTCTTGGAAAAGGGCAACTCGGTGCCCTCGGAATTGCAGTGATTGTTGTTTCCTTGCTTCACGTAGGATTCGTTCCTTAAGTGGAAAGTCCGGGAGGAAGGCTAGGATATCCGGCGGAGGCGCTGAGGTCCGGCGCGCCATGCCCACCCTATGCGCCCTGTCGATCCTGAGAGGAAAGTCCTCCCGTTCGCCCAGTATCTCCCTGAACATGCTCTGCAGGTATCCAGCAGTGTCCTCTCCTTCTTCTTTGGAAGGCACTCCCCGAACCCGGATGTTGTTCCGGCGGGACCGGTTTTCGAGGTCTTCATTATGGGCCTGGAGGTCCAGCTGTTGCTCTCTCAGGCGCAGCACCTCCTGTTGCAGTTGTCCTATTTCTTCATCCCTTGAGTGTCCGGTTTCCTCCATGTTCGCCACTCTTTCACCTAGGTTATCAACCTCTCTTTGTGCCTCTTGGACTTCCCCGGCCACCTCCTGCTTCAGTGTCTGAAAATAATCCCGCAGGGAGCTGAAAAGAGATTCTAGAAAGGACCTAGTGACCGGCGGTTCCTCGCCCCCGCCTCTAGCGGGCTCCCCGAGGGGCCCGGCGAATGTTGTCCTTTATCTTATTTCGACATTCCCCTGTTCATCATCTCTGGTAGTGTCCGTTCTCCTTTCTTGCCTCCTGGCCGCTTACCACTGGACCCCGGTCAGTTCCCAGGCCACTTCAGCAGGCCGCCATTGTTCCCGCCGCCGCGGGCCTCCCAGGGACTCGTCTCTCATGCCTGTTGGTGTCAGCCTCGTGATGTTGCTGCCCCCGCTAGCTGCTTGTGTCGATCCAGCTTGCTCACCACGTCCCAGCCTCAAGGTCTGTGTTCGTTGCCTCGAGTTCGGGGTCACCCCCGGAGACACCACCGCTCCGCCCGAGGGCACCAACCGGAAGGCCCTGTTGCGCTGGCCGGTTGTCGGGGCGCCCCGCTCCTCGGGCTCCGCGTCAAGGAGCCCCACCTCCGTCACTGTTCAGAGGCCGGTCTGGTTCAGAGGGGCCCAGCGGGTGCTGACAGTCATCGGCTTAAGAATCGGCTGCACACCGGCCGCCCTCTGAGGAGGCCGCACTCCCTCTGCGGGATCTATTCGGGGCCTAATCCCTCGTGTCCATCGGGCCTCGTCGTCCCAGGGGGTCTGCTCTCCTTCAATCACTCCCGGCCTCTCACCTCTCCTCTGCTGATGACAGGGGCCGCAACCGCTCGTTTCGGTGCAGGAGGTCGGGCCGCTCCACCCCTAGGCCGCGTCCTCGGCCTTGCGTAAAGCTTTCCGCCGGCGAAGGGGTTCCGGTGACGCCGCCGGCCACTTCCGGTCACCCCGCAGTCTCTGGGCCTTCGGTAGTGA
Organism: Lissotriton helveticus; assembly: GCF_964261635.1. NCBI lineage: Eukaryota > Metazoa > Chordata > Amphibia > Caudata > Salamandridae > Lissotriton > Lissotriton helveticus. Next base: position 887,327,785 of record NC_136067.1, on the reverse strand, counting down.
CTCCGCGGAAGCCTCCAAGGTGCAATCGGGCAGTCCGATGCCCCCCCGGTCCGCCGTGGGTCCGAATACAGCGCCCGTCGGTGCTCTGTCAGACCACAGGCCGCGGCTCCCTCTGCTCCCCACGCCGGCACCGGCCCGTGCCGCGGAGCTTCACCGGGGCAGTTCCCGGGGTGAAGGTGAGACCACAGCGGATCACCGGGAGCTCCACTGCTCCCGCTGTAAGTTTCAGGCTGATTGGGGGGAGATCGGCGTTAGAACAGGGCTTAGGGGTCTAGGTTCCGGGGAGCTCGCAGAGAGTGCGACCGCTCACCTCGCCATCTTGGCCACGCCCCCCCTACATATTACTTTAATCCAAAAAGCTGGCGGCCATATTGGCCTGGTCACAATGTGAAAATTCTGGAATTGATACAATAAAGAAAGGAAAACAAGAGTTAATATGCACACAATGTCATTTCAGTATATCTTGCCCCGTGACCGCCATATCTGTATGTTCGTCAACTTGACTTATTCATAATAAACATACTTAGGATTGCAAACATCTACATAAACAATGGACTACGCATTACTTTAAAGTGAAAGGCTATCGGCCTTATTAATCTGGGCACGTGGCATATTATAATGGTTCTTACACTAAATAAAAGAAAAAAAAGGGGTGTTAATATAGACACACTATCCCTAAATAAAGTTCCAGCGAATATAGTTCCATTCCATTCACAGCTCATTTGAGATGTCATGAGTGATGTAACTGACCATGTCATGAATGATGTAATGTCTTAGGTCATAAGCAGTACATTGCGGTGCGTAAGTTATACTTAGCTCAGGTAACTATAACTGCTGAATTTCACTTTTAATTTTGTGTAATTTGCAAAGTTTTTTTAAAATCATGCAATAAACTTTTTCTACACTTTCTACACTACACTGGTTGTGTATGAATGAAATTTGAGTCTAACTATACTGTCCCTGTAATCTTTGTTTTTTAAGCACATTTTTAGTTTTTTTTAACGTTAAGTAAGATGCATATCACAATGGATGGTGGGGGGTTGGAATCAGGGCCTGGCATTGTGCTGTCCCCACCCAAGCTTGCTGCTCCTGCCTTCCCTCCTCCTAGCCATCCATTGTCCAAGTCCATGTCCCTGCTCCCTTATTACAGCCACTGGCCTTCCCGCCTTCTCTGAACAGTTAGCTTGCTGCCCCATCCACCTCCTCCCTATCCTCTGTTGTCTGAATCCATGGACTAGCCTCCTCTCTCCTACCATGCATGGTCTGATGTGCTGTCAATGCCCTCCATTTAGCATGATGTACCAGTCAACTCCTCCTGCCCTATATTGCCCAATTCTATGCCCCATCATTGAACTCCTGCTTACCCTCTGTGCTTACCTTTCTGCCCCTATTCTCCTTCCCCCTGCCCTCTGATGTCTGTGTGCATGCCCCTGCTCCATCCTTTTTGGCCACCATGTTCCATGGACCTGCCACTCCTATCTACTCTGAGTGTTCGGTTGAGCTGCTACTCCCCTCCCACCTGCCTAGCATTGTCAGATGACTGTAACTTGTCCCTGCCACCTCTACCCTGCCTGTCCCCATACCATGCCCCTATCCCCTTCCTCCTGTCCCCCGTGGGCCATATTACTGCTGCACCCTTCTACCCTCCCTCGTCTGTTGTACTGCAACTTCTCCACCTGCCTGCCCCGCGTGGTCGGTTGTGAGGCCTCTTCCCTGAACTCTCTTGTCTGTGACCAGGTCCTGACCCTCCCTTCTATCCTCCATGGTGCTTAGTGCATGCCCCTGCACCCTCCTTCTTGCCCATCATAGCCATTGTGCTGCCACTAACCCTCCTGCATGCCATGCATGCTCTTCTGTGCTGCCATGGCCCCTCCCAACTTCCTTGTGTGGTCAGCTAGCTGTCCCTGACCCCCTCACACCTTCCGTCCATGGTCTGTGTGTATGCCTTTATAGTCTCTCTGTTGCTCTCCATGGTGTGTCTTGCTTCTAGTGCCCATCCTGCCTGACCTCCATGGTCATCTTGCTGCTCCTGCCCTGCCCCTTGCCCCCAGCCCTCTGTTTCCATGTGTAGACCCCTATTTCCTCCCTCCTGGCTTGTCTGTTCCATTGTAATGCCCCTGATCCATCACTCCTGCCCTTTATGGTCCGTTATGCTGCAGTTTTCTTGCCTGTCTGTTCATTAAGGTCAGCTAGCTACCATTGCCTCTTCCCCTCTGTTCTCTGTTGTCCATGTGCATGGTCCTGCCCCCTCCCTACTGTTTTCTATTGATTGTTGTGCTGAACTCCCGTCCCGCATGCCCTGTGTGGTGTATTGTGCTGTTGCAAACCCTGATGCCTGCCCAGTAGGGTCAGTTTGGTGCACCTCTTCATGTCCCTCCTGTCCTCTGTTATCCAAGTCCATTTGCATACCCCAATTCCTCCTGCCTTCCATTATCCAATGTACCATACTTGCTAACATTTTGAACTTGGTAAGAGGGAGATTTTGAAAAAAAAACTGAAAAAGAGGAGATTGTCAAACGTTTTTTCAGCATCTAAAAAAATCATACCAATATGTTTTTGCTGTAAATTAGCATAATCTAGCGTTGCAATCACCCTATGTAAATGGTTAACCGTGCCCCTACCAGGTAAAAAACAATGTTGATGCCTAGATACCAGCGGGGAAATAACTTGAGCCAGCCTAGTTGCAAGAATTTTCTAATACACCTTACCATCTGCATTTATTAATGATATGGGTCTATACGACCCCAGAAGCCTCGCAGATTTATCTTTTTTTTTTAAAAACACAATGTTGACATCATCCCAGGAGGGTGGTGGACTCCCCGCTGAGCCTCTAGAAATGTAGCCAACATATCTTATTGTATGATAGAAAAAACTATACGATAAATCTCCAATGGAAGTTTATTGGGCCCTTCCTGTTTCCCCACCGATAATGTGCCCACCGTTTGACCGTGTATCTTGGTCGTTTCTCTGGGCCACTATGCGGAAGATTGGGTTTGGATCCCGTTATATAATAGTGTTACAAACTATGTATAAAAGACCGCGTGCTAAAATTTGCACAGTGGGCAAAGAGTCATCTTTTGCATATATAACCAGGGGAACACGACAGGAATGTCCCTCTTCACCTTTACTTTTTGCTATTTATATCAACCCATTGCACGATTGTTGGAAATGACAAATGGAATCCAGTCAATGTCAGTTGGGCAGTATCAAGTGCGTGTTCTTTCTTACGCTTATGATATAGCGGTAGTAACATCTGACCCAGAGCAAGCGGTAAGGGAGATCGAGAATCAGACTCAGCAATTCGGGGAAGTTGCTGGGTATAAGTTGAATATATATCTCAAACCCAGATTGTTTGTACGGAGGGACTTTATCCTGCGGAAGCACGTGTCACGCCAGAAGCCAGATATCTGGGAATAAAGATTAGGATGTCACTTCAAGAGATTATTGAAGGCAACTGAGCATATATAGTATATTCGGCTAGGAGGCAATTGGAAAGGGTTGAGTGCCTTCACCTATCAATGCTAGAGCGGTGCAATGTTTAAAAAATGTGTATACTTCCTAGGGCAATGTATTATTTTAGGACGGTTCCTCTTGAGTTAACACGATCTCAACTGTCACAGTTACAATATCTTGCTGATAGTTTATCTGGGGTCAGAAGAAAGCTCGTCGTGCCTCAAAGTATATGACGCTACCATTAGAACGTGGGGGGTGGGATGAGCCGAATTTACATTTTATTTTTTAGCTTGTTTCTTACAGAACATGCAGTATTTGGTGACTGGAGCACAAGTGCAATTATTTGAAGCCTCCAACATATAGCAAATGCTGATGGGGACTCAGGCCAGTGAGGACTTGCTTACATTTTTTGAACCCAGCTATTTTAAGAGAACACAATTTAAAATAGTTAGTACAGCCTATAAAGCTTGGAAGAGAATACGTAAACTTGCACTAATAAGCCATATAGGTTACCACACACCCTTAAACTCTATGGAATTATTCCCCTCTGTTTTTTGGGATGAAAAGATGGGTAGTTGGAGAGATACGGGTATTCAACATCTAGGAGATATCCATAGTGGTGGGGTAATATTTTCTTTTTTAGAGTTAGCAGAATAATATAAGCTTCCCAAAAATGACTTTTTTAAATTCTTACAAATTTGCGACTACTTAGATAAACATTGTAGGCACACAGCCATAATATCTAATGTTTTACTAGCGGCAGTGACAAAAGGAGCTAAGATTGGGGCACTATATGATATATTGGTGGAGACACACCGGGATGATATAGAGATGCATGATGTGAAGTGGTGAATTGGAGCAAAAGATTCAGAAACATAGGTTTATATGTGCAACATGCAATTGATATGGCAGCTAAAGTTATGTTGACCGCAAACTTACGCACTCAACATTATAAAACTTTGTTTAATTTGTATCACACCACTGTTAAATTGATGAAGGGGGGTGGCGGCTCACGACGGGAAATGTGTTAGGCGTCAGGTGGAGGCAGCCGACATCTTACATATATTCTTTGATAGCCTAGTTTTAAATCACTTTAGAGTGGGTGTATCAGAATGTTTTATCACAAATTACAGAGGTAATGTCCGTATTTCTAGAGATGTAATGTTAATAGGAGTGGGTGAGGACATTCAGTCTGCTCAGGTTTGCTCTCCATTTCGGTATCTTATATTTATGGCTGTTGCAGTTCGCACGATTATGTGGTGCCTCTATGTGGCTTCAACCTGAAGCACCAACATTTGAAATGTGGTGTGCAAAGTTCTACAATGTATTTAATTTGGAATATAGTTTGTATCATATGAAATTACTGAGGAAAAAAAAAACTAGGGACACAAATTTGGGGACCTATGTTGCAACATATGGAGATATCGTTATGAATGGTAATAACCTCCTATGTGTTTATGTTTTTTATGCTTCTACATTATTATTCTCAAAGAGTAAATCATTCCCATATTAATGATTTTAATGATGTAAATGATTGATTTGTAAATATCACATGCTATGAACTGAACAATAAAGATTTAAAAGAAAAAGGTGAGGCCGGCGGCCAAGATGGTCGCCCGGGCTCCCGGCTCCGTCGGCCTTCTTCCCCTGCCGCCGGATCCCGCTATCTGTTCTGCGCTGCTGCCGGGATTCCGAACGTCGGAGAGGGCACTGCCTCTCCGTGAGAGACTTCGGCTGATTTCCGAGTTCTGAAGGCGAAGAAATGCCCTCCTAAGCATTGCGGCCTGTACGAGCCCCGGAGCCGCGACCCCGTGTGAGGCAGCTGCCGGCCGCGAATGGAACAACAGCGGCCGCACGGACCCGGAAGGTGCTGGTCCACCGTTATGGAGCTCCACCCACCTCTGAATATGCACCCGACCCCCGCTCTGTCGAGCCTGGTGTATCTCCGCGTTCTGCCTTCAATCCATGCTTGTCATGCCCCCCCCTCGATTGCTGCCTTGTGGATCTGGAATACATGCTGCCGCTCTTTGTTTCCCTAACATGGCTTGTGGAACTGGCGTGCAATTGATTGTATCCCGCACTCTAGGGGATCGGAACCCATTGATCCGCTTCAGTTTTGACGGCACCTTTGAGAGCCGGGGGACGAATATGTAACCGTTTATGGGGACATGGAGATCACTCCCACATAGTGTGCAACATGGTGGAGTTGGTATCAAGACCCCCCCCTTCCTATTTTTTGTATCTCGGGCTGGCTGCTTTGGTGTGCACGTGGGCGGCACTTATGCTGAGGGTCCCGGTCGGTGCAGATGCCTTCGCCGAGCCGTTCCTTGCCCGTTGATATAGTGGCGCACGCTGAAGATCGGAGATTGGTGATCGGAGACCCCCCCTCCTGTGTGCCGGTAGTTCGCGATCCAGATTGCATGGCCATCGTGTTCGAATCTTGGTACGTCTGGAATGAAGTAATATCCGATGCCGGTCCTTTCTTTGGAGGCTTCCCTTGTGTTGTTCCCTCTTCAAGTATCGGTGGGGACACTGTTGTGGAAGTGTTATTATGACTTTACCTGTGGCTGAGACGCGAGAGTTCGTATTTTGGAAGTCTCCCTGTTTGTTCCAACATGGCCGTCCCATCGACGCCTCCTTTTGCAACACAACGACTAACCTTCTTGCACTGGACTTTGTTTGTTTGCTCTGAAACTGCCGGATGGGCTATGGATAGCTTTCAAATGTGTCGTGTCCTGGTATACTGCAAGATTCTCTACCTTCTTCCGGACTTACCTGCCTGCATCGTTTTTGGTATTTTGCCTGTCGGACCCTACACTGAACGGACTGTGATGTGACTATATTATGACTGGGTGGGTCGGGGTTGGATGATGGCCATCTGTTTCAGTGGGTTGCTGCACGGGGGGCTCTCGTCTTAACTAAGTGCTTTGCGGAGCTGGAGTGATGACCACTATCCTGTTTTTGAGTTGTCGCCTTTGAAAATTTGGGAGCAGCGCCGGGATGTTTGAATTGTTGCGCGGCGGGGGGGGGGGGCGGGGGCCTGTACTGGGGACCCCTCACTAACTTTTCTTTTCTTTATATTTCTTCTCCTTTCCATGTTTCTTCTTTCTTCTATATTTCGGGTTTAGATACTGGGCGACAGGCACACTGCTAAGGGGGGTAGGCCGTAGCCATTTGCAGGGGTGCAGGGTGGGGGGTTGGGGGAGGGTTTTTATTGTTTTTTCCCTTTTTTGTTTCTATGGCCTTTTTCTTCGCTTTTTTGGTTTTCCCTTTACTCTTCCCTTTTTCCGCGTTTGGGATCGGTTTATTGAGCTGATTTCTGAGCTTTCATTGATTTGTCGTAATTTGTGCCTGAGCTGTTGTTGCATTGTGTATGGACCTGGGCGGGCGTCTAATCGGTACTCGTAGTAATTGTATGCATGTTAATCCTGACATTTTGACACAGTACCCATGCCTTCTTTGTTATCGTCTTACTTCGGTAGGAATTCTTGTTTGGCCCGCCCATTCTATAGCTATAGCTTACGGTTCGGCACCTGGTCCCCACACTACTTTATATCATATTGGAGCTTATTGAGTTCTTAGTGTCATCCTGCTTAACATAAAATTGAACCTCACTCATCCCGTAATGTGATCGATGTGTGCCATAATATCGAGTTTTTCACGTGCTGCCGTGCCCCCGGGATGTTCGGCTGAATAGCGGTGTACACTTTTACGTTAATAAAGGTTTTAAAAAAAAAATAAAAGAAAAGAAAAAGGTGAGATTGTGAAAAAGACACAGATCAAATTTGTGCTTGTAAACTGTCCGAATCGGGTCTGTTGGCATGTATGGTTGTACTACCACTGCCTCTTCCTTCTGCCCACAACAGTCTATTATATTGCCACAGCCTCTCTTGCCAGTCCTGTATTGTTGGTTTGTTGCCCTTGCCCCCCTTTCCACTGACCTCCATAGTCTGTTGTGCTGCCACTGCACTTCCTGCCTGCCCAGTGTGGTGAAATTGTTGCCTCTGCACCCTCCTACCTGCCTTCAATTTTCAGAGTCTGTGCCCCTGGCCTCTGCCTCTCAACAGTATCCTAATGAACAACTAGATTGCTAGCATTCTATATTAATTACAAAAGTGTGGAACACCTGACGTCATCTTGATGTAATCAAAACTGTAATACCTAGAGCATTTCCTTTAGAAATTACATATATGAGAGGGTCTTATTTGCATCAGAATTATGGTTAGTGCTCTAAAAAACTAAAATGAGGACATATTTTCTGAGTTTTCAAACAACGACAAAGCACTTTTAAATTATTTGTTATCTTTATGTTTTTTTATCCAGTTGACCACTTGATTAAATGTTGTACTTAGGGGAGAGGATGTGGTGTTACTTCCAGAGTTGCAGGCTTTGCAACTGGGGAACCAGGTTGGCGTTTCTGCTTCAGCTCGACATTCTGTGATTCTGGTCAAAACACTTAATCTCCCCATGTCTACAACCAAAATGAATTTGTTCTTGTGTGATGTAACCAATGCTCATGTAAAGCAGTAAAGTACCTGACAAGTCTGCACTATATAAAACTGCAAAAACACAAAAAATAAAAAGTGTTTTGCACACTTCTGTCATTAAGCTACACAATGGCTGCATTTGGGTGATATTAGTGCTAATATTTGGGCTCTTTTGTCTCTGGTGGCCATCTTGGGAGATTTATTTGTAATGAAGTTTCCTAATTTCCTCATTTACTGCAGTCTCCTCAGTAGGAAATGCTTTCAGTTATTTACTTTGATTTCATCAAGAAGGTATTCAGATATGTCACACATTTGCCATAAATTCTGAATGTTAGCACTCTAGTTGCTCATTAGATCACTTTAGTAAAGATAATGCTCACCATGGAAGTCTGCTGCTGGTATTAAAAGTGCATGATTCAGTCTGCATGTTAGAATTTTTTTATAAAATAGAAGAGGATTTGAGAAGTCACTCAAAATGTGCCCTAATTTTTCGTTCTTCAGCACTAATCATAATTTCTATGGCAAAATGAACCCCCTTATTGTGTTCCTTTTTAAATTAAACGTTTTAAGTGTTACTAGTTTATTCCAATCAAGATGGCTTCAGGTGTGCCATACTTTTGTCATAAGTAAGACAGTTAGCGCTCTAGTTCTTCTTAAGAACACTCTGGGACATTCTATCAGTGAGCTATACGTTGGCTACATCTGGATATTTGTGCTACATTTGGGCTCTTTTGTCTCTGGTGGCAATCTCGGCAGACTTATTTGTTATGAATTTTCCTAATTTCTTCATTTACTGCAGTTTCCTCAGTAGGAAATACTTTCAGTTTTTAGGTCTCGCCTATGCAGTGCATGCGCTGAATAGGAAAAAGACCTATAGAAATTGCTTCGGCTTTTCAGCCAAAAACGTGCACGTATTGCATTACTTTCAATGGCAATTCGTGCACGTTTGGCGATTCCCTTGCGGGAGCAAGCTTTGGCAACATATGTTTGCTCGCTCCTGCAAGGGAATCGCTGTGTGTTCTCTCGCACACCCCTCACCCCTCACACTACAGTAATGTTTCACTTTCGCAGCCGTGGGGCTGCGTTTGTGTTTCAGCTCTTGTTTCATTAAAGAGTGTGCCAAAAACAAAGGTTCTTTGCTCAAGCCAGAATTAAAATTGCAACTGTACCGTTCTGCAGCCCAGAGCCAAGCAGAGGCTTGGCTCGAGCAGGGTTAGAGCCTTTCTTGGCTCACGCGCCTCTGCTTGAATCAACACCTGGTGAGCCTCAGGTATTCAGACAGGAAATGATGGTGATGTTCCATGTTTGGCGGGGCAGCCGCTGTGTGCCTCCTTCTCTGTGCTTGTTTTCTCGGGAAGAGCCCCAGAGGCCCTGGTCCTGTCTGCTCTGATTCTTCTTCCCTGGATTCCATGCAGGCTTCTGCGGGAGCCCTGGAGTGTTTGCTCCCACTGTGTGGAGCTTCCTTCTTGCCATTTTAACTAATGTGCCCTAGAAGGGCTGCCTTGGATTAACAGGGCTCGATACCCCTTACAACAACGCTACATTCCTTGTTGGGTATGCCTTATTTTGTTACCTGGTTTTTACAAAACAATTAATTGGCCCCTTTCTTATCACTTTTGGCTGCAGACATGCGCCTCTGACATTTGGATTTGCTCTCAAAAGCTTAGGAATCCACAATAGTTCTTGTTTCCCACTGTACAGCAGGAGAAGGGCTTCGCCAAGTATTCTCTAAGCCCGAAAGCACCGGGAGTTTCTCTAGCGCTGCCTTATGCCTACCGGTCTCCAGGCACGCCTCTGACCTCAAGGCTCGGAGCTGTCACACTAATGAAGCTGTCAGTTTCCCAGGCCAGCTCCATCTATGACTGACTCATGGAGGGTAAGTGTTTGTGTTTCGCATTCTGTGATGAACAGTCCCTTCTTCACCATTGGAAAAGGAAGACTACAAGTCCCAGAAAACCTGGACTGGACCAGGGAAGCTGGAGGGCTCCTCATGAAGAGTTTTCAGTTCTCAGGCCTTTGACCTTCTGGCAGCCAGCGGTAGCTTCAAGGGTGCATAAGTACTCCCTGTGTCTTACATAAAGGTCAAGAGTAAAGCATGCGGCCGCGAGGCGGGTTGAGGCCTCGGCGGTGTCGGAGACTGGTCTCTGCCCCGTGTTTGCAGAGCCCTGCAAACAGAGGTGTTTGTTCAAGTGGTGCTGTGGGACGAGGTGCGAGCCAAGAGTTTACAGCAACAGGAATGTGCTGGCTACCAGTTCCTCTCAGCAGCCCTCCTCTGCACTGACACGCACACAGCAGCCATTGTTACCACAGCACTACCAGTGAGCCCAGGGCCTCCTCTAGTGGCCCGGCCCGGCTGGGACTGCAGATCCCAGCACTTTATTTGACACGGTGTGTCACCTGAACAGTACCTGGGTGCCTCTGTGCTTGGTTTCTGTAAGAACATCTTAACATAAAACAAAAACCCATACAACAAAAACAAGCCAGCCTGTTGGCTTTGTCAAAGATTGTTAGCACCAAATTGTATTAGATATTTAATACATACTTAACAACTCATTGCAATGAACAATTATAATTAAAAGTTATTCAATTCAGAAAAAAAGAGATTATGAAAAATTCCAGAACTGATGTTGTGAATTAAACATTACAACGACGTGCAAAAGATTGTCTCTTCTTCCCATCACACTGCCTTCCTCTGCAAACTTTCCGTCTGGGTTATTCACATACACCTTTTTATCTACCAACACTTTACTATCCTCCATCTCCATGGGTCATAGTTTACTTCCTCTTTAACTGTATTTACTTCTTTCTCCACTTCACTGCCCTTTCTGTTTTACCCACAGACTTGACCCACCAATAAACTCTGCATTTTACTTCGATGCTATGGATATTTTCATGGTTGTGCAGCACCTCATACGCTTTCTGCACTCCGGTGTATGTGTAATTACGGTATGCACATATAGGATCATCGCTCTGCAAAGATGCCATGCATTGAATGTGCATGTAGTCAGAACACCTTTATGACCCTCTGACAGACGCTGTGTGAAACTTGCACTGCCTTCAGTACAGAGTGCTCTATCGTGCTTCTCACACACTGAAATCACCCAGACACTTAGCGGAGAATTATTACCCTTCCCCGCATTTTTCCCTCAAAAGCTTCCTCGGACTGATCATAAAGGTTGGCTTGTGAGAAATCAGAAAACCATGGTGTCTCCAGCACTGCATTACACCCTCCTCTAGAGCCCAGGCAGAACCGTATGATACCTAGGGTAACATGCTCCCTTATCTAACTTCATGTTACCACAAGCAGAAGGAAATACTCCCACACAAAAGATACTTCTGCCTCCACCAGCTACTCTTTTTGCCCCCAAAAAACAAGGTGCTCAATAACCCAAACAAAATGCCCCCAGTTTTAGGAATGTCACAGTGCAGCAAACCCACAGAACAGGACCAACTCACTTAACCCCCAATCGGGCCAAGAAGATGCCTTCACCAAAAAAAACAAGCACACAGGAATCTTCAAAACAAAATGCACCGTGCTCACTGCGACTACCTTCATAGCGCTTTGCGTTGGCATTTGTGTATGGATGCAGTATCTCAGAGTGCTCTGAAGCTGCCAGAAGGCAATGTGTTAGTGTGATGTGTAGCGATGTGCTACCAATAAGGACACTGCACAAGATATATTTTATACGAGCTCTTTATTCTAGCTCTGTCCTGTTCCCCGTCCCTACTCTAACTGCCTCTTTCCTGTCGCCGCTCCTCCTCTTTCTCTGTCCCCCTAACTCCACCCACCAACAACTAGACTGCACACGTTCTTACATCTCCCCCTTTGTTAATAAAAGTGAAAAAACAAAAGTCTGACGTGGTTATAGTTCTTCGATCAGCCGCACAGGTCGTCGAATATCTTGTCTGGTTCGTAGGACCACACCTCCCTCTTCAGATTCAGCTTCTGCCTGAGTCTCAAGTCTCTGTACTGCAGCTGCACTGCCAGATCTCTCTGTGCCCAGTCGTTCAGTCATTTTGTGAGGGCATCCCTGATTGTCGGGGTGCACCGTTGAAAGTGTGAAACATTCCTGGTAATTCTCCTGTTCTCCGACTCAGCTGTTATCATGGTACCCTTCTGTTGAGTGATCATTAGAGATTCAGCTCTGAACTAGCAATCTGTCTTTTTCTGCTGTTCCTGCTTGACCAACACACAGTCCCCTACATGCAGAGATGGAGATCTGGCTCTCCTCCGAGTGTCAGCGTAGGACTTAATTTTGTTCTTGCGCTCGCGGTCAGCCACCACTAGCTCCTTATGTGCTCTTGTAAGCGACACCGGTTGCAGGGCCCCTTCCCACATAGGTATCCGTGTTCTGATCGGTCGTCCTAACATGAGGGTGGCAGGAAATTTCCCGGTAGTGGCATGAGGTGTCGTTCGATATGCTCTCAGAACTTCATTGAGAGCCACTTGTAAGTCCTTCTTGTCAATGGTGGCCTGCTGGAATGTCTTCTTTAAAGTTGCCATAAATCGCTCCACCATGCCATTGGCCTGAGGCCATAGGGGAGTGATCTTGCAATGCCTAAAATTGAGGTGCTTCGCAAATTCTCCATACTCGTGCCCATTAAAGGGGGGGGCGTTATCCGTCTTGAGTTCTTTAGGAACACCCCATGCAGCAAACACTTCATCCAACACAGCAATGGTGCTGGTGGCACTGGTGGATGATACAAACTGTGCTATCGGAAACCTGGAGTACTCGTCCATTATCACTAGGATGTATTTGCCCGACTGAAGGGGTCCATAAAAGTCCATGGCGAGCTCTTGCCATACACTGCTAGGTAGCTTTGAAATCTGTAGTGGTGCTGGATGATCTCCTTGATTGACCAGTTGGCACTGGGGGCAATCTTTTAGAGTGAGCTCCACCATCTGGTCAAGTAGTGGGAACCATACTCGCTCTCTGAGCGCTCTTTTTGTAGCAACCACTCCACGGTGGCCCTCATGGGCCAGATTGGTGACACCTGGCGGAGTTGCATAGGAATGACGATCCGTTGATCCCTCAGTAGGAGCCCCTCTGAGGTGACAGATAGTTCTTCACTCACATGCCTGAAAGCCTACATCTCTTGGCGGATGTGTGGATCGCACCCTTCCTCCTCACTGTCATGGCGCCATCGATTGGTCTGCAATCGGCGCATTACCTTTTGAAGGATGTCATCTTGAGCTGTGGCTTCACATATTGCCTCCAAGAGAACCGCCGGTGGTCTGGCTTGGTCGACTACGAAGTGTATGTACTCTTCTGCCACAGATGGACGCGACGCCTGTGATGCTTGAGGGTGTCTCGACATGTAGTCAGCCGGATTCGCTGATTTTCCTGGTTTGTGCACTATTGTATAAGTGTACTCTTGTAGACGCAAACCCCAGCGCTCAATTCGAGGTGGCATTTTGGCTCTGGGGTTTCCGAAAATGGTAACTAGCGATTGATGGTCAGTCACTAGCGTGAAGTGCTTGCCATATATAAAATTTGAAAGTGCTCACACGCCCACACAACCGCAAGGCTTTCCTTTTCAGGTTGGGAATAGGCCTTCTCGGTGTCTGATAAACTTCTGCTGGCATAGGCCAGGATGTGCCACTGGTCTGTCTCATTGTCAAATTGAGCCAATATTGCACCCAGTCCCACTGGGCTAGCGTCAACGGTGATCTCAGTATTTCTCTTGGGGCTTAAGTATGCCAGGTTGTCCGCTGAATCAACGGCACGTTTTATTTCCTGGAACGCCTGCTCACATTGGGGAGTCCAGATGAATGGCTGCCCTTGTTTGGTAAGGGCCCGTAATGGGTGACTGATGGTGGCATAGTCATTTATGTATCTGGCACAATAGCTTGCCATGCCCAGAAAAGATCGAATGTCACTCACGTCTTGTGGACTTTTGGTATCGTTTAGGGCTATCACCTTCTCAGGATCAGGCTTTATCCCGGCTCAAGAAAACACGTGTCCAAAGAATTTAAGAGTGGACTGATGGAACTCACACTTGTCTTTGTTGAGGGTGAGGTTGGCCTCCAAAAGAGCATGGCACACCGGGTCTAGCGCTTTGTCGTGTTCCTGGACATTCGAACCATATACTAGAATGTCGTCACTATAGTTTAGTGTGTTTGGTATGTGATGTATGGTCTGGCGGATGGCTTCTTGAAAAATCTCCGCAGCAGATGAAATTCTAAAACTAAGTCGTTTGTAGTGGAACAGCCCTAGATGAGTGGCAAATGTTGTTATATAGCGTGACTTCTCATGTAGTTCCAACTGATGGTATCCTTTATTCAAATCTAATTTAGAGAAGACTCTTGCGCCATTTAGAGATGAAATCATGTCACTTAAATGGGGTCCTGGATGACGCTCCCTTTCAATGGCCGTGTTGGGAAGCCTCATATCCACACATAGGCGCACCTTTTCGGGTGTGCCCTTCTTTGGCACGATGACCACTGGCGACACCCACGGTGTTGGCCCTTCTGTCCGCTCGATAATGTCCGTTCATAATAACTCCTGGATTTCATCTTCAACAGCTTGTTGCAGGTGGAAGGGTACTCGCCTGTGATGCTGTGCGACGGGACGTATTCGTTCATTGATGTGCAACCGGATCGGTGAATAGTTTAGGGAACTTGTGTATGATGTCCGGATAGTCGCTTATCCTGTATAAAATTTCGACCAGCCGAAGACGCTCCGCGGTGGGCAGACTGAGGAGACAGTCAGCTTCAGGGCCTTCAATTACATGTATATATGCCGGCACAGAGGTGGTTTTGTGCTTGAGTGTAGTTGCAAATTTCCCCAGGCAGGGGAGAGGTTTCTTCGACATCCACGTGAACACTTTGACATAGGCCGGGCTCAAGGTGGGTGGCGGTTTCATTTTGTTGTATTCAGTCACAGGGATATAGTTCAGTGATGCCCCACTATCCAGTACAAACTTGGTTGCATGGGTTCCCACACTTAAGTCCAGTCTGGGGTATTTTTTTAATTGGTCTGGATCAGCTACCATGCAGACATACTCATCAGTGTACACCGATTCCCGAGATGCTGACCTGGATCCTCTGGATGGGGACCTTCTCTCCCATTGGGACCTGCGAGACTCTCTGCTGGAGTGTGAGGAAACAGAGGATGACTCCGGCCGATCCTGGACTGCCTTCGCATGTTGCCGCCTAGTGTCAGGGCGAGACGATCTCGTTGTCTCTTTCATCCTTTCTTTGCGATATTCTCCACACATAGCCTCAAAGTGGTTTTCTCTTCCTCATTTTTGACACTGCTGACCAAGTGCTAGACAAACATCAGCGTGCGGAAAGTCATTCCGCACCGATAACACTTTCGTGGGCGATCTCGTTTCTTGTCTCCACGGCCAGACTCATGGCGTCTGCGCCCTGTGTAATGTTGGCGGGACGACAGCCTAGCTGTCCGCCGTCGATCACGAGAGTGTCTGCGAGTGTCCTTAGCTTGTACGCGATATGCTTGTTCCCGCCTCTCACCATGCCCCGTCTCCATTCTTCTAGCATGTTCCTCTGCTTGATCATGTATCCGGGTCATCTCCTCAATCTCATCAAGGTTATGACTTTTCCGTAGTAGCCGCCTTTTGAGCATTTCCGAATGGCAAGCTTCAATTATTCGCAATCTTATGGCATCTTCCGTGGAAAACGTATCAAACTCACAATACCGAGACAGTCATCGTAGTCTCATTATAAATGTACTCATCAATTCCTTCTTTTCTTGACGGGCTTGGTGAAACATGTACCTTTCATAATCCACATATCTTTTATGTAAAAATCTTTTATTTAAAGCATCTCGCACCTTGACATATGATTCTGTTTTGGCAGTCGGCAATTCCTTGATTAACTTACTAACTTCTTTCCCTACCAGATTACGTAATGCAATTAGTTTTTCCTCATCTTCCGTGACTTTTGATCCTTTCATGTAGTCCTCAAAGTCCTCGAACCACTCCTGCCATCTGGGGCCCATGGCCCCTCCAGCTATCAGGGCCAGTGGTTCTGGGGCCCGCAAATATGAGACGCCCGCTGTGCTTGGTGTGGTTGCCGCTGTACCCGCGACATTTCGGTGCGGTGACGTCGACATTTTGGTTTGTTACTTTATCCCTCTGTCTTTGCTTGTGTTTCCTTGTCTTTCTTTTATTACTGTCTTTGTCTTGGTTTATGCTTGTTTTCTTGCTTCACCTCTTGCATGTGCACATGCTTGTTTGCGTGTTTCACCCTTTGTATTGGCTTGTGCTTGTTTACTAGTTCGTCTCTTGCAGTGGCTTGTGCTTGTTTCCTGATTTTCTTGTTGCCTTTACTCGTGCTGGTTTCTTGTTCCTTTGCACTTGCTTGTGCTTGATGTCAAACTGGAGGTTGCCTGACTCCAAAATGGCTGCTTCTTGGCCTCGAAAGGGGATTGGTGAGAACAGCTTGACCTCAAGATGGCGGCCGTATTCGAAATCTCGCTTCTCATGAGATTTTGGTTCCCTCCAATGCAATTCAATTACCGGCAGGCTTCAGACACTCACCGGGCATGTGAGGTCCACACCGGACGCTGGGGCCTCCGCTCTCCATCACTTCCACTCGCGCAGGATCTCCTCCCAGCAGGTAGGACCGGGGTGAGCTCCCGACGTCTCTACCGTGCCTGCAATTCCTCACGCATCTGGGGTAGGCACCCGATGCTAGTGCTCGGCAGCGCTTTCTCAGCTGGGCAGCTTCAACGCTCGACCGCGCTTTCCTTGCTGGGCTTCGCACGACCGGCTGGTCACAGAGCGGTGTGTATTCACCGCTGGCCGCTTCCTTCTCGGCGGCGGTTCCTGCCAGGCACACGTGTCGCAACGGCGACTTCCTGAGTGTGCTGCGTGGGACGGGGCACTTATCTCCAGGGGTCCGGGCGTGGCAGACTGCACCATCCCACCCTCGTCGCCAGCTGTAGCGTTGTGCTACCAATAAGGACACTGCACAAGACATATTTTATACGAGCTCTTTATTCTAGCTCTGTCCTGTTCCCCATCCTTACTCTAACTGCCTCTTTCCTGTCGACGCTCCTCCTCTTCCTCTGTCCCCCTAACTCCACCCACCAACAACTAGACTGAACACGTTCTTACACGATGTACAACACCTAAACAATCAAGGTGTTGCCCCTTACTTCAGAATCAGAGACCTGGGGTGCCATATCACAAAGATGTTGGCTGCTTTCTGCACAGTGACTGCTTGATGACATGGCCTCAAATGTACAAATCAGTCATAGCCCAAAACCACCCTTCGCAAAAAGTCACAAAAAATTGCTCCTCTCTAATATACACAAGGCAGAATTCTTTTCAAATGCAGTGATGGAGGCCTGTGAGGGACAGCAGACTGCCAAGCCACGGTGCCTGCATACTCAGAATGTCTACCACTTTTTTTTTGTCCGGCAAATAGCAACGGGAAGATACCCTCCTTGCCTGTTCCAATACCCCCTCTCCCTAAAGCTCCTAGGTGTAATTTGAAGAGTGGAAGTTGTCTACTTTACAAATCAGTATTACCTGCTTCAAAGGTTGATAACTTGTCAACAGTTTACAAACCCAGTTACAGCTGTAAAGCATCCCTACAATGCATTATGGACTGGATGGAAGAGGGAGCGTCCTGTCATTTCCCCCCCTTGTTCCGATTTGCAGTAAGCCACAAGGTGTACTTCTCAAGCCAGAGAGACATTTCCGATTCGCATAGTATGTTTGTGTGTTGTAATTTGATGTTTTTGCAGATCACAGGCTTTGCAACTGCATAACAGTTGATGACACTTGGCTCAAAATGCCAACACTTGAAAAAGGATGTTCAACCCGCCTTCTTAGAACAATATGCTCTTGTCTTCTGCAGTGCAGTATACCCTCCTGAGAAACGAGTCGACAGAACGGAACCGGAAGAGGCTCTCATCCACCACATCCTGCTCCCCTGCACGTCCATGCGGGGCCAGGAAGCAGCGTCTCCTCGGGGCTGGTAGTTCAGAAGAATTTGTGCATTCTGACATTTGGAAGCATCTGCACGGTGTAGTTTCCAGGTGTTGGCGATCCCCACGTCCTCTCCGATCCCCCCCTCCCCCTGAGCACAGGGCTCTCTCTTGTGCTCCCACCGTAGCCTCCTGAAACGTCTCTTCTAACGCCCTGCTTGGTAGATTCTTGTGCCTGTAGGAGTACTTCAGTCTTACGTTGTTGAGGGTGACTGAATGTGAGGGCATATTTAACATTCCAAAAGTACACTGTCTTAGCACATTTCATTATTTGTGTCATGCATGCATTGTTTGCACAAAAGAATCCTTTTTGTGCACTGCAGGCTTTAGGGCTCTGTCAAGACTCGGAGTGAGCTTGAGACCGACCCCACCATCGCACCGTATTGCCCATCTTGGGGTAAGACTATGCAACCCTTTCTTTTGATGTTTTGTTAAACTATATTTTGTACTGTTTTTTTCACTTTGCATTAGTGGAGATTGCTGTTAGAACAAGCATTTGCAATGCATTAGGTCTTGCTTTTACAAGAGTTTAAGCTATTGGCATTGTAAATGACAATTAAGCAAATTATTTTTGTTTTTAAAACATAAATAAAAGGCATTGTTAATTACAATGCTAATAGCTTAAACTCGCGTAAATGCGAGACCTATTGCATTGCAAATGCTTGTTTACTTTGGTTCCATCAAGAAGGCATTCAGATGTGTCACATTTTTGCCATGAATTCTGAATGTTAGCACTCTAGTTGCTCGTTAGATCACTGTAGTAAAGCTACTGCTCACCAGGGAAGTCTGCTGCTGGTAGTCAAAGTATATGTTTCAGTCTGCATGTTAGAATTTTTTAATGAAATAGAAGAGGATTTGAGAAGTCAAAAGGTGCCCTAATTTTTCTTTCTGCAGCACTAATCATAATTTCTATGGCAAAAAGAAGCTCCTCATTTTGTTCCTTTGCAAATTACATGTGTTATGTGTTACCACTTTATTCCAATCAAGATGGCTTCAGGTGTGCCATACTAAGTTTTGTAATAAGTAACACTGTTAGCGCTCTAGTTGTTCTTTACAACACTCTGGGACGTTCTGTCATTGGGCTATACTTGGGCTACATCTGGGTGATATTTGTGCTACATTTGGGTTCTTTTGTCTCTGGTGGCCATCTTGGGAGACTTATTTGTTATGAAGTTTCCTAATTTCCTCAAGTACTACAGTCTCCTCAGTAGGAAATACTTTCAGTGTTTTTCTTTGATGCCATCAAGAAGGTATTCAGATGTGTCACACATTTGCCATACATTTAGAATGTTAGCACTCTAGTTGCTCATTTAGATCACTGTAGTGATCTAAATGTCTGCTGCTGGTATTCAAAGTACATGTTTCAGTCTGCATGTCAGAATTATTTTAATGAAATAGAAGAGGATTTGAGAATTAACTCAAAATGTGCCCTAATTTTTCTTTCTGCAGAACTAATCATACTTTCTATGGCAAAATGAACCCCCTCAATTTGTTCCTTTTTAAATTAAATGTTTTTAGAGTTACCACTTTAATCCAATCAAGATGGCTTCAGGTGTGCTATACTTTTGTCATAAGTAAGGCTGTTAGCACTCTAGTTGTTCTTTAGAACACTCTGGGAAGCTGCAGTAGAACACAGAGGAATCAACTGACAGTCTCTGCACTTGTTAGATGTACATGTTTTACTGAGAATGTCAGACTTCATTCTCACATGACTGAGAAAGATAATGTGAATTTACCGTAAATATGCTCACAGTTTAGCTTATAGATCACCTTCCAAACCTTTGTGGGAAAAGCATGTGAAAATAGTTTTCCCTCAAACGTGATTCATGATATCCCAGCAGAAGGCTTTTTCACATGGTAAAAGCACCTTAGGACACACCACAGTTCCTAGAGTGAGTATGGTACATCAACAAATGATTTATAATGCAACTAAAGTCTTAAAACCTTCTATTAACTGCAATGCTTTTTAATGAGGTGCTATCATGTATATTGGTCCCAAGATGGCTACCAACACTTCTTGGATGAAGTGCTGACAGCCAACCAGATCTCACGATGAGATGTGTGGTTAGGGTCCGCCCAGATATAAATATATATATATATTTTTCCTTTAAAATCTAAAAAACGACTGAACGGCTTTACACCATTTAACAAAATGGCATGACTCTGAACCAAGGGCTACTGTTTTGCCAAATTTGGTGTAATTCAGTTCAGCAGTTCGGGCTGTAGCTGCGATTAAAGGTTCCTATGGAAAATTGCATGGGGAAAACACGTTATAGGTCCCCCCTTTTTTTTCAGCGCCCACTTGACGAATCACCCCAAGACTTTCAAGATAGGAGCGTACCGGAGCTGGCCAAAAGTTTTGAAATTTTCAGGAAGATTCGTCAACCGGCGCCAAAGTTATTGGAAATAGAATGTTGTGGATTTCCTATGGAAAATAGGTCCTAACTATAACTACCTACTGGCGACCGCCAGTTGGTAATATATCTCTATATCTATCTATCTATCTATCTATCTATCTATCTATCTATCTATCTATCTATCTATCTATCTATCTATCTATCTATCTATCTATCTATCTATCTATCTATCTATCTATCTATCTATCTATCTATCTATCTATCTATCTATCCATCTATCTATCTATCTATCTACATATCTATATATATATATATTCACTGAAAAAACCATAGGTTTCACACCAGTTATAGTTAGCTGAACATTTTACTCATACAAAACCATTGAAATTCCCACGTTATAGTTAGTTGGACTCACTATAACTCGAGCGCCCGCAATCCACTGCTGATGATGTGACATATTACATCATTCATGAAATGGTCAGTGACATCACTGATGACATCACTGATGACATCTCAAATGACATCACTGATGACATCACTGATGACATCTCAAATGACATCACTGATGACATCACTGATGACATCATCCAGTGAATGTGTGTTCCTGTAAATTAAAAATGTGTTTAACATATTGAAGAATGAGTGTATGTATGCGTGTTTGGATAATAGATTTAGTAGGTGCGTGACTGACTGTATGAGTGGGAGTTTAAATGTGTCTTACTGAATGCATGGGTTAGTGACTAAACTGTTAGAATGTGTGCATCATTATGTCTGTTGTTGTGTAAGCTGCTGCATGTATTGATTATTAGCTATATGACTGGCTATATGGGTTAATGATTGGTAACCCAAGTATTTGTATGTGAGGGTGAGTGTGAGTGGAGATGGCTGGGAAGTGTGTGACTCTGTGCATAGATGTGTGAGCAGTTGATTCACTTGGTGTATGGGTTCAAGAGTGCATAAGGAAACAGCTGTATATGTGGTTTACTGTGTGCATGGGTGTGTTGGTGACTGAATGGATATCTCAGTGCTACATGTCCAAGTAAGTACATATGTAAAACACAGTGTATGTGAGAGTTGTCATATATAAATGACTATATATAACAGCCTGTGATTGCATAAGTGACTGTATCTATCAATATGTACTTGTATCAGTGATTGTAAAAGACAGTAAGTATGTGTTAGTCTATGTTTAAATAAGCAAGGTTTTGTGTCTATACTGTATAGTTGTGGAAATGGGAGTGTGATTGATTCTTTACATGACTGACTAGGTGTGTGAGTAACTCCATGGATGAGTGGCAGTGTGTGAGTCTCTGTATAGGTGTATGAGTGCATATGTTAGTCTTGTATTGATGAGTGACTGTATGTATGAAAGATTGTATGGGTGAATGAGTGGATGTGTGTGTAGACCTAGAAATCAGTGAGTGCGTATGTGGTAAGTGGTATTACTGTGTCAATGGTTTCA
This sequence comes from Lissotriton helveticus, assembly GCF_964261635.1. NCBI lineage: Eukaryota > Metazoa > Chordata > Amphibia > Caudata > Salamandridae > Lissotriton > Lissotriton helveticus. The sequence goes on along the minus strand of NC_136067.1, from coordinate 887,306,064 downwards.
GGAATGATAGATTGTATTTAACACTGGGTATATCATAGGTTAGATTAGAGTGTGAGGAGGTGTATTGTATTATCACATGGATGATGTCATCAGTGATGTCATCAGTGATGTCATTTGAGATGTCATCAGTGATGTCATCAGTGATGTCATTTGAGATGTCATCAGTGATGTCATCAGTGATGTCACTGACCATGTCATGAATGATGTAATATGTGACATCATCAGCAGTGGATTGCGGGCGCTCGAGTTATAGTGAGTCCAACTAACTATAACGTGGGAATTTCAATGGTTTTGTATGAGTAAAATGTTCAGCTAACTATAACTGGTGTGAAACCTGTGGTTTTTTCAGTGAATTTCAAAGGTTTTTTAAATGCTAATTCCTAACTATGACGAAAGTGAAACCTATGGTTTTTCAGTGAATTTCAAAGGTTTTTTAAATGCTAATTCCTAACTATAACGATTGTGAAACCTGTTTTTTTTAGTGAATTTCATAGTTTTTTTTAAAAGCTAATTCCTTTATATATCGAGTTTGTAACATACGATTTTTAAACAGTTTTTTTTTATTAGCTGTTTTTTATAACTATTATTTATTTTTTATTTTTTCACAAGTTTTTTTTACAATCTATTTTTCATGTTTTTTGTAAAAATTATTTTGTCTTGGAGCGCTCAGGGTGCGCGCACCGGTAAGCTCACCAGAGAGCGCAGCTAGAGCGCTATTTCCGCGTGCGTAAAAAAAAGCCAGCAAAACGTCATTCAGGCGCGCCGCGTAAGCGCCCCCGTAAGCGCCTCCGTTCGTGCCGCGTAAGCGCCCCCGGAAGCGCTCCGGTGCGCGCAGCGTAAGCGCGTCAAGTCATGTGACCTTAAAATAACTCTTTTCATTGGTTGTTCACAGTTTTTTTTACAACTAATGAAAACCCAACCCATTTCCTTCACTTCTTCTTTCACTTTGGAGACAACAAGACCTCTTCTATACTGTTCTTACATTTTGTGTAAAGAATGGCTGCCAGAGCACCCAGCAGCAGTGAGGAGTCAGATGACTTCATTGAGGAAGAGCCTCCTCAGCCCAAGGTCAAGGAGAATTTTATTTTGAAGTTTTTTTCAATACCTGCAGGATTAAAAAAGGTGAATGCACCTAAAGTGGAATGCAAAATCTGCAAAACTGTGCTTTCCAGAGGGGACCCTAGAAGGAAGTACAGTTTTTGGAACTCCACAATGATTCGCCACATCCAACGGAGGCACCTCCAGAACTATGCCCGAGAGAGTGTCCGAGACCTGGCACGTAATCCCCCAAGGGATGGTGCCTCTACATCTACTGGAGGAGCCACAACATCAGGGAGAGGACGTGCAGCGGAATTGGAGATGACTCCAAATATTCAGCATGTTTTTAGTCACATTACTATAAAGTGCAAGCAATGCGATGAAATGCTTTGCTATGGTGAGCAGAGCATCGAGCTCATTGCACGCAGGAGGCAAGAACACCGCTGCCCTCCCCAGCTCTAATTTTTCCCCTTTTTTTGCTCCTGTTGAGCAGTTTTGCATCCCTGTTTTTGTTCAGAAAAAAACCTAAAAAAGAAGAAAAAAAACAGTTCTGTTTAGAACTACCTCCAATTCTCAAAAAAGAGCTGTATTCTTAACAAATTCAAAAGGAGTAAATGAAGTGGAGTGCAGTGAGAGAGGAAAGGAAAATGAGTGAGAAAGCAAAGAAAGGGACGAGAGGGGAAGGGAAGTGAAGTAGGGGGACTGAAAGAAGGTGAGTGTGGGAGGTGAGTGAGGAGAAGAGGAGTGAACAAGGGGAATGAGGATAAGTGAAGAAAATGTAGTAAAGGAACGGGGGTGTGGAAGGGTAAGAAAAGAACAGTGATGTTCAATCAATCAATCAATCAATCATAGTATTTGTATAGCGCGCTACTCACCCGGAAGGGTCTCAAGGCGCTTGGGGGAGGTGTCAGCTACTGCTCGAACAGCCAGGTCTTGAGTTGTTTCCTGAAGGCGAGATGGTCCTGTGTCAGCCGTAGGTGGATGGGGAGGGAGTTCCATGTCTTGGCTGCCAGGTAGGAGAAGGATCTTCCTCTGGCGGTGGCTCTTCGGATGCGTGGTACGGCGGCGAGGGCGAGGCTTGTAGAACGTAGCTGGCGGGTGGGCGTGTAGAAAGTCAGGCGGTCGTTGAGGTACTTGGGGCCCATGTCGTGGAGAGACTTGTGCGCGTGGGTAAGGAGCCTGAACGTGAACCTTTTGCTGACGGGGAGCCAGTGCAGGTCCCTCAGGTGGCCGGAGATGTGGCTGCGTCGGGGGATGTCCAAGATGAGTCGGGCGGAGGCGTTCTGTATGCGCTGGAGTCTTTTCTGTAGCTTGGCTGTGGTTCCCGCGTAGAGGGTGTTCCCGTAGTCCAGTCGGCTGGTGACGAGTGCCTGGGTGACCGTCTTCCTGGTTTCGGTCGGGATCCAGCGGAAGATCTTTCGGAGCATACGCAGGGTGTTGAAGCACGATGAGGAGACGGCGTTGACTTGTCTGGTCATCGAGAGGGAAGAGTCCAGGATGAAGCCCAGGTTGCATGCGTGGTTTGTTGGCTTGGGAGCGGTGCCCAGGGCGGGAGGCCACCAGGAGTCATTCCAGGTGGAGGGCGATGGTCCCAGGATGAGGACTTCCGTCTTGTCTGAGTTCAGTTTCAGGCGGCTGTTCTTCATCCACTCGGCGACGTCTTTCATCTCTTCGTGTAGGCTCGTTCTGGCGGTGGCGGGGTCTCTGGTGAGGGAGAGGATCAGTTGGGTGTCGTCGGCGTAGGAGATGATGTTGAGGTTGTGTTGGCGTGCGATGGCTTCAAGAGGTCTCATGTAGACGTTGAAGAGGGTTGGGCTGAGCGATGATCCCTGCGCTACGCCGCAGATGACTTCGGTGGCCTCGGACCGGAACGGGGGGAGGCGGACTCTTTGTGTTCTTCCGGCGAGGAACGAGATGATCCACTCCAGTGCCTTTTCTTGGATACCGATGTTGCTGAGGCGTTGAACTAGGGTGCGGTGGCAGACGGTGTCGAACGCTGCAGAGAGGGCCAGGAGGATGAGGGCCGCTGTTTCCCCGTTGTCGAGCAGGGCTCGGATGTCGTCGGTGGCTGCGATGAGGGCGGTCTCGGTGCTGTGGTTGGCTCAGAAGCTGGACTGCGAGGGGTCGAGGGATCCGTTCGTCTCGAGGAAGGCTGCAAGCTGTCTGTTGACGTTCTTCTCGATGACTTTGGCAGGAAAAGGGAGGAGCGAGATGGGGTGGAAGTTCTTGAGATCGGTGGGGTCCGCTGTTGGTTTCTTCAGTAGAGCGTTGAGCTCGGCATGCTTCCAGCTCTCCGGGAAGGTGGCGGTGTTGAAGGAGGAGTTGATGATGTCTTGGAGTTGGGGTGCGATGATGGAGTCGGCCTTGTTGAAGATGTGGTGGTGTCAGGGGTCAGTTGGAGATCCGGAGTGGATGGTGTTCATCGTGCGGGCTGTGTCTTCGGTGGTCACCGTGGTCCAGGTACGGTTGGGTGCGTGGAAGGTGCGCTGAAGCTGTCGTGGATGTCGGCGATCTTGCGGTGGAAGTACGAGGCGAGAGAGTCGCAGAGATCTTGTGAAGGAGTGATGTCGTTGTTGCCGGAGCTGGGATTGGAGAACTCCTTGACGATGCTGAAGAGTTCCTTGCTGTCGTGGGCGTTGTTGTCCAGTCGTTCCTTCAGTGATTTCTTCTTGGTGGTGCGGATGAGCTGGTGGTGCTTGCGGGTGGCGTGTTTGAGGGAGGTCATGTTGTCTGTGGTCTGGTCCCGGAGCCAGGCTTTCTCGAGGGTGCGGCAGTACTTCTTGGAGTCCTTGAGTTCGTCGGTTAACCAGGAGGCCTTCTTGCTTCTGGGTCTGCTGGGAGGGTTCTTCAGTGGCGCGAGGTCGTCGGCGCAGGCGGTCAGCCACTGCGTGAAGTTGCGGGCTGCTTCGTTGGGGTCCGTTGTGCTGGCGGGTGGGTTCTGGCTGAGGGAGGTGGTGAGCTGGTCGGCGGTGATCTTGCTCCAGCTTCTGTGAGGAACCTGTTGCGGGTGTTGGTGGGTCGTGGTTCTTCTGAAGCTGAAGTGGACGCAGCTGTGGTCGGTCCAGTGGAGTCCGGTGGAGTGGCTGAAGGAGATGTGCTTGCTGGAGGAGAAGACGGGATCAAGCGTGTGGCCGGCGTAGTGGGTGGGGGTGTTGACCAGTTGCTTGAGTCCGAGGTTGGAGAGGTTGTCCAGCAGGGCGGTGGTGTTGCGGTCCTTGTTGTTCTCCAGGTGGAAGTTGAGGTCCCCTAGGAGGATGTAGTCGGCGGAAGGGAGGGCGTGCGGGCTGATGAAGTCCGTGATGTCTTCACTGAATTGTGTGCGTGGTCCCGGGGGTCTGTAGACGAGGGTGCCTCTGAGGGTCGTCTTGGGGTCGGTGTGTATCTGGAAGTGGAGGTGTTCGGCGGCGGCGAAGCTGTCGTTGGAGTCGGTCGTTATGCGGATGGTGTTCTTGTGTACGATGGCGATGCCTCCTCCAATCTGGTTGACGCGGTCTCTCCGGATGATCTTGTATCCGTCTGGGATGGTGATGGCGATGTTGGGTGTTGAGGAGGCGTTCATCCAGGTTTCTGTGAGGAAGGCGACGTCTGGTGAGGTTGTGTCAAGCAGATTCCAAAGTTCGATGGCGTGTCTGTGGATGGAGCGGGTGTTGAGCAGGATGCATTTGAGATGGCTGTTGTGGGTGCTCGGCTTGGTAGCTGTGGTGCAGGTCCGGAGGCAGGTGAACTTGCAGGCTTGACAGGTGAAGGGTCTGTGGGTGCGTCTCGGGGTGGCTCGGTGGCAGGCTCTTGTTCGCTCGGGTTTGAGTGCGATGAGGGTGGCGGCGTCGTAGGTGCGTCGGGGGCCAGGGGTCCTGGCGCTGGGCACGGTCCAGGCGCGGACGGGCGCAGACGGGCTTACCTTTGGCGCGCAATCGGCGCGCGCGCTGCGCGTCGACGCTGCGCGTAAGCATGGACTCTGCCATAAATGGAGAGTGGGGGGGCGGGGCGAGGGAGGGGCAGCTGGGAGGCGGGAGAGGGGTGGCGAGTGGGGGGAATGATGCGGTGATGCAAGAGGGAGCGGGGGTGGGGCCGCAGGGGAGCAGCGGCAGGGAGCGGGGTGGGACAGGGGAGAACTGGGCGACAAGGGACAGCAAAAGAACCAACACGAGGAGGAGCGCGAAAAAACTGCAAACAGACAGTACAGAGTATAATCTACAAAACGAAGCAGGCACAGAGGGAAAGTCAGGGGCAGGGGGCCAGAGAAAAAGCGGCCAGAGAAAAAACGGCGAAGAAACAATGCAGAATACAGATAACAATTTACAATGCAGAATACAGACAAAAAATTACAGTTTACAATCGATGAGGAGAAAGACCTGAGCACACACAAACTTTATGCAAATTATAATAAATTTCCTTGATCCTAATTATACAACAACAGTGAGGGACTGTTGGATAAGTACAGCAATAATATTTATTGCGCCAGCCGACACGTGTTTCATTGGAGTGAATTGCACTCCAAATCTTCAGGGCTATCTCCAAATGGAAAGAATGTGTAGTCCCCCACGACTGGTGATAATTCCAACCCAGTCCGGGTACAGAGTATCTTCTAATGAGGCGCGCCGATCAAGTATTGAATAACTTTCGTAGTCAATTGTTTAGGAGAATCACAATGAATTCTATGCGCCAGGAACAGCAAGGGCAGTAAAAAACAGTAGTAATAAATAATGGTTCTAACTGGTATCGAATCCGTCGTGAATTGCAAGTTAGTGGTCGTTTTAGAGTATTCCACGAGATAGCCACAATGGGCGAAAGTAGCCGGCACTGGCCTCTACTGTAGTTCCATCTTGCTCACACGAGTGTTAGCCGCTTACCCCGGGTCTGGATAACAGTTTACAATCGAAGCAGGCACAGAGGGGAGTCAGGGGCAGGTGCCAGACCTAGCAGGGGCACAAGACTACTCCTGGCAGCGGCGGCGGTAGCAGGAGGAGAACGGCCACACTCGGGGTGGGCCACGCGGCAGGAGGAGCGACCGGACTGACCAGGTCAGGTCAGGTCACAGCTCCTTGCCCGTGAGCCTCGCCTAAAGTACTCTTGTGGGAGGGAGGGGCAGTTGGGAGGCGGGAGCGGGGTGGCGAGTGGGGGGAATGATGCGGTGATGCAAGAGGGAGCGGGGGTGGGGCCGCGGGGGAGCAGCGGCAGGGAGCGGGGTGGGACAGGGGAGAACTGGGCGACAAGGGGCAGCAAAAGAACCAACACGAGGAGGAGCGCGAAAAAACTGCAAACAGACAGTACAGAGTATAGTCTACAAAACGAAGCAGGCACAGAGGGAAAGTCAGGGGCAGGGGGCCAGAGAAAAAACGGCCAGAGAAAAAACGGCAAAGAAACAATGCAGAATACAGATAACAATTTACAATGCAGCATACAGACAACAAATTACAGTTTACAATCGAAGCAGTCACAGAGGGGAGTCAGGGGCAGGGGGCCAGACCTAGCAGGGGCACAAGACTACTCCTGGCAGCGGCAGCGGTAGCGGGAGGAGAACGGCCACACTCGGGGTGGGCCACGCGGCAGGAGGAGCGACCGGACTGACCAGGTCAGGTCATGTTGAGGAAAGACTGGTGATACAGACTGGATAAAGGCAAGTGAGTGTGAGACAAGAGGAGTAAGGGAGTGAAGAGACAGAGAAAGTGAAAGAAAAAGTGAGAGTAGAGGACTGAGTGAGGGAGGAAAGAAACATAAGTGAGGGAGTGTGGCTGAGTTATAGGGAGTGAGCGTGAAAGAAGAGGAGTGACAGACTAAGGGATCGGAGAGAATGAGGCTAACAGAGAGAGAATGAGGGAAGGGGAGTGTAGAAGTAAGAGGACAGAGGCAGTAAGAGAAGGAGTTAGTCAAGTGGAGTGAGGAGAGTAAGGGAAGAGAAAAGAGTGAAGGAACAAAAGAAGGAAAGAGACAGGAAGGAAAGTAAAGGAGAAGGTTTGAAAAAAGGTGAGTGTGGGAGTATGGCTGAGTTATAGGGAGTGAGTGTGATAGAAGAAGCGTGAGAGACTAAGGGGACGGAGAGAATGAGGCTAACAGAGAGAGAATGAGGGAAGGGGAGTGTAGAAGTAAGAGGACAGAGGGAGTAAGAGAAGGAGGTAATGAAGTGGAGCAAGGAGAGTAAGGGAAGGGAAAAGAGTGAAGGAGCAAAAGAAGGGAAGAGAGTGGAAGAAAAGTAAACGAGAAAGTTTGAAAGAATGTGAGTGTGGGGGTATGGCTGAGTTATAAGGAGTGAGTGTGATAGAAGAGGTGTGAGAGACTAAGGAAATGGAGAGAATGAGGCTAACAGACAGAGATTGAGGGAAGGGGAGTGTAGAAGTAAGAGGACAGAGGGAGTAAGAGAAGGAGGTAGTGAAGTGGAGTAAGGAGAGTAAGGGAAGTAAAAAGAGTAAAGGAATGAAGTAAGAGAAGAGAGAGGAAAGAAAGTAAAGGAGAAGGTCTGAAACAAGGTGATTGTGAGAAAGGAGTGAGGAAAAGGGAAGTAAACGTAGGGATTCAGAATAAGTGAGGCAAGCGCAATAAGGGAACAGAGGTGTGGGAGCATCAGAGAAGAGTAGTGAGGTTAAGGAAAAGAGTATAGGGAAAGTACATTTTGTACTTCAAACTTACCTTATAAGTAATGTAAACTTAATTACATATTAACATTAAAATTTATATCTGTGAAAGACAAAAAAATAAGTTAGAATATTTATAATATATATTTTACAATACAAGAGACAAAGTAGGAGATTAAAAGTCATAAAAGGTTAGTAAGAGATAAAGTAGAAGTGAAGGACTCAGAAAGAAAAACAAAGGAATGGTGAAGGTCAGAGAGAGTTAAAAAGAAATAGAGAGAAAGCAAATTACTAAAATGATAATGACATGGATACATTCAGAGACAGTGAACAAGAGCAGGAGAGAGAAATAAACTGAAGGTGAGTAAGATCCTAAAGGAATATGCATTAGGAAAACTAAAGGCAGAAAGGGGAGTTATGAAAGGGGAGTGAGTCACAGAGAAGCAGCAGTGAATAACGGTGGATTAATGACAATGAGGCATGGAAGGTGAGTGATGGTGAATGTAGGGTTGTAAGACAGTGAGGAGACAATGGGAATAAAGGTAACAGAGAGGGAGTGAGGGAAGACAAGTGAGAATATGAGAGAACAGAGGTGAGTCAGAGAAAGAGTGATTAAACGGCAGTAAGGTGAGTAAAGGAAGGATAATGACTGAGGGAAGAAAGGGAAGAAAAGTGAAAAAAAGGGACTGGGAAAAGGTGAGTGTATGACAAAAGAAAGAAGAAGGGTAGTTAAAGATGATGAATGAGGATAACTGAAGGAACTGAAGTAAGGGAACAAGGGTGAGGGAGGGTGAGTGAAGGAGAGTGAGGTTGATGAAAAAGGGAAAATAAAAAGAGGATACAAGCAAGTGAGCTTGAGACAAAGGAAGTGAAGGAGTGAGAACATAGAGGTAGTGAAGGAAAGAGTGGCAGAAAGAAACTGAGTAAGAGAGCAAAGAAAGGTAAGTAAGGGAGTGTGGGTGAGTTTTAGGGAGTAAGCGTGACGGAAGAGGAGTGAGAGAGTGAGGGGATCGAGAGACTGAAGCTAAGAGACAGGGAGTGAGGGAAAGGGAGTGAGGATGTGAGAGGACAGAGGAAGTGAGAGAAGGAATGAGTAAAGTGTAATAAGGTGAGTGAGAGAAGGGGAAATATTGAGGAAACAAAGAAAGGAAACAAGGGGAAGGGGAGTGAAGTAGAGTGACGGACAGCTAGAAAGTAGTGGATGGGAGAGAGGGAAAGGGCCGTGAAGGAGTGGTTGATGAGAATAAGTGAGGAAAGTGGAATAAGGGAAGTGAGGTGAGGGAGAGTGAAAAAAGGCCAGTGAGGGAGAGTTAAGAGGAGTGATAGAGGGTAGAAATAGGTAAGTGAGCATAAGAGAATGGGAAAATAATATATATTTAATAATAGAAATTACAAAATAATTTCAACAACATGTTACATGGTTTATTTTTGCTGTTCTTAGAATATATTAAATTTCACTTAAAACCGTGACTTCAATAGTACTCATCATATAACAGCGGGCAAAAAAACCACAATCAAAATGATTGTGTTTAAAAAAAACATAAAATCTTTTCTTAAATAATGTAAGATTTTGAAAAAACATATCTAAACTCACGTTTGATCCATCCACTATTCCACGAGGCCAAATAGTATATGGAAAGTCCTTTTGTTTGGAAATTAGTCCAGAGTATTCTTAATTTCTCATTTACCCGACTTTCTGAAAGAAAAGCTCTAACATTTTTACAATATGAAACAAGAGTTTTATTTCCACCTCTAGCTTACTTTTTATAAATATTTTGTATAATACTCACAGCACACACTATATGATATACATATACTATCTCTATGAGAACTACATGTTTTTTATTATCTTCATCACTCTCATTCAGAAAGTAATTTTGAACAGCAAACTGAGTTATATTAACTGCTGCAATCTTCATAGGCCAATTACCTTCCTTAAAATTTCGGTTGTAAGAACACTAGGTAAGAATTTAGTAAGTCAGAAAGCAAACGTTGTTTGAAAGTCAATTGGGTATCATTACAGTGTTTCCAACCTTTTTGACATTTTAAATAAGCTGTGTAAAGTCCTGATGTTGTTGAAGGACCATCATGGTAAATAATTGCTGCAGTTGTAAAGGTTCTCCATAAAATTGATAATTGAGAAGCCACAACATTTTTAATTAATGTTGTCAATTTAGTTCCATCAGGTCTACATCGTTGGAACATTAAAATAACATACTGTCCATATCTTTGTAAAAAAAAGTTGATAGCATTGCTGATTTACATTGACTACAGACCATGCTTTGATTTGGTTGTCTAACTAGATTATTAAATGACACTGATTTGCAGTCTGGTAAAGTCAAATACATAAATCTTTCAGTGTCTATTGTAGTACTACTTGAAAAGGAGCAATTGTCGCAGTCATGCTGCCATTTATAAGAAAGGCCAAAAAGATTTTCTACATCTACACCTTCATCTTGCAAAACAACAAAGCATATACATTAGAAATTCCTGACAATCTTGCTGAATATTGTGTGAAAATTGATTTAGACCAGAACATATGTCTAAAACATTTCGAATTTCAGAAACACTTTGTATTTTTGTTCTATCACTGCTACATTTCTCTAACACAGAATTTAATAAACAACAAAATGTTTGATCACGATTTTCAGCAATCTGTTCTTGTACAGTTTGGAGAAATAACCAACATTAACCACTACATTAGCATAGCAGTTGACACCAGAATTATTTTCAAACTGAAATCCAACAACATCTTTTTCTGAATCCATTTCGTTTCTGCTTACAATTACTGGTTCATCTAGCTTTTTTCTTTTTGCTACAACTTCACTACAATTTTTCTCATTTCTTCTTTTTAGGCCTCCCACACGCTTTTCAAAAAGAGGATATTGAGGTAAATTTGGAGCATACTCTCTTCTTCACCTATTATATTCTTTTACACAATTTAGATCTGCATTAATCTTTGTCTCATCAAATCAATCAAGTACAATCCTGATAAAGTTCTGACTCAAGATAAAGCAACATATGCCATACCCTCCTTGAACACAGAATTTCCAATATTCACCAAAGCACTATCAACACTTAAACCTTGAGATTTATGAATAGTCACTGCATATGCCAAAGAAACAGGAAACTGTTTTCTGTGGACATATAAATCTTTCACAAGCAAAAATCGGGCAGAACAACGACTGATTTGTTGTACTTCTTCAATACCATCAAATTTAATTTTTATAAATTCAATTCCATCTCTATTTCGGTAATTCACAAAATCCACAACATGACCCATTGCTCCATTTACTAAACCTCTTTCCACATGTAAATTACGTCATAAAATTATACGGCAATTTAAAGATGCATACAGAGTCTTTTCCATACCAGCAGTTTTAGATATTGTCTTCTCTAAAGAATCCAATTTTGATTTCAACTTTTCTGACAAAATAATAGTTGCTCCTTCATGTTCAATTTTGTCAATAGCTTCCAGTTTCACAATCTCTTGATTTTCCAACTTTAACATTTTGTTGTTGAAGATTGAACATTCTTGCAGAGGTGGCATCAAGCATATGACAGATTTGTTTTCAGGAATTTTCTTAAAAATATTCTCTGGGAGAATATTTTCATTTGGAAACAAATTTGAAATTAATCTTCCATGTAAAGCTTTTTTGCCATGCTCAGTTAGTTTTCCAATTCTTACATCTTGTAGAATATTTTTATAATCTTCATCCTTTGCCTGTCACATATTTTGAAGCAGTTCTGCATATTTGAAATTTAACCATATGTTAACATTTCCAATGCTTCCTAAGCACTTCCTGGTATCTTCATGCGTAAGCATTTTAAACACTGGCTGTCCTTTCACTGGAGTTAGTTGCAGTAGATCTCCAAAAACAATGATATGTTTGCCTCCAAATAACACATCATAGTCTGTTTTAAGAATGTCTTGCATTCTTAAATGCACAAAAGCAAGCATTACATTTGATACCATGCTTACTTCATCAATGATAAGAAGTTTCATTTTCTTTAGGACTCTTGAAACTTCACAACAAGCTTCTCTAGATAGCTTGTGGTATTGTAATTTGTTATCATGCTCCACTGGCAGCATCAATAAGCGATGTAAAGTAATCCCTTTAATGTTGTGTGCTGCCAACCCAGTTGGAGCAGTAACAACACAAGAGGGCGATGACTCCGTTGTTTTCTGCAAATATGTTGCAATCGCTTTAATCAGGAAACTTTTCCCAGTTCCTGCTTCTTCACTCACATATAGTCGGACAGGTACAAATGATGTACATGAGCACTCTTTTTTCTCATGAGATAAACCATGCTCAATGTGTTCTGTGACTTCGTCATATATTTGTCTCTGCTCAACGTTTAGTTCTTTTTCCAAATCTTCTAAGTGAACTCCATCCTCCTCAGCTTGTTCCATGGCTCTTTCAACTTCATCCATGGCAGCTTCATTTTGTATAATAATGTGTCCTCCTAGTGGTTCCTGACTCAATGAAGCAGAACTCTGACTATCTTGAGAACTGTCTCTAGCAATCTCTGCTGCAATTGTAGCTTCTTGCTGTATTTCCTCGTTCAACATTTGCAGATAATTTGAAAAAACAGGACATTCTATCGTATCCTTGGTTGTATTGAACGAATCTTCATAAGAAAGAAAATCTCCAAGTAGTTCCTCTTCTGTACGACAAGGCTTAAAGAGTTGCAAAAGAGCTAAGTAATAAAATTCCCTTTTGTCTGGAGAATCACAACTCAATTTTCGATGATTAATCAAATGGCTTTTTCTTTGTTTCACTAGACAGCCTTCACAACCAATTACAACATATACACCTTTATTGATGTCTTCTGTGACGTTCTTTTTAAAAATATAGGTTTGCAGAACTTCATAGAGACAACCGTTCTCAAGGTGAGTACTTTTATTTGGATAGTATGTATCCAACATGTTTGTCTTCAAAATATCTGTACTGTCTGGTTCTTTCTCCGCCAAATACTCTATTTCTTGTACAGATTTCAAAACTCGGTTTCGTGTTGCAGCAAGACCTAGACTCACCCAAATGATGGTTCTAGATTTGGCATATAGACTTGCTGATGACAACCGATCAGAACATTCATATGCTCCAATTTCTCGATGCGACAACATCTTCAAACTGTAACTGCATAATTTCTTGCTTAGACTCTTTTCATGTGAAATTTCCTCCCACATTTCCTTCAGTTCCGTCTTTTCTGATTTTGTGATGTAAGACGTCACATATCGAGCCACAGCAATAGTGTTGTCAGCCACGTATTGAATATCCATGTTAGCATTCCACATGGACAAAATGACTGGGTTGTAGTCATTTATGAATTTGGATTCCTCATTTCTTCTTAGGTTGTATGTATTTTTGGGTGATTTTCTTGTCACAGTATATCGCAGAGAAGACATAAAATTGTTGACTCTTCCTTTCGATGTTACTGGACGTGGAAATGCAAAACGACATTTCGTGTAGAACTTGTCCTTGGATTTGTATTTTCGACAACAGTATTTCCCACAACGATGGGTTTGAAAGCGTAAAACTTGATGTCTTAAATTGTTTTCTTCTGTACTTTTCGGAACAGCACATGTAGAATATTGCTCAATGAAACTCATCACTTTCTCATCTGAATCTGTTCCAATGTTGGTGCATCTTTAATCCATAGCAGCATATGTATATGAAGAGCACCTCTTTCTTGATACTCCTTTCTCCAAAAGAAATCCAACACCTCTCGAAGCGGAGGAATTTTTTTGTTTGTAATAAAAGACATCATAGCTTCAAACCTATGATTGAAATACCTGCATACATTAACTGGATCCAAAGAGCACAGTTCTCCAGGTGTCTTGTATTCAATATTTTCAATGTTTTTATTTGCCTCTCGTAGAAATTCAAGTAAGTCTTCCCAAGCATACTGAGCACAGCTAAGAGTGAGGAACCATGTAGGAGTTCCTAAGTTTCTTAGCATACATTTCAATTCCCCATGACGACGGTACCAATACTCGTTAGTACCACGATGACATGCCATGAGATTAATTAGCTGAGATTCCAAAACACTGTCTTGCAGTTTCACTTTATCCATAAAATCCCTTGCCGAAACATTTTGTAGATGTGTTCCACTTTTCAGTATATGGTTTACTGCATAGGAAAGTCCAGACAAGTCACTCTCAGACAGTAGATGGAACAAATATGCATATAATCTTGAAGTCCGGTATTCAGATGCAGGAATTTGAACAGGTCGGTCGTCATATCGTCCACCTTCACCTGTTGGAAATAACTGTGGAAAACAACGAGCTTCCAAACTTTCTTCCCATACACTAATGGGACTTCCTTTGGCTTTTTTCATCTGAAACAAGTCAATAGCATTCCCCATTACTTCTTTGGAATGCAATGGATGAACACTATAATGTTAATAAATTTCTTCACTTCTAGAGACATCAACTTTTTCTATTTGCCCAGCAGAGACATCAATGTTGTCTTGTACAGTTGTTTCCTCTTCTCCCACATACACATTTTTATAGTATTGATTATTTTTTACCAAATACAACGTTGCCTTTTTGACTTTCCTAACATCCACTAATTCTTGCCAGATTTTCTTACTTTTTGTCGGAACACCATTAACTAGAATAACCAGAGGTTCCTCTTCTACTTTTTCGACACCAATTGTATCAATATTTTTCTTAAAATCTAGAGGCAAATAAACAGCTCTTCCCTTTAATCCTCTCTGTAAATCTGAAGGAGGCAATTTCCCTGTCTTAGGCTCTATGCGAACAATAGCCTGAAAAGGATGCACACATTGAATCAGAATAGACTCATAGGTATTTAAATCCATCAATTCAGAAGGAATGTCTACCAACTTCAGATTATTATGAACAGCTCTAGCAGGCATTCTGTTTTCATTTAATTTATTATAGCAATATTTACAAATACGTTGATCAGAGCCCAATTCAAAACAATTATCAACCAACAAATAAGTTGCAAAATCCTTCCACTCATTATTATTTATCTTTTCGCTTTTTACATATAAATCAACTAATCTAGTCTGATGCTTATAATGAGTTTGTCGACAACACACACAAGAAAAATGAGGCCTTTCACTTGAATTGACCTTAAACTTTGTAATTTCATTTTCAAAATTTTCTGTACTTAAAATCTCTCCATTCTCTTCTACATTACCTTCTATTACTGTATCAATTTCTGCCCTGACCTCTTTTTCACCAAAGTAACAAAACTCAATTTCATCACAAATGTTTTTGACATCTAATTCAGTTCCATGCAAAAGAGCACTGTTTAACTGTTTTAGTTTAAGTGCTGGACTTTTTGCATAATACAACCTTCTCACTAATTTCCTCACTTGTATTATGATGCACTGCTAACATCCTAAAATGGTGAAAAACACTCTGACATACTTTTCTTGAAAGACAAGCCAGTGAATGCCCTTGCAAACCTGTTTTTTCTCTCACTCTACAAGGATCTAACTCTTGTAAAATTTTCATTTTTTGTTTCACACTTTTCTTAGTAGATGTCCGTAAGAAAGTGCGAAACAAATCAATTGAATCCTGTTGCACACTACAAATACTATTACAATTCCATGTATAGACTGGAGCCTTAGGACATTTCCCTAAAACTTCATCAGCTAACACCTCTTCTGTATTTCTAGGCACAATCTCTTCTTTTTCAACCAGACAACCGTCCTTCACCTCATATGCTCGACCACTGGTGTCAACTACATGCACCAAATCATTATCCTGAAAATAACTTTCTTCATTAAAAAATGGCTCAAACTTGAACTATGCTTCCATTCTCCAGAAAAAACATCACAGAAATTAGTCCGATTAATTACTCTCCTCCACTTACATTTTGATTTGAACACATTGATTACCTTATCGAGTGTACGAATTCTATTAATTACTAAACTAAACAATTTATTTTTCACTTTAAATGCTTCATCCACAATCTTAACTATGTTTTTTTTCTTGTAAAAAGTGGCCTTTTTTTGATACCTCTTTACATTTTTTAATAAATGTGATACTATTCTGTTATAAAACATTCGTCTACGAATTTCAATAAATTGATTTCTCCTTCTTTTGTTATAGAAAATAACATCTCCTTGTACAGGTCTAACATTTTTAGAGGGACATCCTGTCTTCTTTCGAATTACAGGTGTTTCATTCTTGTTTGCAAAAAAACATTTTTTTTCTTGGCATTTCAATAAGTTCCTGAGAAAATTTTTAGTTTGCTTACCAGGAGCATTTTTTTTTCTCTGAAGATTTTATTTTGGTTGGTTCTTGATTTTGTTTTTCCTTAGACCTTAATTTTCTTTTATAAACTTTTTCACGTCTTTGTTTCGAAGGCATTTTTTTCTTTGTTTGTATAGATGATTATAATCTGTGGTAAACAAAAAATAACATATTATAGACCATTACAAACATATTACATAGCAATTACAATAAGTAAACAATATAAACACTAGTATACAACAAAAGGCTGATTTACATTACATGTGCCTTGCTTTGTGTCAAAAACGATTTACTAATTAATGTTATGTCTTGCTTATATATAGGTGGACTGTTTTTGGCATGTAGATACAGTGAAATATTATGAGCAGAGACACACATACTGCTTGCAGAGACAGAGATGGTAGATTACATGTAACATTCTGGTCATGTGCCTAAGATCACACTGATGGGTCAATTAAGCTTCACTCACAGTGTGATCTTAGGCACATGAGCAGGATGTTCCATGTAATGAAAAATTAATGTTATGTGTTGCTTATATATAGGTGGCCTGTTTTTAGTCTGTAGAGACAAAGAAATAATATGAGCAGAGACACACATACTGCTTGCAGAGACAGACATGGTAGATTACGTGTTACATGCTGGTCATGTGCCTAAGATCACACTGTGAGTCAAGCTTGATTTTAAATGGATCTGGGTGAATAATGTGCTTAGTTGATGTCTTTAAAAATATGGAAGTACATGTTTTTTAAAGACATGGTAGATTACATGTAACATCGTGGACATATGCCTAAGATCACACTGATGGGTGAATTAAGCTTCACTCACAGTGTGATCTTAGGCAGATTAGCAGGATGTTACATGTAATGACGAATTAATGTTATGTGTTGCTTATATATAGGTGGCCTGTTTTTGGTCTGTAGAGACAGTGAAATAATATGAGCAGAGACACACATACTGCTTACAGAGACAGATATGGTAGATTACATGTAACATGCTGGTCATGTGCCTAAGATCACACTGTGACTCAAGCTTGATTTTAAATGGATCTGGGTGAATAATATGCTTAGTTGATGTCTTTAAAAATATGGAAGTACGTGTTTTTTAAAGTCATGATAGATTACATGTAATATCCTGCTCATGTGCCTAAGATCACACTGATGGGTGAATTAAGCTTCACTCACAGTGTGATCTTAGGCACATGAGCAGGAAGTTACATGTAATGAGAAATTAATGTTATGTGTTGCTTATATATAGGTGGCCTGCTTTTGGTCTGTAGAGACAGTGAAATAATATGAGCAGAGACACACATACTGCTTGCAGAGACAGACATGGTAGATTACATGTTACATGCTGGTATTGTGCCTAAGATCACACTGTGAGTCAAGCTTGATTTTAAATGAATCTGGGTGAATAATATGCTTAGTTGATGTCTTTAAAAATATGGAAGTTCGTGTTTTTTAAAGTCATGGTAGATTACATGTAGTATCGTGGACATGTGCCTAAGATCACACTGATGGGTGAATTCAGCTTGACTCACAGCTTAATTCACCCATCAGTGTGATCTAAGGCATATGTCCACGATGTTACATGTAATCTACCATGTCTTTAAAAAACATGTACTTCCATATTTTTAAAGCCATCAACTAAGCATATTATTCACCCAGATCCATTTAAAATCAAGCTTGACTCACAGTGTGATCTTAGACACACGACCAGGATGTAACATGTAATCTACCATGTCTGTCTCTGCAAACAGTATGTGTGTCTCTGCTCATATTATTTCACTGTCTCTACAGACCAAAAACAGGCCTCCTTTATATAAGCAACGCATAACATTAATTTCTCATTACATGTAACATCCTGCTCATGTGCCTAAGATCACACTGTGAGTGAAGCTTAATTCGCCCATCAGTGTGATCTTAGGCACATGTCCATGATATTACATGTAATCTACCATAACTTTAAAAAACACGTACTTCCATATTTTTAAAGACATCAACTAAGCATATTATTCACCCAGATCCATTTAAAATCAAGCTTGACTCACAGTGTGATCTTAGACACACGACCAGGATGTAACATGTAATCTACCATGTCTGTCTCTGCAAGCAGTATGTGTGTCTCTGCTCATATTATTTCACTGTCTCTACAGACCAAAAACCCCCCACCTATATATAAGCAAGACATAACATTAATTTCTCATTACATGTAACATCCTGCTCATGGGTCTAAGATCACACTGTGAGTGAAGCTTAATTAACCCATTAGTGTGATCTTAAGCACAAGTCCACGATGTTACAAGTAATCTACCATGTCTTTAAGAAACATGTACTTCCATATTTTAAAGACATCAACTAAGCATATTAATCACCCAGATCCATTTAAAATTAAGCTTGACTCACAGTGTGATCTTAGGCACTTGACCAGAACGTTACATTTAATCTACCATGTCTTCAAAAAACATATACTACCATATTTTTAACAGCAGTGTATCTTCATTAAATGAATCATATATCAGATTACACACAGGCACAAAGTAAAATGAGACACAAGCAAACAATACTCTTTAAGCTAATTGAGGCAAACTGTTACAAGGCATAGGTGACATTATTGAAAAATGTGTAAATGTTTTCTCTTTTTTCAAACTGAAAGTCAGTGTAATGCTTCTCCAAAATTTTAAAAAGCAGACTTTTTTCCATAAAAGATTTTGCATACTAAATCGTTTTTGACACAAAGCACACCTCATTTAAAATACCACTACAGAATCGAAGCAGAAACCTAACTCATTTTCAAAATACATTGCCAATATACACCATTTTATTTTTAAACAACATTACAAAAAACATGACACAAAAAACAAGAAGCACAATATGCTTCTTAATCTTCCCCATTGTGCATACAGCACTCTATCGTTATTAAAAGAATCATTACTCACCTTTAAAAATGCTTTGAAAGATGTAGAACAGTGTCAGTCACACTCAACAGATTTTCTTAAGCAAAATCTCTGAATAATGCTTCTTTCACTGGAGCCTGAGAATAATGGCACAGATTCTTACTCATTTCAGACCCATATTCTTGTACATAACCAATCAAAATTGTTCCCACACAAATTCAAAACCAAACTGCACATTTTAATTGGTTGTACATTTCAAGATTTTGAAACTCAGATAACATTTACCCATCCCCCCAGTGCTCATTCACCCTGTTACCATGGTAACTCCCTCCTAACCCAGCACACAGTTCCCAAGTTCATCATACTATGTTGCAAAAGAATACAGCAAGGGTGTTTGACCTCTCAATGTACTAGCTAATCAAGTGCAATGTTTCTTTAAATGACTTTTTCTCAACCATTGAAATGACTTCTTTAAAAAAAAAAGCATACACTCTAATTTTCAGTGGTGAATTTTAAGAAAGCACCAATCATTTCTTGTTTTTCCACTGCACTGAATCTCAACCATTTTTTCATAATTCCTACTTTCAAACTGCCATTTCATTTCCACAACTCATCTGACTAGAAGCACATCTACATTCAAGATGCCAAAAGTCTAGTTTGTGGGTCATAGCTATGTCTTCTGGAGTGAAACATTTGTAAGCAACAGAGGGATTTACAACCTTGATTTACCAAATGTGGACATTGTATGGATTGGACAGAGAGGATTGAGAAGTCACCAATTGATACCATTGGTAAAATCCTTTATGCATCTTCCACACCCTGACCGTATAATTGTGCACTGTGGTGGAAATGACTTGGGCACTTTGACTGTGGTAGGTCTGGAAATGCTTTTAAAGGACATATTTTGGCAATTGATGTCACTTTTTCCAAAAACTGCCTTGGTATTTTCTAATATATGCCAAAGGCAAAAATGGAACTGGTCCAATCAATTTTGTCCACAGATTGAGAAAGCAAGGAAACATGTAAATAAATATGTTTCTGCTTTCCTCAGAGACTATGGTATGAGTTCCAATTACCACAACAACTTGCGTTACAACATGCAAGGCATCTATAGGAGAGATGGTGTTCATTTTACATATGAGGGGAATAGAGTCTTCTTTTTGAATTTGAGACTCTGCATTGGTACCTACTTGTAGGTACAAAAAACACCCACATAACACAACAGCTCTTTTCAGAGCTAACTTACCTCTAAACACTCTACAATATTTTTTTACTCTATTTTTTTACACTGTTTTTCCCCGTGGTGCGCTCAGGGTGCGCGTGCCATAGAGCGTACCCGGGTACGCACCCGGCGCTTACCCCGTGAAATAAAAAAAAAAATAGTTTAATGGGCCCTTCAGGGTCCTTCTAAGCCTCCCTCAAAAAACCTAGGGGGTCAGGGGGTGTCTACCCTGCCCCCTTTTAAACATTTCCCCCTTTTTTTTTACCTCAGGTGTCTCGATTTTCCCGAGACACAAAATGGCGGACTGTCCGGACTGTTAAGAATGTTGACAGACATCATACAGCCAATCAGCTTTCCGCTCGCGCACACCCGTAGCCCGCCTGGTGCGCTCCCCGGTACGCGTACGGTGAGCGCTCGGAGCGCGCCTATTGATATATATGTTTTTTGAACTTGCCTTTCATAAAAACCACTGGAGCAATTTCAAAGAAATATAGAAAAGCCCCTACTACACACCAGTACCTATCATTTTGCCAACTTTGGTGTAATTCCATTCATCCGTTCAGGCTGTAGCCGTGTCTAAATGTCCTATGGAAAATTGCATGAGGAAAACACATTTGAAAGTATTGAAATTTAGAACCAATCAAAATTTTACTTTAGTTTGGAATTTGTTTGTGATGAAGTTTGATTGGTTATGTATATATCTTAAATGAGAGGAAAACACGGCCATTTTGTGATACCCCTGTCTGAGGTACTTTTGAGAGAAATTTTGGGTGCTCAATTGCTGGACTTAGAATAACAGTAATAATTCTTCTACTTTCAAAAAGGTGAGTTGTTAATTTGTAAGGAGAACTATGTTGTACACTATAAGATACATTTGAAAATGTTTTCTGTTAGCTATTTACAGAACTTCTGTTATAGTTATGGTTTAAGATAGGCTTTATCACATGCAGTGCTTTATATTTCTAGTTCCTGTATGATACTATACAATGCCCAATTAATTTTAAAGAACTAAATACTTGATTAAGCTACTTTTATGTTATGTATTACTAAAAACGATAATTAAAAGTGATTACTTTTTTCTGCAATTTACAGCAAGAAATTTGAAATTAAAATGAATCAAAATGAGGAGACCAACAAAATTTCATTTGAAATTTCAACGATATTTATTGAAATTCAAGATGACACGGATAATTTTTGGGATGAATCTGTTGACGAAGAACTAATCGAATGGTTGGATAAAATAGAATCATCATGGCACACTTTTGATGAGGACATTCCTGATCATATGATTGAAGAGGAAATTCCAGATGAGGACTTGCTACAAGTTCTATTAAATTATGAAAATTCTGAACAATAAATTAATATTTACAAATTCAAAATTAGTTGACATATTCATTTTTATTTCTAATTTAATACGTAGTTGCGAAGTGATTCTATTGAAGTGAATTTTAGACTCTGCATCAGTACCTGCTTATAAGTACTTAAATCACTCACATATCACAACATCTCTTTTTAGAACTACCCTACCTCTAAGCACTCCAAATTCTTATTTTACACTATTTTCTTTCAATGTTTTTCCCTGTGGTACGCTCTGGGTGCGCGTACCTGAGAGCGCACCTGGGAACGCACCCAGCGCTCACCCTGTGAAAATTAAAAGAATATATATCGTTTTTTTGCCCTTCAGAGTCCTTCTAGGCCCCCCTCAAAAAGCCTAGGGGGTCAGGGGGTGTCTACCCTGCCCCCTTTTAATCATTTCCCCCTTTTGTTTTAATCTCTTGTGTCTCGATTCTACGGAGACACAAGATGGCGGACTCTCCGGACTGTTTAGAATGTTGACAGACATCCGACAGCCAATCAGCTTTCCGCTCGCGCACTCCCGTAGCGCGCCAGGTGCGCTCCCCGGTACGCGTACCGGTGAGCGCGCGGAGCGCGCCTATAGATATATATGTGTTTTAGAAGTTAATTTTCGAAAAAACCACTGGAGCATTTTTCACCAAATATAGCAAAGGCACATCTGCGTACCAGTCCCTACAATTTTGCAAAGTTTGGCGTAATTCCGTTCAGCGGTTCCAGCTGTAGACGTGTCAGAATATCCTATGGAAATTAACATGGGGAAAACACGTTTTGGGACCCCCCTTTTTTCTCGGCCCCCACTTCATGAAATCCCCCAAAACTTGCAGGGAAGGAGCGGAGCAGAGCTGGCCAAAATTTTGGAAAATTACACGCAAATTCCTCAACCGGCGCCAAAGTTATTCCAATAGAATGTTGTGGATTTCCTATGGTAGCTAGGTCCTAACTATAACTGCCTACTGGCGACCGCCAGTAGGTAATATATATATATATACATTACCTACTGGCGGTCGCCAGTAGGTATATATAGTTAGGATTTTTTCCCTATGGGATTTTTGAAAATTCTATGTCTAATAACTTTGGCGTTTGTGGACGGAATTGGCTGAAATTTTCTGGAAAATGGAACATTTTGTTTCTGAGCAGCCCTTGGAAATTTGGGGGGGTTTTGTCAAGGGGGGGCCGAGAAAAAAGGGGGGTCCCAAAATGTGTTTTTAACATTGAGTTTTCCATAGGGCGGTTGGCCTCACTTTTAGCCCGAACGGCTGAATGGATTTCCATGAAACTTGGCAAAATTGTAGGGACTGGTAGCCCGATGTGCCTTTTCTAGGTCTCAATATATGTGCTCCAGTGGATTTTGAGAAATTAACGTTTAAAAAAAGATATATATCTGTAAGCGCGCTCCGGGCAGCGCTCTGGTCCGCGGACCTTAAGCGTACCGGAACTTCGCGTAGCTAAGCTGATTGGCTCTCCGGTGTCTGTCAACATTCTAAACAGTCCGGAGCGGCCGCCATCTTGTCTCTCGGTAGGATTGAGAGACAAGAGGAGGCCAAAACAAAGGCGAAAATGACCATAAGGGGGCATACTAGATCCTCCCTGACCCCCTAGGTTTAATGTGGAGGTTTTAAAAGGACCCCGCGGGGCAAAAAAAACAAAAAAATGTTTTTGTTTTTTTTGCGTGGGGAGCGCCCGGTCCGCGAACCGGGAAGCGTTCTGGGCAGCGTACTGCAATGAAAAATGAATGATAGACTTTTCAAATGCTGTATGTTAATTGATTGTTGTTTTTGTTGATTATTTTTTATTTTCTTTATTTTTTAAGCATTTTTTTTTAATGTGATTGTGTTTCATAATTTATTAAACTTTCTAACATTTCATTGTCAGAAATTTCATAATTATCATGGAATATACATTGTAGTCTCTGAGGGTGTAAAATGTCCTCATTTGCAAGGAGGTTTTCTACTGCTTGTACACATTGCAGTAGTTCATTGTCCCAAGTTTCATCGAAAAATTCAATGTCAATTTGATCAATTGTATCAATCAATTCTTGGCTGCTCTCTTGCAGGTCCATTTCAAAAGAAACTTGGTTTTCGCCTTCCATTTTGCCTGAAATTTGGATTAAAAAAATATATATTAGTAGAGATAGGGCAATGTTGGGAATAATTTTAGATAGGCATTTTTTATCAGTGAATTTATCTTTGGGCAGTGTATAGTATCAGAGTGGAAGTAGGAATATAAAAAAGTGTATGTGATTTAACGTAAGTAAATTCATAATTATACAAGAGAAGCCTAACTCCATCCATAACTATAACAGAGAAGTCTCTCTAAATCTATAACTACTACAGAGGGATAGTATATATCTATCAGAAAAAGTTTACCATATTAACTTATAGTGCACAATATACTTCAGTTTTAAAAATAAAAACTTACCTTTAGAAAGAAGTTGAAGGAATTAGTGAAAATACTATTGAAAGGTACAGCAAGAAGTAGTAGTCAAAATGGCTGTGTTTTCTTCTCTTCCTTTATATATATTCAGGTACATAACCAATGAAATGTCAGGTAAAAAAAATAGAAAATGAAAGTAACATTTTCATTGGTTGTCAATTCCAACACTTCAGATGTGTTTTGTGAAGTAATTTACCTCAGGGTATTTAGAGAGGTCTACAGGCTAAATGACTAAATGGAATTCCAATCAAATTTGTGAAAATGGTAGGGATTGGTATGTAGTATGAGCTAATCTATATTTGGTGAAATTGTCTCCAGTGGCTTTTCTGTGAACTACTTTCCCACCTTTTTTGATGGTGCGCTTCCCAGAGAGCGACCCGGTACGCGAACCGTTGAGCGCCCCGGTTCGCGAACCTTAAGCGTTCCGGGAGTCCACCATTTTGTGTTTCGGTCGAATTAAGATACAAGGTGGAGGGCAAATAATGTTCAGAATGGGTAGAAGGGGGCACGGTAGAGTTATCTTGACCCCCTAGGTTTTCTGAGGGTGGCTGAGGAGGCTTATATGTGCGAAAAAAAACATTTAAAAAAAAAAATTCGCGAGGTTAGCTCCCGGTTCGCGTACCGGGTAGCGCCCCAGGGAGCGTACTTTGTTGGAAATTAGTGAAAAATGTTAGAGTAAAATAATAATTGTGAGTGATCAGATGTAGGGTAGCTCTGAGAAGAGCTTTTGGGTTTATGGTACATTTAGGTACTTATAAGTAGGTACCAATGCACATTCTTAAATTCAGAGTGAAAACTCTGTTGCCCTCATCTGAGAAGTGAACTCCATCTCCTCTGTAGATATCTTGCATGTAGTAACGCAAGTTATTGTTGTACAGGGAGCCCATTCCATGGTCTCTCATGTAAGCTGAAACAGATTTGTTTACATGCTTCCTCGACTTCTCAATTTGTGGACAAAATTGGTTTGACCACCTCCATTTCTGTCTTTGGCATATATTTGAATATACCAAGGCAGTCTGAGGAAAAAGTGCCATTAATTGCTCAAAGGTGTCCTTTAAAAGCATTTCCAGACCTACACCAGTCAAAGTGCCCAAGTCATTACCTCCACAGTGCACAATTAACAGGTCAGGTTTAGGCAAATGCATAAAGGTTTTCACCAATGGTATCAATTGGTGACATTTTAATCCTCTGTGGCCAAACCACTTAATTTCCACATCTTGTAAATTGAGGTTAGGTAATTTCCTGTTTTCAACGTACCTTTGAGCCCAGTGAATATAACTATGTCCAACAATCCAGACAGAAAACATGGTGAGAGAAGGTTCTCCTGCAGTCAGATGAAGTGTGGCAATGAAATGGCAGTTGA
The DNA here is from genome assembly GCF_964261635.1 of Lissotriton helveticus. Lineage (NCBI taxonomy): Eukaryota > Metazoa > Chordata > Amphibia > Caudata > Salamandridae > Lissotriton > Lissotriton helveticus. The sequence goes on along the minus strand of NC_136067.1, from coordinate 887,280,954 downwards.
AAAAATGAGAGTTTAAAATGAAAAAAACTGTGGAGTTTCTGTGTTCATGAAGCAGTAACAGTGATTGGTGGATTTTGATTGCTGAAAACAGAAAGTTAGGGTGCACGGATGTGTTCTTTGAAAGATGTATTTTGAATGGTCAATAAAAAATCATTAAATGAAAGAATGCACTGGATATGCAGGTGCACTGAGAGTTCAGAGTTCAATTGCAACAAAGTTGTGTGAACTTGCAAACACCAGAAGTCTTCCAAGAGGTGGTTGCCATGCAGAAAAGACAGAAAGGGCAGAGGGGGGAAGGGTTTTCATTTGAAAAAAAGTGAGGGAAGAGTTTTGATTGGGTGACATGAGAAATATGTGTGAAGAATTACAGCATTTCTGTGCTTTTGATAGCTGCAGACTCTGGAGTGCATACCTTTTGCTCTGCTGAAGACAAATTGGTGTGTTTCTGAGACTGTTTTCAAACTCAAAGTATTTGCTAAGGTGAGAAAATATTTCTTTAATTTAGATAGAGAATAGTGTGCTTTAAGGAGAAAATAATGAATTATGTGGCGCAAATTGCTTGTAAATATGCTCCCACCTGTGCATGGAAAATTTAGATTTTGAATGTTTGTGTTACATAGCCATGTTAAAAGTGACCCAACCATGCAGGAAAGGCAATCAAAAAACGCTTTTATGTGTCTTAAGGACATTTTAAGTAATTTTCCCATGTGCAGTGTTTTGAAATTATGATTTGAAAATCGTTTTTGAGGTAAAGGAATTGTTTTTAAATTTATGACAAGGACATAATGGTGTATGCTTCTTTATAAGGCAATTGACTGTCCCTGATGTTATTTTTCCCATTTTAATGTAAGACTTTTCTCTGTGGCGCAAATTGCTTGTAAATATGCTCCCACCTGTGCATGGTAAATTTAGATTTTAAATGTTTGTGTTACATAGCCATGTTAAAAGTGACCCAACCATGCTGGAAAGGCAATCAAAAAACACTTTCATGTGTCTTAAGGACATTTTAAGTCATTTTCCCATGTGCAGTGTTTTGAAATTATGATTTGAAAATCGTTTTTGGGGAAAAGGAATTGTTTTTAAATTTATGACAAGGACATAATGGTGTATGCTTCTTTATAAGGCAATTGACTGTCCCTGATGTTATTTTTCCCATTTTAGTGTAAGACCTTTGTCTGTGGCGCAAATTGCTTGTAAATATGCTCCCACCTGTGCATGGCAAATTTAGATTTTGAATGTTTGTGTTACATAGCCATGTTAAAAGTGATACAAACATGCTGCAAAGGCAATCAAAAAACGCTTTTATGTGTCTTAAGGACATTTTAAGTAATTTTCCCATGTGCAGTGTTTTGAAATTATGATTTGAAAATCGTTTTTGAGGTAAAGGAATGTTGTTAAAATTTATGTGCGCCATATGCCCCCAAATTTCTTTTTCAGGGGTGCAGCAGGGTGTTATTGAGACACCCCTGCAGCTTTGGAAAAATTCCTAATTTGCGATGAGCAAATTGTTAATCGCAAATTGCACCTTCATTTATATGAGCCTCCTAGCCCATGGAAATGAATGGGTAATTTGCAATTAGCAATTTGCTCATCGCAAATTTGGAATGGTAAAGAATCGCTATTTATTCCTTAAAATTCGCTATTTTGGAAATGCAAAATAGTTATATGATACATATGGCGGTTGATGTCTAAGAAGATAAGAAGCTTAGGGATACATTTATGATGACTGGCGCAATGAAGTTGACATCACTTACTTCATTGGTAGAGCTTTACATGTATTATGTCCTCTGTATTCTTCATCAAGCGTAACTTTAATCTGCAATCCTGAGTAGGCCTCACCTTAAACAAACCTCTGGATAGGCCACATCTTATTGTCATCCTGAATTAATCATTTAAAATGCTAGGGACAGATTTATGATAGGTGTATGCCTCTTTTGCGCCACTTAGAAAACACTGTCCATGGGGAAATGACTTAAAATGTCCTTAAGACACATGAATGTGTTTTTTTAAAACGTTTGCAATTTTTTTGGGTCACTTTTAACATGGTTATGTGACTCAAACAGTCAAAATCTAAATTCGCCATGCTCAGGTGGGAGCATATTTACAAGGAATGTGCTCCATGGGGAAAGGTCTTATAATGTAATATGGGAAAAATGACATCAGAGACACTGAAATGCCTTATAGAGAAGCATACACCATTATGTCCTTGTCATAAATTTGCAAACCATTACTTTTCCCCAAAAACGATTTTCAAATCATAATTTCAAAACACTGCACATATGGAAATGACTTAAAATGTCCTTAATTCAAAATTTGCTATTCCTTATTTTGCGATTGCACTGAAGGATTTGCAAATTTTACGATTCCTTAAATGCAATGTATCAAACAAAAAATATGTAAAAAATGATATTAAGGATTTGGAAACTACCACCAACTTCTAGTTTGTGGTAATTTGCGAATTCTTTTCAAAAAGCATTTTTTTCTAAAAAACAAAAGGTCCCATATGACGCCCATACATGTCCTTAGGGCATGTATGTGTGCCATATGCCCCCAAATTTCTTTTTCAGGGGTGCAGCAGGGTGTTCTTGAGATACCCCTGCACGCTTGAAAAAATTCCTATTTTGTGATGAGCTAATTGCTAATCGCAAATTGCAACCTTCATTCCTATGAGCCTCCTAGCCCATGGAAATGAATGGGTAATTTGCAATTAGCAATTTGCTCATTGCAAATTAGGAATGGTAAAGAATTGCTATTTATTCCTTAAAATTTGCTATTTAGGAAATGCAAAATAGTTTGATGGTACATATGGTGGTTCATCTGTAACAAGATAAGAAGCTTAGGGATACATTTATGATGACTGGCGCAATAAAGTGGACATTACTTACTTCATTGGTAGGCCTTTACATGTATTATCTCCTCTGTATTCTTCATCAAGCGTAACTTGAATCTGCAATCCTGAGTAGGCCTCAACTTAAACAAACCTTTGGATAGGCCACACCTTATTGTCATCCTGGATTAATCATTTAAAATGCTAGGGACAGATTTATGATAGGTGTATGCCTCTTTTCTGCCACTGTGCGTCACTTTTATGATGCAGCGGCGGTGGAAAAGATTTGCTATGAGGCGACAACATTACAAATTGATGCATTTAGGCAGATATGTCATGGTGTAAAAAAAACGTACCACATGAAACCGATGCAGCAGTGATGCAAAAGATGCACCATGTCGCAAGACAGGCCTCACTTGGGGCCATATGTATCAAGCTAATTAGCATTCGCAGAGATCAAAATTCTACGAATTTCGGCCTTTGCGAATGTTAATTAGACAAATGGTATGTATCAAACAAGTTTGATGCAAAATAAGGAGTAGCAAAATTTGCTATTCCTTATTTTGCAATTGCACTGAAGGATTTGCACATTTTTTTGAGACTACTTAAATGCAATGTATCAAACAAAAAATATGTAAAAAATGACATTAAGGATTTGTAAACTATTGTGGTAAATTGGTGGTAATTTGTGAATTCTTTTCAAAAAGCTTTTTTTTAAAAAAACAAAAGGTCACATATGACGCCAACACATGCCCTTAGGGCATGTATGTGTGCCATATGCCCCCAAATTTCTTTTTCAGGGGTGCAGCAGGGTGTTCTTGAGACACCCCTGCACCCTTGGAAAAATTCCTAATTTGTGATGAGCTAATTGCTAATCGCAAATTAAACCTTCATTCCTATGAGCCTCCTAGCCCATGGAAATGAATGGGTAACTTGCAATTAGCAATTTGCTCATCGCAAATTAGGAATGGTAAAGAATCGCTATTTATTCCTTAAAATTCGCTATTTAGGAAATGCAAAATATTTTGATGATACATATGGCAGTTCATCTCTAACAAGATAAGAAGCTTAGGGATAGATTTATGATGACTGGCGCATCACCAGGGATGTGCCAGTCATCCTGCGCCGCTGTTCCGCCACCCATGGTGTGCTGCATTTACAATGCGGCGCAGCATGGGGCAAAAACGGCACAGATGCGTGACGCATCTGTGCCGTTAAGGTGGCGCATTGCTGGAGTTGTATCGCAAGTGCGATGCAGCTCCAGCAACGCTCAAGGGTGCACCATCTCCACAATGTTGCGTCAAGACCTATGCCTGCTTAAAGCAGGCGCAGGGTTTTGACGCAGGTTTCTCCTATCTGATTGTAAATGCGGCACACCATGGGTGGCAGAGCAGTGGTGCACGTTAACTGGTGCATGCCTGGGGATGTGCCATTTAACATAAATCTGCCCCTTTACATTTAAGTATGTGCAGGGGACACAGAGTCGGTGAGGCTTATCCAAGGTTAAGAAGAGATGAGTCCTGTTCAGTGAAAAATTAGACATAGGCTTCACCTGCTCAGCATCGCTGGACATGGCTAAATAATAGCTGCAAAATTTTACTCTTGTTAAACAATTTTACTATTATAATCTCTGAGATTTGTCTCTTACTCTGCAACATCTCATTGTTGTTATCTTTCTTTAAAGATAAAGACAACCTCAACATGAGCGACAATCTGCAATCAGTTGATTTTGACCTCATCATTGAACTTGTAATTGAAACATCAGTGGATGTTGATCCCTTGGATGATTTAAATCCTGAGGATGAAGAAGAGCGTGATGAGGATGCAGATTTGTCGGAATTATATGAAATAGGATGGGAAGCTGACCTGCTTGAGCCTATGGAAATATAAACATTTATTTTTAAAATTTATAATTAATAAAAAGTAAAAAGGTAAACCGTTTAATTTAAAAATAAAGACACCTTCAAAAGCAGGTTATGTGTAGTGTCTTCAATAAAATATTAAAATATGCTCATAAAATTAGATCAGATTCACATATAAAATAGCATAGGTAACATAAATATAAATGTCATTTCTTTTCTGGTATTTCTGTATTGTAAATTTGCAAGGACTAAAAAATCTTCTATTTAAAATGTCAAGTAGTGTGTTAAGTTTTTGATCACTGTTATTGTTTTACTGTTTGGTAATAATGGTTAATAACATTTTTTATTATATTTTACCACAGATTCAACTGCAGATCATTTCAAGATTTCACCATGCCTACAATAGAAAGACAGAGAAAGGCTGCAAAACGTCAAAGACAGCAGGTGAAAAAAAATAAGCAGCAGTCCTCTAACAAAAAGATTTGTCAAGTCACGAAGAAAGCACCGGGTAAGAGCACAAAACAATTCATAAGAAATATGTGTAGTAAAAAAAATATTACTACAGAAAATGTTTCAGTCCATAAAACGAGAAGGAAATCAAATGGAAAGGAAAGGCCAATGAAAAATGTTACTGCTAGAGCAAGAGATAACTCTGTGCATGATAGTAGAAGGAAACAACAGTTTAGGGAGATTCGTAAACGAATGTTCCGCAACAGGATAATTGGCAATTTGTTAAAAAATATTAAGAAACGTCAACAGAAACTGGTTTTTTATAAGAGAAAAAAAAAAGTTGAGAAAGTTATTGATCAGGCATTTGAAATTAAACGTAAGTTATTTATTTTGATAATCAATAGAATTAGGAAGCTAAACAAGGCAATTTATGATTTCAAAAGAAATAGTAGATGGAAGAGAATAGTTAATCGTAGTAATTTTTGTGAAGTTTTTTCTGGAGAATGGATGCATAGTTCAAGCTGTGAGGCATTTTTTAATGAGGAGAGTTATTTCCAGGATAATGATTTGGTGCATGCAGTTTTTTTTTTTTTTTTCAAATATATTTTTATTGCAGAATTAGAAACCACAGGATACAATCAATCAACCAGTGCTCTCGTGACATCCCCTCGTCCACTAAGAAGTCCAAACTGTACACAGCCATTCAGCCCGCATCCCGGGGGCCGGGCGGCATGTTATTACATTCAATAGGAAAAGCACGGTGCACGTCCCACGGGGACCATGGTCGAAAAGTCGTTGTACGTATCTGCTTTTATCCCCCCCACCCACAACAACATCTCCGTCAGCCATCCCAGAGGTAAAGCAGTGACATATCGGGGCCTACCCTAGGTGCTATCGTTCTATCTCGCCTGGCTGCTCCCTCCAGCCCTTTCATACTCCACACTGTGCCAACCATCCTAGTAGAGTCAAGGCACCCAGGCGGCTACCATCCAGTGGCTTCCGTCCCACCCCGAACCCCCATGAACCAGTCCCCCCCAAGGCCCCCCCCCCCCCGGCAACTGCTGGGCGTACGCCTCGTCCTGTCGAGTTAGATGGAACCACCACAGTGCGGAATATAGCACTTCTGTGTTCGCCCCGTGGTGTCCACTGGCTTAGTTCTCCCCATCCTCGTCGTCCACAAAAGAATCACGCAAGGCCTGCACCACTAGCTCCCATGCACGCGCCGCATCCAAAACCTTCTCATTCCCCATCTTAACAGCCTGCCGCATCCGGAGCACACTCTCGCAGGCAGACCACCGCAGCAATTCATTCTTCCATCTACGCAGCGAGGGCCCCCCCCTGGACTTCCAGTGCCACGATATCTCCCTCTGCGCCAATATCAGACCCAGATCAAGGAACTTGCTCGTCACCTTGGTGCGTTTAGTGTGCGGGAACCAGAGCAGCAGGCACGCCGCCATATCGAATTCCACCTCCCTATCTGTCACTGCATTCAGGAGTCCCCCTACCTCCGCCCAATAGGTCCCCAATTGCGGGCACTTCCAGAACAAGTGATCCATGTCCGCTCCCAGAGACGAACACCGTGGGCATCGGGCATCCGGCACCTGGAAGTACCGCTGTAATTTCTCTGGAGTTAAATAGGCCCTATGAAGCACATAGAAATGCACTTGCTGAAAGCGCGCGTTTCTCGTGCCCTTCCACGTGCGCCGCAGGATGTGTCCCCAAGCCGTATCCGGTATGAGCCGGCCCACACTCTCCTCCCATTTAGCCTTGAGCCCCAGGAGTGGCTCCAGTCCCTCATTCAGCATCCTATTATGGAGGCACGTCACAGCTTTGACCGTTCCTGCTGCCATCACCACATATTGGCACGCCATAGTCGTCGTGGGTTCTACGAGCCCCCCTTTCCAGTGCTTCTGTATGGCAGCCACCACTGCCGCGTGCAGGAGGAACCCCCCGTCGGGCAGCCCGAACTGGTCCCGGAGCGCCTCGAACGGTGCCAAAGCCCCATCTATGTACAAGTCGCCTACCACCTGTAGTCCCGCCTCCTCCCAATCCAGCAACGGGGACCAATCTCCCCCGTGCGGCAAGGCCGTCAGCATGCCGATCGGGATCTCCGGCGCATAAGGCCGCGAAGCCCTCGCTCTCCTAAGGCTCCTCTGCCAACACAGCCGGAGCGTCTTTTCCTCCATAGTGAGGGCCCGCAACTCAAGCCTCTGCTGCATGACAATATAAGACAGCACGTGGCGTCGTATCCCTCGGTCCCGGTCCTCCTCTGGACCCCGGAACACCCTAGCTACGTTCTGTGTAAGAACCTGCAGCTGCGCCGCTAGATAATACAGCTCGAAGTCAGGCACAGCCATGCCCCCTTCAACCTTAGGGCGAAGGAGCGTGCTCAGGGCCACTCTACGGCGGCCGTGTCCCCATAAGAAGCCAATTATCATCGATCTCAGGTCTCTGAAGACCCCTTGGGGAATCCAGACCGGCAGCGTTCGGAAATAATAGAGGAAGCGGGGGAGCGCCACCATCTTCAAAAGCGCAATCCTACCCAGAACCGTCAGCGGGAGGGTCGACCAGAAAGACAAGCTGCCCCTCAGTGCCCGGACACAGCGACCAATGTTGCCCTCCAAGAGGTCCGCAGTCGCGTGGTAGATGCGAACACCCAGATAGGTGAAACAAGATGGCTCCCACACCACGCCCAAGTCGCCACTAGGAACGGGCGAGCCCGCTCGCAGCGGGAACACACAAGTCTACGCCCAATTGACCTTAAGGCCCGACAGCCGGCCGAACTCCGACAACAGCTCCATCGCACCGGCCAACGCCCGCGAGGTGTCAGCCAGGTACAGGAGCAAGTCATCCGCATACAGCGATATATAATGCCACTGCCCGCCTCTCGCTATCCCCGCGTATCTGACACCCGACCTCGCATGGACCGCCAAAGGTTCCATCGCCAGAGCAAACAACAGGGGGGACAGAGAGCACCCCTGGCGCATGCCCCTGCCCACCGGGTACGCCGCAGACACCAGGCCGCCCAAACGCACCCTCGCCGCCGCCGAAGCATACAAGACCCCTGTCTACCTGCGGAACCCCTCGCCCATGCCAAACCTCTCCAAAACTCCATCCAGGAACGGCCATTCCAGGCTATCAAAGGCTTTCTCGATGTCCACGGATAGGACCGCCGGGGCTCCCTCCTCGTCCAAGATGGCGTCCATTATCCCCACCAGGCGGCGAATATTCAGCGCCGTGCTCCTCGTGGGTATGAACCCGGCCTGGTCCCTATGTACCAGGCCCGTCATATATGGGGCCAGCCTGGTGGCCAGTATTCGGCTCAGAATCTTATAATCCACCGTCAGCATGGATAGCGGGCGGTAAGACCTCACATCCGCAGCATCCCGGCCAGGCTTTAGGAGCGGCACAATCAAGGCCTCCCGCATGGACCCAGGCAATACCCCAGCCTCGAAGGCTTCAGCGTACACCGCCAGCAGCCTGGGCGCCAAACTGCCCGCATACCGCTGATAAAATTCAATCGGTAATCCGTCCACCCCGGGCGTTTTGTTGCGGGCCATATGCTTAATGGCCGCTCGTATTTCTGAGAGCGTGATCTGGCCGCCCAGTTCCTTCGCGTCCTCCTCATCTAGGACCGGAAGCTGCCTCGCCCCCAAGTATTCTGCAATGTCCTGGACCCCCACTCCCAGTTGGCCCTGATACAGTTCCTCATAGTACCCCCTAAAACACTCCAATACCGCTGCTTGTTTGTATACCATCTCTCCCTGCGCAGTACGAATGCCGAGGATCGGGGAGCCCCTAAGTACCGGATTAGCCAGTCTGGCCAAGAGGGTACCCACCTTGTCTCTTTCCGCATGCGCCCTGATGATATATTGCCTGTGATCATAGCATCGTAAACGTTCCGTCTCGGTGGCGACCACTTCTTTCGCTTCTAAGAGCTGGGCCTGTAAGTCCGGCCTAGCTGGCCTGCGGCGCTCCAAATCCCTCAACCTTTCTTCCGCTTTCATGAGGTCAGTCAACACAGCCGTGCGAGCATTCGAAAACCTACCCAAACACACTCCTCTCACCACCACTTTCATTGCATCCCATTCAGTGGACCTACTCGTGGCCGTGCCCTCATTCACTCCGAAATAGCTATCAATGCCTTGTCGAACCGCATCAGTGAACACAGGATCTTCAAGCGTTTCCGGCCGAAGCCGCCACGTTGGAATTACTGAGCGCTCTCTCTGCCACTGAATGTGCACCAATAGGGGGTTATGATCTGAGATCGTCCTAGCCAAGTACTCCGCATGGGAGATCAGCGGGGCTAGGGATCCACTGCTGAGCACCGAATCAATCCTGACATGCAGGTCATGAAGAGCAGAGTAAAAGGAATAATCCCTGGTTTCCCTGTGCCGCTCCCTCCAGACATCCAACAACCCCCATCTATCCTGCCAGTCCTTCCTGTGCGCGGCTAACCTGCGCACCGGGGAGTCCACCAGGGGGGGATGGGACCTATCCAGAGCCACATCCGTGATCGAGTTAAAGTCCCCCCCTAGCACTATTGGGGCCGCCAGGAAAGAGGCCAAAGACCCCGAGAGGCTATCAAAATATCGAGCCTGATCAGTGTTCGGCGCATACACACAGCAGAAAACCACATCCCGTCCATATAACCTCCCCTCCACCGCCACAAACCTGCCATCCGGATCCACAACTTGATTCAGTAATTGAAAGGGTATCCCCGCCCTCACCCAGATCAGCACCCCCCTGGCATACGCTGAGTAAGTGGTGCCAAACACCTGGCCCCTCCATCGTTTCTGCAAGGCAGTACACTCTTTCTTAGTGAGATGAGTCTCCTGGAGCATGGCAATCTGAACCCCCCTGCGTACTAGATATGCATGGACCTTATGACGTTTCACCATAGTTCGCAGCCCCCGGACATTCCACGTCAGGCATTTCAGATTAGGTAACGTCCCCATTCCAACTTCGTACAGTCCAAATCAAATAACGAATGTTCACAGCCCCCCCAATGCAGTTGCCCCCCCCGAACACCCCCAAAACAGAAAAACTCCCCAAACCCCACTCCCCAGGACAGAGCACACAAACCCAATGTCCGCCCCCATCCAAACCTTGAACCAACTTCACACACTCTTACCCTGTGGTCTCCACCACAGTCGGCCTTAAGGGCCCAAGGGGGTGAGTCGCCGCCGACCCCAGCAAGCGGAGCCCGCACCCCGCGCCTCCATCCCTCCCGAAGCACACAGCCTCCCCTCCCGGCATCCCGTCCCCCAACAGCAGGATACCACCCTACCATGAAGTCTCGAACTAGCCCAGTCCAATCTCAGCCGCAAAAGATACCATCTGAAGTCTGTGGGGTCACCGTCGGCCTCTTCGAGCTTTCCGCCTCCGAGAGTTCCTCGCCCGTCTTGCTGCCTTCCCCTCCCGAGTCCGTTTCTGCCCGTTCACTGTTCTGTTGCGACCCTGTAATGGCCGCCGTCGCTGCGAGTGCATCCCTCTTCTCCGCCGCCATTTGAGCCTCCCGTTTCTCCCGCTGGCGCCTGTTGCGGGATCTGATGCGTTGCGATTGCCTCACCCGGGGCCGCTTGGGGTCATCTCGTCTGCTTTTATGCGATCTGTCCGTCCCCGCTCTATACGACTCCAGCCAATGCCAAACCTCGTCCGGAGTCTGAAAAAAGTGCGTAGCCCCATCCATGATGATCCGCAACTTAGCCGGGTAGAGCAAGGAATACTGAACGCCTTCCTCCCTGAGTTCTTTCTTCACCGCCAAGAATGATGCCCGGTTTTTCTGGACCGCTTGGGTGTAGTCCGGGAAGATCGTAACCCTACTGTTCTCCACCTCATAAGGGCCCGACATCCTGGCCCGCTGAATGAGGAGATCTCGGTCCTTGTAGTGGAGGAGCCTCACCACCATCGGTCGGGGGGGGGCGGCCAATCCCCGGCGGGCGAGCTGGTACCCGGTGGGCCCGCTCCAGCGTGAAAAAAGGAGTGAGCCCCTCCGGCGCCACCACAGTGCGGAACCAGGTCTCCATATAGGCCACCGCATCCTCCCCCTCAATTCGTTCCGGAAGGCCGACGACCCGCACGTTGTTCCGCCTATTGCGGCCTTCGGCATCCTCCGCCCTCCGCTCCAGCGAGTCCAGCCGGGCCAACATGTCCGCAATCCTATGCTCCGCGGCCACCACCGACGGTTTCAGGTCCAGCAACAGTTGGTCATGGCCCTTAACTCTGTCCGCTAGCTTCGCATGATCCGCGCGGAGCAGCCCTAGGCCCGTGGCCACTTGGGCGATGTCCTGGTGCAACACGTCCTTAGTCGAGGCGATCGCATCAAGTATGGCATCCAATCGCCGGTTCAGCCGCTGTTCTCGGTCAAGCTCCGGGGAGGGACCCTCGCCCAGCCGAGTCGATGTCGCCGAGCCCTCCTCAGTGCCTCTCCCGGCCATCGGCCCTCCAGTCGCCGCCATTCCAGGGTGCTGCGTCACAGGTCCCGGAGCCCGCTGTCGTCAGCGCCCGTAGGCTAGTGCCGGTCGTCGGGCACCGGGCAGAGCAATGTCTCCACTGAAACTCACAGGAGCAACGACCAGCTAGGTACACTCTGCTCCGCCGCCCCCCTCGGGAGCCTGAGGGGAAAAGGATGAGTCTCCGGGCGGCAGCCAGTCAGGGTCCCCAAGCTCCTGGCGAGTCAAGGCAGCGTCACTCGGCCCCAAGGCATAGCACCGCCGACCCCAGTGCCTCGATCAGCTGAGTGCAGGATCTCCCGCCAGTATCCCTCGCCAGTCGGCGACAACTCGGCTCAGAGCTGAAGTTCGGGGCCCGCCGAGCTCCACGCCGCCATTTTCTTCGCACCCTCGGCAACACCTCAGCCGCTTCTTCGACTCGGTCTCCTCGGGGCCTGCAGTCCCCCAGCGGCTCACCAATAGTGTCCAGCTGTCCCCTCACACTTCAGAGGGCAGGAGCGTCGTCTCCGGGCCGCCTAGGGTTCCGAAAACAGGAGAATTAACGGGATTCTGCGCGGAGCTACGAGCTCACGCCGCCATCCCGATCGGCGTCCAAGCCACGCCCGTTGGTGCATGCAGTTGACACCAGTGGTCGTGCTTATGAAGTGAAAGATGGTAGTCCAGTTGAAAAAGAAAAACTTGTGACAACAGAGGCAGAAGAGGTGTTAGGTAATGAGGTTTTAGGAAGACGTGCTAAGGGTCCTGTGTACACCTGGAAGTGTAGTAGTATTTGCAGTGTGCGACAGGATTCCATCAATTTGCTTTTTGATTTTGTACGGTCATTTAATAAGAAAAGTTTGAAGCAGAAAATAAGGTTGTTGCAAGAATTAGATCCTTGCAGAGTGAGAGAAGTGACAGGTTTGCATGGTCATTCACTGGCTTGTCTTTCCAGGAGAGTATGCCAGAGTGTTTTTCATCATTTCAGGATGCTAGCAGTGCATCATAATAAAGTGAGGAAATTAGTTAGAATGTTGTATTATGCTAAGAGTCCAGCAATTATGCTTAAAAAATTATGCGCTGCTCTTTTGCATGGTTCTGAAATAGATGTGAAGAATATATGTGAAGAAATTGAGTTTTGTTACTTTGGAAGTAAAGAGGAGAATGTTGAAATTGAGCAAGAAGAAGAGGGTCATGTGGAAGATAGTGTACAGGTTTCCAGTACAGATAATTTTCAGAGGGAAATTGCCACGTTTCAGGTGAAATCAAGTGAGAGGCCTAATTTCACTTGTGTGTGTTGTCGACGCACTTATTATAAGAATCAGACTAAGTTAGTGGATTTATATGCAAAAAGTGAAAGGGAAAATAATAGTGAATGGAAGGATTTTGCAACATACTTGATGGTAGAAAATTGTTTTGATTTGGGATTGGATCAACGTGTGTGTACTTATTGTTGTTGCAAATTAAATCAAAACCAGATGCCTGCTAGAGCAGTTCATAATAATCTGGAATTGGTTGAGATTCCTTCTGAATTGAAGGATTTAAATACTTATGAATCTATTTTGATTCAAAGTATCCATCCCTTTCAGGCTATTGTAAGAATGGAGCCAAAGACAGGGAAATTGCCTCCATCAGATTTACAGAGAGGATTAAAGGGAAGAGTTGTTTATTTGCCTCTAGATTTGAAGAAAAACATTAACACAATTGGAGTAGAAAAAGTGGAAGAGGAACCTCTGGTTATCTTAGTTAATGGGGTTCCGACAAAGAATAAGAAAATATGGCAAGATTTAGTAGATGTTAGGAAAGTTAAAAAGGCAACATTGTATTTGAAAAAAAATAATAAATACTATAAGAATGTATATGTTGCAGAAGAGGAAGTAAGTGAGGAAGAGGATAGCGATTTGTGTGCTGGTCAAATTGAGAAAGTAGAACCCTCTACTAGTGAAGAAATATATGAACATTATAGTGTTCATCCTTTGCATTCCAAGGAAGTCATGGGGAATGCTATTGAGTTGTTTCAAATGAAACAAGCCAAAGGGAGTCCCATTAGTGTTTGGGAGGAAAGTTTGGAAGCTCGGTGTTTCCCACAGCTTTTTCCAACAGGTCAGGGAGGAAGATATGATGAGCGACCTCATCAAATTCCTGCTTCTGAATACCGGACTTTGCGATTGTATGCAGGAGATGCTAGGTTTCGACAATGCATTCCTTATTTGTTTCATCTCCTGTTTGAAAGCGATCTGTCTGGACTGTCATATGCAGTGAACCACATCTTGAAAAGTGGTATACACATGCAAAACATCTCGGCAAGTGACTTTATGGATAAAGTCAATGTCCAAGACAGTATTTTGGATTCTCACCTGATTAATCTCATGGCGTGTCAGCGTGGTACTAATGAGTACTGGTACCGTCGTCATGGTGATTTAAAATGTATGCTGAGGAACTTAGGTACTCCCACATGGTTCCTCACTCTGAGCTGTGCCGAGTATGGCTGGGAAGACTTACTTGAATTTCTACGAGAGGCAAATGCTAACGTAGATAACATCGAATTCAAGACACCTGGAGAACTGTGCTCTTTGGATCCAGTCAATGTATGTAGGTACTTCAATCATAGATTTGAAGCTATGATGTCTTTCATCATGAATAAGAAGAATCCACCTCTTGGAGAGGTGTTGGATTTCTTCTGGAGAAAGGAGTACCAAGCAAGAGGTGCTCCTCATATACATATGTTGCTGTGGATCAAGGATGCACCTAAATTTGGAACGGATCCAGAAGACTCAGTGATGAGTTTCATCCAACAGTATTCTACGTGTGCTGTTCCAAACGCAAAGGAGAAGAAAAGCCTAAGAGAAAAAGTTCTGCGTTTCCAAAGCCATCGATGTGGAAAGTACTGCCGTCGTAAATTCCGAAACAAGGACAAGTTCTACACTAAATGTCGTTTCGGCTTTCCACGACCGGTGATTTCTAAAGGAAGAGTAAACTGTTTGATGTCTTCGCTGCGACACAATGTCATGAAGAAATCACCTAAAAACACTTACAATTTGAAGAGGAACCAAGAGTCCAAGTACATCAACGACTACAACCCGGTGATTTTGTCCATGTGGAATGCTAACATGGATATACAGTTTGTGGCTGATAACTGTATGGCTGTGGCTCGGTATGTGACGTCTTACATCACCAAAAAAGAGAAGACAGAATTGAAGGATATGTGGGAGGACATTTCCCATGAAAAGAGCCTCAGCAAGAAGTTGTACAGTTTCAGTCTGAAGATGTTGTCGCATCGAGAAATCGGAGCGTACGAATGTTCTGACCGGTTGTCTTCAGCAAGTCTCTATGCCAAGTCCAGGAGTATCGTTTGGGCGAGTCTTGGTCTTGCAGCAACGCATAATCGAGTTCTCAAACCTGTGCGGGAAATTGAGTATTTGGCGGAAAAGGAGCCAAACAGTACCGACATTTTGAAGACAAACATGTTGGATACATATTATCCAAATCGAAGCAGTCACCTCGAGAATGTTTGTCTGTATGAGGTTCTGCAAAATTACATATTCAAGAGGAACATCAAAGAAGATACTGAGAAAGGAGTGTATGCTGTAATAGGAAGTGAGGGATGTCTGGTCAAGCAAAGAAAATGCCACTTGGTAAACCATCGAAAATTGAGTGGTGAATCTCCTGAAAAAAAGGAGTTTTTCTATTTAGCACTTTTGCAACTTTTCAAGCCTTGGCGTGCAGAAGAGGAACTGCTTGGAGATTTCCTCTGTTACGAAGACTCTTTCAATGCCGCCAAGGAGACCATAGAATGTCCTGCTTTTCCCAAATATGTAGAAATGTTGAATGCGGAAATTGAGCAGGAAGCAACGATTGCAGCCGAGATTGCCAGAGACAGTTCTCAGGACAGTCAGAGTTCTGCTTCATTGAGTCAGGATCCACTAGGAGGACCTGTTATCGAAAATGAAGCTGCCACTGCTATGAATGAAGTGGAAAGAGCCATGGCACATGCTCAAGAGGATGCGGTTAACTTAGAAGAGTTGGAAAGACAACTCAACGTTGAGCAGAGGAAAATATATGACGAAGTTACCATGCAAATTGATCATGGATTAAGTCATGATAAGAAAGAGTGCTCATGTACGTCGTTGAAGCCTGTCCGACTGTACGTGAGTGGAGAAGCGGGAACTGGAAAAAGTTTCCTCATTAAAGCAATTTCATGCTATTTGCAGGAAAGGACAGAGTCATCGCTGTCTTGTGTTGTCACTGCTCCAACTGGACTGGCAGCACATAATATTAAAGGGATTACTTTACATCGTTTGCTGATGCTGCCAGTGGAGCATGACAACAAATTACAATATCACAAGCTATCTGGAGATGCTTGTTTTGAAGTTTCAAGAATCTTGAGGAAAATGAAACTTCTTATCATTGACGAAGTAAGCATGGTTTCCAATGTCATGCTTGCCTTTGTGCATTTGAGGATGCAAGAAGTTCTCAAAACAGAGTATGATGTGTTATTTGGTGGCAAACACATCATTGTTTTCGGAGATCTTCTGCAGCTGACACCAGTGAAAGGGCAACCTGTGTTCAAAATGCTCACGCATGAAGATACCAGGAAGTGCCTAGGCAGCATTGGCAACGTCAATATATGGTTAAACTTCAATTATGCTGAACTGCATGAAAATATGCGTCAGGCGAAGGATGAAGTTTACAAGACTATTCTACAAGATGTTAGAATTGGAAAAGTGACCGAGCATGGGAAAGAAGCTTTACATGCACGATTACTGTCAAATTTATATCCAGAACAAGATGTTGTGCCTGAGAATATTTTTCAGAAAATTACTGAGAAGAAATCTGGAATATGTTTGATGCCAACTCTTGCAGAATGTGCCAAATTTAACAACAAAATGTTGCATTTAGAAAAGCAAGAGATTGTGAAACTGGAAGCTATTGATAGAGTAGAGCATATGGGATCAACAATTATTTTGTCTGAGAATCTGAAAACAAAATTGGATTCATTAGAGAAGAGTATATCTAAAACTGCAGGTTTTGAAAAGACTCTGAATGTGTGCTTGAACTGCCGTATAATTTTAAGAAGGAATTTACATGTTGAAAGAGGTCTGGTAAATGGATCAATGGGTAATGTTGTTGATTTTGTGAAATACAGAAATAGAGATGGAATTGAATTTTTAAAAATTAAATTTGATGGCATTGAGGAAGTACAGCTAATTGCTTGTTGTTCTGCTAGATTTTTGCTTGTAAAAGACTTATATGTTCGCCGTAAGCAGTTTCCTGTTTGCTTGGCATATGCGGTGACAATTCATAAATCGCAAGGTTTAAGTGTAGACAGTGCATTGGTGAATATTGGCAGTTCTGTGTTCAAGGAGGGTATGGCATATGTGGCATTGTCACGAGTTAGAACTTTATCGGGATTGTACTTGATTGAGTGTGATGTCACAAACATTTGTGCGGATCTAGATTGTGTTAAGGAATACAATAGGTTAAGAAGAGAGTATGCGCCACATTTGCCTCAGTATCCTTTGTTTCAGAAACGTGTGGTAGGCCGGAAACGAAGAAATGAGAACAATACTGGGGAGGTTGTAGCAAAAAGACAAAAAGTCAATGAACCTAAAATTACAAGCAGAAACAAAAAGGATTCTGTTGAAGATGTTGTTGGTTTTCAGTTTGAAAACAGTTCTGGTGTCAACTGCTATGCTAATGTAGTGGTTAATATTTTGTTTTCTCTAAAAAATGTAAAAGAAGAGATTGTGGTCAATTCTGATCAAAGATTTTGCAGTTTGTTAAATTCTGTGTTAGAGAAATGTACCACTGATAGAAGAAACATAGAAAGTGTGTCTGAAATTCGAAATCTGTTAGACAGATGTTCAGGCCAAACACAATTCTCTCAAAATATTCAGCAAGATTGTCAGGAGTTTTTAATGTATATGCTTGATGTATTACATGCTGAAGGTGTAGATGTAGATCAGCTGTTTGGGCTTTCTTATCAATGGCAGCATGACTGCGAGAACTGTATGGTATCAAGTACTACTAGTGTAGACTCAGAAAGATTTATATATTTAACTTTGCCAGACAGTAAATCAGTCTCCTTTAATAAGCTAGTAAAAGCAGCTGATCACAACATGGAGTGTAGCCAATGTAAATCTGAAATGATGTCCACATTATTTATACGAACATATGGCCAGTATGTCATTTTAATGTTCCAACGATGTAGGCCTGATGGAACAAAATTGACAACTTTAATTAAAAATGTTGTAGCTTCACAGTTGTCAATATCAGGAAGGACTTTTGTAACTGCAGCAATTATATATCATGACGGCCCTTCAATAACATCAGGACATTACACAGCTTATTTAAAGTCTAGAAATGGCTGGTCATTCTGCAATGATTCTGTTTTAATTTTCAAAAAGAAATTGCCGTATGACCTTAAAAACTCTTACCTGGTGTTTTTAAAACCAAAATTTTAGGGAAATAATCTCGGGATGTGCTCTGTGGAATTTCAAGAAGTTCTAATGGCTCCTACACAATTTGGCCTTGAGGATAAGTGTAGTTCAGAGACATAACTTCTAACCATAGGACTGGACATTATGGAGAAATACGTGCACTTTGAATGAGTTCAGAAAAACTGTTTCTTTTTATAAGCTAATTGAAGCAGCCAATCAAAACATGGAGTAGAGGGAATGTAAGTCTGCAATGCTGTCTACTGTTTTACATTGCTTTGTGATTAAAAGTGATGTAGAGAATTAAATAATTGTAGTAGTCATAGAGGTAGTGTAAGTCTGCTTGTATCAGTGTCATAGGAAAAGTAGAACATGACTGAGCAAGAAGGGGAAGATATTACTATTCCAGGATTGTGAAAATGATCTTCAACATTTTAATTCTGAAAGTTGCGGAAATGCCAAATGACGGGATTGGCTTACAAGAAATCCAAGAGTTATAAATGGCTCTGACCAGATTTGGCCTTGTGGAAAATTGTGGTAGAGAGCAAGAAGTCATTTATTGCATGTAACGTGTTTTTAAAAACGATGGAGATTTTCTTTCAGAAACTGGCGGGCTGAAAGTAATAACAGCACAAAAGAGTGTAAGCTGTTCATAGGACATCCTTGGACATCATGGAAAGTAAGTTAACTTTAAGGAGTTCTGAATTTTGATTTCTGATGTTGTATGGGTTTTTTAAACACAATCATTTTGATTGTGTTTTTTTTCCCCGCTGTTACATGATGAATACCTTCAAGTCACTGTTTTTAGTGAATTTTGATACATTCTGAGAGCAGCAAAAATAAACCATTTAACATGTATAATTAATTCTGTACTGTTTGCATTTATGATGTATATGTAGAACTGTGTAGGAGGCATGGAGAAGGTGAGGCTTCTGTAAGTGTCAAAGTTGTTGCATGCAGTGCTGCACTTCTGCGTATTCTTTCATATGCTAGACTACATCTGCACAATGAGATACCTAAGCAAAGGAAACACAAGTGATGTGATTGTGAAATGAGCAAAATAAATTGCATGTATTTCAATTACATCACCTGTGTTTCCTATCATTACGAATCACATTGTGCAGATCAAGTTTAGGTCTGTCCAGGGAAACATAGGAGGTTTGGACTTTGTTGAAGAGTGCAGTGGACATGACTCACTTCATTGGTAGACCTTCACATGTATTATGTCCTCTATTCTCTTCAACAACTCGAAATTTCATCTGCAACCCTGAGTAGGCCTCACCTGAAACAAACCTCTGGATAGTAGACATCTTATTGGCATCCTGAAGCAATTATTTATTGTTATTGTTATTGTTATTGTTAATTCCGGTTTCTATAGCGCCAACTCACCGGCAGGTCTCAAGGCGCTTATGACCGAAATGACAACAATTACACGATTGTCAGAAACAAAAGAACAACATCATGTTTAGACCAGGCACAACATATCCCTGAACAAAAAGGTTTTTAAAGTTTTTCTGAAACGGAGGAGATTACCCTCTTTACGGAGGGTTTCAGGTAATTTGTTCCAGATTTTTGGAATCAGGACAGAGAAAGATCTCCCACCTTTTGTGGCCAGCTTAAACCGAGGACATACCAACAGCTGTGCATCTGAGGACCTCAGTCTCCGTTCCGGGTTATATAGCTCCAACCGTTCTTTTATGTACAAAGGTGCTTGCCCATAAATTGCCTTATGGGCAATACACAGACTTTTGAAGACAGACCTTTGTCCAATGGGCAGCCAATGGAGGCTCTGCAACAGTGGAGAGGCATGAGATCGTCTTGGAAGTTTAAAAACAAGGCGTGCAGCATCGTTTAAAACCACCTGCAGTCTACTGATCAGAGTTTTTGGAAGGCCTAAGTAAAGGGCATTGCCGTAATCCAGCCTTGAGATTATTGTGGCAGAGACTACGGTACGAAGCATAGACTGGGATAAAAGAGGGACTAACTTACGCAATTGTCTAATTAGACCATTGCAAGTACCTACTACAGTGGAGATCTGGCTGCACATTGAAAGTTCGCTGTCAATTTTAATACCCAAACTTTTCACCTTATCCGCTGGTATGGGAGTTGGGCCTAGTTCCTGGGGCCAATACAGGTCACTCCATGGGGAACATATGGATGATATAACTAGAACCTCTGTTTTCTCGGGATTAATCTTCAAAAGGTTCCTAGTCATCCAGCTCACTGTAAATCTTAGAACATCTTGCGCATAGGTCTGTGCCGGCGCTGTATTCTCTATGCTCAGTAAAAGTTGGGTGTCATCAGCGTAGTTAAATACGCGACATCCCATCTTTGCCAGGGAGCTAATCAAAGGCTGCAGGTATAAGTTAAAAAGAAGTGGGGACAGAGCGGAACCTTGAGGGACCCCGCACTTCAAGTTCCCCACCTCCGATACCTTATCCCCCAACTGAATCCTCTGCGTTCTACCTACTAAAAAGGATTCTAACCATCTATAGGCCATGTCTCGAATCCCGCAATTCGCCAGTCTATCCAGGAGCAGAGTATGGCTGACAGTATCGAACGCCGCCGATAGATCTAAAAGTATCAGGGCGCTCGGTTTCTTACTGTCAGCCATACCTCTAAGTTCGTCCAGCACCGAGAGCATCACCAACTCGGTGCTGTGATGTGCACGAAAGCCCGCCTGTAGATCATGGAGAGAGTGTTGTGACTCCAGAAACGAGGCCAGGGCCTTCAGCACATGTTGCTCAAGGATTTTTGACAGGAACGGGAGTTGAGAAATTGGCCTATAGTTTTTCAAAGTATTAGGGTTTGCTCCCGGTTTCTTCATTAGCGGCTTCACTCGAGCTTCTTTGAAGCTCACTGGTAACCGACCTGTAACTAATGAGTTATTCAGGAGAGAGAGGATACGATCTTCTAAAATATGCCGTGCTAAGCGAAACACATTAGGTGGGCAAGGGTCCGCCGGGGAGCCAGATTTAACTTTATTCATGAGTAACTCAAGGGTCATTGCATCCATCAGGGGAAAGTCTGAAATACCAATTTCTGCCGGCGTCTGAGCAGCCTGCAACTTGATGGGTTCAATCATATGACCATTCCCGATGTCCTGTAGAATGGTCTCTACTTTCTCTAGAAAATAGCTTTGAAAGGTGTCGCAGCTAAAAGCTATGTCCGTATTTTCAGGTTTTTTTAAAATTTAGTGTGTTGCGACACTTTTCTGAAACAACAGCAATGCAAAAGATGCACCATGTTTTAAGATAGGCCTCACTTCATCTGCATCAAGATACTGTTAGTTTAAAATGTATATCTTTAGGACTGTGTAGGGGGCCTGGAGAAGCAGAAGCTTCTGTAAGTGTCAAAGTTTTTGAAAAACTGTTTGTCCTTCAATCTTTTCCCTTGTCTTTTCAAATTTTTAAATACATGTTTTAATATTTTTCAAATGTTTGTTCTCTCTTTCACAGATTGAAAGTATAAAAACAAAAAGTGAGTAATTTAACGACAATTATAAGGTAAATATTTTGTACTGTTTTCGTTACATTTATATCACATTTAACTACTATTAGTTCCACTGCTTCATTTCTTTAACCCTCAGTTTCCTGCCTTTGCTACTTCCCTCATTCCTTTCTCTATTACCTACTTACTCAACTCCTTCCACTCTTTTTCTCAGTCCCTCTCTTCTCATAGTTCCTCACTCTTGTTCACTCACTGCGTCTCTATTACTCTTACTGTCTTTGACTGATCAGTCTATCACTACTTGTTCATAATGCTTTCTCTGTGTAGTTGAAGCACACTAAGGGGAATATTATGAACACAGCCAATAAAATTATTGCTCTTTTTATTGGCAGAAAACTGGTGCAAAAGTGGTTTTAGTGGCAGTTTTCTGCCACAAAAGCAGCTTTAGCGACACATTTCTGCCAATAAAAGCTGCAAAACTTTTATTGCCTATGTTGATGATATGGCTCTATGTTAATTACATTTCTTTGCTGTTTCAATTAATCTTTTTCTGTTATTTTTTGTTTTCTGTTTTCTATTTTTTCTTTCTGTTATTCCTCATGTTTTAATCTTATTTTGAACATTCACTCACATTCTCCAAGAAACTCTTCTTTGTTAATGTTATACTCTCTTTTTTTTTCTTTCACTTCCTTATCTATTTTGTTTTTCACAATTATACCCTCTTCTGTCTTTTCTTCGGTAAATAGATCTATTAAACAGTATCTCTTCTTTACTCCCTATAGCTGTCTTTCTTTTAACATCACTCTCTGTTTCCTTTCCTTATACTTACACTTTTTTATTTTTTTTTATTTTTTTGGTTAGCTCCCGGTCCGCGTACCGGGAAGCTAACCCGGAAGCGAACCAAAAGAAATAGAGCTTGCCAGAGTGCTAAACATTCTAGCAATTTTTTTGGAAAGGGAAGGTAGTTCTGAAAAGAACTTTTCTTTTATATATTTTTGTTGTTTTATATTTTTTTTTATTTTTATTTTTTTATTTATTTTTTTTTGTATTTTTTGAACGATTTTATATTTTTTTTGGTTTTTTTTGGGGGGGGGAAACAACAAAAAACAGGCGTTGAAAATGGCTCAACAGGAGCAAAATTTTTTTACTGGGGGCGGTTAGGGCAATCATGGTGTTCATATGCCAGGTTGAGTGCATTGATGCTCATGTTGCCACAAGCTAATAATGCACGACAGTGCATACATAAGTGAATCATGTGCCCAAAATTTTCTTGAATATTTGGCACAGTTTCCCGTGCCTCTTCTGGTGTTAGAGAAACCGGTATTGTTGGTCTGGCCACAGGAGTTGGTCTTGGATTGTCGTGCATATCCCTTAATTCTGCCCGGCTGTAATTTAGGGGATGTTTCCTCGTCATGTGCCTGTGCATTGTGTGATTTCCAAAGCTATATTTTTTGTCCGTCCCTCTGGACAATTGTTCCTTGCATATCAGGCAGGTGACATACCTTGCGTTGACCTTTTTTTGGCCACGAGGCATTGAAAAAAACTGCCAGATGAAACTGGCTTTCTTTCTGGAAACCCGGGGCAACTCTTCTAAAAATTGTGGTTCTTCTCCCTCCTCATCCATTTCTTCCTCTTCCTCCTCAGTGTTGGTAAGGACCTGGGGAGGTGGTCCTCTCTTCCCATGAGGAGGTGGTGGTGGTGGTGGGGGTGCACCAGCTGAAGCAACCAATGAAGCCATTTTCACACAAGCAAAATAGGTCTTCCAACAAGCAAAATAGGTCTTCCTCTCACAATGATGAAAGTCAGAGTGAGGAAAGAAGGAGGGGTTTTCATCATTTGGGAAAAACAATACTTCTCAACCAATGAAAAGTGTTATTTTTAAGTCACCTGACCTAGCCTTCCATCATTATGAAACCAAAAGTGAAATGAACCAATGAAAAGTTTTATTAACAAGTCACATGACCTCTCACGCTCATGTTACGCGCTGCGGAACGCTCCCCGGTTAGCTTCCGGGTCGCTAAGCTTCGCGCCCCGGTCCGCGCCCCGGGACACTTCCGGGTGCGCTAACGCGATACGTCACAAGACGCATTTCGCGGCAACGCGATACGTCGCGCTTTCGCGGCGCGGATCGCTTCCGGGGAGCTGCGTTTCGCGCCTCGGTCCGCGCCCCGGGGCACTTCCGGGTGCGCTAACGCAGTACGTCATAAGACGCATTACGCGGCAATGCGATACCGTCACTATGTTGATTTCTTACCGGTTCGCGGACCGGGTCGCGGAATTAAATTGAGCTAACGGGAAGCTTCCCGGTTCGCGGACCGGGAGCGAAACAAAACAAATATTTAAAAAAAATTATTAATAAACATATAAAATATATTTTTGGATTTAAAGAAGAATACACTTTACAGCTATAGATATTAGCTTTTAAAAAACCAATGAAATTCACTGAAAAAACCATAGGTTATAGACCATATATAGTTAGGAATTAGCATTTACAAAACCTTGAAAATTCACTGAAAAAACCATAGGTTATAGACCATATATAGTTAGGAATTAGCATTTAAAAAACCTTTATTTTACTCACACAAAACCATTGAAATTCCATATATAGTTAGTTGTACTAACTATATATCGCGCACCCGCAATCCACTGCTGATCATGTCACATATTACATCATTCATGACATGGTCAGTGACATCACTGATGACATCACTGATGACATCTCAAATGACATCACTGATGACATCACTGATGACATCTCAAATGACATCACTGATGACATCACTGATGACATCTCAAATGACATCACTGATGACATCACTGATGACATCTCATTTGACATTACTGATCACATCACTGATGACATCATTCATGTGATAATACGATGAACCTCTTCAGACTCTAATATAACCTTAGATACACTCAGTGTAAACATACACTCACAGACTGTCACTCATCCATGGAGTTACTCAGACACCTAGTCAGTCATGCAAAGAATCAATCACACCTCCATTTTCTCAACTATACAGTTATACACACCTTACTTATTCAAACATATACTAAAACATATTTACTCTCTTATACAATCCTGGATACAAGTTCACAATGATGCATACAGCCACTCACACATTCACTGGCTCCTATGCACAGTTATTTATATATGTCAACTCCCACATGTACTGTATTTTATATATGTACTTACTTTGACATGTAGCACTGAGATATCCATTCACTCACCAATACACTCATGCACACAGTCAACTGCCCATACAGCTGTTTCCACATGCACTTTTGAACCCATACATCTAGTGAATCAACTGCTCACACATATATGCACAGAGTCATACACCTCCCAGCCACCCACACACACACTCAGTCTCCCATACAAATGCTTGGGCAACCAATCAATAACCCATATAGTTACTCATATAGCTACTGATCAACACATGCAGCAGTTTACAGAACAACAGACATAATGATGCACAAATTAAGACAGTTTAGTCACTAACCCATGCATTCAGTGAGACACATTTAATCACTCACTCATACAGTCAGTCACGCACCTACTAAATCCTTCATCCAGACACTTCTACATCTACTCATTCTTCAATATGTAAAACATATTTAAACTTTACAGAAACACACAGTCACTGGATGTTGTTATCAGTGATGTCATTTGAGATGTCATCAGTGATGTCATCAGTGATGTCACTGACCATGTCATGAATGATGTAATATGTGACATGATCAGCAGTGGATTGCGGGTGCGCGATATATAGTTAGTACAACTAACTATATATGGAATTTCAATGGTTTTGTGTGAGTAAAATAAAGGTTTTTTAAATGCTAATTCCTAACTATATATGGTCTATAACCTATGGTTTTTTCAGTGAATATATATATATATATATATATATATATATATATATATATATATATATATATCACAAAACGAAAGGTTGCCCTTAAGGAAACGCCCTGCATGCTGGCCGTGACTTTGTGATTTAGCCAGTGATCAAGGGCAGAGTGCTGCCCGAAACGCGTTTGGCTCCAGTATTTGCACGGAAGGAAGGAGCATGTTCTGTTGCAGCTCGCAATAAATGAGGAAGTTCAACTCTCTTGTTTGAAGGCGTTTTCTTAAGGGCAACCTTTCGTTTTGTGATATATATATATATATATATATATATATTGTTGGAACCGGAGGTCTCTGGTTGGCACAGGTATGCCCTTGTGACAAGCAGGGACCCTCACTTCCAGTCAGGGCAAGGGCACTACTCCTTCGAATAACCCCTGCTCACCCTCTAGGTAGTGTGGCACGAGCAGACAAGGCTAATCCTCAGGGCGATAGTAAGTTAAGCATTTATGATCACACACAGTAAACCCACTGACCCACCACAAATGGACACCAGTCGTATGGTTGTATCAAAAATACGTATACTTTATATAAAAGATAGATTCAAGCAGGATTATCACAAGACCATATAACGTTTAGCGATTTGAGGCCACCAGATTACGATAGGCAATTAGTCTTTAAAGTTTCGTTGTTTAGCAAGGTACGAAGACAGGGTAATAAGAATGTTGCGGACCCTGGATCCGATATGAACTCGAGACGGAGTTCAAGTGTACCTTGCTTGTGGAAGTTTGAGGCGTTTGAGGCGAGGCTATTGGTGAGGGCGGACCCGGGACGAGGCCAACGGTTCTCCAGAGGGTCTCTCCGGCTCGGTCCCCCTTGAGGTGCGAGGCAGGGGAGCAGAACTGTGGAGGGTTGCGGCGATCCGGGGTCGATGCAGCTCACGGGGCGAGGCGCCGTTCAGGCCCGCGGGACGTACTACTTCCTAGCACGCCGGGTCATACTCGTGGATCTGTGAGGGGCGTCGCGTTCTTGGGCAGACGGGTGCAGCACCAGGCTTCCGGTACCGCTGTACGGGGAGACCTTTCTTGAGGTGCGGCACAAGCCGTGGTATGCAGGAGAGCAAAGCTAGACAGTCGGGTACGTTACGACGTACGCACCGTCCGAGGCTATGGAATGCGCTCCGTGCAGATTCCGGCTGGAGAAGATGGGAGGCGCACAACCCACTCCGTTAGCAGGCGAGGTGACAGGAGAGCGGGCGGCCCGGCACTGAAGCTAAGAGCGAGTCAGGGATGAGCGGGGCTCTCTGCGGCGGGGCGACCAGGCTCCGAGCTGTCACGACCTTGGGAGGGGCGAAGGCACCCGAGTCACAACTCAGGCGAGGGAATAAGAACTAAGGCCCAACAGCAGACGGGCACAAGCAGAATAGAACTCAATGGTCCTGGGGTTCTGTTCAGGGGGCAAGCTCGCAATCAAGCCCTTGGAGATCGTTTCAGGCACAAGTCTACAAAGTCCTCTCTGGTCCTTTCCTCTCCGTTCTCAGCAAGGCACCACTGCAGGCCAGTCTTACAGGATACAGACTGGTTTCCGCCCTTCAGCTTCTCTTGGTCCTTCTAGTCAGGCAGAGGTTCGTCGTGGTCAAAACTGGATCTGATTTGTAAGGAGCAGAGCTCCTATATTTATACTGCGTTTCTTTTGTCTTTGCAGGCCAGGGGGCCTGAGCCTAGTTCAACCCGGTTTTGGAGTACTCTGTTGACAGGACGCTGCCTGCCGTCTTCTTTCAGGGCACAGGGCAGGGACATCAGACGCTCCACAGGAGGTGGAGCCAGCATTGTGGTGGTGAAGCACGGCCCTATTCAGAGTCAAGGACTACTCCGCCCACCCATCCTGGAGTACGCACCCTATTCACCACCTGGAGCCCCAGACTGTCCCCGGGAATCTTCCCAGCCCTGTCACTCACACAAACTCAGACAGCAGATACACATCCTGGCAGAGGCGGCTGAAACAGTTAGGCCAGCAAAGGCTAACTTTCTAAAAGTAGCATTTGCAATCACAGGATATTAAAATAACCCTTGCTAAAGGAAGTATTTTATTATTCTGAGTTCAGGCATACTAAACTCGACGTGCCACCGTGTTCCCTGAGCCTGCCGGGACTATAGCGTGTAATAGTTTCGGCAGCTCATCTTGGCCTAAGAGAACAGGTAGCCCTTCAATAGTGAAGAACAAGAAGGGCGATCATTCACTACTAGGACATGCCACACTCTAGGCTTGTCCTGCCTTACGCTTACAATGCACCCTGCCCGCAGGCCTACCATAGGGGTGACTTATATGAAGGTTAGGGAAGGTTCAGGGGCTGGCAAGTGTGGGCACTTGCGCAGTCAGCGTGACAGTACGAGACCTACGCGGGGTCTGCAATGGCGGACCCGAGACACATCTTACGAGGCCGCTTCTGTGGGTGGCGCAACCAGCGCTGCAGGCCCGCTAGCGGCATTTGTATCTACAAGCCCCGTCACTCCTCGTGCACTTTACGGGGGCTGATAGTAAACCAAATAAGCCAATTGTGGAAATCAATTACATATATACTATACATTGGGAGCACTTGCACTGCAGCACAGATTGGCCGTGGCGCAGTGCCCTGAGCATCGAATATCAGCAAAACATCTGAGGCACATCAGCAAAAAGTGGAAGGGAGACTCACGCCAAGGTACCAGGTCTAACATATATATATTGCGCTCAAAGTTTCCCTTTCGTTCCTCAGGGAAAAGATAGCAGCACTCAAGAGGGTACGGGTGTCCACATATTGAATTTCAAGCAGGCGCTGCACAGACGCGTTTCGGCGTGCTGCCTTCGTCAGTGTGTAAAGCATTAGATGTCAAGCATGATAATAAAGTTTTTCCTCTACATCATAATAGCCTGGACATAGACATAGGACATTGACCCCTCTAAGACGCTTTGGGCGCCATATTGTAGTGGTGTTATTACACAGTTTCTTATCAGTGCATAAACTATTCAGCACATATCGTGCCTACAAATAGGTGGCAATTCCGCGTCAGAGGGTATAGTTATATCATAATGCAATGCGATAACATTGTTATTAAGCCGTGGATCGGCTTGTGTCCCATGTTCAACCATAGCCCATGTAGATATAACTTCAATATACACTGAGATAGAAAACTTTTTCAAATCAAAAAAGATACAGATCAAAAGATCAGAATCCACAAAAGTTCAATTAGTGCTAATCGTGGCTAAGGTAGCTATTGCCATCAAATACATATTCTAGTCAAGAAGACATGGAATTGCTCAAGAAAGCTAACTTGAACTTCAAAAATCTAAGTGGAACTTCTAAGAAACAACTTGGTTGCAAGCAACCAGCATAATTACAGCAGATTACTCCTATTCACAATAGTTTATACAGTGTTAGGTGATTCATGTCCAAAAGAACTCTCCAGGTTCCCAGATACAAGTTTGCAATCATGTGTCTCATTATTCTCCATTATACTGATATATACATATATACATATGTTCAAGAATTCATGTGTCTGCTACTAGACACAGTACATATTTACAGTTTGAGCAAATTTAGCAATTCACATCAATCACAGTCCAACATTATTTGCCCAGGTGGAAAGCCATTTCTTCCCCACTGTTTAGACCCCGAGGATGTTTAGTGGCTAGGTCAATAATGTACCTAGACTCAAGTTTTCGTAATCGTCTCAGTCTATCTCCACCCCTTACACTCGATTGAATAGTGTCTAGACCGAAGTACTGTAGCTTGTTTCGGTCTCTGTTGTGTGCCTCCGCGAAATGTCGGGCCACCGGATACGATGGATCTGCCTTATCGATGGCACTCAGATGTTCTAATATTCGCAGTTTCAGCTGGTTGATAGTACTGCCGATGTAGCGAAGGCCACATGGGCACACCAAACAGTAGATTGCAAAGGGGGTGCTGCAGGTAATGAACTTTTTTATGTACATCGTTCTACCTGTGTCCGGTATGTCATATGACAGGACTCGCTTGCTACCTGAGCAGGCTTTACATCGCCCGCAGGGATAAAAGCCCCTCATTTCTTTCAGTGTGTTATTTCTTGGTGGTGGTTTCTCAAGATGGCTGGTAACTAATAAATCCCCCAGTGATCTAGCTTTACTGAATGTCACCAGTGGGTGCGCAGGCAGATCTTCACTGAGCACACTGTCTGTTTGGAGAATGTGCCAGTTTTTATGTAGCATGGCTCTCAAGTCTTTTGCTCCAGAGGAGAAGGGAGTTATCATTCTGAATTTCCCTTCACCTGTTGCTCTCTTTTTCCCTCGTTCTCCCTTCGATGACTTAGATGTTAACAATGTACATCTAGGGATCAGTCTCACCCTCCTTAGTGTGTCTTGCAACAGCGCTTCGCCATATCCTCTCGCTATGAACCTAGTCAGGCATTCTGCAGCAGCCGCTTCAAAATCTTGATCTCTTGAGCTATTCCTAC
This sequence comes from Lissotriton helveticus, assembly GCF_964261635.1. Taxonomy (NCBI): domain Eukaryota; kingdom Metazoa; phylum Chordata; class Amphibia; order Caudata; family Salamandridae; genus Lissotriton; species Lissotriton helveticus. The sequence goes on along the minus strand of NC_136067.1, from coordinate 887,251,178 downwards.
AGAGCCTTAATAGCTCTCCATACGGAATGCTCCTGACTAGCTAGGGTGGGTGGCTACTGCAGGCAAAAAGGGTAGAGTTGCCAGCAGTTTCTTTCCTATAGAGAGAGGTAAGTAGCTGGCCCCCTTAAACGAACACCCTCAGGTCCAAGTACTCCGCTGCCACCGGGCTAATTGTACCTGAGAAATGTAAGTTATACTCTTTGTCATTGAGTAACTTGATGTAGGCGTCTGCTGTGTCTTTAGAGACTCGCCATATGATGAAAAGATCATCAATATAGCGATGCCAGCATATTGTTTCCCCTCTCTCCTGCCCCACCAAGCAGCTCCTGGGCACCTGCTCCTTCCACCAGCCCACAAACTAGTTCGCGTAGCTGGGAGCGAAGCAGGTGCCCATCGCCGTCCCAGACACTTGTTTGTATAGTTGTTCTTCAAACAAGAAGATATTGTTGTTGAGATAGAACTTCACTAATTCCAAAATCATGATGTTATGTTTCGCAAATCTCATTTGGCGAAGATTTAAAAAGTGTTTCAGCGCCTCTAGGCAGTGACCATGCTCTATGTTCGTGTAAAGGCTGGTAATGTCCAATACTATTAAGAGGTAGTCTGTTTCCCATCTTATGTCTTGAATTGTATTAAAAAAATCCTTAGTGTCTTGGACATAAGATTTTAGGTTCATCACTAAAGGAAATAGGATGTTATATATTAGTCGGGACATGTTTTCTGTAAGACTACCTGTAGATGAAACAATTGGACGGCCTGGAGGATGCTTACTGTCTTTATGGAGTTTTCGAAGGTGGTAAAAAGTCGGGGTCAGAGGTTGGCTGTTTCGTAAGAATAAGTGTTCATCCCTGCTAAGCATTTGGACATCATACCATCTCCGTATCAGCATGTCATAGTCTCTTATGCTTTGCTGATAGAGATCATTGCTGCATTTGATATAAAATTTGTCATCCGACAATTGTCTTAATGCTTCACCCCTGTAATATTCCCTACTCATTAATACCACATTACCTCCTTTATCCGAGGGTTTTACTATGACGTTTTTGTCATTCATTAGATCTTGTAGAGACAGTTTTTGTTGTTCGGTGATATTGCTCTGTATCTGGTGATTAGCTCTTCTGTATTTCATGAGGTCATTGTTCATGGCTTCAATAAAAACATCCACAGCGTCCCATGGGGCTTGTGGGACAAAAGCCGAGGTTGGTTTATAACCACTTTCGTCCCTTTCTTGCTCTATGCCCTGGAGTTCCGCTCGTTGAGCTAAATCCAACGTTTCAATTTGGAGAGACTGTTCAGTTCTTAAATCTTCAAGAGTCTCAAGTGCTGGAATATCTTTGCCTATTAGTGTATCCGTTGCAGGTATTCTAGAGCTTTTGCTTTCTTGATCTTTGAGATGTGGTCGAAGTTTGAAGCATTTGTGGAGTTTTAATTTTCTCGTGAAGCGGAACAAGTCAATGCATGTCTGCGTGTACTCAAGAGTGTTATTCGGGCAAATTGTTAGGCCCAGACTCAATAGATCAATTTCACAGCCGCTGGCAGCACCCGTCGCGAGTTGCACGGGATATCGTGAGAAATGAGCGTTTTTAACATATATATATATATATTACCTACTGGCGGTCGCCAGTAGGTATATATAGTTAGGATTTTTTCTCTATGGGATTTTTGAAAATTCTATGTCTAATAACTTTGGCGTTTGTGGACGGAATTGGCTGAAATTTTCAGGAAAATGGCACATTTTGTTTCTGAGCAGCCCTTGAAAATTTGGGGGGGGGTTCGTCAAGGGGGCGCCGAGAAAAAAGGGGGGTCCCAAAACGTGTTTTTAACATTGAGTTTTCCATAGGGCGGTTGGCCTCACTTTTAGCCCGAACGGCTGAATGGATTTGCACGAAACTTGGCAAAATTGTAGGGACTGGTAGCCCGATGTGCCTTTTGTAGGTCTCAATATATGTGCTCCAGTGGATTTTGAGAAACTAACGTTTAAAAAAAGATATATATCTGTAACAGCGGACCTGGCAGCGTCCCAGGACGCGTACTTTCCGCGCAACGGAGCTTTGTGAAGCGAAGCTGATTGGTTCTCCGGCGTCTGTCAACATTCCAAAAAGTCCGTAGCGGCCGCCATCTTGTCTCTCGGTAGGATCGAGAGACAAGAGGAGGTCAAAACAAAGGGGGAAATAACTATAAGGGGGCATAGTAGATCCTCGCTGACCCCCTAGGTTTGATGTGGAGGTTTTAAAAGGGCCCCGCGGGGCAAAAAAAAAACAAAATAATAATAATCGAACGGCTGAATGGATTTGCACGAAACTTGGCAAAATATTAGGGACTGGTAGCCCGATGTGCCTTTGCTAGGTCTCAATATATGTGCTCCAGTGGATTTTGAGAAATTAACGTTCAAAAAAAGATATATATCTGTAACAGCGCTCCGCTTCGCGTACTTTTCGCGTTACGGAGCTTTGCGAAGCTGATTGGTTCTCCGGCGTCTGTCAACATTCCAAACAGTCCGTAGCGGCCGCCATCTTGTCTCTCGGTAGGATTGAGAGACAAGAGGAGGCCAAAGCGAAGGGGGAAATGACCATAAGGGGGCATAGTAGATCCTTCCTGACCTCTTAGGTTTGATGTACCATTTTGCCAAGTTTGGTGTAATTCCGTTCAGCCATTCAGGCTGTAGACGTATGTAAATGTCCTATGGAAAATTGCATGGGGAAAACACATTTGAAAGTGTTGAAATTTAGAACCAATTAAAATGTTACTTTGGTTTTGTATTTGTGTGTGATGAAAGTTAATTGGTTATGTATATATGTCAAATGAGAGGAAACCACAGCCATTTTGTGATACTACTGTCTGAGGTACATTTGTGAGGAATTTTTGGTGGTGAATTTCTGGTGTTTGATTTACACAGTACTAACACTTCTGCTACTTTTAAAAAGGTGAGTTGTTAATTTGTAAGGGGAACTATGTTGTACACTTGAAGATAATTTGAAAAATGTTTTCTGTTATTTATTTGTAGTCTTTCTGTTATACTAAATACTTGATAAAGTTAGTTTTATATTATGTATTACTAAAAACGATAAATGAAAGTGATTATTTTTTTCTGCAATTTACAGCAAGCAATTTCAAAATAAAATGGCTCACAATGAAGAGACCGTGGCAATTTCTTTTGAATTGTCCAGTACATTGATTGAAATTGAGAGCACCAATAATGAAATATTGTCACAAGGAGGACATGACTTGTATGATTCCATTAGATTGATTGAAATGGACAGCACCAAGAATGAAATATTGTCACAAGGAGATGACTTGAATGATTCCACTACATTGATTGAAATTGAGAGCACCAATAATGAAATATTGTCACAAGGAGGAGATGACTTGTATGATTCCATTAGATTGATTGAAATGGACAGCACCAATAATGAAATATTGTCACAAGGAGGAGATGACTTGAATGATTCCACTACATTGATTGAAATTGAGAGCACCAATAATGAAATATTGTCACGAGGAGATGACTTGAATGATTCCACTACATTGATTGAAATTGACAGCACCAATAATGAAATATTGTCACAAGGAGGAGATGACTTGAATGATTTTTTTGATCAATCTCTTGATGGCGAATTTATCGAGTGCTTGGAGACCATAGAGTTACAAGAATCATCATTGGAGACTTTTAATGAGGACATTGCTGATGAGGACATGTTACTAGTTCTTTCAAATTTAGAAAATTCTGAAGAATAAATTTATATTTAGAAATCAAAAATTGTTTGAGACATTATTCATTTTTATTTTTATTTTATGAGGTTGTAGCGAAGTGATTGTAGTATAAAATGAGACTTATAGTATAGAGTGCAACATTTTTATGTTACATGGTAAGTTTACTCATATTTACTTCCCTTCTGCCACTATATTATCTCCAATGTGTATTTGACATCTCTTCTTCATCTCCGGCCTCCTTTCTCTCACTGTGTGTCTCCGATGCATCTTATCGCTGCTATTTTGTGTAATTACAGAAGAGAGTAAAATAAAATAGTTCGGAACGTGAAAAGGGGGCAAAGTAGAGTACTCCTCACCCCCTAGGCCTTTTTAGGCGGTCCCAAAAGGATCAGTTTCTGCTTTCCTGAGAGATTATGGTATGAGTTCCATATACCACAATAACTTGCATTACAACATGCAAGATATCTATCTCCTATTACCAACTTTTGGAGATATTCGCGCTAAGCGCGAATATCTCCAAAAAGTAACACCTGCCCTGAGCAGTTCTTAGCCATGTTATCCAATGGGAGGTGGATAACATGGCTAAGAGCATTAGCTCGGTAATGCATGAATATCGCTGAGTTTTTAGCGATATTCATGCATTGCGGCCGTTTATTATCGCATTTGCGATAAACCTTGATAATAGCAAGGTTTATCTTCGATAATTTCTGACGATGCTTAGTGGTAAAAAATTGGTTGGTAAGCATCGTTAGCGATAAATATCGCTTAACTTTGGTAATATGCCCCAACGTCTGTTAACGTTCGATTCGAAGGAAATGAGGAAGTGTTGAAAAACATTGTCTGCGCCATCTTGCCTTTTTTGAAATGCCACACTTTTGTCGTGCACGGCAGCCATTTTAGATGTCTTGACCAGACCCACTCTCTGCACGCTGTCGATTCGTAGCATGGCTCCTCACCCACGCAAGCATCTTCCCTAGGCACTGGTCACCACCGCTCTCTGTCTTATGCATGGGCAATAAACCTCCCCTCATCTGCGCTGCTCTTCCCTGAGAATCACACTCTGTGCCCGCCCGACACCTCCCTTTCGCCCTATTCACTACCGCACCCTCTGACACTCCTCTTTCTCTGTGTCCGATTGTCCAGGCTATCAGCTAGCCCTGCAGATGTAGTTTATGGCCCCAGCTGTAAAGAATCACCCCTCTTCAAAGGAGTTATAGTAGATCAAGGCCCACACCCGATGAGATCCGTCACACCACACGTGTTCCTACTATCTGAAAACCATCCTGTATTGTGATTGGGGAGGGGACCGAGCCTGAAGCGGAAGATTCCAGGAATGACTCTTTGTACATCAAAGTTTTTACAATTATGTGTCACATTAAAAATATATAGCACTCCAACAAAGTAGTAGGAATATAAAACTTTAATAACATATAAATATATACAAGAAAACAAAAACAGTAAAAACATTTAAACAACGAAGAGACCGTGGCAATTTCTTTTGAATTATCCAATAGATTTATTGAAATTGACAGCACCAATAATGAAATATTCTTGTCAGTAGCGGTCTGTTGTGCGAATAGTTCCAAGGCAGCAGAACGCGCTGAAATCTAGATGGCACGAAAGTGATGTCTAGTAAGTTGCCGCCCAGCAAAAAACGGCGTGGGGCGCCGCGGGGGTGAGTGAGTCCAGTAGGCACCACAGCTATTCTTACCGGCATTGCAGAATTACTGCTGGGGACAATGCCTGTGCTGTAGCAGGGTCACAGCAGAAACAAAAAGGATTCTGTTGAAGATGTTGTTGGTTTTCAATTTGAAAACAGTTCTGGTGTCAACTGCTATGCTAATGTAGTGGTTAATGTTTTGTTTTCTCTAGAAAATGTAAAAGAGGGGGAGGCAGTCCAAAGTTCCGTTAAAAGGGCAAAGGAAAGGATCGGTGGTTTGAACTATCAGTCAAAAAGGGGAGGGGGTGCAATAATTTTTCCTACCGGGTCACACTGTGCTTTCACCGGAAGTGAGGTCTGCAGGATTCTAGTAATTCAAAGTGAGGCTGGCGCCAGCATGGGAGCGCCGACGTCCCGCGGATACAGTTTCGTCACTCCACGGGCGATCATGGCAGTCATTCCCCATCGGGGGTCGGAGACTCCCGCGGCTCCTCTAGAATCTTCAAGGTCGTGGAGGACTACGGTGGTGGAGTCAACCAGTGACCGGGCCATTTCTTTATGCTGGGCCCGCTCTTGCCAGGTCGACCGCCATTTTGAGAGTTCGGCAGCTACCGGCGATCGCGGGGTCACATGAGCGGACGGGCTCCACCCTGCCGGGCGAGACGTTGCAGCATGGCCACAGTGGAAGAACCCTTTTCCGGGCGCCTGGAGCGCTGAGGGTGCAGCTGGGAAGCCTCCACCTGGGGAGGCGGGAGAGGCCTGTTCGCACCGTCTCTCCCTCCCAGTGCACCCCACGGCGTCTCGCTTGAGATTTGTTATGGCCGGACCAGGCGATGAGGACGAGGGGGGGGGGTCGGAGGCATGTGCAAGACATCCCCCCCCAGTGTTGTCGCAGCCATTATAAAAGAAAGAAGTGTCCCGTCCGTCTTCGGGCCGGGCTTCCGGTGGATGTCGGCCGGACGCCCCTGGCTCTGGCCCCATGAACGGGTTTCTTGGTTTATCGGCTGCAGCCGGATCCCGTCGGCCTCGGCCCCCCGACCGTTGGTGGTCGGACCGGAAGAGCATGTGGCGGGACTACCTGCAACTCTCAAGGGCCACCGCGGCCGGACTGGGAGAGAGAGGGGAGGGTCGAGGAGACATTCCCCCCCCCTGCAACTGTTCAGCGTTGTAAAGGCAATCCCCTGGCCGGGTCCCGCTGGCCTCGGCCTCTCCTCCGGCTACACCCTACGTTAGGATCTCCTGGCCGAGGCGTGGCAGCAGGACCTGCCTTATATGGGCTGCTCCCGGCTGGGCGTAGCCGGAACCCTGCCCCACCTTGGAAGTTTTCAGAGTGGGGGTGGATGTTCTACTGACTTGCATTTTCCCTAGTCTATCGATTTTTTTGGCGTGGCAGGCGGTGGGACAGCGAGGGGTGATTTGGTTTCTCTTACTGTTTTTCTGGTCTCTCACCACTGGCATATTTTAACGTTTTCTTGTTTCTAGGACATTAATAGGTTTTATCATTACGTTATGTTATCGTTTCTTTGTTCGTTGTTTAATAAAAGTTCATGTTCATCAGTGGCCTACTGATTTTCGTTTTCCTATTTTTTTCTTTCCAGGTTGTTTCATGGTAAAGTTTCTGTTAACAGGATACAGTGATCACTTCGTTATTATTGCATATGTCCTTTTCACTAGGGGTGCTCTCTGGTCGGGCCAGATGACGTATCTCTAGTAAATGGTCCGGGTGAAAAAGGTGCATCAATCAGTGGGGAGTAGATAGGCATGACAGATTACAACGGGGGAGAACGGTCCGCATTACGTACCCTTTCACTACTTGCAAAGATTTTCCTACGTTTATTTGCAAACAGGGAATACCTCCAAAAAGAACTAATTCCCAAACAGTCAATGTTCGGACAATCAATCAATCAATGAGGAATGAAATAGGTACGACGTGTTAAAGGCTTGCGTTACCTACCCTTCACTATCTGCAAAGGGAGAGAGAATATTCCTATTCTTCCTCGTTTGCAGGTAGAGAAGATCCTTAAGAGAATTAACTTCGAACAATTCAATGCTCGATTAAAACAATCAACAAGGGGTACTGTGAACACAAATGAACGCCGCTTATATACATACGCATTGCTATTTTCAACAGGTTGTTCCTAATGTTTCTATTTTAGCGAGGTCAAAAAGAGATCCCATTAGTGGCCTACTGATTTTGCTCGATTCCTTTTGTTTTTTTACACGATTTTTCGCTATCTGCAAAGACTAAACAGAGTATTGCGACTCTGTGCTTGTTTGTAAATAGAGAATGAACCAAAGAGAACAATCAATCAAATGGAGAGAGAAGCAGGCACGACGGATTACAAAGGGGGCAAAGGGCTGCGTTAACTACCCTTCACTATCTGCAAAGAGAGAGTACTCCTAATAGAAATGAGGGGTGGGGGGCAGCATTCAAAGCAGATCAGTGTGCATAAACACGAAAATGTTTTTACTTACCACGTACTTGACATTCGACAGCTTATGATATTTGCTATTAAAAAACCATTGAAATTCACTGAAAAAACCATAGGTTATAGACCATATATAGTTAGGAATTAGCATTTACAAAACCTTGAAAATTCACTGAAAAAACCATAGGTTATAGACCATATATAGTTAGGAATTAGCATTTACAAAACCTTGAAAATTCACTGAAAAAACCATAGGTTATAGACCATATATAGTTAGGAATTAGCATTTAAAAAACCTTATTTTACTCACACAAAACCATTGAAATTCCATATATAGTTAGTTGCACTAACTATATATCGCGCACCCGCAATCCACTGCTGATGATGTCAGATATTACATCATTCATGACATGGTCAGTGACATCACTGATGACATCACTGATGACATCTCAAATGACATCACTGATGACATCACTGATGACATCTCATTTGACATCAATGACCACATCACTGATGATATCATTCATGTGACAATACAATGCATCTCCTCACACTTTAATATAACCTCTGTTACACCCAGTGTTAAATACAGAGTATAATTTTTGAAACCATTGACACACCAATACTAGTTACTACATATGCACTCAGTGATTCCTATGTTTACACACACATTCACTCATTTACCCATACAATCATTCATACATACAATCACTCATCTTTACAACACTATCATATGCACTCATACACCTATACAGACTCTCACACTCTGTCACTCATCCATGGAGTTACTCACACACCTAGTCAGTCCTGTAAAGAATCAATCACACTTCCATTTTCTAATCTATACAGTTAAACATAGAGCACCTTACATTTTGAAACATATACTAACACATAATTACTCTCTTATACAATCATTGATACAAGTACACATTGATCTGCACAGAGTCACACACCTCCCAGCCAGCCACACACACACTCAGTCTCCCATACAAATACTTGGGCAATCAATCAATAACCCATATAGTTACTCATATAGCTACTGATCAACACATGCAGCAGTTTACAGAACAACAGACATAATGATGCACAAATTAAGACAGTTTAGTCACTAACCCATGCACTCAGTGAGACACATTTAATCACTCACTCATACAGTCAGTCACGCACCTACTAAATCCTTCATCCAGACACTTCTACATCTACTCATTCTTCAATATGTAAAACATATTTAAACTTTACAGAAACACACAGTCATTGGATGATGTCATCAGTGATGTCATTTGAGATGTCATCAGTGATGTCATCAGTGATGTCACTGACCATGTCATGAATGATGTAATATGTGACATCATCAGCAGTGGATTGCGGGTGCGCGATATATAGTTAGTGCAACTAACTATATATGGAATTTCAATGGTTTTGTGTGAGTAAAATAAGGTTTTTTAAATGCTAATTCCTAACTATATATGGTCTATAACCTATGGTTTTTTCAGTGAATATATATATATATATTCTATGCTTAAAATATTTATAGGTCATTGCAGAGTTTTTATATAAGTTATTTGATAAGATGGTTATGGATCTCTGTAATATATAAATATTATCACAACTATAGTATCTACAAGTGCTTCACTCCTTAGAGACTATTTATCAATAAATCTAAGACTTTTGAAAATTTGGAGCTTGCCGTATTCTTGGAATAACCCACACTATCATCTATATCATTTCACTCTTCAAAGCTGTTACCTGGTAAGTGCTTCTCCTGCACTTCCTGAAGCCTAGCCAGCCCAAGATATTTTGGGTCATTTCAAGCACAGCTCCGCCCACTTCCTCATTCCGGCTTCAGGTTCTCCGCTTCTTCCTCAACACGGGTGAGCCACTAAGCGAGCTCCCTCCTGTATGCACTTGATATTATTTCTTCAGTTTACATGCCTGCCCTACCAGTAAATACTTATCTGCCCTACGAGCATATGGTCTCCTGGAAATAATTTTACATTTTGGATCTGTTTCTGCTTTAATTATCAATATTGTGCCAATATGCTCATATTTTAATGCCATTGCTTGATTGTCTTGGATATTCCAAGTTTACAGCAACATTTCTGTTTTAACCCTTTGGGTACTCATGACGGAATGGCTCCGTCATGAGCATGAGTGTTCCTGTGCTTATGACGGGACCATTCCGTCATGAGCACATGCTCAGAAAATCCCTCTACTGCAAACAGCGGAGGGGTTTCCCTTTTTTGTGCCTGGGGAGGTAGGGAAGAGCTTCCCAAACCTCCCCAGGCCTGTGTTGTGATTTCCTTGCAATGACGATCGCATTCATGGCACGCTATAGTCATTGCAATGAAAAGAAAACTGAAACTTATTTTCAGTTTCTTAGTTTTGGTGCTTGTGGGACTATTTTAGCCCCCCGAGCACCGAAAAAGATGGGAGAGGTAGCGTTGGAAAGAAGAGAATATTCCAATGGCACCCTTCCCTAGTGGATCCCTGCTTGGGGATCACCCCAGGAGGGCAATCTACAAGCAGGGATCCATCCACTAACCACCAGGGAGGGGGGAGCAGCCTCTTGGGCTCCCCCATTTAATTTTCTCAGATAGCTTTTCTGCCCCCCCGGGGACAGATGCGGCAGTAGCCCCCAATCTGACCCCTCAGGGGCAGAAAGCACCATAGACGCCAGGGATTTTTTTATATGCCGAGGGTGGGGGCTACAGAGAATAGGCATGCCAATGCCCCCACCCTATCCCCCCAAAGAAGGAATAGGACTTTCTGCCCCCCCCCCAGGAGGCAGATGGTGGCAATAGCCCCTGATCTGACCCCTGGGGACACAAATCCCCCTAGACCCCAGTTTTTTTTTTATATATACATAGGGGTGGAGGCTGCCCAGAATGGGCATGCAAATACCCCCACCCTAACAAAATGCTACAGTCTTTCTGTCCCTCCTGGGAGGCAGATGGGACAATAGCCCCCAATCTGCCCCCCGGGGGCAGAAAGCACCCTAGATGCAAGGGATTTTTTTTGTACACCAGGGGCGGGGGCTGCCTAGAATCGGCATGCCAAAGCCCCGAGCCTACCCCCACAAGAAGGGATAAGACTTTATGTCCCCCCAGGAGGCACCAGGGATTTTTATTTTTCCTAAGTTCGGGGTGGGGGCTGCAGAGAATGGGCATGCCTATGCCCCCACCCCCCCAACAAAATGCCACAGTCTTTTTGCCCCCCCTCAGGAGGCAGATGGGGACCGTAGCCCCTGATCTGCCACTCCGGGGGGGGGGGGAAGAAAACCCACTAGGCCACAGACATTTATATTTTTTATACATAGGGGTGGGGCTGCCCAGAATGGACAAACCAATGCCCCCACCCCCAAACAATTACCAGAGTCTTTCTACTCCCCCCAGAGGCAGATGGGGCAATGGCCCCTCATCTGCCCGTTACGGGGTGGAAAGCCCACTAGGCACCAGGGGTAAATGTTTTTCAAAACTCTGGGGTGAGGGCTGCCCAGAATGGGAATGCCCTCAAAAACAAATTCTATTGTCTTTTTGTCCCCTCCAGGAGGCAGATGAGGCAGTAGCCCCCGATCTGTCCCTGGGGGGGCAGAGAGCCCACGAGGCACCAGCAATTATGCTGGCTTTTTTATACGTAGGGCTGGGGGCTGCCCAGAATGGCCATCCCAATGTCCCCATACGAAAAAGCCACAGTGTTTCTGCCCCCCTTGAAGGCATATTGGGTTAATAGCCCTCAATTTCCCTCCTCCCCAGGGTGGCAAAAAGGCCACTAGGCACAGACTTTTTTGTGGAATGTGCCTACCCCTGGATTTCTGGTCCTAGCGCAGCTGGCACCCAAGGAAACCTAGCAAACCTATATTTTTTTTTTAACTAGACACTCAGGGGAATCCAGGATGTGGTGACTTGTGTGGCTTTCACTGGGTTCTGTTACCCAGAATCCCTTACAAACCTCAAACTTTGTAAAAAAAAACATTTTCTTCACATTTCTGTGATGGAAAGTTCTGGAATCTGCAAAGATTCACAAACATCTACCCACCCTGCATTCCCCAAAGTCTTTAGATAAAAATTATACCTCACTTTTGTGGGTAGGCATAGTGCCCGCAACAGGAAACGGTCCAAAAAGCAACATGGACACACCACATTTTCACAGTGAAAACTGACCCTTAATTTGCAAAGTTCCTACCTGTAGATTTTGAATCATAGCTCTGCAGGCCCCTAGGGAAACCAAGCAAACCTGTACATTTTTGAAAATAAGACAACAAGGGGAATCCAGGATGGGGGAACTTGTCTGGCTCTCACCCGGTTCTGTTACCCAGAATCCCTTGCAAACCACAAACTTTGGCAAAAAAACACATTTTCCTCATATTTCTGTGGTGGGAAGTTCCCGGAATCTGCGTGGAGCCACAAAATTCCACCCACCCCGTATTTCCTAAATTCTTCCGAGAAAAATGATACCTCATTTGTGTGGGAAAGACTTATGCCCGGGACAGGAAATGGCCCAAAACGCAATGTGGAAACTCCACATTTTCACAGTGAAAATGGACCCTTTTTTGCAAAGTGCCTAGCCGTAGATTTTGAACCATAGGTCTGCCGGCACCTAGGGAAACTAAGCAGACTTATACATTTTGTAAAAGTAGACACCGAGGGGAATCCAGGATGGAGTAACTTGTCTGGCTCTCACCAGGTTCTGTTACCCGGAATCTCCGGCAAACCTCAAACTTTGTAAAATAAAAACACATTTTCCTCATATTTCTGTGGTGGAAAGTTTTGGAATCTGCGTGTATCCACAGAATTCCACCCACCCCACATTTCCCAAAGTCGTCTGAGAAAAATTGTACCTCACTTCTGTGGCTAGGCCTAGTGCCCGTGACAGAAAACGGCCCACAACGCAACGTGGACACACCACATTTTCACCGTGAAAACGTACCCTTTTTTTGCAAAGTGCCTACCTATAGATTTTGAACCCTAGTTCTGCCAGCACCCAGGGAAACCTAGCAAACCTATACATTTTTTAAAACTAGACACCCAGGGAAATCCGGGATGGGGTGACTTGTCTGACTTTTAGGATTTCGATTTAAGGACTTTGTATTTGTGATTTCACAAGTAAGTTGAAAAACTGGTATATAAGGGTGTTGTTTGTTTGAATGGGTGCATACACCAGGATGTATTTGTACTTTTAATGGATTTGTAAGATTTAATTTGGTGGGTGTCCTGCAGTTTCATTAGGGGCCTAGTTTTTTTTTGCATGTAATTTTTTCTTCTTTTGTAAAAGAAACATTTTGCACAGTTCACTACATTTTCTCAATTTTTTTAAAATAAATTAGCAATATTGATTTAATTGACAATGTGGTCTAGTCTGACAATGGGCCTTCTAGCCAGTAGGCCCATGACTAGGTGTCAGAGCATGAAACAACTGTTTCTGTTGTGTCTATCGAATTGAAACATCATTTAGGCAATGGATGGTATTGGTTTAAAATACAATATGTGTTTTTTAGTGGAGGCACATGTTTATTTTTTCTCCTGCAAACAGTGATTAGGTGGTAGTATGCCTTTGGAGGATGTGTGTTGCTGTAAAACATTTAAGCCCTGTTAATTTTCGTTTTTGGCATTGCTAAATTAATGCTGTGTTCTCTGTGTTGCCAAGGTTCCTTTGTCTGGCCAGTGCATATGTGTGTTTGCCAAAGGCTACCATTTGTCTTTGTTCCCATGCCATTTGACCAGGGGCCATTTTGTATGTCAGTGTCCAAAAGCCTGCATGTGTTCTTTGCTTTCCAGGCCTCCGGTTTGTTATTGTGACCATGTGGCTGGTGGGCATTTTGCTTAGCCAGCCAGTGTGTTTTGGCAATAGGCATAGATGTTTTCTTTTTTGTGGCCGGCCTTCTTGCTTCTTGTTGTGACCATGTGGCTAGCAGCCATTGTGTGTAGGCAGCAAGTCTGCTTTTGCTATAGGCCTGCATGTTTTCTTTGTTTTGGTCATGCCTCCTTGCTTGCTGTTTGACCATGTGGTTGCTGGCCATTTTGTGTAGGCAGTCAGTGCGCTTTTGCCATAGGCCTGCAAGTCTTCTTTTTTGTAGCAATGCTTCCTTGCTCAGTGTTGTTATTGTTGATGACCATGTGGCACTTTCTGTCAGCCATTTTGTGCATCCAGCCAGTGTGCCCTGTGCCGTAGGCTTGCATGGGTGATTGAGATAGCAGTTTAATAAATGATATGCTTGAGGACAATTTCACTTATTTATAAAAAAAAATATTTACGTTTTTTTAATTTTAGGTTTTTAATTTTTGTTGGTTTATTTTTTGCTTTAATTTTGTTAAAAAAATTTAATTACTTTTATTTAAATTATTTTAACTTGTTTAACTTTTTAAAATGTATTTATTATTTTAATTTACATGTTTTGAATTACATTTTTTTCAATGTTGTTTCTTTTTCAAATTTTTTTCCATTTTCCCAACATCTGGCATCAACTCCATGTCTGTTATAGGTACACTGCACAACAGCATTCCTTGTCTAAGGATTATTCCATTGTCACCTGCATCTCCCTGAGTGCTACATCCCAACATGATGCACATAAAAAAATTTACATCTGTATGTTGTTGTTGTTGTTGCTCTTTCTGATCCTTCCTGAATGTACTGTACACTATGAAAGTCGATGTTGGTGGTGTTTTTTACGAATGGGTAGTTAGACTATATTGCTAATTATTTTAAAAAACTTAAGTAACCCCACTAAATGATATTGTTTGTTTGTACTACTAATTGAACTGCAGCAATGCCACTTTTCACTGATGTTCTTGCTTGTTTGTTTTTTGGTGCACAAGAGAAGAGACATCACCCACAGTACTGCCAGACAGGCCTGTGCATGATGTGACGTGTGACTGACTACGCAATACTGGCAACTCTATAGCTTGTGAAACTAACTACCACTGCCAATTGACAGACTTCACAATGGCCCCAAACAAAGGTGCTGCCAAGAAAGTGGCCAGATGGGAGGAGAAGAAGCATATTTCCACCACTGGCGTTTCAACCACATCCTTTTTTGGCAAAGTTAAACCAGCAGCACTGGCCTCCTGCAAGCAAGCTGATAGCAGTACTCCTTCATCACCAGCACCACATAAGCCCATGACCGTGTCTGTCAACGAGGTAGCCAGTGCAATCATGTCAACGGTGACGAGTACTGATGCTGAATTGGTTTTGTCCCTTTCACAAACTAGTACCCAATAATTTCAGGAAACAGAAAAAAGTGGACAGCAGCCACAGCCAGCAATAGTACATTTGCCTGATATTGGAGCAGAAGAGGAGGTTGAGCTTTCTTTTGAGCAAGAGGTTGAAACTCCTCTTGTAGAATCATTTGCTCACGTATCTCCAGCAAGAAAAAGGAAGGGTACTACTGCACAATCTTCTCCAAGCATCACTTCTGATGATGATGATAGAGACAGGGAGTAGACTCCAGCAGTGCCCAGGAGACAACAGGAGAGGCAAGGAAAAAGAAAAGTTCCCGAAAGAGTTAGGGGCGATTTCAATGTTGGATGGACCTGAGTCCATCCAACATCGATCTTGAACTGGGACCGACAGACCTACTGTCCCAAACCAACAATTAGGATGTGACCGAACACTGTTTGGTAGCACTCCTATTCTTTACAATGGGAGCATGCATTCCAACCGGAATGCATGCTCTCATTGTAAAGAGCAGAGGTGCAGTTCATCCCTGCACCCCATGGTCGGCACATGAAGGTGCCTGCAAACAATTGGGGGCATCAACATGGGCTGCCATCTGGAGGCCTTGCACCCATTGGACCTGGGGTGGTGTGGAGTGCAAAAAAATGATGGATTTAGGCCCAGATCTCTGTACTGGGGTGAATGTATGACATTGTTCTGAATTCTGTCCATCAATTGTTGTTTTTGCATTTGTCACCCCGAGTGGGATGGGTATGCTCAGACGTGAGTCCCATGCTCTCCACACCACTGGAGTCAAGCTATCCAGGCTGATGAAGGCTGATAGCCAGAAACCGGTCCTTGGATGCTTGATTCCGGTCCAGGAAAGACATGGCTTGGCAGTTCGAGCTGGACTGTTCCCATGAGGCACAGGGTCAAGGCTGAATTGCATATGGCCATGTCTGACCTGGGGTGGTGTGGAGTGCAAAAAAATGATGGATTTAGGCCCAGATCTCTGTACTGGGGTGAATGTATGACATTGTTCTGCATTCTGTCCATCAATTGTTGTTTTTGCAAACAATTGGGGGCATCAACATGGGCTGCCATCTGGAGGCCTTGCATCCATTGGAGCCCTGCTGGGGCCCCCAAAGTCAGATTGCAACAGCCTTTTGTGTGGGAAAGGCAGCACAGAAAGGCTGTAGGAATCTGCCATCATAATCCCTCGAGTGGAAAGAGAAGGATTACTGGCCACTTTCCAAATGGCAGACGGACTCACCGAGCTCATCCTAAGCCATTTTGAAAGCCCGTTTGGATTCCTTTCCGACCGATTACATCATAATGGGTCAGTCAGAAAGGAATCTGAATGGGACATTTCGATGTGGTTGGAGCCGTTTCCGACTGCAGCAAAATCGGCCCCTAAGACTTATGGAAGACGATGATGAGAATGATGATGACGATGAGATAGTCATGGTGAAAGGTGATACAGAGGAGTCTGACATAGCTATTCAACCTGCTCCGAGGGGTGTAGAGCAGGTTGCACTGTTACCCACTCCCATATTTGTAAAGCCCCAGCTGAGACCTGCACCAACCCCCTACCTCACGGAAAGCTAAGAGGCAACCGAAGACACACCCTCATACTTTCAGTTCTTCTTCAGGCATTGGCAGTGGTACAGTAAAAAAGTACTTCTCCCCAGTTTGGGACTTTTTTACGGTTAGGAAAGAGGAGCACAATGCAGTATGCAGCATTTGTAGCACAAGTGCTTGTCGAGGTAAGCCTGGTACACATTATGATACTGTAGGCCAAGCAAACCATATGAAAAAACACCACACCGTCTACTGGGAAGAGCATCTTAAAAAATTGCTGAAGTGATGGTGGTAGTGGGGAGAGCTGAGAAACATCAGCTATAAATCCAATCACGATAGAAGATGATGATGAGGAAGCAGAGAGTGACATCTTCATGCAAAGCACCCTGTCCCCAGCAGTGTGTGAGCAGATTCACCCTTCTCTGTGACTTCACAACGGCACACCATTTGGAGTGAGAATGAGAGACCATGGCATACAGTGACTGTCCTGCAAAGACGAACATTGAGTCTACAATCACCATACACTTCTTGAAAGACGCCTGTGTCAAAGCCCCAAGAAAAGAAGAAAATTTAGGCTACTGTTGAGGGCATGTTTAGGCAGAAGGGGCCCTATGAGCGGAACAACCCAACTGTGCGTTTGTACAATGAGAAGCTGGCAAAAATAATAGCGCTGGACCTCCTCCCTTTTTCTTTTGAGGAAGGAGTGGGATTTTTAGAATTTGTGGCAGCAATCTGCCCAAAATGGAAGGTACCAAGTATGACCTATTCTGCCAGAGTCGCTGTTTCATTGGTGCATCACGATGTGCTGCAGTTGGTTGGACAAGCTTTGCAGCAAAGTTTTGTTCACAACATCCACCTGATGACAGACATATAGACCAGTTGTAGGGTGACTGATTACATGTGCATCACTGCACACTTGATCTCTTCTGCGGGTGTAAACCAAAACATATCTTCAGGTCTTGGCCCTGAAAAAAGTTTTATAAGCATTCGGCGGCATGCAACAGTGGCCATATTTGCCATGGAGACATCACAGACCGCAGTAAACATCTTGGAGGAATTAAATAGCAACCCAGAGTCTCAGAATTGGATTTGTTGCCATGGACAATGGCAGTAATATAGTAAAGGCCATGTCAGACAGAGGCTATTTCAGGGTCCTGTGTTTGGCCTATTACATCAACCTGGTGGTGCAAGACTGCCTCAAAAAAGAAGATATAGTCAGCAACGTACTGACCACGTGCAGAAGAATCTGCACTCATTTCAGCCATTGTTTTAAAGTCCTAAAGCAGTTGTTGATTATTCAACGTACTAACAGAGCACCAGTTAAAGCCTTGATTCAGGAGATGCCAACACGTTGAAACTCGACATTTTACATGTTACAACATCTGTTTAAGCAGTACGAACAGATCAATGATTATGTCATTCAAAGAGGAGGGGAAGTGTTAGACCTGGCATCATTGGCGCAGGTCTCCCTTCCCCCGAGACTCCTCCTGTCTTGTTTGTTGGCTGGATATAGATGTTCTGGGCGCCGTCAGTGCGACAGCACGATTGTTTCATGTATATAAATGACTGTGTGACTTAGGATAACTCTGACGCTTACATTAGTGTAGCCTGTATTGCTAAGGATTAATTTCTATCATCCTATCTGGGCCTAGGACCCCAATAGGAACTACGAGTTTGATAGGTTTATGATCAGGCCTGTGAGGGCCACCTTTTAGTGAGGACGTTTAGGGAAATATATGTTGTGAAATGCCTTTCCTGAAAACGCTGTAGTTTCTTGTTTAAAGCTTTAATGCGGGCTGTTGCGAGTATGCGTGTTGGCCGCCTCGTTTTGGTGCAGAAGGGCCAGCTGCGTCAGACCTGGCTGGAGAGAGGGATAGGTATTCCACGCATAGGGAGGGGTGACTCTTTGATCCAAGCAGGGTCGTACCTGGCAAGGTGAATGATGGCTCCACCTCCCACTGGGTGTCTGATAGCAGACCCCCTCATTCTGAAAGGGCAGGATGTTGCCTCGTAAACCAAGTGGTCCCCGACCATACCAATCTGGTTCTGACAGGAGTCAGTGATTTGCAACCTTAGAGAACAAAGACTTTTTTAGGTATAAAATGCTGCACTGGAACTTTGGCCAAGTGTTTTCCTTCTGGATGTCAAGACGAGAATCTGTCCGAGTGAACAGAGAAAAGGACTTTGCAACTTTAACCCATCTTGCCGAAGAAACTACCCAAATGGCCCAAATCGAGGGAGCCTCCTGCCAAAGTCTCAGGGACATTAGACTTCACCCAGTCGGCCTTTGGAATTCATGTGTGAGGAGTTCTGCTTGTAGGTGAGGGCCCCTATGAGTATTCCGGAGCCTCTAGTTCTACTGTAAGGGCAGCGGACTGGGCATCACCTGAAACTTTTGCTGGACCTGTGCGAGCCGCTGCAGCTCTGAGAGAACTGCCGCTGCTGAGCGCCCGCCTAATTCTGAACCTTTGAATCTTTCCTTGCAGAACCTGTGAGGGCCGCTGCAGCTCAGAGAGAACCGCCGCCGCTGAACGCCCGCCTAATTCTGAACCTTTGAACCTTTCTTTGTTAATGTGTGCGGGATGCGGCAGCTAAGAAGAGAGCCGCCGCCGCTGAGAGCCCACCTAAATCTGTACCCTCCAACCTTTCACAGGATCCATGTAGGCCGCTGCTGCTGAGGGAAAGCGGCCGCCGGCGAGAGCCGCCGGAACCCACACGGTTGTGATTTGTCATGTGGGCCAACACAGCCAAGAGGGAGGTGTTGCTGCTGAGGGCCCACACCCTTTGCTACTATGCACCATTGTGATTTGTCCAGTGGGCCGCCACAGCTGAGACAGACTGTAGCCGCTGAGTGCCCACACCAGGTGCTACTGTGCATCATCGTGATTTGTCCCGTGGGCCGTCGCAGCCGAGAGAGAGCTGTAGCCGCTGAGTGCCCACATCTTGTGCTACTGTGAACCATTGTGATTTGTCCCGTGGGCCGCCGCAGCCGAGAGAGAGCTGTAGCCGCTGAGTGCCCACATTCAAATTCAATTTCCTTTATTCGGTTTTCATGAAGATACAAAACCCATAAAAGTACACTTTTAATAAAAACATTATTAAAATTGGTTAAAAATTCATCATCTACAAATAATAAATAATTTAAAAAGAGAATTTACTAAGTCAATCATCCAAGATACATATCAGCAGTATAAAAACACAGAATACCAGCTCAATATTGTAGGGCATCAAATACATAATTAGGGTGCGAAAAAAGGACAAGAACTATGTTCTTACACAGAATATACAACACCAGTCCTCTTCTAAGTTAATTCTGTGTCTAACGCAGAGCTTCAAAAATTGGGCTATATATTTTGCAAAGCACTCTCCCATTCAAAAGCTGTAGTGCAAGATATGCTGGACGGCATTGTCGCAAACCCAACATTTTTAGAATAGGTAATACCCATTATTTTCTAGGTTCCTAATACAATTTACGAAATAAAACCACATGCATTGATGATTGCATCAATACTAAATCTCTGGGACAATTTGATAGCGTTCTAGACCAATCATTCGTTTTAGTGAAACTTATCAGATGGTGAAATATGTTCATCCTAAGTCAAACCAAAACAAACCTATCATATCCGCTCAGATTAAAGGTAAGTTATGGCTGGTTGGATAAGGTCATTTGGATCGTTAAAATATGGCGGACTGAACATTTGTAGCTAGTCTAAGTCCTTCCAAATGAGCCAAACACTGTTTTTTTAAGCCTTTTTCTGGGGATCTCTGATATCTGTAGGGGATTATGATAATACTTTTTCAGACCCATATCATACAGAAAATGTTTCACATAAGAGAGCCAAGCAATCTTGAGTACATTTTCAATGTTAAGGAAATCATTCAGGAGCTCCTGATTAAGTACTGTTTTGAGTGAGGACCATGTACGGTGCCATAGCAAAATCGGTTCTAATTTCACTATGTCAGTGATAAATGGTAAGCCTAGTTCTACATGGCAGTTGAAGGTCAAAGTGCCTCGCGGAACTGGCAGTAGAAACCTCAAAAAGGCATTCTCAACTTTTTGAAGGGCATCAACCCTTCCATAACCCCACATTCCAGCCCCATAGATCTTGCTATATTTGGAGCATCTCCACTGGTGGCCTTTTACCTAGCCTCTGTGCAAAATTAACCAATGCCGTAGATGTCCTCATAAAGAGCAGTGTCCTAATCTCTATTGCTTGTCTCCACGAGCACTTGTCATCAATTAAAATACCTAGATAAGGATATGTGGTAGTATTCTCCAGCTTTGCCTTTTCATTAAAGATGTCCTTCATTTTCTTTCGGCTTGTCCCACTGCACAGTACAAAGGTTTTTTTAATGTTCATTTTTAAGTCCAAGTTGGCCATGAACCCATGATACCTATTGAGAGCACGTTGTAATTCTATGGGAGTCCGCGCTAATATTACAGCGGCGGCCGCATAGAGTAGGGCGGCTATTGGGCACTTTTGCAGCTTCGGTAGGTCCTGGCACCCCTCCAACATGGCCTGTTTGAGGCCATTTGTAGAGAGTGTAAAAAGGAAGAGTGCCAGGACACAGCCCTGCCTTACCCCCCTCTCCACTCTGAACGGTGCCGTGAGCTCCCCACCTATACCAAACCGCACCCTTGCCATAGCATCTGCATAAAGATCTCTTAAAATATTTACCGGAAAGATCTCTACACCCATCTCTACTAAAATTCTCCACAATTTTGGGTGGCTTACACAATCAAATGCTGCGGTTAGGTCTAAGTAGGCCATGTACAACTTCCCCCCCTTTGTATTCACATATTTGCCCATTAAAAGATTCAAGTTAAGGCCTTGCTCCGTGGTGCCCAGACCTTCCCTGAACCCGAATTGGAGATCAGACAGTATTTTATTATCGTCTGCCCATTTCTGCAAGCGGTTAAGGACAATTCGTCCTGCCACTTTGCCCAAGGAACCAAGTAAAGAAATAGGGCGGTAGCAGGCCAGATTCTGGTGATGTCCTTTCTTGAATATCGGGACCAGGATTGATTTTGACCAAGAGTCAATGAGCCCAACTGTACACGTGGCTTCTAAGTCTCTCGTTAGTATGGGGTCCACAGGTCAATGTTGTATTTAAAAATATCAACTGGGACCCCATCTGGGCCTGGCGCCTTTCCCCCTTTGCTGGCCATTAAAGCCTGCTCAACTTCCGTCAGGGTAATGTCAAGAGCTAAAGGAAAAATTAAAAAATTAGAAGAAGAACTTATATTATCTTTTTCTTCTACCACACTGTCTTCCTTGCTGGTTAAACCAAATATCTGTGAAAAATATTCTATCCATTGCATTTCATCTACAGCGATTTCGATTTTTGGCTTGTCCCTGGTTTCCGAAAGAAAAGGAGATTTAATAACCTACCAGAAAGCAGCGATGTCTTTATTTCTACAACTTTTAAGTTTCTTTTTTAATTCAGCTTTTCTTAATTTAATGGCCCGATTATATGCTTTTCTGAGCTGGCTAATTTCTTGTTTATCCCTTTCTGCTTTATGTAGGGCGAATTTCAGGTCAGCATATGTTTTTGTGCAGGTCTTGTTAAACCACCCCTTACTCTTTCCTTTCTTTTGTTTTTGTTGGACCCTCAAGGCTTCCTTCATGGCCTTTATTATTTCCATGAAGCTACTTAAGACCTCTTGATGAGAGGTTGATGTGTCCAAGCATTTCATTATAGAATTGAGGGAGTTCTTTACTACCACTGTTGTAGTCTCAAGTGGGTCAACCTTGTCCCATTTTAGAGAGTACCCATTCATTCTATCCATCGTCAGGTTTTTTTGACCATATGTTCTCTCTATGTTACTTCTATTAGATTTGTTTAAACATAGTATTGAGACACTGTTTGGGAAATGATCACTGATAGCGTTAACATGGGTTGTAAAGTACAGTAGACGAGACGTAGCACTAGTTGATGCAAAAACATAATCTATAATAGTGGTAGCTCCTCTACCATTGAAGGTCTGAGTAAGTGAAACCGGTGGTGTCACCAGTTCATTAACCAGACCAAGATCCAGCATAAATAATGTCATGTGCTACTGTGAACCATCGTGAGCTGTCCCGTGGGCCGTCAGAGCCAGAGGAGAGCTGGGTGCCCACCACCCTTTGTTACCGTCTATTATTGTGCTTTTTGTGTGGGCCACCACACCTAAGAGAGAGCCGTAGCTGCTGAGCGGCCACACCTTGGACTACTTTGCATTCCCCCTTTTGGAATTGTCTTGTGGGCCGCCACAGCTGAGAGAGAGCTGTAGCCGCTAAGAGCCCGCACCCTTGACAACTTTGCATCCCCCTTTGGAATTGTCCCAGGGGCCGCTGCAGCTGAGAGGGAGCTGTAGCCGCTGTGTGCCCGCACCCTTGACAACTTTGCATCCCCCTTTGGAATTGGCCCACGGGCCTCCGCAGCTGAGAGAGAGCTGTAGCCGCTGAGCGCCCGCACCCTTGGTAACTTTGCATCCTCTCCGGAATTGTCCTGTGGGCCGCCGCAGCTAAGAGTGAGCTGCTGCGGTAGCGCACCCACCACGGAGTGACACTATGATAGTCCTTGCCTCCCCCAACCCGGGCCGCCGCAGCCGCATGCTGCTGAAAGCCCGCCTGTCCCTGAGTGCCCGAGTCAGTGTGGGTGCACGCTGCGGACCTCTACCAACCCGTATTGTGAACACTGGGAGTACGACTGTCCCCGTCTCCGCTTCTTTGAGAAGCTGCTTGCTGTCCCCCCTTTCAACAGCAGGTACCTGGTGCGCAATGGGTCGCGTAGGCCCCGTCCCTGAACTCAGTCAGTATTACGCTTTGGAGAAGATGTTGTTATCTTTTTGAGTCCCTACGGGTTGACGTGAATTGTCATTGTTGAAGCTCTTTGAGAGTTGAGTTAAACTGTTTGATAAAGATATTATTTTTCTACACCTACGTGAGTTGTGTCCTTTTGTGGTGTCATTACTGCCTTATTGTACGTGGTCATATACCCTTCACACACTGTCTCTGAGATAGGCCTAACTGCTCGTGCTACATTACCACAGGGTTGAGCAGGGGTTATCGAAAGGGGTGACCCACTTGCCCTGACGTAGGAAGAAGGGTCCTTATTTAGACAGTGGCGCCAGCCAGTGCCAACTAGAGACCCCCATTTCTAACATTGGCGGTCAGCAGTGAGGATTAGGACTTGCATTTGTGATCCACGTACAATACCTGGTAAACACCACTGGTGAGTGTAAACAAGCACAGCCACACATTTATTTTATGTTTGGTTGGTTGGTTGTCTTAGTAGTGACTTGTTGATAGCAGCCATGAGTACTGCTAGTAGAGAAAAAGCAATGTCCAATGCTTCGGAGGATCTCACCTTTGAGCAGGAAAGATTAGATACCTATACTGCCAGACAGCTGAAGTCACTTTGTAGGCCATTCCCATTCCCTTTTATGGGCATCTCTAGGAAGGAGGAGTACCAGAAGGCCCCAAAAGCCTGGTGGTAAGCAAGAGTCCACCGGGCAGCCGGATGATGCAGTAGAGGGGGGTGGGGATAGAACACCCTCCAATCCAGGTACTAGTGTATGCCAAAGGAGCCTGACCCCAGAAGAGCTGGAGGACAGGGAGAGAGATAGGAGGCATAGTTTGGAGATGGCTAAATTGGAAGGTCAGAAGGACCTTGAGAAGAATTGATTGTCAATTGAACTTGAGAAAATGAAAATGGAGCATGAGGAAATGTTGGGGGAGATAGAGATCAGGGCAAGGAGTGTGCCGGTCTCCCCCTCTGGTGGCAGCATACCTTTCGTAACTCCTGAGAGTGGAGTTTATATTCCTAAAGATGTTATTAAGGATTTTCACAAGAGTGAGGATATTGGGCAATGGTTTGCAGCATATTAGATAGCAATGGTGTCCCACTGGGTCCCTTAGAAGGCTTAGGGAGCGGGGTTGTGGAGACGCTTTGTGATTGATGTAGGGATACCCTTTTGGACCTGCATGAGGCGAGCAGGATGGTGTATGCCCATATGAAGGAAGCTTTGATGGCCCGGTATGGTTTGACCCCAGAAATGTACAGGCAGAGGTTTAGAACCTGTAAGAAGTTAGAGGGTACCACGTGGGTCGAATATGTGTCATATTTCTGTAGAGAAATGGATCGCTGGGTGAAAGGTAGCAAGGTGGAAACCTTTGAGCAGTTGTACGATTTGTTTGCATGGGAGCATTTCTCTAGTAACTTTTCAAGGGCTATGCCAGCACCTGATTGTTAGTAAGCTGACCAATCCTAGGAAGCTTGCTGAGGAGGCGGACCGCTGGGCGAGTACCCGGGTCCGCAAAGGTTTTATGGGAGACTTCACCAAAGGTGGGCAGAGTCCCCAGCAGAGAAGTGAGAGGGACAAGTGTAAACTGAGAGAGTTCCAGAAAGGGCCCCAAAGTAATTCACCAGGGAACCAAGAAGTGGTGTCTCAGCCTCCCTGGAGTAGAAGCTATTGTCCCCAACAGGTAGGCCTGTTCAGAGGGGGCCACTCACTTGTTTCAAGTGTGGTCAAGTGGGCCATGGGTATTATGATCCCCAGTGTCCCCAGAGGGACCCCAATGCACCCCCTCATGCACCACCCTCTGCACCATTCGGACAGATTGCCAGCATAGCCCTGGGGGGAGGAAATGGAGGTCCAAGGTGGATGGAATCTTGTAGAATTGACCTTGTCTCGCTAGGAGACTTTGAGACGGTCCCTAACCCCACACTGCCTAATAACACTAAGAAGTACCGGCAGTGGATGACCATCAAAGGCCATAGGTTGGAGGCTCCCGGGGTACACAGGGGCTAGTGTTGGAGTCCAAAGATCATATTGTCCCCCATGCGTTCTGTCCCGTTGTGTCAGCTGACAACTCAGAGAGCTAGTGTGAGGTGGCTCTGGTTCCCTTCGAGTGGGGGGGTCTCAGGAACTCTCCAAGTGGCTGTGAGGTCTGTCATGCTGGTAGACTGTCTATTGGGCAATGATCTAGAGAACTCCCCAAGGGCTACGGTGGAGAGAAAGTCCCATTTGGAAATGTTGGGCCTGCCTGAATGGGCATGTGCAACCACATGGTCCATGACAGCTCAGAAGGGTGGGAAGGAGGTTCTGGAACATGGCAGTTGAAGGTCGAAGTGCCTCGCGGAACTGCCAGTAGAAACCTCAAAAAGGCCTTCTCAACCTTTTGAAGGGCATCAACCCTTCCATAGCCCAACACTCCAGCCCCATAGATCACCGTGCTGATACATTTTTCTTGCTAAATTTGGAGCATCTCCACCGGTGGCCTTTTACCTAGCCTCTGTGCGAAATTAACCAATGCCGTAGTTGTCCTCATGAAGAGCAGACGCGGCCTCAAAGAGAAAGGGTAGGGGGCACGGGAAACCGGTCCCCATGGTTCCCACAGTTCCGGAGGGGGCAGACCCTGAGAAGGATACCCTAGGACCTACAGGGGAACAGGTTGCTGAACTAGGGACCTACCCGAGATGACCCATTGGCAGCAGAAAGGGGGGCCCTCCAGGGAGGAATTTTGAAACAAAAGAGAACCTGTCCTTGTCAGGAGGGATTGCAGCGACAGGCCACCGCCCAGGCCGCAGGTCACCAGACAGGGTCACATTGGATCTATTGGGAGAATTACCTCCTTTACAGCGAGCCTAAGGTTGCTGAACCTGGGTCAGCCTGTGTGCTGGTGGTACCCCAGTGCTTCTGAACCTTCCTACTGGGGTTGGCTCATGATGTGCTATTGGCCGGACATCTGGGACAGACCAAGACTTTTGAGAGGCTGGTCACCCACTTCTATTGGCCGCAGGAGCTCAATTGCTCACTGCAGGATGTATGAGACTTGCCAGGCAAGTGGGAAGAGTGAGGGAAGCTTAAGGTCCCCTGCAGCCCTTTCCTGTTGTTAGTACCCCATTCGAGAGAGTGGGCATCGTTTTGTGGGGCCTATGGATCCCCAGACAGCCATGGGCAACAGGTTTATTCTGGTCTTGGGGGACCATGTCAACCGGTACCCTGAGGCCATCCTGCTCAGGACAGTGAAGGCTCCGTGGTGGGACGGGCACTGATGGGGATTTTCTCCCACGTGGGATTCCCAAGAGAGGTGGTGTCCAATAGGGGGACTAATTTCATCTCCAAGTACATGAAGTCTCTGTGGGAGGAGTGTGGGGTAACCTATAAGTTCACCACTCCTTACCACCCTCAGGGTAACAGGCTGGTTAAGAGTTTCAACCGGACCCTTAAAGGTATGATTATGGTCCTAGGTGTGCCCATGAGGCGTAAGTGGAATGTCCTCTTGCCATGCCTGTTGTTTGCCTACCGTGAGGCGCCCCAGAAATCCTTAGAGTTCAGTCCCTTTCAGCTGCTCTATGGTCACCCGGTAAGAGGGCCTCTGAATCTGGTCAAAGAAGGCTGGGAGCAATCTCCCGGGAAACCTCCCCAGGATGTGTTCAGTTACATGTTGGCCTTCAGAAACCAGACTCTGCATTTCAGGAAACTTGCTGAGGCAAACCTGGAAGCCAGCCAGGAAGAGATGAAATGCTGGGACGATCAGAATGCCACTCTGATCGAGTTTTAGCTTGGACAAAAGGTTTGGGTCATGGCCCCTGTGGAGATAGGTGGACCAGTCCCTTTGAGGTGGTGGACAGCAAAAGTCTTGTTACCTACATGGTGGGCTTACAGTCTCCCAGGAACCCCTTATGGGTCCTACATGTTAATGCCTGAAGCCCCACTTTGAGAAGTCAGAGGTGAGCCTGCTTCTGGCCATCGATGCTGGGATGGAGGAGGAGAGCGAGCCCCTTCTGGACCTCCTGTGCGCCGGGGAGCGAGATGGGTCAGTGGAAGGTGTGGTCCTCTGCCCCGCATTGACCCCTGAGCAGCAGGGGGATTGTCGCCAACTGTTGGAACAATTTGATGATACGTTCTCCCCCGTGCCTAGTGTCACTGATTGGTGTGTCCATGACGGGGCACCTGGGACAGTCCTCCCATTAAGCATAAGGCTTACCGAGTGACTGACCGGGTAGTGGCCAACATTAAGGAGAAGGTCACCAAAATGTTTGCCCTTGGGGTGATTGAGTCCTTGAGCAGTCCGTGGTCCAGCCCAGTGGTCCTGGTCACGAAAGCTGCGGCACCTGGTGCCACCCCAGAACTTCGGTTCTGCGTGAAGTATCGGACTTCAACTCAGTCACCAAGACTGACGCGCACCACATCCCCCGAGCTGATGAGCTCATAGATCGGTTGGGGGCTGCCAAATACTTCAGCACATTTGATTTGACGTCTGGGTATTGGTAGATCGCCTTGACCGAGGGTGCAAAGGAGAGCTGAGCCTTCTCCGTCCCCGATGGGCACTACCAGTTCTGGGTGATTCCCTTTGGAATGGAGAATGCCCCTGTCACCTTCCAGAGGTTGGTTAACTGGGTGTAGGTTGGCTGAAGGACTTCAGTGCCGCCTACCTGGATGACATTGTGGTATTTAGCTCCTCTTGGGAGGACCACTGACGCCACTTCTGGGAAGTATTGATGGCATTGCGGAGATCAGGCCTCACAATCAAAGCCAGTAAGTGCCAAATTGGACAGGGTTCTGTAGTATATTTGGGACACCTGGTGAGGAGCGGCCAGGTGGCGCCCCTTCAGCCCAAAATTGAGACTATCCTGGCGTGGGAATCATCCAAGACTCAGACGCAGGTGAGGGCCTTCTTAAGACTCACAGGGTACTATAGCAGTTTTGTTAAGTGATATGGCCACATTGTTGCAACCTTGACTGAGCTGACTTCTAAGAAGCAGCCGAAGAAGATTAACTGGAGTGACACCTGTCAGAAAGCTTTTGACGCCCTAACGACTGCCATGTGCACTGCACCCGTGCTTCAGGCGCCCAACTTTTCAAAGGAATTTGTTGTACAGACGGATGCCTCAGAGCATGGTATATGGGCTGTTCTGTCACAGATCAATGAGGCTGGACTAGACAACCGGTAGCCTTCCTAAGTAGAAGGTTACTTTCCCAGGAACAGAAGTGGAGTGCAATTGAGCGTGAGGCATTCGTTGTGGTCTGGGCACTTAAGAAGTTGAGACCCTACCTGTTTGGGACTCACTTCCAGGTTCAGACAGACCACAGGCCCCCTAGATGGTTGATGCAGATGAGGGGTGAGAATCCCTAGTTGTTGAGGTGGTCCATTGCCCTACTGGATATTGATTTCACAGTGGAATACCGCCCTGGTACAGAACACATCAATGTTGACGGTCTGTCCAGATTTTTCTGCCTTAGTGAGGAGAACCCCCAAGGATGGTTAGTTTTCCCTCACATTTCAGCTGGAGGGGACGCGTGTCAGACCTGGCATCATTGGCGTAGGTATCCCTTCCCCTGCGACTCTTCCTGTCTTGTATGTTGGCTGGATATAGATGTTCTGGGCGCCGTGCCACTGCTACTCAGTGCCTCAGCACTATTGCTCCATGTATGTAACTTACTGTGTGAATTAAGATTACTTTGACGCTTACGTTAGTATAGCCTGTGTTGCTAAGGATTACTTTCTATCATCCTATCTGAGCCTAGGACCCCGATAGAAACTACAAGTTTGATATGTTTATGATCAGGCCGGTGAGGGACACTTTTTAGTGAGGACCGTATAGGTATTATATGTTGTGAAATCCCTTTCCTGAAAACGTGGTAGTTTCTTGTTTAAAGCTTTACTGCAGGCTGTTGCGAGTATGAGTATTGGCCGTCTAGTTTTGGAGCAGCAGGGCCAGCCGGGTCAGACCTGGCTGAAGTGAGGGATCCGTATTCCAAGCGTGGGGAGGGGTGACTCTTTGATCCAAGCAGGGTCGTGCCTGGCAAGGTGAATGATGGCTCCACCTCCCACTGGGTGTCTGATAACAGACCCCCTCATTCTAAAAGGGCAGGATGTCACCTCGTGAAACAAGTACTCCCCAACACCACCTATCTGGTTCTGACTGGAGTCAGTGATTTGCAACCATAGAGAACAAAGACTTTTTAGGTATAAAATCTTGTGCTGGAACTTTGGCCAAGTGTGTTCATTCTGGATTGTCAAGATGAGACTCTGTGTGAGTGAACAGAGAAAAGGACTTTGCAACTTTAACCCATCTTGCAGAGGAAACTACTCAAGAGTCCAAATCAAGGGAGCCTAGTGCCGAAGTCACAGAGACATTAGACTTCACCCAGTCGGCCATTGGAATTCCCGTGCAAAGAGTTCTGCTTGCAAGTGAGGCCCCCGTCGAGTAATCCGGAGCCTCTAGTTCTACTGTAAGGGCCGCGGACTGGGCATCGTCTGAAACTTTTGCTGAACCTGTGCCGGCCGCTGCAGCTCAGCGAGAACTGCCACCACTGAGCGCCCGCCTAATTCTGAACCTTTGGACCTTTCTTTGCTAAACCTGTGTGGGACGCAGCAGCTAAAACGAGAGCTGCTGCTGCTGAGAGCCCACCTAAATCTGTACCCTCCAACCTTACCAGGATACATATGGGCCACTGCAGCTGAGGGAGAGCTGCCGCCGCTGAGAGCTGCTAGAACCTGCATCATCGTGATTTGTCCTATGGGCCGCCGCAGCCGAGAGCTGTAGCCACTGAGTGACCCAACCCTTTGCTACTGTGCGCCATTGAGATTTGTCTTGTGGGCCACTGCAGCCGAGAGAGCTATAGCCACTGAGTGACCACACTCTGCGCTACCGTGGACCATTGTGATTCATTCCGTGGCTTGTCGCAACTGAGATAGAGCTGTCACCGCTGAGTGCCCTCACCATGTGCTACTGTGCACCATCGTGATTTGTCCCATCATTCGCCGCAGCCGTGAGAGAGCTGTAACCGCTAAGTGCCCACACCCTGTGCTACTGTGAACCATCTTGATTTGTCCTGTGGGCTGCCACAGCCCAGAGAGAGCTATAGCTGCTGAGTGCCCACACCCTGTGCTACTGTGAACCATTGTGAGCTGTCCCGTAGGCCGCTGCAGCAAGAGGAGAGGTATAGCCGCTGGGCGCCCAGCACCCTTACCGTGCATCATAGCGTTTTGTAGTGTGGGTTGCTGAAGCTAAGAGAGAGCCGTAGTCGCTGAGCGCACACACCTTGTACTACTTTGCATCCCCCCTTTTGGAATTGTCCTGCCGGCCGCCACAGCTGAGAGAGAGCTGTAGCCACTGAGTGCCTGCACCCCTGACAACTTTGAATCCCCCTTTGGAATTGTCCCGTGGGCCGCCACAGCTGAGAGAGAGCTGTAGCCGCTGATTGGCCGCACCCTTGACAACTTTGCATCCCCCTTTGGAATTGTCCTTGGGCCGCCACAGCGGAGAGAGAGTTGTAGCTGCTGAGCACCCGCACCTTTGAAAACTTTGCAACACCTCCGGAATTGTCCTGTGGTCCGCCCCAGCTGAGAGCTGCTGCCACTGAGCGTCCACCACGGAGCGACACTACGAGAGTCCTTGTTTCCCCCAACCCCGGCCACTGCAGCTGCGTGCTGCTGCTGCAGAGTGCCCCCTTGTCCCAGAGTGCCTGAGTCAGTGTGGTTGTATGCTGCGGACCTCTGCCGCCCCGCATTGTGGTCGCTGGGAGTCCACCTGTCACCGTCTCCGTTTCTTTGAGAAGCTGCGTGCTGTCCCCCCTTTCAACAGCAGGTACCTGGTGTGCAAAAGGTCGCGTAGGCCCCATCCCTGAACTCAGTCAGTGTTACACTTTGGAGGAGATGTTGTTATCTCTTTGAGTCCCTGCGGGTTGACGTGAATTGTCATTGTTGAAGCGCTTTGAGAGTTGAGTTAAACTGTTAGATAAAGATGTTATTTTTCTATACCTACCTGAGTTGTGTCCTTTTGTGGTGTCATTACTGCCTTATTGTACGTGGTCATAAATGCTTCACACACTGCCTCTGAGATAGGCCTAACTGCTCGTGCTACGTTACCACAGGGTTGAGCAGGAGTTTTCTGAAGGGGTGACCCACTTGCCCTGACTTAGGAAGAAGGGTCCCTATTTGGACAATGGGACCAGCCAGTGCCAACTAGAGACCCCCATTTCTAACAGGATGCAATTAGGAAAATTACCATGGATGCAGACATATACTCCCTTTTGAGGTTTTTACATGGGAAGTTAGCAAGGAGGGCAGTATGATGGGCCAAGCTATTCCATTGTTGAATCTCCTACAGGCCCAGTAATGAAGGTGTCTGAAAGGTTCCCCCCCGCAAGTATGAATGAAAACATAGAAGCAAATGGTTGAGACCTTAATTCCATGCCTGGCTTGTAATACAAGACTGTAACATGACATCATTGAGTCCAAAGAGTACATATGTGCCACACTACTTGATCCATAGTACAAAAATACATTCTTCCCCCTTTCATTCCTTTTTCTGAAGGGCATGTTTTAAAATACAAGAGGTGGATTGTAAAGCAAGCAGGAGACTTGGAACAAGAACGGCTAGAACCTTGAGTCCCACCCCACATGCCGGGGGTGCCACCTTCAACTTCCAGAGAGGTCAGTGTTGCCTCACAGCAGCCAACAACTCCATCCACCAGAACATCGGCAACAACAGCAACAGAAGGACCGGACCCAACCTCTGGATTGTATTGATTTCAATTTGCAGGTCTCAAGTCCAGTGCAGAAGTGATGGCAAAACAGATTGAGCAAGTGGCAGCACCAATGACCATCTACAGGAGTATTTGGATGATCCACAAGAGGTCTATGTGGATCAAAATCCATTGATGTATTGGTGTGGGAAGATACACTAATGGCCAGAGCTCAGCAGGCTGGCAATAAAGTATCTGGCTTGTCCTGTTGCCAGTGTGGCTACTGAATGTGTGTTTAATGCAGCTGGTGCAGTTGTTACCAGGAGAAGGGCCAGTCTCATGACTCAAAGCGTGGAGAGGATGACTATGATCAAAATGAAAAAACATGTTATACCGCACAATTACACCATTCCTGAAACAGCAGCACAGGAGGAGGAGGGTGATTGGTCCAAAATAAAATCACATGTGTTAGCTGAACAACTTCTGGGTTGGCCACCTGAGTTTTAGGACAGTCTCTACTTCCTGGACTAAGTGTTCCAGTGCCCCTATAGAAGTTTTTTATTATTTCTCATTACACTTAATACTATCTTTGCAAAAAGAAATAACTAGTGTAACATTATAATTTTTGTGTTAGATTTATACTGCCCCACCTTTTTTATTAGTCATATATGTTGCAAGATTGCAGTTAAAGAAGTGCACATTGAAGAAGGCTCCAAAATTCCTCCATGACATTGTGGACAATACCTTCTCCCCTCACATGCCTATTGCCTATCCCCTTTTGCATCACTTAGCACTAGAAGGTCTGCCCCAGAAGATCATTTATTATCTACAAGATTGCCTGCCAATACCAAATTCCAATGGTTTTTTTCCTGCATCAAAAATGATTGAATACATAATACCTAAACTACCCGTGCTTGGATTGGAAGATGTAATTTCAACTATTGCAACGGTGGGAGACTGATTGTGTGAGTGATGATGATGATTCATGTGGTGGCCGACAGTGAGGGATAGTGTTGAGCTGTAATGTGGGAACTTGCCTGAGAGGATTGTTTTGCAATGTTTGGGCCCTCAGAGGTGGGTGATCATGTTTTCCCTGTAGGTGATTGGCCTCCACAAACTTACTTAGAAAAAAATGAATTAGCCTGTATGGTCCACTCCTATGATCCTTCTGTTTCTTACATCATCTAGGATGTCCAGACAAGTGTTTGATTGTCAATAATACCAAATTCCAATCTGCTGCTTGCATTAAAGAGAAGATAGTGTACCTACCACCATGTTTGGATTGGAACAGGTAACCATTGCACCAGTAAGTGATCATATTATCGAGTGACTGTGAGTGATGATTGATGTGAAGGCTGACAGTGAGGGAGGGTGTGTTGAACTGTAATACAGGGCATTTCTTGAGATGATTATTGAATTGCAATGTTTGAGGTCTGAGGGAAGGGCAGTTGTTTTTTTCCCTGGAGGTGATCGGCCCTTTCCCATTCCACAAATTTAGTTGCAGAGTCCTCTCCTTTTTTCTGGTTCTTCTGAGACCAGAACAGTCACTTTAGTTAACAAAGAAAAACCTATGCAAAAAAGTACATTTCTGTTTTTCTACTTGTTCTTCAACAGCAATTTACCACGCATCTATCTTGCTTAGGTCATGATGATGACTGGTCTGAGATGGAGTTACTCAGAGTCAGGAGGTGGATGGATGAACTCAGGGCAGGAGCTGTGGGGCTACCTCACCAACTGCTATAAGCAAGATGTTATTGACTTCAGCTCAAAGGTTAACCAAGAGTTTGAGGCCTAGTACTCAGCTATGTGGAATAGTGAGTGGTGTGTTTGTGAAATGCTACTGTGTGTATGTGTATGTGCTGGACTTGTGGCAAAAGTGAAACTCTCAATCATCCTCTTGTTTTCTTTGCTTTGCCTCTGAGTCTTCGTGATGCACTCCTTATGAAGCTTACCTTCCTTCATTCCATCTCCTTGACTCTAAAATAATGTTTCTCATTTACAATTCTCAGGCCTTCTTCTAGTCTCTTGCATGAACGAAAAGCAAACGCTTGCTTAGCACAACAACACTCCTGCTTACCTAACAGACCAGTCCAGACAGGCACTAAAGAGTGGACATTCACAAGGAGAATGCAGATGCACCATCTAAATTTGCAATACAGTATCATTTTTCTTAAGAATCACATTTAGAGACTGGGTGGGTGGGTTCACTTCCCAACCTAGAAGACATCACCTTTAGATGTTTGATAATTGTAGCGATTTTGAGCGCAATACAGAAGGAGGGGCGTCGAAGACGCCATAAAACTACAAGTCCCAGAAAGCCCTGGGCCCTAGCAGTACGGAAACGGCGAAAGAGAGAAGGGTATAAAAGCACCTCCCAGGAAGTAGGAGGTGCTTGTCAATCTTCCCGGATTCCGAGCCCGTACCCGATTCCAAACAGCTGAACCCGCGGACGCTTTCCTTCCCGCTATTTGGAATGAAACAGCTGAACCCGCGGACGCTTTCCTTACCGCTATTTGGATTCAAACAGCTGAACCCGCGGACGCTTTCCTTCCCGCTATTGGATTCACGCAGCTGAACCCGCGGACGCTTTCTTTCCCGCTACCAGAGTGGAGGTAAGGCTTTGCACGGCCGTGCAACCTTATATAACTATTTTTGTTTCAGGTCTGAACCTTTTTGCTTTACGCAATACCGGAGTGCCTCTCCCGGTCAGACTTCCCCGACTTGCTAGAAACTGTGTGTGACAAACTGTTAGCATGCTCAGTGACGCCTAGCGGGTTCCTCCCGACCTACTATAGACTTCTCTGAGTCCTGTGTGATAACAGCCTGAGAAGCCTCTTCAGAGTTCCAAACCCTTTTCACGCCAAGACCAGACTTCGAACGCTGTGGGGCAAACAGTGAGTGGCTCCCCCTGTACCCTACTAAATTGTTGTCTAGCCTATTTCCGTTGAACGTAGTAACGGTGTCCTTTATTTTTCTAGTATCAAAGAACTACGCAAGACCAGACCTAGAGGGTGCCCCCCAGGATATAACCCTTCCCTCTTCCCCCGGAGTGCTATCTGTCTCCAGTGTATCTATCGCATTGGGAGGGTTGGCATTAAAGGGAATTGGGAGGCATCTCTTCAGACTGTGGTCCCCGCGGACAAGAAAAAGAGACAGGTTAGTGGTACTCCGAACATCGCGGGGTGCCAAACTCTGGACCCCGACAATAATTTAGGTCTCGGGTGGGAGAAGGACTGTTTGCAATCCATTCATCTGTATTCTGGCATACTCTTTCCTTTGTTAATATTGTCCTTTCGTTGTAGTGTTTGTCTTCGTCAAACCTTCCCCCAAATCCTCTCTCCGATTTATTCATCAAATTCCTAACCCTCTGCCCCTGGGCTGTGTAATTTATTGAGAGGCTTAATTTATACCATCAATGGATCACACATTTTGTGGGACGGATGTGGTGAAAGCAACACCAACTTACTGCAGGATCTTCTGAGCAATAGGCCACACTGGCCCATTACCCATCCGTGCATGAAATGTGAGCCAAATTCCAGATATAGAATGAAGAACATCAGTCATCAGCAACATCATTCAGGCCATGTGTTACGTAACGGTAAACGCCTAACCTAAGCTTGTCCACTCCAGACTTTCCGTTTATTTTTTATAACTTGAGTATTCCACAAATAATACTAATTGCTCCACAGCAGCCAAAACGTACTATTATTGCTATTTTTTGTATTTTAGCACTATTAGGCCTTATCGTTGTGTAATCATTTAGTACTCAGGTGGTGTCAATTCTTTGATACAATGTAACCAACTAACTCTTCCTATTGCCATGTAGTTGCCTACAATGGATAATCAATCAATTATTCAGATTAATCCTACCATTGGAGCTCACCTGGGTGGAACTGGAAGTGGAACCACACTGTAAAAGTAGTGATGCCTTCCCTATTATTGTTTCCTCTATAATCTGGTAAAACAACTAGTATGTATAAAATTGAACTAGTTAACTTAGTAAGTAACTAACTGCTACAATTGTTTATCTAGGTTGTTGTTAGACAATATAGGTCATCATGGCAGTATTCCACACAATGGTCAAGATAGAGAAGTATAACTCTGTAACTAAGCACTACACTCTCTGTTAAGTTACAAGCACACAAAACAGGCTGCATAAAAATAGCCGAAGGCAGCAGTGCAAAGTACAAGTATAACAAAATACCTCAGGCTTAAATTTAGATTGAATAAATAGTTTTTTCCTTGATTTTGTTTACAAAAAAACCCACCCTCTCCACCCAAACAAAATGACAGCCCCTCTCCCCAAACAAAACTGACAAAAGCCTAAAAACTCAAAAAATCCAAGGAAAAAGTCATTCGAGTCTCAACTCCCTTCCCACCCTCTCCACCCAGCCACAACAAACAACAAGTCTCTCATACCAAAACAAATTAAATTAAAAAAGAGCTAGAAGAGGGCATTATGGTTGTCAGTCCCAAGCTCGTCCAGGTTCTGCTCCATTGTGGTGTGCTGACCCTCAGTGGTGTTCAGCCGCTGATAGATGCGGCACAGCAATGGCCTGTTTTCAGTGTGGTAGGGGTGGCAGCAGGTCCCAATGGGATGGCCTGGAGGCTGGAGGCTGAGGGGGGCCATCTGCAATGAGGCCCGGCTGAGGTGGTTTTTTTTCCGCCTCTTCTTCTTCCAGGACCACCAGCCACCAAAACTCTTGCTGGATATGCTCTGCAAATGGGCCACTATCTCCTGCCTGGTGGGTGGTCCAACTGGACTAACAGGAGCAGCTACATTGAAAAAAAGACAAATTGTTAATAATGTTCCGTGAAAACAATTGTTTTAAATTACTGGGTGGCACAGTAGTGGTACTTTGCTTGTCCCCTGGGGTCATTTGAATTTGATGTGATTAAGATTAGAAGAGTCGCAAGGGCAATTTTATGTTTTTCATGCCTTGCATGAAAAAGGACTGACTGTGTTGCAGAAAAGTAAGGCAGAATAACATCAACGGATTTAAAAAACAGTGATTTGATAATTTTTCTCTTCTAAAGGCTTTTAATGTAACTATTATGCACTATATGGAGTACAAGTTGTGCTAAAATAATGAAGCCATTCTCTTTGCTAAAACTTTGAAAAATGCACTTAAGTGCATTTTTCAAAGTTCCATTTTACACACACGCATGTGAGTGTGCAAAATGTATTTCTAAGCAGATTTCAGGGGTGAAACAGGGTGTCCTGTAGACATCCCTGCACCCTTGAAATTGCATTCTTAATTTGCGAATTTCTAATGGTGAATTGCAAATTAAGAATGTCTTTCCATTCATTCCTATGGGCCTCTAGGCCCATAGGAATGGATGGGGAGGTATTCCTTAATTGAGGTTCTCAATTAGAGAATCGCAAGTAAGGAATTTTAAGAAATCGCTAATTTTATAGCGATATCTTGATGCATTACAGTTTGCAATTCCTTAATTGCGATTCCTTATTTTTCGCAATTAAGGAATCGCAAAATGCAATATTGATGCATGTGCCCCTTAGTGCATTGTCAGGTTTAGATGACAATGAATGACTGGACCTGCCGTTGGCAGACACAACATTAGTAAATCCAATAAATGTAATTTTCCAACAGGACTTAGTATGTAATGGAGCTACTCAACCTGTTCTACTCCAGGTGTCTCCTAGTTTACAAGATATAAGTACTGTAAAACCTGACGTAGACCCGGTGTACATTAGTAGGTAGGTTGATGTCGAACACTCTAACTTAGCTCCAACACCTCAGGGAGTACATCCTCCGCAGAACGTTGTCAACGTTGGATATTATTTTCTGGAATATGGCTGGGCTACAGACTAAAATCACAAATAACAACTGGAGAGTATTAGGAACAACACATAACATCATAGCCCTACAGGAAACATGGCTCCGCACCCCAGTTCACCTGGTGGGCTATAAAACCTATTTCTCGGGAAGCTGTTCCATCTACATCGGGAAGATCAAAGGGGGGCCTAATAATATACATATCTAATGCCCTGCCAGCTGATAAATATGAAGTTTTGAAACCAGAAACCAACTACCAGGTACTTATGAAAGTTTGCAACAAGGCGTCCATCTATATTGTGATACATTTTTATAATAATTTGAAGACAGCTGATCTAATTGATGTTTTAAACAAGATTTCTCTTTTAATGCAAGATTTACATATGAAGTATATTAATAAGTTTGTAACACTAATCGGGCGGTGATTTTAATTTGTCATTATGCAAAGGAAGTAGTATCAACAATTGCGGCATCGAGGATGAGGGCGGGAACGCATTTTGCACATACAACTATGGGGGATCGTATGAACGAAATAATGGCTCTTTCAGACTTGGGTTTTGCAAATGAACTAGTCAGCCCCTCAGTCCCTTTTTCTACCACCTTTAACGGGAGAGGTCTAAATAGTATAATTGACTTTATACTCGTCTCCCATTGTACTACACCAAGAATATGCAAATTTGAAACAACCGCAAATGCAGTCAGTGACCATTTCCCTAATAGCGTCTCAATAGGTAGCCCTTCCCCCGTGGCCGAGAAAGTCTATTGGAGCCTCCTGGACCAGCAATCTCTGAACCTAGACAGACTTAATGGTTTTTCATTAAAATGGGGTAAGGTAGATCAAGAGCTAGTAATGGGTAATGTAATAAAATAAGCTCTGCCCTCTTTGTACACTTGCCTAGACCTTACCGCTACCCCTGAGCAAATACTGTCTAGTTATGCTATTATTACTAAAACGATTTGAGATGAATTATTCTGTAAAAAGAAATCGAAAGTGACTACCAGGAGGGGATGGTTTAACACTGACTGCACAAAATCTTATACTAAATTAAAGTTAGCATTAACTAAGGAAAAAGGGATAGAAATGAAATAGCTAAATTAAAGAAAGCTTACAATATAGTGCTAATAAACTGCAAAGCCCAGATCAAAGACACCTTATGGAAGCAACTCCATTAGAGTTGCCCCATGAAAGATAGTACCAACTTCTGGAGAACAGTTAAATCGCCTTTTCTCTGTGACGGTGATAATATCCCAAAACTAGAGGTGGCAGTAGATGCCAATGCCTGGGTTGATTATTTTTCAAATATCTTCAGACAAGAAGAAGACACCATTCTGGGTCTAGCTGATGGCCCCCAGCAAATAAACTACCCCATACAGCTAAAACTTGCCCACAAAGAATTTATTACTGCCCTCAAAACTTCAAAAACTGGTAAAGCACCAGGCCCTGATGGGGTCCCAGTGGACCTCTTTAAACATAATGTAGACCTGTGGTCCCCTATTTTAATGAGAGTTCTGGAAGCAGCTATCAGGATAGGATTAGTCGAGTCCTGGTCTACATGAATTTTGGTGCCGATCTTTAAAAAAGGCGACCGCGATAGTCCGGCCTGCTACCGGCCCATATCGCTCCTGGATTCTCTCAGCAAAGTTGCCAGCCGTATTCTTTTAGATCGTCTCCAGGTCTGGGCCTCCGATAATAGCATAATATCAGACTACAATATGGCTTCCGAGAGGGTTTGGGCATAGTAGACCAAGCTTTGAATCTCTCTCTTCTAATGGGGAAGTATGTTTCAGCGAAGGGAGGATCTTTGCATATGGTCTATGTAGACCTGACAGCAGCTTTTGACTGCGTCAGTCACTCCAAATTGTGGGCAATAATTTTAGACATGGGGTTGAACCTCCATTGGTAAACTTCTTACGCGAGCTCTATTCAGAGGCATCGGCTAGGGTGAGACATGGGGTAGAGGGAGAACTTATTGAGCCCTTCAGGATAGAGAGGGGGGTCAGACATGGTTGTGTTCTGGCCCCCTTCCTAGTTACACTATACACCAACGGGCTGGAATCAGAGATGGTAAAAAAGAGCCAAGATTTACCAACAATATGTTGTTGACCAATACCGGCATTATTGTATGCCGACGATGCTGTTATCTTCGCAAGAACCCCGGTTCAGCTCCTGCACTCATTAGACAGCTACTGCAACTTTATGAGGTCCCTGAATCTTAAAGTGAATATAAAAAAGACATTCACCATGCACACTGGCCCGAGACTAAGAAAAACCAAGGATATATTTGTTAACAATTCTAGCTTAGAGTCTACAATATCTTACCCATATTTAGGGATCCTAATAGACAATAAGCTAAAGTGGACAAACGCCATTCAAGCTAGGAAGCTAGCTTTTTTAAGGACTACGGCAGCATTGGTGGCATTTGCGCAAAAGCTAGGAAAGAGATCTCCTGAAGAAATGTTAAAGATCTTCCAAGCAAAATGCATAAGTGTTGCCAGCTATGGTGGGGGCACCTAAATACGGACGAATTACAGAGATTGGAGAATTATTTTCTCCGATACCTTCTCTCAGTGCCCCAAGGTACGACAACATACGGATGCCACTTAGAATTAGGGCTGGATCATATTTCAGACATCTTAAAGATCCAACCAATAATGTTGTGGCGGCGTATCTGGACCACTGAACAGTGCAAGCTAACCTGTGCCCTCATAGAGGAATGCATGGTACTTGATAACACGCTAAAGATTAAATGGCTAGCTTATGCCAAGTTCTTTTTTAATGATTTAGGCCTTCTGAAGTACAATACTCATCCACTTACTATCTCCGAAGTGCCAAGAAGGGAGTTAAAAAAGTTGTGTCTTTTCCATTTGGGTGACCTACGATTGACCCAAGAAATAGGAAAAAGCTCAGTGCAACATCTGTTGGCTATCCAAACCACCTTTTCGATTCAACCATATCTAAAATATAACCAGAATCAATTCGAATTTTTTTTACTTACACCATTCGGATTAGATATTTTTGACTGGTTAGTTTCATTTCCACAGCAGAATGATTGGACTAGGAAATTACCACCATGCCCGTGTGATTGCAACTCCCAGCAATCCTCAATTCACATACTTTTGTTCTGCAAGTTTAACGAAATCCCACGTAGACGCTGGATCTTCCCAATACTAAGAATAATGGGACTTCGAACTTGCCGCCCAGCCTTCTTAGCACTCCAAATGCTGGATAATGAATGATATGCTAAATCTATTGCTTGTTTTCTAAAATTATGTGTAAACCACCGCCCCAATCTTAATTTTAGTTAAATGTTGTTTACAATAAATTTTCTGTCAAATCATGTACATTTTAAAGATTTTAAAACTTTTATGGTTTTCTACGAATTATGGAAGCCGAATAAAGATGATTTTGACTTTGACTGTTCCCAGGGACACATGCACTAGGAGACCTCCAGGGCTGCTGGAGGCTCCTGTGCTGTTTCAAAGATGTTCTTTTGTTTTCCAGAAACCGCTTGGCAGTAGGGAAAAAGGAGACATTAACCCTGGTGTGCCGTAAGATGATCCACAGCCTCCTGCGCGACTTCGCAGCACTGGACGGATCAGAGGACAGCGACGACCAAACCTGAGGACCCGATGGGGGAGACCCCAGAGAGCTCAGGCGACGAAAGCAGCCCCAAAGGGGTCCCCCTGCGCCTACACGGGGGGATGCCCTGGAAGGGCCACTAACCAGTCTTTTTTCTATTCTTTTCCTTCAATCCAGGAACCAATTGGGGACAGGAGAGAGGAGAAGGCGGATGAAGACAGGTGGAGTAAATGTAACAATTTACTGTATGTATTTGACTAACGTGACCTTTTCCCTTCACAGGTTAAAGGTCAATGGGATAGGGCCAATTTGTTGCCAAGTTTGTTACCAACGACTGAGCCACTGAGAGGAAAGTTAACTTGAGGATTTATTCTACTGCAGTGGGTATGGTAGAGGGATTAGACAGATAGGGTAGAACTTTTTTTGTATAGAATAGGGGGCCACTACACTGATCATTGATTCATCACCTTTGGCTTATTCAATTGCTGTACAATTCAATACAGAAAAATCTGAACAAGTGTAAAATAAATGTGTTATCAGAACCCATGAAATATAGTCTGTAATCACTTCACTTCACATGGTTATAAAATTAAATGTGGCACATGCCAAGAATGGATTTTCAAATTTGGTAGATTGGAATTGAAGAACTTAGAAAAAAATAGAGGCGTGAAGTACTAAGAGGTGACTGAGTGGGTGAAGAGAAACAACACACCTTGTGTGTTCAGTTTGCAATGCATTGAAAACATTGTTAATGCTGCATTAACTGAAGCAGACCCACATTGCACAGCCAACACTTCAGTCATTAATTAACCCATACTGCACTTCGGTCATAGGTGGCAAAAATGCCATGGGCTGGGAAGGGGGATGATGAATGATGGCCCATACTGCACTTCAGTAATAGGTGTCAAAAATGCCATGGGCTGGGAAGGGGGATGATGAATGATGGGTGTGATACATCTGGCTTACTTACAAATACAGCGAGTCAAGGGAGTATACCAAAGAATAAAAAATAACCCCCCCCTTAGAACCACAGCTGTGAATAACCCTACATAAAACAAATAAGCAAAGTAGGTGAGAAGCATGCTGCTCATAAGAAAAGCTGCCTTGCTTATTCGTCCAAACAGTCCAAATATTAATTCATCTCTTCATTCTAATTCACCCATGGCCACAATGATTAAGCATGATTAACCATTCAATAGCCACCCTTCTTC
This sequence comes from Lissotriton helveticus, assembly GCF_964261635.1. Lineage (NCBI taxonomy): Eukaryota > Metazoa > Chordata > Amphibia > Caudata > Salamandridae > Lissotriton > Lissotriton helveticus. The sequence goes on along the minus strand of NC_136067.1, from coordinate 887,208,593 downwards.
AAACCATCCTTTTGCCCATCCATCCCTTTTCCCACCCATGAACCCTTTCACCTACCCAGCCTTTCACTTATATACAATTTCCTTTCTTTCATGTTTCCCTCAAGCCAGCAATGCTCACTATGTGAGCTTTTGCTGAGTTGCAGATTGAAGGGGCTATAATAACTCAACTACTGCTGTAGTTGGTAAATATGACGGGGTTCACTTCCCAGTCATATGTTGATGACAGCGCCCTGGCTCTAGCTAGTGAGCTTAGTAATTTAAAGAAATTATGTGATTTAACAGTGCCTATCTCTGCTGCTGATGGTCCCCCTCCAACAGACCCGTCCACTCCGGCAGTGGCACTGGAGCCAGCATCACCGATGTTCTGTGTGGCTGGAATAAAATATTATACATCATTTAGCTGCCAGATATGCAACTCCAAATACAACTGCAACACAGCACTACAGTTCAGTTAGCACTGCAGTAGCTTCTAAATATCACTCTTGACATTTGATTGGTTGGTTCACAAAGTTAGACAAGCCAGGGGTAGAATAATGGCCAAAGAAAGACATATAGTGTTAGCTGGCAATGGGAGTGGGACATCATATTTTTTTCCAGCCATGTTGCATTGTCAAGGGAAACTGAGGTTATGCTGTAACTATAAATGAACAAGGCAGTGACACACTACATTGGGTGGGGTGGTGGGTGGTCTCGTGACTCAACTGTGTTAGAGCATAAACAGGAAAAAGAAAGCCTTCTCAACGAACATACATTGTGAATTTTATTTATAATATTAGCAATCTGAATCTTCACGATAGACAGCACCAACATTCCAGTACCCCAAGATTCTACCCTAAGAAGTCCACAACAATCATAAAAGGACTGCACTGATGGTCGGCTCTGGCTAATGAGCTTCTCCCAGACCCTCAACAACGTCCCTTTAGTTGCCCTTGGGTGCTGATGTAAGAAATCAAGAAGATAAAAAATAGATTAGTAATTCAGTTAACACAGTTACATTGTACTTCTCTAAAACAGATCGCCTATAGCACTACAAGTTTCGACTCGAGTCTATTTACTATTGTTGAGTTGCCCATCAGAATCCTTAAATCCATATTCAAAATTTCTTTAACAAACATTTGGAAGTAATGCCTTGCAGTGAATCATTTTTGATTCTATTCCCATTTATGAAACCCCTTGATGGATTTTATAAACCCACCTATACGGTCTGTGTTTCTTAATTGCAAAGACGCGATTTGCGGAATTGTAGTTCACCTGCGCAGTATTAACCCGTTCTGTGCTCATGACGAGCTCAGCTTGTCATGCGGCACAGTGCTCAGGTGCTCATAACAAGCTCAGCTCGTCATGGCCCGTGGAACGCTCACACACGGGGATAATTCCCCCGCTGTGCTGACGTTCCACAAAAACAGGTGCGGCCGCGACGAGCTCAGCTCGTCATGAGCACCTGAGCACTGTGCCTCATGATGAGCTGAGCTCGTCATGAGCATGGGGGCACTGTGCACGCCCGCCCCCAGCACAGCGGGGGGAATTACCCCCGCATGCAAGGGGTTAATGCTTTATATGGTTCTGCAAGAGATATAGTAGAATTTTAAAAGTATCTTCACCCTGTGTGATAAACCGCACCAAATAAAATACATGGTCCCACATGTGCAGTCTCCTGTCGCTATATAAGGAAGTACTGTTGAAAACTCAGTCTGGCGGCTGCAGCGTAACAAAAAAAGCTCAGCTGCAACATTTTTATTATGTTGGGGTTCTCTTCACAGATGACCTTACGGGAGCTATTTACAATCTCTCACCTGGATTGGAGTCTATAAGGGTACAGAACGCAGTGTTTGTCATTTCGCAAAATCCGGGAGGTTAATCTTTTTGTCTATGATAAAAAATATGTAAATCAACTGTTAATGTAGAGAACATTTGTATTTAATATTCTGTATGGAAAATGCAAAGTTGATTTTGAAGTATAACTTATGATGCAGACATATTGGCTTCCTCATCTTTATTTAGGAACTCTGCTACCTCCAACTAGTGAGTCGACTGCATACATCTATTAGATTTTAAAGGGAAATGAAGGGATGAGTGTTAATAAATCCTTTTCTCTCTCCTTTGTACCTCTCCATTTTAATTGGAGACTGTCCATTCTGCCAAAGGGACTCGATTATTACAAATAATTGAACATTAAAATCATTGTAACACTTGCTGGTGACAAATACACCAATTTTAAATACTTTTCTTTCCCATAATGTATCTCCTGTTTGAATATAGAGTACATCTATGAATTATCTTAAGGCTGCCTATCCCCTCTGCATCTAGCCGGTAGCTTACCTTTAAAAGCAGAAAAGGTTGCAACCATTTGTATTGCTATCCATCCGTCAAGGTTTGACAATGGAACTTGCTCTGAGCCTCTTTTTAAGCCCCTATGCTACGTTCTGATGCCATATCGTAACTGCAGGTACCTGTGCTAACATGCTTGCAGATGCCGCAATTCCGTCCCTTGTTTAGATTGAAAATGGAGCGGCCATCTTATAATGTGAAAATTCTTAATATTAGCGGGAATTGACACATCGAGAAACCGTTTTTATCTATATCTTGGATTGGTCCGCCTCATATTATAAAATCATTTCCAAGGTTTGCTAAGTGTCACCCGCATTTATTTAACAAAAACCTTGGAGGCCATTTAATAGAGGGGACACAATATGTGTTTCCACTATGCTATGAATTCGTAATTAATTATGTATCCTCTAGGTATATCCCTTCCAACTTAATTTTTATAATGGTCCTCAAATAAAAAGGGTGACAGCATCAGTTGTTTCTAGGCTTTTTGTGTTCAAATTTAGGAAAAGGGAACTTTTGTGTAGTTTGTGCATTTATACCCATCTCTTTTCCATGGATCAGGGTATTTCCTTTATCTTTCGACACTGTGTCTGTACAGCTTGTAAGCTGGGGAGTTTGTCTCACTTTTAGAGTGACTTTTCCAAGAAACATGAAAATTCTCCTGAAAATCCCAAGTAAAAAAGGACGTTAAAGACCTTCGGTTTCTCGGAAGACCAGTTTAATAAAATATTAAATGGGTCTGCTAAAAGTATCAATACTATAACTAAGACTGATAGCGATAAGGAGCAATGGAGAAACCTTTGGAACTTAAAGAAGAAAGTCATCAGAACGGAGCTACATGCTGACTTTCTCATAGAATATTGTAAAAAGGGTATCATACCCAAGAGACTGCAAGTTAAGAACGAACCTGGTTTGTTTCCAAAGAACGAAAAATTAATTGAGAATTGGACATTCAAAGCTAACAGATGTAGCAGGGACTGGATGTTGCTAATAAAGGAAACAGCACACGAAGTTCTATTAATAGAAAAACTTGAAATAGATGACATGGAGTTAAAACTCAAAGAAAATACAAAACTTGTGGATGCAAAAAGAAAACTAGAGGAGATACAGGGAGATTTAAAAGGATACAAATAATATATCGTGTTAATAAGAGAAGTAACAAATTTAGAAAAGATGTGGGTAAAAACAAAATCGAAGCAGTGTACCCTTATCTACAAAAGGAATACTACGAAAAACAAAGAGAAGAGTATCCGATTAGATGTAACTGGCAACCTAATAAAAGAAATACATCTAGGAAAGGAGTATCTCAGACACTTCATATACCATCTCAGGTTCCGATAATAATGCAGTTCAAGAACATTCAATAGGAAAAGAGTGGGAAATGGCTTCTGGTTCTAACAGGGAAATGTTCTCTTTTTTAGAACATCGCCAATCGAACTACAACCAGAATACTCGAGGCAGAGGGAGAGGGTTCTATCCCCAGAATCAAGTATAGAGGCGTACCTACATGAAAACAAGGAGCGAGAAAACTGGGAGTAGAACTAAAAGCATGCATTATCAACTTATCAACCAGAACCAGAACTAATGACGAAACCAATATTCTAGAGACAGGCTTAGGCTTTGCTATTTCCACCCCTGTTGACAAATTCAATCTAGAGAGAGATTTGAGGAGCTTTTGAGAAAGTGATAGAGAAAGGGATAGAAGCCATTTAAGACAAAAACATTTGGACCAAGCATAACCTGACGAAAACACAGCATAATGCTCTTCGCAGTCTAGAACAAAACACGGAGATAACTATTAAACCAGGTGACAAGAGTGGCAGCATTGTCATCATGAAGACATTAGACGATGAGAGAAGAACAGAGAACCTCCTTAATAATGAACTCCATTGAAAAAATTCAAATAGGAGGGATTAGGTAAAAACATAGGAAACATATTGAAATTAGCCAAAGAAGATGAGATTATTTATCAGGAAGAGTATAATTACATGTATAATGAGAACCCAGTGATACCAGCAATATATGGGTTACCTAAGGTGCACAAAAACATGCAGGACCCCCCTGTGCGGCCAATAGTTTTCTGCATAGACTCCTTGACTGAACTGCTGAATAAATATGTGGACAGGTTTTTACAGCCACTGGTTACCAACCAGAAAGCTTATATTAAGGACGACACAGACATGACCCACAAGGTGCAACATACACCATTTGATGCAGAGAAACAATGGATGGTGACGCTTGGCAAAGAGGCTCTCTATACAAATATTCCTCAGGATGATACTATTCGTATGGTCAAGGGCCTCTTTCACAATGAAGAGGGGATTTATCACTCCACTCAACTTTTATAGTTGCGTGTATAGAGATTATACTTAAAAACAACATATTCCTATTTAAGGAGAACTTCCACAGACAAATCGAAGGGACCAGTATGGGAGCCACAAGTGCTCCCAGCGTAGCATGTCTCTATGTTTCCTCCTTTGAGGAAAAACATATATTCAACAAACTCTCCCCCTTCTATGAAAATGTAAGTCACTAGTACCAATTTATAGACAATGTCTTTCTATTTATTTATTTATTTATTATTTGTGTATTTTATAAAGCGCGCAGCGGCCCCAACGGGGCATCCCGGCGCTGAAGACTCTGACAACAAGAGGAGCTGGGTCGGGGTACCAAACTAGATGGTAAAGAGATGTGTTTTCAGGGATTTGCGAAATGCTGGTTTCTCCTTGGCAGGTGCGTAGGGCCAACGGGAGCCTGTTCCAGTGCTGAGTGGCGCAAACCTCAAAGGTTTTTCCACCTGCCCGGGATCGTTTAAATCGGGGAGTTTCTAGAAAGAATAGGGAATTGGAGCGTAGAGCCCTGGGTTTGACGTATGGGCGTAGGGTGTTTTTCAGATGGGCTGAGCCGTTGCCTTTAGATGCACGGAAAGCCAGTGTCATTGCTTTAAAAACGCTTCTTTTCGTGATGGGTAGCCAGTGCAGTTTACGGAGATGGGGAGAGATATGATGTCTTGCAGGGATTCTCTCCACCAGCCGGGCAGCGGCATTTTGGACCGTCTGTAGTTTGTGGCACTAGCCAGCTGTGATACCAAGGTAAAGGGCATTGGCATAATCAAGATGGGATATAATTAATGCCTGGATCACAGTCTTACGGCAGTCCTCCGGCAGATAGTTAATAAGCCGTTTAATTGTTCTAATTTTAGCAAAGCAGGAGGCTGCGACTGTTTGTACCTGGGCGTTGAAGCTGATATGGTTGTTTAATTTGGCAGGGCACAAAGGAAGATTTAGATTCATTTATACAGTGGTTAAACTTCGGAGATGGTAACTTAAAGTTTACCTCGGCATATAGCAACAAGATGTGTGTTTTGTTAGACATTAAAATAAAGGATAATAATGGCACATTATCAGTGGAACTTTATAACAAGCCCACAGACATGTTGCATTTCAAAAGTTACCACCCTTCTAGTCAGAGAAATAATATTCCCTTTGGCCAATTCCTCAGAATAAGACGGACCTGCACAAGCATAAAATGTTTTGAATTCCATGCTAAAACATTTACACGGAAATTCACAGACAGAGGATATCCGAGGCAGTTGGTCAAAAAAGCATACAAACGAGCAAAATACTACAATAGAGACAGATTATTTGAACCAAAACTGAAAAGTAGTGAAAAGTCTCAGAAAATTGTTGTGTTACCAACTTTACTTGTATAAGTACCAAGATATATATTTTTTATTATCCATGAAAGTTATCACAAGTTACAATGTTTTAAAAACAATGGTTTAATATAAAATAAGATGTCTTAAAACACACATATTTCATGATACATAGAAAAGGGTAGCAGTACAAAATACATAGAGTTCATTAAAGTGCAAGTACAGGTATATAAGGTTGTATATATATCTACTCGAGCTAATGCCTCATTCATTAATATAGGACACCACTGGCCGCCATATCTCCATGCCCAATTTCTTTTTCCGAATACCCTTTACTTCATATAGGCTATATTTTATATTAAACATGGAGAGAAATCGAGCCCTCCAAAGTTCAAAAGAAGGAACATCTTTTTGGAGCCACATTGAGGCAATGCATAGCCGAGCCACAGCTGTCGCAAGAAAAATCATGTACCTGTATTTATATGCCAGTTGATTTGATACCTCTCTCTCAGCTACCCCCAGCAATACCTGAGCAGCAGACAAACTGACTGGGCCCCCCAGAATTCTCCATGTGTCCTAACAAGTTCATTAGGTACCTACATGTAAAAAAAATGTTTACAATATCGGCATCTTCTAATCCGCATCGGAAACATTTTCCATTGTTTGTCCCCCCCATTTAAAGAGCTTGGCTGGGGTCTAATAAAGATTAAACATAGTCTTATAGTGGTGTGCTCGGAGATTCGCAGATATTAACAATCTCTCTGCTCATTTAATGGAGGTTTCTATCCGCACACCAGTACACCCCAGCCTTTCATCCCATTTAGTGTTGTGAATCTCTAAATCACTACCCTTGGTATCTAACAATATATTATATAATGTCCCAATGCGTACATTTTCCTCACAGCTTCAATAACAGGATTTACTCTGGTTTTCAATTGGTGTTTCCCTAGATAGTCACGCTCTTGTAGATTCCAACCTGTTAGGATTTCAAAAGACATTTAGCTCCCATTAACATATAGATCTCCTAAATGATGAATCCCTTTAGTCTGCCATCTATCTCTAAATCGTATCCCAAAATATCGGTGGGAGAAGTGTCACAACTGTGAGGAAGGTATACTGAGATATCCTCTCTATCCTGTACTACTTTTGCATGGCTTTTCACACTTTATAAGCTGTGTTTAAAACCTTGAACCTGGTTTTCATATAGTAGCTTGGCTCTATGTTAATAAACAATCAATTTTTAGAATCACTACCGAGCAGCATTTGATATATTGATGGGGCTTAAGTTGCGCTAACTGGTTCACCACCAAATAATAAAATATTCATATGTTGCAAGATACATACATAGTGATATAGAGTAAAATCTGGCACGCTCAGTCTCGCATCTCACGAGGGAGAGTCATATAGCGCATAGCTCTGCGAGATTTACCCTGAGCCCATAGGAACCTGGCACACATTGACTGTAATACTACAAGTTGGTTGTGGGGGATTTCAAGTGGTACAGATCTAAAAAAAAATATAAAACCTTGGTTAGTATCAGCATTTTAAGGACATAACAACGTCCCACCAGTGAAAGATGTAAACACTCACACTGGTCCAACTGCTTACGTACACTATTCAAAATACTACCCCAGTTAACCTCGACCAGTGATTTTAAGCAGGTCCTTGACGCCCAGGTATGTCACCTGACTCACCACCCACGGGTCTTCAAATGCAACAGTGTTAAAACATACAATCTGTGTTTTTGCCACGTTAAGTTTGCATCCTGAGGCAGCCCCAAACTCTAGTGCCAACCGTTCAATTTCTGACATGGCTGTGCTGGGATTCGGGGTTACCACTGCCACATCGTCTGCGTACACAAACACACGGTAGTGCTCCTGCCTCCATATTACCGACTCTATCCCTACACTTTGTTCTAGCATTTTTTTTAAACTGCTCTATATACAGTGAAAACAACAAGGGAGAGCATGGACATCCCTGCCTCATTCCCCGCAAGATGTGTGCTGGGCTTGATTCGACACCTATAACACAGACTTTAGCTGATGGGGGATGATATAAAGCTTATATAGCAGTAATAAAGTTCTGTTTAAAACCTACGCAGCACAACACAGCCCATAAAAATTCCCAACTGACCCGGTCGAATGCCTTTTTGGCGTCTAATTATATCAAGCTAAGTTCCCTCCCCTCTGTACTAGCTATATCTAACTTGGTTACAGCTCTATTAATATAACTGGTTGTCCCCCTCTTAGGGATAAACCCATGTTGCCCCAGTGATACTAACGGGGATATTACTTCAGCCAACTAGGTCGCTAGAATCTTGGCACAAATTTTGCCGACTGCATTTAAAAGCGGTATCGGCCAATTTGAGCAAGGTTGATCAGCCGGTTTGTCTTTTTTTTTTAAGACTATAATGCTAGCCTCATTCCATGATAGGGGGGCAGCTCCAGTTTGGGCCTGCTGAACTGTGACTAACATATCGGTCTTTAAAACTCCAAACAAAGTTTTATAAACTTCCAATGGAAGTTTGTCTGGCCCCGCTGCTTTGCCCATAGCTAAACCATTGATAGCTCTTTCCAGTTCCTCCATAGTAATGTGGGCTTCTAGCAACTCTGCATCTTGCATGTTCAAATGGTTACTACAGTTCTGTAACAAGGAATCCCCCTCATGGGAATCATAACCCTTACTAGTGTATAATACCTGTAGAAATCCTGAAACACCTTTAAAATCCCGGTATCAGTTTCTACTATTTCCCCCGTAAATCTACCATAGAGCAAATTCTCTGAGCTGCTTGTTTAGATCTGAACCTCCGCGCCAGGCAGCATCCAGTTGCTTCACCATATCCATAATTTAATTTCGTGTTAATAGAATATTTCTTAGCTATCTCTTTGCTCCAATATAGATTTATTTTTGCTTTACCCGGAGCTACTTCCGTTTGGAGGTCTGCAATCTCCTGACCCGCATGTATGGCCTGCATACGTTTTTCTTTGACTACCATTAAAGAAGCATATACTCCCTGTAATATTGCTTGTATTTGCTTTTGCTTATATAGGCTGAAACTAAGGGTCTCTCCCTTAAACTCTGCTTTAAAAGCATCCCACACAGTCCCAGTCCTGCTGTATTGCGGTTAATGGGAAAAAACTGCTCCACCCATATCTGCATGTTTGTCACATAGCTTTCAGCCAATAATAATTTCTTATCGAATGAGTAAGAACGCGACTTGATCCCAGTCCTAGACATTCTCAGATTCAGCACTAAGGGTCCATGTTCTGAGGACACCCGTGGGTACACCTGTATTTTGGCTCCTGAAAGCAGACGACCCGATACAAAAAAATAATCAAGCCTTACTAATTTCTTATATGGATGGGAGAAAAAAGTATACCCTGGATCCATGCCTCTCAGTGTGGCGCAGGTATCAACCAAACCATGATCCACCAGCAGTGACTGTAAAGCCTTAAATATCCTTGGTTTCCTCCCTTTATAAGATTTACTTTCATCTTGAACAAGATTAATAACCTTATAAATAGGAACTTGCATTTGCTAAATAACAGTAATTCTACTACTTTGCCCAAACCACTTTTTTCTTTCATAAGGAATAAGACCATAAGGAATTGTTTAGCACGCACATACCCGTCCTCCACATATAGGAAACATCGGCAAACAATAGATGGCTATAATCCTGAAGGAAATGTTCCCTATGGTTCCTGTAACAATTGCAATAACAACATGAAGGGAACCTCAGCAACGTATAACAAGATTACTCATTTTCAGAAAAGTTTAGTGAGTTGGCGTACTAAAAATGTCATTTATCTTATCCTGTGTCCCTGTGGTAAATGTTACATTGGGGAAACCTCTAGAGAAATTAGGTTAAGATTAAATTAACACAAATCTGCGATTCATGCTAAACGGAAGAATGCACCCTTAGTAGAACATTGGATAGAAATTGAACATGAAATAGAAGATTTGAAGGGGTGCATCATTGAGGCAACACAAATGAGCACAGAAGGGAGATTTGGCAGATAAAAGAAAGAAGAGGGAACAATTTTATATGTCCAAATTCAGTACGTAAAAATGCGGACTTAATAGCAGAGACGAATGGGAAATACTTTTTTAAGCTTAGTATTGGTCTGCTCCACTGTTCCCGTATAGTTCTCTGGATAAATATCTGCTATATTTTTAGCAGTAATATAAGGAGGGTAAATACAGTTAGTATAGAATTGAGTTAACGCAACATCAAAAAAATTGATTACCACATATCAGGGATGGTGGCCTTATTTTTGTAATTTATATATTTATTTATTTATTTAATTGGAAGTTTTATATAGCGCTGGCCAGCCCCGAGGGTATCCGAGTACTTTACATGAGTTGTATGGGTCGCAGCATAGCCATAAGGCGCTGAGGTCTTTGAAAGTCTTAGAGGAAAGTTACTGTCCTGAGTAGAGCTCTGCTTTTGGGGAGGCGTGACACGAACGGGGTCAGGGGCGCGGCGGGGGTAGGTGTCATTGAAGACACAGAGTCAAAGCGTAGCGAGGTGTCTGCTTCAGCGTTCCGGCTGTACCTATCGGTTCACATGGGAACGGTCTAGGAACAAGACTTTGAGCTGACTTTTGAATTTTGCAAAAGAGGGAATAGTTCTGATGTGAGGGGGAATAGAGTTCCAGACTTTGGGCGTGTACCCGGTGAAGGACCGGGTCGCGTTTTTTTGTTTGCGTGTTTTCAGTGGGATGAGAAACAGAGTGTCCAAACTTCTAAGGTCCCTGGTCTGACCAGATTTTTTGAGTTTGGAATCCAGATATTCCGGTTTGCCGGTGTGCAAGGCTTTGCGTGTGAGGCAGGCTGTTTTGAAGTTCGCCCGTATTTCAATTGGGAGCCACTTTAGTTCTCTGAGTGCAGGTGAGATTGATCAAATTTCTTGCTTTCGGTGACCATTCTGGCTGCCGCATTGAGAGTTGTTTTGAGGGGAACAAGATGAGATTTTGCTATGCCTGAGAGGACTGCATTTCCGTAGTCTAGTATTGACAACACCAATGCTTGGGTGGCTTGTTTGAGATCCTTAGTGGGGATGAACGGTTTTATTTTGTTCAGTAACTTCAGGTTAAGGAAGGCGCTCTTAGCTGAGTTTTTTATTTGTTTGTTCATGTACAGTTTTGGGTCTAGAATGATACCTAGTGATTTCATAGAATCGGCCAGGGTGAGGTTCCCATTGAGAGCATCAATTGCTTTTAGCCATTCTGCAATTTCGGGGGTTCTCTTCTTTGTACGAGATGAGGAGAAATTCAGTTTCTTATTGATTCAGTTTGAGGTGGTTACTTGACAGCCAGTGTTGGACCTCTATCAATGTGTTGTTAAGTCTTTGAATGTCTTTGATGGAGGAGGTTTCCAAGTAGATCTGAGTATCATCTGCATACAGATGGAAGGGAATATTGGCTTTTTTGAGTACAGTGATGAGGGATCCCATGCAAATGTTGAAAAGTTGAAGGGGAAGCACTGAGCCCTGAGGGACTCCCCTGTTCATTGGGAGTAGGTCGGACGTACAGTTTTTGATTTTGATTCTTTGTGTGCGGTTCTGTAGGAAGGAGGAGAACCAGTGAAGGACCACCTTGCCAAGTCCGGCCCTTTCTTGGAGGGCCTTGATGAGAAGATTGTGATCGACCGTGTCGAAAGCTGCCAATAGGTCTAGGAGAATGAGGAAACATAATAATGTCTAATGAGTAATAATGTAAGAAATTTGCGGACCTTTGACATATACAGGATTGGTTATGCCTCACAATTGAAATATTTGAGGACCATTATAAAAATTAAGTTGGAAGGGATATACCTAGAGGATACATATTTAATTACAAACTTATAGCGTAGTGGAAACACATATTGTGTCCCCTCTACAAAATGGCCTACGCAGTTTTTGTTTAATAAATGAGGGCGACACTTAGCAAACTTTGGAAATGATTTTATAATATGAGGCGGACCAATCCAAGATATGGATAAAAAAGAGATCAGCAAATTTGGTGTCAATAAACGGTTTCTCGAAGTGTCAATTCCCGTTAATATTAGGAATTTCCACATTATAAAACCATACAAGGGAAGGAATCATGGCATCTGCGACATATTAGCAGAGGGGCATGCAGTTATGATATGGCTTCAGAACGTAGCGACTCTAGCATGGGGGCTCAAAAAGAGGACCAGAGCAAGTTCCTTTGCCAAACCTTGATGGAGGGATAGCGATAGGGACGGTCGCAAGCTTTTCTGCTTTTAAAGGTAAGCTACCTGCTAGATGCAAGGGGGATAGGCAGCCTTAGGATAATTCAAAGATGTACTCTATATTCAAACAGGAGATAAATTATGGGAAAGTAAAGTATTTAAAACTGGTGTATTTGTCACCAGCCAGGGTTACAATGATTTTAATAATCAATTTGTTGTAATCACCGAGTCCCTGTGGTAGAATGGACGGTCCTCAATTTAAAATAGAGAGGTACAAAGGAGAAAGAAAAGGATTTATTAACACTCATCCGTTCATTTTCCCTTAAAATCAAATAGATTTATGCGTTCAGCTCACTAGTTGGTGGTAGCAGAGTTCCTAAATAAAGACGGGGAATACAATATGTATGCATCATAAGGTATACTTCAAAATCAACTTTGCATTTTCCATACTGAATATTAAATAACAATTTTCTCTAGAGTAAGAGTTGATTTATATATAGACAAAAGTCTTACCCACCCAGATTTTGCGAAATGACACAAACTGCATTTTGCACTCTTATAAACTCCAATCAAGATGAGAGATTGTAAATAGCTAGCTAATTTGTTGAGTCGTAATCGCACTCCTAGTTGTTTAATGTCATTGAGAGTGTTCAGCGTAGGTGGTGCTATCGAAGTACAGCCCACTGTGCTCTGGGCAGTTACAATTCAAAAAGCGACAATTCCCTCAGGAGTGACGTCCCTTCGATGCACTCTAGAATCAAATGTTCATCTCATTCATTCAATAAAGTACTTCAAAAATGTGTTGAATGCTTGTTTTTTGTTTTATTTCATATTCATTATTTCGTATTCATTTGGTACTCGTTATTACTACATAACGTTCTTCAAGACATTCATGGTAATTGTGCCCAATGCATTTCGGGCAAGTGCCCTTCATCAGGGGCCTTCATTAATTCTGTGAAATCATACAAAAGGTAACATAAGTTCAGTTGGCTAGCGTTCCACTTTAGATCAAATTACATTTCCACACTTCATAAACATGATAAAATCAACATGCATAAGGAGGGTTGGAAGAGCAGTATTTCGAAATACATGCATTATTATTAGCGCCTGTGAATACTAATGACTGTGAGTGTCAAGACGAGTATGTACCCGTCTGTGATATTTTATACGTGCTTACATGCGGGGAGATAGTGATAGGTGTATGTGAAACATAATCGTATAACACGCATATAGTAACGAGTGTAAAAACGTGTTTCTAAGTGCGTTGGTGAATTCTTAAGTGGATGCTACGTCTGAAAAGTGGCACGTTATTGTCATTACGAGCGTCCGATGACGGTTCTAACCTGTCACGTTCGTTTTATATAGATGCGCGATTCTACTGGTGTCGGTCGATTGTCAATCTGTATTAAAAAATACAAAAGTACAAGCCTTAATCTTAGTTGTGCTTAACTTATAAGCATAGGCGTGCTCACTAGTCTGATTGTGCTGCAGATGGTGGCTTACCGTTTAAAACGCTACTCGCAAGTGTGTTGGTTCTCTAGTCCCGATCGTGAAAGTTAGTCGGACTGTTTGTGGTTCCTTTTTGTGTGGTAAACGGGGATAGGTGTCAATCGAATCATGTGACCGACGAGGGTGTGAGCCTCATTCTGATAGACAGTGGGGGGGCCACGTGATCGCGAGTTCAACGTGTAACTTTATTGTTCTAACGTGATTGACACTCCGAAGAGTGCGAGTATAAATGCAACGGTATAGTAACTTGAAGATGCGTGTTATACTGTGTGTAAAAGTGGGTGACATCTGCTGAATAACACCTACATACTAGCGATAATGCGATATTTAGAAAGTACATTTATATATCGGTCTGATCAAATAACTCAAAAGTGAAAGACATTTTTTAAATAAAACTTACATAAATGTGCAAAAAGGAAACCATAGCAATATACATGTTATGTGGTTTCTTGTAAGGCTCAGGGTTTGTATTTTACTACTAAATCTACATGAAAACAATTAATTTACAGGTAGCAACTGTATTCTAGCCGTTCATTGAGTCCCTTAGGCTGAACCGTGGATAGGCGATGTATCCAATGTAATTCGCGTCTTAACAAATGCTGTGTATTGTCTCTCCCGGGGAGTGGAGTTACCGTCTCCAGAATGCAAAACTTGAGTTGACTGGGGTTGTGATTAAGTTCATTAAAATGTACTGCAACTGTCGATTTAACTGCTTTCAGTCGTATGTTGCTTTTGTGCTCAACTAGTCTTGTTTTGATCTTTCTTGTTGTTTGTCCAACATATGAGAGACCACATGGGCATTTCAACATATATATTAGGTTTGAACTGTCACATGTTCCATTAACTCTAAGTTTGATTTTGGTTCCTTGTGACAAATGGTTAATTTCGTTGCCTTTAATGATTGAATTGCAGTTCCCACAATTATGACATGGAAGAGTGCCCTTGTATTCTTTTGTTTGCGACTGTGTTTTTTGTTTCAACAGTTCTTTGATGTTTTTAGTTCTTTCGTACGTGAAGATTGGATGGCTGGTGAATAGGCCTTTAAAATCCTCTTCTGTGGAAAGTAACGGGCAGTGTTTACGGATTACTCTTTTGATATGATAGCTTCTGGTGGAATATTTTGAAACGAATACTGTCCTTCTTTCTTCCTCCTTAGCTGTTGGTGTTAGTAGTTTATTTCTGTTTAGGGTCTGTACTCTCTCGGCCGCCTGTATCAGGGTGTTCTCAGGGTATCCTCGATTTTTGAATTTATTCATGGTCACTGTTTTTTGTTCTTGAAACATGTTTTCAGATGATGCTATTCGTTTGATGCGAAGTAGATGTGAGAATGGTAAATGTCTTCTCAATGATGGTTGGTGGAAGCTCTGATAATGAAGCAGGTTATTCCTGTCTGTGGGTTTTTGGTATACACTGGTTTCTATGGTGCCTAGTACATTGGTCACCAAAACATCCAAAAATGGTAATTGAGTTGCACTGTGATTGTAGGTAAATTGTATTTGTTCGTTTACTTGGTTGAGTTTCTGAACCATTGTATGGAGATCCATGGTTGATCCTCTCCATAGGATGAAGATGTCATCAATATACCTCTTGTATAAAATTAGATTGTCTTGCCAAATGGTTTGACTCAAGATATGATCGGTTTCAAATTGGTGCATGAAGATGTTGGCGTATGCCGGCGCCGCACAATTTCCCATTGATGTTCCCGAGCACTGGGCAAAAATTCATCTTCCCATTGGAAGTAACTGTGAAACAGCGTGAAGTGCATGAGTTCCATGAGTAGAACTTGTAGGTTTTTTTCTTTGTCGCTGTTCAATAAAATCTTTTCAACGGCTGTGAGCCCAAGGTTATGCGGGATGGAGGTATAGAGCGCTTTCACGTCGATTGTACACATGATGATATCGGTGGTGAATATTGGCTTGTACTCTTCCAAAATGTTCAAAAAGTGAGTGGTATCCTTAATGTACGTCGGTATTTTTTGAACTAATGGTTGTAAATATTTGTCTATGAACTTTCCCATTGGTTCATGAATGGAATTGACCGTTGAAACTATTGGACGACATGGTGGTATGGTGGGATGTTTGTGTATTTTTTTAATCATATAGATGTAGGGGATGGATGGATTTGACTTGATTAGAAATTCCTTGTCTTTGTTGGTGATGGTACTATTCTCAATAGCTGTATCAATGATTTTAGAGAGAATTTTAGTAAATTCTTTGGTTGGATCACTTCTCATTTTCATGTAGGTGTCTTGATCATTTATATGTTCTTTCACGCTGTTTCTATAAAACTCAGTGTCCATAATAATGAGTGCACCACCCTTGTCTGCTTGTCGTATAGTGACGTCCTTGTTATCTGCAAGATTTAGTATGCATTGTCGTTCTTTCTGGGTCATGTTTGTAGTTTTTGTGCTCTTTGACTTGAAGATCTTAACTATGTCTTTACTTACTACTTTTTCGAAAGCATCAAGTACTTTGTGACTGATGGGTGGTATATACTTACTGGGATTTCTGAGTCCCTTTGAGGGTGTCCGGCTTATTGTCTTCGTTAATGGAGGATTTGTCAATTATGTTGGTAAAGAAGTGTCTTAGTCGCAAACTTCTCATGAATTTGTATATGCATACCTGCGTTTCTAAGATGTTAGAGTGGTATGCTGGGACGAAGGAGGTCCCTTTTTGTAGTGTTTTGGTCTGGAACTTCGTGATGGAATGTCTCGAGATGTTAATTATGAGATTCTCTGACTCCTCATGTTCTTTGCTACCGACTCGGTAGGGGGTCCTGTCCTTCCGTCTGCTCTTGCTCCTCCTGGTTCTTCTTGTGGTCCCCGGCCTTTCTCTAAAAAAGAAGTTGTTGCTTGTTGTCTGAGACTGCTCTCACTTCCTCTCTCTTCTTGAACTGACCCTTCATTTCTTCTACCTTCCAGTGTTGATCTTCCATTCCTTCTATCTTCTTGTGTGGATCTTTCGTTCCTTTGGTGTATTGGACCTCTCCTGGTTTGTTGTGAATCATCCGATGAAGTTTCATCCGTTGATTTGTATGTTGTAGGTCTCTGTTGGCGTCGTCGTGCGTAAATGTCCGCCCAATTGTATACCTCGCCTGTTCGATAGTCGGTGGTATCCCTGTTAAACTTGCGAAGTTTACGGTCATAGATTTCTTTGGTATATATCTCAAGTTGTGTGTTAATATCTTGAAAAACCTTGTCCCATTCATCTTTTATCATCATGCTATTTAATTCATCCTTTAATTGTAATGCTACCTTGTTTAGAAGTCCCCTGATGAGGGGCACTTGCCCGAAATGCATTGGGCACAATTTCCATGAATGTCTTGAAGAACGTTATGTAGTAATAACGAGTACCAAATGAATACGATATAATGAATATGAAATAAAACAAAAAACAAGCATTCAACACATTTTTTAAGAACTTTATTGAATGAATGAGATGAACATTTGATTCTAGAGTGCATCGAAGGGACGTCACTCCTCAGGGAATTGCCGCTTTTTAGATTGTAAATAGCTCCATTAAGGTCAACTCTGTTGAAAACCCTTACATAATAACACTTTAGAAGTTGAGTTTTTTTTGTTACAGTGCAGCTGCCAGACTGAGTTATCAACAGTACATCCTTATATAGCGACAGGAGACTGCACTGGTGGGACCATGTATTTTATTTAGTTCGGTTTATCACACACAGGTTAAAGATACTTTTAAAATTCTACTATATCTCTTGCAGAACCATATGCAGCATTAATACTGTGCAGGTGAACTACAATTCCGCAATACGTGTCTTTGCAATTAAGAAACCCAGACTGTATAGGTGGGTTTATAAAATCTAGAATTTTGTTTATCCATTCCATATAAAATACCACAGAATAATTAGTGGTGTTTATTCGAGTGTTATTATGCTCCCATTTCAGAATCAACTACAGTGTCCTCGAAATTAAAAAAGAAGACTTGGGAGGTTGATCCCCACTGAAAGGCCAATAATACGATTAAGGGGCCACAGTATTACGAATAAAAGTATGCCGTAATTATGTCCACTTTTAAGTGCAAACAAGAGATAGGTTTACTGTGTGGCATAATGTTGTATGGTGCAGTTTATTGAATGTTAACAATGAAACTTGGCAATATTGCCAGATATTGTGAATAATCACGAATCAGTATATCAGGGTTGGTTTTCTGCATTGCTAAAATAGTATCTTGTAAAAAGGGAATATTCTCTAGTTTGTAATTTTGTCTCTAATATAGTTTTTTATATTGTTTGTTTAGATTCTTAAACTGAACTAATGTCCTGAAGAAGGTGAAAAAACACCCTAACACAGAAACGCTGTGTCGACAGTTTGTTCTTTCATTTTTAACAATGTATTTTATTAAAATGTTTATAAACTGACAAATGTTTTTAAATATATGCACAGTGTGATTTGGCTAATTGTTCGTGGTAAATTGTCCAATATTTTTGTATAAAAAATTGTCTTTACCAATAATAATAAAAAATCTTTTTACGCAGAATTCCCTGATAAATTGCATGATTTATTTTTATATAAAAAAAATGTTAATACTGTGTTTTTCACATTTGAGTTTGTAATTTAGCAAACTGGAAATGTATTTAATTAAATCTTATTTAGATCACGGATTTACTGTATCTGGTAGGCTAGTTGGGTTACAGCATCGTTTTTTTCTAGGTATTTCGTGTTCAAATTTTGGAAAAGGGAACTTTTGTGTTGTTTGTGCATTTATATCCATCCCTTTTCCAAGGATCAGGGTATCTCCTTTATATTTTGTCTCTAATATAGGGGCCTATTAGGATGGTGGACGGAAACGGGACCCGTCCACCATGGTCTCGGCAAAAATACTCCCGTCTGCTCCGCGGATAAACCACCAGTGTGATTAGGATATTTTTGTCAACACGCACCGACCGCGGTGGACGGATCACACCAAAGACTGCCGCAAGCGGATAGAATCACAGAAACACCGTCTGCCACAGACACAAAGGCCGCGGAAACAGGCTCAACCGCCGCCATACCTTCGGAGGTTCCGGACGCACGATTAGGATAACCCCGCCATCCCAACAGAACTCACCAACTTTCACGCCCGCCCGGAAAAAAAGCATCGACAAACGGAGCTTGGCTGCAGAAGGACCAAACGAACATCACCCCTGCAGACAAACCGAAGCAAAAATGGCGGACGGTAGTAAATAGCAAAAAAAGAAATAACAGAAGACACACCCACCTGGAACACCCACCTCCAACAACTACACGCTCCAATGACACCCCCCCAGCACAAACAAGAGCACCCAAGTCAACACACCCAGAAAACAGCTGACCGCCATAAACCATTGGTAAACCACCACACAGAGTATAAAAGGAATCCCTCCCATTACCACAATCCTTTGCATCACTGCACAGCTGGAACAAAGAGGCAGAACATCACAAACAACAGAGACACACAAACACACATACAACCTGCACACCAACACACCCACCACACCAACCCTCACAGCACCATCCCTACATACCACACACCTGCACACCCCACACCACCAACACCTTGCACATCACACACCATGGCACCCAAGAAAAACCCCAAGTTCACAGAGAGTGAGTTGAAGGTCATGGTAGATGAAATCATCCGTGTTGAACCACATTTGTTTGGTACCCTAGTCCAGCTGACCACCTTGGCAACTAAAACCACCATGTGGGACAGGATAGTGACCAGAGTCAATGCTTCAGGGACCGTGCCACGCACCAAATACGAGATCCAGAGGCGGTGGCACGACCTCAAGACAAGGGTGAAGGGCATCAGGGCCAAGAACCACCTGGGGGCACACCACACTGGCGGCGGCACTGCCCCATATCCCATACCATTTACCGAATGGGAGGAGAAGGTGCTTGGCATACTGCACCCTAAGAGCCTGGGAGGAATAGAAGAGGGACTTGAGGCTGGTAAGTACATATCAATGACCACTATCACACTGTCATGATCTGCCTTGCACAACTGCTAAGACACATCTCCCAGGCTCCAATCCATGCATGTGAATCACACAGTCACCCAAATGTGAAGGCCAGGGCTCAAATGCACCCACCATGATCAACCTCAAATGTTGCCTCCTACGTTCCCATGCTCGCATGTGGTCAAGCAGCAAACACTACAACTCCCAACAGGCCCACATGTCCCCTGGGAGGTTGGGGGTGTGTGTGGAGGGTCCTGCACTACAACCCCCAACATGCCCACATGTCTACTGGGAGGGTGGGGGTGGGGGTGGTGAGAGTCCAGCACTACAACTCCCAACAGGCCCACATGTCCCATCCCAGAGCAAGATGTAGTCCGCCCACCAATTGGTGATCAGTGCATCTCCCCCAATAGCAGGACAGTAACACACATAGCCAAGTATTGTCTCCCCATACCAACACCACCAAAATGTCCACTCATGTGTGCAACACCAATATGATGACACCAACAACCATGTCCTGATTCCATGGAGATTTGAAATGTAGCTACTAGAAACCTATCATGTCCACAGCATTGATTCTTACATTCTTGTCCCTCAGGTGATCACGACTTGACACGCCATAACACCAACCGCCAGCACCAGTCACCCCCCTCACAGCCATGTCTCTCCGGAGAGGATTTCCAGGACACCTCGGGTGCAGAGGACGATGCTGGGCCAAGCACACGTCTAGGGCCATCAGGCTCCCAGGACATCCCTGCCTCCACCACCTTGGCCAGTGGTACTACACAAACAACTGCCACTGTGAGCTGTGCAGCTACCACCACCACCACCAGCACCACCACCACCACCACCCCTGCCAGTGCCACCCTGCCTGACCCATCGGATGATGATGGGCCATCAACGTCTCAGGCGAGTGGACGTGGGAGGACACAGGTGAGGCCACAGCTCACCAACAGGAGTGGAGGTGTAAGGGGAGGTCGGGGGCAAGACCCAGTCCATCCTGGGAACGAGACCCTGGAAGCCATTGCCAGAGTGAATGCCTCCTACCAGTGGTCGCAGGCACAGGCTGATCTGCACATCAAGATTCCCAACAGACCTGCCAGCTGTTAAGGTCCATGGACACCCGTATGGGCCAAATTGTGCACCTCATGGGGCAGCAAACTGCACTTTGGAGGGAGTGGTTATCCTGTGCCACACCACCTCCCCCTCCCCCAAGTGCCCGGGACAGGTTACCAACACCACCGCCACCATCACCTGAGGCCACTGACAGGGAGGTGGACCCTGAACAACCTGCCCCCACAGCAGCTTGGTCTGCTCCGGCTACAAGACGGAGGGGCCGTCCGAGGCTGGACCCAGCACAGAGCAGTGGCAATGCCCCATCAACCCGCCCCAAGAGGGGCCAAAAATGACTTGAGCCTGGTATTGACCCTGCAAACTATCTTGTCCCACATTGCCAAGCATTGTCACACGTCTGTTGGACTAGGTGTACATCACACAATGTGGTGTCCCCATAGGTATTTTCATCTGACATGACTTTCAACTCACTCTTCCCCACCACCACCTTTTTGTAAATATGCACAAACACTTATCCACACCCTGTAAATAAAATTCACTGTAACGCTCAATGCTGTGTGATTTCCATGTTTATATACAGGTATGTCTCAGTTGTTGTCATCAGCAGGTGCAGGGATCAATGTTGTTTTGAATCCTGGCGGTGTGAGTGACCTAGGGACAAATAGGGAACAACAAGCACAGGTCAGGAAAATGAATCACAACCATCACAAAAGAATGTACTGCAACATCCCACAAACCACAATCATCACAAAGTAAGCGGATCACAGGACACACATCAGGGAGCATTGATCGTACACCATGACCCACACCCATGTGCAAACATAACATAATATAACCCTGGCCAGTCACCCACTGCCAGCCCTGGCCGGTCACCCACCACCTGGTGCTGGCCGGTCACCCACCGCCAGCACCTGGCGGTGGGTGACCGGACAGGGCCGGCAGTGGGTGACCGGCCAGGGCCGGCGGTGGGTGACCGGCCAGGGACATCCATGCCAGGGTGACCTCAATGCACAGGGCGCTCACCCACCGCCAACACCTGGCGGTGGGTGACCGGCTAGGGCCGGTGGTGGGGGACAGGCCAGGGCCGGCGGTGGGTGACCGGCCAGGGACATCCATGCCAGGGTGACCTCAATGCACAGGGCGCTCACCCACCGCCAACACCCGGCGGTGGGTGACCGGCCAGGGCCGGCGGTGGGTGACCGGCCAGGGCCGGCGGTCTGCGGTGGGTGCTTCAATGTGACTGTAAGGGGCGTTACCAACTGCCATTTCCACTTGCATATTCAAATGTATGTGTTAGCCTGCCCTGCCCCCGCGGAATGCGCGCTCCGCCATAGCGACACCAGTGAGTGATTCATTTCAAATGATGCACCATCAAGGTAGCGCGCACATGCGGTTGCCGTTGTGTAGCCAATGGAAACAGGTAACGCGGGCCGCGTAAGTGCATTCAAAAATAGCGGAAGCCGTGCACCGCCACACCAGGGCCAGTCATTGGTTCATTTTGAATGAGGCATCCCGGGACTACCAATTGCTGCAGACGTGTGCCACTGATGTGAGTTCAGGGCCCTATAAATGTGTGAATTTCAGCAGCACACATTCACTGCTCCCAGCCACTGCTGCCTGCGACCATCACCTTGACCTGCTGCTACTGAGCTATCCAACAAATGCTGCCTGCACCCATCACCTCGACCTGCTGCTGAGTTATCCAACAACTGCTGCCTGCACCCATCACCACGACCTGCTGCTGCTGAGCTATCCAACAACTGCTGCTTGCACCCATCACCTCGACCTGCTGCTGCTGAGCTTTCCAACAACTGCTGCTGTAGTGCCACAGTCCTGGACCTTGCCCATGCCGAGAGTGCGAGAGATCCAGTCTTGTCCCTTCACCGCAGCGAGGCTGGATTTCCTTGTGGACGGTGTGCTCCACCACTATGAACGGCTCTACGGTGCCCCCGGACAGGTGGTAAGTGCAGTGGGGGACATGTTGGTGTGCATGAGGTGGTAACTGACTCCTGGCTTCTGCAATCTTGGTGGTGTGCTGTGGGACCTTCACATGTGTTGTACTGTGCATGGCTGCTGAAAGATACGTGTTGCTACAATGTTTGTGAATGTCCAACTGTCCACTGACGTTCCCCTCTTGTCTCCCATCATGGTAGGTCAAGCTGCACCTTCGCAAGGCCGTGTGGAGGACCATAGCACGTGATGTACGGGCAGTGGGGGTGTGCAATAGATGACACACACACTGCCACAAGTGCTGGGACGACATCTCCAGGCTCGGCAAGAATGTGGCGGGGATGACACTGCGCCTGATGCCAAGATCAACCCGGCTTGCACGACGCACCATGACCCCTCTAATGCACCGTATCATAGCAGTGACGCATCCTGACCTGTCCGCCCGGCTGAGAGGGGATCAACAGCAAACTAGCGGTAGGGGGACTGTATGTGTCTGTGACTTGTGCGTGCATGCATGTATTGGTGCTCACACACAGTAGTGACATCCGTGGTGCGTATGTTTTGCTGCAATTGCATGTTGGTGCCATTAGCGGAGTGAGCGTTAGCATCCCTGTCCGCCAGGTGGACATACCAGTTGCATTGTAGTGCAGGGTCCCAGGACATGCCGTTGGGGTCTGTGGTCCCATGGCATCACATGTGTGGTGGTCTGCATGCACTTGCCCGGTTTGTTTGATGTACATGTTTCACAGGCACCCCCGGTTCTTTGTCAAAAGGATGTCTGGTAGGGGTGGTTCTTGTGCAGGATGGGTGCTACATGTTAGTCGACTGTGAGGAAAGTTTGATTTCGTAACCTTCAGTACGTGAGTGTGGCACTTTGGTAAAACTCTTTTATCTCTCTTTCAGCTTTGGCAGAGGGCACTGACCCACAGACGACGGAGATGAGTGGTGGCAATCATCCGGATCCGAGATCACACACACGCAGACTGAGACTGAAGAGAGCAGCCCCGGAGAGGGGGACAGAACTGTCCCTGAGGACTCACATGTGGAGACAACATCGTCCTCATCTTCAGACAGTGCTGGTGAGTCAGCACTGTTGGTAGACACAGGTAGTGGACAATCAACACCTTCAGTCAGTACACAGCACACAGGGCCCACACTGCCACCAACTGCAACAAGTACTGCTCGTGCTCGCCAGAGTAGGGGGAGCAGAGTTGCCTTCGGTGCAGGCACCGCTGCCCCTGCCCCTGTGACACAAAGTGCACTTTGTGCTGAGGCTGTTGATCTGCTGTGACAGCTGTGTGTAGGGCAGACCAACATGATCAATGCATTCCAAGACCATGATAGGACGTTGGGGCAGGTGGTAGCATTCATGGAGGGGATGCATGGCGATGTTGCTGGTCTCCACAGAACAGTTCAGTCATTGGCAAACACAGTGTCTGCAGCCATTCTACAGTCGCATGGACAAGGTTCTACTTCAGTTCCCCCATCCACAACACTTGATGTGTCAGGGGAGAGTGAGATTTCAGACCAGGCCCCATTTTCTGAGTATTGCACTAGAAGCAGCCACAGGCAGCATGGCAGGGCACGGAGGGCACAGAGACCATCCCCTAGGACAAGGAAATCTTTAACCAAATACGACATCAACTACCCTGGAGTTGACACACAGGATCCTCAAGGGGTGTTGGGGGACAGGGATTCACATGTAACACAGGCATCCCCCTCAAAAGGTACTCACAAGGCCAGGGACACTCCCAAGGACAAGGACACTACAAAGGAAAGGGCACCTCCCAAGGCCAGGGACACTCCCAAGGACAAGGACACCTCAAAGGAAAGGGCACCTCCCAAGGCCAGGGACACTCCCAAGGACAAGGACACTACAAAGAAAAGGGCACCTCCCAAGGCCAGGGACACTCCCAAGGACAAGGACACCTCAAAGGAAAGGGCACCTCCCAAGGCCAGGGACACTCCCAAGGACAAGGACACTACAAAGAAAAGGGCACCACCCAAGGCCAGGGACACTGCCAAGGACAAGGACACTACAAAGGAAAGGGCACCTCCCAAGGCCAGGGACACTCCCAAGGACAAGGACACCTCAAAGGAAAGGGCACCTCACAAGGCCAGGGACACTCCCAAGGACAAGGACACTACAAAGAAAAGGGCTCGTCCCAAGGCCAGGGACACTCCCAAGGACAAGGACACCACAAAGGAAAGGGCACCTCCCAAGGCCAGGGACACTCCCAAGGACAAGGACACTACAAAGGAAAGGGCACCTCCCAAGGCCAGGGACACTCCCAAGGACAAGGACACTTCAAAGGACAGGTACACTACAATGGACAGGGACACTACAAAGGACAAGCCAACTCCCAGGGACAGGGCACCGCCCACGGATCAGGCACATTCCAGAGACAGGACACCTCCTACGGCCAAGGCACCTCCCAGGCCCAAGGGTTCTCCCATGGACACGAGCTCCATCAAGGACAGGCATACATCACCCCTGCCTGCCCTGAGGCTGATGTTGGTGAAGGAACGTAAAACACATGTGTCAGCGGTGGAGTCCCCCCATATCTCTAATCCCATCCACACCCGGCTGAAGCAGAGGAAGGAGTACACTGTTGTTGCATCCCCCATTACACATGATGCAGAGGGCAGAAGGCAGGGCCACAGCAAACGTAAAGCAGGGTCCAGCACGTCCCCAGAGAGCAGACCCCCACCAGCACATGATGCACCTTTGATGGGTGATGTTTCTGATGAGGCCACACCACTTACCTGTCCAGTCATGTCCTGTGTGCCCCTACATATCCCAAAGAAACGGAGACACACACCAGTGACACCTGACCACCCGAATGTCGCTCCAGTACAGCTGTCACCAGCTCCCAGAGCCACCATGCCTCCTGGCCCATACAGCCCTGTGGCTCATCATTTCAGTGGTCCTAGTGGGTCAGCTGCAGTTCACTCCCATGTGTCAGATAGTGGCACTGTGTCTGTTGTTTGCTGTCATGCCCCATGTAGTAGCATTGTGTCAGTTGTGCCCTCTCCTGTTCCAGGTACTTGCACTGTGTGTGTCCGCCACTCTCATGTCTCAGATGCTGGCATGGTATTTGTTGGTCACTGTACAGGGACATGTCCTGGCAGTGTGTCTGGGTCTAGGGCTCACATGTCACTCACTAGAGCTGTGGCTGTGTCTCACACTCCTGTATCTGGGTCTATGGCTCATGTGTCAGTCACTAGAGCTGTGGCTGTGTCTCACACTCCTGTATCTGGGTCTATGGCTCATGTGTCAGTCACTAGAGTTGTGGCTGTGTCCCACACTCCTGTATATGGTGCTGGCAGTGTGTATGGGTCTATGGCTCATGTGTCAGTCACTACATCTGTGGCTGTGTCTCACATTCCTGTTTCTGGTGCTGGCAGTGTGTCTGGGTCTATGGCTCATGTGTCAGTCACTAGAGCTGTGGCTGTGTCTCAAACTCCTGTTTCTGGTGCTGGCAGTGTGTCTGGGTCTATGGCTCATGTGTCAGTCACTGGAGCTGTGGCTGTGTCTCACACTCCTGTTTCTGGTGCTGGCAGTGTGTCTGAGGCGACTAGGTCAAGCAGTCCACCAGATTCTGTGCTGTGATGTGTAGCTCCCACCACTCACATGTCATTGGACTTGGTGTCTAGATTGTCCATTGTAACCACCCTTGCATTATTAATTTCCATGGGACGGGGCGCTTGACCTACATACTTGTGGTGCCTCAGATGTACTTGTTCTGTTATGAACATTGCCCTGTTGCTGTTCTGATACTGCATTGTGCCCTCTCATGTGCTACCTCTGATGTACCTGCTCTGTTATGGACACTGCCCTGTTGCTGTTCTGATACTGCATTGTGCCCTCTCATGTGCTGCTTCAGATGTACCTGCTCTGTTCTACCCAGTGCCCATGCTCTTGGCTACTCTAGGATTATACCCCTATTATGTGCAATAAAGCAAGTCAATCATGTGTAGTGGTTTGTCTTTGTCATTCCTTGTTGTCTCCTTGCATTGTTGATATATTGGTGATATCGTAAATGCTGTTTCCCCAACATGACCCTCCACCTCCCCACGACACGGCCCCGGAAGGTACTCCCCTTCCGACAGCAATTGGTGTGTTGGCGAACCTGCGGCGGCGGCGGCGACGGTCCATGACTTGCTGGTGGTGGAGCACGAAGAGTATCGGAAATGCGTGTAGCGCTGGGTCCATGGCGGCGATCTGCCTGTGGTGGGTATCTCTGCAATGTGTTGTATCTCCATTGTGGTGAATCCGCCGTGTTCAGGCAGGTTGTTTTTCCGCAGCGATTTGATGTGTGTTTTCCGCCATCGTGATTTAGAGGACGGTCGGAGACGTCATTCCGTACGGCGGTGTCTCTGGATTGGTTACGTCCGCCGCGGGGTTGGGTGTAGTACCGCGGCGGTGCGTGCTCTTCCGCGGCGTACGGACATTTGACAGTGTTTCCCATCCTAATATGGCGGACGGACTGACCGCGGCTGGCGGACTGTAAAAAGGCATTTTCCGCCTACTCCAGGCCGGCGGTCGCCCTTCCGTCCGCCATCGTAATCGACCCCATAGTTTTTTATATTGTTTGTTTAGATTCTTAAACTGGACTATTGTCCTGAAGAAGGTGAAAAAACACCTTAACACAGAAACGCTGTGTCGACAGTTTGTTCTTTCATTTTTAACAATGTATTTTATTAAAATGTTTATAAATTGACAAATGTTTTTAAATATATGCAGTGTGATTTGGCTAATTGTTCGTGGTAAATTGTCCAATATTTTTGCATAAAAAGTTCTCTTTGCCAATAATAATAAAACATCTTTTTATACAGAATTCCCTTTTAGTTTGCATGATTTATTTTTATATAAAAAATGTTAATACTGTGTTTTTCACATATGAGTTTGTAATTTAGCATCCTGGAAATGTATTAAATTAAATCTTATTTAGATCACAGATTGACTGTATCCGGTAGGCTTGTTGGGTTACAGCATCAGTTTTTTCTAGGTTTTTCGTGTTCAAATTTTGGAAAAGGAAACTTTTGTGTTGTTTGTGCGTTTATATCCCTTTTCCAAGGATCAGGGTATCTCCTTTATATTTTGACACAACATAATACTAACACTTTTTGTTTTAGGTTGGGATCTAAATCCCATTTAGGTAATTATATACAATGTCCAGCAGTAGGTAACCGATGCAATAAGCCCAAGAAATTAGGTAATTTTTACAGTGTTTGAAGATCTGTTAAAGTACCCAGTGTTGATTTGAATGAAGGGGACTGTCCCGTGGATTTATCAAATATGGTCCTGAATGTGAAGATCGACTTGTTGTCTACTAACACAATTAAGGAACCTTTATGTCAGGTAACTCTAGGTTCCAAAAAAACGTATGATGTTTTTACTCAGGTAAACCTATTACTATCATATCTGATACTTTATTTTATAATCAGTAGGGGGTCTAAGGTTATCCTGAGAATACCAAACATCCATTCTAAAGCTTATGGTGAGCAGGAGATTCTTATGGTTGGTTTCTTCAAAAACACTGTTTCTTGTCTTGTCAATGTCAACTAAAATCTACGTTGAGGCATGCTAAACATGTTACATGCAAAGCCAGACCTGCCCCCTTAATTAAAATTAGAGAACTTAAGGGTTAGTTATGAGTCTGGCATTCTTTTGACGGCCAGACTCGTGGGGGCGCGGTGGCATGATGGCGTCAGTCTCTTCAACGCCGTATTGTGATTAAAGCGGTTGGAATCCCAGTGCCCTGCAGCAGCAACAAGGGAACTGCCATTCCCTGGTGGTGCTGCATTGGTCAGGAGGCATCCATATTCTTGGCAGGACCGCCACAGTCCCACCAAGCATATTAGAAGTTTCCTCTCCGCCATGTTTTTCATGGCGATTCCTCCTCCATGAAAACCCTGGCCAAGATGAAGCAAAATAGGCCCCCTTCAGTAGGGGGGTACATGAGCCCCCCTGTATGCATGCAACCCAGTTCCTGCATGCTATGGACTTATCAGTACATGCAGTGCAGGAACTGTTTTTAGCGTTCCAATTGCAGTGCCCATTTTCAGGGCACCGCCGTGGGAATGTCAAAAACTAAGCTTGCCTGATAGTAGGAAACTCCTAATCTGGTGTGCAGCCTGACCATGTCATTGGTGGTGCAGCCCTAGGGAGGACCGAGAGCCGCAACGCCACAGTTGTAATCAGACCCTTAGGTGAAAATGGCATCTTCAAACTGACTGACTCCACTGAATGTGTAAGTCCCATTGTAATTGTGCGCAAGAAAAGAGGGCAAGATTTGCGAGTGGGCTGAACTGTACAGACTCAAAAGGAACATTGTGGTTGACTGCCATCCTCTGCCCAAAGTTCAAGCATTACTTGTCAACATTGGAGACTCTAAGGGCCTGATTCACAAAGGTAAAATGAGACGAAAGTCTAATGTTTCCACTTTTGGTATTCACAAAGAGCATTTACTACTCGTAGATGCCCTTTGTGAATACTAAAAGTTGTAAAGATCACATTTTGATTTTCACAGAGGGCATTTAAGAGTAGTAAATGCTCTTTGTGAATACCAAAAGTAGAAAGTTAGACTTTCTTCTCACTTTAACTTGGTGAATCAGGTCCTACATTTTTCACACTTTTAGATCTGAAATAAGCGCACCACCAGATGCAATTAGATGAAGAGTCCCAAGAGTGAACCACCTTTGTAACTCCTTTCAGAGTATTTAAGTTTTACAGAGTCCCTTTTGGATTGGTTTCAGCAGATATTTTCAATGCCCCTCGGAGGGTGTGAGTGGGGCACAAGCATTTCAAGATAATTTGCTGATTTTTGCAAAATCATTACAGTAAGATAATCACACTTTTGAAACAGATTTCCCTATATCTAAAGACATTGGCATCATTATTCGCACAGATAAATACACATTTTTAGCAGAAAATATTGACTACTTAGGACACTCTATCACTCCCCATGGTTTTTCTCCAAAATTTTCATTCATTAATGCTATTGAAAATGCACATCCACCCAGTGACACAGATATGTTTTGCTCTTTTTTGTGGGCTAAACAAATACTATTCAAGGTTTGTGCAAGGGTATGCTTTTGTTGTGCAGCCCTTAAAGAATTTGGTCAAAAAAGGAGTGAAGTATATCTGGTTTGATAATAGTCAAGGAGCTTTTCAGAAAGTGGAGAATCTCATTATTTCAACCCCAGCTTTAACTAAATTTGTAGCAGGCATAACTGTTGATGTCAGAGAAGTTGCATTGGGGGCTGTGTTCTCACAGTCATGTCAGGACAAAGAATACACCATTGTCTTTGCCTCTAGTAGTGTGGAAGCCAATTACAGCACTGTTAAGTGAGAGGCATTGGCAGGCTTTTGGGTGGTGGAAAGGTTCAAAACTTTCATTTGGGGGTTTCCATTTGGATCTATTTACAGACCACATTTTGCTCCACCTGTTGAGTGGCAATGGTTTAGGGAAAGCATCATCACAATTGGTCAGACTGTTATCAAAGCTTCAAAATATTTTTAATTTTATGGTGAAATACATACCTGGTAGGAAAAATATAAGAGTGGACTGTCTTTCCAGATTACCCATCAGAGATACACACCTCAAGATAATGAGAATGTGAATGCTTTTGTGCAAAGCTTCCAAACAGGATGCCACATTACATTCTGTTATCAAATTCACGAAAGAAGGTTGGCCCGAGGAAAGACATTTTAAGTCCTCTTTGAGACCTTTTGTACAGATTTTAGAGGACCCATCAGTTGTTGAAGGTGTGCTAGCACATAATGATGTGTGTGCGCCTCCTGTGACAATCAGGGATGATATTATTAAGGAGACACAAACGGGCAATTTAGGAGTCAGTAGCACATTCAAACGTATAAAACAATTTTACTGGTGGACTGCATGAAAGCTCAAGTTTCTAAGTTTTTTTTACACTTTTACACTTGCACCACCTGCATGATTATCTGATAAGTACTGGAAGGTACACGAGTCACCTATTCATGTGTTTACTCTTCCAGAGGAAGATTGGCAAAAAGTAGCACTTGATTTTGCACGTCTATTTGAGATATTGCCTATCAACAAAAGATGCATGTTAGATATGATTGGCTATTTTTCAAAATGGTTTTTTTTTGTTTTACCTCTGCTCCTGACACTAAAATCACAGTTTTTTAAAATAATTTTTAATGTCGAAGGACCGCCTAAAGAAATAGTTACAGACAGCCGCACCCGCTTCACATCAATGAGCATGGAGGACTTCATTGAGGGTTTTCACAAAAACTCATCTCAGAGTTGCACTTTACTCACCTTTTGCCAAGGGTTTGGTTGAACGCATGAATTTGTTCTTAAAAGAAGGTGTGCAAACAGCCTTGATTATGGGTTTTGAGGTCGAAGCTTTTCTCAGCAAGAAAGTTTCATCATATCTAGTAACTCAACACAGCACAACAGGTATGTCCCCATTTATGATGTTACGCAAAAGATTTCCAAGGGCTTCAATTTGTCCTAACTGGGTGGGAGAGCTAAGGAAAAAGAGCACACCAGACTAGCAGACTATTGTATCCCGAGTTAAAGCATTGCAAAGTCAGGTTAAAGAACATTATGACAAAACACACAACGTCAAAGAACTAATATTGAAAGCAGGCAATTGCAATTGAGTTTTGATTAGAAATCACACTAAGGTCAAGAAGGGTTTATCTAAATGTTCAAACCACTTTGATTTGAAAGAGTGTCTAAAGGCTCAGTACTTATAAATAAGCATGGGCGGATTTTGCGAATTGGCAATCCGAACTTGCGTATTTACGGATTCGCAATCCGCAAAATCCGCGAACTCTCGCGAATTTGCGGATTTTCTTATTTTTTTTGTGTTCGCAAGGATTTCTGCCAGTTCGCGAGGGTTTTGTACCAGTTTGCAATTGCGAACTTACTTGTCGGCTCGCAATGGCCGCGACTATGTTGTTTCTACATCTGGTTCATCATCACAGGTTCACAGCACCCTCTGTTTCACCACTGCCACCCTCTGGTACACCCATGCCACCCTCTGGTACATCACTGCCACCCTCTGGTTGGTTTGTCACTGTAGATTATGGGGGTGAAAAAAAGCAGGCACACCTGCCCTGCTTCAACTGACATGAATTAATTTGGGGTTGATTAATGTGTCACTGAATTTAAACTTCCAGTCTGGCTGGCACCTGCTTCCTTATCTGTAATTTGCTTTCTGTTGCAGTGCACTTTTTTTTCACAGGACCTTTGTGGCCTATAGTTGCAAGTAGGCAACTGAACTCTGAAGGGGCCCCTCAGGAAGCACTACAGGGAATGGTTACTAATGATAAGATTGAACTTTTGCACCTGCTGAGTGCTTTCAGTTTTGTATGTAATTGCTTTCTGTTGCAGTGTAATTTTTTTAACAGGACCTTTGTTGTATACTGGTAGCTATTCTCTGAGCCTGCTGTGAGGGTCAGAGCAGGGTCATAGAATAGTTGCAAGTAGGCAAATGAACTCTGGAGGGGCCCCTCAGGAAGCACTACAGGGAATGGTTACTAATGATAAGATTGAACTTTTGCACCTGCTGAGTGCTTTCAGTTGTTTTGCAAAAATCCAAATATCCAGCAGCATCCACAAAAAGTAATCCTTCCAGGTCAAGATCCAAATCAAAGTGACCAGCACATGAGGAAAGCACTGGGAGGAGCCTGGTGGACAGGAACAGGAAGTTGGAGACTGTGGGGCACTTCCTTCCTCCCACCCCACCCCCCAAAATGGACTCCTTGCAAAGAAAAAGTGCAGGCAAATGTCAACCTGAGGAGTTATTCTGATAAAAATCATAATTTTCAAGGTTTATCCTGCCTGCTGGTGGATTTCTTGTGCGAAATTACAAATTTTGCAATCTCGCAATTGCGAGATTGTCGCTGCCCGCCGAATCTACGTGTTCGCAAGTGTTTACTCCCGCGAAATTGTATAGTATTCTAGTTGGCAAGTGCGACCAAGCAAAAAATCTGCTTCGCACGGATTTTACGGATTTTCGGCAAGTTCGCGAGAGTTCGCGGATTGCGAATTTACCGAAAATCCGCAAAATTTTTCCTGAACAATCCAAAGATTGCATTGCGTACAGAGCTGTATGTAGTACTACTATGCCTTCTAATTAGGGATTAGTAAATGTCTTAAAGAAAAACAAATATATAGATGTAAATATTGTGTGGTCATGTATTTTTAGATATTTTTATTATATATTTTTCTTTTCAAAACAATTATTTTGCTGTGTTTCTTCAAAAAGGGGAAGGTGTTGAGCCATAAGACATTGCAGTGATGAATGGAGAGGGCAGTACCTTTAAGAACTTGCTGTGAGCGAGCAAAATCCTGCTGTGCAGAGCGAGTTCACTTGCCAAAAGTAACTGCATTCCAGCTGCTATATTTCCTTTTAAGTTACAGCTTCATGGCCCATGCTGGTGTCCCGCATCAGTTGCTCAGTATTTGTTAGGTGTCAGATGCATGAGAACAGGCTGCATGTGAGCTCCTCATTTATTACAGTATACGTCACAAAATAAATGCTGTACTTATTGCCGAAGGGTTCCCGAAGTCTCAATGTAACATGGTGTGGATGGAGGTTTGGCTCCCTGTGGGGGTTGTTCAAGGGGGTTGCTTGTGCACAGCAGGAGATTCGCTTAATGTATTGTAATACAATATTATGTTGCATTATAAAAGCCCTAGAAATTCATTAAGATTAATGTAATGTTATAGTTAGATGACATGGTCAGTAACAACATAACCTTTTAAACTAAAGAAAACACACACATTCATCAGTTATAGTTAACTTAAGTAAGTATATCTAATGCTTTAAGATAAATATAACTTGTACCCATGCCATGCACAGTTTTCACATTTATAATTTACTTGCAAATGTTGCAGTGATATTATCAATGATGTCATGGAAGATGTGATGAGTGATACAATAATTGTGGAAATTACCAATACATGGTGAGGGTGCCAGTTATATTTACCTTAGAGCTCAAGTTACAGTTACTTAAGTCAACTGTAACTGGTGAATTTCTGTGGCTTTTAGAGTTTAAAATGTTACATTGTTACTGAACATTTTGCCTAACAATAACATTACTTTATCCCTAGTTTTTTCAGTTAATCTAGATACATACATATTACCAAGTCTGGGTAGCATAGATATAGTTAGGACCATGTTTCTATAAGAAAAGCATTGTTTGTTTTGTTTAGAACCTTGGCACCATTTGACAACTCTTCACAAAACTTTCCAAAAGAAGTTTCATCCACCTCAGTTCCTTCAGAGAACATTTTAATGCATCCAGTGGAAGGGGGGGTGGGCTGAGAAAAAGGGGCATTCTCAAAATTAGTTTTGCCCATTTATTACTCCATACGAAAATTGAACACAGTACCACAAAAAATGATGAACAGAATTATACCAAATGTTGCAGAAAGCTAGATATTGGTCCCAAAAAACAAGTCTTTTGTGATTTGGTGTAAATACATTCTGAAGTTTTCGAGAAATCACGGTTCAAAATGTATGCATAGTACATGCTGTGGAAGATTCGCGGCGCTTACAGATCACTGGATAAGTTAATTTAATAGTCTGGAGCTCTCTGATATATCACAATCAAATCAGCATTTCAAGCATTTATATTTTTGTTTCAATTTATTACTACATGTCACAGAAATACAAGTGTCAAAAAGTGAGTAATCATATAATAATACCATAATTCGACATACATCTATTGAGCAATCTGATAGATGCACAATACTATCATTTGCCTACAAATGGACAAAGATCAAACAGTGTATGATGCAGAGAGAGGTACAGTTCATGTCTTCACATAATCCGTCTGATCAAACTGATGGAGCAAGGATAAGAGGAAAAGAAACTTGTTCGAATTAACCTCTCATTAATAAGATACTAACACAGAGAAATAGAAGAGAAAAGAAAAATAACATACACCCGACATTCATACATGGGGAAAAAGGCTTTCTGCTTGCTTAAATAACAAAGAATAATTAGCTGCGTAACTGAAATCCCGCTTGAAACCGAAAATCATTTTGCGCATGTGCAAACTAATACCGCGTAATAACCACGTGATTAACGCACGTGAGAGGGAAACTCTCACCCATGCACAAGGAGTCACTAACTGTAGGTCTCGAGGTACTGCGTGCCCCACATATGCTTGCCTGGACTTAAAATGAGGTATCGCTGCTAATGCATAAATAACATGGGATAGAGTAGAAGTGGGTGGTGAACAGTGATACCAACATATTTAAGAAAATAACATCTGTTTTGATTCCTTTATTAATAGTGTGCGTTTGGGCCTGATGTGCTAAGCCAAAAGAAAAGATGGCGGTTGAGATGTAATACAAGTCGAGTTTGCGCACTGAAGTTTCAGAGTGACCTGGTGACCGAATCATTGGCCGGCTGCAAAGAACCAAGGACATGATGCCTGGGAAACGTTTCTTAACTGAAGAATTATATAAATTTGTATTTATCTGTTTTATGAGTGTGTGTGAAAGGACGTTTTTCAGGAAAATAAATAAAATAAATGGGAAGGGCTTACTAGACAAAGAATTAAATAAGAAATCAAGAATGACAGCATGAGGTGATGATAACTCCCCTGCCCTTGCCCAATTGCAGTCCAGGATTCACGAATACTTGCAACTTTTGAGGGTGGGACATGCAGAATTAAAGGATATAATTTGAGTGATTTAAGGTTGAGGAATAGAGAGAAATTTGCTGGTATCTGAGATTGATGCAGACGTTGATGCTGAGTGAGGAAGGGGCGAGAGCTGCTGCAGGAGAAGAACAGATGGGTAAGATTCAATGCTGAAAGAAAGCCTGAATAGATTGAAGAAATGCAAAAGAATATCAAGGAAGGAGAGAGTGTGAGAGAGGGATGAGCTCTGGTGCGTCGGGTTCTAGAAAAGTGTAGTAAGTATAATCCTATCCTGCACTTGTCCTATAGTCTTTGTCTCCTGACTCTTTATCAGGTGACCTCCACCAATCCTTCGGCCAGGGGTAGGGTTTTCCAATTTTACCACTCTGTAGTTATATTTCTGTCTTAAATTTGCATACATTTTTGCAAATGTATGATATATTATGTATTTTGTCTCACCATCTATCCACTCCTAATGCATTGAATTGTTGAATAGATCTGTGAATTGAATGTATTTGATAAATTAGTTTTTATCTTCCATGAAAGTTGTGGAAGTTTGCACTGTGAATCTGTATAAATGAGCGTTCATTTTGACTGAGTTATTAGATAAAATTAATTAAATCTTACCTGGAGTCTGTGATTATTTTATTGAAAGTTAGAAGTTAAATTAGTTCAAATTGTTAATATCACCATCAACTACTCGACTAATGGTCCATTGACCAAAGGAAGAGTGTTGATCTCTGAAGATTAGTTAGGCATTGACTAATTTAGATCAAAGTGAAATGAAACTTGACCCCCAGCGAAACAATCAGGAAATTTGAATGTGTCTATGGGCCAGTTTTGAGTAATTTGTTAATTGTGAAATATTCATCCTGGCCTTTTGCTGGATCAAAACGGTGCAGCCAACACATGTTTTGTCTTGCTAGACTTTTTCAGAGCTCAGAAATAATTAAAAATGCAAAAACTAAATCCAACATTTATGATTTTCAGAAAGGCCCTGAAGACGTGGCTTTTCCAGTCCAGTCAATCAGCTTTACCTTGATTAGGTCTCTGCAAGACATCTGATTTCAGCACCAGGACACCTGAGGGTAACAGCGTGCTTTACAAATAGCATTAACATTAACATAACATGATAGCAATGACTGTGTTATATATTCTCAATCATTAGTATTGCGCCCAGACAAATTAGCGTCTCCATTCAAATCAGTTTCCTTCAGAATCACCAGAAATCCATTGTCAACAGGCCTACAGTGGATCTTAATATCACCGGTGTCAGAATCCACACCCGAATGCCGACATTACACAAAATGTAAGTAGCCACATGAACAAAGATGTGCCGCAACCATTTTAGGAAGTGGGCAGTCAGGCCCCTGTCCTGTTAATACATTTAAAAAGCACATAGAGAGCAGGTTAGGGATACCTTCTCACAGTAGGTCTGGTGTAGGAGTCCCAGAAGGACCACCTGGGATACAAAACGTTTTTGCTTTTATTGGCTCCACAGATTCCCAAAGGATCTTGAGATCCATGGCATCCCTCAAAAAATGGCAGCCTTCAACATTTTAAAAAAATAAGCTCCCTGGGGTGGGTCTAGACCCGGGGGGGGGGGGTTGCGGTAGTTTAATTTTAGTGGGGTGTGTGGCCCTCCTCCCGAGCATTCATAAAGGCCCTGGGTAGCCCACCCCCAAGGGTGATTGCATAAATATGGGGAGGTGAAATTCAGCCCCCCTCCCTGAGCCTCTCCAAGAACCCATAGACCTCATCCCCCAGGGATGGTAACATTTTTAATGGGGCTAGACTTTTTAATTCAGGTGAGGGTGACATGGGTCCACCCTCCCAAGCTTCCTAGATGCCCCAGCACTCCATTCCCAGGGCCAGTAATTTTGAACGAGGGGGTGTTGGAACCCCTCCCTGAGCGTGGACCAATTCCAGAGGCCTGCACCCCCCAGATCTCCATCCCCGCATGTCCTGGGGACCCTGGCCCCAGGATACAGCTGTTTCCTGCAATTGCTACAAATAGGAAAGGAGCATCCTCTGAATTACAACAAATATAGCAGTCCAAAATTTGACAATTAATCCAGAAAAAAGGGTTGTCAGGCCAAATTTTTGTTGTGATTAAATATCCAGGTGTTATTCCACAAATATAATCAACAGCATCCACTGTTCAATATCAAATCATTCTTGTTAGCCTACGCGTTTCGTCATTTGCTGGACGTCATCAGGGCTGCAAGGAAAATATATATACACACCAGTCAGTGTTTCAAATTGGTAATCATAAGAAATATAATAATACATTATAAACATGAAAATTCCTCAATTGTCAAAATCAAATACTCTCCTGCCTATCTCCATTCTAAATTCAATAACCGAGGACACAATATTTCAGGAATCTGTATGTACGTTAAAAATTCAATTTATACATTAAACTGAGTATCATAATCAACAAACCAATTTATTCTATAGTTTCATGTGTCCAATACGCTTATGATTTAAACTAATTTAAATTTAAATTAAAAAACTCTCAAAACCCTGTTCAAAGACAAGAAAAGGAAAGGGACATACCTATGTTTATAAATCCATTAATCATTCATTAGTTATCAAGTGCTTTACTAAGATCGATGACCAGTCTGTAGAATCAATTTCTCAATGAGAAAAGATTTTTTGTGTTCACCTTATATTACTGCATATGAATTTTGAATTTTCAAGTAACCTGATTACAATGCCCCTGGTCAGCAAGACCTTCCTATTAAAACATTCTTATATTGTCTATTTTATAAGCTGAGTGCCCCAGAAAAGCATCTGGTTTTTATTGTTGCATCCTGTTGCTGCTAGAACTGGCAGGTGCACCACGGCCTTTTTTGTTAATGGGAGTGCAGCAGCATTTCAGCAATCTTAAATAACAACAAGGAAAATCTCATGGGTCATTGAATCTATGACTCCTGGAGAGCTTACCGTATCTTTTAAAGTACTCCAAGCTGGAGCTGCATGCTCTTAACCCCTTCCACACAGGGCTAATTCCCCCGCGGTGCGGGGGGGAGTGGGTCCCGAGTGGCGCCGCAGTGCTCGTGACAAGCCCAGCTCGTCATGCTGCACAGTGGAGCTGTGCTCCTGACGAGCTGAGCACAGCTCCACTGTGGCTTTTATGGCTGCACTTTGTGGCCTGAAAAATGTTAGAAGAAAGACTCAAAAACATGATGTTTTTGTAATAAGGCTTTGTTAAAACAAATTATGGTAATCACTTCAATTTAACATTGAAATGTGTGAATTTATAAAATATAGATTAGATTAAAATTATTGGTGACTTTTTGACAAATAGGTCTGATATTCTGAACCATTTGCAAAGGCAGCAGATATGCCTTACTTAAAGTAAAATCTTTTTTATTTTGACAACATATTGTCAGCCATGCACGCTGGCAAAGAACGGCCGCAGGATATCTGCAGGTCAGGCCCTATACCCAACCACACGCACAGCCAAAGGTCATCCACTGTGGGAGTTAGGGTGTGCGGGGGGAGATAGGCCAGAACCTGCTCCCAACCCTACACCATGTATAGTCGCAGCTGTCCATTACTGGGAGTATGGCACCCAACCCCACATCATGCACGGTGATGGACATTTTAGATTACGTTAAAAAAGTCTCCCTAAAAAAACAAATGTTAAAGTGACATTATAGTTAGGCATTTTATTTATATTTTACTTTAAATGTAAAAAACATCAGAAATGTATTGAAAAAAACTAAGGTTAAAGGGAATTTATAGTTTAGTGACAAATGTCCGTTAAACATAGTGTTCT
Source organism: Lissotriton helveticus (assembly GCF_964261635.1). Classification (NCBI taxonomy): domain Eukaryota; kingdom Metazoa; phylum Chordata; class Amphibia; order Caudata; family Salamandridae; genus Lissotriton; species Lissotriton helveticus. Next base: position 887,169,494 of record NC_136067.1, on the reverse strand, counting down.
AAATGAACAAAACCACTGATACCAAACATTTATAGTTCAGTCATGCCCTATATTAAATACAATATTAACTAATCTGTATTACAGAGTGGCCGTAGCCACTCAGTAGTTATAGCTAAGGTTAGCATAAATATGGGACCCCCTCTACAAATATTTTCTAGGTCAGGGAAAGAGGGGAAAACAACAACAAAATACAATATTTCCCTCACGACCTATTACAATTTCAACCAGACACTTTTATATCCGCTTATTTACCATACACAAGGTGACTCCAAATATAACTATTTTTAAATTTTTTTATTTTATTTATTCATTTTTTGTCATTTCTGTAGATTATTTGTTCATTTCACAGAGACATAGATTTACAAAACAGCATTTAAAATCTTTAGAACAATTCATCAATAGACATCGTACAAAACAAAAAGAAAAAGAAACCTAAATATTCATTTATAGTACATGCATACACTCATTATCATTCATACAGCATTCATACTGCAATCTATGTTAGAGGGATCACGTATGGTTGTGTGATCTAATACGCAAGGTCGACGCGTTTCGGTGGGTTTGTGACCACCTTCCTCAGGACCTCTTGAAAGCACAATCGTTCACTCCACAAAACATAAAACTTTCTGTATCGACATCTGCAATAATAAATAACATTCAGTACATGATATATATAATTTCTTCCATTGGTTTACATATTTACATCACCTTGTGCATCTATCATGACAGTTAGAACAATTATACTTTATTGCTTTTAAAGTTTCTATGAGATAGCTCCAAAACTGCAAAGAAGGCACCTTATTTTCACTTATTAAGAGGAATTGGGGAAAACAGGAGATTTGCAAAAGAAGAAAAATAGAAAGGCACAAGAGGCATAATTAAAAAGGATGCTCCAAAGTTTATCACTAGTCTCCCAGTGTACATCAGATCAGCATAAAGAAAGAGAAATAATGAATACAATCCTCACCTATAGAAATACAGGAAAGTGGTTCCACTAGTCTGTTCTGGTTTTGGCTTGAGCACCAAATGCAAGCCATCCACTAAAAAAATATAAATATACGACTCTGCGTGAGAAAAGATTATATATCTTATTAACCGAGATCTTATCATGGTTCTAATCGACTAGGACAAGACTCTCTACTACATCTCTAGTTGTTTCCAGTAGTTAAATCTTGTTTCACAACTCGGTAGTAGTCAGTCATTACTAAACATTGGTCCACAAAAGATTGCAGATCTTACCTGCAAGTCAACAACTTGCTGTTTGGATTTTATAAATTTCCATGGAAATGAGGAGCGTCCAGAGATGGGTGGATTCCCTGAAAACGATATAAATATATATCTATTCACAAAATGAATTCAGTCCTGGATATGGTTCTACACCTATCTCTCAACATGTCACCTCAGGGCAGCGATTACTAACCTTGCTTAACGCAATCTGTCTTTGCTTGTATTTCAAATAACCGCCAGGTATATCCGAGTCGGCTAAGTCGGCTTGTGGTTCCAGGCGTGTCTTTTTTTGTCCACAATAGGCTGGGGGTCGCGTAACTAGAAATGAGACAAGAAACTTAAGCAGTCATATCGCATGCGGCTTCCTACTTTGGATGATTATTACACCAAAGTTTAAAATCGCAAAAACTCCCGGTAAGTTAATTCTAAGAACACTCATATTCTACCTAAGCGGTCCCAGAAATACCTCTTCGCAACAACCCGGCTCGGTATTACACATGGTGCACCAAACACAACGGAGAAACCTAAGTAAGATTGCGGCGTCTTAACCTAATGTACAAGTATCGCACTCACCTTCGTGAAAATAACGAGCCGCCTACAAACGCCTCCTCACATGTGGATCCAACAGACGAAGCTACGGATCCATATCTTGCCTTTAAATAGAAAGTCGCAGCGCGCCAAATGTCAATAATTGACATTCGCTTAATTGGCAAGTGGTGTGAGCTTAATGCGCGCCATGTTTGAATGGTAGAAACATAGTCTCGCCATTCCTAAGTGGTGTGCCTGTGATTAAAACACGTCGTTTTTTAAAGTCCTCCATAAAGATGGAGAAACTATGGAAAGGACAAGGAAAAAACGGGAATGTTTTTGGATTTTTCATTTGGACACAGTGAGAGTGGGCCTCAACGAAAACATTTCTTGGTACATAACAGGATAAATTTACTGTATATATAGAGAGCGTTGAGTTCCTCACAATGATTCTAAAAACCTAACTGTAGTATAGATCCGGATAGACCAGCATATGAGGCCTAGGACATATAATACTGGATACTAACATCAATAGATGCATAGGCTTTGTAAAGTGATAACCAGCAAAGTGTAGTTATACTCACTAACCCACGAAATACTGATAATAAAAAATCAGATGTATTGAAAGAACTTCAATAACTGATGTAAACCCTCCATCTAATAATATTCGGTTTTGTGAATAGGCTAGCAAATAACTGAGTCCGTCGTGGTTTAAATGTAAACTACAAAAACAAAAAAAATATATCTTTTTGTGGAGGATTAGGGCATTTATGCTGTACCTCGTCTTTGCAACATCGCCCATTTAGTAATGGCGTACTCTTTCAACCGCCTGCATACAGGTTGGTAATGGAGTAATGAATACCAGTTTCCCACTTAACAATGGCGCTTGTGGTGTAACTTCAGACACATCGCTTGAAAATGGTGAAACAATGTATATTCACCATTCGAAAATGGCGCTTATTTTACTAACTTCATCCGCCAATCAGGGATATGTCAATTACTGATAGGAGGTGCGCTACGTCTTATTTTTGTTTCAAAGAGACGACTTACAAATGGCGCTATAACGGTAAAATGGTGTGTATTATTTTTATTCTACCTGGCAAGCAGGGATATGTTAATCACTGATGTCAAGCGTGCTACGACGTGTTTTAATCACAGGCACACCACTTAGGAATGGCGAGACTATGTTTCTACCATTCAAACATGGCGCGCATTAAGCTCACACCACTTGCCAATTAAGCGAATGTCAATTATTGACATTTGGCGCGCTGCGACTTTCTATTTAAAGGCAAGATATGGATCCGTAGCTTCGTCTGTTGGATCCACATGTGAGGAGGCGTTTGTAGGCGGCTCGTTATTTTCACGAAGGTGAGTGCGATACTTGTACATTAGGTTAAGACGCCGCAATCTTACTTAGGTTTCTCCGTTGTGTTTGGTGCACCATGTGTAATACCGAGCCGGGTTGTTGCGAAGAGGTATTTCTGGGACCGCTTAGGTAGAATATGAGTGTTCTTAGAATTAACTTACCGGGAGTTTTTGCGATTTTAAACTTTGGTGTAATAATCATCCAAAGTAGGAAGCCGCATGCGATATGACTGCTTAAGTTTCTTGTCTCATTTCTAGTTACGCGACCCCCAGCCTATTGTGGACAAAAAAAGACACGCCTGGAACCACAAGCCGACTTAGCCGACTCGGATATACCTGGCGGTTATTTGAAATACATGCAAAGACAGATTGCGTTAAGCAAGGTTAGTAATCGCTGCCCTGAGGTGACATGTTGAGAGATAGGTGTAGAACCATATCCAGGACTGAATTCATTTTGTGAATAGATATATATTTATATCGTTTTCAGGGAATCCACCCATCTCTGGACGCTCCTCATTTCCATGGAAATTTATAAAATCCAAACAGCAAGTTGTTGACTTGCAGGTAAGATCTGCAATCTTTTGTGGACCAATGTTTAGTAATGACTGACTACTACCGAGTTGTCAAACAAGATTTAACTACTGGAAACAACTAGAGATGTAGTAGAGAGTCTTGTCCTAGTCGATTAGAACCATGATAAGATCTCGGTTAATAAGATATATAATCTTTTCTCACGCAGAGTCGTATATTTATATTTTTTTAGTGGATGGCTTGCATTTGGTGCTCAAGCCAAAACCAGAACAGACTAGTGGAACCACTTTCCTGTATTTCTATAGGTGAGGATTGTATTCATTATTTCTCTTTCTTTATGCTGATCTGATGTACACTGGGAGACTAGTGATAAACTTTGGAGCATCCTTTTTAATTATGCCTCTTGTGCCTTTCTATTTTTCTTCTTTTGCAAATCTCCTGTTTTCCCCAATTCCTCTTAATAAGTGAAAATAAGGTGCCTTCTTTGCAGTTTTGGAGCTATCTCATAGAAACTTTAAAAGCAATAAAGTATAATTGTTCTAACTGTCATGATAGATGCACAAGGTGATGTAAATATGTAAACCAATGGAAGAAATTATATATATCATGTACTGAATGTTATTTATTATTGCAGATGTCGATACAGAAAGTTTTATGTTTTGTGGAGTGAACGATTGTGCTTTCAAGAGGTCCTGAGGAAGGTGGTCACAAACCCACCGAAACGCGTCGACCTTGCGTATTAGATCACACAACCATACGTGATCCCTCTAACATAGATTGCAGTATGAATGCTGTATGAATGATAATGAGTGTATGCATGTACTATAAATGAATATTTAGGTTTCTTTTTCTTTTTGTTTTGTACGATGTCTATTGATGAATTGTTCTAAAGATTTTAAATGCTGTTTTGTAAATCTATGTCTCTGTGAAATGAACAAATAATCTACAGAAATGACAAAAAATGAATAAATAAAATAAAAAAATTTAAAAATAGTTATATTTGGAGTCACCTTGTGTATGGTAAATAAGCGGATATAAAAGTGTCTGGTTGAAATTGTAATAGGTCGTGAGGGAAATATTGTATTTTGCTGTTATAGCTAAGGTTACCAGCTATAGGAATTCCTCAGTTTTTTGCCTTTAATAACTTTGCACCCATCTGATGAATGTCATTGAAAATTTGCAGAAGTATTCTTATCTCTACATTGGCAGGTGAAGCAAAGGTTCATGGTGATTGGTCAAGGGTATCACAAAGAAAAAAGGGGGACCTAAAACAGGTTTAGGAACCAGAGCATTTTCCATAGACTTTGTACTCATGTGTAGCACAAAAATAACTGAACAAATTGTAATGAAACTGGGCATGAACATACATTAGGCTGTGTAGATGATCCTTTTTGGCGATTGAAGTCAATTTCTTTAGTGGTAGGTAAGTTACAAGGCATAATAAGTTAGTGATATCTGTGGTTATGGTAGTACAGTGGTAGTACCATGGTGGTACATGGTGATGACAAAACAGAATTTGATTGGTTAATGCAAGTCTTTCACAAATGAAATAGCAGCCATCTTAGTTACAAACGCAATAAGATGATTGACTAAGTGCTAAAACTTTTCAACTACTCTCCCCCAGTCAAAAGATCTGAGATTAATTCATTGTTCTTTTGCTCACTATGTCACCCCAGTCCAGATCCAGCCATATGTAAATCAGTCTTGACCCTGCTCCTCATAGGAACAGTCCAGCCCAAACTGCTAGGCCAGGTACTCCCTGGTCCAGAAACTGCATACTGGGACTGGTTTCTCCCCCCCCCTCATCAGCCAGACTAGCTTGAAGTTTGTGGCATAGTGAGCACAGGACCTGTGTATGGGTATACATTTCCAACTTAGGGCGACAAATGCAAAAAGAGCAGACGATGGATGAAATGCAGAACAAACCAAACTTTTACCATCAGTCACAGATCTGGATTAACTCCATCATCTGTTCCTTTTGCATTTGGTGCCCTAAGTGGGAAGGATATGCCCACATGTGGTCACCGGGCTCTCTACACCACCAGATTCAAGCTCGCCTGGTTGATGAGGGGTGATACCCCAAAACCGGTCCCAGGATTTTGGCTGCCTGGTCCAGTGTGGACCTGCCCTGGCAGTTCAGTCTTGGGGATCAGGGTCAATACTGATTTGTATATGGCTGGATCTAATTCAACTGGTGTGGCTTGCAAAAAAAATAAATTGATTTAAGCCTGATATGTGATGGGGTGAATGTTTCATTTGGTCAGCCTTCTGTCGAACATCTATTCTATTTGTCATCTTGATTACAGCACACTTTGAATGTGTTCTATATTGAGATAGCAAATACCACACTTCGCATATGCTGTATAGTGCCGCAACAATGAAAGCACTGTAACAAACTGTGTAGTGGTAGGAGAAATGAGTTTTATAGGCTTATACCTTTTTAAAACTTTTTATGGAGTACCGCTGTACTACTGCAGTAGTATTTTTAAATTACTGCAGTACCAGTAAAAATAAAATATAAAAATATTTCACAATACTAAATTTAAGAATAGATATTAAAAGGTGGCTCATAAAAGAGCTGTTAGTTGTTTGGAAAAGCAAATAAACCTAGATATTTTGGATAAGCCAACATTTCAGGTTTGAAAGGAAGATATGGTTTTCATATGTAGTAAAATGGACACCATTTGGACCACATAGAGTTACTTCAGAAGAAGTCATCTTACATTGAAAATAGAAGACATTCTGTGATCTCACAGGAATGCAGACATTGTCTAGTTTACATGTCAGTTTTTTCAAACTCTGCAGCATTTAAAGAAGACCTCTTCCACGTTTGTCTTTGACAAATGCTGAAAAACACATAATATGTGTTTCGAAATTGAGACATTAATTTTGAAATGTGTCCTTCAATATATTTCTATTCTCACCCGTTAAGTGACCAATATCGTTTCCACCACAGTGGATGATCATAAAGTGTTGATGTTCGTATGCACTATGAGAGGAAGTTAAGTAAGTTAAGTAAGTTGAGCCATCACAAACCTCTTTCTCTAATCCAAGAAATCTGTACTCTTTTCAAACTAAGGGGCACATGCATCAAAGTTACAATTTGCGATTAACCAATTAGCAAGTATTAAGGAATTGCTATTTGGTAATCACAAATGCCTATGCATGTAGGAATCACCCACAAATTGGCGATACCTTAACATTAGCTAATAGCGATTCAGAAATTGTGCATAGGAATAAATGGCATTGCATTTGCTAATTGCAATTATCAACTGGTAATCTCAAATAACAAATGCAAATCCAAAGGTGCCCGGGGGCCTAAGGCCCCCCTGAAGCACCCCACAAAAAAGGTAAGTGTGCACATGTAAAGCACACACATGCCCTAAGGGCATGTGTGCATTACTTGACACTTTGAAAAATGCATTTTTGTGCATTTTTCAAAGCTTCCTCATATTACCATCAACTTGAAGTTGATGGTAATTAGAGTTTCCTAAATGCACATTTCGCATTTAGGAAAGGCTACATGCATCAGCGTTAGGGAATCGCAAATTGTGATTCCCTAAATGCATTTGCAATTTATGTAATCATAAAATATTGCGATTACCTAAATTGCAAATAATAAAACCTACAAGCATTGGAAAAGGCCTTTTTTCCATTCGCAACCGGGCCAATTGCGAATGGAAAAAGGCTTTATACATGTGCTTCTTGATTACCTTTCAAATATGCTTTGCTCTCTGGTCCAATAAATAAAATGATGACAAACAACCCTAACAGGACCAATCTTGCTCCAGCACTCACATACAAGAATAAAGAACAGTCATCCACACAAGCTAATATCTGCAGGTTTACATCATAGGCGAATAGGAAACAACTTTACATTCACAAATTTTGGAAGCTGGACAATAACTGGGTCACATACATTTTGGACTACAAATGGAACACAATGCTATAAAGTGCTGTATGAAGTTCTGCGTGGGAAACAACCTTTAGAGTGCGGCCATTACACTGCGATACCTTTACAACGCAGTAGTTACAATGACTGCGTTGCTAGTACACGATGTAATGACATTGCAAGTCCTTACAACAAATTCCAACAGGGGTGCTGAGGTATTGGAAATACATTTCCAACACCTTCCCTACTGTTGAGCAAATTGGAGTAGGAATAGTAAATAATACTATTCCTAAGTCCAGCGCGCCCACTAGTGGAAGTCATTGTAAAGACTTGCCATCTATTACATTGTGTACTAACAACGCGGTCATTGTAACTATCATGTCCTAATGGCACGCGATGTATTACATTGCATTGTAATGTGCCATTTTTGTTCTGCATGTACTACAAAGTCCTCTAAAACACACAGTTCTGGTTACATGAAAATTACATCCAATATTTTATTTATTTTTATTTTAGCGATTTGTAGAGCGCCTGGTGACCCGGAGGCATCCCCGCGCTATAACATTTGTGGAGACCAGAGGAGAAAAAGAGGCGACTTTATTTTGGGAATAGCAGCGTTTTCAGTTTTTTCCTGAAAATCAGATGACTGGGTTCCAGCCGCAGGGGGCGGGGAAGTGAATTCCACCCGGAAGATGCTTTAACAGAAAAGCGTCGGCCGCCGGTACGTGTCTTCCTGTATCTGGGGACGTTGGCCAGACGCTCATTATCCGAGCGAAGGGACCTGGGGGCCTTGTAAGGGGTAACCAGGTCTCTCAGAGTAGCAGGGCCAAGATCATTAAACAGTTTGTGTGCAGTGCACAGGGCCTTGAATTCGACCCTTTGACGTATTGGAAGCCAGTGGAGGGCCTTAATTGCTGGTTTGGCTGATACTCTGGAAGGGAGGTTCATAAGTAACCGGGCGGCTGCGTTCTGCGTGCGCTGGAGTTTAGCCATGGTAGCTTCTGGAGCTCCCAGATATACCATGTTGCTGTAGTCCAGCCGCGCAAGGATCAGACCTTGGACCAGGAGTTTCCTGGATAGGGGCGGAAGTATTGGGAGGATCCTGCGGATAGAGCGCATGAGACCAAAGCAGGTACCTGCTGTTTTGGATGCTTGGGTTTTCATCGACAGCTCGGGTTCTAGCCAGACTCCTAAGGTCTTAATTTCTTGTTTCGGGGTGGGAATTTCCCCGAGCACGTCTGGCCAGACCGATGGGGGGATGGTGGTCCATTGCTTGCCCAGAAGCATGACTTCAGTCTTTGACCCGTTTAGTTTGAGCGATGACTCGCACATCCAGTTGTCAATTTCCTTGAGGCAGTTCGGCAAATTGTCTGGATAGTTGTCCAGTTGGGAGAGTGAGACGACCAGTTGCGTGTCATCCGCGTAGCTCACTATTTTGATCCCGAAGGGGGTGACCACGTCTTCGAGAGGGGCCATGTAAGCATTAAATAGAGTGGGGCTTAGTGATGACCCCTGGGGGACCCCGCTTGTGACGGGGAGGGTGGCAGAGTGGAAGTTGCCGTCCCATACCTGGAACGAGCGCCCTGAGAGGAAGGATTCTATCCACGTGAGCGCCGAACCTGCGATCCCTGCCGCAGCCAGCCGATGGAGTAAGACACAATGGTTAACTGTGTCGAAGGCTGCGCTGAGATCCAGGAGGATCACTGCCACTGACCCTCCTGATTCCAGAATGCACCTTGCCTCCTCGATGACGGCGAGAAGGGCGGTGTCTGTGCCATGGCCCGGGCGAAACCCAGTTTGGGACTGCCGTAAGAGGTTATTTGCTTCTAGAAACTGTGACAGTTGCCCATTGACCAGTTTCTCGGCCATTTTGCTGATGCAAGGGAGGAGTGAAATTGGCCGGTAGTTCGCCATGTCGGCCGGGTCCAGCTGGGGTTTTTTTAGGAGTGCCTTAACTACTGCACTCTTCCAGCTGGGGGGGACCAAGCCTTGAGAGAGCGAGATGTTTATAAGCTCCGTAATCGTAGGTACGATGACAGGGGCTACTGTTTTAAGGAATCTGATGGGGGCGGGATCCAAAGGGGAACCGCTTTTCATTTTGGCCATGGTTGTGTCAACCTCGTTCCGTGTTACTGCCCTAAAAGCAGTCAGCTGAGGAAGCAAGCTGCTTCCTGTGCGGTTGGTCGATGCCTCATTGTCCATGTGGTTCGGCAGACAGGGAGGGGGAAGGGAAACTAGAATGCGGGCGATTTTAGCGTTAAAGTAGGTAGCCAGTTCGTTACTTCTGTCTGCCGGGGGTGAGTTGGAAGAGGGTGGAGCTGGTATTTTCAATAGCTCTTTGGCAATGAGAAAGGATTCCCTTGCCGAGTTGGTGGAGTTTTTTATTCACGTGTCATAGTGAGAGGCTTTAGTGAGTTTCAGGGTTGATTTATAGATTCTCACCGACCTCTGATAGGCTTCCTTGCTGGTGTGCTGCCAGTCTTTCCTCCATAGCCGCTCTGCTTTTTTGCAGTTTTTGCGGAGAGACCGGAGTTCCGGGGTGTACCATGGGGCAGATCCTAGTTTCCCGTTTTTATCCTCACGGGTTTTTATAGGGAGGATGGAGTCCAATGACGTGACGATCCACTCCCTGAATTTACTGTCTGCGGTGACCGGGTCTTCCGAGGAGGTAGGGGTAGCAGAGTTCAGGGTTCTGGTCCAATCCTCTGTGGAGAGTCTGGACCATGCCCTGTCCCTGGTATAGGTGGTGGGTTTGTGGAGTTTCTTGAAGGCTCCTGGTAGGCGGAGAGGGACCATGAAGTGGTCCGTCCATGGGAGGGGGAGGGACTCTTTGGCTTGAAGGGTAGGGATGTTGGTGAACACCGGGTCAAGCAAATGACCTTTAGTGTGTGTGGCTCCGGAATTTGAGAGGTGGAGACCGTAGGCCGCCAGTTCAGCAATCAAGTCGGCTGCCCCTGTGTCTAGGGGGTCGTCGAAATGAATGTTAAGGTCCCCTAGTATCAAGAAGTTGGTAGTGGAGTGGGCCTGAGCAGCTATAACATCCAGGAGAGCGCTGGAGAAAGGGCCCGAATGGCCAGGGGGGCGATAAACTAGGAGGCCTGACAGTGAGTTAGTCGGTGCTAACTGGATGGTCTACATAACAGATCTACATAACCACCACAATAAAGAAATAAAACACAATATGATTGGGTGCGCACAGAAAAATGTGGGACTGGGGCTGGGTCAGTTTTAAAAGGTTGGGGTCAGTTGGAATGGCTCAGGGTGGGGGGGTCAGTGTAATTTTTGGAAGGGTTTTAGGGGTCAAGGTTGGGGAGGTCGGGCACATTTCTGGAAGGGTTTTAGGGCTCAGGGTGAGTGAGGAGGAAGGTGTAACTTTTGGAAGGGTTTTAGAGCTCGGGCAGGGTGGGGGATCAGGGCAATTTCTGGAAGACTTTTAGGGTTCAGGGCAAAAGAGGGGGTCAGGGGGATTTTTGGAAGGGTTTTAGGGCTCAGGCAGGGGAGGGGTAATTTGAAGCACTGGGTCAGGGTTTGGGGGATTAAGAGGGTGAGGGTAGATTTTAGAGCTCAGGGTGAGGGGGGTTGAGTTGTTTTATTTAAAGAGAAAGTGGTTTTAGGCCCCTTACCAATCATGTCTTTACCGCAGAATTACATGGTAAAGGCATGGGTAGTAAAGGAATGTGTGGTTAAGATGCATTTGTGATTCGGGATACATTGTAGAGGCATGCAATAACGTTAAAATGCTTTCCATACATCATTTGATAATCAGAAAACTTGTGTGCACACTATACTTAGTAAAAACACCATCATTGCAGTTAGAATAACTAAATTCTCTGTTATTTCAGCACAAGTAAATACTACAATGGACTGCACATTCCTTTCTGAAACTAATATTTGCCCAGAGGTTGTTTTCAATCACAATGAACAACAAAATGATTTAATGAACTTCAACAATTACCAAATGGATATTCTGGAATTTCAAGACAAAATTTCAAAAATACCAAATAAGATTTGCATTTGTTCCTAAAGAACACTTTATATGAAGGAAGTTAAAATGTTTGATCTTGTTGAGTTGAGAAAACTGAGAATAAGGAAAAATATCATGGAGAAGTGTAACTCTATTTATGGAAGAAACATATGATGTTTGCGACAATCAGATAATCTGCAATTACTGTCTAGGAAAACTAGGCCATAAGTGCATGCATTCACACTAGATTCACACCAATTTTGAAATGTATCTAATTCCATCAGAACTAAGCCAACTTAATTTATATGAAATCATTTTAATTCAAACTCTACATCCTTTTCAAACTATTGTTGGAATGCAACCAAAATCTGGAATATTCCAGCCACATGCATTAGTACATGCACTCAAAGAAAAAGTTGTTTTTCTTCTATTTGATTTCCCCAAAAACGTAAATGCTTTTGGGATACAACATAAAAAAGTAGAAGGCTTTAGTAGCTTTGGTCAATAAAGTACCTACAGAAGACAAAACAAGAATTGGAAACTACTAATAAATACAGACAAAATTCAGAAAGCTATATATTACCTGCAGGAAACAACATACACTAGAAAGATTTTGACATTTCTAACTTCATCTCTTCTACCTATGCATCCTTTGAGAAAGAAATTGGAAGTGGACCAAATGTGTGTACATTAAAGTATACACACACTACACTCAAAAGAGATGATGGTTTATGCTTTAGAACTATCTCAGATAAGGAAAGCTAGAGAAGGGATACTAGTGTCTGGGAATCATTTTAGATGACAGATGTTATCCACATTATTTCCCACTGGGAAAGATGGATGGTATAGTGATCGTCCTGTTCAAATTCCTGCATGAAAGTACCGAGCAACTGAATTATATCCACACTTCGTCAAGATATTCCTCACATTTTCACACTACTGTATGAAAGTAAACTTTCCATCCCTTCAAATGCTGTTGCACATGTTTTGCGAATTGGAACTGGCTTTGCCAACCAATATAACAGTGCAGGATTTTATTTAAAAGGTGCAGAGAAATTATGAGAAACAGGAATGTAACTTAATCAACATTATGGCATGCCAGCAAGCGACAAATGAATACTGCTTTAGAAAACACAGAGAATCGAAATGTAGGCTTATAAATTGAGGCCCACCTACATGGTTTATCACTCTAGGTTGCGCACAATACACATTTTTGTGATTTGTATCAATTTCTACTAGAAGCAATTGAGAACATTGCAGGTATTGAAACAAAGCCTCCTGCAGAATTATATTCCTTCAATCCTGCTAATGTTTGCAGGTATTTTAACCACAATGTCAAACAATGATCCAATACATAACCAACAAAAAGAAAAATCCTGTTAGAGAGGTACTTGATTTATTTTGTAGAAAAGAGTATCAAGCGGTGCACCATATATTCATATGCTTCGATGGATCAAAGAGGCACCTAACCTTGGATATGTTTATGATGAGTCTGTTCTACATTTTATTGAACGTTATGTCACTTGTGATATACCAAACAAAGAGCACAATCAGAAACTGTCTGAACAAGTGTTACACCATCAATCACTTCAGTGTGGGAAATACTCCTTAAGGAAATATCAAAACAAATCAAAACATTACTTGAAATGTTGGTTTGGATTTCCCAAACTGATTCTAGCTTTTCATGTCATCCGTAAGACATGCAGTTACATGGAAAGCACCAAAGAATACGCACAATCTTAGAAGATCACAAGGATCATAACAGATCAACAACTACAACCCTTTAATTCTACATATGTGTGATACAAGGATATATAATTTGTTGCATATAACTGTACAGAGTTTGCACATTATGCTACTCCCGACATTACAAAAGCTAATAAACAGATATGAAGGAAGTTTGGGAGGAAATATCAGCAGAGCAATCTTAAATAAAAGGTTGTACCAAGTTAGCCTTAAAATGTTATGTGACTGAGAGGCCAGTAGCTATGAAACATATGACCACTTGAATTCTTCAAGTTTATATTGTGAATCCAGGTCAATTCTGTGGATTAGTTTAGGTTTTCATCAGTACGTCAAAGAGCTCTCAAAAGGCTACCTGACATTGAGTACCTTGCATATTTCGATCTGACTAATAAAGACACTTTAAAAAACAATGTGTTGGACACATATTACCCAAACCGATGTCCTTTGTTAAAAAACCTATTGCTATGTGGAGTGAAGTAGCTCAGTTTCTTTCACATCGAAAAAATGTAGCAGAAGATATTAATTCTGCAAAATCTGAGTTCAAGGTACTAATGGATATTTAATATTCCATTCTAAACCTACTCTTGTTAATCATTGGAAACTAAGCTGTGACAAAGGAGAAAAGAAAATATTGTACTATTTAGCACTTCTACAACTATTTAAACCATGGCAGAAAGAAGAAGAGATTATAGGCCCCTTTGAATTCTATGAAGATGTCTTTCATATCTATAAAAATAGCATTGCAGTACCTCAATTTCACACATGTTTAGAACTGCTGGAACAAGAAATACAAAAGAATAATATTAATGCAGAAATACAATGCAATACTGCAACAACTAATAATACTTTTACTTCCAGAACTGTTGACCCATTTGGACAACCAATAATTAATAAAGAAGCTATGGTTGCCATGGAAGAGGTTAAAGGTGTAAAGGACCAAGAAAAAAATGACGTTGAGAATTTTGATTACTTGGTATTACAATTAAACTCAGAACAACTACAAATATACAGACATAAAGCAGTCTGTAGATAACGAACTTCAACTTGAAAAACAATTACGTGAATGTGTAGTTTTGAGCCTACATTACAATATGTCAGCATCCAAGCTGGAACATGGCAAATATTTCTTATTAAAGTATTATTCATTATGTGCATAAGGCTAATAGCTCTAATTTATCTTCTGTAGTTGCTGCTCCTGCTTGAATAGTAGTACATAATATTAAAGGATTTACTTTACATTGCTTACTAATACTGCCTATGGATCATCTTTATATAACGGAAAACTTAAAGTTGAACACAGATACATGTTAAGAACCTGGGAGAGTTTCAAAAACAATTTAAGTTTTGATCATATATTAATTCAGAAAGATTTCAAACTTACTGTTGGCTTTTGTTCATTTGCGGATACAAGAATTACTGCGAACATCTTCTGAAGTGCTCTTTGGAGGGCATTTCATTGTTTTGGGTGACTTACTTCAACTTACACCTGTTCAAGTTGAAGCGATTTTTAAAACATTTTTGCAGGAACAAACTCCTATTCTTTAGCAAGTATAGGGAATGTAAACCTTTGGATGAATTCTATATACAGAGAAATAACACAGAATATGAGGCAAGCTAAGCATGAAGAATGTGCCAAGATAATACAAGACACTGCCCTATGAATTCTTACAAAAGAAGCAAAGATTATGCAAAAGGAACAAAGTACAAGTATATGGTTTCCTAACCTTCATTCACCTGCTGAGCTTATGCATTTTCTTCTTTTAGAATCACAACACATGATTTTTTTAATGACATCATTTCAAGAAGTTTCTGAACTAAATATTGCAATGCTGCATCAGGAAAACAAGGAAATTGTGTATCTCCCTTGCAAAAATAAAGTTGGGACTCATGGACTAAACGTACCCATTAGCAAATGTTTCGCTTAAAAAATGAGATATATGGAATAGTCTGTTTCACATACAGCAGGATTGGAGAAAGATTTACATGTGTAAAAATGTATGCACTATTTTGTTGCAATTTACATGCAGAATAAGGACTCATAAATGGAGCAATGGGATTTGTAGTGGACTTTGTATATCTGTAAAGAATAAAAACATTGAATTTACTGTGATCAAATTTGACCACATTGAAGAGCAAAAACAAATATCTCAATGTACAGAAAGGATCTTACTTATGAATGATTTATATATATTTAAAGAGAACCATTTTCTCTCTGTTTGACTTACATGGTTACAATGCACAAATCACAAGGACTAAGCTTAGATCATACACTAATTAACATTGACTCTGGAGTATTCCAAGAGAAAATGGCATATGTTGCTTTGTCACACGTAAATAAATTGACCAGACTGTGTATTATCGACTTAGGTGTCACCACAATAAATGAGGATAGTAGTTGCGTGAGCTAATATGGTCGTTTGGGAACGACATACGCTCCTCATCTCGGTGAATATCCCAATTTTACTAAACAAAAACTGTCTTTCAAATGAAAAAATTGCATCGACCTATAAATATGAGCAAGATTTGGAAATAATTGCTATAACAATATCATTGTTATTATGCTTTAATATTTACAGTCAGTGAAAGAGGTAATACAGCAATGTGTACATCAACCTTTCTCCAATTCTTTGACAAATCTTCATCAACAAATTATATCAGACAAGCAAATATGGCACTCTACAAGTGGCATTAGAGATATGGCAAATGTTTGCATAGGTGTTGTTCAGATTTTTATTTATTAACTGCAAGATGCTCATGAATTCTGTATGGCGATTCTACAAATAATAGCTCATGAAACTCAACCAAGTTCTGACCTCTTTAGTGCATGCTACTCTAGTGTACATTAGTGCATCAATTACATTTGTTCAAGCTCCACTGCTACTCATTTTGAAAGATTTGTGAACACTGGCTGTAAATTCGTTTCATTTAAAAAAGTAATATTCAGTGCTATACAGCCAAACCTTTGTCTAAACTGTGTTTCAGAAGTAGTTTTAATCCTTCATTTAATGATAGTAACAAAATATTTAATTTCAATGATTCAAAGACATAGTGTGAATAACAGAAAAATCAATGTATGTATTTCAAACTATACTGCTTCTCAAATTTCTATTTCAGGGTGCAGTTTTACTGCAACTGCTACTTTTTTTCATCATGGAGAGACTACATCCATCTACTTAAAACATACCACAGGCTAAGCAGGATGTGATGATAATACTCATAGTTTTAAGTGCAAGCTGTCGAAAAATTTGCAAGATGTTTACCTGGTATTTTTACATCCTAAATTCAGAGTCATATTGTTACCATTGTAATAATGGTACATAGGTATTAGACAATTGGACTTCTATTAGTTAGTAGACATGTCATTATGTGGCCTCACATGGTTGATACAAAAACAACAGATGATGGTCGAAAAGCTGAACAAACCAAACATTCTACCCCAGTCACCGATCTGGGTTAAATCTATTGGGCCTTATTTATGAAGGCCTTGCGCCGCGGTGCGTCACTTTTAACATGGGAAAAAGTGACGCACCGGTGGTGCAAGGCTTTCATAAATGAGGCCCATTGTTTTTTGCTCGCCACGCCATTCCATTTTGGACCCTGCCATATGCAAATAAGTCTTGACCCTGCTCCCCATGGGAACAGTCCAGCCCATACTGCCAGGCCAGGTTCTCCTTGGACCAGCAACAAGCATCCTGAGACCGGTTTTGGTGTCTCACCCCTCATCAGCAAGGCTAGCTTGAATATGGTAGCATGGTGAGCACAGGACACATCTGGGCATACCCTTCCTACTTAAGGAGACAAATGCAAAAAGAACAGATGATGGACGGAATTCTGAACAAATCAAACAATCACCCTCAGTCGCAGATCTGGGTTAAATCCATACTTTTTTTTGCTTGAAACGCCTTCCAGTTTGAACCCAGTCACATGCAAATCAGTCTTGACCCTGCTCCACATGGGAACAGTCCAGCCTGAACTGCCAGGCCAGGTTCTTCCTGGACTGGAAATAAGCATCCTGGGACCGGTTTCGGGGTATCACACCTGATCAGCCAGGCTAGCTTGAATCCAGTGGCATAGCAATCATGGGATCCACGTCTGGGCATAACCGTCCCACTTAGGGCAACACAGGCAAAAAGAACAGATGATGGACGGAATGCTGAACAAATCAAACATTCACCCCAGGCACAACTCTGAGTTGAATTCATTGTTTTTTTGCTTGCCCCGCTATTCCAGTTTGGGTTAAATCCATACTTTTTTTTGCTTGAAACGCCTTCCGGTTTGGACCCAGCCATATGCAAATCAGTCTTGACCCTACTCCCCATGGGAACAGTCCAGTCTGGTCTGCCAGGCCAGGTTCTTCCTGGACCAGAAACAAGCATTCTGGGAACGGTTTCAGGGTCTCACACCCGATCAGCCAGGTTAGCTTGAATCCAGAGGCACAGTGAGATTGGGATCCACATCTGGGCATACCCTTCCCACTTAGGAAAAAACAAAAGCAAAAAAATAAAACAGACTATGACTGCATGGCATCAACTATCTTGTAAAGTGAACCCTAGAAGATGTTTTCAGAATGGATATTCAGACAGTAGTCTTGTCCCACCTTTGATGGAGGCAACGCTTGCATGGCTGGCATCCCAGAGTGCCACCTGACTCAACTGAAGGGTCTCTGAAATATGCATCACCTTCTCTAACATCACTGGCCATTTATTAAGATCACCTCATCATGCAGAGACCTACATTGGCTTTCTGGATCAAGAAAAACATCACCAGCATCACCAGCCTAGAGATAGGAAGTGCAAAAAAGGCAAATACACAACATAACTTTTTCTGTTATGCATCAAGAGTGCAGAATGCTGTCCCAGGTAAAAACTGCCAATCATTCTCTCAGCTCATCTTCAAAAATGAGTCCAAGAGCTTTGTACTGCTACTATTCTCCGTGTTGCTGTACCCATCAGCAGTTCTCAGGTACATCTCTGTATGTCTTTCTTCCTCTATAAAGCACGCAGCTGTTGTGTATCCAATCTTGAGTTAGAAAAATCCACATATTTACATACAAAGTTACAGACTGAAAGTAATATAGACAAACTGCTAATTTCCTGAATACTGAAGTCTAGAGTCATCCTTGAGAGCAAGAGCAAAGCAAAGAGACAGGACTGTTACATTACATTCTGTAGTCAAATTCCTGAGCTTTTTTGACCCTACTCTGTTAGTAAAAGGACAGGTGAATCAACTGATAAAAACGTGAATTTGTCATCCATGGGTTTGCATATTTGACATTCTGTTGATGAAAACCAAATAGTGGCTATAATGGCTATATTTAAGGCAATCGTGGGTTCAAGGCTAAACTACTATAATTCTCTTCTCATAGAGGTATCCAATAGGCTTCAAAAATTCAAAATCATGTGGCTAGGCTAGTGGCTTACATTAACCTTATAGATCATGTTGCTCTGATATTAAGAAGGTTACATTATATTGAATGTCCTAGAAGCATTTTAGGTCTTCAGATAAGGCCCTATTGGTTACCCCGTTATTTTAGAAAGAGTCTTAAGAACTTCCTTTTTAAGTTGATATGCCCATTTGGGTGCAGTGCCAGCGATTGGACAACTTTTCATTTTGGCACTTGATACATGTCTTTGATATATGTATGGTTGTGGGGTATGAATGGAATGGTAAACCTGCTCTTTACATAAAGACCAGAAGGCTGACTTGACGAATATGCACCATTCCAGAAGCTCTGAGCTAGTTGTAATGTTCATTGAAGACCTGTGAGGTACTGACTACCCAGAAGCAAATGCAGTTGCGGCTCGTGGAGGGAGTTCCGAGGGGTGACAAGGTGGGGCAGGGTGGGGGGCATTTTGCAATGCAGGGCGCACAACGAGATTTGTTTTATTCATTTAATTGCTTACTTACCTCCAATCATCCATATTCCAGTGTTTTCTATCCCCCACCCTGCCCCTCTCCCGCCCTGCCTTTCCGCCCCACAGAACTCCCTCCACGGTCCGCAACTGAGCAAATGTAAAAATGATCCAGAGGGTAGCATCCAGAGAAAGGCTACTACAAGGTGGACCGTCAGGATGAAAACTATTGACTATCAACAGTCAGTGTGAGAATGCAGTTTAATTCACTGTGAAGCAATTCAAACGAGTCTGTTGGGGCACATACATTGTCAGTGCCACAGCTTAGTTGGGGTCAGGTTTCCAAGGACACTGTGCATTTGGGCATAATTTTGGGTACTGACAAGGGTTAGCCACATTCATCGTTGCAATGGTGCAGTCCGTTTGGGCAGACTGCTTGAGAGAGACAACGCTCTCATCCAGAACGATGACAGCCACTCTTGTGTGAGATTCTGATAGATGGACCCTCTGCTCTGGGGTCAGTTGCTTCTGGTTGCCATAGTAGTCCACTCGTAATATGGGGTTGGCTCACTCCTTCTGGCTTCTGTTAAAGCAGATCAGGTACTTCTGGACATGGATCTTCCTTTTGGGTCAGGCTCCAGGTGACGTCTCCTCACTTCTGGAAAGCTGGCTGACAGCAGATATCAAATTTGGTTGCACAGCAGTCCTCTGGGTGCTCTGTGGTGCCCCCCATTCCGTGGTTTTAGACGACCTGGGCCAGGAATAATAAGTGGGTCAAAGGCTCTCACTCTTATGAAGGTACAGCAGACAGAAGATGTGCATTCTCTGCAATTTCAGAACCGGTTTATGTCAGTTCTTCTTTCATGTGTCCTCTCCGTGCTATTTCACAGACTCAGCCTTTGTGTAGAATGATACTCCTCACAGTGGGATCATCACCACTTTTAAGTGCCCAAAGCAGAAAAACAAGCAGGTGTGAGCATTCTGCACCTGGCTAACAACAGCCATTCTTAGTGAGCAGGAAGGGACTCAAAAGATTGGCCTCACTTAAAGTACCCTTCATGTTCTGAAAACAGAGAGTGCAGTCCCACTCTTCACCCCACTATCAACCAAATGAAAGTGACAAGGAAAACTAATCAGTGTCTCATTGTGAAAAAGAGATTGAAGTGAATGTCTAGGGCAAGCCCTGTCCCCTCTTCTCCCATGTCAGTGTCTAGGTTTCCTCCTTCCAACTTCAGGAATGTCACATGAATAGGCCAGAAGCTTTCAAAATGGAACTCAGAGTCCTCCATCACTCTGTTTCACTCATGCATGCTATGTATGCATCACACGGGCAGACATCCATAAATTCATGCAAATATGCACTGGGATGTTAGCGCTAAGACTCGGCTTAGTTTATAGGCCTTTACTCCAGTAATATAGATAAAAGAGTCAGTCAGTCAGTCAAAGAACTTTATTTCGGCCATTACTGCCATAAAAACACAAATAGTACAACATTTTGAGTATAACATCATAAAATAGCTAAATGATAATAAAAAAGTGTAAATCCTATATGACATTTAGACCCCAACCGGGGAAAGTATCAATGTGTAGAGAATCCCACCCCTTCAGGCAAATGTCATATGGGGAACATTAAGCATGGGCAGTTATCTCTGTCAAGGGCGCCAATTATCAACATATTAAACAATACCATAAGTTAATGCAAGCTCTTTAAAAATATAATTTAAACAAAAACTGTTAAAAGAGGTTAAACACTTAATTAATACAGTTTAAAATCACAAAAATTAATCTAAGAAAGGGCAAGGCTACCTAAGTACTCTACTCTATCTTTTAACTAGACATCTGCATTTACACCACATTGCAAATCAGAATTTGGAGATTGCAACAACAAAAACCGGGGGAGTGTCATATTTTAATATCCTAAAGACCTCTCTAAAATTTCTTATACCCAGGTTTCTGCAAAGTTGTAGGACCCATTTAGATCTAGCCAAACTATATGCAGGGCAAAAAAAGATCACATGGATCTCAGTTTCTTCCACAACAGTACACCCGGGACAAAGTTGTTTAGTAGTGCCTGCCCAGTTATTAGTAAATACATAGAGTGGGAGCGTCCCATGTCTAAATTGTAGGAACAATCCAGCTCCATACTGCAATGCTGCTTGACATCCAAAAATCTGGATGTAAGACTTGATGAATCTACTGTCTGGGAAATGCGTACCAGTCTATGTTCTTTCAAAGCAGATATTAATGATTTTTTAGATGCGGCTGGACATGTTACCTCCGGTGCAGACCACAGGTCATTCCTCCCTATAGCACAGAATGCATTCCTTATAAACGACAGCCAAGGTATATTACCCGCCTGCAAAATTTACATTAGGGCTTTTAATTCCTCCCTATAGTTTTCTAACTCTGGCGTGCTCCATAGCCGTCACCAGTAGTGAAGAGGGCAGAAAACGACAAGGTCAGAGATAGGGGCAATACCCAGGTCCATCCTTAAAGGAATTAAAGGAGCACTTTTTGGGAGGCCCAAGAGTTGTCTTAAGAAATTATTTTCAGTCACTGTCAGAGTGTTAATAGGCCAGTGACCCCAAAGTTCAGGACTGTACATAGAGGCCCCCCTTGCCTGAACCTTGTAGATTTCTGCTGGGGGACCAATGACCTTTACGGCGCAACTCCTATGAACTTTTAAAATCCCCCCAGTTGCCTGAATTAGTTTTAAATTTGACTCAATAATTTGCGGACCCCACTCCATTTTATCATTTATGGTAAGGCCCAAATAGTCAAATATAGGCACCCTCTCTAACGACCTAAGATCCATTTTGGGATGTGGACAGTTGGTAGAATCGGCATGGAAGACCATATACTTTGTTTTCTGTATATTTATCTCCAAATTCCTTTTCTTACAAAACAGGCTAAATTCCTCTAAGAGACGCTGCATCCCCATAGGTGTTTTAGATAGGAGCAGTGTGTCGACCGCATACATTAAAGGTGGTATTTTGTGGTTTGAGAGTCTTGGAGAATCAATGTCCTTAACAGCTAGAAGATCCTCAATTAACCCATTTAAGAAGAGTAAGAAAAGGATTGGTGTGAGCACACAACCCTGTCTCACTCCCTCTCAGTGGGGAAAGGAGCTGATAACTCACTGCTTTTTCCAAATCTTATTCTAGCAAAGGCACCTTTGTATAGGCTTTTCAGCTGTTGACAAAGATAAGCTGGAGCTCCCATATCACACAATAGGCTCCACAACTGATCTCAATCTCCCATATCAAACGCGGATTTAAGGTCCACGAATGTTAGATAGAGAGAGCCTCCCTCCAGCGTTATGGTTTTCCAAAAGAGCAGTTGTAATCTAAACAACTGAGCTATAGTTGAGGTTATAGACCTGAAGCCTGCTTGTAAGGGAGTTAGTATATTATGGTCATCCATCCATACCTGCAATTTTCCCAAAAGAACGCAAGCAAACATCTTTTGTGTTACATCGATTAGGCTAATCGGCCTATAGTTTGCCGGTTCTAAAGGGGGTCCTTTTTATAAATAGGAATAATCTCAGAGCCTGCCCATGTTGGAGGGGGCACCAAACCATGAAGTATTGCATTAAAAAGGCTCTGCAAGTATGGAGCCCACACTACTTGTTCAGTTCTGAACAAGTCTCCTGGGATCCTATCCAGTATAGGTGCCTTGTTTGGTAGAACTTTGTCCACAGCCACTGTTACCTCAGCCAATGAGCAAGGAGGTATGACGGCGAGGGAGATTTGGTCGCGAACAGGTAGCCTCATCTCTTTGGTTCCAGTTTGAGACTTAGAGTATAAAAGTTTAAAATGGGCTCGCCAAACGTCCTCCCCGAGGTTTGGCTCGATTGCAGACCTGCACTCGGTTTTTCCTGTCTTCACCAGGTTCCACAATCCTCTTATATCTTTGTCATCTAGGGCTTTCTTAATAGCCTGCCATCTGTCGACTTCCCATTCTGATTTTGCTGCTAAAATAGTTTTCATATAAAGTGCCCTTGCTTCCCTAGTGCATGCAATGTCCCCCTCTCTAAGTTTCGTCAACAGGGCACTCTTTGCATCCCTACCTGCCCTGTTGTACCAGGGGTTCTTTCCTTCACGTTGGATTCCTTTGTCAGTTGTACTACTATAAAAAAACTCTGCCAGAGTTCCAACCATATCCAGATGGATTCTACCCAATGCCTCTTTAGGGTCAATGTCACCGCTACTATCTAAAATGGAGCTTGCCTTTTCTAAGAATGGAATAACAGATTTATACAAAGAGGCCATCTCTTCTAGAGATTGCACGTATGTTCCCCAACGGATTCTTCTGCCTCCATCAGTTACTGTTAAATTAGATGATTGCAGATTAGTCAAACCCTGCCCTGCTACTGGTTGGTACTTTTCCAAAGTTACAACAAGTGGGTTATGATCGCTTTCAGCATGGGTTTGGACCAAAAATTTCAAGATCCTGTGCCAGATTTCCACATTTACCAGGATATAATCGATTGTGGAAGCCTGACCGTTCCTTTTGAAAGTGAAATTCCCTGGGTTATCAGCCAGCAGCTGACCATTATATGCCCTCAGCGAGTGACTGAGGGTAAGTGAGGTCAGCTGAAGGACTAGAGGGGTCCACCCCCTTACAGAATAATGGCTACACATGGGAATTGCCCATGTCGAATCCTCGTCATTCGTGATAGAATATGATAGGCCGTTAAAGGGTATATAGTGGCAGTTGAAATCCCCACCAATGATAGGATAAGTTTGCTCAGGGAGCATGGAAAGAAGAGCAGCCAAGCAATCTAATATCAGCGAGGTCTGCCCATACCTCACGGGGCGAGATTAAACGTTAATAATGGCCACCTTTGGGAAATAACTTAGGGAGAGAAGGATACATAAAATGTCAGGGGAGTGGGTTTCAATCCTTTTAATTGTACTGCTGAGATGTGTGCCAACCCATATACACAAACCCCCCGATGGTCTCCCCCTTGGCCCCTGAGCAGCCATTTCACAGTATGTAACAAACCCAGCTCGATGCAAAGGTTTAAGTGCCCAGGTCTCTTGGAATAAGCAGATCTCATGGGTGCCAATGAATTCACCCCAATCGGGGAGATCCATTTTTGTGTTTAATCCTGCTATATTCCATGACAAGATCCTTAGGTCCTGTGGTGCTTCTACATCAATCAATCAATCAGTCATTTGTTAAGTGCACCACATACCCGCGAGGGTCTCAAGGTGCTGGGGGGGGGAGGTGGGGGCCACTACTGTTCGAAATGCCAGGTCTTTAGTGTCTTCCTGAAGGTCAGCAGGTCTTGGGTCTGTCGTAGGCTCAGTGCGAAGGTGTTCCATGTCTTGGCGGCGAGGTTGGAGAAGGATCTCCTGCTGGTGGTTGTTCTTCGGATGCGCGGGATGGTGGCGAGTGAGAGGTCGGCGGAGCATAGCTGGCAGTTGGGGGTGTAGAAGGAGAGCCGTCTGTTGAGGTAGGCTGGGCCGGTCTTGTGGAGTGCCTTGTGTGGGTGGATGAGGAGCTTGAAGGATATCCTTTTGTTGACGAGGAGCAAGTGCAGGTTTCTCAGGTGGGGGGTGATGTGGCCGTGTCGTGGTACATCGAGGATCAGTCGTGTCGAAGCATTTTGGATGCGTTGTAGTCGATGGATGAGCTTGGTCGGGGCTCACGCGTAGATGGCGTTTCCGTAGTCGAGTCTGCTGCTGACGAGAATACGAGTACCTGAATACTCTGCGGAGTTGTGGGGGGAACCCCTCTTTCAGAGACCAAGAACAGATTCACCTCCTCTTCTCCACAGGCAGTGTCATAAAGGGCCTCAATATCTTCCTATATTATTCTCTACTATCATCGTTAGCTGGTTGGTAACCACAGCTCCTTGTAACGTTTGTATTTCCGTAGCCCGGGGCACGAACATAGACTCCCCCCATTGACGTGTTAGGGGTGGGGTCCACACCCAACCTGGCGGAAGACTATAGGGAGCCTCCTGAATATCAACAATAGTTCCTATTGAAGTCACTTCTATCGCCAATTCACTTCTTGGGGCCAATAACTGATCTGTGGCCTCAGCTCCCTCACCAATAGGGGGGATCCTAACTGTTTTGCCTTAGATGGTGAATGTTGGCTATTGGGGATCAGTCAATCTATCTGTTCCAGAACACTGAATCTATTACTTACGGGAAGAGCAGCTGGTAGTAAGGTATCAGGGTTACAATGCCTATTATTTACACTCCCTGCCTGTGCTCTCATTTCCCATCATTCCCAAAGGTTATCCCTTCTCTCTATTAAGGAGCGAGGAGGGTAAAAATAACTTAAAGAAAGGGTCTGTATTCCAGTTGGCACCTGGATCTGGCACCAATCACAGATATGTTTAACCACCCGCCTGTCTCTAAAATTATTTAGAACACAGCCACCCTCGATGAGTTTCTTTCTTTGACCCTCCCAGCTTACTCTGCGGGCAAATTACATTTCACTGAACACTTGAGGTGGAAGAGGTCTAATTGTATTTAACCAGTGGGTACACTTGTTTTTTAAATCAGTGTATGTCTCCTCCGTGCCTCGCTCCAACACGCGAACCCCAGTCAATACAATAACATATGGAGATGACGCAGATGGTAAATCTATGCATGGCAGACTGGGTTGCGTTACACCAGTACTGGAAAGGTGTGTGCGACGGTCGCAGGCTATATCTTTACTCGCTGTTTTATGCAGCAGGCCTCCCCACTGGATGAATATTTCTACGCTTGCGCTCTCTAAGTTTCCTGCATCTTCATTTGTCACATTACCATGATTGGTAGTGATACCAGACCCGTCATTCCTACTAAGTGGTGCTAATGTGGTGTTAGATGTTAATGGGGTTGGTGGTAGGATAGTAGAGATGGATGGGTTACATATCACGTTTGTTGTGTTTACTGGAAAACCAGCGTTTCCCCCCAAAGGCTTATTAATGAAACCAGAATTAGATACAACAAGTGTTTCAAAAAGCAATAGTTTTTCCTCTATTATTGATAGTCTTTCAAGGGTTGGCGAGAAGGATGATGTAAGTAGAGACCCCATTTTAACCCAGAAACCTGCGAAGCAGGAGCGCCAAGTGGTTAAGAGGGCTCCGGTGGCAAGAAGATCAGGCTCAGGTGAGGGCGGTGACTGAGGCCCCCTGGGACATGCAGTCCCTCTGTCGAAAATGTCCTTGCTCCAAACCTCAGCACAGAGTCTGTTCACAACTACTGATTAATAAAACTTAGCACAGTGCCAGTACCCTCTACATACTAAACACAAGACAGGGATGGTTGTCCACTGCCAAACAAGTGAGAGCATGCTTTGTGCATTCCTCCAAGTCCAGGGCAGGTACATGACCTCACTCATGACAAAGTACAGGTCTACAACTTCACATACATGTTAGATTAGCATAATACTGGTTCCAAAATAAAAATAAACTGGATACGAGATAGTTGCTGTTGGGCACTTGGCAGGGGAACATAAATGTACACTTTACAAAGGACATTCCCATCCCAAAAGTGTCTTAGCAACGAAACACTCACTAGGGTTTTTATTTAGGTAAAATATATATGTCAGATCTGGCAGAACTACCAATATCTTCCAATTTTGTAAGGCATAATATTTCAAAATGTTTTATATTGTTTGCATTGCTGCTGAGATTTGTAACCATGTTGGCTTCTTGCAGCAGACTAGCCCTTCAAAGTGCTGGACAGATGCCCTGGACTGCCAGTCCCCAGCCTGTCTGTAAATAAACTGTTGTTACCGCGCCTTTGAGAGCATGCAGTCCCTACAAGAGTCGCATATGATCTAACACACTTGAAGCTGACACTCTTTGTATGACGTCACTCATCTGTGACTCCTGTGACCCCAGATGATAATATTGCGGCATCACAACAACAAGTCTTAGTTTCACTCACTTGGTATGCCCAATTCTTTTTCAAAGCTAAAGGCACCACTATTCGTAAAATCCCCAAATAGCATTTGTATCTTGTTCAGTCTTCTTGGTCAAGGTGCTTTCTTTGTATAGCCTCAACTGGCCCTTATATCTATACCCCAAAGTAGATGGCCATTCTTTCAATTCCCTCACCCCGTCCTCCGACAAAACATCACATGATCTTTCTATTCATTAAGACGAAGAGTAATTATTCCCTTTCTGTCTACACAGAGCCCTGAGTCTGGATGAAAAAATTGTAATTGGTGTATTTGAAAGAAATGAAAAAAATAATTTGCAAAAGTTAGCATCATAATAAAAACCCTGGACACCAGTGCTATCAAGTCAACAATGCACCAAATGTCAACAGTATGAAACAAAGCAATAGATCCCCTGGGCCATTCATTTGCAGTCGCTTGCACCTAGTGCTAGTGCCTTCAATAGCTACAACTAATGTACAAATTAGATTGCAAGGAATTATATGTCCAGATGATTACTGTCTCGTATCATGGATACTTTTTTCTTTTGATGATGCATTAAAATGGAAAAATAGAATTGGGCTTTTAAGGCATTTTGCGCACAGTGTCCCTCAGTTACCAATAACAAAAAGAAAACAAGAATCCTTATCATGATGAGGAAACTCATTTTTACTTTATCATGAATATTTTAGACGAGTGACAAGGCTTCCAAATTGTCATCATTTTCCCCATCTCATAACCACAAAAGGGTAGTTGGAGCAAATCACAGCTTGGTCAATGAAGAATACCGAATGCAAACAGCATAATACACCACTGAAGTGATAAACTGGTGGTTTTTCTCTTATGCTATATGACATGGCAACATCAAGAGATGTGAAAAAATGTTATGAAATTATTTATGATACCCACATTGTTGCACTGACAGTGCCTGAGGTGGCTGGTTTGAAAGGGCTAGTGTGGGCAGTGTTCTGGTCCAGTCACGGCCAAAGGGATCAGAGAAACTGGACCTTCCAACCCACCGCATGCGGTCGTGCCAGGTTACTCGATAGGCCAGTCTAACACTGGATAACAATGTCACTATATGTACATTTGAGCAAGAAAGAGTCTGTTCCAATCCACACAGCAAAGTGCAGAATATCAGATGAGTGATCTGCGCATTTGTGATTGCTGGTGCTCCTTAGACTGTAGAGGATTCCTGGAACTCTCTGGGGTTGGCAATTGCCCCTTGACCCGAGCATCAGGAAAGCTAATAGTTGACTCTGTGATACTTTATCTTCAGGCTATGTGATTGGGGTATTTAATATCTTTCATACATTTTTCACAAATAACAAGTGCCTGGAGTGTAGTGGTCAGGTTGTTAGGATCGAACCAGCGGGTGAGTGGGTGGGTGGTCTCTCTCTCTCTCTCTCTCTCTCTCTCTCTCTCTCTCTCTCTCTCTCTCTCTCTCTCTCTCTCTCTCTCTCTCTCTCTCTCTCTCTCTCTCTCTCTCATGTATAAAAGTGTTATCTATGGCTCTGATAGAGAGCCGCTCTCATTAATTTCAATTTCCAAAAGTCATAACTCACTGCTATGATGTAGCAACAGTTGATAACAAGACTTGTGACCCACTTTGCTACTCATAAAGGCCTTCCAGTCCAGACTGATAGAGCTCTGTGTGCAGCTGTTCCTGTATGCTTTGAATGAAAGCAGTAAGCAGAGCCGCAACAGAGGGAAAGAAAGCAGGGTAAGTGATGGGGTATGAGGCTATCTCCGGACATAATAGAGGGTAGGCTTTTGACCTAGTGATGGAGCGCGGGTTTACCTGCTCAGGATTTTTACCATACTCACCTGGGCCCATAGAACGTATACACTTTGAACAGGCAAACTCATGCTTATAACCAGATTTTTAACCTTCTAGGACCCATACCTTCGACTTATCAAATCCTAGTCACCAGTACCTAGAGTCCTAAGGGATCAAGGGAGTTAGCAAAAAAAAAATAGGTAGTAAATAACATTCCTTGTATAAAATAACCACAGATAGTGCAGGTGCCAGATGATAGAACAGGTGCAGACCAGAATCAGGACAGGTACGGACCAAAGTGAAATTAGGACAGGACCACCATAGGTCAGGACCGGCACCCACAACTAAAGTGTAATGCCAGCGTCACACCCCTCTCTGCAGCTAACAGTCGGATCCCGATTGGGTCATCGATCTCCTTCTCAGAACCACGATTGGGTTATCGAATCTTCCGACAGAGTGCTCTGCCAGCACCTCTGCTCTCGATCGCCCATTCAGTGCGTTGGGTCAGTGACAGGTCAGCTATTCGGACAAGTAGGACAATCTTACTAGCTAAGCCTACCTTAAATATACCATTTTCCAGGGCAGTGTACCATCCCCCAATGTTGCAAATGTGTGAATCCTGTAATTTGATTGGGCAAAAAGACGAGCAGGTAACTTGCATTCTGTATTCAAATTAACATTCCCTCCAATACATTTATTTTTCCATGCACTTTTATTCCACCCGGCAGTGAATGTATCAATAACAAATACAATGTATTAACATTTTATATTATTCTCTTCCTCTGGAGAATTCATCAGTTCAGGTTCTCAGAGTTTTTCACAGTCAAGTCTAATGCTGGCATAGGTTCAATGCCATGGCTTGTGGATTCGGGTGAAGTCAGCGCATGCTCAGATTCAGGACCCAGGATGGAGCAACATTGTGCATGATTGATCCAAACACAAGCTAATAACAAAGTCAAAGAAGAATAGCTTTAGAACAAAGAATAAATTAACGTACTGTATACCACTTATCTCTACTCTATTCCCATTAATTTATTTTAACTACAGCGTTTAGGGTTAAGCAGAACAAACAATTTAGCAAAAGCAGCGATGCAAGCTTTAGCACATTTTAAAACATAGAGAAGCCATCTTAGTTCTAGTGCGCAGAAGCAAAAGTTTCCCACCAAGCAGAGAAATACGTCATGTCACGTGAGTGTGACATACGCATGTGCAGTAGAAATCCCGCGTTGCGGCGGCCATTTTAGTGCATTTGAATTACGGTTAGTGAACGCACAGAGGCGAGCTTCCCCATGATACTAGAAATGTTGTGTAATGCAATTATTAGTAAACAAAACATATTGGTTAGCACATTAATAATATTTAGAGAGGGCTGAATACAAGCAAGTCGCTTTACGTGCGCAACCTTGCTCCATCAATAGAACAATGGTAACACTCAGACACAGTGTCTACGGTTTCTAGAGGTAGTGCTGAGCCCAGTAGCTCACACACCATCTCCTTCTATTTCCTTTCACAAGTCATGACTGGTTAGTACCAAAATATGTCACTAGGGTTGGGGTCTCCTCTGTACACACCTCCCCAAACAAATGGTAGAGTCCTCAGCCCATAGCCCTCAGACCTAATAAACACTACAGCGGGGTTGTTCAAGGATAGCAGGTAAGGATTTTTGTTTCCCTTTGGGACAGGGATACATAACAGAGGACATGTTACATATGGCTCCCCCATTACTCCTCTGCCCCTGCATAGTAATTGAAGGCAGGAACACATTATTTTAGGGGCCATACATAACATAAAATTATAGAAGGTAAAAGTGAATTAGGGGGATGTTTTTCACTGGGAGGTCACAAGTGCTTTCTCTTTTCCTTGGATCACAGAGACTGTTTCTGCATTCCTACAATTGTGGTCACAAAACATTGATCTGTTACCAACAGTGCTCTAAATATGTCGAAACTTGGCAGTTTTTTTTATTTTAAGAAAGAGAGTACCTGCGCTTCTCAAGGGAAACACAATACTTTTAATTGGAGAGTACCGACATTTCTCAAACATAAGCAGGTACTCTGGTACAGAGTACCTACACTTCTTTTTTTTCATTTCAACCACTGGTTGCCAATCCTTGAGCCTCTCTTCTAGGACCCTCTGCTAAGGTGATATTGTTTCAGTAGTGGAGATCTCTGTCCTTCTCCACAAGCTATGCGGTCAGTGTGAGAAGTTGGCCTGGTATATGCTGTCCACTAATTAAAGCGGGCACCCTGTACCAGTCCAAACAACCCTTATTGATGATTAGGTTAAAGATAACCTTTATGAAAGCTATCCTAGTGGTAGCTATGGAGAGCAGCCTTCAGGCTAAGCCTTGAAGGAATGTAAATTCAGAACCTCCTGAATAACCAAATGAAAGGAGAACGACACAAAAGATATATAAAATATATGTATTTATTACTAAACACTCTCTGCTAATCTCTTTAAGAGATTAGAGCACAAGGCACACAATACTTAATCAATAGAACAACAGTAAATAGCATAATACACAGTGGGCTCCAGGGGGAGACCGAACCATATACTAAAAAAATGGTATAACAACAACGACTTCGCTGGACGCAGTGCCTAGAGCACATAGAATCACTGGGACCCCAAGGAACCACCCAAACGAGTGACACAGGGGGCCCACTGAGGACGGGTGCAGTGTATGAACAGATACGTGTGTTCCGTACAACTCTATGGGAATGTCGCGGTTGGAAAATTATAGTTTAAGGACACTTCAGAGAGGACTTCAAGCAAACGCTTTGGATCATATAATGTTCTACGGCCAGCACCTTTGTGAGTACTGAGGTACCCGTGTTACCTTTTCCAGGGGAGCCGGGTGCATAGGGTTCAAGTGGTTTCGGAAACCTTTGTCGTTTTCAATGGCGTGACTCAAAGAAGTGCTACGGTCGGGAAGATGAAAAGTGTCCGGTGGAATTCAAGCCTAGATCCGAGGTGATAAGAATCTGAAAACAGAGGGGACAGAGTCTAGGTCACTTCAGGATGACCAGGTAGACGAATGCCCACCGAT
The DNA here is from genome assembly GCF_964261635.1 of Lissotriton helveticus. Taxonomy (NCBI): domain Eukaryota; kingdom Metazoa; phylum Chordata; class Amphibia; order Caudata; family Salamandridae; genus Lissotriton; species Lissotriton helveticus. The sequence goes on along the minus strand of NC_136067.1, from coordinate 887,137,673 downwards.
GTCGGGTGCTTCAGGTGTGAAGATTGCATGCATGACTCTACAGCCACGGGGACCAGGAGATGTCGATGATGACCAAAGTTGTGGGGTGAGCTGTCCCACACAGGATTTTGAGTTCTGAGGGGTCAGTGTCCAATAAGCATTGGCAAATGCAACCCACGTGGGCAGAAGAAACAACTTACTGTGAGGACCAGCAAGGTCATGGAGACACTCCACGCTATGGGGAGTTAGGGCCCATCTGGAGCAACCAGGAAATCCCAAAGGAAATCAAAATTACCTCCACAGGGACCCATGGGCCAACGGACCAGGGATCGCGAAGGGACCTTGTGCTGAATCACGAAGTACAGGCCCACGGAGCACTCGTGGAGTGGAGGCCAGAAATCTTCAGTGAAAATACTGCTCGGAGTCAGGACTATACGTAGCCCAAAGCACAGCTTCAGGGATTGCCAAAAAGTATATGCTGCTGCAAAAGTACACAGTGCACAGGGGTCTCAGATTTGCTGAGAGCAGATCAACCTCAGAGATAAACGGGAACCCACCTCTTGTGTTGCAAAAATCTTCAGAGTCCTCAGAAGCTTGAAAGATGCAAACCGGTCAGCTGTGTTAAGGTGCCTGCTTCAGCAGGGGAGTAACTTCTTTACTCCAAGGTTGATTTGTCTTTCGTCCAGCAAAGTGTAGACCATTGAAGCACTTGGTTTCTGTTTGCAGAGTTTAGTCCAGGTAAAATCTGAAGTCCTGTAGTTAGGGTTCCTACTTTATACCCACGGAAGGGGTTACACCCATGTCCTTTGTCCAGTTTTGCACCAGAGCAGGAACAAATGGCTCCTGCAACTGGTTTGAACTGGACTATGCACAGGGATACCAAGGGGCCAATTCCGATTCGGTAAAATCCAGTCCGAAACGCCGTACGGAGCGTTTTTCCCGTACGATTCGTACGCAGAACCGTACCCATACGTACGATGTAGTACGATGTTTCCCAATGCAGTTCTCCGTACGAATCATACAAAAGACAGTATGATTCAAGAAACCGTACAGATCGTACTCGGAACACGCAGAACGCGATGTTCGTAGGGATCGCAGAAGCCTTTTACGACCCAGCAAGTACGATTCATGTGGACACCAATCCGTACGACTCTTTTCTTACGGGAGCTGAAAACGTCCGGAAAAGCTGATTTTGCCTCGTAATGCGTATGGAACGGACCCCCAGGTACGGTTCGTACACCCCATGATTGCAGGGGTACGCTTCATGCACCTACAATCATGGAGTACGGTTCGTACACCCCATGATCGAAGGGGTACGGTTCGTACACCTACAATCATGGAGTACGGTTCGTCCACCCCATGATTGCAGGGGTATGGTTCGTATACCTACGATAATGGAGTACGGTTTGTATACCCCATGATCGTAGGGGTACGGTTCGGACACCCCATGAATGTAGGTGTATAAACCGCACCCCATGATCGTAGGTGTACGAACCGTACCCCTGAGATCATGGGGTGTACAAACTGTACCCTATGTGATTGTGTGGCTCTCCGTATGAATTGCACATACGTGACGTTTACAGTACGAATCGCGTACTCATTCCCCGGTCCGGATCGTACTTGTCGGGTCGTACGGCATGTTTACGATTCAGGGTCCGTATCATACAGATTTTCCCTTGCTTTTCGTACGGTTCGCAACGATTCGGACGTATTTTTTTACTATGGATCGTACTACGGAATACAGATGGATTTGTATGATTCGTACGGAAACGGCTACGAATATGAATCGTCGAACGGATTTGTTTCCCGAATCGGAATCGACCCCGAAATGTGAACCCAGTGCAGACTGTCAGGCACTCTCAGAGTTCACTCACCCAGCCCCAAGACAATAAATCTTTGGAGAGGAGTTGGCCTAACGGCTAAGGCGCTCGACCTCGGACCTGGGGATCTGGGTTCGAGTCTCGGTAACGACGCCAAAACCTCCTGTGATTATGGGCAAATCACTTAATCTCCCCGTGCCTAAAAATTAAAGTGTGTCTTCTCATGTAAAAAGGTAACTTGTGCTAAGTAAAGCGCTCTGATACCTGATTCGGTTTGGGTCTAGTTCGCGCTATATACAAATCTACAACAAAAAAAAATCCTGTCTGAGAGGTGGTCACACCTCCCTGTGACAGGAAACCTATTGCCCAGCCTCCCCTGCTTGAGCCTAGCTCAGCAGTAGGAGGACAGACGCGTGTCTGTGGCTGGCAGCATCCATTTTAAGATTCCCAGGTCGAGAAAGCTGATACTGGTTAGCCCAGTGACCCACAGTAGTGGATCTACAAGGGAGGAGTAGAGGGGTCGAGGCAAATTGGTAGGAGGGAAAACATGGCGACCGCCGGCTAGGGCGGGTCGCGTCTCTCTAACGGAGCTCCCTGTAACCCGGCAATGTGCTGCTGGATCGGCTGAGACTTACCCGGGTCTGCTGGATGTGTTCGCGGCCTTTTCACGGTCTTCGTGGTGTGCCTTTGTTTTCTGCGTGCACGGGGGGTGCGGATTGTGGACTGCGGACTGCGGAGTTTCCGTGTTTGGTGTTCGGTGCGCCGCACACAGCGCGCAGTGGCGCCGGCGGCGCTGATCGGCTCTGTTCATTCTGGTGCCCGTTCGAGGTGTGTTGCTGGTTGGTGGCTCCTGCTTTGGTTTGGGCAGGGAGGGAGTTGGAGCAGTTGGAAGCAGAGAAGGTAGAAGGAGGGGAAGCCTACTAAGTGGATGTGCGGCATCAGGGTCCTACCTTCCGCCTCTTTTTCCCGGTGGGTTGAGGCAGCCGTGGAGCTGCGACGGAGCCGCAGAGCGGCGGCTCGTGGGACATTTGGAGGTGCCGGTAACCCGCAATTATCGAGGAACCGTCCTGCAGCACTAAAGGTAACGCAATTGGGCGTCGAACCCCCACCTCGCACTGACAAAATAAAACTGCGGGTATGTCGCCTTAAAGCAAAGATTGAGGTTAAGGCAGCAGCAGCAGTAGTGGAGGAAGGATCTGCAACAGACCAAGAAGTATTCACAAGTAAGGTGAACGGGCAGGAGTGGGGGGGGGTTAAAGACACCAATAGCCCTGCAAGTGGGATAGGTGAGATAAGGGTAGTAGCCACTGATGATATCCATAGAGATATCACTAATGAGCAGCGGGCCAGTTCTAGTAAAGTAAACTCCAGCACACTGAAGGAGGGGGAAATTGAAGTGAAGTCTGGGACTAGCGAGACTACCCTAGGGCCCTCGATTTTTGTCTTTACGGGGAGATATACTGCCACCACTGCCACTGCCACCGCTGCCACAACTGCTACTTCCCGGCCTCCCAATTTAAAGGACTTAGAATTGGGTACTAAACCAAAACTGAGGAACATTAAAAGCACTAAAAGCATCAAAAGTAGTGCTGCGAGACTTACCCCCTCGCTTAGGTCATTTTTTAAGGTCCTAGAAGTTTCTTGTAGTGCAGGGGGGAATAGACCTCAAGAAAAAAAGATGAGTGCTATTGGCAGTTCCCAGGAAGCCGCCTCCGCTAACCCGTCAGTCGTGGACCCTAGTGTTCCAGTCGATAATATTCCGGAGAGATCATCAATCTTACATGTCGAGGGAAATGACAATGAATTTATCCCCCCCCGGGGGTGGAACCCAGGAATCACAAGAAAAGACATCAATGGAAGATCTTTTACATGAGATCAAAAACGGATTCGCTGAATCTAAGCGTAACCAGCAAGAGATAAAAGCGGCGTTTGAAGCCCTTGACAAGAGAGTAGATTTGCTTACTGAAAGGGCGGAAACTCTTGAAAGCACAGTTGGTGAATTAAAAGCCAAATTGGAATCCGCCCAAGAAAAGATAAATTATCTAAGACGTGATGGAAATGCAACAAAAGAAAGAGTGGAATCTTTGGAGAACTACTCACGGCGGAACAATATCAGACTCCTGAAGGTTCCGGAAGGAAAAGAAGGGGGAAAAGAAGGGGGTGAAATGAAAAAGTTTATTGCCTGCCTGCTTAAAGAGTCCTTGAACTTGGAGGAGTCTGTCGAAGACCTGGAAAGGGATATCCAACGAGCCCACAGGGACCCATTCCGTCTAAAGCAGGGGAGATCTAAACCGAGAAAGATCTTAGTCAACTTTTTAACCTATTCTACCAAGGAGAAGATTTTGAATTTAGCGCTTAAATTCACGGCCATAAAAGCCTCAGATTTCTCCTATGTTATTAGGTCTGACTTGTCAAAAACAACCCTTGACAGACAATGGGAATTAGGTCAGAAAATGGAGAAGTTCAGGGCTCTGGGCGCCACCGTCCAGATGAGGTTCCCAGCCTTCCTCAGGGTTATGCACAATAACAAAATGCACAACATCCATTCCCCTTCGGAGGCAGACGATCTCCTGGCCTCTATTAGTGACCATCAACGGGGAGCCATCTAGTCGTTGGTATCCTACAGATTAGTAGATTTGTAGACAAGGGGGTATTAGGGGGTATAGAGATAAAAGATGAAGACATTCTAGCTCTTCAAACTACTCTACATTACTCTACATTACCCTCCTTTTAGGGGACAATCTCGTTTACTAACTTTACCTGCTAGTTTAGCATGGCAGAAATCCACTTAAGGATATGGAAAAAAAAAATAATAAAATAAATAAACAAATTTATATAGGGAAAAGGGAAGATTTCACGGAGGGTGTTTCAAATAAAAGGAGAAAAAAGGAAAAGGAAAAGAGGGAGGGGAAAAAAAAAACCCTTGAAGGGAAAAGAGTGTGAAGGGGAAAAAATGGGAAAATAAAGAAGGGAAAGAAAAGGGAAAAAAGAAAAAGAAAGAAAAAGGGGGAAAAAAAACCAAGTATAAAAGGAGAAAAAAAAGATGAAAAAGAAAGGAAAAAGAAATGGAGAAATTTGAGGAAACCCCTAAGACTCCTGCTTGCCTTGAAGGCTAATACTCTCTGTAATTTTTTCCTCTCATGATGTTTTCCCCTTAAGGGCATCGATTAAGGGTATCGGTCATGATATTGCCGGTTTATATTTCAAACATACATACGTAACTGGGCTGGGTGAGGGGGAACTCCTCAGAGAGACAAATCTGGCATCAACGGCCAGATTAAGTAAGGGGGGGTTTCCAGAGAGGGGTGGGGGGGAGGGGCCATAATTGCAAAATATCCTCATTTGACAGACACTGTTCCACACTTACACACCTCATTTAGCACATCTCAGGTTTGTTTAATCTGCCTCGGGAGCTGCTTTTTGTACTTAGGCTCAATGAGTCGGAGTAAAGTTATTATATGATGGGAATACAATTTTTGTCCTGGAATGTCAATGGCCTGCGTGTCAAGAGCAGGAGGTATAGAATACTACAATATTTGAGGGACTCTCCTGCGCAGGTCATTGTCATTCAGGAAACACATCTTCTCCAACAAGAAGTGAAAGACATGTTGAGGAAAACAAGAGGGGTAGACTGTTTTATTTGTACCAACCACAATGCGAATATCCGGGGCATCCTTATTATCTTCAAAAAGCAAGTTAGAGCACAGATTCTTAATCATGAGGAAGACTTTAGCGGTAGGTGGCTATATGTCAAAGTAAGGGGCCGATTATGATAGAGGATTTTCCGCCTCCTCCGGGCCAGCGGAAGCCACCGCCGGCCCGGAGGAGGCGGAAAATCCTCTGCGGAGTCACCAAAGACCCACCGCCGCATTACGATGGCTGGTGGATCTTGGATTCTGTCCGCTGCTTTTCCGCCGCGGTCGGATTACAACCGCGGCGGAAAAGCTCTCCTTTGGCTGGCAGTGTCTATCAGACACCGCCAGCCAAATTAGGAAGCATTAGTAAACATGCTTTTCCGCGGCGGTTTTTCCGCTGTTGAAAAGCATGTGTACTTTTGCTTTTGGGGGCCCGTTGCGGGCCCCCAGGGCGTAGGCGGGTGGGGGGTGCACATGGCGCGGTGCCTGCCGCTTTGTGCATGTAAATGTTACACATGCACTTTTAACATTGCGGCGGGTGCTGCTTGAAGCAGCACCCGCTGCAATGTTAAATATCCAGGATGTGACCGCCAGGGTGGCGGTCACATCCTGATTTGCACGGAGGGACCTCCGCAGTCCATGCGGACGGTCCCTCCTACTCAGGGGTGGCGGACGGATGCAAGTCCGTCCGCTATCCTAATCGGCCCCTTAGTCTGGAGGGCAGACCATATAATCTGGTAGGTTACTATGGAACCAATCAGGACGACCCTTCATATTTGAACAAAATCCAGAGTAAGCTCTTAACAACTCAAGGTCCAATAATTTGGATGGGAGATTTTAATTTAGTACTCAATCCAAAACTTGATAAATCCCCCAACTCAAGGGCATTAACCTATAAGAAATCCAGGCAGGCGTTGGGGGTTGTTATGTCAACGCTCGGAATGGCGGATCCATGGAGAGAGAGAGCAGGTGATGCACTTGGTGTATCATACCATAATCATAAATATAATCACAAATCGAGAATCGATTACGCTCTTTTTAGTTATTCACTAAGAGATCCCCTAAAGGATTTAATATATTTGCCCTCGCACTTATCAGATCATTCTGCCATATTTTTTTCCATACAACTGGCTCAGCAATCCTCTCATACTTCATGGTCATTCGACCGCACGATTCTTCTAGAGGATGAAGAAACTGACCTTCTCATCCAAGAAACAAAAATGTTTATGGACACCAACATGAATTCAACTCAGCTAAGTATAGTATGGGAGGCTTATAAGGCATATTTGCGAGGCCATATAACTAACAGGGCCTCGTATCGAGGGAAAATATATAGGCCAAAGATCGCCAATATCGAAAAGGAAATTGCACTTCTTGATCAACGCACCGGCTCCAGATGTGGGACTAATAAAGAGCAGGAGCAACGTAAAGAATTAAAAGAGAAGCTAGATAGCATTCTCCAAGAGAGGGTTGCACGGAGATGGCAAGTAAGTAGGCTCTCCAATTTTGAGTATGGTGAATCCGCGGGTAGGGTCCTAGCATGGAAAATTAAATCCGACCAGGCCAAAAAGCACATAAAGTACATCAGTGTAGAGGGGGAGACCCACGAAAGATCTTCTATTAGAGACATCGGAGAAGCATTTCTGGAGTTTTTTCAGCAAATTTATAAGGAGGAGATCCCGGATGACCCGATATCAAAGCTTAGATGGTTGGAAAAGACCACTCTTCCCACTCTTACTTCAGAACAAAGGGACCGTCTTGATAGGCCTATTTCAGAGGAAGAAGTGAGTGAAACTATTAAAAAGGTGAAGCGGGGTAAGGCAGCGGGCCCCGATGGTCTTCCCGGTGAACTATTCCGAGTATTGGCACCTGAAATTGTCTCTGTGCTTACAGGACTCTTTAACGACATCTTAGTCAATGGTGCGACCCCACCGAAATCATGGGGGGAGGCAATTATTGTCTTGATCCCGAAACCCGGGAAAGATCCAGCTAAATGTGGCTCTTATAGGCCAATCTCGCTTTTAAATAGCGATTACAAGCTCTTTGCGGCTGTGTTGGCAAACAGGCTGGGACGCGAGGTTGGCTCAATAATCCACACTGACCAGAAGGGCTTTATAAAGGGTAGACAGCTCTCTGACCTCACTTATGACCTAATAGGGGCTGTGGACATAGCCTCAAAATTCTCACTGCCTTTGGCCATTATGACCCTCGACGCTACAAAAGCTTTCGATCGAGTAAATTGGGCATACTTAGCTGAGGCCATGAAAAAATTTGCATTTGGACCAAACTTTCGGAGATCAATAGGCCTCTTATATGCCAACCCCAGTGCAAGCATTATGGTCAATGGTTCATGTACCCAGCCCTTTCAGATTACTAGGGGAACAAGACAGGGGTGTCCCCTGTCCCCTTTACTTTTCAACATATACATCGAGCCACTTGCACAATCCTTCAGGGACGACCCAAGAATTTCCTCATTTGAATTCGGCGGATGGGAAAGGAAGGTAGGGCTTTACGCTGATGATATTGTAATCTTCACTAGCGATCCAGTAAACGCTTTTCCTATTGTGGTTGAAAAGGCTAAGGAATTCGGAAACTTATCGGGCTATGATATCAATGCCGAGAAGACCGAGCTTATGACATGGAACATTGTTAATCCGGGCGTTGGGGTGGCACCTTCAATCCGCTACCTTGGACTTAAAATTACGCAAGACATTGACACCTTAGCAAAAGTTAACTTAGACCTGGTCTCCAGAGAATGTAGGGCCCTATTGAGATCTTGGGCGGGTCTTCAACTATCAATTTTTGGGAAAGTCAACATTGTAAAAATGTCCATTCTTCCGAAACTTACTTTTATTTTCCACACTATTCCCTTTGCTTTTGACTCCAAGCAACTTCTTAAATGCCAGCAAGAAATAAATTCCTTCATTTGGGGCAATAAAGCTACGAGATTGGCCTGGAAAAAATTAAGAAGGAGGAGGGAAAAAGGTGGATTGGCCCTCCCAGATTTGCAGTATTATTCGTGGGCATTCCAGCTTTCCCATTCAAGAATGCTTCTTAAATCACCAGATCTTTCTTCAAATGGGAGATTATTCAAGGCAATGCCGACCCTGTCAAGATTTAAATATGTACAAATTAGGAGCTGGGCTAGAGAATTAATTAGGAATGATCCTAATACCGGGAGACACAGCCCCCTAGAACAACAATTAGTTGAAAAACAGACAGGAGGTAAGGAGGTGGCCCTTTGGTATTGGTCCATAGTGGAAGAGATAGATGGGGATTTCAATATCCCAATGGAGCTATGGGGTAGAGAAATAGTGGCATTAGACGAGGACCTGTGGATAAAATCTTTTTCCCTTTTGTATAAACTAGTTAAACCTGCCTGGCTTAGACAAAATCATTTGTTTACCTTACACCGGGCATACCTTTCCCCTTCACGTTTATCTAAATATCAAGAGGGGAAACGCTGTAATAAATGCCAACTGTTAGCAGCCTCTGATATACACATGTTCTGGGAATGTCCCCACATATCCGCTTTCTGGAAAGAGATTAAAGCCACTTTAGACTCAATTATTAACATCAACATCTCTTTAACTTTACCACTTGTCATTTTCGGATATGACCAGACTATTACAGGGGTAGCGCGGTCTTTTTTATTTTATGCTATCCTATTGGCAAGACGGCAGATATGTATGCACTGGGTGGATACCATCCCCCCCACCCACTCTGCGTGGCTAACCTCACTCTATGTAACATCTAAGGTAGACTTGAGAAGAACTTGTAGAGCCCAGAACCTCACATTTTGGAAGCTTTTGACAGATTGGAAGTGAAGCCTCCTCCGCCTTCTTGTTTTTTTTTTTAATTTTTTTTTTTCCCCCATAGATCCGATGATTAAGCCCATTTACTCCATGGTTCAGTTTTGTGGTCTGCCCCGATTCCGATATATACATACCGGCCTTGCAGGCAAGAAGTTGCTTGGAGAAACGTCAATAAGGTGCATGGAATTTCCTACCAACTAGTAATAATTTCTGCCTAGCTGCGTAGCGGCTCAATTTCCAGGGCCTGCTCCCAATGGCAGTGAGGTGGTTGGGTTGTCCGTTTTGCATCTAAAGAACGTGTGTCGGGCAGATGAGGATTGAAAAAAAAAAAAAAAAAAAAGGTAGGAGTAGAGGTATGATTCCAAGGTGTTTGCCACCAAACACAACATGTTTTTAAGCAGCCGTTTTAAAATTAGCATTTACTGCAAGGTTATAATGCACTTAAATATATATAGTTGGCTGCAACACAAACAACCCCGGAAAATAGGTTCTGAAGGCTGCAGAGGGACTCCGCTCATGCATGGGCACCCTATCACATAAAACCCAGCACCGTTTCTGAAGGATTGATAAGACCTTCCATAGGGGTGACTGATAGGTTTATATGTGCAGTGATTTAGAATAGATATAGTGAACCTATATCTAAGTAAGGGGTGCATGCACAACCTTACACAGGCTGCAGTAGCAGACCCGTGGTGTCAGTTTGAATGATCTGTTAGGGGTGGCATAATACATGCTGCAGCTCCTGGGAGGCCTCTGGGGTACCTAAGTCCTGGGTACATGGTGTACATTATACTAGAGACTGATAAGGGTACCCAGAAACCAAGCTGAAGTGTACCTGAAGTACATGCAATCAATTTAGAGGTAAAGCCACTTCACTGGGGGCCTGAATAGCAGGATCCCAGTCAGTCTATGTAGAAAACAGTGATACATCAAGAACAAAGTGGGGGTAAATATAGGAAGCAGATCCTACTCTCTTACAGTCAGTATAATTCAGTTAAATTGTTATTTCCTTCTCTTTGCACCTTCACTGCATATCGGAACAGAGGCATGGTTCTTTACTTGCAGTGTTCTGTTATCACAGTGCAAGGGAATTATGTTTCAGAAATGTTCTATTTAGAGGTGTACTGCTGTCTCCCAGTGTTTGAGCTATGACCTAAGGTCCCAATTACAGTGTTCTTATTCACTTCCGTATGGCTTGGTGGTTGTCCCTATCAGATGGCAGTCTAGGGAAAAGGGTAAGGGATGTTCTGTTCTGCAGATGGCTGCTTGTGATAGAGAAAGCCACACCTTTTGTTGGTAAATGAGAGATCTAGCATGTTTTCTTCAAAGAGAAACATAGGAGCATATTCTCCATAACGTGTGATAACCATTGCAAAATTAGCTTAACGCAACTCTACACATCGCAGTCTATCGCAACAAAATAACACCGTGTTAACGTTGTATTCTCAACCCGGCGGCACCATGCGATAGTAGCAGGATAACGTGCCAAATGATCGCCTAAAAATTAACGTGACGCTGAAAAAATGCAAAAGACGAACGCAAAAAAAACTGTGATGCCCCAAATCGTTATACAAAATCAGCGACAACCAGTGAAAGGCCTACAATTCCCACATGTAATGCGGGAAAATGCACTACAAAAGCAACAAAAAAAACACATCAAAACCAAATCAAACTGCGTAGCACCATGGATGCACCCGGACCGTGTGCAGAGGACAACCTAAACCCCACAAGCCCCACGGAGGACCAGCGAGGTACCCCAGTTTCCAGGAAGGGCAAGGAAAAGAGGAAGAGGAAGATGGGGTTCAGTCTGCAGGAAGACCAGATCATCGTCACGGAGGAGATAGAACACTACCAACAACTGCTCTTAACCTCCACTGTGTCATTGGCAACACAAACGGAAATATGGCAGTCCATCATCACCGACATGAATGCAGTCAGAGTGCAGAGGAGGTCAATGGAGGAGGTCAAGAGGCACTCGCATGAAGTGCACAGCCACACCAAACGGAAACTTTCTGCCAACAGGAAGGAAGTAAAGGCGAATGAATGTGGGAGCCCTGCGCCACAGGGAGAGCTGGATGAGCTGGAGGAAATGGTGGCCACAGCCATCAGTGTGGAGACGGTGCAAGGAGTTGGGGGTCTGGACACAGTTCAATATGACCTGACCCAACAGCAATAGAGAGAGTAACGACCAGGGACTGGGGGGACGGAGGGATATGGGCACAATGGCACACATGCACAATCATGTGCAGCACACTGCACATGCACAATGATTGTGGAACATGTCCCTGATACCCTTGGCACACTAGAGCATACATAGAAACAGCAAGTAGGCCCCCGTCCACAATGTGCACAAATGGTCCCCCCTCCATATCACCAATGCCACAACCTACCCATGCACATGTGCTGAATCCAGAAAAGCAGCGGCTCTGTGAGCCACACTGACAATGCAAGTGGCACTTCATGGCCGATAGCATGGCTGCAGTCACAATACATGACATGGCGCACGAGACGACATTGAGGTGGCTGAGTGTGGACCATATCCGTAAAGGAACAGGTCACAATCTGGCACATTCATGTGCACCTACAACCCATGACTTCAAAAACACATCTGCAGAGAAACAATGCAAATGCACAAATGACCCAAGTCGCAAACATCCCAGCTGCCGAAAAGCAATGTGGTACAAAGTGCAACACTTACACCACAGGACAAAGGACACAACTGGTGCCAATCATGCATAGAAACTGGCCAAACACATCTGGCATTGCATGACACTGTGCGATGTTAATGTGTGAGTACAAACTCACAACCTTCATGTAGTCCACTGCCTTCCATCAAATAGCCAGCTTCACCAAAACAGTCACAATGTACATGGTCATGCAGTCTGAATGAAAAAATCTACAATGCGTCAACACACATGGGACACATTGTTAACCTGCATCTCCCCTTACATTGCAGAGGGACAATCAACACCTCCTGCAGAGCAGACCACTCATCACTTCAGTGATGATGAAGAGGACACCCTGCACATTTGCTCAGACACCCTCCAACGGCTAATGGACAGCCTTGGCACCCCACCCCCAGCGCATCACGGTGACCCCGCATCCTGCCCAGACCACACAGCAGGAAGCACACACCACCACAGCTGGCTCCCAGGACCCCCACAACCAACACATGGAATTCCAACACCAAGGGGCCCATTATGATGTCGGGCGGATTGCCCCCACCAGGCTGGTGGTAGCCACCACCAGCCTGGCGGGGTCAATCCGCCCGACATCCACATTCATTTTCCCCCCGCCATATTAGTATGGCAGTGGGACCTCGGCGGACCGAAAGACTGTCCATCGCTTTTCCGCCCTGGTCGCCTTGTGGCCGGGGCGGAAAAGGATTTATATGGTGGCGGTTTCTATCAGACACCGCCAGCCATATTATGATGGGCATTTTCCAATGCCTTTCTGTGACGGCAATGCTGCCACGGAAAGGCATGCGGAGACTCTCTGCGGGGGCCCGATGCGGGCCCCCTGGGTGTCCGGGGGGTGGGGGGTGCACATGGGGCTTACCTATGGTACCCGCCCGCATTTCAAAGTGCAACATGGCAGGCACCGCGCGGTGCCTGTCATGTTGTGCTTTGAAATGCACAACATGCATTTTTACCATTGTGGCGGGCAGGGCTCTCTGCACCGCACACCGCAATGGTAAAAATACAGGATGCACCCGCCACTGTGGCGGGCGCATCCTAATTGTCAATGTGGGACTGCCGCACCTTTGGTGGGCGGTCCAGTTTTGCACTGGGATGGCAGGCGGACTAAGTCCGCCCGCCATGCTAATGGACCCCCATGTGTTAGGTGCCAGGAGGAGATGGCTGATCAGCTGCAGGTGGGATTCAACCTCGCGGCAACCAAACCCGATGCCATACTTGGGTGTCTTAGTCCCATCAGGGACCACTTACTGTCCCTAACGGACACCCACTGTCCACACCATGCTCACCAACAATCCTTGGCTGACATTGCTGGGGCCATTACTCAGATACAAGAACTATCTAGTCAGACAGGCTCCAGCTATGACAGCAAAGAGTTGGCACAGATGCGGAGGACAATGGAGACCATGGAGCCAATGCAGCCTGGAAGTATGGCTGCCACAGCTGAACACCAGCGAGATGTAGCTGGGATCCTCCATGCCTTGCAAATCCTCATCTAGCCATTGCTGCCACTGAGACTGTACCAGATGACTGCTGCAGGAACCTCGACACACACTTCTCCGCCCCCTGATGTCTGATGTGTCATTGGCACACAGTGATCCAACCCTATCACCTTCGCACCCTGATGAGTCAGTGGCACACAGTGATGCAGCTATAGCACCACCACACACACCGGACACAGAAGACGTCTCAGAGGACTAAAATGTGGAGGGTGAGGACTGTGTGAGGAAGGAGGTAGTAGCATCCGTCCCCGCCATATGGCCTGTCCCTGCCTGGTTCAGCCATATTTATGCATCATGCTCTGGAACAACACCTCCGACTGACCCCCAAACACTCTGCGACATTCACCTGGACCCCGACATGGACTACCATATCTGCTCTGGTACCAATAACACAGCAATCCGTCTGCGGACTGAACTCTTCCTCTTTAGATTAACTTTTCATTCTCCCAAGGACTCTGGTTGGCCCACCACTGGGCAACCATGTAATGTGGGCTTGAAATAGCCATGTACTGCTCCAGCTCCGACACTCCCCAGAATGTGAATAAAGCATTCCAAATAACACAGATGTGTCATGTCTATGTTTTTACTGACGTATAAAAGTATGGATGAATGTAGGGACAATGATTGCACTAAAAGGTACACCCTGGTCAATGTCGTCAGTGCGCATGTTTGACCCTGACCCACAATGGCCAATTAGATAACTGTGAAGGTGAGAACTAGCTGTGGCCCCATTCCACATGAACAACAATCTTGTTACCCCCCAACGTAGGCACAAGTCCATGTATTAAATAGGGCTGTGTGTAGAAATATCAAATACTGTAGCAGGCCTGAAAAGGTGTGCACCATCTCATGTGACAACAAAATGTCTCTTCGCATACCTACTCACACACATCTGTGTGGACACAATCTGATTTGATGGATAACCTTGATCTACATGGCAAGAATTTGACGAATGTCTGACAAAATATCGAAAGACAAAATATCGACCTACAAAAATATCGGAGCAAAAATATTGATGTCAACAATATTGACATTCTATCTACAACATGGTAAGTACAAAAATATCGGAAGGAAAAATATCTATGTCAAACATCGTTTTTTTAAAAATATTGTTTTTTTAATAAAAAAAATATGTAAAATAAATTAAATAATACTAAAAAATATAATAAACATAGTTACACATATTTTATATTTAAAATTAGTAAGTAATATACATAATTCAATAAAAAATTAATTAAACATACATATAATATGTAATATAGATACTTACAACAGTTTTATTAATTATTTTAATAACTTATAAATAATAAAAAATATTATAAATTACAAATGCATCTGTACACATAAGATATTAACATAAATAACAATTAAATAATTATGCAAAACAAATTAAAAACATTACATTTTGTTTCAATATTTTTATAACTAACTATATTCTACCTTAACAAAAACAATACAATAAATATTATGTAACAGAGGGAATAAAATACTATTCCAACTAAAAAAAAAACAACAGTAAGGAAAATGTTGGATAGCGTAGGGGACAAAATGAATATTCCCACTACAAAGAGAGATACAATAGGGAAAGTGTTGGATAGTGTAGGGGTAAAAATTACTATTCCCACTCCAGAGAGTGCAACAGTAAGGAAAGTGTTGGAAAGCGTAGGGGTAAAAATTACTATTACAATTCCTGAGAGTGCAACAGTAGGGAAAGTGTTGGATAGCGTAGGGGTAAAAATTACTATTCCCACTCCAGAGAGTGCAACAGTAGGGAAAGTGTTGGCTTTCATAGGGGTAAATATTACTATTCCAACTCCAGAGAGTGCAACGGTAGGGAAAGTGTTGTATAGTGTAGTGGTAAAAATTACTATTCCCACTCCAGAGAGTGCAACAGTAGGGAAAGTGTTTGGATAGCACAGGGGTAAAAATTACTATTCCCACTCCAGAGAGTGCAACAGTAGGGAAAGTGTTGGATAGCAAAGAGGTAAAAATTACTATTCCCACTCCAGAGAGTGCAACAGTAGGGAAAGTGTTGGATAGCGTAGGGGTAAAAATTACTACTCCTTCTAAAGAGAGTGAAACAGTAGGGAAAGTGTTGGATAGCATAGAAGTTAAAAATAACATACTTATAAATACATTAATTTTTTAAAATATTTAATACATTAATTATTATATACATCTAAACTATTCACAAATACCAATAAATAATTATTAAAACATAATTAACAATGCATATTTAAATAACAATAGATTAATAATAATAACAATTAGAAATAATTAATAAATATTAATTACCATTTAATAAACATTGAACAATACAATATTTGTTATAACAAAAATATATTAACTATTAAAACGTAATTACCAATTAACTAATATTGAACAATTAAATACTTTGTTATACCAAAAATATTAATTAGCAAACATGAATTGCCAATTATTAATTACTTAATAATATATTAATTAAAAATATCAATACATATTATTTAGTAATAGTTGATTACCAATTAATGATTAAACAACAATAAATACAATAAATTAAGTTTCATAACCAAAATATTATACCTTT
Organism: Lissotriton helveticus; assembly: GCF_964261635.1. NCBI lineage: Eukaryota > Metazoa > Chordata > Amphibia > Caudata > Salamandridae > Lissotriton > Lissotriton helveticus. The sequence continues at coordinate 887,121,657 of NC_136067.1, read as the reverse complement.
AAATAAATACCAATTAACAATTAATATCCAATAAATTAATTATCAATACCCAACAATTTATTTAATAATTACTTAATTACATATCAATTGCTTTACACAGTTTTCCCCTATACACACACAACAAACTCAAATAATAAAATAATACACTTAACATAATTATCAATTAATCAATTAATTAAAATTAATGACCAATTAATACAAATTAATTACCAATTAAAAATCAATTAACAATAATATACTTAGCAATACCAATTAATGAAAAATATTACTACTTAATTACATTTAAATTACTTCCCACCCTATTCCCCTATAAACCCAAAACCCGCTACGGTAGTAAAATTCAAAATGTATTTAAATAACATTTTTAAAAAACCCACATACATATTAAATACATAATAATATACATAAAAATCATATAAAAATCGATATTAGTAAAATCGATATTACTAACATCGATATTACTTACATCGATATTAACAAAATAGATATTACTTACCTTCAAAATTCTGTCCCTTCAATAATAAAAAAAATCGATATTACTTACCTTCTATATTCTGTCCCTCCGATATTATAACTGCGATATTATTGTAGGTCGATAATAAAATCTCGATATTTTGTCTGCTCACCTAGTTGGACACCATACTCACATTGCTGGAGACACGTAAGAGCACAAGTCTGCCAGCAACTATCCCAACCACAATGTCTGACTCACAGAGGTGGAGCTGTCAACAGGGACTCACCCCCAATGTACTACCATCAATCAATCCCTCCCTGTGTACAGACAATGCTGATGGAGGCACACGATTTGTCATTATAATTAACACTCATCACAGTTGTACACTAGTGAAGTTGCGTACACTTTATTAGCATGTGCATGTCAGTACAGGCAAGGCAAGGGCCACAACACGCTGACCAATGTTTAAGACACTTACAGGCAGCTTAGGTGCAAGAAATGGTGTGGCAAAAATGAACACAAATCATTACGGATGTCAACAGTCTCAGCCCACCTTGCCTTGCTGGATGAGTCATGTGATGTTTGGCATCTGCTCATTGCCCTGTGTCAGGGGACATGACTCAAAGCCCATGGGATCTGCATAGTGCTGTACCACCGGACTGCACCAACTGTGTGCTCTGCTGACAGTGAGCGGGAGAAAGGGTCCTACAAGGTCACGTCGTACTGCATTGCCATCTCCCTACGTCCCTGATGGGTGGCAGGTCGAATGCTCCTCCCATTGCCCTGCCAGTAACTCTTTTACCATTACTAACCTCTCTATCAAGGCACCTGTTACACCGCAAATCCTCAGTAACCAACTCTCCCCTCTGGAACCCCCAATACCGGCACTGACCAATCTGGCATTCATCAAGACCCTTCCTCCCAGTCAGTTTTCCCCACACAACATCTACCCCTTTCCCAGCACCCAAACGTGGTGGCATGCTTGGACATACTCCCTCCTCTGGAACCTCTCAATTCCGCCGCTGACCCATCTGGCACTCCATGAGACCCTTCCTCCCTGCCAGTTCTCCCTACACAACTTCTACCTCTTCACCAGCACCCAGACTTGGTGGCTTGCCTGGATTATCCCTCCAGCTGCACCTTCTCACCCTCGAACTTCATGGTCTGAAATCCCTCTTATTGGAACACCTCCCCCGGATAAGCTCCCTCCTCTCTGGTACGAATCAGCCCAGAGCCTCGGCTAGCACGAGCGTTAGAGCTCGCCTTGACCAAATCTCTCCCCTCTATATCCCTAAAACCGACCCCCTACCTAACGTACCCTTCTGCCCCAGAAGATCATTGGCCTCTCTCGTGCCCAAATATATCGATGACTTACTCAACTCTTACTCTCTTATCCTAGACTCCGACATGATCCCTATGGGGCAAATCCAGGCCATTCATGCAAACCGGAACAGAGAACCCCGACAACCTTAGAGTCATAAACAAGGACAACCTCATGAGAGTAAACATCATACATACTCTTCCCCCTTTTTTCCGGTACAACTTAAATGTGTACTACTCAACTGCAGATCAGCCAACAAACATGTCTCTGACATCTTTGACCTCATCCAACAGAATGACATAGATATCATCTTCCTCACTGAAACTTGGCTCAATCCCTCTTCCACTCCTGTCCTAGACCTCCTAGTGCCCCCTATTCACAACAGAATTCGTCTAAACAGAGCTTTGAAGCTGGGAGGTGGCTTAGACTGTATACCTCGGAGCACTCTCGCGGTCTCCCTCTCAGAGACTTCTAAGCCATCATCTTGCGAATACCTTTGTCTCAACATCTCCTGTTACAATCATCGGGTGTGCAAATTACACACATTCTGTCACCCCCTGGGGACAACCTCCCCTTCATCAAACAATTAATGGAAATTATGTCTGCTAATCTCGATCCGGTTCTGTCCCACATCTACCTCGTTGACTTCAACCTCCACTGGTTTAACCCTAATGACCAAGCTGTAACTTGCCTCAAATCTCTCTTGAGAGATCATAAGCTGATTCAACATTGTGACCGGCCAACCCATAATAAAGGTGAAAATTCTGGACCTTATCATCACCAAAGGACACATCATCACAATGGATACCATCACCCCTTCTGATTGGTCCGACCACCACAGCATCTTCTTCAATATTAACATGGATGTGTCTCTAAGGAAGGGTCAACTAACGAAATCGAAGATCTGGATAAGAAACCTCAGAGGTATCAACACAGCCAATCTAGCATCTCACTGTATAGTTGCACTCTCTTCCCAAGTCAACATGTCTAAGGTTCATGTACTCACCGACTTCTACAACTCTACTATATCTAGCATAATGGATTCCGTTGCTCCTCTCCAATAAAAAAAGCCTCAACAAAAACATCCAAACCATGGTTCAACTGCCACTTAAATTTGGTATGTTGCAACCTTAGGGCTATCAAATGATTCTGGAGATCCAAACCATCCATTGACCAGCTAAAAATCCTTAGATCGATTAGGGGCTCCTATGACAAGCAGATCAAGGGAGCTAAGGCGGACTATTTCAAATCCCAACTTAATCAAACCGCAAACCGCCCCAAGAAAATGTTTGAACTGGTTAAACAACAATCGGTGGAAGCATCAAACCACCCTGATTCGGAAATCATCCCCCCCTCATATGATGAGCCGGCTGCTTTCTTTACTGAGACATCAAGACTCATCAATATTGATCTGGATACCAAGCGGGCCCTACTACTATCCAATGGGTCTACTCCCCACCCGGCGCATCAAGAACAATGCCTCCTGGGACACCTTTACCCCCTCAGTGAAAGAGACATTAAAGAGGTTCTTCAGAGTATCAACCCTTCTAATCATTTCAGTGACCCGTTGCCACCTTCCATCTTCAAAGAAATCAAGGATGTAGTCTCTCCTATATGGACTAAGATTGTCAATGCGTCTCTGTCACAAGGCAAGATCCTGCAGTGCCTAAAAGCAGCTGAGGTAACACCCATATAAAAAAAAACTGCTGCAGACAGCACTGACCTCAACAACTTCTGCCCTATCTCTTACATACCTGCCTTCGCCAAACTCCAAGAAAAATGTATCCAGTCGCACCTCTGTGCTCACATAGAGAATTTCCATCTCCTGGACCAACATCAATCTGGCTTTCGTAGTGGGCATAGCACCCAATCTGCTCTCACTCACGTTATGGACGAAATTTTTAAAATGCTTGACCAAAATGAATCGTGCCTCCTTATCCTCCTTGACCTTTCCTCTGCGTTTGACACTGTTAATCACGACAACTTCCTATCCATCCTAGAGCACAGGATGGGCTTGTCTGGTCTGGTTTTGCAAGGGTTCTCGTCTTTTCTCCAGCACAGATCCTAAAGAGTGAAGGCGAATCACTTTCTCTCGCAGCCATCTCCACTATCCATGGGTGTCCCCCAAGGGTCCGTCCTATCTCCCATACTCTTCAACTTGTTCTTGGAACCACTAGCTAATGCACTAAATTCCATGGAAATTCTCTTCCATATATATGCAGATGACACCCAACTCTATGTGAACATCTCCTCCCTGGATAACATCACCTCACTCAACACTACTCTACTGACTACTAAAAACTGGTTACCAATGAACCACCTCCTGCTCAACACCTCCAAAACAGAATTCCTTCTCATCTCCCCTCCAAATCACACCCCTAAGCTAGACCTCTGGTTGAATCACCTCACCACCTTCAACTGCTCCCCCCACATTATTGAATCCGCTAAATCCTTCAGAATCATTCTGGATAAGCACTTGACATGAAGACTCATAATAGCAAAGTATGCAAGGGAGCTAACCACCTCCTGAGAATACTCAGGAAGCTCAAACCTTTCCTCCCACAAGCTGACTTGAAACAAGTGGTCCAAGCGCTTGTTTTGCCGAGACTTGATTATAGAGGTGTAACGCTCTGTGGTCTCCCCAAATATACATTGGCCCCACTAAGGGCCTCATTGAATGCAGCGGCCGGACTGGTCATGGGTACCAAAAGAAATGTGCACTTCTCTCCAGTCTTAAAATCCCTAAATTGGCTGCCATATGAAGCGAGAATACAGTTAAAGATTGCTTGCCTATCTCACAAAGCCCTCTATTTAAAAAAAAACCACTTATCTAGCACAAAAACTGGAACTATCAGGAAGGGCTAGACCCTCTAGGTGTGCTCACTCTCTCTTCCTGAAACCTCAGATCTTTCGCAAAAAGAGAACATGCCACCGAGCCTTCTCCGGCTGAGCTCCGAAGATCTGGAACTCCCTCCCACCGGAAATACGTAGAATCTCTTCCAAGGATGCCTTCAATTTGGAAGTAAAAAGATTCCTTATGAACAAGTTCTTACCTTAATAGGTTGTTGGGTCATCTGCTCTAATGCATTGGACTTAGAACTTTAAGCCCTTGCGCTGGTTGCTATTCCATCTCGATATGTATCAGTTATGTTCTTATTATTCTGCTGATCCCTTGTACACATAACCATTCTTGTCCTGTGAGTTCGATTTTGTCTGGATTACCATTTGACACACGTACTGCAACTGTTACCTTCCTTTCCCCACAACTGTAAAGAGCTTTGATATCCCTCTGGATCATGTTCTCGCTATATAAAACATTATAAATAAAAAAATAAATGTGTGTACTCTCCCTCCAGCAGTTTCTCCGATTTTGGAACGTTGCCAAACGACGCTGTGCAGCTCCGCCCATGGCACTGCATCACCTTGCACAGGTGTGTGTAGACACGCGTAGGTCCACGCACATGCATTCTGAATCAGGGCGAAGTCAGACATGTCCACTGTTGTGGTGGGATATGTGACCATTCATCCAATATGCTACAAGGTGTGGGGACATGTGCTGTGGATAACAAACAGTTGTGGCTGCAGAAACGTAGTTACTCGTCTATGAATGCACACGCAGCTTCATGGGCAATCTGTTCCAAGAGTATGTTGTTGTCGAGTTCAAGGAGCACGAGGGCGAGCCAATCCATTAACTGGTCCGGGCAGCTGTGCTTTGTCCACGCGGTTTCATCAACCCGCAACACAGCCCAATAACGGAGCTCCTCGATGTGTTCACTGAACATGAGGAGTTGTGTAGTCTCCCATGCCCAACTGCCAGCACATACGACAAATTTCAAGGCATCCCATGCACAGGTATCACTGTTACACTCCTGGTCGTGGGCCAACAGGGGGCGCACACACAAGTCATAATCTAGTTCAGCTACCATTGTGTTAGATAGGCAGACCTCCATGGGCCACTCGAATGTGCCTGATCGACAGTGGAACCAGGGCTGGATGCAGGTGATGCACGCAAGACGGAAACTCAGACGGTAACTGAGTCGCAACACTGCCATTGGCAGTGATCTCAACAGATGCAGCATTTGTGCACGGTACAGTTCCACATGACAGGGGTTGTGCATGTGCCCGGGATTGCCTGCCATTGTGTTTGTTGGTCTCGTAGCACTGGCACTCTAGTGACAGGCGGCAGTTATGTGAAGGATATGCCACTGCTCAGAGCAATGAGTCGTATTGGTGTGCAATGTTTGGAAGTATGGGTTGATTTTTACTTATGTGTCAAGGGCATCCCATGCAGATGTACCTCAAGCAGGGACAACTGTGTATGGGGTGTGGAGACGTTGTTCTTTCATTTGTGCAGTTCGTGGTGTGGGAGTCATCAAGATCTTGTATGGTATCTCTCGCAGGGAGCGTCAGCCGCATTCAAGACCAAGGTTGGGGGTTCAGATGTCCTTCCGCCTTCTGTATTGATACAAAGGAGCTTTCATACCTAATGTTAGTCTGACTACTGCTTGCATTTTTGAAATGTGATGTGGCCTTCGCATTGCAATTGATGCCAGGCCTTTGACTTAGTGGGCACCAATAGCGATACACACACTACCGTTGGCATGTATGAGCCAAGAGCCCGATTGCCCTTGTGCTCCTTGTACAATATCTCTCTTTCTCTTGCTTTCTCTCTCTCCCTCTCTCTTTCTCTCTCTCCCTCTCTTTCCCTCTATCTCTATCTCTCTCTTTCTTTGTCCATCTCTATCTCTATCTCCCTCCCTTTCTTTCTTTCTCTCTACCTCTCCCTCTCTTTCTCTCACTCTCTCCATCTCTAGCTCTCTCTCTTTCGCTTGCTCACCCTGTCCTTTGACGGGTGCATGACACACCTTCTTATCTAGAATTTTGTTTTGCAGGCTGTGACTTACAGATTGTCCTGAGATGACCCACCATGACTCTTCAAAATAGTTGTTTTGTGTTTATTCTGAATGAAACAAACTATTTGGAAATTCTAAGATGAATGTATGATTCTCTTTTTCTGACCACACGTGTATGTTAGGTGTTGTAATTGTGCGACATTAGGCAAATTGTTTTGTTCATGATTTCGTAACGTTGATGTGACATATCTTTGTCTAGGGGTGGTGGGATCCTGGGGTTGGTGACGGTGGGTGTTGTTGCCCGCTTGGGGCTCTGGGATGCATGGTCAGTAGCTCCATTGCATCTGTTGTTTTTCAGGTGTGGCTCTCGGCTGGGCTCCCAATGATGGTGCAGGTTTTCGTCCGACGTTACACCAGGTCAGAGCAGGTGTTAGATTCCTGCTGCTAACGCACCTTATCACATGTTTTGAGATCTTATAGCTGATCGGGCTGGTCGTTGAGAATGTTACGGAGTGGTGTTGTCGCAACTTTTTGCACGGTAACGCCTACTCTGCATCTCATTAGCGATAGTTGCCGGGCTCATCTGTGGAGATGTTTTTTGCGACAGCTATCACAGGTAAACTGGTCTTATTGGCTGTTAGCACCAGCTTGTGAATGGGAGGATAAATTTATCGCAACTTTGGCAGCGATAAATTGCCGATAACTCGGCGATAGCTCCTTGAGAATATGCCCTGTTGTTGTTTTTTACTGGCAGTATTAGTCTATAGTTGAGCTACTCTAAGTTAGTGAGCTACAATGTCATTTAAAAAAAATCTGTTTTTTGGGTCTTCACTTGCCCAAATAATATGGCAATTTAAACATATACTGGCACTTGTTATCATCATACATGATATTACATTTTTCGTTATACATCCTTCATCTCATGCCCATGACATACTAACTTCTGAGTCCAGAGTTCTTTACAAATACTCCCTTATTTTGATTCACTGGATTACGTTCCTGCCCGTTCTCTACTCAATGGGTTAGTTCTCCTCCACAAGGTCCCCGTATGTTTTGGGGTTTCTGAGGTCATCCGTTCCTCTCCCCTCAAAAATAACACTTTCTGCTCCTAAGCATTGGTTCATGCTTTCACACCACCTCCTTCCTGCTGAGGCACTGAACAGCGGTTTTTGGGACTTTCTGTGTGAGATTTTTGGCAAGTGACGCAGTAGGGAATTTTGTGCTCAAACCTACCTGTCAAAAAATCACAGAGTCGGTGTAACACATATGTGGTGCCTCTGCATACTTGGACTACAATAGAGCGAGAATCATTGGCCGAGGCCAATCCGCGCGCCACGCCTCCAGAAATGTACGGGGAAGTTACAAATATCCTTGAAACGTAAGTATTGACATTATTCGCAGTGCTTGTTGCTTGCTATACAAGCTTTGCGTTCTTAAACCGTCTTGCTGATTTCTAACAAGCATGCTGCCCAGGATTTTGTTATTTTTGCTGTTCTGCAGTTTTTGTCCAGGTTCGGGGACCCCCTGCAAGAGAACCCCTGGCATGGTAGCCAGGCTTCAAGGCGATATAATGATAGGGGGCCTTTTCCCATTTCACACCGGAGCCGCACCGAATTTAGACAACAGCCCGCCAAGAGATTCTAACTGCACCGGGTAAGTTTAAAGTCAATTTCGTCTGCCAAAAACACTTTCTTTTTGCAGTTTTATAAAGCGCGAAGTCGACCCGAAGGTATTGGAGCGCTTTACATGAGAACCAGTTAAGCTACACAAGCACAACATTATTTATTCCACAAGCCACCCGTGAATCCAATAATGCCCTGTTGTAGGCGTGCAACGCCCGTTGGGCACGAACTTGGCTCACGTGCCTTAGAGCGCTTTACCTGAGAACGGGACACATTTGTGGCCTTTATTTAATCACGGGAAGGTTAAGTGATGTGTCTAGAATCGCAGGATGTCCAATAGGCACCGGGATTCGAGCCTGGCTACCCAGTTCCGTTGTCGGCAGCTCTGGCTGATACTTAAGTTTAAGTCGCATGAATCGCTTGCATTTGTGCTGCATTCAATCTTTCAAGTTTTTGGGCTAAAAAAGGTTGCCTTTCACCGGAAACAAACTCACCTGCAATCAGTTTGACAAATGCTCTACACGGGTACGTCCTACGTTAGTGCTATGGAGTTTGGGGGGAGGGGGTGATGGGGGAGGGAAGGGCACAAGACAGGAGACAGTGACATTCATTAATGTATTGACATTCGAGCTAGATAGAATGTACTCACATTTCCTGCTGAAAGGTGACGCTGTGCCAGTGACTCCAGTCCAATTAGCAAGTTGACTGCTGCGGTTGAAACATAGTTATACATTGGAGAGTCTGACTGGACAATTCATTCACACAGACTGTTTGAGAAAATGTAGATATGTAGAGATACCAGGGCATTTTGCAACGAAATAGTTCCGGTTAGTCCCTGGAATGTGTATAACTATCCTCACTGCCATTGAAAACGAGTATTGGCAAATTCAATAGTTGTGATAATTCATACAAATACTGGGCTGCACACTGCATTCCCATTAACAAAATCTATTAGCATTGGAATGTTTTGTAATGGTGCAGTTAATGTGTAATTGACAGTGATGATTTTTGCTAATGGTGGTTATAATGTTGGTAATGGTGGTTATAATGGTGGGAATGGGCTGGTGCTGGGGCTGGTGCTCTTATTGTTAGCAGAGGTACTGGTGGTGTGGTATTAGGGGTGGAAGTATTGTGATGGTGGCTTGGGTAGTCACATTTGAGGCAGTGGTATTGGTACTAATGGTAATGGTGGTCATTTCGGTGGTGGCTGTGGTGGTTGTGATATTGGAGGTGGTATTGGTAGTTGGGTTATAGGTGGTGCGAGTGGTCTCGATGGTGATGGTAATGGTGGTGGTAGTATTGGTGGTGTTATTGCTGGCAGTGATGGACTCAGCCTATTTAACATCATGGACCATGAACTCTCTATTGACACGAGTCCCATGCTACTCATGCTATTTTAGGAAGGCTCCCTCTTACATGCATTGTTCTTAAATGTTGTTTGTTAGCAGCAAGTCCGTTGTGATTGTCTTGATTACAATTCAAGCTAAACATCGGTCCTTCCAGGAGCCCTGGAGTCAAGGTAAGACTGAGACAAAAAATAGGCCCGGGTACCAAAATAAAAGTGGCCCCCAATTAGTGAATTAGGAAGCATAAAACAGTGTCCCATGATTGCAATTGGAGGCAGTTTTGAACTTGTAAAGACACAGTGTTTAAATGTTTTGCCAGCAATGGAAGACTGCATGGATTTGAGCTTGCTGCAGGCAATGTTTTTTCTAATTTTCAGGGAAATGAACTATAGAAACTGCTCCATAAAACAGGCCCGCAAACAGACACAAATATGTCCCCAGACTGACCTTTCGGATTAGCTCATCATGCACTACCCAACTGCCCTGTAGAATAATTTGAACCTGCCCTAGTCACTAACTTTTCACTTGTTTAAGCTTGCATCTGCCATCTGTTTAAATGGGTTTTCCTTTTACACATGCATGATTTAAAGTCACATTTGAATCAAGATGGATATTGTAAGTGCGAATTTAGTTGTCAGCCTCTACACCATAACTACTTTCATGCAGAGCAGTCTTGATAAAGATAGTTTGGTAGGTCAGAGAGGTGGGGTATCTTGCAGGTCATAAATACAGCCTTTTCCCCGTGGATTAGCAGCGATCTCATCCTGGAGGCCTACATTTGGATTGGGAACTGCATGTTTTAGTGACTACATTGTGAAAGCAGATCCTAGATTTCATCCAGGCAGACTACAAGAATCATTGAACACCATGGTTAGATAGGGTTTTGCCTTTTAACAATAAACACATCCCATAGCTTTTTGTGAGAAAAGTTCATATGCTCTTTAAGTACCTTTATTGTTGATTTCTTTCTCTGTATTGTTAGCTTGAATGAGAGCTAGTCTCAGACAGGAGACATATTATAATGCCTTTCTTATGACTTTTTATTACTATTTTATAGGGGTCTTCAATGAAATATTATAGATATCCGTTTAACATTTTTTTTCTTGAATGAACACGTCACATAGGGACACAATCACCTTCCAGACAGTGATGTATATGAGTGAAGTAAGTGTGAATTACAGCTTGTCGCTCTGGCTGTCCACTGCCCTATGTCAACGTATAACCCGAAGATGGTTGGTCAATGAGCAAGAAATGTACTAATTTAAAACCATTATTCAATGGACACAGTTGCATGTTGTTTGATCTACCATTAATGTGTTTGTTTAAGCACTGAAGATAAACATCCTGCTAGTTGTGGTATGGAAGTGATGGGCATCCATTTTGACAATATATAGTAAAAAAACAGCACCAGCAACAAGTCTTGCCGAGAATCAAGATCCAGAACGAGTGTCTTATTATGTACATGGAGTGCAACTGTTGCAGAAGACCATGACCTCATTTACAGGTCCATGGAAAGGATAAACAAAAAACAAGTGATGCTAAAATGTGCATCTCATGCTCTCTCTGTGGAATATTATTAGCTGTCTTATCAATTTTTGTAATATCCATTTCACAGACATTCAAAGATTAGTTGTTCATAAGTGCATTCACAATCAAAATATTGGAAACTTTACACAATTATGGAATTTTAACTTTATTGCATGAACTGCTTATAGGCCTTACACTTCGATTTAGAACCATTCTGTTGAGTGCCGCTCTCTGTTTGGCTTCGAGGCATATTTCACAAGCTAACCACTTGCCAGCAAAATTAATTCCCTGAATGTTTTTATGTCTGACAGGTATTTTCTAAATGTGGTGAATCATCCCTTTTTGAGTCAGTATGTCACCATCACATGGTTAAGGGCATGAAAATCTTCTCGTAGTTTATTTTCTCATCTAAAGGCATTCTCACAATGACTGCCACTCATTTTAAAGGCAAGCAATTGATTAAAGTGGCGATCTTAGACGCATCATTCAAAGCCTGCACCATACAGGTGGTTTCGAAGTTCACAAACTTTCTCAAGTATCTTCACCCTCAAAATACATGAACACAAGCTGTTTTGTGTCAATAGTAGGTACAACGGTAGAGGTGGGACAACTTTTCCTAGATTTAGTGGTCTTTAAAACACACAATTCCTCTCCAAGTCTCCCTCCCTCTTTTGCCTTTCTCTTTCCCTCTCTCCTTGCTTCTTTTTTATTTGTTATTGGGCTCTCAATTTCCTCCATATCATTCATACCAGCTAGAGTGCAAAGTACTTTCTCAGGATAAGCAAAGAAAATGTACACTTCAAAAGCCATATGCAGGGGAGGAGTCTAACCATAATCGAAGTAGGGCAACATTTATTAGAGGGCCTGCTGGGACCTCCACTTGCTGTGCCTTCTGGATGGAAACAGTTGGAGCAAAATGCATCCCAGACCTAAGATGTGACGGGACATGAATACCCATAAGAAAACAGCATTGGCTCAGCAAGGGACACCACAGAAGACAAAAACTCAAAGAAAACTAGAATTCTTCAACCCATGTGGTCCATGTGCATATCATTCAGCTGTAGAGATGTGACAAGCAAGAAGTGGAGCCAGTTTAAGCTGGGGGACATAGGAGAAGGCGGGTGGTGGTAGCCAAGATGGTCTAGAAAAATAAAACGAGGGCACTGATCAGATGGCCTGCACAATCAGTTCTTCCGGCCCCAGAGATGTTACAAAAAAGCAGGGCCGGAAAGAGTAGAGGAGCTTGGAGATGACCACCTAGGTCATCCTAATTGCCTGGCATAGAGCATATAGGGTGGCAGTGGAAGGTTGGTTCAGTGCCTCCAGGCAGAAAAGGAACTGTGACTGGATCTATTACCTATGAAAACACCTATGAGAAAAACAAACCAGAGAGAGAACATCACATCTAACAGTCACTTAAAAATGTGAGCAGCTTTTAAGGGGAGGCCTGGCAATCTTTAAACATATTTATAACCAGATCCTTGATTGTTGCCAATAAACCCTTAAGGTCTGCAGAGATTGATCCTAAAAAAAATGCAAGGGCTGCCCCTCAAACACCTGTAGATGTACAATGAGCACCAGCCGTCTTATTAGGGAATGGAGAAGCAAAGGGCACATATGGAAGGCATAGTATGGAACATGCTGGTATCGAATTGCCATGAGATGAGAACTATTAACTCTGCTTACCAGGGACTAATAGGGCAGATGCATACACCAGTCTAGAATGGCTCCTAAGGCACACTTGCTTAAAGATCCAGGAACTAGTGTTGGGTAATGCAATAAAGTTAAACAACGTACCAGAGTAACAATGTAAAAACATTAAGGGACCAACCACACTAAAAGAAGAGACACTAGATATCTTCTTAAAATGGCACTCTGAAAAATGGGCACAAGCAGAACTTAAATACTTGAAGTGAAACAACTACTTACCCCAAAAACCCTGCCCTGGTGCACATCTAGACTAAAGGTTGATGCAGCAGAATTGGATTCTGGGGGTAAGAAGTATAACGAAAACTCAGAGACAATTGCTCTTCGTAGTGGCGCTAACTGACAGGCACAAAATGACCAGACTTCACAAGGCTCAGCCAACATGTCAGAAACAAGATTGAATTAAATCCTAAAAGAATGATATCCATAAAACTGTCTACTTCAGCAACACAAACAGCTGCAACCACAAACGCTGACATCAAGTCAGTATTTTTCCTTTAAAAAAACAGAGGATAACACAGAAAAACACCTTGCAGTCACTGAAGTCAAACTGGAACAATAGCCAAGACGACAGACCTAGAACAGGTTCTTTGGTACCTGCATACAGAGACAGTAGACTTAGAAGACAGGAGTCGTAGAAATAATGTTAGACTTTTGGGGCTGCCGGAGAAAGAAGAGCATGACCTGATAGAACCACTAGAACCCACAGTGATGTGGCTAACATTAGACAGAACTCACAAAGAATGTCTAGAAATGGCATACTTAAACATTTTCTTAGACTCCCTAGAGCTGAGCTCATGGACACATACTTTCATCCATAACCTACCAATTCAACCTTATTAACAACAGTTGAGAGAGTGAGAGACTTGAATCAGCAACTAAGAGATGGGCTGCAAAATAACACTTTTCAGAAAGATCAAAGGCAAAAGGAGAAAAAGTCATAATAAATCCAGGTCTCCCCACATTAAATCAAAATCGAAGCACACTACATCTGAACTACAGAGATGTTTCTTCCACCTGGAATTAAACAATATCCGAATGAAGAATGACTTGATCTACAGGAGAAGACAATTATTGACATATAAGGTCATGATCCCTAAAAAGGTGAGGTAATTGCACAGGGCCTTCCCAGAGTTTGGTACACCAAAGACAGTAATAGGTGAGGGTTGAAACATTAAAATCGACCTAGTAGTAGACAGATCGGGAAGAACAGACAAATAACAGACAAATAAACCTCGAGAATATGGGCCTCTTATTAGACATGATATCAGATCATGCTCTAATTGACACCAAGAGACTCTTACATCCACAAAAAATGGCATATTCATTGCTCTCCTGTGTTCACCTCCTTCAAAATGTACTTTGGAGGTACAGGTAACAGTTCAGACCATGCACCGGTCCTACTTCAATTGAAATTGAGAGTTGTCATAGCACCACTGAGAAGATGGCACATAAATACCTATTGGTATAGAGCACAAGAAGACAAAAAGACATTGTAGTCATACATTTACAACTTCATATTTTTCGACAATGAGAAACCGGTACTATTAGCCTAAACTCTATATGCAACAGCCAAAGAATGTGTAAGAGGTAGGATTAGGATAGTAAGAGATTCAACCATCCTTTAAAAAAACAGACATAAAGCAAGTGTTTTTAAATTACACTGGAAACTAAAATTAAAGAAATCACGGATAAATTCAACAGAACCAAATACCTAGAAACACTACAAAAACTAACTAGAGTAAAATACGAGCTCACAATTTTCTATGTCTCACAGGTGGAACACTTGCTGATGCCCCTGAAGAGAAAACACTGTCAATACCGTGAGAAAGAGGGCAAACATTTGACATTTCAATGAGAAAGTTAGAACCACAAAAGGCCATTCCACCAATCCATAGCAAAGGTAGCGATTTAATCTCTCACTCTCTCACTTCATTTCTAAGAATGGGACCAGACGATTTAAGGAACAATTGTTTAGAAATATTACATTCCCCTAACTGAATGAAGACGATAGAGAATCTCTACAAGGGAGAATCCTGACAGAAGACATAATGAAAGCTATTGAGAACATAAAAACCCAACAAGGCCCCTTGAGATGACAGAATCCCAATAGAATTTTAACAATGTTAGTTAGAATACGATCTCACAGTTATTAGTCGTATCATTTTAAGAAGCTGAACATACCAGACTGCTAAGATCAGAGTTTAACTTCACAACAATATCAGGAGACCAACCTCCCTTTTAGATATCCACATGAAAATTCTGGCCAATGTGCTAGCAAAAGATCTAGGCCCCTGATACCCGTAATCATTCACGCATTCCAGGCAGACATCATGGCTTGCAGGATTTTGGGAATTAATATAAAGACTCAACAAAATCCACTTTGGCAAGTACATGAGCATCAAGATGAAAATGTAGCCCTCTCACTCAATGCTGAGAGGGTGTTTGATTTAGTAGAATGTGACTACCTTTTCTGCTCACTTGAAAGGACAGGAATGGGAAAGAGTTTTATAAAAATTTGCCAGTTCTGCACAACTACAATGGCTCAGGTTTCATGAATTGGCTTACATATAGGGAAAATGCGACCCGTGAATATTATGGCCCCAGGTGATCAAAAGCAAAAACATCTTGGGCGACTAAATGGGTGGAACCCATTTGCAATAAAACATGGAAGGGGAATTGGATGATATTTGACTATTTCATGGCAAGGGACTTAGAGAAGCGAGACTCACATATAATTACTTTAAAATCCTGCCTGAATAACATTGATCATCATACAAGGTAAATGCCGCACATATAAGCCTGTCCTCCAAATGTCGGCAATTAATGAATTTTGACATAACACTCATTCTACGGTCCTGAACTTCAATTTCTCAATACAGGAGACACATTTGGCATAATCTGACAACTCCTTATGGTTTCCAATACTAATTTACAGTACACTTTCTATATTAGATGACATACATACCAGACATTGACAGGATGACAACGCACTGGAGACACTGATTTGCCACAGCAGGTCAATAGCCATATTATGCATCTTTAGACTCCGGAAGACCACTATGTTATCAACATCACAAACTGGAAAACAGAAAAGACAACAATGGTGGACATGAAATAATAACATATAGAGTGAACGACCAATTAGACGTCTTCAAAGTCAGATGGTGTCAATTCATTACATCCAGAGCAGGATAATTATATCATCACCCCCTACAATGAACAACTGCTACATGGCAAACCGCCCACAGATATAAAATACATCGAAGCACTTTGGGAATAGTCACATTCACCCAGATTCTCAAAGAGTATGCCTAACTGAACTAACCAAAATGATGCATAATTATCATTTTAGCTTAAGTAAAAGGCAACAACACCACAATTACACTATGACCTGGAAAACACCTGACATTAAAAAAGAAGACCAAGGGCCAGATGTATCAAGAAATGCTTTTGCGATTCTGAAATAACAAATTTTACTGATTCGCTATTTTGGAATTGCAAAATGCAATGTATGTAGGAATCGCAATTTTTTTTTAGATTCCTTAACATTCCCTAATCGCGAATCGCAAGTTGTGATTTGCTTTTAGGGAATGCATTTCCATACATTCCTATAGGCCTATAGGCCCATAAGAATAAATGGGAGTGCATTCGCAAATTGCGATTACCAAATTGGTAATGGCAATTTGCGAATGCGAATCCAAGGGTACTAGGGGGCCTATGCGCACCCCTGATGCACCCCCAAATAAGGTAAGTGAGCACATATGGCGCACACATTGCACTATGAAAAATGCACTTTTGTGCATTTTTCAATGGAACCACAAATTACCATCAACTTGAAGTTGATGGTAATTTGCGATCCTAGATGCAAAATTGCATTTAGCGATTGCATCATGCATTGCATATAGGGAATCGTAAATTGTGATTCCCTAACTGCATTCGCAATTTAGGTAAATTGTGATTACCCAGATTGCGAATGCCAGAATTTTCAAACATTCAAAAGGCATTTTTGTGTTCGCGAATGGGTAGATTATGCAAATCAGCCCGTTTGCGAACGCAAAAAGCCTTGATATATCTGGCCCCAAATTTCTAAATAATCCAACTCACTACACTTTCCTTAATGTCATACATGAATTCCCCGAGATGAATAAACTCGCGGTGATTACCCGTGTTTAGTTCTTCACCCAAATACACTGCAGTGTCTAGGGGTACAGGGAAGCATCAAATGCCTAAAATACCGATTAACCGAGAGTTGAACACCACACTACACCATCAAAAGACACAAACGTCCTGGAACAACCAGACATGGTACCCTAACCCAATTCCGAATACACATCTTCATGTTTACAGAGAATGAAACAACTTCCTGTTTTGCACCAGCACAACCAGTCCGTTGAGATGAGAAGTACGACCCTATGCAATATGGGTTTTCTCAGCATAGAATGAAGATATTCTGCTAATTGTGCTCTTGAGATATATTATCGATGTATATTATGCCTGCATGAAAATCCCGTTTTTTGTAACAATTAATAAACAAATAAATAATTGTTTACAAAAATAAAGCTTATGCAACAAATATAGGTGGAACAATAGATGCTAAGAATGCGGGCTGACCGATACTTCCCCGCAGGGGAACCCTCATAAGAGGGCGACCCCTTTAGTGCCACAGGATGGCACACTGGGCAGCCTAGTGTCCGGGGACCCCTTCAGGGTTGGGCGCGTCATTTCCGGCCGTGGTGGGGGAAGGGGGGAGATATATATGCCTCCCCCGCCCACCTGGCAGCCTCTTTGTCCTCACCCTGACGCTGTTTCCCTCCCTACCGCTTACCCGGCGTTTTCAGGGTGGGGGTACAACCGGGGGTCGCTTGAACGCTCCGCCCCTCGTAGGGGGGCATGAATAATAGGGTGGACCAATGGTTCACCGGAGGTGCGATGGGCTATCCCCTCACCACAATTGCTAAGCACGGATTGGCTAAGGCCACGATGCAAGTTGGCCCATCAGGTGGTAGGCCACGAGGGGAGGCTTGCCTTTGGATCGTCCGTAAGATAACCCACCATGTTGGCATATTTGGTATGCTAATACACCTGCAGCAATTTTTTCCCATAAAAAAATTGTCTAGTCTGCTTATTTATGTGACGTGTATGTTGCTGCGGGAGGGCTGGTGAGTGTGGCAGATATTGGCACTAACACATTGGCAAGTCCAAATGTTTGGTTTTAATGCGCACAAGCCTGCAAGCACAGTCATACACAAAAGAAACACCTACTGGCTATGCTTGTTTAAAATAGAACTACAATTCCTCTACATCAAAGGCTACTTGCGATAACGGTCTTCTGCTTTGTTTCTCAAACAAGTGACGCTGCTTTTTTCCAAACTTTTTGCAGGTTGGAACTGAGAGGCTTCACAGAAGCTCTTGCCATGATGTACGCAATTGAAAAAATCAACAACTCCACCCTGCTACCAGGAATCAAGTTGGGGTATGAAATTTATGACACGTGTGCGGATGTCTCCAAGGCCATTGTGGGAGCTATGAGATACATGGCAGAAAACAGTTCCTTTGATGAAATGACTGCCGAGTGCAGAAACTCCAGCGATAAATCTGTGCTGAAAGCTGTTGTTGGAGACACATATTCAGAAACTTCAATTGCTGTTTCTAGACTTTTAAGTCTTTCTTTAATACCACAGGTTAGTAAGTACACATTATCCTAGATTTCTGGTACTTTTACAGTAATCTGCAGGTTTGAGTGAAAAGCTACAAAAATATCCATAATGCAAAAGTATTCCCCGCCGGGGTGACTTAAAAAGATGTGAGTCTATGCCGCATGTCAGTACGATCTGGTGAAACAAGCATTGTGCAAAGTCAATTGGCCTCGCCTACGGGGGCTATTATCTTTGGCAATTATTTTTAGCTATGTTGTACAGCAGCTAATTTTTTGGGGGAGAGATGACTGCGACCGAACTGCAGACAGATCACAAACAAGTACATGTGGGAACATCCCCTTCCCACCATCTCCTGCAGGACTCCGAAATGGACAAAGGATCTCCATTTGAGATCAGGAGAATGCAGATATCATGTTGCCAGTTATTCTGCTGTAGATGGCTCGCTGCGGAGGAAGTTGTGATTATTAAAGTGCAGAGGGTTTGAGGATCAAAGCATTGATACCTGCACTAGTCCTAACATCCCTAATAGTCAAATACAAAAAGGTGCAAAAGGGCTTGAGGCACAATCCCCTATACCTCAAATAATTGAGGAGCCAGTCGCCACCCAACCGACTTTCCCAAAACAACAGCAAGCAAGGTTAGCCCAGCACACTTAAAAGGGGTCAAACAATGAACAGTCTCACAATGCAAATATTTTTCAAAGAAGAGTCGATGTTATGTAGTCATAGTAAACTTCATCCTTTATTTTTCTGTTTTTAAAAACGTTTTGCAACCGCCAACGCGTTTCGTCCACAAACTGACTTCTTCAGGGCTTGTGGTATGTATTTGATGCGCTCTTATATGATTATTACAATCATATTTTAACCAGTTAGTTTGAGAACAGTCAAAGCCTTATCACAAGGATATATATTAGACTCCAAGTAATGATCAAAGTAGACTTCAAGTAATGATCCACGGTAGAGGCAGAGCTGCCTCTACCGTGGATGAACGTGCTGCCAGAACTACATTCGGCCTCTGACACAAATTCGAAATTGATCATTACTTGGAGTCTAATATATATCCGTGTGATAAGGCTTTGACTGTTCTCAAACTAACTGGTTAAAATACAATTGTAATAATCATATGAGAGCGCATCAAATACATACTACAAGCCCTGAAGAAGTCCGTTTGTGGACGAAACCCGTTGGCGGTTGCAAAATGTTTTTAAAAACAGAAAAATAAAGGATGAAGTTTAGTATGGCTACATAACATCGACTCTTCTTTGAAAAATATTTGCATTGTGAGACTGTTCATTGTTTGACCCCTTTTAAGTGTGTTGGGCTAATCTTGCTTGCTGAAGTTGTGAGTATCACATGCCGAACAGATCGCGGAGAATGGTTTTGGTTCTGGATTAATCACAAATCAAACCACTTGTTCAAACTCATGGCTTAGGAAGGCATCATGCTGGGAGGAAGCAAAAACCAGGAGACTCACACCCTTGTTTTAAAATTAGCAAACCATGACTAACTTACCAGGGCAGGCCTTTCACTTTCACACGAGGTACAGCTATTAAATCAGACTGTGATTAATTTTGCCATTCCTCTTTTTATAGGTTGTTATCAAGCTCTTATAAAGAATATTTTTATCAATTGCTTTTATGATTTATTTGAAATCAAATAAAACTTGTTGGTTACCCTAATAAAAAAAATCACACTGAATTCAAGAACAACTTTAGAAATACAAAAAATGTTTTAATCTACCCAGAGAACTGGTATCCAAGTGGATGAAAGTACAAACTGGTGGGCTGGGGGAAAGCACAAGACAAGAGGCAAAAAAGCATTGGCATAGCCAATAGGTCTCGCCTTTGGGACCTTATAAGTATTTAGGCCGGGTCTGGTGGCTCAGTGGACTAATGCATTCATTGCAGGGGCCTGTGTTCGACCTCATGGTCACAGGTTCAAATCCCGGCAGGTCCACTCAGCCTTTCATCCATTTGAGGTCGATAAAATGAGTACCATTGAGTTGGGTAACAATAAACATCTGTTATTCAGCGCCAAGAGACCTCTGGGTGAACATGCGCTTTACAAATACATATGTTATGTTATGTTATGTTAGTTATGCAGCACAATATCCTTGGTGCAACAACATCAACTGTTGCATGGGTAAACACTTATCAGGTCCCAAATGTGAGACCTATTAGCTATGCCAATGCTTGTTATTTTTACTCATCATGACTGACTTTTCGTTAGGTACTTTAGTTTGTGATAGCAAGCTACAGCAGACAGCAAATCATGAATACATGTGAAGGGGGCCTATTAATAATACCATTCACAGAAAACTACTTGATGTGTGCTCTGTGACTGGATAAGCTTCGTGCTGTCCTAGGGGAATTTGTTTTCATTACTCGCTGTTATTAAAGGGAGCCTATTCAGAACCGCACAAGCAGTGGCACACAGTAGGGATGTGTGGCTTGTGTTTAGAGCTCTGCGTCATTTCCCTTCTGGCTTACAAAGCAGCGGGCCTGGCGCTTCTAATGAGGCTACGGGGCTCGGAGCATATGGTTAATAAAATGTAGTCGAGAACTGGCAGCACGGTGACGTGGAGGTTTAATTGAGAATAGTAATGGATTGTTTTGGGCTAGGACAACGAGAGAGAAGCCTATTGCGGCTGCCTTTAGGGGAATTCAACACGGAAATTACAACCAATGCTGTTAGTGTTACATACACCACCTTCGCTGTTCCAGTCAGTTAACCTACTCAATGTCTTTTTCAACAGCTGCCAGCTCAAAGTTATCATGTGCGTTCATTAAAAAGAAATCTGAATTGGTAACCCCAATAGATATCACCTGTGGGACCAGTTGGCTTTGCCAAGTGGTTTTGGCGACGCTGTGTAGCGGGGCGACACAACCACATTGTCAAACAAGCATTGGTCGCGTGGCAGGGAAAGTGACGCGGTTGCGCGGCCGACAAAATTGAAAGTGGCATCTGCTCACAGTAAAAGATTGCTGGAACCTGGGAGGCCAAGCCAGTCAGGGCTCCCGGAACAAACAAGCCAGATGAGTTGTGTGTGCACGCACGTGCGCTAAAAGAATTTTTTTTAAAAGCACACTACGGCCTGCTGCAGTATAGAGAGGCAGGGGGTTGTGGAGGCCAGCAGAGTGATGCGATCTGTGGTGGGGTAGGGGGAGGGAATTGAAGCGCAAGCAAACAAGGCATAGAGAAGCACGCAAGGCTTAATGAGCCTTGATAGAAACCCACATGGCGGCTGCGCGCGTGCACGTGAAAGCAAGCTTGAGGCCAGCAAAAGCCTCTGGTAGCACTTTCAAAAGCCACTCACTAAATTTCTTGCAGCGCATGCGCTGGCTGAGCGAGACCTAAAAAGAGGGAGGGCATATGGTGATGGCAAAACAGACACATTTATCTTAAAATCACTGCTTCACAGCCAGCACTGTCCTTGAAATAGTAATTTTTTGTAATTGCTGGTTGGAAAGAAGGCAGGAGCATGTTGCAACACTGATGGAGGGAGTGTAAGAGGGAATACGGTCATAAAGCTTTAAAAAACGCTACGAAGCAGCCAGTATTGGCCATGTTATAGTGCTTGCTTAAATGGTTGGCAGGAAAGGAGGGCAGAGCAAGTGGAAACATGCTTTGAGGGAGGGTGTGTGGGGAGGCAAAGTGGTCAAAAAGTTTAAAAAAATTGCTCTATTACGCGCCCAGCACTGGGCGCGTCATAGGGGATTTTTTGCATTGGTGCGGAGAGAGGCAGCACGAAGAGGGCAGATGAGAGGGAGCACAGATAGAATGCAGGGGTGGTTGGCAACACAGAGAGAGGGCAGGGATGGTTTGCAGCCCAGAGAGAGGGAGGGTGGATGGGGCAAGCAGACGTACGTACAACAGAAGCTTGTAGGGAGAAGCTGGGAGCAAGGCCCTGGGCAGAGGAGGGAGGTTCTGGGGCACGCATTACAGATAACAGTGGGTGGGAAGTAGAGGCAGGGATCAAACAGATGCTTAAGCAATAGATGGGCTGGGGCAAGGAGATGGACAGCAGAGGGTGGGCAGGAAGATGAGAGAGTGAGTAGAAGTACATGAGGGAGCCAGCTGAAGAAGATGCTCTTTGGTAGAGTGCTTAAACAAAAGAGAACAGAGATCCTTAAAAAATGAGCAGTGGAAAGACACATGTAATGTGTCTATGAGGGGCAAAAGGATGAAGAGGAAGGTAGCCTGTGGCAGCAAACTAATAAGAATCAAGCAAATGAGGGTGACAATGAAGCCAAACAGTGCTAAGCAATGGGTGACCTCTAAGCCCAATGTCTCACAAACTGTACATCATACCCTGTCTTAGGTGAAAACTTATCTCAGCAGTGTTGGGTTTTCTTAATCCTAGTTATTCAACTCACACAATAAGATAAGTACTATACTGCTATTTTGCTCAGTTTCCCTTCTAGCATGACCTACAAGTAGCCCCTCTTTAAAAAAAATTAAAGCAGACTGTGTCTCTTAAAGCGACAGGTTCTGCCTTTAACAAGTGTCCCAATTGAGAAGACATTGGGGGAGCATGGGGTGGTCCCTAGTCTGCTGTCTGCTCCTATGTGGCCGCATGGGATGGATTCCTATGGCAATAATGGGACAACCACCCTTTGAATAAGACACCACCTTGACTTGGGTGAGAGTATCTGGTTAATGGAAGTGACAATGCAATGATGCAGTGCATCATGAAAGGTACTCATACCAACCTCTTTGACTTACAAACAGAGTTGTATGGATTCCAATAAGTTATTTTACAGCCACAAACCCACTGATTTTGTAAACTGTAGGAACTGAGACAGAAACATTCTTTGTTTCATATTTTGCTACCTATATATTTCAAGTTCTAAGTCAATCCTAGAGGCAGTGAGCATTCACCGCTCTGTGAGGCATGCAGTATTGGAGTATACACTTCAAGACCCGCCCACTCTCTGCCCATATTTGTCATTGGCTTGTGTCATTGTCCTTCATAAATACTGGTTTCTGATTCGTAAATAGGCTTGTTAGTCCCTCCTTAGTACCGCCTTGTCTTCATTTATAACATCCTATGACGACTGGCCTTTTTATTTCGTTGTTACAGGGTACGTGTTATTTAGTCTGTAAGCACTATTTTCTTTATTGAGTTTCTGTTACTACAGGAGGCTTTCACTGTAACGTGGGCCCCCGCTTTCACTTTAACACGGGAGCCCAGCATTATCTCAATCCCCCACCCACCCCGCCGCCGCTCAATCTAGCTCCGTCGCCCTCACGTCTGTTTCTCCCCCCAACCAACCACACCTAAACCCCCGCCTCCTACCGAGACCTTCTACTTTGCTTTTATCCTTCCTTGTATGATACCTACGTTGGTTGAGAGGTCCTTGTTCCTCAGGGTGCGCAGATGGTCTAGTGGTGCGATTATAAGTGTTAGTGACATTTCATACTTTCTTAATTTATATCCTATAGCTGATGGATGTCAGAAAGCCACATTAAGCAGTTGCGTTGGGGATGTAATTGGTGTAAGAATCTTCCAGTTTTCTGCACAGCTTGAAAAATATGTAGAGAACACACACACTGTTTTCTGTTGTTCTGTGTTCTCTAACGCAGTGATTTTATTTCAAATGTGAATTCCTAGGGTGGAGACCTCGGTGGTACAAGAAGCAAGAATACATTTGGATAATAGTTACTAAAAACTGGTGTTATTCTCCACCCATATAGAAATGTTTGCAGTGTATTAAATACGCTGCACCATTTGATTTTCCAGACTGGATTTTGCTTACGGTTACGCCGTTCAACAGGAATCCCTCTCCTTATTGTTGTTTTTGATCTCAAGCCTCTCTGTTTCCTGTTCTCCTGCAGTTTCTATTTAGTCGATATTGTTATGCATAATGATAATTGCTTCTTTTCCCGGAACTGCTGACATGCTCTCCCCTCTTACTATATGGGAATATTAGGTATAACAAACAAGCAGCGGCCCTGTCTTACAAGTGTCTAGCCAGGGACAGGTTTGGCTGGTAATGACTGTCCCCTCCTTTTGTTTAGCTAGTTCCTGTGTTGCTGTGCACGATAGGCTCCCCCAGACGTTAGTTGTGTGCTATTGTATTACAGGTTTGGGCGATTGCTTGTTGCAAAATTGCTCTCATGGTACTTTTTATTGTGACTTGTTTTCATGTTTATTATGCCATAATTTTTCAACAAGGGTATGATTGTTGTAAAGTAGGTTTGTCATAACAACTCGTAAGAGAGGGTCCGAGGGAGGTGTTTAACGACCAAACAGGCTAATACCCCCTGTACAACTATCTAAATAACTAACAAAGCCTGTAGGTCAAGTGGTGCTGAGATATATCAATTAACACTGGTAAGGTTGCACGGAAAATGAATCAAGCAAAGACTATCAGCTGTTGCTGATTGAGTCCTATCAGCCCACCTGATGGCGGAGCCTCATCATCTAGGACTTCCAAACCCAGGTCTGTGTGCGATCACCCAGTTGTATATTAGCGACGCATCACAAGACCAAGGTATGGTCACCACAGTTGTAAGTCCAGATAGTGGGACTGATATGTGCAGTGCAAAGAATTAAAGTAAAGTGAAGTGTATTAAAATGGCTATCAAAGCAAACAAAGACCTTTAATAGTGTTTGCCTGGACGTCAGATTAAAAATAGTGGACTGACAGTGTGAAAGAATCACTGTCTAACTTGCTTGGTAGAAATCAAACAAAGATCTATACAGGGCCAACATGTTTCTGCCTTGCTGTGAAGTATCACTGGCATTCGTCAGGGCCAAGCTATAATCTGCTACTGCAAGAGCACTATCATATGTGCTCAAACCAAGGACATAAGAAAATAAACAAAAGAGTGATCAATTAGAAACCATCCTACCACATCTTCTCAGTATTGTTCTGTTGATGCAATAGGTCTTTCCTGTGTGAGAACAAGAACGGAAAGAAAACAATATAGACATTGCATGTGTATAGTCCTCACAATTATATTTACAGCAAAAATTATATACAAGTTGCTGTAACGTGTGCAAAACCAGTGGTAATTCAAAATACTCTCAGACTAGACCGTCACGCCTCTGTGATAGTCACATATACAGTGTATTGTATTACATCACCAAACGATAATAAACAGATAAGTTTAGGGGAGACATTTTTCCACCAGTTATAAACAGCAATATCACCTAGCTGTTTACTTAGGCATCAGTAGATGCCGTGGTACAATCATAGAGCACCCCATTGAAAATCATTGAAGGGGATCAGATACCTTAGGCGTCCGATGTAGCCATCAGAGACACCGGTGGGTTACTTAATATAGACAGATAAGAAAATAGGTGGGTTTTTTCAACAGTACACTGAGGTCTTATCCTCAAGACATGCATCTATTACAGAGATTGTCTTTGTATGTTTAGAGCGGTGCCTTATTCGTCCGAGCAGTTGCCGGGTGAGGTGAGGTTCACTTCCCACAAACTGATGGGTAAGTGTCAAATTTCTGTATGTTTATTATCGTTTGGTGATGTAATACAATACACTGTATATGTGACTATCACAGAGGCGTGACGGTCTAGTCTGAGAGTATTTTGAATTACCACTGGTTTTGCACACGTTACAGCAACTTGTATATAAACTATCAACAGAACAATACTGAGAAGATGTGGTAGGATGGTTTCTAATTGATCACTCTTTTGTTTATTTTCTTATGTCCTTGGTTTGAGCACATATGATAGTGCTCTTGCAGTAGCAGATTATAGCTTGGCCCTGACGAATGCCAGTGATACTTCACAGCAAGGCAGAAACATGTTGGCCCTGTATAGATCTTTGTTTGATTTCTACCAAGCAAGTTAGACAGTGATTCTTTCACACTGTCAGTCCACTATTTTTAATCTGACGTCCAGGCAAACACTATTAAAGGTCTTTGTTTGCTTTGATAGCCATTTTAATACACTTCACTTTACTTTAATTCTTTGCACTGCACATATCAGTCCCACTATCTGGACTTACAACTGTGGTGACCATACCTTGGTCTTGTGATGCGTCGCTAATATACAACTGGGTGATCGCACACAGACCTGGGTTTGGAAGTCCTAGATGATGAGGCTCCGCCATCAGGTGGGCTGATAGGACTCAATCAGCAACAGCTGATAGTCTTTGCTTGATTCATTTTCCGTGCAACCTTACCAGTGTTAATTGATATATCTCAGCACCACTTGACCTACAGGCTTTGTTAGTTATTTTGTAAAGTAGGTTTGCACAGGGAAACACACTTTAGAATAGCCTTTACACGCCCACTGCTAGCCTCTCCCACCCCTTGATCGGATGAGACCACTTGCACCCCTGACACTCACTTGTTTTGGCGCCCATCAATATAGGAACCTGGAACCTGCGAGGTATCTATAGCCTGGCATGCCGCTACCTCATATATTCCTATTTAAAACACAATCACATACAAATAGCACTCCTTTAGGAGACACATTTACCTCAAGCAGAAGTCACACGCCTCCATAGATGTTGGAGGGGGCAACAATATGCGACGGGCTACTCCACGTATGCATGAGGGGTTCTAGTGCGGGTCAGACCGGGTACTCCGTTTCGGGTGGTGGACACAATGGTGGATGGGGATGGCAGATATGTTATAGTTAAGGGTGTACTGGACAGTAAGCCGGTTGTCTTAGCATCACTTTATGCACCCAACACTGAGCAGGCAGCTTTTTTAGATCTGATATTGCAAAAATTATCCACATGGCAAGACACACTTATGATCTTAGGCGGTGATTATAACTGTGTACTGGATGTCTCCCTAGACCGATCTTTCCCTCCCTTGCCGGGCACAGCCCCACACACAACTGCGAAAACATTGAAAACATTGGCTCATTGGGCTGCACAATGGTGCTTCTCTGATGCGTGGCAACAAGGGAAAAGTACTTACCATTTTAGAACGAAGACTGGCCACTAGTGAGCAAGCAGACATAGATGGAAACCAGGGGCGGCTGGACCTACACAGACAGGAACATGCTCAATTGCTCTCATGCTCAATTGCTAGAGAGGCTGAGATGTCTCAACTATGCCGCTCACTCAGCACAGACACACCCTATGGGTGACAAAGCAGGAAAGTTGCTTACATGGCTCATCTGCCAAGACGAGTCATCCGCACCAATAGCATCGGTGAGGATGGCAAATGGGGGAATTGCATATACGCAGCGAGATATCCATGGTGCATTTTTAACGCATTATCGAGGTCAGTATGAATCAAGCATGCAAGTTAGGCCCTTTGAGTTATAGCTTTACCTGGAGGGCCTAGATCTGCCACAGCCTACAGGCACCCAAAGTGAAGAACTAAACGTCCCTATTCAATCAGAGGAAGTTCGGGACAGTATTTTCTGGTTGTCTAATGGGAAGTTGCCGGGACCAGATGGTCTACCAACTGAATTCTACAAGGCGTACACTCATATATTAGTACTGCAGCTGATAAAAGTGTACGAAACCGCGCTTGACGACCACACCCTTACCACCACACTGAACGATGCCCTGCCAGTATCCCTCCTTAAACCTGATAAAAACCTAGATCTCCTGGGCTCCTATTAACACAAACTATAAAATCTTTGCATCACTACTACCTAGGCGTCTTTCACCCTTAGTGAAAACACTGGTACACCCTGACCAGAATAGTTTGGTTCCTGCCTTATGCACTTCTCTTAATATCCGTAGGTTCTTTAGAGTGCAACAATACGCAATACATAGTTGGCCCCGATCGGGCTGCTTGGTTCCGGTCTTGCAGAAGGCCTTCGATTCTCTGGAATGGCCTTATCGGGCAGCAGTTTTGGGCAAATATGAACTGGGGGAGCACTATTTAAATATGATTTGCCTATTGTATCAATGTCGCACTGTCCGGGTTCGCACCAGTAGGTTAATCTTGGACCCCATTAGAGTGAAGTGAGGGATGAGTCAGGGCTGTCCCTTGTCCCCATTGTTGTTTTCTTTAGCTATGGAGCCCTTAGCGATGCTGCTCTGGAGTGATGGTGAGGCGTGGGGTATAGGGCTGGGAGATGGGCTAAACACCATTTCCCTATATGCAGATGATCTGCTGCTATACCTCCGGGATGTCACTGCGATCCCGGCATCCATTGTGGATATACTCAAAACCTTTGAGGAAAAGTCAGGACTTCGGGTCAATTGAGCTAAATTGGGGATCTATCCATTCAGTACCGATACAACAGAGGAAGATGCATTTCCTAAGGGCTAGCTCCTCACATGATATCCCACCACCTTCAGATATCTCGGTATCTTTATATACTGGATGTCTGACGACTTATTAGCGGGCAATCTGATGAGAGCAATCTTGGCTGTACGAGCTCAAATGCAATTTTGGAAAACACTTCCACTGAATGTCATGAACCTCATCACCCTGCTGAAAATGATCGTACTTCCCAAACTGCTATATTATTTCTGAAATTTCCCACTTTATTTCCTCCTAGGATTTTCCGAGAGCTGGAAAGACTATTCTGGGACTTAATATGGAATAAGGGAGGCCACGAGTTGCTTTGTAGAAGATGTATGCTCCTACTAGTCTGGGTGGGATGGCCGTCCCCAATATGAAAGTTGGAACTGTATTATTTAGCTGCCCAGTTCCAATGGGCGACGAAATGGCTAGACGGCAGGTGTCTGGAAGACACAGTGACTCTGCACCAGCCCCTTAAATCTGTCATCTGTTCCACCCTGTTGGTAAGCTTCCGCGACCACCACAATTACACTTGGGGCTGGCACATAAATGTTACAAAAGGAGTTTGTATCTTACCCGCGCTACATTTTCATGTACCCCGATTTTGCCACTGCTTGGGACAGCAAGGGGCATACTGGGTACGTCGGACACAGCCCCGGTGACCTGGCATGCTGCAGGGCTAGACACTTTGGGCAACCTATTTAGAGACAGCGTACTATTGACGTTTCGAGACATTGGCCAAAGATGCTGAGTTGCCGGCAGGTCAATCCCTTCTACATACCTCCCTATGAAGGCTTTGTCATCCGCCTGGGGGGATCTAACAGCTGAGCCACCAACACATCTACTATTACAATACTTACATGTAATGGGGGTGGGATCGCATGGAGTGCATTGGCTGATGGAGGCACTTCTTGCACATACATTGCAGCCGATGCAACGACTCCGAGTCAGATGGGATGCAGACAGAGACCAGCCTCGGACTGAAAGGGAATGGGACACTATGTTATCGGGCTCTAGGTGCATACCGAGGAACTCTAGGTTCAAGCCTATACAAACATACATTATACAGAGGACGTACCTCTCACCTGACAAGATAAATAGATATTTCCATATCGCCACTTCTGCATGCCCGCACTGCCAGCAGCCAGACGCGGACCTGCTTCATATGCTATGGGCCTGTGCATCCCTTCAACATTATTGGCAGGAGGTGGTCGATCCTTGCCTTAAGTCTGAACACACCCATGCCGTTGTCATGGGAAGTTTGCCTTCTAGGGCTCTGTGCCAGATTAAAAAAAAATAAGGTTACCATGAGATTCCGAGATTTAGGTTTAATCACTGCGAAACGTCTGATAACCAAGAAATGGAAGCATGCGGATCCCCCAGAGGTAATTAGCTGGAAACGCTCACTCACAATATGGGCGCAAGCGGAGAGTACGGCAATACACAGAGAGGAGACGGTGGGGCACCGTAAATATCCTATTGCACAAGGCTAGGACCCACTACGTACTGCCCTTCAGCACGATGATACAGTGAAAGGAGATAATACTCCATCTGCTGATCTGTAATGGACACACCAGCGATTCACCGCTCAGCTGATACACTTTAGAGCACATAGAATAGAATACTTATACGCCACCTGACCCGTTGTGGGTGGTTACCCGTGCCCTGTCTATCTTTAGACATAGAGGTGCCCTTTTCTACTTTGTAATTGTACTTAGATATGCGCACTGATTCAACTCCCAACTAGACAAACCACTATGTGGTAATGTACTGACAATACACCTTCATAACCAGTCATGTAGGATTGCCCCTATTTGTATTCCACAGATGGCAGTATTTATATTATAGGTTTCAGTTTAGTTTGCACGTTATAGAAAATATGTCTTATTGGTATCCTTCAGTGGTTTCCTCTGTTATTTTGTCATTATGTAATTCTTTCCTTGCAGTTCAGTGCTGATCATAGCCGAATGACAGTTTTTGTATGCTCGACCACATATATTGGATATAGTTATGTTGGTTCCGGTTCGAGGTGTCATAAGCATGATGTAGAAGGATATGACTACAATTTATAACTCATGATGTAGCAAAAGATGTGAGCAATGGCACACAGAGACCTCGAAACACATATTCACATACGATGCAAGTACTTGTAATCGAGAATAGTACACTAGTATTAACATTAAGCTGTTGCAATGTGTAATGCTATTCTTTAGATGTGTGTTATAATTATGTTATAAACATTTGGATATTTAGTACACAATCGTGATACCAATAAAGATATTTAAACAAAAAAATAATAATAATTGCTTCTTGGATAAATTCAGGGTGTGCAATATGTAAACATATATAGAAGTAAACATAGGGATTAGCCAAGGATCATGCATTTCAACATGCGAAGAAGCCAACATTCAAACCGAGGTCTCCTGGATAAGTGCACACAACATGGTCACCAGACCACATCTCTACTTATGTTGATACCTACCAAGCTAAAATATTCTGCTCTGGGAGAAACCCAGCGGGCTGCACCGACTCCCAAAATGTCACCCTTGTACTGTCTTACCCTATGCCCTTCAGATGCCATCGAATGTTCACGTTTTACACCTGCTGACACTACAGTCCAAATGAACAGCACAGTGGCAGTCTGTGGAAATGGCCACCGAGCACCCTCACGTGTGCAGAAGTTATTTACGCCGAGGCGCTAAACACTAATCATAATGAAAGAAATGATCCAACGTATGTCCCTCCCTGCTCAATACATTATGGGTGCGTCATCACCACAGCCGCGACCAGCACTGTATTCAGTGTGCCTTAATGCAGACACTGTTTACTACTTCCGCATTTATAAATGATGCTTTTTTAGCACCATAAATACTGCCGCATATTCACTAAGGACTTTTATTTAGATGTTTCATATAGTGCCAGCAGGTGTTTCCAAGCACATTCCTACACCGAATACATAGGTAAACTCACAACTACTGTTCCACACTTTAATCAGTTATTATTCTTCTGTCTATTAGTGCTAGTGGCATCTTTGTTTTTCCTACGAAAAATGTGGGCTCTGAGACTTTTGAAACACATAAAGCGGGCAGCACCATTAAGGAAATAGGATAGTGCCAGTGGGGAAAGTTGGTGGTGTCAGTGAAAGAAGAGTGCACACGCCTCATAGGAAAAGTTTGAGCCCCAAAACGTATTTATTTGTTTAATCATTAACACATGTTTGGGAACCAGTTCTCTGTCTAGGCTGTGTTCAGGGAAGGCGTGGGTTGTGTTGAGCGTGGATCACTGGTACGTGTGAATTGACACGCATCAGTTTGACTGTTTGTGCAGTGGAGTAGCGTGTGCTAGTGAGTGGTGTGTGGCTTAGCTAGTTTGTCTTGATTGTGAGGAGATTATTTGTGTGACTAGGTGTGGTTGGTGGGATGGCATATTAAATGTCGAGTTGTGTGAGATGCACATGATGCTGATGGATTGCGTGCAGAGCAGAGGTTCTTCCACGTAGGTGACGTTAGCTGTTGATGTAATGCATGGTTGATGGGGGGCAACTTCAATCTCAAGTGCATAGATTGTCTCTGTTCAGTTATTTGCAGGGCAGGAATGGCCTTGTTTTGTGGAGGCTGCTGTGAATGTCGGATGACGTCAGCTAGTGATACCTTACTCTCTGAGGGTGTGTGACTCACTATGCAATCTAAGGACCCTCGTTTCTACGCGGTTCTTCTGCGCGGCAGTGGGATGGCCTGCTTTTCTTCTCTGAAAAAAGCAGCCGTTGATCTGTTTTAATTATTTGTTCAACTAACAACACCCATTATGTAGAGAAAGAAACCGTTAACTTGAAAAAAACAAATGACCAGGAGCTTTTAGTATACTTATGCGCCTGCTGACGGACTTACAGACCTTAGTCGTTATTTCCATTTTTATTAATAATATTGATATTTGTTGTTCATGGTGGGAATCTGGAGGAAACATCCACAGAATTGGTGTGAATATAGGGGAAAGGGGCTTCACCACGTTGTAAAATATTTTCTCCATGGAAAAAAAATAGCCATACAGTTGCACTTGATCGGGGATTTTCACGTGAGCAAATATAAACATGAATGTTCAGGCCGGACTGGCCGTAGCGCGCACCAGGCATTTCCCTGGTGGGCCGCCAGGGTGGGGGCTGGTTTTGGGCCCCTGGGGGGCGTTTTAGTTACAGGGCCGTTTTGGCAGCATAGCTGCAATATCAACCCCTGTAAAAAAAATCGTCCGAAACCGGCCCTGGCAAACAGTTCGGCCGCACCCCCAACTGCCCCCCTGCCCCCGTCCCCGTCCCCCCCTCACCTCCAGGTGCCAGGCCAAGCACTTTGCCAGGGCTGGTTTTGGTTCCCAGTGTATATGTTTGCTTATGTAAAAATGGAATTGATAAAAAATCCAGGAGTGTTTCTGGGAAATTTGCGTCAGTCATTATACACACAGTTGCTGGGAGTGGAAGCGCTGGATCTGTACCGGAGGCCACAGGAAAACAAGCAGTTGCAATGCAATAGGTCTTGCATTTACGCGAGTTTGAGATAGTGGCATTGTAAATGACAATGCCTTTTATTTATGTTTTGGTTCCTAAAACATAAATAAAAGGAATTGTCATTTACAGTGCCAATAGCTTAAACTTGTGTAAATGCGAGACCTATTGCATTGCAAATGCTTGTTGTGCTTTACTTCCATCAGGTTACTTATGTCTTAGCGCATCGGCAGGTAAAGTAACTTCATTGCTCTGTAAAAAGCAGAGCCACCATAGAGTTGTGAATTCGTCTTCTGGCTAGTATGACGAGAGAATCAAACTCAGCAGTGGATATCTGAAGAAATTTCTCTCTGGGTCCCAGGGCCTTTAGTGGGCACAGGTGAGAGCAAACATCCCCCCAAAGAAGCATGAAGATGCAAACATTTGGCAGACACACAGAGCCACAGTTGATCAGCACAGTTTCTTCCTTACAAGATGTGTGTTTTCAGTTACCTTTAAGTAGACTCCACTCCTTGCAGATTTGATGTACTGAGTAGACATTTGGGCAACAGAACTTTCTCTAAAGGTTGAAAGCTTTGGTTTTGAATACCTTGTTTACAGGGTGGTAGTTTGCTGCTGGGTGCATGTTTGTTTACATGAGATCTTTTTTGTTCAAATAGATCAGCCATGCATCATCTGCAGCTACACTCAGTGACAAAAGGAGGTTCCCATCATTTCTGCGCACAGTTCCAAGTGATGTCTACCAAACAAAGGCATTGGCCAAGCTCATCAGAGTGTTCCAGTGGAACTGGGTGGGAATGATCGCCAGCGACGATGACTACGGACGGTCCGCGCTGCAAAGTGCCTCAGATGATATAGAAGCCGAATCAATCTGCATTGCATTCAAAGAGATGATACACTCAGATTTGGGGCACCCTCAAATGGCTGATAGTATACATGCCATCATTGGCAGGCTGCTAAATTCTTCTGCAAAAGTTGTGGTTGTGATTGCAAAAAACACAGTTGTTCTTCCACTCTTCAGTGAATTCATCAAGCATGGAATAAAAAGAACCTGGATTGCGAGCGATGCCTGGTCTGGTTCCAGAGAAGTCACTTCTCTGCCAGGTGTCACCAAAGTAGGGACTGTACTTGGGTTTTCCTTCAAAAAAGGCATGATTGACGGTTTTGATCAATATGTTGAAAATATGAACCCCCGTCCTGATGTATTTAATACATTTATTGAGGAGTATAAAGAGGCGCGATTTGGCTGCAGCGAAGAGTACCTCAGGTATAAGCAGTGCATGCAGACGCAGACTTCTCCGCAGGCCTGCAATGCTTCGGATGCAGTGAAACTCAAATCAACATTGGCCTGCACTGTAGACAATGTATTATTCACAAATGATGACTTTTTAGTGCAACACATTGAACCTGGCACTGCGTATGGTGCCTATTTGGCAGTGACAGCTATAGCACATGGCTTGCAGAGCTTATTATGTGTCTCTGGAAAATGCATAAGTAGCAACTTTGACTACCCTTCTGGCCAGGTACAGTACAGTTCTTATTAAACTTCCATTTGTATCTAAATCGGGCGTGGTGGCTAGATTTACTTAGCATTCAAGCAAGGCAGGCTGCTGCTTTGCATGAGTAGAAGGTAGCTGAAAGCCCCATATCTACTAATATATGGCATTCTCCAGCTCTCTCCCTATGCTGTCGCACCTGTGGCTACCTAGCAACAAAGCAATTAACAAACAAAATGGTTCTGTTGGGTAGCAAAAACAATTCCTTTGGTAGAGGCTGAAGACAGCTCCAAAACATACAACAAGCACACACTCTCTGATAGACAACGTTTTTATATGTATTAAAAACAGAAAAAAGAGACAATATCCTGGAATTACTTCATTCCACTACATTGCTAGTCAATACGTTAAATTTGTGAATAGTGACAATAGTGATTAAGGTGACAAGTGCAATGTATATGGTGACACTTATATACACAACAATTATTTACAATAAAACCACAAAGGGAAAGGACCGGGGGAAAGGAGGAAAACAAGGTATTTTCTGTCGTTTATGAGGCCAGTCTTTTACAAGTAAATATTCCAAGGAAAACAAAATGGTTAATGTCCAAGTTCCTGGAGTTTAGCTTGGCCAAGGTAATAGCGTCGACGTTTCGACCCTGATAGCGCCCCAATTGGTGGTCGCGGCGGGTCTTTATCAAGACAAGGGGAAAGGAAACGGTCAGGTGGTGAGTTATTCCAGAGGGTCGCCCGTTGGTCAACCCTCGAAATGGTGTCAACCGCGATCTGAATCCGCGGTAAAATTCAAGAATTTGAACAACGAACGCCAAAAATGAGCTGTCCGCTCGGATTAATGGGCTCCGATTGGAATGACTAAATGCTCGTAACCAAGCAACCCAAACAAAGCAGGCACCCTTGATTCATGGTGCAAGGGTCCTTGTGTTACAGCCCAAATTGTTTTTGTGCAGGAAGGGCCAGTAGGGCATATTCAGGCTAATACCCCATTCAGGGTAATACCCAATTCGCCACCAGAGGGGCAGAAAGACTGTCTCTCTTGTTTCTGGGCTGGGGGCATAATCTTGCCCATGGCAGGTAGCCCAAACCCTTATAGTTTAATAAAGGAATCCCAGCTGTCTAGTTGTCTTTCTGCCCCCCCCCCAGTGGAAGTACATTTGGGGTAATCACCCCATCTGTCCTGGGGTGGGGGGGGCAGAAAAAATGTCAGCACATTTATTTGGAGTGGGGGGCCTAACCATTCACATAGTGGGCAGCCTGTACCCCATGTTGAAAAATCAAACAAAATCCCTAGTGACTTGGGGGTAATCAATCCTATCTGCCGCCCCAGGAGGCGCATATAGTCTGTCTGCCTTGTTTTTGGGGTGGGTGACGGATTGGGGTCCTAACGCTATATTAAGAACAATCCCTAATGTGTATAGGACTTTCTCACCCATTTAGGGGTAATCACCCCTGTGTGCACCACCAGGGGGGGGGGGCAGAAAGACTGTCAGTATCTTAATTTGGGGTGGGGCACAGTGGGGAGAATGGTACACAGCCCTTACCGCTATTTGTTTAAAAAAAAAAAGAAAAACTGGTGTCTAGTGGGTGTTCTGTCCATGAGTAAGCAGATTGGAGTAGTATCCCCCATCGCCCTTGGGGGGCAGAAAGACTGTCTGCTTTGTTTTTGGTGTGGTGATATGGCTCCATCCTTCTCTGTTTTGTTTTTACATTTTCCTGATGTCTAGTGGGCTTTTTAACCCTGAGGGGCAGATCGTGGTTATTACTACCATCTGCCCCCTAGGGGGACAGAAAGACTGACATTTTTTATTGGCAGCACAAGCCCTTGACTGACTCTTCCATTCCCCATTCCTGGTGCCCACCTAGTGGGTGGGTCCCTGCTTGTGGATTGCCCAACTGTGAAAAGTCCCAAACAAGGATCCGCTAAGCAGAGATACCATAGTAAAGGAGGGAGTGTCCCTTTCCACCAACACACCTCCCAAAGCAGTCAGTGCTCTGGAGGCTCAGATATGCCCCCAAGTACTGATGAAGTTAAAGTAAAATGAGCTCCTTGAGTCGTTTTACTTTAACTTTATTGTATTACTTTCAGTGCGCCCTGCAGACTGAGCATCATTATAGTATGAAAAAAAAGACTCAGGCTAATCGGGAAGCTCTTACTGAGCAGCCTGAGGTAAAAATTGAATAAATGAATCCCTCTTGTGCTATGCACCAGAGGGGCATTGACACCGCTCCTCAGTGTCAGTCAGTGGCCAACAGACGCACTTGGGAAGAATTGCGGTGTTCGGCATTGATTGATACCCACACTCAACAGGTCAATGTTCACAACTCTGCTCAGTGAGTGGCAGATTTCCCTTTAATCTACAGGCCAGGAAGAGCACAATGTTGCTAATTGAAGCCACACATACATGTGGGTAGTGTAAATGCACTCTGTAGCCTACATATGACTTTTAACTTCCATTTTCCAGTGATTGTCTTGCTCCTTCTCCTATGGTATTAGAGAAAAATAAATAAGCCAATTAAGTGTGTCCAATCCATTGTACATATTCTAGGCTGAAGCACACACACCGCATCCCTGTCTGTTTTGCAGGGCACAGTGCACACAATCCTACAGGCAGCAAAATCAGACAAGAAAATGAGGGTTACAATCACACAAATGATGTCCTTTAGTCTACATTCATTCTAAGAGCCAGTGTATTTGACACAAGGATTAAACAATCTTGGCCCTTCAATTATTTAGCAAATGGGCTACCCAAACTGCCTATCTAGTCTATAATGTTACTCTTTGGCATGTCTGTTACAAGTGCCCAAAAACTGTATAGCATGTCAGGGTTGCTGTATCTAACACATAAAGCTTGGAAAAAGTTTTTGTTTACATTATGTTCTGCACCTAACCTACTTAGATTTACAGAAACAACTCAAAACCAGGATATTTATGTTTTTCTACGAACTCTATTTGTTCTAGAAGGATTTTCAGTTATGGTATGTGTTTGTTTTTAAGCATTAGACACCCATGAGCAATTGCATTTTCTATAAAACCACAAATAAAATAAATACTCCAGGTGCTAGGCATAACTTTATCTATTTAAGAAGGCATCTTTGATGGCAAACATTCTTATCAAGTTTCACCTTTAGCACTTTTGTTTTTGCTGGAGGAAATGAAAAGGAGATAACTGTTTGCTTAAGTAAACCACCAATGGATGTGCACCTTTATAGATGCTCCTTTGTGCTTTGTTCAGTAGAAATTAAAATGAAAATGTCTTGAAAGAATAGAGTCCTCACAAGGACTTATTTCTTTCAGAAAAAAAGTTGTGGGATAAAGGTAGAAAAGGTAAATCACTCTACACACTGTAATTTGTTCATGCCTGTGAAGCTTTTAAATTGGGGATTTTGCAGTAGATGGGCAGGATTTTAAAACTGTTAATAAAGTGGATCCAAACACAGCTTCTGGAGAGTTTGGGTGAAGATATGGGATTGTCAGGAGACATATAAACCAAACAACCATGTTTCTACACCCACCAGAAAAACCTAACAATTATTTTCCAACCAATAGCTGGTCAAATCAAAGTGAGAGTCTCACTTACCTTTTCCATTACCTTGAGTTTATTTTAGTCTTATTTTATGAAGGGCATCTTTTCCCACCGGAATGGCGTCACAAACCAACAAGGGTTTGTCCCCTGTTGCACTGCCTTGTGTCTATAAAAGGGATTGTATCAAGTTCATTACTTTAAATCACGAGTTGTTGATCAAAGTTCAATCTTTATCTATTTTTCAATGGTGCTATTAAGTATTTAGGTATTTAACGTTTAGGTCTATTGTATTTCCTTTCCTGGGATGATGAATGCATGAGCCTCTAATGATACTGTTGCACTTGTTGCAGTTGAAACAAGGGACAGTCCTTTTGTATGTCTTGTTCAACATTAGAATGGATTTTCGTAAAAGCATTTCTTTTACGTTCTTCCCTCTTTCATAGTTGAACAGTGCTTTTTCTAAAAAAATCCCTCTAAAATCAGGTTCGATTTGAAGCATTGAACACTGGATTTCCTTCACTGCGTGCTCCTGGTGGAAAATTTGGCAATTCGGACCATTCTTCTGTTTTGCTATTTCTTCCATGTGGGAGCAAGTAATTCTTGCTGTGTATTAGTAGCACACAACCTTTAGCTTCATCCAAAAGCATCAGGGTATATCCTCTATTCTTGAATTTGTTAATCATCTTATCTACTTGTTCATCTAAAGTTTCTGCATTAGAAACTATTCTTTTAACCCTTAATAGTTGTGAGTAAGGTAGATGGTTCTTCAATTTATTTTGGTGAAAGCTGTTATAATGAAGCAGGTTATTGCGATCTGTTTCTTTTCTATAAATGCTTGTTTCTAGTTTGTTATTCTCCTATGTGATAGATAAGGACATCTAAGAATACAATGCTTGTACTATTGAAGTCATAAATAAATTGTATCCTCCTATTGATGGTGTTAAGGCCATTAAACGCTACTATTAATTCCTCTTTTCACCCTTTCCATAAGGTGAATATATCATCAATGTATCTCACAAATAGTATGACATTCGTTTTCCAGGTATCTTTATTAAGAATATGGCCCATTTCAAATTTGTGCATGAAAAAATTTGCATATGCTGGAGCTGCGCAATAGATGTTCCTGTTTATTGAAAGTAAAATTGATCACACCAACTGAAATAGCTCTGATACAGTGTGAATTGTAAGAGTTCCATTAAGAATACTTTAAAGTCATTCTCCAACTCTGAATGGATTAAAAAATATTCAATAGCTTCAATGCCCAAATCGTGGGGAATTGCAATATAAAGTTTTTTCACATCAATAGTACATAGTAGAATTTGTTCATCTGTGTCAATATTAGTCTAATTTATTTTCAGTAGAAAATCTGTTGTATCATTCATGTAAGTGGTCATCTTTTGGGCATAGGGTTGCAAGTATATGTCCAAGAACCTTCCCACGGGTTCATGAAGACTAACTTTTGTTGACACTATCGGCCTAAAAGGAGGGTTGTTTAAGTTTTTGTGTACTTTAGGAAGCATATATATATTGAGGCTCCTAGGATTTTCTTGTGTGAGAAAACATCTGACTTCTTCTGTTGTTGAGACATTGTTAATGGCACTATCTAAGAAGTTCTTTAATGTATTGGCAAGAATTCTAGTTGGGTTGTGATCCAATTTAGAGTATGTCTGAATGTCGGAGACATGTTCATCCATGCTTCCCTTATCGAACAAAGTGTCCATAATAACCAGTGCTCCCTTTATCAGCTTTCTGGCACATTAAATCAGGATTATGTGCCATGTTTTCGATAATTTCAAATTCCTTCCAGGTAAGATTACGATGTTTAGATTTTTTTTTGTTTTATCAAGATTTCAATGGAATCCAAAATGTTGTGGCTGACTCGGGCCATGAATGTACTTTTGAGTCTTAATTCTTTTAAGGTGCAAACCTTGCTTCTGGCTTGATCGCTAACAACATTTAAAAAAAAAAATCCTTAGGCGTAAGTTCCGCATGAATTTAAACAGACTGATTTCTAACTCTAAACTGTTAGTATGCTAGGTGTTACGTGTGAGTCCAGCAACTCACCTGAAATCCAGGACCGTCTCAGGGGCAATGACTATTTCCTAGTCCTCCTAGAACTACCTCTCAGCGCTGATGGAGTAAACTTGAGCAATGGCAGGTGACCCAAGAGGGAAGAAATTTGGACTACAAAGAGAGAAAAGAAAGAGACAAAGCTACTCTTCTACTGTCACTGGCCAGCCAGGATCAAAACTTTGAGACTGCGAAAGTAGCACCTTTAGTACCTTAGGACTAAACTGGGTTGAGGGGGGGGGGGTGCTGCTACAGCTCGAAGAGCCAGGTCTTGAGGAGTCTTCTGAAGATGAGTAGGTCTTGGGTCTGCCGTATGTGGGTAGGGAGGGTGTTCCAGGTCTTGGCGGCGAGGTAGGGGAAGGATCTGCCCCCAGAGGTCGTTTGTTGAATGCGGGGGATGGCGGCAAAGGAGAGGCTGGCGGAGCGGAGCTGGCGGGTGGGGGTTGGAAGCTGAGTCTGCTGTTCAGGTAGGCTGGTCCGGTG
This sequence comes from Lissotriton helveticus, assembly GCF_964261635.1. Taxonomy (NCBI): domain Eukaryota; kingdom Metazoa; phylum Chordata; class Amphibia; order Caudata; family Salamandridae; genus Lissotriton; species Lissotriton helveticus. The sequence goes on along the minus strand of NC_136067.1, from coordinate 887,080,894 downwards.
TTGTGGAGTGCTTTGTGTGCGTGGGTGAGGAGCTTGAAGGTGATCCTCTTGTCAATGAGGAGCCAGTGTAGGTTCCTCAGGTGGGGGTGATGTTGCTGCTGCAGAGGATGTTGACAATCAGTCGGGCAGAGGCGTTTTGGATGCCTTGTAGTCATCGTAGGTGTTTGGCTGGGATTCCTACGTAGAATGCGTTTCCATAGTCCATTCTGCTGCTGACGAGGGCCTGAGTCACCGTTCTTCTTGTTTCCACTTGTAGATCCTGCGGAGCATGCGGAGGGTGTTGTAGCAGGAGGAGGAGACGGTGTTGACCTGCTTAGACATGGAGAGTGAGGAGTCGAGGATGAATCCTAGATTGCGTGCATGGTCGGTGGGCGTTGGTGCTGTTCCCAGTGTGGTCGGCCACCAGGAGTCGTCCCAGGCTTAGGGGGTGGATCTGAGGATGAGGACCGCCGTCTTGTCTGAGTTCAGCTTCAGACGACTGCTCCTCATCCTGTCGGCGACGGCCTTCATTCCTTTGTGGAGGTTGGCTTTGGCAGTGTGTGGGTCCATGGTGAGGGAGAGGATGAGCTGGGTTTCGTCGGCGTAGGTGATGATGTTGAGGTCGTGATGGTGGGCCACTAGTGCGAGGGGGGTCATGTAGACGTTGAACAGCGTCAGGCTGAGGTATGAGCCCTGGGGGACACCGCAGATGATGTCTGTGGCTTTGGCTCTGACTGCAAAATGATTTGTATGGAGACCCCTAGGATGTTGACAAATGACGCAGGCACTGAAACCGCCTGTGCAGTTTGCATTCCTGACAACAGGTAAGAACAAAAGATGTACCTTTTTGTAAGGTTTTAATTTCAACCTGATTAAATTTGTCAGTGGAAATGTTTATTACCAAGTGATTTTCCTTCATGATTTAGTTCCCTTTTTTTTCTTGATCGACGTTGAAACAATTTTTGATTCTGGATTTTCTTTTTCCCCTTTGTGTTCGTCATTGGTCATTGAGCCACTCCCTAAAAAAGCCACCCCAGATGTTTAAGTTTGCTCAGTATCCTGAATAGTTGGTTCTTTACTAGAATTAATTTTTTTTCTGACCTTCTTTGAAATTTTTTAGATTCACTATCCGTAGAAGAGGTCTCTGAGTCAGTGCTTTGACTATATGGTTTATTTTGTCTTCTTTTTGAATACATTTCTGCCGAACTGTACACTTCTCCAATTTTATACTCAATCGTTTCACGTTTAAACATGCACATTTTCTGATTTTTGATTTCTTGAGCGTCACTGGCCAATTGTAGGTTAATGTCAACTAATGTGTTAGAAAACTCTTCCGTTTCCAATTTTGATGATAATTCAGTCTTTATTTGATCTATTTCTTTGGTGAGGTCATCCAGAATTTTAGAAAATTCGCCCACAATTAAAAATATCAGGTCTAGTGAACACTTTTTAAGTATGGCATATCATCTTTTAATGAATATGGAGTTATTTGTACACAAGGATGGTTTTAGTGGAATCCTTAATCCCCTGGGGATTCTTTCAACATGATGATACTTTTAGTGTACTAGCTTGCAGTTGTTGATTTATTTCCTTTTTAGTGAGGTATATCAATTGTTTGATGTTGTTTTGTATATTGCCTGTGATTCACTATCCGTAGAAGAGGTCTCTGAGTCAGTGCTTTGACTATATGGTTTATTTTGTCTTCTTTTTGAATACATTTCTGCTGAACTGTACACTTCTCCAATTTTATACTCAATCGTTTCACGTTTAAACATGCACATTTTCTGATTTTTGATTTCTTGAGCGTCACTGGCCAATTGTAGGTTAATGTCAACTAATGTGTTAGAAAACTCTTCCGTTTCCAATTTTGATGATAATTCAGTCTTTATTTGATCTATTTCTTTGGTGAGGTCATCCAGAATTTTAGAAAATTCGCCCACAATTAAAAATATCAGGTCTAGTGAACACTTTTTAAGTATGGCATACCATCTTTTAATGAATATGGAGTTATTTGTACACAAGGAAGGTTTTAGTGGAATCCTTAATCCCCTGGGGATTCTTTCAACATGATGATACTAGCTTGCAGTTGTTGATTTATTTCCTTTTTAGTGAGGTATATCAATTGTTTGATGTTGTTTTGTATATTGCCTGTGTTGGATAGTATTGTTATTTAGTCCTGGATAAGAGCATATATTCTTGTGGCCTTGTTATCCACAAAAGCAAACATGTCTGCTTTTGAATCCGTCAAATTTGAAATATCTTTGTAAGATAATATGAACAATTATGTTTGTGTGCAGTGTTCATTGATCATAAAAGCAATCAATCACAGGTGAGAAGGATCACGCACTCCTCGATATTCCAAACTTAAGTTGAATCTTGCTCCTTTTATGGCGTGCAAAAGGTTTTCACTCTCTGATCCTTGAGTGTGAAACACCATTAATAAAATAAAGTAGCGTTCCCCAACTGGGGTTCATCCCCTATTGCACTGCCTTGTGTCCTTATAAAAGGGATTGCATCAAGTTCATTTCTGTAAATCAAGAGTCGTTGATCATAGTTCAATCTGTATTTATTTTGCAATGGTGGTATTGGGTATTCTTCATCCCATCAAACTTGTATTCAAAGTTATTCACATCATAAATTTCCAGAATAGGAAACATTGATTTTCAATTTTTCATCCAATCCCAATGCATTTCGGGCTGGTGTAGCCCTTCATCCAGAGATAAACAATCTGAAACAAATGTGTAAATGAGGATCATAATGAACAACAGCCAACCGGCCTGCTCTAAGACCAGTATTTGTTTAACAGACAATATCTCAGGCACTTTTAAACATGCATATACCTAGTGGTATAAAAGGTCAACCTGTTACAAAATTTATGTAACGAAAAAAGCGTAAAAGCTAAATGTTGCTCAAGCTCTATAGAACACAGCTATAATCTGTGGTGTACCACAACAGATGTGTCTGCTGGTATCCAGAGGTTCAGAACTATTAAAAATATACCTTTGTGAAATTGCTCCGGGATACATACAAGTGAAACATGCTCAGAAGCAAAACTGGATAAGCAAATGAGAAATAGCAGAAGTCACGTATAAAAAACATGCACTCTCGTTTTTAAATAAAGTTGTATCCCATGTTGTAATCAGGCGGCTCAAACGTGACAAACAATCTTTAAATCCAAATGAACACTGCAAAAACCGAAATGTGATGTTACAATGAATAAAATAGAGAATCAAGAAAACCTTTTAAGAAAAGAACGCCTCATGGTGAATATAGGTATGTTCAACATGCAATAGTGGTTCACTTACGGGAATCTCTGGTCAAAAAAGAGGTGTCAAAGTGATTCAAACATGAATTAGATCAGCTACTTCATTAAGCAAAGTATATGATAAACTTCCAGATGCCTAAACTTAGATAAAGGACAATCTTAGAGCGTGGGGGCCATCTTGCAAAGGGTTACCTAGCATCTACTGCAGAGTGTTGATCATGCAAATAACAAAACAAGTGACTAAACATTAAGACAGCCTACTTGAATTAAGGTGAACAGTACCCACCATGAAATTCTAGTGAACCTAGTGAGAATTCGGATAAAAAAATGTAAATAAAATGATGTGTGTGAAGCTAATATCACAGTAAGTATTCCTAAATACACAATGATGGCAGCCATCTTGAAATGTGCAACACTGCTAAAGAAAAACATATAATCCGTTTGTTAAATGACAAGATAGAAAAGCTGGACAGCAGAATCTAGAAGGTTATACATTTGTGAACCCCATACAAGTTAAAGGTAGCAACTGAATTCCATCCTATCATTTAGGCCATTTGGCATTAGTGTGTTCAATCTTTTTATCCCACAATTCTCTTTTTGAAGGAGGAACTTGTGGTTGGCTCTTCCTTAGCTTGTGTCCACCATTTCCCAAATCATGAATTTGAGTTGACAGTGAGCCACATTTAAATAAAGACTACATTCAATGGCAAATTTTATGAAGGGTTCAAATGAGTACCAAGTGAACAAAACACATACTGCATAGAAGATTTAATTTGGAGACGAGTTAAAAAAGTATGAGTAGCTTGGACCAGGGGCCACTGTAGGAATAAGGATTTGTACATACTGATAGAGAGATTGTACACATGTTCTGGCTGGGCACACAGAGTGTCAAAACAATGTATTGCTAGTAAGAGAACAGGTTTCTGTAAGCAATCCTTGTCTTGGCACAGTCATCAAGGTCGTCCTCAGAGAAACTTGCATGTGGTACATGAACACCAATACTAAAATTACATATACAGTTTTGGAAATAAGTAAAAATTCCTAAACCAGCTTAAAGTGAAGGCTAATGACTTAAATGACACAAACCTGAAGAAAATTGGATATAGGGATGAAAATTAATAGCATATCAAAAATAGCAATGATCCACTGCAACAGCATTTACACTTATTACTGTGAAAAAATGGCACATGTGGTGAACTTATAGTCAGTATCTAGAACTATTTATCTACAGCTACTAGAGGCCTTTTTGAATCCATTTAGAAACTTTTCCAGTTTGTTCAGTGTAATACAAGGAAACAATGACTCCCCTGTGGAAAGCCCCCAGCCTCATTGGCATGAAAAATCAACATGCACCCACAATATAATAGCAGAATTTGCTGTTGTCTATGTTTACAGTTCAACAATTGTATTGTGGGTGTTCCAGTGGTTGATGGCGCAGTGAGAGTGACATATGTGAATAAATAGCATACTGAGTGTGATTCATGAGCAGATCTAAAACAAAGAGCACTGATTCACAAAATTAGTTCCAGTTTTGACTCATAGTTAGAGTACTGTTTGGGTACATAACAATAAATTGGGGTCCAAATGTCATGAATGTCAATGTTTCAACTCCTATAGTCTATATTAAAAGGGTCTTCATCAGAAGTAGTTGGTAGCACCTCATCATTCATTTGAAAATTGTGAATTTAGTGGCCACCAGGTCCAAAAATCCAGAATGTATATCCACATTTGTGGATAAACAAACCACAGAACCAAATCAATGTACTTCACCACCAAACAACAGTTGTCTGATTGGTGCTGGATTCCCTACCTCTCTCTTGATTAAATCTATTGTACACACAATGTATTCACATATGTACCATTAACTGCATCATCCACTGAATCGATGAGCTGTAAAAATGACAATAAATAATTATATTGCATGTGAATATTGATTGTTTATGCCAAGAGAGTTCAGACTAAAGGCTTCCTCTGAGTGAACCACTGTCTCCTTGTACTATTGACTACCGTAGTTCCTAGGACTTCAGGGTTTCCCATTTATGGCCTCTTGAGTTTGTTTGATGTAACACTGGATTTTCATTTGCATTTACTTGGGTCAATTTAGACACTTTAAATGTAGAATCACTAAAATAATTGAGTACATTTGTGCTTTTTTGGGATTTACATGTCATAGGTCCCCGATATTTGTTTCTCCAGCAGGACTATATTTTTCCTGGTTGTCAAATCCTTTTCCATGCAGCCCTATGTAGTACGGAGATGTTTGAACAGTTTTCATACCAGTATATTTAGCACTGATAGTAGTTGCAAACTTGAGTGTCAAAAACACTAGAAAAGTTTGTGAACGCCCAGAAAGGTAAGACTTTGAAGGTGTTTATTACCTTACATTAGTCACCCACTTGCAGCTCAATTGAGAACACCAATGAATCTACCTCTGGCCCAAAGCTTTTCCATCTGTGGGAGGAAGTATTTGCAGATCTTGAGTGCATGAGAAATTAGCTGGGCATTATGCCCTCAAACTACATTTCTAGTAGACTATATATATATTTCAGGTCTCGATTCAATAAATGAACACATTAAAACCTCTTAGTGAAATGAGAATGATGGAAAAAGCAACACAGACTTATCAAACTCAACTCAGGCCCCCCAGACCCAACTTTCAAGGCAAGATTACATTTATTTGGCCGGTGTCTCAGCCCAAACACCCTCCAGAAGTTACTTCCCCACTTGAGATCCATGGTACATTAAGGTTCGGTTTACCTTCAGGAGAATTGATAAGGGTCTCTTTAGAGGTAGATTATATCTCAGACAGAATGGCTGATAGCCACCATGCAGATAATGCTAGTCACAACATGAACCACTTTACTTCTATAGAAATCTTTGCACAATGACATTTCCAAAATATAAATGAAATATTTCTTTTAAGTATTGTTGAGTAGACTATTGTTAAGTATTTCGCTAATGAGGGAAAAAGAACATATTTGTTAATGAAATAATGTGGAAGAATGTACCCACAGGAAATGGATCATCATATTGAAGTGAATTTTAGTTTAAAAATTAGTTGAAATATTATCAATGGTGTTAAGGATATAGTGAGATGGTTCACAGCCTGTGCTCTGAAGTCTAGGAGAACCACTATCTTGCACAGACTCCCGTTGGTAAAAGTCTGGACTTTGGACTGGGCTCCACAATGTAAAGAATGGAATCCTGCACATGGTGAATAGTACTTTGTGATAGTTACTCATATTCCTTTCATTTGATCCCTTTTTAGTTACTCAGTAAAATAAGGCAAGTGAACTTTTCTCAAGTAGATGGACCTTTTTATTTTGAAGAAAATGGAGACTCCATCAATGGATATGACCTGATGAACTGGCAGTTGGTGAAAGGCTCTGTACAGCTTACGATTGTTGGGGAATATAGTTTGCTGAAGAAGAATGTGGAGTTTCGTGGCAGTCCTATTCTATGGAACACAGAGAATAACAAAGTAAGTACAATAAAGTGATTGGCATCTATATGTTCACATGCAAGTCACATATTCTGTTTGAATAGTAAGTGAAAGGTGGAAGTGTGAGAACTGTGTTAGGCTAAGTCCTAGATGATGATACTGCATAGATAAGATCTTACTGGCAAAATAAATGTGAAAATATATTCTGCTATTATTCAAAAAGGTAAACTTAAACTTTATTTTGGAAGTAGTGACAGACTTGATTAATCCATATTCTAGGAAAATTGGATGAGAATCTATTTTACTTGTAGAAACACACTGTTCCCTAGTATATATTTCTGTAGGGTTTCAGAACAATTGTTACTTTTTGTGTGACAGATTCATATTATTTTTTCTGTTCATACTTGTCACCTGGGTGCAGAAAAAGTGAATAAACCAATGTAAATTCCATATCCTAATTCACAAGCTAACCTGATTATGATGGTGGAAAACCATAAATGCAGTAGAATTTCCACTGTCGTAAATTTGATGGTGGGAACATAAGTGCTCAATGGGAGGAGCAAGGGAGTGGAGAATGGATATGTGGTACACACCTACAGTTATAATTCTGTGGATATTCAGAAACATTTTTAATGAGTTTGTCTACACATTTTTCATCCCTAAACGTATTCGAAAAAATTGAAATGTGTGCAAATAAAGTATAACAAATCCATAAATGCTGCATAGCTTACAGCAGGTCGAAAAAACATTGTTCCTGTGCAGAATTCAAGTATTTGTCAGAAAGCTTCTGATCTTTAAAGCTTGCCACCTGTAGCTAAAGCCAAGCCTGCATCTAAATGGTTTGCTAGCGGATGTTCCCAGGAACTTAGAAGTTTGAAGAGACCTTTGAAAGCCAAGCCCAGAGATTCTGCATGAATGGTAACCTGGCAAAATAATTACAAGTTTGAACTAAGCGAGTGTAACAATGCTTTTAGAAATGTAGCTTGGGACAATGTACTTCAAGTTACTTGTCTGTGAAGGTTCTCCACAGAGTTCTAATCAACTAGAGAGCTAACTTTCAAAATGTATGTCAAAATTGTGGCACAATCAAACACCATCTTGATGTTTTTTACATATAGATAGATGGATAGACAGCTAGCTAGCTAGCTAGATAGATAGATAGATAGATAGATAGATAGATAGATAGATAGATAGAATATAGATATATATACATAGACATGCTGCCTGTACAATATTTATCTTCTGTAAAAATGCTTAAGGAACAGGCATATTGATCCAACTTCCATTTAAAGCCGCTCATATATATATTAAAAAAATGTAATAAAGTACATAAAGGAACAATGGAGAAATGGGATTTACACATGTTTTATTTATATTTATTGTGAATGTATTTCTATCCTACAGATTCCAATTTCTAATTGCTCTGCACCATGCAGGCCTGGCCAATACAAACAACATTCAATCCCAAGCTGTTGCTATATATGCACACTTTGCCCAGAAGGATACTACTCTAATGGCTCTGGTAAGTATGGTGAAGAGCAATACATTTTGGTATTTTATCATTTTGGTGGCCACCTGTTCCCCTAAATAATTGTGGTGAAATGTAGTGGCTATTTCATATTAACCTAAATATTTTATAAAGAACATTTCTGTATCAATTAATGTATGTTTCCAATGGTAAAAACATGTTGCAATCTATGCTTTGTTAACCTAGTACACATAACCAAGACTTGTCATGTGAGAACTTGCCTCAAGTGAGCTCTGGGTCACCCAAACAGTAAGATACTGCACAGTTCAGGATAGTCATAGGACTTTGGGCATTTTCTGTGTAGGTCCCAGACAGTTATTAGTATAGAATGACACTCTATAATTTAGTGAGAATGATTTTCAATTTTTAGTTATATGGATGAAGCATGGGAGGGTGGAGACCTGAATCAGACGACACACACATAAATCAGGTCTATTAGGGAAGCCAGATGTACAGACCAATTTAGTGGTTACAGAGCAAGCCCGCAATTTTCTAAATCACATAGTTTGTGACTTCTAAATGTCTTGCACAAACATACTAAAAACATTTTAGTATTTAGTAACTAGTTCCCAAACCACAAAATCGGTTTAGAAATGTATTACAAATCATAATTTGGAAGAGGCTTGTTTAGGGTATTACTTCAATATTCTGATTCACCATTGTATATATTGATAGTTTGTAAGGACAATTTCAGTCGCAAATCATTTGTAGGTTACTAGTCATCAAAGCATGTGGTAACCCATTTGGAAATTGATCGGGATCTATGTGGGACCTCTTTCATTTTGTGAATAAAAAAAAGGTTTGTTTGGGAGTGGGCAGTGGTCCAGGGCAAAAAGTATTTCGTTTTTTTCTTTAATGCAGACTTGTTTCCTTTAAGGAAAGTGGAATGCAAAAATCACAGATATGGTGGTCTGCTGACCCCAATTGGCCAACCTCTGTGTGATGGTATTCGTCCAGTGTGTCACAGTTTGTGACCTATCTAATGAATATTGAACATCTGTAAGGATTAACAAATTGCGATCGTCTTCGAATGGTGATTTTGCAAACCAACCCATTAGTATATAGTACGCGTCGCAAAATATGATTTGATTCCTAAAATGTCAGTGCGCAATTTCCAATTGCTTTCTGCAAATGGAATCTTAGTAGATCTGGCCTCAAGTGTATAGTGCTGACTTTTTTAACTTCTCATTTTTTGATTTTCTAATGTACTTCTTTTTTAAACATTTTCTATTTGCCCCTGCTGTTCCCTATTCCTTTCATCTATTGTTATTGTCTTTTGTTATTTCTCTGTTTGTTTTTGCTATGGGGCAACCACAGCACCCCATTTTGCCCACTTCCCATTTATTTTATTCCTTTGACCCCGCTCCTAATGTCTCCTTTGGGTTTGTCGTCTTTTCTTTTGCCTTGTTTCCTTTAAGATGTAACATTCTAGTATCCCATTTTATATCTCATGTAACAGTGCAGTTGTCTGCAAGACAATGGGTTGTGATTGTGGGAAAACCTGTCTGTGCATTCTATTGGCTATTGGGTATATCATTCTGCTTTCCACAAACTGCTTCAATTTGCTTGCATGAGTCAGTCCTTTGAATCTCAAAATTACACTGAATTATTAAGTTAATGTTCATATTTTTGGCTTTATTACAATGCTGGTAAGAACAACTGTCCAGCCGCTGTGATACAATTCTGACGACCGAGGCCAGGTAAGTTCCGCCTGCGCATTATGATCCAGTCTCTGCTACCATGGAGGGCTCATCTACGGAGGTGCACATACCCTTGAATATGTCACTGCAAGTGCGTGCAAAGTCAGGAAACATGTGATAGGTACACACAATCATGACATATGTGGGGATATGCCTTATGCCAAAATAAACCAGAACAAGTGTTCCAGACGCTAAGCGTGCATTCTTGTCTTAAGGCTGCATTATATTCCGGTAAACATGTTCAATGCTTTATGTTAATCAAAGTACTGGGGGTAATCTCATCAAAAACATCCATAAACTTCAGCACTTTGCTAAATATTACATTTTTTAACAGTAATAGAAAAGAGAACGAAAATTTCTTCCAGGAACGAGTTTTACTTTGTTTCTCTAAATTGATTAAGAATGTTATGTAGTCACATTCATGGCGTCCAAAGACAAATTCAAGGTTTCAAATTTTCTTCTTTATAAATACCCAATCCATTTCGGGTCGAAGAGACCCTTCTTCAGGGGTCACTATAATCAAAGAAAACATGCAATGTTCAATAAACATGCTTAACTTGGCTTATTGTTGGTCTAGTACATTCTATGACTCATCAAGTAAAAAAAGTGAAACATGAATGAAACAGAATCAGATGTAGACGTAAGCATAAAAATGAAGAGCTGGTAATCAATTAGAACCAATTGGAAAAGGTTATAAATTAAAGAACTACATCTCCCATCATGCACCTGATGGCCACCTAAGGAAACCAGTGCCTGGAGTTCCTCATAGCCATAAGCTGTGTGACAGAAGTACCCGTAATATCCATGCAACAAGTGAGAGTTTAATTGTGGGGTTTCTAGTACTTCAGAAACAACAGCCTCCCGTTTTCTGCACAAAGCAGTGTTGTCATAAAAATGTCCAGCTCTAAATATGAAGGAAATAGTGAGTGTAAGTCAGCTACTAACCGTAACCATGAATTTAGGGAATGAGTTCCATGCTGGACATACCGCAAACACCAAAGAGGTGTTCAAAATACCGACCTCACACTAAGCACCAAGTTTAACTAACTCACTCTGGTGTATATTCACAAGAATGTGTGCTAAACATCACCAAAAATGCTAACACACCTTTACACATCGCAGCCTATTGCAGGAAAATAACCCTGTGTTAACATGGAATTCACAACAAGGCGGTATCATGCGATAGTCTGCCGAAACTGCGGCCAATGTCCGCGATACAACCACCCCAACGGAGATAAAAACACAAACCTCAATGCAAAAAAACATGCAATGGGGCAAAGCACAATGAGGAAATCAGCGATAATCAGGCCTGCAATACACACATGGCAGGTGGGAAAAATCTCTATAAAAGTAGAAAAAACACCAAAGCACAAACTGACCAACACCCAAGCACTATGGAGGGAGCCGAAGCAGGCGCAGAGGACAAGTGCAACCCCACAAGCACCCCGGACGACCAGCCTGGGACCTCGGGGACAGGGAAGGGCAAGGACAAGAAGAAGAGGAAGACGAAGTTCAGTCCGCAAGAAAACAGGATCCTGATAACGGAGGTAATAGAACACCATCAACAACTGTTCGTCAGGGGGCGAGGCTAGCTGGGCAGCGAAATGGCCGCCTCTTGAGTGAGCTCCGCCGGCTGAGGCTTTTATCCTGCATTAATCCTGCTTCTTCCGCGAATGCCTAACACTAAAATACTAGAAATTGGCAGCGGAAGCTAAGGCACACCTGCTGTCAGACGCACAAGACCGGAATTGGCCTGTGTGGCGTGCCGCTCTTGCTGGACGAAACACCGGAGTGGCCTTGCTGAGAGGACCGAGGGTTGCGGTGCCCTGCCCTGATGCACGCTGCCACCTGAGCCCGAGGCTGCGGAGGCCCAGTGCGGTCAAACTGCTCACATCGCAGCGAGTGCGGGCGGCGCTGCACGACACCTGTAGAGTTACCCGTAGATGATAGCGCTGCAGACATCGCTGCCCTGAAGTGCAGAGGGCTCAACTAGGAGGTGCGAGACTCCGTGGCAGAAGGTTTTGAAGCCGTCCCAACACTGCGCCATTTTAGACACAACAGATAATACCTGCAAGGCGGTGTCGGACACACTATAAAGAGGTACTGCAAGGGACCCGTAAAGTTGGGATATATATGCACTGGCCGGGAAGGGTCGGCTCCCCGAGAGATTGCACAATCTGCTCACCTGTGTGGTATAGTTACAGCTCCAAATGGGGGTGGAATCTGCGCCCCTCCCCCCCCAAGCATTGCTCCTGAGCGGAGAAAACACAACAAGTCGAGATAGCAAAGGGCAGAGGAGGAACCCCCTAGTTCGTCTATAAGACTGTACCTGGGCGGCTGAACGTTGCGGAAACCTCTAGCCCAGAGGGGGCCAGCATTTGCGTGAACATCGCACGTAGCACAACACCACTGTCCTTTGTACCGCGCGAGGCCAGGAAGCTGACTGGAGCAGCGCGGCCGATCAATCCTTCAAGGTCCCCGACCACTCACGCCACCGCCGCCATGAAGGTATAAGTGGCATGGATGCTTGGAATACTACTTGCCCTACGTACAATAATACTCCCACCTAGAAGGATAGCAGCTCCACCTGAGGTTACCTTACACTACCCTTGGCGATTGCTACTCTGTCCTGCTGGGGACGTGATCCAAGCGAGTATTTACTGCCATACACAGAAGACAACGAGTAGGGCACCATACTACCAGGCCAGCATGGGCAAAGCTGAAAATCGCCAGCCCAAAATAACATTTGAAAACAAACGCCCACCAAAGCAAAGCAACCCAAACCGAAACGCTGAGTCAGATGATGCACCTAGGACGAGTCAAGATGACGACATTAAGTCACTCATGTTAGAGGTGCGAAGCAGCCTTAAGAGCATTGATACAAAACTGGACGCCGTGACAACTTGACTTGAAGAAGTACGCTCCCAACTCTCAACGCACGAAACGAGGCTGGACTGTCTTGAAAACCGTCATGTTGAGGAACGTGAGTTTCAGCGGGAAGCTAAGGAGCACATCTCGGCCATGGCTAAGCAGTTGGAGACCTTGCGTGTGAAGGCAGATGATTTGGAAGCGCGTTCCCGGAGGAGCAACATCCGAATCACCGGAATCCCGGATACGATGGCCATCGTGAAAATGGAAGTATTTATTTCTGATTTATTGCACAAACTCTTTGACCCACACTTATCCCCTGTCTTTACTGTAGAACGTGCACACAGAGTGCTTGGCCAGAAACCCCCGGTTGGGGGCACACCTAGACCTATACTAGGCAAGTTACTGAATTATCAAGACATGGACTTAATATTACGGCTGGCACTGCACATTATTTTAATGACGCTTAATCCGCGTTCAAATTTGCCAAACACGTCTGCGGCTCCAAGGCGACACGGAGTGGTGCTGCGGGTGGAAATGTAGAAGGTCACATGAGCGACAATGATTGATATTGGGCGCCTAGTTTTTGTGAAACCATGTGTAGGATGTAGCGCTCTTGCTGTCAATATTATAAACGCCTGCAAGTTGCTGTTCTTTTTGAGCTCAGGAATGGATGCTGGATGCCATATGTCCAATTTCTAGTTGAAACTTGTTATATTCATAATGGAACTTTCGCCTTATAATTAGACCATGTGGATTTATTAGCAAATCAATGTTGGGTATTTGCGGAAATAGATCAGTACCACTCGGCCACCCTGTGATAACGGGGGTGTATGCGTGTGCTGCCACGCCTCCGGGGGTGTCTCCCAATGTTTAGAGTTTCTATTAACTTCCACGCTTTGCGTGTTTATGGGGGGGTTCTGCCACAACCTGATTGGGAGGTTGATGCGGGTGGGGGGAGGCTGGGAACAGTTGGGTGTTTAGTAAGATGTCAGTACTTAAGCAATGTGTTGAATATCACCCTGCAAAATAGCTCTGTTGGGGGGCGTTGTGGTACCGTGTGCATGCAGATTGATCATTATAGATGGGAGTGACTAAGATCCTGACGTGGAACATCCGCGGTTTGAACGATGGCAGGAAGGCGAGGTTAGTGCATACATATTTACAAAGGCATAGCATAGATGTCTGTTTCTTACAAGAAACACACATCAACTCCGAGACATCAACGAAACTCAAACATAGTAGATGGGGGGCTACATACTCTGCCATAAATTCGAATTATGCTCGAGGGGTGGCGATACTGATACGGAAGGGAATAGACTGGAGAGAGCGTAAAATATGCATCGATCCGGATGGGCGATTTGTTGTTGTGAGCGGTGTGCTGAGTGGCAAGCTGGTGGTACTGGCAGCTGTGTATGGTCCGAACACAGATGAACCAGAATTTTTTAGAGCTGTCTGGGCTAAGATCATTATGATGGACTGCGCTTTTATTATCTGGGGAGGGGACTTTAACGTGGTTTTGAACGATTCCCTTGATTGCAGAGGTACGTCTAGACCATTACACCCGCACGCTAACCAAGCATTACATGATATTATGCTGGAGGGAGATCTGACAGATATCTGGAGAGTGAGGCACCCTAATGCACGCGAAGGTACATGTATATCTAGTCACCATGCAGCCTGGTCGATGTCTATTGGAATTGAAAATTCCTGATGCCCCTACCCGTGCCTTTAGTTGGCGCCTGACACCACACGCGCTTCTTGATGAAGCTTTTAAGGAAGAAATCAGGAATGACATCACAGACTTTTTTGATATTAACTCAGGCTCGGTGTCCACTAAATCAGTGCTGTGGGATGGCTTCAATATAGTTATAAGGGGACAATTTATCGCAAGGCAGGCGGGAGTCCTCAAGGCCATTAGGAGTACTATATGTACCATAGAGGGGGAAATAAAAGACCTAGAAAACTTATTTTGCGCAGACCCCATGCCCGAAATAGCAGCAGAACTAAAAGCAAAGCTATTAGACTTTGCTGAGGAGGCACAACAGGAACTGAGATTCCTAGGTAAACAAGCTGAAGCTCGGCGCTATGGAGAGGGTGATAGGCCAAGCTGTACTCTAGCAAGGCTCATTAGTACTATCAAACCAAATGCATACATACACACGATAGATAGCCCTACAGGCACTACGATTGTAGGTCAAAGTGAAATTCTGCAAGAAATCAGAACTTTCTATTCCAACTTATACACGTCTACACACATTGCGACTCCAGAGCACCTCGAAGATTTCATAAGACTCCATAGCACTGGTTTGGTTTAACGATGCACATCGGAAGTACATGGATCTCCCAGTGATGGTTGAAGATATTGCAAAAGTGATTAAAGGCTTACCGTTAAATAAGGCGCCGGGCCCAGATGGTCTCACCACAGCATTCTATAAATCATATGTGGAGGAATTAGCGCCAAAATTACACGCTGTTTTTGCGGAATCACTAGAACTAGAAGTCCTACCAGCGTCCATGCGGGAGGCGCTGATTATCACACTACTGAAGCCAGATAAAGATAGTCAATCTCTGGACTCTTACAGGCCCCTTTTGCTAATTAATGTGGACGTGAAAGTTTATGCGAAAATCATAGCCGACCGTCTGCAACCCCTCCTCCCGATGGTGGCCCTCCCGGACCAATCGGGATTCATACCTGGACGCTCCACATCCCATATCCTCAGGACCATTTTTTCAGTATAGCACTATCTCCACCCCACTGTACATCCTGCTGCAGTTTTTTTAGATGCCACGAAGGCATTCGACTCCCTTGAGTGGCCCTATTTGTTTCGCATATTGGAGCGCATGGGATTCAGTCCGCTATTTATTAACCAGGTGCGCCTCCTATACACCAAGCCGATGGCACGAGTGAGAGTCAATGGCATGATATCTGATCCATTTGAAATCTCAGAGGGACTAGACAGGGCTGCCCCCTATCTCCTTTATTATTCGCCATTGCTATGGAACCACTCACGGCCAGAATTAGGCAACATCATACTGCGAGGGGGATAGGCTTTAGTACACAAAGTTTGTTAATCTCCCTATATGCTGATGATGTCACCCTTTACGTCCTAAACCCAGCTGACAATCTGAACCCTCTGCTACGGGAGTTTATACACTTTGGAGGCCTAACTGGAGTATCCATAAACTGGACTAAATCTGTAATATTCCCCCTAACAGATAACACACCTGAGGTGCAATCAGAATTTCCACTGCGCTGGGAGGCAGAGGAGGTAAAATACCTAGGTATATGGATAAGCCGCAACCTCCAGAGTATTTGGTCCTTGAATTTTGGACGGGCTGTTCACTGGCTCGAGAGTAAGGTGGCGATCTGGTCGAAGTTACCCCTTTCTATTGCTGGAAAAGTGACACTGGCGAAAATGGTGATCCTGCCCAAATTCCTATATTTGTTTACAAATATCCTGATTCCGCTCACGAAACATTTCTTAACTTGCTTAAGGTCTGGCCTTTTATCCTTGGTGTGGGCGGGCGCTCAAGCTAGAATTTCCTGGGCGTTATTGACCCTGCCGCTAAGACAAGGGGGCCTGGGAGCTCCGAACATGCATCTATACGCCCTATTTGCACAGGCTCAATTCCTGCACTTCTGGTCATACCCGACACCCTATCAACCACATGTGGCGGTTGAACTGGACTCGGTAGCTCCACTGCCTTTGAGTGTGGCTCTATACCACAGAGCTCCGAGACCCACCACTGATGTAGATTCGGCCAATACGTTACGATGGGCGTGGCGGGAATTGCAAAGGCGAGCTCATCTCCCGCTACTATACGCACTGGCCATTCCGCTGAAATATAACCCAATGCTCCCCTGCCTGGCGGAGAGTGGAGGTGAGATATCCTTAGCTGGCACTTCGTTACATACATTCGCTGATATATACCCAGATGGAGTGTTCAGAGATCCGCAGATAGGAGAAGAGCGTTCAACTGCGCCATTCCGGGATGCATTCACTTATCATAAACTGAAGACATCCTGTTGTGCATTCTGGGAGGGATTTCCAGATGAGCCTCCAACACTGCTTGCACTCCAAATATATTTGGCTCGAGCTTCACCGAAAAAACTAGTGACTTGCCTATACACTACTATGCAAGACCAAGCCCCGGTTGTACTGCCAAAGTCTATGCAACTTTGGAATAGAGAACTAGACCCACCATTGCGCGAGGACCAATGGTGTAAACAACTCTTGGAACTTTCACCCAACTACAAACTGCGCCTAATACATTTTAAGTTCCTGCATAGATATTATCGCACTCCTGTTAGCCTCCACCGAATGGGCTTAAGGGACAATGCTAGATGCTGGAGATGTGGCATGGATGAGGCTACTTTCTTACATGTGGCTTGGAGTTGCCCTTTACTTATTAAATACTGGACTGAAATTTTCGATGCTATCAATAAAATAGTTGGAAGATCTGATGATCCCTCACCACAACTAGGTCTCCTGGGTTTGATAACTGACACAGAACCTGCTAGGCGCAAATTACATGCCCTTTTATTGTTGTATGCCAGGCGCCAAGTGGCGGTCAGATGGGGCCGTAGACTTGGGCCTAAATTCGCAGCCTGGGCATCTGATGTAACATACGGACACACATAACTCGGCACATACTGGTAGTTGATGCCAACAGCATCTAGACTGCGTCATATATGGGAAGCATTCCTGCACTGGGCACGGGCTAGAGTAGATTCCCCTTCAATTACACAAACTGTACCTGAGATTGTAGGAAAGAATATCCAAATAGATGTGCATACTCCGGGCCCAGGAAGGGTGGATGAGCTACCTCAAATGAATGTAAATGACTGTGACCTGTAGACTGATCGCTTGTAATAGAACTACAACCTCGCATATTGCCATGCCATGTAATGCTAATTCCCTTTACTGTTTATCCTTTGGTATGCGTGCTGCATCATGCTGACCCTTTCCCCTATTGATTTCATATAGCTCAATCTGGGATTGGGTGTTTTGTAATGCGTACGATGCATGTTCTTCATTCGGCCAATAATTGAAAGTACTGACTAATACCTGTTTTGTTGTTATGATCCTGATACTTACTTAATATCTATTGTATAACTCAGTCATATGTGAATTGTTGTTTGTCCCATATATTTGCTGTCTCTAATGAAACATATGTACTGTACTTACCTGAAAACGTCAATAAACAAAGTTTAAAAAAAAGAAAAAAAAACTGTTCATCACCTTCAATGTGTCATTGGGCATCAAAAATGGGATATGGCGGGACATCGTGGACAAGGTGAATGCCGTCGGAGAGCACAAGAGGCCAATGGACGAGGCCAAGAGGCGATGGATTGACATCAAGCTAAAGACTAAGGAGAAACTCGCAGCCAACCAGAAGGCAGCAATGCAGACTGGAGGTGGGAGCCCAGCACCACAGCTCGTGCTGGATGACATGGAGGAGCTGGTGTCAACAGTCATCAGTGTGGAGACTGTGGGCGGAGTTGGGGGAATGGACACTGCTCGACAGGACGCAACCCAACCGCAACAGGGTGAGTGACCACCAGGTACTGGGAGGATGGGTGGAGAGGGCCAGCATGGCACACATGCACAATCAAGCAGAGCACAGTACACACCCACAATGACTCTGGGTCATGACCCTGATCTACAGAGGGTCACAATGTACAATGCCATGCTGTCTGTATGTCAACATGTACCATGCGGCTACATACATGTGGACACATTGTAATACACCATCTCCCCTTCACATTGCAGAGACACCATCAACAACTCCTGCACAGTAGTCCCAGCCACTTTTCACTGTTGTCGAGGAGGACACCCCCAGCATCGACACCCAAGCCCTCCAACACATCATGGACATCATCCGCAACTCACCTCCAGGAACAGGGCAGTCCAGCTGCATCGAGGAGACCCCACCCCCTACCCAAACCACTCTGCAGCAGGCACCCACAGCCCCGGCAGTCTCCCAAGACTCCCAGGAACAAACCATGGCCTTCCAACGCCGTGTGTTGGAGGGCCAGAGGGAGACTGGTGAACAGGTGCAGTTCGGCCTCATGGCTATTAAACTGGACGCCATCCATGGGTGTCTAGGTCCCATGAGGGACCAGCTCCAGTCCCTAACGGACACCCACGGCCTGCTCTATGGTCTCCAACGAGCCCTGACTTACATTGCTGGAGTCATGACATGGAGAGAAGAACACCTGTCGGCTCAGACTGACTCCAGCGATCCCAGACGTGAACTGGCACACATGTGGAGGACATGGTGTGGATGGAGGCGGAAAGGATGGCAGCCACTGCTGCACATCAGCGAAATGTAGCTGGGATCTACCATGCCCTGCAGATCTTCATCATGGCATCGCTGCCACAAGGCGTGATGCTGATGAATGCTGCTGCCCCCACACCATCCACATCTCCGCCCCCTGGTATGTCAGTGCCTCACAGTGTGGCAGGAGTATCCACTCCGGCACCTGATGTTTCACTGTCACACAGTGCGGCCGACACTCCTGCTCCAGCCCCTGATGTGTCAGTGGCACACAGTGCCGCAGCCGGTACTGCAACTTCCACAGGTGGGGCAGAGCACACATACAAGGAGGAGGACGTGGATGGGTTTGTTGTCAGAAGGAGGCACTAGCATTCATTTCCGCTACCTGGCCTGTTTCTGCTTGGTGCTGCACATGGCCTTATGACCTTCCACTGACACCCGATACACTTCGCTGCACTCACCTTGGTCCACGGCATGGACTTCCATATCCTGTTTGATGACTAATGACACGGCGACCAGTCTGCGGACTGTACCTTTCCTCCTCCGCAGTACTTCCGCAGGACTCAAGGTTGGTGGCAGCACCGGAGGTTCTTTATGGGAACGAACTGATTGCAACACGCAGCGCTATACCGAGCACAGTCACCTACTTGCTGACAATTTAAGGCAGCGCAGGCATGATTTAGATGTCGGGTTGTCTTGGCATAATTTTTAGAAAACGATACATTTTTAATCACTCACCTTGTCTGTGCACTGTGTAACTGTGTAGTAGAACTGTACCCCACCCCGTTCCACCGCGGCTGACGGTGCCGTTTGCGTGGAGGGCGAGGCGCCATATTTGATTGGGCTGGACCGGAGTTAGCGGTCTAGCTCTCCTGGGAGGCAGGGCATAAAACGCCATGTGCATCCGGGAGCGCAGCGGACGAGCGCAGCGGGCACGACGATGGCGCGCCGAAGGTGCGCCTAAGGTAAGCCCGTCTGCGCCAGTCCGAGGCCGACCGAGGCCAGGGGCCATACCCTATGGGTCAACACATACATACTCCTCTCATGAGTTATTAGCTATTAGCCCCCCCGACCATCTTTGCCCACAAATACCCCCGCACGTGTTAAAACGCATTTCTTTTTATGGTATCTCTAATAACTATTGCACAGCTGATCAATTTAGTCGGTCTGCTTTACACACAGGCTCTCAACTCTCATTGAGACCCCAGACTAAACTCCACTGTATCTACCTTAATACACGGTCTATGGTTAAACACCAAATAGACATATTTTTACTGCTGATTTCCGAGAAATCCGATATCATGTTTTTAACTGAGACGTGGCTTAATCAGGACTCATTACCAGATATTTTGGCCTCTGTCCCAGCTGACTATTATATTCTGAATGTCAACTGCCTCTCAGGGAAAAAAGCGGGGGGTTGCTGCCATTATTCATAACACTCATAAATTTACTTTACTTCCCTCTTTAGTTTTAGCCAACACGGAGAACGTGGTCTTCAGGACTGATACTGATAGTGGTGCATTATTATTGGTTTTGATTTACCGACCCCCTCAACCTATGCCCACCTTTTCTGTGTCACTGGCTGAACAAATGGCTTCCCTTGTAACAAATTATTCGAAAATAGTTCTACTTGGAGATTTTAATTTCTGGTTTGATGACACTGAGGCAGACTCCCATGCAGCTGAACTTAGGGATTTACTCTTAGATCTGAACCTGACTCAACAGATCCACTCTCCCACTCATGAGAAGGGGCATAGTCTGGATCAAGTCTGGTCTCAGAATCTGACATTATCCATTTCTTCTATAACCCCTTGCATCTGGTCTGACCACTACCTCATATCTTTTACTCTTATCATCGACAGAGGCAATAAAAAGCCATCTCAAGCAGGTGGGAAAATTAGGAAATGGAAGGGTATTCATACACCGTCTTTTCTGGACACCTTGGCCACCACCCTTCCTCCAATGACTAAAGACATCGATGTCATTGAAGAATCCTTTTCACACTGGTTACAACAGGCAGCGGATATCCATGCACCCTGTGTAAATCTCCCCCGCTCACTCCCTAATGACGCACACAAGTGGTGTACTTCACAATTGAAGACCTTAAAACTTGAAGTGCGCCAAAAAGAGAGGAAGTGGAGAGCCAGTTACCTATTACAAGATAAAGTACATTACTGTGCTGCTCGCAAATTGTACCAAAAATCTATTTCGAAACAGAAAACTGATTATTTCTCCGAGAAAATCCTAAATTCACAGAATAAGACAAAGGATTTGTTTAATATTGTTGATGATCTTAGTAATAGTGACAGAACTACCCTTCAGGTCACTCCTACTCAAGAGCTTTGCAATTCCCTGAATACCTTCTTTTTAAATAAAATCATCACTATAAAGCAGAGTATTTTAAATTCACCTCCACTTCCTCTGGATGATGTTTATTATAACACGGCTATTTTAGAAACTTTCCCTCCCATTGATGATAAAATGTTGTCTGTCCTCCTTACACGTGTTAAATCTGGCTCGCCGGATGACACTTGTCCCCCACATATTTTCAAGGAGGTGGGGCTAGCAATCCCACAGGGCGTCCTTCCGTTATTAAACGGATCGTTGTCACAGGGCAATGTGCCTAGCCGTCTAAAGAAAGCCTTGCTCATTCCACTCATAAAAAAAGCAGGAGCAGATCCTTATGATCCGATAAATTATAGGCCAATATCTTTATTACCACATGTATCAAAAATTCTTGAAGCCCACGTCTCTACTTGCGTGTCCCAATTCATAGAGAATTCTGAATACCTTGAACCTAATCAGGCAGGCTTCCGTCCCTGTCACTCGACTGAAGCTGTGATTCTTGCTGTCCAAAACACCTTAAGACGCAATGCAGATAGAGGCATCCACCAGGCCCTGGTGCTTCTAGATCTGTCGGCAGCGTTGGACACGGTTGATTACACCATTCTCATCAACCGTGTCGAACAAGCCGGCCTCAGGGGTCCTGCTTTAAGATGGATGGCCTCCTTTATTACAGGTCGCACGCAAGCAGTAAGACTTGGCGCTTTCACAGCTCCTTTAACACCCACTACTTGTGGGGTACCGCAGGGTTCATCATTGTCACCTTTATTATTTAATCTTTATCTCCGCCCATTACTTTATTCCTTGAAGAATGCCAATGTCACCATTTACAACTATGCGGATGACCTCCAACTTGTTTTTCCTCTTAACACTCCAGACTCTGTGGTGGAATTTCAGAACACCATGATTCACATACAGAGGTGGATGAGTCTTAATCATCTAAAGCTTAACCCGGGCAAGACAGAACTTGTCTTGCCTGGGAAAAAGCGAACTGACTTGGAGTCCATGCTTTTGGCCATCTAGCATGGGGGCTCCACCTATGAGATCCCCCTCGGTTAAGAGTCTGGGAGTCACACTTAGTGCAGATCTTTCCCTGAAAAAACAAGTTGGTACAGTAGTCTCCGCTAGTTTCTTTCAACTTAAAAAAGTAAAAAAAATAGCCCAGTTTCTCACGCAAGCCGCACTTACTCAGGTTGTTATTGCCCTTGTCTTGTCCCGACTGGACTTCTCAAACAGTCTCTACCTGGGAATCCCAGCGGGCCTGCAAAAAAGACTCCAACTTGTTCAAAATCAAGCCGCTAGGCTTGTTCTTAAACAAGCAAAATGGCAGCCTATTAGACCTGGCTTGAAACAACTTCACTGGCTGCCACTCGCACAGCGAATTGCGTTTAAAACTGGGTGTATCATTTTTAAAACTTTACAGGACTTAGGCCCGAAATTTATAAAAAATCTTTTTTTCAGATATAACCCTTCATTAAACCTTCGTTCTGCTAATAAAGCTTTATTGGTTGTTTCCTCTTGTAAAAAAAAACGTCTTGGCGGCTGTTGTTTTGACCATCTGGCAGCCACTTTTTGGAACACGCTACCGCTTTCTTTAAAAATGAGTCCAGATCTCCTCACTTTTAGACACTCTTTGAAAACCTGGCTTTTTAATCAGGCTTATTGCTGAAATCTTCAATTGTTGTGTTGTTGGGTTTTGTAATATTGGTTTGTTCTCTGCTATGGCGCCATGAAGCCCTCGGGCGTACGAGCGCTTAACAAATAAATTGTAACATAACATAACATAACTTGTCATCCCCGGATGGACTCTGGCTGGCCCTCCACGGGCCCATATTGTATAGTGTGCTTGGCATGGAGAGTGGAGGTGAGATATCCTTAGCTTGCACTTCGTTACATACATTTGCTGATATATACCCAGATGGAGTGTTCAGAGAACCGCAGATAGGAGAAGAGCGTTCAACTGCGCCATTCCGGGATGCATTCACTTATCATAAACTGTAGACATCCTGTTGTGCATTCTGGGAGGGATTTCCAGATGAGCCTCCAACACTGCTTGCACTCCAAAATATTTTGGCTCGAGCTTCACCAAAAAAACTAGTGACTTGCCTATAAACTACTATGCAAGACCCAAGCTCCGGTTGTACTGCCAAACTCTATGCAACTTTGGAATAGAGAACTAGACCCACCATTGCGCGAGGACCAATGGGGTAAATAACTCTTGGAACTTTCACTCAACTACAAACTGCGCCTAATACATTTTAAGTTCCTGCAATGATATTATCGCACTCCTGTTAGCCTCCACCGAATGGGCTTAAGGGACAATGCTAGATGCTGGAGATGTGGCATGGGTGAGGCTACTTTCTTACATGTGGCTTGGATTTGCCCTTTACTTATTAATTACTGGACTGAAATTTTCGATGCTATCAGTCAAATAGTTGGAAGATCTGATGATCCCTCACCACAACTCGGTCTCCTGGGTTTGATAACTGACACGGAACCTGCTAGACGCAAATTACATGCCCTTTTATTGTTGTATGCCAGGCGCCAGGTGGCGGTCAGATGGGGCCGTAGACTTGGGCCTAAATTCGTAGCCTGGGCATCTGATGTAACAGATGGACACACATAACTCGGCACATACTGGTAGTTGATGCTAACAGCATCTGGACCGCGTCATATATGGGAAGCATTCCTGCACTGGGCACGGGCTAGAGCAGATTCCCCTTCAATTACACAAACTGTACCTGAGATTGTAGGAAAGAATAGCCAAATAGATGTGCATACTCCGGGCCCAGGAAGGGTGGATGAGCTACCTCAAATGAATGTAAACGACTGTGACCTGTAGACTGATCGCTTGTAATAGAACTACAACCTCGCATATTGCCATGCCATGTAATGCTAATTCCCTATACTGTTTATCCTTTGGTATGCATGCTGCATCATGCTGACCCTTTCCCCTATTGATTTCATATAGCTCAATCTGGGATTGGGTGTTTTGTAATGCGTACGATGCATGTTCTTCATTCGGCCAATAATTGAAAGTACTGACTAATACCTGTTTTGTTGTTATGATCCTGATAATTACTTAATATCTTTTGTATTACTCAGTCATATGTGAATTGTTGTTTGTCCCATATATTTGCTGTCTCTAATGAAACATATGTACTGTACTTACCTGAAAACTTCAATAAACAAAGTTTAAAAAAAACCAAAAAAACCAAACTGTTCGTCACCTTCAGTGTGTCATTGGGCATCAAAAATGGGATTTGGCGGGACATCGTGGACAAGGTGAATGCCAGCGGAGAGCACAAGAGGCCAATGGACGAGGCCAAGAGGCGATGGATTGACATCAAGCTAAAGACCAAGGAGAAACTCGCAGCCAATCAGAAGGCAGCAATGCAGACTGGAGGTGGGAGCCCAGCACCACAGCTCGTGCTGGATGACATGGAGGAGCTGGTGTCAACAGTCATCAGTGTGGAGACTGTGGGCGGAGTTGGGGGAATGGACACTGCTTGACAGGACACAACATAACCGCAACAGGGTGAGTGACCACCAGGTACTGGGAGGACGGGTGGAGAGGGCCAGAATGGCACACATGCACAATCAAGCAGAGCACAGTGCACACCCACAATGACTCTGGGTCATGATCCTGATCTACAGAGGGTCACAATGTACAATGCCATGCTGTCTGTATGTCAACATGTACCATGCGGCTACATACATATGGACACATTGTAATACACCATCTCCCCTTCACATTGCAGAGACACCATCAACAACTCCTGCACAGCAGTCCCAGCCACTTTTCACTGTTGACGAGGAGGACACCTCCAGCATCGACACCCAAGCCCTCCAACACATCATGGACATCATCCGCAACTCACCTCCAGGAACAGGGCAGTCCAGCTGCATCGAGGGGACCCCACCCCCTACCCAAACCACTATGCAGGAGGCACCCACAGCCCCGGCAGTCTCCCAAGACTCCCAGGAACAAACCGTGTGTTGGAGGGCCAGAGGGAGACTGGTGAACAGGTGCAGTTCGGCCTCATGGCTATTAAACTGGACGCCATCCATGGGTGTCTAGGTCCCATGAGGGACCAGCTCCAGTCCCTAACGGACACCCACGGCCTGCTCTATGGTCTCCAACGAGCCCTGACTTACATTGCTGGAGTCATGACATGGAGAGAAGAACACCTGTCGGCTCAGACTGACTCCAGCGATCCCAGACGTGAACTGGCACACATGTGGAGGACATGGTGTGGATGGAGGCGGAAAGGATGGCAGCCACTGCTGCACATCAGCGAAATGTAGCTGGGATCTACCATGCCCTGCAGATCTTCATCATGGCATCGCTGCCACAAGGCGTGATGCTGATGAATGCTGCTGCCCCCACACCATCCACATCTCCGCCCCCTGGTATATCAGTGCCTCACAGTGTGGCAGGCGTATCCACTCCAGCACCTGATGTTTCACTGTCACACAGTGCGGCCGACGCTCCTCCTCCAGCCCCTGATGTGTCAGTGGCACACAGTGCCGCAGCCGGTACTGCAACACCCACAGGTGGGGCAGAGCACACATACAAGGAGGAGGACGTGGATGGGTTTGTTGTCAGAAGGAGGCACTAGCATTCATTTCCGCTACCTGGCCTGTTTCTGCTTGGTGCTGCACATGGCCTTATGACCTTCCACTGACCCCCGATACACTTCGCTGCACTCACCTTGGTCCACGGCATGGACTTCCATATCCTGTTTGATGACTAATGACACGGCGACCAGTCTGCGGACTGTACCCTTCCTCTTCCGCAGTACTTGTCATCCCCGGATGGACTCTGGCTGGCCCTCCACGGGCCCATATTGTATAGTGTGCTTGGCATGGCCCTGTACCGCTCCAGCTGTATAACTTCACAGGATGTGCAATAAACATACAGTAATGCACTGCTGTGTCATGTCTTTCATCATTCATGTACCAAGGTGTGGATGAATGTAGGGACAGTGATTTCCCTTACGTCAATGATACTCATCTAGTGGGATGCCAGTCACCATGAGCTACATTGTCTATTGTGTTCCCGGTGCCAAGGACACTACAACAGGGACACACATATTAGTCACTTCCTGGTCCAGACATGGACTGAACCAAGCCCAAAGCCCCTGAGTCATTGTTGCAAGCCCTGCACTAGTCCGGTGTATGCCAGGCCAGACCACTCCTCTTATGCTCGGAGGTGGGCCAACATAGCTACCTGTCTCAGGTGTACTCACTGGTGGGGTGCATGTCACTGGTCTAGTTGTCAGCATGTCACGGCCACTCCCTGAGGGCAGGTTTGCACACACACCACACCCATCAGGCACAGGCATCACAGGCCATGTGACTCCGCAAATAGAAGGGGCCGACAATGTCACATTCCCCTCTGCTGGTGATGATGGAATGACGGACGCTCCATGGTGCTCAATCATAAAGGGCCCCCTGAGTTGTTGCGCACGGGGTTAGTGACACCCAAAGCCTTGTGGCGGTCACGGGCCTACCACCATGTGGTGCTGACTGGCGTTGCACAGGGTTAATGGCAATGGCACGTGGTGTGCCTACTGATGGACACACCGGTGACAGCAGGTGAACAGTGGGGCCTGTGTGCGTAGGGACGGCAGTGTCTCTCTCTCTCTCTCTCTCCCTTCCTTTCCTTCTCTCTCTCTCATACTCTCTCCCTTCCATCTCTCTCTCTCCCTTCCTTTCCTTCCCTCTCTGGCTCACTTTCCTTCTCTGTTTCTCTGTGTCTCGCTCCTTTGATGTGCGCATGACACACGTCCTGATTTTGTGCTTTATTTTCCAGGGTGTGACGTCGAGATTGTCCCTGACAGACCCGACTGGAGTCTTCCGCATTGGTGTTTTGTGTTTTGTTTCAATAAAGTTTTTGGTTGGTACTTCAGTGCTGTGTGACTGTTTCTCGTTCTTCTGGCCACACATGTGTGTATTTATTTTGACAGTGTGCGTCATCATGCGATTTTTGTGGCTCTTGTGTCGTGCACGGTATGTGTATTTCCGGGGGGGGCGGGGGGGCTGGGGTGGGCTGGGGTGGTGGCAGGGGATGTTGTGGCCCTCATGGATATCGGAGCTGTATGAAGATTGTCTCCATGGCATCTGTGGGTCTTCAGGTGTGGCTTTTGGCTACGCTCCCTTTCAAGCTGTGGGTAGTCGTCCTGTTTAGCACCAGCAAACAGCAGGTGTTAAATACCTGGTCCTATCGCGGCTTATCGCATCTTGTTGTGGCAAGTCACGGATCTGGCAGTACATTGTGAAAGTGGTGTTGTGGTTTTTTCGTGTGTTTTTGCTTGGGAACGCCTACTCATTAGGGTTAGTTGGTGGTGTCCACCGTGGAGATACATTTTGGGGCACTTATCGCAGGAATACAGGTGATGTCTGCAGTTTGCACCAGCTTGTGAATGGGGTGATTAATCTGTCTCCACTTTTGATGCATTAAGGTGGGGATAAATCAGAGATAAGTCCTTGTGAATATCCCACTCTGAGTTTTCGAAGCGAAAATATAGGGCGTGTTTCCTCCAAGGACAAGGTATCAGTGTTGAAGGTGAATTTGCTGTTCGACCTCCCAGACGCAAGTAGTGCATCTGAATTGCGGATGGGTTAAATTGCTTACCCGTTTGTTAAAAGTGCTAATTCAAAAAAAATGCTGGTGTGAAAAAAACCTTTAACCAAGCAGTGAAAGCAATCAGACGTGCTGAATTTGGTGAAAGCTTGATTTAAACTCTAATGCGCAAATTCATGCTACTAAAAAGAGTAAAAACAGACTACTGTAAGCAGTATGCATAAATACTGAAAAGGGGCATGAAGAAATACATCAACAGCATAAGCAGTGGCCTATTTGTCAGCAATCGCACGTCTTCACAATAGTAAAACTGCATTACATAACGGATTTTGATGATTATATAATGAATCACAACTAGTAAAACGCTTGTAACAGAGCAACACTGTGTAATTCGGCATATGCCACAATAAGGAAAAATTAAAAGCTCGAATTTTCACATGATCAAATAAATTGTGGGATTCCTCTTAGATAATAATGTGTAGAAAAAAATATTAAGAAGAGGACAGCGATAATAAATATATTGTGTAACATACCCAAGTGATAGAAATAGCCTTTTTGAATCTGAGAAACTGATGTAAGCGGCTGGAGACTCGTAATTACTAAAAAAGGTGATAGATGTACAAACATGTCTACAGGTCATGGTCAGTAAAAATGAGTGTGTGAAAGCATGGTACTTCATGTTTACAAATGCTCTTCTTTTGATCCTGTTGAGGTTGTGAAATCGTATGGAAATGATTTAGAAGGTTGAAATGAATTGCTAGTATGTTAAACAGAATTCATCGGGAACAAAGAGACGAAAAAGGGAGAAAAATGGAAAATAGGGACCTGTTGATGTATAGAGACGTGAGAAGGGATCATTCTGGCACTGCTGGCATGAAGTGATAATTGGTTATAAGTATCATGTCATTTCCAATCGATCATTATGGCCCTTCGGCTCAAGAGTTTCCATATATTTGATCCAATGTACTTATCTTTGCGATAGATATTTGGCTGCGTCACTGCCATGTTTCTCAGAAACATTTTTTACGACGGAAAAACGAAGTTGAGCTATATTGCGCCCTTTTACATGCAAGTGTGTCGCCAGCGGAGAATTGGGGTTCTTCACACGTATCATGCTCTCATGTTTAGTTGTCCAAATTTTGACCTTGCGCTCTGTCTTGCCCACATAATGTAATCCACAAGGGCACTTGATGACATAAATCATTCATTGAGTATTGCAGCCAAAAGTGTGTCTCAATAGGATGGATTTCCCTGTCCTTGAATGTGAGATACTGGCTCCCTACATTACATTATTACAGTAAGTGCAGTTATGGCACTTTATCATCCCCTTATGGACTGCAGTAGGTGATTTTGTGTGTGGCGACATGATCTCTCTTTGATTTCTCGTCCTGTTATATGCAAACAGTGGAGGATAAGCAAAAAGTCCCCTGAAGTCTGGTTCTGTTTGTAGGAGTTCCTTTCTCTTACAAGTGATTTTCTTGACGGGTGTTGATTTTGTGGAAAAGGTCGATATGAAAACCTCTCTCTTTGCCGTGTCTTTTTGTAGTTTTTCCAAGAGTTTTGTCCTATGCAAGTCTCCCACTTGTTTCACTGCTGCATCCACAATCTTCAGTGGGTATCCACATTGTAGAAAGTCCTTCTTGTAGTGCTGGATATCGACCAGATAATCACCTGGATTAGACGGATGCGCAAAAATAGGCCTTGTGCATCATGTATCCCATTGCTGGAGTGTGGTGATCTGTGCAGTCCAGTCAATGGGGTACATGCTGCTTATGGACTTGCCTGCATTCCGGCACCCACAGGGTCGTAGTCTTTAGGGTTCATTGTAGAGGGGACCTGGAGAAACGGATCCACACCAGAGGCTGTCGGGGAGTAGTATATTTCGATGACTATGCACCCTAAATCCATTGTTTCTGACAACTCAATGCAGGCAGTCAGACCGTCATGGTCAGGTTGTCAAAAACCCACATCGTATTCAGGATGGCGGTCAGAGATCTATGTACTGTACTATGGATGCTGTTGTTCTCTGACCACTATCCCAGCGGTTGGAGAAAGGCTGTCAGAGTCGGCGGTCTTTCAGCGATTGGTCAGAGTATTGTAATCCAGCAGTTGGACTGATCACTTCTGAGGAGACTGCAGTCGTCATACCCCCTCCAACCGGACCTCTGTTGTCGGGCCAACCAGCATCGTAATCAGGCCCTTAATTCGTTATCCTCCTGTATGAATTCTATACAGAAAGCAATCCTTTTTGGCTAGGTTTCCCCCAGTATAAACAAAGCCATTAGGGCTGGTGTTAATGTGATAAACAGCATTTGTGCATGCAACAATGTAAACAGTATTTGTGAGTGCCTCTGTGTGCTTGCTTTGGCACATTAAAGTAAGATATTCTGGCTTGCCTATACTTTTCCTTCTACTCTAAATGTTTGCCATTCTTTACTGCTTTTCTGATCAATTCATACCCAGTTTAACTTTTTTTGCCTCAAGTTCTTGACAATTTAGAATGAACAATCTGTGAACTAAAGATTTTGAAACTTCCAGGTTTTGCATTCACTTGAGAATGACATTGGGAAGGACATATCAACTGCAAGTGCAAATGCCAAATGTAGTGCACACTTGGACGTTAGTGCTTATTATAACTCCAAGTTGGAGTTCATAGGGGCTGACTCTTTGAAAAATAAAGGTGTATACACTGAAGATGCAGAACTATTGAAATGTTTGAAGAAAATGACTATTATATTTCTTATAAGTAGCGAGCTACATTGTCCCAATTTAGAAATAAAGAAAGTGAATAAGGAGAGTGAAAAATAAATGTGAAGTACCCATTTTTGGGGCCTGACTCACATCAACAGTCAGACCTGGGTGTGGTATTACTCCAATGTTTTGAGAAATGACTGACTTTCTTGGAATTGGCAAAGAAGTCCAGGAGTACTACTAGGCAGGTGCAACTGGTGTATCTTCTCAGGAGTACTCATGTGAGTAAATACACATTTGAATATGTAATATGTTTTTATATATGAATGCACAAATGTAGCTCAGTGACTTGCCATTCAATAACGTTTTTGCTTTTCAATAGGAACAATATTTTCTCCATGCAGTGCCCCTTCCAGAGCAATACACTTATTATACATGTTTGAGCTACTTTTCCCCCCTGAAAACCGATTTACTCTTGCCCATAAATCTGAATAGGTTTTCAGAGTGGAAAATGCCAGCAAAGTTCTGTAAAGGCTACAACCTTACATGTGTGTTCATATTCACCACACTTTGCAAGTGCCCTCACATTATCTGGTAAGCCAGTATCATGGAGCCAATAATGGCTTTGGAAGAACCATTCAGGAGAATTGGGATTTCCTGTTTCCATGCTTAGTATTTGACTAGACGGGGGAGTCGGTTTCAGACTTTCTGATACTCTGTTTGGGAACCCAGTTCCTATGAGTCTTCTGTGAAATGGGTGGGATAAACCTCTAAAGAAAGGAACACTGGAGACAGTTGACTATGTGTTGGGGCTCAGAGCCAAGGCTTAAGAAGAAGAAAACGGATGAGTGATGTGACATTCCCTGTGGAGTTTTTGCCACCCCACCAGAACCACCTGAGTGTTTTGTATTCCAACTGCATAAGATTCAACTTTCACAGGTTAGACTTCATAATGTCCATTGTGATGGGTGGTAGAGAAGAGAAGGTAAACAAGCCCTTCAATGTCCTCCTGTCACATATCGAAAATTATGTCTCAGAGGCAAGAGTGGCATGAGGTGTACTCTTGGCCACCCTGACAGAAGGGTCATAGTGAGACTATCTCTAGATACTCGGCCACTCTTCACCCATGTTCTCACTTACACCTGGGCTCACCAACTGGTGCACCCATGACACAGACACAAATGTGAGTATGGGGTCCCAATACTAGCCATGTTAAGCAGAACAATTAACTCTTCTGTTTTCACTGAAAGGTTAAACATACCCTTATTTTATAGCCACAGATTGTTAAATTGAATTTCTGTTCAATGCATTAACAATGGGCACTGCCAGGTCATTTTCCATCCAAGTAATATCAAAGACCATATCACATTGATTGAGAGTCATGGGTTGCCCCTATCTGGAGGGGTGGCTAATGCAAAATGATGCTATGTGCCTGTGTAACAAACATAGTGTTCTCTCTGTAACATCCATTTAACTAACAATTATTGCTCTCCGATCTGCATTTTCTAACCTGCTGATTCCACAATGTGCTACAGGCGGTAAGAAAATGTTTGCAGAAACACAGATCTGCTTTCCTCATCAGCTCTGTTTGCTTACCTCATCTTAGTAATTGAATAACCCTCAATAAGTAGGTATTTATCCATAATGGTTATGCACCCTTATTGGACACCACCCCCAGTTTACCGGGGTTGTTGTTTAACACAGTGACGGATAGTCTGAGTGACCTCAGAGCTAGCATATAAATTAAGAAAGCATCCAGGTGCAGGCTAACTATACAGCATGATCTATTTCCTTTAGGTATCCTGGATGTAGTGTATGATTTATCACAAACTAAAACTGCTATCAAAGTGCCATTTTTCTTAATTCATAATATTTCATGCAATGCAGCAAGATAACCTGATGCACAGAGTGAAAGGTAGAGGGAAGGAATGTACCATATTTACCAATATGTGGTGTTTTCTGCTCTCTACCAGCAATCTTCCTCCACAAAAACAATTCTTAGAGGCTTTTTTCTCTAAGTGTGAGGCAGGATGCAGCGCTCTTAGAACAAGGGAACAACCAGGTGAAATAAAGATATTTCTCCTCCTTATGCCTCCCCTGGGAAGATACAGTATTTTGACCTCATACAAGATTTACTAGCCTTGGTAAATCTAGGAAGGAGCCAAATTCCAAGGTTGGTTGCAAGAAGTTGTAGAGTGAAGAACAAAGTCTTTGCTTTATCACATGATTATATTTTAATTTTCTTGTTGGGATTTTCTGAAAGATACAAATGTAGGTTTGCACTGCTGACAAAATTCCACAAATGCTTCAGAAATAAATAAGGAGCTCCAACTAGATATGAAAAGCGATACCTCAATATGAGTTTTGGAAATGTTAAAGTTAGAATTCCCAGATCATATGGCTTTTGACTTAGTCCTTCAATATTTGCCTAATGTGACTTTGCAACTCTTATACATCAACTTAAGAAAGTAGAAAACATCCATACCTTCGATATGGACAATTGCATACTTTCAAAGAGTAGAAAATATTGTATATAATTTTTCACACATTTTTTTTTGTCACAGATCTAAATGAATGCTCAAAATGCCCAGAAGATAAATGGTCCAATAATGGCAGCTCCAACTGTGAAAATAAATCAATTGAGTTCCTCCGCTGGAATAATCCCTTTTCCATTGTGTTGATATGTATCGCTGCATTTGGATTCCTTACCGTGTTGGTGATACAGGGCATTTTTCTGAAACACCGGGACACACCAGCAGTCAAAGCTGCAGGTGGAGCCTACTCGGTTGTGATGTCTTTCTCGCTTCTCACAAGCTTCCTGAGCACAGGGTTCTTCATTGGCGAGCCTACTGATATCACTTGCCAGATACGACAGACTATGTATGGAATCAGTTTCACCCTTTGCGTTTCATGCGTTCTAGTAAAATCCCTCCGCATTGTCCTTGCATTCAAATTAAGTAAAATGGACCAACCCAGCCGCAAAATCACTTACCAGCCAGCAGTGGTCATCATTGTTGCAACAACGATCCAGATTCTGATCTGTGCAATGTGGCTCATATTCAAACCAGCGTCACGTAACACCATCTCTTCAACACTTCAGACCACATTACTGCAGTGCACTGAGGGCTCATATGTGGCCTTTGGGATCATGCTGGGGTACATTGGACTCCTGGCTCTGCTTTGTTTTGTTGTAGCTTTCAAAGGCCGGCACCTGCCAGGCAAGTACAAGGAGGCCCGCTTCATCACCTTCAGCATGCTCATCTACCTGTTTGTGTGGATTGCTTTCATCCCAATCTATATATCTACAGTTGGAATGTATCTCCCCGCAGTCCAGGTGGTTGCCATTTTGGCTTCAAACTATGGAATTATTTCATGTCACCTTTTGCCCACATGCTATGTAATATTTTTTAGGAAATCCATTAATAATCAGTCCTGCTACATGCACAGTATCCGTATCTTTCACAGAGCAAGGAGGCCAATCTTTTCCCACTCGAAGGGTGCTTGTGATCCAAAAACTCATTCTCATAATGTCAGCACAACAATCCAGCCTTTTTCACAGTCCAGAAACATGTGTGTTAGCGTGATTCCAACAATGAGAAGAAGGCGGAAAAGCTGCTAGATATCAACTGCATTAAAGGCTATTCTCTACATATTGCTGTTATTCACAATCTCTGTTACTCTTACCCTCAGGACTTATGCTTGTGGAGCTTTAACATGTAAAATATATATTTATAAATGTTACTTAGTGGCAGTAACTTCGGTGTTAGTATTTTTTGTAGTGTTTTTTTTTTGGTTTGCTAATCACTTTGGCATGTTCAAGGAAACCTTCCAAAAAAGTTCATCTACCTCAGCTCCTTCCTGGAAAGTTCAGGGGTGATCCATCAAGTGGCGGCTGATTGGACAGCAAAAATGGCTCGAAGGAATCTAAATTTGGTAGGAAGCTAGATCACTGTCCCAAAAGTGTGCTTTTTGTAACTTAGTGTAAATCGATTCAGTAGTTTTTGAGACATTACTGTTAAAAAACTTTGTGCATTTAAATGGCTGGGTTCATGGGAGGCTCACAAGAGTCCTGCCTTCATGCAACTTAAAATATTAGAGTAAGTGATCAGAGTAGCTGAGGGGGCTTTTATTCTTATCAGTTGCCTTGCTCCCACAAAGGCGAAAGGCTTCTATGGACTCCCATGGGAGCTCGCACTCTGATTGGCTGACCGCAACACGAAGAGAAATGTTGCAGCTGCCATTTCAAGGCACAGGACTTTGGTCCCCCTGTCCTGAAGATTAACAAAACGCTAAGGTTTAAGGAAGTGGCAGGCCAGGGTGTACCTTGACCTGTTGGACCTATGGGTGGGTGCCACATGGCAGTGGTGCTAGGTATCGTTACTTGAAATAACTATAATTGTTGAAGTGCAGTGTTTTTTTATATTTTAAATGTTACATTTAAGCTGACATTTTTACCTAACTGTAGTTTCACTTTAACCATTGCTTTTTAAGTGGATTTCTGAGTTTTTTTAAAGCAAAGTAAGACATTAATACTACACCTAACTATAATGTCACTTTAACCTTTGTTTTTGTGAGTGAAATAATATATATATATATATATATATATATATTATCTGCAGATATGTCAGTGTGTTTGTTTGTGTATATATACACTGTCACACCCATTCATGACCCCATGCAGACACTCTCACACCCATTCACAACGGCATACACACTCTGTCACACACATTCACAAAACCCATTCAGACACTGTGACACCCATTCAGAAATCCATACAAACACTGTGACACCCAGTCACAACCCCATGCAGAAAGTCACGCCCATTTACAAACCTATACAGACACAGTCAACCCCATTCAGAAACCCATACAGACACTATCACCGCCATTCAGAATCCCATAGAGACACCGTGACATGTATTCACAACCCCATGTAGACACTGTCACACCCATTCACAAACCCATACAGACACTGTTACACCCGTTCACAGCCCCATACAGACACTGTGACGCTCATTCATAATCCCTTACAGACACTGTCACACCCATTTCCAAACCCATGCTGAGCCTCTCACACACACACTTCCACTCATACAGACATTCACAGACTCACTCTCTTACCCATTCAGATACTCTCACACCCACTCACAGACCCATAGAGCCACTCACATATCCACTCACAGACCCATACAGCCATTCCACTCACACACCCACTTTCCAAGGTTGCAGGTTACAGTTAGGAAATAAAAATGAAAAAACCTTAGAAATTCACTAAGAAAGCTAAAGGTTACTAGCACGTTTTAGTATTGACTGAAGAAACCATGGTTACAGGGACGTTATAGTTAGGAAATAGAATTTTAAAAAATCATAGAAATTCACTGAAAAAAGGTTACAGGGACAATATTGTTA
Organism: Lissotriton helveticus; assembly: GCF_964261635.1. Classification (NCBI taxonomy): domain Eukaryota; kingdom Metazoa; phylum Chordata; class Amphibia; order Caudata; family Salamandridae; genus Lissotriton; species Lissotriton helveticus. Next base: position 887,044,796 of record NC_136067.1, on the reverse strand, counting down.
GGCTCATATTTTGCTCAAACAAAACCATAGAAATTCAGCAGTTATAGTTACCTGAGCTAACTATAACTTACGCCTCCTCAAAGCACTACTTATGACCTCACATAGTAAATTACTCATTACATGGTCAGTGACATCACTGATGACATCACTCATGAAAGGTAAGTGTGACCAGAGTTGGCAAGTGGGATCCACTTCCAACACATTGCTTCACATAGTAATATAATCCATATACTATTTTGGTTTTAATGTCATCTTGCAGACAATTGGATTTAAAAAAATTGCCATTCATCATGATTAATGAATTTTCTTGCTTTTAAGAATCATAAATAATACATTTATCATTTCAAATATGATATCCATTCCTATGCTGGTTCCGTCTTTTGCCATGACGATTCCTTATGTGAAGTTCGAGATATTAACTTCTAGGTTAAACTTTCCTATTTCTGATTTGAGAGTGATCGTATCCCCAAATGAATCGTAACCACTCCTTATAATTTCTTAACCCAATTATAAGAAATTACTCACATTATCGCAGCATATTGTGCACTATAATATCTTATTGAAGAGAAAAAAGTGCTTATTCTTGGTAGACTAAAGTGCACATCATTAACCTTCCTAAAGAGAAGAAAGTGCTTCTACATGTTAGAATAAAGTGCTCATGCTCAATGTTCACACTATTGCACTATGTTTTAAGAAACAAAAGTGCTAGTGCTTGATAGAGTCAAGTATTCCTACTTATTCCTGCATATTGCACAAGTTCAGTTACCACACCACTGCATCCCTCAGTGCATTACATTCCTCCTGATAATAAGGAGTAAAAAGTGCTTCTGTGATAGGTAGAATAAAGTGCTAATACTCTAATTTCACATATTGCACAACCTACAACTGTCCACTTGAGAATAATGTGCAAAATAGGTGATCCTGGAAACTGGTGTGTTATGAGACAATCCTTTTAAGGATATAGTATGACATTAATATTTTGCCCAAAGTATTGTCTACAAAAAACATTCAATGACTTCACCCTGTGCCAGGCTCCACAGTCTCCTTACTTAAGGGGATCCTACAACTGCAGCTCACCTCAAAGGCTTGAAAAAAATATAATCCCCATCCCCGACCCAAAACAAAATGTTATTAGCTGACCTTGTCTCCTCACACCACCTTCAAAGCCAGTTGCATCATCTACAAAGGTATCACAACTGTCTCTTTCACCTACCTGGCAGGTCTGTGTTGTAGTTATTGTATTTGTATGAAGCATTATTTAAATAATAAAGTGTTCTACTGGAAATATATGTTCTTCATCCTAGGAAACAACATATTTCACAGAAAGCAGTCCCTGCCTTAAAACCAGATACAGGAACAGAGCTTACTCATTTCACTTCCATGACTTGTCAGTAGACTGTCATTTGTTTTAAATATCTTTTCCCATTGCATTTGATACATTCTGATGACCTTTTTCCGTGTTTTTAATCCTATTTTTATTTTATTTTGCTATTCTTTTATGCTGGCAAAGAGGTGTACCTAGTTCCTTGCAGATATACTTGTGCACCTTTCATAATGAATTTTCACAGAATTATAGAGTCCTTATTGTATATTACAATGACATAGGATTTGTGCTATGACAATAAAATACATATTTTTATATGGTACATATTTTCATTATATTTGAGGCTTTTTGTAGGTTAGTTGCTTCTTTGTATGCTTAGTCTTTCTGTGTTATTTCAATTGTATTTTTTGTATATGTTGTTCCTTAAAACCAAAACAATAAATTGTTGTGTCAGAAAGTCAGCAATAAGAAAATTCATTTGGATTACACAACCAAATATTAATATTACTGAAAAGTGACTTGGCTTGTGCTGCTGATGTCCACATCATATTTTTATTTAGTTGATTTATTAGATTACATCTAAAAAAACAACCTGCCAATCACACATCTTTCCATAAGAAAGAGGAACAAGTCATTGCTGCATTGTTACAAGCAAAAAAGATAAGCATTGCATTTAGTATGCTTTAAGGGATAAACATAACTCTTATATTTCAGAGGCTTTTAGATTTCGTTTTTTTAATCATACCTTCACTTTAACTGTGGTTTTTAACCCCTTCGCTGCTAGGCCTTTTCCCCTCCTGTGCTAAGCCTTTTTTTGGCGATTTGGGGTAGTGCGTGCTTAGGCACCTGTAACTTTTTGATCACATAAGGTATTCGCGCCAAATTTGCGTCCTTTTTTTCCAACATCATGTGGATTCCAAAGGTGCCCAGGGTTTGTGGATTCCCTTAGAGGGGTCCCAGAAATTAAGCAAAATACAGTGAAATTTTAGTTTTTGTCAGAAAAATAGGAAAAACGGGCTGCAAATGAAAGCCTCTGGGTTTTTCCCTGCAAATGTTATCAAAAAAGGGTTTGTGGGGCTGAAATCTCCATTTTCTCAGCTTTTTGGGAATGACAGTATTTTGTCAGAGAACCAACATTTTTTACACAGTTTTGGCATTTTTCTGGGACATAGCCTATTTTTGCTATTTTTAGAGCTTTCAACCTCCTTCCAGTTAATGGTAGAAATGAGTTTGAAAGCAATAATGGATCCTGGAAAGCTATACATTTTCAAAAAGTAGACAAACTTCTGAATTCATAAAGGGGTCATTTGTCTAAATCCATGAAGGTTTCTTTATAGAAACTAACAGTTAAATATTGGAATAATTGAAAATTTGTTGAAAAAAACAGCCTTTTGTCTCAACGTTTTCACCTATAACTTCTTGTAATTTTGACAGCTCTTGGAAAGCAATATACCGTTACATCCGTTTGACCTTCCTGGTTTGGGGGATATATAGGACTTGTAGTTTCACCAAGAACCCGACGAACCCAGAGCCAAAAGCTGAGCAGCAACTTGCAATGGTATTTTATTATTTACTGGGCATAGAGCACTTATTCTTGGAAAATGTATACATGGAAAAATCGGTATGAAAGACACCTATGTATTTCTGAATTGGGTACAAATTATAGAGTTTAGAAACAGTATATATTTGTACATTTTCAAAATTGGGAATACTCATACTAGCATGAGAATTATTGGTCATTTTTCAAAAAGATTTTTTTTTACACAATATCTTTCATTGGGAAGGGAGAAATTCATGAAAACTCAATAGGTAATAACAGTTGATTTACAAATCTGAATTACCCTAAGTCTCCCGATAAAAATGGTACCTCACTTGTGTGGGTCGGCCTTGTGCCTGCGACAGGATCGGCGCAAAATGCAACGTGGTCACACCTCAATTTTACAGTTATTGCAAAGTGCCTAGCTGTAGTTTTTGCACCCTAGCTCTGCCCGCACCTAGGGAAACCTAGCAAACCTATACATTTTTGAAAACTACACACCCAGGGAAATTCAGGATGGGGTGACTCGACTGCCTCCCACCAGGTTCTGTTACCCAGAATCCCTTGCAAATCAAACAAATTTTCCAAAAAAACGCATTTTCCTCACATTTCTGTGGTGGAAAGTTCTGGAATCTGCGTGTATCAACGAATTTCCACCCACCCAGCGTTCCCCCAGGGCTCCCGAAAAAAAGGTACCTCACTTGCCTGGGTCTGCCTAGTGCCTGCGACAGGAAACAGCGCAAAACGCAACATGGTCGCACCTCAATTTCGCAGTGAAAACGTCCCCTTTGTTGGCAACGAGCCTACCTTTCGTTTTTGAACCCTAGCTCTGCCGGCACCTAGGGAAACCTAGCAAACCTATACATTTTAGAAAACTACACACCCAGGGGAATTCAGGATGGGGTGACTCGACTGCCTCCCACCAGGTTCTGTTACCCAGAATCCCTTGCAAAGCTAAACAATTGACAAAAAAAGCATTTTCCTCACATTTCTGTGGTGGAAAGTTCTGGAATCTGCGTGGATCAACAAATTTCCACCCACCCAGCGTTCCCCCAGGTGTCCCAAAAAAAATGGTACCTCACTTGCCTGGGTCTGCCTAGTGCCTGCGACAGGAAACAGCGCAAAACGCAACATGGTTGCACCGCAATTTCGCAGTGAAAATGTGTTGTTTTTTGGCAAAGAGCCTACCTTTCGTTTTTTTAACCCTAGCTCTGCCAGCACCTAGGAAAACCTAGCAAACCTATACATTTTTTAAAACTAGACACCCAGGGAAATTCAGGATGGGGTGACTCGACTGCCTACCACCAGGTTCTGTTACCCAGAATCCCTTGCAAAGCTAAGCAATTGACCAAAAAAAATGCATTTTCCTCACATTTCTGTGGTGGAAAGTTCTGGAATCTGCGTGGATCAACAAATTTCCACCCACCTAGCGTTCCCCCGGGTCTCCTGAAAAAAATACTACCTCACTTGCCTGGGTCTGCCTAGTGCCTGCGACAGGAAACAGCGCAAAACGCAACGTGGTCGCACCTCAATTTCGCAGTGAAATCCTGCCCTTTTTTTGGCAAAGAGCCTACCTTTTGTTTTTGAACCCTAGCTCTGCCGGCACCTAGGAAAACCTAGCAAACCTATAAATTTTTGGAAACTAGACACCCAGGGGAATTCAGGATGGGGTGACTCGACTGCCTACCACCAGGTTCTGTTACCCAGAATCCCTTGCAAATCTAAGAAATTGACAAAAAAATGCATTTTCCTCACATTCCTGTGGTGGAAAGTTCTGGAATCTGCGTGGATCAAAAATTTCCACCCACCCAGCGTTCCCCCGGGTCTCCCAAAAAAATGGTACCTCATTTGCCTGGGTCTGCCTAGTGCCTGCGACAGGAAACATCGCAAAATGCAACGTGGTTGCACCTCAATTTCGCAGTGAAATCGTGCACTTTTTTGGCAAAGAGCCTAACTTTTGGTTTTGAACCCTAGCTCTGCCGGCACCTAGGGAAACCTAGCAAACCTATATATTTTTGAAAACTAGACACCCAGTGGAATTCAGGATGGGGTGACTCGACTGCCTAATACCAGGTTCTGTTACCCAGAATCCCTTGCAAAGCTAAGAAATTGACAAAAAAAAAGCATTTTCCTCACATTTCTGTGGTGGAAAGTTCTGGAATCTGCGTGGATCAACAAATGTTCACCCACCCAGCGTTTCCCCGGGTTTCCCGAAAAAAATGGTACCTCACTTGCCTGGATCTGCCTAGTGCCTGCGACAGGAAACAGAGCAAAACGCAACATGGTCGCACCGCAATTTCGCAGTGAAAATGTGCCCTTTTTTGGCAACGAGCCTACCTTTCGTTTTGAACCCTAGCTCTGCCGGCACCTAGGGAAACCTAGCAAACCTATACATTTTTAAAAACTAGACACCCAGGGGAATTCAGGAAGGGGTGACTCGACTGCCTACCACCAGGTTCTGTTACCCAGAATCCCTTGCAAAGCTAAGAAATTGACAAAAAAAATGCATTTTCCTCATATTTCTGTGGTGGAAAGTTCTGGAATCTGCGTGAATCAACAAATTTCCACCCACCTAGCGTTCCCCCGGGTCTCCTGAAAAAAATACTACCTCACTTGCCTGGGTCTGCCTAGTGCCTGCGACAGGAAACAGCGCAAAACGCAACGTGTTCGCACCTCAATTTCGCAGTGAAATCCTGCCCTTTTTTTGGCAAAGAGCCTACCTTTTGTTTTTGAACCCTAGCTCTGCCGGCACCTAGGGAAACCTAGCAAACCTATACATTTTTGGAAACTAGATACCCAGGGGAATTCAGGATGGGGTGACTCGACTGCCTACCACCAGGTTCTGTTACCCAGAATCCCTTGCAAATCTAAGAAATCTGACACAAAAATGCATTTTCCTCACATTCCTATGGTGGAAAGTTCTGGAATCTGCGTGGATCAAAAATTTCCACCCACCCAGCGTTCCCCCGGGTCTCCCAAAAAAATTGTACCTCATTTGCCTGGGTCTGTGTGGTGCCTGCGACAGGAAACATCGCAAAATGCAACGTGGTTGCACCTCAATTTCGCAGTGAAATCGTGCACTTTTTTGGCAAAAAGACCATCCTTTTGGTTTTGAACCCTAACTCTGCCAGCACCTAGGGAAACCTAGCAAACCTATATATTTTTGAAAACTAGACACCCAGTGGAATTCAGGATGCGGTGACTCGACTGCCTACCACCAGGTTCTGTTACCCAGAATCCCTTGCAAAGCTAAGAAATTGACAAAAAAAAAGCATTTTCCTCACATTTCTGTGGTGGAAAGTTCTGGAATCTGCGTGGATCAACAAATTTTCACCCACCCAGCGTTTCCCCGGGTTTCCCAAAAAAAATGGTACCTCACTTGCCTGGGTCTGCCTAGTGCCTGCGACAGGAAACAGCGCAAAACGCAACATGGTCGCACCGCAATTTCGCAGTGAAAATGTGCCCTTTTTTGGCAAAGAGCCTACCTTTCGTTTTGAACCCTAGCTCTGCCGGCACCTAGAGAAACCTAGCAAACCTATACATTTTTAAAAACTAGACACCCAGGGGAATTCAGGAAGGGGTGACTCGACTGCCTACCACCAGGTTCCGTTACCCAGAATCCCTTGCAAATCTAAGAAATTGACAAAAAAAATGCATTTTCCTCACATTCCTGTGGTGGAAAGTTCTGGAATCTGCGTGGATCAAAAATGTCCACCCACCCAGCGTTCCCCCGGGTCTCCCAAAAAAATGGTACCTCATTTGCCTGGGTCTGCCTAGTGCCTGCGACAGGAAACATCGCAAAATGCAACGTGGTTGCACCTCAATTTCGCAGTGAAATCGTGCACTTTTTTGGCATAGAGCCTACTTTTTGGTTTTGAACCCTAGCTCTGCCGGCACCTAGGGAAACCTAGCAAACCTATATATTTTAGAAAACTAGACACCCAGTGGAATTCAGGATTGGGGGACTCGACTGCCTACCACAAGGTTCTGTTACCCAGAATCCCTTGCAAAGCTAAGAAATTGACAAAAAAAAAGCATTTTCCTCACATTTCTGTGGTGGAAAGTTCTGGAATCTGCGTGGATCAACAAATTTTCACCCACCCAGTGTTTCCCCGGGTCTCCTGAAAAAAATGGTACCTCACTTGCCTGGGTCTGCCTAGTGCCTGCGACAGGAAACAGCGCAAAACGCAACATGGTCGCACCGCAATTTCGCAGTGAAAATGTGCCCTTTTTTGGCAAAGAGCCTACCTTTCGTTTTGAACCCTAGCTCTGCCGGCACCTAGGGAAACCTAGCAAACCTATACATTTTTAAAAACTAGACACCCAGGGGAATTCAGGAAGGGGTGACTCGACTGCCTACCACCAGGTTCTGTTACCCAGAATCCCTTGCAAAGCTAAGAAATTGACAAAAAAAATGCATTTTCCTCACATTTCTGTGGTGGAAAGTTCTGGAATCTGCATGGATCAACAAATTTCCACCCACCCAGCGTTCCCCCGGGTCTCTTGAAAAAAATGGTACCTCACTTGCCTGGGTCTGCCTAGTGCCTGCGACATGAAACAGCGCAAAACGCAACGTGGTCGCACCTCAATTTCGCAGTGTAATCGTGCCCTATTTTGGCAAAGAGCCTACCTTTTGTTTTTGAACCCCAGCTCTGCCGGCATCTAGGGAAACCTAGCAAACCTATTCATTTTCTAAAACTAGACACCCAGGGGAATTCAGGATGGGGTGACTGGACTGCCTACCACCAGGTTCTGTTACCCAGAATCCCTTGCAAATCTAAGAAATTGACAAAAAAAACGCATTTTCCTCACATTTTTGTGGTGGAAAGTTCTGGAATCTGCGTGGATCAACACATTTCCATCCACCCAGCGTTCCACAGGGTCTCCCAAAAAAAATGGTACCTCACTAGCCTGGGTCTGCCTAGTGCCTGCAACAGGAAACAGCGCAAAACGCAACGTGGTCGCACTTCAATTTCGCAGTGAAATCGTGCCCTTTTTTGGCAAAGAGTCTACCTTTTGTTTTTGAACCCTAGCTCTGCCGACACCTAGGGAAACCTATCAAACCTATACATTTCTGAAAACTAGACACCCAGGGAAATTCAGGAAGGGTTGACTCGACCGCCTACCACAAGGTTCTGGTACCCAGAATCCATTGCAAAGCTAAGAAATTGAAAAAAAACTCTTTTTTCTCACATTTCTGTGGTGGAAAGTTCTGGAATCTGCGTGGATCAACACATTTCCACCCACCCAGCGTTCCCCCAGGTCTCCCGAAAAAAATGGTACCTCACTTGCGTGGGTGGCTCATGGACCCGCATCAGGCAAGGGCCCCAAACCTAATGAGGCAACATCAAAATTACCTATCACTAACCAACCTGGTTTTGCAAGGGGGTTCCCATGAGTTTTTGGTCCGGGGCTCAGCGGCCATCTAGGGAAACCTACCAAACCCACACATTTCTACAATGTAGACACCCAGGGGCTTCCAAGGAGCTATGGCTTGGGTGGATACCCCAACGTTCTCTTACCCAGAATCCCTTGCAAACCTCATTTGTTGCTGAAAAAAAACATTTTTTTCACACATTTTTGTGTGGGAATGCGTGGCACCACTGGGCTCACACAAATTTCCTCCCACCCAGTGTCCCCCCAGGTCTCCCGATAAAAATTGTACTTCACTTGCGTGGGTGGCTCAAGGACCCGCGACAGGCAAGGGCCCCTTACCTAAGGAGAAGAAATCAAAATAACCTATCACTAACCAACCTGGTTTTGCATTGGGGTTCCCATGAGTTTTTGGCCCGGGGCTCGGTGTCCATGTAGGGAAACCTACCTAACCCACACATTTCTGGAAACTAGATACCCGGGGGAGTCCAGCGAGGTATGGCATGCATGGGTCCCCCAAGGTTTGCCTTCCCAGAATTTCCTGCAAACCTTAAAATTAGGTTAAAAAAACCACTTTTTCATAAATTATTGCATGGGATCTCAGTGCCGTCACAAATGTCCTACAGCCCATTGTTCCCCTTGTTCTCCCGAGTAAAATGATACCTCACTTGTGTGGGTGCCCCAAAGCAGAACAGGCTAAAAATGAATTTTTAAAAATTGTAGTGTTTGTGATTGACAAGTTAAGCACCTCACCTTAGTCACAGGCCTGTGGCCCACCCACACAAATGAAGTATTATTTTACTCGGGAGAACAAGGGGAACACTGGGCGGTAGGACATTTGTGCCGGACCGGAGATCCCACGCAAAAATGTATGAAAAAGTGTTTTTGTAACCAAATTTTAGGGTTTGCAGGGAATTCTGGGTAGGAAAACCTTGGGGGAACCACGCATGCAATACCTCGCTGGACTCCCCCGGGTGTTTAGTTTCAAGAAATGTGTGGGTTAGGTAGGTTTTCCTAGATGACTGCCGAGCCCCGGGCCAAAAACACATGGGAACCCCCTTTCAATAACAGGTTGGTTAGTGTTTGGTTATTTTGATGTCGCCTCCTTAGGTTTGGGGCCCTTGCCTGTCGTGGGTCCTTGAGCCACCCACGCAAGTGAGGTACAATTTTTATCGGGAGACCTGGGGGAACACTGGGTGGGAGGAAATTTGTGTGAGCCCAGTGGTGCCATGCATTTCCACACAAAAATGTGTGAAAAAAACGTTTTTTTCAGCAAAAAATTTGGTTTGCAAGGGATTCTGGGTAAGAGAACGTTAGGGGATCCACGCACGCCATAGCTCCTTGAAAGCCCCTGGGTGTCTACTTTGTAGAAATGTGTGGGTTTGGTAGGTTTCCCTAGATGGCCGTCTAGCACGGGGCCAAAAACCCAGATGTCCCCACTAGCAAAAGCTGGAGGTTTTGACATAGGCGACTTCAACATTGACTCTGTCAAACCCACCAGCTTTTGAAAGTGTGGTCATTTGGGTTTTTGGCCCCGTGCTAGATGGACATCTAGGGAAACCTACCAAACCCACACATTTCTGAAAAGCAGACACCCGGGGGCTTCTAAGGAGGTATGGCTTGCATGGATCCTCCAACGTTCCTTTACCCAGAATGCCTCAATTTTAGCTGAACAAATCGTTTTTTTCACACTTTTTTGTGTGGGAAAGCGTGGCATCACTAGGCTCACACAAATTTCCTCCCACCCAGCGTTTCCCCAGGTCTCCCGATAAAAATGGTACCTCAATTGCGTGGGTAGGCATAGTGGCTGCAACAGGAAAAGGCCCAAATCGTACGGTGGAGACTTAAAAATTACCTTTAGCAAAACAATCTTATTTTTTGGGGGGTCACTTGAGTTTTTGGCCCGGGGCTCGGCGGCAAACTTGTGAAACTACCAAACCCAAACAGTTCTGAAAACTAGACACCCGGTGGAGTCCAGGGAGGTATGGCATGCGTGGGTCCCCCAATGTTTTCCTACCCAGAAATCCATGCAAACCTTAAATTTAGGTTTAAAAAAACACTTTTTCATACATTTTTGCGTGGGATCTCCGTGCCGGCACAAATGTCCTACCACCCAGGGTTCCCCTTGATCTCTCGAGTAAAATGATACCTCACTTGTGTGGGTGGGCCAAAGGCATGTGACTAGGATGACCCCAAAACAGTAGAATTCTCTGCGCTTAATTTGTCAATCCTGAATGCTACAATTTCTTAAAAATACATTTTTGGCCTGTTCTGCTTTGGCCCGGGTGTCTAGTTTTCAGAACTGTTTGGGTTTGGTAGTTTCAGAAGTTTGCCGCCGAGCCCCGGGCCAAAAACTCGGGTGCTTCCCCCAAAAAAGAAGGTAGTTTTGCTATAGGTTATTTTAAATTCTCCACCGTACGATTTGGGCCTTTTCCTGTTGCAGCCACTATGCCTACCCACGCAAGTGAGGTACCATTTTTTCCGGGAAACCTGGAGGAACGCGGGGTGGGTGGAAATTTGTTGATCCACGCAGATTCCAGAACTTTCCACCACAGAAATGTGAGGAAAATGCGTTTTTTTGTCAATTTTTAAGGTTAACAAGGGATTCTGGGTAACAGAATCTGGTGGGAGGCAGTCGTGTCACCCCATCCTGAATTCCCCATGGTGTCTAGTTTTCAAAAATGTACAGGTTTGCTAGGTTTCCCTATGTGGCAGCTGCGCTAGGGCCCAAAATCCACAGGTAGGCATATTGCTAAAAACAAATCCGTGCCTAGTCGGCTTTCTGCTGCCCTGGGGGAAGATTTCAGGGCTGGGGTTGCCCCGATATGCCCCCAAGGGGGGCAGAAACATTGTGGCTACATTTTTTGGGGGGTGGGGGCATTGGTATGCCCATTCTGGGCAGCCCCCAGCCCACACATAAAAAAGCCAGCGTAATCGTTGGCGTCAAGTGGGCTTTTTGCCCCACCGGGGGGCAGATTCCGGGCTACAGCCCCCTTCCTCCCTCCAGGGGGGGGCAGAAAGTCTGTCATTGTTGCGGGTGGGGGGTGGGGGCATTGGCATGCCCATTTTGGGCAGCCTCCAACCTAAGACAAATGTGCCCAAAAATCCCATGTGTCTGCTGGGTTTTCCCCCCCCAGGGGGGGGCAGATTGGGGCTACTGCCCCATATGTCCCCGGGAGGGGCAGGAAGGCTGTAATTTTAGCGGGGGAGGGGGTGGGCATGGGCATGCCAGTTTTGGGCAGCCCCACCCTATTTCAAATTTGCCCCCCCAAAAAGAATCCCTGGCATCTAGTGGGCTTTTTGCCCCCCCCGGCGGGGCAGATTGGGGGGTAATGCCCCCATATGCCCCCCAGGGGGGACAGAAAGACCACTAGATGCCAGGGAGTTTTTGGGGCAAATTTTAATTAGGGTGAAGTCTGCCCAAAATGGGCATGCCAATGCCCCCAACTTAATAAAAATGTGCCCAAAAAAATCCCTGGTGTCTAGTGGGCTTTTTGCCCCCCTGGGGGGGGGGCAGGAAGGCTGTAATTGTTGCGGGGAGGGGGTGGGGGCATGGGAATGCCCGTTTTGGGCAGCCACACACTATTTCATATTTGCCCCCTCAAAAAATCCCTGGCGTCTAGTGGGCTTTTTGCCCCCCCTGGCGGGGCAGATTGGGGGCTAATGCCCCAACTGCCCCCCAGGGCGGGCAGAAAGTCCACTAGACGCCAGGGAGTTTTTTGGGCACATTTTAATTAGGGTGGGGGCTGCCCAAAACGGGCATGATAATGCCCCCACCCTAATTAACATTTGCCCAAAAAAAAACTGAACTCTACTGGCCTTTTTGCCCCCCCCCCCCCCCTGTGGGCAGATTGGGTGCTAATGCCCCCATCTGCCCCCTCGGGGGGCAAAAAGGCTGTAATGTTTGTGGGGGAGGGGGAGGGGCATTGGCATTAATTCAGATTTGCCCCAAAATATCCCTGGCGTCCAGTGGGCTTTTTGCCCCTCCGAGGGTGCAGATTGGGGGCTACTACCTCCATCTGCCCCGCAGGGGGGCAGAAAGTCTGTAATGGTGACGGGGGTGGGGGCATTGGCTTGCCCGTTTCGGGAAGCCCCCACCCTAAAAAAAAGTGCACACAAAAAAATCCCTGGTGCATAGTGGGCTTTCTGCCCCCCCGGGGATGCTAATTGGGGGCTACTGCCCCCATCTGTCCCCCAGGGGCAGGCAGAAAGTCTGTAATGGTGGCGGGGGTTGGGGGCATTGGCTTGCCCGTTTCGGGCAGCCCCCACCCTAAATAAAAGTGCACAAAATAAAATCCCTGGTGCATAGTGGGCTTTCTGCCCCCCCGGGGGGGCAAATTGGGGGCTACTGCTCCCATTTGAGGTTACTCAGATAACCTACTCAAAACAGCAACCTCTAGGATCATGAAAGTCAAAAGAACAGACACACTGAAAGACAAGCCAGCTAACAAGACAAACGATGTTGGGACCATCCGTATGATCACGGATTTCAGCAACCACCACCTAGCACTACGCAGAACCTTCAGTAAACATTGGAACATCCTCAAGAAAGATAAGAACATCTCGGATTTTGTAGGAAAATACCCGCAGATCACCTACAGGAGAGGTAGAACTCTAAGAAATAGACTGAGCCCAACTATCCCTCGGAACGCCACAGGGGACAACTGGCTAACCAAACGAAACACAGGCTTTTACAAATGTGGGTTCTGCTCCATGTGCCGGTGGGCGAAACACAGAACTACTGAATTTCAAGACACCAATGGAGAAACCTATACCATCAGGACCAACATCAACTGCACTACACGCTATGTAGTATACATCATCGAATGCAAATGCAGCAAAATCTACGTGGGGAGTACTATCCGTCCCCTGAAAGAAAGGATAGCAGAACACATAAGAGCTATACACAAACAGGATCCTAGGTACCCGGTTGCCTTACACGCGGCCGCGTGCGGGGAACAATCTCTGGACAAACAAGTCTCATTCTTTGGGATTGACACTGTCCCAATCGGAGTACGAGGCGGAAACAGAGAATTGAAATTGAGACGCTTGGAGGCATTGTGGATCCTCCGCCTTCGTACTGTGTCTCAGGGGTTAAACTTTGACCAAGAGATGCAATTTTTTCTAGGAGACTAATTCATTGCACTTATATTTCCTACATACATATGTACCATTCTGGAGTCATGACACACTCATTAATCCTGTCATTCTCTGCAGTGAAAGTGTATTGATATATCTTCTCATATCCTTTATTTTGTTCCTCAACACAATTCTTGCGTCCAGCTACCCCCAATGAGTTCCACATGGGGTATCATTTGGTACTGACAAGAACATTACTAATGCATTATGACCACATATGAGCTATGTAATTTTGATACAATGGCACTGCACCCACTGTATAACCTTTTTTCACATCATACCAGTTCTTGAATGTGATTTTTTGATTCCTCACAGCTAATTGTGTAACCGTTGTACCACTGACATGTTTCCGAATTATCTCCATGATACATAATGATCTGATATGATTGGTGGCTTTTCAAAGCATGTTATGCAACTGTTATACCTATGACTCTTTTCGAAATTTGAGATTGCTATATTCAATTAATTGTAGAAGTGTAACCCAAAAATATGTCGTAATCCTATCTAGCACGCACCACCCATATCACTGCATGGCGTGGAACGGATGCATGACAACACATTACTGCATGCCTTGATTCTGGTTATTTACAATTTCTAAACCCGTTTCTTACAAAAAAATCGTGACGCTAGATATCCATTCCAAAAGACGCCCTTTCTCAGGAACGTCCTATATGTGTTCACATAAATCCCCAAAGGCGCACCCACCTGCGGGGGTGTCTTCCCATGTAGCCCTTCTTTATCCCTTTCGTATGCTTTTCATTTCGTTATTGTTTACTTCCTTTTCTGTCCATCTTACTTTTTGAACTCGTTTCCATGAGAACACCGTGACGCAACACATTCTTCGCAACTAGCGTCCTCAGTGTGTTTACATTCCCGCAACAACCTGCGGGGCACTCCGCGCTCTAGTACTTCACATACGGGCTCTCCCGTAGTTCAGTACATAACCATTTCCGGGTCGGCACCACGTGTCGGCACCCGGAACCTGCATGTAGGAGTACTCGTCCTGCCGCCCGATCACCAAAGAAACGGGTAAGCGCCTTTTTACTTTCCCTCATACCCGCTCCGCACCACCTTTGATTCCTTTCCCTCATTGTAGTTTGCCAATACCGCAACTACGTGGGGTTCCAGGATTGAGCATATTGACGCTCTTTCTTTACTTATTGTCTTCCATAGAGCACACTCCGACATGTGATAATTGGTCCTTCCGTCACAAACACGGAGCCCATTTTTCCGGACCTACAATCACTCTACAGTGGATGCTTGTTACCATTGGTAACTCTGACGAACCACAGGCGGCTTGAGCACTGTTCAAATTTCGCCAACGTGAGACACCGTGAACTATGCTATTGATTCTGTATACCGCATTTGTCTACCTACCGCTCCCCCCTTACATGTGTCAACACAGATCCCATTAACTTCTGGTGACTATCATATACGTTTCTTTATTTCGCTTTTATACAGCACTATTGTCGCATGAACCCTTTATGAATTCGGAGCCACATCTAGCTTCAGGATTTGATCTTACCTGGTCTTGAGCTGAGGCCGGGTCGGAATTATCACCGGCTAAGCGGTGAGTTCCTTGAAATTTACTACCCCTCCTCCATTACAAATGTGTGTCTTGCCTATGTCAGTATCTACGAACCCTTTTACCACCTGTACTTAGTGCTTTATGTCGCCTAAGAATATATTTTTACTTTTGCCATGACACGTTTCCCTGCCCCTTTTTCTCTCTCCCATGGGTTCTGCTACAGACCTGTGGTTGTATACCTTCGCGCTACAGGTAGGAAGCACGCCTTTTCCTTTACCTTCCTTTTCAACTCTTTATTGTAATTTTTTAACCTTGTCCACAGGCACCCACCCACCTTGTATATACTCCTGTCACTCATAAACTTGCGTTCATGCACCCCCGCACCATCCAACGTTTCACAATATAGCCTCCTCTCACCAAACGGCCACTGGCTATTCACTTTCACTTCCGCTCCCCAGCCATATAGAACACATCACAGACGTGACCAACGATCCACTCTCCTCCGCATAGTACCACATCGTGTATCCCTGGGGCCGGCATTCCGTATATATATAGATATAGATATATTTTCTATCACTTTTTGGCTGAGTGTGCTTCCACTAATAAGTCCACCGTCACGGTTCTTGATATTCACCTGCACCTGCACGTGCACCAGAAATTTAGACACACGAATAATCACCTAATGATTATGTTTACAATATCGTGTGGACATTACATTACATTATGTATTTTGTATCCTCCCCAGCCCTGATGAGTCGTGCAAGCACTGTAACCGCTTAACGACGAAACACGTGTCGGCTGGCCATCCTTTCAATAAAAGAAAAAACCTACCACCATCGTTTTCGTTTTCTGCAATTGTAGATACTTGTACATATTAATGTCCATTGTGACATCTCAACTATACTGTCAACTATTGGTGTGCATCAGGTCACTGTTTTTTGTCCTTGTATTGGTGTGCTTTGCACACATTTGGAGGGGTTTAGGGCATTTATCCCCTCACCTGCTTGCACCCTGACCTATCGGTATCTCACACTACCGTGTGCTGTGCGCCTAGTATTTCCCTACCTCTAAAAAACCCCAGTTCTCTTTAGGCTTTACTGCTCCCATTTGCCCCCCAGGGGGGGCAGAAAGGCTGTAATGGTGCCGGGGGTGTGGGGGCATTGGCGAGACCATTTCGGGCAGCCCCCACCCTAAAAAAAGTGCCACCAAAAAAATTCCCTGGTGTATAGTGGGCTTTCTGCCCCCCACCCCCGGGGGGCAGATTGGGGGGCTATTGCCCAGGGGGGGCAGAAAGACTAAATACTATAAATGTATTTATGGGGGAGTGAAGGCCCTTGCCCAAGGGGCCGCTCCCCTCTCCCTGGTATCTAGTAGGTGGATCCCTGCTTGGGGATCGCCCCCCTGGGGCGATCCCCAAGCAGGGATCCACTCGGGAGGGGTACCATTGGAAAGGGGAGATTCTCCCCTTTCCAATGATACCTCTCCCGCCTTTCTACGTCTTTCTACGTGCTCAGGGGGCTGAGATAGCCCACTGAGCATGTAGAAAGTGAAACTGAAATGAGCCTAAAGGCTCATTTTAGTTTCGGTTTGTGTTCAATGACGACAGCGCGACGTGCGCGCTGATCGTCATTGAACAGAAACCAGGGAGGGGGCCTCGGCAGCTGGGGAAGCTCTTCCCCAGCTCCCAAGGTCAGAGGGGTGAAATGGAAATCCCTCTGCTGTCTGCAGCAGAGGGATTTCGTGCCCCTGGCCTCATGACGGAATGGTTCCGTCATCAGCACAGGAGCACCGATGCTCATGATGGAACCATTCCGTCATGAGCATGGAAGGCGTTAAGTGAATTCCAGAGTTTGTTTGAGCGTACATCAAGCCGTCATAATAAATCTTAACCATAAGGTCACTTGCAGATCTTTAGTTCAATTCTGTGTGTGTTCTTTTGGTGATATATCACATCTAAAGTCCATGAAAGTATACCTCACTTTGCAATACACCACGGGTACCTAACTTGTGCCTGGGTCTTTTGCTGCCCTTTTGCCAGGCCCTGCATCCAATCCACCTGGGTAACTAACCTCTGCTGCATATGGCCAAAGGCCATGTGCAGCTGGGATTGGATGCAGGCCCTGGGCTCATACCACCATAGGCATCCAACTTCGACAATGGTGTTGGTGGAAGGATTTTGCCAATCCCCTGGCCCTGCGTCCAACCTGATACTGATAGCCAACACTGTCTGCGCACAGACTTCAAAAGTGGACTTGCCCCTTATTCTTTTTTCATGTTATTATTTTTCTATTATTGATTTAAAAATACATTTTTAGATGTTTACTGTCCCAATTTTGGTTTGTGGACCTTTAGAGACTCTTTCCTGATAGATTGTGGGGCCCATTGAAGGGAAGCAGAGACTTGTGAGCCCATAATTGACAGCCCTCTCAGGATTGGGGTCCAGATCAATGTCAAAATACTGGACCAAAGGTCAGCAAACTATTTCAGGTTGTTCAAATGCCCCATGAGGCAGAGTTTGTGGACTTGTATGTGCCTTGGGGTCCAGGAACTCCGTTTTGGGGCCAACAAACACTGAAACAATTAATTTTTTTTATTTTAGTGAACGGGTGGTCCATTTGCCACCTTCCGATCCATTGCCACTGGGGGACTACCCCTTTTCTATTATGACTTTTTCACAACATGGGACTGATTTACACATCCTGTAATGGCGGCCGCAATATACCACTTTTGTAGCAGTCAACCAGAGCCTCAGGTTTCCAGACCTGAAATGGATGACAAAAAATAACATGGTCTTCCAATCAAATTACAATTTTTCAATGCCGATTAGGATTGCGGTGAATCCGCATCCTCCGGGCCGGCGGAAGCGGATTCACCGCTGCGGTGCCTACAAAGACCCCCTGCCAGATTAGGATGGTTGGGGGGTCATCGACGGACTGGAAGACCGTCCGCCGCTTTTCCGCCGCGGTCGCCTTCTGACCGTGGCGGAAAAGCTCTAATATGGTAGCGGTGTCTATCAGACACCGCCAGCCATATTAGGATGGGGTAGAAAACATGCTTTTCCGTGGCAGCTTTTCACTGAAATGTGAGGTAAACGTGATTTTATTAGTTACATGTGAGGAAAGGGTATTCTGGTTAGGCAAACTTTGGGGGGTCCATGTAGGCCACACCTCCCTGGACTCCTGCAAGTGTCACCTTTCAGAAATGCCTGGGATTTCTCTAGATGGCCGTCGAGCCTGGGACCAAAAAAACAGAGGTGACTCCCTTGCAAAAGCAGGTTGTTTTGCGATAGATAATTTTGATGTCCCCACAATAAGTTTAAGGCAAATTCCTGTTGCAGGAACTAGGCCTACCCATACAAGTGAGGTACAATTTCTATCAGGAGACTTGGGGAAAATGCTGGGTAGGTGGAAGTTTGTGACTACCCACAGATTCCAGAACTTTCCATCAGAAAATGTGTAGAAAATGTGCTTTTTGTTGACTATGTTTGAGGTTTGCAATGAGTTCTGAGTGACAGAACCTAATAAAAGTCACACAAGTCACCCCATCCTGGATTTCCTTGGATGTCTCGTTTTCAAAAATATACAGGTTTGCTCGTTTTCCCTTGGTGGAGGTTGATCAAGGGCCCAAAATCCACAGCTAGTCATCAGTGGCGGCTGGTGAACTTTGAAAGTGGTGCGGCATAAATACCTTCTTCAAATTTGAATAAACAAGCGCACAAACCTAGGGAGCACAACCTACTTCAAGGATTCTTTGCTGAAAACATTTTGTAAAATATCAGAATAAAATGTTCATTTTGGATCCCAATGGCACATTAATTAGCCTGAAATCTAGAGGTTTTGAAAGGACACTGATGACATATTCGAGTATTCTTGTGATGTGCTAGTATGCCTTGGCTTTTCTAGGTATATAAAGAATTACTTACTTCATTTGATTGTAATAAGTGCATCATGCTACCATTTTGCCCTTAATCATTCACTTCACTAGGTCAGTTATAGCAGGACCAACTCAGCCCTTCAGCTTCTGATGATGTAAAAATAGGTGTTGTGCATGAGTCAGAAGATACCCCTCTCAGCGCTGCGTTAGTACATAGTACAGGTGGGAAAGACAAAAAATTAGCAGGGAAAGTTGGCTCAGATCTCAGAGCCTGTGCATGAGCCAAGCTGTAAAAATATATTTTGTGTAAATCATACAACAAACAACGTAAAATATCATAAAATCTGTTATAAGTTCAAAAAAGTGTAACTCTATAACATGTTGACTCTTTGGTATTAATAGTGCACATTGTAGCACTGCACTATTAAAAGTGGTAATTTTGTACAACTGGAGCCTGAACACACAAATTCGAAAGTGATTTTTCATACACAAGGATGACGTAAAAAGAGTTTTGGTGAAATAAAATATTTGCCTAAGAAGACACAATTCAAGGTGGGAAGCCACGATTTATCCAGGTTTTCCGCTTTCACTATGTACAAATCAGCCAGTAAATGGGTATGTATTTGTCTTTCCTTATGTTAAGGTTTGTTTTTACCTCTTAGTGAATTCTTCTGCAGTTTGTAAAATAGGGATTATATACATGGTAAGATTAAGTGATTTGCCCAGAATCACATGATGTTGAGCTGATGCCGAGACTTGAACCTGGTTCCGAGTTCCATAGTCAGTGGCTCTTCCCATAATACCACAGCTTGTACACAGGGAGGGTACCAGAGGCCACATGAAACCTAACAGGGCCTCTACATGACTTGCCTTTCTGTGGCTTGCTGACCTCTAGTAAACAGTAAAAACAAAATCTCTTTTTAGAAAGAAAGTTAAATATGATTAGCTCTCTCTGGAGGTTAAGTGGGGTCACTGCGAACACTCAATGCTAATATTTCAACACATTATGAAAAAGAAAAGCAACTTTAAAAATGACTTCTTACACTTTTCATGCGCTCTGCCATTCGCGAGGAAAACTCAAATTAACTGAAATGAAATAAAAATGAATAAAACCGTTCAAGCCAATTTACTGCAGGCCTGATTCCTCATGGATTCGCTCCTATGCTTCTTCTACGGGCCTTCCAAAACCATGCAGCTGATTTCAGACTGCCAAATCAGAAGGCTGTATGCGACTGTGGGCCGACCTGTCTTTACTCAGCAGTATTCTGTCGTTTGACAGGACTTTGGGGTGACTGTGTCGAGCAGGATGCTATCTTTAGACATGCTGCACTATACTGGCCGTGCACAGCATATGTAATGGTTTGTCAATGTGAGTCGGGAGCTTAAATTAAAAGCGCCCTTCACATGCACAGACCAAGACCATTTGGACTCCTGCAGTCTCCTACCCTTGGGCGTTGACATGCGCACTTTTGAGCTGTGTGAAACGCAGGCGTCGAAAAGTAAACAGATGAATTGTGAAAGCTGTCAATTTGTCTTGGTATATTTCTCTAGCCGGAACTGCACTGAGCAGTTTCTTATTCTGCAGATGCTTGTGGGGAGCAGCTCGAGCGCCACTATGCACCAGCCGCCTCTGCTAGTCACATTGCCAAAAAAGAGTCCATTTTCTGTCGAAAAATGTGATGTATCCACATAGCATTTAGGGACGTTTCCTGTCACGGGCAGTAGGGATACCCACACAAGTGAGATGCCATTTTTATTGGGAGACTTGAGGGCATGCTTGGTAGGTGGTGGCTAATGACTCTCCTCAGATTGCAGACCTTTCCATCACAGAAATATGAGCAAAATTGCAGACCTTTCCATCACAGAAATATGAGCAAAATGTGTCTTTAGACACATTTTGAGGCTTGCAAGGGATTCTGGGTAACAGAACCTGGTGAGAGCCACACAAATCATTTTGAGGCTTGCAAGGGATTCTGTGTAATATAACCTGGTGAGAGCCACACAAGTCATCAAATCCTAGATTCCTCTGGGTGTCTAGTTTAAACAAAATGTACAGGTGTGCTAGGTTTCCCTTGGTGCCAGCAGAGCTAGGTCCCAAAATCCAACAGCTAGACACATTGCAAACAAAATGGTCAGTTTTCAGTTGAAAAATGTGATGTATCCATGTTGCGTTTTGGGCCTTTTCCTGATGTGTGCCTAAACACACAAGTGAGGTACCATTTTTATCCGGAGACTTAGAGAAACACAGAATAGTAGAACAAGTGTTATAACCATTTGCCTTTCTATGCATTTTTGCCTTCAAAATGTAAGACAGTTTGGAAAAAGAAGTCATTTTGAAAATTACTCTCTAACTTACATGCTACTGGACAAAAAGTTATGTGCGCCTAAGCAGGGGGGAGGACTAGCACTGAAAGGGTTAAAGAAATAGGAACACAAGACAAAGGGACTGATTCACAAAGGTAATCTGAGCCAAAAGTAACTTACGAGTCTTATCTTTACGTCCGCGTCGGTCAGAATTGCCACACCCGGGTCGTACTGTCCGGCTAGAGCTGTACTCCCAGGCTCAGGCCGTACTCTTCGGCTCGGGCCAGATTAAGTGTAATCAATTGGCTCAAATACAACTTTTTACAAAAAGGAACATTAGGAGCATTAGATAAATAGTAGAGGAGGTCATAAAAATCAGTTTGGGGAGGGAAAATGGTGCTGCAGGACACTACATCATATCCCAGAAAAGTATGCTCCTTTGCATTCATGATTTGTACCCGTGGTGTTTAATCAGTTGAGTTCATCCTTGAAGAAAAGGAGAAATTCTGAAGTTTTGGGCTCGGTGCAACTGTGAAAGGGCCCATTCACCCCAAGATGTTGCCAACCACTCCTCCCATCAGTGGCAACCAGCAAAGCCAGATCTGCACATTAGGCTACAGCATTACCCGCTTGTGGTGACCACCCCTGCGAACCTTCAGCAACAATCTTCCATGACGTCTAACAGGATCTTCACGATACAGGGATGACTGTCTGCGGTGCCTGCCGACTTTTCGTGTTTCAGCGACAACCATCCGCTCCATTTTCCCTGCACCTTGTTGCCTTCTCCACTGCAAACGGAACTCTTTAAGCTGGACTTTAAAAGGCAACTTTTTCAGTGTGACTAACCTGTTTCCTATATCCAGCCCTCCTTCATATTGGTCGGCCTGAAGTTGAGACTTTCATTTGGTCTCGCATGATCAGATAAACTCAAGTTGCACTTTGTACTTTTAGGTGCTATATTTACCTGACACTATTAAAATTGTATCTCTTTGGTTCTACTGATTGGATTTTTTTCATGTTCATGTCAAATAATTTATTAAATTTTACTCGATTTTTCGAAATTGGTATGGGATTTTTCTTGTGTTGTGTTTTGACTTTTTTTTTTTGAGTGCTGCATGAGTACTTTACATATTGCCTCTAAGTTAAGCCTGACTGGTTTTGTGCCAAGCAACCAGAGGGCTAGCACAGAACTAGTTAATGGCTTTTTGTTGATAGCTCTGACAGGTATTTTGGCTGTTGCTTAAAGAGGGTTCACTTCCTCCCCCTCAAACAACTACCCAATTTCTCACAGCGGCCACATCTAGCATTGAGGATATCTTTGAGGAAATATGTTTATCATATGCATATTGATTAATGTCTAGTCCTGTGCCTTCATTTGAAATCTTAGCAGTTCCATGTAGAGATTAAATTGCACTGGAGCTGAAATCGAGCATTGAAGAACACCATATGTTGCTGGAACAGCTTTAGATGTGCAAATCTCAATCGCAGCTAATTGCACTTACTCTGTTATGTTAAGAGATTCCATGAAATCATGTGAAAGAGCTGAGAGAGCAGTAAAAGTGAAGATAGTATTGGCTACCCTGCAATTAATAAACTGAGAGAGCAGCTTTCTGGAAAAAAGAGGAAAAGGGAGGTTGAACAGAGAGTGTTACTGCTGAAGAGAAGGAACAAGAATAATTATAAATTGATGAAAGGGTTAGGCGCATGGTGATGAATGTGAATGTTAAGTCTCTTGAGCAGTGCTGGTATATTTTATGAGACAAAATTTAAATGGAATTGAAAGCGCATTGAACTGTCGCAAGGATTCTGCTCCTACACAGAACTGTGCACAGAGACCCAGGACCTCAGTGAATTTTGGTGTACCAAAAAACTCACCTCAGTGCCTAGAAACCCTAACCAGCTAGCATTAGTGTCACATTAGCTCTTCGTCCTATAGCAAAGGAACCAATGATTAGACAACCCAGTAAATGCGACTTAGGTTATACTCAGGAATGGTGGGAAGCAAGAATACTCTTTCGTTATACTCTCATACCAGTCCACAACAGGAGTAAAAAAGAGACACTGGAAGGGTTAAAATATTTATTTTTAACAACGTGCTCTAAGAAGCAGTATCTTTGCTAACATAAGCAGACATATGATTAGAAATATTATGATCAGCATTGTTACATTTCCATAAAACACAAAGGGAGAAATCATATTACAATGATGGTGGAAAATAGGTCCTATAGCGCCTAGTGAATCACCCACCCTAGCTAGGAACTAGGTTTTATAAAATATAGTAGGCTTGTTTGGGGGACCCCAGACCTCCAAGATCAGCAGGTGTGAATCACATCAGGATCTGCAAAAGCTCTGTGTTTGTCTGGAAAAACAGGCTTCTTCCAAGTGCCTGAAATCATGCTGACAGTGTGATATTAAAGGCGCCAGAATCACGTTGGCTTGCAGCTGCATATATGTTATGGCTAGAACATGAGCCGATCTGCTCGAACAACAGCTACTTTGTTATGATGACCTTGTAGGCTTTAGAACTCAGTGTACAGACTAGAGTCATGATGTGAGTCTAGGGATGCTGAAAAACAAGCCCTTCTCATGTGAAGCATTTCACGCAGCCTAACTTACAACAACAATTATATGGAGTGTCATGTGCAAAAGCGGCAAAAAAGGTAAAATGGCGTTTAAACTTCTAATAAGCCTATGCTAACCTAACAATGTGCGCCACAAGGTCCAGCCCACACTACACCCTCCCTTGATCTGAGAACGGACAATAGCGGGGGCAATTTCTAGACCGCAGAGTTCAAGTTCGGATGAGACCGAACCAAGTTCAAAATTTCGCCAAAGTGGATAATTGGGAGTACAATCCAAATTAGTAATCAAAACATTTTTTTTTTTCAAACCATCAGGGATGTATAGTGTCAAGACACCTGTAACCTGAAAAGTGATAGAGAAAAATGAAGGAAAAAAATCCATGAGTCCACTACGTGTCTATTAAGCATAAAAAAATCATAACTTCAATCCAACAGTACGTTGCAACTGCCTCCAACAGCAAGTCGTTGTTATTGTCAGCAAACATTTCAGTCATCCAATTCAGTAATTGAAAAGAACACACATGTTTCTCAACAGCCGGAGCCTCTAGCATCATCAGAGGACAACTCAGGTGTTCTGCGAGATAACTGCCTGCCAGAAAGTCATTGGCTGCAGTCCAAATGTTCCAATATCCCAGGACCCGATGAGCCGCTGTGCAGGCCATAATACCGACTCCAGAACAGTCTAGTTCATGAGCAACTAAGAGACTCATTAGTAGATCTTAATCCGGGTTAGGAGACACCGTGTTGCAGAGACACAAATCCATGGGCCATTCAAATCTACAATCCAGGCAGTGGAAAACTGACTGCACGCATTTAAAGTAAGAGAACCGGAAAGATAAACCATATGCAACACTCAGAGTCGCCAGAGGTAGTGATCCATAGTATTCAAGCATCTGGTTACGAAGCTGGAGCAGCCAGTGCAGACCGTCTGGGGGCACAGAATGTGCTACCATTTTGGAGTAAGCAAATTAAAAGCAGTACACCGGCACTCAAAGCGAGAATTAACGGGAAAACGCCAAAAACGCTGGAAAAAATAGAATGAAAAAATGCATGTATCACACCAAATATAGCTTGGAATTAAGTCACAAGGCCAGAACTTACTACTTTAAAAAAGTGTGCCAAGCCCGTGGTTGAGGAGGCCTTAAAGATAGTTTGAATCAACGCACCAAAATGCAGGGGAAGATCTGTGTTTAATAAGGCATGTACCTCATTAACGGCCTGATTCATGAACTGAAATTGCGCTCACAATAGCTGCGAAAAAGCTAATGCGAGCGCAATAGTCAAAATCGGTATTCATAAAGAAAATAGCGAATTCGCAAACACAGAATAACGAATACGCAAAAATATTCGCAGAATCCCGGCAGTAGCCCATTTGCGAATCGGAAATTGCGAGGAACCACGAATACAGCGAAAAATATTGCGAAACCGCAATACAATCGCAATCGCTATTCAAGAAAAATCGCTAAAGGCGCATTTTAAGGACAACCCAAAGCAGGTGGTAACCATCAAAGCCTATGAATTTTTTTTTTTGAAAAACCGTTACCCAATCAGGAACAGGTGCTGGCCTGACCAAACACACTTAAGGAGATGCAGCAGCAGCATTAGGAGTCTCACAATGCCAGGACTCTACATGGTGGTCAGGCGGCGAAGGCTACAGCGAGCAGCACGGAGGAGACGTAGGATCCAGGAGAGGATATTCCGCCAGCGTGTCACCCTGCTGGGCCAAACCAGAGAGCAAATATACGCAAAGTACCGCCTGAATGGGGCAATGATCATCAAGCTAATTCAGGACCTTGACCCCCTGATGCAGCACCCAACAAGGCGGACCAATGCCGTGCCCACACATGTCCAGGTATTGTGCAGCCTGCACCTTCTGGCTTCCGGGAGCTTCCAGGGGATAGTTGCTGTTGCAGGGGGGATATCCCAGCCCACCATGTCCCGCTGCCTGAGGAGTTTCCTAAATGCAATGCTGACCCAGCTACACCACCACATCAAATTTCCCACCAGCCAACAGGAGTTGGATGAGACCAAGCATCAATTCTACAATGTTGCGCATTTCCCACATGTGACAGGATGCATTGACTTACCCACATCGCCATCTGCCCACCAGCTGAAACGGAGTACATGTACCGCAACCGCAAGTCCTACCACTCCCTCAACATCCAGATGGTGTGCAATGCTAAGACATACATCACGGACATAGTGGCACAGTACCCGGGGAGCACACATGACTCCTTCATATTCCGGCACAGCGGCCTCCACACACGACTGGCCAGGGGAGACTTTGGTGAAGGACACCTACTTGGTAAGTACACTTGGCCCACAATTTTACACTGTGATGAAGTAGCTGCGCTGCACAGGCACTCACCCTCTGCTCCTCTCATGCAGGTGACAGTGGCTACGCCCTCCGTGAATACCTCCTCACCCCATACCTCAACCCTGCTACACCACAGCAACGGCGTTACAATGTAGCACACATACGCACAAGGAATTGCATTGAGAGGACATTTGGGCTACTAAAGAGCAGATTCCGCATACTGCACAAGACTGGTGGGGCCATGTACTACAGTCCTGATGTGTGCTGCCGCATTGTGGCTGTGTGTGCAATACTACACAACATTGCTACCAAGCGCCGGATACCTGTAGAGATCTCTGGCAGTGAGTCGGAAGGGGACAACCGGCCACCTGCACATGTGCGTCAAGCACGCGGGGAGAATCCAGCTGAAGGACACAGATGCCGCAACCACATCACAATGAACAGTTTCTAGTGCACCCACTCCCCTCACCCCACAATTCACAAATGCATGCCAATGGAAATAATGACAGGAGGCCGATGTACAATGCTAGAATAAATATTATTGCTGAAGGCACAATAATAATGACTTTTTGCAATGCTTAACATGTGAGCAGTATTGCGCCATACTCCTCTAAATCATACACAGGACATGCTTCTATCATCAGCATGTCCCTGCCAATGGACAGTAAAGTCAAGTGCGCCTCTGGCGCGCGGCACCCAATCGCCTTTCAGGCTCATCCTCTGGGATGGCACGTGAACCCGCAGTGGGCCTGCTGCTGCGGCGTAGCACACCAACCTGTGAGGCAGACAGGCTGCTGACACTGGAGGTCCCCTCACTAGTGTCGTCCCCACCACCATTGGCTGGGCTGGTTGGATGAAGTGCCAGGACGGCACTGGTGACCTGCTCCAAGACTCGCGCCACATCCTCGCAGCATTGCACCAGCTGCAGCTGCATAGCTAGGCACCGACGTGAGCTGGGAGGTGGCATTACCAATGACATAGTTCGAGCGCGTGTAGGCAGATAGCCGCGTAAGTAGCTGGCGGTGGCGGCGGCGGGCGGTGTTGCGCTGCGAGATGATAGCCGCAGTGTTCGCCTCAATAGCAGTTGTCATCCGCTCTATCCTGTCCGACACATTTCCTACATTGGGCCAATGTTGTGGAGCTGGAGTTGCATTGCCCCTTGGCGTCGTGCCTGCAGTTGATGGATGCTCAGCATCCGGCGCTCTATGCTCTGCCCTGGCACGCGCACAGCCATCCCCCTCCTGCCACTGCGTGCTGTGCTCTGCTGGCGAACCCTGCCATGCCTGCTGCGCTGCCTGGCCACAGTGGGTGTGCGCACTGTCTCCGCACTAGCAGCACCAGATGTTGAGGGTCCCGCTGGTGGTGGTGTTGCGGTTGACAATGGTGCAGCGCCTGATGGTGCTGGCGCAGATGGTGCTGGTCTGGCAGCAGGGAATGGTGCAGCGCCTGATGGTGCTGGCGCAGATGGTGCTGGTCTGGCAGCAGGGATTGGTGCAGCGCCTGATGGTGCTGGCACAGATGGTGCTGGTCTGGCAGCAGGGATTGGTGCAATGCCTGATGGTGCTGGCGCAGATGGTGCTGTTCTGGCAGCAGGGATCGGTGCAGCGCCTGATGGTGCAGGATGTGTGGCTGTTGGCACCTCCTCTGCATCCTCTGGTGCCTCGTCTATGTGCAGCCTGTCGCTGTCGCTGCTGTTGTTGTAAGCGCCACCTGTGAGGGGAAGTGGACCTAGATTAATTGCATGTATCTGTCACACGTGCAGTTGCTACATGCATGCTGGCTGACATTCCCTGACTGGCTGTGGCATTGCGTACTTTGGGACATGTCTGGCTGCATTGGGGTTTTTGTACATTGTGGGCAGACTACATGTCCCACAATGCTTTTGGGCATGACCTAATGTGCATGGATTGCATGACTTGGGTTGATTATGGGAGGCTATAGGGTCATGGCCATTGTCAGGGGACAGGGTCGCAGTCGCATGCCACTTACCTTGGCTGTCTTGGGTTGGTCGGGATGAGTCCAGAGTGATGACCCCTATACACGCCTCTGGCTCAAGTGTGTCCTCCACACGGTCCTCCAAGGGGGTGTTGGGAGAGACTGTAGGATCTCCACCTCCAGTAGCCAGGGTCTCGCCCAGCCTCTCTGCCACCCTCTCCTTGGCACAACCTCGGAGGTCGTACCACCTCTTTTTTAGCTCCTCGAGAGACCTGTGTGTCACGCCCACAGCGTTGACTTTTGCGCCGATCCCCAGCCACAGTCGGCGTTTCTCCGCTTCAGGCATCCTCCTGGAGTCCTTTCCAAATAGTTTTGGGTAGTTTTCTACCACTCCCTCTATCAGGTGCTCCAACTCCTGCTCACTAAATTTGAGCTTCCGCTTGCTCCCGGTGTCACTGTGCCCTGGTGCTGCATCCTCTGCCATTGCTGCTGTCACAAAAGTGAGGATTTGGAAGTTTGGAGGTGTTCTGGAAGGAGCTCTGTGAGATGCAGCATCGAGATCTGCCTCACTGTTCTGTATGGGGGTGGGAACTGCCTGCTTCCTGGTTGTGATGTCATCACTGTGCTCGAAATGCGACTTCCCGTTTTAGCGATCTCGCTATTAGCGAGATCGCATTTAGCGAACTCGCTAATAGCGATATCGCAATTCCTACACGGATTTTGACGGAAATAGCGATTTTCCAGCGATTTTTGAAATTCGCTAACGCTTTTTGCGGCCGCGTGCGAATCGCTTTATTTTCTTGCAGATCTTGATGAATGCCGGTCTGCGAATTCTAAATTGCGATTCGCTGTCAATCGCAATTTAGAATTCGCAGAATTCGGTTTTCATGAATCAGGCCGTAAGAGTATTAGCCACTTGAAGGACGAATGTTTCACGCGCAGATGTACGGGCGACTTCTTTTTGAGACAAAAGGGCCCTTATCCGACTCATCTTGTTGAACTCTGCTTTCAAGGTTGGAATGGAAGGCCAGATGGATACATCGAGCTTCCCATGCGGAGGAGAAAACAGGACATTTTTACAACAGACAACACATTGGGAAACAGTCACCACGTACGGAATTCCCGCCAGTATACCACAGCAATCTTCATTATTTATTAATAAATAACTACCGTTTGCTAACAACGTGAAAGTCGGTGTAATAGTCGGAGCTGGTGTACCTTTTAAAATGCACGCTAAATTTGGTGCTTCTTGGTTGCAAGAACCGTGCAATTGTATATTCCTACAGACCAATGAATGATCGGGTGTGGATGTGCAACCTTCACCTTTTAAATAAACTTCCTTACTCTCCCTCAGACACCTATAGGTGAACGGAAGAGACCAAACTTCATGTAGATATGCGCTACCTAATGGCTAATAGCTGCCTATGGCATAGTGTTTCATGCATGCTTTAAATTTAAACAGCGGAAAAGGTAGAGTTATTAACCCGTGAATAATCCAAACTGCTGAATTGGTTTCTGCCACAGAAAATGGTAAGGGTTCTAATTTTTCAATATGCAAAAGTGAAAACGTGGCATCTTTCATTAACATAAATTGTTGTTTGACAGTCAGATTAAACAGCAAAAACAATGTAGAAGTGTTCATGTAGTCCCAAGGCACTTTCCCAGCCTTTAACGTTTGTAAAGTCTATGCAAATAGCATAATAGAACACAATTGATTTTGACCATGGTACAAAACTGAGACTTCATCTTGCACAATATCAACAACAGAAGAAACAATATTATCTAATGTGTAAATGCAGGAAGAAAGTGTGTTAATGCTATTATCTACAACTGCAAGCACTTTTTCTAAATTAGCTTGATCAACAGCACGTAACCTAGAAGCAGCTTCAATTTGGGACAACTTCCAAACTTCGTTATAAACTGCATAGATCCATCTTTCGGACCTGCCTTTAGGAGGACCTCTGACAAAGTCTTTCAAGTCAATGGCCTCAGTCAATTTAGACAAATGGAGTTTAACTGATGCCAAGGTGGAGTGTTTGAGCCATAACTCACACAGCTTGCCAACAAAATAGGTAGTGACAGAATGGTCCGTCTCAAAACGGGGGTCTACCCTAACTTGTGTGTAGCTAGGGGGCTAAACCCAGAATATGATGCTGGCATGAATCAGCACTTTTTTGCCATAACAGCCAGTCTGTGGGATCCAAACTGGAAATGTTAAAGGACGAATTCTGTAACAGAGTTTGTAAATCACCAATGGACCTACTGGTAGGATTATTCCAATTGGAGTATTCTCCCAAATGAGGAATAGAGGGAGCTTTTAATTTTTTAGACGTAGCCAATCCAAAGCATGTGGTTTTTGAAATAGTCGAATTCAGAAACAACATATGGTTCGGGATGAGACACGCACGATGCAAAGCCTCAGGGCCTTGCACTTGCCAATGTTTAGAACCCCAAACAGATTTAAGATCAAGGGTATCATTCCACAACTCATAGCCCCCTATGGCAAATTGGTCAATAAAGAACTTTAAATACAATAATTTATTTGGGGTAAGTCGAACCTTGGAAGAGGACTTTTCAGTCATCTTAAAATAAAATGCCTCAGGGTTGGATTGATTAAAATCAGTAAAATATGAAAAAATTTTCAAGAGAGTTTTGGAGCTGCCTTCAACAGGAGCGGGGCAATGTGCCCACTGTGTGTAATTAACCACATTTCTTAAGGTGTTAGCTTTGTGCAGAAAGTGATTTGCATAGTGTTGAAAACAAAACAAAGCACAATAATTAGCAGAATCTAAATACAAATCTGCAGCCTCAAAGGCAGCATAATATTTCAAATGAGAAAATAGAGCCTCTACGGCATGGGTACTCACAAACTTTCTCTCGGGGCGAAATTTACAGTTTGGTTTGTGTCCGAGGGCCGCACCGGTGGGGGCGGGGTCAGCGGGGGAGGGGGCGGGGCTAGAGCAATAAAAAAAAACTTACCATGAGGTTGATCACAGGTCCCTGCAGCGACGCTTTCATCCACTGAGCCACCAGAGCCACCAGACCCGGCATACACACATCTCTCTCTCTCTCTTTCTCTCTCTCTCTCTCTCGGTCTCCCTCCCTCTCTCTAGCTCTCCCTCTCTCCCTCCCTGTCTTACTCCCTCTCACTCTCTCTCTCTCACTTTCTCTCACTCCCTTTCCCTCCCTTTTCCTAACTCTCACTCCCTCTCCGTCTCCCTCCCTTTCCCTCCCTCTCACTCCCTTTCCCTCCCTCTCACTCCCTCTCTGTCTCCCTCCCTCCCTTTTCCTCCCTCTCACTCCCTCTCAGTCTCCCTCCTTCCCTTTCCCTCCCTCTCACTCCCTCTCCGTCCCCCTCCCTCTAACTCCCTTTCCCTCCCTTTTCCTCCCTCTCACTCCCTCTCTGTCTCCCTCCCTTTCCCTCCCTCTCACTTCCTCTCCGTCTCCCTCCCTCTCACTCTCACTTTCCCTCCCTCTCACTCCCTCCCTCTCCGCCCCCCTCCCTCTCACTCCCTTTCCCTCCCTTTTCCTCCCTCTCACTCCCTCTCCCTCCCTCCCTCTCCGTCCCCCTCCGTCCCCCTCCCTCTCACTCCCTCTCCCTCCCTTTTCCTCCCTCTCACTCCCTCTCCGTCTCCCTCCCTTTCCCTCACTCTCACTCCCTCTCCGTCTCCCTCCCTCTCACTCTCACTTTTCCTCCCTCTTACTCCCTCTCCCTCCCTTTCCCTCCCTCTCACTCCCTTTCCCTCCCTCTCACTCGCTCTCACTCACTCTCACTCCCTTTCCCTCCCTTTTCCTCCCTCTCACTCCCTCTCTGTCTCCCTCCCTTTCCCTCCCTCTCGCTCCCTCTCCGTCTACCTCCCTCTCACTCTCACTTTTCCTCCCTCTCACTCCCTCTCCTCCCTTTCACTCCCTCTCACTCCCTTTCCCTCCCTCTCACTCGCTCTCACTTGCTCTCACTCCCTTTCACTCCCTCTCACTCCCTTTCCCTCCCTTTCCCTCCCTCTCACTCCCTCTCCGTCCCCCTCCCTCTTCCTCCCTTTCTCTCCTTTTCCTCCCTCTCACTCCCTCTCCGTCTCCCTCCCTTTCCCTCCCTCTCACTTCCTCTCCGTCTCCCTCCCTCTCACTCTCACTTTCCCTCCCTCTCACTCCCTCTCCATCCCCCTACCTCTCAATCCCTTTTCCTCCCTCTAACTCCCTCTCCCTCCCTCTCCTTCCCCCTCCCTCTCACTCCCTTTCCCTCCCTTTTGCTCCCTCTCACTCCCTCTCCGTCTCCCTCACTTTCCCTCCCTCTCACTCCCTCTCCGTCGCCCTCCCTCTCACTCTCCCTTCCTCTCCCTCCCTCTCCGTCCCCCTCCCTCTCACTCTCACTCCCTCTCATCACACCCTGCCTGTGTGTCAGCCGGGGCACGCACACACACACTCACAGCCGCACCCAAATACTTAACAGGTCTTTAAAAGACCATTTGCATGTTAATGAGGCTTTATTCTAGGACACCCCCGCGCCGCACGGCCACCAGCTGCTGCGTGTGCCTCCTCGCTGCCCCTGCTGCCGCTGTGTGACCACGCCCCCTGCCACCGAGCGGCGTGGTCTCCTGCGAGATAGCGCTGCACTCCTGTACCCCTTTTTCTCTGCTGTGTGCCCCCTGACTGTTGAGTAGTTATCTTGTGCATTTGTGGTCTTTATTTTGTTTTTTTTTGTACTGTGCTCGTTGTTTGCCGGTCCCCCTGTTTAGCGCTGTCCTCCCTGCCCGCTTCCCGCCTCCGCTGCTAACCACGCCCACTTTTCTTCTGTACCCTCCCCGCTCCCGCCTCCCAGCTGCTCCGCCCTCCCTCGCACTTGGCCATATATGGCGACCGTGCGACGCAGGTGAGTGTGTCCTATTCTAGGACACCCCCGCGCCGCACGGCCACCAGCTGCTGCGTGTGCCTCCTCCTGCCCCTGCTGCCGCCGTGTGACCACGCCCCCTGCCACCGAGCAGCGTGGTCTCCTGCGAGATAGCGCTGCACTCCTGTACCCCTTTTTCTCTGCTGTGTGCCCCCTGACTGTTGAGTAGTTATCTTGTGCATTTGTGGTCTTTATTTTGTTTTTTTTGTACTGTGCTCGTTGTTTGCCGGTCCCCCTGTTTAGCGCTGTCCTCCCTGCCCGCTTCCCGCCTCCCCCGCTAACCACGCCCACTTTTCTTCTGTACCCTCCCCGCTCCCGCCTCCCAGCTGCTCCGCCCTCCCTCGCACTTCGCCATATATGGCGACCGTGCGTCCGCGCAGCGGGCGCGCCGATTGTGCGCCGAAGGCGCGCCAAAGGTAAGCCCGTCTGCGCCCGTCCGCGCCTGGACCGTGCCCAGCGCCGGAACCCCTGGCCCCCGCAGACCCCAGCCCACCCGCCGGACGTACGACGCCGCCACCCTCAACGAACTCAACGCCGGCAGAACCCCTGGATGCTACCGAGCCACCCCGAGACGCACCCACGGACCCTTCAGCTGCCGCTCCTGCAAGTTCACCTGCATCCGGACCTGCACTACACCCGCACCCACCAAGACCAAGACGGACAACAACAGCAGCCACCTGAAGTGCATCCTGCTCAACACCCGCTCCGTCCACAGACACGCCGTCGAGCTCTGGAACCTGCTCGACACCACAGACCCAGACGTCGCCTTCCTCACGGAAACCTGGATGAACGCCTCCTCAGCGCCCGACATCGCCATCGCCATCCCGGACGGCTACAAGATCATCCGGAGAGACCGCGTCAACCAGACAGGAGGAGGCATCGCCATCATTCACAGGAACACCATCCGCATCACGACCAACACCGACGACACCATCGCACCCACCGAACACCTGCACTTCCAGATCCACGTCAACCCTAAGACCACCCTCAGAGGCACCCTCATCTACAGACCCCCGGGACCACGCACACAATTCAGCGAGGACATCGCCGACTTCATCAGCCCGCTCGCCCTCCCCTCAGCCGACTACATCCTCCTCGGGGACCTCAACTTCCACCTGGAGAACAACAACGACCGCAACACCACCACCCTGCTGGACAACCTTGCCAACCTCGGACTCAAGCAACTGGTGACCACCCCCACCCACCTCGCCGGACACACACTCGACGCCGTCTTCTCATCCAGCAAAGACATCACCTTCAGCCACGCCACAGGACTCCAATGGACGGACCACAGCTGCGTCCACTTCACCTTCAGAAGAACGACGATCCACCACCACCAGCAACAGGTTGCCCGAAGAAGCTGGAACAAGATCACAGCCGACCAGCTCGCCACTTCCCTGAGTCAGCACCCTCCCGCCAGCTCAGCGAACCCCAGCCAGGCCGCCGACAACCTCACGAAGTGGATCAGCAACTGCGCGGATGAACTCGCCCCTTTGAGGACCCCGCCCAGCAGACCCGGCAGCAAGAAAGCCCCATGGTTCACCGACGAACTCAAGAGCTCCAAGAAGAACTGCCGAGCCCTCGACAAAGTTTGGAGAAGGGAACCAACACCGGACAACATGACCACCCTCAAGCTTGCCACCCGGAAGCACCACCAACTGATCCGCGCCACCAAGAGAACTGCATTCAAGGACCGGCTGGACAACAACGCACACAACTGCAAGGAACTCTTCAACATCGTGAAAGAGCTCTCCAACCCCAACGCCGGAAACAACGACATCACCCCATCGCAAGACCTCTGCAACTCCCTCGCCTCCTACTTCCACAACAAGATCACGGACATACACAACAGCTTCAGCATTCAACCATCGCACACAACGACCTCAGCAACGCCGCCCACCACCACCCTCCGCGCCTGGACTCCGATCAGCACCGATGACACCGTCCGCATAATGAACTCCATCCACTCCGGATCTCCGACCGACCCCTGCCCTCACCACGTCTTCAACAAGGCCGACACTGTCATCGCACCCCACCTGCGGGACATCATCAACACCTCCTTCGACACCGCCACCTTCCCGGAGGGCTGGAAGCACGCCGAACTCAGCGCTCTACTAAAGAAACCAACAGCGGACCCCACCGAACTCAAGAATTACCGCCCCATCTCGCTCCTCCCGTTTCCAGCCAAAGTCATCGAGAAGACCGTCAACAAACAGCTGGCCGCCTTCCTCGAGACAAATGGATCCCTCGACCGCCCTCATCGCTGCCACCGATGACATCCGAGCCCTGATGGACAACGGAGAAACAGCGGCCCTCATCCTCCTAGACCTCTCCGCAGCATTCGACACTGTCTGCCACCGCACCCTAGTGCAGCGCCTCAGCAACGTCGGAATCCAGGAGAAGGCACTGGAATGGATCGTCTCCTTCCTCGACGGAAGAACACAGAGAGTCCGTCTACCACCGTACAAGTCAGAGGCCACCGAAGTCATCTGCGGCGTCCCTCAAGGATCCTCGCTGAGCCCCACCCTCTTCAACGTCTACATGAGCCCCCTCGCGCCCATCGCACGCCAACACAACCTGAACATCATCTCCTACGCCGATGACACCCAGCTGATCCTCTCCCTGACCAACGACCCCGCCGCTGCCAGAGCCAACCTTCACGAAGGAATGAAAGATGTAGCCGAGTGGATGACGACCAGCCGCCTGAAACTGAACTCAGACAAGACGGAAGTCCTCATCCTGGGCTCCTCGCCCTCCGCCTGGGACGACTCCTGGTGGCCCCCCGCCCTGGGCACCGCACCCACACCGACAGACCACGCACGCAACCTGGGCTTCATCCTCGACTCCTCCCTCTCCATGACCAGACAAGTCAACGCCGTCTCCTCGTCATGCTTCAACATCCTGCGCATGCTACGGAAGATCTTCCGGTGGATCCCCACCGAGACCAGGAAGAGGGTCACCCAGGCCCTCGTCACCAGCCGACTGGACTACGGCAACGCCCTCTACGCCGGAACCACCGCCAAGCTCCAGAAGAGACTCCAGCGGATCCAGAACGCCTCAGCCAGACTCATCCTCGACATCCCCCGACGCAGCCACATCTCCGGACATCTGAGAGACCTGCACTGGCTCCCCGTCAACAACAGAATCACCTTCCGTCTCCTCACCCACGCACACAAAGCCCTGCACGATCAAGGCCCGAGCTACCTCAACAACCGCATCAACTTCTACGCTCCCAAACGCCACCTCCGATCAGCCAGTCACGCCCTCGCCACCGTCCCCCGCATCCGAAGAACGACAACAGGAGGAAGGTCCTTCTCCTACCTGGCCGCCAAGACCTGGAACTCACTCCCGGCCGACCTGCGCCTGACCCAAGACCACCTCTCCTTCAGGAAGAAGCTCAAGACCTGGCTGTTCGAGCAGTAGCAGCACCCCCCCCCCCCCAAGCGCCTTGAGACCCTCCGGGTGAGTAGTGCGCTCTATAAATGTCCTTGATTGATTGATTGATTGATTATGTTTTTCACCTCCTCTTAGGCCCCTGCAGCTTTACTCTGGCTATCGCTAGCATCGCCCGGCCCCCACAGATCAGCAGAGTCTCTCGCGCTGCTTCAGACAATCTTTAAAAAAAATGCAAAACACGGGTATCTGATGTCTCGAGGTCCCGAGCCGCCACAGAAGGCTTGCCGGGCCGCCAATGGCCCGCGGGCCGTACTATGAGTACCCGTGCTCTACGGCTTGGACGTCCCAATCATCAGAGCGAATATTTTGTTTAACCACATCCCTCATTGAAACACGAAGTACATTAGGGACATTAATAACCTCTGTGTGCCCTTGGGTTTGAAATTTCACAGCATCCCATACTATCCCATCCAGGACTGGCCAAGCAGTGATATTCACGAAAGTCTGGTCCCTCTTCATTCTGTGGGAAGAGGAGTGGGGTGCCAAAGTTCCATCAATTAGTCTAATTGTAGTTCTTTCTTTAACATAGTGTCCATTCACAGGATGGAAAAAATACACCACAAATCCAATGACATGAACAACATTTTTTAAAAAAGCACCAGCCAAATGTAAGTCCATGGGTGAATTAAAAAAATGTTTTTAAACCAAACAGCAAAAATCGAAACTTATAAAGGGGACTTCGATGCGGTAGAGTCAGTGTCAAATGAAAAACTTAATTGATTGGCCACACAGTTCTCTAAATCAGGCATGGATAAGTCTGTGGGATAAGTGTACTCAGTAACATCAAGAGGATCACCAGTCGGTGGAGTCAATAAAGGATTCATAACTGTAGTCATCTCGAATGGCCACATCAGGCGCGGCAATAGTTGTCGGAAACAAAACAGAATTTCGCATCATAGCTGGACAAGAGACCGCTGGTGTCATACTAAGAAGTATCGGCCACTCTGTGTAGTTTGACATTGTCAATAGAGATGTACCTGTTTTCTTCTCTGCCAGGATGTGGAGGTAAAATGCCTGTTCTTGTACCCTGTACGCCAAGCACAGGAACTGGAGCACGATATGAGGGACCAAACTCGTTCTAGTTTGCAACCTTTTCTCGGACCACTTCACCAACTCGGGATAGCTAGCCAACTACTGGAATCTGCAACGCAGCATCAGATATGGAGGGCAAATGTTACTTTGCAAGACTGTCTCTGGTCTTTTGTAGGTTCTGTAAAATATTAGAATGTTCATCTACATCAAAGGATGCGGCCGACACCTCCATGCCTAGACTCTCAAGGTGCGGAACAAATATTTTGATGCCAAAGAGCATTTCGTATGGGGTCCATGAGAATTAAAAAGGCTTGCAAGGGTGGCAAAGCATTCACTTACCTTGCCCCGACTTTCTGGAACAAACTCCCCCACCAGCTACGTGACTGCCAGAGCCTTCCTAACTTCAGGAAGCTGTTAAAAAAACATCTTTTCTGAGGCCCTCTTGTTTGGTTGTAGCATGCCTCCCCAAGCATGGAGATACCCATGACGGGGTGATTTGGGTGCTATATAAATTAATAAATATCAAATATATCAAATATCAGGATCAAAACAATAACCCTCAAGGCTTAGAGTGAAGGATACGTTATGCAAAAAAGAAGCAGAGAACTCTGGGTAGTTCTCAAGTTTAGGTGGAAAGCAGCTCCTGTATAGAGCACCCTCAACACCAGCGACACTCTCAATTTGCTCACCTCAAATTACTTCTTTTTTTTTAAATTCTTTAAGCGTAGGATTAGCACAGTGCTATCCATGCTAAGATAGAAAGGGACAAAGGGCCGATTCTAAAATACCCAATTTTACCGATTCGGTATTTCAGAATCGGTAAATGGAATGCAGGTATTTATTCAGTAAATTTTACAGAATCGGTAAGAGGCCCATAGGAATGAATGGTAATTACCGAATCGGTAAATACTGATTCGGTAAAAGGAGGAACACATTCAAGGATGGCAGGGTGTCACTTTGACACCCTGTTGCACCCCTGAATCGTGCATGTGTGCACATGTGGCACACATACATGCCCTAAGGGCATGTATGTCTGCCACATTGCACAGTTAAAAAAGCACAAAATTGCTTTTTTTAAGGTTTTTGATATTTACCACCAACTTGTAGTTGGTGGTAAATAACAATACTTAAATGAGGAATGCACTAATTTACCGATTCGGTATCTTAAGGATTCGGTAATTTACCAATTCCTTAAATTACCGATTCGGTAAATTACCGAATCCTTCAATTTGGCCTCCTACATCTCACAAGCCTAATACTGGTCGGTAAAAGCCAAAATTCGGTAATTTCGGCCATTACCGACCAGTATCGGGCTACCTACATCTGGCCCTAGGGCCAGATGTAGGTAGTCCAATACCGGTCGGTAACGGCCGAAATTACCGAATTTCAGCCGTTACCGACCGATATTAGGCATCTGAGATGTAGGGGCCATATTTAAGGATTCGGTAATTTGCTGAATCGGTAATTTAAGGAATCGGTAAATTACTGAATTCTTAAAATACCGATTCGGTAAATTACCGAATCCTTAATGTAGGGAGCACTCAAGTGAGAGCATTTGTCATTTAAGGATTCGTTATTTAAAGTTGGTGGTAAATACCGAATACCTTTAAAAAACACATATTTGCTTTTTTTAAAGTGCCATGTGGCAGACATACATGCCACATGTGCACCCATGCACTATTCAGGGGTGCAACAGGGTGTCAATGTGACACCCTGCCACCCTTGTGAATGGTCTCCCTATTACTGATTCGGTAAATACCGAATCGGTATTTACTGATTCAGTATTTACCAAATCGGTAATTCCCATTCATTCCTATGGGCCTCCAGGCCCATAGGATGAATGGGAATTACCGATTCGGTATTTACCGAATTGGTAATATCGAATATTACCGATTCGGTAAAATGTACTGAATCTTTATGTACATCCCATTTACCGATTCTGAAATACCGAATCGGTAAAATTCGGTATTTTAGAATCGGTAAATGGGAATTACCTACATCTAGCCCAAAATCTTTTGCCATTTCTACAGCAAAGTTTTTAAGCATAGGACTTGCACACTGCTATCAATGGCGAGCTGTAAAATGACAAAAACCTTTTACCACTCCAGGTACAGTATTACAGCTTTGAAATGGTAAAATTCCAACCAAGCCAACCTGAAATTAATAAAAGCAACCCCAGGCACATGTTTCGCTCTCAGACCTCTTCAGAGAAGTATTGCTTTATCCTGATACAAGGGAGTACCCAGTATAAGTCAAAACAATAACCTTATCAGGCTTAGAGTGATGCATACATTATGCAAAAAAGAAGCAGAGAACTCTGGGTAGTTAGGAGAAAAACAGCTCAAGTACAGAGCACCCTCAACACTAGCGACACTCTAAATTTGCTAGCCCCAAATGTCTGCTTTTCTAACAAAGTATTTAAGCATAGGATTAGCACAGTGCCATCCATGCAGAGATAGAAAGATACAAAGTCTTTTTGCCATTTCTACAGCAAAGTTATCAGGCAGAGGACTAGCACAGTGCTGTCCATGCAGAGCTGTAAAATGACAAAAGCCTGCAGCCTACGGGATATATATATATATATATATATATATATATATATATATATATATATATATATATATATCTATATATTCACTGAAAAAACCATAGGTTATAGACCATATATAGTTAGGAATTAGCATTTACAAAACCTTATTTTACTCACACAAAACCATTGAAATTCCATATATAGTTAGTTGCACTAACTATATATCGCGCACCCGCAATCCACTGCTGATGATGTCACATATTACATCATTCATGACATGGTCAGTGACATCACTGATGACATCTCAAATGACATCATCTAGTGTCTGTGTGTTTTTGTAAAGTTTAAATATGTTTTACATATTGAAGAATGAGTGGATGTATGGAAGACTGAGTGTGTGTGTGGCTGGCTGGGAGGTGTGTGACTCTGTGCATATCAATGTGTACTTGTATCAGTGATTGTATAAGAGAGTAAGTATGTGTTAGTATATGTGTGAAAAAGTATGGTGTTCTGTGTTTAACTGTATAGATGAGGAAATCGAAGTGTGATTGATTCTTCACAGGACTGACTAGGTGTATGAGTGCATATGATAGTGTTGTAATAATGAGTGACTGTATGTATGAGTGATTGTATGGGTGAATGAGTGAATGTGTGTGTAGACGTAGGAATCAGTGAGTGCGTATGTAGTAACTGGTATTGTTGTGTCATGATGTCATCAGTGATGTCATTTGAGATGTCATCAGTGATGTCATTTGAGGTGTCATCAGTGATGTCGATCAGTGATGTCACTGAAGTATGGTGTTCTGTGTTTAACTGTATAGATGAGGAAATGGAAGTGTGATTGATTCTTTACAGGACTGACTAGGTGTGTGAGTAACTCCATGGATGAGTGGCAGTGTGTGAGTGTCTGCATAGGTGTATGAGTGCATATGATAGTGTTGTAATAATGAGTGACTGTATGTATGAGTGATTGTATGGGTGAATGAGTGAATGTGTGTGTAGACATAGGAATCAGTGAGTGCGTATGTAGTAACTGGTATTGGTGTGTCATGATGTCATCAGTGATGTCATTTGAGATGTCATCAGTGATGTCATCAGTGATGTCATTTGAGATGTCATCAGTGATGTCATCAGTGATGTCACTGACCATGTCATGAATGATGTAATATGTGACATCATCAGCAGTGGATTGCGGGTGCGCGATATATAGTTAGTGCAACTAACTATATATGGAATTTCAATGGTTTTGTGTGAGTAAAATAAGGTTTTGTAAATGCTAATTCCTAACTATATATGGTCTATAACCTATGGTTTTTTCAGTGAATTTTCAAGGTTTTGTAAATGCTAATTCCTAAATATATATGGTCTATAACCTATGGTTTTTTCAGTGAATTTCATTGGTTTTTTAACAGCTAATATCTGTAGCTGTAAAATGTATTTTTCTTTAAATCCAAAAATATATTTTATATGTTTATGAATAATTTTTTTTTTTTATATATTTTTTTCTTCGTTCCCGCTTCGCGAATCGGGAAGCTTCCCGTTAGCTGACCTTGATGCCGCGAAATAGACCGCGAGCCGGTAAACGTTTCTTTACCGCAACTGCCGCGTTAGAAAACAACATCGTGACGCCTCCCGTCCGCATGACGTTTCGCGTTGTCGCGTGATACGTCATATGACGTGCTACGTTAGCGAACTGGTACGCGAAGCGAGTCGCAAAGCGCAGGTTTCTGGAAGCAAACCGGGAGGCCCTGCAAAGCGCTTAACGTAAACACAGCAGGTCATGTGACTTGGTAATAACACTTTTCATTGGTTCATTTCACTTTTGGTTTCCTAATGATGTAAGACTAGGTCATATAATCTAAAATGAACACTTTTCATTGGTTGAGAACTCTTGTTTTTCCCAAATGATGAAAATCCCTCCTTCTTTCCTCACTCTGACTTTCATCATTGTGAGAGAAAGACCCTTTGTGATCACTGAGCAATGGCTTCTTTAGTAGCTTCAGCTGGTGCTTCCCCACCACCTCCACCACATCCAAGGAAGAGTGGACCACCTGCTCAAGTTATAATTCAAC
Source organism: Lissotriton helveticus (assembly GCF_964261635.1). Classification (NCBI taxonomy): domain Eukaryota; kingdom Metazoa; phylum Chordata; class Amphibia; order Caudata; family Salamandridae; genus Lissotriton; species Lissotriton helveticus. The sequence continues at coordinate 887,002,909 of NC_136067.1, read as the reverse complement.
AAGAAGAGGAAGAAGAGGAACAGGACGACGAGCACGAAGAAAGGCAGTTTTTGCCTGAGCAGCCCAGGACGTCTCACCGGAAAGAAAACTTCATTTGGCAATTTTTTAAAATTCCCAAAGGTCAGAAAAAAGTAAATGCAAGATACGTAACTTGCCTTATATGTCAAGATAGACTGTCCAGAGGAACCGAGAAAAAATACAGTTTCGGAAACTACACAATGCATCGCCATATGACTAGGTGGCATCCTAACAACTACAGTGCTGCACAGTTTCGGAACGACCTAGATAATCTCCCTATTATGGCCAGAAGATCTGTTGTACCGGAAGTAACGGGACCAGAGGGCAGGGAGATGGTGCCAAATATACAAATGAAATTTGGTGAAGTAAAACACATCTGCGTATTTTGCGATGGATTCATTTGCTACGGAGAAAGAAGCATCACTCTGATCAACAGAGCTATTGACTATCATATGCAAGTTTGTACGAAACGCCCAAAATAATAAATACTTTTTTTTTGTTTTGTTGCTCCTGTTGAGCCCTTTACAATGAATCGTTTTCATTGCCCCCTCCAAGAAAACCCCCAAAAAATATAAAACTGTTCAGAAAAATTCAAAAAAAGTAAAAAAATGTTCCGAAAAACAATAAAAAAAAAAGTTCTTTTCAGAACTACCTCCCCGTTATTAAAAAATTGGTACAATATTTGGAACTGTGCCAACCTCTATTTCTCTTAGTTCGCTTCCCAGTTCGCTCGCCGGTACGCGAACCGGAAGCGAACCAAAAACAGTAAGTATAAGGGAAGGAAACAGACACTTATGTTAAAAGAAAGACAGCTATAGGGGAGTAAACTAGAGATACTATTACCCGTAATCCACTGCTGATGATGTCACATATTACATCATTCATGACATGCTCAGTGACATCATCAGCAGAGGATTGCGGGTTTTTTGGCAACGTGCCTTATCCACGGTTTAATAACGCTGCCTTTTGCTTTATATAAGTTTTCAAATTGTATGAAATATATACCAATAGGTCGTTATGAACCTTTAGGTAGTGCTTTTCTTCATGAGGTCTGGTCGCTTCCATACACATACAGATGTTTCAAAGATGATCAAGAAGTTTATCTGAAAGGAGAGGAATGCACTGAGACGCCAGATCATTCACTAATGTGTAGGCACATACAGTTACACGGTTCATGCAACAAACACCGACCAAATATGGCTTGCGTGTTGCAAGGCACGCCAGTTCCTGCTATCATCCCCACGTTCAAGTTGTTGGAAAATGGTAGTTATTTGATGCTCAATAATGAAGATTGTTCTGGGTTAATTAAAAGTATTCCTTTTATCGTAACAGTAAGTGAACGGGTTATTTGCTGCAGAAATGTTCTATTTCCTCCCACACATGAACATAGGGAGTTTTCAATCTCGCCACAAATACCAACCTTGGGAGCAGATTTCAACGGCATGGCAAGAATAAGAGCTCTTTTATCTCAGAGAGAGGTGGCCTTGAGTTCGGCCCGTGAAACTTTCGTGCTTCACATAGCGAACACCCGTACAGAGGTGCAGACCCTTTTCAATTCAGATTTGCCTTTCCATTTCAGCAAGATGGTTCGGACTATCTCTAACGCATCCTCCACAAAGGCCCTGGCGCACTTTTTTAAAGTTGTTACCAGTGGTCTCGTGACTTCATTTGAGAAAATCTTTGGAGTCATCCCTGCTTTCTTTCATTGTATTTTTTCCACTCTGCTTCGTGGATTGCCATTTTTACTTGCATTACCAGCGGACGCTCTTGTGCTTTTTTACATTTTTAAATATGGATGTCCCTCCTATGCAACCTCCCGCCCTGCAGCTGCTGACACTGTTCCGCAATCGCATGCTAGAATATTATGGCACAATGCCGTTGGCGATATTAAGCACGGCATATGGATTATCTTTTCGATTCTCCTACTTCACCTGTGTCCAGCCTGTATTTCACTGCCTGACCTGTGATTTCGATTGGGCCATTGATTTGTGTCTCTGCGGACCGGTTTCTCCTGACGTCGACTTTAATCAGCTGATGACTCCTATCATTACTCACGAGTTGGTTTGTCCTGGCGAAAGGATTATGGCTGTGGCATTGATGCATGGACTAATTGGTCCCTGGAATTTACTGGCGGCAACACAGTCTTTCTTGGAACAGAGCTTTCTTGAAAACCCACCGAGCTGTCCTCTGATGGTGATAGAGGATCCGGTGCTGGGAGAGCACGTATGTTCTTTTCCGCTTTTAAATTGGATGGCTGAACTGTTTTCGGATGAAGACGGTGACTTCCTATTGGAGGCTGTTGCAGCTTATTTTGCATACACAGTTATGTCATAGACCTTTTTCATGTTTGATATGCTGAGTACTAGCATTTCATTGACAATTCATTGACTTATTTGTCAAGTTTTTATTATTTACCTTGCCTATTGGCTTAAGACTCGATAAAGTACTTGGCTGTTTTATTTTTCTTTAGCATTAAATTTTCCTAGTTTTTAATGCTTTACCTTGCGGACCGTCCACATATAAAGTTGCAATCTGCTCTCATGAGATGGCACTTCTATTATCTTATTCAGTTCGTTTCCGGATCATGGGGAGGTGTCATCTAGGTCCTGGATATCTTTACACCGTGTTAAGTTAGCATGGGCTCATTACCGGTTTAAACGCCATTTTTCCTTTTTTGCAACTTCTGCACACGACACTTAGTTGTTGCTTTAGCTTTCAACCTAGTAGTTCATCGTGGTTTACATGAGAATAATATGTTATTGCTCTACTATCTGCTTTGCTTGTTAAACTATATCTGTACAGCGAGTGCTAAAGTTTCAAGAACAACACAATACAGAATTGTTATGAGATCTGATCTCCACGACTTCATACTCATAACATAAGTGCAACTTCTGCCAATTCTGGGCATGAGGCGGGTTTTATATTGCTTTGCCGAACACACATACACAACACTTGATGCGGTTCACATGAAGAGAGAGCTGGTGTATGCTGATGTGATTCCTTCAAATCTAAGACACTAAAGTATGGGCACGCCCTAAACCAACACAAAGAGACCTTCTTAGCAAATAATATAATATGTGTATTAGGGAGGGTGAGATATAAGCAGCCGCGGGCCGTGGAGGGAGTTACGGTGAGGCAGGGAGGCGGGTAGGGGGAGAAGCAGGGTGGAGCCCTCTCCACCCTGCCCCTCCCCCTCCCCGCCTCCCTGCCCCACCGTAACTCCCTCCACGGCCCGCGGCTGCTTATAAGTGTTGCTAACTCTTATTCATTTACAGCATGTTAACATACTGTCACCATTCGCATTTTATGTACTAGTAACTATGCTGGTAATTTTGCTACTGATAATATGTGTACTTGTATTATCTAAGATACTACGCCTGAGAAGACGGCATTAGTAAATAAACATTTCAAATACACATGTGTTCTTCTTAACTCCATGTTCTGGTTTCTAAGAAATATATAACGACCGAGTGTTCATGAGTTCCACGTATCCTGAGGTACTATAAGTTCATATTCTGGATTGTCTAAACATTGAGAGTTTGTTATATCCAATGTGACACTGTACCTAGCTTGCTAAGGGGTTTTTGATTACTAAGGTGAGTTTTGGGACACCCTAATTCGCCGAGGTTCCAATCCTCTGTCCACAGTTCTGTGTGAGAACAGAAACCCTGCGACAGGGGCACCCCCGACCCTTGCTGGAGCTTCATCACACTTGCGATACAACTCCAGCAATGCGCCACCTTTACGGCACAGATACATCACGCATCTGTGCTGTTTTTGCCCCATGATGCGCCGCATTGTAAATGCAGCACACCATAGGTGACGGAACAGCGGCACAGAATGACTAACACATCCCTGGTGATGCGCCAGTCATCATAAATCTATCCCTATGCTTCTTATCTTGTTAGAGATGAACCGCCATATGTATCATCAAAGTTTTTTGCATTTCCTAAATAGCGAACTTTAAGGAATAAATAGCGATTCTTTACCATTCCTAGTTTGCGATGAGCTATTTGCTAATTACAAATTACCCATTCATTTCCTTCATTTCCATAGGGCGGTTGGACTCACTTTTAGCTCGAACGGCTGAATGGATTTGCACGAAACTTGGCAAAATTGTAGGGACTGGTAGCCCGATGTGCCTTTGCTATGTCTCAAGATATATGCTCCAGTGGTTTTTACGAAAATTAACTTTGAAAAATATATATTGGGCTACATTGGCCTATATATATGTTGGAGCCCAAATGTAGCCCAATGTAGCCCAATGAAGCCCAATGAAGCCCAATGTAGCCCAATGGAGCCCAAAGATGGCCGCCAGAGACGAAAAAAAACAAATGTAGCCCAAATATCAGCCAGATGTAGCCCAACTATAGCCCAGTGACAGAATGACCAATCAGCGTCGCAAACCTCCGTTACGCGAAGCGGAGCGGTGTTACAGATATATATCTTTTTTTGAACGTTAATTTCTCAAAATCCACTGGAGCACATATATTGAGACCTAGCAAAGGCACATCGGGCTACCAGTCCCTAATATTTTACCAAGTTTCGTGCAAATCCATTCAGCCGTTCGATTATTATTATTATTTTTTTTTTTTGCCCCGCGGGGCCCTTTTAAAACCTCCACATCAAACCTAGGGGGTGAGCGAGGATCTACTATTCCCCCTTATGGTCATTTACCCCTTCGCTTTCGCCTCCTCTTGTCTCTCGATCCTACCGAGAGACAAGATGGCGGCCGCTACGGACTGTTTGGAATGTTGACAGACGCCGGAGAACCAATCAGCCTCGCTTCACAAAGCTCCGTTGCGCGAAAAGTACGCGTCCTGGAGCGCTGCCCGGTCCGCTGTTACAGATATATATCTTTTTTTAAACGTTAATTTCTCAAAATCCACTGTAGCACATATATTGAGACCTACAAAAGGCACATCGGGCTACCAGTCCCTACAATTTTGCCAAGTTTCATGCAAATCCATTCAGCCGTTCGGGCTAAAAGTGAGGCCAACCGCCCTATGGAAAACTCAATGTTAAAAACACGTTTTGGGACCCCCCTTTTTTCTCGGCCCCCCCTTGACGAACCCCCCCCAAATTTTCAAGGGCTGCTCAGAAACAAAATGTGCCATTTTCCTGAAAATTTCAGCCAATTCCGTCCACAAACGCCAAAGTTATTAGACATAGAATTTTCAAAAATCCCATAGAGAAAAAATCCTAACTATATATACCTACTGGCGACCGCCAGTAGGTAATATATATATATATATATATATATTCACTGAAAAAACCATAGGTTATAGACCATATATAGTTAGGAATTAGCATTTACAAAACCTTGAAAATTCACTGAAAAAACCATAGGTTATAGACCATATATAGTTAGGAATTAGCATTTACAAAACCTTATTTTACTCACACAAAACCATTGAAATTCCATATATAGTTAGTTGCACTAACTATATATCGCGCACCCGCAATCCACTGCTGATGATGTCACATATTACATCATTCATGACATGGTCAGTGACATCACTGATGACATCACTGATGACATCACTGATGACAACATCCAGTGACTGTATGTTTCTGTAAAGTTAAAATATGTCTTACATATTGAAGAATGAGTGGAAGTATAAGTGTCTGGACGAAGGATTTAGTAGGTGCATGACTGAATGTATGAGTGAGTGATTAAATGTGTCTCACTGAGTGCATGGGTTAGTGACTAAACTGTCTTAATTTGTGCATCATTATGTCTGTTGTTCTGTAAACTGCTGCATGTGTTGATCAGTAGCTATATGAGTAACTATATGGGTTATTGATTGATTGTCCAAGTATTTGTATGGGAGACTGAGTGTGTGTGTGGCTGGCTGGGAGGTGTGTGACTCTGTGCAGATCAATGTGTACTTGTATCAATGATTGTATAAGAGAGTAAGTATGTGTTAGTATATGTTTGAAAATGTAAGGTGCTCTATGTTTAACTGTATAGATTAGAAAATGGAAGTGTGATTGATTCTTTACAGGACTGACTAGGTGTGTGAGTAACTCCATGGATGAGTGGCAGAGTGTGAGTGTCTGTATAGGTGTATGAGTGCATATGATAGTGTTGTAAAGATGAGTGATTGTATGTATGAATGATTGTATGGGTGAATGAGTGAATGTGTGTGTAGACATAGGAATCAGTGAGTGTGTATGTAGTAACTAGTATTGGTGTGTCAATGGTTTCAAAAATTATACTCTGTATTTAACACTGGGTGTAACAGAGGTTATATTAAAATGTGAGGAGATGCATTGTATTGTCACATGAATGATATCATCAGTGATGTGGTCATTGATGTCAAATGAGATGTCATCAGTATTGTCATCAGTGATGTCATTTGAGATGTCATCAGTGATGTCACTGACCATGTCATGAATGATGTAATATGTGACATCATCAGCAGTGGATTGCGGGTGCGCGATATATAGTTAGTGCAACTAACTATATATGGAATTTCAATGGTTTTGTGTGAGTAAAATAAGGTTTTGTAAATGCTAATTCCTAACTATATATGGTCTATAACCTATGGTTTTTTCAGTGAATTTTCAAGGTTTTGTAAATGCTAATTCCTAACTATATATGGTCTATAACCTATGGTTTTTTCAGTGAATTTCATTGGTTTTTTAAAAGCTAATATCTATACCTGTAAAATGTATTCTTCTTTAAATCCAAAAATATATTTTATATGTTTATTAATAACTTTTTTTTTTAATATTTTTTTTTTCTTCGTTCCCGCTTCGCGAATCGGGAAGCTTCCCGTTAGCTGACCTTGATGCCGCGAAATAGACCGCGAGCATATAAACGTTTCTTTACCGCAACTGCCGCGTTAGAAAACAACATCATCACGCCTCCCGTCCGCATGACGTTTCGCGTTGTCGTGTGATACGTCATATGACGTGCTACGTTAGCGAACTGGTACGCTTACCGAGTCGCAAAGCACAGGTTTCTGGAAGCAAACCGGGAGGCCCTGCAAAGCGCGTAACGTAAACACAGCAGGTCATGTGACTTGGTAATAACACTTTTCATTGGTTCATTTCACTTTTGGTTTCCTAATGATGTAAGAAGCTTCCCGTTAGCTCAATTTGATGCCGCGACCCGGTCCGCGAACCGGTAAACGTTCCGTTAGCGCAACTGCCACGTTAGAAATCATTATCGTGACGCGTCGCGGAAGCGTGACGTATCACGTTGTCGTGTAATGCGTCTTATGACGCGCCGCGTTAGCGCACCCGGAAGTGCTCCTGGGCGCGGACCGATGCGCGAAACGCAGCTCCCCGGAAGCGATCCACGGCGCGTCGCGTAAGCGCGACGTATCGCGTTACCGCGTAATGCGTCTTATGACGTACCGCGTTAGCGCACCCGGAAGTGCTCCGGGGCGCGGACCAAGGCGCGAAGCGCAGCGACCCGGAAGCTATCCGGGGCGTGTTCCGCAGCGCGTAACATAAGCGTGAGAGGTCATGTGACTTGTTAATAACACTTTTCATTGGTTCATTTCACTTTTGGTTTCATAATGTTGTTAGGCTTGGTCATGTGACCTAAAAATAACACTTTTCATTGGTTTAGAACTATTTTTTTTTCTCAAATGATGAAAACCCCTCCTTCTTTTTACCTCATTCTTACTTTCTATTTCCAGAGAGCAAGACCTATTTTTCACAATGGCTTCTGTAATAGCTGCAGCTGGTGCTTCTCAGCAACCACCACCACCACCACCACCAAAAGGACCACCACCAACACTGGACTTTGGTAGAGAGGAAGATAATGAGGACGAAGAGGAGGAGGAGGAGGAAGAGCAAGTAAGGCAGTTCCTGCCAGAAACACCAAGGCAGAGCCATATTAAAGACCACTACATATGGCAATTCTTTAAAATTCCACCTGGACAAAAGAAGGTCAATGCACCCCAGGTGTCTTGTTTGATTTGCAAAAATATACTTTCTCGTGGCAACCCCAACAAGAAATACAGCTTTGGCAATCATACAATGATTCGCCACATGGAGCGATGGCATCCCAATAATCTTTCCCAAGCACAAGTAAGGGATCTTGCTGCCAACCCCCCAGATGTCATCCCCAGCACCAACAGGGGTCAAAGCTCATTCGCCGGACCAGAAGGCCGAGAAATAATCCCCAATATTCAAGCTCCTTTTGCACACTACAAAATAGTTTGTATATATTGTGGAGGAACTATTGCTTATGGAGAGAAGAGTATTACTTTGATTAACCGAGCTGGAGAAAATCATAAATGCTACAAGATGAGAAAACAATGAATCCTTTTTATTTTTTTTTGCTCCTGTTGAGACATGTTCTAACCCTGCTTTTTTGTTATTTCCCCCTTACAAAACACAAAAAAAACACAAAATAGTTTTCAAAAATCCAAAAAAAAATCAAAAAATTGTTCAGAAAATTCATAAAAAAAATAAAAAAAAAGAAAAAGAATAAAAAAACAGTTCTTTTCAGAACTACCTTCCATTTATAACAAAATTGCCAAAATGTTTATACCCTGTCTTTCTTTTCTCCTCATAGTACGCTCCTCCGACCGCTTCCCGGTACGCGTACCGGGCGCTACCCACGCAAAAAAAACAAAAAATATTTTTGTTTTTTTGCCCCGCGGGGCCCTTTTAAAGCCTCCACATTGACGCCGCCTCACGTACCAACGTATTTTCTCCGCATTTTACACCCTATGCCGCATAACAGGTCATGTGACTTGTTTATAAAACTTTTCATTGGTTCATTTTACTTTTGGTTTCCTAATGATGGAAGGCATGATCATGTGACCTAAAAACAACACTTTTCATAGGATGAAAACTTTTTTTTTTCCCCAAACGATGAAAGCCCCACCTTGTTTCTGGATGTTTCAGACTGAAGCTGGCGTCAGCATGAAAGCACCACCATCTCGTAGCTCAGTCGTGGTCATTCCGCGAGCAATCATGGCAGCCGCTCCCCACCAGAAGCCTGCAGGAGTCGGAGCCCCCAAAACTTTTGATGAATTCTCAAGGCGGAGGGGACGCTTTCGAGAATGGGGTCCAAGACCTAGCAGACAAGCGTCCGATTTCCAAGGTCTCCCAGGGCCATTTCAGTGGACCAGGCCCAAAAAGGAAACAGCCTGCCGCCATTTTGAGAGTCCTGTGACAGCCGCCTATCGCTGCACCGCAAGAGTGGGCGCAACTCAGCTGAATTGCGGCTTTTGACACAGTGGACCAAAAACGGACGGAATGGCAACTGAAACGGTAAAGGGGCGCCCCACTACAACAGATGACACTCCACCTGGACAGGCCCGTTCACCGCCTCCCCCGGGGCGCCCCGCGCCGTTATTCGGAGCAGCATTGTAGGATACCAAAACCAGTGCGGCAACTTACTGGACATCACCTTGGTGCCATCGTTCTGCTGCCTTGGAACTATTCGCGCAACAGTTTGCTACTGATGACCCACCCCCCGCGACGCCCCATGCCGTTATTTGCTGGGTGGCAACTTACTAGACATCACTTTAGTGTCATCTAGATTTCAGCGCGTTCTGCTGCCTTGGAACTATTCGCACAACAGTTTGCTACTGATGACCCACCCCCCGCGACGCCCCACGCCGGAAATCTGGACGTTGTGCTGCGTTGGGACTATTCGCACAGCCGACCGCTACTTCGTTGTTTTTCCCTAAAAATGTTTATATGTTATTACTATTTTTGTTTTCTTGTATATATTTATAAATTATTAAAGTTTTATAATCTTACTACTTTGTCGGAGTGCTATATATTTTTAATGTGACACATAATTGTAAAAACTTTGATGTACAAAGAGTCATCCCTGGAATCTTCCGCTTCACGCTCGGTCCCCTCCCCAATCACAATACAGGATGGTTTTCAGATAATAGCAACGCTTCTGCTGTGACGGATCTCATCGAGTGTGGGCCTTGATCTACTATAACTCCTTTGAAGAGGGGTGATTCTTTACAGCTGTGGCCATAAACTACATCTGCAGGGCTAGCTGATACCCTAGGACCAGCCTGGACAATCGGACACAGAGGAAAAGGAGTATCAGAGGGTGCGGTAGTGAATAGGGCGAAAGGGAGGTGTCGGGCGGGCACAGGGTGTGATTCTCAGGGAAGAGCAGCGCAGATGGGGGAGGTTTATTACCCATGCATAAGACAGAGAGCGGGGGTGACCACTGCCTGGGGGAGATGCTTGCGAGGGTGGGGAGCCATGCTAAGGATCGACAGCGTGCACAGAGTGGGTCTGGTCAAGGCATCTAAAATGGCTGCCGTGCACGACAAAAGTGTGGCATTTGAAAAAAGACAAGATGGCGCAGACAATGTTTTTCAACACTTCCTGATTTCCTTCGAATCGAACGTTAACAGACGTTGGGGCATATTACCAAAGTTAAGCGATATTTATCCCTAACGATGCTTAGCAACGATTTTTTTACCGTCAGAAATTATCGCAGATAAACCTTGCTATTATCAAGGTTTATCGGAAATACGATAAAAAACGACCGCAATGCATTAATATCGCTGAAAACTCAGCGATATTCATGCATTACCGAGCTAATGCTCTTAGCCATGTTATCCACCTCCCATTGGATAACATGGCTAAGAACTGCTCAGGGCAGGTGGTAGCTTTTGGAGATATTCGCGCTTATCTCGAATATTTCCAAAAGTTGATAATAGGAGATAGCGATGTTAGCGACTGTTTCCAGTCGCTAACATCTTGGCATGCCCACTTTGCATGTCATTAGTGATAAATATCACTCACATGCAAAGTGGGGCCCAAGATGGTCGCTATCTTCTACTAGCCGTCGCTAACTGGTGTTAGCAACAGCTAGGTAATACACATATAATTTTATCTTGTTTCTGAACGTTAATTTCTCAAAATGCACTGAAGCACATATATTGAGACCTAGCAAAGGCACATCGGGCTACCAGTCCCTACAATTTTGCCAAGTTTCGTGCAAATCCATTCAGCTGTTCGATCCTACCGAGAGACAAGATGGCGGCCGCTACTGACTGTTTAGAATGTTTACAGACACCGGAGAGCCAATCAGCTTCGCTTCGCAAAGCTCCGTAACGCGAAAAGTACGCGGTGCGCTGTTACAGATATATATCTTTTTTTGAACGTTAATTTCTCAAAATCCACTGGAGCACATATATTGAGATCTAGCAAAGGCACATCGGGCTACCAGTCCCTACAATTTTGCCAAGTTTCGTGCAAATCCATTCAGCTGTTCGATTATTATTATTTTTATTTTTTTTTGCCCCGCGGGGCCCTTTTAAAACCTCCACATCAAACCTAGGGGGTGAGCGACAATGTACTATGCCCCCTTATGGTCATTTGCCCCTTCGCTTTGGCCTCCTCTTGTCTCTCGATCCTACCGAGAGACAAGATGGCGGCCGCTACGGACTGTTTGGAATGTTGACAGACGCCGGAGAACCAATCAGCTTCGCTTCACAAAGCTCCGTTGCGCGAAAAGTACGCGTACTGGAGCGCTGCCCGGTCCGCTGTTACAGATATATATCTTTTTTTAAACGTTAATTTCTCAAAATCCACTGCAGCACATATATTGAGACCTACAAAAGGCACATCGGGCTACCAGTCCCTACAATTTTGCCAAGTTTCGTGCAAATCCATTCAGCCGTTCGGGCTAAAAGTGAGGCCAACCGCCCTATGGAAAACTCAATGTTAAAAACACGTTTTGGGACCCCCCTTTTTTCTCGGCCCCCCCTTGACGACCCCCCCCCAAATTTTCAAGGGATGCCCAGAAACAAAATGTGCCATTTTCCTGAAAATTTCAGCCAATTCCGTCCACAAACGCCAAAGTTATTAGACATAGAATTTTCAAAAAACCCATAGAGAAAAAATCCTAACTATATATACCTACTGGCGACCGCCAGTAGGTAATATATATATATATATATATATATATATATATATATATATATTACCTACTGGCGATCGCCAGTAGGTATATATAGTTAGGATTTTTTTCCTATGGGATTTTTGAAAATTCTATGTCGAATAACTTTGGCGTTTGAGGACAAAATTGGCTGAAATTTTCAGGAAAATGGAACATTTTGTTTCTGAGCAGCCCCTGAAAATGTGGGGGGGTTTCGTCAAGGGGGGGCCGAGAAAAAAGGGGGGTCCCAAAACGTGTTTTTCCCATGCAATTTTCCATAGGGCGGTTGGCCTCACTTTTAGCCTGAACGGCTGAATGGATTTACACCAAACTTGGCAAAATTGTAGGGACTGGTAGCCCGATGTGCCTTTGCTATGTCTCAAGATATAGGCTCCAGTGGTTTTTACGAAAATTAACTTTGAAAAATATATATTGGGCTACATTGGGCTATATATATGTTGGAGCCCAAATGTAGCCCAATGTAGCCCAATGTAGCCCAAAGATGGCCACCAGAGACAAAAAAAACAAATGTAGCCCAAATATCAGCCAGATGTAGCCCAACTATAGCCCAATGACAGAATGTCCCAGAGTGTTCTAAAGAACAACTAGAGTGCTAACAGTCCTACTTATTACAAAGGTATGGCACACCTGAAGCCATCTTGATTGGAATAAAGTGGTAACTCTTAAAACATTTAATTTAAAAAAGAACAAAATGAGGGGGTTCATTTTGCCATAGAAAGTATGATTAGCGAATATATGACGAAATCCCGCATACCATCAGTCCGCAAAAAAAATCCCGCATGTACTATTAGGCCGCAAATAAAAATAACGAAAACTTTTAGAACGAATAACCCCCAGCATGACCCTACACTACACAAACAGTACAACACTACCCTAAACCCTAAAACACTACCCCCAGCATGACCCTACACTACACAAACACTACAACACTACCCTAAACCCTAAAACACTACCCCCAGCATGACCCTACACTACGCAAACACTACAACACTACCCAAAACCCTAAAACACTACACCCCAGCATGACCCTACACTACGCAAACACTACAACACTACCCTAAACCCTAAAACACTACCCCCAGCATGACCCTACACTACACAAACACTACAACACAACCCTAAACCCTAAAACACTACCCCCAGCATGACCCTACACTACGCAAACACTACAACACAACCCTAAACCCTAAAACACTACCCCCAGCATGACCCTACACTACGCAAACACTACAACACTACCCTAAACCCTAAAACACTACCCCCAGCATGACCCTACACTACGCAAACACTACAACACTACCCAAAACCCTAAAACACTACACCCCAGCATGACCCTACACTACGCAAACACTACAACACTACCCTAAACCCTAAAACACTACCCCCAGCATGACCCTACACTACGCAAACACTACAACACTACCCAAAACCCTAAAACACTACACCCCAGCATGACCCTACACTACGCAAACACTAAAACACTACCCTAAACCCTAAAACACTACCCCCAGCATGACCCTACACTACGCAAACACTACAACACTACCCTAAACCCTAAAACACTACCCCCAGCATGACCCTACACTACGCAAACACTACAACACTACCCTAAACCCTAAAACACTACCCCCAGCATGACCCTACACTACGCAAACACTACAACACTACCCTAAACCCTAAAACACTACCCCCAGCATGACCCTACACTACGCAACCACTACAACACTACCCAAAACCCTAAAACACTACCCCCAGCATGACCCTACACTACCCTAAACCCTAAAACACTACCCCCAGCATGACCCTACACTACGCAAACACTACAACACTACCCTAAACCCTAAAACACTACCCCCAGCATGACCCTACACTACGCAAACACTACAACACTACCCTAAACCCTAAAACACTACCCCCAGCATGACCCTACACTACGCAACCACTACAACACTACCCAAAACCCTAAAACACTACCCCCAGCATGACCCTACACTACGCAAACACTACAACACTACCCAAAACCCTAAAACACTACCCCCCAGCATGACCCTACACTACGCAAACACTACAACACTACCCAAAACCCTAAAACACTACCCCCAGCATGACCCTACACTACACAAATACTACAACACTACCCAAAACCCTAAAACACTACCCCCAGCATGACCCTACACTACGCAAACACTACAACACTACCCAAAACCCTAAAACACTACACCCCAGCATGACCCTACACTACGCAAACACTACAACACTACCCAAAACCCTAAAACACTACACCCCAGCATGACCCTACACTACGCAAACACTACAACACTACCCAAAACCCTAAAACACTACCCCCAGCATGACCCTACACTACGCAAACACTACAACACTACCCTAAACCCTAAAATACTACACCCCAGCATGACCCTACACTACGCAAACACTACAACACTACCCAAAACCCTAAAACACTACCCCCAGCATGACCCTACACTACGCAAACACTACAACACTATCCTAAACCCTAAAACACTACGCCCAGCATGACCCTACACTACGCAAACACTACAACACTACCCTAAACCCTAAAACACTAGCCCCAGCATGACCCTACACTACGCAAACACTACAACACAACCCTAAACCCTAAAACACTACCCCCAGCATGACCCTACTCTACGCAAACACTACAACTCTACCCTAAACCCTAAAACACTACCCCCAGCATGACCCTACACTACGCAAACACTACAACACTACCCTAAACCCTAAAACACTACCCCCAGCATGACCCTACACTACGCAAACACTACAACACTACCCTAAACCCTAAAACACTACCCCCAGCATGACCCTACACTACGCAAACACTACAACACTACCCTAAACCCTAAAACACTACCCCCAGCATGACCCTACACTACGCAAACACTACAACACTACCCAAAAGCCTAAAACACTACCCCCAGCATGACCCTACAGTACGCAAACACTACAACACTACCCAAAACCCTAAAACACTACCCCCCAGCATGACCCTACACTACGCAAACACTACAACACTACCCAAAACCCTAAAACACTACCCCCAGCATGACCCTACACTACGCAAATACTACAACACTACCCAAAACCCTAAAACACTACCCCCAGCATGACCCTACACTACGCAAACACTACAACACTACCCAAAACCCTAAAACACTACACCCCAGCATGACCCTACACTACGCAAACACTACAACACTACCCAAAAGCCTAAAACACTACACCCCAGCATGACCCTACACTACGCAAACACTACAACACTACCCAAAACCCTAAAACACTACCCCCAGCATGACCCTACACTACGCAAACACTACAACACTACCCTAAACCCTAAAATACTACACCCCAGCATGACCCTACACTACGCAAACACTACAACACTACCCAAAACCCTAAAACACTACCCCCAGCATGACCCTACACTACGCAAACACTACAACACTATACTAAACCCTAAAACACTACCCCCAGCATGACCCTACACTACGCAAACACTACAACACTACCCTAAACCCTAAAACACTAGCCCCAGCATGACCCTACACTACGCAAACACTACAAAACAACCCTAAACCCTAAAACACTACCCCCAGCATGACCCTACACTACGCAAACACTACAACACTACCCTAAACCCTAAAACACTACCCCCAGCATGACCCTACACTACGCAAACACTACAACACAACCCTAAACCCTAAAACACTACCCCCAGCCTGACCCTACACTAAACAACCACCACAACTCTACACTACACTAACACAACACTACACTACACAACACTACACTACACTACACAATCACTAACCCACAAAAAATTAACACAAACCCACTTACCTCTCTCGTCATCGTGGTTTTCACAACGCAAATGCATTTACCATACATGCCTTTAAAACGTAATTCTTTGTAAAGGCATGCGCGATAAATGCACATGCGTTTTGAAAAAATGCGGGATAATGGTATGCGAGGTCAATGACCTTGCGGGATAATGGTATGCGGACTGAAACTCTGCGGGATAAAAAATGCGGGAAAATGGCTGCAAACCATGATTAGCAGCAGACTTCCCTGGTGAGCACTAGCTTTACTACAGTGATCTAATGAGCAACTAGAGTGCTAACATTCAGAATTTATGGCAAATGTGTGACACATCTGAATGCCTTCTTGATAGAACCAAAGTAAACAAGCATTGAAAATGCAATAGATCTCGCCCTCGTTTAAGTTAAAGCCATTCTGTTTGTAATGAGGTGGCTTTTTAGCTTTGCTTTTATTAGTGTTTTTAAAACTTTCATGTAAATAACATGCATATGTATGCATATATGTATATGTATGCATGCATTTATATTTATATAGATATGCAGATTATATATGTTTATATATGTATATTACCTACTGGCGATAGCCAGTGGGTATATATAGTTAGGATTTTTTCTCTATGGGATTTCTGAAAATTCTATGTCTAAGAACTTTGGCGTTTGTGGACGGAATTGGCTGAAATTTTCAGGAAAATGGCACATTTTATTTCTGAGCAGCCCCTGAAAATTTGGGGGGGTTTCGTCAAGGGGGGCCGAGAAAAAAGGGGGGTCCCAAAACGCGTTTTTCCCATTCATTTTTCCATAGGGCGGTTGGACTCACTTTTAGCTCGAACGGCTGAATAGATTTACATGAAACTTGGCAAAATTGTAGATATGGTTTGCCCGACGTGCCTTTGCTATGTCTCAATATATGTGCTCCAGTGGATTTTGAGAAATTAACGTTTAAAAAAATATATATATCTGTGACAGCGCTCCGGTTAGCGCCCCGGTTCGCGTACCTGACGCGTAACGGAACTTCGCGAAGCGAAGCTGATTGGCTCTCCGGTGTCTGTCAACATTCTAAACAGTCCAGAGCGGCCGCCATCTTGTCTCTCGGTACGATCGAGAGACAAGATGTGGTGAAAAACGAAGGGGGAAATGAAGGAAAGGGGGCAAGGTAGACCACTCCTGACCCCCTAGGATTGATGAGGGGGATATTAAAGTGCCCCGCGGGGCAAAAAAAATAATAATAATTTTTTGCGATTTTACGCCGTAGAGGCGCGTCCCGGTACGCGAACCGGGCAGCTCACCGGGCAGCTAACCGGGCAGCTAACCGGCAGCGTAGCTGTCAACATTGTAAACAGTCCGGAGCGGCCGCCATCTTGTCTCTCGGTAGGTTCGAGAGACAAGATTTGGTGAAAAAAGAAGGGGGAAATGAAGGAAAGGGGGCAAGGTAAACCCCTCCTGACCCCCTAGGATTGATGAGGGGGATATTAAAGTCCCCCGCGATTTTTCGCGGTAGAGGCGCTTCCCGGTACGCGAACCGGGCAGCTAACCGGCAGCGTAGTGGGAGTCCGCCATCTTGTGTTTTTGGAGCGTCCGGTTCGCGTACCGGGTAGCGTCCCGGTAAGCGTAACAAGGGGAAAACCAAGAGAAACAGTAAAAAAAAAATTAAGGGAATAGATTTC
Organism: Lissotriton helveticus; assembly: GCF_964261635.1. Taxonomy (NCBI): domain Eukaryota; kingdom Metazoa; phylum Chordata; class Amphibia; order Caudata; family Salamandridae; genus Lissotriton; species Lissotriton helveticus. Next base: position 886,985,456 of record NC_136067.1, on the reverse strand, counting down.
CAGCAAACTTGGCAAAATTGTAGGGACTGTTTGTTTGATGTGCCTTTGCAAGGCCTCAAGATATGTGCACGTGTGGATTTTGTCTAATTAAGGTTAAAAAAATATATATATCTGTAAGCGTGCTCCGGCACGCTTACGTTACGGGTTTTGTTTGCGCTGCAGAGCCGATACGTCACGGTTATGCGACGCGTCATGAGGCGTCTCACGTGGCTACGTGATACGTCACGTAATAAAGAATATATTTTACAGCTATAGATATTAGCTTTTAAAAAACCAATGAAATTCACTGAAAAAACCATAGGTTATAGACCATATATAGTTAGGAATTTGCATTTACAAAACCTTGAAAATTCACTGAAAAAACCATAGGTTAGAGACCATATATAGTTAGCTGGACATTTTATTGACATAAAACCAATGAAATTCCATATATAGTTAGTTGCACTAACTATATATCGCGCACCCGCAATCCACTGCTGATGATGTCACATATTACATCATTCATGACATGGTCAGTGACATCACTGATGACATCACTGATGACATCTCAAATGACATCTCAAATGACATCACTGATGACATCATGACACACCAATACCAGTTACTACATACGCACTCACTGATTCCTACGTCTACACACACATTCACTCATTCACCCATACAATCACTCATACATACAGTCACTTATTATTACAACACTATCATATGCACTCATACACCTATGCAGACACTCACACACTGCCACTCATCCATGGAGTTACTCACACACCTAGTCAGTCCTGTAAAGAATCAATCACACTTCCATTTCCTCATCTATACAGTTAAACACAGAACACCATACTTCAGTGACATCACTGATGACATCACTGATGACATCTCAAATGACATCACTGATGACATCTCAAATGACATCACTGATGACATCATGACACACCAATACCTGTTACTACATACGCACTCACTGATTCCTACGTCTACACACACATTCACTCATTCACCCATACAATCACTCATACATACAGTCACTCATTATTACAACACTATCATATGCACTCATACACCTAGTCAGTCCTGTGAAGAATCAATCACACTTCGATTTCCTCATCTATACAGTTAAACACAGAACACCATACTTTTCACACATATACTAACACATACTTACTCTCTTATACAATCACTGATACAAGTACACATTGATATGCACAGAGTCACACACCTCCCAGCCAGCCACACACACACTCCGTCTTCCATACATCCACTCATTCTTCAATATGTAAAACATATTTAAACTTTACAAAAACACACAGACACTAGATGATGTCATCAGTGATGTCATTTGAGATGTCATCAGTGATGTCATCAGTGATGTCATTTGAGATGTCATCAGTGATGTCATCAGTGATGTCACTGACCATGTCATGAATGATGTAATATGTGACATCATCAGCAGTGGATTGCGGGTGCGCGATATATAGTTAGTGCAACTAACTATATATGGAATTTCATTGGTTTTATGTCAATAAAATGTCCAGCTAACTATATATGGTCTCTAACCTATGGTTTTTTCAGTGAATATATATACACACACACACATATAATACCTACTGGCGGTCGCCAGTAGGTAGATATAGTTAGGATTGGCTACCATAGGAAATCCGCAACATTCTATTGGGAATAACTCTGGCGCCGGTTGAGGAATTTGTGTGTAATTTTCCAAAATTTTGGCCAGCTCCGCTCCGCTCCTTCCCTGGAAGTTTCGGGGGGATTCGTGAAGTAGGGGCTGAGAAAAAAGGGGGGTCCCAAATCGTGTTTTCCCCATGTTAATTTCCATAGGACGGTCTGACAAGTCTACAGCCCGAACCGCTGAACGGAATTACGCCAAACTTGGCAAAATTGTAGGGACTGGTACGCAGATGTGCCTTTGCTATATTTGGTGAAAATTGCTCCAGTGGTTGTTTTGAAAATTAACTTCAAAAACACATATATATCTATAAGCGCTCTCCGAGCGCTCACAGGTGTGCGTACCTGGGAGCGCACCCGGCGCGCTACGGGAGTGCGCGAGCAGAAAGCTAATTGGCTATCGGGTGTCTGTCAACATTCTAAACAGTCTGGAGAGCCGCCATCTTGTGTCTCGGTAGAATCGAGACACAAGAGGTTAAAAAGAAAGGAGGATATAATTAAAAGGGGGCAGAGTAGACACATCCTGACCCCCTAGGTTTTCTGAGGGGGGCCTAGAAGGACCCTGAGGGCAAAAAAACTTTTTTTTTTTAAATTTTCGCGGGGTAAGCGCTGGGTGCGTTCCCAGGTGCGCGCTCCGGTACGCGCACCCTGAGCGCACCCTGAGCGCACCACAGGGAAAAACAATGTAAAAAATTATAGTAAAAAAATAATTTAGGGTGCTTAGAGGTAGGGTAGCTCTGAAAAGAGCTGTTGTGTTATGTGGGTGTTTTTTGTACCTACAAGTAGGTACCAATGCAGAGTCTTATATTCAAGAGGAAAACTCTATTCCCCTCATTTGTAAAATGCACACCATCTCTCCTATAGATGTCTTGCATGTTGTAACGCAAGTTGTTGTGGTAAATGAAACCCATACCATAGTCTCTGTGGAAAGCAGAAACAGATTTATTCACATGTTTCCTTGCTTTCTCAATCTGTGGACAAAATTGGTTGGACCAGTTCCATTTTTGCCTTTGGCATATATTAGAAAATACCAAGGCAGGTTTTGGAAAAAGTGACATCAATTGCCCAAAGATGTCCTTTAAAAGCCTTTCCAGACCTACCCCAGTCAAAGTTCCCAGGTCATTGCAACCACAGTGCACAATTATGAGGTCAGGGTGTTGTAGATGCATGAAGGATTTTACCAATGGTATCAATTGGTGACTTCTCAATCCTCTCTGTCCAATCCATACAATGTCCACATTTGGTAAATCAAGGGTGTAAATACCTCTGTTAGCTGCGTATTTTTGACTCCAGTGGACAAAGCTATGACCCACAAACCAGACTTTTGGCATTTTGAAGGTAGATGTGCTTGTATTCAGATGAGTTGTGGAAATGAAATGGCAGGTTGAAAGTAGGAGTTATGTAAAAAAGTGGTTGAGATTCAGTGCACTTGAAGGCATTTTGAAGGTAGATGTGCTTGTATTCAGATGAGTTGTGGAAATGAAATGGCAGGTTGAAAGTAGGAGTTATGTAAAAAAGTGGTTGAGATTCAGTGCACTTGAAAAACAAAAAAAATGATTGGTGCTTTCTTAACATTCTCCACTGAAAACTAGGGTGCATGCTTTTGTTTTTTGAAAGAAGTCATTTCAATGGTTGAGGAAAAGTCATTTCAAGAAACATTGCACATGATTAGCTGGTACATTGAGTGGTCAAACACCCTTGCTGCTTTTTTTGCAACATAGTATGATGAACTTCTGAACTGTGTGCTGGGTGAGAGGGAGTTACCATGGTAACAGGGGAATGAGCACTGGGGGATGGGTGAATGTTATGTGACTTTCAAAGTGTTCAAAAGTACAACCAATTAAAATGTGCAGTTTGTTACTCCACTTCATTAACTCCTTCTCTTACTCCTTCTGTCCTGTTACTTCTACACTCCCCTTCCCTCATTCTCTCTCTGTTAGCCTCACTCTCTCCGTCCCCTTAGTCTTTCACTCCTTTTCTATCACGCTCACTCCCTATAACTCAGCCATACTCCTAAACTCACCTTCTTTTAGACCTTTTCCTTTACTTTCCTTCCTCTCTCTTCCCATCGTTCGCTACTTCACTCTTCTCCCTTCCCTTACTCCCCTTTCTCCATTTCAGTAACTCCTTCTCTCAATCCCTCAGTCCTCTAACTTACTCACTCCCCTTCTCTCACTGTCTCTCTGTTACCCCCATTCTCTCCGTCCTCTTAGTCTCTCACTCCTCTTCTATCACACTCACTCCCTATAACTCAGCCATACTCCCACACTCACCTTTTTTCAGACCTTCTGCTTTATTTTCTTTCCTCTCTCTTCCCTTCCTTTACTCCTTCACTGTTTTCCCTTCCCTTACTCTCCTTACTCCACTTCACTAATTCCTTATCTTACTCCCTCTGTCCTTTTACTTCTTCACTCCCCTTCCCTCTTTCTCTCTCTGTTAGCCTCATTCTCTCTGACCCCTTAGTCTGTCACTCCTCTTCTATCACGCTCTCTCCCTATAACACAGCCACACTCCCTCACTTATGTTTCTTTCCTCTCTCACTCAGGGCCTAATTTATGAGAAATGACGCATCGCTGCGTGAAAGCAGCAATGCGTCACTTCTCATTGCGCTCTCCTTGCGACATTCCTGATGCGTCATATTTAATGTATGACGCATCATGTCGCAAGGAGTTACAGATACGTCAGTATTTCTGACGTATCTGTTAGCGCAAAAGTGACGCATTGCTGGAGTGTGTCACAAAAGTGACGCAACTCCAGCAATGCATCCTCTCACATGGTGCAAGCCCCATGTGAAAGGGCCTGCGTCAGTCTTACGCCTGCTGTGAGGCAGGTGCAAGATTTTGACGCAACGGTGTCCTAAAAGTGACGCAGTGAAATCTCATAGATTTCACAGAGTCATTTCTACGACCCTTCCTTGCATCAATACGCCCCCTTTGCATACATTATACCTGGCGCAGGTATAATGTGGCGCAGGGGTGTACAAAGTCACGCATCTACCTAGATGCGTCACTTTGTAAATATGACTCAACAAGGTGCATGTTTTTCACCACTGGTGCATCGCAAAAAGTGACGCACCGGCGGCGTAAAAGTGACGAATGGCCTCATAAATGAGACCCTCAGTCTTCTACTCTCACTTTTTCTTTCACTTTCTCTGTCTCTTCACTCCCTTACTCACCTTGTCTCACACTCACTTGTCTTTATCCAGTCTGTATCTCCACTCTTTCCTAAACATCACTGCTCTTTTCTTACCCTTCCACACCCTCGTTCCTTTACTACATTTTCTTCACTTATCCTCATTCCCCATGTTCACTCTCCTTCTCCTCACTCTCCTTCCCCACACTCACCTTCTTTCAGTCCCCCTACTTCACTTCCCTTCCCCTCTCGTCCCTTTCTTTGCTTTCTCACTCATTTTCCTTTCCTCTCTCACTGCACTCCACTTCAGTTACTCTTTTTCATTTTTTTAAGAACACAGCTCTTTTTTGAGAATTGGAGGTAGTTCTAAAAAGAACTTTTTTTTCTTCTTTTTTCGTTTTTTTCTCAACAAAAACAAAAAACAGGAAATGGGAAACTGCTCAACAGGAGCAAAAAATAATAATCAAAATTAGGGCTGGGGACGGCAGCGGTGGTTCTCTATTACTCGAACAATGTTCGTAATACTTTGTTCCCCGTAACAAAGTAGTACATCACAATGTTTGTATTTGATTGTGGCCTCATTAAAAACAGGCTGAATATTTGGGATCAGCTGTTCTGGTCACTCCCCACCGATACAGTTGCTCCTCCTGTTGAAGTAGAAGCACCATCCCTTGGAGCCTCTCGTGCCAGAGCCCTGACACTCTCCCGGGCATAGTTCTGGGGGTACCTCCTCTGGACGTGCCGAATCATAGTTGAATTACCAAAACTGTACTTCCTTCTGGGGTCTCCTCGGGAAAGTACAGTATGGCAGATCAAACACTCCACCTTTGGAGCATTTACTTTTTTTAAGTCCCTCAGGTATGTCAAAGAACTTCCAAATAAAATGTTCTTTCACCTTCGGCTGAGGAGGCTCTTCATCTATAAAACCATCTGACTCCTCACTGCTGCTGGATGCTCTGGCAGCCATTCTATCCACAAATTGTTAGCACAGAAAAAAGAGGTCTTGCTCTCACCAAAGTGAAAGAAGAAGTGAAGGAAAAGGGTGGGGTTTTCATTAGTTGTAAAAAAAAAACTGTTAACAACCAATGAAAAGAGTTATTTTAAGGTCACATGACTCGACACGCTTACGCTGCGCGCATTGTAGCGCTTCCGGGGGCGCTTACGCGGCGCGAACGTAGGCGCTTCTGGGGGCGCTTACGCGGCGCGCCTTAGTGACGTTTTGGTAGCTTTACGGAAATGCAAAATCATTTTCATTTTCATTCGGAAAATCAAAAATACTACTTTTATAAGTATGGTACTGAATGTCATTGACCATGTCATGAATGATGTAATATGTGACATCATCAGCAGTGGATTGCGGACGCGCGAGTTATAGTGAGTCCAACTAACTATAACGTGGGAATTTCAATGGTTTTGTATGAGTAAAATGTTCAGCTAACTATAACTGGTGTGAAACCTATGGTTTTTTCAGTGAATTTCAAAGGTTTTTTAAATGCTAATTCCTAACTATAACGATTGTGAAACCTATGGTTTTTTTAGTGAATTTCAAAGGTTTTTTAAATGCTAATTTCTAACTATAACGATTGTGAAACCTATGGTTTTTTCAGTGAATTTCAAAGGTTTTTTAAATGCTAATTTCTAACTATAACGTTTGTGAAACCTATGGTTTTTTCGGTGAATTTCATAGTTTTTTTAAAAGCTAATTCCTTTGTATATCGACTTTGTAACCTATGATTTTTTTATTAGCTGTTTTTTATAACTATTAATTATTATAAAATTTTTGGATAAAAAAATTATTTGTTCACTGTATTTTTCTTTTTTTTAATCATTTTTTCCTGGTGCGCTCAGGATGCGCGCACCGGTAAGCTTACCCGTACCATTTTGTCTTGGAGTGCTCAGGGTGCGCGCACCGGTAAGCTCTCCCTAGAGCGCAGCGAGAGCGCTATTTCTGCGTTCGTAAAAAAAAAATATGTATGTAAACTAAATAATAATGCAAGACATTCAGTACCATACTTGTAAAAGTAGTATTTTTGATTTTCCGAATGAAAATGATTTTGCATTTCCGTAAAGCTACCAAAATGTCACTAAGGCGCGCCGCGTAAGTGCCCCCAGAAGCGCCTACGTTCGCGCCGCGTAAGCGCCCCAGGAAGCGCTCCGGTGCGCGCAGCGTAAGCGTGTCAAGTCATGTGACCTTAAAATAACTCTTTTCATTGGTTGTTAACAGGTTTTTTTTACAACTAATGAAAACCCCACCCTTTTCCTTCACTTCTTCTTTCACTTTGGTGAGAGCAAGACCTCTTTTTTCTGTGCTAACAATTTGTGGATAGAATGGCTGCCAGAGCATCCAGCAGCAGTGAGGAGTCAGATGGTTTTATAGATGAAGAGCCTCCTCAGCCGAAGGTGAAAGAACATTTTATTTGGAAGTTCTTTGACATACCTGAGGGACTTAAAAAAGTAAATGCTCCAAAGGTGGAGTGTAAGATCTGCCATACTGTACTTTCCCGAGGAGACCCCAGAAGGAAGTACAGTTTTGGTAATTCAACTATGATTCTGCACGTCCAGAGGAGGCACCCCCAGAACTATGCCCGGGAGAGTGTCAGGGCTCTGGCACGAGAGGCTCCAAGGGATGGTGCTTCTGCTTCAACAGGAGGAGCAACTGTATTGGTGAGGGGGCGACCAGAACAGCTGATCCCAAATATTCAACCTATTTTTAATGAGGCCACAATCAAATGCAAACATTGTGATGTACTACTTTGTTACGGGGAACAAAGTATTATGAACATTGTTCGAGTAATAGAGAACCACCGCTGCCGTCCCCAGTCCTAATTTTGATAAATTTTTTTTGCTCCTGTTGAGCAGTTTCCCATTCCCTGTTTTTGTTTTTGTTGAGAAAAAAATGAAAAAATAAGAAAAAAAAGTTCTTTTTAGAACTACCTCCAATTCTCAAAAAAGAGCTGTATTCTTAAAAAAATGAAAAAGAGTAACTGAAGTGGAGTGCAGTGAGAGAGGAAAGGAAAATGAGTGAGAAAGCAAAGAAAAGGACGAGAGGGGAAGGAAAGTGAAGTAGGGGGACTGAAAGAAGGTGAGTGTGGGGAAGGAGAGTGAGGAGAAGGAGAGTGAACATGGGGAATGAGGATAAGTGAAGAAAATGTAGTAAAGGGACGGGGGTGGAAGGGTAAGAAAAGAGCAGTGATGTTTAGGAAAGATTGGAGATACAGACTGGATGAAGACAAGTGAGTGTGAGACAAGGTGAGTAAGGGAGTGAAGAGACAGAGAAAGTGAAACAAAAAGTGAGAGTAGAAGACTGAGGGTCTCAGTTTTGAGGCCATGCGTCACTTTTTGTGACGCACCAGTGGTGTACAAAATGCACCTTGTTGAGTCATATTTACAAAGTGACGCATCTAGGGAGATGCGTCACTTTGTAAACCCCTGCGCCACATTATACCTGCGCCAGGTATAATGTATGCAAAGGGGGCGTATTGACGCAAGGAAGGGTCGTAGAAGTGACGCAGTGAAATCTATGAGATTTCACTGCGTCACTTTTAGGACACCGTTGCGTCAAAATCTTGCACCTGCCTCACAGCAGGCGTAAGACTGACGCAGGCCCTTTCACATGGGGCGTGCCCCATGTGAAAGGATGCATTGCTGGAGTTGCGTCACTTTTGTGACAAACTCCAGAAATGCGTCACTTTTGCGCTTACAGATACGTCAGAAATACTGACGTATCTGTAACTCCTTGCGACATGATGCGTCATACCTTAAATATGACGCATCAGGAATGTCGCAAGGAGAGCGCACTGAGAAGTGACGCATCGCTGCTTTCACTCAGCGATGCGTCACTTCTCATAAATGAGGCCCTGAGTGAGAGAGGAAAGAAACATAAGTGAGGGAGTGTGGCTGTGTTATAGGGAGAGAGCGTGATAGAAGAGGAGTGACAGACTAAGGGGTCAGAGAGAATGAGGCTAACAGAGAGAGAAGAGGGAAGGGGAGTGTAGAAGTAAGAGGACAGAGGGAGTAAGAAAAGGAATTAGTGAAGTGGAGTAAGGAGTGTAAGGGAAGGGAAAACAGTGAAGGAGTGAAGGAAGGGAAGAGAGAGGAAAGAATATAAAGCAGAAGGTCTGAAAGAAGGTGAGTGTGGGAGTATGGCTGAGTTATAGGGAATGAGTGTGATAGAAGAGGAGTGAGAGTCTAAGAGGACGGAGAGAATGGGGGTAACAGAGAGACAGTGAAAGAAGGGGAGTGAGTAAGTTAGAGGACTGAGGGATTGAGAGACGGAGTTACTGAAATGAAGTAAGGGAAGGGAAAAGAGTGAAGGAGCGAAGGATGGGAAGAGAGAGGAAGGAAAGTAAAGGAAAAGGTCTGAAAGAAGGTGAGTGTAGGAGTATGGCTGAGTTATAGGGAGTGAGCGTGATAGAAAAGGAGTGAGAGACTAAGGGGACGGAGAGAATGAGGCTAACAGAGAGAGAATGAGGGAAGGGGAGTGTAGAAGTAACAGGACAGAAGGAGTATGAGAAGGAGTTAATGAAGTGGAGTAACAAACTGCATATTTTAATTGGTTGTACTTTTGAACACTTTGAAAGTCACATAACATTCACCCATCCCCTCAGTGCTCATTCCCCTGTTACCATGGTAACTCCCTCCTCACCCAGCACACAGTTCAGAAGTGCATCATACTATGTTGCAAAAAAAAGCAGCAAGGGTTTTTGACCACTCAATGTACCAGCTAATCATGTGCAATGTTTATTGAAATGACTTTTCCTCAACCATTGAAATGACTTCTTTCAAAAAACAAAAGCATGCACCCTAGTTTTCAGTGGAGAATGTTAAGAAAGCACCAATCATTTTTTGTTTTTCAAGTGCACTGAATCTCAACCACTTTTTTACATAACTCCTACTTTCAAACTGCCATTTCATTTCCACAACTCATCCGAATACAAGCACATCTACCTTCAAAATGCCAAAAGTCTGGTTTGTGGGTCATAGCTTTGTCCACTGGAGTCAAAAATACGCAGCTAACAGAGGTATTTACAACCTTGATTTACCAAATGTGGACATTGTATGGATTGGACAGAGAGGATTGAGAAGTCACCAATTGATACCATTGGTAAAATCCTTTATGCATCAACCACACCCTGACCTCATAATTGTGCACTGTGGTGGCAATGACCTGGGCACTTTGACTGGGGTAGGTCTGGAAATGCTTTTAAAGGACATATTTGGGCAATTGATGTCACTTTTTCCCAAAACTGCCTTGGTATTTTCTAATATATGCCAAAGGTAAAAATGGAACTGGTCCAACCAATTTTGTCCACAGATTGAGAAAGCAAGGAAACATGTGAATAAATCTGTTTCTGCTTTCCTCAGAGACTATGGTATGGGTTCCATTTACCACAACAACTTGCGTTACAACATGCAAGACATCTATAGGAGAGATGGTGTGCATTTTACATATGAGGGGAATAGAGTTTTCCTCTTGAATATAAGACTCTGCATTGGTACCTACTTGTAGGTGCAAAAAACACCCACATAACACAACAGCTCTTTTCAGAGCTACCCTACCTCTAAGCACTCTAAAAAATTTTTTACTATAATTTTTTACATTGTTTTTCCCTGTGGTGCGCTCAGGGTGCGCGCCCCGGAGCGCGCACCTGGGAACGCACCCAGCGCTCACTCCGTGAAAATTTCAACAACAAAAAAAGTTTTTTTGCCCTTTAGGGTCCTTCTAGGCCCCCCTCAGAAAACCTAGGGGGTCAGGATGTGTCTACTCTGCCCCCTTTTAATTATATCCCCTTTCTTTTTCACCTCTTGTGTCTCGATTCTACCGAGACACAAGATGGCGGACTCTCCGGACTGTTTAGAATGTTGACAGACACCCAACAGCCAATCAGCTTTCCGCTCGCGCACTCCCATAGCGCGCCAGGTGCGCTCCCCGGTACGCGCACCTGTGAGCGCTCGGAGAGCGCTTATAGATATATATGTGTTTTTGAAGTTCATTTTTAAAAAAAACACTGGAGCAATTTTCACCAAATATAGCAAAGGCACATCTGCGTACCAGTTCCTACAATTTTGCCAAGTTTGGCATAATTCCGTGCAGCGGTTCGGGCTGTAGACTTTTCAGACCGTCCTATGGAAATTAACATGGGGAAAACACGTTTTGGGACCCCCCTTTTTTCTCAGCCCCCACTTCACGAATCCCCCGAAACTTCCAGGGAAGGAGCAGAGCGGAGCTGGCCACAATTTTGGAAAATTACACACAAATTCCTTAACCGGCGCCAGAGTTATTCCCAATAGAATGTTGCGGATTTCCTATGGTAGCCAATCCTAACTATAACTATCTACTGGCGACCGCCAGTAGGTAATATATATATATATATTCACTGAAAAAACCATAGGTTAGAGACCATATATAGTTAGCTGGACATTTTATTGACATAAAACCAATGAAATTCCATATATAGTTAGTTGCACTAACTATATATCGCGCACCCTGCAATCCACTGCTGATGATGTCACATATTACATCATTCATGACATGGTCAGTGACATCACTGATGACATCTCAAATGACATCACTGATGACATCTCAAATGACATCACTGATGACATCATGACACACCAATACCAGTTACTACATACGCACTCACTGATTCCTACGTCTACACACATATTCACTCATTCACCCATACAATCACTCATACATACAGTCACTCATTATTACAACACTATCATATGCACTCATACACCTATGCAGACACTCACACACTGCCACTCATCCATGGAGTTACTCACACACCTAGTCAGTCCTGTAAAGAATCAATCACACTTCGATTTCCTCATCTATACAGTTAAACACAGAACACCATACTTTTTCACACATATACTAACACATACTTACTCTCTAATACAATCACTGATCCAAGTACACATTGATATGCACAGAGTCACACACCTCTCAGCGTGCCACACACACACTCAGTCTTCTATACATCCACTCATTCTTCAATATGTAAAACATATTTAAACTTTACAAAAACACACAGACACTAGATGATGTCATCAGTGATGACATCTCAAATGACATCACTGATGACATCTCAAATGACATCACTGATGACATCATGACACACCAATACCAGTTACTACGTACGCACTCACTGATTCCTACATATACACACACATTCACTCATTCACCCATACAATCACTCATACATACAGTCACTCATTATTACAACACTATCATATGCACTCATACACCTATGCAGACACTCACACACTGCCACTCATCCATGGAGTTACTCACACACCTAGTCAGTCCTGTAAAGAATCAATCACACTTCGATTTCCTCATCTATACAGTTAAACACAGAACACCATACTTTTTCACACATATACTAACACATACTTACTCTCTTATACAATCACTGATACAAGTACACATTGATATGCACAGAGTCACACACCTCCTAGCCAGCCACACACACACTCAGTCTTCCATACATCCACTCATTCTTCAATATGTAAAACATATTTAAACTTTACAAAAACACACAGACACTAGATGATGTCATCAGTGATGTCATTTGAGATGTCATCAGTGATGTCATCAGTGATGTCACTGACCATGTCATGAATGATGTAATATGTGACATCATCAGCAGTGGATTGCAGGGTGCGCGATATATAGTTAGTGCAACTAACTATATATGGAATTTCATTGGTTTTATGTCAATAAAATGTCCAGCTAACTATATATGGTCTCTAACCTATGGTTTTTTCAGTGAATTTTCAAGGTTTTGTAAATGCAAATTCCTAACTATATATGGTCTATAACCTATGGTTTTTTCAGTGAATTTCATTGGTTTTTTAAAAGCTAATATCTATAGCTGTAAAATATATTCTTTATTACGTGACGTATCACGTAGCCACGTGAGACGCCTCATGACGCGTCGCATAACCGTGACGTATCGGCTCTGCAGCGCAAACAAAACCCGTAACGTAAGCGCGCCGGAGCACGCTTAGAGATATATATATTTTTTTTTAACCTTAATTAGAGAAAATCCACACATGCACATATCTTGAGGCCTTGCAAAGGCACATCAAACAAACAGTCCCTACAATTTTGCCAAGTTTGCTGGAAATCTGTTCCCTTAATTTTTTTTTACTGTTTCTCTTGGTTTTCCCCTTGTTACGCTTACCAGTACGCTACCCGGTACGCGAACCGGACGCTCCAAAAACACAAGAAACCGGTCCCCGGAAGCTTGTTTCCTTTCCAGTGAAGAATTGGCTTGGTAGTTTGGTCTGCCCTGTTCCCATGATGCACTGGGCCAGGGACAGACTAATTTGCATATAGCCAGGTTCTGAACTGGGATGGTGCAGTGAGCTAAAAAATGGTGATGGATCAAGCCCTGATCTGTTGACTGGGTAGGAGTGTTCTGATTAACTCAGATACTCTGTCCATCACCACCCCCTTTTTGTAATTATTTTGGCCACCATGAGTGTGGAAGGGTATGCTCAGACATGAGTCCCTTGCTCATTGCACCATCAGGATTCAAGCAAGCCGGGCCGAAGACGGCTGTAATGCCAGAAACCGGTCCCCGGAAGCTTGTTTCCTTTCCAGTGAAGAATTGGCTTGGTAGTTTGGTCTGCCCTGTTCCCATGATGCACTGGGCCAGGGACAGACTAATTTGCATATAGCCAGGTTCTGAACTGGGATGGTGCAGTGAGCTAAAAAATGGTGATGGATCAAGCCCTGATCTGTTGACTGGGTAGGAGTGTTCTGATTAACTCAGATACTCTGTCCATCACCACCCCCTTTTTGTAATTATTTTGGCCACCATGAGTGTGGAAGGGTATGCTCAGACATGAGTCCCTTGCTCATTGCACCATCAGGATTCAAGCAAGCCGGGCCGAAGACGGCTGTAATGCCAGAAACCGGTCCCCGGAAGCTTGTTTCCTTTCCAGTGAAGAATTGGCTTGGTAGTTTGGTCTGCCCTGTTCCCATGATGCACTGGGCCAGGGACAGACTAATTTGCATATAGCCAGGTTCTGAACTGGGATGGTGCAGTGAGCTAAAAAATGGTGATGGATCAAGCCCTGATCTGTTGACTGGGTAGGAGTGTTCTGATTAACTCAGATACTCTGTCCATCACCACCCCCTTTTTGTAATTATTTTGGCCACCATGAGTGTGGAAGGGTATGCTCAGACATGAGTCCCTTGCTCATTGCACCATCAGGATTCAAGCAAGCCGGGCCGAAGACGGCTGTAATGCCAGAAACCGGTCCCCGGAAGCTTGTTTCCTTTCCAGTGAAGAATTGGCTTGGTAGTTTGGTCTGCCCTGTTCCCATGATGCACTGGGCCAGGGACAGACTAATTTGCATATAGCCAGGTTCTGAACTGGGATGGTGCAGTGAGCTAAAAAATGGTGATGGATCAAGCCCTGATCTGTTGACTGGGTAGGAGTGTTCTGATTAACTCAGATACTCTGTCCATCACCACCCCCTTTTTGTAATTATTTTGGCCACCATGAGTGTGGAAGGGTATGCTCAGACATGAGTCCCTTGCTCATTGCACCATCAGGATTCAAGCAAGCCGGGCCGAAGACGGCTGTAATGCCAGAAACCGGTCCCCGGAAGCTTGTTTCCTTTCCAGTGAAGAATTGGCTTGGTAGTTTGGTCTGCCCTGTTCCCATGATGCACTGGGCCAGGGACAGACTAATTTGCATATAGCCAGGTTCTGAACTGGGATGGTGCAGTGAGCTAAAAAATGGTGATGGATCAAGCCCTGATCTGTTGACTGGGTAGGAGTGTTCTGATTAACTCAGATACTCTGTCCATCACCACCCCCTTTTTGTAATTATTTTGGCCACCATGAGTGTGGAAGGGTATGCTCAGACATGAGTCCCTTGCTCATTGCACCATCAGGATTCAAGCAAGCCGGGCCGAAGACGGCTGTAATGCCAGAAACCGGTCCCCGGAAGCTTGTTTCCTTTCCAGTGAAGAATTGGCTTGGTAGTTTGGTCTGCCCTGTTCCCATGATGCACTGGGCCAGGGACAGACTAATTTGCATATAGCCAGGTTCTGAACTGGGATGGTGCAGTGAGCTAAAAAATGGTGATGGATCAAGCCCTGATCTGTTGACTGGGTAGGAGTGTTCTGATTAACTCAGATACTCTGTCCATCACCACCCCCTTTTTGTAATTATTTTGGCCACCATGAGTGTGGAAGGGTATGCTCAGACATGAGTCCCTTGCTCATTGCACCATCAGGATTCAAGCAAGCCGGGCCGAAGACGGCTGTAATGCCAGAAACCGGTCCCCGGAAGCTTGTTTCCTTTCCAGTGAAGAATTGGCTTGGTAGTTTGGTCTGCCCTGTTCCCATGATGCACTGGGCCAGGGACAGACTAATTTGCATATAGCCAGGTTCTGAACTGGGATGGTGCAGTGAGCTAAAAAATGGTGATGGATCAAGCCCTGATCTGTTGACTGGGTAGGAGTGTTCTGATTAACTCAGATACTCTGTCCATCACCACCCCCTTTTTGTAATTATTTTGGCCACCATGAGTGTGGAAGGGTATGCTCAGACATGAGTCCCTTGCTCATTGCACCATCAGGATTCAAGCAAGCCGGGCCGAAGACGGCTGTAATGCCAGAAACCGGTCCCCGGAAGCTTGTTTCCTTTCCAGTGAAGAATTGGCTTGGTAGTTTGGTCTGCCCTGTTCCCATGATGCACTGGGCCAGGGACAGACTAATTTGCATATAGCCAGGTTCTGAACTGGGATGGTGCAGTGAGCTAAAAAATGGTGATGGATCAAGCCCTGATCTGTTGACTGGGTAGGAGTGTTCTGATTAACTCAGATACTCTGTCCATCACCACCCCCTTTTTGTAACCAAAAACACAAGATGGCGGACTTCCGTTACGCTGCCGGTTAGCTGCCCGGTTAGCTGCCCGGTGAGCTGCCCGGTTCACGTACTGGGACGCGCCTCTACGGCGAAAAATCGCAAAAAAATGATTTTTTTATTTTTTGCCCCGCGGGGCACTTTAATATCCCCCTCATCAATCCTAGGGGGTCAGGAGGGGTCTACCTTGCCCCCTTTCCTTCATTTCCCCCTTCGTTTTTCACCACATCTTGTCTCTCGATCCTACCGAGAGACAAGATGGCGGCCGCTCTGGACTGTTTAGAATGTTGACAGACACCGGAGAGCCAATCAGCTTCGCTTCGCGAAGTTCCGTTACGCGTCAGGTACGCGAACCGGGGCGCTGCCCGGAGCGCGCTTACAGATATATATATTTTTTTGAACGTTAATTTATCAAAATCAACTGAAGCACATATATTGAGACCTAGCAAAGGCACATCGGGCAAACAGTCCCTACAATTTTGCCAAGTTTCGTGCAAATCCATTCAGCCGTTCGGGCTAAAAGTGAGGCCAACCGCCCTATGGAAATTAACATGGGAAAAACGTGTTTTGGGACCCCCCTTTTTTCTCGGCCCCCCCCTTGACGAGTCCCCCCCAAATTTCCAGGGGCTGCTCAGAAACAAAATGTTCCATTTTCCTGAAAAGTTCGGCCAATTCCGTCCCCAAACGCCAAAGTTATTAGACATAGAATTTTCAAAAATCCCATAGAGAAAAAATCCTAACTATATATACCTACTGGCGACCGCCAGTAGGTAATATATATATATATATATTACCTACTGGCGGTCGCCAGTAGGTATATATAGTTAGGATTTTTTCTCTATGGGTTTTTTGAAAATTCTATGTCTAATAACTTTGGCGTTTGTGGACGGAATTGGCTGAAATTTTCAGGAAAATGGCACATTTTGTTTCTGAGCAGCCCCTGAAAATTGGGGGGGGGGTTCGTCCAGGGGGGGTCGAGAAAAAAGGGGGGTCCCAAAACGTGTTTTTAACATTGAGTTTTCCATAGGGCGGTTGGCCTCACTTTTAGCCCGAACGGCTGAATGGATTTGCACGAAACTTGGCAAAATTGTAGGGACTGGTAGCCCGATGTGCCTTTTGTAGGTCTCAATATATGTGCTACAGTGGATTTTGAGAAATTAACGTTTAAAAAAAGATATATATCTGTAACAGCGGACCGGGCAGCGCTCCAGGACGCGTACTTTTCGCGCAACGGAGCTTTGTGAAGCGAAGCTGATTGGTTCTCCGGCGTCTGTCAACATTCCAAACAGTCCGTAGCGGCCGCCATCTTGTCTCTCGGTAGGATCGAGAGACAAGAGGAGGCCAAAGCGAAGGGGCAAATGACCATAAGGGGGAATAGTAGATCCTCGCTGACCCCCTAGGTTTGATGTGGAGGTTTTAAAAGGGCCCCGCGGGGCAAAAAAAAAAAATAATAATAATAATCGAACGGCTGAATGGATTTGCACGAAACTTGGCAAAATTGTAGGGACTGGTAGCCCGATGTGCCTTTGCTAGGTCTCAATATATGTGCTTCAGTGGATTTTGAGAAATGAACGTTCAAAAAAAGATATATATCTGTAACAGCGCACCGCTTCGCGTACTTTTCGCGTTACGGAGCTTTGCGAAGCGAAGCTGATTGGCTCTCCGGTGTCTGTAAACATTCCAAACAGTCCGTAGCGGCCGCCATCTTGTCTCTCGGTAGGATCGAGAGACAAGAGGAGGCCAAAGCGAAGGGGCAAATGACCATAAGGGGGCATAGTAGATCCTCGCTGACCCCCTAGGTTTGATGTGGAGGTTTTAAAAGGGCCCCGCGGGGCAAAAAAAAAAAATAATAATAATAATCGAACGGCTGAATGGATTTGCACGAAACTTGGTAAAATATTAGGGACTGGTAGCCCGATGTGCCTTTGCTAGGTCTCAATATATGTGCTTCAGTGCATTTTGAGAAATTAACGTTCAAAAACAAGATATATATCTGTAACAGCGCTCCGCTTCGCGGAGATAAAATTATATCTGTATTACCTAGCTGTTGCTAACACCAGTTAGCGACGGCTAGTAGGAGATAGCGACCATCTTGGGCCCCACTTTGCATGTGAGTGATATTTATCACTAATGACATGCAAAGTGGGCATGCCAAGATGTTAGCGACTGGAAACAGTCGCTAACATCGCTATCTCCTATTATCAACTTTTGGAAATATTCGAGATAAGCGCGAATATCTCCAAAAAGTAACAGCTGCCCTGAGCAGTTCTTAGCCATGTTATCCAATGGGAGGTGGATAACATGGCTAAGAGCATTAGCTCGGTAATGCATGAATATCGCTGAGTTTTCAGCGATATTAATGCATTGCGGTCGTTTTTTATCGTATTTGCGATAAACCTTGATAATAGCAAGGTTTATCTGCGATAATTTCTGACGGTAAAAAAATCTTTGCAATGCATCGTTAGGGATAAATATCGCTTAACTTTGGTAATATGCCCCAACGTCTGTTAACGTTCGATTCGAAGGAAATCAGGAAGTGTTGAAAAACATTGTCTGCGCCATCTTGTCTTTTTTCAAATGCCACACTTTTGTCGTGCACGGCAGCCATTTTAGATGCCTTGACCAGACCCACTCTGTGCACGCTGTCGATCCTTAGCATGGCTCCCCACCCTCGCAAGCATCTCACCCAGGCAGTGGTCACCCCCGCTCTCTGTCTTATGCATGGGTAATAAACCTCCCCCCATCTGCGCTGCTCTTCCCTTAGAATCACACCCTGTGCCCGCCCGACACCTCCCTTTCGCTCTATTCACTACCGCACCCTCTGACACTCCTTTTCCTCTATGTCCGATTGTCCAGGCCGGTCCTAGGCTATCAGCTAGCCCTGCAGATGTAGTTTATGGCCACAGCTGTAAAGAATCACCCCTCTTCAAAGGAGTTATAGTAGATCAAGGCCCACACTCGATGAGATCCGTCACAGCAGAAGCGTTGCTATTATCTGAAAACCATCCTGTATTGTGATTGGGGAGGGGACCGAGCGTGAAGCGGAAGATTCCAGGGATGACTCTTTGTACATCAAAGTTTTTACAATTATGTGTCACATTAAAAATATATAGCACTCCGACAAAGTAGTAAGATTATAAAACTTTAATAATTTATAAATATATACGAGAAAACAAAAATAGTAATAACATATAAACATTTTTAGGGAAAAACAACGAAGTAGCGGTCGGCTGTGCGAATAGTCCCAACGCAGCACAACGTCCAGATTTCCGGCGTGGGGCGTCGCGGGGGGTGGGTCATCAGTAGCAAACTGTTGTGCGAATAGTTCCAAGGCAGCAGAACGCGCTGAAATCTAGATGACACGAAAGTGATGTCTAGTAAGTTGCCACCCAGCAAATAACGGCGTGGGGCGTCGCGGGGGGTGGGTCATCAGTAGCAAACTGTTGTGCGAATAGTTCCAAGGCAGCAGAACGATGGCACCAAGGTGATGTCCAGTAAGTTGCCGCACTGGTTTTGGTATCCTACAATGCAGCTCCGAATAACGGCGTGGGGCGCCCCGGGGGAGGCGGCGTGAACGGGCCTCTCCAGGTGGAGTGTCATCTGTTGTAGTGGGGCGCCCCTTTACCGTTTCAGTTGCCATTCCGTCCGTTTTTGGTCCACTGTGTCAAAAGCCGCAATTCAGCTGAGTTGCGCCCACTCTTGCGGTACAGCGATAGGCGGCTGTCACAGGACTCTCAAAATGGCGGCAGGCTCTTTCCTTTTTGGGCCTGGTCCACTGAAATGGCCCTGGGACACCTTGGAAATCGGACGCTTGTTTGCTAGGTCTTAGACCCCATTCTCGAAAGCGTCCCCTCCGCCTTGAGAATTCATCAAAAGTTTTGGGGGCCCCGACTCCTGCAGGCTTCTGGTGGGGAGCGGCTGCCATGATTGCTCGTGGAATGACCACGACGGAGCTACGAGATGGTGGTGCTCTCATGCTGACGCCAGTTTAGTCTGAAACATCCAGAAACAAGGTGGGGCTTTCATCGTTTGGGAAAAAAAAAAAGTTTTCATCCAATGAAAAGTGTTGTTTTTAGGTCATATGATCAAGCCTTCCATCATTAGGAAACCAAAAGTAAAATGAACCAATGAAAAGTTTTATAAACAAGTCACATGACCTGTTATGCGGCATAGGGTATAAAATGCGGAGAAAATACGTTGGCACGTGAGGCGGCGTCAGTAGCGGACCGATGTGCGAATAGGCCGAAGGCAATACAACGCGCCAAGATCCGGATGGCACCGAGGTGGTGTCCAGCAAGTTGCAGCACTGGTGTGGCCATCCTACAATGCTGAAAGTCGGCGTGGGGCGCCCCGTTGGCCTGTGAGTTTGCGTCAGTAGCGGACCGATGTGCGAATAGGCCGAAGGCAGCACAACGCGCCAAGATCCGGATGGCACCGAGGTGGTGTCTAGTAAGTTGCCGCACTGGTGTGGCCATCCTACAATGCTGAAAGTCGGCGTGGGGCGCCCCGTTGGCCTGTGAGATGGCGTCAGTAGCGGACCGATGTGTGAATGGGGCCGAAGGCAGTGCAACAATATTTTCGGAATAGAAGACACCACTAGGCGCTGAGATGCCAAGATCCGGATGGCACCGAGGTGGTGTCATAGTTGAGAGTTCTGAGCAGCGGTTGTAACACTGTCTGAAGCTTATTTGCAGCTGCTGCAGCTTCACTACGCGTCAAGATCCGGATGGCACCGAGGTGGTGTCTAGTAAGGTGCACTGGTGTGGCCATCCTACAATGCTGAAAGTCGGCGTGGGGCGCCCTGTTGGCCTGTGAGTTTGCGTCAGTAGCGGACCGATGTGCGAATAGGCCGAAGGCAGCACAACGCGCCAAGATCCGGATGGCACCGAGGTGGTGTCTAGTAAGTTGTCGCACTTCTGTGGCCATCCTACAATGTTGAAAGTCGGCGTGGGGTGCCCCGTTGGCCTGTGAGATGGCGTCAGTAGCGGACCAATGTGCGAATGGGGCCAAAGGCAGCGCAACAATATTTTCTGATTTGAAGACACCACAAGGCGCTGAGATGCCAAGATCCGGATGGCACCGAGGTGGTGTCTAGCAAGTTGTGGCACTGGTGTGGCCATCGTACAATGGTAAAAGTCGGCGTGGGGCGCCCTGTTGGCCTGTGAGATGGTGTCAGTAGCGGACTGATGTGCGAATGGGGCCAAAGGCAGCGCAACAATATTTTCTGACTGACACCACAAGGCGCTGAGATGCCAAGATCCGGATGGCACCGAGGTGATGTCTAAGTTGCGGACTGATGTGCGAATGGGGCCAAAGGCAGCGTAACAATATTTTTTGTATGGAAGATACCACTAGGCGTTGAGATGCCAAGATTCGGATGGCACCGAGGTGATGTCTAGCAAGTTGCTGTACTGGTGTGGTCATCCTACAATGCTGAAACTCGGCGTGGGTCGCCCCATTAGCCAGTGAGATGGCATCAGTAGCGGACCGATGTGCGAATAGGCCGAAGGCAGCACAACGCGCCAAGATCCGGATGTCACCGTGGTGGTTTCATAGTTGAGAGGCACTTCATCTGCAGTGGGGCGCCGAGATCCGGATGGCACCGAGGTGATGTCTAGCAAGTTGCTGTACTGGTGTGGTCATTCTACAATGCTGAAAGTCGGCGTGGGGCGCCCCATTAGCCTGTGAGATGGCGTCAGTAGCGGACTGATGTGCGAATGGGGCCAAAGGCAGCGCAACAATATTTTCTGAAGAGAAGACACCAAAAGGTGCTGACATTCCAAGATCCGGATGGCACCGAGGTGGTGTCTAGCAAGCTATGCAGTTGAGTTGTGTGCGCACTTGCGGCGAATAGGTCGAAGGCAGCATAACAATGTTTTCTGAATAGAAGACACCACAAGGCGTTGAGATTCGGTTACCACCGAGGTGATGTCTAGCAAGTTGCCGCACTGGTGTGGCCATCCTACAATACTGCTCCGAATAACGGTGTGGGGTGCCCGAAGGGGGGGGGAGCCGGCGTGAATGGGCCTTCCTAGGTGGAGGCTCGTCTGCTGTAGTGGGGCGCCCCTTTACCGTTTCAGTTGCCATTCAGCTGAGTTTCGGCTGCTCTTGATGCTACAGCGACAGGCGGCTGCAAGAGGACTCTCAAAATGGCGGCCTGTTCTTTGGATTTGGGCCTGGTCCACTAAAATGGCCCTGGGACACCTTAGAACTCGGACGCTCGATTTTTTTTTCCTTTCCTGTGCATGCAAAAAAAGGTAAATGCCCGTTACGTTACACGCTTCATCTGCCACGATGAACTCTCCAGAGGAACCGAAAAAAAATATAGTTGTGGTAACTATACCATGCATCGTCATATCGAGAGGTGGCACCAATTAATTATAGTGCTGCATAAAAGAGAGATTTGGAGGAGAACCCCTGACCTGCTAGTACATTCATCAAAGAAGTGGCACTGAGAGCTTCAGAGGCAAGGGAAACGGTCCCAAATATTTAGAAGAACTTTGGAAAGATTAAAATGACATGTTTAGATTGTGGCAAATTAATTTCATGTGGACAGATGAGTGTTACTCTAATAAATACAGCATATGAACATCATCATAGTCGATGGTTGGTAGAGACATTTTGACTACATCCTGGACCTGCCCGTCCTCGCCCAAAATGGCGCCGGAATAAATGGGACTCGTAACTCCTTGTTGTGTACTGGTTGCAGAACCTTGAAATCACGAGATACGTATGCAGTTTTGAAGCACATGGCGGGCGGGGACGAGAATTGATTGAATATTTCAACATCCCTATTGATATTAAGTTCTGATGTGTTATTGATTACTGTACTGTTGAAAGTTCGAATTAACGTCACCCATGGTACTTGCCCGCAAATGTATATCTAGATAATTTTATTGTAACTGGCCCTGTCGTATTTTAATTATAAAATGTACGTCCACCGATTCCGTAACTGTTAGACACCTTAGTTCTTGCAACCTAATGGCCCGCCCGTTACGTTCCTCTACAGTGTAAATGTCTATTCATCATATACGATTACAGTTTGCTCCGTGGCAGGCCCACGTGGTTATAGGCTCGTATTTGTATAATGAAATTTTCACAATAAAGGTTTTTAAAAGAAAACATGGTAGTAGTATATACATTGGTAAAGTTTTTAATAATAGTGACTGTTTTAGAATCATTAAAAGGCAAGTGAAATAAAGCAGACCAATTACATGAAGGGTAAAAGGTATAATACGAAGGAACGCAGTAAAGATAAATGGTCAAGGGCTGTTGTGTTTTCTATTCCTGCAACATAAAGTGATCGATAAGAATCTCATATTCAGGCGTATCGGCGACTAAGACAGCAGGTCGACCCTCTTTTGCTCAACGGCTCCGTCATGGGACGAAGAAACACTCTTTTTCTCGAAAAAAGAATATATTTTACTTGCAGGACAGTTGTAAAATTTCCGGGAAAGTACATTAGCCTGGAACATTATAACATATATTTAAGAAAAAATAATGTTCGGAAGTAATGAAAAGCGTAATTTTTAGGTCATATGACCAAGCCTTTCATCATTACAATAAGAAAAGTAAAATGAACCAATGAAAAGTTTTATTAACAAGTCACATGACTTGTTATGCTTACGTTACGCGCTGCGCGCCCCGGATGACTTCCGGATGCGCTAACGCGGCGCGTCATATGACGCATTACGCGACAACGCAGGTACAGAATATAGTCAAAATGTCTCCACCAACCAGCGGTCGGAACACAACCCCTTTCAGCAGGCTAAATAGTTCTGTTAAATGACAACAGAAGGGACAGGCAACAAGAACCATCAGTCAAAGAGGGAAGGGCTAGTTCTTCTCTACCGGGTTACATTGGGGCGCTACTGGAACTGATCGAATTGGTAGTCTACAGTGTTTCTGGATGTTTCAGACTGAAGCTGGGGTTAGCATGAGAGCAGCACCATTTCGTAGCTCCGTCGTGGCCATTCCGCAACCAATCATGGCAGCCGCTCTTTATCGTTATTTTGGGTGGGGTGGGTGGCGGAGCCGAGCTGTTTTGCAGCCATCATTGTGTGGAGTTCAGTTCATCTCACTAGTTTTGTTTTTGTCATGAGGGGTTGTTCCTAATGTTTCTATTTTAGCGAGGTCAAAAAGAGATCCCATTAGTGGCCTACTGATTTTGCTCGATTCCTTTTCTTTTTTTTACACGATTTTTCGTTATCTGCAAAGACTAAACAGAGTATTGCGACTCTGTGTTTGTTTGTAAATAGAGAATGAACCAAAGAGAACTAATTCTAAAACAGTAAATACTTGGATAACAATCAATCAAATGGAGAGAGAAGCAGGCACGACGGATTACAACGGGGGCAAAGGCCTGCGTTAACTACCTTTCACTATCTGCAAAGAGAGAGTACTCCTAATAGAAATGAGGGGGGGGGGCACCATTCAAAGCAGATCAGTGTGCATAAACACGAAAATGTTTTCACTTACCACGTACTTGACATTCGACAGCTTATGATATTTGCTATTAAAAAACCATTGAAATTCACTGAAAAAACCATAGGTTATAGACCATATATAGTTAGGAATTAGCATTTACAAAACCTTGAAAATTCACTGAAAAAACCATAGGTTATAGACCATATATAGTTAGGAATTAGAATTTAAAAAACCTTATTTTACTCACACAAAACCATTGAAATTCCATATATAGTTAGTTGCACTAACTATATATCGCGCACCCGCAATCCACTGCTGATCATGTCACATATTACATCATTCATGACATGGTCAGTGACATCACTGATGACATCACTGATGACATCTCTAATGACATCACTGATGACATCACTGATGACATCTCAAATGACATCACTGATGACATCACTGATGATATCTCAAATGACATCACTGATGACATCTCATTTGACATTACTGATCACATCACTGATGACATCATTCATGTGATAATACGATGAACCTCTTCAGACTCTAATATAACCTTAGATACACTCAGTGTAAACAGACACTCATAGACTGTCACTCATCCATGGAGTTACTCAGACACTTAGTCAGTCATGCAAAGAATCAATCACACCTCCATTTCCTCAACTATACAGTTATACACACCTTACTTATTCAAACATATACTAAAACATATTTACTCACTTATACAATCCTGGATACAAGTTCACAATGATCCATACAGCCACTCACACATTCACTGGCTCTTATGCACAGTTATTTATATATGTCAACTCTCACATGTACTGTGTTTTACATATGTACTTACTTTGACATGTAGCACTGAGATATCCATTCACTCACCAATACACTCATGCACACAGTCAACCGCCCATACAGCTGTTTCCACATGCACTTTTGAACCCATACATTTAGTCAATCAACTGCTCACACATCTATGCAGAGAGTCATACACCTCCCAGCCACCCAGACACACACTCAGTCTCCCATACAAATGCTTGGGCAACCAATCAATAACCCATACAGTTAATCATATAGCTAATGATCAACACATGCAGCAGTTTACAGAACAACAGACATAATGATGCACAAATTAAGACAGTTTAGTCACTAACCCATGCACTCAGTGAGACACATTTAATCAGTCACTCATACAGTCAGCCATGCCCCTACTAAATCCTTCATCAAGACACTTATACATCCACTCATTCTTCAATATGTAAGACATATTTTAACTTTACAGAATTATTCAGTCACTGGATGTAGTCATCAGTGATGTCATCAGTGATGTCATTTGAGATGTCATCAGTGATGTCATCAGTGATGTCACTGACCATGTCATGAATGATGTAATATGTGACATGATCAGCAGTGGATTGCGGGTGCGCGATATATATAGTTAGTGCAACTAACTATATATGGAATTTCAATGGTTTTGTGTGAGTAAAATAAGGTTTTTTAAATGCTAATTCCTAACTATATATGGTCTATAACCTATGGTTTTTTCAGTGAATATACATATATATATATTTGCAGAAATCCAACATACCTTCCAATATGGAAGCCGTTTTAGAACCCCCAGTACCTAAAGAGAAGGAAGCACACCCTATCTGTATCAACACATACAGCAGTGCATCTAATTGTGTAATCAGAATCATCAACCAGCACTGGATGATCTTGAGCGGCAGTGCGTTACTGATCCCTTAACCTATGTTTTTCCACAGGAGAGGTTGTAACCGGAAAGACATGCTGGTACATACATGACGACGACCATCCTGGTAATCATAATCATGTCAGGACTTCATCACTCCTGTCAGTGGACATCACCCGAGTGGGAATTGCAGTGTTTGCCTCCTTACAAAAACCTTCAATACAATACTTTCAATAACAACACAACATGGGAGCTAAGGAGGTTCACCAATTGTAATGCAAAAGGAGTGGTTTATATGATCACTTGCCCATGTAACCTCCACTATATTGGGATGGCAACGAGGAAAATCAGGACCACGATTTGCGAGTATCAGAGCAATTTGAGATGCAAAAGAACAACAACCAAGATGACTGTTGTTACATTGAACATCAAGACACAATGAAAAACATGACAATGGCTAGTTATCGAGCAATTGAGCAATGAGACCCACCTATTCGAGAAAGAACAGCGATGGTTGTATAGATTGAAAACCCATGACGCAAGGCTGAATGAAAATATCCCCTGGGGGCATTTTACATGAATGGCCTAATAAGAATTGCCTCACAAATGAAACCATTTATCCGGGAACCCCCTCCCCGGTCTCTGTCTCCCTAAAACACATGATTTCCAAACCCGGATAAGCACATGAAATCTAGTAGCTTTAAGTCCTTTTTGGGTTTATCTTGCTGTGACCAAGAACAGGATCCCCTTGATGATGACTGATACCTGAGCATTTCCCACTTCCTCTGTATATACCTGATGCCTTACCTTTCTATAAAAAGTACTACCCCCAATCACTATCTGTTCTACAATTTCCTTTTTCTATGCCATGATCATATACCTCATTGGGCACTGCCTGCCAACATTTATCAACGTGTATTAGAAAGTTATATGAACTCTTACATTATTTTTTCTCCTAGTAGCGCACATTTATTTAATAGCACTCTGAAAACTCTGAACACAGCTTTATTGATTCCCTCTGTGAAGTATCACACACAACTGCAGCTCTCAACAGTGCTTTATTGACCTCTACAATGAAGGCTGACAAGGCACTGTGGCACACTTCAACAGGGGCAGGGCGTTTATGCTGCCTACCCCGCCCTCCAGGAAGGGAGTCTCCTGGCAAGGGATGTGCGAACATAGGAGCAGCCAGGTAGTGAACTCCCGGGACAGTAGGCGTTTAAGTGCAGGCGACCGCGAGGATGTCTATGCACCCTTCCATCGCACGGATAAAAAACCTGCCTCCGGCCTCTCCGGTATTTCCGGACTTCCTGAGCGATCAGGTCAGGTTATTCAGCGAGACAGTAGCCTTGAAAATGTAAGTGTGTCAGCAATTGCACAACACATGCATATTTTTATTATTTTGTTGGAACACATTTATTCTCCTTGAGGTTTCTTTGCTCACATTACATGCAGGGTTTGACTACAGGTGTCCTTTTTTCCCAGCTGGACTCAAGAGGCCCATTCATGGTCTCAGAACATGTATGTAATGCTCATTATGTCAGTGTGTGTTGTCTGTCACTACATGTGTGTAAGTGTTTGAAATGCTATTGGTCACAATATGGCACATGGATTGCTCAGAACCTTTAACTATGGCACTATTTTGACTAAATCACCATCAGAAAAGTTTTTAATATGATATATGGTCAGATAGGGTGTGTATTTTTTATTTATTTTGTTTCTTTGTCTCCCCTAACCTCTGTAGGAAATTTGGAAATTGAACAGACCAATTAGGTGCTGTATGATATTTTATTTTTCAGTTTTTGGTGGTGTTATATATGAGTTCATATCAATTTAAAAAAAAATATATGGGTTAAAATCTAACTTTAGAAGTGGGAGTATTTTCTCCTTGAAGGTCCTGAAGAAAAGCCTTGTGGTAGGGATTGAAACTAGTTGACCAAGGAAATTGTAGGTCATACACCAGTAATGTTTCCCACAATCATATCAAACTAGGGGAGAGAATAAAGTATTTTTTTCCTACTATTTAATGAATGACTCAATGAATGAATAAACAAATAAAACATTTCTTGAGTGTGTAGCTACCCAAGGGGATCCCAGCGCTAATAGCAGCACATATGAGAGAACTACCAGCAGCATTAAAGAAAGAGCCATGTGTTGAGAGACTTCCGGAAAGCCAAATAGTTAGATTCAAGACGAAGATGGAGAGGAAGAGAATTCCATAACTTGGAGGCGTTATAAGAAAACAGACGGCCCACACTTTTTTCTTTTTCGAGTCTGGGGACAACGGCAAGGAGGCGGTAGTCCGAGCGCAGGCCCCTGTTCTAACAATAAGGTGAGATCATGGACCAATTAATAAGCGGTCCCTTCCCGGCTAGTGTCTTTTGTGCAATACAAAGAGCCTTGAAATTAATTCTCTCCTGTATGGTGAGCCAGTGGAGAGTGGCAAGATCTGGTTTCACTGATTGATGATTTGGGATCCGCAAGAGTATACACACTGCGCAGTTTTGTACAGTCTGTAGCTTAATGATGGTGGCATGTGGGGCTCCCAAGAAAAGAACATTTGAATAGTCAAGGTGAGAGAGAATCAGTGCCTTGACCATAAGTCTTCTGGCGAGAAAAGGTAGAAGAGGGAGGATTTTTCACAACATCCTGAGGATACCGTAACAGCTGGCTGCAACTCTCAAGGCCTGCTGCTGAAAATTTACGTTGCAATCAAGCCAGATGCCCTGACTTTTGATCTGGTCCTTAGGCGTAGGGGCTGGACCAAGACAGAGAGGCAATAGCACTCCTATATTAAAGGTGAAGGAGTTACCTAGGAGCATCAGCTATGTCTTGTCACCATTCAGTTTCAAATATGACTTCTATGCAAATTGCCACCTTCTCCAAGAAAAGACTTAAGCTCCGTGAAGAATTGGCAGAATGGTTGAGGGCAAAAACAAGTTGTGTGTTGTCAGCATAGGTGACAATCTGAGCCTCAAACGGCCTCACTTTCTCCGCTAGGGGGCTCATATAAACATTAAATAGAGAGAGGCTCAAAGACGACCCCTGTGAAATGCTGCAGCCGAGAGGCATATGTTTTGAGGCGGAGTATCCTTCAAAGACCTGAAATGACTTGTCATCCAGGAAGATTACAGCCACTTTAAGCCCCCCCAAGTGACTCCCACCCTTCAAAGTCATTGAATCAGAATGTGGTGGTTGACAGTGTCGAATGCAGCACTGAGATCCTGAAGAATAATGGCTGCGCTGACTCCCTCGTCTAAGATTTTCTTAGTCTCTTCAACCACTGCTAGGAGGGTGGTCTCAGTACCTTGTTGAGGTCAAAATCCAGTCTGTGAGGGGCGGAGGTGACTATGAGACTCCAGAAAAGAGCTAAGGATAGAGTTGACGTGCTTCTCGGCGATCTTAATGATCCCATGCAAAAGTAAAAAGGGGCGATAGTTTCCCAGAAGATCAAGGTCTACACTCTTTTTTTAACAACGCCTTCACCATGGTGCATTTCCAAGGCAAAGGGACCACTCCCATCAAGAACGAGGCATTGATCAGTCCCAATATCACAACGGAAACTGTATCAAAAACGTAGTGCAGGATTGTAGGAGGTGCTGAGTCTCTAGGGTATCAGCTCTGGGTTAAGGGGTATTTCCTCCAAAGAGTGTTCAATGGGCTGGGGCACACTCTCCAGCAGCAATAAGGTATTCTGGTTGACCCCTGGGGGAAGGAGGTATAGATATCTTGGATTTTATTAAGAAAAAACTCCACCAATGTATTACTTCGGGAGGAAGCATCATCGGAGGCCATAGGGGGAGGGGGTGGCTTATGGAGCTTTTTTGCAATGCGAAACATTTCGTGGGGCAAATTAGATGCCAGGGTAATCCTCTCATTATAATATGATGCTTGCATAATATGATGCTTGTACAGATTGAATTTCTTCTTTATAAGTTTTAATAGCTTCCCTACTTTTAAGTTTACTAGCAGGGAAATAATCCTTTTTCCATATTCTTTCCAGTTTCTTACAGATTTGTTTAAGATCACGGAGCTTTGGGGAGTACCATGCTGTTCTGTTAGCCCCAACAGTATTAGGAATCCACTTTTTGGGAAAGACCTGATTTAGCGATGACTCAATACAATTGTTAACATTGTCATTAGCGCTAATAGGATTGAGATCTAGTATTGGTTTGGTATTTTCCAGAGTTCGGGTCCATTGCCCCAGTGGAAGTTTTGACCATAAACATGTGTCTTCTGGCCATACTAGCCGGCGGGAGAGGGACACGAGGTGATCAGGAAAAAGGAATTAGAAAGTGGTCAGACCAGGGCACTGTCATGGGGTCTTTTACCAATAACTCCTCAATATTCGAGAAGATGGGGTCCAGTGGATGGCCTTTCAGATGGGTGGAGCCACTCACTTTTTTTTAAGCTGGAATGTTGCAAGGTCCTTGGCCAGCTAAAAAGCGGATAAATGAGAGGGGTCAACAAAATGCAGATTAAAATCACCTAATAATGTAAAATTGGAGGGTGAGCTGGCTAAACTGGCTACCATATCAGGGAGGGAATTACAGAAATGTCCATAGGCACCTGGAAGCTGATAGATTAGAATGCCTGAGAAAGTACAGGTAGGTGAGAATCCGATTGCAAATGAGAGGTTCTCACAGTCGGTAGAGGTCCTACAGAGGTGCGGCATTTTCATCATGTTTTATATATGATGGCGATGACGCCACCTTTGCATGATTCCTGATCTTGTCTCTGGATAAAATATCCAGGAAGGAGGGCCTAAACAAGATTTGGGTCAGACTTGCTATTGAGCCAGGTCTCAGTTAAGTACAGCGCGTCCGGGCGCTGTTCCTCCAGTACCATAAAAATTTCAGCCGAATATTTGGGAATTGACCTACAATTAAGTAGGAGCATTTTAATCGATTCCTGAAGAGGGGCGAGTAGCATGTAATTTGACAGAGGGCCCGAATTTAAAAGAGCAATGAGAAGAGTGAGAATCATTGCTGAGAACAGGGATGGAGGTCAAACATTTCCTATGATGGTCCGATGCATATACCTACTTGTTCATAAAATAAACGGCAGGGGTTGTGGCCCCTGGCACCGGGCGGGTGCAGTCGGGCACAGACGGGCTTGCCTTTGGCATGCCTTTGGCGTGCCAGCCGTGTGCCTGTAGCACACATCCGTTGCAAGGTTGCATCATCTAGTCTGATATTTTTATCTTACCACTTGTTTCCTATATCAGTAACCACCTCCAATAACTAGAAACCACATGGGTGTGTAGGAACATCCTTTTATTAAGTGCTTCCGAACTCCACTGGTAGCAGCACACCCTATCCATATTAGGGCAGGGAGGATCCCTATGATGAAGCATGCCATCAAGGGGCAACCCTGATTGGTGAGGGTTATTTAAAATGTAAAAGAAGGTTTTCTTTCCCTGTCCTACAAAGAGGTTACACACCTTTTCTATCTCTCTGGGAGGTACCCTCTTTTGGTTATCTGATTGCTTCGCGGAGGATGAGTCCACCTCCTTTTACCTCTACCCTCTCTCATTGTTGCTCCTTATGGCCTCATATA
This sequence comes from Lissotriton helveticus, assembly GCF_964261635.1. Classification (NCBI taxonomy): domain Eukaryota; kingdom Metazoa; phylum Chordata; class Amphibia; order Caudata; family Salamandridae; genus Lissotriton; species Lissotriton helveticus. The sequence goes on along the minus strand of NC_136067.1, from coordinate 886,954,067 downwards.
TTGCAGCACCCACGACATGGTCACTGACATCACTGATGACATTACTGATGACATCTCATATGGATTCGTTACAAATAAACTGCCTCCATGTTTGTAGATTAATAATCAGAGTTCTGTCTGCTGATTAAGTATGGGCGAAATTTGCGAATTCGCGGTCTGCGAAATCGCACGAAAGCGAATTCGCGTACGAAGAATTAGCAAATTTGCGCGAATTTGCGAATTATTTTTTGCGTGTTCGTGGGTTTTTTTGCTTATTCGCGGACCGCTTGCAGCACACCGACCACGAGGATGTCCATGCGGTCGTACATGGGCGTGGCCATCTTGTGCGCGTTGCGTATTTCCGTTTCCGGGTGCTATTGGCAATGTCGTGTTGTGTGCGGCGCGCTATTACAAGTTCGCGCATGTTTTTGCGTGCTCGCAGGGGAAATATCGCGCAAACTTACCCAAGCGGTCCTCAATGGGCGCGGCCATCTTGTTTTTCATTCATTGCTATGGTCCGGTGCATGCTTTTTGAATCCTGCTTGAATCTTTGTCATCCTTTCTTTCTTTGAACTTTTTTTTGCTCTTTTTTGCTCATTATCTATCTCTCTATTTGTCTAGATCTATATTTTGTGTTTTTTTCAACTTTTTGTTACTTTATAACTCCTTTTTTGGTTTAGCTCTCTCTTTCACTTTTTTTTTCTTCCCCCTATTCTTTTCTTCTTTCGGCCAGGACCATGGCAAAGGGAGCCGGAAAATCAAAGGGGAAGGGTCCCGCACCCCGTAGCCGGCTCCCTTGCGGGCGATTGAGGGGAGTTGATGTAGTGGCCAGGGAGGTTTTCACCGCGGTGGAGGTGGCCGCCCTGGTATTTTTTGTTCTGCGCCACTTCCCTAAGACCGTGGCAGCAGGGGGCAGGCCCGGTCAAGCGTATGGCCTCCGGGAGCGTTGCCAGCGGTGGGATAAGGTGTGCCGGGCCATGCGGAGGGAGTCGGGGGTCCGGCGCACCTACGACCAAGCGACGCACTGGTGGGCCAACGTCCTCGACCGGGAGCAGGACCTGCTCCACCTGCTAGGTGTAGAGATCCCTGGCCTTGGTGAGTAGCTATTTGCTAACTACTTTGTTTTCTTCTGCTCTGTGTTATATTGCTAATATATGTTTTTCCCGAAGAGCAAGAATGCTGCAGATTCGATTACATTGCAGGTAAATTAATGTTTAAATAGCTTCTGTGATTGCAGGTGCTCGCCTGCTCAGTGGCGTTGCTCCAATGCTTACTTGTTTGCTACTTTGTGCTCATTTGAGCAGAACTGCGTAATGCTAGAGAGACTAGAGACTCAAGTCTAGTCCTTCCTTTGTACTCCTGCTGCCACTAAGAAGAAGAGCTAGTGATGGATTGATAGGTTGAGTATATTATGACTTGTTATTAGTAGTAGTAGTAGGACATTTTTTAGTGCTCTGCAATCATGATGACGTACTGTGTCTGTCATGTCGCATGCTGCTGAGTGCTGGCAGTCATAGTAGAACCTTTTTCTTGTTGGTTTAGTTGGTGATTTACTTAACTTTCCAAGTAGACGGCCTACGAATCCAGCAATTCTGTACTAGTTGTATCCTCCTAGTTGAACCGATCATATAGGTTAATACATGTAGTGCAGTTGTTGTTCATTTGTTTCCCCAAGATAATTTTAGATTGTGCTCAAAGAAATCAAATATTTCAAAAAAGCAATCATCCATGTTGTGTTTCTTTATTTCATGATCATCAGCACCTCCCAGGGGCAAGGCGACTAGCAGCACCTATTGAGACTCCGGTGGAAGAAGGTGGACAGTCACAGCAGTCCCTTGCAGGCTCTTCTGCTGGCCTCAGTAAGTTGCTCTATTGTTATATTAATACTTTTAGGGCCAGATGTAGATCGCCAATTACCGGTCGGTAACAGCAGATTTCGGCCGTTACCAACCGGTATTTGGGAATTGACATGTAGGGGGCATTTTATTTACAGAATCGGTACTTGTACCGAATCGGTAAATATACAGAGTCGGTAAAATACCGAATCGGTAAATTTACCGATTCTGTAAATCAATATGTAGGTGGCACTGTAATCAGTGCCACAGGCCCTTACCGAATCGTTATTTACCATGGAATACTATTCCATGGTAAATAACGAATTCCTGTGTACATGCACATCTGTGCATGTACACCTGTGACATGTGGCACACAGACATGCCCTAAGGGCATGTCTGTGTGTCACATGACACACAAGCCAGAAACAGGGGTGCAACAGGGTGTCAAAATGACACCCTGTCCCCCTTGTAAATTCGGTATTTTTACCGATTCGGTAATTACGGAATCGGTATTTGCCATTGAATCCTATGGGCTCCAAGGCCCATAGGAATCAATGACAAATACCGATTCTGTAATTACAGAATCGGTAAATACCGAATCATACCGATTCGGTATTTTTACCGAATTTTTTACCTACATAGCAATTACCGAATAGTGAATACCGAATCGGTAAAATTCGGTATTTACCATTCGGTAATTTGCTATTACCTACATCTAGGCCATACTTCCCTAACTTTTACATCTCCTATTCATTACAAACTGTTTCCTAATTCTATTTTTTACAAAATAGTCTTTGATCTTCTAATCTAGACTACTTTCTACATTCTTATCCTGCCTCTACCATCACTCTCTGTGCTCCTACTATTTACGATAATGAGTCGGTCTGTGTAGGAAGCTAAGCTTGCCCAGTCGGCAAACGGTGTTAAACAAAACTCTGACCCAGAACAGAAGTTGAACCCCCAATCCCCTGACTGACTATGTAGTGTGTCTGACGAATGATTTTACGACCCAGAACAACAGAAGAAGACTACCGCCGAGTCCCGGCCTATCTGAGTCACTGAAACATGACTTCCAAGTGCAGTAGTTCAAACCCTTACGCTCACTCACTCGTGAACAAAAACCACAGTGTTTGTTAGTTTTAAAGTTTTATTTTCAATTAAGAAATGAAAAAAAAATTCTTTATTTTTAATAGCGTAGTATTCGTAGCGAGCACTGCTGATAGATGACGTTAAAGTTTAAACAGCATTCCCATGAATCAAATTACTTTAACGTAATAGTTAACAGACACATGAAATTATTAGAAAAACTGTGCGGGAGCCACCACCTTCTTTAAAGTACTTAAAATACTGCTGGTGATGACTTACTAGTAGTTGGTGAATCGTCCTGTTGGGAGAAGGGCAATGTAATCTTCTTTCTGTAATTAGAATAATGGTGCACGTTAAGCAATCATTCATCAGTTGTCCTAAGAAGTGTAGCATTTAATGAAATAAGCATATAAAAAGTTAACAAAAAACAAAATGTGGAGAAGAGGGTTCTAGGGGAGTTGAAGTTTTTTCAGACCTGCTTGTATCTTGTCCCCCAACTAAACTACTTGAAAAAACACGGAAGATACCACGGTTCTTGAGAGAAAAAGAATCACTACCTATTTTTGGTATGTAGACTCATAAATACCTATTGGTTATTTCTCGTGACATAGGAGAGAAAAAGGAAGAAACCCATCAGCCCACCAGTTGGCGGAACCTCATCATCTGTTTTTTTTTAAAGAGTCATGCCCACTAGTCATTTCCTCAGTATGTCTGGTGAGGATGGCTAGGATAGGGTCATCATCTAGAAAAAACCTGCCAAAGAGAAGATGAGTGTGATATAGGCTGGTAGGGTAGGTTGCAGTGCTCAAAAATTTGTGAAACAAAAGTAGTGACAAAAATGTTAAAAATGCCTGTTATGATGTCTAAAGAGCAAGTTTAATAGGGGTGACCACCAGAACGGCATATCTAAAAGCAAAGTGAATATAGTATTTAGAAAAAATAACTATTTATCATAGATGGAGAATGGTCGACATGTTTCAGCCCTTCCGGGTTTTCATCAGGACCTACGATATACACTACTGCAACATTAATCACAACCAGTGATAGAAAAAAGAAATTTGTGTAGACCTACCAATCGTGTTGTCTGTTAGTCCAGAAACTCTCCTATGAAACATGACAAAAAACAAGAGAGAAAATATACATTGCACAATATCAATTTCAAAGTTTTCATGACAGGTGCATTCACTATATTACACTTGATGTGTCCACTTGTATATCAAATCCACTCACCCATCACTGTAGGGAGGAAAGGCCTCACCTTGCCTGGCACTCGCTCAGGTCAAAGAGGCCACGCACTAAATAGAGAGAAAAAAGTTTGATTTTTTTTTTTTCACTTATGTACCAAGAGAAACCAAAGAATGAAGACAGTCTGGGCAGAAAAACAGGTATATGGAATTTTGAATGGAGACTCCCAAGACATTATCAAACTATTAGTTCTATGTAGCCTGTACTCAGAAAATTTGTTTTCAATTTAGCAAGGAGTGGCTGCCATGTGTTGTATATAGCGCCTCTCCACAAAATGTACCTATTTCTGATATAAACCAGGCCATGAGAACTATGGTAAAATACCATCAGGAATATTAAGACTATGAAGACTACTGCACGCAGCACTCACTTACCTGTCCGTCGTTACCTCGGTCTGAAACTGAGCCGAGGGGAAGGTAGTTAGGCTACGTGCAGGTCGAGGTTAAAAAGGGCCATAGCGGACCTGGTTGGAAACGCGCTTATTATGGTAGCCCTCTTGTTATAGGATGGTAAGTGTGGAAATTACTGCCTGTGCTTGCAAGTTGGGCATTTTAGCAGTATAACTTGAAAACGCTATGATGATTGGTCAAAACATATCGGAACCGGAAATAAAACAGATTCTGGTGTCCGCTGTGTGCACCTAGGATGAAAACAAGTCGTTTCCTATTGGTCGAATTTTCGGCCGGAAACAGAACAAAACAAACGGAGTAACCGGAAGACTAGAACTATGGTGTTACGCATTCGACTTGTAAGAAAGACAAATCAAAAGGGCTAAAAAGCCCCTGTCCGAAACATATGTCTCTTGAGCGCACATGTTAGATAAGTGCGTTGTACAAAAGCAAAATATAATATAATCAGCAAAACTCCGCGGATGTTGGTCATCACCTGAGAGTTTCGTATTGCCGATAGAGGAAGGTGCAGAGAGGGGCGGGGCATCCGAAGCTGCTGCGCTGTCATTGGTTGCTCCATCTCTCATATAAACAGTGGAGCACACCAAATAAAAATATAAGTTAAGAGACATTGATGCTGATTCTGTATCTTGCATGCGGTATATAGCGAGTGAAAGACTGGTTAAGGAGAGAACTTGAAAATCTGTTATTTCTAGGTTGTCAATACGTGTATTCTAATATATTTGTTGGTTTACAAGTTCATCTGTTGAATGTGACATCTCACTATAAGACCCCTTAGACATCAGAACACAGTCTTGCAAATATCAAAAAGGGGGGGCAGTGGTAAGCACAAATAGTGCACAGACGGCAAATAGATGGTTACTAGGCAGATGGTCCTGAATTGATCAGAATCTGGTTTATAACATGATTCCTAGTAATATAGGGAGGCATAGGCAACCTTTCAGATCGAGAAGAATAATGAGTCAAAACCCCGGTCATGTTCGTGATGAAAACTCGGTTAAAGCTGTAACCAAGGGATTTCGTCATTTAAACCCTCTGAATCACATTTGAGTTTGAAAACCCACTTCTGCTCTTTAATGTGCAAAAAATGTGAGATGTCAGACACATGTGGGGGTATGAAGGGCTGTTCCAGTACCAGCCACTCCAAATCATCAGCAGAATGTTTCATGCTTAGAAAGTGAGATGTCATCCGAGTGGCTTGCCTGTTGCATCTAATGGTGCTTTTGTGTTCTTGTATCCTGAGTTTTATTTTTCTTGTGGTCATCCCTATATAGCGGAGGGCACAGGGACAGGTGATCTGATAAATAACCCTCTCACTATTGCAGTTGGTATGGTGTCTCAGTTGCCAGGGATGTGCAGTGCCGATGTCGACTGACATTGTCTTCTTCGTCTGGGGACACACCGAACATGTACCACAGGGGTAGTGTCCCTGTACTGGAGGAAGGTTCCACAGTCTGGACGGGATTTCATGAATTGGGTTTTTAGGTCTAGTGTGGACCAATTCATCTTTCAAATTGGTGCTTCTCTTGAAAGAAAAAAGGGGGAGAGGGATGTTGTCTCCTGTACTATTCAGAATGCGCCACTTCTGTCTAATAATCTTCTGTATTTTAGACGAAGCAGTGCTGAAAGTAGTCACACAGGCTAATCTGTTGAGGGGTGATTTTTCAACTGGAGGGGCAAGTAATGCCTCTCGATGGTTATTTGAGGCTCTTTTGCAGGAATTCTTAATGAGCCTGCTTGGATAGAGTCTCTGTTTGAGTTTCTTAGATAGATCTCTTGACTGTTCCAGGAAATCCAATTTGTCTGAGCAATTCCTACGGACCCTGAGAAATTGCCCGAAAGGAAGATTTTCTCTTAGGGACCGAGGATGATGACTATCAAACCTTAAAAGAGAATTGCGTGACATGGGTTTCCGGTATAGGCTGCTTGAGAGATGTCCTTCTTTGGGAATCACTAGCAGATCCAGAAAAGGGAGCTCCGTTTTGCTATGTTGGACCGTGAATCTGAGATATGGATTTTGACTATTCAGCCATGTATGGAAAGCCAGTAATGACTCGCTGTTTCTGCGCCATATCACCAGAATGTCATCTATGTACCTCTTCCACAACACCATCTGATGGAAGTACGGATTGTTGTGGTTGAGGACATGATGAGTTTCAAAATGGTGGACATACAAATTGGCCAAACTTGGCGCAAATTTGCTGCCCATTGACGTCCCTGACGTTTGAAGATATATAGAGTCCTCAAAACCAAAGAAGTTCTCAGTCATAGCAATTCTTGCTAAATCCATAATAAAGTGGATTGGTGTGATACTCTCATGATTGGTGGTCGCCAAGAGTTCCCGTATAGTCTGCAGAGTTTCCGCCTGCGGTATACATGTATACAATGACTCTACATCGAAGCTGACAAGGTAGTCCAAATCAGCGTCGAATTGTACTTCAGGTAACAGACGTAAAACATCTTTAGTGTCCTGAAGGTATGTAGGCATGGTCTTGACCAAGGGTGCTCTCTGCACCTTCCTCTATCGGCAATACGAAACTCTCGGGTGATGACCAACATCCGCGGAGATTTGCTGATTATATTATATTTTGCTTTTGTACAACGCACTTATCTAACATGTGCGCTCAGGAGACATATGTTTCGGACAGGGGCTTTTTAGCCCTTTTGATTTGTCTTTCTTACAAGTCGAATGAGTAACACCATAGTTCTAGTCTTCCGGTTACTTCGTTTGTTTTGTTCTGTTTCCGGCTGAAAATTCGACCAATAGGAAACGACTTGTTTTCATCCTAGGTGCACACAGCGGACACCAGAATCTGTTTTATTTCCGGTTCCGCTATGTTTTGACCAATCATCATAGCGTTTTCAAGTTATACTGCTAAAACGCCCAACTTGCAAGCACAGGCAGTAATTCCACACTTACCAGCCTATAACAAGAGGGCTACCATAATAAGTGCGTTTCCAACCAGGTCCGCTATGGCCCTTTTTAACCTCGAACTGCACGTAGCCTCACTACCTTCCCCTCGGCTCAGTTTCAGACCGAGGTAACGACGGACAGGTAAGTGAGTGCTGCGTGCAGTAGTCTTCATAGTCTTAATATTCCTGATGGTATTTTACCATAGTTCTCATGGCCTGGTTTATATCAGAAATAGGTACATTTTGTGGAGAGGCGCTATATACAACACATGGCAGCCACTCCTTGCTAAATTGAAAACAAATTTTCTGAGTACAGGCTACATAGAACTAATAGTTTGATAATGTCTTGGGAGTCTCCATTCAAAATTCCATATACCTGTTTTTCTGCCCAGACTGTCTTCATTCTTTGGTTTCTCTTGGTACATAAGTGAAAAAATAAAAAAATAAAAACTTTTTTCTCTCTATTTAGTGCGTGGCCTCTTTGACCTGAGCGAGTGCCAGGCAAGGTGAGGCCTTTCCTCCCTACAGTGATGGGTGAGTGGATTTGATATACAAGTGGACACATCAAGTGTAATATAATGAATGCACCTGTCATGAAAACTTTGAAATTGATATTGTGCAATGTATATTTTCTCTCTTGTTTTTTGTCATGTTTCATAGGAGAGTTTCTGGACTAACAGACCACACGATTGGTAGGTCTACACAAATTTCTTTTTTCTATCACTGGTTGTGATTAATGTTGCAGTAGTGTATATCGTAGGTCCTGATGAAAGCCCGGTAGGGCTGAAACATGTCGACCATTCTCCATCTATGATAAATAGTTATTTTTTCAAAATACTATATTCACTTTTCTTTTAGATATGCCGTTCTGGTGGTCACCCCTATTAAACTTGCTCTTTAGACATCATAACAGGCATTTTTAACATTTTTGTCACTACTTTTGTTTCACTAATTTTTGAGCACTGCAACCTACCCTACCAGCCTATATCACACTCATCTTCTCTTTGGCAGGTTTTTTCTAGATGATGACCCTATCCTAGCCATCCTCACCAGACATACTGAGGAAATGACTAGTGGGCATCACTCTTTCAAAAAAAACCAGATGATGAGGTTCCGCCAACTGGTGGGCTGATGGGTTTCTTCCTTTTTCTCTCCTATGTCACGAGAAATAACCAATAGGTATTTATGAGTCTACATACCAAAAATAGGTAGTGATTCTTTTTCTCTCAAGACCCGTGGTATCTTCCGTGTTATAAAAAGTTAACACCCTCCCCTAAACCGTTACTATTTTTCAATCCCAATAATAAAAAATGTGTTATGTAACATTTCCTTCCATTACGAGACGAAATAGGGGGTTGTGTATGGCATCTAAAATATGACATGTTTTTTCTAGATGTCACAACATCTGATGTGGCACAGCTGACCACCAGTGGCCAGCACTGTGGAGGGCTCCACTCTAGGGGCGGATGCGGTGGCGCCACCAGGAGGAGATGGGGGGAAGGCTCAGCGGCGGCAGACGGTGGTAAGTTAATAAACTCCTTACTTATTGACATTTTTGAGTAGGCTCGCAAAGGAGTGTATGATGTACTGTACAGTACACCAGTACAAGTACACTGTGCTGTTAAGAACAGTTACTAATTTAGAACTACGTTTTTTGGCTATAACGGAGAAGACAGTCAACCTTGACTTGTAATAGCATTAGCGGCGGTACTTCTCGGGTAAGCAATGGACCCCTCTATTTGACTTCAACTCAACTGGCAACCTTTTATCGTGAAGCCAAGTCATATCAGATGTACTTTAGGGATTTGAAGAACCAAAAGTGAAAGAAGGGTGAAACGAAGGACGAGCGAGTCTTAACATTTATGACTGTAAAGAATGGTGTTTTTGAATGCAAGTCAAGAGAAGAAGACGGTGGTTTCCAAATTATAATGAAAAGAGTGTTAGTTGGTTGTTGAGAAAAAGAAAAATTGGGACATTTGAGACACTAAGAAGAATGATAGAGGTACTTTGGAAGCCTTGATGTTATCTTATTTTTCCTCATCGATAGCAGAGGTGTATGATGTAGTAGAGCAGACGCTGAGTGGATAAAGATTCTTACTTTGAACAGCATGTCCGTGCCAGAGTAGCAAAGCTGAGGAAATCCAAATACTAGAATTTGTGATTGATCACAAATACTCCCTGCCTTGACTAACAGTACAGTACTTTTTCTTTGCAAGCGCAGCATCTATTGTGTATGGATTGTATAGTTGACAACATTATATCAAGTCAAGTCCCTTCCTCCGCCAATTATGGGTTCCACACTCACTCCCTATGTAATAATTTTATTTCAGCTGTGTCATGGGTGGACTATCGCTGTAGTTCACTTAATCTATCAAAACAAAGCACCTAAAGGCATCCATCATATAACCAAAGATCATGTGATCGGCAGGATAATGATATATGATCAGAATTGAATAATCACCGTTCTTCTTTTGTTGTACTAAAGGCCCGGGGGGGGCAGTGCGAAAGATATCATTACATTGAGCAGTAGGCCCCCTATAGAAAAGTAAGAGCTTCCTATCCCCACCTGCATGTACTGCTTAAAGTACTGCGAGTCTGCGTCATCATGGCTGAGTGAGCTGCCATTCCGGCTACCACAAATTCACGTACCACTAATTTCTTTTGCAAAACAAGAGAAAAAACAGAACTCTTTTTTTAGTACTCTCTGACTATGAATGTAATGTATTAGTGAGTCCATCCATAGTCCTGCTAGTGGAATTCCTGAAACTCCCAGTAATGTCACAGGCCTACAAAGACGGCGGAAAGATACATGGCAAAATGTTATACTGTGTTTGCTACTTGCTGGTGTTACTGAGAGTCAACTTTCAGTAAAATTATTTTGACTTTATGTTAAAGACTATTGACTACAGTATTTTTCTTTCTTTCTTCATATAGATGCTCCTCCAACAAAGCTCACCAGAAAGGAGATGGCTGTCCGGGCCATGGCCGGTAAGCTGGAGGCTATTTGTGCCGAGTATCGGCGACTGTGGGCTCGGGAGCAGGCGGAGGAGACAGCAACCACTGCATCCTCCTCCAGTTCCCCCGTGTCCACCAGCCAGAAGCCTCCAGCCAAACGGAGCCATGGCCCGACAGCCTCCGGCCGCCGCCACACAGCAGCAACACGATCAGCTGCCCCCCCCAGATCCTGGATGGTATGTCAGCGCCGCCTCCGTAGGAGAGTGGAGTACCTGGAGCGGATGGCCGAAAAACAACAGCGCCAGCTCCGGGACCAGCGCAAAGAGCTGCGGGACGTGCAGCAACAGCTATCCACACTATGCCACCGGAGGAAGTGACTGTCCCTTGCCCCTTTTTTAAAGACTGTTGGGGGGGTGGGAATTGGGTGTTTGGGAAAGGGGACTTTTGGACATTGCTTGGGGTTAGGGAGGGGGGTGAGTTGGGTTAATTAATTTTATTGTATGACTACATAGATATATTTCTTAATAATTATTTTTCAAACGAAAACATAGTATACGCGTTCATATTATTTTGTGTGGGGGTGGGCGGTGGTTACTGGACATTTGGTTTGTCCAACTTACCAGCATGAATGAAACATCTAGTCCTGAAATGTACCAAAGTGCCAGTAACCGAGTTAGTGAAATCAGTAGCCCTACTAGTACTTTACTAGTAGTACTGCCAGTCTCTTCTCTCCTCCCACTCCTAGCCCATTATTCTACCTTTCCAAAATGCTTATCTTACCTGTGATTCGTGTTTCAGAATAGGGGTAGCCACAGGGCTGCCTGCATGACAAATGTTGATTATGGTTGGTTGTTGACATGTATCCTCGACGGATGAAATATCATTGTTGTGCTGGTAGTAGTAGTGGCACACACTGGCAGTAGCAGCATATGAAAAAAAAGAAAATGAAACATTGAGTGGCCTGAGCGTAGCATTAGAAACAGTACGATAGATAGTACGCTACAGAACAGTGCCATAAATTGTAGCCTAAGCAGTGCTAAAGTATTCTAAATATAACTTTACTAGCTTCGTGGACTATGGCTACTATAAGAAATATTATGAAGGCAAAGGATACTTAAACATAAGAATTAACCATTTGATTCGTCATGTGTACGAGCATGATGTTTGATGCTCAATTTACGATGTCGCACATGAAATTCTATTTCCCAACATGTTTCTGGTGCTGCTTAGACCTTATCCTCCCCTGCAAGTGTGTGGAATTTCTTATTGTCATAGTCATACCTCAATGAAAAACCACACAGCCCAAGGGGAAGAGGGTTAGGGTTTTTGAAGATTGGATGCGAATGGGGTTTTTTGGGGAAAAGTTTTGTTGAGAGAAGAAAAAAAACACTGCATGGACAAACAACAAATGAAGAGAAACACATTTTTGGATTCAAAGATATCCATACATCTTTTACGGGACATAAAGGTAGTGCACTACTGCATACACATAGCAAGGAAATGTATGAAATAGCTGGAGAGATGACTTTAAGGCAGAGAACAAAGAAACGCACCTAGTCACATTCATAGAAGTTAAAAAAATTTACAACAATAACATTTAAAAGATAAGGAGAAGTTAAGAGAGAATACTGTAACTTTATGTTGTAGTTGTCCTGTTGAATTGGTGAAGTTGCATGCATCCTGCCATTCCTCTTATTCGCGATATACTCCTCCATTCCATCTTACGCTCCGTCGATGAATATTGGTGACCAGACACACTCTCCATTGGCTGCCTGATGAGTAATTGCGGATTGCGTCTGAGTTCAGCGTTTGTTCCATGGCACATAGTAAAAGCCGTCCTGTAATATGGGAAAAAGCAGTAAGTCAAGCAGTTAAAATAATATAAGGTACGCTGTGTAGTGCAAAAATAACACTTTCAGTTTCAGAGTCGACAGTATTACAAAACATACAACATCATTTCGAAAGTGCGTACTCTGAGTCTCGTTTTCAAGGATAAATAAGTGTGGGTGAAATTTGCGGATCTTTCCCCTCAAGCTAGGTGTAAAGTGAAAACTGCGATCTTAGAACCCTAACCCTAACCCTAGGCCCTAACCCCCCTTTTTCACCATGGATTTAGTCCAAACCACTAGATTCCGATATTAGACCTTCCCAGCAATGCCCCAAGACCCGCCAACCCACCCGCAAAAAAGTAGAAGACCCCCAAAATATTTAGGCCTAGTTCCAAAATCACTCCATGCGCGCTCTGCAGCTAGGCCCTAACTCCCCTTTCCAACCATGGATTTTCTTCAAACCACTTGCAACCAAAATTAGGCATGCCCAGCAATGCTCAAAACACCCCCAACCCCCCAAACACCAGGAACCCCCCCAAACAGCCCCCCCAAAAACAGGCAAGTAAGCAAAAACGGGAAAAAAATTCACCATGGATTTTGTTCAAACCACTTGATTCCAATATTAGACCTTCCCAGCAATGCCCCAAGACCCGCCAACCCACCCGCAAAAAAGTAGAAGACCCCCAAACAGGCAAAAAGCAAAAATACAAAAACGGGGACTTAGAAATATTTAGGCCTAGTTCCAAAATCACTCCATGCGCGCTCTGCAGCTAGGCCCTAACTCGCCTTTGCCACCATGGATTTTCTTCAAACCACTTGCAATCAAAACTATCCATACCCAGCGTTACTCCAAGACCCCCCAACCCCCCCCCAAACACCAGGAACCCCCCAAACAACGCCCCAAAAACAGGCAAGTGAGCAAAAAGGGGGAAAAAATGCCACCATGGATTTTGTCCAAACCACTTGATTCCGATATTAGACCTTCCCAGCAATGCCCCAAGACCCGCCAACCCACCCGCAAAAAAGCAGAACCCTCCCAAACAGGCAAAAAGCAAAAATACAAAAACGGGGACTTAGAAATATCTAGGCCTAGTTCCAAAATCACTCCATGCGTGCTCTGCAGCTAGGCCCTAACTCCCCTTTCCAACCATGGATTTTCTTCAAACTACTTGCAACCAAAATTAGGCATGCCCAGCATTGCTCAAAGACACCCCAACCCCCCCCCCAAACACCAGGAACCCCCCAAACAGCCCCCCAAAAACAGGCAGGTGAGCAAAAACGGGAAAAGAATTCACCATGGATTTTGTCAAAACCTCTTGATTCCGATATTAGACCTTACCAGCAATGCCCCAAAACCCGCCAACCCACCCGCAAAAAAGCAGACCCCTCCAAACAGGCAAAAAGCAAAAATGGAAAATCTCATACTTAGAATATTTTCGGCCTTCTTTCAATTCTGCCCAAACGCGCTCTGCAGCTAGGCCATAACTCCCCTTTTCCACCGTGGATTTCCTTAAAAACAAATGCAATCAAAATTAGACTGTGCCAGCAGTGCTCCCAGATCCCCCGACCCAGCACCGCATATCTAGAACACCCCCAAAGAAACCCCCAAAAACCTGCAATAGTGGTATATTCAAAACATGTCAAATTGCGCTGTTGACAAAAAACACAAAAAACAAACAGCAATTGGTTTCAACAGAGACAGACAGCTATTGCTGTCCACTGCATGCCTTCTTCTCATTATTCATTACCTGTTCTACTTTTTGTCCGCATCTTCTTCGGAAAGTGAGGGCCCACAGGGCAGCCTCTCCTGTCAATTTCAGAAGTAAGTCTGTCAACAATCAGCAAGCATGTAGTCAGTCAGTAATTTCAGTCCCACTTGAGGGGACTTGTCTACGAAGACAAAGTTTATTTATTCTCCATAATCCATCCATCTGCCTTGAGGGAAATGGATAGTGGGAGTCTGGAGGAGGAGGATAGAGGAGCATGATTGAGTTGTGAATTGTGAACATCAGGAATGCAGACTGCGGCACCTTCAAATCAATAAGGAATATAAGATGAAGACAGTGCTGATGATGGACTTGTTGTGATTAGGTGATAAGAGTTTTGTTGTGGTAAAAGTTGCAAAACAAAGAAAGACACACAGGAATAAAAGTGAATAAGGACGAAAAAAAGAAAGTAATTTTCAGGCCTCGGTGTCAGGGAAGTAGAGATCGTCCTCAAAGTCTATGAATTGAGACGGGAGTAGGTCAGGTGACAGTCATCACCCATAAGTCGAAGCCTTGCGGGAACCTTCCTTTTAGGCTTAGCTACCTTTGTCGGCTCATGGCGTGCCTCACTCTCAGACTGCATTTGTGGGTTCCAATCAGGATCAAGGTCATCAGAATGAAGGGGGCTTGAAGAAGAACTTGTAGTAGTAGTAGCCCTCCTTGACCTTTTTCTTGCTGGGGATGTGGAAGACAATGGATCAACATCAGGAGGAGTGGCTTCCTCGCATGATACCTCCGCTTCAATATCAATTTCCTGATGTGCCCCTACTTCTGGAGGAACAAGCGTTGTAGGTAGTTGCACCTCTCCATGCACCTCTCCATGCGCCTCTCCTTGTGCCTCTACTTGCGCCTCTCCTTGCTCATGTACTTGCGCTTGTACTAGTTGCACCAGTGGTTGTCGTTGCGGCTGTGGTTGTTGAACACTCGTCAGCTGAGTTACACCCGGCGTTGATTGGATGGTACTTTCTTGTGATGAGCCAACATCACTGGTCGATGGTGATTGAACAACCAAAGTGGCTGCCGCAGCAGCACTCATGGTCTTGGACCTAACTTGGCGTGGTGGCACTGAGCCCAATGAAGCGGAGGTGCTGCTTCCAGCTTGGTCCCCGGCGGACACCGCTGCTGCTGCAGGCGTTGTTTTTTTTTCCCCAAAAAAGATTTCGGTGGGCACACCAGTCTCCTTGGTAGGTGGTGCCACTTGCTTCTTCTGCTCATTCTTACTGGCAGTGGCACTGGCAACTTTTTTCGCTGAGGCGCTACGGCAACCTTTCTTCGGGGCCATCTTCTTCAGATGTCAGAACAGCAGGCCACAGTTGCACGAGTTGCAGAGTTGTCTTGTCTGTGGCCACACATGACGTCACGTGACGTTGTGCTGCACACACCGCTGCAGGTCTTCTTCTTGGCACTGGTGGTTCTCTTGAGCACCTAAAAGCAATGGAAGCCAGAGGAACATCAGTTAAACACCCCAAAAAGTCGAAAAACACACAAAAATCACCACAATCCAATGCCATCCATGCCCTCAATGATGTTTAAATTCAAGAGGCCCCACACAAAGCCTTGCTACATGCACCACTCACTACCCCTGGGCATATTGGGTGAAAACAGGGCAGACTGGGTACAGGCCTATGGCTCAGAGCACACTCCCTGGCTTCAAAATGGGCCCTTGACCCCCAACTACATGGCCAGGCCCTGCCTGGACCAGGCCTCAAAATGGCCCCCACCCACATGGCCAGGCCCCAACACCACCCCAAAAAGTTGAAAAACACACAAATATCACCACAATCCAATGCCATCCATGCCCTCAATGATGTTTAAATTCAAGACACCCCACAGAAAGACTTGTCCCATGCACCACTCACTACCACTGGGCCTAATGGATGAAAGCAAGGCAACCTGGGTGCAGGCCTGAGCACACTGCCTGGCTTCAAAATGGCCCCTTGACCCCCACCACATGGCCAGGCCCTGCCTAGACCAGGGCTCAAAATGGCCCACATCCACATGGCCAGGCCCCAACACCACCCCAAAAAGTCGAAAAACACACACAAATCACCATTATCCAATGCCATCCATGCCCTCAATGATGTTTAAATTCAAGACACCCGACAGAAAGACTTGGCCCATGCACCACTCACTCCCACTGGGCCTAATGGATGAAAGCAAGGCAACCTGGTTGCAGGCCTGAGCACACTGCCTGGCTTCAAAATGGTCCATTGACCCCCACCACATGGCCAGGCCCTGCCTGGACCAGGCCTCAAAATGGCCCCCACCCACATTGCCAGGCCCCAACACCACCCAAAAAGTCGAAAAACGCACAAAAATCACCACAATCCAATGCCATCCATGCCCTCAAAGATGTTTAAATTCAAGACACCCCACAGAAAGACTTGGCCTATGCACCACTCACTACCTCTGGGCCTAATGGATGAAAGCAAGGCAACCTGGGTGCAGACCTGAGCACACTGCCTGGCTTCAAAATGGTCCCTTGACCCCCACCACATGGCCAGGCCGTGCCTGGACCAGGCCTCAAAATGGCCCCCACCCACATGGCCAGGCCCCAACACCACCCCAAAAAGTAAAAAAACACACAAAAATCACCACAATCTAATGCCATCCATGTCCTCAAAGATGTTTAAATTCAAGACACCCCACAGAAAGACTTGGCCCATGCACCACTCACTACAACTGGCCTAATGGATGAAAGCAAGGCAACCTGGGTGCAGGCCTGAGCACACTGCCTGGCTTCAAAATGGCCACTTGACCCCCACCACATGGCCAGGCCCTGCCTGGACTAGGCCTCAAAATGGCCCCCACCCACATGGCCAGGCCCCAACACCACCCCAAAAAGTCAAAAAACACACAAAAAATCACCACAATCCAATGCCATCCATGCCCTCAATGATGTTTAAATTCAAAACACCCCACAGAAAGACTTGGCCCATGCACCACTCACTACCACTGGGCCTAATGGATGAAAGCAAGGCAACCTGGGTGCAGGCCTGAGCACACTACCTGGCTTCAAAATGGCCCCTTGATCCCCACCACATGGCCAGGCCCTGCCTGGACCAGGCCTCAAAATGGCCCCCACCAACATGGCCAGGCCCCAACACCACCCCAAAAAGTCGAAAAACACACACAAATCACCACAATCCAATGCCATCCATGCCCTCAATGATGTTTAAATTCAAGACACCCCACAGAAAGACTTGGCCCATGCACCACTCACTACCACTGGGCCTACTGGCTAGTGTGGCTTTACAGGCACCCCAAAATAAAAAATAAAAATCCACATATAGTGAGCTAAAATTCAATGACATAAATGAGATTTAAGTTCAACAAAACTCACAGAAACACTTGTATCATGCACCTATGACAAACCCTGGGCCTACTGGATACTGTGGCTACCCTCAATATATATTTTTTTAAAGTTGGGAAAAAGTTTTAAAATTATAGTTGCAGCAACTGCAATGCCCCATACAAACAACACCAACTTACTGGTCGAATCTCAAATCCAAAAGTGAAGTCCAAAAAGTCCTCAAATACAAATATCCAGCAGCAGCCACAAAAAGTAATCCTTCCAGCTCCAGATCCAAATGAAAAGTGACCAGGAGATGGACAAAGCACTGGGAGGAGCCTGCTGGACAGGAATAGGAAGTTGGAGACTCTGGGGCACTTCCTTCCTCCCACCCCCCCCCAAAAATGGACTCCTTCCACAAAAAAGTGC
This sequence comes from Lissotriton helveticus, assembly GCF_964261635.1. Taxonomy (NCBI): domain Eukaryota; kingdom Metazoa; phylum Chordata; class Amphibia; order Caudata; family Salamandridae; genus Lissotriton; species Lissotriton helveticus. The sequence goes on along the minus strand of NC_136067.1, from coordinate 886,936,328 downwards.
AGCCAAATCTCAATCTAAGGAGTTATTCTGATCAAAATCATGATTTTCAGAAGGTTTATGCTGCCTGCGGTGGATTTCTTGTGAAGAATTGCAATTTTTGCAATTTTGGGAAAGGGAGCTGTTCAAATCTCCCGCTGGATGTCAGCTGCGCGCCGCATCTACGTGTTTGGCATTGTTTACTCCCGCGATGCGTGATCGCGGACCCTTATGACGTACTCGCGTTGTCAAACTCTCGCTGTGCAAGATGGCAAACCGCGATGATGTAGTTGCGGTCGAAAAACTCACGCGCGATCATGCAGCAAGATCCAAAATGGCGCAGCACACGCAAACCGGGAGAAAAACAACTCGGCGGACTCAGAATCACGGTAAGTCAACGCCGCGCGCGCGATATTGTATTTTGCAAGCACGACCAAGCAAAATAATTCGCAACTTGCGAATTTGCGGATTTTTGGGTAAATTCGCGCAATTCGCGGACCGCAAAATTTTCAAAATTCCGCAAATTCGCCCGCGAAACAGATCTTATGCCCATGCTTAGTGCTGATACACCTTCTTCCTCATACACCAGTGGCTCTAACCTCGCATTGTGTAGAATTCACAAGCCGAAGGACAATCCTGATAATGGTCCAACAACAGAGTCATCAGAACTACAAAGTCCAGGGCAACAGAGGTCTGTGAAGTCAAGCAAATATCCAATGTCCAATGAAAGGGGCACCATAGACAGTGTAACACAGGCTCTAAGTGGGGAAACCAGGTCTGAATGTTAGGTACCAATTATGACCCCACTCTTGCAAACGTAACAGGCTGAAGATCTGGAGCATCCAAAAAAACACCCATGGAGCATGTGTTTCTCTAGCTGGTACACAGAGGCTGCATCTATTGTGTAAGTGCAGAAATAGGAATAGGATACCGCAATTTGGCTACAACAACAATGTAAATATAACAAACACACTGCGAAAGGCAGATTAAATGAAACCCTGAATCACCACAGACTGTATTAAAGTACCTGACAAAGACACAGCTGATATCATACATAAAAAACTTGCTGGCCTGCTTGCGCAGAGGAATCAGTAAACTATTGTAACATATCACCAAATTAAAATGGAAGGTCTGTATTCAACAATTACTGTGTTTCACTGGACATTCTAGCCACCTGCACTGTGAAGGGCCTACTAGCAGATGTGAGAGCCAATTGATGAAGCAACACTAATGCATTCATTACACCTACATTCTTGTAATTACCCTTGCCAAGTTGGAATGGAAGGCCACAAGACACCAGCTATCCTCCCATGTGGAGGAGGCAACAAGACACTGTATTAGCAGGTGATGAGCAGGGAAACCAGCAAGACGTAGTAAAATGCTACTTACAAGCCACAGCAACTTGAAACACCAAGCATCAAACTAACTGCCATTAGAGTAGAACAAGTAAAAGGCTTGATTTGCTGCTTCCAGAACAATTTACAAATTGAGAGACACATACTGAGCTGAAACATTACAAGAGCTGTGGAATGTGACCTGTCAGCTAATTACTTAAAGTCCCACAGATGACTACCCTACTTCACCAGTGACAAATCCCTCCCTGCATGCATGTTCACAATGGTAGGTTGAGGAAAGCTGACACAATATGTGAAATACCCTACTCCCAATAATTCCATTCAGACACACATGTAGATGTTTTAGGGATGCAGTGTATAGAAAAGTGGTAATAGCCCATAAAACGACACCAGACAGTGAACTGGGTCTCTGCTACAGTCAATGAAAGCTGCTCCATATTTCCCTATGTGCAGCATTGTGAACGTGCCATTTGACATTGGCATTAGATGTAGTATGTATGTCTGACAAAAAAGCTGCCAGAAATCTGACTCGTAGGCAAACTGCATATGACATGTTGAACTTGCTTATGCAGACGAGTTCAGCCAAATATGATCAAAAGTCGTATATACCTGTTGAGTGAAAGTTGTAACAAATGTCAGCAACAGATGACAGATGTCCAGCAAAACATATCATGCCATAACTACATGATACATGCAGATTGGATGCTAGCCCAATCATCCAAACTGTTGTCAAACGTGCATACCCACCTTAAAAGCATGGGGGGAAGTGCCTGCTCTAGAGAGCCAAATTGTGACAAAAAATTACATTAGAGATATCCAGGGTGGATTTGTTCATGACTTATAACATTTTAATTGAGAGCAGGATGGTGAGCATGTTTGTGATACCTTCCCCTAGATGACTGTTCCTGACCACTTGTCCATACTCTAATGTGAGTAGGATGCAGGACTTTTGTCTGCCGAAATTAAGAAATGTCCTCCATGTATGTCACCCACCTTAATGTGATCCCTCTCTTTGAAGTCTTCCATTTGTCACTAAGGGCATTGGTTTCGGGCACACATTTGAGCACAGGTTTACCAATAATGAATACAAGTCAGCTAATCAATGTATTATGTTCCCATAATCACATTTGATCATGTGAGAATAGACCTGTGTCAATACTTCCATGTCTAAATGTTGGTTGCACTGAAGGCATGGACATCTGTCCTGGAAAATGAAATGTCACCACAGCACATATAAATAGACTATTTAACAACACTACGCAATCTGTGCAGCATTCATCCAGTCCCCAAATCCCCTCATGGAATTGAAAGGGAGTACCAGCAGGCCTTGTCACTCTAAATTCAAACAAGGGCCCACCCAATGTACTGCCACTCACACCTATGGCCCAACGCGCCAATGAACAAGACCAGTATTCAAATGTGTATGCTATAAACATTGAGATGTATAACTACATGTCTGAACCACTGTTTCAATGCTAACCAGTAGACATCAACTGCCAACGTTGATGGCAAGAGTCATATAATGACTGCTGACTGCCCACAACAACTGTTTGCAATAAAATCAACACAGCTCCAGACCAATGCCAGGTGACTCCTCGATCAAAGGTCCATACCTGCAGCAACAATGACATGCACATAAAACAACAGTTCAACCTTGAGAAATACATGTCAGTAATGTCAAATGTAGATAGGCACAATAGATCACTCCAATGTCTGTGTCCCATCAGTTTAGGAGATGACCTAGCCATTCTGATCACAAAACAACATGGACATCAAACTTTGAGCTCTTGAAAGCAGGCACATTGCATCTTCATAAAGCCACCATACATACGCTAAATTGAGCTTGCAAAATCCTCTGACAGCATCATACCTCCAATACAAACCTGATGATATTCAAATGATGGACGTAACATTAGTATCACTCTGAAAAATGTTTTTATCATACAGATGATCTCACCCCTGATGCATGCCAGAGCCAGGCCAGGAAGCAGACTGCCCCATCAACTCAGGAGGAAACCCGAGTACCCCTCAGTGATGACCCTGACATTGGAGCTGTGGACATCAAAGACAGACCTGTCCCTTCTGGGCAAGTCTGTCTTCGATGTCCACAGCTCCAAGTTGCGTTCACTGGGCCCACACTCACACCACCTCAACCAGTACATCTCACCCCACCACCAGTGCCCCTAGCACAGGCAGTCCTATCCTGTGCACACCAGTCATGCCTTCCCAGGTGCCCTCCACCTACCACCACAGTCACTGTGGAGGCAGGACCCAGTAGCAGTAGGTTGCCTGTTGCACCAGCAATGGGCATTGGGGCTAGGCATGATGGGAGGAGAAATGTGACCCCACAGGCTGAGCCCACTGAGGATCCTGACACACAGGCTTCCCTGGCACAGCTCATTGGACTGTACCAGGACTAGCATGGTGTTTTGGGCCAGGTCATGTCCATTATGAGGGAAATGATGGAGCAGCACCAGTCCACCTACCAGAGGCTTGAGGCTATACAGCAAAAGGTGAACGGCCTCCAAACAGAGGTAGCCTCACTGGTAGGTTTAATGCGGGACAGCCACACCTCCCTCTGCAGGCCTTTCCCACCAACATTTGCCACTTCTTATGGTCCGAGTGCATTGCAGCCTTCAAAATCAGCAGCAGCTAGAGCAAGCGAGGGCCTGTCAGAGGAGGATATTGCTACAGGCACCCATGGATCAGCTTCTCCTGATACCCTCCATCAGGAAGAGGAGTCGTCCACATAAGACTCCAGGAGGGAAGTGTGCCAAGCCCTCAAGGCCCACCAGGGATCCACCTCCCACCTGATCTCCTCCTGTGTGCTCGAGAGATTCACTTTTTGGTCTGTTCCTGACCACTGTTCCAAACACCGATGTGATGTGTCAGTAGGACATTGGTTCCAAAAATGATGGACTTCACTCCGATGATTTTATCCACCATGATTTTACTCCCCTCTAATGGCTTTGCTTACAATCACCCAGCCTCTTCCTGTAATGCACTGTATATCCCTAAATAAACAGCATTCATCTGATAATATGTGGATTCCTCTTCTGTACAATAGAACAATGTGGTTAACATGTCAAGATCTCCAGATCAGGATTAAGGGGCACTGGAAGAAAGATTCAGTTTCCTGGAACAAATATGTTTCAGAACTTTGGGTACTTTAATGTTACTATAGGATGTACTTACTGGTTTCTGGATTCATATCAACTTCCGTCTCACAGTGAAATCACACACAGAGATTGTGTCAGATACTTCAAACAAAAGAGCTTTACTCCGATATGCTGGTAATTTCACACATCTGTAGATGTGGAAACATAAAACATGTTAGCACTGGACACATCTGTCAATCATACACTCTGTGGGCCACTACACAACATATCATTGACATCTGCTTGGCTCTTGTAGTTAAAACCACTTTTGGCATGCAACACAAGGAATTAACACAGAGTCACATGGCAGTACCACACTATTACTCCACAGAGTCAACTCTATCCTGTGTAACCAGCATACGGTTGAATCACAACAACCAATGTCAGTGATGTGTGACAATCACCCTAGCCCACTTTGAGGATACACAGCAGCTCAAAAATCCAGGCCATTAACATTGTGAAGGCACTTAGGGAAAATGCACAAATGCATGCTCTTACTACAGCAGTAACACTTGTGAGGTTCAATTTTGGAACACATAGACTTGGACAACCAATGCATCTGTAGACAGATGTACAGTAGAGGCCTGGGTCCAGACATCCATTTGATGTGCAAACTGTCTTGGTAGTGGATTTGGACTGACAACCTCTTGTTCACCCTATTCCTAGGAACTTTCCCTGTTCACTTCGTACATCAGAACTGCAGCACGTACTCAAGTCACAACTCAGAAATATCCAAGTGAAGATGGCAATGTGTAGAAACACAGAACAGAACAACACAGAGACATCATAATGTAATACAGACATTTGACATTGATCAATGATGGTGGACTATAAACCACGCAGCACTTCAACTTATCTCTTTATGCATACAGCTATGCCATCTGTCCAATTACCCACATTGTCACACTCACTACCCACTAGACATGACTCATCACATCAGCACTCTAATATCTGTAAATACACATCTTACCACATACCTGTTATTGTGAGAAGTAGGTTTGGATAAGGTGCTTCCTGACATCTTCACAATCATCTTCATCACTTTCACTTTCTCCATTTGACATTTCCTCATTCCAGGTTTCCGTGGCCTGCATCATCACCATCATCATCATCATCAATGAGAGGGACATTACATCTTAAGGCAATGTTGTGGAGGATGCAGCTGGCCACAATATTATGACACACCTTCCAGGTGAGATGGGGAGGGCCCCACACCTCTTGTCCGGACATCAGAATCTGTCTTTCAGGAGCCCAAAAGTCTGCTCCACTAGCTGATGTGTCCTTCCATGAGCATCTTGGTAGCGGACTTCGTTTCAAAGAGAAAGGTCATTGAAAGGTCTCAATTCCTTACTAGCCAATTAAATTGAGCGTATATTTTTCTCTTGTTCTGGTTCTTGCCCATGACAGGGGGAGTCACCCCTAACCCCCTAAAGTGAACAAGATTCAACAGGTTTGTCTGGGCAAGATGCTTTTCATCTGAGGTTTTTCCTGGAAGAGATTCCAATTGCGCACTGGTTTGTCATGAATTGTTTATAAGTTTATTCACACTCTATTCATCAGAGTGGGTCAAAGAAAGAAAAACAGCCAACATGTGGTTCGCCCCCTTACATGGCCATCCGGCCTGGGGCTTCTTCAGAGTGTGTAGAGTCGTTTACGTTCTATCAACGTCGTGGGTAGCTAGAAGTTCCTCGGGATTCTCGAATCTCTGGGGTAATGCCAGGTCAGGATGCTATGTTTATCTATCATCGATAAGAATCTACACGCCCTGAAGAAGCCCCAGGCCTGATGGCCATGTAAGGGGGCGAAACACATGTTGGCTGTTTTTCTTCCTTTGACCCACTCTGATGAAACAGGGCACACGCACACAGCTTCGCTGAGACTCACTTGAGCTCTGGGTGCACACGATCACACGGTAATCCTCGCGAAGGTCTCAGGCTGCATGAAGCACATGCACACAGCGTCGCTGAGACTCACTTGAACTACGGGTGCACACAATCACAGGACAATCCTCATGAAGGTCTCAGGCTGCACGAAGCACACGCACACAGTGTTGCTGAGACTCACTTGGACTCCCGGTGCACACGATCACAGGACAATCCTCACGAAGGTCTCAGGCAGCACGAAGCACACTCACTTGGACTCCGGCTGCACATGATCACAGGACAATCCTGACAAAAGTTTCAGGCTGCACGAAGCGCAACCACATAGCGTCACTGAAACTCACTTGGACTCTGGGTGCACATGATCAAAGGACAATCTGCATGAAGCACATGCACACAGCGTCGTTGAGACACACTTGAAACTTTTTTGTTCCTGAGTTTCCACAACAGGGAGCCAGCTCTCCTCGGGCCCTTGGGGACAAGTTACTTCAGGACACAGCACACAGCAAAGTCCTTTCAAGCAGGGGGACACAGCACACAGCAAAGTCCCTTAGCCTCTCATTGGTTAAATCAGCAAACTGCAGGCCAGCCCCAGAACACACAGCAAGGGTCAGTCCTTTCCTTCAGTCTCTTTAGCTGTTTCTACCTAGGCAGAGGTTCCTCTTGACCACGAAGTAGTTTCAATCCTCTTCAGGCTTCATCAGTCCACCGTTCAGGGGTTTCAGCACTCATAGTTATACCCCTAAATGTCTTTGACGTCTTTGTGTTCAGGGGGAAGTGACCCCTGTCTAAACCAGTTTTGGGTGTCTCCATGCTAGTGACACCTTCTTCCTTTCATAGTGGGGGTTGTCGATCCTCAATACCTCAGCAGGATATGGAGCCATTGTTTTATGGCAGCAGCCCGGGCTTCTTCATCTCCAGGGGCTACTCTTCCCCCCTACACTCCAGATGCAGTTCAGCCTGTTGCTGTCTCACATCCTCCCCTGGGTCAAGACATTGACCAGATCCTATCACATTCAAATCCAGACAGTCAATCCACAACCAGTCAGAGACACACAGAATTGTTAAAACAAAAAAAAACCAGCCACTTCTAAAAGCGTGGTTTCTAAACACACAATTCAAAAACAGCCTTCACAAAAAGATGTGTTATTAAATTGTGAGTTCAGGCACACTAAACTTCACCTTTTCATCCTAAGCCTATGGAAAGATAGGCTGGAAACATATTACACAGCCTTCCCCATTCTGTCCTATGGGCAAGATGGCACTGCAACAGTGAAAAACGAAATGGAGAGTATTTCACTGTCAGGACATGGTATACACCTTAGTACATGTCCTACCTTTCACATACACTGCACCCTGCCCAGGGGGGTACCCTGGACCTACCAGGGGTGTCTGATATGCATAAAAAGGGAAGGGTAAGGCTTGGCAAGTGGGTGCACTTGTGAGGACAACAAGGTAATTTAACAAACTGCGCGCAGGCACTATAGTTTTTGGCGGAACAGGCAGGTCTCTCTATTTATTCCTATGCTGATGACACACAAGTCATCTACTCACTTTCCACCAACAAGCATCTCCCCTTCTCTTCCCTTCAAGCTGGACTAAAACAGATTTCGGCATGGATGTTGGAGCACAAATTAAAACTGAACGGGGAGAAAACAGAACTGCTCCTGTTTGGCTCTGACATCCCGCTCTGGGGCCCACAACATTGGCCGCCGGAGATGGGCCCTCTTCCCACTCCAACTTCTACTGCTCGTAATCTTGGGGTCCTCCTGGACAATCAATTGTCCTTCAGGCAACACGTCGTGAAAGTCTCCGCCACCTGTACCACCATCATCAGGTGGCTAAGGAAAATCTCGTGGATGCTGCCGGCTGACACCCTGAGAACTGTAGTCCAGGCTCTTGTCATCTCACGCCTGGACTATGGTAACATCTTACTTCTGGGTGCCTGCAAGGAGGTAACCAAGAAATACCAGGTAGTACAAAATATGGCTGTTCGCCTTATTTGTAACCTACCCGCCAGAACCTCAGCCTCGGCCCACATGCGTAAACTACACTGGCTGCGGATCGAGAGCAGGGTTAAATTTAAGGCATTATGTTTTTTGCATAAAATCATGACCGGAAAAGCTCCACATTACCTATCTGTTCTGGTGCAGCAATATCTTCCACCTCGAACACTTAGGTCTTCCACCCAGAATAAGTTCAGGATACCGCGTATCAAGAGAGCAAAAATGGGAGGTCGCTCATTTTCTCTGTTGGCTCCCTCTCTTTGGAACTCTTTACCCACCCCACTGCGGTCTGAAATGTGCTTCATGACTTTCCGTAAGGGAATTAAGACCTGGCTTTTCAATATGTAAGACTGCTGATTAGACGCTCCCCCCATTTTGTATACTGTTTTATATGCCTAGCGCCGGGAAACCTACGGGTAGCTGTGCGCTTAAGAAATGTAATAATAAATAAATAAATAAATAGTGGCAGGCCTGAGTTGTCTCTTTAGGGCTACTTGTGTGCATTGCACAATTAGTGCTGCAGGCCTACTAGTAGTATTTGCATTACCAGCCCTGGCACACATAGTGAACTTTACTAGAGACTTTACTAGTAAGGCAAACATACCAATGATGGACAACCAATTATCATTACACTTTATCCAGGGAGCACATTCACTTTGACACTGATCAGCAGTGGCAAAGTGCCCAAAGCATCTAAGCCAGTAAAACGCAATCCATCACAGCATCAAAAATAGAGGAGGTAGATTAAAAAAGTCAGGGGTAATGCCCGCCAAGAAATGCCAGGTCTAACAGTAGTGTACAATGATACCACATGCACTTTGAACTCCTCACTTGACATTTCTCATAACAAAGCTTACACACATCACACTTACCCAAAAGCCAGGCCCTCTCCGGTCTGAATCGTGACATCAGCTGTGGAACTTTGCTGTCTGTAGTATGAAGCCACCATGTGCAGTTCCTGGGAACTTGGCACAGACGTGGGTGATGTACAAATCCGTGAGACAGACAACTTGAATGTTAATGGAATAAACGTGCTTCCTTTTTCTGTACACCTGCTCATGGGTGTGTGGTGGTAGCAAGCCATCATGTGTGCCATCAATGGATCCAATTATATGTTGGATGTGACTGAGCCCATAAAAATCTGCCTTCACAGTCGCGAAATCCTAATGCTGTGGAAACTAGATGTAGGTGCTAATGTGTTTCAACAGAGCTGCAAGGACCTCCGTGAGCATCTTACTGAACATTGCTTGTGACATCCCACCAGATGTGACAACTGTGAATTGTAAATTACCTGTGGCCAAAAAATGCAAGATGGCCAACACCTTTACAAGTGGTGTAATATTGTGTGGGTTTTCAAGTTCAGGTGATATATCTGGCTTAGCATGATCAGTCGGGTAAAGAATTGGAAGCCGTTGCAAACGGTATTTCTGGATGACATGTTAGGCCTGCATGGCCAGCGTGTCTGGGAATGGGCGATAAAGTAGAGGCACATGTCTCATCCTCACAGGGTACCTGGGTGAGAGACAGAAGCAACAGGTAAAGTGGAAGGAGTCAGATGAGTAACAAATGTGCCAGCTGAATTGGAAATGTACTATGATAGCACAATGTGAACAAGATGAAGGACAACACATGTCACACCATGTCAATTCAACTTAGCTGAACCACCAGTGATTGACAATACTGACATATTACCATGGATGCCACTGCATTCTGTGCAACTTCATATGTCAGTTGGTACACTGTAGCATAAGTGTTGTAACTTATTTGTGTCATTGCTCCAGTTCCGCTACGATTATCAGACCACACATGAAAGATGTGTACAATACAGCTGCACACATAATTTGTGTATCAGTGACGATTACATGTGTGTACTGCCTGTGCAAAGTGTACGTATGTGTGAGCATAATCTAGACATGGTGCTGTACATTAAGCAGCACACAGTTACAAAATTACTAAATTTGTAATTAGCAAAGTATTGTACATGACCACTAGGATGCTGGCAGGCTTACATGGCAATGATGATTACTAGATGCATCTACCACCGGTGGTCAATGACCCCAAGTACATTGGGTAAAGTAACAGCAACAATCCAATGGCTGTGCGCGTATAGGCGCATGGCTGCATCTGCAGCATACAATTACGCTGCGGTTAGAATTGAAGCTCACTTGCCTAATGACACTGCTGCCACCTACACCTCCTCACCATCAGCTGCTGTGTACTACCTCTCGGAGCAACAATGCTAGGCTTAACAGGTGTGAGGGCCCCCGCCTTTACTATGGAGATGCTGGAAATCATGGTTGGAGAGGTTCTTTCCCTGTGTGGCCAGCTATATGGCTCCCCAGAGGAAGAGGTAAGTAGGTAATGATTTTTGCAGCTTACTTGGGTCTGTTACTGGACACATCACAGGCAGAGTAAGTGCACATCAATGAAAATGGGAAAGCACAAACACAGACTTTAGGTCCTGGCCTCAACATCAATTACAAGACTCTGCTGGGTGATGTATCACTGTTCAATGACTGCACACAATAAACAGGAGGGCGATCCTTCTCTTAGCAGTCAAGAATGAACTGCCTCTCAGCAGCAGACAACCCCCCACACTGCAAGCCTTTGGGAAGAACCTGAAGACCTAGCTCTTCGTATGAGACGAAGATGCGCTCAAAGCCCCAGCGCCTTGAGACCCTCGTGTGTGAGTAGTGGGCTTCACAGATCCCTTATTGATTGATTGAGGATGCTCATTGCTGACAGTATTACAGGGATGTCTTACCTAAATGACCTTCCCTTAAGTGTATCTTAGCTTAGTGTATGTTGTAGAACTGATGATTCATTGAGCAACACATACCAGTCTCAGGTATGTAGGTTTGCACACCATACCTGCCATCAGCAAGGTGCTTATACTTACAGTGGAGTTAATGAAGACCTCCGAGGCAATTTAGTAAACATCAGTGTATGGATGTGTTCTACCCAGGGACAATTAAGAAAATATCAGTGAACATATGGGATGCATAGCTCAGGGCAGAATGATGCATTGGATCTCATGATGTTCACTCTGTGGACGACCACCAAGAGTGCGCATGTGTGACCTTGCATAGTGTTCCTTTGTATTTCACATCACGCAAGCGGATATATACCACGCGGTAGGAGGTCTTGACAGTGAAATGAACTTCCTTTTTGATGGGATTAGGGGAATCAAAAATTGCTGCCCAATGGCGAGGTGCATGCATGAAGTAGGTGTGTATGTGGTTTATTTGTAGGTCCCAGTGCCAGTGCCCTGTCCTCTTCACTTGCCTTCTGACACTGCTGCAATTCTGCCCTCCTCAAAGGTTGCTGTTATGTGCCTTCTCTGTGAGCCATCAAGTCCCATTCTAAGGGGTTGAGGGCCCCGGCATTCTATCCAGAAGAGTTAGAGAGACTTGTTGATGAGGTCCTCCCCATGTATGGACAAAAGTATGGCTCAACAGAGGAGCATGTTGTTACATCAAATCGGAATTTTTGATTTATTGAGATGCATACCATCCTGTGTAATGGAGGTATGAGTCAATGTACATGTGTGCTGTGTGTAATGTGATATATAAGGTTGTGCATACATGTGACACAGATATGTGATTTGGAGTGAGAAGGTTTACTCATATTGTGCAAGAAATGTAAGTGTCATTTCTGTATGAATTTGTGAGTCCTGCTTAGCATGCAACATGATTTTCCAGGGTGTGATTGTTGCTGGGCATAAGGATTTTCCTTTTTGGACATGGTGCAGGTCATTCATGTGTCTTTCGCTCACTGTCTGTTATGCGTATGTCAACTGAGATGTGAAGGTGGTGATGACATCAGACATGTGTAGATGTAATGCTGAAGCATTTGTGAACAGTGCATGTTACACCATGTCAATGACAGCATACATGGCAATGGCTACCGTAGTGCAACTCATTAGTCTGAATAGACATATGGAGTCTGTGTACTTTCTTATTATTGGATATATGTAGTTGGTTGTGAGGACACTGGGTGTAGCTGCTAAGGGATGCTGAAAGTTTTGGCATGTCCTTTCACATGACAGATGCAGGGTTACACCATCAATAAGGCCTGGTCATGTGAGTTCATTGTAACACCCTGGATTCATGATAGTGGTCTGCATATCCTGATTCAGAATCCCTCCCCACAATGCTCTATCCATTCCTTGTGTACATATTGTACTACTAGCTGTACCCGGCCACACGTTGCTGTGGCTCAGTCTGGTTAAATGGGAGAGAAAGAAAAGAGTGAGCGCACGTTTCTAATATGTTTAATTTTACAATGCTTGTGGGTATACAATATGTTTTGTGTCTATTGTCTGTATGCGTCCCTTGTAGTTGTTGCGCAGCAAGCAAATCGATAGGGTCTGTTCGGCCTTTTGATTAAAAACACGAGCGTATTGTACACGCACGTATTCGAATCCAACGTTGTGTATATATAAACACACACTAATGTTGCAAAGTGAACCAACTCCTCCCCACTCCCTCCACCCACTTTACGGTCTGACATCCTGACACCAACTGACCATCCTAATATATGTAGACTATTGTCTCTATGCGTCCTTACTTAATGTTGTAAAGTGAACCAATTCCTCCCTCCACCCACTTCCCGGTCTGCCATCCTGTCACCAACTGTTCATCCTAATATATGTAGACTATTGTCTCTATGCGTCCCTTGTATTTGTTGTTAAGTGTCTGGTTGGGCTTTCGATTAAAAACATGGGCGTATTCGACACACGCGTATTCGAATCCAATGTTGTGTACATAAAAACACGCGTCTATTCAAACCCAATGCTGTGTCCAAATTTCAAAGCAATCGGTGAAGAACTTTCTGAGATTTACGATTTTGAACAAACAAACATTTACATTTTTTTTATATAGATAGATGATTGTGTCGAATGGCAGCACTTGCACATGATTTTTTCAATGTTGTCCCCTGTAATGATATGTGTCAGAAGAAAATTAGTTTTAAATGGTCATGTGGTCAGGTCATGAAAATATTAAGACTGAGCAGATGCTGGTCTATTGCTCATGTACATGCCTGACAGGACTTAACCTAGGTCATGTGTGCCCTCAACAACTTGTGAGGTGCTCCTGCTCATTCAGACTTGGCAGGTCCTCCCAGTGCCACTTCCGGGGCAAAAGGGAAGAATCCTCAATTTACATTATATGCATTTGCAAGAATCTGTGTCCTCTGCAAAACTTTTGACTGGGTCCCATCTGGCACATTCTTAATGTAAGGGCATGACCAGAGGCCCTAGAGGAGTGCATGAAGGGTGATCCCACCCAGTTGGCAGCCCGTTTTGTGAAATTCATGACTGCAATGAAATCCTTGCTTCCTATGAAAGGCCACTTAGAATTTTAACCATGTCGCATACAAACTTATTTTACCAGAAAGTAACGTTTGTATTTGAATATCTTTTTGTAAGAATTGCAATTATTTTAAGTAATTGCGCACAAACAAAATTACATATCTTGCTCATTTGGACTAGCCCATTGCAGAAGGCTTGAGTGTTGTGTGGAGGTGTCTTTCCTGTGACAGTGGTGAAAGGGGGTATATCCTGTGCAAGTACTGGTTTGTTTTTTGATGCTGATACACATTTATTGTTTCACCTTAAGGTTGTAAACTTGGCCATTGTTTGCCAGTTTGTCAACTGATAATGTGAATCATGCGGATATACACCTTGTGCCCCTGGTTTTGATCATGTAGATTTAATGGACTGTCATGCTGCATGTGGCATATGCTGGTTGTGTATGTGACAGATGGGTACAGATTGTGTTCAGATACACACAGGTGTGTAGCCCTTCATGGAATTTGTCTGTTATTGTGTATGACTCAGTTGCTACACACAGCTCACTGGAATGTGTGACTCCATGGACTGTATTGTTTGGAAAGTATGTATACCTGGCGGATGTTCGCGGGCAGGAGTTTTTGTGTGCTGCAAAACAGTACCAGAGTTTGTATGCCTCAAACAGTGGGAACATTGATGTAAGGCCTACTCATGTACAATATGTTGAGAGGCCACATGATTATGCTAGGTGTCAACAATAGTTGTGTATGATGAGAGCATGGTTTCTGTCAGCAATCAGTGACATTGTCTTGGTTGATGTTTTATTTCTGTGCAGGTCAACGTCCATCAAATGCAAAAACAACAATAGATGCACTGAATGCAGAATAATATCATACATTCACCCCAGTACAGAGATCTGGGCCTAAATCAATATTTGTTTTGCTCACCATGCCATTTCAGTTTGACCCAGCCATTTGTTAATCAGTCTTGACCCTGTGCCCAAAAAGGGCAGGAGTATTAAGGATGCCCTGGTACATACAAGGCCCTTAGCATGTCCATCACCACTTATCAGATCTGTTACTGAACCATGGAATTTACCCCCCGTTACCGGACACTTCCCATGCACCGACTGCAGTGTCTGTCATTTAACCACCCACACTAAACAGTTAAATTTGGAACCGGGTAAAGTATGGACGCAAATGTCCCATACCAACTGCAATTCCACTCATGTTATTTATCTGATTACTTGCCCGTGTGCCAAGAGATATGTGGGCATGACAACTCGGAAAGTGAAGACCCGCATTGGCGAACATCGCAGCAATGTTCGCTGCAAGAAAGTAACGACCAAACTCAGCGAGCATTTTCTGCAGGTAAATCATACCCCCAATGATATGACCTGGACAGTAATAGAACAGGTCAACAACTCCAGGAACAGAGAGAATATCCTGTTTGAAAAAGAGCAGCGCTGGGTCTACAGACTCAACACACACAATCAAGGTCTAAATGACCAAATACCTTGGGCCAGCGTTCTCAAACATTAATATTGTCCTACTCCCCAATTCAGGGCACTGCCCATGATGTATGCTCTTTACTGATGATATCGCTCTTTTTGCTACAGTCCTCAGTATACCAATACCATAGATCACAAGAGTAACCCTTGCAAATATCATCTATGATGGTGGGTACTCACCACTATCGTTATGTGTGCCGTTCATATTGAATAAATGTACCCCCGTGTTACAACCCACAGTACACAAATATGACTGAGCATAACTTTTTCACCCTCTAATTATATCTCTGATGGTGGGTACTCCAACACCTTGTTTGGTATTTCTCCTAACTGTCAATGAACCTATACCCACCCACAGTGTCAATTTATTTTAGCGTGATTTTTAACACCTTATCATAGCGGACTTCTGCTTTATGACCCATTCAGCCGGTCCGTCCTTTTGCTTGCGTGCCAAGCCTCTTTTGGTATCCCGGTCGGCAGCTTGCGTGCCAAGCCTCGATCTGGTTCCAACTCTGTTCATGTGCGCGCATGCGCACCCAATGTGCATTCCAAGCCTCGTTTTTGATACGGCGTGCGACAGTGATCTGCACGCGACGACGCGAGGCTTGCTTCCCAAGCCTCGTTCTAGTCAACGCTCGTGACTGGACGACGTCCCGACGCCTCCCTCTCTTAGCGCCGGGCTTGTTCCTCGCTCGTGATCCACGAGATCCAGCGGGGACAGCTAGGTGCCGAGAGGGTGCTGAGCGTTGCGGGCGTATGTACAAGCGACCTGACATCTTAACAAGCTAAGTGTTTGTGTGTGAGCTTCTGCCTACTCTCCTTGAACTCTCCTTTGTGTGTGTTTTTGTTTTTACCCTGACAGGGTGTGCCATTGTCGCTCCCACCCCCCCTCTGAATCTATGGGGCGTGGTTCATACTGAATACAAGTGAGGACTCTGCCACCGATATTCTCAATTAGTGTGCCACTTTAAGCTCTCTAATTCACGGCCAGCAGGGCTGCGCATTACTATTACGTAGCTTTGTTTTATTACATCACTCTTCGGGGAATATTTCTCCGTACTCTTACCATAGGTAATGTTACTATTATGGGCAGCCTACCTGGCTTCCCACACGGACGGACTTAGCACTGCAAGCCCCCGTTGCATTACCTCATTATTTTTACTGCGCCAGGTCACACTACCCTGGCCCTAGTTGAGGCCCATCACCAAGGGTCTTGGGCACAACTTCCACTCTACAACGTGATCCCCCCCGACCACGGCCATTGATAGGTCTGTTAGCACGTATCACGCCACACCTTAAGTTGCATGGCATCAAACCATGATCATTAATGACCATTTGCTCATTTTTGTGTTTTGTGTTTTGTTTGTCTGTCTGTCTTTTACCTACCTGCAGACTTCTGGGCTCCTCGCAATAGAGGCAAATCCCCAAGCCTTTTGGTTTGTATTTTCACGCACTTATTTTTACACATAGTGCCACTGTTTTTAACTTTCACAACCTACAGCAGGGTAGGCCTTAGCGCGCCTATACCTGTTGAGGTAACACCCACTTACTGGTCCTGACGAAAGCCCTGTAAACTCACACACTTAAAGGGCAGAAACATGTTGACCTTCCCCTAACAGGGAAACACCTGTATTTCTTGTGGATAGTTTCCCTGCACATAGCTTTTACTTTTAATATGTCAAGTTGACCAGCGAATAAATGATTTTTTGGGACAACCGCTGACATTTTTAACTACACCCTTTTTTTCACATTCACTCTCACAACAACCTGCTCCGCAGTCTCCTGGCGTCGTAGCACACTCGGGAGGTACTCGATCTCCCTAGTGGACCCGATGATGAAGCATGTCACCACTAGGGTGAGTGAGGGTTTCTTGAAGAAATAATGAGTTTTTTCTTGAAAGTTAGCCCAGCCTTCTGACCAACTACAGCTGGCCTCATATTAATACGTGCTATCTCGATCACACTCACGCCTTACTGACGGACACTCTTCCTTTGTTTTTGTATCTATTGATTGGGGACTAAGAGTGCCCTTGAACCCTGTCTCTCCCTTTGTTGATCAATGGGAACAGTCCAGCCCGAACTGCCAGGCTAGGTCCTCCCTGGACTGGAAACAAGCATCCTAGGACCGGTTTCGGGGTTTCATCCCTCATCAGCCAGGATAGCTTGACTAGTGGCATGGAGAGCATGGGACCCACGTCTGGGCATACCCGTTACACTCGGGGTGCCAAATTGAAAAAGAACAATTGATGGACAGAATGCATAACAATGTCATACATTCACCCCAGTACAGAAATCTGGGCCTAAATCCATTGTTTTTTTTGCTCAGCAAGCCATTCCAATTGGAACCCAGACATATGCAATTCAGTCTCCAGCCTGTGCCCAATTGAAACAGTCCAGCCTGAACTGCCAGGCCAGGTCCTCCCTGTACTTGAAACAAGCATCCTAGGACCGGTTTCGTGGATTCACCCCATATCAGCCAGGATAGTTTGACTCCAGTGGCATGGAGAGCATGGGACCTATTTCTGGGAATACCCGTCCCACCTGTGGTAACAAATGCATAAACAACAATTGCTGGACAGAATGCAGAACAATGTTGTACATTCACCGCAACGCCCATCAAAAGCAGACACTGTGGAAAGCCATTGCCCAGAAAGTGCGGACCCTGGGAGTCTATTAGCGGTGCAGCGTCCACTGTAGCAAGAAGTGGGACGACTTCAGATGTAGATGCCACAACCTCACTGAGTATCAACAAGGAAGGTACTCCCCCACATCTCAGGGACGTGGGCAAGCCCTTGACTCCCCCCATGGTCTGTGCTCAGGCGGCAGCCTATCCAGAGTTTGATTGGCAGTTGAGAGCTCAACATCAGCTAGGAGGGGGTGAGTCTTGTGCAGAGTCTAACATTGTGCTCTGACTTTTTCCTCCATTTCCAGGCAGATAGTACAACACAGGGGAAGTGGGCAGCTCCACTCTTTAGGCTGATGGATTTCATAACATGGGAAGATTGTTAGATGGTTGCCTGCAATTTGTGTCTGGGGTTAGTTTCATGCTCCAGAATCAGAGCTTGGGCAACAAGATCGGCGTTAAGACGTCACATGGCTTTGTGATGTGGCATAACCCCGACACATGTGTAATTATGCAAGAAACACCGAGAGGTAGTACACAGCAGCTGATGGTGAGGAGGTGTAGATGGCAGGACAGTATTTACTTTTTTTGTTAAGATAGTTGAACTAACAGATATTTGTTGTTTTTCAGAGGTACTGACACGTGCCATGTCAGACAATGGTCAGTGGACAAAGGAACACATCCTGATGTATTCTTGTTATGCTGGGTATGTGGGACATTGTGATGTATGAATGCCTAGTAGTGCCATCCATGTGTACAGTTGGTCACTTGGTGGTATTTGTAGCTGTGAGGTGCTATGTTCCTTCTTCTGCCCAACAAAATGTCAGTTTTTATTCATCTGTACATGTTTGTGGATGCGAGGGGGTGAGCTAGGTATATATTTTCACAGGTGAGTGTAGGGCAACGGTATTATCTCAAGTGTATGTGTGCTGTTGTGTACACACAAATAGTGTGTCATGTGTGATTTAGAGTTCATAACAATATTACTGGGTCCTCTACCTTTAGTGTAGCGTTACTGTTAAGGCTATGTTTTTAATATACTGCGGAGTCCCAATTATGTCCCACATCTTGTTGATCAATGGCTTATATGTGGTTTTGTGCTATTGTGTGTAGTAAGTAAGTCAAATGTTTCAGTTGGGATAACATGAAGCATATGACAATATGGGATGTGACATACTGACTGCTGTTGACTGGTTATGTGTGGGTGTATGAACACTGTTTATGCCTAGTCTTTCTGTGTGCTTCTGGTGTATGTTGTTCATTTTCCTGATATGGTGATTGCAGGTATACCTCTTTAAAAATAGATATTAATTGTCTGTATACCCTAGTACGGCAATGCTTGACAGTGATGTGTAGCAATGCTGTGTTGATGGTGTTGCCACGATGAACAATTTGCTAGAGGGATGCCCATAGATGTGGTAGGGGTCTACTACCATGGAGATCTGTGATGGCGCTGACAGTGTAACTTAAGTCCCCTTCTAGCCATGCAAGTTGTACTGGGCAAGTGTGGTGCTGTTGTGTATGCCAAATCAATGTTGCAATTGTAGAGATGTGTGTGAGATGAGTATGCCCAGCTATCTCACAGCTGTTTCAACTGTTATTCCAGCACAACCAAGCCAGGCAGAGGTGACCGTGCGGATGACATTAGAGAAGGAGCTGGACAGAGTTGCTTCGGTCAGAAGACTAAACGTGGTGGAGACACAGTCTTGGAAGGTGAGGGGCATGCCCTAGAGGATGCAGACTCTTCATCATCATCCTTGCCGGAGTCAATGGCACCTTGGTTGTGGTGGTGAACCCTACAGGAACTGTGTCTACACCATCTTTGTCTGCCACCACCCGTTCCATCTCCACCCTCCCTGCTGTTCCCCACAAAGTTGCATGCAACCTTTCCCATAAGGGGCGTGACATCTCCTTTGCCCCAGGCACTCATCTCAAGCTCCGGTGCCCCCCAGCTGCCCTGAGTGAGAAGGGTATTTCCTCCTGAGTTAGATCCCTGTTGGGTAGACTGCAGTGCTGAGTGCCCTCCAGGGGAAGTCCAGAGTAATGACACTGGCACTGAAGTTCCTAAAGGGCATTCACAGTAGTATGACTGCTCTACAGAAATCTTTTCTGGCAATGGCCTCCTCACTGAAAGCAGCCTTCCCCCAGGCATCCTTCCACCCCTATACCTGACTCTTCCACATCCAAAGTCCTGTTAACCATATCAGTCCCATCAAAATGCAGACATGGACACACGCAGACACCATTGTCCACAAGCACCACACTGACACAAAACATAGGAGAATTTGCATGTATGCACCCACCGACCAGACACTGACCTCCCTTAGGAGCCCCACTACACACTTAACCACAGACCACACACCACCCAACACAGCCCATACACAAGCAGACTCAGACTCACAGGCACCAGCAACAAGCACACCCAAATCACAGAGAGACACTACCTACCTCTACCTCCCAAAGTCCACCCCTTGTCATCCCCCACCGAAACTCATGTAGAACGTCAGTGAGACCCCCATTATCTCTGCCTGTGCCACAACCACTGCCCTTCCTTCCACATTTGAGCCAGCCCCTTTCAAAACTGACCCTGTCTACCCTGAGCTATGTCCATCAGGTACCTGAACTGTCTTCCTGAAGCCCCTTCCTGGGGAGGTTGTCTTGGCAGTGTCTCTTAGGCAAGTTGTGTGGTACAGCAAAGTTCTGAACCACAAATCTGCATTGGACTGGACATTGCCCTTTATGATTTTTTCTCTCCATTATGTTCAAATAAAGTTTTGACATCGATTATAACCTTAGTCGATTCTTTCATTATCATGCAAATGAAAAGTTTTGCTTTCCTTCAGTTGGTACTGTCACATTGGTGTACTTAAGAGGATTATATAGGTGGTCATTTCTTAATGGTGATTGTGATCTGAGCTTTGCACCTTTTCAGGAAATATCCGGAACGAGGGAACATGTGACTGAACTCCATGTATGTGGCCAACACCTAATGGTTGTGTCATTGCATTGTGTGTGTTTACATTGGTTAAGTAGTTCACCTCCGCTGAAGTCTGCCAATTTTTGCTCCCTTTCTCCTAGTGATATAGTTGTGATATATGTGCTGTGTGTTGGTTTGAGATGTTTGTATTTCCACACATGGAGTTTGTCAGCTTGTCAAACTTGTATGTGTGTGTGGCATGTCATTATGTCTGTGTGTAGGTTTGCACTACTAACTGTAGCTGTGGGAGATGTGTCTGCTACCCTGAGTAGCCACTACACTTGCCTGCACAGGGGTGGGAATATACAAAGAATTTGGCTGTTCCAGATGTGCTTGATTTGCCAAATCTTGTGCAAATATTATGTATGGGCATGTGCTATCTTGTGTACTACCTCTACTTTATGCTTTGTACTTTACATAGTGGGATGGATGTCATGCATAAAGTATTTGGGAAGTACCCTTGGTTGTATTTGCCAAAGAATCAGTGTAGTCCTTTCAGGTGACATTGCCTTTTGATGTGTGATATGTATGTGAGTATGGTGAAGCTTTGTGGCTGTGAAGGTGTGTTGGAGTTTTAGGACCCTGCCGTACTGGTGGGTTATTTGCACTGAGGGCAGGTACAAAAATGATAGTGAGCTGGTGACTAGTGCTTCTTGTCAAGGTTTCTGTGCACAATACTTCACTGTAGGGTGGTGGTTTTCATATTGACTTGGTGGTGTGTGGAGTAATGGTGAGGGACTGGACTCATGACATTCAATATTCACCTGGTTCTGTGGTGTGTTTGTTGTGCAGTTATGTTTGTGGAACTTGACAATTTGAGATTTTGTGGAGTGTGTGGTATTGATGGCCTCTTACTGCTGGCATTACTTTAGACTTTCATTAATGACTGCGAAGACACCCTTCAACTTCTATTGGACATGGTATTGAGGTATAACGACATGCAGTGCCCATATATAAATGGGTGTGGTTGTGTCTGTGAAATTAGGGGGCAGCTTGTGGTTTTGCTACAATAGTCCTGGGATATGGATTGTGTGACAATACATGAAAGGCAAGGTGCCTGTGGGAAGCTAAACAGTGGTAGGGTGAGGTATGTGATAGGTAGTTTTACGAGGTGGGTAGAGACAGGATTTTGTTACATGATCGATTTGATTCATGTATTTTTTATAGACCGAATGCGTGCATGCATGTGCATTTAGGTCTGTGTGTCATGACATTCTCCTGCATGTAAACATAGGCATTCTCACATTGACATACTAAAGGCCCTTTTAAAGAAAAACCAAAGGTAGTGATGGACGGAGCGTTGACAATACAAACACTCACCCCCAGTCAACTGATCTGGGTTTAATCTATCACCGTTCTTTAGCTCACTCCGCCACCCCAGTTCAGACATGGCCATATGCAAATCAGTCTGACCCTGTGCCTCATGGGAACAGTCCAGCCCGAACTGCCAAGCCATGTCTTCCCTGGACCGGAATCAAGCTTCCCAGGACCGGTTTCTGGCATTACAGCCGTCTTCAGCCGGGCTTGCTTGACTCCAGTGGCAAAGTGAGCAAGGGACTCACGTCTGAGCATACCCTGCCAACTTAGGGCGAACAAAGAAAAACCAAAGGTGGTGATGGACGGAGCGTTGACAATACAAACACTCACCCCCAGTCAACTGATCTGGGTTTAATCCATCACCGTTCTTTAGCTCACTCCGCCACCCCAGTTCAGACATGGCCATATGCAAATCAGTCTGACCCTGTGCCTCATGGGAACAGTCCAGCCCGAACTGCCAAGCCATGTCTTCCCTTGACCGGAATCAAGCTTCCCTGGACCGGTTTCTGGCATTACAGCCGTCTTCAGCCGGGCTTGCTTGACTCCAGTGGCAAAGTGAGCAAGGGACTCACGTCTTAGCATAACCTGCCAACTTAGGGCGAACAAAGAAAAACCAAAGGTGGTGATGGACGGAGCATTGACAATACAAACACTCACCCCCAGTCAACTGATCTGGGTTTAATCCATCACCGTTCTTTAGCTCACTCCGCCACCCCAGTTCAGATATGGCCATATGCAAATCAGTCTGACCCTGTGCCTCATGGGAACAGTCCAGTCCGAACTGCCAAGCCATGTCTTCCCTGGACCGGAATAAAGCTTCCCAGGACCGGTTTCTGGCATTACAGCCGTCTTCAGCCGGGCTTGCTTGACTCCAGTGGCAAAGTGAGCAAGGGACTCACGTCTGAGCATACCCTGCCAACTTAGGGCGAACAAAGAAAAACCAAAGGTGGTGATGGACGGAGCGTTGACAATACAAACACTCACCCCCAGTCCACTGATCTGGGTTTAATCCATCACCGTTCTTTAGCTCACTCCGCCACCCCAGTTCAGACATGGCCATATGCAAATCAATCTGACCCTGTGCCTCATGGGAATAGTCCAGTCCGAACTGCCAAGCCATGTCTTCCCTGGACCGGAATCAAGCTTCCCAGGACTGGTTTCTGGCATTACAGCCGTCTTCAGCCGGGCTTGCTTGACTCCAGTGGCAAAGTGAGCAAGGGACTCACGTCTGAGCATACCCTGCCAACTTAGGGCGAACAAAGAAAAACCAAAGGTGGTGATGGACGGAGCGTTGACAATACAAACACTCACCCCCAGTCAACTGATCTGGGTTGAATCCATCACCGTTCTTTAGCTCACTCCGCCACCCCAGTTCAGACATGGCCATATCCAAATCAGTCTGACCCTGTGCCTCATGGGAACAGTCCAGCCCGAACTGCCAAGCCATTTCTTCCCTGGACCGGAATCAAGCTTCCCTGGACCGGTTTCTGGCATTACAGCCGTCTTCAGCCGGGCTTGCTTGACTCCAGTGGCAAAGTGAGCAAGGGACTCACGTCTGAGCATACCCTGCCAACTTAGGGCGAACAAAGAAAAACCAAAGGTGGTGATGGACGGAGCGTTGACAATACAAACACTCACCCCCAGTCCACTGATCTGGGTTTAATCCATCACCGTTCTTTAGCTCACTCCGCCACCCCAGTTCAGACATGGCCATATGCAAATCAGTCTGACCCTGTGCCTCATGGGAACAGTCCAGTCCGAACTGCCAAGCCATGCCTTCCCTGGACCAGAATCAAGCTTCCCAGGACCGGTTTCTGGCATTACAGCCGTCTTCAGCCGGGCTTGCTTGACTCCAGTGGCAAAGTGAGCAAGGGACTCACGTGTGAGCATACCCTGCCAACTTAGGGCGAACAAAGAAAAACTAAAGGTGGTGATGGACGGAGCGTTGACAATACAAACACTCACCCCCAGTCAACTGATCTGGGTTTAATCCATCACCGTTCTTTAGCTCACTCCGCCACCCCAGTTCAGACTTGGCCATATGCTAATCAGTCTGACCCTGTACCTCATGGGAACAGTCCAGCCCGAACTGCCAAGCCATGTCTTCCCTGGACCGGAATCAAGCTTCCTTTTACCCAGATGTGTCACAGTAGATGGGTTGTTTCAGAGAACAGGTTACACAACACCCCCACCCCTTGGAGCTACGAACCGGCATGTTTGCGTTTCATACAGTTAAGGCAGCACCTCCATTTGCAAATCCACGGCAACACCTCGTTTAACATATGGAGTTCAGGGATAATATGTAGTGCTGTGACTGCCCGGAGATGGCACCCACAACAGCATCTTACTCGTAGTTAATTCAATGATTAAATCAGTGGCACAACAGGTACGATGGCCTCCATGACTGCAGAGATCATGTGTCTATGTGTAAAGGTGAGTTTCAGCTTTATGTCACTCCATTTCCACCTCCTGTGCTGCGGCGGTTGGACCGCCACACTTTGCCCCAGCTAAAAGGCAACTTGTAATTGGCTCGGCAGTTTGAGCGGCGGTCTTTGCTTCCCAGGGCCTCGTTAGAGTGTTGGGCCAACCCGATGCACAGACAGCGCTGGTGGTGTTGCCGCTACTGCACCGTCAATATCAATGCAGTCAATTGCAACTCGTGATATGGCAGACTGAGAAGCACTGTCAAACCGCCACCAAACTCTTAATCAGGCGCTAAGACTAGACCAATCTGTAACACAACTGTGTCCTAAACTAACCAAGCAAACTAAAACAATGTATGAACATTTACAATTCAAAGTTAGACTATACCCAACTACTAACGTCTTAGAATACTTAAAAACCATAGCATAATCTATACTCTAAATGTAACCACTATCCTCAAAAAAACCTTAGCAGAAATAAAACAAAACAGCAACCTAACTCCTAAACAGTTTTTAAATATTTAAAATAATATTATATCAAAATATAATCTATTCCGTGAAATAATTAAAATATTTTTAATATAAAAAACATACTAAATATATGTCATTCAAAATTATAAATTTACCAAGCAAATCCATCATAATCCTCCATAGATAGAAACTAAAACCATGCATATTATTTCTAAACAACAAACCATAACTAAATAAATAACATTTACCACCCACTGAAAATAAATGTAAATTACTTACAGTTTTGTAGCTGCAGACCTTGATCCAAAGAATAGTTACAAAACAATAATCCTTCGAAATCCATTTTTTCAGATAGAAAAAAAACAAATTGCAAAAATACATCTTTGCAAAAATAAAACCACTAAGATATACCTCCATAGCGCTGAACCATAAAAAAAACGGACGTTTTAAAAAATAAACGCTCCAGAAACCCGAAAAATAAAGCAATTGTAAAATTATTTTTGGTTTATAATAAACTAAATATTATTTCCTAAGATATAATATAAAAACCAGACCTACCATGATCTCCAAATCAGGAACATAACCACCTGTAAACAAAAACAAAAAAAACACATCCCTCCCACACCTACATATACTTGTCATACCATGCATTTTCACTTAAAACACCTATAATTACTTAACAGATACTTAACTACACATAACTAATATTCTATAACATGACATATCACAAAAAATACTATGCATTAACTCTACTACACATATTACTACATATGCACTAATCCATGGAACATTATCAAAAAACATGATACAAACCCTATACAATACCTAACTACCTGCCTTCACTCTTAAATTACCTTTTAAATAACTTACAATAAATGTACGTTAACCGATGCAACACAGCTTCCAACCACAAGCTTCTCTCTCCAAAACCATTCAGATAATAACAGCAATAGAATAAAAAATCCACTCAGATACCCAAAAAAAATTGCTGCCTGATTATATTGGAACAACGACTATTTCCCATTGAACTGAATATAAAACAGTATTATTTAAATGGCTCGGATACATTCCATACGACTAGACCAAGATATCTCCGACTGCCATATCATGATGTATAGCAGGAAAGACTCCAACCACTTCAGTTGGAGACTATTCCGACCGGACCGCGTTGGACTGCCATATCATGATGTATAGCAGGAAAGACTCCAACCACTTCAGTTAGAGACTATTCCGACCGAACCGCGTTGGTTGGAAACAAGTCCGAACCGACCGTGTCTGTCGGAAAGACTGTCCCATATGGGATTCCGGTTACGAACATGATTTGTTTGTCGCGCTGAGCAGATCAGGATACATCTGAAACACCTATTGGACCATGGCGCTTTGTGTGCCACATGGCAAGTGAAAAACTGAAAAACTCAGGCCTAACAACAACAAGCATAGGCAGCCCCAAAACAAATAAAATAATTAAATAGTAGACACGCCAACCTACAGAGAACTTTTTGCCAGTCCCTGCTCTCAGCCCTGCACACACTCACACACTGCATTCAAACAGCTACATGCACATATCACTTTTTTGTTCAGATTTCTTTTCTTAGACACACCCTCTAGTTCACATTCACACTCACACTCACGCTCACAATCCCCTTCATCCTCACCATAGCCAAGATGAAGCAGCCACGTTTCCCTGAAGGTGAGTTGAGGCTGCTTGTTGATAAAATCCTTAGGGTAAAGCCACATTTATTCAGGACTCTACTCCAATAGTCCCCCATCAGCTACATAAATAAGGTGTAGGACAGGATAGTCAACTGGGTGAACACTGTAGCACTTGTCCCACGCACAATTGATGATATCATGAAGAGGTGGTACGACATGAGAAGGAGGGTCAAAATATTGTGCAGCAAAGAACACAGGGCTGCACAACAGATTGGTGGTGGCCCTCCTGCACCACAAGTGCAATTTACTTCCTGGGAGGAGAAGGTGCGTGCCATCCTTCCGCCGGAGAGCATATTTGGAATATCTGACAGAATGGAGTATGAAAAGTAAGGACTCTGCATTTCACACAAGTTAGCAATGTCTATGTCATGCTCCCAGTTAGCTGAATAACTGTTTTTTGATTCAAACAAACTAATAGTCAAACATCATGTGATATGTGTGTAATACAGATAACTTGCATACCTACAATGAAGAAGAAAAGGCTCAAAACTAGTGCCATGTCCTCATTTCTCCCATCAAGAACTTATACTCCAAACACCATACACCAGTGTCAGCCATCATACCAGTACATTTCCACTCACTGTCACGAAAGCAGAGCTCTAGGTAGGCTGGTTGGGCAAATCGAACCGCAGCACCTATTCTAGGACACCGGGCACGCTGCAGCTCAGTGCGGCAACCCATTGGGTTTTTTTGGGCTCTAAGATGCGCTTTGCTGCAATTATTTCCTTAAGTGCACGCCTCCAATATAAATGGCGGCCGGCCTATGGCCGCACTACACTAACCTGATATCATCCAAGCCTGCAGTCTTGTTCAGGAGTCATCTTTCCCAGTTCTTTTTCCATTTCCTCTACCTGGTTCCCAGAATGTCTTGGGTGTGATTTTCTTCCAAGATGGTGGTTTCTCTATCTTTTTCCTTTTCCTATCCCAAATCAAGATGGTGGTTCTCCTTCCTGTAAAAACAACAATTGATGGACAGAATGCAGAACAATGTCGTACATTTACCCCAGTACTGAGATCTGGGCCTAAATCCATCATTTTTTTCCTCACCTTGCCGTTCCTGTTTGGACCCAGCCATATGTAAACCAGTTTTGGCCCTGTGCCCAATGAGAACAGTCCAGCACAAACTGCCAGGCCGGGTCCTCCTTGGACTGGAAACAAGCATCCTAGGACCGGTTTTGGTCTTTCAGCCCTCATAAGCCAGGATAGCTTGACTCCAGCGATATGGAGAACACGGGACCCATGTCTGGGCATACCCATCCCACTCTGGGTGACAAATGCAAAAGCAGCAATTGATGGATAGAATGCAGAACAATGTCGTACATTCACCCAGTACAAAGATCCATTTTTTTTCTCACCATGCCATTCCAGATTGGACCCAGTCATATGTAAATCAGACTTGACCCTGCGCCCTGGGGTGGCATGGTGAGCAAAAGAATGATGGATTTAACCCAGATCTCTTGACTGGGGGTGAATGTTTTGATTTGTTCTGCATTCCGTCCATCAATTGTGTGTCTTTTGGGTTCTCCTTCCTGTTACATAGCTTCCTGTCTCCTTGGGTATTTAAGGAGCTGGATCCTCAGCTTTTTTGCAATGCAACACTCTTCCTTCCTGTTGGTGTCTCTTCGCTCCCGTTGGTGATGCATCACCCTTATTGGCACTCTTAACTCCTGTTTTTCTTCAATTGGTGATTATTGCTCTAGTTTGGTATTTTTTAGTGGGATCGTCCTTCCTCGGTTCTCTATGTCCCAGATCTGTGGTCACATTGCTTCCCACGATCATTGACTTGTCAGCTGCCTGGATTCTAGAGTCACTGCTTCCACCAGAGGTTTTTCCCTCCGGGGTCTCCACTCGGGGACTCTTTCATCTGCCCTGATATAGAATTGTAAGCAGCACCATGGCTACCGGAAAGGATAGCCCCTACCTTGGAAAAACCAGAGCCCTCAAGACCAAGAACCAGGAAACATCTTCACGTTCAAAGGTCAGAAGAAAAAGTTTAGAACCTGACAGATAGATATACACAACCAGAGTATCAGTCAGACTGTAGCACACTGTACATACTCACAGGAAGTCAATTGTCTACACAACTTTCACCATTTGCGAGCCCAATCAACAATCATTGGTAGCCAACTAGTTCATCATGGTCAAACGTTGAAAAGACCTTGTTTGGATGTGTAATATCAGACAAGGTGCACCTCAATGTGGAACATATTTTTATTGGCCAGATACAACCTGGTGCCTCAACACAGACTATAATTATGTCACACAGTACTGAAAGGCAAAAACAACAGACTATTATGTCTGAAGAAAGTGCGTGCCAGGGAGTTCAGTAATATTTACATGTCGGTGTCTGTCACACCATCATATGTCTGGAGACGTCACAATTCTGTAAGTCCACTCTGTGAATGACATGGCAAAGTACCCTAGTAAAAAAGCATAAAGAGCAGAGTTTAGCAATCACAAATAATGTATCACAAGTCAGAGAAGCATGATATATCAACCCTGTACATGTAAATTTGAATATTTCAATAACAAGTCTCCAGAAATACTGCAGGACATGCATCTTACATTCTCAAGCATACATACACATTGTCCACCAACTACACAACAACAAGCAATGGTGGTTAGTCAACACCTCTCATTGCATACTTACAGTCATGTGAAAATGTTGTGGATAAGCTGTTGTCTATAATCCACTCCATCATCATCATCACCACTGTCATCATTGGCCAGTCCTGGATCCTCCATTGGTGGCACCTGCTGGTCTCCTTCATACACAATTAGAGGTATGGTCTCACATATTGCTACATTGTCTAGCATGCAACAAGCCGCGATTATCCTGCACACCTTTCTTGGGGCATATTGGACGGCTCCTGGAGTTTTATCCAGCTGGCGGAATCTTAATTTCAGGATCCCAAATATCCGCTCCACTACGTACCTGGTATGGTCAAGGGCCTCATTAAAGCACACTTCTGCTGGGGCGGCTAGGTTGTGAAATGGTGTCAGTAACCATGGCTGTTTGAGGTATCCAAGGTCTCCTAAATTGAACACAAAAAAAGAGTTCAGTTGTCAAAAACATTTCATGATCTGACATACAACCAACACACACTACAACATTCATATACATCACCTACCAACAAGCCAGGACCGTTCAGTGTGCAGCTGACTCACCAAATGTGGGATGCTGCTGTTACGCTGGATATATGTGTCATGCGCAGCCCAGGAAATCAGGTACAGGCATGTGAAATGCACACCTCAAGTAAAAGCGCCACCTGGACATTGATGGAGTGGAAATGTTTCCTGTTATGATACACTTGTTCATTGGCCTGTGGTGGTACAAAGGCAACAAGAGTGGCATCAATTGATCCAAATAGAAGGAGTATCCATCCTAATGCATAGAAATCACCCTTGTTGTCATCCAATTCTCCAGGTTTTGGAAACTTGACATGGTGGTCCATATATTGGGTCAATGCCTGCAACACATGACAAAGAATATTACTAAACATGGGCTGGTACATTCCACCCGATGTTGCTACTGTGTACTGGAATGCTCCCATGGCAAATAAAGGCAGTTCTGCCATAACCTTCACCTTGGGGCCCTGTGCTGTTGGATATGTGCACTGATGCCGCAAATAGGGTGACAAATGCTGGCCCAAATCATCAATTGTTGCCCTTGTACTTCTCTATGATGTATCACTCTTCCAATGTTTGTAGGTCTGGAAAGGGCCTGTACACAGGAGGCTGTCTTCTGGCCCCTCTGTGAAACCTGTGCATAGAGTGTATACACAGTTGGTGTTAGTTCACAATGTACCAAGCAACATGCACTTAGACAAACAGCAAAGAGCAGTTAACCACACATAACGCGCCATGTCACTGAAAAACACATTTGCAAGCATCAATGTTAACCCTAGATACATATTACAACATACAGGTCATTGCTAAACAGGTTTGAAAGGCTTGGTAACAGAGCAATTACAGTCCAGTAGTGTAATCATCATTAGAGTCAGTTATTGTTCATGTAAATCAAGCAGAACATACTCTAAAAATTGCAGGTCAGGAAGCATAGACTTATGTTTGTGAGATCAATTATATGGTTCGTATGTACACAAAACAGGAACCTGTAATGCATAACATCTGGGACACCACATAGGTTATGTTATGTTATTGGTGTTTTGTAGAGCGCATGAATAACCCAGGGGCATCTCCGCGCTAACCTAGTCCAATTACCGAGAGCAACGAAAGGCCAGGAGAAAAAATCAGTATAAGAAAGCCTTCAGCTGTTTTCTGAAGGTCAGGTAGGAAGGGGCCTTGCGAAGCCCTTCTGGCAGGGAGTTCCAGTATTTAGGACCTACATATGAAAAGGCTTTACCTCCCAGGCGGTTCCGTTTAATCCGGGGGATGGCTTACAGGGCCTTACTGTTAGATCTTAAATTACAGCGTGAAGTCTGTCTACAGAGTCTATTCTGTAGATACTTTGGGCCGGTGTCCATCAGGGCTTTAAAAACGAAACAGCACGTTTTAAAGAAAGATCTCTTTTTAACTGGCACCCAATGGAGTTCCTTCAATAAAGGAAGCAATGGTGTGCCAGGGGGATGGTTCAAGATAGTATTTTGGATTACTTGGAGCTTTGCTAGCTGTGTATCACCTACTTCTGCCAGCAAAGCGTTCCCATAATCCAACCGGCTGATCACTAAGGCCTGTACTACCGTTCTACTGTGGCTCATGGGAAGATATGGAATAATTTTCCGCAGCAGCCGAAGGCTATAATAACAGGAACTCACGATATTGCTAACATTTTTCTTCATAGACAGGTCTTCCTCCAGTTGTATTCCTAGGCTTTTCACTGCGATCGAGGGCACTGGCGCGGTGCCCAGCTCTACTGGCCACCAGTCATCCAGTACCAGTTCCTGTCTTTTACCCAGAAACATTAACTCTGTCTTTCCAGGGTTTAATTGGAGGCAAGACTCTGCCATCCAATTTGATATAGCCAACATTCCTAGGGTAAAACGTCCTCTTTCCTCCGCCAGGTCTCTCCCAATGGGGAAGATCAGTTGAGTGTCGTCTGCATATGAGACGACCTCAAATCCATATTGCCGCACTATTCCGGCTAGCGGGGCCATATAAACATTGAAGAGGGTCGGCATAAGACATGAGCCCTGTGGAACCCCTCTCTCCAACGAGTATTTATTTGCCCTGAAAGGGCCCATCATGACCTGTTGTTTCCTGTCGGCTAAAAAGTGAGTCAGCCACTTTAGCGCCAGGTCCCCGATTCCGCAATCCTGAAGCCTCTCCGCCAGCAGTCGATGTGAAACGGTATCGAATGCTGCAGAGAGGTCCAGGAGGATGAGCATCACCGATCCCCCCGTCCAGCATCCGCCTGATGGAATCCGTAACTGATAGAATGGCCATCTCCGTGCTAAATCCAGGCCGGAAGCCGGACTGTGATATGTCAAGATGTTATTAGACTCAAGGTACTGGCTCAATTGTGTGTTGATGTGAGCCTCGAGTATCTTTGCTAACAGAGGAAGTAATGATATTGGCCTATAATTACTTAGGACTGCGGGATCAGCAGATGGTTTCTTGAGAATAGAACGCAGATGTGCTTCCTTCCATGCCATAGGGATATGGTCACTAGTGATCGAGGAGTTGAACATTTTCTGAATGGTCGGCTCACAGCTCTCTGCAATTCGGGAACTAACATAAGGTGGGCAGATATCGCTCGGGGATCCCGATTTGGATGCTTTTAGATGACGAATGACGTCTTGTTGTGCAATGGGCTCAAACCGGTTGAGGCAGCTCTCCGGCACCCAGTAATTGACGAGACATTAGGAATCTAAGAGACAACCATTTAAACAGCATTTTAAAAGTTTGTAACTGTTATTGGCAAGTACAATGCTGTAGAACTGTATGTACTGGTGTTAATACCACATCACATCACTGTTCTCATGGGAAAGAGTCATCATTGTGCACCGGTTAAGTGCACATAATGCCACTTTGCTAACTTTTAGACAGTGTCAGCAAGGCGTTCATGACCTAGGTGTACCAGTATTTGTATATGTCCATGTTGCATGTGAACTAAGGGCCTCTCACGATGTCATCCTTACAGGTCAACTCCCTTCAGGTCTACCTGTGGAAGAACATTGCCCGGAAGGAGCGCTCTATGGGGGTCACCTGTCAGCGCAGTGCCCACTGCAGGGAATGGTGGCAGGATTTGAGAGGCTCAACGTGGAAGATCCTGAGAGTCCAGCTGGACTTGTCACCTCTAGGCAAGAGGGGTGTGTGCCGTACCCTGACCATCCTAATGCGACTCATCCTTGTGGTGGTCCTCCCTGACCTGAATGGGCAGTTGAGAGCCCGATAGAAGAAAGGACGGGGTGAATATGTTCCTTATTATTTTTATTTTATTTATTTATTTTGAGAGTTTTATATAGCGCAAACAAGATCTTTGCAGATAACAGAGCGCTTTACAAAGGCAGGTGGAGGGTAGGGGAACAAGGGGGCATAGTGGGGAGGTAGATCAACATGATCATGTACATAGCACCAATATAGTATATAACATAGTACCACTATAACGTATAGTACAGGTATGAGGTAGCAGGCATAGTTGGAGCGTAAGTCATCACCAGGTTCATGTACATAGCACCAATATAGTATATAACATAGTACCCATATAACGTATAGTACAGGTATGAGGTAGCAGGCATAGTTGGAGCGTAAGTCATCAACAGGTTCATGTACATAGCACCAATATAGTATATAACATAGTACTCATATAACGTATAGTACAGGTACGAGGTAGCAGGCAAAATTGGAGCGTAGGCCATCCACTCGCTGTAAATAAACACGTGCATAGGAATATATAGGCAATATCATAGCGCCAGACTGGTAATACTGTTCTTAATGTAAAACACGCGAAATTGTTCAAGTGTATTTAGCCATAAGGATACTTTTAACTTCTTTCTTAAAAAGAAGGGAGGAAGAGATGGGTCTTGTTTCAGGAGGAAGTGCGTTCCAGATCCTGGGCGCCATACCAGAGAAGGAGCGTTTGTAGGTTTTTTTCCTTCCGGAATCTTCGCGGTTTCAGCAGAAGATTGTTCGTGCTCCTGGTGGTTCTGGACCCACCTGAGATTGTCAACTTATGAGTGAGGTAGCTGGCTGATTTCAAGTGTATAGCCTTGTGCGTCATGCAGGCAATTTTCAGCTGAATTCTGGCTTCCAGAGGCAACCAGTTCAAGGCTTTGAAGTCAGGAGAGATATGCGAATGCTTTTTTGATCCAGTGATGAGTCTTGCTGCCGCATTTAGTGACGCTCTTAGGGGTGCAGTTGTCGTTAGGGGGAGGCCGCAGAGGGCCACGCTGCCATAGTCTATGCGAGGGATGACTAGAGCTTGTACTGCTGTTTGGAAGTCTTTTGCTGGGAGGAAGGGTTTCAGTTTTCTCAAGGTGTTTATTTGGAAGTTCGCCCCCTTAGTAGCCTTGCTGATATGCTGCTGCATGCTGAGGTTTGTGTCTAGTGTTATGCCTAGGGATTTAGCTGAGTCCACGATGGTCGGTTGGACATTGAGTGCTGTTAGGTGCTTAAGCCATGTTTGTGCGGAAGATATTTTCGTGGGAGGTGAGATTAGGAGGAACTCAGTCTTCATAGCATTGAGTTTGAGGTGGTTGTCAGCCAACCAAGATTGGGTGCTTCTGATCGTTGAATTCAGACTCAGGATGTCTTTGGGGGATTGTAACTTGAGATATATTTGAGTGTCATCGGCGTACATGTGAAAGTTTACATTGGATGCTTGTAACAGAGTGGTGAGAGGTTCCATAACTAGGTTGAACAAAGTAGGGGATAAGCAGGATCCTTGAGGGACGCCTAACGATACCGGTACTGGGGAAGACATTAGGTTTTTGCTCTTGAATTTTTGAGACCTGTTGTGAAGAAAGGAAGTGAACCAGCGAAGCACAGTCCCAGATAGGCCCATTCTTGATTTTAGGAGTTCGAGTAAGCTCTCATGTTTCACTGTGTCGAATGCCGAAGAGAGATCAAGAAGGATGAGGAGGCAGGTATTGTTTTGATCTAACATTTGGATGGCGTCGTCGATAATGTGAGTCATAGCGGTTTCAGTACTGTGCCCTGCTCGGAAGCCTGATTGGTGTGGGTTGAGGAGATCAAACTGTTCTATGTGCTTTGTCATTTGCAGTTGGACGCATTTTTCTAGCAGCTTGGCGAGAGTGGGAATGTTGGTAATCGGACGGTAGTTGTTTAGATCGGTGGGGTCGGCTGTTGGTTTCTTCAGTAAAGGTGTAACTTGTCCAACTTTGAGGGAGTCCGGAATGGTTCCTTGTTGTAGTGAACTATTGATAATTTTAGTCCAGAGTGGGAGTAGCAGAGGGATGAAGTCTTTTACGGCGTTAGCAGGAAGAGGGTCAGTGAGGTGATTGGATGGTTTTAGAGTGCTGAGTATTCTGCCAAT
Source organism: Lissotriton helveticus (assembly GCF_964261635.1). Classification (NCBI taxonomy): domain Eukaryota; kingdom Metazoa; phylum Chordata; class Amphibia; order Caudata; family Salamandridae; genus Lissotriton; species Lissotriton helveticus. The sequence goes on along the minus strand of NC_136067.1, from coordinate 886,901,169 downwards.
TTCTCCTTCAGAGTAGGTGTCAAAGGATGACCATGTCGCATTGTTTTTTAGTTCAATGGGTGTTATGCAGTTGGGTATTGAGTACAGGCTTGCGTCATTGCGGAGGTCTCTCTTTATATTGTCAGTTTTATTGTTGAAGAAAGCTGCGAAATCTTCACAAGAAGGGGTAGTGCTGATAATGTCGACAGCTGGGGGTTGTTCCTTAGATTGAGATCGAATTAGTTCGAACAATTTACTTGGACGGTTTTTAGCTTGGTCTAGCTGGATTCTGAAGAACTCTGACTTTGAGCATTTTATTTTCCTGAAGTATGCATTTCTCTTTTTCCTAAGAGTTTTGAGATGCAATGTCGAGGGAATTGATCTCCAGGTACGCTCTGCCGATCGCATAGCCCGTCTCTCTTCATTGAGACTCCCGTTGTACCAGGGGTTGGATATCTTCGTGGATACTCTTTTCAATTGCATTGGAGCGGCCTCATTGATTATTGTGGCCATGGAGTTGAGATAGTGGTCAGTTAGGACCAGCACATCAGAGGTATCGGTAGGTGGGAGTAGGAGATTGCAGCTGTTGGGGGGTAGAGAGTTTGGATTGAGTTTCCTCATGTCTCTTTTCCAGACTTTGGGCATGGCGTATTGCACCGGGATGAGTTTTACCTTTTCCTTGATGATGAATGTTATAATATGGTGGTCTGACCAGTCACAAGGTTGTATTGAGTCGAGTTGAGTGGTGCCTTCTTTGGAAATGACCAGGTCGAGGGTCGAGCCTTTGTCGTGTGTCGGAGTGTTGCAAATTTGAGTGAGGTCAGATGCGGTAAGGAAACTTTTGAGGCTGTTAACTACTGCGTCACTGCCATCATTCCAATGGAGATTGTAGTCACCAAGGTAAATTTGTGTGTGTAGCCGTCCTGCGTTGATTAATATTGTGTCCATGAGTTGTTGGGAGAAGACGAGGTTGTCCCCCGGGGGGTGGTACATGATGTGTAACGAGCATACAGGTTTATTCTCACTGGTGACATCAAGGCAGAAGTATTCACAGGAGGTAAGAGAAGGGGCGGTGACTTTATTAATAGAGAGGTTGCTCTTGTAAATGCAGGCGATTCCGCCACCTGTCTTGTTGGGCCTGTCAAGTCTAGTGATGTAGTAGTTGGGGGGGACTAGGATGTCCATGATAGGATTGGAGGATTCAGTTAACCATGTTTCAGTTAGTATGGCCAGGTCAAGGTTCCTAGACCGGATGAGGTCAGCGACCTCCATCGAGTGTTTTTGGGCCGACCTACAGTTGAGAAGTGTGCATTTGAGACTGGGGGTGCAGGGGGAGGTGGAGGTTTCCGTAGTGAGAGGGACTTTGGTGAGGTTGTTGGGAACAGAGCCTCTGTTGCTATACGTGGGGTGCCTACTGGGGTTGGAGAGAATCGTAGAAATGGACATGTGCGTGGTGGCTAAGCTCTTTTGGGTTGCCGGGACATATGTGCTGAGTAGGGTTTGTATGTCGCGGTCCGAGAGAGTCTTGATAGCGCGCTGGGGGCGGTTGGCGGTATTGCGAGAGGGGATAGAGGTCCAATGTGAGGGGTGGTTCGGAAGTGTCTCGATAGTGCGCTTAGGCCTGTTGGAGGTATTGCGAGAGGGGATAGAGATCCCATGTAAGGGGTGCCTAAGATGTGGGGGGGTGTTGTTCATTCGTTGACATGTGGTCGTGCGGGAGGGGTGCGGGAGGAGTAATTCTTTGAGCGAGTGAAGCTCTTCTTTCACTTGGAGGAGGGCGGTCATGATTATATCCAGCGTGACGTTGGGAGTGGGGTGAGAGTTATTGGCAGGGTAATCAGCGACAGGCGGGGTGAGGCAGATGCGGGCCGAGTGGAGACTGGTCGTTGTGGGGGGGCAAGTGTAGTGCTGGGGGGTGAGAGTGGGGGGACAGATGTTGAGGGGGGAGTGGGGACCAGGAGTGGAGGGAGGGCTAAGGGTGGGAGGGAGTGAACTGTTGAGGGAAGGGTGGAGGCTTCGAGTGGCGGGAGGGGATATGTTAAGGGTGGGGTGTATGTCTGGCCTGGGTTGAGTGTCGAGCATACGGGGGGCGCTGATGAGGGGGGAGTGGAGGCTCGGAGTGTCGGGAGTGCATGGAGTGAGGGGGGCGATGTCGAGGGAGGGGTGTATGTCAGTATTTCTTTGGGTGGGGGTGGAGGGGGAGATGTTGAGGGAGGGGTGTAGGTCTGGAGTGCGTTGAGTGCAGAGACTGGAAGGGGCGCCGTTGAGTGAGGAGTGGAGGCTCGGAGTGTCGGGAGTGCAGGGAGTGAGGGGGGAGATGTCGAGGGAGGGGTGTATGTCAGTATTTCTTTGGGTGGGGGTGGGGGGGGAGATGTTGAGGGAGGGGTGTAGGTCTGGAGTGCGTTGAGTGCAGAGACTGGAAGGGGCGCCGTTGAGTGAGGAGTGCGGGCTAGGGGTGGCGGGAGTGCAGGGAGTGAGTGGGGAGATGTTGAAGGAGGTGTGTCTGACATGAGTTGTTTGAGTGCAAAGAGTAGGGTGGGGGGTGTTGAGGGAGGAGTGGGGGCCAGGAGGGGGGGCGCAGGGAGTGGGGGGAGAGAGGACACGGGTGGGGGAGCTAGGTGCGGCGCGGGTGTGGGGGGTGGCGGGGGTGGAGAGATTGGAGGGGTAATTGGGAGGACATAGAGTCGCGTTGTGAGGGTCAGAGGCGGTGGGTCGTTCTGAGACGTTAGTTGGAAGTGAGGAGCTCTGGTTCAGTTGTATTGGGGTATGAGTGGAGGGCCGCCGATTTGAGAGGTGCTCTTTGAAAGTGGGGAACAGGTCGTCTAATAGTTCCAGGTTCCTGTCTGTGGCTTGAATTAGAACAATCCCGTTATTGTAAATAGTAATGGCTGTACTGCCAGGGAAGCGATTGGATGGAGCGATGGAGAGTGATAGTCCATGAGCGGATTTCCTGATGGTGGAGACGTTGAGCAAGGCCTGGAAGGTTTTTCTCCATTGAGCTCTACGTGCGGTGTGGAAGATGATATCGGTGTTCAGGGATCCCTTAACCGGAGAGAAGTAGGTGTCGGCAAAGGGTCTTTCAGGGTGGGACCTCAGGAGGTTGTGTTTAAAGCGTTTAGCGGCTTTTTTTGTGAGTGCGGGTGGGTAGATTATTTTAAATGTGTGATTGCCGCAGTGATCCATGTTAGGAAGGTGCAGGGTGGGTGTGGGAGATTAAGCAGGGGAGATGTGCAGGATCACAGATAGATGAAGACAAAATACCAATGCCTGTATACGGTATGTTACATAGGTCAAAAGAGGCGACTGCAGACCATATGTTACAGGTGTCAGAAAGGGCACTAGTGGGACAATATGTTACATGGGTCACATGAGATAGCTGCAGACCATGTGTTACAGGGACAGAAGAGGCGCTAGTGAGTGAGCTCAATATGTATTAGCAACTAGGTGCATTATAGGCATAAAAGGCGAAGGGAGCAGCATACATAGGTATATAACTATATATATAAACAATCAGCTATGCGTATAATACTGCTGAAATATTGTAGCAAAAACATATGTCCACTGCAATTTAAAGCGTCAGGTGACGCTAATGAGCAGGGTGAGATAGGTGCAATAGGTGCAGCGTGAATTAAGTGTAGGTGGATATATCCAGGTACACGTGGGAGTGTAATACTGCAGTAAAGGTATGGACTCTATCACACGGAGGTGTAGGTACATAGATATGTGAAAGGTAAACAATGTACTCGAGTGTGTGGTGATGTAAATACCTTTTTTTTTGGCAATTACTGCAGCTCAGCAGGTTGTTCAGGATGGTTATGATTATCCCATGCATCTGAAATTATCTTAGCCTGATGTCCCTTTTTTAGTTTGTTGAACACACAAACCACTGTTCAGTGTTAAAAGATGCATATGCACGATTAAGTTGATGCATGATTATGCCCCTTTCATCTGGGACATGTGAGGATAAAAGGGTCAGGGTATTGACAGTTGTGCCATGCTATTGTAATTGGAACGCATAAGAACAAAATGTGCATGGAGATAACCTTCAGAACTATTGAAAATGCTCAACATATGTCAGCATATTGACAAATGTCTGGACTGTTCTCTGTGTGGCCCCCCCAACTCTGTAAAGTATGTTGATGTTAAAAAACTCAACTGTGAAATCCACGCTATACATCCAGGTAGCAGGTAATGTCTTTGTTGAGTGCTTGGTGAGGAGTGATGGATTAGTGTGCCAATGTTAGGTCACAGCACTTTTGGCCAGTGCACTCCAATGTATCAGATGGGCAAATTACAGGCTTGGTAGCTCATGTCACCTGTCACACTGGCCTATCAGTTTATTGGGTGTAAGTTTCCATCCTCTCTATTCCAAAACTGAGTCCATGTTTCTGACTTTGTAATAGTGACACCACATGCCATTCAGTGGCTAACCAAGTAGGTCTCTGGTGGAAACAGGGTTTTGATTGAAAATATTGATGTTTGATACACATTTGCACAGATGTTGTAGGTATAAATGTTCTTAAATGGTCAAGCATAATGCTTTGAAACCATGATTTGGTTGCCTTACTGTTAGATTCAGAGATGTCACATGAGCATCATTCGGAAGTGCTTTACAAAAATGAGATGAAATCAATAGCATTTAAGCTGTGCAAAGTGTGCATGATGCAATATAATTATTATTATTATTATTAAATGGGATTTTTATTGCGCACAGCTACCACAAGCGGTATCTGGGCGCAGGAAGAGACAACAGAAGAGAGCCCCAGTGGACAGCTAAAAAAAGCCATGTTTTAAGTTTCTTACGAAAGGTTAGTAAGGAGTGACAATTCCTAAGAGAGACCGGAAGAGAATTTTAGAGTTTTTGGCCCAGATAGGCAAACAAAATGGGATTTTTAGTGTGCACAGTTACCACAAGCAGTCTCTGGGTGCAGGAAGAGACAACAGAAGAGAGCTGAAGTGGTCAGCTAGAAAACCCATGTTTTCAGTTTCTTTCGAAAGATAAGTAAGGAGTGACAATTCCTAAGAGACACTGGAAGAGAATTCCAGAGTTTCTGGCCCAAATAGTCAAACAAATGTCCCCTTCATCCAAACAAGATGTTGTTAAATATTGGACAGATTTGTTAGCATGAGCTGTAAGCCATTTTGTATTACTGTTGGCCATTTTGTCTGCCATGTGCTCTGTCCTACCTTTCTATTAACTGCTCTTGTAGCCTGCCTAGAGATAAACTATGTTTAGCATCTTCCACTTAGCACATGCCCAGAAGGGCCTAGCTAGTAGAATGCACCTGCCTCTCTAGTATAACTGTCAGGCTATTTTTGCTGCTTTATGGAGAAGTAACTCTCCTCCCACTTTGTTGAGCAAGTAGATCTTGTATGCCCAACTTAGTCATTTTGCATGCTTACGTGAGCCAGGACTGCCCCTTGGTTTTATGCTGAGTATGTAACCCTCACATATATAAGGCCCCAGTGTTCTGTACTCCTTAGACTGCCTCATTCAGTTGCTAAGGCTTCTGTGTGACGTAGTCTCAACTCATTTGAGTTTAATAAAAATGCTCTTTTATATTTAAGCTTCTGTGCCAATTTCTTCTTTGTTGATTTAAATGGACTAAGTATCAGTGGAACCCCTGAGAAGTAGATTTTTGATTACTACAGTTTGGCGCTCCAACGTGGACATCATCAGAAGTGACTGTCTGAGGGCGTGATCTTGTCAGGAGACAGAAATCTACTGAGGAGGACAGGACAGGATTCTACTAAGGAGGTACTCTGTGCATGGAGACTCTGTCTCTGCAGCCCAGTATATTTCTGAACTTCCTGATTTTGATCCTCCACATGATGTCACCCCTGACTGAGAACCTTTTTGGCGTGAGTATTTTAAAAAAAGACCGTTATGTCATTTAGAGCTTGGCAGTTAGAATTTGGACAACCATTTGTTTGGTAAGAACCGTTTTGCGGCTCTTGTTGTAGGTTTGAAACCCGATTGGTAAGGTAGTCTAGGAACACTTACCCGGGACCCGATTGGTAAGCGTAGTTTAAGTATACTTACCCGGGAGCTTGATTTTGAACATGAATATGTTATCAATTTGAAATTGGCCAAGTATTGTATGAAAAACCATATATTTTTGCAACATATATAGGCAGGTAATGAGGAGATTTTTCTCTACTCCTATGAAATTTGAACGGCTCAACGTTCAAAGAGTACTTTAAGAGCTACTTTGAGTATAATACTGCATATTTTGCACTATTTTTGGCATGCCTGTTTCAAGCACACATAGAAGAATGTGTTGCTTTTTGAAGGTACCATAGTGAGATATGAATTGAATTAGCCGGCTCCCTTGAGGGAATACCTAAACAGGTTTAGGTATAACAACATATTTCTTCCTTGGTGATTCTGCATCCCCAGGGATTTAAAATATACCAAAATACATACAAGGATCCTTTTTCTGCGCAGTTTTTTGAATGGCGATATGCAGAGCGATTTTTGGTGTTCTGCCAGCCAAAGCTAGTGAATTGAGCGTATTTTGGCTTCTTGGAAATAAAACGGTTTGTTGGGGTGCTTTTGCAGTCTTTTGGAATACTATTGAGAAGCCCTTCTTGTAAATATGACTTACAACTAGTATTTACAAATGGTTTGGTTTAAATACAGTCTGTGGGCTGTCCTTTGTTTTTGTCCTAAGTGTTGATCTGTGGGTTAAATGTGTGTTTAAATGTCTATGTGGTTTGTGGTTTTCCCATTAGTACAACTTTTGTAAGTAAATAGCGATAGCGCTATTTATGAAATGATGGCTATTAAGCTCGCTGTATTGTGTGTCCTGAGTGTTTGACCCCTTTCTGTATATGTCTGAAATGTGCTCAATATGTGTTTGTGGTCTTTCTTGTTGTCGTCAGCCTGTTATGCAAAATGTTAGTTAATTAATATTAATTAGAAATTAAATAAAAATTCAGAAATTAACCATATGATATGCTACAATAGCTATATGTTGCTATTTAATTTATAGAGTAAGCAATTACACACATGTACAAACTGTTAAATGCTTAAAAGATAACATTAAAAATCACATTCAATAGGTATAAAAAGGCCTCAAAAACGGAATTGTGTGTTTTGTAATAATTAAACAATTATAACCCATTTTCCTTAGATACATTGTATTAGATAATAACAGGCAAACACATCATCTGAATATATTGGATTTTGCTGTATTGCACACACATTTTAAAACTTGAAATGTCTTAGTTTTAAATAGACAGCCACCGTGCTCACGTTTCAACACTAAGAAACAGCTTTTACTGCAGCTAAGCAAGCAGCTGTCGTTTTTGTAGGCCACGAATAGACAGGAATGTTTACTCAGCCAGGACTTCCTCAGTTAAACACGGGTGAAACTTTGCATTTCAGAATGCTGTTTTAAAAAAGGTTACAAAAATAAGGTTTATTATTTGTATTACAGGAAAACATTTCAATTACGGTTTTCCTTTCTTTAAGTATTTTTGTAAGCATATTCATGGTTCTAATGTTGAAATAATTGTCCTTTTAAAAAAAGTGGCGCAAAAATGTGTCCTGTTTTAAGTTAGGCTTCTGTGCTTAGGCTTGTGAATGAATGCGTCTAAATATGATAGGCAAGGGATGCAGCTTGCTTTTATATGTGGAATTATCAAAAATGATTGGTTTTATTAAAAGAAAAATGATTAATTATGGAAAATCAATTTTAAAAAAAGTGCTTTTAAAATCGTTTTTTTATATTTATAAAGCTTAATACTCATACTATGACCTCCTAGCATTAAAATGTAATTTAAGTTGTGTTGTACCGCATACTGAGGACATTTGCATATGGAATATCACTTGGCGCAGGCGTAAAAAACTAATTTTTCTAAGGATTTACATGAGATATGTCTAATGTCTAATCTCTGCAATTTGTAAAGAACATTCTGAGGATGATTAATATGTAACACAATTATAGGATATTTATTTTTAAGTGCCCCAAATATCAAAGTCAAAATTGGGTAAAATAGACTATTTAAACAGCATTTTTGCCATTTACAGTAGCTTTAAAGTGCCTTAGGCTTCAGTATATGCATACATTTAGGTATAATACAAATAGCTGACTTCTGGATTGTTAGAGAAGTATATTTCATACTGCTTCTGCTCTTGAAAAATAATGTCCACGTAGTTGCCTTAATTTAACAGAAAATAAAATGTTGCAATAGTTTTAGACAGGAAATAAGATGAAGATCTTTCTTAGAATTTTGTGGGCTACATGCTTAGGTAAAAACGATTATCAAATTCATATTTATTTTTCACAGGAAAATTGTGGCGCAAGGGACACACAGAGTGTCTGTGAAACAGTTTTACTTTTGGACAGTCAAAATTAAGGTGGCTTAACATGCTTATATGTTGTTCCTGCTGGTCCTGTGTGTCAGAAGCGACACAGTAAGTTGTATTTGACAGCCGATCACCACTAAGGTGACCTGCTGTCAAAGGGGAGTGAGAAAAGTAGGGAAATTGAATATTAATTTTAAGCTTGACAAATTAAGCAGGCCAGAATATTGGGTTTTGGGCTGCAGGATCACAGTGCATAAAGTGCATGACATGGTGTTGTGCGTCACCGCTCATTTACATATGCTATTGTAATTTGTCTATGCTTTCTGTGCTTGGTATACAGCAAGTATACCTGATGGCTTGGCATGTGTGTTTTTCTGTTATGCATGTTTTTGTTTCTATGCTTTTGTTGTTTAATACTATTACAAGCTCCTCTGTGTTGTGAGGGGATGGTCATGACGATGCCCATCGCTATGCAACAGTTGGTTGGACTTGTTCTGGTTACTAAATTTCACAGATATGACACTTCATGCTGTGAACATGACAGACAACACTTCATCAGTGTATATCTATTTGGCTATAATAGCATTGAAGAAAAGAAAAAGAGATATATAGGATTAAAAGTGTGTCACCTGCAGTTAGCCATGTTACTGCCCCTTCCCTTAAGGAACAGGCAGCCCTTGATTAAATGTTCCCTGATTGGACACTAAGGAGGAACTATAAATCTGCCGCTCTTGCTAAAGGTGACCTAAACTTTTCTCATGATATTACACTAGATAATCCTGTTCTGCTTCCTAGGTAGTGTATGGCTTTGTTCCTTAAAGGAAACCAGGTTTCATTTTCCCCGGGGAAGGAACTGGAACAGTAGCCGAGATTACAGTATATGGTGTAGCGGCCGGTGGTAGAGTTAACATTTGTGTACTACTTTGGTCTTTTGTGTATCACCCGTACTCTTGGTGTTGTGTCACATGCCTGACTATCACCCAAGTAATTTCGCGTTCTTCATATAGATTTTTATTTTGCCGCTTCTCCCCTGATCGATGTCGCATTGTGCCAAGTTATTGGGGATTTTAGCTGTGTTCTAGTCCCATTTCCCTTTTTCCGTATTCCTTACACCATTCAGCCCTTTTATTATTGTTGGTGTATTGTTCAAGTTCACACTTCCAGGCTCCAATGATGTACCAGGGACCTCCATATTATGTATAATTCCCTTTTGTATGACCAGACTGGGTTTCAAGAATTTTCCTTAGGCCCACTTCGATGTTTTCCAGTCTGACTGTCAGGGTAGTGATGGACTGGTTAACTGACTCAATACTATAGTAAGACACGTTTTCCACCTCAATAGGAGATACCTTACGTTTATTTTTTGAACATGACACATTTTTAATGCCTATTTTAATTTGGTTTTCTTTTCCCTTTTGATCCTGCTGCTTTAATTTTTGGTGGGATCCGATGTGTTCTAATCATGAAAATACCAGGACTCTCTAGTTCTTGTCTTTTGTTTCCACATTTTGATCATTAGCCTGTGTATTGCATAGTGCACCTGATGCACAATTATTAAAGGGAGGTATCTACATGTCCCTGATAATCTGTATCATGCGATTTCCCATTTGAGGTGTTCTAGATAAGGAATTTAGGAACACCTAGACGTAAGCATTAAAAAAAATGTATTTACCCCATTAGACAATGCCACTATGTGTGAGGACACACATTTAGATAGACTTCCCATGTAGCTATCTTCCCTTACATGGCAGAGGATATGCTCCCACATTAAAGTTAGTGAGAATAATGAAGGGTACCCAAATGAAGAGACTAGAAGTACTGCTTTTTTCTTTGAAAGTGACAGTGCATTCTAGACCATAGTACTCCTATGGCGTATGGCCACTCCTTTGAAGATTGCAGGCCACCTGCTTGCAGTCCCATTGTTAAATACAATGAACTGTTTTTGCGCTAATTTGAAGGAAACGAACAACTGTGTCATATTTCCTATGTCACTAGGTTCTGCGGGATCTTCCAGAGTAAAAGGAAGAGTCATAATAACCTGCAGAACACTGATTTAAGCCTAATTCCCATCAGTGACAGCTACAGATGAAGGGCAGATGTCTTGAACCTACAGTCCCAGCACCCAGAATGTAATAAGGCTGAACAGCGATCGCCAGCGCTTCATCAATGGCATCTCCAAAGCATCGTGCTTGCTCCATCAGACGGCGTTGGACATCAGACAAGAAGGAGGAGCTGGTTCCCTGTTTGCCACAGAACCAGAGTTTCAGTGCAAAAGAGCAAAAGAGAAGGATCCCTGTTGTTGATGGCAGGGCTGGTTTGAAGCTTTAGTTTTCTACCTGTCATGTGCTGGTAACCTCTGACAGCACGCGGTCCCTTGAGCCCCTTGGCCTGAGTTTTGGCCGCCCCCCCTTTTCTTTGCTCCAACGGAAGGGCAGTGCACCGGAGGATCCACGATTGGCAAAAGGCACTACATTGTGGTACCCATGATGAAAGGAATAATAAAATGAAGAGCAGCCCGAGCGTCCTCTGACACTGAATAATGAGTGTTGGAGCCTGAGAACGTAGACCCTGGTCTGCACAAGATGATCTCTGCTCACGACCAACAAAGGGCACAATATCTGTAGTATTACAAAAACCAGGAGAACAGGGTCTAAGGGGAGTTTAACGACCAAGCCTAGGTTGAACCCCCAATGCAATGATTTAAACACAAGAAAACCTAGGGGTCTAGAGTGTGGTACCTTTCGTACACTTAAACCGCAGCGCCAGCTTGCTGGAAAACTCTAGTAGGGGTGGAAAACAGATGCATCGGAAATAAAGAGGTGTAAGTGATTGTAACAAAGAAACCCGCTCGGTTTAGAGGATTCCCATCAAACACTTGTATGATCAAATTCTATCATTTGGTCATCCTCAGGGGTCTGGTGTCTCTAGATCATTGAGACCCTGATATCCCCTGTAGTGGAGCGGGGTCAATGCCCACAAGCACTCAGTAACCAGTGATAGACTGAAGATGGGTATAAGTGCAGTGCAAAACTAAAGAAAGTGGTGAATTTAAAATAGAATAGAGGACAGAAAAGTAGATTTATTAAGACGCTGTCCTCTTCCTAATTAAAACAGCATGAACAGTGCAAGGATGCAGTATGGAAACAAATCACTGCATATCAGGCCAACATGTTTCAACCTCAAAGGGAAGGACCCAAGGTTTTCATCAGGGCCCTGTTCACAACGTTGCTACTGCGTAGTGAGAAACAAATAATTTATTTTCAAATATTACAGATCCAGTATAGTAACCAAACAAAAGGATACAGCGTTTGGGTTCAAAACTCCGCCGTGCAAAAGGTTCCAAACAGTGATCTACAAGAACAACACAGACACCCCAAATTACAGAACATCTCACATTTCAATCCTACACCCTCCAGTGTTTCATAAGGGTCAAAAAGTACCACTCACCCTATTCTGCCGGAGTAGTACTTTGATGGACTTACGATTACATGTATTGTCCTTAATTCGCTGACCATCATATTGGTCATTAACTATTAGTTGAGAGGAGTGTTATGAGGTAGAGCTAGTTTTTCTTGAGTAAACTGTTCGAAGAAGTGTATTTAGGAACAGAGGCTTGACGCATTTATGTGGAGGGAGAATATGTTAAGCAGGGTAGCACACCTTTGCACTTTTTTCCACTCCTGACGCCTCGTATTTCCTTTTTAGAGCGTGGCCTCCCCTTTATTCCTGAGTTAAAGTCCAGGTGAGGTGAGGTCTACTCCCCGGCAGAATAGGGTGAGTGGTACTTTTTGACCCTTATGAAACACTGGAGGGTGTAGGATTGAAATGTGAGATGTTCTGTAATTTGGGGTGTCTGTGTTGTTCTTGTAGATCACTGTTTGGAACCTTTTGCACGGCGGAGTTTTGAACCCAAACGCTGTATCCTTTTGTTTGGTTACTATACTGGATCTGTAATATTTGAAAATAAATTATTTGTTTCTCACTACGCAGTAGCAACGTTGTGAACAGGGCCCTGATGAAAACCTTGGGTCCTTCCCTTTGAGGTTGAAACATGTTGGCCTGATATGCAGTGATTTGTTTCCATACTGCATCCTTGCACTGTTCATGCTGTTTTAATTAGGAAGAGGACAGCGTCTTAATAAATCTACTTTTCTGTCCTCTATTCTATTTTAAATTCACCACTTTCTTTAGTTTTGCACTGCACTTATACCCATCTTCAGTCTATCACTGGTTACTGAGTGCTTGTGGGCATTGACCCCGCTCCACTACAGGGGATATCAGGGTCTCAATGATCTAGAGACACCAGACCCCTGAGGATGACCAAATGATAGAATTTGATCATACAAGTGTTTGATGGGAATCCTCTAAACCGAGCGGGTTTCTTTGTTACAATCACTTACACCTCTTTATTTCCGATGCATCTGTTTTCCACCCCTACTAGAGTTTTCCAGCAAGCTGGCGCTGCGGTTTAAGTGTACGAAAGGTACCACACTCTAGACCCCTAGGTTTTCTTGTGTTTAAATCATTGCATTGGGGGTTCAACCTAGGCTTGGTCGTTAAACTCCCCTTAGACCCTGTTCTCCTGGTTTTTGTAATATTTTGTGAGCAGCTGATGGCTGCGGGTCTTCATCTGATTATACTATCTTGATAATTCAACATTAGGTATATTTATACTTAATTGAGCTCCTTGTTTTCCTACAACTGCTCGGGGGATGTTGGTTCCCTCTAAACCCTTCCTCTCACTCTATTATTAACTGTAACACTATGGCCGAACGCAGTGGCCTGGCGTATGATGACTCTGTTTTCCAGTCCATTATGGACAATATGCCCAGTATCCTAGATTCCATCCCCACACCAATAGTTCAGACAGCTGATGACTGGACAAAGGCTTTGACGTTAAAAAAGGCTCATTCCCGGACCCAAGCACACGGACTAGTGATGGCTGAATATGCGAGGGCTAGCTGTGCACCACCAGGCCTTTTGGTCACTAATGCTCCCCGTCTTTTTCTAACAGATAAAGTGTTCCTAAAAGATTGGTCCCTCATCGCATGGCGATGCACGAGGGATTGGCTCATTTTGATCATAAGTACCGCAAAACGTACATGTGACACCTTACTGATAGAGATCCAAGTCCTTGAGGCACACATTAAAACCACCATTTCTGCCACTACTGTGTTAAAAAAACAGAAGGACGAGTCGGACAAAAATAATAAAGACTTTTTTGATCATATCTTACAAGTAAAGATTGATAAATTTAAGAAAGATCTGGCAAAGTTTAAACTAGAGGTGGTATATCCATATACTAGTGACTCTTACAAAGCACCAGAATATTAAAGTAATGGCAGGAAGAACGGTTCAAATTATTCAGGTTCAGGGACGGACTCTGATAGCGATCAGGGTACTAACAATCCCACACCATCAGGGAACAGAGGGCGAGGTAGGTCGCGTGGGTTCCAGAACCACAGTGGTTTCCAACCAGGACCAGTTCCCCCTTGGTGGCAACCATCTCCATGGGGCCCCACGCCTCCTTTTCCTTACCAGTTCCAACCACCGATGGGCCCTTATCCTGGGTACCAGAATTTGAATAACCAGTTTTTTTAGGTTTTGGCCCCAGGAGGGCAAGAGGCCACAGAAGGGGAAACCTACCCCCACCACCTCAACAGGTACACTGGGAAGACACAACTGGACCACACACGGGCACTCGCAGTCAGACGGCAAGGAATGTGCCGCAGACTTGAATGTACCTGTGGAGAACTTGGTTGTGAATCTGAGCAGTCGCGCCCTGAGTGACAGTGAAGAACATGTCCTTAATAAGGGCCTAGGTTTTGTCTTTTCTGACAGAGGCGATCCGTTCAGAACACAAACTGAATTAGCGCAGTTCTTTCGGAAGTTGAGGCTACACTACTTCTTCAGGGACAAAACTTCTGAGGTTGTCGACAAAAACACAGGGTTGAGGCCAAAATCTACCTTTTTACCCCCCATTCACACTGTTCCGCCACATGTGGCTACTTTTGAAAAGGCTGTAAAAGAGGACATTGAAGCCATCTGGACAGGTGGTTCCACTAATGGATATTGCAACATGTCGAGGGCAGACCAGCAGGCCGTACAAACTCTGATGCGTGACCCCTCGATAGTTATAAAATCTGCCGACAAGGGCGGTGCCATAGTGCTACAAGACACCGAGGTATACAGAGCAGAGTGTCAGCGCCAGTTGAGTGTTGAGAGCTCCTACAGACTACTGATTACTGACCCTACGAAAAGACTGATGGGTGAAATCCGTTTACTTACGGAAGAAGCCTTAGCAGAGGGCTGGATTACACCACATGATTCCTAATTTTTACAGGAAGACATCATGTTGTCTTCCATACTTCTACACCTTACCTAAGGTGCACAAGGAACAAAGACCACCGCCTGGCAGACCGATCATCTCAGGGCCGGGCTCTGTCCTGGAGCCGCTATCAGAATTCGTGGACTATTTCTTGAGGCCTATAGTGTTGACCATGCCTTCCTATTTAAAGGACACTAAAGATGTCTTGCGCCTGCTGCCAGTGATTGATTTCAACCAAGAGACTGACATCCTTGTGTCTATGGATGTTGTATCTCTATACACCTCCATCCCCCAGGATGACACTCTGAACGCCATATGTTCCATCTTGAACTCCGCTACCTTGGATACCATTACACCAGTTCCTTTCATAATGACGCTAGCTAGAATGGCGATGAAAGAGAATTATTTTAGGTACGAAGAAAATCTGTACCTACAAATCTCCGGGACAAGCATGGGCAGCATTTTTGCGCCGAGCTTGGCTAATTTATATGTTCATACTTTTGAACAACAGGAGACACTTGCATCTGTCAACCCTTTCTTATCATCAATTGTTTGTTATAAACGCTATATTGATGATATTTTCATGGTATGGCGTGGGAATGAAGAGTCCCTTATGAGCTTTCATGAATGGCTGAATAGCCGGAACAGATTCTTGCAATTCACGATCGAGACGAATAAGAAGAGAATCACTTTTCTAGACCTCTCCATTTTTGCAACATCTGAGGGCCTGCACAGCGAACTTTTCCGCAAGCCCATGGCGAGGAACTCACTTTTACTGTTCGAGAGTCAACACCCGAGGTCCTTGCGTGAAAACCTCCCATATGGACAGTTTCTCCGGGTTCGCAGGAACTGTTCCACGCATGAGACCTATAGCAAACACGCTGACAATCTCTGTCGACAACTGCAGGTTCGCCATTATCCCACCACCCTGGTAAAGCGCTCATTGAAACGAGCCAGCAATAACAACCGCGAAGCCCTCCTGGAGATACCGGTGGAGAAGTCACCTCTAACCAGAATGACTTTTGTCAGCACTTTCAATGAGAAATCCAATCAAGTGCAAAAAATTGTCAGACGTCATTGGCGTATTCTTAACAGTACTACAGATAAGATTGAACCCCCACTATTCGCTTTCAAGCGCTCTAAGAATCTAAAGGATTGCTTAATACACACCCGGCCACGTGAAGTACGGCGGGAGACTAATGACACTCTGTGGCAACTACCACCGGTACAGGGGCACCACCCTTGTGGCGGATGCTCAATGTGTGGGTTGACACAGAAGACAAGCCAAATTGATATAGGGACTGGGCGCCCGTGGATTCTAAAGCATTTTTCCAACTGTAACAGCTTAAATGTTATATACATTCTCACGTGCCCGTGTAACAAAAGATATGTGGGCATGACAACCCGTAAAGTACGCACCCGCATGCTTGAACATAAAAGTTCTTTCAAATGCAAGAAAACGGTGTCCAAACTAACCAAACATTTTTTGGAGCTCAATCACAAAGAGGACGAGTTCAGTTGGGTTGTTCTAGAGAAACCATTCATACCCAATCATGTGACGAACCCTACACGTTTTCTTTATTTGAAAGAACAAAAATGGATTTATGTATTACGTTTAGAGAGCCAGGGACTTAATGATGAAATCCCGTGGACCACTCTGTAAGGACCTTGGTAGTACTGTCCATTTAACACTATACTTGTTGTGCATTATTCAAAGGGTTTCTCAAGGTACTGTTTGCCTATAGATTTTCCAGGCAGACACTGTCTGTTAATAACTCGTGAGTAGGTCACCCTCAGCAAATTGGTTGGGTTTTGAAGCCCCCATTGGGATTCCTACCATGCGGGCGATATCTGTATTTATAGGAAGAGGCGCAGCGTTTCTTAAATACTACTTGGGAGTTCTCCATACAGCGGAGAGTGGGTACTACGGTGTTCTAGAATACTAACCCGTTGCCCACATAGTCCCTACCACAATAGAGAATATTCCGCTATGCCTATAGTGCTTTTCTAATTCCCCTTGGGCTATCGTAGTGGGGCGAACTACAGAAGAGACGTGATTGACGTCATTCTGTAGTTCGTATGTCTCGCGCGACTTTACCAATCATCATTGCGCATGCGCGTAGCTATACACACTATCACCGTTGAGGCTCGCGGTGTAAACAAGTAATGGCGGGGCCGTTTTTCCACCTAAAGCGGTCAGTACTGGTACACGACCCGCGATTGACGGGAACTTAGGGCACCTCCCTTCGGGCGGGGCCCGGCGCCGGTTCTTAATGACCGGAACTTCTCCCCCTCGTTGCCTCCCCTTGACTCAGCATTTGACTGGGGCAACGACGGAGAGGTAAGGTTTGTCACGGGCAGACTGGGGCTTATCTGAGTAGACTTGCCTGGCATGCCTTTGCTGCAATTACACTGGGACCTTTTCACCAGACAGTGTATTAAGAGTAGTACTTTGATGGACTTACGATTACATGTATTGTCCTTAATTCGCTGACCATCATATTGGTCATTAACTATTAGTTGAGAGGAGTGTTATGAGGTAGAGCTAGTTTTTCTTGAGTAAACTGTTCGAAGAAGTGTATTTAGGAACAGAGGCTTGACGCATTTATGTGGAGGGAGAATATGTTAAGCAGGGTAGCACACCTTTGCACTTTTTTCCACTCCTGACGCCTCGTATTTCCTTTTTAGAGCGTGGCCTCCCCTTTATTCCTGAGTTAGAGTCCAGGTGAGGTGAGGTCTACTCCCCGGCAGAATAGGGTGAGTGGTACTTTTTGACCCTTATGAAACACTGGAGGGTGTAGGATTGAAATGTGAGATGTTCTGTAATTTGGGGTGTCTGTGTTGTTCTTGTAGATCACTGTTTGGAACCTTTTGCACGGCGGAGTTTTGAACCCAAACGCTGTATCCTTTTGTTTGGTTACTATACTGGATCTGTAATATTTGAAAATAAATTATTTGTTTCTCACTACGCAGTAGCAACGTTGTGAACAGGGCCCTGATGAAAACCTTGGGTCCTTCCCTTTGAGGTTGAAACATGTTGGCCTGATATGCAGTGATTTGTTTCCATACTGCATCCTTGCACTGTTCATGCTGTTTTAATTAGGAAGAGGACAGCGTCTTAATAAATCTACTTTTCTGTCCTCTATTCAATTTTAAATTCACCACTTTCTTTAGTTTTGCACTGCACTTATACCCATCTTCAGTCTATCACTGGTTACTGAGTGCTTGTGGGCATTGACCCCGCTCCACTACAGGGGATATCAGGGTCTCAATGATCTAGAGACACCAGACCCCTGAGGATGACCAAATGATAGAATTTGATCATACAAGTGTTTGATGAGAATCCTCTAAACCGAGCGGGTTTCTTTGTTACAATCACTTACACCTCTTTATTTCCGATGCATCTGTTTTCCACCCCTACTAGAGTTTTCCAGCAAGCTGGCGCTGCGGTTTAAGTGTACGAAAGGTACCACACTCTAGACCCCTAGGTTTTCTTGTGTTTAAAACAATATCTGTAGTGCCTGCCGCAGAGGAGAGACACTGGTGCACTGAGACATTGAGACTTTCGAGTGAGCTGTGAGTGTTTGCCAGGAGGGCACTCCAACAGATACTGAGAAGCATTATTTTCATCGAAGGCCTTGATCAAGAGGCCCAACGCGGAAGAAGACAACGGAAACAGATTTGATGGACGATAGAAGCCTACCAAAGAGGCTTAGAATGGACTTTGGCATAGTTCCACAATTGTTTCCAGTGCCACTGTATAAAGTGGGTGTTGGATATGTTCCCATTTGACTGAATTGCCATGGAAGAGGAATAGCCTCTAGTGGCTCCGCCCCTAGCATCCAAAAATGGTCCACCATAAGTAAATGTGTGTGACTGTTCTTACTGTCCTGCTGGCATCGTTTTAAAGTAGTGTTCTGTCTCTACTCTGATAAAGTGTATTCCCATTTCACCTGAGAGCATTGATAAGGATCGCCACTGTCTCCCCTGAGTATATAATAGTCACTGAAATGCATAGGAGCCCTGAAGGTGTTTACTAGATGATTTTAGGATTTCCTTTTGCTTAGGACTAGACAAATGATAATTCTATAGTGGTCATTACTTTCTACTGCTATCTGAATGTTAATGATGACTAAATGCTCTGTTCACCTTGTATTCCTGCTCATACAAGCTTAATGAAATGTGTAGAATGGAAAATGCCCACCTAGCAATGAATTAGGAAATTGATAAAATTATACAAATTAATGTACAAATATTTTCTATGTTCCTACTGGATCATATGAATGTCTTTAGCTCATGCTAAAAGGACCATCTGTTAAATGTTGGACAGATTTATTAGCATAGGCTGAAAGCCATTTTGTATTTCTGGTGGCCAGTTTGTCTGCCATGTGCTCTGTCCTACCTTTCTGTTAACTGCTCTTGTAGCCTGCCTAGAGATAAACTATGTTTAGCATCTTCCACTTCGCACATGCCCAGAAGGGCCTAGCTAGTAGAATGCACCTGCCTCTCTAGTATAACTGTCAGGCTATGTTTGCTGCTGTATGGAGAAGTAACTCTCCTCCCACTTTGTTCAGCAAGTAGATCTTGTATGCCCAACTTAGTCATTTTGCATGCTTACATGAGTCAGGACTGCCCCTTGGTTTTATGCTGAGTATGTACCCTCACATATATAAGGCCCCAGTGTTCTGTACTTCTTAGACTGCCTCATTCAGTTGCTAAGGCTTCTGTGTGACATAGTCTCAACTCATTTGAGTTTAATAAAAATGCTATTTTATATTTCAGCTTCTGTGCCAATTTCTTCTTTGTTGGTTTAAATGGACTAAGTATCAGTGGAACCCCTGAGAAGTGGATTTTTGATTACTACAATGATACATTGGCATTGTGAACACTTCAAGAGGTTAGATGATTCCTACTGTCGGTTAGGCACATAGTATGTTACCAGACCTTGAATATATAAGGGGGCCAAACCATGTCAGGCCCTTAACACGTAGCAAAAAACCTTGAATTTGTTACTCTTCTCAATCTTAAGGCAGAGCAATTCATGAAGCGGAGGAGAGGCCTAGGCATGTCTAGGCAGCCAGAAGAGTAGGAGAGCTGCTGCATTCTAAATTATTTGTAAACAACAAATCAAGATTTATCAATAAATAAGTGAGGGACATTAAGACTTGGCCTTTGCAAATGTGGTCTTCTGCAGTGTTGACAAAATGGTAAGAAGTGTTGAATACACATTTACAATTAACATGTTCAGGACTAACAGTTTGTACAGCTGATGCATTCAGACGGCCAAGTGGCATAGTGATCCACATAAAGCATGAGGAAGATGCAGTCATTGGACTTGGCAGTGTTACAACCTGCGTTTACATGGCAAACTGGTAAAATGTATGCAATGTGGACATACATCTGATTCATCTTTCTAACACTGTGCATAAATGACACACAACTGTGGAGCAGAGAACTTTCACCCTAGATTTGCCTACTACCTTAGTGTCCCCACGTTAAGAGTAAGACATGTGACCTGAAAAACAACTACTTCTGCTATTGGACACATTAGCAAAATAAATATGATCTGTGTGATATTGCCCATTCAATTACTATACCAGCTTGATGTATAACAATCAAGATATGTGGCCTGTAACAATAGACCTACTGGTTCCCAAGTTGATGAACAGAGATTACAGAATGGATACCTCTCAAATAAATTGTGTGACTCCTATTCCCTTTATAAGGTCTAGACTCCCTTGCATTAGATGAGACAGGTATGTCATGACACAAGGCCGTCAGTAGCAAAAGACATTTCATCAGCTGATACATAGTAATTTACGATGAAGACATTGTGGATGAGGAAGTTAAATTTCCTGCACACAATGTCGCTGACATCATCATGTGTGAGGGTGCACAGGTTTACTTGCATTCTAACATGTGGTTTTTACGGAACAGTATCAAGTATTTTTCCTACAAGTCCGATTGATGTAGTTGTGTAATCTAAGAGTTGTGATGAAACCTATGTGATATGTACATATGGACGACTCTTGTGATTAATTTTTATTCTTGTTCACAGCACCAGAACCGACCAGAGAAGTAGACAGCACCACAGATGTTGGGGAAGCAGCTATCCACAGTAGTGCCTGTGCTGAAACTGAGCAAGAGGGAACCAGTGGCATGGAAGGTGAGGGGAGCCTCACTGAGGGCACGAGCGATGTAACATCTGTCAGTTTGACGACAAGCTCCAGCTCCAGTGAAGACTCCTATATGGGGGTGGATGACCCTGGAACTGTATCCACTCCATTAGATTCCACCACTACCCCTACCATCTCCACCCTCCCAGCTGCTCCCCAGCCCCATGCCTGTGGCCACTCTCCTAGCGCCATGCACCTCACCCCCTGACTCTGTCTCCCCTACTACCCTGAGCGTGGAGGGCAATGACCTCTGACATAGCGTAATTCGTTTTAAACTAATTTCAACGCATATTGGTCTGAACAAAAAACGACTGTTAATTTTTTAACATTATAGTTACCCCTGAAGATAGGCTATTGGAGCCCGAAATGCATGGGGTAGAACATGATAATACTTCCAAGGATGAACTATGTATTTCTACGTGCCCTAGAGAAAGGCCTAGATAGGCATAGCTGTGGCACGTGAAGAAATGGGAAAACATATAACATTACACTGGATCAAAATTAATAAAACTGTTAAAAATGAATTACGCTGTCCGTCTGGCATAGGAGTATAATCCCGTTCCAGTTTTGTTGATTTAAGCTATGTTTGGCACAAGCATATAGCAAAGGGCTCACTTTTCGTCTTTATTTATTTTTTAATGCATTAAGGATGCAACCGCAGGTCTGCAATGCTGGGAGAATGTTGAATACTTTTGTCCTTTTGCAGTGACAGGAGATAGCTAGGCTATAAAAGAGCACATAAGCACACCTGTTTAGATCGCTATCAGGCTAACACTGGCTTATGTGACTTCTTGGCGTGTAAACATTGTGTGACCATTGCCTCTGCAAGTGTATCATTTCATTCAATTTCCCCTAAATTCAATTACTAAATGAATGAACACAACAGCTGTAAACTGACCCAAACATACATGTCTATTGGTTAAAGTGTCCAAACGCGAGCAATGGTATGCTACGGAAACCATTGTCTGTCTCCTTAATTAAATCTACTTATGGTAAAATGCCACCCTGACACACTACACTGTATGTAATTGGCTTATAATAGGATTGAAAGGGTAAACTGTTTTGAAAAAAGAATTATCATTTAGGAGCTAAATTGAAAAAGTATTACATGACTTTTTAATTCTTCCATTTCTGTTGCCTCTTGAGGACCAAAGAGTCATTCATGTTGTGAAAAGGAGTTGGTGCACACTTGTTAAAATGTAGAATGTTTAGAATACACTATACAGGCAGTGGAAAAATTGTAAAAGTAAGCGTAATTTAAAAAATATGGCATTGTTTCTAGCTTCACATGGAGGTAGTTAATCTGTGATGTATTTTTCTATACTCAAGTCAATATCAGTGGTTGAATTAACGAGTTTGTAAGTGAACGTGTTGGCAGTGCTGTTTTAGCGCTCCTTGCACCCGAAAATCTCTTTTTACGGCGCATCTAACAATCTCAAGGAGGTGGGAGGGAGCACCATGTTCATATACCCTGTGAAAGAACTAGGCTTTAGAATTAACAACGGCATGGGCTTTCACAACGCATGCACAAATGGCAGGCCCCCAAGCTTGCCACTCAGTGATATGATGTCCAAAATCGATGTTGTGTGTCTTGGACAGCACAGCTGTGTATTGATGAGATGGGCCCAGAATGATACAGCCTTGTCACCCCTCACTTTACATAGTTGATTACTTTAAATTTAATAAAGCAGTGATGTACTCTCTTCTTGCCCTTCCTCAGTATCTGCTTTTCTTCCTCCCTTTCACACCTTACTACTTCCCTTCTCTCCATTTTTCTTTCACTTTCTGCACTACAGCTACGTTTCCTCTTAATCCCCACCTCCCCTCATTAACTGCTTTCCATTTTTCACCTTCTCATCTTTCCCTTCCAATTTCTTTTCACACACTTACCGCTGTTTGCTCTTCTTCCCTTTTTCCTTTCCTTTTTTCATTCCCATAATGATCCACGCCAGTCTTGCACTCCCTATCTCTGCTTTCCTCTCTTCTCTTCACATTCTTTGTCTACCGTATCTATCTTTGCCTTCAGACCTCTCTTCCTTTCTCACTCTCCCTTTTATGTATTTCCTTTTTGCGCATGTCTTCATATGCACTCCAGGAATCTGTGTTTGTTTTCAGGGTCATAAATGTACATCTTGATGCGGCAACTCAGTCTTTCATATTTCTGAGGTCGATAAAATGTGTGCCATTGAGCTGGTTAACTTTTAAATTCAGTGTCAAGGTCTCCTTTGGTGAATATGTGCTTTACAAACATACATGGTATGTTAAGGACACAAATGTATTTCAATCTTTTGTTTTTCAATTTCTATGCAATATTACACTGTCATTATTTGCTCTGTTCCTCCTTGACCCAGTACTTTTCATACTCCTATTCATTCCCCTGACCTCCTTTCTTTCCTTCTTACCATCTTTTTCTTTTCCCTTTTTCTCTTCCTCAACACCTTCAACCATGCCTCCTTTCCCCTCTTGCATCTTGCTTCCTTACACCCTCATTCCATTCTTGCTACCTTACACCCTCATTCATTCCCCATACTTCCTCCCTGGGTGCATTTAATCCTTCTTCCTCCATTCTTTCCTTACTTTGTTTTCCTGCTCTTTCTTTCACCTCTTCTTTAATTTCTTCCTTTCTTCTCATCAACCAATCCTTATGCTTATCTTTCTCCTTTCCTATCTTCTTTCTTTTCATCCATCACACATCATTCCCTTCCTTTCTCCCTCTATTCCTTCATCTCTTCCTTTCACATTCTTTACTTATTTCCTCCTTCTTTCATCCTTTGCTCATATAGATCCTCACTCCAGTACTCCCCTTCCTGCCTGCATTTGTTGCTGCCTTCTTTAATGTATTCCTTCCTTCACCCCTTCCATTATTTTAAATAGCACAGTACAAGCACATTCTCTTTAATTTCCAAAGCTGCCTCAAGTCCTCTAATGACCTTTTCGGAAGCTGCATTTTGAGATTTACACACATTCTCCAATTTGAGTTCACTTTTAAGTTTTTGTCATAGGCTTCCCATATGTTACATTATGTTAAGTTATAGTGATTTGTAGAAATACTAATCACCCGAGAGGGTATCCAGGCACTTGGGCAGGTATGTTGCTGTAAGGTCCCCGTGGTGCTTATGTGAAGAGCCAGGTCTTCAGCTTCTTGCGGAAGTGAGGAGTGGCTATGATGAGTATAGGCTTTTAGATGTGGGTGGAACGAATAAAGGAAGTGGGTGGAGCCTCTGGAAGAGGTGGGCGGAGCCAGGGAAGTGGGTGTGGCCTCCGGGGAAAAATTGGAGCACCTGCACTTAATATTTTACAAATTAAGCACTGCTCCTGAGGTAGATCTCGGTGAAGCAGACAGAAGTGCTGAACGCCCTCCAGGTACCTGCCATCCACAGTCCAGAGTACCCTCCCTGTCCAAAGCACATGCAAATATAAACATGCATTCACCTCAACATCCACAAGCAGCACACAAACATATAGAGACACAATTGTTGTATGTGCTAGTTGCATGTGTACACAGCAGCATATGGTATATGAATTGTTGTCACACAATTAGAATGCTAGTGATGACATGCTGTGATTGCAGAGTTGTACAGTACCTAGCATTCTAATGTACATATCAATCTGGCCTTATGCCACAGTTAGAGTGGGAGAGTCTGGGCATGCCCCTGATCAATGAACTGGACATAACCCACATCATGCTCATGTGATTTTCCTTTGGATTCTGTATTGTGGCACACATGGCCCTGCCTTTGCTCATACAGCTAGAGGCATGATACACCAGAGCAGAGTATGGTAAGCAGCAGTATAGGGGATGATTGGCCTATCACAGGCTAATGTTAGTTGCAATTTGTTGTCCAAGCTTTTCAATGAGGATTTGTGAGATAAGTGAAGGTGAGTGTCTATATGGCCAGCAAGTATTTGTGACAAGCTAACTGTGACCAAGACACAATGAGTAGTACTTCCGGGTTGTGGTTTTGTGGTTTAATCTACTTGTTTTTTGCATTGTGACTAGCTTTATGTTGTTCGGTCGATGACACTTATTGTGCATTTTAGTGTGACAAGGGTTTGTTTGTGCCGAGTCATAGGAATGTGTATCATGAGTATGTGTCTACCTTTTCCACACAAATGAGAAACTTGTGCATTTCACATATAGGCAGTAGTTCTAAATGTGCTAGTTTCAGGCATATGATGCTTCTGAGATAGGATATGACACGCATAACATTGTACCTAAGATGGCAGACAGTTTGTATTTGCCAAAGGCTGGGATAGTCATATCAGTTAGGTGACACACATGTGACCTAGCTCCATAGGGATTAGGAGTTGTCACAATACTATCAGAAGTGGATTGTGCTTGTTATATCCAAGAAATATCATCTACTTGTTCAAGAACACTGGTGGGTGCTACATGGATTAAGTGTGTCATCTATGTTTGATAGATTTATCCAAACTCTATTCATTTCAACAGGTATTTTTTTATGTACATCAAATTGCCCTGTCGGGAATGCTAGGCTAGGTCAAGTCCTGTTAGTACTTTATCAGTGAACAAAATGTGTCTGTGCTTGGTCATCCAATGCCCCTTCTAGCCGCGTCATGTGACACAGCTGACAATACACTTTTTCTTGATGACAATACATGGCAACAATCTTATTCTCGGCTCAGTTCATGCAAGCCGACTGACCTCAGTCGTTGGCAACAGGAGTGGTATAGAGTAGATTTAGTTCATGGTGAATACTGTCTGTCAGTCCAGGCTGACACTGCCCGTGGACAGTTGCCCAGGGCCTCACAAATGCTAATGCCTACAGAGACCAGCAACAGAGCACTGACTTTTGTGGGCTGTCAGTGTTACAAACTACAGGCGGACAGACCTCTCCCTTAGGTTTTTCAGCTACAGTGCATCAGGGTGATTCACAATGAACACACAACAACCCTCACCGGGGCCACTTAGAAATGGGCTGAGATGTCAATTTGTTTGCCACAAACAGCCTTTCAGTTTACAGACTGGAATGAGAATGTTTAACTTGAGATTAATTTTCTTCCAGACTTGCCTTGCTGTCACCCCTTACTCAGTGCACACAATGCATCGTCAACATTACAGCATATAGCCACATCACTTGATGGTGTTATAGATGTGACCGGCACCTGCCCCTACCTGGAAGAACACCGGGGAATCCTATGGTACGCCCACATAACTGACGTCTGACAGCCATTATGGCATCCTGGCACAATGGGCACTGCTCAACAGAGATGAGGGCAGAGGGAAAAGTGGAGACTGGATGATATTTTGGTTTTTATTCTCCCTTTTCCACTGACAAATATTTTGTTTGTACAAGCTAGGACTATACTATTTTACCCACTCATCATTTTTAGTTGAGCATATGATAGGTGTGTATGTAGTCATTTGTGTATTGAAAACAATAGAGTAGTTTTGAGATATGCTTGATGCTGGCCAAGATCATGCAGAGATGAACTTGGAGGGTTGTTAAGGCTAGTTAATTGGTCTGTGTTACATGTGGTCAGCCAAGTGGACTGTGACTGCACAGAAATGTTGTGGGCCCGTCTGCTGTACAGGTGCTACAGCAACCTGTATTACACCCATGCTCTAAATTGACAGGCAAGTAAGGAGGTGGGGGTTGGAATATGAGACAAATTGCACATGTTGTTGGAGAGGTAAATGTTTGAGGGGCTGGGCTAGCTAAACAAGGGTAGAAGTGAGAGTGAGTTGTGTTTCCATTTTGGACATGGAGGGATGACTCAGCCATGATAGGAGCAGAACACGTAAACATTTATATAGGAGTGGAAGGGAGGAGTTAAGGTCAAAAGCAATGCTTGTATAGGATACATAGAGTATCCTCATTATCACAATGTGAATTTTTGGAAATGCTGAAGCATGGATATCAGAGTGTATGAGCTTGAAAAACAGGTTAAAGCCTGGAGGAGGTATGCTAGGAATAGGCAGATGTGAACCAGCTAGACAAGTTTAGAGGCTGACAGGAAATGAAAGCTGAAGTCTGTGGCATTACGGTGTGAGATGGCTGTGATAGGGCAGATTCATTGAGAAAGGTGGTTGTTAATATGAAGAAGTTAATAGAGGTATGGAGCATGGAACTGAGATGTGTATGTAACAGAGACACAGTGAGACAAGGTTAACGTTTTTAGGTGAAGCAAAGTGCATAGGTGGATATCAAGGGTATACACCAGGTGTCTAAGTTAGGATGCTGGTTGGGTAGATGCAAGGTGTTGGCCAGTAGATGGATGTTGTGTTTGAATCTATGGATGCACTAGTTTGTCAAATGACTATTAGTATGCCTTAAGCAGAGTAGGGTGAGTGAATGTTGAGATTCTAATAAATGAGAACAGATTCATTGTGTGAGTGTCTGAAGGAGAGATGTGGTAAGGTTTAAGTGTGAATGTCGGAGTTGGATATGATGGTGCACCTTGTGAAAAAAGGGCATTCCTAAACCATTGGAAAGGGGCAAAATGGGGATGAGTGTTGTACATTTGACATGATTTGGTTATCGGCTGCGAAGGAGGTGATGAGTACAGTGCATTGTGTATAAAGCATGAATTGGAGAGATGTTATCTACATAGAGGTGAAGAGTGGTGCTGGGAATGTAGTTGTGGATGTAAGAGGCACAGCACCAGAATGGGAACATGAGCGTCGGATTGGAAGAGTAAGAGTACAAAGCTAGAGCTTGGAGGCCAGAGATGGTTTTTAGGATGGCAGCACCAGAGGGTGATTGTAAAGAGCTTGTGGATGAAGGATAGTTTGTGAGATGAGCATGTACTTTAAGGTGGATTTGAGAGGAGTCAGACCAGCACAACTAGAGATTGTGCAGGCCAGGAGGTAATGTGGAAATATACACATGGAGAGGATAGGTATATAAAAGTATGCAAAAACCGTTGCCAGATGAAAGTTGAGGATGTAGTTTGTATTAGCTGCTGCTTGCTGACTGCCACTGATTGTTCATTACAGATAGTTGAAATGGCCACTAGGAGAACACTGGCATATGCTAAACATATTGGCATCAAAGGACGCATTCCCTTCCACCCTGCATGCCTTGGCTGAGTTGTGTGTGGGCATGACTGCTAGATTTCCATTTGTAGGTTGATGTTGTGACTGATTCCTCAGTCTTCCCTTTGGATACTGCCCTGTGATGGAGGTATTGAGGGTTCATGTTTTCTTTCATGATGCAGAACCATTGAATGGCAGGCCATCGGTTTGGGCCTATAGCCCCCAAAGTAAAAACTATGGGATGTGTGTTGGTGGCCCGCCTGAGAGAAGCCTACTCCTGAAATGCCTCCCCTCACTTCCCAGTACACTACAAACATGGGTACTCTTGGTATTATGACTTTGAATGTCAGAGGTATGGGGATGACAAGGAAGAGACACACATCTTGATGATATGTCAGGATGCACTGGGAAAATACATTGCAGTTACAAGAGACCCATGTGACACAGGATTATTAGACCCAGTTATAGAAGTGCTTGCAGAGCCCTTATTTTTGCATCCTCTATTCTGGTTTGGCTAAGTTAGCCCTTGAGTGGGTCAGTACGGGGGTCCCATTTAGCCCATTAGACACTGCTTTGAGCCTGTGGGTCCTATGTGTTTGTAGAGGGGCTCCTTGATGTTTACCAAGATTATTGGGCAGCGTTTCTGTGCCAAATGTGGACAAACCAGACTTCATTCCGCACCTATCCCTCATCCTGACAAGGGGTACCCATATTCCCTGGCTTGAGGATGGCAATGACAATTGTGTCCAAGAGCCACAGCTTAACCGTTATCCCCCCGGCATCTTCTCCGGTGTCGGCAGCATGCCTTACACAATGGGCTGTGCACTGGTCCCTTTAACACCATTGGTGGATCCTACATCCTGAGACCCATGAGTACTCCTACTACTCTGCAGTACACAATCTGCACATTCTGAATTGAAATATTTGTTAACACCAGAAACTACATCCTGAGGTGCTAGATGCTGAATACCTGTGAAGAACATTATCAGACCATACCATTAAACACATACACATTGGGTGTAGTGTGCAGCAACCCTCAGTCCACACATGGTGACTGCAGCCTACGGTGTTGTTGCCCTATGCATTTTGATCATTACTGAGGTATTCCATCTGCAATTATTTCACTGACAACTGGGATACAGCCACTTCTAGGTTATAGGAGGGTGGAGAGCTGAAAGCGGTACTGAGTAGTGTGTGCTTGAGGCTTTTGTTGTGGCAAAGGCAATATTCACAGGCCTTTGATGGAAACAGAGCCAACACCAGGTCAGGAGCATGCAGTCCAGATGCAGCCTGGGATGTCCCCCACGCTGACAGATGCTCAAACACATCACACCCATCTAATTGAGCAACTGCATTGCTTTTACTTTGAAAAATGTCAATCTGAAATGCACATGGAGGGAGATAAGTCAAGACAACTTCTACTCCGCTGCATAACCACAACCCAGTACATGAGGATGATAACGGATTACCTGCACCAGATGCGCACTAGTCAGGCAGCCATCCATGAATCCTTCACAGTGTATTGTCATGGCCTATACATTCCCCCATAGTCTGAACACAAGGTATATGTTTCCAAATTCCTGACTGGATTGAATCTACCTGTACTCGATTCAGCGGCACATGCAGTGATCAACAACCCGTTGCCTGATTCCATAAATACACAGACTGATTAGGCCCATGCCACGTTTACAACTCAAGGTTTGGACGGCATTCCGTCCAGGCTTGACAAAGCCTTTGAGCTTGTACTTACCCACAGGTAACTGTAGCTCTCGCTGGCTACCTTGAGTGATTGAAGACAACCACAATACATGCAGAGTTCTTTTTTGTGATAATTGGTAAGACCCAAATGTGACCTGCCTAAACTGACATCCTACAATCCATTGTCAATGCTTGCAATAGATTTTAAACCCTTAGTACAGCAGATGCACCTCACCTGCTGGTACACATATTGCATCTAGAGCATGGTGTCCAAAAGTTTTGATATCCCTGATATATCCAAGATGCTTAATATTCAGAGACAAAATAGGGTGTTGTAGCTGGTCCAGGGAAGGTCTCCCTATGTGGCCTGCTTAGTGCTTGGCTAGGGGAAGGCATTCCATACCTTGATTGGGAATACATGTTTACCACTAAGTGAAAACTGGACATTGTAGGGCAGCTGCAACAACACATATGTTTTTTCCTACTGCGCTAACTGCCCAAGTCAAGTTTTTCAATAGACATGTAACCCTCTTTTAGATTGGGCAGGGATACTCATCAGGGCTGTCCTCTTTCCCCGCTGCTCTTTGCACTGGTAATCTAGCTGCTAGCCCGGCAAATTTGCCAGGGGTGGTAAGCATAGTGAGTTCCACTAGGCAATAACGTATATGTAGTATACATTGATGCAGACCACATGTTGCTCTATAGTCAGTATATCTGCAGGAACATTTCAGATATTTCTGCGAGACTATCAGATTTCCAGAGTGTGTAGAGTTTAGGTGTTAACTATGCCAAGTGTGGTGTTTTTCCCCTCTGTGTGGAGTATCCTCCACAAGTGTTGCTGGCAGGTGAGCAGAGGATGATGCATGAGCTTTGTGTGTTTTTCTACTTAGGCATCTGTAACTGTGGTGTGGCTCTGCAGAGGCTGCATCTGCCTGTGTGAAGGCTGTCAGGGTGTGCAGTTTTTATGAAATACTATGTGGCAGCACCTCTGCAAAGGCCGGTGTGATGTTTGGCTGGGAGGTAGTTGTACGAAGTGGGCATGTTCCCCACATGCATGGCACAGAAGATAGCATGATCCGATGTTGCTTCCAGGAGCGCAGCTCCCCCGTAGAGCTGACAGTCTGGCAAAAGTGGCTTATTTAAGTTAAAAGAGCCTGAGGATACTGACGGGCATGATCCTGTACTCTCCGTCTGGCATTCTGCACTTCCTAGCACTGTTCCATGCAAGCATTGTTGGAAAGGACTGATGATATGGACAGACACTGGATTGAGCTCAGTGGGGGACCAATTCAGGGTCCAGCAGCATATTACCTATGGCTAGTTGCAGGAACATCCTGACATTCCAGTGGGCCATTTCTTGGCACATGGCACACTAATAGCTGAGAAGGGACACCTATGTAAAGTCACAGACACTGAACCTGTGCATCACCCCCTAACCCACACCATGCACATTATGGGTGGACGTTGGAGACTGGTGACCTTATTTTATTGATGTGTTTGCTCACATTTAGAATGACAACTGTCACTAGCTCACTGGCTATAAGACACTGATATATTACGAGCCCTCATGGCAGAGGAGTGGTAAGGCACTGCCAATGTACACGATCTCATGATGCCAAACTCCAGTCCATTCGATTTGACAACTAGTGCAGGGCATGTATCACCTAAGCTGTCCAACTCTGAATGTTTGTTTGCTACCCTCTGTGCACATGTAATGCACCTAATTTGAATTTGATACATATGTTCTGGGCATGCCTTTATGCTGCACACCTGTAGTCCAGAGTTACAGATGTACTTGACACAGTGAGTGGTTGGGTCAACCTCCTTCCATTGGAGGGGATGCAGCGAGGGATAATAATGTAGATGAGGCTTTAATAGGTATCTAATGAAAGGATGAATTTGTAATTGCTCATAGCACGCCAGGCCATTTGCATGCATTGTTAGGGCACTGAACTCCCAACACTGCAACGCTTGGGCACAGTGACTCTCTAATGGGGTAGGACTGAGACTACTGTGCTGTGCAGCGAGTAAGTTGTGTGCCTCCACAGGATTGCAATAGGCAAGCTGTAGGACAACTTGTTACAGGACTTACAGGATGCACAGGAAGAGCCACTGGATGGGTGAAGGATCAGACTCACAGAAATGTGCTCATGGACCTATCAGAAGTGGTCCGGACATGGCTAGATGAGACAGTTGCTCTGTCATGTGAGGCAGGCTGGCTGCCTGACATTTCCTCCTACAATCACATATGCTACAATGTTAACTATTAACAATGGCTATTGTACTAGAGGCTACGGTCTCCCCCACATGTCTGGACTGATGGGTATGTGGAATGCTGACCTTCTAAATGCCCATGATCGCTCTGTGCTTGTCTATCTTGTTATGGTTATTGTGTTTTTGGCGTTGTTCAATATTGTGTAAACTTGACTTAATGATAAATGTTTGTTATGCCCAGCTGATCCGATCAACATTGCCAGTTTAACAAAAGGTGATTTACATACATCCCAATGTGTTCCTAAGGCATGAGAATTAGCTGGAAGTAAGAGATTTGTTTGGATGTTGAAATGTCTTGTGACTCGCGTGAAGGTACATGCATTGAGCCATATGCCAGCAAACACAATTCCCTGTCTCCGTCTTTTGTATGTAAGAACTGTCTTAGTTTCGAGATGTGTGTCTTCCTTTCCCAAAGTTTTGCATAAGGAACCATCCCTTATGTGGGTACACAATTGAAGCCTGCTCCGTGTTGAGACTTATTACTCTAGACATTTTTGAGAACTGTAACTCCAAGTGGGACATTTTGATACCATGTCATGACTGTACAGGTAGGTATCGTAGCTCATGCCCCGCTGGCTGGCCTCAGTGAACAGTGGTGGAGGAATGTCACAGGTCCACTCGGGGTGTCTATACCTGGCCTGAGAAAGCAAAGGGAGCCCCAAGATAGTTGTGGCCCAATGCATTTGATTGAGGTGTTGTTACAAAGGAAGGTAGTTTGAGGAGTCTTCTTTATTGGTACCTTTCACAGCACAGGTTCCAGTCAGCTGGAGTCAGCTGTGGAATGTTCAGAATAATCTGTAGGCACATATCAATAGGGGCATAGAGAAGGAGTGGCAGAATGTACCATCTTATAAGATTATAACATGTGTCCATGCAAGCCGACCTGGGGCATGCTAAAAATTGTATGGAAGGAATGTATATCTCTGAGTCCTGCTCTGGATAT
Source organism: Lissotriton helveticus (assembly GCF_964261635.1). Lineage (NCBI taxonomy): Eukaryota > Metazoa > Chordata > Amphibia > Caudata > Salamandridae > Lissotriton > Lissotriton helveticus. Next base: position 886,868,457 of record NC_136067.1, on the reverse strand, counting down.
GTGCTGGATCCTTCAAATGTTGTTATTACTGACACATACAACATCCCATGCTGGTTGTGACTCCCTATGATGACCTGGCTACCTGCCCTGCGGTGAGGCTGGGATCATGGAGATCGGATGCTTAGGTGGATGCCTGCTCCAGCACTGCTGTACTCATCAGGACACAGGATGTGGGAAAGGGCGATTGAGCTGATGGGGGAGTGGCAGGCCAGGTTGGACTGTATTTGTCCATTTTTTATTTAGAGTCATGTAATGATCTGTCAACAATTGGTGCATCAGGTTAATGAAGATGGGAGATTGTAAATGAGCTAGGCCTAGCTTTTCCATCCAATTGGTTGGATGTATTGTATTGCTACCTGGTAGATCGGCCATGTATTTTGAGATCATTTTAATGTGAGGTTTATACATGTTGGCCAATTTCAAGACATACAGACTAGATAAAGTGCTTCTTGCAATGGTGTTTGAACAATGGCATGATAATTATGGTAAATGATGTCACTACCTGCAATGTGACTTCCTATGGCATGACATCTTGTGATATTTATATGCATTTCCGATATTCAGATTGTGACCGGGTAAATGATGAATCTAGGAGTGGCCCAGTTGCCAGTACATATATTTCTGTGGACATACTTTTGTGAGTGCATTGATGTTCTGTAGCCATGTAATATTTCTTTGTGTGCTGTCATGTACTCATCCATACATTTCGGTATACATTCATATATGTAGCTATGGTCACTCTGGTCAAACATAAAATATGTGTTTCTCCCAGTATTTGCAGGTCAGACTGTAGATATCTACTCTAATGACTTTCGCTTGGAAGTTACGATATTATGTAGGGGTAGGTGTCTTACTTACCGGGGGCGATGTCTGAGTAGGTTCGGATAGTAATATTCATTGTTGATGTATAGTAGAGGGTTGACATGCGTGATGGATTCCATAGCTGCACAGCAGAGGTCTCAGGAAGCGTGTTGTGACAAAAATCGGACTTGAAAGGCTCCCCTTCTGCCCACCCTAATAAGGTGGTTGGACTGATCAATCAATCAATCAGGGGTTTGTTAAAGCGCGACTACTCACCCATAAGGGTCTCAAGGCGCTAGGGGTGGGGGGGGTGCAGGTTCCATTCCATCAAGGAGGGGGTCTGTCGAAGAGCCAGGTTTTGAGGTTTCTTGCGAAGATGGGGAGCGATGTTGTCTGCCTGAGGTGGAGCGGAAGGGCGTTCCATGCTTTGGCCGCGAGGAAGGAGAAGGAGCGGCCTCCCGATCTGGTCTTTCTGGTGCGGGGGACCACGGCGTAGGAGAGCTGGGCTGATCGTAGGGTCCTTTGGGGTGCGTGGAATTTAAGTAGGCTGTTCAGGTATGCTGGTCCGGTGCCGTGGAGGGCCTTGTGTGCGTGGGTGAGCATCTTAAAGGTGATTCTCGCCTCGACGGGGAACCAGTGGAGTGTGCGCAGGTGCTGGGAGATGTGGCAGTGTTTTGACAGGTTGAGGACCAGTCTTGCGGCGGCGTTCTGGATGTTCTGTAGCTTGCGGATGAAGTTTCTGTTTATTCCGGCGTAGAGTGCGTTGCCGTAGTCGAGTCTGCTGGTGACCAGGGCGTGAGTGACTGTCTTTCGGTGTTCGAGGGGGATCCATTTGAAGGTCTTACGAAGGAGGCGGAGGGTGTGGAAACAGGAAGATGAGACAGAGTTGATCTGGCGGTCCATTTTGAGCTCGGAGTCCAGGATGATTCCCAGGTTGCGTGCGTGGTCTGTGGGGGTTGGCGGGTTTCCGAGGGCGGTGGGCCACCAGGTGTCGCTCCAGGCGTCGGGATTTGGGCCCATGATGAGTACTTCTGTTTTGTTGGTGTTTAGTTGTATGCAGCTGTTGTTCATCTATTTGGCGACGGCTTCCATGCCTTCTCGAAAGTTGCGTCTGGCGGTGTTGGGCTCGTTGGATAGGGAGAGGATGAGCTGGGTGTCATCTGCGTATGACACGATGTTGAGTCCGTATGTTCTGACTATGGGGGCAAGTGGAGCCATGTAGACGTTGAAGAGCATTGGGCTGAGGGAGGAGCCCTGGGGGACTCCGCAGGTGGTAGGTGTGGGGTCTGAGAGGAAAGGGGGAGTCTGACCCGCTGCGTCCTGCCGGAGAGAAAGGAGCAGATCCAGTCGAGGGCCTTGTCCTGGATTCCTGCGTCGTAGAGTCTGCGTATTAGGGTGTGGTGGGAGACTGTGTCGAACGCCGCTGATAGGTCAAGGAGGATGAGGGCTACTGTTTCTCCTTTGTCCAGTAGGGTGCGGATGTCGTCTGTTGTGGCGAGGAGGGCGGTTTCCGTACTGTGGTTTTTTCTGGAGCCGGATTGGGAGGAGTCGAGGATGTTGTGTTCTTCAATGAATGTGGCGAGTTGGCTGTTGATGGCTTTCTCGATGACTTTCGCTGGGAACGGGAGCAGGGAGATGGGTCTGTAGTTTTTGAGGTCGGTGGGGTCCGCTGAGGGTTTCTTTAGGAGGGGGTTCACCTCGGCGTGTTTTCAGTCATCAGGGAACGAGGCGGTCGCCAGGGAGCAGTTGATGGTGTGGCGGAGCATGGGTGCGATGGTGTCAGCGGCTCTGTTGAAGATGTGGTGGGGGCAGGGGTCCGTGGGGGCCCCTGAGTGGATTGACTTCATTGTCTTCAGTGTGTCTTCGGTGGTGAGGGCTGTCCAGTCATCAATCGCTGGTTTCCGGGTGTCGGGGGTGGTTGGTGAGGGTTCACTGTGTTGGTTGTCTTCGTCAAAGTTGTTGTAGATGCTCTTGATTTTGTGGTGGAAAAAGGTGCTGAGTTTGTCGCAGAGGTCTTGTGAGGGAGGTATGTCGGTAGACTCGCTGGTGGGTTGGGCAAACTCCTTGATGATGCTGAAGAGTTTCCTTGCTGTTGTGTGCATGGGTGGAGATTCTGTCTTCAATCGCTTTTTTCCTCGTTTCTCTGATGAGTTGATGGTGGGCGTTGGTGGCGGCTCTGAAGTTGTTGTGGGCTTCTGTGGATTTGGTGTTTCTCCAGGCCTTTTCGAGGCGGCGGCATGTGCGCCTGGATTCTCGAAGTTCGGTGCATCGTAAAGTTCAGTTCGAACTGACAGAGTCGGTGCATCGTAAATATGCATCGTGATGGGGGGGCAGTTCTGGGGTTAGAATTTGCTCCAAACAGCTCCATTCGGTGTTTCCAAAGAGATTTGCGTTTGGAATTTCCAGTCAGAATCAGAGAAACTGAGTCGGTCGGTAAGTAATGAGTTTTTGAGCATCAGAATGCGACCGCATTTGAAGCGAGTTCAGTCGGGCTGATCGCTTTCTAACAGGACTGCAGAGGCACTTCCGAACAACATTGCAATCGGCCCCTAAATAATAATTTATTAATTAATTAAAAAACAAATAAAACTACATGTCTAATATTAAATTTAAAAAGTAACATTGATAATTAGAATTCAAGTATTTCATGAAAATTCAAATTAATTGAAAGTAAAAGTCCTACTTAAATAACATTCCAGCCTATTCCACAAGAATTAATTACCAATAAAACTACTCAAAAATAAAATCTACAATAAAAAAATCACAACATACACCTAAAATATAAAATCACAATTAATTGATTAATCGATTTTTATAATTGTTCAGCAATTACATATTTAAGTAGTATAAAAGATAACTAAATAATATTAATAATAATGTATAATTTAGGAAACTTCCCACACTATTACCCTAGAAACCAGCAACCAGCTACTAAATTATACATTTCTAAGTAAATGTGAAGTATTTTAGTTGCACATAAAAAATTACAAAGTAAGCATAAACAATAATTTCATAAATTAAGACATGTAATTAAAATAACTAGTGTATATTAAATTAACTAAAAACAATATTCAATACTCTCTTGTATAACTCTCCATAACTTCTTGTTAACTGAAGACATAGCTGTCTATGGTCAAAGGGCTTGAATCACAATGGTGAAGTTAGACTTTTGGGGGAAGTTTAGACTAAAAACCTAACTGTACTACGTTTCAGTATTCACAAAGGTAAGTAATGGCTGGTATCTTTACGATTGCAGAGTTTTGGCACTCGGGCGGAGTTTCGAGTGCGGTGGAATCTCTGCACTCGAGGCAGAATCTCCACATGCTGAGTGCAGAGATTCCGCCCCGAGTGCAGAGATTCAGATTCAAGTGCAGGAAATCCGCCCTTAGTACAGAAACTCCACAGGTGTATAGATTCCACTCGTAACTTACCTTTTGAGAACCGAAAAGTAGTAAAGTTAGATTTTTGGTCTACCTTTACCTATAGGAATTGCGCCCAAAATATTTTGCCTGAAAACAGCCGGACTGGGAACCCAAACAGCCCAGCCAATTTTCTCACACCAGCCCCTGGGGAAGCAATGCCTGGCGAAGAGAACCTGGAAATCCGTGCTGCTTTTGTTACTGAGTACTGATATTGCAGCACCAGTTACACAGATGTGTTGGGCTTCGGGGCATGGCGTGGTTTGTCCACGAGTATTCTAATTGTTCAGTAATGTACATTCTTTGAGGGTTGAGTACGTCTAGGGGGTAAATGTTCTTAGCCAACTATGTGAGTTGGCAGCTTGTTGTGCACATGAGTTTGGAATGTGGTTTGACTAACATGTTGAATTTTTTTTGCAGGAGAAGGTGTGTGAGTAAGGAATGTGTTGTTTAACCTGAACTACATTGACTACTATATTGATGAGGTGAGGTGTTCAGCACCTGCAACAATGTCTGCCTGACAAGTTATTTCAGACATAAGCCACCCAGACTCATCTGAAATAAATGTGAATATACGTTGTTGGTTAATGTATTTTCTTGTGGGATTGAAGCACTGTGTTGCAAACAGTATACCATTTATTAAGTAGCTCAATCTATTTAATTATTACACCATGAAATCTGCCATAGTACAACTGATGCAATACATGGCATGGATTCATGCATTAAAATACAGTCATCGTATTTTTATGTCGCTGAGTAGTTAACATTCAAAAAGTACTCTGTGCATGTAATTCATGCAGAGTGAATGGATTGCAACTGTCTCATGACTTGAATAAATCAGTAAGGATAAAAAAGTCTATATATTCTATAAATAGGAAACAGTTGTTGTGTGCAGTTTGTGTAGTCACATTTTAGTGCATAATAGAATGATCTAAATTAAGGAAAGAAGTCCAATAGAGAGACGAAAAAGACAACATCATATTATACCACCATAACAGTGCCATCAGAACCAGATAAAACTACGCCACCCACATTACTGAAGCAGAACTCCACAAGATTCTACTGAATTCCGCAATCCAGCAGCCAAAACAAAGACTTCTGTGACAAACGTCTTGGAATTGATCTAAAGAAATTGAAAGATATAACTGGCTTTAGTAGAACACTGACAACAACGCCCAGCACATTTCCCAATCAACATAGAAAGAGAGTAAAGCAATCTTCCACCATAACGTACTTAAGGCATCCGTTTAGAAAAAGATTTCCTAAACAATATCGGTACAAGCAGATCATTAGAATCACCTACAGACAGAACAATTCGAAAAATCTTTCAAGATGCCATTGCAAGAGAGGTAGCTAAATGCTTACTCAATAAGTCCCTGGAACCCAGCTTATTCGCTGCTGAGAAGAAAACCTCCTATGTTAGACCATTTCTCAAAAAAAAACCTCAGTCCTCCCAGCTCAAAATACTGGCCTATATCAAATGGACCATTATTAGGAAAAACATTTGAAAGTTTAGTATTTACTCAACTTTCAAAATTTGTAGAACAAAATTACTTTATGTCAGATCTACAGTCCATTTTCAGACAAGGCAGAGGCACAGAATCAGCCATCATAACCTTTCTGGATTACCTAAAACTCACATTGGCAGTCCAATTACTTCTCAATGTATTAGTTTATCGTGGATTGTCATCACTACATGCTTCTACAGAGACTCCAGCATCTCAGAGTACATGAAAATGCTTTAAGATGGGTTGCTTCCTATCTCAGAGCAAAAATGTAGTTTACCTCCCACTTTTCATTTCAGCACAAATCATCATACTACATTACCATGAGAAAACCATAGGGGGAGTTACTTTCTCAGTGCAAGCTGCCAAGGTATGCAACTCACTGGCAGTCAAAAATTGAAGCATCAAGATGTATATACATTCCAAAAGACAGCTAAAAACACAGTTAATTCCAAGATAACTGCATCATTCCACAGCCATGGTATTGAGCTCAGAAAGATAATTGTACCATCAAGTTCATTCCACAGTTTTGCAACCAGGACTCTGCCTTCTATATCCAGATACACTAATGGAGAATCATGGTTAGTCTAGGTCATATTTTCTAATGTTAATTCATATATACCATACAACTCAGCAACCATCCGCCATCCATAGATTACACCTCTTAAACTCACAAAGGACATATCTACTATTGGTCATGCACATCACCCAGTACTGTACCAGCCAATAAACCAGCCATCACCAAATGAAGAGGCATAAAATAGCTGAAGAGATCTGTCACATAATGCTGACCAATCAGAGTACTCCAATTTAGTCCACCACTGCAGGTTTCAAAGATCAACACACTATGACCTCTTCTTAACATCTCATGACACTCGGATATGGGATGATAGTAAAAAAGTCCATCCAACCAGATCTTCTTACCATTTCTCTCTCCAATCATGCCTTCTAAGGACCAAAAACATTAAACAAAATATGAGATTGGCCAACCCTGTGCAGTAACCAGCTAAGTTGATTATGATCAAAAGAAGGTCCATAAAGGTACCTGCAGAGCTGTTTAAAGCTGTCAGCTGACCTAAAATAAAACCTGTACATCTCTTTCTCGCACCTCTTCATCCCACATGACTAAGCAATGCAACACAGAACACAATACCTCAAGAATCCTCAAGCGCCACATGGAAACTCTTCCCACATAGGGTCAAAAACAAAGAAAACACCCTTCTTCTCAGACACCCTAAATGGCGTAGCTTGCTGCCCAAGGAGATAAGCACTTCAGTGGCCCACATAGAATACTAAGCACTGTATAAATGCAGAAATACAATACAGTACAAGTAAAGCAGTTTCAGTGAGAAATGCACAATAATCTTTTGGAGCTCTGGACAAGCTGCAAGACCTTTATCAGTGAAGATTGTGCGTAATACAAGAACTATACAACCAAAACAATGCAGTTAGAAAAATTATAAGACAAGATACCCTTACTAAATAGTACATTGATTACTATCTCAAGCTTCTTGTGCTATTTGTGTATCTTGTACAGATAATTTTAAAAAAATGTCAGGAGCTTTTTGAAAATGTGTGGAGAAGCTTTTTATAACAAAGGCACAGTTTGTAAGTCAAAATGAACACACATATGATTTGTCCACTAGAGGCCAGTTTTGCAATTGTTTTTGCAATGGCACTGTATTAAATCGAATAGTATTTGAAATAAAGTTCTATTTAAAGACAGTTTCAAAGTTGAAGTCCTTCTTTAAGCAGTAGCTGATTAAGAAAATTGTAAAGATCTTCAACCTTGTTTCTGTTCTGCAACTTATTCAATGGTACTCTAAAACACACTAAGGCCCTGATGATGATAAAGGGCGGTCAGACCGCCACCCGCCATCACGTCAGTAAGGAGACAGACTGACAAGCAGGCAGTGGTCTGACTGCCCAATTATGATATAACTGCTGGGCTGGGAGTTGGAAAAGAGTTCTTTAACACTGCAGCTTGTGCTTCAGGCCTTTTCCAAGCCATAGTGTAAAGAAGCACTATGTGCACATCCATGTACCGTGTGGCAGTCACCATGTGGTACCTGGCACACAGTGCATGGCTGTGTGTGGGGGCATTAAATGTGCCCCCAGGGCCACTTAGCAGTGAAACATTAGGAACTAGGGCCCTGTTTGGGGCCCCCAAAGTCCATTTCCGACAGCCTTTTCATGGCGGTCGGACTGCCATGAAAAGGCAGATAGAAAGGGGAATCATAATCCCTCCCTCTGACCTGCCATAATTGGGATTGACATTCTGACTGCTGTCCTGTTGGAATCAGTGGATGCTATCGGAGGCGACAGTCTTTCCCTTGATGGCCCAACAAATGCATCCAAATGTGGCAGTCGGACCAAAGCGCTGTATGCCGGATGGACCACCACCGAGGGCCTCTTGGTGTTGAGCCACTCAACATCCTAATCAGCCTCTAAGTTTTAAGGCAGTCCATCTTTGATACCAAGCCTGGGGGAAAGATTTTCTTTGAGATTTGAGCAGCCATTTCTTTCTCTCGTAGAGTCCAGACAACCAACCCAGTTTGAAAATATATTACCCAGCAGGTAGGCTTGATTTGGATAGACTTGGACTCCCTTAGAATTTTGAATCAGTAAGAGGCCAGCTTCTCTCAAACTCAGAAACCTTATCTGTCCAGAGATTCAGGGACAAACAGAAGTTGTTACTTCTCAGTCGTTCTACAAGCAGAGATAATTGTTCCAGCTTGCAGACTTCTTATCTCTTCTCAGTTCTGAGCACCTCTGTTTCTTGGAATTAGTTGTATAAGTTTGTGTAAGTTAAACACAACTGTGATTGTAACATTTTCCTAACCAAATCTGCAATTAAAGCCAGTATATGTGAATCCCCGAGCAGTCAGCGGTTACTGGGATACAAATGTACCACAGCTCAGTTATAGGGTTCTGTATAAAAGGCCTCCGTACAGGAAACAAAGTACCTCCATTAGCACCAAAGTCTCCAAATAGTGAGCCAGACTAATCTTACAAACCTTACTTAGGTAGATGCTGATTGTTTGAAATTATGCTTAAGATAGGGAATAATGTTAGAAGTACAGAAAGCACTGACAAAGACAATAATGTCAGGTGTGAATTCATTTCTTCAGAGTAGGAAGTTGCATGGGTAGAGTAATGATTGTGTGGTTGGCAGTGTATTTGCGGATTTTTCTTTGAAGTCGTTTTTGAGGGTATAAGTTATAGATCTGCGGGTATATGACTAACATGACTCCCAGGTGTTCTACGTCACCTTGGACTACTAAATCAAGTCCTGACTTTTTGTTTCGCAAGTTATAGGTTTGAGGTCTGTTGGTCCAACTGGTTCAATTGAAATTAATGATGTAGGCTGGAACATGGATATTCAATGAAAAGAACCTATGGTTACAATTACATTTTAGTTAGGTACTAGGAATTTCTAGGGGTTATTTTTTAGATGTAAAGTAATCTTTGATGACCATACCTAACTATACCAATCCCGCCCTACAGGCAGACGTCCCAACCCTTAACGGGTAACCCGCCCCTTGTTGCTGGGCAACCCTCATGGTGGTGCCATGCCCTAAGCCTCCACTATTTTTGTACTCACCACAGTTCTGCTGTACTTTTGAAAATGTTCACACAGTGTGCATTGGGTGACACAGTAGTGCTGTACTGCTACAGCACTGTGAAAACCAATAAAGTTGACCCACAGGGCAACATGGTCAGGGAACCCCTTTCATGCCTTTAATTACCTGTATTTTATTTTTTATATCTTTTTCATTTTGTACAAGTAATAAAATGGTGAATGCAACCTTCCCCCAAACCTTTTGCCTTCATCCCTCCTATTTTTGCTGGTCTTGTATTTGTTGGCCTTAAGACTCTGTGAACTTTACCATTGATAACCAGTGCTAAAGTGCTTGTGCTCTCTCCCCTAAACATGGTAGAATTGGCTAACACCGAATTGGCACCTTTAATTTACTTGTATGTCCCTAGTAAAATGGTGCCTGAGGTACCCCAAGACTGTCAGTTGTATGCTACTTGTGGGTCTGGAGCACTGATTGTGCCACCCCCATAAGTATCCATCTAAGATTATTTTTAGGCCTGTAATTGCAGCCTGTGCATACCGTTTTAAACTGTCATTTCAACCTGATTAATTAAACCTTTTGCCAGGCCCAAAGCTTCCTATTTAATAAATATAAGCCACCACTGGGTAGGCTCTAAACAGCCCTGAAGGCAGAATGCCACATATATAAAAGGTGGTCATGTACTTTTGAGTTTTACCTGTACTGGTAGTGAAATACTGCAAAGCTTTCCTCTCTATAGGGCAGAGTTATTCAATCTGTGGGGCGCCCCCCTGGGGGTCACTACACCATCCTAGGGGGGGTACGCACTCTAATTTAACCTTTGTTCCCTGTGTCAAAAGTCTTACAGAACTCCGGTATGGTTGGAGGGAGGATGGAGGAGAAATCGATGGGGCATGAAGTGCCCAGGCTTTTGTTATGTTAACCGTCCCAGGAGGGGGTTAATTCATAGAGCTGAAAAGTTTCAGCTGCAGTGCGGAGGTGAAGCAAAACATGCACTATAGCCTGCCACGCAAGACATAGCTAAACAATGGAGCAATGTCACAAGAGACACCGAGTCAGTCCTTCCTTCTTTACAGTCAACATTTTGCTGGGTGGACGCGTAAGCCCGTGCTTAAAAGGCAAAGCGTTAAAATACAACTAACCAGTGTGCAATCACAGCTCACTCCCTTAACCTGCACACAAGTGACAGCTATCGTATAACAAGGACTTTACGTGTTTTGCCAAAGAAGTTTAGACTGCTAACACATCTGTGTTTTATCGGAAACAGATTGCATTCAAACGCTTAAAACTCCATTGCAGTTTCCTGTAAATGGGAGAGAACGCGAACACGGAGTATGTCCAAAGTCCCCGCTCACAAGTGTGCTGCTCTAAGTAGAACGGCGAAAACCACTGACCTAGACGATAGCTGAACACATTGCACGACGCCTTGAAGCATGTCTAGAGCGCATCCCTCCATGCATTTCTGTACCACTGTGGCCTCATCAAGGGACCCTAGTCATAACAGCAAACAATGTTAACAGACTTATGCGATTTCATTCGTTTTTTTGTTTTGTTTATTTTTTGCCCTGGATGGTAAAGGTAGCATTTCTTTGTCATTCGCAGACGTGCAAGTGCTTAATTTAATGTTTTGATAATATGGAACTCCGGCTTCAAATCTGGAGTTCACTCTCCCCACAGAGAAAGTTCCCAACCGTCATTGTGCTGCTGCTACTGTTTGTCTGGTATAAACATGTCATACTACTACAAGGGGTGCGCGTATCCCACAACATTATTCCCAGAACCCCGCATAGACCTGTGAGCATGCATACAGGTGGTAGCTGATGGGACACAGGTAACAAGATTGCACTGCTGCATGATGTAATCCAATACAAATGGGGATGATGGACGGAGCGTTTGAACAAATCAAACACTCACCCCCAGTCAACTGATCTGGGTTTAATCCATCACCATTCTTTAGTTCACTCAGCCACCCCAGTTCAGACATGGCTATATGCAAATCAGTCTGAACCTGTGCCTTATGGGAACAGTCCAGCCCGAACTGCCAAGCCATGTCTTCCCTGGACCGGAAACAAGCATCCTGGGACCGGTTTCGGATTCATAATCCTCATCAGCCAGGCTATCTTGAATCCAGTGGCCAAGTGAACAAGGGACTCACGTCTGAGTATACCCTTCCACACTTAGGGCGAACAAAGCCCTAAGTGTGGCAGGGTATACTCAGACGTGAGTCCCTTGTTCACTTGGCCACTGGATTCAAGATAGCCTGGCTGATGAGGATTATGAATCCGAAACCGGTCCCAGGATGCTTGTTTCCGGTCCAGGGAAGACATGGCTTGGCAGTTGCGGCTGGACTGTTCCCATAAGGCACAGGGTCAGACTGATTTGCATATAGCCATGTCTGAACTGGGGTGGCTGAGTGAACTAAAGAATGGTGATGGATTAAACCCAGATCAGTTGACGGGGGTGAGTGTTTGATTTGTTCAAACGCTCCGTCCATCATCCCCTTTTGTAATGCATGATGTAATCCGACATCGCCGCAGAATGCCTTGGCCCGTGCACGTAGGTAGTCAACGGGATACCAGTACCAAGATGCACTGCTGCAAGAAGTAACCTGCCCTCGCCGCTAAATAAAGGAGACACAAATGACCAGTCCCGGGCCACACAACTATCTGATGCGTTGCGGTGACTGTAAGCACCACTGCACGCACACTACGCCTTATAAGCCACTTCAACCAATATTTACAGAGCAGTACTAGCACTCTTGTAATCAGCAAAACGTGCCTTTCACTGCTTGCTTATGGTCGTAGTTTCACCATTGCCCAGCAAATGCACACCTGACTATGCGAGCAAACGATATGGTGAGCGTCTAACTTGGCTTGCCCCAAAACAGCTGTTGCCTTTTAGCGCTCCCCCGGGCAGCTAGAGACAATGCTGGCGATACAACAAATGCCCCCAAGCACAATTCCCGATTTCTGTCCTTTTGTAATGCTACAGTGAGACACCAGGATTTGAAAACTTAAGCTTGAGAGTAAGGGTGTAAGACCTCACGACCCTCACTGTTAGGCCGCGGTGCATCTCCGCACTAGTATACCGCTGAAATGAGCAGTCGATGCCGGTCCCGCCCTGCCGCACAACAATGCGCTTCTGATTGCTGGCCCGGCGCCAGTACACAGCTGGTATGCCGCTGATACCGCCCGCACGGGAGACACAATTGCCGATCACTTAACTGAGGTCTCAGCGATCCATTCCGCCGGTCTCACGCCGGTGCCAAGAACGGAGGGCGGACAGGGCAAAATACTCCGCTATGATCTTCCGATGGATGCGCCGGAAAGATTCTCCTCCAAGCACACCCCGCCTCGCTGCGGAAAGTTCCCTCCCGATAATGGAGGCAAAACACCACTACTCTTCAGTTCACTCCTGGCCACAGCCGCCTGAAATCTCAGGACTGCTACGAAAGACGACCTGCAAAGAGAAAAAGAAAAATAAATTACGGGCCACTGGTAGCCGTGGGGAGCGTAAGAACAAGAGACTGTTCTGCTCCCCACACCCTGTTTTAAAAGGGGGGCACAGGCCAGTCTAAACAGGTCAGACCCCGCCTGCTGTGTGTCCGTGTGATGCGGAAGCACTAAATTGCTCCCGGTTCACGCTCCACAGTAACCCGGCTACTGGACACTTATGGGGGAGGTGGGAGTACTCCCACCTCCTCCTTTCCCCGGGGACAGGTTCAACCGCCCTAAGGGCGGTGCACGCTATTTTAGCGCTCTGCCTTGTCCAGGAAGTCTCCTCTGCTAAAACCGAAGGTAAACAAATAGACAGGCCTGTTCTTTCGCATTCAATATTATAGCAAAAGATACTCCTAGCCTCCCACTTCAGCTGAAATGACTGTCTGTTCCTTAGCTTTCAGTTTAAGCAGTGGAGACATCCTGCCTCCCACTGCAGCTGAAGCATTTCAGCTCTATTAATTAACCCCATCCTGGGAGGGTTAGCTCTTCCCAGAAAGGAGACAATGTTTCTTTTAAAACTACACAGGCAGGCATGCAAAATGGCAGCCAGCCATGTGTTGTTTGAACAGACTGCAAAATGCTTGTCTTGACACTAAAAATGGTTTTAAATAAAGAAGCATTTTCCCTTTTATTATCAGCCATAGATTATTCATGCAGCCCTAGATCACAAGTAAAAGTTATTTCTATTTCTATTTGCTGTTCAAAGTATTGCCGACAAGTACTGACAATACAGCTTTAGGTGTCTGCTTATTTTTGTACAGCCTGGGACATCAAAATAATGAGCTGGCAGCACTAATCACAAGACTGGGAGTTTGTTGCAGGATCACCACATTATTTATTTCCTCCACACTGATCCCTGGTTATTGCCATATTAGCAATAATATAACACATTTGAAACCCTATACTGCTGTAAATACCATTCTGAGTTACTTCAAGTGTCTGGGAATGCACCTTGCATTGAGACAACTCGCTCCTCATTCTCACCGTTCACTTTCACGCTCACCCTGCACTCACACTGATCCCCATGCACTTACACCATTTACCCACTTACCCTGCACTCACAGTGATCACTCTGCACTCACAATGCACTTACGCTGTTTACCCTGTACCTCACCCTGCAATCACACTACTCAACCTGCGCTCATGTGACACTTCACTCACCTGTCCCCCTCATTGCTCAATCGGCAATCTCACTCAAATAAGCCCACAACTAACCATACATTAATTCGTCCAACTCTGCACTTATATCTGCACCCAAATTCATATGGTCACCTCACTCACCCTGCAGTCACTCCTCTTACCCTACTCTCAAACTGTTGCATGGCTCACCGTGCACTCACATGAGCACTCCTGCCACCCACACAGTGCAGAGGGTTAATGTGCCTGCTCCATAGAATGTGTACCATGCAAATCTGAGAACTGAGGTTGAGTAAACAATGAGTAGCGCTTTAAAAAAATGAAGAGAGATGAGGCGCATCATTGGTGAGTGGTAGTGAGGGAATTCATGGAGAAGGAGGAAATGTGGGAGGGGGCACCAAAAAAGACTGTTGCACTGTGTGCAACAAGTGCTAGGGCCAGCCCTGGCTGGGAGTGTTAGTCCCCTCCCGAAGTTCGGGTCTAGTTGCGCCTCTGTACACGAGTATGGGCATGTCGACCTAAATTACAAAAGGAAACATTTGCAGGCAACGAGGAGAAATGTTTTCATTTCTGCTTGTTTTTCGCTCTTTCAATGCGTGCTGCATTCTACAGCATGCATTGAAAGAGGGAAATGCCTGTAGTGATTGTTTATGTGCAGGAAGGTGCCCCTTCCTGCACAAAATCAATCTCCCCACGACACAGGCATCCTTGCACCATGGTGCAAGGATGCCTACGCCAGCGCATGGCTGCAGTTTGTTCGCCTGCGCAGGGAGAAGCACAGAGATGCGTCATATTCTTGTAAATATGTTGCATCCCTGTGCTTCGGAAGTGCTGCAGCGTGGCGCAACCAAAGGGCTTGCGGTGCCATGCTGTGGCACTTCCTTGTAGATCTGCCCCTTGATGTGTAGCACAACCTGAGGATGGCAGTAGCAAAATCCAACCACAGATTGACCGTCTGTGGCAAAAAATAGGACACCCGTCACATTTATGTTGGTGGTGTTATTATCAATCAATGTCATGTGTAAAACAAAGCATCATAGTAAAAACAATATGCACACATTTTATCTAGGAAAATGGTGGTTTGAGCGGTGTAATAAGCCTCTGTCATTTCAGCACACCCACTCACAAACCTGCACGTTACTAAACACTCTTATTGTGTTGAACATTATTTGCTGGATATATCGTCCGGGATATGCACGTGGCGATCGATTATGTAGTGTACCAGATTCCAGAAATTTCTGTCGGGTGGTGGGAGGGCCCAACAGCTAAAACAATTGAGCTAGGGGGGCTCAACCTACAAAAGTATGAAGACCTCTGCTATAGGTTGAGGCTGACTTATTACATTTAATAAGACTCTTCAATTGGAAACAGGTTGGAATGTCTGGGTTGGTGTCTAAAGAAATGTAATTTAAACCTTTCTTTAATGGTAAGGTCAAAATGTATGTACAATTTGAAAAAATCCCACTTTTAGAAAGTAGCATCACTAAAAATAATGATGGGCGGAGTGTTGAAACTTTCCAAAAACTCCCTCAAGTCAAAGATCTGGGTTTAAACCATTGTTATTTTGCTCAACACCTCACCCCAGTTTGGACCCAGCCATATGCAAATCAGTCTTAACCCTGCTCCCCGTGGGAACAGTCCAGCTCAAAATACCAAGCCAGGTCCTCTCTAGTCTGGAAACAAGCATCCTGGGTCCAGATGTGGGTCCCAGGCTCACTGTGTCAATGGATTCAAGCTAGCCTGGCTGATGAGGGGTGATACCCCAAAACCAGTCCCAGGATGTTTGTTTCTGGTCCAGTGAGGACCTGGCTTGGCAGTCCGGGCTTGACTTTTCTAATGAGGAGCCAGGGTCAAGACTGATTTGCATATGGCTGGGTCTAAACTGGGGTGGCATGGTGAGCAAAAGAACAATGGATTTAGCTCAGATCTCTATACTGGGAGGAATGTTTGATTTGTTCTGCATTCCAATTTACATGTCTTTTCCCTTTTGGCCCTAGTGGTGCTGGGTATGCCCAGACGTCGGCCCAGGCTCACTGTGCCACTGGTTTTAAGCTAGCCTGGCTGATGAGGGGTTTTACCCTTATTCCAGTTCCAAGATGCTTGTTTACAGTCCAGTGAAGACCTGGCATGGCAGTTTGGACTGGACTGTTCCTATGAGCCACAGGGTCAAGACTGATTTTCATATAGCAGCAGCATCTAAAGAACAATGATGGATTTAACCCAGATATGTGACTGGGATGAGTGTCTGAAAAGTTTCAGTGGTCTGTCCAACATCTCATTGTGTTTGCTTTGTTCGCCCTAGGTTGGCAGGCTATGCCTAGACGTGGGTCCCTTGCTAACTTTGCCACTGGATTCAAGCTAGCCTGCCTGATAAAGGGTGTTATCCCGAAACTGGTCCCAGGATGCTTTTTTCTGGTCTAGGGATGATCTGGCTTGGCAGTTCGGCCTGGACTGTTCCAATGAGGCACAGGTTCAACACTGATTTGCAAATAGCAGCGCAGGAATCTCTCCTAAGGCATCTTCGCTACTACCAGAACGCTGCTCAGGCATGCTCTCCGCTAACAAAAGATATTAAATTCTGATCACTTGCTTTTTTTAAATTGTGTGTGAATTGATGACTAATTTACCTATTTTTTAAAATTGCACGAAGCGCACAGGGTGGCTACTCCGTGACCCCAGCTGATCCCCCTCACTCCCCTTGTGACAGCCAATCACGCCGAGTAGGGGCGTGCCAGGAGACTTAAGCCACCACAGCGCGGGAATCTCTCCTTAGGCATCTTCGCTACTAACAGAACGCTGCTCAGGCACGCTCTCCACTAACAAAACATAGTGAATCCTGATCACTTGCTTTTTTTAAATTGTGTGTGAATTGATGACTAATTTACCTGTTGTTTTTAATTGCACGAAGCGCACAGGGCGGCTACTCCGTGACCCCAGCTGATCCCCCTCACTCCCATGTCACAGCCAATCACGCCGAGTAGGGGCGGGCCTGGAGATTTATGCAGCACACAGCGCAGAAGCGCAACCAAAGGCAAGCCCGTCTGCGCCCGTCCACGCCCTTCCGGGACCTGGGTACAAAAGGGGATGGTGATGGACGGAGCATCAGAACCAATCAAACACTCACACCCAGTCAAAAGTTCTGGGTTTGATCCATCACCGTTCTTTAGCCCACTCTGCCACCCCAGTTCAGACATGGCTATATGCAAATCAGTCTGACCCTGTGCCTCATGGGAACAGTCCAGCCCGAACTGCCAAGCCATGCCTTCCCTGGACCGGAAACAAGCTTCCGAGGACCGGTTTCTGGCATTCCAGCCATCTTCAGCCCGGCTTGCTTGAATCCAGTGGCAAAGTGAGCAAGGGACTCACGTCTGAGCATACCCTGCCACACTTATGGCGGCCAAAGCGGTACAAAAGGGGGTGGTGATGGACGGAGCATCTGAACCAATCAAACGCTCACACCCAGTCAAAAGTTCTGGGTTTGATCCATCACCGTTCTTTAGCCCACTCTGCCACCCCAGTTCAGATATGGCTATATGCAAATCAGTCTGACCCTGTGCCTCATAGAAACAGTCCAGCCCGAACAGCCAAGCCATGCCTTCCCTGGACCGGAAACAAGCTTCTGAGGACCGATTTCTGGCATTCCAGCCGTCTTCAGCCCGGCTTGCTTGAATCCAGTGGCAGAGTGAGCAAGGTACTCACGTCTGAGCATACCCTGCCACACTTATGGCGGCCAAAGCGGTACAAAAGGGGGTGGTGATGGATGGAGCATCCGAACCAATCAAACACTCACACCCAGTCAAAAGATCTGGGTTTGATCCATCACCGTTCTTTAGCCCACTCTGCCACCCAGTTCAGACATGGCTATATGCTAATCAGTCTGACCCTGTGCCTCATGGGAACAGTCCAGCCCGAACTGCCAAGCCATGCCTTCCCTGGACTGGAAACAAGCTTCCGAGGACCGGTTTCTGGCATTCCAGCCGTCTTCTGCCCGCCTTGCTTGAATCCAGTGGCAAAGTGAGCAAGGGACTCACGTCTGAGCATACCCTGCCACACTTATGGCGGCCAAAGCGGTACAAAAGGGGGTGGTGATGGACGGAGCATCAGAACCAATCAAACACTTACACCCAGTCAAAAAATCTGGGTTTGATCCATCACCGTTCTTTAGCCCACTCTGCCACCCCAGTTCAGACATGGCTATATGCAAATCAGTCTGACCCTGTGCCTCATGGGAACAGTCCAGCCCGAACTGCCAAGCCATGCCTTCCCTGGACCGGAAACAAGCTTCCGAGGACCGGTTTCTGGCATTCCAGCCGTCTTCAGCCCGGCTTGCTTGAATCCAGTGGCAAAGTGAGCAAGGGACTCACGTCTGAGCATACCCTGCCACACTTATGGCGGCCAAAGTGGTACAAAAGGGGGTGGTGATGGACGGAGCATCTGAACCAATCAAACGCTCACACCCAGTCAAAAGATCTGGGTTTGATCCATCACCGTTCTTTAGCCCACTCTGCCACCCCAGTTCAGATATGGCTATATGCAAATCAGTCTGACCCTGTGCCTCATAGAAACAGTCCAGCCCGAACTGCCAAGCCATGCCTTCCCTGGACCGGAAACAAGCTTCTGAGGACCGATTTCTGGCATTCCAGCCGTCTTCAGCCCGGCTTGCTTGAATCCAGTGGCAGAGTGAGCAAGGGACTCACGTCTGAGCATACCCTGCCACACTTATGGCGGCCAAAGCGGTACAAAAGGGGGTGGTGATGGATGGAGCATCCGAACCAATCAAAAACTCACACCCAGTCAAAAGATCTGGGTTTGATCCATCACCGTTCTTTAGCCCACTCTGCCACCCCAGTTCACACATGGCTATATGCAAATCAGTCTGACCCTGTGCCTCATGGGAACAGTCCAGCCCGAACTGCCAAGCCATGCTTCCCTGGACTGGAAACAAGCTTCCGAGGACCGGTTTCTGGCATTCCAGCCGTCTTCTGCCCGCCTTGCTTGAATCCAGTGGCAAAGTGAGCAAGGGACTCACGTCTGAGCATACCCTGCCACACTTATGGTGGCCAAAGCGGTACAAAAGGGGGTGGTGATGGACGGAGCATCAGAACCAATCAAACACTTACACCCAGTCAAAAGATCTGGGTTTGATCCATCACCGTTCTTTAGCCCACTCTGCCACCCCAGTTCAGACATGGCTATGTGCAAATCAGTCTGACCCTGTGCCTCATGTGAACAGTCCAGCACGAACTGCCAAGCCATGCCTTCCCTGGACCGGAAACAAGCTTCCGAGGACCGGTTTCTGGCATTACAGCTGTGGTTTGCCACTGGATTCAAGCAAGGCGGGCTGAAGACGGCTGGAATGCCAGAAACCGGTCCTCGGAAGCTTGTTTCCAGTCCAGGGAAGGCATGGCTTGGCAGTTCAGGCTGGACTGTTCCCATGAGGCACAGGGTCAGACTGATTTGCATATAGCCATGTCTGAACTGGGGTGGCAGAGTGGGCTAAAGAACGGTGATGGATCAAACCCAGATCTTTTGACTGGGTGTGAGTGTTTGATTGGTTCGGATGCTCCGTCCATCACCACCCCCTTTTGTACCGCTTTGGCCGCCATAAGTGTGGCAGGGTATGCTCAGACATGAGTCCCTTGCTCACTTTGCCACTGGATTCAAGCAAGCCGGGCTGAAGACGGCTGGAATGCCAGAAACCGGTCCTCGGAAGCTTGTCTCCGGTCCAGGGAAGGCATGGCTTGGCAGTTCGGGCTGGACTGTTCACATGAAGCACAGGGTCAGACTGATTTGCATATAGCCATGTCTGAACTGGGGTGGCAGAGTGGGCTAAAGAACGGTGATGGATCAAACCCAGATCTTTTGACTGGGTGTGAGTGTTTGATTGGGGCAGATGCTCCATCCATCACCACCCCCTTTTGTACCGTTTCCGGGACATGGGGTCAGCCTCTATGCCCGTCCCCTCTGTTACTCTCCTGAGTCTCTTAAAAAGCTGCATACAACTCACACCAGTCCCCGTGCGATATATGTAGTCTTACCACTAAGATGGATATCTACATCGAACGTAGCTCATTCCCAGAAATTCGAAGACACGCAACCCCATAAAAGGCCAGCCCAACCCAGCCCCCCTCCTCTAGTCATTTTCTACCTCAGTACCCGTTCCCTTGTTAAGCACCAATTAGGTATCTTTCTCCCATTAGCTACGGACAAACCAGATATCCTGTTATTGACTGAAACCTGGCTGACGTCCGACTCCTCCCCTGACATACTGGCGGCATTACCCCCAGACTATTACCTCATTCACAACGACCGTCTCCCTAGCAAAGCGGGAGGAGGGGTAGCAGCAGTTATACACGCTAAACTCAAATTCAACGCCTTGTCTTCTCTTAACCTCCCTGAGTCAGACAACCTGGTAATCAAACTAGAATCTACCTATGACACTTTTGTCTGTGCACTAGTCTATAGGCCTCCGCACCATATGCCATCATTCCCCCTATCTCTGACCAAACAGATCGACAACCTTGTTATCGACCATGCTAAAGTACTCCTCGTAGGCGACCTCAACTACTGGTTCAGCGACCCCCACGAAAGTCCACACTCTTCTGAATTGACCGATCTCCTCACCAACCTGAACTTCACCCAACAGGTATCTTCTACTACCCATCAAAAAGGACACATCCTTGATCAGATCTGGACCAACAGCCTGACTATAACTACCCCCACCACGTCCCCTTGTATGGTCTGACCACTACTTAATCAAATTTACATTAGCTCACACTGACACCAGGAAACCCCTTACGATCACCGGCGGACTGGCTAGGAAATGGAATGCATTAGACAGGAAGAATGTTCTTGACACACTGACTAGAACGGTCCCTTCACCTCACCCTGACATTAACATCTCTGAAGCTAATCTCTCTAGCTGGCTGCTCGATGATAGCAATATGCATGCCCCCCTTAAGAAAGTTAAACTTGCCCGCTGCGGAGACGTTCAAAGATGGTTCTCCACCGAACTCAAATCTCTCAAACTGACCTTACGCCAACTGGAGTGGCAGTGGCGACGTAACTATGCCCCAGAAATGAAGCGTCAGTTTGTCACAGCACAGAAAGAATACATGAAGGCCATTCTTTTAGCCAAAGCCACCCACTTTTCTTCACGGATCCTTAACTCAAATATTAGCTCCAAAGAAATCTTTTCTATCATGAACGAACTGTCCAACCCAGCCGGAGTCCTCCCCAAGGCCACCCCCACTCAAGCTCTGTGTGAGTGGGTGTGATTGCATCATCAGCAATATCAACATTGAAAATCTCCCAAAAAGAATCCTCAAACTCAATGAACTACAAAGCTTCCATTAAATCTGAATCCAAGGATTCATCATAGAAATCCTCCATGCCATCTCCTCCATCATAAAGTTCTCCTTCAGAATTACTCTCATCAACAGGAACATCGAAGACTGAGAGAAAAACAACAATATAAAGAGAAAACAAAAAGGAGTAAGTGAAACAAAAGAATTTTTAGGAAAAGATAAAAAGGAAAAAGAACAGTGGTGGACAGAAAGCGACACAGTGAGAGAGAGAGAAAGACAGAGAGAGTAGCAAAACATTTTTCCTATTAACTTAAACTAAACAACATAGATCTCCTTACAAATTAACAACTCACCTTCTAGAAAACTGTTGAACAGTAAATACTGTGTCAATCTCACACCAGAAATTCAACTCACACAAATCCCTCAGAAGTCTACCTCAGACACTACAATTACCAAATGGCTGCGTTTCCCTCTCATTTCTCATACATATTCAGCTACCCAGCCAATCAAATTTCATCACACACAAAATCAAAACCAAAGTAACTGGTTCAAAATTTCAACACTTTCAAACTCACATAATCTTCAACCTACACCCTCTGCTCTCCATCTATTACCATATTAACTCTCCACAAAACACCTATCTAAACCCAAAGGTGAAAAAGTCACCACTCAATATTATACTTAACCTACATCTAAACACTCAAACTTGTTATTTAAATGTATTTTTTATTGTCTTTTTTAACCACCGTTTGCGCACGGTGCGCGGACCCCGCGATTGTTTTTACATTTCTTTTTTTTTTCGATCTTCAGGGACCTTTAGAGACCCCATGACAAAACCTAGGGGGGTCAGGAATCTCTACCCTGCCCCCTTTTCAAGTACTAGCCTTCTGTTTACAGCTACATTCTGCCACAAAAACAAGATGGCGGACAGCACTTCCTCATCTTGACTGACTGGAATGTTGACAGATGTCCAAAAGCCAATCAGAATTCCGCTCGTGCACGCTAGGGTCCGCGCACAGTGTAAGGACCGTGCATGAACCGTGCGCGGACGGTGTCCCGCCCATAGATATATAATTTGGGAAAATTCCATTTTCTCAACAACTACTGGAGCGATGTTCACCAAATATAAAAAAGGCACTACTGCATACCAGTCCGTACCATTTTGCCAAGTTTGGTGTAATTCCATTCAGCCGTTCGGGCTGTAGCCGTGTCTAAAGTTTCCTATGGAAATTAACATGGGAAAAACACGTTTTGGGACCCCCCTTTTTTCTCGGCCCCCGCTTGACGAATCCCCCCGAAACTTTCAGGGAAGGAGCGGAGCGAGGCAATTTTAAGGAAAATTACACACAGATTCCTCAATCGGCGCCAAAGTTATTCCCAAAAGAATGTTGGGCATTTCCTATGGTAACTAGGTCCTAACTAACAAAAATAAATAATAATAACAAGACACATGGGCCACCTTTAACAAAAAGAGGAGCATATTTACAAGCCCGCTGCATCACCTTTAACAAAAACAGGAGCATATTTACAAGCCCCTTGCGTCACCTTTAACAAAAAGAGGAGCATATTTACAAGCCCCATGCGCCACCTTTAACAAAAAGAGGAGCATATTTACAAGCTCCTTGCGTCACCTTTTACAAAAAGAGGAGCATATTTACAAGCCCCTTGCGTCACCTTTTAAAAAAAAGAGGAGCATATTTACAAGCCCCTTGCGTCACCTTTAATAAAAAACAGGAGCATATTTACATGCCCCTTGCGTCACCTTTAACAAAAAAAGGAGCATATTTACAAGCCCCTTGCGTCACCTTTAACAAAAAGAGGAGCATATTTACAAGCCCCTTGCGCCACCTTTAACAAAAAGAGGAGCATATTTACAAGCCCCTTGCTTCACCTTTAAGAAAAAGAGGAGCATATTTACAAACCCCTTGCGTCACCTTTAACAAAAACAGGAGCATATTTACAAGCCCCTTGCGTCACCTTTAACAAAAACAGGAGCATATTTACAAGCCCCTTGCGTCACCTTTAACAAAAACAGGAGCATATTTACAAGCCCCATGCGCCACCTTTAACAAAAAGAGGAGCATATTTACAAGTCCCTTGCGTCACCTTTAACAAAAAGAGGAGCATATTTACAAGCCCCATGCGTCACCTTAAATAAAAAGAGGAGCATATTTACAAGCCTCTTGCGTCACCTTTAACAAAAAGAGGAGCATATTTACAAACCCCTTGCGTCACCTTTAACAAAAGGAGGAGCATATTTACAAGTCCCTTGCGTCACTTTAAAAAAAAGAGGAGCATATTTACAAGCCCCTTATTATTATTATTATTATGCGTTCTTATATAGCGCTCGATTACCCGTAGGCATCTCGGCGCTTGCCTTGGGAACCCGTCCTGGCTTTTTCCCTTTGAGATACCCGTACTGTGCATCCCCAAGGTGAAAGCCAGGCATCCCGCCGCGGGGGGGGGCGTAGTGGAGATTAAGCAGCTAATGCCCAGAGCTGCAGAGTGTGAACCCGTGATTCGAGTAGGCACTGAAACAAGAATTATCGAGTCCGTGGATTTTTGGGCTCAAGACCCTGCCGCGTCGGGAATTGAACCCTGGTCCCGGGTCTGACCTCTGCTTCAGGGTCTGCCTCCTCTAACCAGTGAGCCACACTTCTCATTCCCTTGCGTCACCTTTAATAAAAAACAGGAGCATATTTACATGCCCCTTGCGTCACCTTTAACAAAAAAAGGAGCATATTTACAAGCCCCTTGCGTCACCTTTAACAAAAATAGGAGCATATTTACAAGCCCCATGCGCCACCTTTAACAAAAAGAGGAGCATATTTACAAGCCCCTTGCATCACCTTTAACAAAAACAGCAGCATGTTTACAAGCCCCTTGTGTCACCTTTAACTAAAAAAGGAGTATATTTACAAGCCCCTTGCGCCACCTTTAACAAAAAGAGAAGCATATTTACAAGCCCCTTGCATCACCTTAAACAAAACGAGGAGCATATTTACAAGCCCTTCAAAAATCTTTAAACCAGACATATTGCCCAAAAACATTTAGCATGGTAAATATGCTTGTTGTGCTTCCCAATACTGCAAACAACACTCTCTCTATATTAAAAGAACCATTACTCACCTTTAAAATCGCTTTTCAAAATTTAGAACAGTGTCAAACACACAGCAGATTTTCTTAAGCAGAATCTCTGAAATGCAGCTCAGACACTGGAACCAGAAATGGCACAGTTTCCCATTAATTCTTCACACATATCTGTGGTCATAACCAATAAAATATCTTCCCACACTATTTCAAAAGTAAACTAACATTTCAATTGGTTCTACATTTGCACACTTTCAAACTCACATAATATTCACTCATCCCCCTAGTGCTCATTAAGCCTGTTACAATGGTAACTCCCACCTTACTAAGGACACAGGTAAACAGTTCATCATACAATGTTGCAAATTAACCCAGCAAGGGTGTTTGAGCTCTCAATATACCAGCTAATCATGTGCATTGTTCCTTTCAAAGACCTTTTCTCAACCCTTTCAATGGCTTCTTTCAAAAATCAAAACTATGCACTTTAATATGCTGTGTGGCATTTTGAGAAAGCACCAATCATTTCTTAAGCTTCAAGTGCAGTGAATGTCATCCTCTTTTTTTTCTAAACTGCAAGCTTTCCAACTGCCATTTCATTTACAGCCCTCATCTGAGTACAACCAGACCTGCCTTGAAGATGCCTTCAGTATGGATTGTGGGACATAGTTTTATTTTCTGGTCTAAAAGGTACGCAGCAAACAGAGGAATTCACAACCTTGACTTACCAAATGTGGATATTTTGTGGATTGGCCAGAGAGGATTGAGAAGTCACCAATTGATACCATTGGTGAAATCCTTTATGCATCTCCCACACCCTGACCTCATAATTGGGCACTTTGGTGGCAATGACCTGGGCACTTTGGCTGGGGTAGGTCTGGAAATGCGTTTAAAGGACATCTTTGGGCAATTGATGTCACTTTTTCCAAAAACTGCCTTGGTATTTTCTAATATATGCCAAAGGCCAAAATGGAACGGGTCCAACCAATTTTGTCCACAGATTGGAAAAGCAAGCAAACATGTGAATAAATCTGTTTCTGCTTTCCTCAGAGACTATGGTATGAGTTCCATATACCACAACAACTTGCGTTACAACATGCAAGGCATCTATAGGACAGACGGTGTTCATTTCACTGATGATGGGAACAGAGTCTTTCTCTGTAACATCAGACTCTGCATTGGTACTTACTTCTAGGTACAAAAAAACACAATGAACACAACAGCTCTTTTTAGAGCCAAATAACATCTAAACACTCAAATATGTTTTTAACCTTTATTTTTTTTATTCCGAGCACTCCCCGTACGCGGACCTCCGAAATATTTTATATTTAAAAAAAAAAATAAACATTATTTTTGACCTTTGGAGTCCTTTAGAGGTCCCCTGAGAAGGCCTAGGGGGTCATGGACACAAAACCCTGCCCCCGTTCCAAGTTTTCATCTTTTATTGTTAACTTTCTTTTAAAACCACAAAAAGCCGGCGGTAGGGTTCGCTCTCAGAGCTCTCACAGGGCACTCTCCGAGCACTTCCCGTGCGCGGACCTAGAGAAATTTCTTTTTTTTTTAAATAAACATTATTTTTGACCTTTGGAGTTCTTTAGAGGCCCACTGAGAAGGCCTAGGGGGTCATGGACACTCAACCCTGCCCCCTTTCCACATTTTCATCTTTTATTGTTAACTTTCTTTTAAAACCACAAAATGGTGGCAGTAGGGTTCGCTCTCCGAGCACTCACAAGGCACTCTCCGAGCACTGCCTGTGCGCGGACCTAGAGAAATTATTATTATTTTTTTTAAAAATAAACATTATTTTTGACCTTTGGAGTCCTTCAGGGAACCCCTTTCTATGTTTTCATCTTTTATTGTTCACTTTCTTTTGAAACCACAAAATGGCGTTGATATTGCACTCTATACTACAAGTCTTACATCAAACCACAATCACTTGGCAACTACCTCATAAATTACAAACAAACAATTCTTACTATCTAAATATAAATGTAATCTTCAGAATTTTCAAAATTTAAAAGAACTTCCAACATTAACTGATCTGGTATTTCTTCTTCATTCACATCTTCTGGATTCTCCTCCTGAAAAGTCTGCAAAGACATTTCCTGGCACTCTATGGTGTCCAAACATTCTACAAATTCATCATCCACAGACTAATCAAAGAATTCCCTCATGTCTTCGCCTCCAACATCAACTTGATTATTACTGATACTGTCAATTTCTGGTTCATTCATAATCTCAATACAGGTTGCAGAAAATTCATAAAAAATTACAACGGCCTTCTCATTGTGGTGATCCATTTTATATTTACATTTTCTTGCTGTAACTTGGAAAGAAAAATAAATCACTTTAATTTATCGTTTTTAGTAATACTTAATATTAAACTAGCTTTATCAAGTCTTTAGCAATAAGGACAGTGCACTGCTGTTAGGGTATTATAAAAAGACAAGGCAGAATTGGTATTTCAAAAATTACAGCAATGCAGTTACATTTACACGGTTCCCATACTATCATGCAATCTCCATGTCTTTACATTTCAATAAGGCTTAAGGATATGAGTAAACTTACTATATAACACAAAAATGTTGCACTCCATACTACAAATCTCACTTAATACAACAATTATTTGACCACTACCTCATAAATTACATTTAAAAAAATTTAATTTCTCAAACAAATTTTATTTACTAAATATAAATTTATTGTTGCGAATTTTCGAAATTTAAATCATCGTCTAACATTGCATCATCAGCAATATCAACATTGAAAATCTCCCAAAAAGAATCCTCAAACTCAATGAACTACAAAGCTTCCATTGAATCTGAATCCAAGGATTCATCATGGAAATCCTCCATGCCATCTCCTCCATCTTAAAGTTCTCCTTCAGAATTACTGTCATCAACAGGAACATCGAAGACTGAGAGAAAAACAACAATATAAAGAGAAAAGAAAAAGGAGTAAGTGAAACAAAAGAATTTTTTGAAAGAGATAAAAAGGAAAAAGAACAGTGGTGGACAGAAAGGGACACAGTGAGGGAGAGAGAAAGACAGAGAGAGTAGCAAAACATTTTTCCTATTAACTTAAACTAAACAACATAGATCTCCTTACAAATTAACAACTCACCTTCTAGAAAACTGTTGAACAGTAAATACTGTGTCAATCTCACACCAGAAATTCAACTCAAACAAATCCCTCAGAAGTCTACCTCAGACACTACAATTACAAAATGGCTGTGTGTCCCTCTCATTTCTCATACATATTCAGCTACCCAGCCAATCAAATCTCATCACACACAAAATCAAAACCAAAGTAACATTTTAATTGGTTCAAAATTTCAACACTTTCAAACTCACATAATCTTCAACCTACACCCACTGCTCTCCATCTATTACCATACTAACTCTCCACAAAACACCTATCTAAACTCAAAGGTGAAAAAGTCACCACTCAATATTACACTTAACCAACATCTAAGCACTCGAACTTGTTATTCAAATGTATTTTTTATTGTCTTTTTAGACCACCGTTTGCGCACGGTGCACGGACCCCGCAATTGTTTTAAATTTCTTTTTTTTTTCTATCTTTGGGGTCCTTTAGAGACCCCATTACAAAACCTAGGGGGGTCAGGAATCTCTACCCTGCCCCCTTATCAAGTACTAGCCTTCTGTTTACAGCTACCTCCTGCCACAAAAACAAGATGGCGGACAGCACTTCCTCATCTCGACTGACTGGAATGTTCACAGACGTCCAAAAGCCAATCAGAATTCCGCTCGCGCACGCTAAGGTCCGCGCACAGTGCAAGGACCGTGCATGAACCGTGCGCGGACGGTCCCGCCCATAGATATATAATTTGGGAAAATTCAATTTTCTCAA
Organism: Lissotriton helveticus; assembly: GCF_964261635.1. NCBI lineage: Eukaryota > Metazoa > Chordata > Amphibia > Caudata > Salamandridae > Lissotriton > Lissotriton helveticus. The sequence continues at coordinate 886,840,247 of NC_136067.1, read as the reverse complement.
CAACTACTGGAGCGATTTTCACCAAATATAAAAAAAGGCACGACTGCATACCAGTCCCTACCATTTTGCCAAGTTTGGTGTTATTCCATTCAGCCGTTCGAGCTGTAGCCGTGTCTAAAGTTTCCTATGGAAATTAACATGGGAAAAACACATTTTGGGACCCCACTTTTTCTCGGCCCCGGCTTGACGAATACCCCCGAAACTTTCAGGGAAAGAGCGGAGCGAGGCAATTTTAAGGAACATTACACACCGATTCCTCAATCGGCGCCAAAGTTATTCCCAACAGAATGTTGGGCATTTCCTATGGTAACTAGGTCCTAACTAACAACAATAAATAATAATAACAAGACACATGAGCCACCTTTAACAAAAAGAGGAGCATATTTACAAGCCCCTGGCACCAGCTTTATCAAAAAGAGGAGCATATTTACAAGCCCCTTGCGTCACCTTTAACAAAAACAGGAGCATATTTACAAGCCCCTTGCGTCACCTTTAACAAAAAGAGGAGCATATTTACAAGCCCCTTGCGCCACCTTTAACAAAAAGAGGAGCATATTTACAAGCCCCTTGCGTCACCTTTAAGAAAAAGAGGAGCATATTTACAAACCCCTTGCGTCACCTTTAACAAAAACAGGAGCATATTTACAAGCCCCTTGCGTCACCTTTAACAAAAACAGGAGCATATTTACAAGCCCCTTGCGTCACCTTTAACAAAAACAGGAGCATATTTACATGCCCCATGCGCCACCTTTTACAAAAAGAGGAGCATATTTACAAGTCCCTTGCGTCACCTTTAACAAAAAGAGGAGCATATTTACAAGCCCCATGCGTCACCCTAAATAAAAAGAGGAGCATATTTACAAGCCCCTTGCGTCACCTTTAACAAAAAGAGGAGCATATTTACAAGCCCCTTGCGTCACCTTTAACAAAAGGAGGAGCATATTTACAAGCCCCTTGCGTCACCTTTAAAAAAAAGAGGAGCATATTTACAAGCCCCTTATTATTATTATTATTATTATGCGTTCTTATATAGCGCTCGATTACCCGTAGGCATCTCGGCGCTTGCCTTGGGAACCCGTCCTGGCTTTTTTCCTTTGAGATACCCGTACTGGGCATCCCCAAGGTGAAAGCCAGGCATCCCGCCGCGGGGGGGGCGTAGTGGAGATTAAGCAGCTACTGCCCAGAGCTGCAGAGTGTGAACCCGTGATTCGAGTAGGCACTGAAACAAGAATTATCGAGTCCGTGGATATTTGGGCTCAAGACCCTGCCGCGTCAGGAATTGAGCCCTGGTCCCGGGTCTGACCTCTGCTTCAGGGTCTGCCTCCTCTAACCAGTGAGCCACACTTCTCATTCCCTTGCGTCACCTTTAACAAAAAACAGGAGCATATTTACATGCCCCTTGCGTCACCTTTAACAAAAAAGGAGCATATTTACAAGCCCCTTGCGTCACCTTTAACAAAATTAGGAGCATATTTACAAGCCCCATTCGCCACCTTTAACAAAAAGAGGAGCATATTTACAAGCCCCTTGCATCACCTTTAACAAAAACAGCAGCATGTTTACAAGCCCCTTGCGTCACCTTTAATTAAAAAAGGAGTATATTTACAAGCCCCTTGCGTCACCTTTAACAAAAATAGGAGCATATTTACAAGCCCCATGCGCCACCTTTAACAAAAAGAGGAGCATATTTACAAGCCCCTTGCATCACCTTTGACAAAAACAGCAGCATGTTTATAAGCCCCTTGCGTCACCTTTAACAAAAATAGGAGCATATTTACAAGACCCTTGCGTTACCTTAAACAAAACGAGGAGCATATTTACAAGCCCTTCAAAAATCTTTAAACCAGACATATTGCCCAAAAACATTTAGCATGGTAAATATGCTTGTTATGCTTCCCAATACTGCAAACAGCACTCTCTCTATATTAAAAGAACCATTACTCACCTTTAAAATCGCTTTTCAAAATTTAGAACAGTGTCAAACACACAGCAGATTTTCTTAAGCAGAATCTCTGAAATGCAGCTCAGACACTGGAACCAGAAATGGCACAGTTTCCCATTAATTCTTCACACATATCTGTGGTCATAACCAATCAAATATCTTCCCACACTATTTCAAAAGTAAACTAACATTTCAATTGGTTCTACATTTGCACACTTTCAAACCCACATAATAATCACTCATCCCCCTAGTGCTCATTCAGCCTGTTACCATGGTAACTCCCACCTTACTAAGGACACAGGTAAACAGTTCATCATACAATGTTGCAAATTAACCCAGCAAGGGTGTTTGAGCTCTCAATATACCAGCTAATCATGTGCATTGTTCCTTTCAAAGACCTTTTCTCAACCCTTTCAATGGCTTCTTTCAAAAATCAAAACTATGCACTTTAATATGCTGTGTGGCATTTTCAGAAAGCACCAATCATTTCTTAAGCTTCAAGTGCAGTAAATGTCATCCTCTTTTTTTTCTAAACTGCAAGCTTTCCAACTGCCATTTCATTTACAGCCCTCATCTGAGTACAACCAGACCTGTCTTGAAGATGCCTTCAGTATGGATTGTGGGACATAGTTTTATTTTCTGGTCTAAAAGGTACGCAGCAAGCAGAGGAATTCACAACCTTGATTTACCAAATGTGGATATTTTGTGGATTGGCCAGAGAGAATTGAGAAGTCACCAATTGATACCATTGGTGAAATCCTTTATGCATCTCCCACACCCTGACCTCATAATTGTGCACTGTGGTGGCAATGACCTGGGCACATTGACTGGGGTAGGTCTTGAAATGCTTTTAAAGGACATCTTTGGGCAATTGATGTCACTTTTTCCAAAAACTGCCTTGGTATTTTCTAATATATGCCAAAGGCCAAAATGGAACGGGTCCAACCAATTTTGTCCACAGATTGAGAAAGCAAGGAAACATGTGAATAAATCTGTTTCTGCTTTCCTCAGAGACTATGGTATGGGTTCCATATACCACAACAACTTGCGTTACAACATGAAAGGCATCTATAGGACAGACGGTGTACATTTCACTGATGATGGGAACAGAGTCTTTCTCTGTAACATCAGACTCTGCATTGGTACTTACTTGTAGGTACAAAAAAAACACAATGCACACAACGGCTCTTTTTAGAGCCAAATAACATCTAAACACTCAAGTATGTTTTTAATCTTTTTTTTTTAATAATTTTTTTAAAAGGTCCGCGCACGGAGCACTTTCCGAGCACTCCCCGTACGCGGACCTCCGAAATATATATATATTTTTTTTAAAAATAAACATTATTTTTGACCTTTGGAGTCCTTTAGAGGTCCCCTGAGAAGGCCTAGGGAGTCATGGACACTCAACCCTGCCCCCTTTCCACGTTTTCATATTTTATTGTTAACTTTCTTTTAAAACCACAAAATGGCGGCGGTAGGATTTGCTCTCCGAGCTCTCACAGGGCACTCTCCGAGCACTACCCGTGCGCGGACCTAGAGAAATTTCCTTTCTTTTTTTTAAATAAACATTATTTTTGATCTTTGGAGTCCTTTAGAGGCCCCCTGAGAAGGCCTAGGGGGTCATGGACACTCAACCCTGCCCCCTTTCCACATTTTCATCTTTTATTGTTAACTTTCTTTTAAAACCACAAAATGGCGGCAGTAGGGTTCGCTCTCCGAGCACTCACAGGGCACTCTCCGAGCACTTCCTGTGCGCGGACCTAGAGAAATTATTATTCTTTTTTTTTAAATAAACATTATTTTTGACCTTTGGAGTCCTTCAGGGAACCCCTTTCTACGTTTTCATCTTTTATTGTTCACTTTCTTTTGAAACCACAAAATGGCGTTGATATCGCACTCTATACTACAAGTCTTACATCAAACCACAATCACTTGGCAACTACCTCATGAATTACAAACAAACAATTCTTACTTTCTAAATATAAATGTAATCTTCAGAATTTTCAAAATTTAAAAGAACTTCCAACATTAACTGATCTGGTATTTCTTCTTCATTCACATCTTCTGGATTCTCCTCATGAAAAGTCTGCAAAGGCATTTCCTGGCACTCTATGGTGTCCAAACATTCTACAAATTCATCATCCACAGACTAATCAAAGAATTCCATCATGTCTTCGCCTCCAACATCAACTTGATTATTACTGATACTGTCAATTTCTGGTTCATTCATAATCTCAATACAGGTTGCAGAAAATTCATAAAAAATTACAACGGCCTTCTCATTATGGTGATCCATTTTATATTTACATTTTCTTGCTGTAACTTGGAAAGAAAAATAAATCACTTTAATTTATCGTTTTTAGTAATACTTAATATTAAACTAGCTTTATCAAGTCTTTAGCAATAAGGACAGTACACTGCTGTTAGGGTATTATAAAAAGACAAGGCAGCATTGGTATTTCAAAAATTACAGCAATGCAGTTACATTTACACGGTTCCCATACTATCATGCAATCTCCATGTCTTTACATTTCAATAAGGCTTAAGGATATGAGTAAACTTACTATATAACACAAAAATGTTGCACTCCATACTACAAATCTCACTTAATACAACAATTATTTGACCACTACCTCATAAATTACATTTAAAAAAATGTAATTTCTCAAACAAATTTTATTTACTAAATATAAATTTATTGTTGGGAATTTTCGAAATTTAAATCATCGTCTAACATTGCATCATCAGCAATATCAACATTGAAAATCTCCCAAAAAGAATCCTCAAACTCAATGAACTACAAAGCTTCCATTGAATCTGAATCCAAGGATTCATCATGGAAATCCTCCATGCCATCTCCTCCATCATAAAGTTCTCCTTCAGAATTACTGTCATCAACAGGAACATCGAAGACTGAGAGAAAAACAACAATATAAAGAGAAAAGAAAAAGGAGTAAGTGAAACAAAAGAATTTTTTGAAAAAGATAAAAAGGAAAAAGAACAGTGGTGGACAGAAAGGGACACAGTGAGAGAGAGAGAAAGACAGAGAGAGTAGCAAAACATTTTTCCTATTAACTTAAACTAAACAACATAGATCTCCTTACAAATTAACAACTCACCTTCTAGAAAACTGTTGAACAGTAAATACTGTGTCAATCTCACACCAGAAATTCAACTCAAACAAATCCCTCAGAAGTCTACCTCAGACACTACAATTACAAAATGGCTGTGTTTCCCTCTCATTTCTCATACATATTCAGCTACCCAGCCAATCACATTTCATCACACACAAAATCAAAACCAAAGTAACATTTTAATTGGTTCAAAATGTCAACACTTTCAAACTCACATAATCTTCAACCTACACCCACTGCTCTCCATCTATTACCATACTAACTCTCCACAAAACACCTATCTAAACTCAAAGGTGAAAAAGTCACCACTCAATATTACACTTAACCAACATCTAAGCACTCGAACTTGTTATTTAAATGTAGTTTTTTATTGTCTTTTTAGACCACCGTTTGCGCACGGTGCACGGACCCCGCAATTGTTTTAAATTTCTTTTTTTCTTTTCTATCTTTGGGGTCCTTTAGAGACCCCATGACAAAACCTAGGGGGGTCAGGAATCTCTACCCTGCCCCCTTTTCAAGTACTAGCCTTCTGTTTACAGCTACCTTCTGCCACAAAAACAAGATGGCGGACAGCACTTCCTCATCTCGACTGACTGGAATGTTGACAGACGTCCAAAAGCCAATCAGAATTCCGCTCGCGCACGCTAAGGACCGCGCACAGTGCAAGGACCGTGCATGAACCGTGCGCAGACGGTCCCGCCCATAGATATATAATTTGGGAAAATACAATTTTCTCAACAACTACTGGAGCGATTTTCACCAAATATAAAAAAAAGGCACGACTGCATACCAGTCCCTACCATTTTGCCAAGTTTGGTGTTATTCCATTCAGCCGTTCGAGCTGTAGCCGTGTCTAAAGTTTCCTATGGAAATTAACATGGGAAAAACACGTTTTGGGACCCCACTTTTTCTCGGCCCCGGCTTGACGAATCCCCCCGAAACTTTCAGGGAAAGAGCGGAGCGGAGCGGAGCGGAGCGAGGCAATTTTAAGGAACATTACACACAGATTCCTCAATCGGCGCCAAAGTTATTCCCAACAGAATGTTGGGCATTTCCTATGGTAACTAGGTCCTAACTAACAACAATAAATAATAATAACAAGACACATGAGCCACCTTTAACAAAAAGAGGAGCATATTTACAAGCCCCTGGCACCACCTTTATCAAAAAGAGGAGCATATTTACAAGCCCCTTGCGTCACCTTTAACAAAAACAGGAGCATATTTACAAGCCCCTTGAGTCACCTTTAACAAAAAGAGGAGCATATTTACAAGCCCCTTGCGTCACCTTTAACAAAAACAGGAGCATATTTACAAGCCCCTTGCGTCACCTTTAAGAAAAAGAGGAGCATATTTACAAGCCCCTTGCGTCACCTTTAAGAAAAAGAGGAGCATATTTACAAACCCCTTGCGTCACCTTTAACAAAAACAGGAGCATATTTACAAGCCCCTTGCGTCACCTTTAACAAAAACAGGAGCATATTTACAAGCCCCATGCGCCACCTTTAACAAAAAGAGGAGCATATTTACAAGTCCCTTGCGTCACCTTTAACAAAAAGAGGAGCATATTTACAAGCCCCATGCGTCACCTTAAATAAAAAGAGGAGCATATTTACAAGCCCCTAGCGTCACCTTTAACAAAAAGAGGAGCATATTTACAAGCCCCTTGCGTCACCTTTAACAAAAGGAGGAGCATATTTACAAGCCCCTTGCGTCACCTTTAAAAAAAAGAGGAGCATATTTACAAGCCCCTTATTATTATTAATATTATTATTATGCGTTCTTATATAGCGCTCGATTACCCGTAGGCATCTCGGCGCTTGCCTTGGGAACCCGTCCTGGCTTTTTCCCTTTGAGATACCCGTACTGGGCATCCCCAAGGTGAAAGCCAGGCATCCCGCCGCGGGGGGGCATAGTGGAGATTAAGCAGCTAATGCCCAGAGCTGCAGAGTGTGAACCCGTGATTCGAGTAGGCACTGAAACAAGAATTATCGAGTCCGTGGATATTTGGGCTCAAGACCCTGCCGCGTCGGGAATTGAACCCTGGTCCCGGGTCTGACCTCTGCTTCAGGGTCTGCCTCCTCTAACCAGTGAGCCACACTTCTCATTCCCTTGCGTCACCTTTAATAAAAAACAGGAGCATATTTACATGCCCCTTGCGTCACCTTTAACAAAAAAAGGAACATATTTACAAGCCCCTTGCGTCACCTTTAACAAAAATAGGAGCATATTTACAAGCCCCATGCGCCACCTTTAACAAAAAGAGGAGCATATTTACAAGCCCCTTGCATCACCTTTAACAAAAACAGCAGCATGTTTACAAGCCCCTTGCGTCACCTTTAACTAAAAAAGGAGTATATTTACAAGCCCCTTGCGTCACCTTTAACAAAAATAGGAGCATATTTACAAGCCCCATGCACCACCTTTAACAAAAAGAGGAGCATATTTACAAGCCCCTTGCATCACCTTTGTCAAAAACAGCAGCATGTTTACAAGCCCCTTGCGTCACCTTTAACAAAAATAGGAGCATATTTACAAGACCCTTGCGTTACCTTAAACAAAACGAGGAGCATATTTACAAGCCCTTCAAAAATCTTTAAACCAGACATATTGCCCAAAAACATTTAGCATGGTAAATATGCTTGTTATGCTTCCCAATACTGCAAACAGCACTCTCTCTATATTAAAAGAACCATTACTCACCTTTAAAATCGCTTTTCAAAATTTAGAACAGTGTCAAACACACAGCAGATTTTCTTAAGCAGAATCTCTGAAATGCAGCTCAGACACTGGAACCAGAAATGGCACAGTTTCCCATTAATTCTTCACACATATCTGTGGTCATAACCAATCAAATATCTTCCCACACTATTTCAAAAGTAAACTAACATTTCAATTGGTTCTACATTTGCACACTTTCAAACTCACATAATATTCACTCATCCCCCTAGTGCTCATTCAGCCTGTTACCATGGTAACTCCCACCTTACTAAGGACACAGGTAAACAGTTCATCATACAATGTTGCAAATTAACCCAGCAAGGGTGTTTGAGCTCTCAATATACCAGCTAATCATGTGCATTGTTCCTTTCAAAGACCTTTTCTCAACCCTTTCAATGGCTTCTTTCAAAAATCAAAACTATGCACTTTAATATGCTGTGTGGCATTTTCAGAAAGCACCAATCATTTCTTATGCTTCAAGTGCAGTAAATGTCATCCTCTTTTTTTTCTAAACTGCAAGCTTTCCAACTGCCATTTCATTTACAGCCCTCATCTGAGTACAACCAGACCTGTCTTGAAGATGCCTTCAGTATGGATTGTGGGACATAGTTTTATTTTCTGGTCTAAAAGGTACGCAGCAAGCAGAGGAATTCACAACCTTGATTTACCAAATGTGGATATTTTGTGGATTGGCCAGAGAGAATTGAGAAGTCACCAATTGATACCATTGGTGAAATCCTTTATGCATCTCCCACACCCTGACCTCATAAATGTGCACTGTGGTGGCAATGACCTGGGCACATTGACTGGGGTAGGTCTTGAAATGCTTTTAAAGGACATCTTTGGGCAATTGATGTCACTTTTTCCAAAAACTGCCTTGGTATTTTCTAATATATGCCAAAGGCCAAAATGGAACGGGTCCAACCAATTTTGTCCACAGATTGAGAAAGCAAGGAAACATGTGAATAAATCTGTTTCTGCTTTCCTCAGAGACTATGGTATGGGTTCCATATACCACAACAACTTGCGTTACAACATGAAAGGCATCTATAGGACAGACGGTGTACATTTCACTGATGATGGGAACAGAGTCTTTCTCTGTAACATCAGACTCTGCATTGGTACTTACTTGTAGGTACAAAAAAACCACAATGCACACAACGGCTCTTTTTAGAGCCAAATAACATCTAAACACTCAAGTATGTTTTTAATATTTATTTTTTTTATTATTTTTTTAAAAGGTCCGCACACGGAGCACTTTCCGAGCACTCCCCGTACGCGGACCTCCGAAATATTTTATATTTTTTTTTTTAAATAAACATTATTTTTGACCTTTGGAGTCCTTTAGCGGTCCCCTGAGAAGGCCTAGGGAGTCATGGACACTCAACCCTGCCCCCTTTCCACGTTTTCATATTTTATTGTTAACTTTCTTTTAAAACCACAAAATGGTGGCGGTAGGGTTTGCTCTCCGAGCTCTCACAGGGCACTCTCCGAGCACTTCCCGTGCGCGGACCTAGAGAAATTTCTTTTCTTTTTTTTAAATAAACATTATTTTTGATCTTTGGAGTCCTTTAGAGGCCCCCTGAGAAGGCCTAGGGGGTCATGGACACTCAACCCTGTCCCCTTTCCACATTTTCATCTTTTATTGTTAACTTTCTTTTAAAACCACAAAATGGCGGCAGTAGGGTTCGCTCTCCGAGCACTCACAGGGCACTCTCCGAGCACTTCCTGTGTGCGGACCTAGAGAAATTATTATTATTTTTTTTAAAATAAACATTATTTTTGACCTTTGGAGTCCTTCAGGGAACCCCTTTCTACGTTTTCATCTTTTATTGTTCACTTTCTTTTGAAACCACAAAATGGCGTTGATATTGCACTCTATACTACAAGTCTTACATCAAACCACAATCACTTGGCAACTACCTCATGAATTACAAACAAACAATTCTTACTTTCTAAATATAAATGTAATCTTCAGAATTTTCAAAATTTAAAAGAACTTCCAACATTAACTGATCTGGTATTTCTTCTTCATTCACATCTTCTGGATTCTCCTCATGAAAAGTCTGCAAAGACATTTCCTGGCACTCTATGGTGTCCAAACATTCTACAAATTCATCATCCACAGACTAATCAAAGAATTCCATCATGTCTTCGCCTCCAACATCAACTTGATTATTACTGATACTGTCAATTTCTGGTTCATTCATAATCTCAATACAGGTTGCAGAAAATTCATAAAAAATTACAACGGCCTTCTCATTATGGTGATCCATTTTATATTTACATTTTCTTGCTGTAACTTGGAAAGAAAAATAAATCACTTTAATTTATCGTTTTTAGTAATACTTAATATTAAACTAGCTTTATCAAGTCTTTAGCAATAAGGACAGTGCACTGCTGTTAGGGTATTATAAAAAGACAAGGCAGCATTGGTATTTCAAAAATTACAGCAATGCAGTTACATTTACACGGTTCCCATACTATCATGCAATCTCCATGTCTTTACATTTCAATAAGGCTTAAGGATATGAGTAAACTTACTATATAACACAAAAATGTTGCACTCCATACTACAAATCTCACTTAATACAACAATTATTTGACCACTACCTCATAAATTACATTTAAAAAAATGTAATTTCTCAAACAAATTTTATTTACTAAATATAAATTTATTGTTGGGAATTTTCGAAATTTAAATCATCGTCTAACATTGCATCATCAGCAATATCAACATTGAAAATCTCCCAAAAAGAATCCTCAAACTCAATGAACTACAAAGCTTCCATTGAATCTGAATCCAAGGATTCATCATGGAAATCCTCCATGCCATCTCCTCCATCATAAAGTTCTCCTTCAGAATTACTGTCATCAACAGGAACATCGAAGACTGAGAGAAAAACAACAATATAAAGAGAAAAGAAAAAGGAGTAAGTGAAACAAAAGAATTTTTTGAAAAAGATAAAAAGGAAAAAGAACAGTGGTGGACAGAAAGGGACACAGTGAGAGAGAGAGAAAGACAGAGAGAGTAGCAAAACATTTTTCCTATTAACTTAAACTAAACAACATAGATCTCCTTACAAATTAACAACTCACCTTCTCGAAAACTGTTGAACAGTAAAGACTGTGTCAATCTCACACCAGAAATTCAACTCAACCAAATCCCTCAGAAGTCTACCTCAGACACTACAATTACAAAATGGCTGTGTTTCCCTCTCATTTCTCATACATATTCAGCTACCCAGCCAATCAAATTTCATCACACACAAAATCAAAACCAAAGTAACATTTTAATTGGTTCAAAATTTCAACACTTTCAAACTCACATAATCTTCAACCTACACCCACTGCCTGCTCTCTATCTATTACCATACTAACTCTCCACAAAACACCTATCTAAACCCAAAGGTGAAAAAGTCACCACTCAATATTACACTTAACCAACATCTAAACACTCAAACTTGTTATTTAAATGTATTTTTTTTTGTCTTTTTAGACCACCGTCCGCGCACGGTGCACGGACCCCGCGATTTTTTTTAAATTTCATTTTTTTTTTTTTTGATCTTCGGGGTCCTTTAGAGACCCCATGACAAAACCTAGGGGGTCAGGAATCTCTACCCTGCCCCCTTTTCAAGTACTAGCCTGCTGTTTACAGCTACCTTCTGCCACAAAAAGAAGATGGTGGACAGCACTTCCTCATCTCGGCTAACTGGAATGTTGACAGACGTCCAAAAGCCAATCAGAATTCCGCTCGCGCACGCTAGGGTCCGCACACAATGCAAGGACCGTGCATGAACCGTGCGCGGACGGTGTCCCGCCCATAGATATATAATTTGGGAAAATTCAAATTTCTCAACAACTACAGGAGCGATTTTCACCAAATATAAAAAAGGCACTACTGCATACCAGCCCCTACCATTTTGCCAAGTTTGGTGTAGTTCCATTCATCCGTTCAGGCTGTAGCCGTGTCTAAAGGTCCAATGGAAAATTGCATTGGGCTACATTTCACATTCAATTATTGCAAAAACTACTGGAGGGATTTTCACCAAACATAGCAAAGGCACATCTCCATACCAGTCCCTACCATTTTGCCAAGTTTGGTGTAATTCCATTCAGCCGTTCGGGCTGTAGCCGTGTCTAAAGTTTCCTGAGGAAATTAACATGGGAAAAACACTTTTTGGGACCCCCCTTTTTACTCGGCCCCTGCTTGAGGAATCCCCCTGAAACTTTCAGGGAAGGAGCGGAGTGGAGCGAGGCAATTTTTAGGAAAATTACACACAGATTCCTTAATCGGCGCCAAAGTTATTCCCAATAGAATGTTCACGAGCGGAAAGCTGATTGGCTCTCGGGTGTCTGTCAACATTCCAAACTGTCCGGAGCGGCTGCCATCTTGTGTCTCGGTAGGATCGAGACACAAGAGGTGGCAAAAACAAAGGGGGAAATGACTAAAAGGGGGTAGGGTAGACCCCCCTGACCCCCTAGGTTTGATGTGGGGGCCATAAAAGGGCCCCGCGGGGCAAAAATCGATTTTCGCGGGGGGATCGCCCGGTATGCGCACCGGGGAGCGTACCGGGGATCGTACCATAGGGTAAACCCAGTGAAACAGTAAAATAATAATTTAAAGTGCTTAGAGGTAGGGTAGCTGTGAATAGAGTTGTTGTGTTGTGTGGGTGATTTAAGTACCAACATGTAGGTACCAATGCAGAGTCCTAAATTCAATGTACACCTTCTCCTCTGTAGATATCTTGCATGTTGTTACAGAAGTTATTGTGGTATATGGAATCCATACCATAGACTGTCAGGAAAGCAGAAACAGATCCTTTAAGCACTCCTTGAGAAAGCCTATGGGATCATGGGTAGTCTACCCTGGTCCCTTATGATGTTTTGAAGTATTACATTTTACCCTCTTCTGAATCTACACAAAATTGGTGGTGATATGGTGCATTAGAGACAGACAGTGAGAGAAAGGAGGCTGGAGATCAAAAAGAGATGTCAAATACACATTTGAGATAATATAGTGGGAGAAAGGAAGTAACTATGAGCAAACTTACTATGTAACACAAAAAAGTTGCACAGTATACTGTAAGTCTCACTTTATATTATAATCATTTTGGTACTACTTCATGAATTACATATAAAAATGAATAATGTCTCAAACAATTTTTAATTATTAAATATAAATTTATTGTTCTGAATTTTCATAATTTAATAACACTTGCAACATTTCATTATCCGGAATCTCCTCCAAATTTGTATTGCATGATTCAATATTATCTAAACAGTCAATGAATTGTTGATCAAGAGACTCATCCAGGAAGTCAAGAAAATCTTCTTGAAGAATCTCCTCATCGGTAATTTCGAAAAGAATCTCCTGATTAGTAATTTCGAAAGAAATATTGATGGTTTGTGGTGTATCTTCCATTTTCTTGCTGTAAATTGCATAAAAAATAACTATATCAGTAGAGTTAGGGCACTGCTGGGTTTAAGTTCAGACAGGTACTTCTGAGTTTTTAACAGTGAAGTTATCTTTGGGAAGTGTATGGTATCAGGCAGGAAGTAGAAATATAAAAAAGTGTATGTGAAGAAGCCTAAGTAAATTCATATTTATACCAGAGAAGCCTAAGTCAATCTATAACTATAACAGAGAAGCCTATCTTAATCTATAACTATAACAGAGGGACAGTAAATAACTATCAGAAAACGTTTTTACAAATTAACTTAAAGTGCCCCTTACAAATTAACAACTTACCTTATAGAAAGGTGATGAAGATAAATGAGAAAATCCTTTAAAGATGTACCTCAGGTAGTTGTAGTCAAAATGGCCGTGTTTCCCTCTCATTTTCATTTATATTCATGTACATAACCAATCAAATGTCTGGAAATAAAAGTAGAAAATAAAAGTAACATTTTAATTGGTTGTAAATTCTAACACTTCATATGTGTTTTTGTCATGTAATTTACCTCAGGATATTTAGACAGGGCTACAGCCCAAATGGCTCAATGGTATTCCACCAAATTTGGGAAAATGGTAGGGACTGGTATGTAGTAGGGCCTATTCTATATTTGGTGAAAGTCTCTCCAGTGGTTTTTATGTAAATTAACTTTTAAAAAAATGTTGAGAGCGCTCACCGGTGCGCGCCCCGGTACGCGTACCGGCAGCGGTACGGGAGTCCTCCATCTTGTGTTTCGGTAGATTTTAGACACAAGATGGAGGTGGTATTTTCTCTGTGGCCCATGTTTCTTAGAGCAGACATACGTGGCTGCAGTCCACAAGCTTGCCCCACTCTGGGTAATTTAGTTTGGACCTTATCTCCTCAATATTCCAAGAGATAATGTTTAATTGCTGGTAATAATTTAAACTTCCCGGTAGTGGGTGTCTTGGTATAGAGTTTACTCCCATTAAACCTTGTGTAGGTGCATGGTGGTCAGGCAGAACAACTGAGGTTCGATTCTCTATTTCACTTGAGATGTTGTTTATAGTATCCTCCCCCGGTTGACTAACCAAAGCAATGTCATGGGTCATCGTCAGTTTAACATTCCCTTTTTTCAGTCAATCTGGATTGTCCAACTCTGTCAGTGCTTGGTATCTATTACTAATTGCAAATGAGAATTGCTCCTTACTCATCTGCACATTCTGTGCTGTACGGGCATTTGATTAAATAACTGGACCAGTGGGTTTACGATGTCTACAAAAAAAGAACAAGCAGCATAATGCCAATCCCATGCTCAAAACCCCACCCAATTGGTTTCCTCCTGCTTCTAAGCAATTTTCCAACATGTACTAGGGATCGACAGTTAACCATTATGCAGTCTCCATGAGTAGACTTACGTAAGGGAAAAAACTCAGCTCACTCTTCTAACAAACAGAATGTTATGGTAACTGGTGTTTGTAAACTCAAAGTTGTGGGATAACCAGTGACATACTCTGTTTTCCAATTGACTTGTGGTTTCTTTGAGATTGCCCCGGAGCAGGGGGACATTAGTTAAAATCATCACATATGGACAACACTCTGGCGGAAGATCCAGAAACAAATCGGCCATATCAGCAATATCATCTGTTGATAAAAGAGGCTGCATAGTGGATTCAATTTCATTTACATTTTGTGAAGAACTCTGCGCATGTGGCCTTAGGCTACTATTAGTACTCCCACGCCCAGTTAAATGGTTGACTTGCTTCAATGCTGTGTCTTTGGACAGGTCTTCCCCCGGATCATAGCCTTTTTTTAGAGGTAACTACGAGAGTGGGTTGTGTTGGTTTACTACAGTGGCTTCCCACCCTGCTACCATTTTTTGCAGATTCTTGTACCACCCCCAGGAAGCAGGGCGTTCTGATCCTGCAGACCCGTATTTCTCTGCCCAAGCCATTAGACAAGTAATAGACTTTTGGATATTTCCCACATTAGCCTCAAGTTTAACAAGTCTGTCCAATATTGGAGAAAGATTTTTTTATAATACATTGCCAAATTAATTTATTAAGGTCTCTATGTCTTGGAAAGGTAAAACTGTGGAGTCTGGCGATATAGAATAAGATTTTAATGCAGTTGGCAGTACTGAATTATTGCTGTTAGTAACCCCATGTGATAACTCCTTGGGTTTTTTCTTTGACCTGGTTTTTGCACCCAGTGAAGGCTCTGGGTGTTTCAGTTTTTCTTCCTTTTGACTAAAGGTCTGGACGTCGAAGACGCTGGATGTTGGGGCAGGACTTCACAGGGGAGGATGATTCCGGTATACTTTGCACACTATCAGAATTTCCAGATTCAATATCCCTGTCACCCCACTGGGAGTTATATCCAGGTTTAAAGCAATAAATGATCCACACTCCAGGCGATAAACATCTTTCATCTACTGAGATATCCTTATCTAAGGCTCTGTCAGCACGTGTCAGAAAGAAATCGAGGGTAGAGTTCTGGAGGATCTTAGATGGACAGTCCCTATCTCCCATTTGCTTCCGGTTAGGCATTTTTAGAAGGGGCACAGTCATACAGGGTAAAACTTTAAGCCAAGTACAAAGGTGCAGATTTACAAGCCCCATGCGTCGCCGGTGCATCACGTTCCGTGACGCACCGGTGGCGCAGCCTGCTAAGGGATATTTACAAGCACAGTCAAAATCACCCTGCGTGACTTAACCTGTGCTTGTAAATATCGTCCCTGTTCACGCAACACTTTGCGTGTTAGGGGCGGGACATGGGTGTTGCTGTGGGTGTTCCCACACAACACCTATGTCCACTGATGCATTTCCAGATTTACGAGAAATTGTAAACCTGGAAATGCGTCAGTTTGCTATGCCACCCTAGGGGTGGTGTAGCCAAGCAGAACGAGGAGAAATGTTTTCATTTCCCCTTCGTTTTTTTTCCTTTTTCAATGCGTGCTGCATTCTACAGCACACATTGAAAGAGGAAAATGCCTGCAGTGATTGCTTTTGTGCAGGAAGGTGCCCCTTCCTTCCCAAAAGCAGTCTCCCCATGGCACAGGCATCCTTGCACCATGGTGCAAGGGTGCCTGCGCCAGCGCATGGCTGCTGTTTCTGCGCCAGCGCAGGGGAGAGCACAGGCATTCCTGTGCTCTGAAAGTGCCACAGCGTGACACAGCCAAAGTGCTTGCGGTGCCACGCTGCAGCACTTTCTTGTAGATCTGGCCCAAAATATTTAAAAACAGACTTACTAGGCAGGAATGTGAAAATCTACGTAAGGCTGGATCATAACACCAGGTATCTCAGAGCCAGAGAAGAAAAAAAATCAAAAGGGTAGGCCCAGCGAAGCCTCCTCCAGGCTACGATGAGCGTGGATGGGCTTCCCTTGGCCTGAGCACGTCCTGCACTGCAGGAGCCCCGAGCATCCTTTAAGTACCTCCTGGCATGGGTCATGGATATTGGCGGTGCCTGCCGCGAAGCAAGGTGGGGGTTAGAGTCCCCAGAAAGTGTTGAGTCCAATGACGGGCTCCTGTGCTGCAGGAGCTCAGGTGCTGCAGGAGCTCTTAGCAGCCTTTAAGCGCCTCCTGGCATGGGTCACGGACATTAGCGGTGCCTGCTGCAAAGCCAAGTGGGAGTTGGAGTCCCCAGAAAGTGCTGAGTGCAATTACAGGCTCACAGACTTTAGGCGCCTCCTGGCGTGGATCACGGATGTTGGCGGAATCTGCCGCAAAGCTAGGTTGGGGTTGGAGTCCCTAGAACGTGCTGAGTGCAATAATGGGCTCTTACACTGCGAGAGCCCTGAGCATCCTTTAAGCGCCTCCTGGCACGGGTCACAGATGTTGGCGACACCTGCCACAAAGTCAGGTGGGGTTGGAGTCCCCAGAAAGTGCAAAGTGCAATGACGGGCTCCCGCACTGTAGGAGCCCCGAGCATCCTTTTAAGTGCCTCCTGGCATGGGTCATGGACGTTGGTGGCACCTGTCGCTAAGCATGGCGGAGGTTGGAGTCCCCAGAAAGTGCCACGTGCAATGACGGGCTCCCCGTCTCCCACAAGATCTTGCTGCACCAGTTGCCGGAGATCGACATCGATGGCATAGCCCTCTCCTGGTTGACCTCTTTCCTGGCCAATAGGACCTTTCAAGTAATTCCCACCCTTTCCATTCCCATTCTCACCCCTTATGCTGTGGCATTCCCCAGGGTTCGGCACTTAGTCGTATCTTGTTTAATGTCTACATCCGGCCTTTGGCTTTGGTAGCAAAAGCTTGTAACATCTCGCTGGTGTCATAAGCTGATGACACGCAGTTGCCACTCTCCTTTTCTAATGATCCTATTTTGGACTTTGCAAAATTTCAGGAGGACCTGACCACCATCTCTGATTGGATGTCGGCCAAATGACTTCAACTGAGCTCCACTAAATCAGAGATCCTCCTTCTAGGGTGAGACCCCCCCCCCTTTTGGGGTAGCCACTGGTGGCCTCCTGAGCTTGGCTCGTCCCCTTTGCCTAAGCCTGCTGTCAAGAATCTGGGGGTTTGGGTAGATAGCACCCTTTCCTTCGACGCCTATGCCAAATCAGTAGCAGGCACCTGCTTTGTGTTGTTACGGGGCATTAAGATCATTTTAGGACTGTTTGATTTTCACACCCATCAGATGATTGTCCAATCCATGGTCCTGGCTAGGCTGGACTACTGCAATGTGCTGCTCCTTGGTTCTAATAAGGCAGTGAATAAAATTCTCCAGCGCGCCCAAAATGCTGCTGCCCACACCCTCTTTGTGCTTCCCAAGCACCACCCTGGCTCTGGCCTCTCCCGCCGAATACACTGGTTGCCAATGGAGCAAAGATTCCACTTCAAAGCTCTATGCATTACCCACAAGATTCTCTTGGGCTGCTGCTCTATGATTCAGAGAAATCTGTGCCTCCCTTATGCACCTGGCCGTGCCTTGCACTTGGCGGTACTCCACCTGGACCCCGTGTCCCGGATATGCAGAGCCAGAGCCGGAGAGCAATCATTCCAGGTGATTGGAACTCTCTGCCTCACTCCACCTGTAGCATTTCCAACCACTGGGCTTCTAGTAGAGCTGTTAAGACTTGGCTATTCTCTGATCATTAGTTACCTCAGATGACCTTTTCCACCGTGCTTCTTCTAGTGTTGGGACATCCTGTTGCTCAATTTTTTTTTTAACTTAACATGACATAACTGCTGACTTTCACTGGCTTTGTACGAGTGAAACCTGAGCCTAATTATAATGTCTCTGTAACCTTTGTTTTTTCAGTACAATTGTAAGTTTTTTTTAATTCCATTTCCTAACTGTAATGTCCCTATAACCTTTGTTTTTTCACGCAATATATATATATTACTTACTGGCAGTCACGAGTAGATAGTTATAGTTTAGACCTGGTTTCCATAGGAAAAGAGATTTTTGATTTGCCAATAATTGTGGTGCACTTTGATGGATCTTTGCCAAATTTCAAAACAAATGGGCCACTCACTTCAGCTGCTGTGTTTAAGGTTTTGGGGTGATTCGTCAAGTTGGTGCCGAGAAAAAGGGGGGTACTTAAATACTTTTTCTCCATGTTAATTTCCATAGGAAACTTTAGGCATGGGTACAGCCGGAACTGTTGTACGGAATTACACCAAATTTGACAAAAAGGAAGCTCTTGGTCCAGAAAGCACTCTATTTGTTATATGGTTTGAATCAGTTCAGTAGTTCCTAAGAAATGTAAAGATTTCTCAAACATACAATTGATGCCAATCTGGATCTGTGAACCCTCCCAATCTCGTGCCTAAGATCTGATTGGCTGCCAACACTTCAAACCAGGAAGTGTTGGCAGCCATCTTGTGGCTCAGTTGAAACAAGTCACAAGTAAAAATATTAAAAAAAAAAAAAGGGCCAGGGTAGAAACACACTGACCCCTAGGCATGTTCAGGGGGTCCCACAGGAATGCCCAGAGCTAAAAGAAGCATTTTTTGAAAAACTTTGCCAGGAGATGCGTTGGATCCACAAATTCTAGAGAAAATTAAAAAAATATATGAAATGATTGTGGCCAGATCTTGGGGCAATAAATGATAATGATGGGGTCCCTGCATGGGCCCCCGTGAGCCCAGGGGACTGCCACCTCCTTGGGTCTATTTGTAAATTAAAAAGTGTGGGGTGCTCTAGCCCCCCTCATGCAGACCTGGGGACCGCCACCTCCCCAGGGCTAATATCTTGGAGTGCGGGGCCATGTGGGCCCCCAAACAGCCCAGGGGACCTCCACCTCCCCGGGGCTAAATTTTAATACGATGCATGGTGGGGCTTTGTGCCCCCCTAGCTGCTCGGGGACCACCACCTCCCCAGGGTCTTTTTGAAGGATGGGATGGGCCATATGCCCCCCCCCTCCTGGAGACATAAAGGGCCCTTTGGACCGCTAACTCCCAGGGCTGGCTCCAGAAATGTCACGGGGTGCCCAAGTTTGCTTTGGGATGGCGGGAGTACTGCTGCCGCCATCCCATAGCAAACAAGTGTACTCTGCTTTATACAAGATAGAGCATTTTGCTCTTGCTTGTTCAGAGCAGAGCACACCTTGCTTTTTACAGCTCCCTGCGAGGAAACACCAATGCTGGCTCCCGCAGAAGGCGGAAGGCGGCTTGGACCATGGGGCCCTTCAGGCTCTCTCTGCGGTTCCCGTGGAGAGGCCCTGCCCCGGGGATGGGGTACTCAGGGCCAAAAATGGCCCTGGAGGGGGTCCACTTTGCCCGCCTACCTTAAAAAAAAGAAAACACCACAGGGATGGGGTTCCTGGGGCAAAAATCGGTATAATATATATATATATAAAGGCCTGCTTGGGGCAAGCGAAACTCACAATTGCAGCCACGTGGAAGATGAAAGACGCACCAGGGATCTCATTATGGCACTCTTGCCTATGGATCATCCTATCTATGAAACGCCTTGCTGATATCTTCTGGGATGACTAAAAGAATTTTGAATACAAATGGGGCCATTTAGTCACTTACCTGACCTGTGGCCTGCCCTCCGCAGTCAGCCCACCCTCCTTGAGGACGATGCATCTCTTTTGGTTTTGATCTCTCCAGCGAGGACTGGGTGATGCTTTCGTCACTCTCTTCAGAGCCACAGCTCCCTTTACGTCTCCTCACCTCTTAGTTTCATCCACAATATCCACTCATATTCATGCCAATTCACCACCACCAGGGGAGGAGGGAGGGTGGGGGGTAGATTTTATATCCTTTTTCTTTCTGAGTTTATGGGGTTACTCTCACAGTTAATTGTTTAAAACCAGGCATCTTCTTCTTTCTCTGCAGGGGGGTTGCAATAGACCTTGCTACACATGAAGCTGGACTATAATTAGCTGATCACTTGAGCCCAAGGTCTTGCTCTCTCCCCATTATATTGTTGTATCATTTGATCGTGATGCTGAATAATAAAAATAATTTTGACAAAAAAATGGGTCAGGCCCAGGGGGATGGGGTTGCTAACTATAATGTCCTTGCAACCTTTGGGTTTTTCTGTGAAAAACAAAATATATATCCCTCCCCCTTTCTCTCTCTCCCCTATTGCACCCTCCCTCCCTGGTCAGGAATCCGTTTCATTGGTTTATGATCAGAGAGATTCTCATTTGACTGTGCGTATGAGGAAGCATTTTTGATAATTTCTTGAACTCTTATATCCACCTTGGGGCACTACGCACCCAGTGCTCTAGCACTTCATATTTAGCAGTTCCTCTTTACAATAGCCCTTGGTATGCCACTCCCACTTTTAATCTATATGGATTGGTGGACATTGGGTCTTTGGAGTACGCTTACTGTTTTCCTTTGACATTGTCTTTACCCCTCCATTATTTGGTCTCTTGACCTGTAAGAATCCTTTTGTCCACACTTTGACTTGGATAAGGCTCTCAAAGTTGCTAGCAACAGACTGCGCCTGAATTAGTGACTTGACTAACTTCTGTAGTACTCATAAGGGAATTGTAAAATGTGCATCACAAAATGTGTATATTTATTAGTGTTTGGAAATGTTTTTAAAAATGTCCTTTTCTCTCATCTGTTTTATGCATTATTATTTGCTTTTAATTTTACTGAAAGGCATGCTGATGTTGATGCACTTGGTAACTGTGTTTCTCTAGAGTAAATAGGGCACACTGTTACAATGTTTTCAATGCTTTGACAAAGACCAGAGTGGTTGAAACGCATCAGCACAATTAAAATAATTTGTATTTACCCTGGAGTGGCGTCATCGTTGTGAGCTGTGCAAGAAGATTTTTTTTGCATGTATATATATATATATATATATATATATATATATATATATTCACTGAAAAAACCATAGGTTATAGACCATATATAGTTAGAAATTAGCATTTACAAAACCTTGAAAATTCACTGAAAAAACCATAGGTTATAGACCATATATAGTTAGGAATTAGCATTTACAAAACCTTATTTTACTCACACAAAACCATTGAAATTCCTTATATAGTTAGTTGCACTAACTATATATCGCGCACCCGCAATCCACTGCTGATGATGTCACATATTACATCATTCATGACATGGTCAGTGACATCACTGATGACATCACTGATGACATCTCAAATGACATCACTGATGACATCACTGATGACATCATCCAGTGACTGTGTGTTTCTGTAAAGTTTAAATTTGTTTTACATATTGAAGAATGAGTAGATGTAGAAGTGTCTGGATGAAGGATTTAGTAGGTGCGTGACTGACTGTATGAGTGAGTGATTAAATGTGTCTCACTGAGTGCATGGGTTAGTGACTAAACTGTCTTAATTTGTGCATCATTATGTCTGTTGTTCTGTAAACTGCTGCGTGTGTTGATCAGTAGCTATATGAGTAACTATATGGGTTATTGATTGATTGTCCAAGTATTTGTATGGGAGACTGAGTGTGTGTGTGGCTGGCTGGGAGATGTGTGACTCTGTGCAGATCAATGTGTTCTTGTATCAATGATTGTATAAGAGAGTAAGTATGTGTTAGTATATGTTTGAAAATGTAAGGTACTCTATGTTTAACTGTATAGATTAGAAAATGGAAGTGTGATTGATTCTTTACAGGACTGACTAGGTGTGTGAGTAACTCCATGGATGAGTGGCAGAGTGTGAGTGTCTGTATAGCTGTATGAGTGCATATGATAGTGTTGTAAAGATGAGTGATTGTATGTATGAATGATTGTATGGGTGAATGAGTGAATGTGTGTGTAGACATAGGAATCAGTGAGGGCGTATGTAGTAACTAGTATTGGTATGTCAATGGTTTAAAAAATTATATTCTGTATTTAACACTGGGTGTAACAGAGGTTATATTAAAGTGTGAGGAGATGCATTGTATTGTCACATGAATGATATCATCAGTGATGTGACCATTGATGTCAAACGAGATGTCATCAGTGATGTCATCAGTGATGTCATTTGAGATGTCATCAGTGATGTCATCAGTGATGTCATTTGAGATGTTATCAGTGATGTCATTTGAGATGTCATCAGTGATGTCATCAGTGATGTCATTTGAGATGTCATCAGTGATGTCATCAGTGATGTCATTTGAGATGTCATCAGTGATGTCATCAGTGATGTCACTGACCATGTCATGAATGATGTAATATGTGACATCATCAGCAGTGGATTGCGGGTGCGCGATATATAGTTAGTGCAACTAACTATATATGGAATTTCAATGGTTTTGTGTGAGTAAAATAAGGTTTTGTAAATGCTAATTCCTAACTATATATGGTCTATAACCTATGGTTTATTCAGTGAATTTTCAAGGTTTTGTAAATGCTAATTCCTAACTATATATGGTCTATAACCTATGGTTTTTTCAGTGAATTTCATTGGTTTTTTAAAAGCTAATATCTGTAGCTGTAAAATGTATTCTTCTTTAAATCCAAAAATATATTTTATATGTTTATTAATAATTTTTTTCTTCGCTCCCGCTTCGCGAATCGGGAAGCTTCCCGTTAGCTCACCTTGATGCCGCGAAATAGTCCGCGAACCGGTAAACGTTCCTTTAGCGCAACTGCCGCGTTAGAAAACAACATCGTGACGCGTCGCGTCCGCATGACGTTTCGCGTTGTCGCGTGATACGTCATATGACGTGCTACGTTAGCGTACCCGGAAGCGAACTGGTACGCGAAGCGAGGCGCGAAGCGCAGGTTCCCGGAAGCAAACCGGGAGGCGGCGCAAAGCGCGTAACGTAAACACAGCAGGTCATGTGACTTGGTAATAACACTTTTCATTGGTTCATTTCACTTTTGGTTTCCTAATGATGTAAGACTAGGTCATGTAATCTAAAATTAACACTTTTCATTGGTTGAGAACTATTGTTTTTCCCAAATGATGAAAACCCCTCCTTCTTTCCTCACTCTGACTTTCATCTTTGTGAGAGAAAGACCCTTTGTTACCAGTGAGCAATGGCTTCTTTAGTAGCTTCAGCTGGTGCTTCCCCACCACCTCCACCACATCCAAGGAAGAGAGGACCTCCTGCTGAAGTTATAATTCAGCAAGAAGAGGAAGAAGAGGAAGAGGAGGAAGAGCAGGAAGAGAGGCAGTTTTTGCCTGAGGAGCCCAGGAGGTTTCACCTGAAAGAAAATTTTATTTGGCAATTTTTTAAATTTCCCAAAGGCCAGAAAAAAGTAAATGCAAGATACGTAACTTGCCTTATATGTCAAGATAGACTGTCCAGAGGGACCGAGAAGAAATACAGTTACGGAAACTACACAATGCATCGCCATATGACTAGGTGGCATCCTAACAACTACAGTGCTGCACAGTTACGTAACGAACAAGATAATCCCCCTATTATGGCCAGAAGATCTGTTGTACCGGAAGTGACGGGACCAGAGGGCAGGGAGATGGTGCCAAATATACAAATGAGATTCGGGGAAGTAAAACAAGTCTGCGTACTTTGCAATGGATTCATTTGCTACTGAGAAAGTAGCATCACTCTGATCAACAGAGCTATTGACAATCATGCTCATGTTTGTCCGAAACGCCCCAAACAATAAATTCTTTTTTTTTTGTTGCTCCTGTTGAGCCCTTTACAATGAATCGTTTTCGTTTCCCCCCCCAAAAAACCCCCCCAAAAAATATAAAACAACAAAAACAATAAAAAAAAAGTTCTTTTCAGAACTACCTCCCCGTTATAAAAAAATTGGTAGAATATTTGGAACTCTGCCAACCTCTATTTCTCTTGGTTCGCTTCCCAGTTCGCTCGCCGGTACGCGAACCGGGAGCGAACCCAAAAATTTTTAAAAAAAAAAAGAACAGTAAGTATAAGGGAAGGAAACAGACAGTTATGTTAAAAGAAAGACAGCTATAGGGGAGTAAACTAGAGATACTGTTACCCGTAATCCACTGCTGATGATGTCACATATTACATCATTCATGACATGGTCAGTGACATCATCAGCAGAGGATTGCGGGTAACAGTATCCCTAGTTTACTCCCTATAGCTGTCTTTCTTTTAACATAACTGTCTGTTTCCTTCCCTTATACTTACTGTTCTTTTTTAAAAAAAAATTTTAGATCAGTCAGAAACAGTGAAAGTAATAGAGACAGAGTGAGTGACCAAGAGTGAAGAAGTATGAGAAGAGAGGGACTAAGAAAAATAGTGAAGGAGTAGAGTAATTAAGTAATAGAGAAAGGAATGAGGGAAGTAGCAAAGGCAGGAAAGTGATGCTTAAAGAAATGAAGCAGTGGAACTAATAGAAGTTAAATGTGATAGAAATATAACGAAAAGAGTACAAAACATTTACCTTATAATTGTCGTTAAGTTAGTCATTTGTTCTTTTTATACTTTCAATCTGTGAAAGAGAGAACAAACATTTGAAAAATATTAAAACATGTTTTTAATAAATTAGAAAAGACAAGGGAAAAGATTGAAGGACAAATAGTTTTTCAAGAACTTTGACACTTACAGAAGCCTCTGCTTCTCCATGCCCCTACACAGTCCTAAAAATATACATTTTAAAATAACAGTATCTTGATGCAGATGAAGTCAGTCCTATCTTGCAACATTGTGCATCTTTTGCATGACTGCTGCATCGGTTTCATGTGGCATTGTTTTTTTACAGCATGACACATCTGCCTAGATGCATCATTTTATAATTTTGTCACCTCATAGCAAATCTTTTCAACCGCGACTGCGTCACAAAAGTGACGCACAGTGGCGCAAAAGAGGCATACACTTATCATAAATCTGTCCCTAACATGTTAAATAATTGATTCAGGATGACAATAAGGTGTGGCCTATCCAGAGGTTTGTTTAAGGTGAGGCCTACTCAGGGTTGCAGATCAAATTTACACTTGTTGAAGAATACAGAGGAGATAATACATGTGAAGGCCTACTAATGAAGTAAGTCATGTCCACTTCACTCTTGAACAAAGGCCAGACCTCTTCTGTGTCCGTGGACAGACCTAAACTTCATCTGCACAATGTCATTCGTAAACTTAGGAAACACAGGTGATGTAATTGAAAAATGTGGAGTTTATTTTCCTCATTTCACAATCACATCACCTGTGTTGCCTTTGCTTAGGTATCTCATAGTGCAGATGGAGTCTAGCATATCAAACAGTACACAGAAGTTGAGCAGTGTATACAACAATTTTGACACTTAGAAAAGCTTCAGCTTCTGCATGTCCCCTACACAGTGCTAATTATATACATTTCAAAGTGATGGTATCTTGCTGGAGATGAACTGAAACCTATCTTGCAACATGGTGCATCTTTTACACAAAAGTGAACCACAGCGGAGCAAATGAGGCGCACGGTCATCATAAATCTGACCCTAACATTTTAAATCATTGTTTCAAAATGCCGATAAGGTGTAACCTATTCACAGATTTGTTTCAGGTAAGTCCTACTCAGAGTTGCAGATGAAATTTAGGTTTGTTGAAGAATACAGAGAAGAAAATACATGTGCAGGCCTACCAACCAAGTGTGTCATGTCCACTGCACTCTTGAACAAATGTCAGACCTCCTCTGTCTCCAGGAACAGGCCTAAACCTCATCTACACAATGTGATGTGTAATGTTAGGAAACACAGGTAATATAATTGAAAAACGTGCAATTTTTTTTGTTCATTCCACAATCATATCACCTGTGTTTCCTTTGCTTAGGTATCTCATT
This sequence comes from Lissotriton helveticus, assembly GCF_964261635.1. NCBI lineage: Eukaryota > Metazoa > Chordata > Amphibia > Caudata > Salamandridae > Lissotriton > Lissotriton helveticus. The sequence continues at coordinate 886,813,894 of NC_136067.1, read as the reverse complement.
GTGGAAATGCAGTCTATCATATGAAAGACTACGTAGAATATGAGCACTGTATGCAACAACTTTGACACTTACAGAAGCCTCACCTTCTCCATGCCTCCTACACAGTTCTACATGTACATCATAAATGCAAACAGAACAGAATTAATTATACATGTTAAATGGTTTATTTTTGCTGTTCTCAGAATGTATCAAATTTCACTAAAAACAGTGACTTGAAGGTATTCATCATATAACAGCGGGGAAAAAAAAACACAATCAAAATGATTGTGTTTAAAAAACCCATACAACATAACAAATCAGAATTCAGAACTCCTTAAAGTTAACTTACTTTCCATGACGGCGAAGGATGTCCTATGAACAGCTTACACTCTGTTGTGCTGTTATTACTTTCAACCCGCCACTTTCTGAAAGAAAACCTGCATTGTTTTCAAAAACATGTTACATACAATAAATGACTTCTCGCTCTCTACCACACGTTTCCACAAGGCCAAATCGTGTCAGAGCCATTTATAACTCTTGGAATTCTTGTAAGCCAATCCCGTCATGTTGTATTTCCGCAACTTTCAGAATTAAAATGTTGAAGATCATTTTCACAATCCTGGATTACTAATATCTTACCTTTCTTGCTCACTCATGTTCTACATTTCCTATGACACTGATACTGCTTACTATGAAGCAGACTTACACTATCTCTATGACTACTACAATTATTAAATTCTCTACATCACTTTTAATCACAAAGCAATATAAAACAGTAGACAGCATTGCAGACTTACATTCCCTCTACTCCATGTTTTGATTGGCTGCTTGAATTTGCTTATAAAAAGAAACAGTTTTTGCTGAATTCATTCAAAGTGCAGTTATTTCAACATGACGTCCAGTGTTATGGTAAGAAGTTATGTCTCTGTACTACACTTATCCTCAAGGCCAAATCGTGTAGGAGCCATTAGAACTTCTTGAAATTCCTCAGAGCAGATCCCGAGATTCTTTCCCTAAAATTTTGGTTTTAAAAACACCAGGTAAGAGTTTTTAAGGTCATACGGCAATTTTTTTTTGAAAATTAAAACAGAATCATTGCAGAATGACCAGCCGTTTCTAGACTTTAAATAAGCTGTGTAATGTCCTGATGTTATTGAAGGACCGTCATGATATATAATTGCTGCAGTTACAAAAGTCCTTCCTGATATTGACAACTGTGAAGCCACAACATTTTTAATTAAAGTTGTCAATTTTGTTCCATCAGGCCTACATCGTTGGAACATTAAAATAACATACTGGCCATATGTTCGTATAAATAATGTGGACATCATTTCAGATTTACATTGGCTACACTCCATGTTGTGATCAGCTGCTTTTACTAGTTTATTAAAAGAGACTGATTTACTGTCTGGCAAAGTTAAATATATAAATCTTTCTGAGTCTACACTAGTACTACTTGATACCCTACAGTTCTCGCAGTCATGCTGCCATTGATAAGAAAGCCCAAACAGGTGATCTACATCTACACCTTCAGCATGCAATACATCAAGTATATACATTAAAAACTCCTGACAATCTTGCTGAATATTTTGAGAGAATTGTGTTTGGCCTGAACATCTGTCTAACAGATTTCGAATTTCAGACACACTTTCTATTTTTGATCTATCTGTGCTACATTTCTCTAACACAGAATTTAACAAACTGCAAAATCTTTGATCAGAATTGACCACAATCTCTTCTTTTACATTTTCTAGAGAAAACAAAACATTAACCACTACATTAGCATAGCAGTTGACACCAGAACTGTTTTCAAATTGAAAACCAACAACATCTTCAACAGAATCCTTTTTGTTTCTGCTTATAATTTCAGGTTCATCGACTTTTCGTCTTTTTGCTACAACCTCCATAGTATTGGTGACATTTCTTCGTTTCCGGCCTACCACACGTTTCTCAAACAAAGGATATTGAGGAAAATGTGGCGCATACTCTCTTCTTAACCTATTGTATTCCTTAACACAATCTAGATCCGCACAAATGTTTGTGACATCACACTCAATCAAGTACAATCCCGATAAAGTTCTAACTCGTGACAATGCCACATATGCCATACCCTCCTTGAACACAGAACTGCCAATATTCACCAATGCACTGTCTACACTTAAACCTTGCGATTTATGGATTGTCACCGCATATGCCAAGCAAACAGGAAACTGCTTACGGCGAACATATAAGTCTTTTACAAGCAAAAATCTAGCAGAGCAACGACCAATTACCTATACTTCCTCAATGCCATCAAATTAAATTTTTAAAAATTCAATTCCATCTCTATTTCTGTATTTCAGTTTTTAACGTCTTTATTTCGATTTTTCATCATAAAAGACACATATATACAAAAAAATTTACATAATCTACAATGGATACATCAGAGTCATAACGATATAAATATTTAAATACATGTAGTAATCAAAAAAAGAAAGGAAGAGAAACAAAACCAATCCATTGAAGACAAAACAAATAAAGTTAAGATCTCAATTAAACGTGCATATAAAGACGTCGAAAAAGATAATAAAATCATTTGATCATATATAAAATTAGCAGATCATCAATACTATTAAATTCATAGACCAAGGAAACAGTCAGGGAACATAGTATACAGGTTATTTGGATCGTGATTTATGAACTGATTGACTTGATTGACTTAGACCTTATCAGCCAAGCCCACCCGAGGAATTTCGCCACCCCTATAGTTAGCCATTCAGAAGTATTCGTTTTCAAGGTGTACAATGCTTCACTGCTCACTCGGGTGTTTAGTCTAGAACATACAGGTTTCAGCCACTTATTACGGGGTTCGCAATAGGCAGTACAAACAAATAAAAAATGGCCTAGTGTTTCTTCACAAGCGGCACAACAGGGACAGAAGCTAGACTCCCGCCTCTGCCAGCCGCTACAAAAGGGCCTCAGGGGCAACGAGCCCACACGGAACTGATGATACAGTTTCCTGTCTAATGTTTTAAGGATTGCATCCCAATATACTTCTTTATTAGGAATTACTTTGTGGAGCAAGAACTGGCCTGTCAAGTTCATTTTCTCGGAAAGTGCAACATGTTCCGTTTTTACCATGGACCAGAAGAAGTGTTTAAATTCATCCTTGGTAGGAAAGTTTTGGGAAAGTTTCTGTATTTCACAAAATCAACAACATTACCCATTGATCCATTTACCAGACCTCTTTCAACATGTAAATTCCTTCTTAAAATTATACGGCAGTTCAAGCACACATTCAGAGTCTTTTCAAAACCTGCAGTTTTAGATATAGTTTTCTCTAATGAATCCAATTTTGATTTCAAATTCTCAGACAAAATAATTGTTGATCCCATATGCTCTACTCTGTCAATAGCTTCTAGTTTCACAATCTCCTGCTTTTCCAAATGCAACATTTTGTTGTTGAATTTGGCACATTCTGCAAGAGTTGGCATCAAACATATTCCAGATTTCTTCTCAGTAATTTTCTGAAAAATATTTTCAGGCACAACATCTTGTTCTGGATATAAATTTGACAGTAATCGTGCATGTAAAGCTTCTTTCCCATGCTCGGTCACTTTTCCAATTCTAACATCTTGTAGAATACTCTTGTAAACTTCATCCTTCGCCTGACGCATATTTTCATGCAGTTCAGCATAATTGAAGTTTAACCATATATTGACGTTGCCAATGCTCCCTAGGCACTTCCTGGTATCTTCATGCGTGAGCATTTTGAACACAGGTTGCCCTTTCACTGGTGTCAGCTGCAGAAGATCTCCGAAAACAATGATGTGTTTGCCACCAAATAACACATCATACTCTGTTTTGAGAACTTCTTGCATTCTCAAATGCACAAACGCAAGCATGACATTGGAAACCATGCTTACTTCGTCAGTGATAAGAAGTTTCATTTTCCTCAAGATTCTTGAAACTTCAAAACAAGCATCTCCAGATAGCTTGTGATATTGTAATTTGTTGTCATGCTCCACTGGCAGCATCAGTAAACGATGTAAAGTAATCCCTTTAATGTTATGTGCTGCCAGTCCAGTTGGAGCGGTGACAACACAAGACAGCGATGACTCTGTCCTTTCCTGCAAATAGCATGAAATTGCTTTAATAAGGAAACGTTTTCCAGTTCCCGCTTCTCCACTCACGTACAGTCGGACAGGCTTCAACGACGTACATGAACACTCTTTCTTGTCATGACTTAATTCATGATCAATTTGCATGGTAACTTCGTCATATATTTTCCTCTGCTCAACGTTGAGTTGTCTTTCCAACTCTTCTAAGTTAACCGCATCCTCCTGAGCATGTGCCATGGCTCTTTCCACTTCATTCATAGCAGTGGCAGCTTCATTTTCGATAACAGGTCCTCCTAGTGGATCCTGACTCAATGAAGCAGAACTCTGACTGTCCTGAGAACTGTCTCTGGCAATCTCGGCTGCAATCGTTGCTTCCTGCTCAATTTCCGCATTCAACATTTCTACATATTTGGGAAAAGCAGGACATTCTATGGTCTCCTTGGCAGCATTGAAAGAGTCTTCGTAACAGAGGAAATCTCCAAGCAGTTCCTCTTCTGCACGCCAAGGCTTGAAAAGTTGCAAAAGTGCTAAATAGAAAAACTCCTTTTTTTCAGGAGATTCGCCACTCAATTTTCGATGGTTTACCAAGTGGCATTTTCTTTGCTTGACCAGACATCCCTCACTTCCTATTACAGCATACACTCCTTTCTCAGTATCTTCTTTGATGTTCCTCTTGAATATGTAATTTTGAAGAACCTCATACAGACAAACATTGTCGATGTGTTTGCTTCCATTTGGATAATATGTATCCAACATGTTGGTCTTCAAAATGTCGGTACTGTTTGGCTCCTTTTCCGCCAAATACTCAATTTCCCGCACAGGTTTCAGAACTCGATTACGCGTTGCAGCAAGACCAAGACTCGCCCAAACGATACTCCTGGACTTGGCATAGAGACTTGCTGAAGACAACCGGTCAGAGCATTCGTAAGCTCCGATTTCTCGATGCGACAACATCTTCAGACTGAAACTGTACAACTTCTTGCTGAGGCTCTTTTCATGGGAAATGTCCTCCCACATATCCTTCAATTCTGTCTTCTCTTTTTTGGTGATGTAAGATGTCACATACCGAGCCACAGCCATACAGTTATCAGCCACAAACTGTATATCCATGTTAGCATTCCACATGGACAAAATCACCGGGTTGTAGTCGTTGATGTACTTGGACTCTTCGTTCCTCTTCAAATTGTATGTGTTTTTAGGTGATTTCTTCATCACATTATGTCGCAGCGAAGACATCAAACTGTTTACTCTTCCTTTAGAAATCACCGGTCGTGGAAAGCCGAAACGACATTTGGTGTAGAACTTGTCCTTGTTTCGAAATTTACGACGACAGTACTTTCCACATCGATGGCTTTGGAAACGTAGAACTTTTTCTCTTGGGCTTTTCTTCTCCTTTGCGTTTGGAACAGCACACGTAGAATACTGTTGTATGAAACTCATCACTGAGTCTTCTGGATCCGTTCCAAATTTAGGTGCATCCTTGATCCACAGCAGCATATGTATATGAGGAGCACCTCTTGCTTGGTACTCCTTTCTCCAGAAGAAATCCAACACCTCTCCAAGAGGTGGATTCTTCTTATTCATGATGAAAGACATCATAGCTTCAAATCTATGATTGAAGTACCTGCATACATTGACTGGATCCAAAGAGCACAGTTCTCCGGGTGTCTTGAATTCGATGTTTTCGATGTTTGCATTTGCCTCTCGTAGAAATTCAAGTAAGTCTTCCCAGCCATACTCGGCACAGCTCAGAGTGAGGAACCATGTGGGAGTTCCTAAGTTCTTCAGCATACATTTTAAATCACCATGACGACGGTACCAGTACTCATTAGTACCACGCTGACACGCCATGAGATTAATCAGGTGAGAATCCAAAATACTGTCTTGGACATTGACTTTATCCATAAAGTCACTTGCCGAGATGTTTTGCATGTGTATACCACTTTTCAAGATGTGGTTCACTGCATATGACAGTCCAGACAGATCGCTTTCAAACAGGAGATGAAACAAATAGGGAATGCATTGTCGAAACCTAGCATCTCCTGCATACAATCGCAAAGTCCGGTATTCAGAAGCAGGAATTTGATGAGGTCGCTCATCATATCTTCCTCCCTGACCTGTTGGAAAAAGCTGTGGGAAACACCGAGCTTCCAAACTGTCCTCCCAAACACTAATGGGACTCCCTTTGGCTTGTTTCATTTGAAACAACTCAATAGCATTCCCCATGACTTCCTTGGAATGCAAAGGATGAACACTATAATGTTCATATATTTCTTCATTAGTACAGGGTTCTACTTTCTCAATTTGACCAGCACACAAATCGCTATCCTCTTCCTCACTTACTTCCTCTTCTGCAACATATACATTTTTATAGTATTTATTATTTTTTTTCAAATACAATGTTGCCTTTTTGAATTTCCTAACATCCACTAAATCTTGCCATATTTTCTTATTCTTTGTCGGAACCCCATTAACTAAGATAACCAGAGGTTCCTCTTCCACTTTTTCTACTCCAATTGTGTTAATGTTTTTCTTCAAATCTAGAGGCAAATAAACAACTCTTCCCTTTAATCCTCTCTGTAAATCTGATGGAGGCAATTTCCCTGTCTTTGGCTCCATTCTTACAATAGCCTGAAAGGGATGGATACTTTGAATCAAAATAGATTCATAAGTATTTAAATCCTTCAATTCAGAAGGAATCTCAACCAATTCCAGATTATTATGAACTGCTCTAGCAGGCATCTGGTTTTGATTTAATTTGTTACAACAATAAGTACACACACGTTGATCCAATCCCAAATCAAAACAATTTTCTACCATCAAGTATGTTGTAAAATCCTTCCATTCACTATTATTTTCCCTTTCACTTTTTGCATATAAATCCACTAACTTAGTCTGATTCTTATAATAAGTGCGTCGACAACACACACAAGTGAAATTTGGCCTCTCACTTGATTTCACCTCAAACGTCGCAATTTCCCTCTGGAAATTATCTGTACTGGAAACCTGTACACTATCTTCCACATTACTCTCTTCTTCTTGGTCAATTTCAACATTCTCCTCTTTACTTCCAAAGTAACAAAACTCAATTTCTTCACATATATTCTTCACATCTATTTCAGAACCATGCAAAAGAGCAGCGCATAATTGTTTAAGCATAATTGCTGGACTCTTAGCATAATACAACATTCTAACTAATTTCCTCACTTTATTATGATGCACTGCTAGCATCCTGAAATGATGAAAAACACTCTGGCATACTCTCCTGGAAAGACAAGCCAGTGAATGACCATGCAAACCTGTCACTTCTCTCACTCTGCAAGGATCTAATTCTTGCAACAACTTCATTTTCTGCTTCAAACTTTTCTTATTAAATGACCGTATAAAATCACAAAGCAAATTGATGGAATCCTGTCGTACACTGCAAATACTACTACACTTCCAGGTGTACACAGGACCCTTAGGACATCTTCCTAAAACCTCATTACCTAACACCTCTTCTATCTCTGTTGTCACAAGTTTTTCTTTTTCAACTGGACAACCATCTTTCACTTCATAAGCTCGACCACTGGTGTCAACTGCATGCACCAAATCATTATCCTGGAAATAACTCTCCTCATTAAAAAATGCCTCAGAGCTTGAACTATGCATCCATTCTCCAGAAAAAACTTCACAAAAATTACTACGATTAACTATTCTCTTCCATCTACTATTTCTTTTGAAATCATAAATTGCCTTGTTTAGCTTCCTAATTCTATTGATTACCAAAATAAATAACTTACGTTTAATTTCAAATGCCTGATCAATAAGTTTCTCAACTATTTTTTTTCTCTTATAAAAAACCACTTTCTGTTGACCTTTCTTAATATTTTTTAACAAATTGCCAATTATCCTGTTGCGGAACATTCGTTTACGAATGTCCCTAAACTGTTGTTTCCTTCTACTATCATGCACAGAGTTATCTCTTGCTCTAGCAGTAACATTTTTCATTGGCCTTTCCTTTCCGTTTGAATTGCTTCTCCTTTTCTGGACTGAAACATTTTCTGTAGTAATATTTTTTTTACTACAGATATTTCTTATGAATGTTTTTGTACTCTTACCCGGTGCTTTCTTGGTGACTTGACAAATATTTTTGTTAGAGGACTGCTGCTTTTTTTCATTGACCTGCTGTCTTTGACGTTTTGCAGCCTTTCTCAGTCTTTCTTTGGTTGGCATGCTGAAATCTTGAAATGATCTGCAGTTGAATCTGTGGTAAAATATAATAAAAAATGTTATTAACCACTATTACCCAACAGTAAATCAATAACAGTCATCAAAAACTTAACACACTACTTAACATTTTTACATAGAAGATTTTTTAGTGCTTGGCAAATTTAGAATACAGAAATAGCAGAAAAGAAATGGAATTTATATTCATTTTACCTGTGCTGTTTTATATGTGAATCTGATCTAATTTTATGAGCATATTTTAATATTTTATTGAAGACACTACACATAACCTGTTTTTGAAGGTGTCTTTATTTTTAAATTAAACGGTTTACATTTTTACTTTTTATTTATTATAAATTTTTTAAATAAATGTTTATAGTTCCATAGGCTCAAGCACTTCAGCTTCCCATCCTATGTCATACAATTCTGACAAATCTGCATCCTCATCACGTTCTTCTTCATCCTCAGGATTTAAATCATCCAAGGGATCAACATCCACTGATGTTTCAATTACGAGTTCAATGATGAGGTCGAAATCAACTGATTGCTGATTGTCGCTCATGTTGATGTTGTCTTTATCTTTAAAGAAAGATAACAACAATGAGATGTTCCAGAGTAAGAGACAAATCTCAGAGATTATAATAGTAAAATTGTTTAACAAGAGTAACATTTTGCAGCTATTATTTAGCCACGTCCAGCGATGCTGAGGAGGTGAAGCCTATGTCCAATTTTTCAGTGAACAGGACTCATCTCTTCTTAACCTTGGATAAGCCTCACCGACTCTGTGTCCCCTGCACATACTTAAATGTAAAGGGGCAGATTGATGTTAACTAGCACATCTCCAGGGATGCACCAGTTAACGTGCACCGCTGCTCTGCCACCCATGGTGTGCCGCATTTACAATCAGATAGGACAAAGCTGCGTCAAAACCCTGCGCCTGCTTGAAGCAGGCATAGGTCTTGACGCAGGTAGGCTGAAAGCTAAAGCAACAACTAAGTGTTGTGTGCAGAAGTTGCAAAAAAGGAAAAATGGTGTTTAAACAGGTAATGAGCCCATGCTAACTTAACACGGTGTAAAGATATCCAGGATCTACATCAGTTTGGGGTTCACAAACCTGGCAGGTACAAGGCACTGAGGCTTTGCACCGTGCATGTCTCATCCCGAATCATATGTTGTTTCTGAATGAAACAATTTCCCAGACCACATGCTTTGGATTGGCTACTTCTAAAAAATTAAACACCCCTACTATCCCGGAGTTAGAGGAATATGATGGTTGGAGTAATTTTACTCAGTTGTCCATTAGTGATTTACAGGCCCTACTCCGTAATTCTTCCTTTAACATTTCCAGTATAAATCCAAAAGGTTGGCTGCTTTGGCAACGTAGTTCAGATTCTTGCCAGAATCGATTTTTGGGTTTAACAGAAGGTTTTAAAAATGTTAGATCTGATCCCCGGTTTGACTTGGTCCACACTGTCACGACTTACTCTGTAGGAAAATTGTGTCAGAATTGGCTGAAGCATTCAACTTTACTTGCAGTTAAAAGTCACCTTTCTAAACTGAATGCAGACGTGGATTTGAATGATTTCATTAAAGGCCCGGCTAGTGGCAGGTCGAAAAGGTGGATATATGCAGCTTACAATGAAATTTGGAAACTGACTCAGATTGAGGCTGCTACACGCCTTAGGGCTATTGATCAAGCGAATCTTGAAAAAGTGCTTGCAGTTGTTGACAATAGTATTAGCGTTCTTTCATCTAGAATTTACACACTAGTTGACATTGTGTCGTCAGTTGTCGATATTGTGCATGATGAAGTGTCAGTGTTATACCATGGTCAGAATCAATTAAGATCAATCATGCAATTTGCTTGGACCCTTCAAACTCTGAAAAATGGTAAAGTTCCCTGGGGATACATGAACGTTTCTTCTTTATTTGCCCCATTCAATTTGACTGACAAACAACGCTTGCTGTCAATGCGTGATGCTTCCTTTTCTATGTTACATATTGAAAGGTTAGAATCTTTGCCTTTTTCAGTGGCAGAGGCCAATGCTGCAACGTGGCTTATCCACGGTTTAATAACGCTGCCTTTTGCTTTATATAAGTTTTCAAATTGTATGAAATATGTACCAATAGGTTGTTATGAACCTTTAGGTAGTGGTTTTCTTCATGAGGTCTGGTCGCTTCCATACACATACAGATGTTTCAAAGATGATCAAAAAGTTTATCTGAATGGAGAGGAATGCACTGAGACGCCAGATCATTCACTAATTTGTAGGCACATACAGTTACACGGTTCATGCAACAAAGACCGACCAAATATGGCTTGCGTGTTGCAAGGCACGCCAGTTCCTGCTATCATCCCCACGTTCAAGTTGTTGGAAAATGGTAGTTATTTGATGCTCAATAACGAAGATTGTTGTGGGTTAATTAGAAGTATTCCTTTTATCGTAACAGTAAGTGAACGGGTTATTTGCTGCAGAAATGTTCTATTTCCTCCCACACATGAACATAGGGAGTTTTCAATCTGGCCACAAATACCAACCTTGGGAGCAGATTTCAACGGCATGGCAAGAATAAGGGCTCTTTTGTCTCAGAGAGAGGTGGCCTTGAGTTCGGCCCGTGAAACTTTCGTGCTTCACATAGCGAACACCCGTACAGAGGTGCAGGCCCTTTTAAATACTGATTCGCCTTTGCATTTCAGCGAGATGGTTCGGACTATCTTTAACGCGTCCTCCACAAAGGGCCTGGCGCATTTTTTTAAAAGTTGTTAGCAGTGGTCTCGTGACTTCATATGAGAAAATCTTTGGAGTCATCCCTGCTTTCTTTCATTCTATTTTTTCCACTTTGTTTGGTGGATTCCCAGTTTTACTTGCATTAGCAGCGGGCGCTCTTGTGGTTTTTTACATTTTTAAATATGGATGTCCTTCCTGTGCAAGGTCCCGCCCTGCAGCTGCTGACGCTGTTCGCAATCGCATGCTTGAATATTATGGCACAATGCCGTTGGCGATATTAAGCACGGCATATGGATTATCTTTTCGATTCTCCTACTTCACCTGTGTCCAGCCTGTATTTCACTGCGTGACCTGTGATTTCGATTGGGCCATTGATTTGTGTCTCTGCGGACCGGTTTCTCCTGACGTCGACTTTAATCAGCTGATGAGTCCTATCATTACTCACGAGTTGGTTTGTCCTGGCGAAAGGATTATGGCTGTGGCATTGATGCATGGACTAATTGGTCCCTGGAATTTACTGGCGGCAGCACAGTCTTTCTTGGAACAGAGCTTTCTTGAAAACCCACCGAGCTGTCCTCTGATGGTGATAGAGGATCCGGTGCTGGGAGAGCACGTATGTTCTTTTCCGCTTTTAAGTTGGATGGCTGAACTGTTTTCGGATGAAGACGGTGACTTCCTATTGGAGGGTGTTGCAGCTTATTTTGCATACACAGTTATGTCATAGACCTTTTTCATGTTTGACATGCTGAGTACTAGCATTTCATTGACAATTCATTGACTTATTTGTCAAGTTTTTATTATTTAGCTTGCCTATAGGCTTAAGCCTCGATAAAGTAGTTGGCTGTTTTATTTTTTTTTAGCATTAAATTTTGCTAGTTTTTAATGTTTTACCTTGCGGACCGTGCACATATAAAGTTGCAATCTGCTCTCATGAGATGGCACTTCTATTATCTTATTCAGTTCGTTTCCGGATCATGGGGGGGTGTCATGTAGATCCTGGATATCTTTACACCGTGTTAAGTTAGCATGGGCTCATTACCGGTTTAAACGCCATTTTTCCTTTTTTGCAACTTCTGCACACGACACTTAGTTGTTGCTTTAGCTTTCAACCTAGTAGTTCATCGTGGTTTACATGAGAATAATATGTTATTGCTCTACTATCTGCTTTGCTTGTTAAACTATGTCTGTACAGGGAGTGCTGAAGTTTCAAGAACAACACGATACAGAATTGTTATGAGGTCTGATCTCCACGACTTCATAGTCATAACATAAGTGCAGCTTCTGCCAATTCTGGGCATGAGGCGGGTTTTATATTGCTTTGCCGAACACACATACACAACACTTGATGCGGTTCACATGAAGAGAGAGCTGGTGTATGCTGATGTGATTCCTTCAAATCTAGGACACTAAGGTATGGGCCCGCCCTAAACCAACCCAAAGAGACCTTCTTAGCAAATAATATAATATGTGTATTAGGGAGGGTGAGATATAAGTGTTGCTAACTCTTATTCATTTACAGCATGTTAACATGCTGTCACCATTCGCTTTTTATGTACTAGTAACTATGCTGGTAATTTTGCTACTGATAATATGTGTACTTGTATTATCTAAGATACTACGCCTGAGAAGACGGCATTAGTAAATAAACACTTCAAATGCACATGTGTTCTTCTTAACTCCATGTTCTGGTTTGTAATGAATATATAACGACCGAGTGTTCATGAGTTCCACGTATCCTGAGGTACTGTAAGTTCATGTTCTGGATTGTCTAACCATTGGGAGTTTGTTATATCCAATGTGACACTGTAGCTAGCTTGGTAAGGGGTTTTTGGGTACTAAGGTGAGTTTTGGGGCACCCTAATTCGCCGAGGTTCCAATCCTCTGTGCACAGTTCTGTGTGAGAACAGAAACCCTGCGACAGGGGCACCCCTGAGCCTTGCTGGAGCTTCATCACACTTGCGATACAACTCCAGCAATGCGCCACCTTTACGGCACAGATGCGTCACGCATCTGTGCTGTTTTTGCCCCATGGTGCGCCGCATTTTAAATGCAGCACACCATGGGTGGCGGAACAGCGGCGCAGGATGACTGGCACATCCCTGGTGATGCGCCAGTCATCATAAATCTATCCCTAAGCTTCTTATCTTGTTAGAGATGAACCGCCATATGTATCATCAAAGTTTTTTGCATTTCCTAAATAGCGAACTTTAAGGAATAAATAGCGATTCTTTACCATTCCTAATTTGCGATGAGCAAATTGCTAATTGCAAATTACCCATTCATTTCCATGGAGCAGGAGACCCATAGGAATGAAGGTGCAATTTGCGATTAGCAATTAGCTCATCGCAAATTAGGAATTTTTCCGAGGGTGCAGGGGTGTCTCAAGAACACCCTGCTGCACCCCTGAAAAAGAAATTTGGGGGCATATGGCGCACATAAATTTTAAAAACATTCCTTTACCTCAAAAACGATTTTCAACTCATAATTTGAAAACACTGCCCACGGGGAAATGACTTAAAATGTCCTCAAGACACATGAAAGTGTTTTTTTAAAGCCTTTGCAACTTTTTTGGGTCACTTTTAACATGGCTATGTAACTCAAACAGTCAAAATCTAAATTTACCATGCACAGGTGGGAGCATATTTACAAGGAATTTGCTCCACGGGGAAAGGTCTTTTAATTTAATATTGGAAAAATAACATCAGAGACACTGAAATGCCTTATAAAGAAGCATACACCATTATGTCCTTGTCATAAATTTTAAAAGCATTCCTTTTCCCCAAAAACGATTTTCAAGTCATAATTTAAAAACACTCCACATGGGGAAATGACTTAAAATGTCCTTAAGACACATGAAAGCGTTTTTTGATTGCCTTTGCAGCATGTTTGGGTCACTTTTAACATGGCTATGTAACGCAAACATTCAAAATCTAAATTTGCCATGCACAGGTGGGAGCATATTTACAAGCAATTTGCTCCACAGGGAAAGGTCTTACATTAAAATGGGAAAAATAACATCAGAGACACTCAATTGCCTTATAAAGAAGCATACACCATTATGTCCTTGTCATAAATATTAAAACCATTCCTTTTCCTCAAAAACGATTTACAAGTCATAATTTGAAAACACTCCACAGCTCCTATGCACATAAAAACCCTGTCAGTACTAATACTTCACATTTTCTCCAATTACAATTTCTCAAAGAAACAAAATCTATTTGTAAAACACTTGAGACAAAGCAACATTTGAAAAACACAACTTTCTTCATAATTTTCTCCTTAAAGCACACTATTCTCTATCTAAATTAAAGAAATCTTTTCTCACCTTAGCAAATACTTTGAGTTTCAAAACAGTCTCAGAAACACACCAATTTGTCTTCAGCAGAGCAAAAGGTATGCACTCCAGAGTCTGCAGCTATCAAAAGCACAGAAATGCTGTAATTCTTCACACATATCTCTCATGTCACCCAATCAAAACTCTTCTCTCACTTTTTTTCAAATCAAAACCCTTCCCCCCTCTGCCCTCTCTGCTTTTTTTGCATAGCAACCACCTCTTGGAAGACCTCTGGTGTTTGGAAGTTCACACAACAATGTTGCAATTGAACTCTGAACTCTCAGTGCACCTGCATATCCAGTGCATTCTTTCATTTAATGATTTTTTCTTGACCACTCAAAATACATCTTTCAAAGAACTCATCCATGCACCCTAACTTTCTGTTTTCAGCAATCAAAATCCACCAATCACTCTTACTGCTTCATTAACACAGAAACTCCACAGTTTTTTTCATTTTACACTCTTATTTTTTCAACTGCCATTTCATTGCCACACTTCATCTGACTGCAGGAGAACCTTCTCTCACCATGTTTTCTGTCTGGATTGTTGGACATAGTTACATCTATTGGGCTCAGAGGTATGCTGAGAACAGAAATTTACCTAACCTCAATTTACAAGATGTGGAAATTAAGTGGTTTGGCCACAGAGGATTAAAATGTCACCAATTGATACCATTGGTGAAAACCTTTATGCATTTGCCAAAACCTGACCTGTTAATTGTGCACTGTGGAGGAAATGATTTGGGTACTTTGACTGGGGTAGGTCTGGAAATGCTTTTAAAGGACACCTTTGAGCAATTGATGGCACTTTTTCCTCAAACTGCCTTGGTATATTCAAATATATGCCAAAGACAGAAATGGAGGTGGTCAAACCAATTTTGTCCACAAATTGAGAAGTCGAGGAAGCATGTAAACAAATCTGTTTCAGCTTACATGAGAGACCATGGAATGGGCTCCATGTACAACAATAACTTGCGTTACTACATGCAAGATATCTACAGAGGAGATGGAGTTCACTTCTCAGATGAGGGCAACAGAATTTTCATTCTGAATTTAAGACTGTGCATTGGTACCTACTTATAAGTACCTAAATGTACCATAAACCCAAAAGCTCTTCTCAGAGCTACCCTACATCTGATCACTCACAATTATTATTTTACTCTAACTTTTTTCACTAATTTTCAACAAAGTACGCTCCCCAGCGGGGCCCTTTTAAAGCCTCCACATCAAACCTAGGGGGTCAGGGAGGATCTACTATGCCCCCTTATGGTCATTTGCCCCTTCGCTTTGGCCTCCTCTTGTCTCTCGATCCTACCGAGAGACAAGATGGCGGCCGCTACGGACTGTTTGGAATGTTTACAGACGCCGGAGAACCAATCAGCTTCGCTTCACAAAGCTCCGTAACGCGAAAAGTACGCGAACTGGAGCGCTGCCCGGTCCGCTGTTACAGATATATATCTTTTTTTGAACGTTAATTTCTCAAAATCCACTGGAGCACATATATTGAGACCTAGCAAAGGCACATCGGGATACCAGTCCCTACAATTTTGCCAAGTTTCGTGCAAATCCATTCAGCCGTTCGGGCTAAAAGTGAGGCCAACCGCCCTATGGAAAACTCAATGTTAAAAACACGTTTTGGGACCCCCCTTTTTTCTCGGCCCCCCTTGACGAAACCCCCCCAAATTTTCAGGGGCTGCTCAGAAACAAAATGTTCCATTTTCCTGAAAATTTCAGCCAATTCCGTCCACAAACGCCAAAGTTATTAGACATAGAATTTTCAAAAATCCCATAGAGAAAAAATCCTAACTATATATACCTACTGGCGACCGCCAGTAGGTAATATATATATTATATATATATATTATATATATATAATATAAGAACACTTTCCCCTCACTTACCTGGGATTCTATTTGGTCCAAACTTCATTCCACCTCTCGTTCCGCTAGTACCACACAAACCCTTTATTTTTTTTATAATAGATTATTTTACACTCCCTGTGATTTGTTTAAATTTAAATTGTTAGACACTAAGAAGTGTTGGTCCTGTTCATGTACTCCTGGTGACTTTATTCACATGTTTTTTCTTTGTCCTAAGGTCCAACTTATGTGGTCCCACATTTGGTCTACTCTTAATAAGATTTTATCTACTAATGTTCCCTTTGTTATTTCTTCTGTATTCCTGGGTGGTTTGGCCCCAGTTTGGGATGTCCCACTCCATACTCGTAAATTTATTGATCTTTGCATTGCTATCGCTTTTCAAATTATAACAACTAATTGTAAAGACACTACAAACGTGGTTTACAACGCTTGGTGGAATTTGCTCTGCCATCATCATAGACTAGATCGTGCATGTGCTTCTTCTATTCCATTGTTGATAAAACGTGATTTACTTTGCTCCCCTTTAACAGACTTTTTATCTTACAGTGCCTCTTGATCACATGTTATTGTTATATTTAGTATTACGGTTATTATTATCACTGTGAACTTCTCTGTATTTCATACCTCTTTATTTCTCTTACCATAAATTTTTCTATTGCTGTTCCCCTTCCATTCCCCCTTTTTTCCCCTTTCTTCCCTCTTTCTTTCTCTCTTCCTTCCCCACAAAATGAAAAGTTATAAAAGCATTTTCTCTTTGTATAACGTTCTCCCCTTTTGGGGCCTTTCTTGATTATTGGCACACTATTCTCCACAATTATTTTGATTCCTATTGCTCTTTATTTGTGCTATTGTACTGATGTTTTACATTGTTTTCTTCAACATAATAAAGCTTTTCAAACTCAAAAAAAAAAAAATATATATATTGGGCTACATTGGGCTATATATATGTTGGAGCCCAAATGTAGCCCAATGTAGCCCAATGTAGCCCAATGTAGCCCAAAGATGGCCACCAGAGACAAAAAAAACAAATGTAGCCCAAATATCAGCCAGATGTAGCCCAACTATAGCCCAATGACAGAATGTCCCAGAGTGTTCTAAAGAACAACTAGAGTGCTAACAGTCCTACTTATTACAAAGGTATGGCACACCTGAAGCCATCTTGATTGGAATAAAGTGGTAACTCTTAAAACATTTAATTTAAAAAGGAACAAAATGAGGGGGTTCATTTTGCCATAGAAAGTATGATTAGCGAATATATGACGAAATCCCGCATGTACTATTAGGCCGCAAATTAAAATAACGAAAACTTTTAGAACAAATATGCCTTTAGCATACACTAAACAACTAA
Organism: Lissotriton helveticus; assembly: GCF_964261635.1. Taxonomy (NCBI): domain Eukaryota; kingdom Metazoa; phylum Chordata; class Amphibia; order Caudata; family Salamandridae; genus Lissotriton; species Lissotriton helveticus. Next base: position 886,796,316 of record NC_136067.1, on the reverse strand, counting down.
ACTACCCTAAACCCTAAAACACTACCCCCAGCATGACCCTACACTACACAAACAGTACAACACTACCCTAAACCCTAAAACACTACCCCCAGCATGACCCTACACTACACAAACACTACAACACTATCCTAAACCCTAAAACACTACCCCCAGCATGACCCTACACTACGCAAACACTACAACACTACCCAAAACCCTAAAACACTACACCCCAGCATGACCCTACACTACGCAAACACTACAACACTACCCTAAACCCTAAAACACTACCCCCAGCATGACCCTACACTACACAAACACTACAACACAACCCTAAACCCTAAAACACTACCCCCAGCATGACCCTACACTACGCAAACACTACAACACAACCCTAAACCCTAAAACACTACCCCCAGCATGACCCTACACTACGCAAACACTACAACACTACCGTAAACCCTAAAACACTATCCCCAGCATGACCCTACACTACGCAAACACTACAACACTACCCAAAACCCTAAAACACTACACCCCAGCATGACCCTACACTACGCAAACACTACAACACTACCCTAAACCCTAAAACACTACCCCCAGCATGACCCTACACTACGCAAACACTACAACACTACCCAAAACCCTAAAACACTACACCCCAGCATGACCCTACACTACGCAAACACTACAACACTACCCTAAACCCTAAAACACTACCCCCAGCATGACCCTACACTACGCAAACACTACAACACTACCCTAAACCCTAAAACACTACCCCCAGCATGACCCTACACTACGCAAACACTACAACACTACCCTAAACCCTAATACACTACCCCCAGCATGACCCTACACTACGCAAACACTACAACACTACCCTAAACCCTAAAACACTACCCCCAGCATGACCCTACACTACGCAAACACTACAACACTACCCAAAACCCTAAAACACTACCCCCAGCATGACCCTACACTACGCAAACACTACAACACTACCCAAAACCCTAAAACACTACCCCCCAGCATGACCCTACACTACGCAAACACTACAACACTACCCAAAACCCTAAAACACTACCCCCAGCATGACCCTACACTACGCAAACACTACAACACTACCCAAAACCCTAAAACACTACACCCCAGCATGACCCTACACTACGCAAACACTACAACACTACCCAAAACCCTAAAACACTACAACCCAGCATGACCCTACACTACGTAAACACTACAACACTACCCAAAACCCTAAAACACTACCCCCAGCATGACCCTCCACTACGCAAACACTACAACACTACCCAAAACCCTAAAACACTACCCCCAGCATGACCCTACACTACGCAAACACTACAACACTACCCTAAACCCTAAAATACTACACCCCAGCATGACCCTACACTACGCAAACACTACAACACTACCCAAAACCCTAAAACACTACCCCCAGCATGACCCTACACTATGCAAACACTACAACACTACCCTAAACCCTAAAACACTACGCCCAGCATGACCCTACACTACGCAAACACTACAACACTACCCTAAACCCTAAAACACTAGCCTCAGCATGACCCTACACTACGCAAACACTACAACACAACCCTAAACCCTAAAACACTACCCCCAGCATGACCCTACACTACGCAAACACTACAACACTACCCTAAACCCTAAAACACTACCCCCAGCATGACCCTACACTACGCAAACACTACAACACAACCCTAAACCCTAAAACACTACCCCCAGCATGACCCTACACTAAACAACCACCACAACTCTACACTACACTAACACAACACTACACTACACAACACTACACTACACTACACAATCACTAACCCACGAAAAAATTAACACAAACCCACTTACCTCTCTCGTCATCGTGGTTTTCACAACGCAAATGCATTTACCATACATGCCTTTAAAACGTAATTCTTTGTAAAGGCATGCGCGATAAATGCACATGCGTTTTGAAACAATGCGGGATAATGGTATGCGAGGTCAATGACCTCGCGGGATAATGGTATGCGGACTGAAAGTCTGCGGGATAAAAAATGCGGGAAAATGGCTGCAAACCATGATTAGCAGCAGACTTCCCTGGTGAGCACTAGCTTTACTACAGTGATCTAATGAGCAACTAGAGTGCTAACATTCAGAATTTATGGCAAATGTGTGACACATCTGAATGCCTTCTTGGTAGAACCAAAGTAAACAAGCATTGAAAATGCAATAGATCTCGCCCTCGTTTAAGTTAAAGCCATTCTGTTTGTAATGAGGTGGCTTTTTAGCTTTGCTTTTATTAGTGTTTTTAAAACTTTCATGTAAATAACATGCATATGTATGCATATATGTATATGTATGCATGCATTTATATTTATATAGATATGCAGATTATATATGTTTATATATGTATATTACCTACTGGCGATAGCCAGTGGGTATATATAGTTAGGATTTTTTCTCTATGGGATTTCTTAAAATTCTATGTCTAATAACTTTGGCGTTTGTGGACGGAATTGGCTGAAATTTTCAGGAAAATGGCACATTTTGTTTCTGAGCAGCCCCTAAAAATTTGGGGGGGGTTTCGTCAAGGGGGGCCGAGAAAAAAGGGGGTCCCAAAACGCGTTTTTCCCATTCATTTTTCCATAGGGCGGTTGGACTCACTTTTAGCTCGAACGGCTGAATAGATTTACATGAAACTTGGCAAAATTGTAGATATGGTTTGCCCGACGTGCCTTTGCTATGTCTCAATATATGTGCTCCAGTGGATTTTGAGAAATTAACGTTTAAAAAAAAATATATATCTGTGACAGCGCTCCGGTTAGCGCCCCGGTTCGCGTACCTGACGCGTAACGGAACTTCGCGAAGCTGATTGGCTCTCCGGTGTCTGTCAACATTCTAAACAGTCCGGAGCGGCCGCCATCTTGTCTCTCGGTACGATCGAGAGACAAGATGTGGTGAAAAACGAAGGGGGAAATGAAGGAAAGGGGGCAAGGTAGACCACTCCTGACCCCCTAGGATTGATGAGGGGGATATTAAAGTGCCCCGCGGGGCAAAAAATAAAAAAATTTTTTTTTTTGCGATTTTACGCCATAGAGGCGCGTCCCGGTACGCGAACCGGGCAGCTCACCGGGCAGCTCACCGGGCAGCTAACCGGGCAGCTAACCGGCAGCATAGCTGTCAACATTGTAAACAGTCCGGAGTGGCCGCCATCTTGTCTCTCGGTAGGTTCGAGAGACAAGATGTGGTGAAAAAAGAAGGGGGAAATGAAGGAAAGGGGGCAAGGTAAACCCCTCCTGACCCCCTAGGATTGATGAGGGGGATATTAAAGTCCCCCGCGATTTTTCGCGGTAGAGGCGCTTCCCGGTACGCGAACCGGGCAGCTAACCGGCAGCGTAACGGGAGTCCGCCATCTTGTGTTTTTGGAGCGTCCGGTTCGCGTACCGGGTAGCGTCCCGGTAAGCGTAACAAGGGGAAAACCAAGAGAAACAGTAAAAAAAAAATTAAGGGAATAGATTTCCAGCAAACTTGGCAAAATTGTAGGGACTGTTTGTTTGATGTGCCTTTGCAAGGCCTCAAGATATGTGCACGTGTGGATTTTGTCTAATTAAGGTCAAAAAATATATATATATCTGTAAGCGTGCTCCGGCACGCTTACGTTACGGGTTTTGTTTGCGCTGCAGAGCCGATACGTCACGGTTATGCGACGCGCCATGAGGCGTCTCACGTGGCTACGTGATACGTCACGTAATAAAGAATATATTTTACAGCTATAGATATTAGCTTTTAAAAAACCAATGAAATTCACTGTAAAAACCATAGGTTATAGACCATATATAGTTAGGAATTTGCATTTACAAAACCTTGAAAATTCACTGAAAAAACCATAGGTTAGAGACCATATATAGTTAGCTGGACATTTTATTGACATAAAACCAATGAAATTCCATATATAGTTAGTTGCACTAACTATATATCGCGCACCCGCAATCCACTGCTGATGATGTCACATATTACATCATTCATGACATGGTCAGTGACATCACTGATGACATCACTGATGACATCTCAAATGACATCACTGATGACATCACTGATGACATCTCAAATGACATCACTGATGACATCATGACACACCAATACCAGTTACTACATACGCACTCACTGATTCCTACGTCTACACACACATTCACTCATTCACCCATACAATCACTCATACATACAGTCACTCATTATTACAACACTATCATATGCACTCATACACCTATGCAGACACTCACACACTGCCACTCATCCATGGAGTTACTCACACACCTAGTCAGTCCTGTAAAGAATCAATCACACTTCCATTTCCTCATCTATACAGTTAAACACAGAACACCATACTTCAGTGACATCACTGATGACATCACTGATGACATCTCAAATGACATCACTGATGACATCTCAAATGACATCACTGATGACATCATGACACACCAATACCAGTTACTACATACGCACTCACTGATTCCTACGTCTACACACACATTCACTCATTCACCCATACAATCACTCATACATACAGTCACTCATTATTACAACACTATCATATGCACTCATACACCTAGTCAGTCCTGTGAAGAATCAATCACACTTCGATTTCCTCATCTATACAGTTAAACACAGAACACCATACTTTTCACACATATACTAACACATACTTACTCTCTTATACAATCACTGATACAAGTACACATTGATATGCACAGAGTCACACACCTCCCAGCCAGCCACACACACACTCAGTCTTCCATACATCCACTCATTCTTCAATATGTAAAACATATTTAAACTTTACAAAAACACACAGACACTAGATGATGTCATCAGTGATGTCATCAGTGATGTCATCAGTGATGTCATCAGTGATGTCATTTGAGATGTCATCAGTGATGTCATCAGTGATGTCACTGACCATGTCATGAATGATGTAATATGTGACATCATCAGCAGTGGATTGCGGGTGCGCGATATATAGTTAGTGCAACTAACTATATATGGAATTTCATTGGTTTTATGTCAATAAAATGTCCAGCTAACTATATATGGTCTCTAACCTATGGTTTTTTCAGTGAATATATATATAGATATATATATATATATATATACCAGCAAAACTATTTGCTCTTACCCAAGCCTCTTGGTTACGGCGTTCATGCAGCGGGATGGCGAGTCGCAAAGAATCCTTTTGAATGCTGCAATCAATCCCAAAAACAGCTGCCTGGGACTCAATTATTATGCAGTAAAGTACATTTATTTCAATGGTGGCACAACACTCGCGTTTCGTTCGGAGCCAACGCTCCTTACTAAATATATATTTATACACACATACACACACACATATATATATATATATGAGGCCGAAACGTTATGTCGACAGCTGAATAAACGAAAAGGCATCCTGATACTCTGGTCCGTTTCTGCTTCCTGGTGCGTTGTCGTGAGAGGATGAGCGTGCGAGGGAAACGGAGGTTGATTATATATATATATATATATATACATGTTCCTATCTTATCACAAAGGCTATAAACAAATAGGGGCCAACTCAACCCCATTACACCATACACTAGTGCACTTGCATTGAACTGGCTAGCATTACCTAACCCGGTCATAATCGATATAATTTCATGTGGTAGTGACTAAAGGTGGAAATATTACTGTATTGCCATTTATACATATGTACACTTGTACACCAAGTATTGAATGTAGGAACTCACACAAGTAACAGCTTGTTGCCCTCATTATAAACCAAACACCACTGGTAACAGAAAGCGAACAATGAGTCACAGTTCTCATGCTGTCAGATGTGACACTCTTTTCACAGCACTTTGCATATAATCTCTTCACAGGTTAATACCATACACTTACACACATTTTGTTTTAATATTTTCCAATTGTAATATTTTAACAATTGGCAGTATGGTCAGCAACCAAAAGTTTTGTAAATACCTGTTTTCTTTCCTTCTCTCAATGTATGCATTGTCCTCGAGTTTTTGCACCACCATGCAGATACAAGAAACTCTTCTATGTTGTTTATTCCAACACGGTTGCTGTGACAACCATCCAGTTTCTGCCTGTCAACCTGTAATGTATATTTAGTTGACACTAGTGAGAGACCAGATGTAGTGAGCAAGGTGGTGCATACCGCCGAAGTGCGTCTGGGTCGTTTGTTTGGAATAAAGTAATCTTGCTTTGGAATATATCCACGGAGTCAGCACCTGCCTTTGAGCGAAAGTTGGACTGGTATTCGATATATATATGTATATATATTACCTACTGGCGGTCGCCAGTAGGTAGTTATAGTTAGGACCTAGTTTCCATAGGAAATCCGCAACATTCTATTGGGAATAACTTTGGACCTGGTGGATGAATGTTTGCGAATTTCTCAAAGAAGATGGCTCGGTCCGCTCCGCTCATTCTGTGAAAGTTTTGGGGGGATTGGTGAAGTGGGGGCTGAGATAAAAGGGGGGTCCCAAAACGTGTTTTTCCCATGTTATTTTCCATAGGACGTTTAGACACGGCTACAGCTCGAACGGCTGTATGGATTTATAAAAATTTGGTAGAAAGGTAGAGTGTGGGTCGCAGATCACGCTTTTGTTTAAATGGTGTAAATCCGTTCAGTAGTTGCTGAGAAAATTAAAGTTGAAATCAGTTATATATCTGTAAGCGCGCATGGGTGCGCGCACTTATGCGGGTGTGCGCGAGCGGCATTCTGATTTGCTGTTTAACGTCTGTCAACATTCGATTCGGAGGAAATCAGGAAGTGTTGTCCTCCATTTTGTTAGTGCGAGTGAATATATAATACAGAACAAAGGGTTAGTACATGGAAAGGGGAGAAGGTAGAGATTGTCTCGCCGGGTAGGTTTTCTAAGGGGGTGCAGTATGGACCCTGAACGCGAAAAGACTATTTTTTTTTTGGGAGAAAACATTTGCGGGGTGCATGCATTCGGTTGCGCACCCCTATTTACAAGACTGTGAAAAACTATAGTGGTGAGAATGGAAAGGGAGCAGGGTGGAGAGTGTTTGATTTGGTAGGTTTCTTGAGGGGTTTATTAAGGATGAGGAAAGTCTAAAAGTAGCTTTTTATCGTAAATAAGTTACGAGGTGCGCGCACTCGGTCGCGCACGTTGATCAAAAAACATAAAGAAAGATGGAGATAAATTACAAGTTTGAGTGTTTAGATGTAAGGTGGCTCTTAAAAGAGCCCTTGTGTTAATTGAGTTTTTGTAGAACTTATAAGTAAGTTCCGATGCAGAGTCTCATGTTACAGAGGAAAATTCTATTTCCCTCATCCGTGAAATGAACACCATCTCTCCGATAGATGCCTTCCATGTTGAAACGTAGGTTGTTGTTGTACATAGAACCCATGTTATATTCTCTGAGGAAAGCAGAAACAGATTTATTTACATGTTTCCTTGCTTTCTCAATCTGTGGACAACGTTCATTGGACCTTTTCCATTTTTGTCTTTGGCATATATTTGAATACACCAAGACAGTTCGAGGAAAAAGTGACATCAATTGAAGAAAGGTGTCTTTTAGAAGCATTTCTAGACCTACACCTGTTAATGTGCCTAGATCATTCCCACCACAGTGCACAATTATCAGGTTAGGTTCAGGGAGATGCATAAAAGTTTTCACCAATGGTATCAATTGGTGACATTTTAATCCTCTTTGCCCAATCCACGTAATCTGCACATTTGGTAAGTCAAGGTTAGAAATTCGTCTGTTTGCAGCATATTTTTCACTCCAGTGAATATAACTGTGTCCTACAAGCCAAACCTTCATTTTCAAGGTAGATGCAGTAGTACTCCGATGGGTTCTGGAAGTGGAATGGCAAGTAGATGGTGAAAGTCACGATAAAAAAGTGTTTGAGGTTTGGTGTTAATGAAAAACTGAACATGATTGGTTAATTGATATACATCAAGATTGAAGACTACGCTGTATGTTACAGTTTTTTTTACAAACAAATCTTCTATTGGTCGTGGAAAAAAAAGAAATGTAAAATAAGAGTGGATAGGCAGGTGTGTTTGGAGGGAAATTACCGTTTTTGCTTGGATTTAGAACGTTGAGATATGAACTTTTGACCTGTGCCTTCAGCCAGGTGCAGAATGAGCTGTTACCATGGTAACAGCCAGAAAAGGCAGAGTGTGAAGGGTGACCGTTATGTGACTTAGAAAATATTGAAAGGATAACCAACTGAAATGTTAATTTGAATATGAAATTGTGCGGGAACAAATATGATTGGTTGAAGAGACATATATGAGTGTGTATTGACAGAAAACCTATGCCATTATTCTTTGGTTGCAGTGATAGAAGTATTATTGAGAGCTCCGTCAAACGACTATCGTATTACAACTATCATTGTTCTACATCTGATAAAGCATTGGTAAAGGTGAGTGTATAACTGATTGTTTCATGATGTACCCATAAATGTGGTTTGATCACTATATTTGATTATTTGAGTTTGTGTGTGTGTAAGGAATCACATTTTTGAGTTACATACAGCTTGAGATAATTTCAACTAATGTTCCATTTTATAATATCAATGTTTTGGAACATTGTATCTTTGTAATTATTACATAAAAATTACGATTAATTAATTTGATTAAGGATAGTGGAGTTCAGTCATGTTTTTAAGTTATGAGGTACTGTTAGGTCTATGAATTAAATGTTACTTAGAGACGGATCTGCAACGAAATTTGGGGGGGGGGAAGGACGATAAAAAATGATTTTTTTGTAGGGGGACATGAACGTGTAATCAGTAGGTAGAGTAAAGGTGGAGGGGCTCTTAGAATGGGTAAAACAAGTGTGAGGTCTAATTAATATTGAAATGGTTCTTTTTAGAGATGTGAAATGTTCAGGTGCGGCTCTGTGTGTATCTGGGATGTGTGTTATCTTGGGCTTCCACAGCAGACGTGAGAGGGGGGAGGGGCTGAAGTTCTGTGAAGTTAATGGGGGTTGTGTGCCGTTTCCTCACTTTCTTTCAAGTCTGAATTATAGTTTTGAATGTATTTGTGGAAAACTGAATAAATAGAAAATAAAATGTAATGAAATAGACAGAAGTTAATAAACGTTTGGGAGCGTTTGCACATAATTTGTAAAGTTGGTTACAGATCAAAAAAAAAGGAATTGGTAGAGTACAGATAATGCAGGTAGAGAGAAAAATAGTTGATTAAATGTGATATTGTCGAAAAAAAGTGGTAATGGTTTTGGTATTTTAAACTTTAAGTTTGAGGAAAAAATTACAGTGCGGTTTGCGGCCGAGGAATGCAGTGGTGGGGGTGGGGTGAGAAGGAGAGATGTCCCAGTATAATCAAATGAAAAATTGTGACCATGAGGTTGTACAGAGGTTCGTGGAGTATATGCTTTTAATAAATTGAAGTAGAAGACCAAATATATATAGAGGTTTCTGTGTACCACAATGTGAGAGACCATTTTCATCTGACTCTTGATTTCCATATCAGTTGCTTTGTGTTATCTTAGTGTGTGTATGTGTGTGTGTGTGTGTGCGTGCGTTCAGTCTGAGCTGAGGAAGTTTGTTCTGCAGGCAGAGACAGTTGTTACAGTGGAGATGAAAGGGTGATACGTACTGAAATAGGATATAGCGTGTGCTCTGTGGATGCGGGGGATCTGTGATTAATACACTGAGTGAATCATAACTGCGGCCAAGTTTTGTTACAGTAATAAATAATCTTTTTGTCAGAGGTACGATTGATGCTATGGTTCACAACTCGTAAAGAAAGGCTTGAGTGACCGTCGCAGGCCAGCGGGTTAAAGTATGAGAAATTCAGGTTGACGAAAGAAAACATGATTTGAGTGCAGTTGAGATTACGTGAAACACATGAATACAGTTTTAGAATATATTATTTCAGTTGTAAATATGAGTTAAAAGAGGGAACGTATATTTTTCAAATTTTTATTCAATAATGCAGTGTTTTGATACGAATATTTTTATTTAATACAAGTAAACATAATATAAAGAAAATAGTGGGAAAAGTTACTAGTTCATAGAACACAAATGATGGAAATGTAGTATGAAGCAAAATGAATAACGTATAAAAAAAAATTAAAAAGCCTCGCAATGAAATATATTAAATTATATTGCATACAAGAAGGTGTACTTTGATTTTAAATTCTGTAGTCATATATGAAAATATAATTGGTTAAATATCACTTCATTAACAGTTAATTTTCAATATACGAAGCAGTAATAAGCTTGTTGTATGGTATTGTCAAAGGAAATGAAAAACGCGCCAAAAGGGAGAATTTGACTTGAGGTGCATGTATGTTATGTGCAGGGACATTCGAAAATCTGTACTCAGAACAACTATTGTATTGATATAATTTTTTGAAATGTTTCAGTACACAATGTCTCATACAGGTTGATAAGCAAGGGTAATATCAGGGTAATTATAAACTTTTCAATTGTGAATGAAAAATCTTTCAATAGCCATCAATTAAAAGCAGCACATGTGTGTGAGGCGGAAATAAGGAGTAGAAAGGGAGAATGGTGATAAACTATATACAATCATATAAAAAGTCATTGTAACTATAGACATTTGTGAAGGCACATTTAATTATATTTTACGCAGCCTTGGTACGACAACATTTTAAATCAGATAAGATAACATAAGGTAGTGATTTGTTGTAATTAGAGCATCATGAAATGTTTTGAATAAAATCGAGGAGATGTGGAAAGAAAATTAAGTCCACATAATTAAAAAAATCCACACCAGCCGGAAATTGCAATGTCCAATGTTAGTAAAGTCAATAGGTCATCTTTTATATAACATATAAGAAGAAAAAAAAAATAGGAAAAATTAGGAAGGTAAAAAAAAGTCAAGACGTCAATGGTTTGCAGAACAGCTATACTTCCATTGAATAGGCAAAGTAAGTGGTAACTGCTTCTAATAGAAAGTCATTGTTATCATCCGAAAACAAGTCAGCCATCCAATTTAAAAGAGGAAATGAACAAACATGGTCATTAATTAGTGGAGCCTCTAGTAGCATCAGAGGGCAAGTCGGTGAATTTTCAATGTAGCTGTGTGCCAAGAAATCTTGCGCCGCTGCGAATATATTCCAATGACCCAGAACTCCATGTATCGCTGCAAAGGCTATAATCCCTCCGTCGGAACAAAGCTGTTAATGATCAAGTAACGGATTCATGAGATGATTGTAATTCACTTCAGGAGACCCCGAGTTGCAGAGACATAAGTCCAGGGCCCACATGAAATCACAGCTCAGGCAATGAAATACAGGTTGCACACAGGTGAAATAGGAAAATCGAAATGATAATCCATATGATGCACTCAAAGTCGCGAGTGGTAGGATGCCATAGTATTCAAGCATCTTGTGGCGAAATAGTTCTAAGTGTTCGAGCTCGTTTTCAAAGGAGGGACGGACCTCCATTTTGTAATAACGAAAATAGGAATAGAAAGGTTGCAGCTGCTGGTAATAGATGAGGATGTCCAGAAACATAGATCAGAGAGTATGGAGTGAGAGTAGCAGAATGTCTTTAAATAATTTGGTGGAAAAAAAGCACCAAACCATTGGTTAGTAGTTGTAAAAAAAATAGTGCAGCTGGGAAGTGGAGGAGCGTTAAAGATTATGAGAGTCACCTTAGAAAATTGTAAAGGAAGGTCACTATTTAATAAGATATGCAGTTTTCTACGAGTGTTAGCTAAGTGAATGAGATATGTTTGTGAACAGATGCTCGGGTAGCTTGATTTTGGGACAATAAGGCTGTTGTTCAAGTCTTGGGATGGAACTTTGAGTTCAAGGTCGTTTTTTGCGCCCAGATGCACACATGAAGGTTCTCATGCGTGGGTGGGTGAAGTTAATTTTTAGAGAGAAACATATACAGAGTGACTACTTCAGATTAAAGCTTGTCGTTTAAAAAGTCAAACTAATTAACATTGCTTGAAAAAAAATAGTTACTGTTGAGTGTTATGGTAAAATTAAGCATTATAGGGGATACCGGTGTACCTTTGAAAACACATGCAATATTACAGCGCTTTATGTTAAACAAGTTATGCAATTGGTAGTGCTTGGATGTGTACGATTATGTGCGACATTGATATTTTTGACAGTGTGGGCCTCATTTATGAAAGTTTTGCACTATAGATGCGTTTCTTTTTCTCATGTTAAAAGTGACACACCGGTGGCGCAAGGGCTTCATAAATAAGGCTCTGTGGGGCAGATTTATGAAGGCCCTGCGCTGCCGGTGCGTCACTTTTTCCCATGTTAAAAGTGACGCACCGGCGGCGCAAGGCCTTCATAAATCTGCCCCTGTGTACTCATGACAAATGGAGAAATGACGTAATGAAATGATGTTAGGTGAGTGTAGTGTAATTACGGGACGAAAAACCTTTAAAGAGAATTACATTTAGTATGGAATATTTTTTAATTTTTTCCACAAACTAAGGTATAAAAATATAGTAACTGTGTTAGCGGAACTGTAAGTTGAAGTTTGATAAAGATTAATGAAATAAGTAAATTATGGGGAATTTAATATGTGCAGATAATAATCTTTGAGAAAAGGTAATAGTCTACAAACTTGAAAATAGAGGCACGGAATCCAATGCGCGCACCAAGTAACTTTTTATGGAGAACAAAAAAGTTTCGTTCAAATTCAGGGTCTATACTGGACTACCTGATAAAACTTACTCGGTTACATAATCTGTACCTTCTGTCCTTTCCATGTTCTAACCCTTTGATCAGTACAATACATTCACTCGCAGTTACAAAATGGCGGCGAACACTTTCGGATTTCCACTGATTCTAATGTTGGCAGATGTTAAACAGCAAATGAGAATTTTATAAAGTGTATATTTTTGTAATTTTAAAAAATAGGCAAAATAAGTAAAGTTAAAGATCTGAAACGATCTTTAAGTGTCGTCTGCCTTTGCATCATTAATGGTTACATAACCTGTACCTTCTGTTCTTTCCATGTTCTAACCCTTTGATCAGTACAATACATTCACTCGCAGTTACAAAATGGCGGTGAACACTTTCGGATTTCCACTGATTCTAATGTTGGCAGATCTTAAACAGCAAATGAGAATTTTATAAAGTGTATATTTTTGTAAATTTAAAAAATAGGCAAAATAAGTAAAGTTAAAGATCTGAAACGATCTTTAGGTGTCGTCTGCCTTTGCATCATTAAATTTTACTTATAAAGCATGTGAATCACAGTCTTGTAAATAGGGTTGCGCGATCGAGTGCGCACACACGACGTAACTTTTTACTGAAAAAAAAAAGTTGTTTTGGCGTTCAGGGTCTATAGTGCATTCCCTGAGAAAAAATAGTCGCTTAGATAATGTGTACTTTTTTCTCTTTCCATGTTTTCACCGTTTGTTCGGTAGAATATATGCAGTCGCATTAAGAAAATGGCGGCAACACTTCTTTATTTCTTCCGATTGGAATGTTGACAGACGTTGAGCAGCTAATTATAATAAATGCTATAAAAAACGGTTGCAATGCATGTATATTGTTTAAAAGTCAGCGATATTCATGCAATACCGAGCTAATGCTTTTAGCCATGTTATCTAGGTCCCATTGGATAAAATGACTTGATCAGTACAATACATTCACTCGCAGTTACAAAATGGCTGCGAACACTTTCGGATTTCCACTGATTCTAATGTTGACAGATGTTAAACAACAAATGAGAATTTTTTAAACTGTATATTTTTGTAAATTTAAAAAATAGGCAAAATGAGTAAACTGAAAGATCTGAAACGATCTTTAAGTGTCGTCTGCCTTTGCACCATTAAATTTTACTTATAAAGCATGTGAATCACAGTCTTGTAAATAGGGTTGCGCGATCGAGTGCGCGCACGACATAACTTTTTACTGGAAAAAAAATGTTGTTTTGGCGTTCAGGGTCTATAGTGCACTCCCTGAGAAAACGTACTCGCTTAGATAATGTGTACTTTTTTCTCTTTCCATGTTCTCACCGTTTGTTCGGTAGAATATATGCAGTTGCATTAAGAAAATGGCGGCAACACTTCTTTATTTCTTCCGATTGGAATGTTGACAGACGTTGAGCAGCTAATTATAAAAAATGCTAGAAAAAACGGCTGCAATGCATGTATATTGTTAAAAAGTCAGCGATATTCATGCAATACCGAGCTAATGCTCTTAGCCATGTTATCTAGGTCTCATTGGATAAAATGACTTGATCAGTACAATATATTCACTCCCAGTTACAAAATGGCGGCGAACAATTTCGGATTTCCACTGATTCTAATGTTGACAGATGTTAAACAGAAAATGAGAATTTTATAAACTGTATATTTTTGTAATTTTAAAAAATAGGCAAAATAAGTAAACTTAAAGATCTGAAACGATGTTTAAGTGTCGTCTGCCTTTGTACCATTACATTTTACCTATAAAGCATGAGAATCACAGTCTTGTAAATAGGGTTGCGCGATCGAGTGCGCGCACCCCGTAACTTTAAAGAGAAAAAAAAAATGTTGTTTTGGCGTTCAGGTTCTATAGTGCACTCCCTGAGAAAACGTACTCGCTTACATAATGTGTTCGGTAGAATATATGCAGTCGTATTAACAAAATGGCGACAATACTTCCTTATTTCGACCGAATGGAATGTTGACAGACGTTGAGCAGCTAATTATAATAAATGCTACAAAAAATGGCTGCAATGCATGCATATTGTTAAAAAGTCAGCGATGTTCATGCAATACCGAGCTAATGCTCTTAGCCATGTTATCTAGGTCCCATTGGATAACATGACTAAAAACTGCTCAGGGCAGATGTTTGCTTTTGGAGATATTCATGCTTAGCGCAAATATCTGCAAACTTCATAATAGGCGATAGTAATGTTAGCGCCTGTTTCCAGTTGCTATCATCTTGCCACGTTCACTTTAGGATATCATTAGTGATAATTATTACTGAGAAGCAAAGTGGCGCACAAGATGGTTGCTATCTGCTAATAGGTGTTGCAAACTGGTGTTAGCGACAGCTACGTAATAGGGAGATAATTTTATCTTCGCTTTGTTGGCTGTTGAAGGCAAAAAAGTGGAGATAAACTCCCTTGATAATATGCCCTATTTGGGGGAATTCAGAAAGTGTGAAGCGTTATTATGTTAAAAAATTCCCTGCACATAATGTATATGTATTTACATAATAAATATAGAAAGTAAGGTTGTGTTGTAGTGCTTATCAAAAATATTGCATGTAGTTTCTTGGTAATGTTTGTAAAATTACATTGTATATAGTGATTGATTTAAAAAAAATTTAGGGGGAAAAATGTGATAAAAAAATGTGGTTCACAAAGATATCTTGGGCTTTATTTATGAAGGTGTTGCGCCGCCCGTGCGTTATTTTTAACATGGAAAACAGTGACGCACCGGTGGCGCAAATATTACATAAATAAGGCTTCTTAAACATAGACTTTATGATATATATTGGATAGAAAATTAAGGAATGTATATGATAGGCATGATATTTGGTAAAATGGGTGTATGTTGTGAAATATATATGTGTGTATTATGTTAACTAAAATTTAGTTGTGTATTTTTTTAGAGAGTGTTTGGTGCTGAAAAGCAATAACCTGACGTTGAACGTGACAGTATAGAAACAGAAAATCTTTTTTTACAGGTGAGTTAATAAAATTAAAATGATAAGTTATTTGTGAGAAGATTATCATAATATGCATGTTTTTAAAAAAAATTAACACTGCTTCTGTTATACATAACGGTTTTAATTTGTACTTTAAACATATCTAAACATGCTTGTAGTACATATGTATTTTGAAATACAATTTTATACTCAATTGTTACCATCTTTTGATTGGCCAGGTTCATGTGTTATTTTATATACAGTTTGGGTTTATCTATTCTCTGACTGTAAGAGTTTGCTGTTTACCTTGGTTATTTTTTGCTAAGTCATCAGTAACTCTCAACTTTATGCTGTATCATTTGTGTACAGTAATGATTGAGTAATTATAGAGGTATATTATGATATGGCTGTTGGCGTGATGGACAATTCGGATGCATTTTTGTGACTGTACTATCTATTTGCATTCTATTATATGCATTTGCAGAAGTGTATTATGATGAGGTCAGTCGGACGCCATTGAGGGAGTAATGGTAGGGCCTGGGAGCGAGGGAGGGGGAGGTGTAGGGTACAGAGATCTAAAATATGATATATAGATAAATGTAAGAAAGTATATATTTTAATTAATAAAATAATTTTTCCAGTGTACACAGCATTGCAATTTGGAATGTAGTGCACACTGCAAAATTCATTTAAATAATTAAATTATGTATTTACTACATATTATCTGTATCCTGGTTGTTAGGTCCCTCCAGCAAAGATCTTTCCCTCTTTGTCTCCCTGACGCACCATAATTGCCTCCACGAGTTGCGACTCATTGTGGTTTCATATGATTATGATGAAATGTTTTACATTAGATGAAATTTACATGAAGAGTATGTTGTTAAAGGTAAAAGCAACTGCCTCTGTGGGAAGTAGCAATCGGTTTAGTGATTGTTTAATTGGTATACTGTGAGTTATTCTTTCACTTTGCATACAGTTTGAATGACAGTTTATAGTGGTAAAGTTAAAAATAGATCTGTACAATAAAATTAGAAAGTGTTTAAATAGTTCTACAGCCTGAAATGCAGAAAGCAAATTTCACAGTGAAATGTATTTCTGTAGCACAATTGTAATTTACAAAATTAAATAGAAACCTGTTAATCTCTAGGATAAAAGTATCTGTTTCTTAATAAAATAAAGATGAAGGTATTATAATAATCAATGTAGTTAATGACTTTAAAAGTATGAAAGGGTATGTAGTGAAAAGATTACTCAAGGTAATCATTGGTTAACTAATTATAAAAAAAATATAATTTAATCTTTATATTTTTTTAAAAGGAGACAGAAGATAGAACATTAATAAAAATATGGAAGATTTGAATGAAAATGAGAATATCAATTTTCAAATGGCACAAGAAGTCCTAGAAGAAATACTTGAAGGAGTATTTGAGGATGAGATTTCATCTGAAAATGAGGACTTTTTGGACAGCACATTTGACAGTGCATACTTAGAGATGGTGGAAGAAGAGAATGTGGAAGAGGAAAATAACAATGAAATATCAGATGAAATAATGCTAAATGTGATTCTAGAATATGAATTATGAAATGGATAATATTATTTATGATTAAATAAAAAAATATATATATATTATTGTTGTACTCTTAATTAGTATTCTCTTTTTTAAGAATGACAGTAAAAGTTGTGCAAAGGTGGATAAAAGATTAAAGTTATAAAAAATAAAAAGTATTAGCAACATCGACAATGCTTGAAAGTCAGAATAGTACTTATATGTCTCAAAAAAAATAAATAAAACAAAACATGTGCAAGGATAACATAGATATGGAGTGTCACAAATTTAGAAACAATATTCAATTTAGGATTTCCTACTCTGACCAGAGACTGTTTCTTTGTCTTTATTCAAGTTATAAAATCAAGTATTGCTTATAATTTGTATGGTATATGGAAGTAGGGGTCTATAATATTTTTTAACTTTTTTCAAAACAGGTTATCATTGACATCAGAAACATCAATCAGTATGCCGACGAGAAATGAGAAAAGAAAGCTGTATAAAAAGACATACCATTTGAAGAGAAAAGAGGGACAAGATTTACGTACACAACAAAGGACGGACAAAAACAAGAGTGCTCCTGGTAAGAGCAGTAAGGAATTTTTAAAAAAATTGTGTCAGAGAAAAAGTCAGTTGGATAATATTGCTAAGGAAAAACAGTTTTCAGGATATACAAGGAGAAATGGACAAAAAAAGAAAACTGTGTTGTAAAAGAGTGGTGAAGAAAATATGTACAGTAAAAGACGTACAAATCAATTTGCGGAAACAAGGAAACGTATGTTTCATAAGAGAGTTGTTATGAATATATTACAAAAGGAAAAAGTTTCTAAAAGGAAATCTGCTTTTTATAAGAAAAAAATATATATAGAGGACGTTGTGGATGATGCGTTCGAGACGAAAAAAAAATTGTTTATTTTAGTGCTGAAAAGAATAAATACACTAAATAAGGCAATTAGAGTTTTAAAAGCTAAGAGTAAATGGAAGAGACACATAAATAGAAGTAGTTTTTGTAAAATCTTTTCTGGTAAATGTATGCATACTTCAAATTCTGAGCCATTTTTTAATGAAGAGAGTTACTTTCAAAGTAACGAGTTGTTGCATGCAGTTGACACCAGTGGTCGAGCGTATGAAGTAAAGGATGGCTGTCCTATTGAGAAAGAGAAAATTGAGGTCAGAAATACAGAAGGGGAAATAGGTGGAGAAGTTTTACAGGTATCTGTTCATGCTCCTGTTTATAGTTGGAATTGTAGCAGTATTTGCAGTGTGCGACAGGATTCAATTGATTTCTTTCGCAATTTCTTACGTAAGTACACTAAGGAAAGTTTAAAGAAAAAAATTGCACTGTTGCAAGAATTAGATCAGTGCAGAGTGAGAGAAAAAATAGGTTTGCAAGGACATTCTTTGGCTTGTCTTTCAAAAAAAATATGCCAGAGTGTTTTCACCATTTTAGGATGTTAGCAGTGCATCATACCAAAATGAGAAAATTAGTCAGAAATATGTATTATGCAAAAAGTCCAGCACTTAAATTGAAAGAGTTAAATAGTGCTCTTTTAGATGGATGTGTATTAGATGTGAGGCATATTTGTGCAGAGATTGAGGTAAGTTATTTTGGTCGAGGTGAAGAGAATGTACAAACTGATGTAGTTATAGAAGGAAATGTGTTAGAAAATGTTGGACCTTTTAATACTGAAGAATTTGAACAGGAAATAACAAAATGTAAGGTCATTGCAGGTGAAAAACCAAATTTCACTTGTGTGTGTTGTCGACGCATTCATTACAAAAGTCAAACTAGGTTAGTTGATTTATATTTAAAAAGTGAAGATGAAGATAATACTCAGTGGAGAGAGTTTGCAACTTATTTGCTGGTAGAAAACTATTTTGATTTGGGTTTTGAACAACGTATTTGTAAATATTGTTATAATAAATTAAATGAAAATAAAATGCCTGTTAGAGGTGTTCATAATAATCTTGAGTTGATAAATATTCCATCAGAACTGAAGGATTTAAATACTTATGAGACTATTTTGATTCAATGTGTACATCCTTTTCAGGCTATTGTTCGTATGGAGCCTAAGACTGGGAAATTAAATCCTACAGATTTACAAAGAGGATTAAAGGGTAGAGTTGTATATTTGCCACTTGATTTAAAGAAAAATATAGAGACAATTGGTATTGAAAATGTAGAAGAGGATCCTCTTGTTATTCTAGTTAATGGTGTACCTACAAAGAGTAAGAAAATCTGGCAAGATTTAGTGGATGTTAGGAAGGTGAAGAAGGCAACGTTGTATTTAGTTAAAAACAATAAATACTATAAAAATATGTATGTAGAACAAGAAGATGTAAGTGATGAAGAGAATAATGATTTCTCTACTGGACAAATTGAAAAAGTCGACATGTCCAGAAGTGAAGAAATTTATGAACATTACAGTGTTCATCCACTGCATTCCAAAGAAGCATTGGGGAATGCAATTGAGTTATTTCAGATGAAAAAAGCAGAAGGAAGTCCTATTAGTGTGTGGGAAAAAAGTTTGGAAGGTCGTTGTTTCCCACACTTATTCCCAACAGGTGAAGGTGCGCGATATGATGATCGTGCTATGCAGATTCCTGCATCTGAGTACCGGACAACAAGGTTATATGCAGAAGATCCCAGATTTCGTCAATGTATTCCATATTTGTTTCATCTTCTCTTTGAGAGTGACTTATCTGGTCTTTCTTATGCAGTAAACCATGTCTTAAAAAGTGGAGTGCATCTACATAATGTTTCAGCTAAGGATTTCATGGATAAAGTGCATCAGAAAGATAGTGTTTTGGATGCTCATCTAATTAACTTAATGGCATTTCAGCGTGGTACTAATGAATATTGGTACAGTCGTCATGGAGATTTAAAATGCATGCTACGAAACTTGGGAGCACCAACATGGTTTGTAACTCTAAGCTGTGCAGAGTACGCCTGGGAAGATTTACTTGAATATCTTCGAGAGGCGAATGTAAATATTGAAAATATAAACTACAAGACACCAGGAGAATTGTGTTCGTTGGATCCAGTTAATGTTTGCCGATATTTTAATCATCGATTTGAAGCAATGATGTTGTTTCTTACAAACAAGAAGAATCCACCGCTTGGTGAAGTTTTGGATTTCTTCTGGAGAAAAGAGTATCAAGCTAGAGGTGCTCCACATATTCATATGTTACTATGGATCAAGGATGCTCCCAAATTTGGAAAAGACTCAGATGAAACTGTACTGTCTTTTATTGAGGAATATGCCACTTGTGACATACCTAACAGTACAAGTGATAAAGACTTAAGAGGAAAAGTGTTACGGTTTCAAAGACATCGTTGTGGAAAGTATTGTCTGCGCAAATTCAAAACAAAGGATAAGTTCTATACAAAATGTCGTTTTGGATTTGCACGACCAGTACTTTCAAAAGGAAGAGTGAATAATTTGATGTCATCTTTGTGACATAACATCACTAGAAGATCACCCAAAAATACTTATAATTTAAGAAGAGGAGAAGAGTCCAAATATATAAATGACTACAACCCTGTCATTTTGTCCATGTGGAATGCCAACATGGATATACAATATGTTGCGGACAACTCTATTGCTGTGGCTCGATATGTAACGTCTTACATCACAAAATCTGAAAAGACGGAATTGAAGGAGATGTGGGAAGATATTTCTCATGAAAAGAGCCTAAGCAAGAAATTGTATACATACAGTTTGAAGATGTTATCACATCGAGAAATTGGAGCATATGAATGCTGTGATCGATTGTCATCAGCAAGTCTTTATGCGAAATCTCGAAGTATCCTGTGGGTGAGTTTAGGTCTAGCAGGAACACGAAACCGTGTATTGAAAACTGTGCAAGAAATTGAATATTTAGCACAGAAAGAACCCAATAGTACAGACATTTTGAAAACAAATATGTTGGATACATACTATCCAAATAGAAGTACTCTGCTAGAAAATATTTGTCTGTACGAAGTTCTTGAAAAATACACATTTAAAAGGAATATTAGAGAAAATGTTGAAAAAGGTATCTACGCTGTAATTGGACAAGAAGGATGTCTGGTGAAACAAACAAAAGGACATTTGATTAATCACCGAAAACTGAGTTGCGAAAATCCAGACAAAAGAGAATTTTACTATTTAGCTCTTTTGCAACTCTTTAAACCATGGCGTACCGAAGAGGAACTACTTGGAGAGTTTATAAGTTATGAAGATTCTTTTAATGCATCTAAAAGTAGTATAGAATGTCCTGCTTTTAGTAATTATCTGAAAATGTTGAACGACGAAATACAGCAAGAAGCAACAATTGCAGCGGAGATGGCTAGAGAAAGTTCACAAGAAACACAAAGTTCAGCATCGTTGAGTCAAGATCCACTGGGAGAACCAATTATCCGAAATGAAGCAGCCACTGCCATGGATGAGGTGGAAAGAGCAATGGAGCAAGCTCAAGAGGATGTAATAAACTTAGAAGATTTGGAGAAGGAATTTAATCTTGAGCAAAGACAAATATATGTGGAAGTGACAGAGCACATTGAGCATGGTTTTCGTCATGAGAAAAAAGAATGCTCATGTATGTCATTTCAACCTATTCGACTATATGTAAGTGAAAAAGCTGGTACAGGGAAAAGTTTTCTTATAAAAGGAATTACTGAATATCTACAGCAAAAAACTCAGTCATCATTATCTTGTGTGGTGACAGCTCCAACAGGATTGGCAGCACATAATATTAAAGGTATTACTTTACATCGTTTATTGATGCTGCCAGTTGAACATGAAAACAAATTACAATATCACAAGCTATCTGGAGATGCTTGTTATGAGGTTTCAAGAGTTCTTAAAGAAATGAAACTTCTTATTATTGATGAGGTAAGCATGGTATCTAATTTAATGCTTGCTTTTGTACATTTAAGAATGCAGCAGATACTTAAAACTGACTATGATGTTTTATTTGGAGGGAAACATGTCATAGTTTTTGGAGATCTACTGCAACTAACTCCTGTAAAAGGACAATCTGTATTTGAAACTGTGACACATGAAGACACCAGAAAGTGCCTTGGCAGTATTGGAAATGTAAATATATGGTCACATTTCAAATATACTGAACTGATTCAAAATATGCGACAAGCAAAGGATACTAAATATGGAGATATTCTTCAAGATATAAGGATTGGAAGACTAACTGAAGATGCAAAAGAAACTCTACAAACTCGATTAATATGTAAGTTGTTTCCCAATGAAGAAAATGTAGCAGAAAAAATATATAGTAAAGAGGTAAAAGATAAGTCAGTTATATGCTTGATGCCAACTCTAAAAGAATGCTCAGTTTTCAATGAGAAAATGTTGAAGTTGGAAAATCAAGAAATTGAGAAACTGGAAGCAAAAGATAAAATAGAGTATGAAGGAAGTACTATTGTTTTGTCTGATAAGTTAAAGTTAAAATTAGATAGTCTACAGACATCTATATCTAAAACTGCTGGTTTAGAGAAGAATCTGTATGTATGTTTAAATTGTCGGATTATTTTACGGAGAAATTTACTTGTAGAAAGAGGTCTGGTGAATGGAGAAATGGGTAATGTTGTTAGTTTTGTAAATTACCCAAATAGAGATGAGATTGAATTTTTACTAATAAAATTTGATGAAATTGAGGAAGTTCAACTAATCAGTCGCTGCTCAAGTCGTTTTTTACTTGTAAAAGACTTGTATGTCCGTCGGAAACAATTTCCAGTTTGTTTGGCATATGCAGTGACTATTCACAAATCGCAAGGTTTAAGTGTAGATTGTGCTTTGGTAAATATTGGAAATAGTGTATTCAAAGAGGGTATGGGATATGTTGCTTTATCACGAGTTAGAACTTTATCTGGGCTTTATCTAATTGATTTTGATGAGACAAAGATCAGTGCAGATTTAAAATGTGTACAGGAGTATAATAGGTTAAGAAGAGAATATGCTCCACATTTACCTCAATATCCTTTAATTAAAAAGCGTATAGTTGGTCAGAAAAGGAGAAATGAGAAACAATGTAGTGAAGTTTTAGAGAAAAGAAGAAAAAAAGATGAGACTGTCATTGATAAGAGTAAGAAAAACATAAGTTCTACAGAGATTGTTGGATTTAAATTTGAAAATAGGTCTGGTGTCAACTGCTATGCAAATGTAGTGGTTAATGTGTTTTTTTTCTAAAAAGGTTACAGGAACAGATTAGAGAAAATCAGGAGCAGACATTTTGTTGTTCTTTAAATTCTGTGCTTGAAAAATGTATTAGTGGTAATAGTGAAGTAGCAAGTGTTTCAGAAGTAAGGAATGTTTTAGACATATGTGCAGAACTAAATCAATTTTCTCAGAATATTCAGCAAGATTGTCAGGAATTCATTATGTATATGCTTACAGTTTTGGAAGAAGAAGGTGTAGGTATTGATAGTCTATTTGGCCTTTCTTATAAATGGGAACATATTTGTGATAATTGCTCATTTACAAGTAGTACTGACATACACACAGAAAGATTTATATATTTAACATTACCAGATTGTAAAACAGTGTCCTTTAATAAACTAGTTAAAGATGCATATCAGAACATGGTCTGTTCTCAATGTAATTCAGAAATGTTATCTACGTTATTTATTCATAGATATGGACAATATCTTATTTTAATGCTTCAACGATGCAGAGCTGACGGAACTAAATTGTCAACTTTAATTCAAAATGTTGTGGCTTCTCAAATATCTATTTCTAGAAGAACATTTGTAACTGTAGCAATTATTTTTAATGAAGGGGCATCTATATCATCAGGACATTACATAGCTTATTTGAAGAGTGCAACTGGTTGGACGCTGTGCAATGATAGTCAATTAAGTTTTAAGAAACGTTTGCCTTCTGAGTTAAGAAATTCTTATCTGATATTTTTGCAACCAAAATTTCAGTGAAATTAGTTGATCGACTCAGAGTAATACTTTAAAGATATGAAAATGTGTCCTTTAGAAATATGATGTGATTAAGGGTGTTCAAATATGGAAATGAAACTATTATGTGACAAAGTGATAGCATCAGGTAAGGTTTCATTAATGTTTCTGGAAGAGGAGACGTTGGAATTAACTTATACTATTTTGCAATACGGAAAACAATGAGATATGGAAATGTTGACTTAAGATAAATGTTTTTAGAGTATACTTACTTGGAAGTTTGTGGAGATGTACTAAAAAAAACGATTTAACTCATACCATTTGGCCTTGCGGAAATGTATGAGATATATTAATGTGGAATACAGATAAATGTTTCTAGAACATACTTACTCGCGAGTTTGTTGACAGGTACTCAAAAAAAAAAGGACTTATCTGATAGTATTTGGACATGTGGAAAATAATGAGTAATCAAAATGTTGACTTCAGATAAATGTTTTAAGAACATAGATGCACGGTTATTTGTGGAGTGGTATTTTAAAGTAACTGCTATACTTTAGTTACTTTATAATTGTGGAATATGTGGTGTGCTTACTCAAAAAATTGCGAATTAGATAAAAACATTTAAGACATGTTTTTTTCTAGGTATTTATAGTATGTATAGAGATCTTTTATGGGTTTTTAAAATACAATCATTTTGATTGTGTTTTTTTTCCCCGCTGTTACATGATGATTACTATTGAAATCACTGTTTATAGTGAAAATCAATTTATCTGAAGACAGCAAAAATAAACCAGTAAATATGTTATTTAAGATATTTTGTTACATTTGATTTAGAAGTATGTATTATAACAGATTTCTTTATTGTCTTCCACAGAAATTACATTTTTAAGGTAAGCACAACTAATCATATCTGAAAGTTTTGGGTATCTATCTCTTACTCTAATTTTCTTCATCCTCTTCCTTTGATAATGGTGTTTAGATATGGTTATTTTCTTTAACTCATGCTTTTACTTTTACATCTTTTTTGTTAGCATTCTATTCAGTCTTTCCATGTCTTCAGTTTCTAACTTACGTTGCTTTACAGAGAGTCACCTTCATTGATCTTTTATTGGCTTTCTTTCCTGAATCTTAATTTCTTTCTCTTACTATATCTTACAATTTTTTCCCTTACTCTGCTATCTTTATTTATGAATAATTTTCAATCTAAAATCTATAGTTTAGTTTTCTTGCCCTACTTTATTTTTGTTTATATGTCTCTGTTATACTACATGTTTGTTTGTATTTTATTCATCTTCTGTTACTCTACCTTTTGACTCTTTTTCTCTTAGTGTTGATTCTTTATTTTATCTTTCTCTTTAAGATATTTAGGTACTCTTACTCTGTTTATTTCAGAGATTGTTTGGTTTGTGTATTATCACTAATCATACTCTCATTTTGGCTATCAGTTTACTTTGCTTCAGACTGTGATTCTTTGAGTGCTTTTATTTCTTTCAAAATATTCTGTCTCGGTCTCTTTCTGTCCTTCTGTTTTTTGTTTTTTCACTTTTTGGTTAAATCAATTCTACTTAGCTTTGTTTAATGAAATAACACTATAACCATATTTTTACTTTTCTTTCACAGATACCATGTTTTTCAAATATTTAAAACTTTTCATTCATTACTATTTCTTAGGTAAGTATAAATAATAAAAATACTTTTTAAACCCTGTGTTATTTCTTTGAGTAACCTGGTCATACTAGTGTTGTGTTTTATGTAAGCATTTCCATGGAGGATCAGCTGCACAGAGTGTCTAAACAAATTACTGTAAGAAATGAGCAACATTTCAGTCACTCAGTTTACTAATGTTGATGTGTAAAAAAATTGCTGGTAAATGTAATGTATTACAGAACTTTTCAGGAAATTATCAAGGGAGTTTTATTCTGCATTTTTAATTTTAAAAGGCAAGATAGTGCAAATAAAATTGTCTCAGTAGTATGTAGCTGATGCTAACACCAGTTATATATTGGGAGATGCTTTGTTTGTCTGTGAAATTTAATATAATTGACATATAAAGATAACATTGCAAAATGTGAGTGTAAGTGTTGTTGTTTTCATGGCTTTACGTAGGGTTGGATTGGGATTTCATATCTGCCCGGACAGTGACAAAAAAAGTGGGCTAAATTCATGAGACGTGGTCCATATTTAATGGGTGTGGTCCACATTCAAGGGGCGTGCCCTTTTATGAAACACCATTTGCATATACAAGGCATGAAAGTGGGAGGAAACTGTTGTTCCATAGGACACAAGACCAAGGTGACAATGGTAACATTGGTATTACCAAGGTTTATCGCAAATGCGATAAAAAACGGCCGCAATGCATGAATATCGCTGAAAAGTCAGCGATATTCATGCATTACCGAGCTAATGCTCTTAGCCATGTTATCCACCTCCCATTGGATAACATGGCTAAGAACTGCTCAGGGGCAGGTGTTAGCTTTTGGAGATATTCGCGCTTAGCGCGAATATCTCCAAAAGTTGGTAATAGGAGATAGCGATGTTAGCGACTGTTTCCAGTCGCTAACATTTTGGCACGCCCACTTTGCATGTCATTAGTGATAAATATCACTGACATGCAAAGTGGGGCCCAAGATGGTCGCTATCTCCTACTAGCTGTCGCTAACTGGTGTTAGTGACAGCTAGGTAATAGGGAGATCATTTTATCTCTGCTTTCTTGGCTTTTAAAGCCAAAAAAGCGGAGATAAACCCCCTTGATAATATGCCCCTTAGTCCTTCCCAGGCCTTCAGCTTAGAAGTACTTGAAGAGATGTAAGGCTCCTGCAATTAGTTAATTAATTAGGCCTCCAGGGCTCGGCAAAATATCCTGGCAGGGGAGCACAAAACACAGTCAGGTAGGCAGGGGAAAGTTGAGGTGTAGCTGGTGCATTGGAAGTGCCCTCCCAGTGTGTTGTGGCAGATTGAGTGTTTACCATTTAATGTAGTATTATCTATGTACTTGTGGATAGTACTCTTTTGTTACTAGTACACTTCACTTTTTGTTGGCATCACAGTGTATGCAACCTCTCATTTTTGTTTGTTTTAGAAACTTGCTGCATGGGCCGCTTGAGCCCCAGGAGGGCCGAGGTGAAAATGTCTGAAAGGTCTCAGAAACAACTGCCCCCCAGGGAGGTTGATTCTTGGTAACAATGAGCTCTCCCCAGCCCAGCATCAGCTTCATTGTTTGGTAGGGCAGGGGTGTTCGGTCGCACAGGGAGGCTGGTTTCATTTTCGCAGTCTGTCTCTGTGTACTCTGTGAGTCGGCTTTTTATTTTCTCCCCTTTTCAAGTGTACTCTAAGTGGACTGGGGCAGGGGGCAAAAAAACGGCCTACAGAGGGTCACGAGGCACTGGCCTTTCGGCCCATGTCCGCATGCCCACTTTGGTAATCCGCCCTTGACTTTCAGCACTGTTTTATAAAAGTAAGGAGTTTTTTTAAAGAAGGTGTTGGATGTTATTCTGTATGCAGATGAAAGCACCTAAACTACAAATATGCGTGTAGTATAGTGTGGTGCGCGACTGGAGGTATGTTGTATGTCTTATTGCATGTAGATATGTAGTTTAACAAATACTTTCATACAAAGAAGAAGCAAAGACTATTGCCTTTCAGAATAGGTGCTAGTACCTTTAAGTTCAAAAGCAGTAACCATGGAATTGTTGAATATGTTAATTAAAATATTGCTGTGTAAAATTTATGAGACAATGAAAGAACGTTAATCTGATTTAATAATTTTCATTCATAGACTTTTTAACAGAAACTGTTTCATAATAAGCCTTGATGGTGTTTTTACTTTTTTTATCTAAAACAATGTCTTCTGTTCATTGAGGTAGGAAGCTTTTTTTAGGATTCCAATGCATGGGAGGGGTGCTCCTGCTGCAGTAAAATTCAAGGCCATTTTAGCATGGACTGTCAGCGTTATCATAGGGGAGGAGCGCGCAGCTCTCTGAGATGGATATAGTTACACATAAAAGGGTAGTGACGTCTGTGGAATTTACACGCGGTTAGGCAACCTTGAGTGCGCCGTGCCCTTGGCACCTTATTACGCCGAGTAGGGAGCCGCGGTGTACAGTTTGGGAATCATTAGTTTTAGAATTAAACTTTGATAATTGTATCACTCCTAAGCGTTAAAAGTCGCTGCTGGTCTACGAATAATTATTGGAAGTAAGCTAAGATAGTGATAATTTTTGTTAGTAGTATACGGTAAGTAGATTTCTAAAGGAAAAAAATGGGACATTAAATGAAAATAGAAGGAGCATTATGCTTTCACTTCTAATGATGAGAGTGCATGTTAGCAGAGAATTACAAAAGAGGCAGTCTGAACATAATTTGAATAAATATGTAATACTATCCCTATGACTGTTAATATTACCGCGTGAAAACAAGTGTTCTTTTTATATGCACTAATGTGTGCTATGTAAATATGAGAGGGGTTGATTTAGTTTCATTTTCACACCTCCACGTTAACACTGCCAAATGCTTCATCAATGTTGCCCGTGGCACTCGTACGATAAATACGTTTATTTAAACTGTTTTTGTAACAGGAGCCGTGTACGAGATAGTACACGTTCAGTGAATTTCAAAGGTTTTTCAAATGCTACTTTCTAACTATGCCTACAGAGGAAGGACATGTGATGAAAGAAGTAACAACGCACAGAACGAAAAATAATAAATGTAGAAAGAAGCAACAGAAGTCCACAAAGAAGAAGAAAAGTGCAGGAAGAAGCAAGACATGTGCAGAAAGAACCAACAGATGAGCAGAAAGAGGCCTTGTTGCAAAATCATCCTCTGCCCACAACTTTTTCAGATGGGTACTGGTGGTAACTGACTCTGACTAACCAGGCCTACAGCCAGTGCTATGCTAAAAGACACTTAGAATACAGTGAAACCACCTACATGCACTAGGGAACACTATACGTTGGGGTTCCCCTGTGATTAGCATGACCTCCTCAGTAGAACCCTAGTACATAGTTGGGCAGGGGGATTAAAAATGTCTCTTAAAATGCGACACGGGCGCGTTTGCACACTGGTGAAGGAGGGGAGGGCCTGAGGTGACATGTGCAAACACGCCCTGTGGCCGTTTTAAGTTGGGGGATAAAGCCCCCTTCAATCTTGAGGGTCCCTGGGGTCAAACTAACCCACCAGGTACCTCCCGTAAGCGCCACAGAGCTGCGTTGCAGAGAGGTGTAAAAAGGGGCGTAGCCTCTGAACACCTCTCTGCAACTCAGCTCCCTGGTGCATACTGGAGATTCCTGGTGGGCTAATTGGCCCCCAGGGACCCTCAGTACTGAAGGGGAATTACTTCCCCATCATACAACATGCCAGGAGGCGCGTTTGCAGAGTGCTGCACGGAGGGGGGCCTCCGGCGCGATGCCGTACTTTAAAAAAAGAAATTAAGAAGGGAAGCTGTGTAGCCCCCCTTCTTTTCTATTTTTTTGGCCCTGGGCACCCCATCCCCCAGGGCATGACCACTATTTTGCTTTTTAAAAATAAAAAATTTGGAAGGGGGCCACGTTGTAGTGTAGTTCCTATATTCTCAATAGGCTCTGCGCTTTGGAATAATATACACTATAGATTTGACATAGGACTGAGGTCAGTATGTCTCTATCAAGTATATTAAACTTAATTGTGTGTGTGCCAGCTAACTCAGAGGTCACTAGAAAGTTTCCTGAATAAACAAGAAGGGATTAGACTCTGAAAACCGCATAAACATGACAATTTGTTTTGCCCTAGAACCGGAACAATATCTTCGGAGTCGTGGAAACAATAGATAACTATTTCACTCAGTCAATCGTGCATGCTTTATTTCTACAGAGTTGCATAGAAATAGAGAGATGGGCGTTTCAATAAAAGGGATATATTGAACAGTCTTATTTCTCATGCAAGAGATATGAACTGCTACAATCGTTAGACAGAATGCGAAGTATAATGCGTACAGCATGACCAGTAATATAAAATAATACTGTAATAGCATTGTCTGTTGCTATGACATATATAAAAATATATACATAAATAACACAGGCTAAAAATACTCAACTGGTGCTTCTAAAATACGCCTACCCCAATGTACCTAAGCTAGGTCTAGTACCAGGGAAGAAGTAGGCGCTGTTTAGCTTTAGTTTTGGTTCTGCCAAGAATTGCCAAAGGTTTCTCTAGGTTCTAATCAGCTCCCTACCTTAGAATGAGAGAGGTTGGTATCTCTTTCCCTGGACTTGATCTCCCAACACCCCGCAAGGGGAGTCAGAAACACTGGAGCTGGATTCTCGGCAGGAGTGGGTCAGCTGGACAGTTGGCTTTCTTCAGCACTTGCTGTAGCGAGCTGCGTCGTGCAAGTAGGTAGTCGAACTGCACCGAACCACACCGTGCTTTGCCATAGCAAGTGAAGGTATATTTATACCTTGAAGGTGCTTAGGAATGCCAGTATTGATGTAAGAGTCGGGCATATGAATATCATGAATGAACCCCCAAGGAGTAGATGTTCATACATAATAAATGAGTTCTTGGAGAAAGCAATATACTGGCAAGGGGAAGTCCCTTCAGCTTAAGAGTGTGGTTTTCCAAGAAATCGTGGTGACGTAGATGAACGGATGGAAGTAGCCATGCCTGTATTTGGGTACCATGGGCTATGCCTAAATATGGACTGCATTTCTATGCCTATATAGGAGCAATGAATCGGGAAATGCATACGGAATCTAAATCGAAACATAACAGCGTGGCCCCCCTCCCAAGGCCATATTTGGCCACGGGGACCCCGTCCCACGGGGCATTGGCATGTTTTTTTTTTTTAAATAAATTATTGGAGGGGGGCTGCATGGCCCCCCTCCCGGGTCACTTATGACCCCCGGGGACCCCATACCCCGGGGCCTGGCCTCTTGTTGGGGACAGTGGGGGTTCCCCAATTCCCCCACGGTACCAACGCCTTCCTGCCTCTTGCGGGAACTGGCATTGCTTTTCCACACTGGGAGCTGCTAAGATGCAGCTCCCTGTGTTGAAAAGCAATATGGTTTGGATTTTGAAAGCGCGGGGCTGTGGGGGGCCTTTTGCCCCCCGCAAATAAATAATTATTGAAAGCCCCGGGGAGTCGCAGTCCCCGGGGCTTGGGGGGGCCACACTTTCTATTTCTCTGCCCCCGGGACCTGGCCCACCCGGGGACTAAATATTAACGCTTATTTTTTTATTTTCTCGGCCGGATTCTCAGCGGATTTTGCTGATTTATTTTTAAAAAAATGCTTTTATGGCCCTGGGGGTCCTTATGGGACCCCCTGAGCAGGCCTTTTCGAGTTTTGCACATTTGTTTTTCTCTTTTCTTGTGCCTCGGTACAAGATGGCTGCAAACACTTCCTGATTTGAATTGTTGACAGCCAATTAGCATGCGGATCTAGCCCGCCTCTATATATATCGATATTCTTTTAATTTTGATTTTCTCAGCAACTACTGAATGGATTTACACTATTTAACAAAAAGAGTTCTTTCTGAACTAAGGGCTACCTTTTTGGCAAATTTGGTGTAATTCCGTTCAGCAGTTCGGGCTGTAGCCGTGTCCAAAGTTTCCTATGGAAATTAACATGGAGAAAACACATTTTGGGACCCCCTTTTTTCTCGGCCCCTGCTTGCCAAATCACCCCGAAACGTTCAGGATAGGAGCGGACCGGAGCCCCCCACGAGTTTTGAAAGTGTTGCGGTAGAATTGTCAACCTGCACCAAAGTTATTGGGAATAGAATGTTACGATTTTCCTATGAAAACTAGGTCCTAACTATAACTATCTACCGCCAGTAGGTAATATATATATATACATATATACACATATTACCTACTGGCGATAGCCAGTAGGTATATATAGTTAGGATTTTTTTCCTATGGGATTTCTGAAAATTCTATGAGGAATAACTTTGGCGTTTGTGGACGGAATTGGCTGCAATTTTCAGGAAAATGGCACATTTTGTTTCTGAGCAGCCCCTGAAAATTTGGGGGGGTTTGGTCAAGGGGGGGCCGAGAAAAAAGGGGGGTCCCAAAACGCATTTTTCCCATTCATTTTTCCATAGGGCGGTTGGACTCACTTTTAGCTCGAACGGCTGAATGGATTTACACGAAACTTGGCAAAATTGTAGATATGGTTTGCCCGACGTGCCTTTGCTATGTCTCAATATATGTGCTCCAGTGGATTTATGAGAAATTAACGTTTTAAAAAATATATATATCTGTGACAGCGCTCCGGTTAGCGTCCCGGTTCGCGTACCGGACGCGTAACGGAACTTCGCGAAGCGAAGCTGATTGGCTCTCCGGTGTCTGTCAACATTCTAAACAGTCCGGAGCGGCCGCCATCTTGTCTCTCAGTAGGATCGAGAGACAAGAGGTGGAAAAAAAAGGAGGAAATGAAGGAAAGGGGTACGGTAGACCCCTCCTGACCCCCTATGATTGATGAGGGGGCTATTAAAGTGCCCCGCGGGGCAAAAAAAAAAAAAAATGTTTGCGATTTTTCGCGGTAGAGGCGCTTCCCGGTACGCGAACCGGGCAGCTAACCGGCAGCGTAACGGGAGTCCGCCATCTTGTGTTTTTGGAGCGTCCGGTTTGCGTACCGGGTAGCGTCCCGGTAAGCGTAACAAGGGGAAAACCAAGAGAAACAGTAAAAAAAAAAATTCCGGCGCGCTTACGTTATGTGTTTTGTTTGCGCTGCAGAGCCGATACGTCACGGTTATGCGACGCGCCATGAGGCGTCTCACGTGGCTACGTGATACGTCACGTGATAAAGAATATATTTTACAGCTATAGATATTAGCTTTTAAAAAACCAATGAAATTCACTGAAAAAACCATAGGTTATAGACCATATATGGGGGTCGATTAGGATGGCGGACGGAAATGGGTACTGTCCGCCATAGTCGGGGAAATTTTACTCCCGGCTGCGCCGCGGAGAATCCGCGGTTGCGATTAGGATATTCATGTCATGAAACTCCGACCGCGGCGGACGGATCACAACAAACACCGTCCGCGGTGGACGGAACACATCTAACTCCGTCCGCGGCGGACGGAGCCTAATGAACAGCCGCGGACGGGAATGACCGTGGAAAAAGACACATTTACCGCCATACCTGTGAATACTCCGTGTCCGCAATTAGGATAAATCCGCTTGTACCACGGTATGCACAGCCATCCACGTCCGCGGCGGAAAGAATGCAACGATAAACAGTGCATCACTGCGGAAGGCCAACACGCATAACATCCCTAACGTCAACCAAATGTCAGAAAGTGTACCGCCAGTACAAAGCAAACATACGAACATTGACAACGCCCCCCCCGATACACCAACACCAAGCACAAGCCACCATGACACGCCCCAAGTACCCAATAATGCACACTAGTCAACACGCCCACCTACCACCTGACTGGCAACAACCATTGAGACACGACTATAAAATGACACCCACACACTACCAAAATCCTTTGCATCACAGCATTGCTGCTAGCAAGAGGCCCTAATCGATATACAGCTTACTCAAATAGAAGACACACAACCACCACCCTACCACACCCACCACACAAACACCCACCACACCATTCCTACACATCACACACCACACACCTGCACCCCCCAACTCACTCAACCCACACACTGAGCACCACACACCATGGCACCCAAAAAAAAACTAAATTCATGGAGACGGAGTTGAAGGTAATGGTAGATGAAATCATCCGTGTTGAGCCCCACATCTTCGGGGCCCAAGTCCAGCAGACGTCCGTGGCGCAAAAGAACCACATGTGGGACAGGATCGTCAGTCGGGTGAAAGCGCCAGGGACCGTGCCGAGGACGAAGCATGAAATTCAGAGGCGGTGGCATGACCTGAAGACCCGGGTGAAAGGCATCCGCGCAAAAAACTATGCAAGAGCCAATCATACTGGCGGCGGAACACCCCCGGAGCCCATACCCTACACCGATTGGGAGGAGAAGGTGCTGGTGATACTTCACCCAGAGAGCCTAGACGGACTTGATGAAGGAGAAGAGGCTGGTAAGTACAAACCAAGCACCACGATCAGTACGACATGGTCAGGCTCACACAACTGAGAAGACACATCTCCTACGCCCCAACCCATGCACGTCGGACACCTACTCACCAACATGTACATGGCTACCAACAAGCCCCCATGTTCACGGGGAGGGTGGTGGTGGTGGAGGGTGGGGTGTGTGAGAGCACACAACTACAACTCCCAACAGGCCCCCATGTTCACGGGGAGGGTGGTGGTGGTGGAGGGTGGGGTGTGTGAGAGGTCAAAACTACAACTCCCAACAGGCCCCCATGTTCACGGGGAGGGTGGTGGTGGTGGAGGGTGGGGTGTGTGAGAGCTCACAACTACAACTCCCAACAGGCCCCCATGTTCACGGGGAGGGTGGTGGTGGTGGTGGTGGAGGGTGGGGTGTGTGAGAGCTCACAACTACAACTCCCAACAGGCCCCCATGTTCACGGGGAGGGTGGTGGTGGTGGAGGGTGGGGTGTGTGGGGTGTGTGCGACAGGACACAGAAATGTGTACAAATCTATATGAACATGTAATGTCCACATTACTGACCAGCTCTATCTTGTCCCTCAGGTGATTGTGAACTGACTGGGGAAACCAGCACCCGGCCGCAAGCCTCGCCTCCCACACATACCGGACTCTCTGGGGACGATGACACAGGCATCTCCGGTGCGGAGGATGGAGCGGGCCCAAGCATACAGCCAGGGCCATCTGGCTCACAGGGACTCCCGGGCCCGACACCCGTCGCATGTGTGACTCCAGCGACACCTGCCTCAGTGATCTGCAGAGTCCCCACCACCACCACCACCACCGCCACCACCACCACCAGTACCACCAGTACCACCAGTACCACCAGTACCACGACTCCTGCCTGTGCCACCCTGCCTAACCCAGCGCACGACGCAGGTCCATCGGCCTCACACCCAAGCAGGGTGAGTGGGCCACAAAGGAGAGAGGGGATGGCACATCAGGCAATCAGGTGATCCACACTCCGCCGCACTGAGGAAGGACACCTACCCCATTCTGTGGCAGAGTCCCTTCAAGCCCTAGCCAGGTGCTAGGCTTTATACGACCGTTCCCAGGAACATGCAGATCGTGCACACCAGGACTCGGTGGACAACACAAACATGTTGCGGGAAATTTCGGGGTACCTTGGCCAGATAGTGCACATCATGGGCCAGCAGACAACAATGTGGAGGGAATGGATTGGCCGGAACAACCCCACCCCCCTCCACCAATTGTCGTAGTGCCACCGCCACCGGCACCTCCACCTCCACCGCCACCGTCACCTCCGCCTCCACCGCCGCCGCCACCACCACCACCACCTGTGCCCCTGGCGACGGATGTGGCCCATGAACAACCTGCACCCCCAGCTGACTCTGTTCCACCTCAGAGACGGAGGGGCAGCCCGAGGCTGGAAGTGGGTGAGAGCAGTGTTGGAGCGCCATCCACACACTTCAAGATGGGCCGCCAATCACTTTTTTTCACTGCTTGTGCCAGACATTCACCCTGCAAAGTATCCTGTCCCACATAGACAATCATTGCCACTGGTCTGCTGGACTAGCCTGACACCCCCCAATGTGGTGTCAGCACAGACATTTCATCTGCCATTACCTTCAACTCCAACTCCCTCCCCCCCCACTTACTTGTAAATAATCACCAGCACAAATGCACAACCTGTAAATAAATGTCACTTACACACTCAATGATGTTTTGCCTCCATGTTTATTCACATGATTGCCTTCAGAAACAGACGTAAACAGGTTCAGGGATCCTAGTCGTACATGATCATGGCGCTGCGGGAGTGACCTAGGGAAAATCAGAGACAGCAAACACACGTCAGGAAACAGATTCACACACATCACAACACACTGCACAGCAACATTACACAAACTACACTCATCACAAAAGCATGGGATGAGAGGACACACATCATGGAGACTTGTATGTCCAAAGAAATGAAGACACACATATGCAACCATCACAAACAAGAACACACAGCTGATGCACCCCACATCCACACAACACCAGCAAACATACATAAGGCATTGTCAACTGGCACAAGAGGTAGTTACTCACATTCAAGGGAAGTAGCGATCAATGAGCTGGCGCCTCTGGTCCACACCTTCCTCCTCACCACTATCCTCATCAGTCGACATGGGTGGGATGGGAGGCCGAGGAACTTCTTCGTCTTCAGGGTCCAAGAGCAGTTCAATGTCATTGCGCACGGCCAGGTTGTGGAGCATGCAGCAGGCAATCACGATCCTGCATACTTTTCCTGGTGAGTAAGGCAGGGCCCCTCCGGTCTTATCCAGGCACCGAAACTTAGACTTTAGCAGTCCAAAGGTACGTTCAATCACTCTCCGTGTCCTTCCATGTGCATCATTGTAGCGCATTTCACCCGCAGTTGTTGGATTACGTATGGGACTCAGGAGCCAGGGCCGGTTTGGGTACGCCGAGTCGCCTATGTAGGGGGATGACAGACACAAACATCACAACAAGATATGGTGGGTACCCCATGCCACACAGAGATCACAAGAGTCCCCACTGCACACTCACCAACAAGCCACGCTTGACCGGGTCGCAGATTTGCCATCAGTTGGGGGACAATGCTGCTCCGCATGATGTGGGCGTCATGTGCGGAGCCAGGAAATCTTGCACACACATGGGAGATGATGTTGTTTGCCAGGCACACCACCTGCACGTTCAGCGAATGGAAGTGTTTGCGATTCCTAAAAACCTGCTCACGTGCCCGTGGTGGAATGATAGCGATATGTGTGCCATCAATTGAACCCACAACATGTGGTATGTGGCCCAGTGCATAGAAGTCTGCTTTGACTGCTGGCAACTCTTCCGGCCGTGGGAAATGGATGTAGTCATTCTTGTACAGCATCATAGCTGTTAAAACATCCCGAAGTACCGTGCTGAACATGGACTGTGACATCCTCCCGGCATATCCAACTGTGTACTGAAAGGTGCCAGTAGCAAAGAAATGTAGTGCCGCCATAACCTTTGTAGTGGGTGTAATAGAACCAGGATACGTCCTACGTGGCTGCAGATGAGGAGACAATTGGGCAACAAGCTCCAACAACCGACGTCGATCCAGCCGGAATTTCCTAATCACCTCCTCGTCAACCATATCCTCCAGCACAGTGTATGGCCGATGCACATTTGGAGCCCTCCTGTGTGGGAGAGAAATGTAACTTGAGTCAACTTACAAACGACGCATACGTGTGCAACTCCATCACATGTAAGCCAACATTAGCAAGAACAAAATTTTCAGGGAGAATGGTCATATGTGTGACATCTCTGATAGTCTATACAATACGGAGTGGCCCTTTAACAAAGTGCAGCCACTTGCAACAGGAAGTGTGTCAACACGTACAACGCAACGTAGTCACATGTGAACCTTACTGACAATACGTGTGTCTTTACCCTAATGTTTAGTAGCCACATCACAGACACACATGCAAGTGCATGCACACAAACGATAATGATACACACACACCATGTCATCATGCACCAATGCCAACACCAATAATGTTGTGCATACGGTAATTACATGCATGGTGACACAACGTCCAAAACACATACACTGAATGCATGTGTACCACCACCATTGTAGTCACCTCGCCAGAACCACAAACTGACAACAGATTCATAATTTGGCCATACAGCCGTGATGTACTGTGTAGTTGTGAAGATGTAATAACGTCTGTAGGGTCACACCCGACGTCAACACGTCCAAATGCACATCTGTTGCCCATTGTGTGCCCACCGATGGGCATAGTATGGACACACATGCAATAGTGAATGACATATGAACTTTCCCTATCACGCTCACAACCCTCATGACGCAACTGCAGACAACACATCACGGTGCAGCGTCTGACAAGATAACATAATTGGCGCCGCCATGGCGGTGCACAGCTTCCCTTACTTCCCAATGGCCATACGCGGCCAGCGTCCCTCTTCCCATTGGCTGCATGTGCACGGACCGTCACGGGCACACATCGGCAACCGCACGTGCAAGCTTCAGGAACGGATGCTTCAGTTGCAACAATGTTCTATCACTGGCGCCACCATGGCGGTGCACGTACTCAGCGGGGGAGGTGCAGGCCTATACACCCTTTGATGTACTCAATGGACATGCCAGTTCATGTCCCCTCTTACAGTCACATTGCATCATCCACCGTACACCGGCCGGAGCGGCCGGGCCTAGGACGGCCGTCCCGGCCATGTCCACAACCGCCGTGCCAGGCCATGTCCACAACCGCCGTGCCAGGCCATGTCCACAACCGCCGTGCCAGGCCATGTCCACAACCGCCGTGCCAGGCCATGTCCACAACCGCCGTGCCGGGCATGTACACAACCGCCGTGCCAGGCCATGTCCACAACCGCCGTGCCAGGCCATGTCCACAACCGCTGTGCCGGCCATGTCCACAACCGTCGTGCCAGGCCGGGCCTAGGACGCCCGTGCCGGCCATGTCCACAACCGCCGTGCCAGGCCATGTCCACAACCGCCGTGCCAGGCCGGGCCTAGGATGGCCGTGCCGGCCATGTACACAACCGCCATCCTAGGCCCGGCCTGGCACGGCGGTTGTGGACATGGCCTGGCACCGCGGTTATGGACATGGACTGGCACGGCGGTTGTGGACATGGCCGGCACGGCCGTCCTAGGCCCGGCCGCTCCGGCCGGTGTACGGTGGATGATGCAATGTGACTGTAAGAGGGGACATGAACTGGCATGTCCATTGAGTACATCTAAAGGGTGTATAGGCCTGCACCTCCCCCGCTGAGTACGTGCACCGCCATGGTGGCGCCAGTGATAGAACATTGTTGCAACTGAAGCATCCGTGCCTGAAGCTTGCACGTGCGGTTGCCGATGTGTGCCCGTGACGGTCCGTGCACATGCAGCCAATGGGAAGAGGGACGCTGGCCGCATATGCCCAATCGAAAGTAACGGAAGCAGTGCACCGCAATACCAGGGCCAGTCATTGGCCCATTTCACGAACACGCATCCAGGGCTGACCAATTGCTGGCGACGTATGCCACTGACACATGCTGAGGGCCCTATATATGTGTGTTGTCCAAAAGCACACATCCTACCCTGGGGACCAGTGCTGCCTGTTCACCTCGACCTGCTGCTGCTGCTGAGCTGACCACCGACTGCTGCCTGTGACCATCACCTCGACCTGCTGCTGCTGCTGAGCTGACCACCGACTGCTGCCTGTGACCATCACCTCGACCTGCTGCTGCTGCTGAGCTGACCACCGACTGCTGCCTGTGACCATCACCTCGACCTGCTGCTGCTGCTGAGCTGACCACCGACTGCTGCCTGTGACCATCACCTCGACCTGCTGCTGCTGCTGAGCTGACCACCGACTGCTGCTCTAGTGCCATACTCTGTGATCTTGCCATGTCGAGAGGCAAAGAGATCCGGTCTCGTCCCTTCACCGCCGCGGAGCTTGATGTCCTCGTGGACGGTGTGCTCCGCAACTATGGACACCTCTACGGCGCACCCGGACAGGTGGTAAGTGCAGTGTGGGACATGTTGGTGTGCATGAGGGGGCCAAATAATCCTGCCTACTGCAATCTTAGCTGTGTAGTGTGGGCTCGACATATGTTCCGGATTGTGCATGGCTGCTGACAGATACGTGTTGCCCCTATCTGTGTGACAGGCCAACTGTCCACTGACTTACACCCTTTTGTCTCCCATCATGGTAGGTCAAGCTGCACCTTCGCAAGGACGTGTGGAGGAGCATTGCATGTGAAGTACGGGCATTGGGGGTGTGCAACAGACGACATACACACTGCCACAAACGCTGGGATGACATTTCCAGGATGAGCAAGAATGTAGCGGAAGTGACACTGGGGATGATTCCAAGAACGCCACGTCTGGCCCGACCCTCCATGACCCCTCTCATGCACCGTATCATTGCAGTGACGCATCCTGAACTGTCCGAACGTCTGAGTGTCGATCAACAGCAAACTAGCGGTGAGCATACTGTCTGTGTAGGAAACTTGTGAGTGCAATGCATGTATTGAGTTCCGTGGTGCGTATGTATCTCCAACGCTTATGTAATGTGAGGATGACTGGTAGAGGTGGGCCGTGTGCAGGATGGGTGCTACAAGAACTTTGTCAGCTATGGAATATGGGAATCCTTGTCCTTCTGTACGTGAGTGTGCCCATGACTTACACCTCTTTTATGTGCATTTCAGCTATGAGAGAGGACACTCAGCCACAGACGGAGGAGATTAGTCGAGGAAATGAGTCCGGGTCAGACTTCGCACACACGCAGACTGACACAGAGGAGGGCAGCGCCGGAGAGGGGGACAGGACCATCCCTGAGGACTCGCATGTGGAGACACCATCGTCCTCATTTTCTGAAAATCTTGGTGAGCCAGCACTGTTGTCACAGACTGGGAGTGGGCAATCATCACCTTCTGTCGGAACACAGCACACAGGGCCCACACTTCCGCCAACTGCACCATGTACTGTTCGTGGCCGCAGGAGTAGGGGGAGCAGAGTGGCGTTCGGTGCAGGCACCGCTGCCCCTGCCACGGTGAGCCAAAATGCACTGTGTGCTGAGGCCGTTGATCTGCTGCGACAGCTGTGTGTGGGGCAGACTAATATGACAAATGCTTTCCAAGACCATGATAGGAAGTTGGGGCAGGTGGTGGCATTCATGGAAGGGATGCATGGCGATCTTGCTGATCTACACAGGACAGTGCAGTCATTGGCAAGCAGTGTGTCATCTGCAATAGTACAGTCGCATGGACAGGGTGCTACTTCTGTTTCCCCCTCTACACCACTGGATGTCTCAGGGGGTAGTGATTATTCTGAGCAGGACTCAAATACAGGTTATTGCACTAGAAGCAGCGTCAGACAGCACGTCAGGGCACGCAGGGCACAGACCCCATCCCCTAGGTCAGCAAAATCTGTTCACGAAGACAACGTCAGATACACTGGAGTACACACACAGGACCCACAAGTGTTGTTGGGGGACATGCCTTCAGGAGCTACACAGGCATTCAACACAAAAGGTACTCCCAAGGCAAGGGATACTCACAAGTCCATGGACAGTCCCTTGGACAAGGCCACTCAAAAGACAAAGGCACCTCAAAAGAGCAGGGAAAGTCCCAAGGGCAGGCCCACAGCAGAGGAAAGGGCCACTCCCAAGGACACGGACAAGGACAGTCAAAAGACAAAGGCACCTCAAAAGAGCAGGGAGACTCCCAAGGGCAGGCCCACAACAGAGGAAAGGGCCACTCCCAAGGACACGGACAAGGACAGTCAAAAGACAAAGGCACCTCCTAAGAGCAGGGAGACTCCCAAGGGCAGGCCCACAACAGAGGAAAGGGCCACTCCCAAGGACACGGACAAGGACAGTCGAAAGACAAAGGCACCTCCTAAGAGCAGGGAGACTCCCAAGGGCAGGCCCACAACAGAGGAAAGGGACCCTCCCAAGGACAGGGACAGTCAAAAGACAAAGGCACCTCCTAAGAGCAGGGAGACTCCCAAGGGCAGGCCCACAACAGAGGAAAGGGACCCTCCCAAGGACAGGGACAGTCAAAAGACAAAGGCACCTCCTAAGAGCAGGGAGACTCCCAAGGACAGGCACACAACAGAGCAAGGTCCATCTCCCAAGGCCAGGGACACACACAGAGAGCAGGTGTCTACTGGAGACAGGTACACCACAGACGTCAAGTCTGCTGGCAGGAACAGGGCGCCGACCAGGGCACAGGCAAAATCCAGAGACAACACTCCACCTAAGGATAAGGCACATCCTACGGACAAGGCTTCTACCATGGACAATGGCGCAATCAAGGACAGGCATACTTCACCCCTGGCTGCACTGAGGCTGATGTTTTCAACTGAACGCCAAACAGATGTCTCCGCGGCGGAGTACCCCCATACCTCCACTCCCATCCAGGCCAGTCAGAAGCAGAGGAGGGAGTCCCATGTTGTTGCATCCCCCATTACACATAATTCTGAGTCCAGACGGCAGGCACACAGCAAACGACAAGCAGGCTCCAGCACGTCCCCAGAAACCCGATCCCCTGCTGCAGATGCTCCACCTATGGTGGGTGATATTTGTTTAGAGTCACCACCACTTGCCAGTCCTGTCCTGTCCAGGGTGCACTCACATATCCCTAAGAAACGCAGACACACACCATTGACACCTGCCCACCCCGATGTCGCTCAAGGTCAGCTATCCCCAGCTCCCAGGGCCACCCTGCCTCCTAGCCCATACAGCCCTGTGGCTCATCATGTCAGTGGTCCCAGTGGCGCAGGTGCAGTTGACTCTCATGTATCAGATAGTGGCACTGTGTCTGTTGTTTGCTGTCATGCATCAGTTGTGCCCTCTCCTGTTGCAGGTCCTGGCAGTGTATCTGGGTCTATGGCTCACGTGTCAGTGAGTAGATCTGTTGCTGTGTTGCACACTCCTGTTTCTGGTGCTGGCAGTCTGTCTGGGTCAGTGGCTCACGTGTCAGTGACTACATCTGTGGCTGTGTCTCACATTCCTGTTGCTGGTGCTGGCAGTGTGTCTGGGTCTGTGGCCCATGTGTCTGTCACTCGGGCTGTGGCTGTGTCTCACACTCCTGTTGCTGGTGCTGGCAGGGTGTCTGGGTCCGTGGCCCATGTGTCTGTCACTCGGGCTGTGGCTGTGTCTCACATTCCTGTTGCTGGTGCTGGCAGTGTGTCTGGGTCTGTGGCCCATGTGTGTGTCACTCGGGCTGTGGCTGTGTCTCACACTCCTGTTGCTGGTGCTGGCAGTGTGTCCGAGGCAGGTAGTTCACGCAGTCCACCTGATTCTGTGATGTGAGGTGCTGATCACTTCACTCACATGTTATTTCACATGGTGTGTCCATTGTTTATTGAGAACTGCGTTGCACTCTTGTGGTCCCTGGGACGGGTTGGTTGGGACACGTACTTGTGCTGCCTCTGATGTACCTGCTCTGTACTCCACAATGCCCTGTTGATGTTCAGATACTGAATTCTGCCCTCTCACGTGCTGCCTCTGATGGACATGTTCAGTGCTATGGACTGTTGATGCACTTGGCCCCTCTCACGTGCTGCCTCTGATGGACATGTTCAGTGCTATGGACTGTTGATGCACTTGCCCCTCTCACGTGCTGCCTCTGATGGACATGTTCAGTGCTATGGACTGTTGATGCACTTGGCCCCTCTCACGTGCTGCCTCTGATGTACCTGCTCTGTACTCCACAATGCCCTGTTGATGTTCTGATACTGCATTCTGCACTCTGATGTGCTCGTCTGATGTACCTGCTCTGTACTCCACAATGCCCTGTTGATGTTCTGATACTGCATTCTGCACTCTGATGTGCTGCCTCTGATGTACCTGCTCTGTACTCCACAATGCCCTGTTGATGTTCTGATACTGCATTCTGCACTCTGATGTGCTGCCTCTGATGTACCTGCTCTGTACTCCACAATGCCCTGTTGATGTTCTGATATTGCATTCTGCCCTCACACGTGCTGCCTCTGATGGACATGTTCAGTGCTATGGACTGTTGATGCACTTGGCCCCTCTCACGTGCTGCCTCTGATGGACATGTTCAGTGCTATGGACTGTTGATGCACTTGGCCCCTCTCACGTGCTGCCTCTGATGGACATGTTCAGTGCTATGGACTGTTGATGCACTTGGCCCCTCTCACGTGCTGCCTCTGATGTACCTGCTCTGTACTCCACAATGCCCTGTTGATGTTCTGATACTGCATTCTGCACTCTGATGTGCTGCCTCTGATGTACCTGCTCTGTACTCCACAATGCCCTGTTGATGTT
The DNA here is from genome assembly GCF_964261635.1 of Lissotriton helveticus. Lineage (NCBI taxonomy): Eukaryota > Metazoa > Chordata > Amphibia > Caudata > Salamandridae > Lissotriton > Lissotriton helveticus. The sequence continues at coordinate 886,752,390 of NC_136067.1, read as the reverse complement.
CTGATACTGCATTCTGCCGTCTGATGTGCTGCCTCTGATGTACCTGCTCTGTACTCCACAATGCCCTGTTGATGTTCTGATACTGTATTCTGCACTCTGATGTGCTGCCTCTGATGTACCTGCTCTGTACTTCACAATGCCCTGTTGATGTTCTGATACTGCATTCTGCCCTCTGATGTGCTGCCTCTGATGTTCATGCTCTGGTGCCCACTTTGCCCATGCTCATGCATACACTGTGATTATACCCCTATTATGTGCAATAAAGGTACTCTATCATGTCTCGTGGTTTGTCGTTGTCATTCATGTATGCGTACTACAAATGTGTATTTCTATTTGCTTCTCATCAGTGGTTTCGGTAACATGACACTCCCCCTCCCTACGTCACGACCCTTACAGGTATTCCCCTCCATGCAGCCAATGGTTTGTGCCTTACCTGCGCCGGCGTCGATGGTGGGCCAAGACTAGGACGTGGTGGATCGCGAAGAGCATCGGGAAAGCGTGTAGCGCTGGGTCCATGGTGGCGAGCAGGTTGTGGTTGGTCTCTCTGCTATGTATCTTTTCTTCGCTGTGGGGAATCCGCCGTGTTCAGACAGGTTGTTTTTCCGCAGCGGTTTTATGTGTATTTTCTGCCATCTTGATTTGGGGGACGGTCTTAGACGTCAGTACGTACGGCGGAGCCTCCGGATGTGTTCCGTCCGCCGCGTGGTCGTGTGTAGTTCGGCGGCGGTGCGTGCTTTTCCGTCGCAGACGGAAATTTGACACGTTTTCCTATCCTGATATGGCGGACGGAGTGTCCGCGGCAGGCGGACCCGGAAAAGGCATTTTCCGCGTACTCCAGGGCCGCGGTGGCTCTTCCGTCCGCCATCCTAATGAGCCCCATAGTTAGGAATTTGCATTTACAAAACCTTGAAAATTCACTGAAAAAACCATAGGTTAGAGACCATATATAGTTAGCTGGACATTTTATTGATATAAAACCAATGAAATTCCATATATAGTTAGTTGCACTAACTATATATTTCGCGCATCCGCAATCCAATGCTGATGATGTCACATATTACATCATTCATGACATGGTCAGTGACATCACTGATGACATCACTGATGACATCTCAAATGACATCACTGATGACATCACTGATGACATCTCATTTAACATCAATGATCACACCACTGATGATATACTTCATGTGATAATACAATGCACCTCCTTACACTCTAATATAACCTCTGTTACACCTAGTGTAAAATACAGAGTATCATTTTTTAAACCATTGACACATGAATACCATTTACTACATACGCACTCACTGATTCCTACGTCTACACACACATTCACTCATTCACCCATACAATCACTCGTACATACAGTCACTCATCATTACAACACTATCATATGCACTCATACACCTATGCAGACACTGACACACTGCCACTCATCCATGGAGTTACTCACACACCTAGTCAGTCCTGTAAAGAATCAATCACACTTTCATTTCTTCATCTATACAGTTAAACACTGTAAACACAGAACAGCTTACATTTTCACAGATATACTAGCACATACTTACTCACTTATACAATCAAATCCTTCATCCATACTCTTATACATCCACTCATTCTTCAATATGTAAAACATATTTAAACTTTAAAAAAACACACAGACAATGGATGATGTCATCAGTGATGTCATTTGAGATGTCATCAGTGAAAAAACCATAGGTTAGAGACCATATATAGTTAGCTGGACATTTCATTGATATAAAACCAATGAAATTCCATATATAGTTAGTTGCACTAACTACATATTTCTCGCATCCGCAATCCAATGCTGATGATGTCACATATTACATCATTCATGACATGGTCAGTGACATCACTGATGACATCACTGATGACATCTCAAATGACATCACTGATGACATCATCCATTGTCTGTGTGTTTTTTTAAAGTTTAAATATGTTTTACATATTGAAGAATGAGTGGATGTATAAGAGTATGGATGAAGGATTTGATTGTATAAGTGAGTAAGTATGTGCTAGTATATCAGTGAAAATGTAAGCTGTTCTGTGTTTAACTGTGTTTAACTGTATAGATGAAGAAATGAAAGTGTGATTGATTCTTTACAGGACTGACTAGGTGTGTGAGTAACTCCATGGATGAGTGGCAGTGTGTCAGTGTCTGCATAGGTGTATGAGGGCATATGATAGTGTTGTAATGATGAGTGACTGTATGTACGAGTGATTGTATGGGTGAATGAGTGAATGTGTGTGTAGACGTAGGAATCAGTGAGTGCGTATGTAGTAAATGGTATTCATGTGTCAATGGTTTCAAAAATGATACTCTGTATTTTACACTAGGTGTAACAGAGGTTATATTAGAGTGTAAGGAGGTGCATTGTATTATCACATGAAGTATATCATCAGTGGTGTGATCATTGATGTTAAATGAGATGTCATTAGTGATGTCATCAGTGATGTCATTTGAGATGTCATCAGTGATGTCATCAGTGATGTCACTGACCATGTCATGAATGATGTAATATGTGACATCATCAGCATTGGATTGCGGATGCGCGAAATATATAGTTAGAGCAACTAACTATATATGGAATTTCATTGGTTTTATATCAATGAAATGTGCAGCTAACTATATATGGTCTCTAACCTATGGTTTTTTCAGTGAATATATATATACACACACACACAGACACATATATATATATTTTTTTCATGGATCCCTTTTATGTGTGGGGGGTAAGTAGGACTGGTGTGGGCTATTGCTCATGTAATAAAAAACCCAGCAGTGAGAAGCATCCCTTTCACCATATCTATCCCACCAAGAGGGTAGTCCATTTATGATAGAATTTCATAAGTACACCATAATATATATCACACAGCCTTTGGGGAGAGGGTTAAGGGTTTGATGACTGGATGGGAATGGGTAGTTGGGGAAAGGTGTGACAAAAACATACACTAGACAACAACAATATTGATCAGGTAGATTAGCAGCACTTCACCATCATTAAATCTGTTGTGGAAGGAAATAAAGGAATTGCAGTTAAATTAAATGCATTTCAAAAAGTGCTTCATTCCCAGAGACCCACTGTATTATATTGCTAAATGTTCTGTCATCTAGCTTTGAAAATATAAATTTATGGAGGTGTGATCCCACACAGATCAGAAAATTATGATTGCTAAATGAAAAATGATATTGTATATAAATAACAATTGAGCTGTGCGTTTGCATTCTTCTTGGAATTTCCATTTTCTAGGGTACCTGGCTCAACTGGTTCAATAAGGTAGGCAGGAGTGTTATGGGTCTTTTATTTTTGTGAAGGATAAGAGTAGTCCTGGGGATTGTAAGAGAGAAACGATATTGTAAAGTCAAGGAGAAGGGCGCAAGGTAAGCTTCATGAGGGGTGTATCAAGCGGCAGAGCAAGAGCATAGGCCAGGGCAATCATTCATTATGATTCATTTACAATTAATTAAGAAGTGATATACATTTAACAACTGATCCCAGATAAGTAGCTGCATGTACTGGGCTGACAACTGGCATCATAACATTTAGCTGAGTTCACCCATCAAGAGATGATTTGACATCACATCTCTGTCTCCAGGTACAACAGATCCATGACCACATAATAGAGGGGTTTCCTATTTGAGAAAGCCCACACACTACTCAGCAGCATTTCCCAAATCAACTCACCCCTCTCCAGTCCAGAGAGCTGAGTAGGGCTCTTCGAGTCATCATCATGTTGGTTTCCCTCTGAAATTGATGGCTTCTTCTGGCTATCGAAAAAGGCTTGGCCTGACTCCGTGTAACAAATCAGTTCAACTCCATCCCGACCCAAATGAGATTGAGAGATATAGACTTGCAGTGCACTGCAGTTGAGGAACAAGAAGAGAAAAACAATTTGAGAATTTTGTGTGGATTTGTATTTTTTAACTAGACTTTTCTGCTCTCTAAAGAACCAGAAAAAAGTACAGCAAGGAGTTGACAATGCAAGTAAATCTAGCTAAGTGTGAAAGTGGCAATCACCTTCAAGCAAATTCACCAATCAGCACCCAAACATTGCAAATCATTTAAATCAAATGTACTAATTAGTTGAACACCCTCCCTTATTGTCTGTCACCACATGAATTATCAATGATCACTCACATTCACTCAATAATATCACTCATTCGTGTAATAGATACGGTTGTACACATTTGAATCTCCTCTATTGATGGAAGCAACACATTGGCAATCTTGTAAATCAAATGATCTTTACAGGGCAGCATTGCTAGGGAATTAGACAAATGAAGGATAGGCATGGGGTGGGCGCAGGCATTGTGTACAATGTCCTTGAAGGAGAAGGGAAGGCTTTTTCATTGAACACTGGTCCAACTCCAATCTGGCCAAAGATGTGCTTAAATTGATGAGGCTGTATACGTCAGACACAAACAGAATATATAATGTTCCTCTAGCTCTATGTATTGTTTTGGGGGGGAGCAAAGTCATTTGGTGATAATCTGAAAGTTTTATGGTGGCCTAATCAGTCAGGGAAGTAGAGTTAATCCTCCAACTAGGTGGTTCACCCAGAAGCTGGTCAGCTAATGCACTTGAGTCTGACCAATCATGGTCATCTTTCTCCTCCTCCTCCTCCTGTGGTGTTCCAGAAATAGTTTAATTACATGGTATGAATTGCTGATTTATTTTATTAACTAGATGCTGCGCTGAACACTTGCTCAGGAGACACTCTGGCTACAAGGCAAGCCAGATTCTTTATTGCCAGCCTGCTGAGCTCTGGCTACTGGCACATCTTACCATACCAGTAGAAGAATGGGTATTGATCCGCGTAAACCTCTTTTGGGGCATCCAGATAGTCCCGGAACATCTTCTGAATGGCCATTGGTGCTGCCACATGTGCGCCCTCTTTTGCCTGCACCTCCAAACTTGGCTTAAGCCCTGCCAATTGAAACAAAGCCATTGCAGAGATTGTGTATGATTCTTCTGTTGTTGTTGTTTGTGATGCCGGTGTTTTTGTTGCTGGTATTGGTTAGTTTGAGACAACAGCATTGTCTTCTCTGGAGGTTGAAGCCTGTATGCCAGAATATTTGTCTGGGACTCCAATTTCCAATTGTTCTTCTTCTAGGGCTCTCGCTTGATCAGCAATCCACGTCTTATATAGCAAAACACCCAGTTTTTAAAAAGACTTGAAAGTGGGCAGTATTTTTTTGTACCGTGAATCAAATATTATTATGAGGCAGATGCACTCTTTGAACGACACGATGTCTCTTTGCAGCATTAGATTGAGAGCCAAGCGAAGGCTTAAGCTCTCAACCAAGTCATGTGATTCTCTGTTCACATCTGCAAACCTTTGCAACACCTAACTTCCAGTGTGAAAACCTCCAAAGAAAAGAGAACCTATCTCAAACATTTAACCAGGCCACATTTTCCAACCTCCATAGCCATACTTTTCCCATTGCATCCCCTCCTCTTTGAATGACATAGTCATTGATCAGTTTGTATTGCTCCAACAGATGTTGCAACCTGTAATAGGTCTGGTTCCAACGTGTTTGCCTCCCCTTGCATGAGGGCTTTAACTGGTACTCTATTAGCACACTGAATGATCCTCAACTGCATCGAGGTTTTAAAAGAATAGCTGAAATGAGTGCAGTTCTTCTACAGGTAGTCAGTATGTTGCTGTCTATGGCTTATTTTTTAAGAAGGTCCTGCATAATCAGGTTAATGCAATGGGCCAAATTCAGGAACCTAAAATAGCCACCATCTGCATTAGGCTTATCACTATTACCTCCATTGTCTGTGGCAACAAATCCAATTCTGAGACTTTTGGGTAACAGTCATTCTAACACCTTGCTTTTAGAGTCTTCCAAGATGTTTGCAGCTGTATGGGATTTCTCTATGGGGAGCATGGCTACTGTTACATTCTGCCAAAAGCCATTAAAGGTATCTTCAGCACTTCCAGTGTGAAGAGATAAACATGTAATCAGTTGCTTGACAATTAGGGCTCATGTATGTCATGAGGTGGAAAATGTGAACAGCACTCTGCTGTAAAGCTTGTCCAACCAATTGCAGCACAACATGATGGAGCGCTGGAACACTGGAACAACAACTCTGGCAAAATAGGTCTGGCTGGGAACTTTGTATTTCAAGCAGATGGCTGCAACAAATTCGAAAAATCACACTCCTTCCACAAAAGAAAAAGGGAGGAGTTCGAGCACAAACTGGGGAGAGGGGTTGGCCTAACGGCTAAGGCACTCGACCTCGGACCTGGGGATCTGGGTTCGAGTCTCGGTAACGACGCCAAAAACCCCCTGTGATTCTGGGCAAATCACTTAATCTACCCGTGCCTAAAATGAAAGTGTGTCCTCATGTACGTAACTGGTGCTATGTAAAGCGCTCTGATAACTGATTCGGTTCGGTTCTAGTTCGCGCTATATAAAACTCTGCAAAAAAAAAAAACATTTTAGTCAGCTTCTCATTGTACAAAAGTGCCACTGGGTGGTTGCGTTCATAGGGCCCCTCCTGCCTAAACATGCTTGCAATAGTAGCTTGTTTTTTTTTCCTTTCTGTGGCCACTCTCGCAGGCAACTTTCAAAGAGACCAAGTAGGTGGTAGACACAATGAGAGTCTTGGGGAAGTCACTGTATGCTATTGCTCTGGTGTCTCCATTTGACTCTTGTGCTGATGCGGGTGAAACTGATGCTCCGCTGATGACAGGGTTGATTGGCATAAAGCTGTGACCCTCTTCTTCCTCATTACCTCCTACCGTGATCATAGCTGATTCCCCTCTCCCCCCCCCCAATTATGTGAAAGTTTTTCATATGGGTCATTTGGCATCCAGTACAATGATATGAACTAGGTTTAACTCGGTGGACGCTTGCTGGAAACTGGGGCATATTGCAATGTTATCCTCATGCTTGCTAATCATAAAGAAATCCCAAACTGGGGAGGTCAAATTTTTTAGTGGCCCACTGGTGCCACGTTCCAATGCCCGAAGTACTGGAGATAGGTGGGTGTGTTGACAATTGCCTCTCTGCAGTGCATAATTCAACTGAGGAAGTGATGGACGCAGGTCTCAGTGGGGGCCTTACAAATATGGAAGCTGTTGATGGTGGTGGTACCAGTGCCACATTCCCTGGAGCAGGTTGAATAGGAAGGGGTAATTTCAGTGTCCTCTGAGCTTGATTCCATGACAATGACTGGCTCGGCCTTCTCATTCCCTTCCATAATTGTAAGACTTTCAGGAACTTGCCTTTTTCCTTGTATCTCATGGCGGTCTCAGACTCAGCCGGGGTTCCATCCATGGCCAAATCATCAGAAGGGGGAAGCTCAACCTCCTGCTCTACTTATACTTCGGGAAGATTTACTTTTGTTGGCTGCAGCTCCTGTTGTTGTCCACTTTGCTCAGTTTCCAGCGAAGATTGGGTACTAGCTTGCAGCTGAGGCAAATCCAATTCTTAATCACTGCTCATCGCCATGATTGCAGTGGCTGTCCCACTGAGAGACAAGTGCTTGGGCTTAGGTTTGTTTTGTGTCTTCTTTGATGCAGGAGTGCTGCTCCCAGCTTGTAGCCCGAGGATGTTGCAGTATGTATATGAACTGCCTGGAAAAAGGAGGAGGGTGGCAACCCATTGGTGACAATCTGCTTCTTCTTCTTTCTTGGTAGTATCTTTCTTTGGTGCCATCTTCAAGCACTGTCAGTTGGGGCTTAGCTGCACAAGTGGAAGAGATGAGGACTCACGTGTTGTGGTCCGTCACTTTGTGCCGGCCTTGGTGATGTCTGTTGTGCATCTAAAAGCCAACAAACACGAAAAACATTTATTAAACGTGGCATTTTTGCAGGTTGAATTATTCATAATACAGACAATATAATTTTGAGACTGATTATGATGTTGGTGGGAGCACCAATCACAGGTCAGCAGAGCGGTCAGACTGCTGCATTTTGAGGTGGTCGGACAAACTGCATCAGTTGGCAGTAGGGATTATGTTGTCCTGTTACAACAGCTTTCAATGGCGGTCCGACCGCCATAGAAAGGCTGATGGAAAAGGACTTTGGGGGCCCCTAGCAGGGCCCTCATCCCCAATGGGCCTCTGCTATGAGGCCCTGGAGGCAGCTGTGGTGCCCACCCAAACATCCATGCCCTGTGTGCCAGGCACTATGTGGAGCCTGGCACACAGTGCAGGGATGTTTGCAAACATGTCTTTTGCCATTGGGGCTTGTCCTGCTGACCTTTTCCGGGCTGCGGCACAACCGTCAATGGCAAGAGGTATGTTTCTGATTGTCTACACAGCAGTCAGATTATAATTTGGTAGGCGGGACGCCAACTACCTGTCAGCCGGTCCTGTTCTTACAATGATGGTGATCAGATGCTCGCCAGACTGGCATTGTAATCAGCCCCTAAGTGTGGTTGCTTATTATCCTAAATATTTAATAACAATAGTGTATCCATTCCAAATTCCAACCACTCCACCATAGCATAAGATTTCAATCAGGATAATAAAAAACAGATGTAACTGCTTGTTTTATGTGCATCCAAGGGGATAAACCTGTTGCAGGCGGAAAGATGCAGGGGAAAATGGAATAATCATTAAAAAAAGACTGTTGGTGTGCACCTATGGCAGGAAGAGGGGTCCAGGGAAAAATTGAATAATCCTTTAAAAACGAATTCTGGTGTGCACCTATGGTAGGCAGAGGGTCCAGGGGTAAATAGCATTATCCTTAAAAAACAAATGCTGGTGTGCACCTATGGAGGCAGAGGGTCCAGTGGTAAAAGTCATACGGGCACATGCATCAAAGATAATTGTATTCACAAACGGTGTGAATCGCAATTTTCGGCCGTTTGCGAATGCAATTATCAAAATTGGAATGCATCATGTATTTCGCAATTTTAGGAATCGCAATCATGTTGCGATTTCTAAAATTGCGATTGCATTTAAGAAATCGCAGTTTCAGATTTCCTAAATGCAATGCATGATCATTTTTAAATTGCGAATAATCAATTTGGAAGCGGTAAATTAGCATGAGGTTGGACCTCATGCTAATTTACCAAAAACATTCAAACATGCACAAAAATGCATTTTTGAAAGTTGCATTTTTTATTTATTTAAGTTTTGTATAGCGCTAGCTAGACCCGAAGGTATCAGAGCGCTTCACAACGGATACAAATAAGCATCAACATAACATGTAGGTCGAAGCAGGGTAGGGAAAGTATGGGAAAACATGGTAGCAAGTAAAAGTCTATACAGTGTCAGCATGAGGGCAACATGGCGGAGATCAAGGGAGAGTCATCAGGTTTTCGCTAGGACCAAAGAGATAGTGAACTATCAAAGTCAGACGGTGGTTCTCGTTACGATCCAGCCCGCTCAAGAAAGAAGTTTTTGAGTAGTGTCTTGAATTTCAGGAAAGAGGTGGTCATCCTGATATGGGGGGGTGGAGTTCCATATCTTAGGAGCATTTCCCGCAAAGGACCTGTTAGATCTTTTGCGTTTCTGTGATTTCAGAGGTATGAGTAGTAGCGTGTTGGAGCTTCTGAGGGTCCTGGACTGACCGGCTCTCTTGAGTTTATTGGCCAGATATTCCGGTTTACCTGTATGCAGGGCTTTGTGTGTGAGGCAGGCTGTGCGGAAGTTGGCTCGAAGGTTGATAGGAAGCCATTTCAGGTCCTTGAGAGCCGGGGTGATGTGCTCATATTTCTTAGTTCCTGTGACCATTCTGGCTGCTGCATTCAGGGTAGCAGTCAAAGGACCTAGATGAGATTTGGCTGTTCCAGTCAGAGTAGCAATGCCATAGTCAATCCTGGAGAGTACCAGTGCCTGAGTGGCCTGTTTCAGGTCTTTCAAGGGGAGGAAGGGTTGGTTTAAGTTTATAAAGAAGTTTCAGGTTAAGGAAATAACTTTTGGCAGTTTTAGAGATGTGTTCTTTCATGTCCAGTTTTGGGTCCAGAGTGATCCTCAGTGATTTGACGGAGGTTGTAGGAACAAAAGGAACATTGAGGGCATTTAAGGCTTTGAGCCATTCGAGTATTGGGGGATTTTCACTTTTGTTTGAGATGAGGAGCACTTCTGTCTTTTCTTCATTGAGTTTGAGGTGGTTGGATGAGAGCCAGTGTTGGACCTCCGTGAGTGTGTCATTTAGTCTGTGGATGTCTGCGATCTAAGTGGTTTCCAGGTAGAGTTGTGTGTCGTCCGCATAGAGGTGAAAGGGGATTTTGGAGTTCCTTAGAATTGTAGTGAGGGGCTCCATGTAGATGTTGAAAAGTTGTGGAGAGAGTACTGACCCCTGTGGGACTCCTCTAGTAATGGGCAGGGGGTCCGATTTGTAGCTTTTAATTTTGATAATTTGAGGGCGGTTGTTGAGAAAGGAGGCGAACCACTTGAGAACAGTTTTTTCCAAACCCGCTCTCTTCGGTAGGACATTGAGTAGTAGGTTGTGATCCACTGTGTCGAACGCTGCCAAGATGTCTAAGAGGAGGAGGAGGCTACATTGGTTGGAGTCCAGAGACATGTGTAGGTCATCCATCACATTGAGGATTGTGGTTTCTGTGCTGCAGCCCTTTCTGAACCCAGATTGGTGTGGGTCAAGAAGATTCAAGATCTCCAGGTGTTGGGTTAGCTGAGATAGCACACATTTTCCCAAGATTTTCGATAAGAGCGGCAGGTTCGACACTGGTCTGAAGTTGTTCAAGACCGTAGGGTCGAGTCCAGGTTTTTTTAGGAGTGGCGTGGCTTGACCTAGTTTAAGGCAGTCCGGGATTGAGCCATCGCTCAAGGAGCTGTTGATGATATTGGCCCAAATAGGGGCTAGAGTAAGTTTCAGGTCTTTCGTCAGTCTCGAGGGCAGATGATCAAAGGAGTGAGACGAGGGATTAGCGATGGCAATGAGATTGCTTATCGCTTCGGTTTGGATGGGTTGGAAGGAAGACCAGCGAGTGGCTGCCGTTGTTGATTTCGAGTGGGTAGAAGCAGTAGGGTGCAACTCTGATAGGGCGGAAAGATTGCAGCAAGATCGGTCAATTGAGGCAATTTTTTCGTTGAAGAAGTTAGCAAAGTCATCGCACTGGGATTTGGATGCAGTTAAGCTGTCTGTCATGGGTATGGAGGTTTGGTTTCTGATGATATTGAAGAGTTCTTTGGGGCGGTTTTTAGCCTCGTCTAGAGCAGAGCAGAAGAAGGATGACTTTTTGTTCTTGATATGATTAAGGTAGGTTTTGCGAGCTGTTTTGAGTTGGTCCCGGTTGAGGGCAGTGGGGTTGTTCCTCCAGGATCTTTCCATGGCTCTTAGGAGTCTGCGTTCATCATTGATGTCAGTGGAGAACCAAGACCTGGACAGGAATGCTTCTGTTTTTTTTTAGTTTTCTAGGTGCCAGCTGGTCCAGGAAGCACTCCAGGTTGGAGTGATAGAGCGAGGTGAGATCCGTGGTTGAGAGGAGCTCCGTCGAGCTCGGGAGGAGAGATCTGAGAGCATCTTGTAGCTTGTCAGGGGGGACTTTCGATAAGTTTCTGACCCACTTGGGGGAGGTTTGGGTGGGTGGGAGAAAAAGAGCCGGGTGGTTGATATGAAAGAGGATGGCATGGTGGTCGGACCAGTCCACAGGGATGATGTGGTCAATTGAAATTATCTTTTTGTCCGCAATGATTGCATCAAGGAACGCTCCTCTATGGTGTGTTTCTTCTGAGCAGTGTTGGATCATATCGTGGTCTTGTAGAAGGGAGGTGAGAGATTGAATGAGCGGATTCTTGGTTGCATTCCATCTTAGGTTGAGGTCGCCCAGAATTATTCTGACGTCACTGTTGAGCGCGGTTTCAGTGATCAGATCCGACAGCTGTTCGCCAAATACAGTAGCGTTGCCTGGAGGGTGGTAAAGGAGAAGGCATAGGAGTGGGCTGTGGTGGGGCGAATTGATGTTGACCGAGAGGCATTCAAAGGAGTTGTAGAGGAGGGAGGAGGATTCAGTAATGGAGAGGTCACTTCTGTGGATAATTGCTGTTCCGCCTCCTTTGCGTATGGGTCTGTCTTTGTGGATAAGTGAGAAGCCGGGAGGCACCAGCGTGTCCAAGATGGGAGGGGATAGGGTGTTCAGCCATGTTTCAGTGATGAAGGCTACATCTTGGTCATGGGGGAGGATAGTTTTGGCTAGTTCAGTTGGATGTTTGACGGCTGATCTGCAGTTAATGAGCATGCAGTTGATGGGGGGGTCTGCATCCGGGTTCCGGTTGACCAAATTCGCTCTGGGTAGGGATGCGAGATGGGCTGGGGGTCTGGCGGTTTTGCAGTGAGGCGGGTCTCTTCTCATACCAGTGATGACTTGGATCGAAGAAAGGGGTGAGGGATGCAGGAGTAGAGCTTGTGCAGGATGGTTGGGAGGGGGTTTATAGGATGTGACTCGGCAGCTCACTTCCTGATGGGAGGGAGAGGAAAAGGTTCTTCTGGGACAATCAGCTTGTGGTTCAGTCCGGGGTTCAGTAAGAGGAGGTCGAGAGCCTGGGGGGGACAGGGGTCTGATCGGGGGGTGCGTCATTCCTAATGGGAGGTTGCTGGAGGAGGGGAGGTGAGACGAGATGGGGGGTAGTTGGAGTTTCTCTAGGGAGGAAAGGGTTTCTTTTAGTCCGAGGATCAGCGTGGCGATCTGGGCTTCAAGAAGGTCCAAGCGATGTGTCATCCTGGGAGCTGGGGGGTAGTGAGGAGGGAGCTGGGCCTTAAGTGAGAGGGGCGAAGAGGCAGGGCCTTCGTGGGGGGGAGAGAAGAGGTAGGAGGGATTGATTCCGGTTTGTAAAGGACTGGAGAGGGAGAGGGGTAATGGGGCGAGATGCTGTTTGGAGGGATAGTTGGGGAGGGAGGGACTGAGTCAGGATTGGGGTTCAGATGGGCGAAGGCTAGAGAGGGGGAAATGGTTTGGGGTGAGATAATGATTGGGAGGATAGCAGGGGTAAGGGGATCAGGTTCAGGTTTCGAGATCATGTGGTCAGGGCAACGAGAGGGAGGAGGGTTGCAGCCCCTTTGGGAGAGGTGGTTATCTTCACTGAGTGGAATGGAGCACGTTAGTGTTCTGGGAGGTAGGGAGGAAGGGGGTGTCCGGGGGATTGGGAGATGGAAGGGAGGGAGGGGGGCAGAGTTCTGTGAGGTAGGGAGGAAGTGGAGGTGGCCGTGGGGTGAGGGGAATTGAGGGACGGGGCTGGGGGAGACGAATGACTGGTGACATGAGTAGGCATGGGCGGTGGTGCACGAAGAGGTGAAGGAAGCCTGCTTTGTTGCTTGGGGGTTTGACTGGAGCCACTGGGGGGGAGGTGCGTGGCTAGTGAGGGTAGAGAGCAGTAGCCGTCTTTAGAGTGGGGAAGAGGGAGTCGAAGAACTCTAGGTTTTCATCTTTCGCCTGAATAAGAATGGTGCCATTCAGGAAAATGGTGATGGTGATGTCTCCGGAGAGAGACTGTTGGTTGAGGGGGGAGATAGTTAGTTTCCGGTTATGTTCTGTGAGGGTGGTTTTTGGGACAGGGAGGAGTGAGTTAAAAGTGGTAACCCATAAGTCCGGTCTTAAGGTGTGGAAAATGAAGTCCATTTTTCTTTGCCCTCTTGATGAGCACTGGTAGGTGTCCACAATGAGTGTTTCGGGATGTTGCCTAATTAGATTCTGTTTAAAGCGTTTTTTTTGCTTTGAAGGAGAGTTTTTGTGGGAAATTTATGGTGTAGGTGTTCTCACCAAGAGGGGAAAGGAGATTCTGTAACGGGCAGGACTGCATGACTGAACTCAAGGCCGGCGGCATCCTGGAGTAATTAGGGGGAATGGCTTGTAGATCTACTGGAGTGTTCTGGGTGGTTAGAGGTTGTATGTCTAACGAGTGAGGTGCTCTTGATGATTGGAGATTGCACTTTTGCGTTGAGCTTCTTGTTTAAGGCGTGATAATTAGGTTGCGGCAGGGGCGAAGGGCGGTGTAGCAGGGGTCCAGAGGAGTGTGTTTTGCTCCGAAGATCCTTTGATCTGAGGTGATGTCCCTATTAGTGATAGGCAGCTCTTAGCAGTGGATAAAAGAACTGGAGCTTGCGTGGGGAGCGGATTGTGCCTGGAGAGCGGTCAAAGTACCCTCTGATCGTGGCATCGGGCGTAGTACTCTAAACGTGTTAGAGGGGGATAAGATGATGAGATTCACATCGGAATCATTTCAGAGTGAGTTGGGAAGTCCAGAGTGGCAGCCAAGAGTGTGTCCAATCATCCCTTCCGTAGGTGAGGGACGGGTGGGAGCTTAGTCAAGGGGCCTGGGAGCTTACCTGCGAATTTGGTAGTTAGTTGAGTGGACGAGATGTCAGGTAGACGCTGTTGGGGCCCAGAAGATGACCATCACACCCAAAGACTCCAGATGTCTTTTGTTTTGGTGTCGAGTCGCTGTTTTGGGAGCCGGTAGGGGTGCTTCTTGGTCAGAGGCTTATTTGACTGGCCGTAATGTCCGAAGTGGCGGCCATCTTGAAGTCAGGCAGCCTTATCCAAGGGGGAAATTAGCTGGAGTTTGCAAGTCGGGTAGGTAGGTGCCTGCAGAGGGGTAAAAGCACCTTCTGATCCTGTCGTCAAGCAGGGAAGTCCTTGCGTCGTGTCTGTGAGGGCCCCGTGGTGATATTCACGATCAGAAACACCTAGGGTGTGTAGGGATTTCTGACATGGTGGCCATCTTAGGTCAAGGCATCCCGAGACGAGGGACGAGTGGGAACTCTCTTGGGGGCCGGGTAAATGTTTTCTTTTTTTTTAATAGTTGAGGAGGAAGTCGAGTGACTGCTGCGTCAGGTAGGCGTTGCTGGGGTCCAGAGGAAGGGCAGCATGGGCCGAGCTTCTCTGTGTCTTTTTACGAGGGTCGAGCCGCCATCTTGGGGACAGGCATCAACCGGAGAGGGGAGAGCAGCCTCATGAAATAGATACCGGGAGGGAGCCTGTGTTGGTCCGCCGAGGTGTCCAGCTCCTCGCCGTACATGCCGCGGGGCCAAACGTGCTCCATTGTGAGGCACTCTCACCGATCACCCCACCGAGCCCTAGATGTCCTCATCAAGTCATCCCCGGTATGTCAGCAGCCAAACACGGGGGGCGGGGGGCCGCCGTGGAAGGTAAGCGGAGCAGCAGATCGGGAGCGGGCGGGGCGGGTACCTTCAGCCTCCGGTTCTGTATCTCAGCAGCCAGCGGTCCTCGAGCCCTCCTCGTTCTGGGCTCGTTCCACGGAGGCGGCCGGTTCTGTGGGGACAGTCGAGCCCTCCCGCTCTCGAGCCTTCCAGCGAGGGGGTTCCGGTGGGGTCGCTCCGATCAGGGAAAAACACCAAAGAGTGAAACTGACCGGAGCTCGTCCCATTCACACCCTACTCGCGGCGGCCATCTTCACCATAGAGATTCTTGGGACATGTGTGTGTGTAAATTGCAGTTAAGTTTAATTTCAGGAGTGCAGGGAGGGGTTCTTTGGACCCCCCCCTGCGCCCTTGAAATAGCATTTTCAAAATGCGATTCGCAAATTCAAAATCGCAATTTGTAAATGCCTTCCCATTGATTCATATGGGCCTCTTGGCCCAAAGGAATCAATGGGAAGGGTTTTCCTTAATTGCGATTCGCAAATTGTGAATCGCAATTAAGGAAAAATACCGATTCGGTAAAAAAATTGCGAATTATTCATGCATTGCCGTTTACAAATCCTTAATTGCGATTCCCTAATTTTCGCAATTAAGGATTCGCAAACGGCAACATTGATGCATGTGGCCGATAATCCCTAAATAATAAATGCTAGTGTGCTGCATACACCTATGGCAGGCAGTGAGTGGAGGAAAAATGTAAAAAAGAGTAACGTTGAAATAAATTGAAAAAAAATGGGGGGAAAAATAAAAAAGGTAATAAATAAATAAATAAAAATAAATAAATACATTACAAAAATATAGTTTGATTACTAGGTGATTATGAAAAACCCATTGGGAGGCAAGGAGTTGCAGTGAAAGATAAAAAAATGCATATAGTATTAAACACTGTTCCTATATACATATACTATAATGATCCTTAAGCATATTAAACTGATATCAGGTAAAAGTAAAAAAATTAACACAAAAAATGACATAGCCCTCTCCTATCAATTTCCCTAGAAAAATAGATTTGAAAACTGGAAAAAAAGAATTGACACACTGGCTAGCTGCACTAAATGTCTGCCAACCACAAGGTCAAACAACAACAACAAGCAAAGAGGCATGAACACAACAAAGAACACGTGCATGCCTATGGCAATAGCACACTGGCTGGCTACACAAAATGGTTACTGGTCATGTGGTCAAGCAAGGAGGCATGGAAAACAAAGAGCACAGTCAGGGTTATAGAGACTGACTCACAAAATGGACCCGGCCACATGGCATGGAGAACAAAGACAAAGGGTGTTCTATAGCAAACAACTACACACACTGGCCAGACAAAGGAGGCATGGTAACATGGCCAGACACATGAGAAATGGTAACAATGAAGAAAACACTACCATTAATTCAGCAATGCCAAAATTTAAAATTGAGTGAGTTATACATTTTGTACAACAGTACACATCCTCCCAAGGCATCAAATAGTACCCCACCAAAATACACTTTTCGCTGGAAAAAACGTGAAACACAAAAAAAAGAAAGCCTGCATTGTTTATTTAATCCTGTGCCATACCTTGCCCAAATGATGTTTTCAAACAACGTATTCCACAGAAACAGTTGTTTCATGTTCACAATTAAGCATGGGCGTAAAATCCGTTCGGCTCGCGGATTTTCGGCAAATTCGCAATCCGCGAACTCTCGCGAATTTGCCGAAAATTCGCAAAGCGGATTTTTTGCTTGGTCGCACTTGCCAACTAGAATACTATACAATTTTGCGGCGCGCAGCGTTCACTTACCGTCATTCAGCGTTTGCAGAGTTGTTGTTCTCCATGTTTGCGTGTGCTCGCTGCGGGATCCCGTGGGAGTTTGTCGACATCATCGCGGCTTGCCACCTTGCACAGCGAGAGTTTGGCAACGCGAGTATGTCTTAAGGCTCGCGATCACGCATCGCGGGAGTAAACACTTGCGAACACGTAGATGCGGCGGGCAGCGGGCAGCATAAACCTTGAAAATTATGATTTTTATCGGAATAACTCCTCAGGTTGACATTTGCCTGCACTTTTTTTTGCAAGGAGTCCATTTTGGGGGAGGGGTGGGAGGAAGGTAGTGCCCCACAGTCTCCAACTTCCTGTTCCTGTCCAGCAGGCTCCTCCCAGTGCTTTCTTCATGTGCTGGTCACTTTGATTTGGATCTTGACCTGGAAGGATTACTTTTTGTGGATGCTGCTGGATATTTGGATTTTTGCAAAACTGCAAGCACTCAGCAGGTGCAAAAGTTCAATCTTATCATTAGTAACCATTCCCTGTAGTGCTTCCTGAGGGGCCCCTTCAGAGTTCAGTTGCCTACTTGCAACTATTTTATGACCCAGCTCTGACCCTCACAGCAGGCTCAGAGAATAGCTACAAGTATACAACAAAGGTCCTGTTAAAAAAATTACACTGCAACAGAAAGCAATTACAGATAAGGAAGCAGGTGCCAGCCTGGAAGTTCAAATTCAGTGACACATTAATCAGCCCCTAATTCATTCATGTCAGTTGAGGCAGGGCAGGTGTGCGTTTCCCCCCATAATCTACAGTGATGAATTAGAGGGTGGCATGGGTGAGCCAGAGGGTGGCATGGGTGAGCCAGAGGGTGGCAGTGGTGAAACAGAGGGTGGCAGTGGTGAAACAGAGGGTGCTGTGATGAACCAGACGTAGAAACAACATGGTCGCGACTGTTGCTACCCGACAAGTAAGTTCGCGTTTGCAAACTGGTAAAAAACCCTTGCGAAATGGCAGAAACACTTGCGAACACAAAAAAAAGGAATCCGCAAAATTCGCGAGAGTTCGCGGATTTTGCGTATTGCGAATCCGTAAATACGCAATTTCGCGGATTGCCAATTCGCAAAATCTGCCCATGCTTATTCACAATGTTCAATAGTGGCTGGATGGCCCATAGGCAGACTAGGCCTTGTTGTCAAATAAATGAACAGTGAAAATTTAACAAGCATGGATAAAATGTAGTGCACTGTGCAAACTTTTTCCCTTACAAAAAATACAAAATTAAGTGCAAAAAAATGACTAGGCCCCAACTGAAACTCCAGCTGACCCAACACAACCTCATTCAAATTTAAAATTTGAGTAAAAGTACTAATAAATACTGGTGCATGCCCTCTATCAAACAAACAATACCGTTAACAAAAGTTTTTGAACTTATGACATCACAAAAACAAAGACATTAAAATCCAATGGTAAATATGCAGCAGGAATTGCAGAAAAAGAGAGTGATTTTCCACCTTGAACTCCGAACAAAAAGTGACCAGGAGATGGACAAAGAAATGGGAGGAACCTGCTGGACAGGAAAAGGAATTTTGAGTCTCTAAGGCACTTCATTCTTGCTGAAGAAAAAAGTTAAATAAAAAAAATGCTTTTCGCACTAAAAAGTCACCTGAATGGTCCGCTGGAGTAGATTAATCACTCAAAAACATCGTTCAGACCCGTTCCCACCCAGACCCCCCGGTGAGTGGGTCTCTACGGCTCGGGAAGCCCATCCCCGGCCGCTCATTTCCTCGTGGGGCCTGGTCCCAACCGGACACCCTGCATCACCACATTGTGGGAGGGCAGCTTGGGGAGCCCACCACTGGCTGCCCCCACCGGCTCCCCATCTGAGCAGCACCCTTGCGTGCTGCTGGGGAGCCTGCACCTCCATTCTGGTCAGATGGAGGCAGACTCCAGCGCTGAAGGTCTCCGGGGAGTGTGACAGCACTCCCCTCGCCTTCCCGCAGCCGCGGGGAGCGCAACTGCACTCCCCCATCCTACTCGCCTCTTTGGGGCCTGGAGATGGGGTCCCAGGCCCCCTCCCCTCTTGAAGGGGAGGGTGCTGGCGCTCCCCGTCTTTGGCTGTTTCAGCGGGGCCAGGGTGGGCTCCAGGCACCTCGCGGGGGGGGACGTCTTCATGGGGAGCGCGACGGGGCTCCCCACCTTAACTTCTCCTTTGGGGGCAGGGAGGCTCCAGGCCCGCCGCTTTGCAAATCTTCACAGGGAGCGCTTCGGAGCACCCTGGGTTTTGCGGGGCCCGAAGTTGGGATCCCGTGCCCCAGGATCTTTATTCGCATGGAGGGCAGCACAACGGCCCTGTCCCCTCTTTCCACTTCACCCGGGGCCTGGATTTGGGATCCCGGGCCCCTGGCACTTTTTCCAGAGGGGGAGCGATGGTATTCCCCTGCTCCAGTTCTTCTCGGGGGCCAGGGTGGGCTCCTGGCACCCCTCTTAACCAGCTTCACGGGGAGCGCAACGGTGCTCCCCGTCTTTGTTTCTTTGCGGGGGCAGCCCCCGGAACCTGACCCACCCCGGGGGCCCATTCAAGAAAGAAGAAAGGCGGCAGAGCCCCACGCGCTTCGTCATCTGTCTTCTTGGAGATCAAAAGTCGCCTGCATTCTGGGGGGCATATCTCGGCCCCCAGGCTGCCGATTTGTGCCCGTATTGCCTCCTCTTGCTACTGGTGGTGCTCCCCAGCCACTGGGAACATTCTCCTTTGCCCTCAGGGTCTTCCAGAGGGTGGATTCTGCAGGGGGCTGTCTTCACTGGCTCCCTGTGCCAGCCTTTCACCTTGTTCTCCTACTGGGCCTCTCTTCTCCCTGCGCCAAGGCCCCTGCTTCTGCGCACTGGTCCTGGACTCTTCTCCTGGCGCTGTTCAGGATCCTGGGGGCAGTCAGGGGGTTCCTCCTTCTAACTGCCCATTGCGCCAGGAACCAGCACCTTCTGCCTCAGCAGACCAAACCCCAGAGTGAGCTTCTCTTCCTGTGCAAGCCCTTTTTAAACGTTGTATAGGGGGCTGGCAGGAAGTCTCTGTTTGTCCTATCAAACATCGACACATCACTTCACAGCCCCTGCTCCCTCCTTCCTGCCCAGCCTCTTAGTTTGTTCAAAATGGCGTCGTCCAGGATCTCTTACCACATGGTCTCTGAAAAAGCCCCTTCCCCCTTCGCTGCCTTCCCTCCTTGGTGCAGCCTGGTGCCTGGCACCCAGTGATAGCTGCTGATGGAGGAGCCTGTAGCCCCACCCATCTTCTCTTCATGGAGAGGAGGCCTTAGTTGTGGAAGAAAGGTTATCAATCCATCCTGCTGAGGTCAGCCCTCAGCCAGGCCCTGGTTATGACTGGCTCAGAGAAATGTGACATTTCTGGATGACCCAAAAGCGCTACAAATATGACTTTGGACTCTGCAGAATACTTCTTCTCATATCCGTTTCAGGGGACTTTAGTGCGTGTCTAGAATCTGTAGGCCTTAGGAAATTGAAACTAGCACATGTGCTCCCTATCCCCATAAGAGAATAATGGAATACACACTGTAAAGCACACTTACTTTCCCTGGCATGTTTCTTCCGACTGTATAAAGCCTATTCAATGTCACCACCCCATTCTGCAAAAAGTCCTGCCCCACCAATCTATCTGCACCTGCTCCTTGGCTACGCACGCTAGGAATTTACCCTGCACAACCCCAACATGCGTGCACACTCATGTACACCTGTGTCTGCATGTAAGAGGCCCGGTGTCCCTTATTCCAACTGCTGCACATTGGCCTGGTAAAGCCAGGAGGACACCAGTAAAATCCCCATACAGTCTCTTTCATTATGAGTTTAATGTGGGTGAGTCCCAACTTATGAGGCTCCCCCACAGTAAAAGGTCAACAGTTAGGTCCTCAAAAAGCGAAAAACATGGGAGGCCCATAGTGTCAGAACAACCTTCTAACAAGTTGTTATACTCGGAGCCCAGTGCCAGGATCAGAGTGGGGAGATCAGTTTCCCGGGCCTTTAGATTGCAGTGTGGCACTAGGCAGGACTGCCCCTTATCACCACTGTTATTTGATATGGAGATGGAGCTATTGGCAGCAAATCTGTGGAGTGAGATGGTGGAAAATGGGATTAAATTAGGCAAGACTAATCATGTGGTGCCCATGTATGCGGGTGACACATTAGTGTTGGATGCACTGGATAAATTTGGGTGTGTGTTGGGACAACAGATCAATGTAGGGAAATCGAAACTGGTCCTTCTGGGAAGATTGGCTTCACTCCCAGATGGGGAAATGCCATAGATGGGGCTCCCATGGGTGAGGACTGCACCCCGATATCTGGAGATTCGATTGGCGGAGACTGCTGATCAACATTTGGTGCTCAACATAGAAAAAGTGGTAGAGGGATTATGAGGATCAGTGAGATTCTGGTGGGCATTGCCTCTCTCATTAATGGGGAGGATTGCTCTCATTAAAATGGTTGTCATACCGATATGTCTGTACGCGATGCAGCACTCTTTCTTTAGGATCCCTAGGAATTTTTTTATTTCATGGATAGACTACTCACAGACCCACTATAGGGGCCCAGACGTAAATGGGTCAGGCTGGCCATTCTGCAGAGAACCTGGACGGGGATGATAATTGGGAGAAGGCCCTGCTGGTGGGGACCTTTAGAACTAGAATGCTACCTTCTAGTGATGGGAACTAGAATGCTGCCTTCTAGGGATGGGAGCAGGGATGCCTCTGGAAAGCCCATATATAATTTGACATGTGACAGGGATATTGGAGTTGGTAATCCGGAAAATACTGAAAAGGGCCTCCTATGCCCCAGACATGCCCTTATAGGTCGTTAGACCCTTCCAACAGATTTCCGCGTCTATTTCGGTGCACAAATGGCGGGAGGGGGGTTGCCTGACCATGGGGAACTTATACGATAACAAACAGTATATTATGCATGACCAGGCAACAGACTATTTTACGTTAAGTCCTGGACAGTTCCTACAGTATGGGTAGGTAGCACAGGAGGAGAGAGAGCTGTGGCTTATGTTCCCTGAGGAACCCCCTGTCTCCAGAGTGTTACAGACCTTGATTGCAATGGCCAAGGGGAGAAGACTAGTCTCTCATCCGTACCGGGCAATTTGGGATGACGGGGTGGTCGGGGTACCACCAGTCTAGGTGAGGTGGGAGGACTTGACGGAGGGTCCTATCACAGAGAGGGATTGGACAAAGATTAATGAAAGGGATGTTACACAGGATTTACCCAGAGCGTTCAGGGCAATGTCCCAGATGTAGTGATGGTATCACATTCATTCATATGACCTGGTCCTGCCCGGAGATTAAAATATTTTGAACGGACGTTTTGATTGCATTGAGGGGAGTGACCAGGTGGGAAATAGCAGGCGAGATTTGGGTGGTAGTGCTTCATTTGCTGCCTCGACCCAAAAACAAAAATCTTAGGAGGAAATTTGTCCTCTTGGGCTTAGTGTTGGCAAAACGCCGGATAGCCATCTCATGGTTGAGCCGCCGGTCGCCTAGGGCACCGCAGTGGGCACGGGATATGAAGGAATGGGCAACATCCGAGGTGATCCATATGCAGCAGACATGACATGAAGAAAAGTTAGAGGATATTCTCAATTACAATATTTCCAGATCGATATTTGTGTAAGTCAACATTTCCAACTTGATATTCTGTCTCAGCACCCCCTTGGTACATGTAGTACCATTTACTAGGGCTGTACAAGTAGATTAAATGAAGGCCAATTGTATCATGTTTTCGGGCGAGAGCGCATACACTTAAGCATGGGCTAGCAGTGGTAAAGAACACAGAAGCATGGTGCCAAGAAAATTTAATACAGAAAACAGTGGTAAAGGCAAAGAGTTTGGCGGAATAATATGTAAAGTATATCAGGTCTAACATGTGTGCCACCCAGCTAAAAGTAGGGATAACTATACACTCTCATTGGAATTTTCATCTGTAATGAAGATGAACCTGAGAAGACCATTAGCATTGACATGGCCAGCTCCAGGGCAATGTTCCACTGTGAAGTCCATTCCCTGTAGGGAGATGGACAAACTTAACTGTTTGGGATTCCCACCCCACATCTACATTAGTTATCTTAGGGCCTGCGGTCTGTTTTTATTGTGTTTCTATCTAGGACCCTAATTCGATATTCCCGATTTATGCCCTTATACGGTTATACTAAATAATATCCTTATAAAGGCATAAGAACCATATCCATATTTAGTCATAGCCCATGCAGTCCAAATCAGGCAAGGCTACTTCCCTAGACTCCTAGAAAGTACTACGCGTTCTTTAAACAAACCAAACCTCCAGCAACCTGGGAGTTCCCCATGCTCCTGTTTTGATTTGTCCAAGAACTCATGCGAGCACTGAAAGAACGGCCAGTTCTTAGTGACATCTTTATTGACCTCTTATGTCCAACCTTACGTCAAACCCGGCACCTTTCAGGTATATATATACCAACGTTGCCTTAAGCAAACACACGGTGGTTTGGAGCAGAGCGGCTATCTCCTTGCCCGAGAGCCCAGCTGATACGAGAGCACACAGACGCCGCCCCTTCCTTTTGACGCACTGAGAAAGACGCTGTCCTTTTCTCCAGCCGAGAAAATCCAGCTCTGGCATTTTCAGCCGCCCTTGCGGGTTGCTGGGATATCGAGTCCTGAGAGAGAGATACCAGACCTCCTGCTTTCTATTACCCAGGTATGGAGCTGACTAAACCCTTAAAGAGAATTCTTGACTCAGATTCTTGGCAAAACCAACTTAACTTAAACTGCAACTTACTTACTCCTTCCCACGTATTAGGCTTAGGTCAGGTACACCGGGGTAGGCGTATTTAGAAGCACCAGTTGAGTACGTTAGTCAATGTATATATGTATGTATATATTTTATCCATTTTAAAGTATTATATGGCTAAGAAACCATATCAATGCTTTTACAGTATTATTTCATAATACTCCTTTTACTGTATGCACTTTACTTTACATTAAGTATTGCAATTGTGGCAATTCATTTGTCTTGCATGAGAAAGAAGACTGCTCGATAAATAAGACCTTTTATTGAAAACGCCCGTCTCTCTATTTCTCTGCACTCTGGTGAAACTAAGTATGCACGATTGACTTAGCGAAATAGCTGTCTATTGTTTTCACACGTCTCTAGAGATACACTCTTATTCTGAGGGAGCAAAGTTGTCATGTTTATGGTTGTCAAAAGCTAATCCCTTCTTGTCTATCCAGGGAAGTTAAACTCCTCCTTGTTTATTCGAGAAAGTTTCTAGTGACCTCTGAGCTAGCTGGCAAAACTAATTAAGTCTAATATAGTCAGTAGAGACCTAGTCGACCTCAGTCCTACGTCTACACTGCTGTTTATATTATTCCAATGCGCAGAGCCTATTGGGAATATAGGAACTACACTACATTTTAACCCAGAAGTGGCTCCCAAGCAAGTATGGTCTCAACTTCTTGAGTGTCCTGACCACTAGAAAGGTTTCCTTTTCAAATGCACTCCACCTCTGTTCAACTTGAAGTATTCACCCATTGATGAATGCTACAGGTTAATCTAGGCCTCATTTGTTCAGCAGTGAGAGCACTGCCCCTATGCCAGATCAGTCAAGCTGACAACAATGGTGCCATACCCCTTGACAATTCGCCTATCCTCACTATCCAGTGAGGCCTAAGAAAGCTCTTACCTCTGTCTGGTTTCTGGATGGTTCCCAAGATAAGATGGTATGAATTTCTACCTGGAATGGCTGTACCTTATCCAAACCAACTGGGTGTCCCAAGCAGACCACTGTTCCCTGCCCTATCTTGCATTTACAAGCCTTGACAGTCAGGCCTGTTTCCTGCTGGGCCTAAAGCACTTCCTGGAGTTGGAATAGGTGGTCCTCCCAAATGGTGCTGAAGACTGCAATGTTGTCTGATTCAGCAGATCTGAAAGCTTCCATCCTAGCCAGGGCCCAGTTGACCAACCTCTGGAAGGAGGCAGAAGCATTCTTCAACTCAAAGAGCATACCCCTAAACTGGAAGTGCCCCCCTGGGTGTAGAAGGCAGACCTGTCCTTAGCACCCTAAGTTACGGCAATTGGCCAGTACCCAGATATTAAGTCAAAGATGCTCAGGATCTTGGCAGCTCCCAACCTATCAATGAACTCACCAGCTCGGGGGATGATTTAAGCAACAGTCTTATTGATTGCATTGACCCAGTCCTGCAACTTGTGAATCCTTTTCACAGTGTGAGTGTGAGGAGGGAGGGGGCCTTGATGGGAGAGGACTTAGTGCTGAGGCACTAAGCCAGAGGCACTTTTAAATTCTCTACCTCCAATTGCTCCCCTTACTGCTATCCCCACAACCAATCCTTCACCCTGCAAGCTTCAAAACAAAGCTTTTGAGGCTGTTGCCGATGTCCTGGGGAGGTTTCACACCCCATAATGGACATCCACTAAACAGAACCTCAAAACAATTAGAAACCTGCTCCTTCTAGGCGTTTCCAGCTACCCCATGCACACCATGTGATATCGTCTCCTCACTGGGTGACTGGGAACAGATATCAATTGACACACAGTGGTACCATGTTAACTGTAAAGTCTGGTTGAGCTCTCTATAATCCACACAGAACCACACCTCTGGGATGACACCTGGTGTAGCAGCTATAGGTACCAGAACTGTTGGACTGGACATAGGATTTTGGATTGCTCAATCACCTCCAGCATTTAGGAGTCTTCATCCTTAATGCTGGCCCTCAATTTGAAAGACAGCCTGTAAATGTTATTCTTAACTGGGCATTCTGTCCCAAGTGTCAATATCGTTGGTGCACCAATTGGTGAGCCCTGAGGTTAGTGAGAAAAGAGAGGTGAACTGCCCCAGCAAGTGGCAACAGATACTCAGTTGCTCCGGGATCAGGATAGAGGAGAGGACACCCTGTCCACTGCCAACCGGCTCCTTGAAAGATAGGAGGTCAGGAAGAGGTTCATGAACTGGGGTAAAGTTGATGTCCTGGTCAGATGCTACCTTCTTGGTGAAAGCCACTTGGGTTCAGATTCTCATCACTGCTCTGGTCACAGCAGTTGCAGTCACTGTCCACAGGGGAATATCCTATGGGTATTGAGTAGTATGGCCCATCAAGACTATGACAAACCTGTTTCCTGTGGTAGTCTTGGGGTCCAGGGGTCTAACAATACCAATGCCCACCCTCTCAAAGGGGGTACCTACAACTGAAAAGGGAATCAGGAGAGCCTTCCTCTTTCCTCCTGACTTTCCACTGGCCTGGCAGGAATGCCAAGACCTGCAGAATGTATCTGAGGTCTTTTAGAAATTGGGTTTGTGGTTGACTGGGGTATGAACCCTAGGCAAGTAACATCCACAATCCTAGTCAGGCTAAGAGGCAGACAAACCCTAAATGAACCTGTGCTTATCCTGTGGTAGCTTGGCACAGAGCAGGCAGTCTTAACTTTAGAGGCAATGTGTAAAGTATGTGTGCAATATTTCAAACATTAAATCAGTAAAAGCAACACAAAAAACGACTCCTCACCAGGTTAGAAAAAGAGAGCCTAATTTAATAAATACAAGACCAGCACATCAAAAATCCAATAAGTAGAGCTTGCAATATTGAATTAAAAAGTTTAGAGTGAGAAATAGCACCAAGAAGCAAAAAGTGCCTGGTGGGACATCCGGTCTTGCCGGACTGAGACAAAGTCAAAAAGTCAGGCCAACTGCAATGGAGCACAGGCCCAATACACAAACTCAGGTCTGGATGCTGAACCAAAATAGCTTAATCCTGGTTGTTGAGCGCTTGCATGAATTTGCAACAATGCGTAATTTCCAAAATGTGATGAGGCTGCAGTGCGAGGTCCTCATGCATCCGTGTTGATAATCCAGTCAACAGGGCTTGTGATGCAAAGGCAGATGTTGAGGATCCGCAGCACAGTGAAGATGATGCATAGGTTCTGATGTGTGGTGAAGCTGCAATGTGAATATTTGTGGTGGAAGCCAAAGTCAATGAGAGGTGCGAGGAGCTTGCATCGGGAAAAGCATCATGCAGTGTCAGTTCTAAAGACGATGCGTCAGTCCCAGATGTGGGATGCAGCTGCGGTACAAGTCTTTTCCGACAAGTCCAATCCATGCAACAGCAAAATGCATCGGTTCTGCTCGAATATGCACTGCTCAGCCAACTAGATGCATTGATTCTGCAGGCAAAGCACCTTAGTCCCACTACCATAGGTCCAGGACTGGGGTGAGACCACTTGGCAGGGTAAACATACAGATGGTAGAGTGTAGTGCAGAGCCGGGTGGTTGGAAGCCTACTAATGTTGCTGAGACTTCAGATCAGGAGAACAGCCAGCTAGCCCTTGGAGTCACTCTGGGTGCAAATGATACAGGTCCAGTCCCCTCACCCATGCATGATAGAGGCTGGCATCAGGTGAGCATAGCAAGGAGTTCAGCAAAAGAGCAGTCACAGATTGTCCTCTGCCAGCAGAACACAAGCAGGAGCAATTTTAATTTAAAGAAAAATTGGCACAATTGTTTGGAAGCTTGTTAAATGAAAAGTTCCCCAACACGTTATTGGCCATCCCAATTTCGCACAATACAAAATTACAGAATTATGTAGTGATTTTATATTACATTGTAATTTCTGTCACTTGCCAATTTTTCACAACTAACATTTATCAGTAGGACAGTGCTAAATTCCTCCCTCCTTGCTAGTCACTGGCATATTTTACCTGTAAGAAAGGAATTTGTTGCTTTACATGGAAAAATTGATGTGATGGATTCACATAAAGGGGCGCAGACATGGCTTAATGGCAGAGCCACCAACACTTAAACTAGAGAACCAGGTTCACATCCTGGTCTGGACTCTACATCCTGTGATTCTGGATAAATCACTTAATTCACCATATGTTAAAAAAAGTAACATCTGATTCTCATGCTCTTGGCCACATTTAGCAATACAAGGCTGCAAAAGAATATAAGTAGCAATTGCTTCTCTTCCACCTAATATATGTGAGGGAGGAGAGAGGCAAATGTTCATTTTCAGCTGCTAACAGTGCTTAATTTGAGTCAGTGCTTTCTGGAGCTCAGCACTGGTATTTACTTGGTTTCCGGTGCTCGGCACAGGCACCTAATTGTCAATACCATACTTAGAACAGTCCACAACATGGTGGCGGTGCTCATCTAATTTAGAGATGAGCAGAACAACAGTAGTTTATGAATACAATATACATTAAAATTGCTAGTACCTGTCACTCTACCCATTCCTTTAGCTTTGCGGACCTGGAATAATCCAAACTGTCGCATTTATATGCAAGAAAGATGGTTAGTAGTTGTTTTGGTAGTGATGACAATTGCAATTGGTGGTGCAAGCTGCAGTAGCCTCTTGGTCAGAGCCCTGGCACTTAATATTTTAAAAATTAAACAATGTCTGCAAATGATGGAAAATGGTGTCAGGGGCTACACATGAAAATATAAAACGAGCATCTGACCTGAGACATTGGATTGTGGGTCAATCAATGCCCAAAATATAGGTTTGTTGTGGAGAACTTACTTTTTGTATTTTTTAAATTTGCAAAAATGCTAAATAATGATCATTTCCAGGACAATAAAAAACCTGAGCACTGCCTGCACATAGGGTGCCAGGAGGTTAGCATGGTGAGATGTCATTTAGGATTGTAATTAACAATCTGCACTCTGCATTTTGCCCACTAGCAAAGTTCCCGATTTGGCAGTGAATATGGTGAGGCTCATTCTCTTTCAGACCTCCTAGTCTGTGCGTAAGTGTCACTCTACGAAATGAAATCAAGTTCTCTTTACAACAACAATAATCACTAACTAGTGTCAAGGGAGTGCAGAGGATGTGGTGCAGGGCCAGAGCTGAGGACTCAAAAACTTGGGATTCCGTTTAGAGTCTCAGAGGTGCAACGTCCAGTGATTCTCGACAAATCACCTTAATCTCTTTGGGTGAGCGATATAATTCTGCTGCAAGACGAAAAAGCAGAAATAGGCAAATCTGTAGGGAAAAAATAGTTCCACAATAGCGCATGTTAAAGGTAATACGGCTATGGGAAACTGATAGGAAAAGCGAAAGAGTAAAAAGCATTGGTAAATGCGGGAAAATATGCTACTCTTAATAGAAATGAAAAAAAATGTAGTTGCAAGCACCGAAACCAATTAAAAGTCAGGAAAGTGAGGGTGTGGGATGTAAGCACCTTTTAAGATATATATTAAAAACTATAGATGCAAGCTTTGTGCAGGCGAAACCTAAAAAGGGAAGGTTTGGGCCTGGCAAAAGCTTTCTTTTACAAAAACAAATGGAGGAGTCTCTCCAGGATATAGTGTCCTAGTGATCAAAGTTCAAAGATGGAGAAAAAGAGATGCAAGTAAAGAAAACATTGTTTTCTTTAAAAAACCCTCACTCACCAACCTGGTTGGTGACATGCTTCATCATCGGGGTCCACCTGAGTGACCGAGTGCCACTCGGGTGTGCTTCGATGCTTGCGACTGCAGCAGAGCTGGTGATTTTTGTGAGTTGTGAAAGTGGTAGTGGATTAAAAGGCATACTACATGTACTCTCTAAATAATTTTATTCTCGAGTCATGTGTCACCATTAAAAACAGGTGTGGTACTTCTACTGGTGTGGAATTGGTCAGAAAGTACCCTATTTACAGTGTGTATATGGTCAACATGTTTCAACCTCTATTGCTATTTGATAGGTTTTCGTCAGGACCAAGTGAATCGAGTGGGGAGGTCTGCACACGCTAACCTGGCAAATGTCCACACGTTTCCGGCGGGCCACCATAACGTGACAAAACGCTCACGCACAGGCCCCCCCACGGTATCCATGGGGTCCAGCTAAAATTGTCTTAACATGTATCCTACTAAGAAGGATGTAAGCACAAAAAAACGTAAGTAAGCGCTTTTCACTTAGTCGAGCCGGGGATGGGTTCACCTTAGCGTGTGCAGACCTCCCTACTCGATTCACTTGAGTAGTATATAGGGATACCTTCACATCAACTCTGGCCTTAAATTTGACAGGTCCGGCCTTAAACTCTGGCCTTAAATTTGACAGGTTTGGCCTCAAATTTGACAGGCCTTAAATTTGACAGGTCTGGCCTTAAATGTGACAGGTCTGGCCTTAAACTCTGGCCTTAAAATTGACAAGTCTGGCCTTAAATTTTACAGGCCTTAAAAAAAATGACAGGGCCTGGTCGCAGACTGCTGGCCACAAACACTCTGATTTTAAAATGGGTGACATGTAGAGTAAGTCCCAAAAGTGACAGGTTTGGCTGCAAAACATGGGCTAATTGTGTATGTGTTTAAAAAGTGCATAGAAAATGTGTGTGTGCATGTAGTAGGGAAAGGTCTGGGCATGTTTAAAACTGGGTGGGTTTACAGACAGCTGTTGGTTGAACAGTTGCTGAGCAGTCCTGAGTCCCCATCCCAGGGCCTGAGAGGTGTTTTTCTTTTTGAAAAAAGGGTCTTTCTTAAGAAGCAGCTGATCGTAAAAGGGGAGCTTTAAAATGTAGTTGGTGGGAAACCCAAAGTATGTTTTAAAAGCACAACCAGGGTCAGTTTCCCAGGAAGGCTTGGGCATGTTATAAAATAATAAACCACAGCCACCCCTGAGCTTTGAGATGTGAAAAAAGACAGGTGGTCTGTAGAGCCAAAGCTTCCCATGAGACCCATGAAACAGTGTGACAGCTGTTAGGATGTAATAAACACATCGCAAAGCCCAGGGTTCCCAAAATTGACAGGCCTGGCAGGAAAATTGACAGGCTAGTCCCGAAATTGACATGCCTGGCAGGAAAATTGACAGGCTAGTCCCAAAATTGACAGGGCTGGCAGGAAAATTGACGGGTCTGGTCTTAAACTGGTGGCCTTAAACAAAATGACAGGTGGTGGGGTTTGGGACTGGAGATAGAGCCTGTTCCCAGGATAAGGTGATAGGCCTGGCTGGAAAATTGACAGGCTAGTCCTAAAATTGACAGGGCTGGCAGGAAAAGTGACAGGCTGGCAGGAAAATTGATAGGTCTGGTCTTAAACTGGTGGCCTTAAACAAAATAACAGGTGGTGGGGTTTGGGACTGGAGATAGAGCCTGTTCCCAGGATAAGGGCCAAGCAGCTTTAACACCTGAGGCCCATTATTAAGGATTCCTGCACAAACACCCATTCAAAAGACCTTGGGGAGCGACTTGCCTGGATTGTTTTGCTGCACAGAGCCACCCCAGGAACTCAAGGCAAGAATGGACCTGAGCCACTTATCCCAGATTGACGCCGCCTGCTACAGTGTAATGAAGGTAAATATGGGATGGCGCAATGCTGTATGTTTATGGGTGACATTTAAAGTATTAGGGGTGTACATTCAGGGTTAACAAAGCTGTAGTTTAAAGAAATGCTAAATAGTACTATGTAGGCTGGTATGTACGCTGTTTTAATTAATCTTTAAGGCGATGTGATATGTTTAACGTGAATAATGTTGTCAATGAAGTTGTTTTTAAAAGGCACAATTTGCAATGTAGATGTATTTAAAAAGGTGTAAAGGGTTGTTACGTCTGTGACACAGATGGTGGGAGTAGTGTAAGAGTGAGCGAGTACCATATATAATATACAATGCATACATGTCAAAATAAATAATACAGGTCTGTACTCACCAAGCCGCTGTTATGGGCGTGTCAGAAGCAGTGGTATGTTGTCCTTGTAGAAGATCCTGCAGGGTGTTCCTCCAGTATGTATGGCCAGGCTGTAGTGTGACCATGGTTGTCTGGGTCTGTATGTGGCTTGCAACCCCTTTATTTATAAATAAAAATGACCCCTGAACCCCCTGGGTCCCCTGGAGGGCTCTGGACCATGTGGCATGTGGTGTGAGGCCCCGTTTTAAAAATAAGCCATGAGTCCGCTTGAGGATGGCTCTGCTCGGGGGTATTTGGGTGGGCTCCAGAGGTCGTGGTGTCGGTGTGGGGCCTGAGGCCCCCGTTTTAAAAATAAACCCTGAGCCTGCTTGAGCAATTTTCTCCCAGACACTCTTATTATATAGGGTACTCACTCACTCTTACACTACTCCCACCATCTGTGTCACAGACGTAACAACCCTTTACACCTTTTTAAATATATCTACATTGCAAATTGTGCATTTTAAAAACAACTTCATTGACAACATTATTCACGTTAAACATATCACATCGCCCTAAAGATTAATTAAAACAGCGTACATACCAGCCTACATAGTACTATTTAGCATTTCTTTAAACTACAGCTTTGTTAACCCTGAATGTACACCCCTAATACTTTAAATGTCACCCATAAACATACAGCATTGCGCCATCCCATATTTACCTTCATTACACTGTAGCAGGCGGCGTCAATCTGGGATAAGTGGCTCAGGTCCATTCTTGCCTTGAGTTCCTGGGGTGGCTCTGTGCAGCAAAACAATCCAGGCAAGTCGCTCCCCAAGGTCTTTTGAATGGGTGCTTGTGCAGGAATCCTTAATAATGGGCCTCAGGTGTTAAAGCTGCTTGGCCCTTATCCTGGGAGCAGGCTCTATCTCCAGTCCCAAACCCCACCACCTGTCATTTTGTTTAAGGCCACCAGTTTAAGACCTGACCTGTCAATTTTCCTGCCAGCCTGTCACTTTTCCTGCCAGCCCTGTCAATTTTGGGACTAGCCTGTCAATTTTCCTGCCAGGCATGTCAATTTTGGGACTAGCCTGTCAATTTTCCTGCCAGGCCTGTCACCTTATCCTGGGAACAGGCTCTATCTCCAGTCCCAAACCCCACCACCTGTCATTTTGTTTAAGGCCACCAGTTGAAGACCAGACCTGTCAATTTTCCTGCCAGCCTGTCACTTTTCCTGCCAGCCCTGTCAATTTTGGGACTAGCCTGTCAATTTTCCTGCCAAGCATGTCGATTGTGGGACTAGCCTGTCAATTTTCCTGCCAGGCATGTCAATTTTGGGACTAGCCTGTCAATTTTCCTGCCAGGCCTGTCAATTTTTCGGAACCCTGGGCTATGCGATGTGTTTATTACATCCTAACAGCTGTCACCCTGTTTCAGGGGTCTCATTGGAAGCTTTGGCTCTACAGACCACCTGTATTTTTTCGCATCTCAAAGCTCAGGGGTGGCTGTGGTTTATTATTTTATAACATGCCCAAGCCTTCCTGGGAACTGACCCTGGTTGAGCTTTTAAAACATACTATGGGTTTCCCACCAACTACATTTTAAAGCTCCCCTTTTACGATCAGCTGCTTCTTAAGAAAGACCCTTTTTTCAAAAATAAAAACACCTCCCAGGCCCTCGGATGGGGACTCAGGACTGCTCAGCAACTGGTCAACCAACAGCTGTCTGTAAACCCCCCCAGTTTTAAACATGCCCAGACATTTCCCTACTACATGCACACACGCTTTTTCTATGCACTTTTTAAACACATACACAATTACCCCCTGTTTTGCAGCCAAACCTGTCACTTTTGGGACTAACCCTACATGTCACCCATTTTAAAACCAGAGTGTTTGTGGCCAGCAGTCTGCGACCAGGCCCTGTCATTTTTTTTTTAAGCCTGTCAAATTTAAGGCCAGACCTGTCAAATTTAAGGCCAGAGTTTAAGGCCAGACCTGTCAAATTTAAGGCCAAACCTGTCAAATTTAAGGCCTGTCAAATGTGAGGCCAGACCTGTCAAATTTAAGGCCAGAGTTTAAGACCAGACCTGTCAAATTTAAGGCCAGAGTTGATGTGAAGGTATCCCTATATACTACTCACTTGGTCCTGACGAAAACCTAACAAATAGCAAAAGAGGTTGAAACATGTTGACCGTATACACACTGTAAATAGGGTACTTTCTGGCCAATTCCACACCAGTAGAAGTACTACACCAGTTTTTAATGGTGACACATGACTCTAGAACAAAATTATTTAGAGAGTACATGTAGTATACAGTTTAATCCACTATCACTTTCACAACTCACAAAAATCACCAGCTCCGCTGCAGTCGCAGGCGTCGAAGTACACCTGAGTGGCACTCGGTCACTCAGGTAGACTCCGATGATGAAGCATGTCACCAACCTGGTTGGTGGGTGAGGGTTTTTTAAAGAAAACAATGTTTTCTTTACTTGCATCTCTTTTTCTCCATCTTTGATCACTAGGACACTACGTCCTGGGGATACTCCTCCATTTGTTTTTGTAGAATTTATTTAAGTTCTAGGGGACTAGGAGTAGAACCTGAATTAAAACCCTTACTCTCCCTTTGTTCAGTACAAAAGCTTTATTTTGCAAGGTTCAAAATTGTAGTTTAAACTGCACATACACACTCTGCAGTGGCAGACCTGAGACTTGGTTAGAGGGCTACTTAAGTGGGTGGCACAATCAGTGCTGGAGGCCCACTAGTAGCATTTAATTTACAGGGAAGAGGAAACATAGTGCACTTTACTAGGGACTTATAAGTAAATTAAATATGCCAATTGAGCATGAGCCAATGTTACTGTGCGGGGAGAACATAAGCGGCCACTAATTTCGCTTATTAAAGGTTTTGGCATTCGAATTGTTAATTATGCCGATGATACGCAGATGATCCTCTCCTTGGAAGGAGAGGAGTCCATCTCTGTGGAGGTCTTACACAACTGCCTCAGGAACACGGCCAGCTGGTTAAAAGCGAATTCGCTTCAGTTTAATGCCGGGAAAACTGAAGTGCTTTTTAGCGCTGGAACAAGGATCCCTCGTCCGTTTCCCAACAATTTCTGGCCCCCGGAGTCCGGCTCTACTGTCCAGCCATCGGACTCTGTCCGTAACCTGGGAGTCACGCTGAATCACGGGCTCAGCATGAATACCCATGTTCAGAAAACATCAGCCTGCTGCTTTGTCATTCTTCGCTCACTCAGGAAGGTTCGTCCCCTGTTACCATCCCACGCTCGTGCCCAGGTGGTTAGATGTACCATCCTGAGCAGGTTGGACTATTGTAATGCCCTCCTGCTCGGGTCCCCTGAGTACCTACTGGACAGACTTCAAAGGGTTCAATCTGCGGCGGCGAGATTGGCGTTGGGACTGCCTAGGAGATCTCATGGTCCATCTGCCCTTGCAAAACTACATTGGCTCCCTCTTAGACAGAGGATCCAATTCAAAGCCCTTTGCATTGTGTTTAGGGCTCTTCACGGTTGCGGCCCAGCTCCCCTTAGGTCCAAGTTCGTCTGGTATACTCCTACCAGACACCTTCGTTCTTCGGATGCTAAACTGGTAGCTGTTCCCAGATTTAGGAAGGTCAGAGCTGGTGGCAGATCCTTTCAGGTGACTGCATCCAGACTCTGGAACTCTCTCCCCATCGAGATTAGGGCCACTATTGATCTTCTGCAGTTTAGGAAAAAGGTAAAAACTTGGCTTTTCCCTGGCTAGCCTTGCTGGTCAGGTACACTCTGCTGTCTCTTTTCTATCTTGGTTTGGATTTCGCTAGCGCCAGGATGCCTGCAATGGTGACAGTCGCGCTTTATAAATTCTTAAAATTAAAATTAAATTAAAAAGCGCTTTATCACTGGATAGCAGTGTTAAAGTGCACAGAGTCCTAAACACAACAAAAGTAAGTTCGAAAAAAGTGGAGGAGGAAGACGAAACATTGGGGGTGACCCTGCAAAAAGGGACTACCCCAACACATCTACAGAGGCACTTCATATGCCTTGAAACCACTTGTCTGTGTCAACCCCCAAAACAAAGTTAGGCACTATGTCCTTGGGCATGTTGACCCTACTGTCTCCACCGGAAACTGGACTTTTGCTGCCACCATTTCGACTGTACTCTGTTAGATATTTTCCTTTGAGATCAAGCTGCCTCCCCCTTGGCTGCCTCTAATTTCAATTTGGTTAGCTGCAGTTGCAACTCCCTTTTAGTCCTCCTGTCCTCCAGTTTCTCAGAGGACAGATTGTGGGAGGACACACTGCTCCTTGCAGGGGACCGTACTTCTGTACTCAGATTTTTCTACTCATGCTGTGATAGAGCGCGGGTTAACCTGCTCGTTTACCAGACTCACCTGGGCCCATAAACATATACACTTTGAACAGGTAACCCTTGCTAATCAGGATTTTAATTAACTTTTAGGACTTATACCTATACCATTGACTTACCAATCCTTGTCACTGGTACCTTGAGTCCTAAGGGATCAAGGGAGTTAGAATAATAGGTAGAAACAACATTTGCATTCATGAAATAACCACAAACTCAGGAAAGATTTAAACACTTTATCTATGTAAATTCTCAAATGTCAGAGTCCATACAACTGTAATTAAAACTCGTTCAATTAGGAAGATAATGATCAAAGCAAAAATATGCAGAGATTTTATGAGACTGTCTTTAAGCATTTGAACACAAAAACGGTAGGAAAGGGAA
This sequence comes from Lissotriton helveticus, assembly GCF_964261635.1. Classification (NCBI taxonomy): domain Eukaryota; kingdom Metazoa; phylum Chordata; class Amphibia; order Caudata; family Salamandridae; genus Lissotriton; species Lissotriton helveticus. Next base: position 886,716,172 of record NC_136067.1, on the reverse strand, counting down.
ACAGTACGATGACGTGCCCACACAGATTATATTTACCTAGAATGGTGTGAAGACCAACCCTGGCCACGGGCTAGGATAAAGGACAGGATTTCCGATAAGTTTAGATGCCAACAGGATAACAGGTGCAGATCAGGACAGGTGAATACCAAATTAGGATAGATGCAGGTCAGGACAGATACACTCAGCTAAAGTGCAATGCCAGCGTCACACCCCTCTCTGCGGCTAACAGTTGGACCCCAATTGCGTTATCAATTCTTCTCCCTCAGAACCCCGATTGGGTTATCGATTCTTCTGACAGAGTGCTCCGCCAGCACCTTTGCTCTTGCTCGCCTATTGAGTGCGTTGGGTCAGAGACAGGTCGGCTATTCGGACAAGTCGGACAATCTAACTAGCTAAGCCGACCTTAGATATACCATTTTCCAGGGCAATGTTCCACCCCCCAATGTTGCAAATTTGTGTATTCCCTCAATTTGATTGTTCAAAAGGCGAGGAGAGGTCATCACACCAAACCAGTTATGAGATCATTTCATTCAAATATTTAAATCAATGTTCCCTTCCATAATTTTATTTTCCCATGCACTTTTATTCAACCCGACAATGGATGTTTCAATAATAAATACAATGTATAATTTTTGTACAGTTGAGCTTCCTTTCAAGAGGTCGAAGGGTGAGGTGCTCATGGATTTCACAGGCAAGTCTGTTACTGGCACCAGTTCAATGCCATGACTTGAAGACTCTTGAGTTCTTCTGCGCAGATGCAGTGCTTTTCAATATGGAGCACAGCGAGGTAACATCAGGCCTAAATACGAATTAGTAGCAAAGTTAAAGAGAAACAGTTTTAGAACGAGGAATACATGAATGCACTGAATACCACTTATCTCTACTCTATTCCCATTTACTTCATTTTAACTATAGCGTTAATAATTAGGCAGAACGAACAAGGTTTAGTACAAGCAGCAGCATAAGCATTAGCATGTGAAAACATAGAGCAGCCATCTTTAACACTAGTGCGCAGAAGCAAAGATTTCCCACCAAAGCAGAGAGTACGTCATGTCACGTGACACATGTGCAGTGAAATTCCCGCATTGCAGCGGCCATTTTAATGCATTCGAGTTTCTGTTAGTAAAAGCACATTGTCAAGCTTTCCCTGGATGCTAAGAATATCGTGAAATGCAATATTAATAAGACAAAACATGTTGAATAATACGTTACTTGTTATTTAGAGAGGGTTGAGTCCAAGCAAGTCTCTTTACGTGCAAAACCTTGCTCCATCAATCCCCTCTTATATCATCACAAATTACAGAAACAGATGCCAACTTTTAACACTTTCCCAATTCAATCTCCTCAAACACTTTGTTTAGTCTTTTCTCATTATTCATTTGGAAATTTTTCATCTTTTTAGATAAATTCCCATTCAACTCTTCCAACTCAATTTCATCAAAATGTCTTTTCTTTCCTTTCATATTTACTGTATATGTCTTTTTATGTCTGCGTCATTTACAACAAATCATTATACCTAATATCAGTAGGGGTACTCCCACTATTGGCATCAGTATTCTACCTACAAAACTTTTTCTTACGTTAGAATACCAACTACCTATAGAAGAGAGACCACTAATTAGTCTCTTCCATGCACTGTCAACCTCCAGTGGTTTCAATTCTTCTCTCAAATGTGTAATGTTCCTTGCATATTTCCCAATTTCGACACTTTCGTCTGGAATGTAAGTGCAACAATGTTGCATCTTTAGCATTCTACAGACTCCGCCCTCTTTTGCCAATATTATATCAAGAACAAGTCGATTTTGTAAAACCATTGACCTTACCGCAACTAGTTTGGTATTGATCATTAAAAATCCACTAGCAGTGTCAGTCGATAAGCGATCTACCGCTGTTGAAAATTTGCAAACTCTTTGAGTGTTCAGAACCACTCCCACTGAAGGTATTATTGCACTAAATATATCACCTACAATTTCACGTGTTAGTCCATTAGTTTCTTCATTGTTTCCAGTGATTTTCTTTACATGATATACCTTTGGGAATACTATTCCGAAATAGCAACTCCAATACCAATGATCAGGCAACTTAAAATAGGCCTTGTTCCCGCAAATATAATAAATTCCAGGAAATACGGGTTCAGTTCCATCTTTGAAACCACAACCCCTAATTACTTTGAAATTATTTTCACATTCACTGGAACCAATGAATATATTGGTATAATAATCTGTTTTCTCTCTATGGAGACAGAGTTTCCCTTTCTTTTCAAAATCCAGCAACATAGCAGCTTGAGTCTTGCCATTTGAAGTAAACTCTTTACTTTCAGCCCATTTTGGAATTTTTCATTTCTGACCAGTAGCTTTCTTGTGGAAATCCTGTCTCCATTTCTCTACTAAATCTAGAAATATATTTTCTTTCTCGTGTAATGTACATGTTAGATTGTCTTTATGTGCTTCACCTATATCTATTGATACTACTGTTAGAAAATACTTTCCCATGAAATGTGTAGAATCTCTAGTACTAAGGACAGGGTTTACATTTCTACGTAAAGGGACTTCAGAGATGATTACATCAAAATTAGAATATTAATACTAAGGGTGGGCGTAGTGTGCGTAGTGGGGCTACGCGAAGCTACGGAAAGTGGGTGAGAAACTACGCCCACCTGCGCACTTTGCGTAGCCCCACAACGCGCTGCATGCCCCCCTCCCCTACATAGCTAAATTTAATTAAATGGGCCCATATAATAAATAAATTACACTTACCTTGTCCGCGGCGTCCCGGGGCTCCCTCTGCTCGTTCACGGCGCCATCTTCTAACCAATGCGCATTCGCAGGCAGCCGCGCATGCGCATTGGTTAGAAGATGGCGCCGTGAACGAGCAGAGGGAGCCCCGGGACGCCGCGGACAAGGTAAGTGTATTTTATTTATTATATGGGCCCATTTAATTAAACTTAGCTACGTTCGGGAGGGCGGGAGGGAGGCGGGTGGCGGGCAACTTCGCTACGCCCAAGGAGTGGGCGTAGTGTTGCCTACTTCACCTACTTTGCAAAGGGCGAAGTAGGCAACACTACGCCCACTTCGTGGGCGTAGCGAAGTTGCCCGCCCACCCTTAATTAATACTGCAACTTTCCAGTTCTATAAAACAGACTAGCTAAAATGCTACATGAGATACAATATGTCAACGGTAAGTGATGGTATGTAACCCTTTCAGCTACTGATGTGGGAAACTTCATGCACACATAACATTTACTAATTTCCATAGCTTCTACATAATGTACTAACAATTTAGCAAATACATTCAAATTAGTTTTATTTCTACCTCTACTATAGTGTAAATCTACGTCATCTGGTGCTTCTAAATCTACTTTAAGTTGTTTGAAACTATCTACTTTTCCATGTGTATCTAACTTTTCTGGTGTATCTATCTTTTCATGTATACTACTATAATTCTGCATATTTCTACTCATTAAATAAGGAATAGCTAATGTCAGTCCTAACCATGCTATGAGTACTATCACTATACTACATGTGCATATTCTACAGCATGTTTTTAGACAATTTCTTTTCGGTTTTCCGTTAACATTATAATCAGACATTTCTGACTAAGAAGACTTAGCCCCTCTTGGTAACTTTCCCAAAGACATTAACCTGTGAACCCTTTTCTCAAGTTGGTCTCACTTCTTCATCAGTCTGATCAACAATCAGTTCGTCATCACTTAATTCTAAGTTTTTGAAATCTTCAAGTATGATATAGGTCCATTCAGGGCCTTTGAAATTATTATTCAATCTTTTTAAACGCGGACTCCTCCTTCTTGGTTGATCTGCGGATGGTCCTGCTTGGCTTGATATTTCATTTACTTGCTCTGGTTCTTCATTTATTGTTTTAAGGCAAAATTTCAGTCTTTTGACCAAACCAGGCCACTTATCTCCCTTCTGAGTCTTTTAGCTGGCACTGTGCTTTGACTTTCTTCAGATGCTCTTTTATTTTCATTCAGTTGTGGCACATCCTGTTCAATGTCGTCTTCTGAATTCCTCTCTATCTGACTTGATCCAGGGCTTAGTTTTTGTCAGTTCCACCTGGATATGTTCTTCTAGACTAATTTGACCTTGTTCAGGAGTTAGCTGAGTTTGACTTTGACTTTGGGTTTGACTTTGTCTGCTTTCTTCTTTCTGGACACGTTTTTCTACACCTATCTGGTCCTGCTCAGGTCTTTTTATTTCTTGATTGTCTTCTGCCTGAGCTTTCGCCCTAATACTTAGCTGTCTCAGGAGTTCTGGTTGGTGTTTCGAATGTACATTGATATTTCCTTATCTGATCCTCCTCAGAATTACTATTGGCTTGGATTTCTGTAACCTGAGTGCGTTCTTCTATTCCTGACTCATCCTCACTATCACTCTGTCTGTCTAGATAGGTTTGACTCCTGGTTGTCACAATTTCTGCAGGTATGTCGACTACTGGAATCCATTCATCCTGACTGGTGCTCAGTTGTTCCTCATCAGCTACTTCAGGATCGATTTTGTGGGACCCCTCAGCTGCCCAACCTTCAGCTCCTATGTCATCAAGTTCAGTCACCTTGTTGGTGTGACTCGCTTGGATCCAGTTTGGAATTCCCTTGCACTTTACAGCTGTGGTGGTAACCAATATCACTTGATGTGTCTCTCCCCCCCTTGGTGCTAGGCAAGATTCTCGAGTATGTTCTTTTATCACTACCCAGTCACCTGGATTCAGATCATGTGCTGGAGTTAATTGTCTGGGAACAGCGTCTTCCCTAACCTGGTGAGAGATAGAATGCACTTGATCAGCCAGTTCCTTGCAGTACTCGAGTACTAAATCATCAGATATATTTATCAGCTTGTGTCCTGGTACCCATGCCTGCCTCATTGCTCTTCGCATGAGTATTTCATGGGGACTCAAGCCTGTGTTCCTGTCTGGAATGCTTCTGAGTCCCATCAGAACAAGAGGTAAAGCATCAGGCCATTTCAATTCAGTAGATTCATACATCTTTCCCAATCGTGACTTGATTGTGCCATTCAGTTGTTCTACCACTCCAGAAGCCTCCGGGCGGTATGCACAGTGCAGCCTTTGCTCAATTGGTATGCTTCACTGATTAGGCAAATTATTTCATCATTAAAATGAGACCCTCGGTCTGATTCAATTGTTACTGGGAAACTGAAACGAGGTATGAGTTCTCTCAGTAAAAGTTTAACTACAGTAATGCTATCATATCTGCGAGTAGGGTAGGCTTCCACCCATTTTGAAAACAGGCAGACAATGACAAGGACATACTTCAGTCCTCGGCAAGAGGGTAACTGGATGAAATTAATTTGGAGTCGTATGAAGGGACCTTCTGCCTTTCCAATCTTTCCTGGCACAACTACAGTTGTCTTACCAGGATTCATTCGTTGGCAAAGACTCTCTGCTACATTCCTGAACTTCACATTGAACCAACTCTGTCTAAATAACCTAATCACTGAATCCCTACCTATGTGTGAATCTCCATGGTACATCCTAGCCATAGGAGCAAGCATACAGCCTGGTAACACAGGTCTACCATCAAGGTAAACAATAACACCATCCTCAACCCTTCTCTGACATCCTATTTTCTCCCACTCTTCCTTTTCTTTAAGTTCTGCTTCATTTTGTAAATCTCTCACTTCCTCACACGTTTTCACACATCCAAGCACAATAAGTTGGCAGCTGTTTCCATAAGCCTCAATTTTCTTGTTTACAGCTATTTTGATTTTTGCACAATGTTGGGGTACTTGGTCAGCATAACGATTACCTGTCACTTTGTCATTTCCAGATTGGTGAGCAGCACACTTGACCACAGCCACTGTTTCTGGCAATTGGATTGCTTTTAGCAAATCCTTTACATAATGTCCAATTTTAATGGGAGTACCTGAAGAAGTCATGAACTCCCTTTGCATCCAGAGCTGGCCAAAGTCATGCACAACCCCGTAACCATACTTACTATCAGTGTATATGGTTACTTTCCAGTTTTTCTCAATTTTGCAAGCTTTTGTCAATGCAATAAATTCAGCTACTTGACTCTGGGTAAATAGGATGCTTCGACTATACCACCTAATGTGCACACAGCAAAAGCAGCGCTCAGTCCTCCTTCCTCATGTCGCATGCATAAACCATCCACCAACAGCTCATATTCTGAATGTATTAATGGTTCTTCACGTATCTCTGGCCGTGGTTTAGTACTGTATTCTGTGAGGTCGATACAATCATGTTCGACTTCCTCTTTTACTTCCTCAAAATGTGAGTCGGGTAACAGTGTTGCTGGGTTCAGAACAGTACATCTAGCAATGGTCATGTTTTCTGCACCTAGAATGATTTGCTCATACTTAGTCAGCCGAATAGGAGTGAGGTACTGAGTACGTGTTCTGCTTAATAGAATCACAACTGCATGTGGGACATACACGGTTATATGGTGTCCCTTAATGATGGATTCACTTTGCTCAAGACTCATGCAGACTGCAGCTAATGCTTTCAGACATCCCGGCAATGCAGATGACACTGGATACAGTGTAGCAGAAAAATATGCCACAAGACATCTCATCAGACCACGAGTTTGGGTCAGAACAGACAGTGCACAATTGTCACATGCATCACAGAACAGTGTAAATTCTTTTGAATAATCAGGCATTCCTAAAGCTGGAGCTGAGCACAGACAGTCTCGCAATTTTATGAAAGCAGTCATGCTCTTGTCATCCCACTCTACTGGGTCCTTTCCTCTCTTCTTTGTCATTTGTATCAGGGGTTTAGCTAGGACTGCAAATCCCACAATCCACTGCCTGCAGTAACCTACAACTCCGAGAAACATTCTGATTTCTTTCTGTGGTTGAGGTAGATACATGTTTCTGATTATTTTGATTCCTTCAGAAGTAACTCTTCTGACACCTCTCTCTATCTGGTGTCCCAGATATTTCACGATGTGGTACAGAATTGTAATTTTTCAGGTGACACTTTATGTCCTCCTTCAGCCAAATGATTCAGCAATGCAATGGCATTAACAACACAATCATTTCGAGTCTTAGACGCCACCAACATTCCGTCTATATCTTGCACCAGGACAGACTGATTGAAAATCAATGGACTTTCTGTGTACCCCTGAGGAACACGATTCCAAACGTAAACATGGTCGTCGAACTTGAACGAGAATAGAAATTTGCTATCTGAATGTAATGGTATGGAGAAAATTGCATGGCACAAATCAATGACAGTAAACCATCCGGCTCCCTATGGTATCTGATACAGAATTACTGCGGGATTTGGCACAACTTAACAACATGGGACGACAATTTAATTAACCTTGCCAAGGTCTTGCACGACCCTATATTTTCCGCTTGGTTTCTTTATGCCAATTATAGGTGAATTACATGGACTGCTCATTATTTCTTGTAAAATGCCTTGCTCAACCAAATGCTCTATCTCTGCTGCAACACCTGCTTTTATTTCTGGGCTCATTTTGTACTGCCGAATATTTGGGTAAACTGCACCTTCCTTCACTGTCACTTTTATCCGGTCCACATTTGCTATTAATCTTACATCTTTTCCAGTAAAATCCCACACATCAGGATTCACTGTATGCTGTAATTCTCTTGGTAGATCTTCCACAGTCATCTTTTTATTATCAGTTTCTTGTCTGGCTAACATTAATTTATAAATTGCATCCTCGTCTGGGGTTTGAATTTCAACACCACTTGGGGTGCAAAAGATTGTGCAATTCATTTTGCACAGCAAGTACCCTACCTAATAGGTTTACTGGACTGGAGTCGCATACTACAAATTTGTGCATTTCTTTAAAATTCCCTATTCTGACTTTCATTGGTTCTGTAACAGGGGTACTAATTTGTTTATTAGAAACGCCCACTACTTGGATCGCTTCTCCAGAGAGGGGTAGGTTTGGAACGTCTGCTGTTCTCACAGTAGAACGGGTAGCACCAGTGTCCAATGAAAAGGTAACATAATTTCTCTCATCTTTTCCCTCAATGTATAGACCTGACTGATCTACCGGCAAGGATGCGCCAAGTACGCATTTCTCGTCCTCCCCTCTCAGGCACCGTCAGTAGCGATCCTCTTCGAAAAATGTGTCACTCAAAAGAAATTATGATGTCACTGCGTCTCTCCTTCCACTTCCCTCCCAATTTGTGTTATCCACACTGTATTTAGCTTGGCTTCCAGAATCTGGCATAGGTGCAAGTGGTAACTGATTCTGTATTACCTGTTGCGGTTGCTTCCTTGACACCCCGTTCTGCATCTGTGAATTTAAATTGTCAGTTTGGACACTATTACTCAATACAGCCTTACACTCGTTCCTCCAATGCCCCAATGATTCCGCACCCATGACATGGAAACTTTTCTTTGCCTCCTCTCTGTTTATTCTTCCTCTTGGTTTGCCTCCACTTCCTTCTCCTTGACTCTGATTATTTTTCAATTGATTCAACTGGAGTTCTTGCTGCTCTGCTAATTTTACCTGTGCCCACATTACCTTTTCTTCTAAATTCTTTCGTCTGTTGTAAATTTCATCCCCCCCCCCCCCAATATTTTGCATATTTTAGAATTTCATCAACAGGCTTGGCCTGCCAGCAAATTTTATGGTCTTTAATCATTTGCGAAATTTCTGGTCTTAACTCTGACACAAACCGATAAATAAAATGTGTCATGTCTTGTCATGTCTTTCGTATTAATGTTTTCCAACCCACTGTACAGTGCTTGAATACCTTTAAAAGGCGCTCATAATATGTATGTACTGATTACACGATTGGGTTGTCTTTGGATCTCTGGGGTACTCGTCACTGGGCCAATCTATGGTAATTTTACATTCTGTCCACAAATCTGCAGGGACTACAATGTCGAACAACCCATCTAAATCTTTCAACAATACTTTTGAGACTTTTACAAATCTTTCGACTTGCCTGTACCACTCTACAGGTTTCTCTCTGAGTTTCGGGAAATCATTTGTAAATGCTAAAATATCCTGTCGGGACCATGGGACATGTACATATCCTCCTCCTGGCACTTCTCTCATTGGGAATAATCTCTCTACCTTTTCTGGTTCTTTTAGCAAATATTCCGATGTATTGCTTTTTGCTTGGGCGTCCTCTTTTTTCTATGTCCATCTAGCTTTCCACCTGTCTAAATCCCCCCATTTCTGTAACAATGACAATAGTTCTTTTATTTGCACTTTTCGTGCTGACACATTCATGTTTTCTAAATCTTTGTCAGAAAATTCAGCTCTTTTCTGTAACACTTTAGATTTCCCAATATTAATTCCCATATTAGAAGCCAAATTCATTAATTTCTCATGAAATGTTTTTGTATTTCGAGTAATACTTCGACATATAAACAATAATTCATCCTCCCTGAATGTATTTAATCTTTCTAACCCCACATTTCCAGCAATCAATTCTTCCAATTCAACTCTTAATTTAAAAATATCCAATAATTTCGGCTGTGATTTTGGCTTCTCTATTTCCCGAGACCATCTCTCTATTTCTTCTGGGGATACTACAGTAGCACTTCTTGTACCTGATGATGTTTCCATCCTTACCTCTCTATGGCTTCCGGGAGTGTTTTTCCTGTTTGAACTACTTTCAGGTTCTCTTATTGGTAAATCCATTATGGAGATTACTGACTCACATTTACTTGTTGGTCATCAATTATCAAGGGTTCCTTTCTAGGTTGTGCTACAGGTGTAGTCAGAACAGGAGTTTTAGGACAGGGTTTTTATCTCAATACAAGGGAACAACAGGACTTATAGTTACCGGTATAGTTAGGGTTTCAGGAATTATATTAAATTGGGAAATTTTCTGAATCAACTCACTTCTTTGTTTATTTATTGCCTCTCTTTCCCTTTCCTGTAAGACTTTTTCTAATGAGGTTTCATGTACAACTTGTGGAACCAAAGTTGGTTTTAAAAACGGGGTGCAAGGGTTAATTCTACTTATTTCCTCATGGTAAAGTGGCAGATTTTTCAATAACAAATCCTCCAGATAATCATCATCTGAGTCACCACTAGTCATTAAATTCTTCGTTTTCTCTGTGCACTTGTTTCCTGATGGTTCTTCTAAAGTTAGTACGGGATATAATCCTTCCACTAACATAGACTGTCTCCATTTCTTCATTTGCTTATCTCTTGTCTCTTTAGGAAATCTGGGATAGAAATTACTCCAATTTCTGTCACTTCTGTGTCTATCTTGCTCAAGAGCCTCAGTTTCCCATTCTTCTAATGCTTCGTACTGAGTCAATCTGGGTCTGGGATCTAATTCATTCATGCGTGTTCTTAAATTGTACAAAATTCTACCATTAAAGGTACCATTTTCTGGAAATGCAAAAATACCGTCATCTTTATTGTACTCCATCCAGTTCTCTAACCACACACAAGTGTGATAGCCCCTTTCTACCATCATGTATGATGTGGGCGTATTTGGTGGTGGAATAATAATCCCTTCTCTTGTTTAACTCGTTTTATCTTTCTTGAAGAAATTCTTTATTTTTTTTTAAAACAACATTTTCTCTTCCCTCCGTATATGATATAAGGTCTTCCCTTTATGTACTGTTCTTGCACGAAGCCTAGGTGCCTCCTAACGGGTCTATTTCCTATAACTGCTGGATCTATATGCCACATATATTTTGTACCGATAAATTTAATATGCAGATATACTCAATTGTTTACTGAAATGCTTTTCCAATACCAGCGTGTTTCTTATTTTCAATAACCAATCAGTAATTAGAATTCAAATAAATTTTGACCAATAATTGCGCTGCTTTTCTCGTGAGACAAGTTCCCATGCTCCTGCACTCACCCCTCCTTTACAATATTACCTCAGCTACACACCCGCTACCTCAACCAATACCAGCGCGGCTCTTTGTGACGTCAACGCAGCACCGCGACTGACTCCCTCCTTTGCAAGGTAATACGAAAACGTACTTTCTTTTTACTTTTAAATGCACTATTCATTAATTAACAATGTTGAAACATTCGCCACTGTGCCTGAGTGACTAAATTCAAAGGACAGAATCATTTTCTTTGACTGTGAGTAAATCCCTTCCGTTTATCCTTCACTCTCTACGAGTAAATCTCTTCTGCCTACTCTTCACACAAGCATCAGAGAACCTGTTACTCCCTCAGGCGTACCCTTTCTAGGTGATATAAGGTCAAGCTTTCACCAGTGAACTCCTCTGCTATCATTCATTCACACATTTATACAGAAAATCCTTAATTAGTGCTTCAAATTCTACCTAAGTTTACACACGTATTTCCTAGGCAAGTGACCTCACTTTAGTGTGGCTTCCATTTACCACCCTCTATTCTGCCACCGGGGATTCCAGACAAACATAAGACAATACACACAGGTTTTAGTTAATACATGAAATCAATACAAAATCAATAATCAATACGTGACTAACTACCTATCTTAACTAAACCCTAACCACTACTCTGCTACCAAAAGAATACTGATAGAGCACAAGTTAACCTGCTCGCTTACCATACTTACCTGGGCCCATAAACATATACACTTTGAACAGGTAACCCTTGCTAATCAGGATTTTAATGAACTTTTAGGACTTATGCCTATACCATTAACTTATAATAATAGGTAGAAACAACATTTGCATTCATAAAATAACCACAAACTCTGGAAAGATTTAAACACTTTATCTATGTAAATTCTCAAATGTCAGAGTCCATACAATTGTAATTAAAACTTGTTCAATTAGTAAGATAGTGATCAAAGCAAAGATATGCAGACATTTTATGAGACTGTCTTTAAGCATTTGAACATAGGAAGGGTAGGAAAGGGAAACGGTACAATGACGTACCCACACAGATTACATTTACCTAGAATGGTGTGAAAACCAAACCTGGCTACGGGCTGGAATAAAGGACAGGATTCCCGATAAGTTCACATGCCAACAGGATAACAGGTGCCGATCAGGACAGGTGAAGATCTAAATTAGGATGGGTGCAGGTCAGGATGGGTACCCTCAGCTAAAGTGCAACGCCAGCGTTACACCCCTCTCTGCGGCTAACAGTCGGACCCCGATTGGGTTATCGATTCTTCTCCCATAGAACCACGATTGGGTTATCGATTCTTCTGACAGAGTGCTCCGCCAGCACCTCTGCTCTCGATCGCCTATTGAGTGCATTGGGTCAGTGACAGGTCAGCTATTCGGACAAGTCGGACAATCTAACTAGTTAAGCCTACCTTAGATATACCATTTTCCAGGACAATGTACCCCCCCAATGTTGCAAATTTGTGTATTCCGTCAATTTGATTGGTCAAAAGGCGAGGAGAGGTCATCAGACCATACCAGTTATGAGATCATTTCATTCAAATATTTAAATCAATGTTCCCTCCCATAATTTTATTTTCCCATTCACTTTTATTCCACCCGGCAATGGATGTTTCAATAATAAATACAATGTATAATTTTTGTACAGTTGAGCTTCCTTTCGAGAGGTCGAAGGATGAGGTACTCATGGATTTCACAGGTAAGTCTGTTACTGGCACCAGTTCAATGCCATGACTTGAGGACTCTTGAGTTCTTCTGCGCAGACGCAGTTCTTTTCAATATGAAGCACAGCGAGGTAACATCAGGCCAAATACGAACTAGTAGCAAAGTTAAAGAGAAACAGTTTTAGAACAAGGAATAAATGAATGCATTGTATACCACTTATCTCTACTCTATTCCCATTACTTCATTTTAACTATAGGGTTAATATTTAGGCAGAATGAACAAGGTTTAGTACAAGCAGCAGCATAAGCATGAGCATGTGAAACATAGAGCAGCCATCTTTAACATTAGTGCGCAGAAGCAAAGATTTCCCACCAAAGCAGAGCGTACGTCATGTCACGTGAGTGTGGCAGACGCATGCGCAGTGAAAATCCCGCATTGCAGCGGCCATTTTAATGCATTCGAGTTACTGTTAGTAAAAGCACATTGTCAAGCTTCCCCTGGATGCTAAAAATATTATGTAGTGCAATAATAATAAGACAAAACATGTTGATTAATACGTTACTTGTTATTTACAGAGGGTTGATTCCGAGCAAGTCTCTTTACGTGCGAAACCTTGCTCTATCAGCTGCAGCTCTCGACCTGTGGCCATGCCATCTCCTTCTGCATCCTCATCCTCTTCATCAACTTCCACCTCCTCCTCTTCAGTGTCATTGTCTTCCTGCTCTCTGTGTATAATTTCCATCCTTTGGCCCTCCTCTGATGCTCTAAGGGCTACTTAAAAGTCTACTTTTATGTCCCTCTTTTCCAAGGTTAGCCTTTTCTCCTTGCAGAGTTTCTTCAACTCTACCATCTTGAGGCTGCCAATAATGCTCAGCTCCATCTACTCAAGCAGGTATCATAGGTGGTGTAAAGGTGAATCAGTAATTAAATTTGGAACAATTAAAAAAAAAAAGAGTAGCCATTTCAGGAGAATTTAAAAATAGTTTGAATCTGGAGAAAGATTATTTATGTGGGATTTTAGTTTTGCACCAAGATCGCTGAGTGGCACTGCAAACAAGTACTGGATTCCACTGCTGCCATCATTGCAAAAAATGGGGTCACTGGTTAAGGGGGTGGCAGTCCCACTCAGGCAACAACTACAATCCCTGTCTGGGTAAACCACAAAAGTCACTACATTAATCTTTGTTTTACCCTCTAGTAGCTTGATAATAAACAGTCAGGCTTATGTGTAAAGTATTTATGGAGCACACAAACAGTATTAAAGTGCAAACACAACACAAGACTAATCCCACACCAATTTAGAACAATAGAGTACATTTTAATAACTTAAATGATACCGTAATGAAAAAAATCCATTCAGTAGAACCAGAGATAATAAATGTCAAAGTTTAAGGTAAGAATAGTGCCTAATTGCACACAGCACCACTAGCTTTCATCTTCTCTTGATAGATGTTGGGGAAAGTCATAAGTTCAGGCCGATCATAATTGAGCGTGAGCCAGATACAGGGATTAGGTTAGTTCCGCTGAAAAGATACCTTTTAAGTCTGGCTGGAAGAGTTCCATGCACGGTGAAGTCAGCGATGTATGATGTAGAGCAGCCCTAGCATTGCAGATGATCATCACAGTAGCACTAAGAGCCGGTCAGAAATTGTGCATGGTCATGCTGGAGCCTTGAATTGGCAGGGCTGTCGTTGTAGCGAGTTCAGTTCTCGCATTGCCGGTTGTTGCAGGGTGATGCTGAAACACAAAGAACTTGTCTCACTGGAGCTTTGCACTGGCAGTCATCACGGGCAGCAGAGTCTGGATGTAAACGAGCCCGCTCGTGGTCATGAAGATCCCAAAATTCAGAATTTAACCTTTTCTTCTTTGGAGAGTTCAATTGGATCTGGAGGGCACCTCTTGCCAATAAGGAACTCAGTCCAGCAGAGGGCATCAGGGATCAGGCAAGTTCAGAAGCCCCTATAACTCACACAAGTTCAGCCAACTGACCTTTGGAATCCTTCTGGATAGCCTGGCAATCAGGTCCAGTCTTCCTTCTCAGAAGAGGAAGGCAGTCCTTCAAGCATCAGGAGAGATTTAGGGCAGCAGGGCAGTACTTCTTCTCTGACTTTCACAGGTTTAGGGGTATTTTGAAGAGCTGCTCAATATTTACACTTGGTGCCAGCATCATTGAAGGGTCTCCTTGTCTTATCCTACATGTGTTTGTGTAACGTTCTTCCCCTGTCAAGGCTCCAAACTGTCTAGAGGTAACAGAAGGCAGGGCACATCTCCTATCAGAGTCTTTGGGTGAGTGTGCAGCAAGGTCCTTTAAAGTGCAAGTGGAGCTTGGTGCAGCTCCTACCCAGTCATCCTGCATAAGGACACAAACTCCAACAGCGGAGCCATTCACAGTCATGTGATCCAGGAGACTGGCAGAAGGAACACACAGTTAGGACACGAAAATCCTAACGTACTTACAGGAGCCTTTTCAGAATTGTAACTCAAAATCCAACTCTACCATTAAAGGGGATTTTAAATTACTATTCGTTTGAGTGTAAACACCATATTTGTATCTGCTCCCAATCTAAAATTATCACATATTAGATGTAATAAGGTAACGCAGTGTTAGTCAAAAAGAGAAATAGGCCGTACAACAGTGAAAAATGACTTTAGTATCTTTTCACTGTCAGGGCTTGTAAAATCAAAGCACACATGGCCTACTTTTTAAATACACTGCACCCTCCCCTATGAGGCTTAGGGCCTACATTAGGGGTGAATTATAGTATTAAAAAAGGTTTAGGCGTGGCAAAATGCGTATTTTCTCCGATCTAAACCTCAGTACTGCCTGCAGTGGCAGACCTTAGATGATTTAAAAAACGACTTTAGTGGGTGGCCCAACAAGCGCTACTGGCCCAGTAGTAGCATTTGATTTACAGGCCCTAAGTACATGTAGTACCATTTACAAGGGTTATACAACTAAATAAAATTTGCTAATTAGATGAAGGCCAATTTCACCACTGCTACTGCTCAACAAATATTAGAGAGATTTACGACGTAACTTAATTTCAATGACATTAAAATTAATTAAATGGACCAAAATATTTTAACCCGAATGATAATCCAGGAGGTTAGACAGTTACATGGGACTGCAAAATTTGAATTGTAGTAGAAGGTAATCTTGGACATAAATTATAATATAGGGACATTGGTGCAGAAGAGGTGAGATGGGTTTTTAAGAGCTTTGCAAAAGTACGGATGTAGCAGGGTTTTCGCAAAGCAAAACCTGCTTGGATTGAACCTCTCATTTTGCAAGATAATCATAAAAAGTTAACTGTGTGCTCTTAACCGAGTTTGAATTTACCTGCGCATGCGTAAATGAGAACGTGCATAGAGAAAATCTGGGGTAGGCCGCAAGCCTGCACATAACTAATGCAGAAACTAATGACTAAAGGGCTGCAAGTTTAATGATCATACTAATGCTTTTTTAATCTTGTGCAAATCATTAATATTGCAAAGCAGAACACTTTTAGAGAATACATTCATGCAAATGATATGATATCCATGTTGCATTTGTCTTTTCCTAGAAAATTGCTTTTTCTGTGCTGGAGAGAAAGGCCTCTGAAAATCTAGCTTGCAATAAAAAATCATGGAGTGAGGAAGGACAGAGCCTAATCAGTTTACCATGTGTCTTCGTGATAACCAAGGTTATGGAGGAAGCAATGAGCCTCTGAAAGCGAGTTCCTCTGGAAGCGGACATGCGGATAGAGAAAGTTACATTAAATGTGAATGAAATTTTAACATGCTGATGAATAGAAGGATACAGAAGCCTGAAAATGACATATTTAGGGGCCGATTAGGATGGCGGACGGAAATGGGTACTGTCCGCCATGGTGGGGGAAATTTAACTCCCGGCTGCGCCGCGGAGAAACCGCGGTTGGGATTAGGATATTCATGTCACGAAACTCCGACCGCGGCGGACGGATCACAACCAACACCGTCCGCGGTGGACGGAACACAACCAAGTCCGTCCGCGGCGGACGGA
The DNA here is from genome assembly GCF_964261635.1 of Lissotriton helveticus. Taxonomy (NCBI): domain Eukaryota; kingdom Metazoa; phylum Chordata; class Amphibia; order Caudata; family Salamandridae; genus Lissotriton; species Lissotriton helveticus. The sequence goes on along the minus strand of NC_136067.1, from coordinate 886,699,683 downwards.
GTCCAATGAACAACCACTGCCGCGGACGGAAATGACCGCGGAAAATAAAACATGTACCGCCATACCTGAAAATACTCCGTGGCCGCAATTAGGATAAATCCGCCCGTACCACGGAACTCACAGCCATCCACGTCCGCGGCGGAAACAATGCTACGAGAACCACAGCATCACTGCGGAAGGCCAACACACACAACATCCCTAGCGCCTAACAAATGTATGAAAGTGCACCGCAAGTCCTAAGCAAACATACGAACATTGACAAGGCCCCCCCCCCCAAGCACAAGCCACCATGACACGTCCCAATTATCCAATAATGCACACAAGTCAACACGCCCACCTACCACCTGACTCGCAACAACCATTGAGACACGACTACAAAAAGACACCCCCACACAACCACAATCCCTTGCACCACAGCATTGCTGCCAGCAAGAGGGCCATTCGAGACACTGCTAACTCACATAAAATCACATAGAAGACACCCACCCACCACCCTACCACACCCACCACACAAACACCCACCACACAAATCCTACACATCACACACCACACACCTGCACCTCCCAACTCACTCAACTCACACACTGAGCACCACACACTATGGCACCCAAAAAAAACCCCAAATTCACGGAGACAGAGTTGCGGGTAATGGTAGATGAAATTATCCGTGTGGAGCCCAACATCTTCGGGGCCCAAGTCCAGCAGACGACCGTGGCGCAAAAGAACCACATGTGGGACAGGATCGTCACTCGGGTGAATGCGTCGGGGACTGTGCCGAGGACCAAGCACGACATTCAGAGGCGGTGGCATGACCTTAAGACCAGGGTCAAGGGCATCCGAGCGAAAAACCACGCCAGAGCCAATCTTACTGGCGGTGGCACACCCCCGGAGCCCATACCCTACACCGATTGGGAGGAGAAGGTGCTGGTGATACTACACCCAGAGAGCCTAGACGGCCTTGACGAAGGAGAAGAGACTGGTGAGTACAAACCAAGCACCACGATCAGCACGACATGGTCAGGCTCACACAACTGAGAATAAACATCCCCCACGACCCATGCACGTCGGACACCAACACACTAACATGTCCATGGCTCCCAACAGGCCCCCATGTTCACGGGGAGGGTGGTGGTGGTGGTGGTGGTGGAGGGTGGGGTGTGTGAGAGGCCCAAACTACAACTCCCAACAGGCCCCCATGTTCACGGGGAGGGTGGTGGTGGTGGTGGTGGTGGAGGGTGGGGTGTGTGAGAGGCCCAAACTACAACTCCCAACAGGCCCCCATGTTCACGGGGAGGGTGGTGGTGGTGGTGGTGGTGGTGGTGGAGGGTGGGGTGTGTGAGAGGCCCAAACTACAACTCCCAACAGGCCCCCATGTTCACGGGGAGGGTGGTGGTGGTGGTGGAGGGTGGGGTGTGTGAGAGGCCCAAACTACAACTCCCAACAGGCCCCCATGTTCACGGGGAGGGTGGTGGTGGTGGTGGTGGTGGAGGGTGGGGTGTGTGAGAGGCCCAAACTACAACTCCCAACAGGCCCCCATGTTCACGGGGAGGGTGGTGGTGGTGGTGGTGGTGGAGGGTGGGGTGTGTGAGAGGCCCAAACTACAACTCCCAACAGGCCCCCATGTTCACGGGGAGGGTGGTGGTGGTGGTGGTGGTGGAGGGTGGGGTGTGTGCGACAGGAAACAGAAATGTCTACAAATCAATGTAACCATGTACTGTCCACATTACTGACCAGCTCGATCTTGTCCCTCAGGTGATCGTCAACTGACTGGGGAAAGCAGTACCCGGCCGCCAGCCTCGCCTCCCACACCTACAGGACTCTCTGCTGACGACGACACAGGCAGCTCCGGGGCGGAGGATGGAGCGGGACCAAGCACGCAGCCAGGGCCATCTGGCTCACAGGGACTCCCGGGACCGACCAACGTCGCATGTGTGACTCCCGCGGCACCTGTCTCTGTGATCTGCACAGTCCCCACCACCACCAGTACCACCAGTACCACCAGTACCACCACTACCACCAGCACCACGACTCCTGCCGGTGCCACCCAGCATGACCCAGCGCGCAACGCTGGTCCAACGGCCCCACACACAAGCAGGGTGAGTGGGCCACAAACACAGGCAACGGGACAACTGCCAATCAGGCGAGCCACGCACCGCCGGTCAGAGGAGGGACAGCTACCCGAGCCAGTGGCACAGTCCCTACAAGCTCTTGCCAGGTGCCAGGCCTCATACGACCGGTCCCAGGCAAACGCTGATCGTGTTCACCAGGACTCAGTGGACAACACCAACATCCTGCGCGAGATCTCTGGCATCCTTGGCCAGATGTTGGTGATCATGGGCCAGCAGGCAACGGTGTGGAGGGAATGGGTTGGCCGGAACAACCCCCCCCTCCACCAAGTGTGTCAGCGCCACCGCCACCGTCACCTCCGCCTCCCCCGTCACCTCCGCCTCCGCCTCCACCGCCGCCACCACCACCTGAGCCCCTGGCGACGGATGTGGCCCATCACCAACCTGCCCTCCCAGCTGACTCTGTACCACCTCCGAGACGGAGGGGGCGGCCGAGGCAGGAAGTGGCTGAGAGCAGTGTTGGAGCGCCAGGCACACGCTCCAAGAGGGGACGACCTTGACAATGCCACTGCCTGTGCCAGACATTCACCCTGCAAACCATCCTGTCCCACATAGACAATCATTGCCACTGGTCTGCTGGACTAGCCTGACACCCCCCAATGTGGTGTCAGCACGGACATTTCATCTGCCATTACCTTCAACTCCAACTCCCTCCCCCCCACTTACTTGTAAATATTCACCAGCACAAAAGCACAACCTGTCAATAAATTGCATTTACTCACACAATGATGTTTTGCCTCCATGTTTATTCACATGATTGCCATCAGATACAGACGTAAACAGGTACAGGGATCATAGTCGCACATGATCATGGCGCTGCGGGAGTGACCTAGAGAAAACCAGAGACAGCAAACACACGTCAGTAAAGAGATTCACACACATCACAACACAATGCACAGCAACATTACACAAACGACAACCATCACACAAGCATGGGATGGGAGCACACACATCATGGACACTCCTATGTCCAAAGACATGAAGACACACATGTGCAACCATCACAAACCACACCCAGCTGATTAACCCCATATCCACACAACACCAGAAAACATACATGAGGCATTGTCAACCGCCACTAGAGGTAGATACTCACATTCAAGGGAAGTAGCGATCAATGAGCTGGCGCCTCTGGTCCACACCTTCCTCCTCACCACTATCCTCATCAGTCGACATGGGTGGGATGGGAGGCCGAGGAACTCCTTCGTCTTCAGGGTCCAACAGCAGTTCAATGTTATTGCGTACTGCCAGGTTGTGGAGCATGCAGCAGGCAATCACGATCTTGCATACTTTTCCTGGTGAGTAAGGCAGGGCCCCTCCGGTCTTATCGAGGCACCGAAACCTAGACTTGAGCAGTCCAAAGGTACGTTCGATGACTCTCCGTGTCCTTCCATGTGCCTCATTGTACCGCATTTCACCCGCCGTCCTTGGATTACGTAGGGGACTGAGGAGCCAGGGCCGGTTTGGGTAAGCCGAGTCGCCTATGTAGGGGGATGACAGAGACAAACATCAGAACAAGATATGGTGGGTACCCCATGCAACACAGAGATCACAAGAGTCCCCACTGCACACTCACCAACAAGCCACGCTTGACCGGGTGGCAGATTTGCCATGAGTCGTGGGACATTGCTGGTCCGCATGATGTGGGCGTCATGTGCGGATCCAGGAAATCTTGCACACACATGGGAGATGATGTTTCTCGCCAGGCACACCACCTGCACGTTCAGCGAATGAAAGTGTTTGCGATTCCTGAACACTTGTTCGCGTGCCCGTGGTGGAATGAGCGCGATGTGCGTGCCATCAGTTGAGCCCACAACGTGAGGTATGTGGCCCAGTGCATAGAAACCAGCTTTGACAGCTGGCAACTCTTCCGGACGTGGGAAATGTATGTACTCATCCTTGTACAGCATCATAGCTGATAACACATCCCGAAGAACCGTGCTGAACATGGCCTGTGACATACCCCCGGCACCTCCAACTGTATACTGAAATGTGCCAGTAGCGAAGAAATTTAGTACCGCCATGACCTTTGCAGTGGGTGTAAACGAGCCAGGATACGTTCTACGTGGCTGCAGATGAGGAGACAATTGAGCCACAAGCTCCAGCAACCGACGTCGATCCAGCCTGAATTTCCGAATCACCTCCTCGTCTACCATATCCTCCAGCAGAGTGTATGGGCGATGCACATTTGGAGCCCTCCTGTGTGGGAGAGAGATGTAACTTAGGTCAACTTACAAACGACGCATACGTGTACAACTCCATCACATGTGTACCTTACTGACAAAACTTCAGTCGTCACCCTAATGTATCGTAGACACATCACAGACACTCATGCAACTGCATGCACACAAACGATAAGTTTACACACGCCATGTCATCAAGCACAAATGCCACCACCAATGATGATGTGCATACGGTAATGACATGCATGGTGACAGAACGTAGAAATCACATACACGGAATGCATGTGTACCACCACCACTGTAGTCACCTCGACACAACAAGAAACTGACAACAGATGCATTAATTGGCCACACAGCCGTGATGTACTGTGTAGTTGTGAAGATGTAACAACGTCTGTAGGGTCAAACCCGACGTCAACACGTACAAATGCACATCTGTTGCCCATTGTGTGCCGACCGATGTCCATTGTATGGACACACATGCTATATTGTATGACATATGACCTTTCACAATCACGCTCACATCCCTCATGACGCAACTGCACACAACACATCACGGTGCAGCGTCTGACAAGATCACATATTTGGCGCCGCCATGGCGGTGCTCAACTTCCGCTACTTCCCAAAGGCCATATGCGGCCTGCGTCCCTCTTTCCATTGGCTGCATGTGCAGGGACCGTCACGGGCACACATCGGCAACCGCACGTGCAAGCTTCAGGCACGGATGCTTCAGTTGCAACAATGTACTATCACAGGCGCCTCCATGGCGGTGCACGTACACAGCGGGGGAGGTGCAGGCCTATACACCCTGCAGATGTACTCAATGGACATGCCAGTTCATGACCCCCCTTACAGTCACCTTGCATCATCCACCGTACACCGGCCGGAGCGGCCGGCCCATGAACAACCGCCGGTCCCGGCCATGAACAACCGCCGTGCCCGGCCATGAACAACCGCCGTGCCCGGCCATGAACAACCGCCGTGCCCGGCCATGAACAACCGCCGGTCCCGGCCATGAACAACCGCCGTGCCCGGCCATGGCGGTTGTGTTCATGGCCGGGACCGGCGGTTGTTCATGGCCGGGCACGGCGGTTGTTCATGGCCGGGACCGGCGGTTGTTCATGGGCCGGCCGCTCCGGCCGGTGTACGGTGGATGATGCAAGGTGACTGTAAGGGGGGTCATGAACTGGCATGTCCATTGAGTACATCTGCAGGGTGTATAGGCCTGCACCTCCCCCGCTGTGTACGTGCACCGCCATGGAGGCGCCAGTGATAGTACATTGTTGCAACTGAAGCATCCGTGCCTGAAGCTTGCACGTGCGGTTGCCGATGTGTGCCCGTGACGGTCCCTGCACATGCAGCCAATGGGAAGAGGGACGCTGGCCGCATACGGCCAATCGCAAGTAGCGGAAGCTGTGCACCGCAACAACAGGGCCAGTCATTGGCCCATTTCACGATCACGCTTCCAGGGCTGACCAATTGCTGGCGACGTATGCCACTGACACGTGCTGAGGGCCCTATATATGTGTCTTGGCCAAAATGAAACTTCCTACCCTGGGGACCAGTGCTGCCTGTGACCATCACCTCGACCTGCTGCTGCTGCTGCTGAGCTGACCACCGACTGCTGCCTGTGACCATCACCTCGACCTGCTGCTGCTGCTGCTGAGCTGACCACCGACTGCTGCCTGTGACCATCACCTCGACCTGCTGCTGCTGCTGCTGAGCTGACCACCGACTGCTGCTCTAGTGCCATACTCCGTGATCTTGCCATGTCGAGTGGCAAAGAGATCCGGTCTCGACCCTTCACCGCCGCGGAGCTTGATGTCCTCGTGGACGGTGTACTCCGCAACTATGGACGCCTCTACGGCGCACCGGGACGGGTGGTAAGTGCAGTGTGGGACATGTTGGTGTGCATGAGGGGGCCAAATGATCAGGCCTATTTCTATCTTAGCTGTGTAGTGTGGGCTAGACATATGTTCCTGATTCTGCATGGCTGCTGACAGTAACGTCTTGCCCCTATGTGTGTGACAGGCCACCTGTCCACTGACTTAAACCCTTTTGTCTCCCATCATGGTAGGTCAAGCTGCACCTTCGCAAGGACCTGTGGAGGACCATAGCACGGGAAGTACGGGCATTGGGGGTGTGCAACAGACGACATACACACTGCCACAAACGCTGGGACGACATTTCCAGGCTGAGCAAGAATGTAGCGGAAGTAACACTGGGCCTGATTCCAAGGACGCCCCGTCTGGCCCGACGCTCCATGACCCCTCTCATGCACCGTATCATTGCAGTGACGCATCCTGAACTGGCCGAACGTCTGAGTGCCGATCAACAGCAAACTAGCGGTGAGCATACTGTCTGTGTAGGAAACTTGTGAGTGCTATGCATGTATTGGTGCACAGACACACTATTGAGTTCCGTGTTGCGTATGTATGCCTGTGATGGCATTTTGGTCCCATTGGGTGGTACTCATTTGACATCCAGGTCCGCCATGTTGACACGCCACTTGCTTAGTAGTTGAGTGTTAAAGCACATCCCCTAGTGGTCCATGGCCCCATGGCAGAAAATGTGAGGATGACTGGTAGGGGTGGGCCATGTGCAGGATGAGGGCTCATGAACCTTTGTCTGCTATGTGATTTGGCTATCCTGTTCCTTCTGTACGTGAGTGTGCCCATGACTCACACATCTTTTCTGTGCATTTCAGCTTTGCCAGAGGACACTCAGCCACAGACGGTGGAGAGTAGCCGAGGAAATGAGTCCGGATCAGACTTCGCACACACGCAGACTGACACGGAGGAGGCCAGCGCCGGAGAGGGGGACAGGACCGTCCCTGAGGACTCGCATGTGGAGACACCATCGTCCTCCTCGTCGGACACTCTCGGTGAGCCTGCACTGTTGTCACAGACTGGGAGTGGGCACTCATCACCTTCTGTCGGAAGACAGCACACAGGGCCCACACTTCCGCCAACTGCACCATGTATTGTTCGTGGCCGGAGGAGTAGGGGGAGCAGAGTGGCGTTCGGTGCAGGCACCGCTGCCCCTGCCACGGTGAGCCAAAATGCACTGTGTGCTGAGGCCGTTGATCTGCTGCGACAGCTGTGTGTGGGGCAGACCAATATGACAAATGCTTTCCAGGACCATGATAGGAAGTTGGGGCAGGTGGTGGCATTCATGGAAGGGATGCATGGCGATCTTGCAGGTCTACACAGGACAGTGCAGTCATTGGCAAGCAGTGTGTCGTCTGCAATAGTACAGTCGAATGAACAGGGTGCTACTTCTGTTTCCCCATCTACACCGCTGGATGTCTCAGGGGGTAGTGATTATTCAGAGCAGGACTCAAATACAGGTTATTGCACTAGAAGCAGCGTCAGACAGCACGTCAGGGCACGCAGGGCACAGACCCCATCCCCTAGATCAGCTAAATCTGTTCACGTAGACGACGTCAGATGCACTGGAGTACACACACAGGATCCACAAGTGTTGTTGGGGGACATGCCTTCCGGAGCTACACAGGCATTCAACACGAAAGGTACTCCCAAGGCAAGGGATACTCACATGTCCATGGACTGTTCCTTGGACAAGGCCAGTCAGAAGACAAAGGCACCTACTAAGAGCAGGGAGACTCCCAAGAGCAGGCCCACAGCAGAGGTAAGGGACACTCCCAAGGACAGTGAGAAGACTAAGGCACCTACTGAGAGCAGGGAGACTCCCAAGAGCAGGCCCACAGCAGAGGTAAGGGACACTCCCAAGGACAGTGAGAAGACTAAGGCACCTACTAAGAGCAGGGAGACTCCCAAGAGCAGGCCCACAGCAGTGGATAGGAACACTCCCAAGGACAGTGAGAAGACTAAGGCACCTACTAAGAGCAGGGAGACTCCCAAGAGCAGGCCCACAGCAGAGGTAAGGGACACTCCCAAGGACAGTGAGAAGACTAAGGCACCTACTATGAGCAGGGAGACTCCCAAGAGCAGGCCCACAGCAGTGGATAGGAACACTCCCAAGGACAGTGAGAAGACTAAGGCACCTACTAAGAGCAGGGAGACTCCCAAGAGCAGGCCCACAGCAGTGGATAGGAACACTCCCAAGGGCAGGGACACACACAGGGAGCAGGTGTCTGCTGGAGGCAGGTGCACCACAGACGACAAGTCTGCTGGCAGGAACAGGGCGGCGAGCAGGGCACAGGCTACATCCAGAGACAACACTCCACCTAAGGATAAGGCACATCCTACGGACAAGGCATCTAGCATGGACAATGGCGCTATCAAGGACAGGCATACTTCACCCCTGGCTGCACTGAGGCTGATGTTTTCTACTAAACGCCAAACTGATGTCTCCGCGGCGGAGTCCCCCCATACCTCCACTCCCATCCAGGCCAGTCAGAAGCAGAGGAGGGTGTCCCCTGTTGTTGCATCCCCCATTACACATCATTCCGAGTCCAGGCGGCAGGCACAGAGCAAACGACAAGCAGGCTCCAGCACCTCCCCCGAAACCAGATCCCCGGCAGCAGTTGCTCCACCTATGCTGGGTGGTGATTCTTTGGAGTCCCCACCACTTGGCAGTCCTGTCCTGTCCAGGGTGCACTCACACCTCCCTAAGAAACGCAGACACACACCATTGACACCTGCCAACCCCGATTTGGCTCTAGGTGAGCTATCCCCAGCTCCCAGGCCCACCCTGCCTCCTGGCCCATACAGCCCTGTGGCTCATCATTTCAGTTGTCCCAGTGGCGCTGGTGCAGTTGACTCTCATGTATCAGATGGTGGCACAGTGTCAGTGGTGCCCTCTCCTGTTGCAGGTCCTGGCAGTGTATCTGGGTCTATGGCTCACGTGTCAGTTAGAAGATCTGTGGCTGTGTTGCACACTCCTGTTTCTGGTGCTGGCAGTCTGTCTGGGTCAGTGGCTCACGTGTCAGTGACTACATCTGTGGCTGTGTCTCACACTCCTGTTGCTGGTGCTGCCAGTGTGTCTGGGTCCGTGGCCCATGTGTGTGTCACTCGGGCTGTGGCTGTGTCTCACACTCCTGTTGCTGGTGCTGCCAGTGTGTCTGGGTCCGTGGCCCATGTGTGTGTCACTCGGGCTGTGGCTGTGTCTCACACTCCTGTTGCTGGTGCTGCCAGTGTGTCTGGGTCCGTGGCCCATGTGTGTGTCACTCGGGCTGTGGCTGTGTCTCACACTCCTGTTGCTGGTGCTGCCAGTGTGTCCGAGGCAGGTAGTTCACGCAGTCCCCCTGAATCTGTGATGTGAGGTGCTGTACACTTCACTCAAATGTTACTTCACATGGTGTGTCCATTGAGAACTGCGTGGCACTCTTGTGGTCCCTGTGACGGGTTGGTAGGGACACGTAGTTGTGCTGCCTCTGATGTACCTGCTCTGTACTGCACAATGCCCTGTTGATGCTCTGATACTGCATGCTGCCCTCTCGTTACCTGCTGTGATGTACCTGCTCTGTACTGCACAATGCCCTGTTGATGCTCTGATACTGCATGCTGCCCTCTCGTTACCTGCTGTGATGTACCTGCTCTGTACTGCACAATGCCCTGTTGATGCTCTGATACTGCATGCTGCCCTCTCGTTACCTGCTGTGATGTACCTGCTCTGTACTGCACAATGCCCTGTTGATGCTCTGATACTGCATGCTGCCCTCTCGTTACCTGCTCTGATGTACCTGCTCTGTACTGCACAATGCCCTGTTGATGCTCTGATACTGCATACTGCCCCTCTCACGTGCTGCCTCTGATGGGCCTGTTCTGTGCAATGGACTGTTGATGCACTTTGCCCCTCTCACGTGCTGCCTCTGATGGACCTGTTCTGTGCAATGGACTGTTGATGCACTTTGCCCCTCTCACGTGCTGCCTCTGATGGACCTGTTCTGTGCAATGGACTGTTGATGCACTTTGGCCCTCTCACGTGCTGCCTCTGATGGACCTGTTCTGTGCAATGGACTGTTGATGCACTTTGGCCCTCTCACGTGCTGCCTCTGATGGGCCTGTTCTGTGCAATGGACTGTTGATGCACTTTGCCCCTCTCACGTGCTGCCTCTGATGGGCCTGTTCTGTGCAATGGACTGTTGATGCACTTTGCCCCTCTCACGTGCTGCCTCTGATGTACCTGCTCTGTACTGCACAATGCCCTGTTGATGCTCTGATACTGCATGCTGCCCTCTCGTTACCTGCTCTGATGTACCTGCTCTGTACTACACAATGCCCTGTTGATGCTCTGATACTGCATGCTGCCCTCTCGTTACCTGCTCTGATGTACCTGCTCTGTACTGCACAATGCCCTGTTGATGCTCTGATGCTGCATGCTGCCCTCTCGTTGCCTGCTATGTTGTACCTGCTCTGGTGCCCACTTTGCCCATGCTCACGCATACACTGTGATTTGACCCCTATTTTGGACAATAAAGGTAGTCTATCAAGTCTCGTGGTCTGTCGTTGTCATTCCTGCTTGCGTACTGCAAATGTGTATTCGTATATGCTTCTCATCAGTGGTTTCGGTAACATGACACTCCCCCTCCCTACGTCACGTCCCTTGCTGGTATTCCCCTCCAGACAGCCAATGGTTTGTACCTTACCTGCGTCGTCGTCCATAGTAGGCCATGACTAGGACGTGGTGGATCGCGAAGAGCATCGGGAAAGCGTGTAGCGCCGGGTCCATGGTGGTGGTCAGCTTGCGGTGGGTATCTCGGCTGTGTCACCTATGTTCGCTGTGGGGATTCCGCCGTGTTAAGACAGGTTGTTTTTCCGCTGCGGTTTTATGTGTGTTTTCCGCCATCTTGATTTGGGGGACGGTCTTAGACGTCAGTGCGTACGGCGGAGCGTCCGGATGTGTTCCGTCCGCCGCGTGGTCGTGTGTAGTTGGCCGGCGGAGCGTGCTTTTCCGTCGCGGACGGAAATTTGACACGTTTTCCTATTCTGATATGGCGGACGGAGTATCCGCGGCAGGCGGACACGGAAAAGGCTTTTTCCGCCTACTCACGGGCCGCGGTGGCTCTTCCGTCCGCCATCCTGATCGACCCCTAAGTTTGGACAATAGTGTGTTTAAAAATCGGAACTTGCTTGGAGTGGTGTGACCAAGACACCCCTTGTTTTAGCCAATTAAAATCTTTAGTTAGGTGGTATGGATAGAGTAGGGGGTTGGACTTGTGTGAATTTGGGGTATAATTATACCTAGTAAATAGGTGGGGTTAAGTGGCGTATTCCTAACTTTGCGAGAGGAGAAAGCTATTTTGTTGTTTCCTATTCTTGTGGGCTGGCTGATGATATGCTGTTCCTGACTCTTAAACTGTTCATTTCAAATTCTTTTTTGAAGTGCCCTCCTTAATCTCATGGCAAGAGGGTAGCGATTCTAATCATAAGACTTGAATGATAGGTAACTATAATCAGTCTCTGATTTGCATAATTGTCTTGCAAATGATTTCACTTCTTTTGTATCTCTACCTAGCCACTCTCCTATTGTGCTGTTCATGAGATGTATACTGAACTGATTGAAACTGAATGTTCTTAGAATGAAGTACTCTCATGTGTGCAGTGCTTGTACTTAATAAGCATCACATTATTTTAGATAAAGATTATTGTTATTACCGGAAAAGTGTTGGTTATTATTACGGTATGGTATTGAATCACAGAGTAAATTCAGATTATTATTCATCAAATCCTGCCTCCGATTAATCATCTAGAGGTGATCATTTAGATGGTAAAAATTGGTCTAAACTCATACAGGGTGGAGGGACCTAAAATTATTTGGGTCCAGGTCATGAATAATTATTTCTGAGTTCTCGAAATGCTGCATCAGTAAGAAGGAAGGCCTTCTACCTGATGTTCTGCGGTTGGGAGCTCCAAGTGCTATTACAGGCATACGTTACTGATTCCTTCTGGGCTAAGGTTGTTATTAATCTTGATAACTTAAGGTGGAGGATATTTCTATTTCTGTACCTGCTCGATCCAGAGGAAATGGAAAGCAGTTTTGGTTTATTAGGAGCAATATGAGTTTAAAAGCTGAGATCAGGATACAGATGGTCTCCCAAACTTCTAACTCAAGGGGAATAAAAATCCACAGGGTCCAACAGCACTGGCTAATGGTTAATGACCTATAAGAGCCACTCCTCACTCACATGCACTCCTGCTTTAATTTGATTTATTTTGACATTCAGTGCTATCCAATATTTGGACATAGGGAGGAAAAACGTGATACAAGTATTTGGCAACAGCAGCATGGATTTACATAGAAATCTGTAATTCCTCCATGTTTACTGAGAAATGTGCACATTAAAGATCACTTGAGGGGTGTTCTTCTGACATGCATCGCAGCATGACAAGTGAGTCTGCTCATTCTGACAAAAAGGTGACATCCAGTGCAGAGATACATCCTTATTTCGAGTCCCTAGCAAGCAGACTATCATGTAGGTGTATCTCAACGGTATCAAATGCAACATTTGAAGCTCAGGAGGACAAATTTAGTGGAATGTTTTTTGCAGACAGTTGGCTTGGTAATTCCTCGACTCCAGATAAAGTTGTTACTCTCGGAAACACTGTGGACACTTAGGAGAAGATTTACAAATATTTTGCACAAAAGTGATGCAAACCAACCAACATGTTTTTTTTCTTGAAGTTACTTTCCAGTGCAAAGCTTGATTTTCTCTGGAAAGATGCTTTCTGTTACCTCTACCTCAAGAAGGTGTTCAATGGGTGTTATGTGGGTGTTCCCAGGCAACAGCCCATGATTTTTGACATAAAACCCTATCTAATAACTATAGGACACAGGGTTTTGCAATAAAACTAAATGTAACTCAGCAGCAGGTGGGAAAAAGGGGAAATAATTTTGTTTCTCCTACCTTTTCCCAGTTTTCATGTGTGCTGCACTACTCATGTGAAGTGGCAAACGTTTTCAAGTTTATCTAGGCAGACTATTTTGTACCATACAGGTACGCTTTCAGTACAAAACCTGTGCTAGGCATCACACACACACACCCTTGCACTGAGTGGCAAAGGTGTGTGTGTGTGTGGCACACGGCAACCTAGTTGAGAACCACTGCTGTCACGCACCCAGGGCACCAGATTTATTTATTTGTATTTATTTAATGCATTCTTATAAAGCGCGGACTTTACCCGAAGGTGTCAGAGCACTGTACGATAGAACCAGTTACGTTACATGAGAGAACTGTTACAGGAATGGAACAAATAAAAATAGCATGCCATAGAATCAAAGCGACGTAAGCATAAGGCACACAATCTCAAGCACAGCAAGCACAGACTGTACAAGCAAAAATATGAATATAAATGACAAATTTTACAATGAATAAAGAACTTCCTGGCGAAAAATAGCAGGCCATAGAATCAAAACAACGCAGGCAAACGGAACACAAACGCAGCAAGCACAGGATGTACAAATAAAAATATAAATATATGTGACACATTTACAATGACTAAAGAACTTCCTGGCGAGGTCTGAGAAGGGGGGAATTAGTTCTGAAAGTGTCTTTGGAATAAAAGAGATTTGAGGTCCGCTTTGAAGATCTGGATGGAGGTGATGGCACGGAGCGAAGGAAGAAGCGAGTTCGATTCTCACCGCATTACCTGAGAACGATTGTGCCATCAATTTTTCTCTTTTGAAGGAGTGGGGCTCAAGAAGGAACTTTTCCGCATTCCAAGACGGTCTTGAGCCTCCAGACAATTTCAGTTTATTCGCCAGATAGCGAGGGGAGGAAGAGTGCAAAGCTCTCCGGATGATGCACGCCGTTTTGTAGATAACTCTAGCCTCGACGGGAAGCCATCGGAGAGAAGACATGAAAGGGGTGATGTGGTCACTTCGTTTGGACCCTGAAATGAAGCGAGCTGCTGAATGGAGGACATATTTGAGGGGAGAGAGGTGAGATTTGGGAAGGCCAGTCAGAAGAGAATTACAATAGTCCAATCTAGAGAGAACTAGCGATTGAACCAAGGTTTTTAGGTCATTCTCTGGGAAGAACCGACGAATCCCCCAAAGAAGGAGCAGCTGATAATGTGTGCTCTTGGCCATGGAATTGATGTGTGAGATTAGGTTGAGTCTTTTGTCCAGTATAACACCTAAGGATTTAGCGCAGTCCACAATGATGGGTTTACTGTTGAGTAGATTCAACTGATCCAACCAGGATTGAACAGGAGGCGGGTAGAGAGAGATAGATAAGAGTAGAATTCCGTTTTAGAGTGATTCAGAATGAGTTGGTTCACTAACATCCAGTTGTGAATAGCGTTGAGAGTAGAGCTGAGTAGTGAGAGATTATGAGGGTAAGACACCTTGAGGTATATTTGGGTGTCATCCGCATAGAGATGGTAGAGGATTCTAGATTTGCTTAGGAGGTTCCCTAATTGTTCCAGATCAAGATTAAACAGAGTGGGAGCAAGGAGAGAACCTTGAGGGACGCCTTGACCAACCAACAGTGGAGACGAGAGACTATTCGCAATCTTAATCATATGGGATCTGTCCGAGAGGAAAGAGGCAAACCATTTGAGTACTGTGCCTTCCACGCCCATTCTCTGATGAAGAATGTTCAAGAGGGTGTTGTGATTAACAGTGTCAAAAGCTGCAGAGAGGTCAAGAAGCATCAGAAGGCAAGATTCTCCCGAATCGAGAATATGCAGCGCATCATCGATCACTTGCAGCAGGGCTGTTTCAGTGCTGCAATTTTGAATTAAGCCCGATTGGAACATGTTGAGGAGATTATTGTCCATAATGTGTTGGGACAGTTGTTTTGCAATACATTTTTCTGTGATCTTTGAAAGAAAAGGGAGATTGGTGATGGGGCGGAAGTTATTGAAGTCATTTGCATCTGCAGAGGTTTTTTTTAGAAGGGGGGTAACCTGTCCTGTTTTGAGGACCACTGGGAGGGATCCTTGACTGAGGAAGAGATTGACTAGCCTGGTCCAGTAGGAAAGGGTGTTAGTATAGAAATAAATGGTGATGCCACTGGGTATGGGGTCAGAAGAATGGTTGGAGGGTTTGGTTTCACGGATGCATTTGAGGAGATCAACCTCCGAGATGGCGGCAAAGTTCTGCCAGGTGACTAAGGCTTTTCGCTCCTCGATGAGGGTAGAGTGGGTGACCTGTTCCACCAGAGATTTTACCTTTTGATCGAAGAATATAGCGAACTCAGTTGCTTTCTTTGAAGCATCCTCAGGCTTGATGGCTTGGGGAGAACAATTTGGGTTTTTGAGGAGGTCGAAATGTTTTTTTGGTCTGTTTTAAGCTGAATCGAGGAGGGATCTGAAATGAGATGTTTTTTTCTGGAAGATGTTCTGGTGGTAATTGGATCTTGCTGAGCGTAAAAGAGAGAGGTTGGGGGTGGGTGGAGAATGTCTCCAGTGCTTCTCTAAGATTCTGAGGTTTTTCCTTTCGTCATAGCGAGCTTTCTTGAACCAAGGAGCTGATGGGGTGGGTCTTTTCCTTTTGCTTTGGAGTGGAGCAACCTTGTCGATCTCGACTGCAAGGATTGAGAGGCAAAGGGGAGTGAGATCGTTGACATCCGTATTGGGGTCTAGACTAGGAAGTGAACGCATAGCAGAATCACATAGAATCTCAAGATCAATGTTTTTTGTGTTGCGGAACCACGTAGAGGCTCTTTTAGGTTGGCCGAGAGTTAAAATGTGAGAGAGGTGAAAAAAGAAGGGAATGAGGAAATGGTCAGACCAATCAACATGGATGGGTGAAGCAGAGGTAATCTGGTCTGATTTAAATATCACAAGGTCCAGAATTGAGCTCTTGGCATGTGTAATTTCCGAGCAGTGTTGGGAAAGATCGTTAGCTGAGAGAAAGGTTGCAAGCTTCTTGGCATCTGATTCTTTCACAAAGCCCCAGTGGAGATTGAAATCACCTAGGAAGATCTGCTTGCCGCTTTGTGAATATTGGTCACTAATGAAGTCGATGAATTCCTCTATTAAGGAAGAGCAATTACCAGGTGGGTGGTAGATGATATGGAACCTGAAGGGTGAGTCATGCTGAACTTGGAGTTCTAGGGAAAGGCATTCAAAGGTGCGAAAGAGGGTGGTGGGAAATGTTTTGATTTGGAGGGCGTTTATGTAGATAATCGCAACACCTCCCCCGATCTTGCCTGTTCTGTCGTTTCTGAGGATAGAGTAGTCAGTAGGTAACAGAAGATCAAAAGGAGTGTGAGAGGAGTCATTAAACCAGGTCTCAGTGAGAAAGAGCATGTCGAGATTGTGGTGAGTGATAGTGTCAGAGATTTCCAGTTTGTGTTTGGTTGCAGATCTACAGTTATGGAGCATACAGTGTAGCTCTGACGCAACTGTTTTGGTGATGTGAGTGTCTGGACTGAGGAGGGGGGATAGGGATTAGATTCTTGAATGAGGGAGCACCTTGAGGGGGAGGCTGGTAAGTTCTGAATGAAGACATGGTCTGAATGGCAAATTGAGTAGAGTTGTTAGGAGAGGCGAGTGGAGGGGAATTGACATTGATGGTCTTGTAGGTAGCCAATAAGTTGGTGATATCTGTGGGGAAAAGATTGTGGTTGGTTCTATTGGGGCGTGGGAGCAAGGAACTCCTCAGGAGGTTATTAGGAGGGGGGATATCTTAGCACATAAGAGTGAAATAGATGCTTCAAGCTGGGGAATGGAAGAGATGAGAGAATCAAGTTTAGTTTCCAGAGAGAGGTGTGCTGAGCAAGCAGTGAAAGGTGGCTCAATGGTTAAGGGAGAGAGTGGCCTAGGCAACGGAGGACAGGAGGAGGTGGGGGACCGGGGAGAGTGTTGGCATGTGAGGGTCGAGGGTGGGGGAGGAAGTGAAGTTAGCGAAGGAGGACAGTGGGCTGTGGGGGACGGGGGAGATAGATGTGATGCAAGGGTCTGAGGGGGGAAGAAGGTGGTAGAAAGGAGTGAATGGAGATACTGTGATATTTTTACTGGTGTTGAGCAGAGTTGAAGAATAGAGTTCATATACAGGAGGAGAAAGTTGAGAAGTAGAAATCGATGGCTGGAGGAGGAGGGGAGAACGAGTGGGGTTATGGGAAGGCCATGGATACAGTGAGGTGAGAGAAGGGGCTGAACAGGTAGAAGAGGGAGAGAGGTCAAAGGGAGGCCATAGGAGTGGTGAGAAGAGAGAGGGTGCAGGCCAGGCGCCATGGGTAATGAAAGGTGAATGTAGGGGTAAAGGCACCAGGCAGAGTGGGGGGGTCGAGCAAATTGAAAGTTGTGGGAGGAGAGAGGGACTGAGCAGTCAAAGGGAGGGAAGAGGGAAAAGTTACCAAGAGGGGAAACAGGGTTGTGAAGCATAGGGGGGAATGTAAGATGTGGAGAGATAGGAGGTGTGAGATCAGTGGGAGGGAAGATGATGGGATTACCCAAAAGGGGGGGCCGGGATGTGAGGCAAGGGAGGGAGGAGAGGTGGTTGAAGAGAGATGGGAGAAGTTAGAACAGAATTGAGGGTACGAGGAAAGGGGAAGAGCGGATAGGGGTGAGGAGAAGAGGGGAGGGAGGGGGAGGGTAAGGCGAGTTGATTGGTAGTTCAGATTGTAAGAAGGGTGGATTAAAAAGGGGGAAATGGGAAGGAATAATGGAGTAAGGGGGTCAGAGAAGGCACTGGAATGATGAGGAGATGCAGGATGTAGAGGTGAAGTGGGGTGAAAAGCAGATGAGGTAAGGGGGAGGTCCCGTTGGGAAGGTGGCAGAATAGGAGGGAACGAGAGTAGGGGGGGATAAAGGGACGACATGTGACTCCCTGGAGAGCGGTCTGAAGGAATGTGTGGGGGTCAAGGGGGGAGAAAGGGAGAAAGTAGACGAGCTATAAGAAGAAGAAGAGGAAGAATATAGAGAGATAGTAGTTGCAGGGGTGCACTGCTTTCTGTCACATGTTTCTAAATATGGGCCTTAGTTACTACCATTCCGATAGGTTTACCTTTGGTTAGGTGATTGGTGAAGGGGGCCAAAGTTAGAATCATTATCTGAACTAAGAGAAGGCTTTCCCACCCAGTGGCGTAGCTATCCCTCTAGAAGCCTGTGGCAGTCCCTTGCGTGTAATTGAAGAGAGGGGAGGGGGGGTTGGAGAGTCTTCTCCGTTTGCCGCCAAGCGGTGGCAAACACACGGGGGGCTTGCAGGGCTCGAGTTGGGGTACCACATGGGTGGACGGCGTCCCCCCACTTATTTTACTAGGAGCTCGATTACTGGAGCAAATGGAGCCACACATTCGCTCTTTGGCCTCTCTGGGGCGAGTCCGGAGCTCA
Organism: Lissotriton helveticus; assembly: GCF_964261635.1. Lineage (NCBI taxonomy): Eukaryota > Metazoa > Chordata > Amphibia > Caudata > Salamandridae > Lissotriton > Lissotriton helveticus. The sequence continues at coordinate 886,681,164 of NC_136067.1, read as the reverse complement.
TTCAGAATGCTGCACACGCGCTGGCTTCTCTGATGCAATCGCATCTAAGGGTTTAGCGAGGGGAGGCAATGAGTCTGATGACGCAAGCCACCTTTCGTGACATTACTTTCTGTCGTGATGTCAGCGTCCCCCCACTTCTTTTTTTAGGACTTGTGCCCTGGGGGCTTGCTATTGCCTCCGCCCCAAATCTCATGCCCACATCCCCCCCACCCCCACCTACCCAGCTACGCCGTCTGTTTTCACCAGGTCTGTGTCTGGAATTTTAGTTCAAATGGTAATTGCAATATTAGCAAGGAGATGCTGCTGTAATAGAGCTGCTATTTTGGATATCCATTTCAGAATATGAACTGGACATATAAGAGAACCCAAGTTTTATTTGTAGTTGATGTGCTTAAAGGTGTTTTAGAGTGAGAGACCCATGCGCAAATGTCAGAAGATAAAACTTGGCGAACTTTGAGCTTGGCAGATCAGAACTGGAAAAACGTCTGCTATTACCATGCCCTATTCCGACATTGAGATATTGGAATGGGAGTGTATTGTAATACTGCATTTGGGCATAACTGTTATTGGTATTTTACAGGGCGAATTTACCACACAATCATTTATTTGTAGAATGAAAGCCTGCGGGAAAAACAAGAAAAGACTCTGACTGAGCCACTCATTTGAGTTTCCCCTGATTTGACGTTTTATTTTTTTAATACCTTGAACTTTATTTTATTGGATTTGTATTTTGTTGGTTTTGTTACTTCTTTCTCTTAGATCTGATTTGTTTTTTTATTATCATGTTGAGCAAGTGTCGAGGCCGGCCTTTAAAATTATTAAAGCAAACTAAAAAATGAACAAATAATATTCCCTCCTCGAATAACTATGAAAATCCTGGTTACATACGACTTAGGTCATTATATCGCATTCTTGAATGCTATTGTAATTCATATCTACTGAACATATTTGTTGGGGATTTTTCGAGGAATTTCTCCTCCTTCGCGTGTGTTGCCTTGTTGTAATGGAGTGGTGAAAAAAATATTTGTTTTGCTAAAACTATTTTCCTACAAAGGACGTCAACCTAATTCCTTATATATTCTACACACCCTGGGGGTATTGTTGTACCTCCCATGAGCATATTTCGAAGTGAAGGTGTCTTTGTCAAAACCAGTCTGTCTGAAACCATACACCTGTGAAGTGCTACCGTATATTTACTGTACAATAGGGGGCGAGCTTCGGTTCTAGGTCGCACCTCAGGCATTCACCGAGTAATTTACAACGCTGAAAGTGTCTTTCAAACATGTTCCAAGTGAATAGGTGAGTGTTTATGTGAGCTGCAGCATTCGCAGCGCTACTGGAGGAGGTCTAACATGCTTCCGAAGATCTTGCTGTTGGCCCTTTTATCCCTGGGGTCTGCAGTGGCTTGTGAGAGTCCAGATGGATTTGCTGCTAGCTTGCCAGGGGACATATACATTGGAGGGTTCTTCCCAATTCACATGGGAGTTTCAAGTCCGGTAAACAATACTTCACCTGCCAAATTCAGCTGCACCGGGTAAGTGTGGTGATTTCTTTCAACAATACGGTCCAGTCACAGCTTGGCTTATAACTAAGGCTCCCAGTTTTCCGTTTTTACTGGGTTTTTTTTACAGATAAATGTAGACACAAACCAACAGGCCCTTTCGGTATTCACAAAGGGTATTTACTACTCATGAATGCCGTTTGTGAATACCAAAAGCCGTAAAGTTGAACGTTTGGTAGTCGCAAAGGGCCTTTACGCGTAGTAAATGCCCTTAGTGAATGCCAAAAGTCGCAAAGTTAGACTTTCCTCTCAGTTTACTTTTGTGAATCGGGCCAAGATGTTTCCTGTCTGTATTCATTTTTAAAAGTGGAAAAATACTTGTGCTTCTACTGAGAGGCTCTCCATGCTGTCTTTCATGAATTCCAAGTAAAAGCTGAGCAAATAACCAGCATGGGGAGTTAGAAAACAAGATGAAAAGTCCTTTAATACAGGCAGATGTTCACATGTATTTGTAGTATAATGCTAATATATACCTGTGGGTGTAGTATTTTGTTACATGTGGCTGCTTAATTTGCTAAACCGTGATAGGGACCCATGTATGAGTGCACATCTAAGTGTTAAATAAATGTAAAAGTATATAATTTTACGACTCCATTTGTTCTCAAAACACAAAATAAAAATGGATAAATACAAGTAAGACAGCCCAAAAATAAATATGGATACATAGAGACAGAAATGTAAAAAAAGAAAGACCGTAAAACTGGGAGCCCTACTTATAATATATGCGCATAATAACGCAGTAAGGGTGTGTTATCATCTTTGATGGTGCAAAATGTCTGCCTTCTGCTCACATTGCCACCTCTCTTTGCTGTTTCAAATGATAGTGTATTGAACAGCAATCAAAGTATTAGATTTATGACATTGGATAGTAGCAATGTTAAAAATGGAAAAGTGACAGAGACTGATAGAGTGATAGATGGACAAGAGAGAGTGAATGGTGAGGAGAGGTATAGAAAGAGTTTTAAGCAGATAAACAGAATGGTAGTGGCACCAGGGAGCGAGAGATGAGAGAAAGAGAGACAGAAGGAACAAGAGAAAAATGTGGAATGACACGGTTGCAAAAGGACAGGCGATATTGAGAGATGAGGAGAAAGGCATAGAAAAAAAGAGTGTGAACCGAAGAAAAACAAACCAAAGCATTGTTTCTAATGAACCTATGGGAAAAGTAGGCACTAGAATGACTATTAGCCACGACATTTGTCAAGATCATTTTTGTATCTGCAAAGGCAGTCTAACAGTAGCATTTTTATTTACTCCATTCTAAGGTATCGCCTTTTTTCAAATGAAAATATCTGCAAATATTTATATAAATTTTACATGCAAAACCATCAGATTTGACAATGTTCATTTTAATATTCTGTGATTTTATTATTTAAAAAATCACAGAATTCTCCAGTAAAACTAGGTAAAAAGCTCATCCGATGCTTTACTCTTGGCCTTACTTTTGACATAGTGAACGGCAACGCATTACCTAAAAAACATGGTAACAAAAGCAAGGAAGAAGCTGCTCAGCTTTGGACACACACTTACCAACACACTTACAAATCTAAGGGCCATATGTACGACAAAGTGGTGGAGCATTTTGCGAGCCTTCTGGTCTTAACGACACACTCTGCCACTTCGGAAACGCAAGTCTGCACCATATTTACAAGAATGTGGTGCAGCCTTGCGTTTCCCCCTGCGATGGCGCTAAGTTTAACAACTTAGCCCCAACGCAGGCACCCTTGCACCAGAGTGCAAGGGTGTCTGTGTGCACGGGAGGATTGGTTATGTGTAGGAAGGTGTCCCATCCTGCACATAAACAATCCTAACATGCCATTTTTCTAACTTTTTCATGTGTGCTGCTTCATACAGCACACATGAAAGTTCCAAAATGGCATTTTTTTAAATGTTTTGTTTATGTACAGGAAGGGAAACCTTCTTGTACATAAACAAACCTTGGCATTTTGCTTTTTCCATGTGTGCTGCACAAGGCAGCACACATGGAAAAAGCTAAAACGAGGAGAAATAATGCATTTCTCCTCATTTCACCATCTTAAGACCAGTTAATTTTGGCGCTACCTCCTATTTTGGCGCCACCCTTGTACATAGGGGGCAGCGTCAAATACAATGGGTGTTGCGGTGAAACGCCCACCAGAACAATCACTGCACACCCCTTTCACACTAAACATTGTGTGAAGGGGTGCCTTATGTACAAGGCAGAATAATTCACGTTAAGTGGCTTAACGCTGCCTTGTACATAAGGCAAGGCCCCTATCGCCACAGGAATGTAACAAAAAGTGAAGTTTCCGTGGTGATAGCGGCTTGTACATGGACATAGTATTGTACGCATCTTATATACACGAACAACAATGTAAGTTTCGGAAGGTCCCATTATAAGATGACCTCTAGTAACATTCCAAAAGTCAACACCAACGTCCTGCCTTGATCGATCCGTCGTAGCAAGCACATCCTTTCCACTCATTTGCTAGGCACACTTATACCTGCCCTTGCACATGCGTACTCGGGATGGTCTTACTCATAAACCAGATACTACACTTCTCATACACCCTCAAGAGACAGGCCTACCACTCATGAGCTGATATTTCTACTGTCTGCATCTTGCAATACCCTTTGAAGGGAATAATGTTAGAAGTGAGGTCTGAATGCTCCAGAATAAAGATAAGGGTAAGAAAATAAACAGATGAGTAATCATTACTTTGGCTGTGAAAGTCCAGGTTTAACAAATAGCCTGACTTGGACAACTGTTTTATCAATCACTCAGTTTTACAGTTTTACAGCCTTCAGTGACGGGGTGTTGAAAATCTGTATTTTTCTTCCAATATGTTAGATCCCAGTTTAGGGAGGAGGAAAGCTTCATACCTAGATCTTTAGAGGAAGGGAGTTCGTTGCATGTCATTAGACAAAAGTAAACATTGATAGCTCCACACCATATATTCGAATTTCAGTTACTACTTTTGCCCAATTTTGGCAAATGAGGACTAATACTATGCAGAGACGTTTTAAGGAAAGGGCACAGTAGGCTCGGGCCCAAGGCCCCAAACTTTCAAGGGGCCCCTGACACAGCCAGCTCTGTTCTGCAGAGAATATTTCCCTGATGTCCTTGAATAATTCTTAAACGGATTATTTTAAATTCATTTTTTTTCCTTTATTTTTAATGTGGGTGATGTCTGAAAGTCTGTTACAGACATTTTGCAGGGAAATATTGTGATAATGTATCATGCAACATCTACAAAAGAAGTTTATTTTAGATTAAAACGGGACTTCACATATGAGAAATGGGAGGGGGTCACAGAGATTATTTGTCTGAGCGTTAGAGAGCTGCTGCTGTGTTACCACATTGAAAACATACTATCCCCGAATATTAGATGTAAACAAATGTACAATTTAGACGAGGGTACCTCTGCACTCTCAGTGACCTGGCCACTGAGGTCTTGAAAGAGCTGAAATTGGATCATAAATTCAAAGCTGTTCTGAACAGAGGCCCCTAAAATATGTTTGGCACAGGGCCCCAGAAATCCTTAAAATGTCCCTGATACTATGTGAGGAAAGGAATAAAATCCAGTACTATTATGTGTTGAGGTCAAATCCTAGATCTATCAATGCTTATAATCTCATTGATTCTATTCATATAAAGATTGACATTTGGATGTAAATCAGTAACATGCATAGGTTCATGCCTTGGAAATACCCTATTACCTGCACTGAGAAGTCAAGACGTTCACTTGCAATTCAGGAAAGTAAAGAAAACAGTTCTGGTCACAAACATCTGACTTTAGGGTCACTTTGTAAGGACTTTCATTGTTTTGTTACTTAAAATGTTTGGACATGGCATTATTGAATTCCCTCTAATGTCCCTTCCCTTCATCGTTTATTGTGATTTAAAGTTTCTTCTGTGACGTTCTCCTCTGCTATGTAAGAGCCTTACAAAACTCTGTAAATGAATACGTATGGAGCCCACTAGCCTAAAAAAATATTGGAACCACTACCACCGCCCTATATTATTGGGTAATTTCGTCTTCACCCATGCAGCTTGAACTATTTATTAGGTGATATAGAAATGGGCAAATATGAATTTCACAAAGTATCATATCCTGCTGTCAAAATTTGGATATAGGCCTACATCCCTCATATTAGAGAGAGAGGAAGCCTTTGCAATTCCATTTATGAGTTTGAGGAAATTGCCGTACTATGGTAAACTACAGTTCCATTTGGGAAGAGGTCCCCAAGGCACCCTTTCCCCTTTGTGAATTTTTGCAAAAACATTTTCTTAGAGCAGGCAGTGGTCCCAGGGACCACTGCCCACTCTTGAAAAATGAAAAGAAACTTTTCATTTTCTTATTGAAACGCAGCCCCTTTCCTTTAAGGAAAAGATGCTGCATTTAAACAAAAAAGATTGCTTTATTTAAAAGCAATCACAGACATGGTGGTCTGCTGACTTTAGCAGGCCACCATCTATGTGATGTTTGCGATTCACAATGGGTCACAAACAGAGACCTACCTCTTGAATATTAATGAGGTAGGTCTATATGTGACCCACTGAGAATCGCAGAAAGTGTAAAGTAACTTTTGTACATTGGTGTTTGTGATTACCAAATAGTGAATTGCAACAATTAGCTATTTGGTCATCCCACACCTTTCCCTATGTACTTCTGGTCCTATATTCTGTATTTGCTTTGAGCTGCAATCTTGTTTCTTACATTATCCATCACTTTCTGCAGTGGTTGGCTGGGCTGGCTAAAAACAAATGAGCCAAGACTCTTGTAAGATCAGAGCGATATAGCTATTATCAGTCAAGGTGCTTTGGGAATTCGCATTATCACCCAGAAACAAATGTCCAGGGAGGCACAAAAGTAACAGCGCTGGCTGCACCCCCTAAAGGTGAACACTTCCTTAGTTGTGAGATACTGAAAGTTTCATAAACTGCATTTACCAGAATACAAAGGAGACATTTTCCTGAGATGCCAACTGTGTTCTCCCTCCTCTCTGCCCTCTTAAAGCTCCCCATGGAGAGATTAGGCTCATGAGCCCTGGGATACACCTGCACTCTGGAGTGGTACTGACCTGATTAAATATAATAAATTCAAATTCAAATTAAAAAGTAGCTTTATTCGGTTTCAATTTAAGGATCCATAAAAGCACAAAATCAATAAAAGCATTTAATTTCTTACATTTCTTACATTAATATTAGTAAACATCTTAAAACTTATTAAAAACAAGTTCTGAACCGAAATTCAGCTAGTTCTAAAGCTAGTTAAGATTCAGTTCATAGTCAATCTGAATCTCAGTATACTTTTTAAAAACATTGACAAAACATGTAGGGTTAGCTCATCCTCTAGCATTTGCAGTCTCAGTAGGGCTGGTCTACATCTTCTCAGTCCCCACTTCTTAAATAGAACAAATAAATACCTTCTCCTAATCAGGGTGTAAAATTTACAAAACAGGATACAATGAAGCGTCGATTTGATGGGATACATTGTCGCAAGGACATGGGGTCAAAGACTTCGACCAATTGTTAGCATCTTTTGTTTCTGCCCTTTATCGACATCTCAGCAGGGGTATGAAAAGTACGGTATCCATTTATATAAACTGCTTCCCTCTCCCAGGTCTCCTGGAGACAAACAATGGAATAATCTTTGACAAAGGTTAGAAAGGTTGGGTCATTTAGCTTGTTCAAAAGCCCAGCGACATTCCAAGATAGAAAAGATAAAGACTTTCCCTTCTCTCCTGCCTCATAATCAATGAAAATAAAAGGTTGATTACAAGCACCATCTAACCCGGTATGCAGTGTGTTACAAGAGATTAATGAGTTAGGCTCCAAGGTATCTGTACCCCCCATTCTGATGTCGTCGTCTAACATGCTATTGGTTGATTGGAGACCTACGTCTGCAGTTATCAGATTATTTACAGTAGGGTGGTGCTCCGGATCGCTGGAGTTTCCTTGCGTAGGCAGGTTTAAGAGATTTTTCCTACACCGCCCCACGTGTCTACACTGAGTGTTCATTGTGTTGGTTTTTTGTCAATCAATCATTTCTAAGGTACTAAACCTATTTTGTAGTAGTAGGGGGTTCTGAATATTTGAATGACCGTATTGATAACTTCCCACCCTATCCTGTCGGTGATGCGATACAAGTGTCCAATCTCCTCCATTATCTAGTTGGATGGATGGAGGAAAAAAGAACGAGAGTGGTCTGGTTTCAATCACCGGCCCTAAATTTTGGTTATAATTGTTCCAAGAACAAATATAGTCCACCGTACTGGGATCTCTAAAGTTAACCAATATGCAGTCCCCTTCTATTGTTTTCGGTGTAGTGCCCATCCACGGTAACCTCCGGACCATCATAATCTCGCTCCTTATATGAGAGGGTAACGGTCTGTTCATATTCAACCATTGGACTACTTTGTTTTTTAAGCAGGTAAAAGGCTCCTGACTGGAACTCTTTAATACTGGCACTCCTGTTAACACTATCAGGTATGGGCTCGATTGTGGGGGTTAGTTTATACAGCGAGCCCTCAGAGGTGCTTCCCCTAAAACCCTCCCTTCGCTGTCTTTCTGTTTTGGTACGGGCACTATAGGTCCTTTTCCAGATGTAATGGGGATTTTTGACAAATCTGGCGTGCTTGCTACTGTCTGAGTATTTAGACATTTTGAGCAGGCTCGCTCCAGAGTTTGCTGGCTTGGCTGTACCTCAGGCGCCAGGGTTGGTTTGGATAAAGTCACAGAACTATTTTTGGGCCTCCCAGTAACCTTTGTGCCCTTTATCGCCGTCTCTAACTTAACCAGCTGTTGTTCAATCCCATGAAGTCTTGCTTCCGGGGGGGCAAGGGTGGATCTTAACAAGGTTCCCAGGTGATTAAGTATAGAATCCTCATCTATGTCTGATCTACATAAAGTAGTGAAGGTATTAATGTTAATATAATAAGCATTTCAAGCACCCCCTTAGGAGACCTGCTAAGTCTGGTTCAAGGAGAGCGATCACCCAGAAACACATGTCCAGGAATAAATATAAATACCAGCACTGGCTGTTTGTAAATTGAGGAGGCCAGAGCTTTGGGCAATCAGGTACAATGCATCAAGCTGCGACTCTCTGCTCTATCATATTTATCTTCCAATCCTTTGGAGTAACTGTTCTTTTTGATTGTGATGGTTGTTGTACTACAAAGCGTATCAACATTTGTAATGGGGTATGTGTGTCCTGGTATTCTTATTTATTAACGTACAATAGTGTCTCAAAGGGTTTTGTTTAGTAAACAATTTACAAAGGAGCACAACAAATTGCTGTGCACAGGAAAAGGGGAGCAGGGAGACAAGAGACCAGGAGCAATGTGGTTGAGGAAACTTTCCACATATATTTGGTTATATGGTCAAAATTAACAATCATAAATGAACTTTGTTACAATAAATGTCATGTAACCTGTACCATATTGTGCACAACTGTTTGTGAGAAGGTGAACGGTGCTGGTGACACATGAATGGGTATATACAGTGGGAAGAGAGGGGCAGAAACAACGACTGATATATACAGTGTACCCTTAATGATGGCCATACATTTGATACATTGAACAGATTAATTCTTCTGGGCAATCAGGAGGTAGGCGCTGTAAATTATGTATCCAAACTCATTGGCGTGTTGGCCTTCACACAGTATTAGGCCATCAGCAGGAACGGGTTACAATTTTGGTAACAGTGCTCTATGGGGAGATAGTAACATTCAATGGTGGACCATGGAGAAATAATGTGTAAAAGACTTGAGGTGACAGAGTGGATGCCACAAGGACAAAGTGATGAGCCAAAAGAGGGGCAGACAGGGTTAGGAATGAGCAGTCAAAGGCTGCGTGTGGTCGTGTAGAGTCGAAAGGACGCAGTAGGGAATTATGGTGCCTGGGCTCAGATAGTTGAAGAAAAGGGTGATTAAAGGGTCGAAGGGGTGAGGGAGGGCACTAACCTGTAGGGTCTGAACAATCAAGACCCCACATAGAAGGCACTGAAGTAGTGTGGCCTACTGAAGGAAAGCCTAGGGAAAGCCGTCTGGGCTCTCCAGCTTCCAGGCAGTTATCAGTGTCCGAACGCCTGGCATTGTTTCTTACCAACCTAATATAAGACATAGCTAACATGTACCTTTCTCCTCCAAAAATCAATGTGCAAGGCTGAGTAATTTCTGGATTTCAGCCGCCCAGTTCGGTCCTGGTCCTTCCAATTTAGGTATGGTCTCTTCCCGCAGCAACTTTTTTTTTAATATTGTAAAAATGCACATGAAAGTGAGGAGCATCTATTGTTTTTTTGCCTCTTAATGCAACATCTAGATCTAAATGGATTGCTCCAATGTGCATGGATTTTAGTTTACCCACTAGAGGAGAAGCCAATAGGGTATGCATAAAGCGACACTTCTTCGATTGTGGCTGTTTCTAAATTTGTGTACATAGCCTTGTTAATTGGATGCTAGATATTGTCTGAAGTTATGCCCCTATTTGCCTTTCCTCATCTGACTTTAATTGCCTTAGGATGGTGGGTGTTTCTTAAATTTTTGTACATAGTTTGGACAAACGGATGTAAAGTGTCAGCTATTTGATGAAATGATATGCCATTTGCGTTGTTTCTTTACTTGATCTTAACTTTTTTATGTTGCGTCTATCTGTGTTTAGAAGATTATTCCAAATATGTATCTGTCTAAAAATGTTTTTATGCTTCAATCTTTTGATGATGACATTTTTTTTTCAAACAATCAATCATCTATGATGATGACCACATAGCTATGCTGCCACCATCTTGCACAAGCTCCATACTGTCACTCCCTCTCATAAATCTATTAGTGCCTTTCTGCTGACAGTGGAAGCCATCTTCAGTTTCCACCACTGCCACTTTTCCTGCAAATCCTCATCCTGCTCCTAACCACCTGACAAATAGTGGCCCTGACTCCACAGAGTTGGTCATCACCTTATAAACCCACTCTGCCAAAGTGACCTCCCACCCCAACACGGGGACTTTCTCGGACCACCTTAGCAGCCTACAACTGCTGTTCTTTAGTCAGATATACTGTGAGAAAGTCATCCTTTTTGCTTGATCACTGGTGGTTACTGACTCTGATTGTGCCTTGGGCTCTGCTAACCAGACCCAGGGCCAGTGCTCTGTTTAAAAGGTATATGTTTACTAGGTGTAATTACCCTAGCCCCTAGTTCATGGTAGGGCATGCAGGTTTAGAGGCCAGTAGATTTAATGCACTTCAGCGTGCACTGCTGTGTCGCCTGCTGTCACTTTAGAAGGGTGTCCTGTTCCGCGGGCTGCATTTAAAAAACAAACTATATGGAAATTCTACTTTGGAATTAAAGGTACTTCCAAAGTCTTAAAATACTTTATTTTTACATACAAGTCACCCCTAAGGTCTCCCTAGGTGCCCCAGGGGTAGGGTGCCTTCCATCTATAAGCAGGGACATTATAAAAGATGTTTTATAAGCCCTGGTGAGGGAAACCTGCAATTTCATTTTGCTCTTTGTGGCACTTTGGCGCTCAAGGCTAACATGGGAATACTTTAATAAAGAATAATTATTGATAGGAGTGAGCTAAATACATACTTCAAAGCGTCTAAATGATAATTAGAATCAATCCAACAGCTTTCCAAGGTTTGATTTATTATAACTATTACAGAAAAGGAGCTATAGAGCTTGCTTTTCTGGTGAGCTGAAATCCAGCCTTCCAGCGTCCCTTTTCTGATTGGCCAGCCTCTGCCAGGCTGAGCCAAGCTGCCTTTATGAGGTGTGAAGTGACCTGGTCCATCCACCCAGATATCAGAATTATATAAACACCAACTCATCCATTCCAATCTGGTAACTGAAATGACTAGTGCCACTACCAAGGTGTATATCACACTCACTGATGTGGCCAGTAACCTCACCCTCTTCAAAAAATGCTCAACCCTTCATTAAAATCGGCATGCTAGCAGGTAAATGGAGGATTAAGGCAGCTCAAACATCACTGTAAGGCACTTTAGTGCCATTCTAGGCGCACCCATTCCTATTAATACAGGCATACCTATAAATAAGCCCTCAATAACTATCACACTCAATTACATTAATCAAAGCACCTCTCACTGGGCTCTCATATTTAGGTACAGTGCAGCACGTATACAAAGTCAGAAAAGAAAGAAGAAATGTAAAAAAAGTCTCCTTTTAATGCCTCCTTTCAAATGGCATTAACTGTTGGTGCTAAACACTGTCTGCTATTGTTTGCAGATAGGGTTTTGCATCAAAAGGCCTGGGTGGTTGCATGGGAATGCCCATGTACCATCCATGTAATGCCTTTTGGCGTTAAGTAATGCAAAGCAGTGCTTTGTTTTACTTTTAGAGTACTTTCCCGTGTAATATAAGTTTTGCACTGGAAAGTAAATTTGAGAAAAAAACATTTTGTGCTGGTCAGGATGACTTTTGTGATGCTTACTAAGCGCAACATTTTTGCAAATCTACTCCTTGGTACCTTTAGAATTCCTGGATTTTAGAAATAAGGACACAAATTTGGCTTGGATAACTCATGTGGAAAAAGGTTTATGAGGGTTTAAGTGCAAACTGGCTTAAAGTAATTCAGAGCTTTTCCCTCACCAAATCATCGTTTCCTATGGTGTCCTTGGTTACTATTACATCGCTCACTCTTCTCACAAGTGCACCTAAAATTATTTTGAGGTATATTTACTAAGACTTTACGCTGTGTTTGTGTCACATAAGTGACGGAATTCGACACAAAACTTTTTTAACCTTTTTTACTTTCCAGTGTTATACCTGCTTTGTGCTGGAAAATAACTTGAAAGTAACGCAAAGCAGTGCATAGTGTTGATTTTCCTTACTTAGCACCAAGGGGGCCTTCCATGGGTTATACAAGGGCAATCCATGCAACCACCCATACTTTTTGATGCTAAACCCTATCTACTAACATTAGTAGACAGTGTTTAGCGCCAAAAATTAACACAGCTGTAAAGCAGGCAAAAAGGAGAAATGTTTTAACTTCTCCTTGCTTTTACGAGTGTATGTGTGCTGCCTGTACAGCACACATCCAAAGGAGTAAAAGGTTTTAAACTTGTCTAGTGCTGTACAATCCCTATGGTAGACTGAGACAATCACCTTAGTACTATGGCCCTAAGGTGTGTGCCAGGAGCTCGGCAGCTGAAATCAGCGCTGGTGCTAGGGAGAGGGGAGGAGAGAGCTCTGGATATGGCACTCTTCTGCGCCCTCTATGTCATGCAACATAGGCAGCATTTTTGGCTGCGGAGCTGTGATCCATGATGATTCAGGAAATCTGGGCCTATTTCACTTACGCCCGGGGCTTTAAGTCGGATGAAAAAACTGGGGGGTCTCTCAAAGGGACGTGGCCAATATAATTAAGGATGTGGCTTAAAACACGGAAGCTAAAAATCCTTGCTTAGCAGTGTGCCGCCCGACTTGTATTTTGCTGTTCCTGTCATTGCATCCGGATATATGATTCAACAAACAACTTCAAACCTACAAGAAGTCAGGACTATGGGCTTTGTCGATGGTTGTTAGTTGCATAGGATAAATAAGCAACAACTATGGCTATCGAAAAAGCTTCCACTTTAAGCCATGGTGACACAACGACAATGTTGCTGCTCCTGAGTTTCAAAAAGAGAAGGGAAATCCAGAGAGAAAATGACTCTCTTTAACCCCTTCGCTGCGGCGGCAATTCCGCCGCAGCGCTAGGGGGGTGGGGTGCCCGCACGGCGCTCCCATGCTCGTGACAGAACCGCTCCGTCACGAGCCTCGGGTACCGCTGTGCACGGAGCGGTTCCGCCACGGCCCCGCCCGCTCATCAGAACGACCAGCGCAGGCGCGGAACCCGCGCCGCGCAGGTGCGCCGAGCGGGCCGTGACAGAACCGCTCTGTCATCAGCACAGCACGTCCATGGCTGGTGACGGAGCGGTTCCGAAACCAGCATGGGCGGAGTTAAAGGATTTCCCTTCCCCTACAACGCTCACTGGAATGACGTCATGCCGAGCATCCGCACATCGATGTGCCTGCTGTCACTGCAGTCCGGGAAAAAACTGACCACCTCTGCCAGGGCACAAAACAGTTCACGATAGAGACCCGTTTCGAGCCCCCCTTTAAAAAAAACTTAAAGCCCTGCTTGCATCTAAGTAAAACCGCTTTTTCATAATATTTGTTCGTGACAAAATGGAATGAGTAAATAACCTCTCCATGCCTGGTAATTTTTGCCCTCTCTTGAAACTCTTTTCAACGAGAGCATCAAACTGCATGAAAGGACTTCTGTGAACTCACTCTCAACCTTGCATGAATATATTCCGAGAGAGAGCGCTGTTCTTCCTGAAGGATTACTAGATCCGTATCCCTCCGGTAATACAGAGTATCGCTGCTCTTTCTCACAGCTTCGTACCATTGCCAGGTTACGTGTAACCCGAAACACTAGATTTGGCAAACAAGTTCCATTTCCTGTTTTTATTTCTAGCTATTAGAGCCATGTAACCTTGCGATTATTTTTCTATCGAATTAATTTCCACATTTGGATGATTTATCAAGCTGGAATGTTTGGTATGTAATAGTGAATACATTAATTATCCTAATTATCTCATGTTACGTAATGCATTCCCTCCGTAATTCAGCTTAGATTGGCACACGCCTCTAACATGCAAAGTTCAATGCCTCTCGTAAGTGGCAGAAGCGGTTCTTCTAGTCAAAGATCACGGGGCATTTGTGATGCCTGCCGGCATTTACTTGATCCAAAATGTGCGCTGGACTGCTCCTATGCTTTCTGTTGTGCCGTGTGGCATCCATTGCTGGGTTGGCATGCTCCAACCGCGATGGAGTGATTGCTAGCTTGCCGGGGGACGTCATTATCGGAGGTCTTTTTCCAATGCATGCCTCGGTTTCGTATGTTCTGAAAGGAAAACGACCAACTAGATTCGACTGCAGACGGTAAGCCTCAATGTTTTTTTTTTCTATTTGCAAATGCAAAACGCACTTAGAAAATGTTTAATTAACATTAAAATAAATGTTCCTTGCGAGGTTTTACAGTCTACATTTTGCGGTCTCCTAAAATTAAAATGGTTGATGCAGCGGGACGCCCGCATTAGCAACGTATGCACAATCCTATGACTTTACAAATTAATCCTTGAAATGTACGCTGTCTGATATCTGAATTATGTGACTGCTAACGCGGGATTACTGGTTACTAATTATCTTACCAAATCCCATTTCCTGTCGACTGAATCGTTGGTACCTGTCTTGAGTAAAAGGCAATCTCGCAGTAAACAATCAATTTAAGAACTTACACCACTCTAAATGACCACTGACCAAAATTAAGTTTTAAAGATTTAATATAAAGTCAAAGATAACTGAAGATACAAACTTCTCAAAATGAGATTAAGAAGATAAATCGGTATCACTATGAACATGAACTTTTTGAATAGTCTGAGTCTGAAGAACAGAATAATAAGTACAAGCTCGAAAACCATCAGGGTTGCTAAAATGGATACAAGTTGCAACCTCAAAGTCATTACAGAAAAGAAAAATTAAGGTTAGTCTGTCCCTACACTACACTAAATGACATCCCTACTTAACAAGATCTTTACCCTCTAGGTGTCAGCCGTGGTGATTTCCTAAGAAGATCACGCACTTCTCTTTGTCTCTTCTCTGATAATGGGTCTCTCCTGATCAGCCTATCTGCCTACCCATCCGCTTCCTTAGGCTCCCAAAATCATCTGCTCTGCCCTCCTCCCGGGTCACTTTCCCTAATACCAAATCACATTTCCAATAGAAACGCCCCTTGGGACGCCCCTCACGTGGTACATCTTTGCGCGGTAAAACTCCATGATGGTACTCTTGAAGACCCTCGTTATAGTTGACCTTGGTTCCCAGGCTCCTTCTTCCGTGCGCTGATACCCCCTGAAATTCCTGGAAACTCCTACAGGCCTGCGCAAGGCGCCACTGAACAAAGTCCCTTTCATTCGAGCTGATTAGGACCCTCGCACCTGCATACAGCTCGTCCTGCAGTGGGCCTCAAATTCCAGACTTCACCATATCTTAGGCCATAAAACACTCTCAGAGCTCCATACTGGACACCTCACGACCTCTCCTCTAACGAGCACATGACGATTTAAACTACATGACATTATCTGTTCTGGCCTACTTGATTTACATGCAGCAGGTTCCTGCACTCTTAAAACGTTAACTTGATTTAAACAGCAAACATTCTTAACTAGCATACGTTTCTAAAATAACACATCTATAAAGCATATACTTTTAACCCTAAGTTCAATAGTACATTTTGAAAGAACCATGTCAACTTTATCTCACATTATTTTAGCAGCACGTTCAGGTTTGCTGTGAATTGCCCTAAGGCCTACACAAAATACTGGAATCCAAAGTTACATTTAATTCGGACATGACTCTTTTAACATGAGAGAACCATGAGGTTTTCACATATACTCCAACATTTCTACATTTAATCTCACACCGTTATAATTATGGTTACTCTACTTAACATTCTATACATTTCGCTATTGAATATAAAACACTCGTGTGCAAAACATGTTTAAACTAACTACGTGCTTGTAAATATGGCGTACTTATACATTTTTTCAAACTTGTGCTCTCTCAGTCCCCCCTTTGATGACCTTTAGGGGTCATCATTACCATGACACTAAAATGTAGAACCTTTAAAGTGAAGACAGGGCAGTACCACTTCTTTTCATACTCTCTAATGCTTTCAGACTCTTATATTGAGTGTCCTGCATCGCTGTCAACTCTTCTTCCTGTTTCTTCATAGCTCTCTGTAACCTATTTGCTCTATACCATTGATACAAACGCACCAATCCCCACAAAGTGATTACACAAATCATTACTATGATGATGGGCTTCAATATGTACCAAACGATACCCTTTCCTAAGTTGGCAAACCAACTTCCAACTTTACCCATTCCATGACCTACTTTTTCCCACACATTTACCTTTGCCAGGTCCTCAATTTCGTAGTGTATGGCAGTGATGTTTTGTATATACTTCTCTAGAGGCTTTGAATTGTCTGGAATGTAAGTACAGCATTCCTGTACCTTCAAGGCCCTACAGACTCCTCCCTCTTTTGCTAACAGAACATCTAAAGCAAGTCGGTTCTGAAGAACCATTGCCCTAATCGATTGCATCTCCCCCTCTATCAGCATCAAGGATCTTGCAGTACTGGCAGACAGTCTATCTACGACTGTAGCTAACCTCCTGATCTTAATGTCATTCATTATCAATCCTAAGAAAGGGAATGCAGCACCTATTACATCTCCAACTACTTCTGCTGCACCCAGCCCTCGCTTCCATCTAGTTGATATTTCTTTCTTAGGCGTGTCTAAATTCTCAACATGATATATTTTAGGGAAGACAACAGCCAGATAGCATGATCCGTACCAATTATCTGGTAACTTCACATAGGCATATCTTCCACATACAAAATATACATTTGGTATTGCTTGCATCCCTTTCATGAAGTTCTTAGAGTAGTACTCCAATTGAAAGGCATGTTCACAATTTACTTGTCCTACATAAACGTTTTCATAATAGGAGTAACTCCTGTGAATGCACAGTTTCCCCCGTTTCTCCTTATCCAAAGCAATTGGACCAATACTACCTTTTCGTTGTTGTGCCCTTTCCTCCTTGGTCCAATCTGTTTCCCCTTGTCCTGATGCCTTCAATATCTTCTGCCTCCTGTATCTAGTATCTACCTGAGCTATAAACTTTTTCTCAACTTCTGATATTTGACAAGTCAGATTGTTGATTCGAGCATGTGAAGTATCTAACGTTCTCCATGGAATAAACCATTTGTGTAACCTGTCTTCGCTTTTGTAGTAGTCCCATTTGTTCAAATGCTTGAAATTCGGAACCTCTGGCAATGTCGAGTCGAAATTCGAGAAGTAATACTCAAATCCGTCTCGTCCATAAAACATACTTAACAATAAACTGCACGTTATCCCATATGTCAACGGGAGATGATGGTATTTGATACCCTCCTCCACCGAAATTGGTAATTGCATACAGACATAGCAATCCTTTACCTCCATGGCATCAACATATTCATAAAGCAACTTAGCATAAGCATTTGACTTGTAATTCCCCTGTGACTCATCCATGTGTAACCTTTTTACTTCTGCATCTAACAACGCTTTGTCTTTCTCATTGATGTTTCCCTTCTCCTTAATAATGGTAGTTCTCGGTGTTGACACTCCCTTATCCTCCTTAACTGTGGTTCCATCCCCTTCGTGTCCCGCTAGGAATGAAACAGTTACCACTAAAATTATAAGAGAAACCACTACTCCTAAAAATGTAACAGCTATACATTTTGCCCTGCGGTTCGGGTTGCCAGCCTCCATGTTCTCAAACAGTGTAGTTTTCGACTATCTTCCAGCATTCACTTCCTCTTCTTTTCAAACAAAGTCTTTCTCTCTTGCAATGTCTTTCTTGGAACACTTGGAAGCTTGACAATTTATTTCCGCAAAACAATTCAAAGTCCAGTAATATAGACAACCCTAGCCCTTCTCCATCCGCTAAAAGGAAACCCCTACCATTTTTTTTTCTTCTTCCACTCGGCGCTAGGTTATCTTGCAACAATTTACAATTTCTTTTCAAAAGTCTTATTTTCGTCTGAAGTTATGTATGACTCAAGGAGTGACACTACTTCTTCATAAACGTCCATCCGAAGTATCATTCCCTCAGGTTCTGGACAGTTCGTACCACAACATGGAAAGTCAACCTTTTCTAGGATTATTCTCCTTATTTCGCTCAAGACAAGTGGACGGACGAAATTGAGAGTTAGCGTTTTTTCAATTTCCAATCCTGGTACTATCAGTTCTATATCCACAATTACAAAGGGGTTCGTTCTAATCAAGATCACTTTCTTCACCTTTCCAGATCTGCACCCCCTTAAAGCCATTCGCAATATGATATTAGTCCACAACAATAAGTGCTCCTAACATTTCTACTACTCGCTCAAGCATTTCCAAACGAAGAAGAGTTCCCTCCAATATTGGATATCGTGAACAGCAAACTGGAAACTCAACTGTTTCTAAAATCAACTTTCTTATTCCACTCAGGAGAGCAGGATGAACGATGTTGAGTGTCAGCAACCTTTCGGTCTCCGCTCCTGGCAGTAGAAACTTTATTTGCACTGTGATGATCGGGTCAGTTCTGATCAGTTCCACTTCCCTGATCCTCCCTGTTCTGTGTCTCCCAGACATCTGCAACAAGGTAGGTCCAGTCGGGAGTAGAGTATCTTCTGCTAGGCACTCGCACCCTACTTGATCTTCTAAGACCCTCCTCGGCTTGATCCTGGATATCTTCTTCTGGATCTGAGTCTTCGGATATAGGAGTAAGCGTTTCTTCCTGGGCCGACCTCAAACTTAGCCTTCTTCTCCTTGTTGGCCAAGTGGCAGCTCCAAGCCTTATTCTCCTATTCCTTGTCCTCCCACTTGGTTCTTGATCGCTCCGATACGGATCTGAGTCTGAGTCGTATTCACTTCTGCTCTCTCCTTCAGTTACGTCTTCTGTCTCACTGCCGTCCTGCCTTCGCTCTTCTTCTGAATCCGATGCGTTCCCAACTTCTTCCGACACCTCCTCAGCTGCCTCAATCCCTTCTTGCGACTCTTCTTCCACTTCCGGGCTTTCGTCTGGGATGGGAGCTGTTCCTTCTAGAGGTGCTGGAACTCTTCTAGTATGGGATGCATGGATCCAATTTGGCAGCCCCCCGCACTTCACCGCGGTGTTTGTGATCAGGATTACCTGAAAGGGCCCACGCCAGCGAACATCTAGGCAGTTCTTCCGGACGTGCTTTTTAACCAAGACCCAGTCCCCTGGGTTCAGGTCATGACACAGGTTCCTCGCTGCTGGAACTTCAGCCGCATGCACCTGAAGGGACACAGAATGGATGGCGTCAGACAGTCCTTTACAATAATCCAAGATCAGATCATCTGTAATATTCAATAGAGCAGTAGTTGGAACTGTAGGAAGTCTCATGGCCCTCCCCATCAGGATCTCGTGGGGAGAGAGACCTGTCCTCCTATCAGGTGTGCTGCGCATGCTCATGAGCACCAATGGAAGAGCATCTGGCCAACTCAAGGATGTGGATGCCACTACTTTAGCCAATCTATTCTTCAAAGTGCCATTCACTTGTTCCACAATTCCTGAAGCTTCTGGTCGATAACTACAATGCAGCTTTTGATCGATATTCAGTGTGGAGCACAACATCTTCACTATTTCGCTGTTAAAATGTTTTCCTCTGTCCGATTCCAAAGAGGCAGGCACCCCGAAGCGCGGTATCAACTCCCTGAGCAACAATTTAGCCACTGTGAGTGTATCGCACCTACGTGTAGGGTACGCTTCAACCCATCTGGAAAATACGCATACAATCACCAACACATACCGAAGGCGATTGACTCTTGGCATTTCAATGAAATCTAGTTGCATTCTATTGAAAGGCCCCCCCGACCTCCCAATGTGACTCAGTGTGACTGGTGTTCGTTTGCCTACGTTCAGTTGTTGGCAGGTAACACATCGCTTACATACTGATTCTGCTGCTATTCTGAATTTCGGGCAATACCAAGTCTGCCTAAAAACTCTCATCATAGCATCCCTTCCTAGATGTACTGGACCATGTATTTCTCTCGCCATGGGATTAGCTAATTCTTCAGGTAACACAGCTCTCCCATCTGCTGAAACCCAAAAATCCATTTCACTTCGCACACAGCCTGCTATTTCCCATGCCTTTTTCTCTGTTTCAGGTGCGTTCTCCTGCATTATCCTTAAATCCTCCCAAGTGTCTACAGTTTCTAACATCATACTTAATTCAGTCTTTTCTTCTGCACCTTCTATTTCCACCTTTGAGAAAGAATAACTTTGTTCCGCACAATAGCGTGCGACTTCATCAGCATATCTATTACCTTGTGACACAAAATCTGTATTCTTAGTATGAGCTACACACTTCACTACTGCAATGTCAACAGGACCTTGTAATGCTTCTATCAGCAATCGCACAAATTCTCCATTTCGAATGGGCGAACCAGAGGAGGTCATGTAACCCCTCTGAGACCACAACTGCCCGAAATCATGAACCACACCGAAACCATATTGGCTGTCCGTGTAGATGGTGACTCTCTTTCCATTTCCTGCTATGCAGGCACGAGTTAGGGCAATAATCTCTGCTACCTGTGCGGAATGTACTCCTTCCAGGCAAGCGGCTTCCACAACTCCAGTAATGGTACAAACAGCATAAGCTGCTCTCAACCGACCAGTATCGTCTCTTAAACATGAGCCATCAACAAAGTAAATTTCATCGGGGTCAGACAATGGCTCATCCACTATATCTGGTCTGGGTTTCGTGCATAGTTCAGTCACATCAAGGCAATCGTGGTCTTCACATCCTTCGCCTTCTATTACCGAAGGTAATGGCATCAAAGTAGCAGGATTCAAGACAGAGCATCTCCTGAGAGTCACGTTTTCTGCGGCAAGTATAACTTGCTCATAACGCGTGAGCCTGCTATTGGTCAGATGCTGCGTCTTCGTCCTGGTCATTAACAATTCAACTGAATGCGGTACATACACCACCACTGGATGTCCCATTACAATACTTTCGCTCCTTTCAATGCTGACACCCGTTGCGGCAACGGATTTGAGACATCCGGGCAACGCTGCGGCTACTGGATCTAATGTAGCCGAAAAATATGCAACTGGTCTACGGGCATTACCGTGGGTCTGTGCCAAGACTGACAAAGCACATCCCTCTCTCTCACAGCAATAGAGTGAAAATGACTTTTCGTAATCTGGCATTCCCAGAGCCGGAGCACGACATAAATCGTCTCTCAGCTGTAAAAACGCCACCAGACATTCTTCATCCCATGGTACCGGATCACTCACCTCCTTGTGCGTCAGTTTCTGTAAGGGCTTTGCTTTCAGTGAAAAGTTAACTATCCACTGTCGGCAGTAACCCACCATTCCTAAGAACATTCTAACTTCTCTCTGTGTTGTAGGCGCATTCATTTTCATTATCGCCTCAATCCTCTCTGGGGACACCTTACGTTTCCCTTTTTCTAACCTGTGCCCTAGATACTGTACTTCTGTCAGACAATACTGTAACTTGCTCGGAGATACCTTATGTCCATTTTCAGCTAAATGATTCAGTAAGGCAATTGAATCTACTTTACAAGCTTCCTCTGTTTCTGACGCAACAAGTAGGTCATCTATGTACTGTACCAGAACCGAGTTCTGTGGCAGTACTAGATTCTCAAGATTCTTTTTCAACAACTGATTAAAGATGGATGGACTGTCTGTGAATCCTTGTGGGATTCGACACCATGTTAAAACGCGATCTTCCATTTTAAACGCAAAAAGGTACCTGCTCTCTTCATTCAATGGGATTGAAAAGAAAGCCTGACAAAGATCTATCACTGTGAACCATTCTGCTTGACATGGTATTTGAAACAATATTACTGATGGATTCGGTACCACGGGAAAACATGAAACGACTATGTTGTTAATTTTTCGTAAATCCTGAACTATCCTAAACTTCCCGCTAGGTTTCTGCAAACCCATAATCGGGGAGTTACAAGGACTGCCCACGATTTCCTTCAGTATTCCCTGCTGTATCATTGACTCGATCACAGGCTTTATTCCCGCAATCGTTTCCTGGGACAATTTGTATTGAGGCGTTCTTGGAAACTCAACATTTGGTTTTACCAGAATTTTTACCGGTTCTACCCCTTTAATCAATCCTATATCTTCTCCTGTGAAATCCCACACCTCTGACGCCACTGCATCTCTTAAGTCTTGTGGAAGATCTTCTACAGTCAGAGTAGGATATAGTTCTACACAGAATTTTGAATTGGCCACCTTAAAGGTAGCATCATCGTCGGTAGTCTGTACCTCCACTCCTTGTGGGGTGCAGTATATGGTGCAATTCAATTTGCATAACAAATCCCTACCTAACAGACATACCGGACTCGAGTCACAAACCACAAACTGATGTTCGTTCATGTGGTTTCCAATTTTCACAGACACTGGTTCTGTCAAGGGACTAGTCATTCTTTTATTTGCGACTCCTACCACTTGAATTGTTTCCCCTGACATTGGCAAGTCTGGAACTACCGCTGATCTCAGAGTCGAACGAGTAGCCCCAGTGTCCACTAAGAACGTAGTGGGACACCCTGCCACTTCTGCCTCAACAAATGGCCCTCTCTGATCCACATCTAGAACTGCCCCGAGGGTACAGTCTTCTTCACTGCTCACCCGTTGTCCTGTCAATGGATCAATGTAATAACATTTTTCTTCCTCGATAAACAGAGGCATTTGTTTAAAGACCTTTCCTCTAGCTGCTATCTTCGGTGGCTGTGGGAATTGGGCCCGTGGAGCCGAAGTCCCCCCTTTGGCCACCTTACTGCTTGGGACTGTCACTTTTTGCACTGGGTCTTCTTGGACCTGCTCTTCTACTTCTAGCTCTCCGTTTTCAGGGTTAAAGGGACACTCGCGTCGCCAATGCCCCACCTGATGACACAGATGACACTTTGTCGTTTTCTTTAAAGTGGCAAAGTCTATCCTAGGTCTCTGCCCTTCTTCATTATCTTTGTTCTGACCATTTGGTTTTCGTCCCATCCCCTGCTTCTGCTGGCCACCCTTCCCAGCGGACTGCATTTGCACCACCATCAATTTCTCCTTTAGATTCTTGGCTTTAGAATCTATCTCGTCACTGCAGTACCTCGCATATCGTAAAATCTCATCTAGTGGTTTGTTCTGCCAACAGATTAAATGTTGCTGTATCATCAAACAAATATCAGGTCTCAACCCCAAGACAAACTTTGACACGAACTGCCCTATGTCTTTGGGATCCATTACATCTAGTCCACTGTATTGCTTGAATGTTTTCAACAATCTTTCATAAAACTCGTGAACTGTCTCCTTGGGTTCCTGCCTTGTTCGGTCTATTTTTACCCAATCTATATCCTGTGGTGGTACCTTATCTTTCAGCCATGCTATTACCCTTTCATACTTTCGCATGACAATCTCAGATGGTCCATTTGTTCGAGCATCCCTCAATGGTTCAGCATTTGGCCATTCGACACTAGTCTTACAAGGGGTCCATAGATCAGATGGGACCACGATGTCAAACAACGTGTTCAAATCTATCCACAGTACTTTCGAGATTTTAACGAACCTCTCTACCTGCTTATACCATTCGACTGGATTGTCCCGCAACTTCGGAAATGAGTTGGTAAATGCGGCTAAGTCTCCTCTACTCCAGGGCACATGTACATAATTTCCATTTGATATTTCTCGCAAAGGGAATGCCTCCATCTGCATTACCCTTCCCTCAGGGGTCATCACATTTGTACTTCGCCTAACTGTGCCCTTTTTCGACCACCTTTCTTCCCATTTATCCAGTTCTCTCCACACTCTTATCCCTGTTACCAACTCTCTTATGTGTGTTTTTAATCCAGTAGTTCTCTTCTCATCTAGATCTTGGTCTGCGTACTGTAATCTGTGGTTGCTCTGCAATGCCCTTGTCCTAGACAAATCCACGGCATACTTGTCTGCCAAATCAGTCAGTTTTTCATGAAACGCTCTAGCTTTCCTAGTAATATCCTTTGCCATGAACAATAACTCATCCTGTTCATACAATTCTATCCTTTCCAAAGGCAATGTTCCATCTATTATCTCATCAACATCTGATTTTAAACTGGTAACATCAAGCCTTTTTGCCTTTATTTCAGCTTTCAAGACACTCAATTTAGCTCCTCCATCCGCATCTC
Source organism: Lissotriton helveticus (assembly GCF_964261635.1). Lineage (NCBI taxonomy): Eukaryota > Metazoa > Chordata > Amphibia > Caudata > Salamandridae > Lissotriton > Lissotriton helveticus. The sequence goes on along the minus strand of NC_136067.1, from coordinate 886,656,816 downwards.
TCCCATCCCAGCTCCGAGATCTACGTTTAGGTATTGGCGAATTATAGGGAGTCCTCCCCTGTTCCCATCTCTCTAAGTCCCATGCCTTTCCATCTTCTCGGGGTGGGTGGTGAAACACTCCTTCATGCCTCCCAGCCTCTCTCTCTCCATCCTGGCTAGTTTCACGGGATAGAGGGTAAGAGGTTCTATTACTCCCTCTTTCTTCCCTACTTCCCTGTGATTCCTGATTATTCGAGGCGTGGCGGGACCTATCGCTGTTCTCCTTTCTCCAATGTTGAACGTCTTCCCCAAGTGTATGATGAAGGCACCTAAACCTATTCTGAAAAGCCCGTACCGCCTCATCTCCTCCGTTCCCCCAGAGACGGGACATTTCCTCACATTCTACAATCTTAGTATTTTGTTCCGGCTGTTCTCTCTGATTTGTAGGACATGCATCCCCTCTATTCTCTTGACTTTGGCCTTCCCGGCTCTGACTACTCTCGCTGGCCCCACAATGAGATACTGTCCCGTTTCCCCTGCTTTCCCACTCTGGTTCCGTTCTTGTCCTGTTACTCGGAGATACTATGGACCCGTCCCATTCCCTCAAATCAGCTCTTAACTCTGAAAAAGATCTTGGCCGCGGTCCCCTTAGATCCATTGGTCCTCTCGGACCTCCCTGTTCTGAATTGGGACCGACAGTTGTGTCTAATGGGGTGTTCCACGTTACCGAACCTGGTAATTGTTTCCATGCATTCGTCACATTATTCCTCCTTTCCATCTCAATCCTTTCCCTATCCAATTGCCTTTGTTGTTCCCCTCTATCTCTCTCAGAATTATAGATCGAAACTATGGGTCCTATGGTAACAGGCACTTGAAGAGCGTCTGGCAATCCCACAGACTCAACCCTTTCTGTGGTTGGCGTTTTCTGCACCACAAACCTTCCCACTACACTCTGTACAGTGTTGTTTGGAGGTGTTTCTCCGCCTTTGTTAGGTGTCCATTCCGATATAGGGAGTGGTGTATATCCCTCTATCTCATTCCCATCTTCCCTTGCGAGCCCTCTATCTTCTATCAATCCCACTCTCGGAGGTGGTCTATCCATTAACAATCTGTTTATCAGATTGTCCTCCGACTCGCTTTCCTCGTCTTCTTCCATGAGGTTTCCTCCTCCTGACACCTCCCTCATCGGATACATCTTCTCCACCTCAATAGTCTGTACCCTCCAACGCTTTTCCTCCTCATCCCATTTGGAATCTCGCACTGCCCTTACCGATCGCGTCAGCCTTTGTTGACGCCTGTTCAAATTTCGGTCGTGTGCAGCCTTAATCCATGCATTAAGAGCCTCAAACTGTGTTGGTCTAGGTGAGGGTTTCGATGAGGACATGGTTGCTTTTAGCCGATGTAACACCTCTAACTTAAACGTTCCATACTTCGGGAACTGCATTTCCTCATTTCCTTCCGTAAGCTTATTCCAAGCCCCAATCCACAATATCGTATGCAGCCCCACATTCGTTGCCATATAATGAGCTGGCGTACCCTCTGGGGGAGCCTCTTCCCCGTAATAATGTTCACTTCGTTTACGTTTAAAAATCCCTTTCAAACACTTAAAACACTTCATGATTTCTCTTTTCTCCGCGTTTGTTTACTTCCTGATGATATTCCACCAATCTTAGCGCCGTTCTCACTAACTGGCCTATCCGTACGCGGCTTTCCTCCGACGTCACTCTAGCCGCCCAACCAGAGCGCGGCTCTAGCTAACGTCACACCAACCGCTCAATCAGAGCGCGGCTCTAGCCGACGTCACCCGTCCCCCTTCGCAGCAGTTCCCCTCCTTTCTCAGCTCGTCTCCTCGGTCATGCACGCATCCCATTCATACTCTGAAAAATGATTACTTCCGTCCAAGCGATCACCTTTCTTTGACTGTACGCCCACAGTCTTTCTGTAGTTGTCACCCTAACTTGGCGAAATGTCTTTCCGTTTACTTCCAGACAATCGCCTTCTCCGATAGGTTACTCACACGCAGTAACTTTCGACCAGCGTCCGTTACTCATACACTCACTCTTACACTCCCCCTATCTTGGATCCACGGCGGTCAATGGTACCTCGTGACCTCCGTACTATGGTCGACAACTACCCTGGATGTTCGATACACCCAAAACCACTTAAGCTCTGGCCTGAACTTAAGATTTCACCAGTTCACCCGTTTACCAGGTTACCAGTTTACCAGGTTGCGCGCGCTCACAACCTTCTCTCTTTCACACTACAGGCATTCAACTCCGCAAGACATTACAATACAAATACAACACAAAACACCGCAATCTGTTCACGCATGACCCTTTTTATACTCACTCTCCGATACTGCTGCTTTTCTCGCACCGTCTGCACCTTTCGGCACACGATTCTTCCGCTGCTCGTCTCTCGACGTCTCGGGCCTTGGGGTAAACTAACCTCTCTAGATTACCTTCCTCAAGAAGATAACCATCCTCACTCTGCTACCAACTGCTAACGCGGGATTACTGGTTACTAATTATCTTACCAAATCCCATTTCCTGTCGACTGAATCGTTGGTACCTGTCTTGAGTAAAAGGTAATCTCGCAGTAAACAATCAATTTAAGAACTTACACCACTCTAAATGACCACTGACCAAAATTAAGTTTTAAAGATTTAATATAAAGTCAAAGATAACTGAAGATACAAACTTCTCAAAATGAGATTAAGAAGATAAATCGGTATCACTATGAACATGAACTTTTTGAATAGTCTGAGTCTGAAGAACAGAATAATAAGTACAAGCTCGAAAACCATCAGGGTTGCTAAAATGGATACAAGTTGCAACCTCAAAGTCATTACAGAAAAGAAAAATTAAGGTTAGTCTGTCCCTACACTACACTAAATGACATCCCTACTTAACAAGATCTTTACCCTCTAGGTGTCAGCCGTGGTGATTTCCTAAGAAGATCACGCACTTCTCTTTGTCTCTTCTCTGATAATGGGTCTCTCCTGATCAGCCTATCTGCCTACCCATCCGCTTCCTTAGGCTCCCAAAATCATCTGCTCTGCCCTCCTCCCGGGTCACTTTCCCTAATACCAAATCACATTTCCAATAGAAACGCCCCTTGGGACGCCCCTCACGTGGTACATCTTTGCGCGGTAAAACTCCATGATGGTACTCTTGAAGACCCTCGTTATAGTTGACCTTGGTTCCCAGGCTCCTTCTTCCGTGCGCTGATACCCCCTGAAATTCCTGGAAACTCCTACAGGCCTGCGCAAGGCGCCACTGAACAAAGTCCCTTTCATTCGAGCTGATTAGGACCCTCGCACCTGCATACAGCTCGTCCTGCAGTGGGCCTCAAATTCCAGACTTCACCATATCTTAGGCCATAAAACACTCTCAGAGCTCCATACTGGACACCTCACGACCTCTCCTCTAACGAGCACATGACGATTTAAACTACATGACATTATCTGTTCTGGCCTACTTGATTTACATGCAGCAGGTTCCTGCACTCTTAAAACGTTAACTTGATTTAAACAGCAAACATTCTTAACTAGCATACGTTTCTAAAATAACACATCTATAAAGCATATACTTTTAACCCTAAGTTCAATAGTACATTTTGAAAGAACCATGTCAACTTTATCTCACATTATTTTAGCAGCACGTTCAGGTTTGCTGTGAATTGCCCTAAGGCCTACACAAAATACTGGAATCCAAAGTTACATTTAATTCGGACATGACTCTTTTAACATGAGAGAACCATGAGGTTTTCACATATACTCCAACATTTCTACATTTAATCTCACACCGTTATAATTATGGTTACTCTACTTAACATTCTATACATTTCGCTATTGAATATAAAACACTCGTGTGCAAAACATGTTTAAACTAACTACGTGCTTGTAAATATGGCGTACTTATACATTTTTTCAAACTTGTGCTCTCTCATGACCATGCATTGACAGATTTAATATATCTGAAGCTGGAGGTCTGAAGCAAGGTTGCGCAATTTTAGGGTGAAAATGTATGACAAGTTTCCAGCCTCAACTCTTTTTAGTCATTGTTTCCACATGCTTCATGCTATTGGACCATCATTCACTGAACTCTGCCTCTAATTTGTTTATTACACTGTAGTTATGATATTAGTTACCGGTTATTAGACAATTAAGAAGCTCTTTAACAGTCACACGTTGTGACATTTGAGGAGTGATGTAACACTTCCAGCTTCGAGAGCCACGTTTAGCAGCAGAATTACACCGGCCGTATCAACACTGAAGACGAGAACTAACTTTTAGGCCTTCCTCTCTTCGTTTTCCTGCATTAAACAGTCATTAGCAGCAAGGATCCATTTATGGAAGTATTGTTTTTTGCACAGCCATAGCTCATTACATTAAAACAGGAATCTCTCTGAATGTTACACTCATTACAACTTGGCTTTGAAAGTCTCTGCATGTTACCACATATCAAGACCTGTTTTTGTAACTTACAATAAACTGCATATAATATGTTTTTGACACACATTACCAGCTGAATATTGCCGTGTTTAATTTCTCACTACATTTCTTTGTACATATTTGCAACTATGCCTCAATGATTTAAGATTTTAGGTAGGGTAATGGTGTGATAGTTCTTTATAATTAAAAAAAGACCCTTTGTTGTGTATTTGAGAATGTGTGCGTGCTAGAAAATCAGCAGTTGCAAAAAACACAGTTGATGGACAAAATGTAGAACAATGTCATACATTCACCACAGTACAAGGATCTGGGCCTAAATCCATCGTTTTTTTGCACTCCACACCACCCTGGGTTAGACACTGGCTATATGCAAATCAGCTCTGACCCTGTGCCTCATGGGAACAGTCCAGTCCGAACTACCAAGCCATGTCTTTCCCAGACCGGAATCAAGCATCCAAGGACCGGTTTCTGGCTATCAGCCTTCATCAGCCTGGATAGCTTGACTCCAGTGGTGTGGAGAGCCTGGGACTCACGTCTGAGCATGCCCAGCCCACTCGGGGTGAAAATTGCAAAAAAAACAGTTGATGGACAGAATGTAGAACAATGTCATACATTCACCCCATTACAAGGATCTGTGCCTAAATCCATCCTTTTTTTGCACTCCACACCACTCCACACCACCCTGGGTTAGACACTGACTATATGCACATGCATATGAATTGGGGTGGCAGAGTGGGCTAAAGAACGGTGATGGATCAAACCCAGATCTTTTGACTGGGTGTGAGTGTTTGATTGGTTCAGATGCTCCGTCCATCACCACCCCCTTTTGGTACCGCTTTGGCCGCCATAAGTGTGGCAGGGTATGCTCAGACGTGAGTCCCTTGCTCACTTTGCCACTGGATTCAAGCAAGCCGGGCTGAAGACGGCTGGAATGCCAGAAACCAGTCCTCGGAAGCTTGTTTCCGGTCCAGGGAAGGCATGGCTTGGCAGTTCGGGCTGGACTGTTCCCATGAGGCACAGGGTCAGACTGATTTGCATATAGCCATGTCTGAACTGGGGTGGCAGAGTGGGCTAAAGAACGGTGATGGATCAAACCCAGATCTTTTGACTGGGTGTGAGTGTTTGATTGGTTCAGATGCTCTGTCCATCACCACCCCCTTTTGTACCGCTTTGGCCGCCATAAGTGTGGCAGGGTATGCTCAGACGTGAGTCCCTTGCTCACTTTGCCACTGGATTCTAGCAAGCCAGGCTGAAGACGGCTGGAATGCCAGAAACCTGTCCTTGTAAGCTTGTTTCCGGTCCAGGGAAGGCATGGCATGGCAGTTTCGGGCTGGACTGTTCCCATGAGGCACAGGGTCAGACTGATTTGCATATAGCCATGTCTGAACTGGGGTGGCAGAGTGGGCTAAAGAATGGTGATGGATCAAACCCAGATCTTTTGACTGGGTGTGAGTGTTTGATTGGTTCAGATGCTCCGTCCATCACCACCCCCTTTTGTACCGTTTTGGCCGCCATAAGTGTGGCAGGGTATGCTCAGACGTGAGTCCCTTGCTCACTTTGTCACTGGATTCAAGCAAGCCGGGCTGAAGGTGGCTGGAATGCCAGAAACCGGTCCTCGGTAGCTTGTTTCCGGTCCAAGGAAGGCATGGCTTGGCAATTCGGGCTGGACTGTTCCCATGAGGCACAGGGTCAGACTGATTTGCATATAGCCATGCCTAAACTGGGGTGGCAGAGTGGGCTAAAGAACGGTGATGGATCAAACCCAGATCTTTTGACTGGGTGTGAGTGTTTGATTGGTTCAGATGCTCCGTCCATCACCACCCCCTTTTGTACCGCTTTGGCCGCCATAAGTGTGGCAGGGTATGCTCAGACGTGAATCCCTTGCTCACTTTGCCACTGGATTCCAGCAAGCCGGGCTGAAGACGGCTGGAATGCCAGAAACCGGTCCTCGGAAGCTTGTTTCCGGTCCAGGGAAGGCATGGCTTGGCAGATCGGGCTGGACTGTTCCCATGAGGCACAGGGTCAGACTGATTCGCAAATAGCCATGTCTGAACTGGGGTGGCAGAGTGGGCTAAAGAACGGTGATGGATCAAACCCAGATCTTTTGACTGGGTGTGAGTGTTTGATTGGTTCAGATGCTCCATCCATTACCACCCCCTTTTGTACCGATTTGGCCGCCATAAGTGTGGCAGGCTATGCTCAGACGTGAGTCCCTTGCTCACTTTGCCACTGGATTCAAGCAAGCCGGGCTGAAGACGGCTGCAATGCCAGAAACCGGTCCTCGGAAGCTTGTTTCCGGTCCAGGGAAGGCATGGCTTGGCAGTTCGGGCTGGACTGTTCCCATGAGGCACAGGGTCAGACTGATTTGTATATAGCCATGTCTGAACTGGGGTGGCAGAGTGGGCTAAAGAACGGTGATGGATCAAACCCAGATCTTTTGACTGGGTGTGAGTGTTTCATTGGTTCAGATGCTCCGTCCATCACCACCCCCTTTCGTACCGCTTTGGCCGCCATAAGTGTGGCAGGGTATGCTCAGACGTGAGTCCCTTGCTCACTTTGCCACTGGATTCAAGCAAGCCGGGCTGAAGACGGCTGGAATGCCACAAAACCGGTCCTCGGAAGCTTGTTTCCGGTCCAGGGAAGGCATGGCTTGGCAGTTCGGGCTGGACTGTTCCCATGAGGCACAAGGTCAGACTGATTTGCACATAGCCATGTCTGAACTGGGGTGGCAGAGTGGGCTAAAGAACGGTGATGGATTAAACCCAGATCTTTTGACTGGGTGTGAGTGTTTGATTGGTTCAGTTGCTCCGTCCATTACCACCCCCTTTTGTACCGCTTTGGCCGCCATAAGTGTGGCAGGGTATGCTCAGACGTGAGTCCCTTGCTCACTTTGCCACTGGATTCAAGCAAGCCGGGCTGAAGACGGCTGGAATGCCAGAAACCGGTCCTCGGAAGCTTGTTTCCGGTCCAGGGAAGGCATGGCTTGGCAGTTCGGGCTGGACTGTTCCCATGAGGCACAGGGTCAGACTGATTTGCATATAGCCATGTCTGAACTGGGGTGGCAGAGTGGGCTAAAGAACGGTGATGGATCAAACCCAGATCTTTTGACTGGGTGTGAGTGTTTGATTGGTTCAGATGCTCCGTCCATCACCACCCCCTTTTGTACCGTATTGGCCGCCATAAGTGTGGCAGGGTATGCTCAGACGTGAGTCCCTTGCTCACTTTGCCACTGGATTCAAGCAAGCCGGGCTGAAGACGGCTGGAATGCCAGAAACCGGTCCTCGGTAGCTTGTTTCCGGTCCAAGGAAGGCATGGCTTGGCAGTTCGGGCTGGACTGTTCCCATGAGGCACAGGGTCAGACTGATTTGCATATAGCCATGCCTGAACTGGGGTGGCAGAGTGGGCTAAAGAACGGAGATGGATCAAACCCAGATCTTTTGACTGGGTGTGAGTGTTTGATTGGTTCAGATGCTCCATCCATTACCACCCCCTTTTGTACCGATTTGGCCGCCATAAGTGTGGCAGGGTATGCTCAGACGTGAGTCCCTTGCTCACTTTGCCACTGGATTCAAGCAAGCCGGGCTGAAGAAGGCTGGAATGCCAGAAACCGGTCCTCGGAAGCTTGTTTCCGGTCCAGGGAAGGCATGGCTTGGCAGTTCGGGCTGGACTGTTCCCATGAGGCACAGGGTCAGACTGATTTGTATGTAGCCATGTCTGAACTGGGGTGTCAGAGTGGGCTAAAGAACGGTGATGGATCAAACCCAGATCTTTTGACTGGGTGTGTGTGTTTGATTGGTTCAGATGCTCCGTCCATCACCACTCCCTTTTGTACCGCTTTGGCCGCCATAAGTGTGGCAGGGTATGCTCAGACGTGAGTCCCTTGCTCACTTTGCCACTGGATTCAAGCAAGCCGGGCTGAAGACGGCTGCAATACCAGAAACCGGTCCTCGGAAGCTTGTTTCCGGTCCAGGGAAGGCATGGCTTGGCAGTTCGGGCTGGACTGTTCCCATGAGGCACAGGGTCAGACTGATTTGCATATCGCCATGTCTGAACTGGGGTGGCAGAGTGGGCTAAAGAACGGTGATGGATCAAACCCAGATCTTTTGACTGGGTGTGAGTGTTTGACTGGTTCAGATGCTCCGTCCATCACCACCCCCTTTTGTACCGCTTTGGCCGCCATAAGTGTGGCAGGGTATGCTCAGACGTGAGTCCCTTGCTCACTTTGCCACTGGATTCAAGCAAGCCGGGCTGAAGACGGCTGGAATGCCAGAAACCGGTCCTCGGAAGCTTGTTTCCGGGCCAGGGAAGGCATGGCTTGGCAGTTCGGGCTGGACTGTTCCCATGAGGCACAGGGTCAGACTGATTTGTATATAGCCATGTCTGAACTGGGGTGGCAGAGTGGGCTAAAGAACGGTGATGGATCAAACCCAGATCTTTTGACTGGGTGTGAGTGTTTGATTGGTTCAGATGCTCCGTCCATCACCACCCCCTTTTGTACCGCTTTGGCCGCCATAAGTGTGGCAGGGTATGCTCAGACGTGAGTCCCTTGCTCACTTTGCCACTGGATTCAAGCAAGCCGGGCTGAAGACGGCTGCAATGCCAGAAACCGGTCCTCGGAAGCTTGTTTCCGGTCCAGGGAAGGCATGGCTTGGCAGTTCGGGCTGGACTGTTCCCATGAGGCACAGGGTCAGACTGATTTGCATATAGCCATGTCTGAACTGGGGTGGCAGAGTGGGCTAAAGAACGGTGATGGATTAAACCCAGATCTTTTGACTGGGTGTGAGTGTTTGATTGATTCAGATGCTCCGTCCATCACCACCCCCTTTTGTCCCGCTTTTGGCCGCCATAAGTGTGGCAGGGTATGCTCAGACGTGAGTCCCTTGCTCACTTTGCCACTGGATTCAAGCAAGCCGGGCTGAAGACGGCTGGAATGCCAGAAACCGGTCCTCGGAAGCTTGTTTCCCGTCCAGGGAAGATATGGCTTGGCAGTTCGGGCTGGACTGTTCCCATGAGGCACAGGGTCAGACTGATTTGCATATAGCCATGTCTGAACTGTGGTGGCAGAGTGGGCTAAAGAACGGTGATGGATCAAGCCCAGATCTTTTGACTGGGTGTGAGTGTTTGATTGGTAAAGATGCTCCGTCCATCACCACTCCTTTTTGTACAGAAAATCAGCAGTGGCACACCCAAATGGTGGGGGAGTTGGGAATAGTTTTAACCTCAGAGTCTATGAGGTAATGTGTTCCAAGAGACAAGCTCCAGAGCAGCATTTCAAAATAGCAGTCAATACGAAAGACAGACCCAAAAAGGGAGTGTGAGATTACATTTAAAACAAGCATTTGCAATGCAATAGGTCTCGCATTACTGAAAGTTTGAGCTATTGGTGTTGCATTATTATTTGCAACAGCAATAGCTCAAACTTTCAGTAATGCGAGACCTATTGCGCTGAAAATGCTTTTTTTTATACTGTGGGTCTCAGAAAAATAATATACTTTCTACAAGAGCACGTTAGGAAACTGGAGGGAGCAGGCAGGAAGGAAAGACCTTCTAGCCCATGCTTTTTGTTGGGTCTGGCCTTGAGGCGGCTTTGAATGACTTGCCCTTGTCATGTTTTCAAAATATTAATAATAAAACTGCGTACGTAGATGCATACAGTGTCCTTGGGATAACCATCATGATTAGTTGGTCTGTTTAAGTGTGAATCCATTTTGCTCCTGCCCACCCCAGCATACAGAATTGGACAATGAGTCAGCTCAATTCATCCACTGGCTCTCTTCACGTAAGTGACATTGTTAAAAACCGCATCACATGTGCGCTGCTATCTGAAAAGGAGTGCACCTCAGTGCCAGTGAGCCTGGTCTGTTCGATCGCTTCTTTATGTTTATATTTTCCGTATGCTTGCTATTTTTTGCATCTTGCATATGTTTGAGAAAAATCTATAGGACAATCATTGCACGCATGCCGAAGTCAGACCTCTAGGCGTTGCCACTGCTTGTTGAATTTTGAAATGCTTTCGCGGCCATTCCTTGCTCTCCAGCGCAATCTCTAGGAAAAAGGCTCACACATTTGCGCGTCACAAAGTTATGTTTGCAAAAGACAGATGTTTATTGGCACAGGTTTGTCAATAACGGTAATGTGCTACATGCATGACTCAATTATATAAACCTCTTTGCATATATAAAAAACTATTCCCACTGGATTAAAGTGAGAGTTTTGTGTGCAAGACATGCTGGGTGCATCCACCTGTCAAGGTTCTACAGTCACACAGATGACGGGCTAGTGGCTACCTAGCTGTGGGGTCAGAATACCGGGGGCCTACTCCCGGCTGCTCAACTTGGCCAGACTGTACAATCTTGGGCAAATCCCTTTATTGTGCTGTGCCTAGCTATGCATATGTGTCCAACGTCGGAGCACTTTGAAACTGGCTATATCCAACTATTGGGCGCCATAGCTTTTTACAGTTGTCTGTTTGCACAGATGTAGTGCCTCCGCATTGGCTCGCCTTTTGTTTCATTGTTAGCTAGAGCTCACCCACACAAAAGAGGCGCTGAGGGCCATACAGCTCGTGTGGTGTCTTGTGCACCGTGTTTGCACCCGCGTCTCTGCACAGGCTTCGTGAACATTGAGCATGGCCTTGAATTCTTTGACGGTCCCGCCACATCCCAGAATCAGTAGCTATGCGCTTACTTATTAACAGGGCGCCGGCAGTAGAGAACGCAGCTATCTTGTGCATGGAGAAGAAATAGATAGCTCAGTAAGTTGAGCACCGGCTGTAGAGATTGTACATACAGGCTTTAGTCAACTGGTGGCATCTTAACAGGGCTGAGAGAGTCTTTCATCCTCACAAAGTCAACATACTGGTTCATATTCAAGAAAATCGCAGTACCTGTAGAAGCGCACCTATTACGCAAGGGTGCAGATCTACTACTTTTGGGAATACACAAACATTCCCAGAAGGACATCCAGAAAGTTGTGCCACACAAAGTTTTGAAGGAACACTGCTGCCCTCCAATTCCCTATGCATGGACATCTGCGGAGCGTATATTTAAGCATAGTGGAATACTCTTCCAGTGCAAACACACTTTTCCTTCACGGGAAAAACATTTTACCTTGTGGGAGCCCTTCCCCTGTCCACACCGTGAGCAAATCTGCAAATGATCCGTTCTCTGACATGAATGTCACAGCCCCATGGCCCAAAACAACCTTCATTCCTTACTAACAAGTCCTGCGCACGAGCAGCCCATCTCTCTTTCCTTATTTCATTTAGTTGCTTGCCTGTGAAATGTATCCAAAAAAGAAGAAGTCCGCGAGTGGTGCGCGCGCGCCACAGCGAGACATGTGGTTTCAATTATCGCACCTGTGTCTGGGCACGATAATTGAAACCACATGACAGCCGGTGCATGTAATAGACACCAATAGGCCGTGGGCAGAGCAATGCACCCGCCTTTGGCCAATTACGTGCAGACTTTCATAAAAAGACACATGCAAAGGCCAATAGGGTGGCTCAATAAGGAAAAGCACACGCACGAGCGTGTGCGATTCCTAGATCCGTTTTCAAACCCCCTCCAAGAGGTCTCTTGCTGCGCAACAGTGCTGCGCACTGAAACGCAGGCACGAGACCTAAAAATCATGTGGGTTTATTAAATGTTAAATTTCAATACAGACATTTTAAAATGTGCCAGTACATTAGCAATATCTTTAAAGTACATAGAAATCGTTTGCCAAGAAGGCCCTCTGCAATAGGAATAGTACTCTACAACAGGCAAAATCAACTGGCTCAACCCAAATTCAATGGTTCATAAACAGTTTTCTTGCAGAGGAAGGTAATTAAAAACTGCAAAGACAGTATGGTGCAAACAGAATGGCAACAGGATCACTAAAGTTCACATAACCCTACTATTTTAGCACTTATCCACTACATGAATATTTATTGCGCCTTTTGACCTAATATTGTTCAGAAGTGTTAGAACAAACTCGGTGCATAGTTAACAAAAAACTATTGTGTATTAATCCAATACAATGTGTTAGCAGGAAGAGCGTTGGGATGTAGCTAAAGGCTTCCTCTAGGCGATTTCTTCAAGAAAAATGTGTCATACAGAAATCAACAATACATCTCTTGCTGCATGTAGTTTTAAGTGCGATATATAAATACAATATGAACATCATGATTCAGCATCCACTTTAAGTAAGGTGACAATGTGGTCTAAATGAGGTCTAGTTAAAGTTAAGCGGAAAAAAAATACAATTTAATACATCCTAAAGATTTTCGTTCCAATTTCCCCATGACCCATTGACTAGTCTTTCCTGTTGTGTACACCTTTCTAAAATTGGCCTCCAGGCCTTAACCTTTGGAGGAGCCACCGTGCCCAATTGCAGATTTGCCCTGCTTAGCTGCTGTCAATGCCACGTTACAAATGAGTGGTGTGTATTTGTCTAGCAATTGCTCTCCCCATATTCCGAAGAGAACCAGGGATTGAGTAAGATTCGGGACGAGGCTCAGCCCTATCAATAAAGTTTTAACGATTGTGTCCAAGAATCCGAGTAGATGTGGGCAGTTCCATAGGGTGTGCAATAGTGTGCCCCATTGTCTGCAACCTCTGACATATCTATCCTTGTCTAACTTGCCCATGGCCAGCAATCATGCTCTAGTACAGCAAGCCCTGTGGAATATCTTTAATTGGACCAACCTAAAGCCTCCCCGGATAGCCACTTCTCCAGGATAACTACACGCTTCAGCCCATGCGTCATCCTTAAGTTTCCCTAGGTCTCACTCCTAGCTGTCCCTGAGTATTGTGAGGGGTGGGCTGGGTATACTAATGTTATTTACTGTGACAAAGATCTGTGCTGCCACATGCTTATGTAGGAGGGCCACCAGAACTTTCATATCTGACAGTGTTTCTTCCCCTAGCTCTTCAGGTTGCTGATATGGGCCCTCAGTGTATACCCCATTTGCATGAAATGGAAGATCAGGCTACCTGCTAAATCATATTGCATTTCTAGTTACTGGATTGGTATCACTTCTCCATCCTTCGAAACGTCTACTATTTTGAAGATACTCATCTGGTCCTACTTCTTGTACCCTTCTATCTGCCATAGGTCTTTTAATATATCAATGTTAGAAATGGAGGTCTCTAGTTGGCAAGGGCTTGCACCTTTGTCCAAGTAGGGACCCTTCTTCCTAGTCAGGATAAGGGAGTTAAACCTCTAAAAATAACATCTGCTGATCTCCTTGGTAGCTTGGCACGAGCAGTCAGGCTTATCTTAGTGGCAATGTGTAAAGCATTTGCACATAATCAACGGTAATACAGTATAAGCAAAACAAAAGGACACCACACCAGTTTAGAAAAATATCCAATATTTTTATACACGGAAAACAAGACAAAAAACTATACAAATCCACAGTACAGTACTTAGAAATCTTCAGTTATCAAAATAAACTTGAAAAACTTGAAGTGAATATCTCCCTCTGAACAAACAAACGGTTCTGGTGACCGCCGCGGCGTGGGCCAGCTACGGTGTCAAGAAGGCCCACAAAACAGTACCTTTAGAAATGCAGGGCATTGGCGAGCTCTTGTTGAGCTTCCGAAAGCATGGTGTTGGTTCTGGAGTCGTCGGGCCCTAAAAATCACAGGTGTTGCAGATCAAACTCCTCACGGTTGAAATCAGGAGCGCTGGCTTCGGCAGCGGTCGGGTGCTGCTGCGCAAAGTGCAGCTGTGCGGCATGCGATGCCCTGAGGTCACGGTGCAAGCAGCAGATCAGTGGCGGCGTCAGATGTCGTCGTCAGTGAGACCAGGGCCACAGTGCAAAGTGATGCAGTGCTCGCCATGGTGCTGGCAGGTCACGGTGCAAGCAGCGTCATTGTCGTTGCTGAAGCGCTGTAGTCGGCTGCCGAACTGGAGTTGATTGCACCGGTGTCGGTAGGCCAAGCCTGTGGTGAGGGATGAGGGTGGTCCGTCGTGTAACTTTACGAGCGGTGCACTCGAACCACGGTGCAGGCAGCAGCGTCGATTTTGGCCTGGAGCGGCATCGTCAGGATTACCAAGGCGGCGTTGTGAAGCGAGGCAATGCGGAGTGCGATGCCCACAGGTCACGGTTTGAGCAGCGGCTCGGTGGTGGCGTCAGCAGGCATTATCAGTGAGACCAGGGTCGCGATGTGTCATTGCGACGGTGCCCTCTGCGGTGCCTTCAGGACATGGAGTCGGCAGCAGCGACGTAGATGTTATGTTATGTTATGTTATATCGGCTCTGCTATAGCGCATGGCTACTCCGTGGAGTGTCCCAGCGCTTTGGTGAAGAGAAAAAAAGGAGGAGTACACAACATAGCAATGCTCTGAGGCCAGCACAAAATTTTACAGAGAGTAGAGCCACGTCTTCAGCTCCTTTCTGAAGGCTAGCAGATTGGCAGATGTTCTCAGAGAGAAAGGGAGGTCGTTCCAGCAACGCGGTGCTAGATACCGGAAGGAACGGCCTCCAATGCGTGAGCGCTTGATGGAAGGAACCATAGCTTTAGCCTCGTAGGCAGACCTGAGAGTTCTTCTAGGACCATGGAAGGCAATCCGTTTTCCAAGGTAACTTGGGCCGATCTGATGGAGCGCCTTGAAGGCCACGGTCAGAATTTTAAAAGTGACTCTCTTGGCGATCGGAAGCCAGTGAAGTTGTTCTAAGAGCACCGGAGCTCGCGCCCTTCTTGGTAGTCCAAAGATGGCTCTGGCCGCCGAGTTCTGCACGACCTGCAAGGGAGCCATCAGATATTTAGGGAGGCCCAAATAGAGAGCGTTCGCATAGTCCAGTCATGACCCTATCAGGGCCTGCACCGTGATTTTTTTGTGCTGGAGGGACAGTAAAGGAAGGAACTTCCGCAGCATCTTGAGGATGCCGAAACACTTCCCTGTGAGCCCGATAATCTGGGGTCTGAAGGAGAGATCGACATCACACAAAAAGCCCAGGTTTTTCGCCTTTACTGATGCATTGTCAGGTGGGGACATATCACAAGGCCACCATGACTTCCAGCCGGGATCCAGCTGGCAGCCAAAGAAAAGCAGCTCAGACTTGTCTGAGTTACACTTCAGACTATGCCTTTGGAACCAGTTGAAAACGGCTTCCAGGCATTCCCGAATCCGGCCGCTGTCGAAATCTTCTCCCTTGCCACACGAGAACAAAAGCTGGGTGTCATCGGGTTACTTTACTTTCTGTTGCATCACAAAACACATAATAATTATGCTAGTCAATGCTTTACAATCTAAATGAGCATGCTTTCTTTCAAAGTACTACTTAACTTTACAATTTTGAAAGAAAAATATTGGTCATGGTATAATCTGATAGTTCATTTATCCCATTACATATTTTGGTATGAAATTTAGCTTATTTGGTGCAGGGGTTCTAATAAACAGATTAGCAAAAGATTACAGAAATACTTAGTTACAGTAAGGAATGTCTTTACATAAGTATCCATCACATTAATCAGTCCTTCAAGTTGTGATATGTTTAAGGTATGTTTATTCATTAATTAATTCATTCATAGTTGGAGTATTTGCTTGTTTTATGAATTAATTAATTTATGCATTAAAAGGGTCAATCATATATAAATGACCTTGGAAAACCAAGATATATTAAATATGTCGTGGAAAATCGCAATCGCCCACAAAACAAACTGTTAGAGATTATAATATGTGGGATAACCCACATAAAATATTAACATCAATTTCTAAAATAGGATATTAAAAATGTAAACAGAAAAAATATAAGGAACACAGCTGCAATTTCAAGTTCGATTATCAAATTCTTTGATATGTAGTTAGCTAGACTAAAATAATGGGAACAAATTCCAAACACCTGTTTGGGATATTATCGAAATTGAATCTTGATTCATATGGAGAAACTAACTCTGAGATCTGCAAGGGAGAATTTCTCAAAGACGAATCTCCCTATTCATGGTTAGGTTCAGTTTAACTCAGTGAATCAGGAAATCTCAAACAGAAGAGTTGAGATTGAAATAAAAATCACTATTTAATAAGAAAAATGTAAATAAATGTTGCTGCGGTGCAAAGAAGTTGCTTCTTTTAGTTTGCCCACAGAGTGAGAAAGTACTATCAGCTAGATTATGCACGTTGACATGTGTCTTCCATCCTTCTATCTATGTCTATTTGTTATGTTTTTATAAGAGAATGACATAGTGTGTCTTACTGTCCAATAATTCTTCTAAATTCAGATTGCAAGGAATTTTGGAAGGAATCTCCTAATGTGACTTTAGGTTTACTGATTCTTTAATGATGGAACAGTTTTTATTGTAGCCTGTTATATTGTATGCTAGAGATGACTTATTAATATTATAGGCCAAGATTTACCACCCGCATTCACTTTAGTTGATTCAGAGAAAGTTGGTGACAATGTGAACTGATCTACTTTAGAAAGTATGAACTTTCTCTGCAGGTTTACCAGGATAGCCTGACTTACTCGTGATCACACTGCTACAATGAGATACCATGGGGGTTCAATATAAAAAGTGAACTAGATAGGGTTGTCCTCCATCTCGTTTCTTTTTTGAGTCTTTTCAGTGCTTGCATTAAAAAGTCACAGGACTAATTTATAATTTTCTTGATTTCACCAGGGTTTCAACGGTGTGGGTAAAGGCAGATGATATTGTGCTATTTTTAAACATAACCTTTTGAATGCATAATGCAATTTCAGGAATAATAAGGAGTTTACTCAGATCTCTGATTCAGAAATTGGGTTATTCATATGGGACAGGGATCACTACATGCTTAAAAGTCAAGTTTGGCTAAAACACATCTAATCTTTGCTGAACCTTTATTAGCTATGGCACAAGCAAGAGGCCATCCCCCAATGAAATGCATCATAAGTACTATCAACATTCTCAAAGTAATGTAAAAATAGCAGAGAAGCAATTAATGAGCAAAAGGACACCAAGATCATTAAAATAAGATAAGGAGAACCAAACATATGAATAAAAAAAATAAGGTATAAAACACCTAGAAAAAGTAAAGCAAAATTCATGCACAACAGTTTGTGGTTAACTAGGATGTCAACGTGAATTCAGTCTGATTGCAAGGTAGCAGAGGTCTGATAAACGAAGTGGGTCACCACGATCCAAGTTTTTGCCTTCTGACTTAGGGCCTTATTTAGAGTTCGGTGGATGAATTACTCCATACAAAATGTGACGGATATCCCGTCTGCTGTATTACAAGTGCCATACAATATTATGGACTTGTAATACTAGAGAAGGTATATCCATCATGTTTGTGATGGACTAACACATCTGCTGGACTCCGAATCAGGCCCTGAATCACTGAAATTAAAGTCAAAATTGTCCAGTAGGGCAATGCCAAAGGCTGTGGCTGTGCCTGACGAAGGTCCCATGAAGTGCATACATTATCGTGGAGCTTATGCTGGAACCATTGGTTTTGGTGAAAAAACCTCCAAGCAGGATGAAGCTAGATTTTGGAGCCACTGACTGAGATCACTTTGCCGGGAAGGTAGGTTTGACACTTTGCCCCAGTTTTAGGTCTCGCCTCAAAATTCTAAAGCTTGACGAGTCTGGAATTTGTAGCCAGGCAGCATGAATACCTCTACCAAGAGATTCTTCTAAACCCATTTTCAGAGAGGCAGAAAGTTCAGAGCTTGAAAACCTGGCTTTCTTGATCGCCGAAGGTGCAATAATCAGCGCCTGTTCCAGTCTTCTGGAGTCAGCAAAACTTATTAAGTCACACCTTTCTGAAAATACAGAGAAAGATCTTTCTTGTCAGTCCTACAGCCTACAGTCATCAAAACAGGCTTCTAACCACTCGATCCCTCTCCATGGTCCAGCCCTCTGTGTGTCACCTTGGCCTTCTTGGTGTTAGGACTCCTTCTGATTTTGTGTACTTGAAGCAGTCAACCAGGAAGCTAATCAATCGACTCTTGGATAGCATCTTCACTCCCTGAGTGGCAGCATGAGTCAGGAATTTTCTCAGAATCTCCTAAAGTTTCAGAACACTAACAATAGCTGAGATAGTCACAGTGGGAGACCTGGCATAGCCATCATAGTCCTGGCACCACCAATCATACAGCATCTCTAATCAGATCACTGTGGTACTCTGCAATGTGCCATTTCCAACGATTTCATAGAGAGAAAAAACACTTACAAACTCTAAATAGTCTTCACATATAATTGTGTAACAAGGTTTTTATCTTAAACTTTCCACACAGAAGATCAACCCATAAAAAACATTATGTCAGTTAGATCACAGGACATGTACAGTGTTTGTACATGTGAAGAGAAGATTCTATGATATGGCCTATCTGACTTTTTGTAAACTTTGATCCTGTATCTTTAGTTCTAATCTTCATTTGATTATAAAAATAAAATCATAAAAGTCAAAATATGTAAGCTATTACACAAATTATCATTGACAAACTTTTACTTATTTTGAAACCTAGTTAGTAAACGAACAATAAAAAAGGAAAACTGGGAGAATCAAACAGCTGTAAATACAATAAAGCAGGCCTAACTTGAGTAAAATTCAGTTGTTTTAAAATTGGGTGTAAAAACTTGTGTCGCAGATTATGTTTTGGACAAGTCATAACAACATGCAGTGTATTGTTAATCGTAGTGTTGTTGTCACCGTTACAGAGGGGCAAGTCCGAGTTCGTAATGCAACCATGATTAGGAGGAACTAGTTGAGGGAATAAGTTTAACCTAAAATAAATCAACAGGCAGCGTTGGTGAAGTGTCATGTTCCAGGTCAAATATGGTTCCATTCTACTGACAGTTTTTACTAAAATCGCATGAAGCATTGATTGTTTAATTAAGTACAGAATCCTCACGATCTGCTGACAACTTATCCCTTAAGGCAGATTCAACCCATTTGCAGTCAAAGTGAGTCATACTATAAGGATTGTCATACAAGTCGGGCCTCCCTAGAGTCTACTTTTTATGCGCAACATTGGCCAACAACAGTATCAGGAAGGATTTGTCCAATTTTAAGCAATCCTACAAGATTAATCTGCCAAAACCACGTTCTTCTTTTGACCAGATAGAATGCCAAAGTTTTAGAGGACAGAGAGGAAGTTGGTCGATAATGTAATCTAAGCCCAGTTCTTCATGGACAATTTCATGAGGTAGACTTTGTGGAACTCCCAGAAGACCCCTTAAAAAATAGTTTTCTTCTACTTGGATTCAGGCATCACGGCCATATACCCATATTTCATTTTACCATAGCTCACTAATGGGATGAACTTGGCCCTGTACATTTCCAGGACCGATTTTATATAAGTGCTTCTGAGCTGGCGGGAAAAATCTTGTATGCTAAATATCACTCTGTTAAAAGACAAAACGTTCTGGGTTATAAGTAAATGCCAATTAAGCCCAGAGTCCAATTAGACCCCCCAAATATCTAAACTTATCTACCTGGCTAATTTGATGGCCACCAGTTACATATTTCATTGTTTTCATTCTGGGTGGGCCAAGCTTCATGACATGTGACTTCGAAAAGTTTGTCGTCTGGTCGACGCTTTTCATAAAACTGCATTAAGAAGTTTTGGTAAGCCTGAAGCTGTCTGGGCAATTAAAACTGTATCGTCTGCATAAAGCAGGGCAGTTATAGGGTGGCCTCCCACTTTAAGGGCATCCACGCCCGGGACAATTAAGGCATGCTCTATTTGATTAATATAAAAAATAAATTTAAAAAAGGTGCTAAAATACAGCCTTGCCGAGCCCCCGCGGCAATTTACGGTGCTCAGTGCACTCCCAATTAGGGCCAAACTTGACACTAGCTGAAAGGTCTTTGTGCAGGCCATGCAAACATTTATTAAAACCAGATCAACATCAATCTGAGCCATCATGGACCACAGCTAAGAGCAATAACTCTGGCAAAAGCAGCACTAAGGTCCATGAAGGCCAAAGGGATTATCCCCTTTTTGGCATTGGTGTATTTACAAATTAACAAATAGAGATTCAAAGTTTGCTCTATAGTACGCCGGCCAAGAAGGAACCCATACTGGAGGTCTCCTCGGCCCAATCCGAGAGGCAGTTTAATAAGACCCGACAAATGATTTTCACCTCTGAATCTATCAGGGAGATAGGCCTGAAACAGGCAGGGTCTGACCGGTTGCATTTTTTAAAAACAGGGAATATTATTGATTGAGACCAGGTAGGCAGGAGAGGTGCAATTGGTGCAGAGTTTAAATGTAATGTCAGCGTAAGGGCTCACACATCTATACAGGTTTTAAAAGGTCCTCTGGTACCCCATCTGGCCCTGGTGCTTTGTTTGATGGTAACTGTAAAATGGCAGCTCTGATCTCAGATAGATTAAAAACAATATGCTGGTCAGTCCTCAACTCCATTAGTGCCTCCGACACCTCAACTAGGCTGTAAATAGCCTGAAAGTGAACAACCTAGGCCTGGGATGAAATAGTACAGGTCTGGTTAGAGAAGTGATCATTGCTTAAAAACGGGGAGTTGACAACACTCCAAGAAGCAGAACTATCGCTCTGACGACTAGCAAGTAATAACTTATCCCAAGACTCCTCCCTAAGCTGGGCTTTACAGGCCGTTCGGAAAGCAGCCCAGGCCCTTTTCACATTTTCTTGGCAGTGGGGCCTCACATGTAGAAGGTTCCAAAGGTCCTATTGGGTTTTAGAACACCGTCTGGCAAACCATCGTTCTACATATGTTACAGGGGATGGGTCAATTTTACAAAGCGTGGATTAAATGAAACTGCTGATGTTAAAAAATGACTTCAGAATACTCTGGGGAGACTCTTCCTCAGACAAACAAAAGTAAAAATCAGCTTGACATGTGAAAACCACATTTAGGACAAAAACTGAGGGGACAATGGTAGCCCACCTCACACTTAGGCCCTGTTTAGTCAAGGTGATGGGCTCCTTATATACGGATACTACTCATGAGGATTGTTTGTCCTAATAAAATAAGCCTGTTAGGGGGTTATGGTCACTCAGGGTGTGTCTTAAGACCTTAAATTCTAAAAGTGCAGAAAAAAACAACTAGAAACAAGGATGCAATCTATAACAGTAGGATGCCCCCCCCTTAAACCTAGGTATTCTCTCTCTCAAGTTATCCTGGTTAACAGCCATTAAATTCATTCGGTTGAACTCAGAAATTATGCTATTAGCGACATCACCTTGGAGAGTGTGAAATGCGCCTGGCTATCGGATGGATGCTCGGAATCTTAATCTCTATACATTGAGCAGGGATAACATGATGCAGATTCAAATCCCCGGCTACCATAATTACAGTGAAAGGGGGTTCTGATTGATAAAAATCATCAATAAATACTTTGAGTGGCAACAGCATTTGGCTCATTATTCAATGTAACTGCGTTATAAAAATTAAAAGACGCAATCTGCACTTATTAGGAAATAATAAAAGGGTGCCCAAAATTGTCTTCAGCACAACTACTTTACAGTTTTGATCTAATTTAACTGATGTGGTAAGGCCGTCACTAGCGCTTCCACTCTTGGAACGGGTTACTGGAACCGAATACAAAGAGAAAAAATGTAAATGCAAAAATAGACTGACTAACCCCAGCCCGGAATAATGTAGGGGAAATAGCTATACCGGTTAGTACCTTAGAGACTGTTACTAAGGAATTAGGCTGTGAAGGGGTTATACCATCTATAAATTGGCATGACAGCGCGCAGTACCCCCAAGATTCGAATATTGAGTATGTAGGAACTACGCGGATGGATTCAAAAATTGATATAGATGATCCAATTGTTAATAATAATGTTGAAGAGGCACTTAGGGCCCTGGACTTTAATTATATTGATAGTGTTTATGAAGTACCCAGTGCTCAGAATTCTAATTCACAGCCTCTTAGGCCTTCCATCATTGAACATTGCGGGTATTTCTTCAAAATTAATAGACGAGACTTGGTTGCAATATGTGAAGACATTTGACATTATTTGTCTTCAGGTAACTTGGAGTCGGGTTGATGTCACTATTGATGAATATTGCTCAATAAATACACATGCAAACCCATCAGTTGCAGGGAGAGCTAAGGGAGGTTTAGTGACTTTTATCTCGCTTATGTACAACTCGATAAAGATGGAGAGCATAACAAATTCCCATTGGTACCAGTTTAAACTAATTTTTAATTTAACTGATATTACAATTTTATTAATTAATTGGTACCACAATATTTTCGATCCAAATAATACTGAGGTCATTGATACACTTTGGGGCCGATTAGGATGGCGGACGGACTTGCGTCCGTCCGCCACCCCAGAGGTGGAGGGACCGTCCGCAGGGGCAGTGGCGGTCCCTCCGTGCAAATCAGGATGTGACCGCCACCCTGGCGGTCACATCCTGTATGTTTTAACATTGCGGCGGGTGCTGCTTGAAGCAGCACCTGCCGCAATGTTAAAACTGCATGTTTTACATTTACATGCACAAAGCGGCAGGCACCGCGCGGTGCCTGCCGCTTTGTGCAGGTAAATGTTGGGGGGTACCATAGGTACCCCCCATGTGCACCCCCCACCCCCCGACACCCTGGGGGCCCGCAACGGGCCCCCAAAAGCCAAAGTCCACATGCTTTTCCACGGCGGAAAAGCCGCCGCGGAAAAGCATGTGTTTGTGCAAATCCTGATTTGGTTGACGGTGTCTTGCAGACACCGTCACCAAATATCCCTCCTTACACCGCGGATCAGCGGCGGACGGACCTGCCGTCCGCCGCTGGTCCACACGCACTCCCACCGCCATCCTGATCTGGCGGTGGGTCTTCCAAGTCACTGCGGCGGATAATCCGCATACTCCGGGCCGGCGGTGGCTTCCGCCGGCCCGGAGTATGCGGATTATCCGCTATCATAATGAGCCCCTTTATGAGGAGATTGATAATGTTGCTGCGAAATTCCAACCCCTGTGTATAATCTGGGTGGGGGATTTCAACTGTACCGTTTGTCAATATAGCTCACACAAAGCATGTGGTGTAGTTGACATAGACAACCAACCTGTGCAGCATTTTAATCATACACAGTAGGGCGATGCATTGAACACTATTGTTCTGGTAAACGATCTTTGTATGTTGAACACTCTGGATAGTAATCCCTCTGTGCAGTTTCCAACCTACCAGTGGGGAGGCAGTGTGAGTACAATTGACTTTATGTTAATCTCTAGCAAATACACCTGGTTTGTAGATAGTTTTGCAGTAGAACCACATCCCAATAATGATCACAATCCCCTCATTCTTTCTATGTATGCCACAGCACAGAAGGCTTGGGGGGATGAGTGACTATTAAAGTATAACCGCAACTAAGGGGTAATTCTCAAATGGAATTTAATAGACTCAAAGTGATTTGAGGAGGCTGTTCTTAAAGAAAATCAAAGTAAAATTGTGACTTGCCTAACCCTTGATTCCCCCCCAGACATAGTAATACAGTCTTTTGAATTATTCTGTGAAGATGTGGCCTAAAAATGTAAGAAGCCAATTAGGAAATAGGACTCACCTGAAATTAGGTGGTTTAATGCCGAGTGTTCCAGGGCGCAAAGAGAACTTAAGAAAGCTCTGCAAATGGCTCCTCAGAATACGGCCCTGATAAAAATAGCGAGACAGACTTATAAAAAAGTTATAAATTGCAGGAAAAATTAATTAAGAAAAACAGCCAGGGAGGACCTAAAGGGAGCTAGCTCGCTCAAGAACTGTAAGAGTTTTTGGGAGATTATAAATTGCCCGCTCTTCTCCAATGATGCCATGAGCATTGACTCGACCATAACAGGTGAAGCTTGGGAAGCTCACTTTTTAAAAATATTTAATCAACGGGGCATATCGATACAAGAGCAAAGGGATGAGACAGTTATTAATTTACAAACTGCATATGAACTAAGCTTAACAATTTCCTTGAGTGAGGTTGAAGATGCAATAGTTAAGGACATATCTCTAAAAGTGCCTGGTCCAGACGGAGTTCCCTTAGATTTACTTAAAAGCAGTCTTCAATTATGGGCACCTCTGCTGCTTAATGTTTTTAAGGCGGTAATAGTTGGTCATATTCCATCTTCATGGAAGAAAGCAGTGGTGGTACCAATTTTTAAAAAAGGTAACATGAATGACCCAACCTGCTTCAGGCCAATTTCCCTGATAGATGCTACGTGTAAGGTCACAGGTGGGTGGTTTAGCCACATTGGAATCATAGGCAAATGCATCAGGTTTAATGGCTAATACCCAATATGGTTTTTAGAAAGGGATGGCACAATCAAACAGTGTCTTAATCTGTCCCTGAATATGGGCAAGTACATGAAGGCCAGGGGTGGTTCGATTCACCTGGCCTTCATGGACTTGACCAATGCTTTTGACACTGCCAGTAGGGGAAAGCTATTTACGATGATGGGGGAAATGGGTTTTGAAGAACCCCTCATCACCCTGCTACGTAGGTTGCATGAATCTACCACTGTAGCTGTTCGTTTTGGTTCAGGAGGGGGTTCGTCAGGCATGCATTCTGGCCCACTTTTTATTTCTTATATATACTAAAGGCCTAGAATCATTCCTGATTAAACAGCAACTGGATTTTCCGCGAATAGATGGTAATGGTCCCCCTGTTATCATACGCCGATGATAGGGTCTTAATGACTCTTACGGCTAATAGCCTACAAAAAGCCCTGACCGCCTTCACCGATTTCATGCTAGCATTGGACCTTAAAGTAAATTTCAGTAAATCGTTTATCATGGTCTGCAGTCCGAAAAAAATAAAAACTAGTAAAGTTACTGTGAAAGGGAAAACTATTGGGAACGTGCCAAATTTTACTTATTTAGGCAATGTTTTTAATAATAAATTGAAGTGGGATGAGCTTGTCATGACAAAGACACAACAGACCAGTAGAATAACAAAGGGCCTGTTTTATTTCACTTGCAAATTAGGACACAAGCTGGTAGCAGAAATAATAACTCTATACAAGTCAAAATTTTATCGGTGACTACCTATGGGGCAGAAGTATGAGGTTACCATAAGAGTTACCAGATTCAGGTTTTAAAGAATACATTTTAAAAAATATTATTCATGATCCCTACTAGCTCTTCAACATAATTTTGTCATTCCGAGGTGGCCCTGGAATATCTGAAAGACAGGATACATATCGCAGCACTTATTCTATGGAGGAAAATCTGGTCCTCAGAAGATTTGACTTTCTCCAGGAGTATCCTTAAAGATTGTATGAATTTGGATAACGCAATGCCACTCCCTTGGCTACATTATGTTAAGGATACCTTTCATAAAATTGGCCTAGATGAATATGACAATAACCCAGACACCATCCATTCTAACAAAAAAAGATTATAAAAATGCATACCGTATTGAATTAAGTATGTCTAACCAGGGCTGGGGAATGTTAGAAGGTGGGTCATTAATACACCAGCAATTTTACCTGTCTTTTACTTTGCATGCACAATCGTGTTTTTTGTTGGCCAGATTTCGGTTGGGCACAGTGCATTTTTTAGTGGCTTATCCTAAACAGGCTGGCTGGTGTGAGAGACTAGACCATTGTCCCTGTAACAATCTGGTCAAACAGAGTACAATGCACTTTATGCTGTTTTGTTCAGTTTATACAGACCCTAGGACACGCTTTATTAAGCCTATACTGAAAGCTATTCGGCCCTGTTCTTATCAGGAGGGCTTTGACAACCTGAAGTCATTATCTACGGCTGCAATTTTAAGTGTAGTGCTTAGTTTTATTAGAATCGCACTTTCAATCAGAAAATGCTATGAATTGTGAAAGGAATTTACATTTTATACTTATTGTAGGCACCACTAAGAACTAGTCAACTGTATAAATTGTATTGGGAAGGGTATGACAATTTTAAAGTTGATTAACTTTTTACTGGCATTACAAGATTTATGGAAGAGAACGTGTGCAAACTTTGTAAATGCTTTTTAATTGTTTTTAATATATATATATATGCATAAAATCGGATACAGTTATTTGAAGATGCTCCGGCTCCTAGATTGCTGGCAACATTGCTCAAAAGGATTTTGGGACTTGTGTTTGCCAAGGTACTAGAAAAATCATTGGGCCGGCTGATAATGCTTGAATGTAGGTTATCCACAAACCCTTTTAAGGATCCTACTAATTGCTCCAGTACAGTTATCCAACCAAAGCCATTTAAACCTGCATGTCTGCTCGATTAGGACACGCTGCTTATGAACGGGGGACTCCACAAAAGATAACCGAACTGGCGAAAGCCATCTTGACGAAACTGGAGTCATAAATAGACAGACAACTTATACGAATTAAATACAACGGATGACCCCTGTAGAACCCCTATGCGGGTTGGAATTATCACAGCATACTACTGATGAAATAACAGATCTGGAAATAGCCTTGAAAAAGTCGTGGGTTACATTCACATATACAACGAAATACGTGTCGGCTGTATGACAGTTTCCAGGGAACGGAAATAAATTTGAACCTGATTTACAAGAACAAGAACTCGTCGTGACTATATTGGAATAACTGGTGGAAAAACTTGCATATATAGCGATACTGTAATTTACGTGTGCTAAGGAATGTTGCCGTTTTGAAGGCAGTAGCCGTACTTGGGGGGATAAAGTGGTTCCTTCTACCTTTTAGCACCGTCGAATACGTCATTAGGAAAAGAAAAAGATTGTGAGACTTTCTAAAGTGGCGCCAATTAGACCTATACTAAACCACTGTCAGTCCTTTTATAGTTTGCAGATAGCAGTGAATGCTAGTGGAGCTCTCAACATAAGATGCACATGTAGATTAAGGCATCAAGGCACATATTTAGCATTGACTTGCCAAAGACCATTGTACGATTCGTGATGAGAAATACAGGATGTACTGTGCAGCCTTCAACTTATATATGGGTCTGGTAGTCGCCAAGCATGCCACAGGGAGAGGAGGTGTGACTGGGTTACTGGGAATGGACTGTATGGTCAGGAAGTTGCGTGCCAGCTGCCAGGTGTGGCCCATTGCAGGGAATGTGTGAGAGTGCCATGAGGGTTAAGGAGCATTGTGGAGAGAGGACTGACAATATGGTCATTATGGTGTCAACTGTCTTACAGATTTGCACGCAAAATTTAATTAAAAAAATTCTTTGAATTTTGGATAGAATACTAGATACACTTGGAGTGCACTTATCACAATATTTTCGCTCAATGCATTGTGCTGTGTTCAAAGTGGTGGTTCATGGATTTTGGCTTCAACTGCAATCAGATAAGTCTCCCAACATTCACTACCCATGTGGGAGTCACGCCTCATGCTGAGTAGTCTGAGAGTGTGTACCTCGGCTGTGGCCCTAGTCAGTAGCACACAAAGCCATCCTTGAATCTCCGGAGGAGCAGGAGAGTTCCAAGCCATGGCTATGTTTCACTTAAACAGGATGAATGCCAGGTGAATGAAACGGTTCAAGTGTTTGTCTCTGTTTGCCTGGGGTCATAATCCCAATAGGCAGTATTCGGGGGTGCGAGTGAAAGGGTGTGTAGACAACTTTGCCACTGTTGTGGTGACCTTTTTCTACAAACAATGATAATGGTCCGCAGGCCCACACCATGTGAATGAAATCTGCATTCTGCCATTCACACAAGGGACATCCCAAGGTAAGCGTCCGGAACATGCCGTGAATACGGCCAGGGGAGAGATAAGTGTGGTGAATGTAGTTAAACTGAGTAAAACGGAACCTGGGGTTGTAGAAAACACTCATTGCCAACTGTAAGGCGTGAGCCCAAGTTGTATCAGAGAGTGGCTGCTGTAAAACTGCGTTCCACCTGGCACGCACCCTCGCTGCATGATTGGGTGGGGTGGTATTGAGGGCCATGTACAGGAATGTGATGGCATGTTGTGTGCTGTTAGCTGTCAACAGTGTGTTTAAGGCCTGTGATGTTGGTGATTCAGACTCCCAGGTGCCCATGTCTTGGTGACCACCCATAGCACTGTACAGTTGGCTAAGAACTGACCAGTGCTCAATCCATAAGTCTCAACCATTTCCTGGAAATACATAAATGTGTCCTCATTGTAGAGATCTCCCATTTGTGTGATTGCCACGTCACTCCACAAGGCCGAGCAAAATGCCTTGGTGTCTGTTGTCGCAACAGTAAATTCCAAATGGGGACTGAGGGAGAATAGGGAGGATTGGACCTTGGTGTGTAGATACCTATGCCAGCAGGAGCAGGCTACCATCATTTCTCGGAATTCAAGTACAGGGCAGAAGGTAGGATCAGACAGCCAGGAATAAATGTTTGTTCCCTGCAGTGTCAAAGGTATCTACACATTCAAGTCCAACCTCCCCAAGGTAGTCCTCCACCTGTATGACTTGTGTGGGTTAATCACCAGAAATTTAGTCTTAGATGTATTTACCTCCAAGCTGCGAATCGAGCAAAACTACTCGAAGCAGTTTTAACAATTGCTGGAGACCACCTTTGGATTTTGATACCAATAAGATGTCATTGGCAAAAAGGAGCGTGTACATTTTTGCCTTGCCAAGGGAGGGGGCATCAGCAGGATATACCGAGAGAAATTGGACTACATGGTTTAGATGCCCTTGTTAACATTGATCGGCTCAGTGAGCTGCCCTTTTCTCACCTAAACGATTTCTGGTAAAGTTTCCCTCATGGAGGCAAATGATTGAAGATACAATGTCCTGCGGCATTCCCATATCACGCAACACATGCCGGAGCTTATGTCTTAGGACCAGGTCAAATGCAGATTTTAAATCTCCAAAGGACTGCGTTTACCAATTACAACAGTTTTCCAAAACAAAAGTAAGAAGCGAACAACCTGCACAATTGTACTGTTTTGTCTCCTAAACCCAGCCTGGTAGATTATTAGATTGTCATTTGTGTCGATCTATTCCCAGATGTTGGTGAGGATAGCGCAACAATGCCTTCTGGATAGATTCAATCAGACTGATAGGCCTATAGTTGGTGGGTAGGTTTCTGTCTCCCTTCTTGAAAATAGGTATCACCATGGAACCTTTGCAGGACCCAGTAATTGGGCCACCTCTTGCAATTGCATTTGTCAATAACAACATCTATTCTGCCCACCTGTTCCTCTCATGTATGAAGGTGTCTCCTGATATACCATCTGGTCCTGGGTCTTTGGAACAAACTATAGCATTTATGAAGGTTTCAACGTTGTTAAAATCAAACAGATCAATGCATCATGATTGGTCTGGTGCAAGGAGAGCTTCATGTGAGCGGATCTGAATTTCATCTGTATTGAGTGTTTTGAAGTGATCAGTTGTGGAGATGTAATTTTCTGGTTGGGAAGCAGCCTTGTTGATACCCCAAGTGACCAGGGACCAGAAGAATTTGCTTGAGTCTTAGGTTTCACAAGCTTCCTTGATGTTCCACCACCTCTTCTCAACCCATTCCCTTTTTGCTTTGTTCTATGTTTTTTATGTATGCTCCCCTGTGGGTGCTTATTGAAACCATATCTTTAGATTTTATAGGCAGAGTCAGCAGGTTCCTGAGTTCCCTACCATAAGTTGGAATTTCTTAGTTTCTTTCTGGAGTGGGGGATGGGCACAGCAAAGTATTGTACAAGCTGCTCCATGTAGCGAGGGTGGGTGGGTGTGATTGCATTCAACCCTCCTCCACTGACCTACATTGAGTCTAACACTGTTATACTTTCTAGTAAATCAAGGTTAATACGCTGAACAGTGTCCTTCTGTGTGGCTAGGTGATACCACTTAAGGTGTTGTTTGTCATTAGTTAGTGTCTCGTCCTGGGTAAGCCGACATAGGCTGGGTACATTGAGCTGTCTACAATATAAAGGCCACATGCTAAGGCATAAGATATTATTGTCACTCTCTAGTCTCACCCTGCTTTCTCTGTCCTCTGTGTTATGCCAAAGCCTCAGGTCTACCAGGACATAATCAATATGACTCATACTAATGGATCTGGTATATGTAAATGCTCCAGTCTTTTTGTTTTTGGTTCTGACATTGGCTTCCCTTAGCCCAAACTCCAGTGCCAGGGCCTTCATTTGAAGTCCAACACAGGGCCATTGTTTCACTGGGGCTAAGACCAACTGTGGAATGACCCATAAGTTTATCTTCTTTTGTTATGCTCAAATCCTCCAAATCCAGGGGTTCGAAGATGACATTAATATTTCCTGCCAGGATGAGATGGTGTTGTCAGTCCCAATGATCCAGACCCTTATCAAGTGACTGCAGGGTTTCTGATTGCTTGCTACCCTTGGGGCCTCTGGAATAAATGTTGTAGATATCTATGGTGGTGTACATGTGACCCCTTACTGGGATTCCTAGGATATCCGGCCAGTCAATGGATAGCTGCCTTATGGAATAGATAGGATAGGTTTTCCCCCATATCAGCAGCCCCCAAGGAGGTTTGCCATTGCTGAGTAGTAACATCAGGTGACACAGTACCTTAGGTACCTTGACCTGAAGCAGTGGCATCACAAAACCTAAGGGGGCCCACCTGCAAAGTGCACAAAGGGGGCCCCCTCCGACCACACTCAGGAGTGGGGGCTGCAGGGGCCTTTGATACTCCCCTGGCCTCAAGGCTGGTTCTATGCACCAGGTTTATTGTATTATACAGATGTTGAAGTCTTCTATGAACTTATTCCACTCTAGCAAAGGAATTTTGATTTTAATGTAGTCACCTTCCAAAATACTACTCAAATCCTTGGAGGTGCCCTAATGGGAGTGGTAATGGCATTATACACAGGTCGACTGTGTTTGAAACTAGGGGGCAGCAGGAATAGGACATAGTGACTGTGACACTTACACTAGGAATAGTTCCAAAGCTCTTGGGTGGATGCTTAGCCCCCTGGGCTGTGGAAGATATTTTTCCCAAACTTTTTCCATGCTTTCATTGTTAGCAGAGGTGGTCTCAGATGTTGAAGACTCCCCAACGTTAACCTTGTGTGTTAGATAAGTTGGATCAAGGGCTGTACTTAAAGTAATATTGGCCATCATCTGTATAGTTCTAATTTGGAGGTAAGGGTGATGACATTACCAGGCCTACATTCTGATCACTGCTTAAAGAATGGCACCTTATTTCACTTAAGTGGACCATTCTAAGGGACTTACAGTGCTAATTCTAAAGCCATACATTTGATTTCCATGAATATGTTTAGTACATACACCTTATACATGTTACTCTCTAAAACCATTTCACTTCATTGCTAAACATACTCAAGGCCTGATGCCAAATATAAATTGTACAAAAACTGATATCTTTATAATTCTAGAGTTTATTCTTTATGTTCAGAAGCCCCCTCCCACTAATCCAGGTAAGCCACCATAATAAACTGATGCGACCATTGGTCCTGATGAATCTATGACCTAGTCAATACCAAGGTGTAAAGGAAGCAATTCAGAAGACTCTAAGGCATAGGTCTTCAAACTGTGGGGCGCGCCCCCCTGGTGGGAAGGGGGCGGGCACTTCACCCCAACACTTCACCTTCATGAGTCAAGTGTCTCAGCCCGGGCTGCTGCAGCTCCTGTTGCTTTGGGCTCGGCTGAGAGTGTCTGGAGTCAGAGGCCAGAGGCGCAACAGTTGGGGAAGGGGGTGGGTGTGGGGGCTAATTCTTCCAGCAATAGGAAGAGTAGACATGCAGGGGCTCTAAGATGGGGTGAAAAAAATACAAAGCCTTGTTAACGCGAAATGGTCTTTTAAAGACCAGCTTCTGAATTGCACAGATTTGGATTGTAGTTTAGCCCTGCAGTAGTAGTCTGTGATGATAAACGATCATGTTTGTAACACTTTAGCAACTTTCACATGATTCAGTGAATTGCATTGTACCTTCCACTGCATCTACTACTT
Source organism: Lissotriton helveticus (assembly GCF_964261635.1). NCBI lineage: Eukaryota > Metazoa > Chordata > Amphibia > Caudata > Salamandridae > Lissotriton > Lissotriton helveticus. The sequence goes on along the minus strand of NC_136067.1, from coordinate 886,624,627 downwards.
CACGAATGGCATTGTTTGTAAACGTGGTCACAGAAAGTCATTTTAAATTAACTTGCTTTGACCAAGCCATGGTTGGCTGAGAGTGTCCGGAGTCACAGGCCAGAGGCGCAACAGTTGGGGAAGGGGGTGGGGGGGGTGCTAATTCTTCCAGCAATAGGAATATTAGACATGCAGGGGCTCTAAGAAGGGGTGAAAAAAAGCAAAGCCTCGTTAACATGAAATGGTCTTTTAAAGACCAGCTTCTGAATTGCACCGATTTGGATTGTAGCTTAGCCCTGAAGTAGTAGTCTGTGATGGCAAACAATCATGTTTGTGTGAAGTTCTCGGGTGTGGCTGGCAGCTCCAAAACTGTCTGTGTGTGTGCCCGGGAAGCTGTCTCATCCCGGGCTGACACACATGACAAAGCCCTTTGAGCCCTAAGGGCGTTTCACACCTCATGTGAAGGCATTTGTATCCCCCACGTCTTAGTCAGAAGCCCCTTTATGGGTGGCACCCTAATCTGGTCAAAATACACCACTGGGCCCAGCAGCTACGTCATCCCTCTGATCTTCGCAACTGAAACTTGTCAAAAGAGTATGCCTTTGTTCCGGACTTCTCTTATCTCTGATCCACACTTTGGGAATCCTCCTTCACCCACAGGGTGTGTCCGAACTGCGACCCTTTGCAAGTCGAAACTGGTCAGACAGGAGGTCCTGTATGTTTTTTTAAGCCCTTTGACATGGCTGCCGCCACCGATTCAGATACTGTCAATTCTCACATGATACAATCTGTGTCCATAACATATCTTACTGTTGTGTCCTGTCTCATGTACCCATGCTCTTCAGCCATGTCTGCGTGGAGGTGAGTGACAAAGGGGTACTACGGATTATCAGTGTTTAGCAATGCAATCAGACCCTCGGCCCTAGCTGCTGTTGAAACTTGCAGGGTGGGCAGAGATTGAAATGGGACCGCTCACAGGGGGGACTGCCCACTGAAGCTCTCCTCGAGCCATGTGACGTCTAAAACCGGAAGCATGGCAACACCTGGCCGTACTCCACATAATCATGGATTTTACAATTGTGTCAAAAAGCATGTTTTGTGGAACTTCTTTTTCTGATATCTTGTTTAGGGGCAAGGATGTGGCACAACAGCCAGAGCTAATGACTGTAGAGCTGGGAAACCAGGTTCAATTCTTGATGTCTGCTCAACATCCTGTGATTCTGGGCAAATCACTTAATTTCCCTGTGCTTTCAAAAAATGAATGTGTGCTTGTGTAATGTAAAAGATGTTCCTGTAAAGCGCTCCAATACCTTTGGGTCATGTTCACACTATATAAAACTGCAAAAAATATATTACAACATTTTGTGACCACTCCCATTTCAAGGCACTGCTCAAGACTGGAACTGGGGGGAGGAGCCTAGCTCGCGGCCGTAATGGTCGCCCTTTAGCTCGGCTCCCGCAGCCCTCCGTCCTGATTGCCTATCCTGTCTTCTATCCTGTCCGAGGACGACACATTTTTGGGGCATTGGAAACATAACGGCTTGTTTGTACTTACCATCCGACCCCGGGGTCTCGGTGTGCAGTGGCTCCGGAGTTGTGGCCTCCGAGGGATCGGGGCCTCAGCGAGACTTGGACCGGGACCTGGCCGGTGGGATCCGACGGCTCTCGGCCGAGAGCGAGAACCAGTGTTGGGAGCCGAAGTGCGAAGATCCCGGCGATCCTGACCCGGGCCTGCCCTGGTGGCCGCCGGCCGACGTGGGTGAGAGGCCCCGGGACCTGATTCTGTGAAGGGGTCTCCCCCCGCCGCTGCTTTGTCCGGCGGCCCCGGTCCTCGGGGCCCGAACTCCGCTTGTTTGGGGCACCGGTGCTGGTGCTGGCGGAGACCCGTCTTGGGCGGATATCCTTTTGGCATCGAGGCCGCCCTTGCTGGGACCCCCGGAGCTTGTAAAGTCCTACATTTGCGAACTGTTATTTCTGGGGGTCTTGGTGGGCGGCGATTGGGCTGATTCACGAAATGGCGGCCAACCCTCTGGAACGAGAATCACCCTGTGGCGGCGGGCCTAATTCTGTGGGGAGCGGATCTGGTGGACGTGAGCCGACGGTCAGAGATATCCTGGAAGCCCTGAGATCCCTGCACGCTTCCCTGGCCCTGGGCGTCTCGGTGGGTCCGCCACGATCTGCCGCCATTTTGGGCGGCCATTTCTTCTTGTCGTCCTCTTGTTTCGATGGCTTCATTGCCTCGCCCTCCTCAATTGACTTGAGTGTCTCCGCCACTGATCGAAGATCGTGTAGTGTGCCGGTGACTTTGGGGTGGCCTGCTTTTCAAGGTTCGGACCCGGGGACTTGGATGCTGTACTGCGACCCTGTTCGACTTTGTTGCCTGAAACTATTGGTGGACTGCCTCCTGTGCCTGCTTCGATGACTTTGCCCGTGTCTATAATTGGGGCCACCTCGCCCGCTCCAGTGGCGCAACTGAACTCCTGTTTTTCATTGCTCGTACTGCGATTGTTGATGCATATATACTTTCGGTTTGGACTATCGCTCCCTTGTGGATCTATCTACCCCCCACGTAGCTATGCTGGTGACTTTTCCATTCCCTGATTTAGACTGGCTAAAATGGGAGGTCGTTCCTTTTCTCATTTAGGCCCAAAATTCTGGAACACTCTTCCTGTCTCTTTAAAGACAGAAACTAATCTTTTTCATTTCCGCAAAGGACTTAAAACCTGGCTTTTCCAGCAGTAAATAATGTATAGCCTTGTAAATATCAGCTCGCAAGTCTTTCTTCTTTAGTCTATCCCTGAGCGCCGGGAAACCCACTGCGGGTAGCTGCGCGCTTTAGAAGTTTAAATAAATAAATAAATAAATAAATAAAATAGTCACCATTCCACTCGACTGTATGCTGATTTCGTATTTAGTATGTGGTTTTACATTGCCGTGTGGTGGGTGGGGTTTGTCGCTCGAAAGGGTTGGGGGTGAAATGTACGACTTCTGTCTGATTCCCAGGAATATACGATTTAGTGGCTTAATTGTTTTTTAATCGTAGAAAGGTGGGAGGTCCCCTTCTACTAATGTTTTACGGCGCGTGATGGGGTGTCGTTCTGGTCTGTTTTTGACTGTGCTTGTCTGGTTGGGCGGAGGGCTGCGGCCGCCCGTTTGGATTATAGTTATTTTGCTCCTCCCTCCTGTTTTCTTTTCTCCGCTTTTCTTGCTTTTTTGTCTCGTTCTTCTTTCTTACTTCTCGCTATATTTCGGGTTCTGGTTTAGGGCGACAGGCACGCTGTTTGAAGGGTAGGCCGTAGCCTTCTACAGGGGTGCAGGGTGGGACGGGTGGGTTGGGTTCTATTTTTTGTTTGTCCTCTGGTTCTATGGCCCTTTTCTATCTCTTTTTCGTGAGGCCGCGTCTGTCCCGACCTCCTATGGTGTGTTTCGGGTGGGGGGTGTGGCGTCGTTAATCCTCCTGCTATGTTTCGGCTGTCTTTCTCCCCGATCGCCATAACCCCACTTGGGACGCTACTCCTTTTGTCTCCTGTCTTCCCGCCACGGGGGGCCTGTGTCGGCGTGTCTCTTCCTTTCGTTTTTCATATTTCTTTATTTCCTTTTTCTTGTTTTATTGTGTCTTCCCTCCATTTTCCTTTCCCTTCCCCTTCCCCTTCCCCACCTCGTCCCCCCCCCCTTTTTCCTTCCTGTGTCCTAGAGGCTACTATGACGGGCTGGTTTTGGTGCATTGTCTTTCCGATCCCTCTGTTCTGGCTTGGCAGTGTCTTGGGTGGCGGGCATGTTACGAGGATAATGCTCAGGGGCTGATTGTGTCTCACATATCCTGATTTCTTGAATACATTGTATTGTCCCCCCCGATATTCTGGCCCCATGCCCCCTTATTAATGTTTAAGTTGGTTACGGGATATCGGATGCCTTCGTATTGAAAGTGAGCCTGTCATACGTCTTCTCCCCATATTATGAAATTAAGCCTTATTTACTCCTGTGTTTTAGCCCTTTGGTTCTTGTATCTTTTCTCCCCCCTTTTATGATTGTACGGCCTCTGCTTTGTATTGACTGATTATGTGATATTTGCCTGGTGACTCCTGATTGTTTTGCACATTGCAGCCGGCCAGCTTGGTTGTAGGCCTCGACTTGTCTCTCCTTTTGATGTCAATAAAGGTTTTCAAAAAAAAAAAAAAAGACTGGAACTGGAGATCAACCTAAGTATGGCAGAAGCAAGAATCCATCCACACATTGTCTCTGTGGAAAAAAAACATGCACTCCCACACCTGTATTTTGGGAGCGTTTTTGCTAATCTAGCCTTAATTTTGTGTTTTATGTGAAAAATAAAGCACCAATGTAAAATTTTTGTGCTAAATTTTTTCTTGGAGACTTTTCATTTGAACTTTAGAATAAGCACATGGACTACCAAAAACTTCAGTTTACTAAATACTCTACCTTTATTTAATATTATTTGCCCCATACGACTTGGGCTCTGTAGGAGGGAATGGCCATCAAAGATGCAGAGTGCCAGCTTCCAGAACTTTTTTGCAGTGGTAGGGGGGATCTCGATGTGTAAAAAGGTTCAGATGGGGGGCTCGGCCGACAAAAGTTTGAATACCTCTGCTTTAAGGTTATGGAATCAAGCATGTCTGAACCTAAAAATGCCAAACCATATTACTTTGAAAATGAAACAGAATCACAGCGGAGAAAAGGGCTTCATACAAAATACTGTGTATAGTCTCCAAAGTGTATGAGACAAAAGACCCTGAATACCTTATAAGGCTGATTACACCCTGCTTGTCAATTAAGATCAGGGAATGGAAAACTGATTAGCTAAAAGAAGCATGGGTAAGAATGATGAGGATATGAGCCCTCCAACTTTGGAAGGCATTATGCCTAAAGCTGAGGAACAGATCCACCTTCCCAGCCCAAAAACATGTGTTTACAAGGAGGTGTTACCTGACCTCCATATGAACCATTGGACCACCACTTGTATGAAGGGATCACACGATTCAACTTCACATTCTAGCTGCCATTTAAATAATCTTTTATGAAACTGATAACTCACTCTTACCTCAGCCTTTTAACAAAGTCGCCAATCAGTGACATATTTATCAATATTACATCAGCTGCTGTGGCACTGGGATCCAGAAGTTTGAGGTGCTCTTTGGATGCCAATTATGGCTATTGCCTTTTGCTTCAAAACTCTGGCTAGAGGCCTATTTTTCTAGATTGCATTTGGGCCTGTGACGGCCTTCATGTGTCATTACAACCAACTGCTCACCACAGGAACCTTCAAAACATTTGCACCCAAAGACTATAAATTGCTAAAAAAAAAGAGTCTGGAAGGAGACATGCCTGTGTTTTATAGAACACCATAGTACACAAATAAGCAGCCTATTTTGACTCATTGATTTACGAAAAGTAAGATAGTTTTCTCTCAGGAACCAAGGGCCAGATGCACGAACATTAAGAATAGCTGTTTCCAAATAATGGTCTTTTTCCGAATCACCATTTAGTAATTAGTATTCCTAATGTATGAAACTTTTACTTTTAAATTGGCGATTCCTAGTGGGTCGCAAATCGTCCTACCTTATGAATATTGATGTAGTAGGTGCAATTTGGAATTACATTTATTACAGGAATGATGGCCTGATGGGGTCAGCAGACCACCATGCCTATGACAGCTTTTAAATATAGAATATTTGTTTTAAATGCAGCCTGTTTCCTTTAAAGGAAAACGAAATGCATTTAAAAACATGAATTCGGACCACTGCCTGCTCATAAAGATATGTATTTTTTTAACAGTCTGAAAGGGAAGGGGGTCCCTTGGGAATCCCTCACCGTTTCCTAATGGCTTACCATCTCCTTTGATGAGATAGTAAAATCGAACTGCCTTGAGACCAGAATTTGGTCGTAAAACATTAATACATACCATAAGGAATCACTGCTCGAGAGAGACGCCCCAAAAACATGCCCACTTCCAAATAGTGATTCTTTATGATTTCGTAAACCCATTTAGCGATTCAGGAATATGTTACCAAATTGCTAAATGGGTTTACTATATTTGGACAAGCCATTTAGACGTCGCAAACCTTGTGATTTAGCGAATGGCAGGTTTTGCAACTGCTAAATAGCTTCGTACATCTGCCCCGTATATTCTTAATGACTCCTTTCTCAAAGCTGTAAAAATAACTATTGGGGTTTAGATTGCTGCCTGGAGGTACCATCAGGTATATTTTATATTCACCAGCAGTACCATTCCCTGTGCATGGAAATACGTACAGTTTTCAGGGCGTACAATTGAGAATGTCTTAGGACTAATCCAGCAGGCTTCTCTCCCTTCTACATATTGTAGAAATATACACAGGTGAAATACAACCATGTGTCCAAATGGCCATTTGTTACGTTTTTTTTCTCACTGAGCAGGAAACATATTTTCTCTGTGTAGAAAATTCGTCCCCTATACCCCAGCAAGTCTAGGGGTAGTCCACCTCCTTTTCCATTCCAGTGCATTTCCACGGTAGAAAAGGATCATAGAGGAGATTGAACATGCTAACCAATGTATCTATTTATGGATGTTCCCAAACTTTCAAACTAAAATACACCTTTGAACAGTCACTTACCACCCTCTTAGGTGATTTAGAACTGTGTTTTTCTCTGCACTAAGAAATCTGTGGTAGTAAATGCATTTACACCTACCAGGAATGCTTTTGTGGATTTCCTGGTATACATAAATGATCCTTTGCGCTGTAATCAAAAGTACTTCCTCGTGTAAAATTCTTCACATTCCCAGCCTCAGTTTAGCTACCTATAGTCCTTTCTCCTCCCATTAGTTACAACACAGTAAGATTGACAGTTTAGAGCTGCCAGCCGTGCCCTTCAAGTTACACTGCCTTTTCCGGGTCAAAGAAAAAAAAAGCTGGGAGCAGCTCAAGAAAACCACAGAACTACGAGATATGGAAAAACCTGTTCATCTTTGTGTTTCACAGCTTAGTCTCAAGTCATTTTCTGCCAGCAGGATCCCTCGGCATTGGGCAAACCAGGACACGTTTTCTGTTTCACGCTCGTTCCATTTGGTATTACTATTCATATTGTATTTTTATAAGGACTTAAGGCCTGCTAGTTCAAAGGGATTTCATAATTTATTTGTGCAGTTTTATATAGCACAAAATCGACCCAAAGGTATTGAAACACTTTACATGTGCACCAGTTACATTACACAAGGACACATTCATTTTTGGTAGGCACAGGGAGATTAAGCGATTTGCCCAGAATCGCTGGATGTTGAGTTGACTCCGAAACTCGAACCTGATCCCCCAGCTCCAGGGTCGGCAGCTCCGGCCACTACACCACACCCTCTCCCGTTGTGTGTCTATGGAGAAACGGGTTAATACATAAAGGCCAATTAGATCTGCATATTATCTGCAGAGAAGGACATGCTGTTTAACTTTAGACTTCCATTTCAAAAACAAGAGTATCCCTTAGCTGGGGGGTCATGACCTGCAAATGTCTTTGTCATCCACTTTCTCTGGTCTGAGGAGATTCAATCAATTTTCCGAAGGTCACTGAGGATGTCATAACAGCTGGGGATGTATGAAAATAAGGACATTTTCGTTTGCATAAATACATGATATTTCGGGAAATTTACATGAAATTGAGTGTTTTAAAGATTTTGGACATGAAAATGCATTTAGCGTTAAAAAAAGAGCTCAAGAAATTCAAGTGTCACAAACAGCAGCTGCTGGTCTTCTGGTTATTCGCATTATTCCCGTGCATTCGAGTTACATTTTTGTCACAACATGTCAAAATTTGGGGAGCTTATGCAACACCTGTAATGGAAAATACCGACTTTACACACTCATGCACTAGCGTAACAGGAACGCTGCCTAATAAGAAGCTGTTTCAAGTTTCAAATTCTCATTAGGGATTTGGCAAAGTCAAAGAAAATGCAAAATTGCAAAGTCAAGAAAACAAATGAACATCGTTACAGATAACATATGTCAATGGTTTTGGAGATAGAGCGGTCCCCTTAGTTGAACGTCCAATTAACAGCAGCAGAGCATGATGGGCAGCCTATCCTTAACCCAAAATGTCGGATCTCTGCAGAAACGCTACGGATCTCTGCAGAAACGCTATAAAAAGCCCATAACATCCACTTATATTTAGAGGAAATAAAACTGATGACTACAAAATAGAAAACGCAAGTAAAAGAGCAAAATCCTTCAAGATAAGATACAGAGTCAGACGCAATTTAGTAACATGATATTTAGGAATGCCTTGGTGAAAAACTGGTGCTTCAGTCAAAGTCCTGCACCTAATAACTTGGGAATTGACTTTGGGCAGCTGTAGCAGGGCTATCAAGGCTGAAACGAGGGAAGCCTGTGACTTCCTCGTCTCTGGAACCATGCACAATTGTTTGGGATAACACACTCTGCACACTATAGTTTGTAAGTTCGTCAGAGCCCGTGCTTAATTTGCGAAAGTACCGGGTCCCAGAGTTTTATGTAGAAGCCCCCAGTCACCGCTATTGTATGCTGCGTATTCTTGATTTCACCTCATACCTCTTTAATCAATCACTACACACTCCCTTCCCAATTAACTCACTCTTTCTGCTTTCGCACTTTGCTGCGGTTTTACCGAATTTTCTTCCTTCTTCATTTCCGCTTGGTGTGTTGTTCCCTCTCTTGCTATGGGTCATAGTCTGATGAGGAAAAAAAAGTGCCAGTCCCCAACATACTCAAATTAAACAGTGGTTAGAGAGCATTTTGTGTACACTGTGATCGGATCTTTATTCAACATCCATGCCATTGTTCTAAGTAGCGGTATAAAAGGGTGTGGTGATGGACGGAGCGTCTGAACCAATCAAACACTCACACCCAGTCAACAGATCTGAAGACGGCTGATAGCCAAAAACCGGTCCTAGGATGCTTGATTCCGGTCTAGGAAAGACATTGCTTGGCAGTTCGGGCTGGACTGTCCCCATGAGGCACAGGGTCAAGGCTGATTTGCATATGGCCATGTCTGAACTGGGGTGGTGTGGAGTGCAAAAAACCCGATGGATTTAGGCCCAGATCTCTGTACTGGGGTGAATGTTTGACATTGTTTTGCATTCTGTCCATCAACTGTTGTTTTTGCATTTGTCACCCCAAGTAGGATGGGTATGCTCAGACGTGAATCCCATGCTCTCCACACCACTGGAGTCAAGCTATCCTGGCTGAAGATGGCTGATAGTCAGAAACCGGTCCTAGGATGCTTTATTTCGGTCCAGGAAAGACATGGCTTGGCAGTTTGGGCTGGACTGTTCCCATGAGGCACAGGGTCAAGGCTGATTTGCATATGGCCGTGTCTGAACTGGGGTGGTGTGGAGTGCAAAAAAACGATGGATTTAGGCCCAGATCTCTGTACTGGGGTGAATGTATGACATTGTTCTGCATTCTGTCCATCAACTGTTGTTTTTGCGTTGTTCTAAGTAGGGCACAAGTCTTAAAAAAAGACTAACCTAGTTAAACAGAATGCAAGTGGCATAACAGCGCAAAACATCACTGCGCGTGACATCGCGACGCGTGACATCACAGTAAGAGGCATCATAAGAAGTGACAACAGATTTTAAGCCCTCAAATATATGTTTAACATGTCTATCATGAGTACATTGGAGCATATTTCGAGTATTTAGGGAAACCCTTCTGATTTAGGCAAAAGATTCACACTTTTGTAATTTACACCTAAACATTGTTGCCTTTTGTCAGCGTAACCTTCCTCTACCCAAAGTGCTTTAAAAGAGAAAAAAAGTGGTCCTTAAATTATTTCAACGCCTCCTCAGGGGTAGTAAGCACTATATAAATTACACTTATTTTTTGTGAATACAGGTAAAGTCCGACTCATCTGACATTCTTACAGTGAATGCATATCTTGTGGACAGGGACTTAACAAAGTGAAAAGCTGCCTCTCTTGTGTGAAGTGCTAACAAGGGGTGAGCCTTTGTTTCTCCTCTGCTGTATTTGAATCTAGGTGTGAGGCTCCTGATTGCTGCCAGCCAGGAGACTCCAACAAAAGGAGGCCCCATGACCCCTCAGATTCGGCCTTTGGTATGGGCCCAGCAGGAATCTGAACTAAGAAAGCCCCCTCCCCGCCTGCTTGTTGTTGCGAATCGAAAGCAGACAACAACGTGCAGGCGCTGCTGAATGTGTTTGCAAATTACACCGGGACAAATTCAGCATATTTTTCAGTGGGGCCCATCTTCTTGGCAGGGTGGACGGCACCCACCTTGTGAAAGTATTGGGTGGACACCGTCCACCTGCGTGTACCCCCAACTCATGCCCTGGTTCTAAGGCAGCATACGTGGGAACATCCCGCGCTCCCTAAAGGGAGAAAAAGAATCCACATTCTGGTACAATAAAGAGCGCAATAAAGCCCAGAACCTATTCATCACATGTCAGATGAAGACTGTGGCCTAGATTTTCTATTGTTCACACAGCGTGGCAGAAAGTGAATATTGCAGCACAGCATTGTGCAAATGAAGAAACAAAGAAAAATTGCAAAAAGCCAGAACTGCCATTTCCGGATACACACACTCATGCACCCACACAAGCAGATGCACACACTTCCTTCCTTTACATTAATTAAAAGCACGACTCCATAGGCAGCAGCAGTGAAGGTGAGGCTTACAGAGGAGGGTGAGGAGGAGAGAGAGAGAAGGAGGAAGTGAAGAGAGGGGAAGGTGAAACAGGGAGATGGGAGTGTAGTAGGGAGGTGTTATGTCTATTATACTTGACATGCAGTGTAGGAATGTATTAATTAAGTAGAACGTGATGGGCAAGGTGCGTTTGCAAGGAATATGGAACAATGGTGGCAGGGCTCCAAGGGTGACTGTTGGAGGAGACTGAGGAAGCCACGAGCACGCTGCATTCATGTATCTGCCTGCTCTCTGTAACAATAAAGTAATTGTTAATCTACACTTCACCTTGGATCCTATCTTAACAAAAAAGGCGATGAGCAGTGTATGAAACGGAACCAAGAGAGGAGCAGCCAGAGTTGCAGTTAAAGGTTGTATGCGATTTCAAGGGCTGTGAACTTCTTTGCTTTTGTGCTAAGCTACTGGTGGGTTAACTACAGTTTTTTTAAGTGACTTTGGTGGTTCACCCTGACAAGGATTGTGGTTGTTGCTTGAGATGAGCTTCCACCCCCTCAAACATTACCTACAATTTTTACATACACCATTTATATGACTCTGTTTCCCAGTACCCCCTACCAACCTCCCTAGCGCTTCCCCTTATAAACCCTCACCTTCAGAATTCCTGGTGCCTTATTGCCACTTTTCCACGACCACCACTGTATCTCAATCGTACAGCTCATTGCTGTTTTTTGGCACCTCATGTCCCTGCACAAGTTGTCTTTTTATTCTGTCAATCAATCAATCAAACAGGATTTATAAACCCGATGGAGTATCTAGGCGCAGGTCCTGGAGGCTTATTTGAACAGCCAGGTCTTGAGGGCCTGTGGCATTTCGGAAGTGAGGTGATGGTCCTGAGGTGCGTGGGGAGGCTGTTCCAGGTCTTTGCAGTGATGTGGAAAAAGGAGAGTCCTCCATTCCTGCCTCGGTAGATGTGGGGAGTGTGGGCAAGTGAATGAGAGGCAAAGTGTACTCTTCTCTACGGTTGGTGGAAGTTAAGGCGGTGATTAATGTAGGCTGTCCTTGGTTGTGTAGAGCCTTGTGTGCATGGGTCAGCAGCTTGAACTGGCAATTCATCTATACAGAGAGCCAGTGGAGTTGCCTGAGATGTGGTGTGATGTGGGTTTGTCGGGGAAGGCTGAGGATGAGTTTGGCTGGGGCATTCTGGTTGGTCTGAAGTCTCTGCAAGAGGTGTGCTGCAATTCCTACGTAAAAAGTACTGCCATAGTCCAGTCGCCTGGTAATGAGGGCTTGTGTCATGGTGCATCTCGTGTGCAAGGGGAAGCCACTTGAAGACTTTACATAGCATGTGCAGAGTTAGGAAGCAGGTGGAGGAGACGGCGTTGATCTATGATTTCATGGTGAGCTTGTTTTCAATGATTCCAAGGTTTCTGGCATGGTTGGAGGGAGTGGCTGTGGGTTCTAGGTCTGACAGCCACCAATATGGTCTCCAATATAACTTTTTTAAACTGAGCAAGTATAGTATGACTGTACAAAAATAGAAATAACTGGGCATTATTTTGGAAACTTTGGCATCTCTAGTATAGGACTCATTATGAGCACCTCAGATGACGCATGTTGATTCCACACAACTTGAGCTAACGACCTTGGTTGTCCTGTGAACTCTGGGGGTGCAAAATTAACTGGGATGGCCAAATGGTCCCTGAGGAATAGAGGAATTACCTTGGAAATGGTAATTTTGAATTCAATTCCCCAGGTTGTTCATCATTTTGGCCCAGATTTTTATCTTGGAGATTTTGGCTGCCTTTAAGAGCCAAGCTCCCTTGGTGAAAATAAATTATTCCATGGCCTTCCCATGCATTTCTTAATTCAGACTCCTGTGTAACTGGTGGCGTGTAACTCCTGTTACAAGCCTTGCAAGAATTACAATGCCACTCGGGGCCAAAGTAGGTATTTGCACCCCACAAGAATTATAATTGAATGAGGCCAAGTGTAGGTATTTAACAGGACATCTTTTGAACAGTGACAGCAATTAAAGTTGCAATGATTATTCTATTGCAAAGCATACTTTGGGGAAATCATGCTATTTTTTGAAAAGTAAACAAAAACAAATTTTTTTGGAGCTAACATGATTTCCATGTCACTCTTACTCTCATCCGCCTTTGTCTGAAATCTCTTTTACAATTGTATCAGCGATAATTTATTTAAAAATAGGCCACTTATGCATGAGTTCAGTATTTACCACGTCTGTTTTTATGTCTACATCTGAAAATCTAATCTTAGAAATATGAGTCACTTTTAAACATATGTCAAATGCGAAAAAAGTAAAAACACAAGTATAGCTTCCTCATGTCGTGTTCTTTAAGTGCTCAATTAACTTTTTTAAATGCTTTCCCGAACACTCCCTTTCCTTTCAACGCATTAATACTGTTCCTGATTTAGCATCTAGTAATCTGATTGATATGCAGGGGATAATGTGTAAGGGAATTCAAACAGGTCAGGTTGTTTGTGGAACCATAGGGGTTGCTGCTCTTTGGATTTAGAGCCTTCACACACTCTAGATGAGTGTCATGCTTCATCATAGGGCTTTTGCTCCTCGTCGAGTGGTGCTGCAATGCTCCATGGGCAGCCTCTAAGGGGCTCTTTGGCGAAGATCTTTTTTCCAGAGCCATAAGTGATGTGCCTGTGTATGTTAGGAATGGTGAGGGTAAGTGACTAAAAAAGATCAGGCAAAACTCGAGACTAAAGACTTTTTATTCTGTGAGTTTACCCGTCTGGTTAAAAGCGTGGGTGCCACCAGCAGAAATAATGATCTCTGATGGTTTATTAATATCATGAGGTCGATATGTTTCTTGCTGCATCTTGTCAATAAATTATCTGTGGCAATTCTTCAGGATCAAAAGGGAAAGCTAATTATAAAATGCATCTTCACAATGCTTGGACCCAGAAGTGTAGTCAGCGTGGTCCACGTGGTAAGGTAATTCCCACAATTGCCTGGTTAGGCTTTCCAGTTTAGTGCCTAACAAGGTTTGGGTTATGTGAATTTATCCTCAATGGTATCTGGAGAGGCACGCTGAACTGCAGCGTGATCATCCAACCGACATTCACGCAGAGACCTATCCCGGCTGATTTAGCAACAGCAGCCATGCTGTTTATATCACCTTTTCTTGGCTTAGGTCAAGATGTTGGATGCAATTCACACAAGCACTTTATTTATCTTGGCTCCTTGTACTATATGTTCCTTATTTTTTACAAACTGACCTTTTCACAGTGTTGCACTATCTTTGCATAGCACAGGATTTGAGGAGAACACCTGTTTCCCTGTGTTTGCTCTATTAATCAGGTCCAGAGCAAAGGGGCTGTCAGCAGTGAGGCACTGTTGTCTGCATCATTACTATCAATGAGGTTGGACATGATTACCTGTTTTATTGTGCAGATCAGAGACTACAGGGTTAAGGCATTCAAGAGACTGCTGTCTCCTCTCTCCGCGAAGGAAGTTCCAATAACCCAGTATTCTGACCCCTGTTCACTTAAAGGGGAGCAGGCACCGTGCTACAATAGGAAGCAAGTCTCTCTCACCACCATTCACCCTTACCCCCCAGGCCAGCATTTATTCTACATTTGGGACATGGGCTGGAAGCCAGGATCATCCAAATCACAGAAGTTGTTTACCATTGAAATGCTTCTCCAATTAAACAGCATGACTACTCCCTTAATTCCTAGAAGGGTAAAGGAGAAGCTTATAATGACTGGTGTAGATGTAAGTATTAGCTTTCGACTGAAACTAGACTCCCTTGGCCGAGATCTTTTTTTGGCTAGGTTATGGTGAACATACATGGGAGAAGCAGAAATTCAAAATCTGAGGAGGAAATATATAATTATACTTATCTTTCAATGTGAGTCACTGGTAGTCATTCCCTTTAATTAGGGAGTGCTTACCCTCCTTTTTGATTTCCCCATAAAACTTAACTCGGATGACCTTATCGACTTGCTCTTACCTTTGACCCTAGAATTCTAACCTGAATTTTGACTAGTGGAGTCATGTCCAACAATCACTTCCCTCTCATACTCTTGTAAAAATCTTACTGAATTACATAGAATTAATTGGATCAGAATCAAATACTACCAAATCATCAGAATATCCAAACTTTATTTTAGTCTTCTCTTCTTGTATGGCAATATTTTCTTCAAAATTCCTTATTCTGGGGGTAGAGGTCTGTGGCAAAGATCAAATAGAGGTGTAGAGAAGGGGGAAGTAGTGTGTACTTTGCCGAGAAATCTGTCTCCTGTAAAATTGATTTGAATTCTGGCACAGAAGGCGTATTTCAAGCTTTTGTGATGCTATAAATCGGGGAATTACCCCACCCTAGATGTTTTAGGGTATAGCAGAGGTAACTTTAAATAACAGTAATGGCATGAATCCAAGCATCCTAGTCTGGATTGTGTCAAGAAATTTAGAAGCTCAAGGCTTATTTTGAGCTTACTCTGCAAGAGGATAAACATTTCTAACTCCAATTTACCAATTCACCTATACAGTAGGGAAAGTGTTGGGTAGTGGAGGGATAACATATTATATTATATTAAATAAAATAAAAAATAATTTTCAAACAATAAATACCCCTATAACACCACACAACTCACAATCCACATTGAGCATAAAAACAAAATGTTTTTGCATAATTAATTAATTATCAATTAAACAAATATTATTAATTAAAACCCATAGAATGTAATTAACTTCCCACCCTTTACACCTATAATCCCCACAACCCACACCTAAAATGAAACTGTAAAAAATGAATTACTCAGTTAAACAACTTTTTAAATTAAATAACTAATAGTATTTAACAATTAATTATAAAGTAAAATTAATGTACTACCCCTTCACCGCTATAAACCCAAAACCCACACCCCAAAAAATGTATTAAACAATGACACTAATTAATTATTAGTTAGTTCAGTTCAGTTCAGTTAGCTTTATTCGATTTTGTTTAAAAACCATAAAAGCATCAACAATACATAGATAAACACCATAGGGTTACATAAAACATCATAACATTTCATTACAAAAATAGTAAAACAGAATTAAATAGGTATATCGAATCAGCTAATCAATATACATAAATATACATAAATTACATTTTCAATAATCAACTTTAGAACAAGGGCATTAAACAAGCTGCAGTGACATCCTGTCTTGTCTGTAAATTCCTCTTAGTGATGGGTTTTTTAGTATACAATTTTTAAGACAAAAGTTGAAAACCATTAAGGACTAAGAGATTAAATGGCTATTGGTGTAACTAGATATACCGGGGGCTCGGATAAAAATCGTGCAAATCCCAAGTTTGAATGGAGCCATGTCTCTCCTTGGGGGGGCGAAATCGTAAGTAAGGGACGATATTACTGTTCTAGAATTCGACTAGCACCAGGTCCCCAGCGATGTCCTTGGGCAGCGAGCCCAACCACCCCACCCTCCTGATACCCAAAATGCCACCATCCAGCCCGGGCGGCAGAGGTCTATTTTTCCGCAACCAGGCAATGGCCTTGTCTAGCAGGTCCTGCCGTGACTCGTATGTTCCCTTGGTGATGGCAGGAACCCCAGAGAGGATAGACACGTATGGGGCGGCCTGTGGAGGCAAGTGGATACATGGCATTCTTGCCAGGGCTGGACGAACCACCATATGAGTTAGTGACGGGGGTTTTGAAGTTACTTTGTGCTCTATGCAAGTTGGTATACAGGGGGGCCGTAGTTGATGTTCGCCATTTTTACAGGTATTAAACTTGTACTTTTCAGGGACAGTGACAGTGGGAGGGTTTGTGCAGGCGGATACATCCAATTTGTTATTCGGAAGAGGATACTTTTTTATTGCTTCCTCGATGCTGTTCAGCCTATCCCCCAACTCATTTATTTTTAGGACCAAAGGTGAAATAGCAGTTAACAAGAGTTGCTCAATTTGAGACAGTAAAGTCATTTGGGGAGGCAAGACAGGGTCATCTTGCTTGGCCGCGGCCATGCCCAGCGCTGATGTTATTAGATTGGAGGGAGATAATGTTGGGCCACTGCACAGATATTGTATATTTGCATTATTCGCAGTGACAATGTCGCTGTCGTGTTTCCCTCTAATGGTGTGATCCAGGGGTGAGGCGTTTACTTGTTTCTGATCTTTTAATATAGGTGATGATGAGTCCCGTGAGAAGTCATTAGAGATAAGACAATTAGGGCTCACAGTAGGGGAGGTTATAACAACATCTGGTGCATACTTTGTGCCACACAGGGCGTTAAGCTCCTCCCAGATGGACATAGTGTCTATGTTAATGAATGAAACGCCGATATAGTCAATATAAGAATTAAAGCATCACAATACCTCCTCCCGTGGTGGAATCAAGTGGGGTGGCCCGTCCCGTCCTCCTCGGGTCCTCTGAGGGCCACAGAGGGCCCGCCCTTTGCCCGGGCTTAGCCCGGCGTCCCGCCCGCGTCCCGCGGAGCGGAGCGCTGCTTTATGGCGCCTCCTGGAGCTGTCCGGTGTCAGAAGGCAGCGCCGCCGCTGAGGCTGCCGGGAAACGTAGTCCTGGGGCGGCGGCGCTGTTAGGAACAAGAGCGTGACTCCTGGCGGTGGCGGCTGCAGTGGGGGCCTCCTCTCCTCCCCCCGCCGAGTTGGCTGATGTCACCCGCGCTCCGCCGAGCGGAGCGCTGCTTTATGGCGCCTCCTGGCGCTGTCCGGTGTCAGAAGGCAGCGCCGCCGCTGAGGCTGCCGGGAAACGTAGTCCCAGGGCGGCGGCGCTGTTAGGAACAAGAGCGTGACTCCTGGCCGTGGCGGCTGCAGTGGGGGCCTCCTCTCCTCCCCCCTCCGAGTTGGCTGATGTCACCCGCGCTCCGCCGAGCGGAGCGCTGCTTTATGGCGCCTCCTGGCGCTGTCCGGTGTCAGAAGGCAGCGCCGCCGCTGAGGCTGCCGGGAAACGTAGTCCCGGGGCGGCGGCGCTGTTAGGAACAAGAGCGTGACTCCTGGCGGTGGCGGCTGCAGTGGGGGCCTCCTCTCCTCCCCCCTCCGAGTTGGCTGATGTCACCCGCGCTCCGCCGAGCGGAGCGCTGCTTTATGGCGCCTCCTGGCGCTGTCCGGTGTCAGAAGGCAGCGCCGCCGCTGAGGCTGCCGGGAAACGTAGTCCCTGGGGCGGCGGCGCTGTTAGGAACAAGAGCGTGACTCCTGGCGGTGGCGGCTGCAGTGGGGGCCTCCTCTCCTCCCCCCTCCGAGTTGGCTGATTAATATTAATTATCAACTAATCATTAATCATTTACAAATAAATTACTTTCCACCCTTTACTGCTAAAAAACCCACAACGCGTGACTAAAATGAATTACAGAATTTTCATATTTAATTGTCAATTAATTAATTATTATTTAAAAACTAATTAATCAGTAATTAGAAAGAAATTACTTCTTACCCTTTACCCCAATAAACTCCACAACTGCACTGAAAATGAAATACACAATTACCATAATTAATTGTCAATCAATTAATTAAAATAAATTAACAAATATTTATTAATTAATTAAAAATAAATTACTTCCCACCATTTACCCCTATAAACCGCACCTAAAATTGACCCCAAAAATTAAAAACACAATCAACATTATAAAATCTCAACTAAAAAACTTTTATAAATACATATAATCATTAATTTATTATAATTAAATTACTTCCCACCCTATTCCTCTATGAACCCACAACCCACTACAGAACCAAAAAATGCACAATGTAATTAAAATAAAATGAATAACTACTAAATATCTAACACGTATATTAAAAAACATAAGCAATACTTATACAAAAAATAAATCACATACACTTAAAATATTTACTAAAATACATAACACTGATTGAAAAATCGATATTTTAAACAACTATATTTTTGCAAATAATATTATTGACTTCTATATTTTTAAAATCGATATTTCTTACCTTAAAGTCAATATTCTTAACCACAATATTCTTGCTGTCACTATTTCAGTGTCACGATATATAAAACAAGACATTAGTGTAAGACGACATTTCCAACTCGATTTTGACTAAATACCCAAGATATCGCAGTTCTTCGACTATGCTTCATGACCCAGCCCTTCCAGTCACTCAACTACACCAGCCTATGCTGCATGTTACCCCTGCTGGTAACACGTTGATTAGAATGTCAGAACTACCTAAAACAGACAGAAACAGTTACTTAGTTTTAACCATCCGGATTAGGTCTCGAGGCACCTGATGGCACCAGCACGAGTGAGATATCACTATTGCCCATAGATAAAAGGTTGTGATACAGGAAGCTGGCGTGCTTCCAAGTCTGGAGAAATGTTACTCCCTCAAATAGGTGTGTGAGCTGTCGTAGCTCCCTGCAGCTAGCCGTAGGTGCCCATAAGGCACGACAAGACCCCTCGGGTTCAGTCACAACGTTCTCTCCAGCGAAGTGCATTGTGGCGTGGGTCGGAGAGAGAGAGCCAGCTACCTGGGCAGGCACTGTCATCCTTCCAATATGGAGGTCAAAGACAGTCTCAGCTCCCAGCTCAGGTCCCTCAAACACCCCTCAGATACCATACGCTGTGGAGGGCAAGCAAACACAGGTCTCTGGTTGCAAACATGAGTTCCTTGGACTCTGCAAGCTTCCCCTTCACTCCTCACCCTCCTCACATCGTAGCACCTCAGGTGTGCTGCTGATCTTCACTAGCACTCTCCTCTTCACAGTGTGATGACGGTGTACGTCAAGGCGATCCTTGACCCATCCGATGATCACTTCCACCCGTCTTCACAGCACCTCTGCACTGTTCTTCCTATCTCATGGAAATGGGGAGATCCTTTGTGTTTCTGGGATCTTGTGGACAGGAGGCCAGTTATCCAGCCCTTGTAGAGTACTTAGGGACTTGGGGCACCACAAGTCTGCAGATAGTCCTGTTGCAGTCCCTCCTGCCCTAATGATTCCTCGTGTCGATTTCTCAGAGTAGAACCAGCATAGTATGGTTCCAAATCCAAAAGTGTCTCTAACTCCTAAGGCATAGCCCCAGTAGTTATACCCACAATGGCCTTTGAAGATATAATCAGTTCAAAAGGCCACTTTTAAAATGCACATGCCCTCTCTAAATTCGGTCCTGTCTGCCATCCTACCCCAGGAGATTAGATCACTACCTGTATTAGGGCCAAGGCTCCGCTCCTGGGAATGCAAGGGCCAATTCTACCCCCATTTAACCGTCCCAGAAAGTCTGCCCGGAATCAGATTTCTGCCATTTCCCTTGAGCTCCTAGTTTATGACCTTCTATCAGGAATGCCCAGATGTTGCTGTCCCCCTCAACACCAAGATGGGAATTGGAGACAGGCTGACAAGCAAACAGAGCCATGAGCATCAAAATGCCCACTTTCCCAAAGTGACATTTCCACGCACGTAATGTTGAATTTACTCACACAACCAGAGAGGACTCACCATTATGAACTCATGGATACCAAACACTTTACTGTTAACTATTCTGCACATCGGGAATACTGCTCAATAGTCTTTCCCTATTGCCTTCGTGCTAATCCAATGCAAGAATTGGTCCCCATTGTACCAAACACACAAACCCATATAATTCCCAGCCCTTGCATGTAACGCACATATGCACACACCCGCCCCGACACCGTACTCTGTTCCCAAGGAGAACTTTGATAAAGAAGGAGAAATGCAGAACCATGGCACTTTAGCATTTTAAATGCCAAGCCAAGTAACAGTAACCTGTGCACACAGGCCCCATGAGGCAAACCTGTGGCACACTCGAAGAGCTACCTCTGTGGATGGCACAACCAGTGCTGCAGGCCCGCAGAGGTGCATTTGAGTTATATGCCCTGGGTATATGTCTTAACCCTTAGACAAGGAACTTACAACTTACTCAAATCAGCCAATAATTTATAAACCCAATCATCAGTATGTATATGGCAAGCACAGTGCACTGGAACTGAAGGGCGGTGTCAAACGCACTCAGAGTCCCAAGGCTAGCATCTAGAGCAGCGGACAACCGGCAGGGATAAAAGCAGAAAATAGAGGAAAATTATACTAGAAAGGGCCATTTCTAATACACTGACTATATCATGGTTATATCACTGTTCCAATTGCATGGACCTTTAGCATTCACAATTGGCTGTATCTTTCTAAAGTTTATAGATGAGTGATACATTCTCAGACCACAATTTGAACCTGCCTAAACTGAGCTGAAGATGTTTCCCAATAAACACAAAAGGTGATGGGAGAAATGCTTGCAATTTGCCTAACCAGTGACAATCACTGCAGCGAGCATACCAACCCATCATCCTATTGCCCACTATGCCACCTCAGATTAGAACGAGCAATAAGCAAATCAGCTTTGGTCCTGATCCTATACGAACAGACCAGCCTAAACTGCCAATGCAGGTCATCTCAAAACTGGAACACTACAACCCAAGATCGGTGTAGCATTCTAGCCCATTGTCTTTTGCCCAAGCGGACAAGGGAATGCTCATTCTGGGTCCAATGTTCACTATGCCAACGAAACTAAACTACACCCGACTATAGAGGGCAAAATAAGCCAGAACCAGTTGCTTGTGTTCCAGTTCAGAGAGGTCCTTACTTGGCAGTTAGCTAGACTGATCTTAATGGAGTAGGGCCAAGGTTCGTATATATAAACGTTTTTTGAACACGGACTCTGGAGTGCGAGTCGTTTGTGTTCTCCTGTGGCTTCACTGTGCGGGAAACCCTTTCTCGCATATATATATATATATATATATATATATATATTACCTACTGGCGGTCGCCAGTAGGTAGTTATAGTTAGGACCTAGTTTCCATAGGAAATCCGCAACATTCTATTGGGAATAACTTTGGCGCCGGTTGATGAATCTTCGCGAATTTCTCAAAGAAGTTGGCCCGCTCTGCTCCTTCCCTGAAAGTTTTGGGGGGATTTGTCAAGTGGGAGCTGAGAAAAAAGGGGGGGTCCCAAAACGAGTTTTCCCCATGTTATCTTCCATAGGACGATTAGACACGGCTACAGCCCGAACGGCTGAACGGAATTACAAGAAATTTGGCAAAATGGTGGAGTCTGATTCGCAGATCATGCTTTTGCTGAAATGGTATAAATCATTCCAGTAGTTTCTGAGAAAATGAAAAGAAAAAATATATATATCTATAAGCATGCACCGTGCGCGCACTTGTGCGAGCACGGTGCGCGAATCAGGTGTGCGCAAGCGGGATTCTGATTTGCTGTTAGACGTCTGTCAACATTCTAATCGGTCGAAATCAGGAAGTGTTGGCCGCCATTTTGTGTCCGAGGCAGAAGAGAGCCAAAACCAAAAGTGGAAAACGTGAAAAGGGGGCAGGGTAGAGACTCCCTGACCCCCTAGGTCTTCTCAGGGGGTCCCTGAAGGACCCAGAAGGCCCCCAAATGTTTATTTATTTCTTTTTTTTTAAATCGCGGGATGCGCGCACGTTGCACGCACCTCAGAGGCAGAAGAGAGCCCAAAACAAAAGTGGAGAACGTGAAAAGGGGGTAGGGTAGAGACTCCCTGACCCCCTAGGTCTTCTCAGGGGGTCCCTGAAGGACCCCGAAGGCCCCAAAAAATCTTTTTTTGTTTTTTAAATCGCGAGGTGCGCCCACGTTGCACGCACCCCGGAGCCAGAAGAGAGCCCAAAACAAAAGTGAAGAACGTGAAAAGGGGGTAGGGTAGAGACTCCCTGACCCCCTAGGACTTCTCAGGGGGTCCCTGAAGGACCCCGAAGGGCAAAACATTTTTTTGGGAAAAAAAAAACGCGAGGTGCGCGCATGTTGCACGCACCCTTGAGGCAGAAGTGAGTCAAAAACAAAACTGGAGAACGTGAAAATGGGGTAGGATAGAGACTCCATGACCCCCTAGGCCTTCTCAGGGGGTCCCTTAAGGACCCCGGAGATCAAAAAAAACTTTTTTTTTTTTAAATCGCGAGGTGCGCGCACATTGCACGCACCCTCGAGGTTAAAAAATCGCGAGGTGCGTGCACGTTTGAAAAAAAAATACAGTTAAATAACAAGTTTGAGTGTTTAGATGTTGGTTGGCTCTAAAAAGAGTACCGATGCAGAGTCTAAAATTCAAGAGGAAGACTCTGTTTCCCTCATTTGTGAAGTGTACACCGTCTCCTCTATAAATGCCTTGCATGTTGTAACGCAAGTTGTTGTGGTATATAGAACCCATACCATAGTCTCTGAGGAAAGCAGAAACAGACTTATTCACATGTTTCCTTGCTTTCTCAATCTGTGGACAATATTGGTTGGACCATTTCTATTTTTGCCTTTGGCATATATTAGAATATACAAAACAGTTTGTGGAAAAAGTGACATCAATTGCCCAAAGGTGTTCTTTAAAAGCATTTCCAGACCTACCCCAGTCAAAGTGCCTAGGTCATTGCCACCACAGTGCAAAATTATGAGGTCAGGGTGTGGGAGATGCAAAAAGGATTTTACCGATGGCATCAATTGGTGACATCTCAATCCTCTCTGGCCAATCCACATAATATCCACATTTGGTAAGTCAAGGTTGAGAAAGCATCTATTTGCTGCATACCTTTCACTCCAGAAAATATAGCTGTGTCCTACAATCCACACTCTAAGCATCTTGAAGGGAGATCCGGTTGTACTCAGATGAGCTCTGTAAATGAAATGGCAGTTTTAAAAGTAGGAGTTTAGAATAAAATGTGGATGAGATTCAGTGCACTTGAAAAAAAAATGATTGGTGGATTCTAAAAATTCAACTTTGAAAATTAGGGTGCATGCTACTGTTTTTTTTAAAGGAGAAATGCTAATGGTTGAGAGAAAGTGATTGAAAGGAATATTGCACAGGATTCGCTGGTGTATTGAAAAGTCAAACACCCTTGCTGGTTTGTTTTGCAGATGAACTTTTCACCTGTGTTCAGTTAGGTGTTCTATGGAGTGTTCCCATGGTAACAGGGAGAGAGAACAGTGGGGGAAGGTTGAATATTATGTGAGATTGAAAGTGTTTCAATGTAGAACCAATTAAAATGTTAGTTTGGTTTTGAATATGTGTGGGAAGATATTTGATTGGTTATCTACAAGAATATGAGTGTAAAATGAGAGGGAAGCTATGCCATTGTGTGGTTGCAGTGACCGGTGCACAATTCTGCTTAAGAAAATCTGGTGTGTGATTGACACTGTTCTAAAACTACAAAAGCATTTTTAAAGGTGAGTTGTTAATTTGTAAGGGGATCTATGTTGTGCAGTTTAAGTTAAATTGAAAAATGTATTCTAATGTGGAAGCAGGAGTTTATTTGTATAGAGTCTGATTTTGAATTTGTCTGCTTTGGGAAAAACATTGTGAAAGGAGCATTTTGGTATGTTGATGTGTTTGAGGAGATATTTTTTTGCAGTGCAGTGATGTTGTTAAAAATGTAGAGTTTGTACATGAAGTGGTCTAACCACTTATACACTTGTATATCAGGGTTAGTCTCCTTGCAGTCTTGTAAACATTCTGGGTGTGCTGCACAAATGCCATAGAAATCTTTCAGTAGCAAATAGTAATCATTTTACAGAATTGCAAGGGATACTGTCATGTCAAAACTTTTACAACGCAACATCCATTGCATTACAACGCAACCATTACAACGCATGACACTACAACGCATGCCATTGCAACGCATGTCATTTAAACACAGTTATTACAACGCATACCATTACAACGCATACCATTACCATCCAACACTTGCCCTACTGTTGCACCCCGTGGAGTTACAATAGTAATTTGTACCCCTGCACTATCCAACACTTACCCTACTGTTGCACCCCCTGGAGTTAGAATAGTAATTTTTACCCCTACACTAACCAATACTTACCATACATGCAATGTAATGTTATGCAATGTAATGGTATACGTTGTAAAGGTAGTATGCGTTGTAATGGAATGAGTTGCAAAGGCAGTTTTTAAAAATGTGTTGTAATGGCATGCTTTGTAATGGACTGCGTTGTAATGGATGTTGCGTTGTAAAAAATGTGTCGTAAATGTGTGCGTTGTAAAAGTATGCGTTTTAACATCATACAACCCCACTGCACTGTCCTAAAATTGAAACAGCACTCCCAGCCAGACTCTCTTTCACTGTAGTAATCATTTTACGGAATTGCAAGGCATACTGTCATGTGTCTAAGATCACAGTGTGAGTCAGACTTCATTTCAGAAAAATGTGGCAGAATAATTTGCTTAGTTGATGTGTTTAAATGTATGGAAATACATGTAGTCATGGAGTGAGTCAGGCCTTAGAACATTTAGTGCTATAAAGTCTAAAGCAGCATGTGTGTCAGGTCTCTGAATTCCCAAATAGTCTCCATGCTGTGTAATAAAGATCCTGGGTGTGCTGTAGAAATTGCATACCAGCTGTCTCTGTAGCATGTAGAAATAATGTCATTGAATTCTTATTTCTACATTCTCAGTCCCACCTTGAGCCCCTACACTGCCTGAACACCACTGCACGGGAAATAACCTTTACAACGCAACTTTTACAACGCACTACCATTACAACGAAACTTTTACAATGCAACATCCATTACATAGCATGCCATTACAACGCAACCATTACAACGCATGACACTACAACGCATACCATTACAATTCATGTCATTACAAAACAGTCATTACAACGCATACCATTACCATCCAACACTTACCCTACTGTTGAACCCCCTGGAGTTAGAATACTAATTTTTACCCCCACACTATCCAACACTTACCCTACTGTTGCACCCCCTGGAGTTAGAAAATTTGTTGTAATGGCATGCATTGTAATGGAATGCGCTGTAATGGATGTTGCGTTGTAAAAAATGCATTGTAAAGGTGTGCGTTGTAAAATTATGCGTTGTAACGTCATACAACCGCACTGCACTGTCCTAAAATCTGAAACAGCACTCCCAGCAAGACTCTCTTTCACTGTAGTAATCATTTTACAGATTTGCAAGGCATACTGTCATGTGTATAAGATCACAGTGTGATTTAGTACTCATTTCAGAAAAATGTGGCAGAATAATTTGCTTAGTTGATGTGTTTAAAAATATGGCAATACATGTAGTCATGGAGTGAGTCAGGCTTTAGGACATTTAGTGCTACAAAGTCCAAAGCAGCATGTGTGCCAGGCCTCTGAATGCCCAAATAGTCTCCATGCAGTGTAATAAAGATCCTGGGTGTGCTGTAGAAATTGCATAGCAACTGTCTCTGTAGATGTTGTAATCATTTCTGTGAATTCTCATTTCTAAATTCTCAGTCTCACCTTGAACACCACTGCACGCTCTTAAACCCTGAAACAGCACTCCCAGCAAGACTCTCTTTCACTGTAGTAATCATTTTACTGATTTGCAAGGCATACTGTCATGTGTCTAACATCACAAATAGTCTCAGTTTTTTACCACAGTGCATACAAACAGACATTCTCTTGAATACCTCTGTACAATTGGACATCACTCGCCTCGTTCTTTCACCGCAAGACCGCCAACATACACAACAGCTTCGGCGCACAGACCACGCACCCAACCACCGAACCAGTGCCCCCCACCACCACCCTCTGTACCTGGACCCTGGTCAGCACCGAAGACACCACCCGCACGATGAACACCATCCACTCCGGCTCCCCTACCAACCCCTGCAACTGTCTGTGTAGATGTTGTAATCATTTCTGTGAATTCTCATTTCTAAATTCTCAGTCTCACCTTGAACACCACTGCACGCTCTTAAACCCTGAAACAGCACTCCCAGCAAGACTCTCTTTCACTGTAGTAATCATTTTACTGATTTGCAAGGCATACTGTCATGTGTCTAACATCACAAATAGTCTCAGTTTTTTACCACAGTGCATACAAACAGACATTCTCTTGAATACCTCTGTACAATTGGACATCACTCGCCTCGTTCTTTCACCGCAAGACCGCAAACATACACAACAGCTTCGGCGCACAGACCACGTACCCAACCACCGAACCAGTGCCCCCCACCACCACCCTCTGTACCTGGACCCTGGTCAGCACCGAAGACACCACCCGCACGATGAACACCATCCACTCCGGCTCCCCTACCAACCCCTGTCCACACCACATCTTCAACAAAGCCGACTCGATCATCGCACCCCAACTCCGGGACATCATTAACAGCTCCTTCGCATCCGCCACCTTCCCTCGGAGCTGGAAACATGCCGAGCTCAGCGCCTTCCTGAAGAAACCCTCCGCGGACCCCACGGACCTCAAGAACTTCCGCCCCATCTCGCTCCTCCCTTTTCCTGTCAAAGTCATCGAGAAGACCGTCAACAAACAACTCTCCGCCTTCTTCGAGATAAACGGATCCCTTGACCCCTCGCAGTCCGGTTTACGAGCAAACCAGAGCACCGAGACCGCCCTCATCGCAGCTACCGACAACATCAGGTCCCTGCTCGACAACGGGGAAACAGCTGCCATCATCCTCCTGGACCTCTTAGCAGCCTTTGATACCGTATGTCACCACACCCTGATACAGCGCCTCAGCAACACCGGAATCCAAGGAACGGCCTTGGAGTGGATCATCTCGTTCCTCGACGGAAGAACTCAGAGAGTCTGCCTCCCCCCGTTCCGATCCGCGGCCACCGAAGTCATCTGCGACGTTCCGCAAGGATCCTCGCTCAGCCCCACCCTCTTCAACATCTACATGAGCCCCCTTGCAGCCATCGCACGCCAACACAACCTAAACTTCATCTTCTACACCGATGACACCCAGCTGATCCTCTCCCTCTCCAACGACCCCGCCACCGCCGCAGCCAGCCTCCAGGAAGGAATGAAAGACGTCGCGGAATGGATGAAGCTCAGCCGTCTGAAACAAGATGGAAGTTCCCATCCTGGGACCATCCCCCTCTGCCTGGGATGACTCCTGGTGGCCCCTTGCCCTGGGCACCGCCCCAGGCCAACGGACCATGCACGCAACCTGGGCTTCAGCTTGGACTCCTCCCTCGCGATGACCAAGCAAGTCAACGCCGTCTCATAATCCTGTTTCAACACCCTGCGCATGCTCCAAAAGATCTTCCAGTGGATCCCCACCGAAACCAGGAAGACGGTCACCCAGGCCCTCGTCACCAGCCGACTGGACTATGGGAACACCCTCTACGCTGGAACCACAGCCAAACTCCAGAAAAGCCTCCAGCGCATACAGAACGCTTCTGCACGACTCATTCTGGACATCCCCTTTCATGGCCATATCTCTGCCCATCTGAGAGACCTGCACTGGCTCCCCGTCAGCAAAAGGATCACGTTCAGACTCCTTACCCACGCACACAAGGCTCTCGACGACATGGGCCCCAAAATGCCCCAATAATGTTCAAACACCACTGCACTGTCCTAAACCCTGAAACAGCACTCCCTGCATGATCTACTACACTGCCCGAACACTGCTGCTGTGCCTTGAAAAAAAACGTCCGTACGATTTGTATCCGGAGCCCTCTCCGTACGAATCGTACCCGTTCGTCCGAATCACGTAGTACGATCCGTAATCCGTGAATCCGTCAGAATCGTCGCAATCCGTACGTATTACAAAACTGAAACCGTGAACCGTACGACTCGTACACATGCCGTACGACCCGACGAGTACGATCCGGACCGGGTTATGAGGACGCATTTTGTACAGTACACGTCAGGTGAGGGCGAGTCATACGGAAAAGCACACAAACACATACACACCGTACGGTCCGTACACCCCATGATCGCAGGGGTACAGTGCGTACCCCTGCAATCAAGGGTAGTACGCACCGTACCCCATGTACGATGGGTGTACCCACTGTACCCCATGTATGCTGGGTGTACCCATCGTACATGGGGTACGGTGCGTACACCCATCATATATGGGGTACGGTGCGTACACCCATCGTACATGGGGTACGGTGCGCACACCCATCGTACATGGGGTACGGTGCGAACACCCATTGTACATAAGGTACAGTGCGTACACCCCATGATCGCAGGGGTACGCACCGTATCCCTGCGATCAGGGGGGGTACGCACCGTACTCAGGGGGGCCGTTCCGTACCTGTTTCGGCGCGAACTCTGCTTTTATGGCTGTTTTCAGCTCCCGTAGAAAAAGGGTCGTACGGTGCATACCCGACACGTATCGTGCTTGCAGGGTCGTAAAAACCAGCCGCGAACCGTACAGATGTCGCATACAGCGGGTTTCGAGGGAGAATGGTACGGAGATTAGAGTCGTACGGTCTCTGTACGACTCGTACGGAGTACGGCTCCTGGTACGAATCGTACTTCATCGCACGTACGGGGGACGTTGCAGGGTACGATTCGTACAGGAAAAACGCTCCAAACGGCTATTCGGAGCGTTTTTCCCCAAATCGGAATCGGCTCCATAGTGCTTCTAATTGCTAAGTAGTATGCTAGTAGTGGTCTACATTTTAAATTTTTTTTATTTAACATGTTTTTTTTCTTCACAACAGATTTTAATTATCTACAGAAAGAAAAAACAATATGCCGTCAAAGAGTGAGAGAAGAAAAAGATATAAACAGGCTTACATTTCCAAGAAAAAAGAAGTACAAGATGTATCCAAACAGCAATGTGTGGAAAAAACAAAGAAAGCTCCTGGTAAGTCAACAAAGGATTTTATAAGGAAAATAACACAAAGTAAAAAACGTGTGGAGCATCAGGAAAAAAAAATATCTGTAACTACAAAGAAAAACCAGGCAAAAAAGAAAAATGATGGAAAAATATGTGGGAAAGATAGTGTTTATAGTAATAGACGAAAAAATCAGTTTGTTGAGATTCGGAAGTGAATGCTTCATAACAGAGTTGTTGTAAATTTATTAAAAAATATAAAGAATTGTAAAAGAAAAACAGCTTTTTATAAGAAAAATAACATATAGAAACAATTGTTGAGAAAGCTTTTGAATAAAAAAAATTGTTTCTTTTAGTAATCAGTAGGATTCGAACATTAGATAAGCCAATCAATGATATGAAGGCCAAAAGTAAGTGGAAAAGACTAATTAATAGAACTAATTTTTGTAATGTTTTTTCCGGAGAATGGAAACATAGTTCAAGTTGTGAGCCATTTTTTAATGAAGAGAGTTACTTTCAGAGTAATGATTTGCTGCATGCAGTTGACACCAGTGGTTGGGCTTATGAAGTTAAGAATGGTTGTCCGATTGAAAAAGAGAAAATTGTCCCTAGAAATGCAGAAGAGGTGTTAGCTGATGACGTTTTAGGGAGACGTCCTAAGGCTGCAGTGTACACTTGGAATTGTAGTAGTATTTGTAGTGTACGACAGGATTCAATTGATTTTTTTTGCAATTTTTTATGTAAGTATACTAAGAAAAGTGTTAAACAGAAGATTAAGATGTTGCAAGAATTAGACCCCTGCAGAGTGAGAGGACGAAAAATGGGTTTGCAAGGTCATTCTTTGGCTTGTCTTTCTAAAAAAGTATGTCAGAGTGTTTTTCACCATGTTAGGATGTTAGCAGTGCATCATACTGAAGTGAGGGAATTAGTGAGAAGGTTGTATTATGCAAAAAGTCCAGCACTAATGTTAAAAAAGTTAAACAGTGCTCTTTTGCATGGATCTGTGTTAGATGTGATCAACATTTCTGAAGAAATTGAGGTTAGTTACTTTGGTCCTGAAGAAGACAGTGCAGAAACAGATACCTTAATAGAAGGAAATGTGGAAGAAAATGTACAGAAGTTTAGTATAGAAAATTATGATCAAGAAATTACAAGGTTTAAGGTCATTTCAGGTGAAAAGCCAAACTTTTCTTGTATTTGTTGTAGACAAATTCATTATAAAAATCAGACCAGGTTAGTTGATCTATATTTAAAAAGTGAAAAGGAGAATAATATTGAGTGGAAGAAATTTACAACTTATTTGTTGTTAGAGAATTTTTTGATTTGGGTTCTGATCAACGTATTTGTAAATATTGTTATAATAAATTAGATGAGAATAAGATGCCTGCTAGAGCTGTTCATAATAATCTTGAGTTGGTAAATATTCCTTCTGAACTTATGGATTTAAATACTTATGAGTCTATTCTCATTCAATGTGTGCATCCATTTCAGGCTATTGTTCGCAATTTAGCCTAAGACAGGGAAATTGCCTCCTTCAGATTTACAGAGAGGATTAAAGGGAAGAGTTGTATATTTGCCTCTAAATTTAAAGAAAAATATTTAAACAATTGGTGTAGAAAATGTAGAAGAGGAACCTCTAGTTATTCTAGTTAATGGCGTTCCTACGAAGAGTAAGAAAATCTGGCAAAAATTAGTGGATGTTAGGAAAGTGAAAAAGGCAACGTTGTATTTGGTAAAAAATAATCAATACTATAAAAATGTGTTTATAGGAGAAGAGGATACTGTAGAAGAGGAGAGTGATTTGCCAACTGCACAAATTGAAAAAGTGGATGTGTCCAGAACTGAAGAAATTTATGAACATTATAGTGTGCATCCACTTCACTCTAAAGAAGTGATGGGAAATACTATTGAGTTATTTCAAATGAAAGAAGCAAAATGAAGTCCCATTAGTGTATTGGAATAAAGCTTGGAAGCTCGTTTCTTCCCTCAGTTATTTCCAACAGGCAAAGGTGGACGATATGAAGAACGACCTGTGCAGATTCCTGCATCTGTATACCGGACTTCAAGATTATATGCAGAAGATCCAAGGTTTCGCCAATGTATTTCATATTTGTTTCATCTTCTGTTTGAGAGTGACTTGTCTGGACTTTCTTATGCAGTGAACCATATACTAAAAAGTGGAGTACATTTGCAAAATGTTTCGGCAAAGGACTTTATGGATAAAGTCCAACAGAAAGATACTGTTTTGGAACCTCAGCGAATTAATCTTATGGCATGTCAGAGTGGTACTAATGAGTATTGGTACCGTCGTCATGGGGAATTGAAATGTATGCTAAGAAACTTAGGAACTCCTACATGGTACCTTACTCTAAGCTGTGCAGAGTATGCTTGGGAAGATTTACTTCAATTTCTTCGAGAGGCAAATGCTAACAGAAAATATAGAATACAAAACACGTGGAGAACTGTGCTCTTTGGATCCAGTTAATGTATGCAGGTATTTCAATCATAGATATGAAGCCATGATGTCTTTTATCACAAACAAAAAAAATCCTCCTCTTGGAGAGGTTCTGGATTTCTTTTGGAGAAAGGAGTATCAAGCAAGAGGTGCTCCTCACATACATATGCTGCTATGGATCAAAGATGCCCCCAAATTTGGAACAGATTCAGATGACACACTGATGAGTTTTATTGAACAATATTCTACATGTGCTGTACCCAAAAGTACAGTAGAAAAGAATTTAAGACATCAAGTCTTACGGTTTCAAACCCATCATTGTACAAAATACTGTCGTCGAAAGTACAAATCTAAGGATAAGTTCTACACAAAATGTCGATTTGCATTTCCACGTCCAGTATTATCAAAAGGAAGAGTGAACAATTTTATGTCATCTTTGCGACATACTGTCACAAGAAAATCACCAAAAAATACCTACAACTTAAGAAGAAATGAAGAGTCAAAATACATAAATGACTATAACCCTGTCATTTTGTCCATGTGGAATGCTAACATGTATAATCAATATGTTGCTGACAACTCCATTGCTGTGGCTCGATATGTAACGTCTTACACTAATCTGAAAAGACGGAACTAAAGGAAATGTGGCAAGAAATTTCTCATGAAAAGAGCCTAAGTAAGAAATTGTACAGCTACAGTTTGAAGATGTTGTCTGATCGAGAACTCGGAGCATATGAATGTTCAGATTGTTTATCATCTGCAAGTCTATACTCCAAATCTAGAACAATCATTTGGGTGAGCTTAGGTCTTGCAAGAACACGCAACCGAGTTTTGAAATCTGTACAAGAAATTGAGTATTTAGCAGAGAGAGAACCAGACAGTACAGATATTTTGAGGACAAATATGTTGGATACATACTATCCAAATAGAAGTAATCATCTTGAGAACGTTTGTCTCTATGAAGTACTGCAAAGCTATACTTTTAAGAGGAATATTACAGAAGATTTCAATAAAGGAGTATATGCTGTGATTGGATCTGAAGGATGTTTAGTGAAAGAAAGAAAAGGACATTTGAATAATCACTGAAAATTGAGTTGCGAAGCTCCTGACAAAAATGGAATTTTACTATTTAGCTCTTTTGCAACTCTTTAAGCCATGGCGAACAGAACTGGAACTACTTGGAGATTTTGACAGTTATTAAGCTTCATTCAACGCAACTAAAAATACTATAGAATGTCCTGCTTTTACTAATTATCTGAAAATGTTGAACGACGAAATACAGCAAGAAGCTACAATTGCAGCAGAGATTGCTATAGACAGTTCTCAAGACAGTCAAAGTTCTCCTTCGTTGAGTCAGGATCCACTAGGAGAACCAATTATTCAAAATGAAGCAGCAACTGCCATGGATGAGGTGGAAACAGCAATGCAACAAGCTCAACAGGATGTAATAAACTTAGAAGAATTGGAAAAACAACTAAATGTTGAGCAAAAACAAATATACGATCAAGTGACAGAACAGATTGAGCATGGTTTAGATCACGAGAAAAAAGAGTGCTCATGTACGTCATTTAAACCTGTCCGACTGTACGTGAGTGGAGAAGCAGGAACTGGAAAACGTTTTCTAATTAAAGGAATTGCAACTTATCTACAGAAAAGAACTGAGTCGTCACTCTCTTGTGTTGTTACTGCTCCAACTGGGTTGGCAGCACATAACATTAAAGGGATTACTTTACATTGTTTATTGATGCTGACAGTAGAGCATGAAAATAAATTAGAATACCACAAGCTATCTGGGGAAGCTTGTTGTGAAGTTTATAGAGTCTTGAAAAAAATGAAACTTCTCATTATTGATGAGGTAAGCATGGTATCAAATTTAATGCTTGCCTTTGTGCATTTAGGAATGCAACAAATCCTTAAAAAAGAGTATGATGTGTTATTTGGAGGCAAACATATCATAGTTTTTGCAGATCTACTACAACTAACTCCTGTGAAAGGACAGCAAGTATTTAAAACAGTTACACATGAAGACACCAGAAAGGGCCTGGGAAGCATTGGAAATGTTAATATTTGGTCATATTTGGAATATTCAGAACTCATTACAAATATGCGACAGGCAAAAGACGCTGATTATAAAGGTATTCTTGAAGATATAAGAATTTGAAAAGTGAGTGAACACGGCAAAGAAGCTTTACAGGCACAATTACTTACAAATTTGTTTCCAAACGAAAATATTCTCCGAGAGAATATACATAGAACAATTGCAGAAAAGAAATCAGTGATATGCTTGATGCCAACTCTGCAAGAATGTTCAATATTCAATGAAAAAATGCTAAAGTGAGAAAATCAAGAAATTATAAAACTGGAAGCTATTGATAGAATAGAGCATGAAGGAGCTACTATTATTTTGTCAGAAAAGTTGAAGTCAAATTTGGATTCTTTAGAAAAATCAATATCTAAAACTGCTGGTTTAGAAAAGAATCTATATGCATGTATGAATTGTCGGATAATTTTACAACGTAATTTACATGTGGAAAGAGGTTTAGTAAATGGAGCAATGGGTAATGTTGTTGATTTTGTGAATTACCCAAATAGAGATGACATTGAATTTTTGAAAATCAAATTTGATGAAATTGATGAAGTACAACAATTGAGTCATTGTTCAGCTCGATTTTTGCTTGTAAAAGATTTATATGTCCGCCGAAAACAGTTTCCTGTTTGTTTGGCATATGTGGTGACTATTCATAAATCTCAAGGTTTAAGTGTAGATAGTGCTTTGGTGAATATTGGACATACTGTGTTTAAAGAGGGTATGGCATATGTTACTTTATCTCGAGTCAGAACTTTATCTGGATTATACCTGATTGATTTTGATGACACAAAGATTAGTGCAGATCTAAATTGTGTAAAAGTTTATAATAGGTTAAGAAGAGAACATGCTCCCAATTTACCTCAATATCCAGTATTTGAAAAGCGTGTGGTAAGTCGAAAAAGAAGATATGCGAAAGATTGTAGCGAGGTTGCAGAGAAAAGAAAAAAACTAGGTGAACCAGTGATAGTAAGCAAAAAGAAAAAGGATTCTATTGAAGAGGTTGTTGGTTTTCAGTTTGAAAACAGTTCTGGTGTCAACTGTTATGTTAATGTAGTGGTTAATGTTTTTTTTTTTCTTGAAACTTTACTACAACAAATTGTTGAAAATATGGACAAAAGATTTTGTTGTTTGTTGAATTCTGTGTTTGAGAAATGTAGTAGGGATAAAACGAAAATAGAAAGTGTTTCTGATATTCGAAATGTTTTAGACGTATGTTCTGGTTTAAATCAATTTTCACAGAATATTCAGCAAGATTGTCAGGAATTTCTAATGTATATGCTTGTTGTATTGCAAGATGAAGGTATACATATTGAAAATCTTTTTCGCCTTCCTTATAAATGGCAACATGACTGTGACAATTGTTCGTTTTCAAGTAGTACTGAAATAGACACTGAAAGATTTATATATTTGACTTTACCAGACTGCAAATCAGTGTCTTTTAATATTCTAGTTAGAGAAGCAAATCAAAACATGGTCTGTACCCAATGTAACTCACAAAAGTTATCAACATTATTTATACAAAGAGAGGGACAGTATGTAATTTTAATGCTGCAACGATGCAGACCTGATGGAAGAAAACTGACAACTTTAATAAAAACAATTGTGGCTTCTCAACTATCAATATCAGGAAGAACTTTTGTAACTGTAGCAATTATTTTCCATGATGGTCCTTCTACAACATCAGGACATTACACAGCTTATTTAAAATGTACAAAATGCTCGACTCATTGCAATGATACTCAATTGAGTTTTTAAACAACGTTTGCCTTATGACTTACCAAATTCTTACCTAGCGTTTTTACAACCCAAATTTTAGGGAAAATATTTGGTCTGGTAAAATTACTGCTGTTAAGAAAGGGCAGTCTGGTGTTGAAAAGTACTTTGTGAGTGAGAGTGATGAGGTTAAAAAAGTTCTTGTAGTTGACGTAGAGGTAGTGTAAGTGTATCAGATAATGGGTAATATGGCTATCACAGGAGATGATGATCATCAGTGAGGCAGAGGTGTTTTAGATTTGTTGTAGTTGTTGGAGATGTTTGTGACATTTTTTATTCCCTTGTAGAGGTTTCTTTTAATGGTATACAGCTCCTTGGTAAGATAACGGATGAGCAGAGTGTCATCGGCATACCAGATGATGTTGAGATTCTGATAGCATGCTAGTTGTTTAAGGTTCTATTTACATGATAAATAGCATCGGGTGGAGGTATAACCATTGTTAGATGGTACAAAAGATGTTGGTGCTTTTGATTCAGAAGGTTGGGAAACGGACGCTTAAGAGTACTATTAAATATCTTCCAAACTAAGGATTTCACACATACTATTTGGCCATGAGGATTGGTATTTGAAACAAAAAATAACTATTTCGGGTAAATGTTGTTGTACATTACTTTATTTAGAGTGTATAAAAAAGAAGTAATAATGTTTTGTTACTTTGTGATTGTTGGTGATATCCCTTACTTACGTAAACAATTGCTGTTCGAAAAAGACATTTAAGATATGTTTTTTACTAATTGTTACATTCTTAATGAAAATGTTGAATGGGTTTTTTAAAGACAATCTTATTGATTGTCTTTTTTTTGCCCACTGTTATATGATGAGTACTATTGAACTCACTGTTTTCAGTGAAATTCAATTTATTCTGAGAACAGCAAAATAAAATACATAACATATTGTACAAATTATTTTGTATTGTGAAATATATATTATAACTAAATGTTTACTTCTCTTCCACAGATATTATATTTATTTAAAATATATTGTTAACTTTTCATTACTCTCTTACTTCTCTTTCCCTTTTTCCATTGCTTCACTTTGTCTCTTACTCCACTTCCTTTGCTCATCTTACTCTCCTTCCCTCACTTTCTTTACTCCCCTTAATTCACCTTTATACTCCTTCTCTCACCATCAGTACCCTTCCCTCACCCTCACTTACCTTCTCCTGCTCCCTCTTTCCTCTCTGTGACCCTCACTTCTCTTTTCTTTCTTCCTCCATCACTACCCTTCTTTTGCTCTATCCCTCACTCTTTTCTCTCTCCCCTTACTCTCTTTCCTTCACACCATCACACCATCCCTCACTCACTTTCAGTCACTCCCCTTCCTTTATTCCCTCCCTCACTCCCCTTTCCTCCATCCGTCTCTAAGTCTCTTCCTCTGTCTCAGTCACTATAACTGCCTCACTCTCCCACTGTCCCTCACTCTCCCTCTCTTACTCTCTCTCACTGTCTCCTTCTCTCTCTCCACCAATCTTCCTTTTCTTTCCTTTCTCTTTCCATAAATTCTTCTCTCTCACTCACTACTTTTTGCTCTATCTTAATATGCTTCTTTTTCCCTCACTGTCACTG
This sequence comes from Lissotriton helveticus, assembly GCF_964261635.1. Lineage (NCBI taxonomy): Eukaryota > Metazoa > Chordata > Amphibia > Caudata > Salamandridae > Lissotriton > Lissotriton helveticus. Next base: position 886,587,572 of record NC_136067.1, on the reverse strand, counting down.
CCCTTCACTCAATCTCACTCCTCTTCTCCTACTTCATATTCTTCTCTCTGTGCATCACCCTCATTCCCTTTCACCTGCTCCCATTCCCTCACTCTCCCTCACTCTCTTTCCCTCACTCCATCCGTCAGTCCTCTTCCCTTACTTCCCTTTCCTCATTCACTTTTGCTAACTGCCATTCGTTTAGTCCCCCACTCCCCTTCACTCTATTTCTCTCTCCCTCTCTTCCTCTGTCTCACTCATTCTAACCGCCTCACTCCTTCTCAGTCACTCGCTCTCCCTCTCTTTCTCTCTCACTCTCTCTCTCTCCCTCACCCTTCCTGTCTTTCTGTTTCTGTTTCCTTCACTCCTACTTTATCCCTCAGTCCCCTTTCCTCTCTCTTAATCTCCTTCATTCTCTCTCATTCCCCTTTTGTCACCCTCATCCCCTTTCTCTCACTGTTACTGCCTATCACTCACCCTCAGTACCTTTCCCTCACTCACCTTCCCTCACTCCCCTTCCTTCACTCCTCTTTCCTCACTCCCTCACTCCATCTCACTTACTCCCCTTCGTTTATTCCTTCCCTTACTTTTTTTCATCCATTTTTCTCTCCCTGTCTCCCTCTGTCTCACTCACTCTAACTGCCTCACTCCTTCTCAGTGTCTTGCTCTCCCTCTCTCTCATTCTGTCCCTTTCTCTCCCTTACCCTTAAACTCCTTTCCTCTCTATTTATATCACTCCTCCTCTCTTCCTCACTCACTTTCCCTCTCTCTTAATTTTCTTCCTTCTTCCTCATTCATCTTCCCTCACCCTCATACTCCTTCCCTAACTGTCACAGGCCTTCACTCACCCTCACTCCCTTTCCCCCTCTGCGCCTCATCCTATCTGTATTTCTCATCCCTTCACTTTCCCGCTCCCTTTTCCTCACCCCCCATGCTCTGCTTCTCTCACTCTCCTTCCTTTACTCCTCTTTCGTCACTCGCTCACTCCATCTCACTTACTCCCCTTCGTTCACTCCCTCACTCACTTTTTTCATCCATGTTTCTCTCCCTGTCTCCCTCTGTCTCACTCACTCTAACTGCCTCACTCCTTCTCAGTTCCTTGCTCTCCCTCTCTCTCCCTCTCTCCCTCTCTCTCCTTTACCCTTAATCTTCTTTCCTCACTCTTTCTATCACTCCTCCTCTCTCTCTCACTCACTTTCCCTCTCTCTTAATTTTCTTCCTTCTCCCTCATTCCCATTCCCTCACCCTCATACCCCTTCACTCACAGTCACTCCCCTTCTCTCACTCCACTTCCTCCTGTCTGTATTTCTCACCCTTTCACTTTCCCATTCCCTTTTCCTCACTCCCCCTCGCTCTCCTTTTCTCACTCCATTCCTTACTCCCCTTCTCTCACTCCCCTATTCTAACTCCCTCCATCCCTTCACTCCACTTCTCTCTCCCTCACTCCCCATCTCTCACTTTCCCTTACCCCCCTTTTCTCATCCTCATACCCCTTCCCTCACCGTCACTCCAATTCTCTTACCTTCACTCCCTTTACCCTGCTCTACTTCTCCCTCTCCATCTCTTACTCCCCTTTCCTGTCTCCACCCCTGCTTCCCTTTTCTCACTCCTCCTCCCTCCCTTTCCTTTCCTTACTGCCCTTCCCTTACTCTTTCACTCCCCTTACCTCACTCCCCTACCCTTAGTTCCCTTGTTTCAGTCACTCTTTCACTCCCCTTTTCTCACTCACCATACTACCCTTTCCTCACTCATTTAATCAGTCCCTTCCTCCCCTTCACTCAGTCATTTCAATCATTCATTTATACACTACACATTCATTCAAAAAAAGTGTGACACAGTATATAAGAGATATAGCTCTTCTTTGAGAAGTGAAGTTAGTTCTTACAAGAACTGTTTTTAAAAAAAAACATTTTGGGTTTTCGAACAATTTTATATATTTTTGGGATTTTTTAGAACAAAAATAAAAAACAGGTAATGAAAAACTGCTCAACAGGAACAAAAATAATAAAAGAAAAAATTATTTGCGGGAGCATGTGTGCTGCCTAATCTTCATCTCAATCAAATTTACACTCTGCTCTCCATCACAGAGAATCTCATTGCAGAAGTTGCAACATATATGTACATTACTCTTAAGTGGCCGGATATCCAAAGCAGTGGATGAAGGAGATGCTCCTGCAGAAGAGGTGCTGGGGACAGCAGCTGGAGGGTGATGTCACTGCCCATGTCATGAGTGATGTAATATGTGACGTCATCAGCAGTGCATTGCGGTCGTGCGAGTTATAGTTAGCTGAACTAACTATAACGGGGGAATTTCAAAGGTTTTGTATGAGTGAAATGTCCAGCTAACTATAACATGTGTGAAACCTATGGTTTTTTCAGTGAATATATATATATATATATATATATATATATATATATATATATATATATATATATATATCTGCAATACCTCGCAGATCAACCTCGCATGCACGCGAAATCACGAGTGTGGACCCTATTGTAGTGCATTACTTTATTTCCTTTTTTGCGAAAGTCATGACGCGTTTCCGCCGTCCAAGCGGCCTTGATCACATGATATATACATATATATATATATATATATATATATATATATATATATATATATATATATATATATATATATTATATGTATCCACGTCGGTTCAAAAGAATCCGGGAATTGCAGCCCTCACCATGGGGGCAGCTCCCTGCGGCGGAACCGCCGCTTTCACATTCATTCACAATCCTTCACACGAAGGAAAAACGAGGCGCCAGCAAGTAACTTCCACAGCTACTCGATTTTAATCAAAAGACCATTCCACAGGGTTTAAAGAGAGCGATCTACGCGTTTCGGTGTTACAAACACCTTTGTCGTGACCAAGGTGTTTGTAACACCGAAACGCGTAGATCCCTCGCTTTAAACCCTGTGGAATGGTCTTTTGATTAAAATCAAGTAGCTGTGGAAATTACTGGCTGGGCGCCTCGTTTTTCCTTTGTGTGAAGGATTGTGAATGAATATATATATATATATTACCTACTGGTGATAGCCAGTAGGTATATATAGTTAGGACCTAGCTACCATAGGAAATCCGCAACATTCTATTGGGAATAACTTTGGCGCCGGTGGAGGAATTTTGGCCAGCTCCACTCCGCTCCTTCCCTGCAAGTTTCGGGGTAATTCGTGAAGTGGGGGCCGAGAAAAACGGGGGGTCCTAAACGTGTTTTCCCCATGTTCATTTCCATAGTTTAGTTTTTTCAGTGAATTTTAAAGGTTTTTTTAAATGCTAACTCCTAACTATATAAGGCTTGAAACCTATGTTTTTTTCAGTGAATATATATATATATATATATATATATATATATATCCCACAAGAGCTCCTCCCCGAAAAGAAGAGCAGAGACCCAAGGGGAACAGTTGGAGGCCGTTTATTGAAGAGAGATGGCGGATGCATTTCTGGCCGATGTTTGCCGTCGTCAGCGCCCAAAGCCTCCACAGATGAGATGCATCTCGCTGGTAAGTTCTGCCGCTTAAGGACCCGCTGTTGTGAGTCCGCCCCACCCTCTGTAGTTTCAACGCACCTGTGTAGCGTCCCATGGGTAAGGGAAGACTACAAGTCCCAGGATCCCGTGTGGTGGGACCTCGGGATGGTGTTGCTAGGGGGGAGAAATGGTAGCACAATCCACTGTGCATGTTGCAGAATCGTCAGCGTAGGTGTTCCCAAAATGAAAAAATAAAACAAAATGCGATGTTTCAAAATTTTCCGGCTTTGCAGTTCAATGTCACGATCTCCTCAGCTCCCCTGTACTGCCTCAGCCTCAGATGCTGCGGGGTCCATGAGGCGGGGGTTACACTGTCAGTGCAGGCAGCCCAGCGCGGGGTTAGGATAACCTCGCTACCGCCGACTATTCTCCACAGCTCCAAGGCGGGCGCAGACCATTCAAATAACTTTGAAGAAAACAGGGGAAAGCTTGCGCCGTCCAAGCCAGAGCGGTCTTTGCCCAAAGCGAAGCAGGGGTCTCTAAAGTGCGTTTCTGGCTCCGCACAATTTAATGCCACAAGAGCTATATATATATATATTAAGCTCCAATTCCTTAATTTTCAAAAGAAAAATCAGCACTCACAGGGTCAATTCATCCAGGGTTGCTTTATTGTTATTGCAGACAAGACAGACGCCCTCGCGTTTCGGCAAAACAGCCTTTTTCGATAATATATATATATGGGTGTAACCTGAGGTGTAATAGTGGACAAAAGAATGGTCGATTTGAGTGGTACCCCGAGAGAGTGTAAGTTATGTTATCTTATTTTATTTTAGGTGGATTTGTAGAACATGACTAAGCACACATGAGAGTATCCAGGTGTTGAGCAGTTGTGATGGGTCGAAGCATCAGTAAGGGGCTCGCTCTGCGGGTCCTATGTTTCATGGATTAGAACAGCCAGGTCTTCAGTTTCTTGTAGAATTCAAGAAGAGAGGAGGAGGCTTTGACATGCATGGGAAGTTTGTTCCAGGATTCGGCTGCGATGAAGGAGAAGTAGCATTCTCCGGTATTGCTTCTGTTGATGCTGGTGCATGTGTGCGAGAAAGAGGGATGCCGTTCAGAGCGGTCTGCTGGTTGGTGGAAGTGTATACAGTAGTTGGGTTAGGAGGGTTGAGAGGAGCTTGAATTGGCATATTTGCTGAACTGGTAGCCAGTGGCGCTCACTGAGATGTTGTGTGATGTAGGTGCATTGTGAAAGGTCCAGAACGCATCTGGTGGCGTATTGAATGGCCTGGAATCTGTGGAGGAGATGAGCTGGGATCTCAGTATAAAGTGCATTGTCGTAAGCCAGCCTGGCTGATGAAATATGTTACCCAGAAACCGGTCCCAGGATGCTTGTTTCCAGTTCAGGGAAGACATGAGTTGGCAGTTCGGGCTGGACTGTTCCCATGAGGCACAGGGTCAAGACTGATTTGCATATAGCTGGGTCTGAACAGAGGTGGTGAAGTGAGCTAAAGAATGTTGATGGATTCAACCCAGATAAGTGACTGGGGGGTGAGTGTTTGAAAAGTTTCAGCACTCTGTTCATCATCTCCTTGTGTTGGTTTGCCACTGATTAGTGCCTGTGTGATGGTGCATGTGGTGTTCAGTGGAATCTATTTGGAGTTCTTGGGCAGCAAGCACAGGATGAGGAAACAGGAGGAGACAGCATTGACTTGTCTGAAAATGGTGGGCTTATTGTCAAGGATGAGTCTGAGGTTTTTTGCATGGTGTGGGGTCTAGCTCGGTGGGCCACCAGGATGCATCCCAGGGTAACGGCTTGTTTCCGAATATCATTACCTCAGTTTTGTTAGTGTTGAGCTTTAACCAGTTTTCTCTCATCTAGGAGGTTACACTGATCCTGAGTCTGTTAATTTGATTCTGGTTGTGTTTGTCTCTTGCGGCACTCTGTAGATGAGGTATTAGGGCTGAGAGGTGTAAGGAGTGAGCCTCACTCTCAGGGTTCTTCCTGTGAAAAAGAAGGATATCCACTTGAGTGCAGACCTTTGTATTCCTTTGAGAAGGAGTTTCTTGATGAATGAGTGGTGGGAGACTGTATCGAAAGCTACACAGAGGTCTAGGAGGATAAAGGCCGATGCCTTTCTCTGATCTGTGGCTGCAATGAATGCTGTTTCAGTGCTATCATTGGTGCAGAAGCCTAATTGAGGGCTGTTGAGGAGTCGGTGGAGTTCGAGGTGGTCTGATAGTTATTTGTTGACCTCTTTCTTATAACATTGGCAGGAAATCATGGGAGTAAGATTGGCCCATAATTGCTGAGTTTGTTGGAGTCAGACTCTGGTTTTTCAGCGGTGCATTGACTTCAGAGTGCTTTCAGCTTTCTGGAAATGGGGCAGATGTGATGGAGGTGTTGATAATTTACTTGAGTACAGGCATGATCAGTTGTTTGATTTTTTACAAGCATTCCTCCCATAGTTTTATGTAATACACTAAATTGCCAAGGGTGTGCCCAGACATGTGTCGCATGTTCACTTTGTCACTGAAACCAAGCTGAGCCTGACTGGAATGGCCCAACTAGGCCAGAACCCATTTTAAGATGCTTGTAATCTTGATCAGAATTTACCTCAATTGGCAGTTCAGCATGGACAAATCCTGTTGGAGCAGGATGGGTGGAGGTTGCTGAGTTTGATTCTGCAGAATCATGCAGAATTACATACAAATTCCATCAGATTATGCAGAATTCTGCTATAGGGCAGAGTGAGAATTCAGCAAAACTTCCTTCGTGCAAAATGCACCCTTGCATTCATTTTGCATTTGAAAATAGCACATGTGTAAGGGTTCCAAGTAGTACCCGGTATGCAGTATGTGATTTCTAAATGTAGAGGCACTGCTCCAGGAAGGAAGAGGGAGCAGTCCCTTTACAATTAGAAACTGCACCCTTCAGGGCCCTTACATGCTTTCTAAACAGTGTGGGAAGAGAAAGTAGTCCCTCTAAGTTTAAAAACAATGCAAATTAAACTTTAATCTGCAGTGGTTTTTAAACATAGAGTGCTCCCTCTTCCTGCACTGTTTAGAAACCAAACCGCTGCAGTTTATTTCAATAGGTGGAGAGGGGAAGTTTATAGGTAAATCTGGGTTACAAGCATAATTTGCCAGCATAATTGAATATTCCACCCCGTCCTAGACAAAGGCTGATTTGCCTATGGCTTTGTCTAATATGATGTGGCATAGTGGGCAAAGGAACAATGGGTTGGAATGCTACTCTGAGCAATTCACTGTGGTTAGGATATTTATAATGCAGTCGTCCCATCGGATTGTGCGTGTTTGACTTCCCCAGTAATTAGATTGTACAAAATCTGCGTTTTCTGTGTGTTCACGACTGATGTTTTCACCTTTTTCTGGGCCCTATTTTTTGCGGCACTCAGACATCCATGCAAGGTCACATCTGCTAAACAGTAGTAAAGTACCTGTGCTCCACCTTTAAGCATGGTTAAAGTGGCTTATCTCTAATTGATGTATTTAACTTGCCTAAATGTCCCTTAATGGTATAGAAAATATACTCAGGGTATGGAACTCAAATGGCACCTATGGACCGCAGCATGTACTGTGTCATCCACAGAGTGGGCTGTGAAAACATGATGTCAGGCCTACCATCAGTAGTCTGTCAACAGCAGCTCGAACCCTGCTGCAAAGACCTGTTAAATTACCTTTTTGGGTAATAGAAGTCGACCCTAAGCACAACTTGCTGCCCGCAATGTACAGTGCATAATATTTTAGAGTGGGACACGCGTGTCATTAGAAATTGAGTACTCCCCAGTGACTGGGCCGAAAACAACATTGGCCCTGGTCAGGGTGTTACTGGCACATTAAAAAAAGGATGGATTATATACTTTAAACTATAATTGTTCGCCTGTACAAACTACAAACTTAATTGAAAAGCTTATTTTTATATTTATTACAATTCCACTGTAATGTTGAATGTGGATTTTTCTTAAATATATTGATAATGTAACTTTTAGAAAGTTTCCTTTGCCCTCTTTGAGACTAATTTGCATTAGATCTCCAGCCACTGCCCAGCCTGTACCTGGCCTGAATGAGGTGTCCAGAAAGTATGAAATCTGCTCCCTGAGCTGACACAATGGCCTGGGTGCCGGGAGGTGTGTTCTTACCCCTGCAGAAAGACCCTTTAGGCTGTACCCAAGAACGTCTTTAACTGCAAATGGGTATGCTGTGCCACAAGCATATGTTTGGTGACACAGAGAAAGGCCCACCCATTCTCCCCATAGACAGGTTGGCACCTAACCCAGTGTGTGGAAAGCTATACCAGTTTTGAGTGACCATAGAGGAGGGGATTGCTCATTACCGTGGCAACACTTATGGGTGGGCTTACAGGCTCTGCACAAGTAAGAAAGCATTTCTCAATCTTAAATTTTAAGACTGTAGGTGCTGTGGGATTGTTTGCCGTAGGGCAACTAGAAACTGTTGAATAAGAGGGTAGGGGATTTCTCCTGGGAATGTTTTACCCTCTAGCTAGAGAGTGCCCAGGTGTCACTCCCACCCACTAGCTAGTACCAACCATACATGGGGCACCACAAGGCACACTATCTAGAACACTGCTGAGTTTTTAGAAAAATTGCAGGTGGACTGAACCTTCTGCTCCTGGTAACGGTGACATGTGAGAAGGACCTGTCCACTTGCAATCCAAGGCCAAAAAGATCTCCAGGGATGATAAGACTCATCCAGTGAGTGTCTCCAAGACATAAAAGAATCTGAAGAAAGACTAGAAACTTTTGAGAACTTTTATTCCAGAGCTTCAAAAGGACCTGCTAGAAGGCGATTCCACCTGACAGTTCCACAGCAGCAGATTGGTTTTCAACTTTGTCCTGCTCATAAAACCTCACACCTCCCAAAAAATTAATAGGTCCTGTTCACCCTCACCAGCACCCTGGACAATCATGATATAATTTAGTATTATCTCCCTTTTGTTATGTGAACACTCTTGAAGATCGATTACTCTTTTGTTTAGTCGCCTACTTTTGTAACAGAGAGAAGTTAATCCTGTGGCTCAAAGGACCTAAACAAAATTCATAAAATTCTCAGGGATTCAGAGCTGTCTGCCAAGTATGAGTTTCTCAAACATTTTCTGCAGGATTGAAATTTACACAATCTAAGGCAGCCCTGTGATCCACTAGGTGTATGGTTATCCGAATAGAGGAAGACAACAATTCCTAGAATAGTAATTTACATAATTGTGTCTTACATAGTGACCGATTCAAAGTCTATTCATAGACTAAATTAAATTTATTCCACATGGAACAAATTGGGATGGCAGGTTGGAGCTGGTGTCAAAGAGTCTTGTCCTCTTCGTGAAACTCCTGTTTACGTGATCCATGACCCACATGTGAGGTCTAAGAAATACCCACAAGTCTGCAAGAGTTTGCAAACCCCACGGTGCAGTCTGTGAAAATTGTTTCCAAAAGCAGGGCTGAGCACTGTGGCCATCTAATGCTGTGCATGGCCTTTGGCTGTGTAAGCAGAGGGGGCCACAGGGAGTGGGCTAGGCACAACACCTTCCCTACTCCAGTCAGCCCTCACTGTGCACCGCCTTTGGCCATGCCGACCAGGAGTTGGCCACCTTTAGCGTGTTGGTGGAAGGCCCATTACCAGCAGGTTGGATGTTAGGTTGTGGAGCTGGTATTGGCCGCACACAATGGGACGAGTAGAAAGGCCTCGCTAAATGCTAGGCCTATTGCCCAACTATTGTAAGTGGTATATTATTATGAACCATAGAAACTCGCTGAAAAAGACATGGACAAATGAATTTATAGTTTAAATACCATAGTAGTAATAAAACAAAACTTTAAAAAAAATCACTAATGACGTTTAAATGACATGCCCCAACACTCATTCACCCTTTAACTCACCTGATGTTCCTATCTGCTCTGGACGCCTTACTCGATCACTTACACTACTGCTAGGCGTCATCTGCTAACACGAGGACAGGCGCAGTAAATCTCACGCGCATCGCGTATCCCACGTATCCCGTTGCCGGGGAGACGTAGAGAGTGTACGCCTCTGCACGCAAAGAGAGAGGAACAAGCAGAAAAGAAGCGGAGTAAAAGGGGCGGTAAAAGGGGGCGAATGCAATTTAAAAGGCAATCCAAATGGCCGGCGTGGCAAGAAAAGCGGGGGGACCCTCGAGATTGTCTTGGAAAAACTAAAAAGCAATTTGAATCAGCAATTAAAAACTGTATTACAATAACAGTGAAAATTTGTGTTTCCAATACAGACTGGCACATTTCAGGTCCCCTGAGCAAACAATATATTACTCTTAAAGGAGGGGCCTGGACAACCATTAAAGCAGCGCCAAAAGTGCCCAGAAGGCAAATCTATTGGTGTACCAAAAGGGGCAGAAAAGGTAAAAAAATATTGAAACAACTCCAAAACTGGTGGCAATTGCAGGCACAGTACCAGAAAAAGAATCAGGCTCTGTCTCCGAAACAAACACAGGATATGGAGAGAAGGGCGAAAAGAGATGCTGCTGCCGGAGATGTCAGAATGGGGGCGCAAACAACTGTGATGAATACTACAGCACTTACCGGAGATAAGGGGGAAGAGGAAGCAACGGCTCTGCAGAGTACAAGTGAGGTCCAGGCACGAACCCTAGAAGGTCTGGAGCACTTGGAAAACACACAGAACATGGAAAGCAATCAACCCCCACAAAAAGCTGAAATGGAAACGGTATATGCTTCACGAATAACTAATGGTAGACAGAGAGGCCCTGAAACAAGAGGATCCAAAGCAAAGGAAAAGAAAAAGGATTTGTAAATAAATGAATCTCATGAGAGTGGGAGAAATAAAAATAAAAATGCGGAAAAAAAACTAGAGAAGGAGAAGAAAAAAGCAAAACGGAAAGCGAAAGAGAAAGAGAATGAGAATGAGAATGAGAAGGGGAGAGATATAGAGCATAACGCCAAATTGGAGTTAATGGCCAAGAAAGCACAGAGGCTACAAACAATAAAAAATCTAACGGTCGCCGCAAAAACCACAGGCTCCCAGGCTACTTCTCAGCCTAGAATCTCTAATATCTTTAGCCCCCTACCCAAGGATGGTCTGACCAACGCTTTAAAGAATGAAAAATCACAGAGCAAACATCCAAGCGATCTGAGCGGAACTTGTGTGGATGACCAAGGTGTGCCACTAGAGAACATCGATGTAGAGGAAAATAACACTTTAGATCCGGACCTAGGAAACCAGATCGCAGATCCTAGTGTGAGCATTGAAGGGACTAGGGCACCCACAGTGGCAAAAACAATGATACCTAACCAAAGGGAGCAATCGGACAAAAGTAGGATGTACCCTATGGGAGTTTTGAATATCGAACATCCCTCTTCTTCTCTTAGTACGCAAATGCTTCCACGGGGGAAGAGATCTACACCTAGGAAACAATTAATTCTCCGAGGAAGATTCTGATTCGGACATATATGAAACAGGGATGTCCATTTCAAGTGAGTCAAGCGAATTAAGTGACACAAGCAAAGCAAGCCCTGGCTTACAAATGGGGACTATATCCTCGGAGGTCTCTGGCTCTCACGAATCGAGAAAACTCAGCGAAACAAACTCCAGGAAAAAACGGGGAAAAAAGAGGACAAGACGTAAAAGAGAATGTAGTCCTCCTAACGAAGAGACAACAGATCCAGGCACTAATACGGATCACGCCAAAGCTAGAAAGAATCTCGCACGAAAAAGCAAGATTTCACAATCATTGGGAGAAACACCACGTCAAAACCACAGCCTGGATGAGATAGAAGGGGGAAGCCAAAAAACAGAGGCGGCTCCGGAATGACAGTAGAGCCCTCATTGAGTGAGGTGTTGAGCTCAATAAAGCATTTCCATAAGGATGTCAAAAAAGATAGCCAAAGGAACTGTGCTGCCATTGAAAAATTGCAAGGTGCAGTTAAAAAAGTCGGCAACATATGTACTGAGATCTCAGAGAGAATGGCCGCAGCAGAAACTCGCACGGAAAATTTGGAAACTGACGTTGCCAAACTGCAAAAAACAGATAAAGGAGCATGATGGAATAATAAATGACCTCATGGCAAAAGTGGAAAATCACGAGAACAGATCCAGAAGGAATAATTTACGGTTTCTTGGTATCCCAGAAAATTTTGAAGGAAATGACGCTAGAGGGTCAATGATTAATCTACTCAAAACAGCGTTCCCGGAATTGGAGGCCTGGGATATGGATAGAGAGACACAGCGTTTCCATCGCTTCCCTTTGACGCTACCGAAACACGCTCATAAGCCACGTCAATACCCCAGGGCTATGCTGGTTCACTTTGGGAACTTCCTTCTTCGTGAAGCAATCTATGATCTTGCCAGACCTACAAGCCAAAGGGAATACAAAAGGTTTAAGTTTTTTGTCAAACCAGATTTTGCCCACACCACCGTAGAGCGAAGGTGGAAAATGCGCCAACTATTCGCGCCCTTTGAAAAAATTGGAGCTACAGTTTTTCTACAAAACCCGGCACGGCTGAAAATTATATTCAAGGGCTCAACAAGAAGCTTTACTAGTGAAGTACAGGCCGAGGACTACTTAAGAGACATTTCAGAAACTGGGACACGAAACTCAGGGAAATAATTAAAAAACACGTAAAGGAACTATAGAAGGAAATGGTCATTGAACTTAGCTGTCCTAAACAGCCTTAGAAGAGTTAAGGTGTGGAAGTATGGGGAATCACTAGAAGGGTCGAGCGCGGTGGAGAATAATGTAAGCTTACAAAGCATATTTTGAAATGATATTTGAACATGTATAAAGACTTTGGGAAACACTATATTCCATGAACCTGCCCAGGTCACGGGGTCCGCTGTGGCGATCTGACCATACGGACGCCCACAACTAGGACCCGGGACCTAGGATGCCTCATGGGATGGTAAGGGGGAGTGGTGGGGGGAACAAAGGGTGGGATGAGGGAGTAGTGGGGGGAGTATAGGACCAAGAAATTTCAAGCACATGAAGGATAGAAAAGGCTTTGTTACTGTGGTGCCCAATAATTCTGTAATGACCAGGAAACTAGGACATGGATACGACGCAAGGCAAATGGCAATAACATTTATGACATTATTGCTATGTTAAAAATTGTTACACTAAATATCTGTGGCCTCAATGATATTAAAAAAAGGCAGAAGGTGGCAGCGGGGCTACGATTAATGGAAGCTAATAACGTTTGTATACAAGAGACTCATACTGAAGGTTCTCAGTATTTCCTATTGAAATCATTGGGGTATAACATTATCACCGGCTCGACACAGGGAGTCCGAACTAAGGGGGTGGCAAATTTAGCAAAAGGTGGGGGGCTCCAATTTGACAGAGTACTTTCTGATAAATTTGGTAGATGGGGAATCGCCGAATGCAAGTATAATAATGGGCTGAATAAAATGACAATCTGCACCATTTATGGGAGTGTCTGTGATGAACTCGAGACGCTCACATATGTTTCTAATGAGCTAACTCCTTGGCCCCTACCTATCATAGTTTGCGGGGATCTTAATGTACATCTCCCTGGAGACTGGACATTGGGGCCGGAATTTAAATATCATGGTAGGAAACCTAGAGTTTTTCGGGTGCTAAAAGATTTGTGTATGGTACATGGCCTAATAGATGGGTGGCAACATAATCATAGTGGAGATCCTGGTTTCACGTTCTATTCATATCCACACTCGCGACATGCAAGATTAGATTATATGTTTATGTCAAATTCATTGAAAGCTGCATGTACGGTAGATAAACTACCGCATGTATTGTCGGACCATAATCCTTTAATTTTTAACCTATCTTATACTCTAAATAATCGTCCAATTACGACTTGGACGTTTGAACGGGCTCTGTTAAAGAATGAAAATTACTGTCAACACATGAGGGGGTGGATCCCGGGTTTTATAGCAGATAATCTTGGAAGTGCTCCCGTAGCAATAGTATGGGATGCTCTTAAAGCGGGCATAAGAGGCGAGACACTACAATTCTCGCTTAGGTCTAATAAGGAAGGGAAACACCGCCTAGCTGTACTGCATCATAACTTGGGTAAAGCGGAGGAGGATCTGATCGCTGCAGCTCAACAGGGCCAAGTACTGGATAATGCATTGGCTCAGGTAGCCATCGCGAGAAATCTTATCACAGAAATAATAGTGGAAAAGGCCATCATTAAAGCATCAGTTAATAAGGAGAAAGTGTATGAGCTGGGCGAACTGGTTGGGCATCAGCTGGCTGTGCGTACTAGAGAAGAGGCATCAGCAAGCACTATTAAAGAAATTCAGGACCCCAGACTAGGCTTAAAAGCTGAACCAGCCGAAGTAAGGGCCGTGTTTCAGAGATTCTATCAAGACCTCTATACAGAACCCATAGTGGGGCTGGGGCACCCAGATTTATATTTGGATGTAAATCCAGGGTCTAGATTCGAGAAGAAAGATCAGGAAATTCTGGATGAGTTACCTAACTGGGATGAGATCCTGCTCTCTTTAAATGCGCTAAATAGTGGGAAAGCGGCAGGCCTGGACGGGATTCCATCAGAGTTCTATTTGAAATTTGCTGATCAATTAAAAACAATAATGATGGTCTTATTTGCTCATATATTTCAGGGAGGGACCCCCCCCCACCTCATGGTCTGAAGCTAAGATTGTGGTCTTCCTGAAAAAACCCAAAAATCCACTCGATTTAGGCTCATATCGCCCAATTACCCTGATTAATGGAGATTCAAAAATTTACTTGAAACTTCTAGCAGCTAGACTGGCACCAATAATTAATAAAATAGTATCAAAATATCAGCATGGGTTTATACCAGGACGGTCAACAACTGACCATGTTCAACGTGTGATCTCGCTATTCGATTATACGGAGTCAACAGGAGACCCTATGGCGCTTATCCTCCTTGACGCGGAGAAAGCGTTTGATGGGGTCTCCTGGAGATTTTTATGGGCGGCAATGTCTCATTGTGGAATTAATAACAGATTCATCATGGCTACTCAAGGGCTATATAATAAGCCGAGCGCTAGAGTATTGGTTAATGGGCTCCGGTCAGAGAACTTTGCGATCATGAGAGGAACTAGGCAGGGCTGCCCTTGCTCACCTCTTTTGTTCGCGTTATATATCGATCCATTTATTCGGTGGTTGGACAATTGTGTATCTATACCACCGATTCAAATACGTAGTTATAACACCAAAATTTTGGCATACGCCGATGATATCGCGCTTGTCACTAGAGACCCCAATCTAGCCATGCCGGTGATAGAAGAAGAGGCACACCTATTCGGATTAGTATCTGGATATAAATTGAACTCCAACAAAACCCAGATTGTACTCAACAATAAAATTGTGATGGGAGATTCAAGAGTGACGGAGGAGGCCGTATACCTAGGCGTAACAATAAGTGCAAAAATACAAAATATCGTTGATATCAACCTAAACCCATTGATTTCTCGAACTAAGAAGGAGTTGGCCTGACTGGATAATTTACATCTGACTATAGGGGGCCGCTGTAATCTGATTAAGATGCTTTTTTTGCCCCGATTTTTATATTTCTTTAGGACCATTTGCCTTGAGTTCTCCCCCAAAAATTTTAGGAATATTGAATCTATGCTTTCAAGCTTTATTTGGGGATATAAGAAACCCCGAAGGGCCCTTAAACGGTTGGTACTACCAAAGGAAAGAGGAGGTTTATCTCTATCTAACTTCAAATAGTATTATTGGGCCACTGTCCTGAAATATTGCGCTAAACTGATTTCACATGATGGTATTAACCTAGAGATCCCGTCCCCCCAAGAACTTATACTAGGAGAAGATTGCGCTGGTTGTTTTTGGCGACATACCAACGATAGCTACTTTAAGAAAGTCAAGTTTAAAACTATTGTAGGGGTTTATAAAGTGTGGTGTAGTGTTCGTAAGATTTTGGGGTTGGGGCGATTTTCATTTTATACGCCGGTGAGCAGCAATAATGATCTACTCCCAATATTTCATGATAGCTGTATAAACAGATGGGTCTCGGTAGGGGTGGTGCAGCTGGGCTGTTTTTATAAACAAGGCTGTCTTAAGATGTTTGAAGACCTACATATTAGCCATAGTAACTTCTTTAAGTTTTTGCAGGTCAGAGATTTCTTAATAAATGGAGGGCGGGAGAATTTCCAGAATAATCAATTAATTGATAATCTGTGTAAAAAAACGATCCCCAGGATTGGGGAAATTTATGAAATATTGAATCTAGCCTCCCCAGATGATATGGATAAACAATGCGCTGTTTGGCAGGTCCTGCTGGGAGTTCATACTACAATCCCCCGCCTGGCTTATGATTCTGCCCTAAACTCGATAATGTCGATAAAGTTACAAGCACAATTTTATAAAACATTTTTCTCCCTGTATTACACACCTAAGAAAATCGCCAAATGGGGAACAGGGAAAGGAACTACATGTCCTCGCTGTGCACTCTATGGGGCTGATATTATTCATATGTTTGCCACATGTAACAAGCTCTCCAGCCTGATCAAAGATATATCGGAATTTCTATCAGAAGTATGCCAAATAAGAGTAGAAGTTTCAACAGAGGAAATCATGCTGGGGGTAGCGAACAGTGAACAGCAGACAAACACACAGGGATTGATATTTGTGGCCATGGCAATACTCCGACTTAGTATCGCCTCAGCCTGGCTAGATCCTAATCCACCGGTATTCCAACAATATAGGGCTAGGCTATTAGCGACCTGTAGTCTGGAAATGGCAATCTATAGAAACAAAGGAGCTAAAAAAGAGTGAGGGGCATGCGGATCTGGGCACCGCTCTTGCTGTGGATTCAGAGACATACATGAATATATTTTGTCTGTTTATTTATTTTTCTCTTTTTGTTTTTGCGTTCAAGAAATGCGAATTATAATGGATTAATTTCAGATTTATGAATGTAATAAGTCGTTTCTTTTTTACATGATCTTGATCGGGGAGATGGGGGAAAAAAAGAATTAAAAAAAAAAATTACATAATTTATGACATCACAGATGGCATCTCATCTATGTGCAGCAGAGGTTGACTGCAAGACACAACATTCAGCCAGGCACTGCACCCAACATGCCATGGCTGGGCAAAATCATATGTGCACAAATAAAGGTCATGCACAGCAGGAGTTCTCTGCCAGAGTTGTGTTGGACGCAAGGCTGAGTGTAGCAAGGTTGTGCCACCTGTGGTGTGGTAGAGCGTTTGGCCTGGCAAATGACCGGACCCTATGGGCAACTCCAGCTGCGCATGGCAAAAGTCCTGCTTAGACAGGGTGGCTACTCATAATGGGTTGAGCACAGCTCAACTGTTGGAGATGGTGTAAGATCATAAAGGCCCAGGACTTCACTAGCAAAATCGATGTCACAGTCAGGTTTTGGTTGGCTTTAGTTATAACATTTTAGTGTATGTTTAAAAAACAATTACATTCCCTTGAAAACACATTTAAAGGGATGTAGATGTTAGAAAATAAAACCAAAGAAACACTAAAATTAACCAGCTGTGGTACTGTGAACTAATTATGACTCATGCCCCCATCACGCAGTGCTGATGACACCACATATATATCATCATTAAATTACATCATTGCCATGTATGAAGGCTGTTTATGAAAATGCTGAATGCTCTAGAAAAATTACTCAAACTGCCAAAAATCATTTTTTCTATGTCTCAAGCATCACAATTTGTTATGTTCAAGCAATGTCACCATAAAATATTCAATGGTTTGATCATTGTTTAGCTTTTCTTGAGAATGGCAAGAATTGACACAAAGAGATGAATCTCATGGTGTCGCTCATCTGTGGAGGACTGAAGTGTATACATGCATAAAATCAAACCAACAATAAATGCTTAATGTTTGGATCCTAAGTAAAAGAACACAATTTACAGATATCAAACAAGGCATGCATGGAATTTCATTATTTGCTCATAACCAATTAGTTACATGTCAAATTACCTGTGCTGAAAAAAGCGTGGCAAAGTGCTTTGGAACTTTTTGTGTTTTGTTAAAATCTTGTCTGCCTTTTACAATATGAAAATCTTCCAAAAAATCTAAACTACCTTATTAAAAAAACTACAGTTGGTATTGAAGGCAAATCTGGACGATAATGGAAGAATGTCAACATGGAAAAAATATTAATAATAAGCTACATAAGAAAGCCTTATACTGTCTGTCAAAATAAACCTTAATCAAGCAGAATGGCTGCATTGGCAAAGCGATTCATACTGAGGCTAAACATGAGGAGAATTTGGGGCTAGATGTAGGTAACTTCAATTTACCGACTCATAAATACCGAATTTTACCGATTCGGTATTTATGAATCGGTAAATTAGAAGGAGGGAGATGTAGGTAAAATCTTTTTTTGAATTACCGATTCTGTAAAAATCGGTATTTACCGAATTGGTAAATACCGATTCGGTATTGCCCATTGAGTCCTATGGGCCTTGAAGCCCATAGGAATCAATGGGGAATACCGATTCGGTATTTACCGAATCGGTAAATACCGAATCCTGCAAGGGTGCAGGGGGTGTCACTTTGACACCTTGTAGCACCCCAAATACAGGCACGTGTAACATGTGGCACACATACATGCCCTAAGGGCATGTCTGTGTGTCACATTGCACAGGTGTGCATGCACAGATGTGCATGCACACCTGTATTCAGTATTTTACCACCCAATAGGAATGGGTGGTAAAATACCGACTCTTATGGGCCTGTGGCACACTGTGAAGTGCCACCTACATCTCATTTACAGAATCGGTAAATTTACACAATCGGTATTTTACCGTTTCTGTATATTTACCGATTCGGTAAATTTACCGATTCTGTAAATGAGATGCCCCCTACATGCCAAATCCTAAATACCGGTCGGTAACGGCCGAAATCGGCCGTTACAGACCGGTATTTGGGCTCCTACATCTGGCCCCAAGTGAAGAGAGACAAAATCAAAAACTCTCACCTTGTGAAGGATCATCAGTCAAAAGATGATCTTTACAGTCAGAAAGTCACTGCTGTCTCTGTTGCACTACTGGCCCAACCGGGATGAGCACAATTCATTTTTCTCACAGGAAAAAGGCACAAGTCATTGTATTTCTGAAAAGCATTAGCCAATATTGCTAAGCATAAATAACGAAAGTAAACCATTACAGTAATATGAACTCTCTCCCAAGAAGGCAGTTTTCAAAAAGTGCAAACAGTGAGAACTCTGCCTGAAGAAAATACGGAAAACAAACATCCCATTCCACATTTGTTTGAATTTATACATTACTCTCAACTGCAAACCTTAGATTATGGAATGCAAAAAATCCCTGGATTTTACTTTTGATAAAGCTTAAGGGGACAGATTCACAAACTTCATTGGGTAAAATGTGAAGTAGTACTACTCACATGATATGAATGCAGTTCGCAAACCTACATCCTGAGACCTTTGCCTTCCCTATATTTTCTTGCAGAAATCTCCACACTTGTAGGTATACAAATTAGTAGTAAATGTGGGAGGGATCAGAGGCAGTAGTAGGAAAATGAGGAATAAGTACTATGGAATGGGAGGGATTTAGGGTCATTTATGGAGGGCTTGGGAGTGAAATGCTAATCTCAAACACCCCCACACAAGAGTAAGAACATTTACATTCATAAAATACACTTCTAAATTTACAATAGACCTGAGAGGCACAATAGGCTCAAATGTACCTCAACCCAACCTTGGAAAAAGTTAAGGTACTTCACTTGCCAACAAGTAATTCTGGAAAACACTTCTCCCAAGGGAAACACAAAACATAAAAATATACATGATAACAAATTAAATATAATAACTGATTTAATGCGTAATAATAAACAATTTTAAAAATAAATAAGTACACTTTTTGAAAAATTAAAAGTATTGGAATTATTAAATGCTTAACCAATTAACTATTTAAATAAGTTTGCTAAACGTTAGACAATAATAAAAATGCTAGAGATGTGAGTAATCTTTTGTTTAAATTAATATTTAAAATTCAACATTTATAAATATAACTTCCGGGTTAAAAATAAATATCTTATATTTGTTAATATTTTTTCAATAATAAACTTAATTACAAATGCCCTATACTTTTCCATAAGCAGATCTCTATCCCAATGACAGGGATTTCCACCAAGAACTATGAAAAATATGAATCAAAACTTCACACTTAAATTCTGTTGTGGAAGGCTTCACCCCCTCCTTTGAAGGGGTGGAGACATAAGTCTGCACCAAGGTATAAATCTTTACTCAGAAATGGTAAATTGCAAAAAAAGTGGAGACTTACACCTATGTGGAGGAGTCAAAATACACTGAGTAAATAAAAACATGTAAATTTACCTTTGAGAATCAGGCCCAACATTTTCAATATCACATAAATAGCTTGCTGATAAGCAAATCCAATTGCATTAGAGATTATCTTAAAGGATTTAAACCCTTCATACTGTAGGAAAATCACAAGGTTAAAGTCCAATCCTTTGCTCTTTTGGGGCTTGATTTAGGTAATTCACTTCTCACAGTTGTTTTTATCCCTATCGCTGCTGCCGTCGGCCGTTGGACGTCATGCAAGCTACCTCCCTGGTGCTGCGCTCGTCCAACGGCCGACGCGGCCGCACCCATTTCTTCGAACGTTCAGCACTGGCGCTGAACGTTCGAAGCAGAAAACGGGTTAAAATATACCTAGCACACCTGTTTTTAAATCACCTTATTTTGTTTTTGGACATGAACACCATAACCATATTTCTTCAGTTGTAGAGTCACTTCACTCACTGTCACTGAACCAAGATCCATATGCAAATCAGCCAGTATCACACACAGAATCATTCAAATATCCACACTTCAAAGCCAGCAAAATAACTTAAATTCTCCGGAAGTAGTAATGAAACTCTCTCACTCCAACCCTTGCACCTTTAAGAAACAAATACTGTGACCAAATGTTTCTCTAGGTACTCACAATAATCTTGAATTCCTTTCCCTCCTCTCTAGAGGCTCTCCCAAGAGTTAGAATTCCCTTCCTTCCTCCTTTGTTTCATATTTTCACAATTCAATTACAAGAAGGAACTAAAACTGTACACTTTTACAGCCTAGTACTTACTGGCTACAGCGCTTTCATGAGTACAAAATATACTTCCACTACCTAAAGAATGACAAACTCCTTAGTAATCTGAATTATCTGGACAATTTATTTAAATCTAAGACAGTGAGGGCATTCCGAAGAAATCTATGCATGGGCTTGCATTACCTATGTATATATTTGATGTGTATCCTGTACTTGCTTATCATTGTACTTTTTAGACTTTAAATTTAATTATTTTGTGAACCCCCTCTATAACTGTAATGCCATTTGCTAAACTGCTTTTGAGTTATTATGTCCCTTCATTGCAATTATTTATACTGCCTTGGTTATTTTCTCACCTGGCATACACCTACTAGTTTGATAGAAAAGCAAATTAATTTTAGTGTCAGATAACGTCATGTTTTTACTATGTTTGTTCCCAGAGTTTCACGGAAGGCCCAGGGATCCTGATTCCGGATGATATTGCCCAAATTTGGTTTTGATGGATGGAGGAGATTTGCTCAAGGCACTGGACCTTCCCAGCCTTGTTTATGTAACAGTACAGGATAATTTGAGCATCCACTCCTCCTTAATTAGCAAGTGTTTTGAACATCTAAAGAGGCTCCCATTTGAATTTCGTTTGTTTTTCAAGAAAGTATTTTTAAATTCTTTTTATATTCTTTTCATTCTGTGCACTCTGTGATGTCCTACATCTGGTTCCTTCAATTTAATTGACTTTATACTGCTATATAACATCTTTTTGCAGCCTTGAGAAAGCCCTGGTCCTACTGACCAGCTAGGGCGTAACACGTGTCGGCTGTTGCATTATTTACAATATAACCCAAATCATTCTGGAATGACAAGGATGTAACCAATAATTTTGGTAATTAAAAGAATATGAAAAGAATAAAAAAACTGCTTTCTTAAAAAAAAACAGAATTCAAATGTGAGTCTTTTTTAAATGTTTAAAACACTTGCTAATTAAGGAGGAGTAGATGCTCAAATTAACCTGTAGTGCTTTTTACTATTTTACGAGTCTGGTGCCGGTAACCGTCTGATGAGTTACCTGCAACATGGGTTTAAGGGCACTGAACCGACGATAGATGCCCGGTGGTTCAGTAATGGAATCCATGCCTGACCCCAAAATGGCAGTCAGCAGTTAGACAAGACCCGCAAGTGGGATTGTGCAGGGATCAGCATTTTCCCCCCTCATGTTCAATGCATACCTCCAACCCCTGATAGCCGCACTCAACCAGCTGGAGTGCAAAATATACAACTACGCAGATGACACCCAGATCATCATACAGATCGACAACTCCACATCTGCCCACTACAGAGTGCAGCACATCCTTAAACTCACAATTAACTGGATGTTGGCCAACAGCCTCAACATCAATCCAGATAAGACTGAGATACTGGCCATCACCACTGACACCAACCCTTGGAATAGCCTCTTCTGGCCACCAGAGTTGGGCAAATACCCCAAGCCTGCCCCGGCAGTTAAAAGCCTGGGCATATAGATCGATAACAAACTAACTATGGCCCTACAGGTTTCTACAGCAGTAGGGGTCTGCTCAAGCATTTTAAGGCAGTTGCGGAAACTGGGCCCTCTCCTCTCTTTCGAAACCCTTAAACGAGTGGTAGTTGCACTGATTATATCCAGATTGGACTACTGAAACTCGCTCTACCTCGGACTCCCAGACTACCAAATGTCTAGACTCCTGATCATTATGAACGACGCGGCCCGTCTAGTGTTCAAGGTTTCGCGTCGCACTCATGCCTCCCCCCTCCTGCGCCAACTTCACTAGCTTCCCATCAGGCAAACGATAAAATTCAAGGGCCTCTGCATTCCTCATAAAGCCGAGTACGGCAAGGCTCCGGAATACATCAAAAAGGGCTTAACCAACTATGCCCCAATGAGAGCACTCCGATCTTCGGAAGCCAGGATGTTAGTCTGCCCCCGCTCTTGCCTGGTATCCCTTGTAGGCAGAGCTTTCTCTACCATCATCCCACAGATCTGGAACAAACTCCCTGACAACCTCCGAAAGGAACACTCCCTGCCTCCTTTTTAGGAAATCACTCAAAACCATTTTCTTCAAGGAAGCCTGGGTCACACAGTAAAGTACTGCCTCCCTACCAGTAATCCAAAGCAGGTTCCTCTCTCTCAGCGCTTAGAGACCGTTGGTGATAATGCGCTATATAAATGCAAATTACAAATTACAAATTACAAATTGTGGAGACCTCCTTGGAGCGCTAATGGCAGCTGCGAGGTAGGGGCCCGATGGACGAGGCCAGCCATTTTTGATTATGCATCTTCGGAAAGATGGAATGAGCCCCATTTATGTTTCGACTTGGCCCCTGCTCTGGGCCATATTAGCGGCATGCTATGCATGCTATGGTGCATGCTACGCCCATATGGGCCTTGCTTATTTTCAGCCTTTCACCTAACGAGCACAGCGATGAAGGGAGATGGTAAAACCACTCTTCTACAGCCCACTGGGGTTCCCCTGGGTTTTCCCTTGTACTGGCCTACCAACAGGGTGTTGAGCTACTTCACTCCAGCTGCCACGTAGCATAAGCCTGCATAGTCATCGGTTTCTGCAATGCCTCAGAATGAAGGCATATTCAAAGTGCCCATCCTTCTTCTGCTACAGCTGAAAAGTCATCAAGTATCCTTACACATGTATGGAGTTGGGCAGAGTATATGAAAACCATGGTTCTGGTGGGACCTTGTGTGATCTTAATTGCCTAGACACTAAGGGCCTGAATTATATCTTGGTGGGGAGGGAACTCCTTCTCAACGACGACAGAGTTCCGTCCTGTGAGAAATTGAGTTGTTGTTTGAGGAGGATGAAACACTACTCAAGCAACAGCCACATTCCTTGTCAGGGTGACCCACTAAATGAAATTAACATATGCTTAACCCTCTGGTAGTTCAGCACAAAAGCAGCCAGGTTTAACACAAAGGCAATGTGTAAAGTTTTATGCAGCACACACAAAGCAATAAAGTGAAAACACAACACAAGAAAAATCCAGCACCAATTTAGAAAAATAGAAGACATTTTAATAAGTTATTTGACATAAAAACAACACAAATCCAATCAGTAGGACTTCAATTCAACTGCAATTTCAAAGGTTTAAAGTAAGTATAATGCCTAAAAGACAAAGAGACAAATGTGGTTATCTGGTTGTGCCAGACCAGAACAAAGTCACACATTCAGGATGACCGTGATAGGCCGGATACCGGGACTAGGTTAGTCCTGCAGAGAATAGTGCCTAATGTCCTTGACATGGGGCATTGTGTTTCACTGCAATATGCTGTGATGCATTGCAACGGTTCTGATGCAGAGCTGCCCGGGCTGTGATGCGTGGTCCTGCACCAAGTTGTGACATTCTGCCTGGAGTCCAATGAGAAGATGCGAGGTGCTGCGTCGAGTTGCAGCGTGCAGTGTCAGTTCTGGGGAACCCACAGTTGAGCCAGGAAGAGTACACTTTGATGCCAACCCAGCATCCAGGACCTGAGGGGCACCTCTTGGAGATCAGGACCCGCTCCATCAGAGGCCAGCAGAAGGCCACTGGCAGGTCCAGTGCGGCCCGGGAAGCTGGGCAGATGCTGGGCAGGTCTCTGGAGCTTGTTGTGTCCCTGTAGCTCAAAGTAAGAGGCAAGTCAACTAGCCCTTGGAGTCACTCTGGTGGCTTTGGGTTCAAGGAGCAGGTACAGTCTTCCTTCTTCAGTAGCAAGACTGCAGGTTAGTCCTTGCAGTAGGGCCAGTCTCAGCCCGTGTAGGTAAGAGCGGTGGGGGCCGATTTCAACAGACGACGACAAGGGAAAAAAATTATTTATTTAATTTTCTCTTGTGGACCTCCGTCAAACCCCCCCCCCCCCAACCTGGCCCAACCACTCCACCTCTCTTACCTGCATGTGACACAGCTGAGTAGGGCAGCAGGGCATCCTTCCAACAGCAGGAGTTATCCATCTACAGAAGTATGTGGATATCCTGCCTCCCTGCCCTGGTACCAGGCTTTCTGGGTGCACCACAATAAGCGAATGTGAAAGTCCGTTGTATGTGAGCTGGGCCACAGCCTTTTAAGTGCAAGTGTGGTAGGTGATAGCTGCGCCCCCCATCAGGCCAGGATGACACTTCCTGCCAACACTCAGACCCTGTGGTACTGTCTGGGCGGAATACACAAATGCCAACTTCCAACTACACCTTGACATGTGACTCAGCACACAGGCTGCAGACATGAAATAGGAGAAGAAAATACAATCTTTCTTAAAGTGACATTATCAGAATTCTGACATAAAATCCTACTTTACCATTAAAGAGGGTTTAAAATTACAATTCCTCAGACCCCAAAATATGTGCTTGCAGCCAAAAGTTATCACTTATTACATGTACTAAAGTAACCCAGTGTTATCCTGTAACAGAGGTAGGCCTTGCAATAGTTAAAAATAAATATGAGATTTTAACTACCAGGACATGCAAAACTTAAAAGGACATGACCAACTTTTTAAATACAATACACCTTGCCCTCTGGGCTGGTTAGGGCCTACTCTCGAGGTGACTTATATGTATTAAAAAGGAAGGATTATGTGTCTTTTGCCAGGTCAATATAGTAGTGTAAAACTGCACACACAGGCTGCAATGGCAGACATGAGGCATGTTTACAAAGGCTATGCTATTTTGCAGTTTATTCTTTAAAAATGCATACCTCCGGTTCTACTGATTAGAATTTTGTCTTCTTTTTTAAATTAAAATAAGTTCTATTTTTCAAACCTGGTGACGGATCTTTCTGTGAGGTGTTTTCGCTGCTTGAAGTGTTGTACAAATACTTGACATTTTGCCTCTAAGTTAAGCCTGACTGCTCTGTGCCAAGCTACCAGACGGTTGAGCACGTGTTAATTTGGGGTTTACTTGTGCATAGGATTGTGGTTGCTGCTTGACCAGGGCTCACAGCACAGTCAACCAGTAACCTAATCTCTAACACCTCTTGGCAATGAAGAGTTGGGAGGAGTGAACCTTCAGGGGTGTTATGCTGGTGATAGAAAGTAATAATCAAATGCCCTGCCCAGGGGTAGAATTGTGAAATTGCAAGTGCAAGTGATGGCATTGTGAATCATGGAGGAGTAATCTTTCAGTGTCTGTACCACAGGAGGCTGTCTTGCATGGAATTTTATGTCAGTACGTGGACATTGAGGTTTCTGATAGTCGTTTGCAATTGTTGCGTCAATATTCTCTAGCAATATGACCTGATTGAGCTTTTAGATTCTTATTGCTTCTTGCACGCTGATGACGAGCTGGGCTCGTCATGAGGTAGCCTCCTCGCACGCTGATGACGAGCCCAGCTCGTCACGTAAAGTGCGCTTTTGAAAATCTCAGCGTACGGGCGGAATTCCGCCCGCACGAATGCGGTTAAATGCCCTACACCTACATGAGTCATGAGTATATCAGATTCCCTAGTGAGAGGATGAGGCTGAGGGGCTGCTGTAGATGATAAAAGGCACAAGCTATTGACATGTAAATGAAAAGAATTACAAAAAAAGTTGCTTTGTTAAATTCCCCCCCTCCCCCAAAGAAGAAAGGGCAGGTGCCGGCGGGTGACAAGGAGCATCAGTCAGTAGGGAAACAGGATGGCATGGGAAAGAGAACCAAAGGGTCAGGTGGGCAGGATTAAAGAATAGTGATACAAGGGGGAGGGGTGGTAGTGAGAAATGAGAATGTGTTGTGTTCAAGGGAACGAGGAACAAAACATGGAAAACAGGAGGGTTGTGAGGAACGAAAAAGAGTAGGTTGCAGGAGAAGAAAATAAAAGGTAAGATCTACAGAAAAGGAACGATGAGCTAGACACACAAGAAAGAGGCAGATGTGCTATACAGCATGCAGAAACCGGCATAAAGAAGGAAAGTGAAAAAAATGAGTATACACATTAAGGAGTGGAGAGGGGTATGTGGCAGTAAAAATTTCCCTCATGCAATTTAATGCAAACCCACCATTGGAGGTTGAAAGATACACCCTAACAGACAATAGCATCAAGTGTGGGGAAAAAAACCTCCTCTGAGCTAAATGAAGATGTATTTGACAACATCTCAAGCTATTGGCTGAAAGAGGCTGGCCAATAAATCCAATTGTTGAAAAGGGTGGCCCAAATCCCACTCTAAGTGAGATGTCAAAATCTAAGCCTAATGGGAAGACAGGCAACAGTACTAGTAGGAAAATTACATACTAATAACTAGATGGGAATTGACTTAAAAGGTGTGTCTTATACTCAATCAGTTGAGACAAATGACCAGTCATTTCCCAATCTGTATTTTAAAGGGTGACCGCCCCAAGTGAAGAGCTATTTAAGCATTCTATTTGTTTTGTTGAACTTTTTTAGCTGATAAATATCCTCCTGACAATTTGTATCAGAAATCGGGCAGTAACATGAACCTGGATTATTTTGTGACAAAGACATTAACATGGTGGTGTTTGTTAATGGTTGTGGAACCTGCCGCCTAAGGCTACCCGTGAATCATTCAGCCTGTTTTTCTGGATTAACCTGCTGACATCCTGTTTAAAGGAAGACAAAAACAAAAGCTACTTCTAATTACAATCCTGGTTTATAATGGGGGTCGACTTTGAACAAAACAAATTAGACTCTACCTGAGATAAGTGTTTCTAAAGTGCTAAATAGAAGGTGCTATGGGGGAGGGCGGCAATGGTGATTACAACAGACAGTAGCACATATGCACCTGTTTCTGATGAACTTCCCTACTTAGAGCCTTATTCTGATTTTCAGGGAAATACCAAGATTATGCACAAGCACTGAGTGCTGCTGACTTCTGTATTCTGAGTAGTGCCGTAATTTTGAACACCCTATTACTTTTTCTATTTCCATAATGTAGGTTCTGCATGTTATTCTTCATTTGGAGACGAAAGACTCGGAATGTTTCAGTCATGTCTTCCTAGGTAGGTGAAGTAACAGATTTATCTTGGGACAAAACCTCTCCACAGTAAATCTGGCCCACTGAGAATGAGGACCTCAGCTTTTTTTTGTGGTGACCGTTCCTCCTGGGAAGCCTTCACTGGCTTCACAATCAGGACTTAGAAGCTCCCTAACAGCTGCCCAGTCTAGTGGGACTGGTGGTCCTCCAATGGTGGAGACATATTCTTTGTTGGAACAATATACACCGACAATTCATATAACGCAAAATAAGTTCTGTTTCCAGAGCTAGTGAGGCAGAGAAACTAGTTTCATCACAGTGGTGGATGAAAATGACACTAGCAAAAGTGTAAAACAGCATTTACCTTTTTTGCAAGTGTGTATGTGGTGTAATGTAGTGTGAAACTAGCCCAAAGGCAGTGAATAGTAATGAAGAGTCAGAGGAAAAGGAGATGGTGGATTTATAGTATGTAAAACTCCAAGGGGACTTATTGTGTCTCTTTTGCTGGAACACAGCCAGATGGGAGGGGTTCCTGCGTGATAGGGATGGTTTCACAGTAATTTGCCTTCAAGCAACCTGAAGCATGCAGGTTGTTATAGATATTTGCTTTAGGGGTTTCACTGTCTGCTTGTTTGTAGGTATTTGTGAGGGCAGACTTGGTAACCGTTTGGCTAATGTTTGTTGACAAGGCTGTTCTTTTTGGAAATCGCATAACATGCCAGCCTGTTAACTTGAACAAGCTAGTCTTTGAGTGCCTAACATCTTTGCACACTGGCATGACAAGAAATTAGCAAGGGTCTTTGCCATTCTTAAGTTTTTCATACACTACCTCTCTTTAAGGATTTGATAATGGACTCACATGTTACAACTACCCTGAAAATTAGCCTCCCTCAGAGCTAGCTTCTGTGTATAGTAGTCTGGATAAAACGGTACGATATGGTCATGGTTCTGAAAAGGTTGGTTCTGGTGCACTTAAGATTGTATTTCTTGTTGGATCAACCAGCAAACCCTGTGCCTTATAGCAGCAAGATTCGTTCACTGTTACACTTTATTGTGATCAGTGTAGAAGCGTTTGAATTTTCAAGTGGTTACTGGGTGTGTGAGAATATCAATAGTGACCATCACACTGGAGGTGTTCTCCTTATTGTCACTTTCTACAAAGTACAGTTAGATAATAACAGTGAGTACTGTGACATCAGGGTACAAAAGGATATGGTGAGCCAAAAAGTAACTTGCCGCAGACTTTGCCACTATACTTCTTGGCAATGTGGATAAATATGGTTGAGAGTGACTACAGTTGTTGGTGCTATACATCTTGACACCAGGTTTATCCAGGTCAATTCTCAAATTATGTGGTGATCTTGATAAACAACGACAGAACGTGAGCAGTGTGCTTGTTTCAGTCTATTAAAATCCCAATGATCAAGCTTAACTAATAACTTAGAGCCTCTATAAGAGACAATCATATGGATGGTAAGCATTTTTTATTGAATACATTCTAAACTGTACTAAAAAAAATCTGACCAGTTCGTTTTGTGTTGTGAGATGTTTATGTGCAGAATCTTTGCCATTCCTGAAATGGTGTGGTATGGCTTTTCACCAACCAAGTTTGAATTGTTGATTCATGGAGAGTAGAGAAGCATTTGATAACGTTGCCACAGTATACCACCGTCTAAGCTATATGTCTTTGGCACAGATAGCAGTGCATTGCTTTTCACTGTACAAATGCCATTGGTGTTCGGGACTGGATTGCAAAATATTTTAATGGTGCCGTTTTATGTTTGTCGTGGCCAACGGATCAAGTTTAAAACCTGCTGTGTTATTCATAAAGCTCTTCAGAACACGGGCCCCCCCTATATTGCTGAGAAATGTACACCCTATACCCCTTCACGTGCTCTCTACTCCAGCAGTAAACTTCTTCTTGAAGTTCCTATTATTAAGAGAGCAAGACTTGGAGGGAAGGCACTCTCCTACATTGGCCCTCGCTTCAGGAACAAACTTCCTGTCTCTCTCAGACTATGTCCAGAACATGCAAAGTTCAGGAAATTGTTAAAGACCTTCCTGTTCCGCACTTACTAATTATTCTAGGGTAGTCAACCCTCCCTCAAGTGTTTGCTTAAGTGCAGAGATACTCCTTCGGGAGTCGATTCAAGCGCTATGTAAGCATATAAATAAATAAATAAAATAAGACAGTGCTTGTCGTTAGCACTTTTTACCACCCTAATACAAAAGCAGATTTCTGGTGGTTGCAAAGTGTGACAAGAAGGTTGTGTGGCATTTTGTTGTGGTTGTGATGTGCTGTGTTATTTGTGCTAGTTAATTTTTGTGCTGTTTTATTGGGTGTGCAGACAGAATATCGAGTTGTTTATTTTGAACTAAAATAAGCAAGTATATCGTGGTACAGAATATCGACAGTAAGGTAAGAAATATCTTTTTTTTTAATATCGAAGACAGTAATATTGTTTGCAAAAATATCGTTGTTGATAATATTGTTATTTTTATTAGTGTTCTGTATTTTAGTACGTGTGTTACATTTTTAGTGTAATTACTATTTGTAATTTAATTGTTGCAAATTTTTGTTTTGTAGCAGGTTGTGGGTTTATAGGAGACTAGGGTGGGAAGTAATTTACTTATAATGAAGTAATTATTAATTTGCATTTATTAATATGTATTAATATTTATAACTAATGTATTATTAATTAATTAACAATTGGGTATTAATTTATATTAATTAATTAATAGATAATTATTTTTTTAGGAGCGGGTTGTGGCTTTATAGGAGAATAGGGTGGGAAGTAATTTAATGATAAAAGAGTTGTTATTAATTTGTATTTAATATTATGTATACTTAATGTATTGTTAATTAATCAAAAAATTGGTTGTTCATTTTTATTAATTAATAATTGATACTTATATTAACTGTGTTTTTTTGGAGCGGGTTGTGGATTTATAGGGGAATAGTTTATTTATAATAAAGTAATTATTAATACTTATTCATTAGTATTTATAATTAATGTATTATTCATGAATTATGAATTGGTTATTTAATTTTAATAATTATTTATTTGATAAGTATGTTAATTGTAACCCTTTGCAACCCTCTGCTATCCAACACTTTCCCTACTGTTGCACTCACTGGAGTGGGAATAGTAATTTTTACCCCTCCGCTATCCAACACTTTCCCTACTGTTGCACTCTCTTGAGTGGGAATAGTAATTTGTACATCCCCGCTAGTCAATACTTTTCCTACTGTTGAACTCACTGGAGTGGGCATAGTAATTTTTACCCCTCAGCTATCCAAAACATTCCCTACTGTTGCTCTCACTGGAGTGGGAATAGTAATTTTTACCCCTACGCTATCCAACACTACCCCTACTGTTGAACTCTCAGGAGTGGGAAAAGTAAATTTTACCCCTATGCTATCATATACTTTCCCTACAGTTACACACACTGGAGTGGGAATAGTCATTTTTACCCCTTCGCTATCCAACACTTTCCGTACTGTTGCACTCTCTGGACTGGGAATAGTAATTTTTACCCCTATGCTGTCCACCACTTTACCTACAGTTGCATTCTCTGGAGTGGGAATAGTAATGTTTACTCATATGCTATCTAACACTTTTCCTACTGTTGCACTCACTGGAGGGGGAATAGTAATTTTTACCCCTACGCTATCCAACTCTTTCCCTACAGTTGCACTCTCTGGAGTAGGAATAGTAATTTTATCCCTTCCGCTATCCAATATTTTCTCTGCTGTTTTAGTTAATGTAGTGTAAAATGTATTTTAAAAAGATTTAAAATATTGTAATATTTTAATTTGTAATGTATATATTTTAGTTTTTTTATTTATATTATTGGTGTGTGTGTGTATATATGTATTTATAATTTTTAGTATGTTTTTTAACAATTTATAAGTTATAAAAATTATTATGTATAAATATTATTAAGTAAGTATGTATTGCATGTTATACATTTTTTTGTTAAACATCTCTTTATTAAGATTTTCTTCTGATTACACACAGCAGAATATAAACGATCATACTGTAAAACAATTATACGTCATCATAGTAGGGAGCACTGTGGATCAATTATGCATTAGACAACAAATAATCATATACACAAATGTGACCCAGTCCCTGTATCACTGCTCAAACACTGACTGAGTTATTATGTCAAGAATGTACGTTGTCTCTATGTACAATGGCTACGGCAGGAAGTAGAGTACGATGTTCATTAAACAAACTGCAACTAACAACCTAATCATAAAAACAGGAGAAAAAAAAAAAGAAAAAGGGGAAAAAGGAAAAAAAAGAAAAAATCCCCATATGCAACCTGCAAAAAGCATGTTGTGGAACAGGTGAGAGGGTGTGTACGTGGACCAATGTGCTGTGACGGCTGAAGAGACGACAATGCAATACCATACTAACAATGCAGTATGTGGGGAGGAAGCGTCTCATAGCAGACTTGCTGTTCATGTTGTAACCTGCGTAGCATTAACCGAGAATATCTCGTAAAATGAGAGAGAATAGGGGTGGGGTGTAGGTTGCGTCGGGGCCTCCGTCATCTCGTTGGGGCGGTTACATGCGGTGTGCTGTGGTGTTCGTCTGTGTGAGCACGTTAAGAAAAGTGTCCCAAGTCTGCACAATCGGGTATTTGTGCAGACCCGCAGTTTCCTCCTTGTGTAGCGTGGCTCTCTCAGCCTGTTCCCAGACTGTATGGGATTTATCACAATTAGACACGTTGGAGGGTCAGCATTCTTCCAGCGCTTCTTGACTAGGAGCTTGGCCGTGAACAAACCAAAATCTCTAAACCTGGATATCGCTTTATTGTTTTTGTCCGCAGATACAGTCCTTATACGCAAGTCTCCCAGTCAAACTGCAGCGGCGCCTGAGTGCATTTTACCAGTGTGTGTACAACTGTACGCCAATATAACTGCAATTAGGTGCAATACTATAGCATATGTAGGAGTTCCACGCCCACCAGGTGAAATCGGGGCAGGCAGCGGTGTTAAGATAAAAATAATCATTAATCTTGTCCGGTGAGAGATATGCCCTGTGAATAATATAAGTCTGAATAAGCTTAAATCTTAATAATTGATTAATGTACAAATATTGCTAATTAGATTTTTATGTTAAGTTGTGTATCTGCAGGTATAAGTATTTTTAAGTTATATACATATTTGTATATATGTTTTTGTAATCTCGTATTTACTGTATTTTTCTATGGCAAATGTAATGATTTGGGAATTTTGTGAGTAATAGTATTTTACATGAATATTAATTATTGTTATTTGTTTATACATTAAAGGTTTGATTTTCTTTAATATTTAAACCGTTTTCGGTAGGTAGAGTATGTTAGATGAATGAATGAGTAGTGTTTTATGAAAAAATAAATAACAACTACAAATTACATCTACAAATAATTTTTTTTATCATAATAGATTTTACTTCTTTTCTTTTATGTTTGTGTTTTGTTGGGGATAGTTGATAGACTGTTTATTTTAAATACTTTTTGATATTTTAAATACTATTTGATTATTGAAATAAAGTATACTTTAATTATGTGGTATACATGTGGCTCCATACATGTGGCTCCAGCCAGTAGTGAAGCCCAGTCTTTGTCTGTCCATGGCCAACCCCTATCTATCGCCCACCTCTCGCGGAGTCTCATCAATGGTGTCAGTGTGTGCGTCAGCAGGGCCTCCACTAACCAGTGCACAACTTGAGACCCATCACGTGTAAATATTGGATAAACGTATGTGTGCGGGGCTCAGTCGTCATGTCTCCTCAGACCGCTGTCAAGGTTCGCAGTATTGCAGCATGCAAAAGGAACTGGCCTGCAGGCAGACCATTTTCTGCGGATAGCGTATCAAACACAGGGAGAGTACCCTCCGCATACAAGTCGCCTATTGCGTCAAGCCCTGCTTCATGCCACGTCACTACCTCGGCTTCAGATATTTTCTCTTTGCCTCTAGGGGTCCCTACTACCGGTATCAGCAG
The DNA here is from genome assembly GCF_964261635.1 of Lissotriton helveticus. Taxonomy (NCBI): domain Eukaryota; kingdom Metazoa; phylum Chordata; class Amphibia; order Caudata; family Salamandridae; genus Lissotriton; species Lissotriton helveticus. The sequence continues at coordinate 886,554,112 of NC_136067.1, read as the reverse complement.
AGCATAAGAACACATATCACGGGTCAGATAGAGGCTCCTCCGATAGCACTTATGCGCCATTGCCACATAGAGCTGGGACAGACAGGGAGGTTTAGTTAAGGGATGAAAGAGATGGTATAGCTGGGACTGCGACCACTGTGGTGCCGCCGTCGCAGTGTCTGCCAGTTCTCTCCCACACATCCACCTTGATACCCATTGTAATTGAGAGGCTAGATAGTAGAGTTCCATTTTTGGGAACGCTAGGCCCCCACTGCTTGTGGGTGCATATAGCTTACTTAACGCTATGCGTGGACTGCCTTTATTCCAGATCAGGTCTCGTAGAATGCCTTCCAGGCTGCGAAGAAGACCAACAGGGATGTACACGGGGAGTTTTGTAAAATAATACAGCAGCCTCTGTAAGATAATTATTTTAGTTAAAGTGACGCAACCCATTACTGTCAAGCACAACATTTTCCAAAAGCGTACCTGCACCCTGATCGCCGTTATGGCTCTCACAACAAGGTTGCCATCTAATACATCAGCAGGGGATCTGTAAATGTAGACGCCTAAGTATCTAAACATAGTGGAGTGCCAGGTACGACCAGATCCATTGATACTGACGTGCCAGTAAAAGAGTAGATGCCGGACTTTGACCAGTTCACTCTGAGCCCTGACATTTTCTCAAATTGACGGAAAATATCTGCTATGACCGTAGGTATAGCCTGTAGGTCTCTGATGTACAAGAGCTGATAATCCGCATAAAGTGATATCACATGTGTGTCGGCGCCCAGCCGTATGCCCCAATCGTCTCTGCTAGCTCTGAGCAACACTGCTAAGGGGTCCTTCACCAGGGAGAAGAGCAGGGGGGATAGCGGACAGCCCTGCCGCGTCCCCCTTCTCACTCTCAGGGTGTCAGAAATCATTTCCCTGTCTTGACCCGTACTATTGGGCGCTGATAAACAAGACTCACCATATGGATGTAGCTTTCACCTAAATCATATTTGCGTAATACTGCTGGGAGATAATGTGCCACTCCAGAGAGTCAAAGGCCTTCTCCAGGTCAAGCACTAGGCATTTGGAATGTGGCCAGACAATCGGGGCGTAAGCGTGCACACGGAACAGCCTGTGTATGTTAAGGGATGTGCTCCTGGCTGGGACAAAGCCATTCTGGTCAGGATGAATTAAAATCTTCACTAATGGGGCCAATCATTTTGGCTAGCACCGATGTGAATATTTTATAATCAGTATTAAGGAGCGCTAGTAGGCGATAAGAACCAAGAAGTTGCGGGTCGCGACCCCGCTTAAGCAAAGAAATCAGGTTAGCCTCGTTTTGTGTAGTTGTGAGTGAGGAGTCCTCTATGGCTTTGGCAGTGAGATGTAAGAGTGGCGGCAGCAAGATATCGGAATACGCTTTCTAAAATTTTGTCGGCAAGCCGTCGGGTCCCGGAGACTTGCCGTTAGATAAGGAAAAAATGCAGTCTCTAATTTCCTCTTGCAAGAGGGGAGCATTTAGGTCATCTAGCTGCACAGGAGTGAGCTGCGGCAAAGCGAGGTCCGCCAGAAAATTCTGAACTTCAAGGGACGTAACCTGCGTGCAGGACTTATACAGCTCATCATAATGAGATACAAATTCTTCGTGAATGGCTGTCTGGGTATATACCAGAACCCCCTGCGCTGTGCATAAGGATGTGACCATAGGGCCCATTAGCTCCTGCCAGATTAGCCATGAAAGGAGCTTGCCCACCTTATCACACTGGCGATGGGTCCTCTCAGAGTGTGCCGCATAATTTAGACAGCATAATCTGTCTAGCAGATGGGAGTGCTCCGCACGTGCGCTTGACAACGTGTCCTCAGCAGCCCCAGTCTCCTCCTGTTCAACCTCAGCCAGTTGTTGGTCCACTTGCAACAAATCCCCCTCCAGTTGTCTAAGCCTGCCTTCCTGTGTGGTTAAACTACGGCCACGCACCACCACCTAAAGGCGTCCAATTCAATTTGGGGCGTGGAGGACGTTCCTGCATTATCCTCAAAATATTGCGTAACAGCAGTGGCTAGCGAGCCACGGAAAAGCGCGTCTAGTAAGGCATCAGGCTGCAGCCACCAAGTTGGGATCAGGGATCTAGTATTGTCCTGTTGGAGGTCTGCAGTGTGGGGGTTGTGATCAGAGTGTGTACGTCCCAAATAGTATGTGGAGGTGACATGAGGTAACAAAATGGTAGACACCATGAAGCGATCCAGTCGCACATACAATTGGTGAGCCCCTGAATAATAGGAGTACATTTTATCTGTCGGGCTCCATTGCCTCGCCCAATCATTCTGTGCTTTCATGGCGGGAACCGTGACCGTAACCGTGTAGAGGGGGGAAAGATCGATCCAGTATTGTGTCGTGTCGTGTCGAGCACACAGTTTTAATCTCCCCCTAGTAACATAGGGATATCATGCAAGGGCACTAGTATCTGTGAAATATGGTCGAAAAATGCACCTTGGTCCGTGTTGGGTGCATATAGGGAAGTGATCACAAGCGGCCTGCCATCAAGCTCGCCCCTGACCACCACATACCTGCCATCTACATCTATTCTAGTGTCTGTAACCTTAAATGGGATCCTACGTTTTATCCATACCAAGACCCCACATGCATATGCGGAATATCCTGTGGCGAATATCTGTCCGCGCCAGCGGCGGTGTAAATGCGGGAGCTCGGACTTGGTTAAGTGAGTTTCTTGTAAGAGCACTATCTGTATGCGATGGCGTTTTAGATAAGAGTAAATTTGATACCTGCGTGAGGGGGTATGAATGCCACGTACATTCCAGGTATCGATTTTAACTGAAGCCATTGCATATTAAAAGGGACAGCAATACAAAAGCGCACAAATATAATGCGGGGAAATCAGACTCCATAGACATGAAACAAAGCTTTACCATTGGTCCTGTCCCACCAGAATTTCCAATTCTTAGATATCTGCACATGCTAAAAGGCGATTGAAACAATAATATGAAATACATGAAAAATTCCAAAAGGGCAAGGGTGCAACAGGCAATCGTCCAAACCTTGTACCAAGACAACATTTACGTGATAGCTAGGGGGGTACACTTGGCACAACTTTAAAAACAAGTGATATGCAGAGAACTTGATCAGTGTTCGGGAGCTCCCCGATTCCGGCCATACAGTAATGGGTGGGGGTCTTGTTTCATGACTTCTGGACCCCTCGAGTCCTGCTGACATCTGTGATACATGTGCATACTTGTATCATAGCGCCAAAGGAGCCTGTTAACTGTGGAGCAATCAGCCCTTATCTCGTATTTGTGTCTTAATGGTGGCGGGACTACAAGAGGTTTCTGCGTGCTGAGATTCACTGCGGATCAAGACGTGTACATTAGCTTGTGCGACTGACATACCTGTGTCAGTGAAACAGTACCTGGATATTGCAGATTAACCAAGATCAGCAGACGTTTGTGGAGTAACAACTATCAGTTCACACGAGCCTTGGGACCCCTGAAAATCATACAAGAGTTCATTTTCACTGGACTGTACATGTCTGCTGGAAGTGGAGGCAAGATCGTCCGCCGGGGGGTCCGTGATTTTCACTGCCGCTCGAAGGGCTTCACTCCGTTCAATCATTGTTTGGCTCAGATCTGGCCCAATAGCCTGCGAGGCCAAAAGTTGTTTCTGCTTTTTTTCCGCGCGACAACGTCGGGGAGGTGCAGTGCGTACCAGTGACTGTGAGTGGGCAATGGCGGTCTCAGGGTGTGTGGAAACATGAGAGTCCAACCATTCTTCAGTGTCCGTTGGGTTCTGGAAGAATTGAGTTTTCCCGTCGGTAATCACACGTAAATGGGCTGGAAACAGGAGAGAGTATTGAAGTTTACATTGTCAAAGGCGTCTTTTAACTGCCATAAAGTTAAGCCTCTGTTTCTGAACTTGCAATGTATAGTCAGGTTAAAACATAATTTTATTGTTGTCGACCTGAATATCTGGTATTTTTTGCATTTCATGCAATATAGTGTCTCTGTAGTTAAGCAGTCGGATTATGAACGGTCGTGGATTGGAGCCTGTTGGCAGTAGTCTTGCAGGCACTCTGTTGGCATGCTCCACAACAAAGCAGGATGAAAGGGTTTCCTCAGGCAGCAGGGAGAAGAGCCAGGTCTCAGAATAAGAGGTAGGGTCTTTCCCCTCCTGTCGCTCCGGCAGGCCTACTATGCGAAAGTTGTTACGTCAGGTCCGCCCTTCAGCATCCTCGACCCTACCCTCCAAGAACTCGACTCGGTTAAGTAGGTCTTGAATTTGCTGGTCTGTGGCTGCAACTTGCGGGACAATGTCAGCTATATCAGTTTCCACAGCTGTGGTGCGTTCCATCAGTTTACGGTGATCATCGCGCAAGTGAGTAAGGTCGATAGCCACTTTGTCTATTTTGTCTTCCAACGAAGTGCGTGTCAGATTTAGAGTCCCACCCAGTTTTTCCACTGCTGCCAGCACCATATCAAGTTTGATGGAGGTTGAGTCTATCTGGGCTTGCGCCGCCATCTTGCTCGTTTTGCTCCTGAAGGATAGAGGCGACGTTAAAACACCCCCTGCGCCCACCCTGGAATGGGTGCCCTGTGACATATGTCTATAAATACAAGCATGTGACCCCGCCCGAGTCGATCAGGGCCATTGCCAAGCTGCTCGCCCCATCAAGATGACTGCCACAGAGTGTCACTGCGTGTTAAGAAACAGCAATTAGCCCCTAGTGTACTAGGCGATCAGCTGCTTAAAGAGACTACTGGCGTCACAGAACTTCGTCAGGGAGGTAATGGGAGGATGTAGCTCCAAGGACAAGACGTATCTATATTCAAGCACTTGGATGCTGTGCTATGGTCGAAAGCTAGAGTGTGCAGAAGGTCACCATTATCGGGGACAGAGAAGCACAGTCTACCAACTCAATTGCCAGAGAGCACTACACAACCGTGCAACCAGAGAGACAGCCACTGTCAACCAAGGGCAACTCACCATCCTCTACAACTGCCTGGAGGACCAAGAAGAGTGCCAATGCCCCTGCCACAGACAGCTTCCCGTCCAACCACAGAAGCGCACAGGCACTCACAGCTACCCGCCGCAGCAGCGTTTGGGCAAATCTTGAGATGCAAGATTGAAAAGCTCCTACCATGGGCTGCAGCAGCTGAGTGGAGCTGCGAGTGGGAGCTGAGACAGCTTCAGAGAAGCCCAGCACTAAGTAGCAGGCGGGGTCTTTCCTAGACAAATGGAGGTGCAGTGGAGGTCAGGATGCGGTGGCGCCAAACAGACAGGGGAGGGCGAAGCAGAAGTTCCAAGGTGGCGCTGCCCGGCATGCAAAGGGAGGTAGGCGGTGGATCATCTCTACAGCAGATAGCTCCCCCCAGGCTCACCAGATCTTGCTCCTCGTCGCTCTTCAAATCCCCCGTGCCTTGGGCCCCAGGCTCAAATCCGGTGGAGAGGGGAGTCGGCGCAGGCGAGGGTGGAGACAAGAAGCGCCCCAAGGGCACACTGGTGTGCCGTGATCAGTAGTGATATCTGCATAACATTGCACAGCAGCGCCACCTCCTCTGCCCCCGGCCCGTACCTCACGACCAAGCCGGCCGGTGTTGCATGTCAATAATGTTGCTCCGCGGCGGGTGCCTAGTAGATAGACAGGGGACCTCAGGCCGTCGGTAGAGCCCTCCTGACTCCCGGTTTCGTCACCCAATCACCGGCGCACAGGATGAGCAGGGTGCATGACACGGTGGCGACCTGCACTCCGGGCTCAGTAAGGGAGAGAGGATGTCCGATGTCCGCAGCACAGCGGCAGTGCTGCTCAGCAAGACAGAGGCTGAGGTCGCTGTAAGCAGTACTTTCCGGGGGGTGATGTCACTGACAGCAGTCCACTACAGTGACTCAGAGTGATTGCACCATACGATAGGGCCTAGTGGACGGGGCCCAGCCTTGGGCTTGCGTGGCCAGCTGCCTTGATGGTGGTGAGTGCCTGCTCGGTGCAGCTCAGGTCTTGGTAGCATAGTTCAGCGCAGGGCCCCCAGTCTTGGACAGAACTCACCTCAGGTCTGCCCCAGGTCTCAATGGATAACACCTCCTGTCAGAGGCCACTGCAGATCAGCTGAGATGGATAATTGCGACCACAAGTGGGGAGCCCCTGGCGGAGCTCTACCCAAACACACCTACCATGTTTGCTGGCTTAGCCACGCCCATCTTATATGTTATACATATATATGTTTAATGTATGTTTACATTATATGTATTACTTATAATTTTAAACACTTTTTAATAATTTTAACTATGTTTTTTAATTATATGTATTATTTACTTTATTTCACATTATTTTTTAAACATTAAATAAAACGATATTTAAACAACGTTATTTTTAACAACGATATTTTTTTTCTGATATTTTTGTACTTACCATTATGTGGATAGGACTTTGATATTCTGGACATCGATATTTTTGCTGCGAAATTTTTTTTTTGTACCTCTATATTCTGACTGTCGATATTCTGTCAGTGATCCATTTTATTGCAATTAAATGTGTTATGATTGTTGTGTTGCTTTCATGTTTTAACTATTTAGCTGGGCCTGCAATATTTTAATTGTTATCAAGTCGTATTTTGTATGTGGTTGTGTTATTACTGCTACGTTTCCATCCAAAAGCAGCACATTGTTTTGAAGTTCCAGTTACAGCAACCATTTACCAATGGTTAAGATGGTAAAATACCGCTACTAAAACTCCAAATATTTAAGACACTAATCAGCCCAAAACTGTGAATGTGGCCTGTCTTACATTCCCACCTTAACCTCTTAGTTTGTGATATGGCCCAAGGCCACAAACCCCAAAAAAGCAAAAAAACACTGTGCAAGATTTATACTGACAATAGTCTTTATCAAGTATGACTTTTTCTCCCTCTATTATTTTGTTTTGTCTTAGTGTCTGCACTTTTCAACATCCAGACTAGCTGCTCTAGTATCCCTAATAATGGTATGGTTTGCTTGCCATCTGTTTATGTAGGTGGAGCACTGAAATAAGATGTCAACACTAGAGATTGTAGATGGCCAATTTCTCTGAAGATGCTCTAGGCATTTAGAGGCTGATTACGATGGCGAAGGGACTGCCACCACCAGCCATGCGGTGGAGGTCCTCCCGCCATCTGAATGCCTAATCGTTCCGCAAGCATAGCGGGTGCAAAGACCGCCCACCACAGGCAATCGTTACGATTGCTAGACTGAGCAGATAAGACCAGGGATATGGTGGTGGTGCCTAGCAGGCACCACCCGCTAGATTACAATGCTGGAACTGCCATGGAAAGGCTGGCAGAGGCTGGATTCGGTGGCTCATTGTGGCCTCCTCTGTGTTGGGGGAGCCAGTTGTGCAATGGTGGGGTATATTTCCATGCACAAGGAGGCAGGCACCGTGTGGTGCCTGCCACATTGTGCAGGGATATGCATGACCTGGCCATTCAACATTGCAGTGGGAGATGAAGACAGCAGCACCCGCCGCAATGTTAAATTGCTGGCTGCGATCGCTTCGTAATTATGTGTGCGGGACTGCCGCGATACAGGCGGGCAGTCCTGATTCCGCTAAGATGGCGGGCGGACTCAAGTCCGCCCGCCATCGTATTTGGCCCCTTGGTTTGGAGCTTCAGTAAAAAACAAGAAGTAACTTGCATTGACACTGCAGCTGCAATTATTGCATTTTTGGCCCTGCATGCATAAAACATATATGGATCTTTACTTTCATAGCATACCTTATATTATACTCTCAAAGGGGTCTATCAGAGTTTGTGACAAAATGGTACAAGTTTATATCTGAGATCTGTAGAGGTACATGACCAAGAATTTGCCAGGATCTCACCACGCCTTTTATAAATACTGAAGCTTTAATATATTCTTTACAGCTACAAAAAAGACAAATACAAACATAGAGGGTACTTTTAGTCAAGGTACTGCTACCTTTCCAAAGATTTCATGTTATTACCCATCTCTAAATCGGGATCCTAGAACAGTACTAAAATACCAGCTGGCATCAACGTACAATGTAGGATATTACCAGTATAGTTTGAACTTTTCTGTTCCCTACCCTCCGTTTCTAGTGTTTATATTGTCTGAAGGTCTTGGGTTATTTTGAGATATAAGGATCTTTCAAAAATATATATTGGTTCTGATTCAGAAGCATATAATGAATAGTAGAAATTGAGCCTAGTAGAATATTTTAAATAAAAGGAATTAGATCAATAGTGGTCATCCTCTTATAATTTGGCACATGTTTGAAGTTTAGGGAAATCTCATAAATTCGCAGACCCTATATTTGCAAACGTACACAAACTGAAGTTTCTCATCCACACAACCGAAATAGCGTGTTTCCCTACAGTCAGAAAATCAATAACTCAATGCTCCATGCCTGTGCACTGCAATGCAGAACACTTCACTCTATGAGACTTTCAACATTCTATGAGACAATACTACACTGTACTGTATGAGATGCCACCCCAATTTATGACACTTTACTTGACTTTACACCACCCCACTTTGTACAACTCTAATGTATGATGCACAAATCCATTCTGATATACTTTACTCCACAGTATGGTATGCCATTGTGCTCCAGTGTACTCCACTGCACAACACTTTACCTCACTCTACGCCACTGAATGACAATCGAATCTACGCCACACCACTGTTTGACACCTTACTGTACTCCATGCAACTCCTCAACAAGACTTTACTACACTCCATATCAGTCTATGGCACTCTACTCCAGGCTAGTACATCCTTACCAGGCTTAGGCAGCAGGATTATGACAGCTTCACTCAAAGTGGGAGGAAGCGTGCAAATTTCAACGGCCTCCTGATACATATCAATAAGATGCAGCACAATCAGGTCCCCATATTTGTTATAAAAACAACCCGTAAAGCCGTCTAGCCCAGGTGCTTTAGATCCATCCAGCGCATTAATAGCATTGGTAATCTAATCTTCTGAAAATGGTTCAGCCAGGACCTCTTGGTAGGCTTTCTCCATCCAAACAAGTGAGACCTCATCAAGGTAATCACTATAGACAGAGGAGTGGTCAACAGTTCCAGAGGTGTACAAGATGATATAGTAATTACTTCGCTCAGTACCCCTACGTTACCCCTGATCCGCTCGTCACTGTCCCGGCAGAGTTCCACTCTGTAGGTGGGCCTGTGGGTTTATCGCATTAATCTAGCCTGCATTATACCGGGCAATTCACCCTCCCCATACCTCAGAGTGATTGCGTATTTACAGAGAAAATGTGCTTTACGTTCCGCTGCCTCGTGGAACTCTGCCAAGAGTGCCGCACACCTGTGCAAGTTGGGGGGATTCGTGGTACCTGCCCCATGGTCTAGCTCCGCAAATCTGCCTCTATATCCGCAAGCATGCAATGCAGTGCCCTAAGTACCCCAGCATTCTTGGAAATGCACCCCCCCTTGCGTAGGCCTCAAAGGCCTCCCACAGGGTAGCTTTGGAGTTCACCGACCCAGTGTTAAGTTTAAAATATTCTACTATTGCTTCCCCAAGTTCAGTCGCAAAACAGTATCCCTCTAGGCCATATCTGGGAATCCTCATGGATGTTCCATACCCACTGCCCTAGAGATGAGCAAGCTCACCACATCAGAAAATGGCCCGATAAGGTAAGTGGGAGATGCACAACCTCATCGACCCACACTGCCACCCCTGCTGACAAGCACCAGTGGTCCAACTGCGTCCAGGTATTATGAGGTGCAGAGTAATGACTGTACCCCTCACGGTCATCTCCATATATCCACCAACCTAAGCTGTTCAATAGTGTCCAGCACTACGTGTCGCGCACTAGGTTTGGTGGCTATCGCCTGCACCATGCTGTCGCGTCCCAGGTCAAGAAACACATTGAAATCCCCAACCATATAAACACAATCTGTACCCCATGCGTATTATGTGACCATGGACTGCCTCGAAAAATTCGGGGCATAGATGTTAACAAATAGCACTGAGTGATTAAGTATGGTGCCCTTAACCAATTAATAAAGACCCCCCACATCCCAACAGACCCCCTCCTCCCGAAACGGCACCCATTTGTGTATCAACACTGCAACCCCTCTAGCATACGAGCTATATCCAGCAAAGTATTTATGTGGCCCCCACCTCGATGCCAGTGGTGTTGTGACATGTGCCGCAAGCTGAGTCTCTTGTAAAAACGCAGCGTCCATGTGAAACCTTTGCATATAGTTAGTCACCTGCTTACATTTACGGGCATTGTTTAGCCCCCAAACGTTTCAGGACATTAGCACCACACTGGATTCTGCAACAACCCTGTTAGCCGTAGTCTAAAATCTGTATTTCTGAATCAGTGGTTTCAGGACTTCGTACGTGACACTGTAGCTGAGGTGCACAATTCAAACTTGCTAAAAACATTGACCAATAATCCCAGAGCCCCCCTTTTCACCACCCATCCTCCACACCCAACTTTGGGGGAAAAGTACCCTCCCTATGATGGTAGAATCATACAACGAGAAACAAAATATACTCTAAAACTGCACAATACAAGACATACGCAAATGCACGGGGGGGATAGCAACACCCTGCCACTAACCCCAACATTGAAACTGGTTGCCTGCACAATGGTAAATACTACATTTATGGCGGTAGAATAATGTGCACATATTTCCAGTTAGACAGTGGTGCAGCACAGGCAGTGGGAACATATCATACTACTGCGACACTGAGGAGCGGGTGCAGTACGACTAGGTAGCAGTAAACAGGTCCGCACTGGCACCGGAAAAGATGTAGCAAACTTGGCAACTTATTTATATGAAATAAAAAGCTACCTTTAATTGCATTCCAGGTTAACTTTTAATAGGGGTTGACTTTGAACTAAATAAATTGTACTCTACCTGTGATGAGTGATTCTAAAACACTAACGGTAAAGAGGCTATGGAGGAGGGTGGCAATGGTGATCACCACAGACAGTAGCAGTTTGGAGAAGAAAGACAGTAAATTCTTTAATCATATTTTCCAGGGCAAAAACAGCAACGTGAGGAACCAGATTTATTTTGGGACAAAACTTTTCAATGATGTGGATCTTAGCTTTTTTTCATGGTGACCGTCCCACCTGTGAAGCCTTCACTGCCTTCACATTCAGGTCTTGGAAGATACCTACCAGCTGCCTAGTTTAGTGTGAATGAATGAATACATCTTTATTGTTTTAGATATATTATTATATTCTGACAATAGAAAAAGATGAGAATCACAAGCCTATCCCCAAATATTCCTTAAAAGCAGCATTTCAATCACAATTCCTTAAAACTACAATAGACAATCTAAAAATGTAGTTACCTTTCCAATAAATTACCTATCTGTATTGGAAAAACAGTTCACAAGAGCCTCTCTGGTGGATCTGCAATTGATTGCATGAATTGTTTTGTATCCAGTATTTCTTTTGTAACTCTAATAAATTAGGACATAGATAGATTAAATGCCCAAACTACTCTTCTTTGTTTACTGCACAAGTGGCAGGCCTTTGAGGGTGAGTAGTTAGTTTTCAAAAAACCCTCAATTTGAGTTAACAGGAAGCAAAATCTCATATATTTTTGTTTCCATCCTGGATTCAAATTAGCAGCTAAGTACTCTTGTTTTTGTCTGGAATATGATTCCATCGTATAATGGGCATTTCAGTATTTCTACAGTGTCAGCAAATTTAGAAGAATCCTTTCGAAGAGCCTGTTTTATTAACGCATTCCACTTCACACAGGGCAATTTTATGAAATCTGCCGGTGATGTAATTTGTTTTCCACAGTTGTTTTATTGACGGAACCCAAGTTCTGCCCGAGCCCACATCTTGGTTGTTGATTACCTTAGTGTATATAAGAGAGTAGTTTAACATAGCCACTAAGAAGTGAACAGTTAATAAGGCCAGTGTTAACTCCAACCGTAGTTTACATAGGGGAATTAATGAACAAAGGTCCAGTAAAATTCTGTGCTCTTTCACATAAATTTTATCAAGATCGCTTGTGAATTTTTCCGGCAGAACAAATTCTCTGTAGTGTAGTGTAGGCACTAGTTTCATTTCCAGCATCCTTAAAGACTGACAAACCACATGACCTCTGAGTGGTCGCCTACATTTTTTAACTGAAAGTGAGATTGTCCGGGCCTTTAAGTTTGAAAGATGACATGTCCAGCTTAGTCGGTTCTCAACTGTTAGGCCTTATTAATGGTGAGTTGGTACTTCTTCCAAAGTTTTGCCCTCAGTTGTTAATTTAACATACATTTAACATGCTTCTCGACTTTCCCAAAGATCATGATCTTTGTCTTACTAAGGTTGGCTTTTAGGTCATTTTCAACATTACATTTTTGTAGGTTCTGTAACTGCAGTTGGCGTCCCGACAGTGTCAGTGAAAATAATATGATGTCAACGGCATAGGCCAAGTAACTCATTGGTTTTCCTCCTAACTTGGGGGCCAATCCCTATGGAGCATTTAAAAAGATTGATAAATCCACTATGTACAGCGAGAAGAGTAGTGGCGCTAAAATGCAACCTTGTTACAATCCATTGGCAGTGGGCATCTTTTGAGATAAAACATTTTTTGTCAACCTTAACTTTATCCAAGTTTTGTCATCAAGGGATTTTAAAAAATGTAAAATGGTAGGGCTAATCCCATATTTGCAAAATATCTCCCAGGGTTTTTTCTCAAATAACTTTATTGAACGCTGATGAGTAATTGATGTAACAAGCATATAAATCAAGCTTTCTTTTTAGGGTTTTATTGGCCAGTAGTTGTAGCACAGCAATATTGACAACTGCCGAGCACCCTTGCCTGAAAACGGATTGCTCTATGGAAATTAAGTTAAAATCGGACACCCATTGTGATAATCTATTACATAAAAACCTTGCAAAGAGCTTCCCTTCAGTGTCTAACAAAGCGTTAAGATGATAGTTGCTTGGGCACTGATTTGATCCTTTTTTGTACAGTAGATGTATGTCAGCACCACGTGACATACATTGCACCAGAACGGAGGGCTGGTTTTTGCCATGGGACAGAACTCTTTTGCTGGAGGACAGCCATGTGGGAGAGGCACCTGCGTGACAGTAATAGTTTAAAAGTTATTTGACTTCAAGGAACATGGAGCATGCAGGTGATTATAGGTATTTGCTTTAGGGGTTTCATTGTCTGCTTGTTTGTAGGTATTTGAGAGAGCAGCCTTGGAAACCATTTTGTTCATGTTTGTTAAGACTGTTCTCTTTGAAAAATTCATAAAGTACAAGCCTGAGCATTTTGAACATGCTAGTGTTTGAGTGCCTAACATCTCTGCACACTGGCATTACAGGATTTCCGTAAGGGTCTTTTTCATTCCTATGATTGTGCATTACAACTCTTTAAGGTATTACACGTGGAATCATAAATCACAACTACTCTTAGCCTCCCTGAGCCAGCTCATGTTTATCTTAGTGGTGATAAAAAGGGTATGATATAGCCCTAGCTTTGAAAAATTATGTTTTGTTGACTTGACATGGTATTTCTTGTTGGATGTACCAGAAAATCCTATGCTTTATAGGAGCAAGATCTGTTCACTGTAACCCTTTATTGTGATCAGTGTAGATGCATTTGAATTTTTAAATGGTTACCGGGTTTGTAAGCACGTTAATAGTGACCATCATACTTAAGGGGTCCTCCTTATCCTCACTTTCTCCAAAGTAAAAGTAGATAATAACATTGTGTCCTGCGACATCAGAATACAAAAGGAAATTTTGTGGCAAAGGTATTTTGTGCAGACTTTGCCACTTTACCTCTTGGCAATGTGGATAAATATAGTCAGAGCCTGACCTCAGGTATCGATTTGTTACATCTCAAAGCCAAGACCAATCAAGTCAATTGTAAAAATATGCGATGATCTTGATCCATAATGTCTGAAAGTGAGTTACATGCTTGGTTTCATTCTAATGAAATGGACACTAACAAAATCGTAATGATCAAGTTTAAATATTAACTTAGAGCCTCTATAAGGGCCAAATTTAAGATTCATATGCATATAGAATAAATTCTAAAGTGCAGTAAAAAAAAACTGACAGTGGCTTCCTTTGTGTTGTGCGAGGTGTGTTTATGCACATATTCTATGCCTTTACTAAAACACTGTGCGCTGTTTTTTTTACTAACCATTTTCGCAGACTTCTTACCAACGCTGCCTGATCTTTTTCCCCTAATAGGTCAGTTAAAATATTTATGAATGTTCTTTTAGAAAGTATGGGGCCTATTTACAAGGGCCATATGTCATGCTTGCACCACACAACGTGGTACATGCACAACGCAAAGCTCCAAGTCATATTTATGAAGCCACAAAAAGGTTCTTTGCGTGGCTCTGAATGGATTCACAAATATGGAGTAATGCAACACCACGCAAATGTCAGTGTTGCTTACTCTGTGCAAAGGAGGCGTTTTCTGGTCATTGTGTTGGCTGTTCCCACACAACTCCCATGGTTTTGATGAATTCTAGATTTAATACGACTTGTAAACTTTGGATTGAGTAAAAATCTTATGCCTCCCAGGTGAAGCGTAACAAGGAGAAATATTTTTATTTCTCCTTGTTTTTTCCTTTTTGTGTGTGTGCTGCATTGTGAAAAATGAAAACTCCACAATGGATTGGTTTTGCGCAGGAAGGTGCTCCTTCCTGCACAAAAACAATCCTGCTTGTAAAGCAGGCACCCTTGCACCATGGTGCGAGGGTGGTTGCATTGGCGCTAGGCTGTAGAAACGGCACCAATGCAGGGGAAAGGACAGGAATGCAATGTATTGGATAAATACAGTGCATTTCTGCCATTTCCCTGTGACGCAGCGCAGCACGGCAAGGTAACTTGTTGCACTGCCCTGCACCACCATTCTGGTAAAGTTGCCACTTGGTGTGAGACCAGTAAGTCATAATACTCTACAAATGACGACTGTGCTACCCAATCACATTTAGCATTCAGGTCCATTGGGTCCGATAAAATAGGTTTATATTGTTGATTCATGGATATTAGAATAGCATTGACTAAAGTTCACAGAATGTCCAGATATCTAAATTCTAGGTCTATGGCACATAAATCAGTC
Source organism: Lissotriton helveticus (assembly GCF_964261635.1). Classification (NCBI taxonomy): domain Eukaryota; kingdom Metazoa; phylum Chordata; class Amphibia; order Caudata; family Salamandridae; genus Lissotriton; species Lissotriton helveticus. Next base: position 886,539,064 of record NC_136067.1, on the reverse strand, counting down.
TTTTGCTTTTCACTGTACAGTTGCCCACTTATAACAGGGGCCAGATCACAAAAAAAGGTTGAACTGGTGCTTGTTAAGGTCTTGGTTGAAAGTCAGGCAGTACTTGAAGCAAACACTGTTTACCACATTATTATGAAAGCAGATTTCCAAAGGTGGTAATATGTGACAAGAATGTTGTGTGACATCTTGTTTTGGTTGTAACATGCTGAATTGGAATTGTGCTTGTGCTGTTCTATTGAAATGTGATGTTATGTTGTTGTTGTGTTGCTTTCAGGTTTTAACTACTTTTTTGCGTGTTAAGTGTTAATTGTTGTCAAGTTGCATTTTATATGTTATTGTGTTACGATCCATTTTTTACTTTAGATTTGTCAATAAACATTGTTACATTTCCTGTCAAGAGCAGCACATTCTTTAAAAGTTCCAGTGACAAACAACGATGTATTAGTGGCTAAGATGGAAGAATACAACTACTCCAACTCAAAATATTTAAGACACCAGTCAGCCTAAAAATGTACCTGAGATCTATCTTAAATTCTAACTTTCATCGCTCACTTTGTTATATAGCCCGTGGTTGCAAACCAAAAACATGAAAAAAGAGCATTTTGAATGATTTACCTTGAACATACTCTTTATTAGGGTGGGTCTCCTGCCTGTCTCTTATTTCATCTCTTGCTATGTTTGCACTTTTCAACATCCAGACTGACCGCTCAAATTTCCCTATTAATGGCATGCTTAGATTGCCATCCATTCTATTTGGTGACAATCTAATGTCTAAACGTTACCTATGCTTCTTATGGAGCACACATGTAGTGTGAGAATAAGTTGTCGACACTAGAGATTTTAACATTTAGAATGCAAATCTTCTCCTTCGTTTAACTTGCATCATCTTCCCCCTAAAACATTTCCCTAGCTTTTTTACCCTACCTTACATATCTTGGTAAGGATATATACCCAATTCTAATATCTAACCCCTCCATCCTCTATATACCTTTCTCCATAGCTTTCCTTAATTAATGTTAACCATGTCGATCCCTTTTGTTACACAATGTATTACACAAACATATGACTAAATCATAGATTTAATGTTGAGCCGTGTTTCTGTTTGAATTAATTCCCTGCATAAGTGTAAGAAAGCAGGGCTTCTTTCAGATGTCCCCCACTTTTTGCGCCATTAGGGCTACTAGATGCTGGTTTTCTGACTCTTATTGTGCCCAGGGCTCTGCTACCGTGGACAAAGGCCAGTGCTCTGTTTAAAAGGTATATGGTAATTAGGTATAATTGCAATTGGTTCTGACACCCTACATGTAAGTCGCTAGTATATGGTAGAGCATGATGGTTTAGAGACACCAGTGGATTTAAAGCGCCTGTGCACTGCTGTGGTGTCAGCTGGCTTTTTAAATGAAGCCATGCTTTGCAAGATGCTTTTAAAATAAAACTATGTCCAAATTTGACTTTGGGTTAAAAAGTATTTCCGAAGTCTAAAACTACTTTATTATTACATGTAAGTCACACCTAAGGTCTGCCACACTTTTAAGGATGCAATCATCGCCGATGGTTGCAACTTTAAGCTCATTGGTCAGGGGGCCCCTCTTGTTGCTAGCCCAGAAACTGCAATAAATATGAGAGAGCTGCACAGCACCTCAGATCCCTGTCTGGAAATATCCAAAAAAGAAGTAAAGCAATGCTGAACCCTGGTCTGCAGCAAGAGGGCACTGGACTCACAAGGACTGCACCTGCTGCACACTCTGGGCTTCAGCAAATAGGACTTTGCCTTGCTTCAAAAGACTAACTAGTAAACTCCCTGAAAGCAACAGGTAGAAAGGAGCTTCAAGAAATCAAATGCATCAACTCCATCAAGACAAACCCAGCTGACCAGCTTCGCTTGCACTTTAAAGAGTTAGAGCAGGTGCATTGTGGGAATTGTAGTCCCAAACTTCCAAGAGCGAACTCAGAGCTTCTGGACCCTCAATGACCATCAAGAGATCTTCAGGAAGAAGATCCAGAAGATTAGGAACATTCAGACAACTTCTTGTAAGAAACTCCATAAGTTCACTGACCCGAGAGTCAAACCAGAGACATCGAACTGTGACTCGGTCCAACATCCAGGTTTGCTCTGCTGAAAACTCGATAGATCACCACCGTCGATGACAAAGACAAAGATCTCAATAAGTCAGTGAGTCATCGGCCTGGAGCAGGCCACCATCGAACCGCAACCTGGCTTGCTGAGGAGGATGGCTTGAGATCGAAGGAAAAATAACAAAAAAAGTGACTAAGTGCAAAGGTAAATTGTTAACCGGCCCCAACCACCTAACGCATCCAATCAACCCTCTATCCTGGTTGGCCTGAAACTTTGACTTGGTCCCAGTCAAGCGCGACCTGATAGCTGCGGTTGGCATTTTTGTCTTGTTGGCGCTAGAAAACACATTTTTACAGTTAATCTTTACAAATTCATATCTCTGGTTCCTTACTTTGGATTTTTGTCATTGTGGTGTCATTCTAATCATAAAACTATTGCCTATTTGTATAAATTGGTGTTATATTTTTATTATGTTTTGTGTCTTGCTTATTTACTGTTTTGTGATATGAAATGCTTTAGGCACCTGCCTCCTAAGTTATGCCTGACTGCTGGTAAGCCAAGCTACCACGCTTTGAGCAAGGACTAATATATTGAGACTTGCCGGGACCTTATTTGTGATTGTGGTGTTATTACAAGCTGTAGGTGCCTACCTACACATACTAATAAACCACCTTCCAACAATAAGTTTGCTTAACTTCTTCCTCAAACCTTTTTTGAATTGCCTTTTAGTGCCATCTTATACTCACTGCCATTGTTGGGGTCTCAATCATTGGTATTTTGATGTTTCTGAATACACAGTTTAAATTTTACTTCATCTCTTTACAAAATCTCAATTTCATCAAAAAAACATTAAAAGGTACATGTCTCTCAACTTCCTGTTTACTTTACCACAGGTAATCCATTATGCCCTTCATATCCATCTGCTTGGCTAAAACAGCAACAAATTACTCTAATAACTGGTTACAATGTACACTGGCTTATGATGAAGACACAGCATCAGTTTAGAGGAACCCTTAGTATTATTTGGTTGTGAACATTTTTGACACCCATGGCTCTTCCATCTATTTAAGTTAAGTCACATTCACCTACCCTCCAAATCTACTTCTTCTTTAAACAATTCAAAGTTTAAGGATTTATGAAAAACAGCCAATGTATTCCTATTGTTTACAGTTGATGAATAGCACGATTCCCCTCCAAGACTAGAAGCATCTCATGCAGTAATGTAATTGGACCCTTTAATTTAACTTAATGGCTCAAAGACCCTCGATGTTACATGTAATTTTAAGTAACCTTTCCAAAATATCAATACCTTTTAACGTTAAAAATCTGCAGCATGTAATTTGAAAAAAAACTTAAAAGACAGAAAAACATTGCAACATAGAAAGAATGGAAGCAACGCACCTGACAAATCAGGTAAAAAGTGACTTTTTTTTAGTAATGAACTTAGAAACATTCCTGTCACACAGGTGTAATGACAATCCCATTGAGAAAACTAAGATTCAAATCAGTTGTCATTTATTGCCTAATAGTGGCCTAGATTCTTAATATAGAAGGAGCAACATTGTATTCTGGTAAAGCATAAATTAGGTTTCTGCACGGTCCACATCTTGTAATCACATACTTGAAATGTGCGATCATATTTGATAATGAAGAATCCTGATTAAATAAATTATTTGCCTAAGATCACACAATTTGTGAGCTGGGTAGCTGAGATTAATTGCAGGTTTACTTATTTTACATTGTGTACAATGTGTGCAATAATATTAAGGACTAAATATTGTCTTCAATTGTTTTGGACCGCTCCAATAAGAGTGCAAGCTGGGCATCTGGCCTACCGTTTCACTAACTCACTCACCTCCACTCTGGCATGTAGGAGGTAGTAGAGCATGTCGAGAAGGCTAGAATCCTAAAGAAATGCTGGCAGGACAGGAGGGCTGACCAACTAAATGAGAAAGAAGGTGCAGTGTTGTCCAGTTCTGCGATGAAGGAGAAAATGAGAGTAGATGTTCCTAGAAACGGATACATTGAGCATGCACAGCTGAAACACGTATGGTGTATCTGTTTACCACATGTGACCCCACATCACAGAATCATCAAAGATTTTGATTCTGATGGCACTAGATCCCATGGTGAAGACCAGATCTGCCCTCCTTTCTCCAAAAGGGCAACCTCCTGTATTTGAGCCCTCAGAGATTGACAGGTAGCCACATACTGTACAGGGCTGAAACTCACAGCACTTGGGTCGACCTTAGAAAGTGACGCTTGCAGTTCATCATAATGGGTGTTACCAGGAGGGCCTGAAGATTGGGAGACCAGGGATAGAACAGGGAGATGCAGTGGAAGTGGTGGGGGGTTTTATCATCTTACGTCCCACCTTTATAAAACTATCTTAAATGTAGCTCTAATGACGAGCCCATAAGTCATTATCACAGAGTTCGCTGTAACACAAGTCCTCCGATGGATCTTTGGAAGAGCTAAAAGGGACTCAGTAAAGAAAGACAGAATGCTAGTCCCTCATCAGGACCTACAATGAAGAAATAGCTTAAACATCTGTAAACATCAATACCATGTCAAAGAACTCTATAACTCATGAATAAAGACAAACACTAATTCGTATCTTGGTAATTCTCCTTATTATTTCATGATTTGAATGGTCAAACACAAGTACATAGATTAGAATGTCATCTCTCAGATTCAATTTTACAGCATAATTTCACAATAAGAAAGAACTCATATTAAAATACATCAGCAAAGAGGAATAGAGGAATGAGAGGGAGAGATAAAAATCATTGCAAAGACAAATATGCAAGATTATTAGTTTCTCATATGAACCTAGAAATAAAAATGCACAGTTGCATTTAGTCTTAAAGCTAACCCCCGGCCGAAAGGGTATAACGCAGCAACATCACTAGCCGATAATGTGCAAAGTCAATAGGAAAATCTTTAGGATTGCAGGATTCACGCCAGCTAGAGAAAACAGAATCAGCACGGCATTCAGTATACCAATGAACACAGGGACAGGCCACCGATCGTGTGAACAAGCTGATGAACATTTTGGCACTGTCGTTTTTATAATACATCAGACTCTTATCTCCATTTAATGTTTTAGATTCTCTCTTTTCATCGCATCCTCATTGGTCAGTTCGCATGGGGAGACAATCTTCTGAGTTGTACTTTACAAATATTTCTAAACGACTATTGTCTAAACTTTTCCACAACAACTTCCGAGGCAGGAAAAGGAAGTCCTCGATACATAAGTATATAAAAGTTGAAACAATTACACTAAAACTACCGCATTTCTCCTCTAGACAGGGTAAAACCTAAAAAGTTCATTCAGAAATAGACTAATATTTACATTCGAAGGAAACATTTGAAATTTCAGAAGTACAGGAGTACGTAAACACATTTTCTAACATTTTCTAAGTGCTACTTTATTTAGCAAAAGAGAAAATTATTTTAAAAAAGATTTATGAAGTCATTCACGAATGTTAAAAGCTTTTCTTCTGTGTTGGACGTGTCTCTGCATTTTAGGAGAAATAAATCATATTCAATTAGCAGACAAGATTATTCTTCATTTATTCATTAAATACTAATCACCTACTTTTCTCAAATAACATTATATAGTTTTCATTACGGTAATTTCATAACACAGGAAAACATTTGTCGATTCTCCTTTACACATTTTCAAATTATACATTGTTTTCATGTGTCATTATAATCCATACTATTAGTTTATGTTCATTCACACTTTTGGGCATATTACATTGAGCAGATTTTATTTACAAAAATCATGCTCCGTCAAGGTTAAGCCCTGGCAAAGCCCAGCACCAGAAGTGGCCCACACAGATAAGAGCGGTGACGCGTGATGGGAATGAGTCGACATACGACAATGAGGGAAAGTGAAATAAAAAAGAAAGAAAACAGAGTGGGTAATGCTTCGGAGTACAAGGTGAGTGTTTTTCTTTTTTTACAATTTTATTTTCCCTAGTCGTCTATCCACTTCCCCACAACCCGATCTGACCTACACGGACCCCTCATGTCAAGCACATGTGCCCGGTTGACGCCTGTGCCCAATAGACTGTGCCCATGAATAGTGCCTAGCAGTCTGGTCCTCCCTAAATTGAGAATCAGCGCGCAACAGCTAGAACGGCAGAATTATTAAGCTAACTATTATTGTAATCATTAAAAGAGTACTTTGAAAATTAGCATGTTGATTTTGAAAATTTTTGTGTGGGTGAAGCCCCTTCCCTAAAGTAAGGATCTGCGACTGGCCACACACTCTCACCATCTATGATAAGTATAGAGAAATATGCAATGTACCAATGCACACACACCTATAGACAGCACCTTTGAAAAAAATTCAAAATATCAACAGAATATGCATATAGAAGAAAATCACAAATAAAATTTAGAAAAAAACCATTCAGAGATTAGAATATGATTAGCAAGGAAACAAATCTTCACTTACTTCCAAACTAAGATATAATAAAACAGTCCAAAACTATTATGGACAACGGCAAAGAAACTGGAATCCTGAAAAGTTTTGAAAATGAAGAACTGAGAGCCTTATTTACAATATTTTGCCATAGGGCAGAACCGCAGCCTTCCTGCTGTGCCGCCCTACAGCAAAAGAAAAATGCAGGAATGCAGCTTATATATCAGAACTGGAGCATTCCTGTCATTTTCTCTTGTGCTTGCACACAATGGGCTGCAATGAGGCACCGTTGTGCCATGTTGCAAGGGTACCTGTGTTACAGGGAGGATTGTTTTTGTGCAAGTAGGTAAACCTTTTTGCACAAAAACAATCACAAGAGGCTTTTTCCTCTTTCTATTTCTGCAGCACACATAGAAAAAGTATTTCTTATCGTTGTGCCTCCTTAACACCTCCCCTAGGGAGGTGTATGTTTTTGGCATTGCCTCAGAAGTACAATTCTTCGTAAATCTGGGGCCGTGTCAAAAAAACATGGGTGTGCTGGGAACAACCACAGCAACATTCATTGCACGTCCCTTCAACGCAGAAAACTGTTTTAAAGGAAACCATAGTTTGGCTTAGTGCTGCCTGGTAAATATGGAGCAGGCACCTACGCCAATGGAAATACATGAAAAGTGACACTCCTGGGTCACAGCCTCATTGTAAATTAGGCCCTGAGGATCTAAAAATAAACCACAAAACTCTGAAAGTCTAAAAGTCTAACGATGCATTTAATGCAAAAATAGACATCAAGCAAGCAAAATATCATTCAATAATTGCAGTTTCAATGGACCAGAACATCTGCTCAAGTCAAATTGGAATGTATAATGCTCAATTTCAATACACTGAACACTGAGGAACTCATTGCGATAGCGGGCCCCCATTGTTGCTGTGCTGGGACCGCCGACCAGACGTGCGGTGGTTACACCACACATATTAGGATGAGTTGCCATAATGGCGGGCGCATCCTGGGCTTTTAACATTGCGGACGGTGCTGCAGGCTGGCTACGCAATGTTACAAGTGCTTGCACTTCATTTCCCTGCAACACATGGCAGGCACCACGCAAGGAAAAGCTGGGGGGACCATGAGTACCCCCCCAGTGCACCCCTCCACACACAGAGGCCCTCAAATCCAGCCTCTGCCTTTTTTTGCGGCAGTATGACCACCGCAAAACGACAGGCGGAAAGGGATTCCGTAATCCCTACGGCGGTGCCTTGAAGGCACCGCCGCAGTGCTGCCCTGTGTCCTGGTTCCGCAAAGCTGGTGGAAAAGGACCACCTTGCGGAACCGTGGTGGACGACTTTCCATCCGCTGGGGACACATTGGGCTTCCCACCGCCATCCTAATTTGGCGGTGGGAATTTTCATCCTGATGGCGGAAGGACCGCCACCCTTGGCCTGGCGGTGGCGGTCCTTCCACCATCATAATGAGCCCCTAAATGTTATACACTTTACGAATGAATGGAAGCAAAACGGCTGAATAAAACTGTTGCTTTCAGGGTAAAACTGCTTATTGAACCCATGGGAGAATCTCATCCTAAGAAAGCATGCTAGTCCTTGGAAATAGCTGAGGTAATCAGCTTTCTCAGTTGTATTCTTTGCTGTGCCAGACATTAAAACGAGGCTACGCTTACTACAACATGCAGGAAAATGAAACAATGTATGACAGCAAATAAAAAGGCTTCCAAATTTCAGAAATTCCTGAAACTTAACAGTCATTTTAAGCTTACTATACTTGTTCTGTTCATATTCAAATTTGAATTTCTCAAGTAAATTGAAATTCGAATTTCTCAAGTATCAGTGTATAAAAGTCATTAAAAATAGCACATTGAAAGTATAGAACTCACTACTGGACTAACAGCGTGACTGAGACTCACACGCTGCAACACTCTGCTGCACAGCACTTCGCGCTTTTTTAACTTACCGCTTTTCTATTTTGTTTCATTTTATTTTTCTTGTACCCTGATTTTAAGAGGGACTCCTGGCCCCCACTTGCACCATAATTGGCTCCTATACCGCTACTTTGCGGGTCTGGGTTCTGTGGGCTCTTAGCTCGCCAGTATTTTAATAGGCGCCATCTTGGGTGAGGACGCGCCGTCTAGAGGTGCCGGACCGAGCGCTCTAGCCTTGCGGCCCTCCTCCGCCCGCCCTACTTAAGGTTGATCATTGCCTTGCTTGCCAGAACTCACTACTGGACTAACAGCGTGACTGAGACTCACACGCTGCAACACTCTGCTCCAAAGCGCTTCGCGCTTTTTTAACTTACCGCTTTTCTATTTTGTGTTATTTTATTGTTCTTGTACCCTGATTTTAAGAGGGACTCCTGGCCCCCACTTGCACCATAATTGGCTCCTACACCGCTACTTTGCGGGTCTGGGTTCTGTGGGCTCTTAGCTCGCCGGTATTTTAATAGGCGCCATCTTGGGTGAGGACGCGCCGTCTAGAGGTGCCGGACCGAGCGCTCTAGCCTTGCGGCCCTCCTCCGCCCGCCCTACTTAAGGCTCATCATTGCCTTGCTTGCCAGAACTCACTACTGGACTAACAGCGTGACTGAGACTCACACGCTGCAACACTCTGCTGCACAGCGCTTCGCGCTTTTTTAACTTACCGCTTTTCTATTTTGTTTCATTTTATTTCTCTTGTACCCTGATTTTAAGAGGGACTCCTGGCCCCCACTTGCACCATAATTGGCTCCTACACCGCTACTTTGCGGGTCTGGGTTCTGTGGGCTCTTAGCTCGCCGGTATTTTAATAGGCGCCATCTTGGGTGAGGACGCGCAGTCTAGAGGCGCCGGACCGAGCGCTCTAGCCTTGCGGCCCTCCTCCGCCCGCCCTACTTAAACTCTGCCTAAGCGCGCAGCGGTGACGCGCAGCGGGTTGCGCCTTCACTGCGCCGGAGTCGCGCCAGAGTCCTGCCCGTCTGCGCCCGTCAGCGCTAAGGAAGCGCTAGGGCAGGGCTCGGTACGTTGGTTGGCACGTATGCCTGCCTGTTTTTAGCTTTATTAGGCATGTATTCTAGAGCAGACTTATTTCGTCTTCGCTTTACTCTTTCCTCTTGCTCTGAGATACATCTCCATCCTATGTGTGGCCCTATTAGGTGTCCCTGCTGCGCTTTCACGCTTCCCAGATCTACTTCGATTTCTACTTACCATTCTGCTCCTCGTAAGTCACCTGATCCTACACTACTTAAGATTTACCATCTTAATGTTAGATCTCTGGTCAAGCACCATCTTGATGTTCATGATTTACTTGATGAAGCTCCCGATATTCTTTTTATGTCTGAGACCTGGCTTCACAATGACACTTCGGCTGTCATTAATCTAGCACTCCCTCCGGACTATACTATCTACACGCTCAATCGTGACTCCAGAGGGGGTGGTATCGCAGCCGCCGTTAAAACCAGATACCCATGCACATGGAAGATCATGGATATCGCGGGATGCGAAAGTGCTTATTTCTCAGTTTCTGTTAATCCACACTTTGCTTTTTCTGGCTTACTCATTTATCGGCCTCCGGGCCCTGATGCTGCTTTTAGAGCTGCCCTTCCCGGTGTAGTAAGCTCCTTGGCTCTGAAAACTGCCAACTTCAATATAATTGGAGATCTCAATCTCCATTTTGATTCCCCGGGTCCCTCAGCGGGCAGTTGTACCTGTGCTGACCTCGAGGCTCTTCAACTTTTTCAACTAGTTCGCCATAATACACATATTGGTGGTCATATTCTTGATCCTTTTTTTACCTCCCTTACATCGGCCAAAGTTCTGCCCCCCAGACCTATGGCCTGGACAGATCACCATCTTATTGAATGCCACATCTTACTTGAAGATCCTCTTATAGTTGCCCCTACCCCTACCATTCTTAGGCGCCCGTGGAAAAAACTGAAACTCTGCGACTTCCACCAGCTTCTTAGCGAGGTCCCCTTGGCCTCTTTTTCTGATGTAGAATCGGGTTATGATCTCTATTGTAACTGGATCACTAATGCTTTGGACAAGCTTATCCCTGCTACCTTGACTAAACAACAGCGCTCTCACTCCAGCCCTTGGTATGATGACTCTCTTCGGCTTCTAAAAAAATCTTGTAAATTAGCCGAAAGAGTCTGGCGTAAGGCATATGATCCAGTCAGGAAAGCTTTGTACCTAGCCACCATCAAGAAGTACCACAGAGCTATCTGTAGGGCCCGGGCTTCCTACTTCTCCCGTGAGTTCAGTGCTAGTACCAATCCTACTAAACCTATTTTTAAAGCACTGAAAGAGCTCACTACTTGTAGAACTGCTACCGCTGAGATTTGTTCTTCCTCCCATTGTGAAGACTTAGCTGCCTTTTTTGTCAGTAAAGTGGAAGGAATTTATCGAGCTTTTCCCAGCCCTTCAGATTCTCGGCAGTGCCACACAGCCACTTCAAAAACTTCCTCCACGCTATCCCATTTTCCAGAGCTGTCTAAGGAGGAGTTCAACAAACTCGTTATTCGAGTGAAGTCAGGTTCTCCTGAAGACCCTTTGCGGCCTTCTCAGTCTCGCGAATCTCCCTCCCTTTGCCTCCCACCACTTTGTAGGCTTATCAATCTGTCTCTGTCTTCAGGCTCTGTTCCCTGTGCCTGGAAACAGGCGCAGGTAATTCCTATTCTAAAAAAACCTGCATTAGACCCCAATAAAGCGGAAAATTACCGCCCCATTTCTCTCCTCCCGTGGGCTGCTAAAATGACCGAGGCCTATGTTAACACCATCTTAGCTAACCATCTCCATTCTGCGAATATTTTAGATCCCTCGCAGAATGGATTTAGGCCCGGTCACAGCACTGAGACCGCGCTCCTGTATATGGCCGAACATCTTCGCATGTTGGTGGATTCAGGTCACACGGCGGCACTGGTGCTTCTTGATCTAAGTGCCGCTTTCGACACTGTCTCCCATGACATTCTACTCCAACGTCTGGTTGAAGTCGGGGTGGATAATATCGCTCTTGAATGGTTCAGATCTTTTTTATCTGATCGCTCCTTCAGGGTCACCACCCCCCTTTCGAATCCAAACCACATGCGATTGCCCAGGGAGTACCTCAGGGATCGGCCCTTAGCCCCACGGTATTTAATCTTTATGTCCAGCCGCTAGCTGTTGTCGCCATGCGTGGGAACCTTTCCATCGTATCCTACGCAGACGACACTCAGCTGGCGGTTGCTATCAGTGGGGCTTCCGATCTTGAGGCAGTCAAGTTCCGTGAGGGACTTATATCCGTGGCCCAATGGATGAATGACAATTTCCTACAATTAAACGCCAAGAAAACTGAGGTGCTTATTGTGGGGAAACAATCACATTTGTGGGGCGATAACTGGTGGCCGCATGAGCTCGGTCCTACCCCTACCCCCGTTGCTGAAGTTAAAAACCTTGGGGTATGGTTTGACTCACAATTGAGTTTTTCCACCCACACTAAAAAGATTGCAGCAGCATGTTTTGGGCTTTTACGTCAGCTTCGGCCCACCTTTAAATATTTTGACGCTCCCACTCGACAACTCATTGTGCAAGCCATGATATTGTCTAAATTAGACTATGCTAGCTCTCTTTTTCTTGGAGTCAACCAGGCTGAACTCTCTCGTCTCCAACGTGTCCAGAATGCTGCCGCCAGGGCCCTGGTTGGTTTACCCAAATTTTGCTCAGCTAGGAAAACCATTTATAATCTCCACTGGCTTCCGGTGGCACAGAGGATAAAGTTTAAATCATTGACCTTGACATTTAAAATTCTTAAATTGTCATCCCCTCAGATTCTGGAGCATCTTATTTCCCCTTATGTTCCAACTCGCTCTCTGAGGTCCTCTGCTCTCCACCTTACCATAGTGCCCCGCTTTAAGAGATCCAGGATTGGCGGACGCTCTTTCCGAGTTCTTGCCGCCAAACTATGGAATTCCCTGCCTGTTCACATTCGTGCTATCGATGGGCTCCTTGCCTTTAGGAAGGCTGTTAAAACCTTTCTTTTCCCCTTAGCCCCTTAGTTCTGCTGTGTTGTGTTTTGTCTCTCACCTTCTCTGGTTTTATGTTCTGTACCAGCGCCAGGACGCCCCTTTGCTGGGGCATCTGTGCGCTATATAAATCCGGATAACATAACATAACATAACATATAGCAGTGATAGAGAAATATGAATTTAATCAATCATGGTTTTTCAGTCCCTCTTTTTTGCTGGAAGTCCTTGGACAGAGGATGTGGTCTCATGCTAGACTGCCGACTTTGGAGTTGAGAAACCAAGGTTCGAGCCTCATGGTCGACTCCACATCATGTGATTCAGGGCAAATCACTTAGGGCCAGATGTAGGTAATCCCAGATTACCGATTCTTAAATACCGAATCATACCGATTCGGTATTTAAGAACTGGCAATCGGGATGTAGGTATATTTACCGAATTAATTACCGAATCGGTATGATTCGGTAATTAATGAATCGGTATTTACCGAGTCTGTAATTGTCATTGATTCCTATGGGCTTTGAGGCCCATAGGAATCAATGTCAATTACCGAATCGGTAAATATCGATTCGGTAATTGGCGGAAACATTGAAGGGTGGCAGGGTGTCACTTTGACACCCTGTTGCACCCCTCAATTGTGCATGGGTGCACATGTTGCTGACATACATGCCCTTAGGGCATGTATGTCTGCAACATGGCACAATTTTTAAGGAAAAAAATGCTTTTTGAAGGGTTTTCATTATTTACCACCACCTTCTAGTTGGTGGTAAACAACAAATTATTAAACCCTTGTAGCACTGAAAACAGTGCTACCTACATCTAAAATTACAGAATTGGTAATTTTACCAATTCGGTATTTTACCGAATCGGTAAAATTACAGAATCGGTAAAGTTACCGATTCTGTAATTTTACATGCCCCTACATCTCAATATCCACATATTCGGTATTTTCGGCCGTTTCCGATCGGTATTTGGCTACTTACATCGGGCCCTTAATTTCCCCGTGCCTACCAAATAAGTGAATGTGCCCTTGTGTAACGTAACTGGTGCTCATGTAAAGTGCTCCAATACCTTTGGGTTGAGTTCGCGCTATATGAATCTGCAAAAGAATAAGTAGCCGAGCATTTTTGAGGATCATCTGACTGATCAGTGATTAGCCTGAAATCCATTACATTGGTGACTTTTTCAAGGATGGCTGCATTTCGTCTACTCTCTTCAATACCTTGACCCACATAATAGCTTGGAAAAAGGATGGAGAGGAATCCATTAGTTTCAGAAACTTCACAGGAGCCTCCTCCCCTTGCATTGCCTCTCCTAACTCTTCCTCCCTCTATACCCTCCTTTGTTCCTCCTATTGCTGGGATGCCCTTCCCACATCCTTAATCATACTCTGCATATTCTGCTATTTTAGCAATAGCAGATTTAGTTCTAAATTTCTTTTTATTCTTTCTTGTAACGCTATGCAATGGTTTGCAAATGTCATACATTCAGCCCATTTCGTTGTCTGCCATCCGATGCATATGGTCATCAACTGACTCCTAACATTTGCTAATAATCCTTGCACAAAGACAATGCCTACAGATTATCGAGCCATTAGTGTAGAATGGGCTATACCAGGGTTTCTCTGAAACACATACTTAAGTCTGTTTAAATAATTAGCCAGTGTTTTATGTTATTTTGCTTGCAATTTGAGATCTGAAGCCAGGGCAAAAATCTGCAATTGCATTCACACACACATTTTTTGCATACTGACTTCTCCACCAATCTTTCTCTCAACTCACTCAGGACCTCGAATTGCAAGGACTGATTCACATTCACCCATTTAGGTTTGTGTACTTCAAACACACTCTGCACTTGCCCTATAAGCTGAGTAGAGTTTACTTGTATGTTAGGGAATTCTTTTATAATGACATTGAAAACACAGGGGAGCCCATGCAATGTGGGCAATAATTTTACCCCTGGGCGCTGGATAGTCCAGTCTAGTTGGAGAAGGGGGAGTCCTCATCTTCAGGGTCACTTGAATTAAAAGTCAGGAAACACCTCCTAGTCCGTGTTATCGCCGTACGCTCATCCACCTGTTGTCCCACAGGTGCTGCTCCGTTTCTGGGTAAATACGCAGCTGCACCTCAATGGCTTTAGCTTGCATGGGAACATATTTATCAGACCCTTCTCAATTTGCTCCTCACGCTCTTTCTCTTTTTCTGGTGTTTCAGTGATCTGAGTGAATGGGCATGGAGGTAGAGAAGACAGAGCAGATGACTCACAGGCCTTCCTTGAGGTGACTGATTTGGTATTTTAATTTCTCCCAGGTATTTCTCATACCTCAAAATATGGATCTATGCTATGCTTGTGTACCTCCTGATGCCATTGTAGGAATAGAGGCCATTACTCATTATCTATTTTATTTTTAGGATCCTGCAGTTTCTTCTCTAAGTTTGCTAATCCTTCTATATCAAAAGAAACATACTTGAGAAATGACTTCTTCCCATCCTCATTAGTCTGTCCCACCCACTCTTGTAAGTTCTTGCACAGGCCTTTATCGTATTGTTAGCTCATAATATAGGCAGGAGTCCTTTCAGTGGTGGATCACTATGTTTAGACTTCTGTACACCATCTTTGCTCTTTATTTTTCATTCAGCTCTTGGGAAAAGAGGGAAAGGGTCTACAGGCCTGCGTGTTATAGCAGTTCATCCCATAGAGGGATGGAGGCAGGGAAGGAAATGGAAAGTAGGCAGTCAGTTATGTTTCTTCTAGGAAGGGAAGGTATCTTGAAGTGAAATCTAAAGATCCCCTAGTGTTTGATGACCCTTCAGTCAACACTGGGAGGGTCTAATGAAGGAGTTGGGTGGCTATGTCAGAGGACCTCTCTCTCACACACATTCATCCTCCAAGTATCAGAGCTTCCGGTCCTGGTGTTCCTGCCTAGCTTCCATGGTATTGTACTGTTTCTAGGTTCCGCTCACTCTGTATTATGGATTCATATACATTTTCTTTTCACTGGACTCCTCCCAGTCCTTCCTATCGAACCGATGTTTTATTCTCTGTTGTCTCCAACCTGGAAGACATATTTGTGCACCATTTTTTATAATACATTAAGCACAGTAAGCATATATAGACTTTAGCTAAAATTTTGATAAATTAAGCCAATTCACCAGGCTCAGCCGTGATCAGTTCTCAACACCAATTCCCATTGCGAAACTTCTCCCTTATCTCTAGAGCGCGAGGTCATTGTGTGAAGCCCGTTCAGCGCTCATCTGTCTTTTATATGTTGAGGCAATTTCTGGTGAGGCATTCACAATCTGTTGAGAATAAAACACAGCACTTAAGTCTAACAAGCAAGTAATGCACAATAGCAAGCCATACAGCAGACAAGAAAATATTATTAATCATTTCAACTAGAGCTTTAACAGGATCTGTTGGAGCCTAATGCTAAAATACATAGCATACAAGACAGTTTCTTTATGGCATCTCAATTCATGTCAACGGTATTAGATCAGCAAAATCATATCTATTGAGTAGATGGCAGGATCTTCTCCTGGAGGAAGTGTGAGATGTATTTGTGGAGAAGATATTCATGAACACAATACTGAGTTTGTTATTGTCCTACAAAATCCCCCTTCAAGTTGCCAAATTTGCTTTTGACCCTACTAGAATCATGAAACAATTGCCATATTTGATTATGAAAAATATATTGGTACACTCAGTAAAATGCATGTATATAAAACAATATTGTTGAAGCACATGGAATATATAATTATGTTTCACAACTCTAAACAATTATGATATATCAGGCCCAATCTAGCATTCATGCATAACAATGCTGTTTAAAATCAAGGATTTCCTTTTTCCTTGCCTGTGAAAAGAACACCGTATGCCCTGATCATAACATCTGATTCCCTTCTTTAGTTGTTGGAAAGACTGACAAAAGAACTGTAAACTGAGGGAAAAGAAGTAATTCCTCTAGGACTAGAATACATTCTTAATATAAAATTAGATTGGCTAATCTGATGGTCCCTTTGAATGCTAAAGTTTGAAGATTAGGAAGTTCTGATTGTTCTAGGAATATTAAGCTTCAAGAATGTAATCATAAACAGATCTTCAACACCCTCTTGAGTATACCACTAATCCTGATCTGGTTCCTTCTATTTCGATTCTGTAAAACCACAGCCTGACACCTAAAGCATTATTCTCCTTACTCATCATATTTACTGTCTCCATCACACCTTGATAATCCTGTGCTACTCGTCCAACAAACTGTTGTCTAGAGCAACTCATTTCTTCAAATTTATGTTGATTGGAATTCGTATGTTTGAATTTCTCCCAGTATGTTCTTCAAAGTTAGCGCTGAAAGGTGTTGGTTACACCTGGAATCTTTTGCCATTGTTTCTCCAGTCTTTTTGCCTCTGACCTCCTGTTTTTTTATTGTGTGCTAAATTTAGTTTTGCTGATTTTAGGACTCTGGAGAAAACTATTGGGGGTTGGCTCTAGTCAGTAAGGCTGAGCCGGAAAGTCAACTAACAACAAGAGAGTGCCAATACTGATCAAAATCAATTTCTGAAATACTAAATATACATCCTAAGCATGAGAAGAACTTCATGAAAGGGTATTGACTAATTAATAGTTTTTTATTTAAAGTATTTTTTAAACAGATTTCACATTTTTAATACATAGTGAAAACAATTTTTGCTTCTTCCAACAAAACATGAATATAAATATAAATACAGTCAACATACACACACTCATTCATTCAATTCCACAGACATATCACAAGTAGCCAGATTCAAATCAAACACTTACACTAAAGGAATTATCAAAAGAAACTACTAGCCAAAGAAGGCCACAATCTACAGAAAGTTATATACAGTAAACCACTTTTTATATATATATAACGTACATTCCTGAATTTCAAATCACTTTTGTGGATTTATTTGGAATAGAAAAAGAAGCGGTAATGTACGAAATTAGGACCACCAGGTTAGACTGCTTGAATGCCTGGATGGTCAAGTAGATCACAGTGGTGTGAAATCTGTTTAAAAAATACTTTAAATAAAAAACTATTAATAACAAGGACGTGACCAGCCCCGCCAAACAGACGTCACAGGACAGCAGGACGGCTCAACGCCGAAGAGACCGCAGTTTGCCAAAAAGAAAGTCGCGGCTTTAACAGCGCATCGATATGCCACAGATAGTGAGAACGCGGCTTCGGAATCTGACATGGGCTCTGACTTTGCTGGACAGCGCAGCGGAGATTACCATTGTGAGAGAGGCCCTGCGTCCACTACTGAAGGTGACAGCGACTGATATATATGTTGTGATAGAAACAGCCGATACAAGAGTTGCTCCCCCTGATAGACTTTATGAAATTGTCCTGTTAATAGAAGGTGACATACAACGTACCATCAATGGGGTATTTTGGGAAAATCTTTCGTCTACGTATGACATTTTGCTTTCGGAGGCGGACTGGCCCCCACCTTTTGTGCTCGCAGCGCCGCGAGGGGAGGAGGTGATCCTCCCGAGTTTCGCAAACACTGTCTCGAAGGAGCATGCGCAGCATTTTGCAGAAGAGTGGGCTAGGGCTCTAGCACCGGCTCTGTACCGCAACCAATGTGGTTGGGATAAATTGTCCCCATGCCACGAGATTCCTTTACGGTCTCAGCCGCAGCCTCAACCTCAATATCCCATACGGCGCGAAGCCAAAGCTTCCGTCGCGGCAATCCTTGAACAATTGGAATATCAGGGAGTTATTGAAACATGTGTGTCACCGATGAATAACCCTCTTTTTACTGTCACCAAGCCAGACGGGCCGTATCGTTTGGTATTGGATTACCGGCATTTAAACTCGCATTGCCGTAACTGCGCAGTACAGAATACTCACGGCTCTGCCCTAGTGGATAGTCTAGTGCGTAAGCGTTTTAAAACAACGCTTGACATTTCCAACGGTTTTTATGCCCATAGATTGGATGGTCTAAGTTCCCAATGGACCAGCTTTAGTTGTGGCGGTGTCCAAAAACAATTTCGGCGTCTCCCAACGGACGGCTACAAGATCATCCGGAGGGACCGCGTCAACCAGACAGGAGGAGGCATCGCCATCATCCACAGGAACACCATCCGCATCACGACCAACACCGACACCGATGACACCATCGCACCCGCCGAACACCTGCACTTCCAGATCCACGTCAACCCCAAGACCACCCTCAGAGGCACCCTCATCTACAGACCCCCGGGACCACGCACACAATTCAGCGAGGACATCGCCGACTTCATCAGCCCGCTCGCCCTCCCCTCAGCCGACTACATCCTCCTCGGGGACCTCAACTTCCACCTGGAGAACAACAACGACCGCAACACCACCACCCTGCTGGACAACCTCGCAAACCTGGGACTCAAGCAGCTGGTGACCACCCCCACCCACTACGCCGGACACACACTCGACCCGATCTTCTCTTCCAGCAAGGACATCGCCTTCAGCCACGCCACGGGACTCCCATGGACGAACCACAGCTGCGTCCACTTCAGCTTCAGAAGGACCACGCTCCACCATCACCAGCAACAGGCTCCCCGCAGAAGCTGGAACAAGATCACTGCAGACCAGCTCACTACGTCCTTGAGCAAGAACCCTCCCACCAGCACAACGAACCCCAGTCAAGCAGCCACCAACCTCACGAAATGGATCAGCGACTGCGCAGACGAACTCGCCCCGCTGAAGACCCCGCCGAGCAGACCCGGCAGCAAGAAAGCCCCATGGTTCAACGACGAACTCAAGAGCTCCAAGAAGAACTGCAGAGCACTCGAGAAAACCTGGCGCACAGACCCAACACCGGACAACATGACTGCCCTCAAGCTCGCCACCCGAAAACACCACCAGCTGATCCGCGCCACCAAGAAAACTGCATTCAAGGAACGACTGGACAACAACGCACACAACAGCAAGGAACTCTTCAACATCGTGAAAGAGCTCTCCAACCCCAACGCCGGAAACAACGACATCACCCCTTCGCAAGACCTCTGCAACTCCCTCGCCTCCTACTTCCACAACAAGATCGCGGACATACACAACAGCTTCAGCACTCAACCAACGCACGCCACGACCGAACCACCGCCCCCCACCACCACCCTCCGCGCCTGGACCCCGATCAGCACCGAAGACACCATCCGCACGATGAACTCCATCCACTCCGGATCTCCGACAGACCCCTGCCCTCACCACGTCTTCAACAAGGCCGACGCTGTCATCGCACCCCACCTGCGGGACATCATCAACACCTCCTTCGACATCGCCACCTTCCCGGAGAGCTGGAAGCACGCCGAACTCAGCGCTCTACTCAAGAAACCATCAGCAGACCCTACCGACCTCAAGAATTACCGCCCCATCTCGCTGCTCCCGTTTCCGGCCAAAGTCATCGAGAAGACCGTCAACAAGCAACTGGCCGCCTTCCTCGAGACGAACGGCTCCCTCGACCTCTCGCAGTCTGGCTTCCGGGCCAACCACAGCACCGAGACCGCCCTGATCGCAGCCACAGATGACATCCGAGCCCTGCTCGACAACGGAGAAACAGCGGCCCTCATCCTCCTGGACCTCTCCGCGGCCTTCGACACTGTCTGCCACCGCACCCTAGTACAGCGCCTCAGCAACGTCGGAATCCAGGAGAAGGCACTGGAGTGGATCACCTCCTTCCTCACCGGAAGGACACAGAGAGTCCGCCTCCCCCCGTTCAGATCGGAGGCCACCGAAGTCATCTGCGGCGTTCCTCAAGGCTCCTCGCTCAGCCCAACTCTCTTCAACGTCTACATGAGCCCCCTCGCAGCCATCGCACGCCAGCACAACCTGAACATCATCTCCTACGCCGACGACACCCAGCTGATCCTCTCCCTCACTAACGCCCCCGCCACCGCCAGAGCCAACCTGCACGAAGGGATGACAGAAGTAGCCAAATGGATGTCGAACAACCGCCTGAAACTGAACTCAGACAAGACGGAAGTCCTCATCCTGGGATCCTCACCCTCCGCCTGGGACGACTCCTGGTGGCCCCCCGCCCTGGGCAGCGCACCCAAACCAACTGACCACGCACGCAACCTGGGCTTCATCCTGGACTCCTCCCTCTCCACGACCAGACAAGTCAACGCCGTCTCCTCGTCGTGCTTCCACATCCTGCGAATGCTACGCAAGATCTTCCGATGGATCCCCACCGAGACCAGGAAAACGGTCACCCAGGCCCTCGTCACCAGCCGTCTGGACTACGGCAACTCCCTCTACGCCGGAACCACCGCCAAACTCCAGAAGAGACTCCAGCGGATCCAGAACACCTCAGCACGACTCATCCTGGACATCCCCCGCCGCAGCCACATCTCCGGACACCTGAGAGACCTGCACTGGCTCCCGGTCAACAAGAGAATCACCTTCCGGCTCCTCACCCACGCACACAAAGCCTTACACAACCAAGGACCAGGATACCTCAACAGCCGCCTCAACTTCTACGCTCCCACGCGCCAGCTTCGATCGACCAGCCACGCCCTCGCCGCCGTCCCCCGCATCCGAAGAGCCACCACAGGAGGAAGGTCCTTCTCCTACCTGGCCGCCAAGACTTGGAACTCCCTTCCGACCCACCTCCGCCTGACCCAGGACCACCTCGCCTTCAGGAAGCAGCTCAAGACCTGGCTATTCGAGCAGTAGCGAACCCCCCCCCCCAGCGCCTTGAGACCCTCCGGGTGAGTAGTGCGCTATACAAATGCTCTGATTGATTGATTGATTGATTGATATAAGAATAGTCCTGGGATTTTCACCGCCCGTAGAGTGTCTCTCTTAGAGAGGATCGACCCAGATGCTTGCTCGTATGTGGATGACATATATCTCACGGACGACGAAATTTGGGAGCATCAGTGTCGAGTGACCTCCATAATTTGTACCTTTGCAGACATGGGTTACAAATTTAACTTTGCAAAATCGCACATTGCGGAGTACACAGTGTTGTTCCTGGGCTATGAGCTCAACAATGAAGGTAGAGGTTTGGCCCCTCACTTCTTGGACAAATGCGCACAGTTGCGCGCTCCTACAACACTGAAAAAAATACAGTCTTTACTGGGCTTTTTAAATTTCGGAAGGACATACATTCCGGAATATGCCCAGCGTATCAAGCCTTTGTATGCTTTGATACAACCAACTTTTTCCAAGTCGTGCTAGCTGCCTGAACACTCTGCCATTTTGCAATCCTTGCAGGCTGATCTGCTCGCTTTTCATTCTCTGCTGACTCGTGATAACCACACTAACCTGGTGATAAGAATTATTCCTGGGACAGTGGGTTTCACGTACCTGACTTTTAATGAAGGAGACACAGTACCTATTGCTTACAAGTCACACTTGTACACTTCGGCTGAAATGCAGTTTTCCACTGTGGAGAAAGTTTTAACGGCTGTGCAGATGGCGATTCTTAAGGAACGTGCACTGTCACAGGGAAAACGCATGTTGGTTGTTACACCCTGTCCTCATTTGGAGGCAGTTACGAAAGCCAGTGTACCAAATTCTAAAGCTTTGCACCCTCGGTGGATTCAATGGGCTGCTTCCTTGACGTCCACGGATGTCACGTTTATTTTTGACGCCTCATTACGGTCGCAGGAGTACTTGCAGTGTGAATTTGTTCATCCTGCTCCTCTAGCTATGCGACCTTTGGAGGACTTCCATTGCATCATTTACACTGATGGTTCGGCGCAGGTTGCGCATGGCTCTAAACACGCCTACGTTTCCGCATGCACCATTGTGGTCGGTGCCATGGTGAACGATGAGTTCAAGTCCAGAGTTGTGCACACACAGACTCTAGGGGACTGCACCGCACAATTAGCAGAGCTTCGTGCTCTTTTACTAGCGTTGGAGTACGCTGATGCTAGTGTGACTACTCTTATTGTGAGTGATTCTTACTACTGTGTCCAGTCTTACAATGAGAACTTGTTCCTTTGGATTCAGAATGAATTTCGTGATTCCAAGGGTAGCACAATAAAACACAAGATGATCTGGGTTCGAGTGGCTGAGCTTAAGGCTAATCTGCCGCTCGTTTTTGTGATTCATACTCTCGGCCATCAGCGTGTGGGAGTTCACGGTGTCGGTAACTCACTTGCTGATGAAGCAGCGAAATCAGCAGTGTCTACGTATCTAGTTGCAGCAGTTACACGGTCCAAAAGTAAGATTGATGATGACATCTTGGCAGCTGTTGCTGCCACTGAGAAGGGAGGTAAACATCCTACGGGGTACCCTTCGAAGTACACATACCACTTAAGTCCCGAAAAGGTTCCTTTTGTGAAAATTCCTGAAGTTGGTGAACGTTTGATTCCCAACTCAGATCGCAGGGCTAGCTTGATTACAGCGGCGCATGAAGGTGTGGGGTCTGCGCATGCAGGCGTCTCGGCCACTGTAGCTCAATTACAACAACGTTTCTGGTGGCGGGGACTGTATAAACAGACGCGAGATTATGTCCTTCGATGTGACATTTGCCAGCAGATTAAACCTTCGACTGCTGCGCGTCCGCCACAGACACAGTTGTACATTTCTAATAAACCACTAGGTTGTGTTTATTTAGATCACTGCGGTCCTTTTTCCTCTGATACTGCGTATAAGTAAATCTTAGTAGCAGTTGATTCATGCACACGCTTTGTGTGGGTTTGGCCCCATCGCAGCGCTGATTCACGGACTGTCATAAGAGATTTGCGTGTCTTTGTAGGGATTTTTGCCTGTGGTACTTTCCATTCGGATCAGGGTCCGGCTTTCACCTCTAAGGCGTATAAGGATGCCATGACTTCGATGGGGGTCCAAGTCAAGTTTTCGTCTCCCTACAGACCTGAGGGTAATAGTGTAGTGGAGCGAATGAACCGTGATTTAAAGCAATCTTTGACAGCTTGAGTTATAGGCACTGGAAGAAACTGGCTGGCCCACCTCAATGGTGAGCAGCGTGCACTTAATAATCTCCCTAGAAGGTCTCTGGGTGGGCGGACCCCATACGAAATGCTCTTTGGCATCAAAATGTACATCCCTGACCTTGATGGTCTAGACTGCGTGGTTCGCGCCACAACCTCTGACGTAGATAAACATTGCAATGTTTTACAGGATCTACAAAAGACCAGAGACAGTCTTGCAAAGGAACATTTGCCCTCCACATCGGATGATGCGTTGCAGATACCGGTAGTTGTCTGGCTACCCCAAGTTGGAGAACTGGTTCGAGAGAAGATCGATAACAAGAAAGAATTTGGACCTTCCTATCGAGCTCCGGTTCCAGTCCTTGGAGTGAAGGGCACAAGAACAGTCATTTTGCCTCCGCTTCCATGTCGTAAGGAAAACAGGTTTATCTCAATTGACAATGTCAAGATACACAGAGTGGCCGATTCTTCTTAGTACGACTCCGGCAGTTTCCTGTCCTTCCATTGTGAGAAATTCTGTTTTGACCACTACTTCTAATCCTGAACCTGTGGTGGCCATCGAATTGCCTGCAATTTCCAGTCCTTTATTAAGTACTTTGCCTGGTACAGACCATGATGAAATTGACTACACTTACCCCACTGACTTATCTATGCCAGATCTGCAGACACGTTTGGCCACAGAATCCAGATTTTCATTTGACTCTGTTTCCAATGCCTCCAAGAGACCCTCACGGTTTGCCATCTATGCCAGTTTGTTTAAAAAACATTTTTTTATTCCTCCTTGGACATATATTTGGCTGGTGCTTTTTTCAATTTACCTTTTTATGTCAGTTGGGTTTGTGTTCTATTTTTTCCGGATTGTAAATGGACACTATGTCGAGGAAAGAACATGCATTCGACATCTCAATGGAACTTTGGCCCCCCTTTCCTCATCGCATTCTGCTCACAGACTGAAAAGAGACTTGACATTTGTTAACATCACTGCTTGGCCTGTCCTTGATGGGATAGTGTGGGATGCCGTTAGATTTCAAATTCATGGCCCTACAGAGGTTGTTAATGTCCCTAATGTGCTTAGAGTTAACATGGGGGATGTAGTGAAACAAAACATACGTTCTGATGATTGGGATGTTCAGGCCATAGAGTCTTTGTTTTCTGATTTGAAATACTATGCTGCCTTTGATGCGGAAGATTTGTACTTAGAATCTGCTAATTATGGTGATTTGTTTTGCTTTCAACATTTTGGCAATCACTTCTTACATAACACTACTTCTAGAAGGAATACTGTAAATTATACACAATGGGAGCATTGCCCAGCTCCCAAACAAGGCAGTTCCAGTACTTTTTTGAAAATGTACACTTATTTTACTGACTTCAATCAGTCCAATCCCGAGTCCTTTTATTTTAAAATGACACGGAAGCCGATGTCCAAGGTTAGACTTACCGATACTAAATTATTGTACTCGAAGTCCTTTCTTGATCAGCTGGCAATTGGCGGCTACGAATTATGGAAGGAATCTGTTGACCTTAAATCTGTTTGGGGTTCTAAAAGCTGGCAGGTACAAGGCTCAGAGGCTTTGCACAGGGCATGCCTCATCCCAAATCATATGTTGTTTTTGAATTCATCTATTTGGCAAACAACATGCTTGGGATTGGCTACTTCTAAAAAATTAAATACACCTACCATCCCTGAGTTGGAATACTATTCTGGCTGGAGTAATTATACTCAGTTTTCAATTAGGGACTTGCAGACCCTTTTGCTTAATTCATCCTTTAACATATCCAGTTTGGATCCAAAAGGTTGGCTGATGTGGCACAGAAGTGCTGATTCATGCCAGCACCGTTTTTTGGGTTTACCTGATCCACGTTTTGACTCTGACCATTCTGTCACGACTTACTCAGTAGGCAAATTATGTCAAAATTGGCTGAAACATTCTACATTGGCTGCGGTTAAATTACATCTGTCCAAGCTGAATGAAGATGTGGATTTAAATGATTTCATAAAAGGCCCGGCTAGTGGTAGATCTAAAAGATGGATATATGCTATTTACAATGAAATCTGGAAGACATCACAGATTGAGGCGGCGACACGCCTTAGAGCTATTGATCAAGCTAATCTGGAAAAAGTGCTTGCAGTGGTAGATAATAGTATTAACATGCTTTCTTCCCGCATTTACACGTTAGATAATATTGTGTCCTCTGTCGTGGATATTGTGCAGGATGAAGTATCTGTATTGTACCATGGTCAAAATCAATTGTGTTCTATCATGCAATTTGCGTGGACCCTGCAAACACTGAAGTCTGGCAAGGTGCCATGGACCTACATGAATGTCTCCTCTCTCTTTGCCCCCTATAATTTTACTGACAAGCAGCGCTTACTTTCCATGCGCGATGCGTCTTTTTCAATGTTACATATTGAAAGGTTGGAATCCTTGCCTTTCTCCGTGGCAGAGGCCACTGCTGCAACGTGGCTTATCCACGGTTTGATAACATTGCTGTTTGCTTTATATAAGTTCACAAATTGTATGCAATATGTTGCTATAGGTCAATATGAACCATTGGGTAATGCATTTCTTCATGAAGTCTGGTCCCTCTCATTTACTTATAGGTGTTTAAAAGACGGACAAGAAGTTTATCTGAATGGGGAGGAGTGTACTGAGACTCCGGATCACTCCTTAATGTGTAGACACATTCAATTGCACGGTTCTTGTAATCAGGACCGGCCAAATTTGGCCTGTGTTTTGAAAGGCACACCAGTTCCCGCTATCGTTCCCACTTTTACCTTACTGGCGAACTGAAGTTATTTACTTTTAAATAATGAGGATTGTTGTGGGTTAATTAAAGGTGTTGCTTATGTGGTGACCGTATCTGAACGTGTGGTTTGCTGCAAAAATGTGCTTTACTCACCCACGCATGGGAACGGGGATGTTTCCATCTGGCCGCGCATCCCAACCTTGACAGCGGAGTTCAATGGCATGAGTAGAATAAGAGCTCTTTTGTCCCAAAAAGAAGTGGCCTTGAGTTCGGCTCGAGAAACATTTGTGCTTCACATAGCTAACACACACACAGAAGTTCAGGCACTTTTAAATACTGACTTGCCGTTGCATTTCAGCGAGCTGGTCCATTCAATCTTTAACGCGTCCTCCATGACCGGACTGGCTCATTTTATCAAAATAGTTAGCAGCGGTCTAGTGACTTCATTTGAGAAAATATTTGGGGTCATTCCTGCTTTCTTCCATTCTATTTTTTCAAGCCTGTTTGGTGGATTCCCCGTTTTACTGGCACTAGCGGCTGGCGTTCTGGTGCTCTTTTGTTTCATTAAGCATGGATGCCCTTAATGTGCAAGAAGCCGCGCAACCCCTCCTGGCACTGTTTCGCAACCGGATGCTTGAGTACTATGGCACACTGCCGCTTGCGACTTTAAGCACGGCATATGGATTATCGTTTCAATTTCCCTATTTCACCTGTGTCCAGCCTGTGTTTCATTGCCTGAGCTGTGACTTTGACTGGGCCCTTGATTTGTGTCTCTGCAAGACGGTATCTCCTGACGTCGATTTTAATCAGCTGATGAGTCCCGTCTTTACTCACGAGTTAGTTTGTTCTGGCGAAAGGATTATGGCTTTGGCAGCGATGCATGGACTAATGGGTCATTGGAACATTCTCGAAGCAGCGCTCGACTTCTTGGCGCATAGCTTTCTTGAGAACCCACCGAGTTGTCCTCTGATGGTTATAGAGGCTCCGGTCCTAGAAGAGCACGTATGTTCTTTCCCATTGTTAAATTGGATGGCTGAACTGTTTTCAGATGAAGACGGTGATTTCATTTTGGAGGCTGTTGCTGCATATTTTGCATATTCGGTCTTGCCCTGAAAACTTTCTGAGTTTCTGATCACGGCCCCAGGTTTTATACTGACATAATTATTTTGCAAATTTTGCTTGCATTTTTCACCTACCTGAACTATTGGCTTGTGCACGTAAACACTATAATGACATTTTGTATTTTTTATATGAAGATTTTTTCCTTCATTTTTTAAATTATGACATTGCTCATCGTTCTTGAACTCTGCTTTCATGAAGATGCCCTTATCATATCTTATCTTATCGGTGCTCGGATCATGGGGGGTGTCATATAGTTACTGCTTATCTATATACTGGGTTAAGTTAGCATGAGTTTATTAAATGTTTAAACGCCATTTTTCCTTTTGCTGCTTCTGCACACGACACTTTATTGTTGATTTAGCTTTCAACCTACAAGAGCATTGTGATTTACATGAGAATAATATGTTATTGCTCTGATATCAGCTTTGCTTAGTAAACTATGTCTGTACAGAGAGTGCTGAAGCTTCAAGGATTACTCGACACAGAATTGTTGGGAGGTCTGATCTCCGCACCTATTAGTGCAGCTCCTGCCAAATTCTGGCTTTAGGCGCGTTTTATATTGCTTTGCTTAGAGCACACAAACACACTTGATGCGGTTCGCATGCAGAGAGAGCTGGTGGAAGCTGATGTGATCTCTTCATACTAGGATCTTGAGGTATGGGGCCGCCCTGCTAAAACCCAAAGAGACCTTCATAGAAATTAATATAATATGCTAGTTAGGGAGGGTGAGAATTAGGTGTTGTTAACCCTTATTCATTACAGCATTTTAGTATGCTGTCACCATTTGCTTTTTATGGACTAGTAACTATGTTGATAACTTTGCTTCTGATAATATGTTTCCTTGTATTATCTAAGATACTGCGTTTGAGAAAACGGCATTAGTAAATAAATATTTCAAACGTGCACGTGTCCTCGTTTACTCCACGTTCTGGTTTGAAATGATTGTATAACGAAAGAGTGCTCATGTGTTCCACGTGACCTGAGGTATCGTAAGTTCATGTTCTGGTTTTTCTAAATTATTGGAGGTTTGTTATGACCAATGAGACACTGTAGCTAGCCTGGTAAGGGGATTTTGGGTACTGAGGTGAGTTTTGGGCCACCCTAATTCGCCGAGCTTCCAAATCTCTATGCACAGTTCTGTAGGAGAACAGAATTCCCGCTACAATGTAGAACTCGCTACCTTAATCCTTGATGCAGCACGAGATGTGTTGATAATCCTCATGCAGTTGCGGTGTTGCACTGGATTCCTCCACGTAACTGCAGTGATGTGTCGGTTCCGAGTGCAGCGGTTCTGAAGGTGATGCTCCAGGTTAATCCATGCTGTAGAGGCTATGGGTCAATCTTCTCCACTCATTGGTGGTGTCAATGAGTTGGTTCCTGAAGTGGTGGTTCTGAAGGTGATGCGATGGTTCTCAGTGCGAGGCACTACGGTCCCGTCACTGCTCAGCGTTGATGCATTGAGCCTGATCTCACAGCAGGCGATGCACTGGTTCCTATCTGCGCAACGGTGTTGATCAGGGTCTGGCCGATGCAGCACTTTTACACTCACTTCCAAGGCCCCTGTACTGGGTTGACACACCTTGGCAGTGCAGGACTTACGGCAAGCCTAGATGTGGGTACCGTGCTCTCCATGCCACTGGAGTCAAGCTATCCTGGCTGATGAGGAGTGGAGCCCTGAAAGCGGTCCGAGGATGCATGTTCCAGTCCAGGGAGGACCTAGCCTGGCAGTTTGGGTTGAACTGGTCCCATTGGATGCAGGGTCAAGACTGATTTGCATATGGCTTTGTTCAAACTGGAAAGGCATGGGGAGCCAATAAACAATGGAGTTAAGCCCAGATCTCTGTACTGGGGTGAATGTATGACATTGTTCTGCATTCTGTCCATCAATTGTTCTTTTTAACTTTCTAAAAGTGGCATCTTCAGAATTGCAATTTAAAAGCCAACTTCCCCATAAGTTGTGTTTTTAAATTGTGATTCCAGAGGCTCCAAATTTGGGCAAACCCATCTTTTCCAAATTGGAAATTACACTTATAAAATTGAATAAGGTAATCCCAATGTTATGCTATAGTCGAGATAGGTGTCTTGTAGTAGTGAAAAATTAATTGAAGAGCATTTCACGACCAGGACATGTAAAACTTGAAAGTACATGTCGTACTTTTTAAATACATTGTACTCTGCCTCTGGTCCGTCCAGGACCTACCTTAAGGGTGAACTATATGTAATAAAAAGGAAGGTTTGGACAGTGGCGTACCTAGCGGGAGCGAGGGGAGGCGGACCGCCCCAGGCGACACTGTTTTGGAGGCGGCAAGTGCGGTATTGTGCACGCACGGTGGTGTGGTCGCCACCGGGTCACGTCACTCCGAAGTCAGGCAGTCTTTCTACAGCATGTAGGGCTGGCCCTTGCAAAAGAACATTACAATATAAATAACCCTCCGATGCATTACCGAACCAGGAAATAGCGACGCTGCTGCACTAAGACCATCCTCACCCCCCCCCCCCGGCTTATGGCAAACTCTGAACGCCCCCATGGCAGCAGATCTCACTACTGCATTTTAACCCCCTCGCTGAGCCCCAGAAGCATGCCAGACTGCTGTGTTTTCCGCAGGAGTCATTGCGACCTTGAGGCGGCCCCTTACTGAATAGTAAGTTCCTAATCATATTTCTCTGTTCAATAACATTCTCTTTTAAATTAATAGAGTGATCATTATGATCGTCTTCAGCGGCCTGCTGCCGTGTTTCAAGCAGGAATGTGCCAGGCAGTGATGTGTGATACTGATCCATGCAGCCATGCGTGAAGATGTAAAGAGATTTTTTCAGAGCCTTTGTGTAGGTTTGTTAAAAACCTCACATCTTGGCAAGAACTACAAATATTTCTACTTTCTTATTTCTGTTAGAAAGTTATGACTTTTGCGACAAATTAAACTGCACATTTCTCATTTACCATTAGGAAATTGATCTGTCAAAGAAAGCATTGCAGGAAAGAGGTTGGGCCTGATGTACAATGTTTGCATGATGTGTGAACTGAAGTAAGTGTGCCTGATGTTGGTAACTTGCTATGGCTGCTAACATTTGCTTTATTCCTAGCTGCCTGCCTTGCCCCTATATGTTTCCCTCGTCTTCGTTGCAAAAAAAGTGTCACTCATAGTTGTTGAAATGTTACTCATGATTATGCTGACAATATAAAATGTCACACTAAGCAATCTGAAACCTTGGCAGCTATGTTATGTCCGGCCTGCTGTTGTTACCTGTACTTCTGGTGCCAGCTGCGCCCCTCCACGTGCACAAACCATGAGCTGAACATTGCAGGCATTGCCCTGCAACTGCAGAAACGTAGACATGGCTGCCGGTTGTACAGTGGGGTGTCGGAGAACATTCCATAAAGTATAGAACCCTGCGAATGCTGTTAATTTCTATGTTTTTATTTCTTTATTTAAAATGTTATACCATACGCAGACGACGTTAACGTACTGTACAGTTATTTTTTTACAAAAAAAATTGAGAAATTAGTCCAAATAATAGACATACATATTTACAAAGAAATGTTCAGGAGGACGTCAGAGCATTTTGCAATTTGTAGATACGTATTCTGAGAATGCATCCAAGTCATACAATCCATGTTAGCAAAGATGTGTTGTCTTATAGTGAACGTTAAGTCGTCAGTTTGTTCTTCACACTACAATATTTGATTTAAGAATTGCACTGCATATGTGGGGGTGCAGGTGCTGGAGAGAGCTGCAATTAAATATCACAAACGTAAGTGTTAGTATGGTGGCAGTCTGTGTGTTCTACTTTGTACTGCCGGTCACCGGTGTATTTAACTGCGTAGCCTTGGACCGTGTCATGTATGTGCATGTAACTTGCATGATCGAAGTATCTATTAGCGGCAATACTACATGTCTCTTGGTCCTTTTTCCCCAGCCCCATCCCCCCCTCCCCAGGGGCGGCAATCTGAGGGATAGCCCCGGGCGCCACAAGCTCTAGCTACGCCTCTGGGTATGGACCTGGCGAGTAGGTTAACTTGCCAGATCGACGTGGCAGTTTAAATCTGCACATACAGGCTTTGCAGTTGCAGGCTTTAGATGTGTTTAAAGGACTACTTCAGTGACTGGCACAATTAGTGCTGTAAGCCCACTAGTAACATTTGATGTACAGACCCTGGGTACACGTAGTGCACTTTACAAAGGACCTCTAAGGAAATAAAATATGCCAATGGTGGATAAACCAATGCTACATATTTTTAAGTTAAAAGCCAATGCATTTTAGCACAAATTAGCAGTGATTAAATGTTCAGATTCCTAAAGCCAGCAAAACGAAGTCAGCAAAAACAGGAGGTCACAAGGCAAAAGGTTAGGGGAAACCACAGCAAGGATGCCAGGTCTAACAATTACCTATGTCTGAGCTATATAGTGAAAAAAGGAGCTGTAGCTAGAATACAGCCCTGCTTAAGACCATTCTCAAATGTAATTTTGGAGAGAGGTGCAATCTGTCTGCTAACTTTCTTTGTATCCAAGAGTTCAAATGTAATGCGATGGTGCTTTGACCAAAGGCGGTTGAGATTAACCTTGCCAAAGGCGGATGAAAAATCCACAAAACAGACATATAGTTGCTACAATGTTGTTGGCAGTCATGCATCCTTCTCTGAACCCTGTTTGGTAGGCCGGCAGTAAGTCATAGATGTTATCCATTCTGGTAGGTGTGACAATATGTATTTTGCCAAATGTTTGCCCTCATCATCTAAAAGCGCAATTTGGAGAAAATTGGCTGTATCTTTTATACTTTCTTTTTTGTGAACTAATTGTATTGTCAATCCTTGCACTACGGCTGGTATCTCATTGGACAGCAGGGCATGATCAAAAACTGGTTTTAGTGTTCTGCTTAATCACGTAGGATTCTGCAAACTCAACAACAGGGCTTGTGAATACCTAAACCATATATTTCTGATTTAGAACTACTTGTCAAAGCAATGTTCTCCATTTGCACACTGCTACAAAAACATTTTTGTAGCAATTGCAGGTAAAGATTTGAAACAGAATGCTGAAGTATTAGTAAGGTCCTGTGCTTCTAACGCAGATTTCTGCATGGAAGGCAAAAAGAAAACAAATGCATTAGGTCAACATTCCTGATATGTATGACTTTTTCTGTGGGAGTAAAAGTGAAATAAACGCCCATATGACCTATGAGAATATAGCCCATATAAAATTTCTATGACTATTGACCGAGACTGAGGTATTCCACTCAGTTCTTTAAACATTTTTACTTTCAAATAACTGTCAACATGTCACTTATTGAGCCAGTGTCAAAGGACTCAAGTAGTTAAATAAACACCACTTTCACATATTTTCTTCCTCTGAGGCAATGAGTATCTCAATAGATTAGTGGGAGCGGACCAGTGGAGTTAAAGAGGGATAAACAATCACCGAAAATGACTTCAGAGATGCAAAAAAAGGCAGACATGTTTCTCACTTCTTCAGCTATTCAAATGCTTGCAGAGCAGACTCTGCAACATTACAACAGCACCATTCCTCCAAAATCAGACTATCAACATGAAGGTCCAATGCTAGGCAGCCATCATCATCTAATAAGTTCACTAAACCGATTACTTAGCAATGACTTCAGTGTTGAAGTTAATTTTGTATTCAAATATTAGCTTTATTGTGAGTTAGTAAGTGTGTAAGGTGTGTTTGAGTGGGGGGGCAGGAAAATCAGAAGGCAAGTATGAGGGTGCATGATTGTCTGCGGACATTGGATTTATGTGCAGGTGGATAATATGGAGATTTGATAGATCAAGATGAGCAATCAGACATTTGGTCAATAGTCACTGGGGTAGTCTTGGGTTTTTAAATGAGTGATGTCATTGGCATGGCATATACGATTTATTCAGTCATGTCATTAATAGTGTAATTTATTATGTCACCTATGATTTCATATATGAGGTCACAAACAGTATTGGGGGAAGTTTAGATAGCCTAGTTAAATGTAAAAGCCTTGTAAAACACAAGTTAATGCCTCAACTGTTGTGAAATGTAATGAGATCCTACACTATTAAAATTAAATGGTGGCTGTCCTTTTTTATTTCACTCTAGGTTTGATTTTGTGAGTGCCACACAAGCTCTATCTATGATGTATACAATTGAGAAAATCAATAATTCAACCTTGCTTCCGGGAATCAAATTGGGATATGAAATTTATGATACATGTTCGGATGTTTCAAAAGCGATTGATGGGGCAATGAGAATAATCACTGAATCTAATTCTTCAAATGAGAACAGCACAAATACAGTTTGCAGCAAATATGAGCCAGTTGTGAAAGCTGTTGTGGGCGAGAGATATTCAGAAATTTCAGCTTCAATTGCTCAGCTCTTCAGTCTTTATTTAATACCACAGGTAAGAACATCACACTGTATTCAATTTAGAAGTGCAAGAGTTGTTTCCTCTTCTTGTTATGATCAAGCAAATACATATGCTCTTCTAGGACAACCTGTAGAACATGGATAGCAAGCGATGTCATGGAGGGTGTGTGGCCGGGACAATGTTGCTTTTCCTTAGAGCGAATATGGGAAGTGTTGTGTTGACCATTGAGATGTGGTTATCGTGTTATCGGACACAGCACCTGGCAATGAGATGTGTGAGGGTATGTTAGAGATAGACTTGCATACTATAATTATAATAAAGACTAACCAGCTTTGTCATAGATGCAGAGTGATGCAAAACAGTGGATGGTCGGGGAAGGCCAGTTGATTCATACCTTGACATGCGCTGATCAGAGATGCTGTTGAATGAGTAAAATGTTACCAAAAGGGCAAGAATGGGAATTGGTGACATAAGCAGTAGCCAAGCCCCATTTTATGTATTTATATATTTCTTGAAGGCAATAACACTGTCTATTGCAGAGCAAATGCACCACTTGAGAGATTAAGGATGTAGAAGAGCAATCAACGCCAGCAACCTGAGCAGAAACTACACAAACTTTAAAAGACCGAGATTACACCTACTCCTACAAGCCTGTAGTATGTCATATTTTTGATAAGAGGTTCACACCCCACCCCTTTCTCAAGCTCTCAAAGTCACCAGTCAGGCAAGCCCTAGTTGGCTCACAGCTCATCTCACAGCTAAAGCTGTCCCTACGCATGCAAGAGTGAGAGACAAATCCCTTGGAAGGTTGATCCTGAAAAAGGCAGGTACAGAGGCTCATTGTAAGTCGTATGGACTATGGTAATGCCTTACTAGCCACTATCAATGAAGACCTGCTTTCAAAACTTCAGATTTTGCAGAACACTACTGCTAGACTTATTTTGAATCTCCCATCAAGAACCCCTTCAGCCCGAGACTGAAAATTCTTCTTTGGCTCCCGGTGAAAAAAAGAGCTTGCTTCAAAATGATTTGCCTTGCCCACAAGAGCCTATATGGAACCGGACCAAGCTATTCAGCTAACAAATTGAATTGGTATCATCCAAGCAGACCATTAAGATCCAGTACTAAACAGCTTCTTGCCCCTCGACAAATTTGCACAGCAAGAAATGGTGGTCGATCTTTTTCTTTTCTTGCACCTGCCCTCTGGAACAAGCTTCCGTCCCATCTTCTATCCATTTCCAATCACAAGCACTTCGGCAAGGAATTATAAACGTGGTTATTTGACCATCAATAACTGCTAAATTTGACCTCCATTTGACATGGAGTCTCCTAAAGCCCCATGAGACCTTTTTGGTGATTTGTGCACTCAATAAATTCCCCTGACTTTGACTTTGCCCTAACAGTGCAAGAGTGCATCAGCTTGCCCTGTGTCAGCCTACTGGCCTCACCCATCTATCTGTGCCCAATACGTTCTATGGATTTTAGAGACCCTTGTACTTGTCATTTTCCTGACCTTCTAGAATTTCCTTCCAGAACAACTTCCACTTTAATTATTAGTACTGAATGATTTTTCCGACTATAAAAAAACAATGTGGTTGAAGGAGACTTTCCCTGCTTCTTTTATTTAGTCTAAGACAGCAGCATTTGGGGTGCAGTATATCAGCTGTGGTGAGACTGGGAAACAGCCCAGCTAGGAGTGGAACAAAACATCCTGTCAGGCAGAATAGCTGCAAAGGAAAGTGATTGGTATCCCTCTGACTCAGGTGTTTTTGTGGAAAGGGAACCCTACATGCTAAAATAACCTGCAAAGCAGGATGTTCAAGATTTCTCTTCCAAGTGTAGAATCCCTGTTGCTGGCTGTCTCACCCTTCTCTGGCTTGGTGTTTACGAGCAGCGTAAAACCCAAAAGGGTTCCCCCTCGCAAGAAAAGCAATTAATAGACCAGGCTGAGGACTGAGAAAAAAAGGAGAACAAAATACAATACAAAAAGGTCCCTCTATTATATATACGATGTCACAATAGTATTAAATCACACAGCCAAAGACCCGGATCACACTTTATAGCTTTGTGGCACATTGCATGATTGTTATTCATATTACATACCGCGCCTTCTTGTGTTTTTTTTTTTACAACTTGAATTTCATCATTTACATTTTAACACATATTTTACCAAAATACACATATTGACATACACCATTTATCACAGAATCTATCTAGTGTAGAAAAATCGCAGATTATCATAATTTCTAAACAGGTTTTTTCAGACTTCCCCTTTCATCCCTTCTGTTTCACACACTTCTCTAACATACCATAACAGTCAATAACAGTATGAAAGGCATTCTTGGTACCCACACTCATGTACTACATTATCTTAGCACTTTAGCTTTACATCTTTATGAAAAAACATATGCTGTTAATCTTTCTTGAACCCGGTCTAATGGAAAATACTCAGAGATGCTGTCCTGTTAAAACCAATCAGAAAGGATTTTAGAAAGACTCTGAAGAAGTAAGGTTATGAGGACAAAGGATGCAGGAGGCCCACAGGATAACGGATGGTACAGGACGTAATAAGTCCCTCCACACATCCTTTAAGATTATCTAACAGACACCTAACAGTCCCCCGTTCGAATTCCTGCTGGTAAGCTGTAGTAACTCTAACACAGTAGTACTCATAAAAGATAAAGATTACAACATGAGCATATAATGAAAAGTTACCTCAATGGTGTTTTCTATCTTTCCAACGTCCGTTGTGATGGAGCCTGTCAAACGACTGTCCTAGTCCCACAGAGACATCCCCACATCTTGGAAGAATCTGTTGAGATAACAAACAAATACTGTAAAAGACTGTCCTTTTTCCTACGGAGACGGCTGGTTGCTAAATATGACTACCTGATGCTCCACGCCAACCAAAACCCAAACCCATATGGCTGATAGCAGCAGACATGGGTGTTCTGTTCGCACGGTCGAGCTCCAGCCGTGGCTCTGAATGTGTATCGGCTAGGTGGTGCATGCAAAAGAAGCACACAAACACGTAGTAGTGGGGTAATGACTAACTAACTCGGCAACGCCCCAAGTTCCTTTATTATAAGGCTCAGGTCCCCATGTCACAGTCGTGACTATCTGGACCGTCGTATGAACGGGGAGTTGCAGAAACACCCTCTAATGGGTGACCACATTAGCTGGCTCATCAGGGCCCACCTAACATTCCTCCTAAACCAACAAAAAAAAAACACCAAAAAGCAGCACCAGAGAACAATGACTCAAAATACATTTTCACTTCACCAACTTTGTTCAGTACACTACAAAGTTCTTTAAACGAGACGACTTGTCTGGACAGAGTCGAAGCTGGTTACTCTCTGCACCTCCTCGTCTGACACCGTCCTCACGCCTCTGAGATTCTTCCAGGCTATGTAACGTGTCTCTCTCCACCAACCCACATGGTGACCCCTCTGGCGGACAGGCAATTCCCCTTCCAGACGGCCTCGGACTTGGAAACTCAAGACTGCCAAATCTTCCACAAGCCTCGGACTCATCATCCAACATCAATTCTGGATCACTCAGGATCTTAGGACCCCTGATTGGCTGCTGCCAGGAGTCTGTCAAGACTTGAACAAGTATACATTCCTGGTTATGGTTGCTCCATCCTTCATCACAGTGATCCTAGTCCCCCGCACTTTCTGGACTGTTCAGGGCTCATATTCAAAAGGCAGACTAAACTTCCCCCGGGGTATTGATTCCTCACCATAACAGTATACCAAACTTTTAATTAGCTCTGCCTAGCTCCATGCTTCCTGGGAACTTGTTCATTTCTCAGCCTACTTTTCTGTAGCATTTCCGCCACCTGCTCTTGTTTGGCTGACACTACTTCAAGGTACAGAATCTCATCTCCAACTGGTCGGTTCATGAACAAAGACATCGGACTAACTTGGGTGGTGGAGTGAGGGTTCATCCGATACTCTCGTGGGAAAGTGTAAAGAGTATACGCCTGCATTCCTGATGGTCTTGTTAGGAGTGCGCATGAAGCGCTCCACCTCTCCGTTGGCTTGAGGCCATAGGGGGTGTGACCTTTCGGTGATGAATGCCCCTGGATCATAAATGCTCTTGAAATTCTTGGCTTGAGAAAAGAGCACCATGATCAGTGCGCAGTTCTTTAAACAATCCATGTGTAGCCATGAATTTCTTGAAAAGAGGAATGCTCTGGCTGGCGATGATAGACTCCATAATTTTAACCTCAGGATATTTCAAGAAATCATCAATAACCACAAACATATGACGCCCATCGGGGAGACTTCCGAAATCTGCACTGGCTCGATGCCAAGGAAAAGGTGGAATATCTTCAATAATGATGGGCGCCAGCAGAACTGCAGGACCTGTTGCATGAAAAAGCAAGCACCGGCTCGCCACTTGTTCCACGAGGCCATCCAGACTGGGGAACTACACCTTGCGTCTTAGTATGGACTTCGTCTTGATGACTTCCTGCTAGGCTAAATGCACCAGATCAACTGCCCTTTGTTGCAAACATCCTGGAATCACCAGTCTATGACCTCTTATCAGGCAACCTTATGGAGATATTATCAACTCATTCCTCACATTGTGTAGAGACAGCAGTGCTGATCCCACCTCTTCAGTGAGATAGATGGTTTTGTCTAGCAGGGTGTTCCCATTTCCTGATCTCATAGCAGGAATGCAGAGTTGTATGCATTCATCTGTTTTGGTGCTTCAATGATTTCCTTCAATGAGATAGGGAGTGGCCTGGACCTTTCCACCATCAGACGGACATATTCCTCCACCTCCTCTGCATCCATTTCCTTGATCTTGGTGGCAGGACAGGCATGCCTAGAGAGATAGTCTGCAGGGTTTTGAGTTTCTAGACGGAAAACCACTGTGAAGTGATCATCTTGCAGTTGAAGAATCCATTTCTCAATTCGAGGTGGAGGTTTAGATGATGACCCCATGAACAATAGAATAAGAGGCTTGTGATCTGTGTACAGTAGGCTGTCCATAAGGGTAGAAATGAAAATCGTGGCAGCTCCAGTGGATAGCAATGGCCTCCTTTTTCAAAGTGTGAATATCTCTGTTCTGTCATCGTCAGCGCTCGGCTGGCATATGCCACCAGGGCCCATTCCCCGTTGCCCTGCCGTTGAGAGAGTACCACTCCAAGTCCGGTGGGGCTCACATCAACTGATAGCTCGGATTCCATGGCTGGGTCAAAATAGACTAAGGTGGTGTCTGCTGAAAGGGCGTGTTTCATGGCCTGAAAAGTGTTCTCCTGTTCCGGTCCCCAGTTACATGCAATATTAGATTTGACCAACTCCCTCAGTGGAACAGTAGGGTCGTTAAGTTTGCAGATGAACGGGCCACAGTAGTTCACCATCTCCAAAAAGCTTCTTACGCCGGTTAAGTTGGTGGGGGCAGGGGCTGCTTGGATATCCTGGACCTTTAGGGGGTCTGGTGACACCCCTTTTTGAGAGAAATGGTAGCCAAAAAACATATTTCCTTTTTAAGGAAGTCACACTTTCTCTATGGAGCGTTAATCCATTGAAATACAGCCTTGTGTCAGTCAAAATGCTCCTCCAATGTGGGGGCGTGAACAAGAATGTCATCACTGACAATGAACACTCCTTGGAGGCCGGAAAGTACGCCCCTGATTGTGTCTTGGAAGACCTCTGCAGCACTGGAGTGTCCAAAACTGAGGCACATCTACCTTCTTAATCCCAAATGAAAAAGTGATGATGATCCAGGAGACTGGATCCAGCATCAATTTGTGATATCCGGCTCTTAGATCAATCTTGGAGAACCATTTCAAACCACTGACCTCAGCCACTATATCATCAACTGCAGGAGTGATGTGTCATTCTTGCTTTACGGCAAGGTTGGGAAGACGCATATCTATGCATATTCATACCTCTCCAGGCTGCTTTGGTTTGAGGGCAACCACTTTTGGAGACACCCAGGGAGTCAGGCTATCTACCTTTTGTAACAATATTAGCCTGCTTCAGTTTGAAGATTTCCTACTCCACCTTCGGCCAAAGGTGGAAAGCCACCCTTTGGTGTTGTAAAGCCACTGGTTGAATTGACTCGTCAATGTGAAGCTTTATCAGCCGATCTTTCAAGCAGCCAATGTCTTCAACTAGCAGTGCAAACTGGGTCATCAAGTCATCCACACTTTCTTGATGCATGCTGAGTGCGAATGCAACAAGCTGGAGGGGTTCGGCAGTCCGGCAACTCAGCAACATCCCTTGGCCTCCTTTAGTGTCGTACACTTTGGTCCTTGTTGATCGAGACCCATGCGCAACTTCTGCTGTGAACACTCCCGCCAGGAGGAGTGGATTGTGGATCCATAGGCATAGACTTCTCTCAGGACCTGCTCTTTTGTCGATAAGTGCTTGCACTCAGTGGCCCTCGACCATGATGCTACACTTTGGAATGTATTTTTGCAGATATCCCCCCGGTTGCAAGGCATGGATGACATGAACAGCTCCTTCAACATCATCGTCCATGCCTCCTTCCTCTATGGGACTGTCATTGGTATACACCTTGTTAATCGACTTCACTCTAGGATTCCTGCAGAGCAGCAGAGTTTTGCAAAATGATTCATCTTGTTGCAATTTGAACATCTTTTACCATATGCAGAACAAGGACCCTTGTGCAGGAAGGGACAGCTTCTTGCACAAAAGCAATTACTAGAGGCGGTTTCCTCTTTCTATGTATGCTGCTGAATGCAGCCCACATAGAATGGGGAAAAACAAAGAGATATAATGTTATTTTTCCTCGTTGTTCCTCCCCTATGTCTCCTCTGGGGAGGCATAGACTTTTGATGCATTCCCAGGTTTACAACTTGTAAATCTGGGAAAGTGTAAAATGCCATGGGTGTTACGTGGGAACACCCACCACAATGCCTATGGCATGTCTCCCCATCATAGTGTGATGCAACATACTGACTTCCAGGGCGTTGCCTCACTCCATATCTGAAAGGCCATCAAAAGCCAAGCATGGTGCCTTTACATGGCCTTATAGATATGGCTAAACGCTGTGCGCCACAAAAAGTGACGTTCTGGCAAGCGCTCTGATACCCTCTTGGGTCACGTTCGCGCTATATAAAACTTTATAAATAAAATAAATAAATAAAACACAAATAAAAATATTCAGCCTATGGGCCACACACACTGGTCAGGCTGCAGTAGCTGGGCATTCTAAATGCAGTTTACCTAAAGTTCCAAGCATAGGAAGTGCGCCTGGCTCTGTTATAGTACTATCTCCAGTCCATTCAGCTGCCCATTTAAACCGTTCATACAAAGAGGATCATGGATTGCAAGCATATGAAGCAGCCAGACTTTTCCTCCCTCTGCATGTCATGATGAAATATAGAGTGAGGAACATTACTGTGCGCCTATTCCATTATGTGATATGCCACTTGAGGCTTATGACAACAGGCATAACATTTAGTGATGAGGGGATCAACCCCTAGCACTACTGCAGCGAGTGACTATTGGCTGCATGCTAATGTGCAACACCAAACGTTTGTGGCGTACAGCATCCAGCAGCACTTACTGGGCACTTCTCACCTATTGCAGTAGCCCCTCCCAACCTACCTAGATGCTGTCAAAGACGGCCAGCAGTGCTGGCTCCTGAACAGCTTTCCTCTGATTAGGGATTGTCAGCTTCACATTCCCAAATGGGTTTGGCTGCACTCCAGTGCAGTCCACTGATCTTACCACCAGATGGCAGCATCACACCACAAACAAAAAATAATTATGCCTGTGAGAGAAGTCAAAGCAGTCACGTTGGTGAATACAATTAAGTACCAAGGAGAAACAGCCTTTATTTACAACAATGCCTGAACCCCTCGTGTCATCATCACACAGGCTTTACAATGTATGCATGCGTCTTCACCACACATGCCTTTGCCATGCAGACTTTTGCAAAATGCCTTTATCAGACATGCCTTCACAATCAATCAATCAATCAATCAATCAATCACAGCATTTATATAGCGCACTACTCACCCGGAGGGTCTCAAGGCGCTAGGGGAGGGGGGGGGGTCCGCTACTGCTCGAACAGCCAGGTCTTGACAATGAAAATTTTAGATTGTATTTCCTAAATGTAACCTGTAACCTTTGAGAGTGGGTGTGTAAG
Organism: Lissotriton helveticus; assembly: GCF_964261635.1. Taxonomy (NCBI): domain Eukaryota; kingdom Metazoa; phylum Chordata; class Amphibia; order Caudata; family Salamandridae; genus Lissotriton; species Lissotriton helveticus. The sequence goes on along the minus strand of NC_136067.1, from coordinate 886,497,313 downwards.
TGGTTGTAAAGGTTTGTGAGTGGGTGCCTGAGTGGATTTATGAGTCAGTGAGTGGGTGTGTCAGGGACTGTATGAGTTTTTGGGTGTGTGAGAAGCCAGGTGGGTGTGTGAGTGGGTTTGTGAGTGGCTTTGTGGGAGTGTGAGTGAGCTTTTGAGTGGCTGTATGCAAACAATGATGGGGCAGCATGGGCTCCCTCAACCTCCAGGGACCACCACCTCCCTAGGCCAAAAAAACACCTAATGGGGGGACAACGCATTCCCTTGCCCCCTGGGATCAGCACCTCCCTGGGCCAAATACCTTAAAAACAATGGGAGAGGGGCTGTGCAGGCTGTTCTTGGCCCTTGGGACTATCATCTCCCTGGGGCAAGTACTTGAAAATCAAAGGAGTGGGGCTACCGGCCCCCTCCTGGATCCAATAATGACCCTGGGGATCGACAGCCCCAGGGCCGGCTACTGCTTTGTTCTGGGGTACCCTCCCCCCGAGATATCTGTTTGCTTTAGCTTGGCGGGAGATCACAGCTCCTGCCACGCTAAAATAAACACTCTGCTTCCAGCGGGCGGGACGTGTCATAGAGTTCCTGCCAGCTGGAAGCGGAGGTTTCATCTCTTTCCCTGCCCACAGACATGCGTGCAAGGAAAGAGATGAAACAATTGCTCCTGCATGGAGGGAGCTGCCTTTCCAGAAGCTTCCTCCGTACTGTAGCAATTCGGGCTCCCACAAGAGGCAGGAAGCCCGCGGGGAACGGAGGGACCTTGAGGCTTCCCCCATGGTCCTGGAAAAAAGAGCAGAAGGAGGCAAAATAAAGGTGAGAAACGAGTAGAAAGGGCAGAATAAAAGGGCCGAAATGAGCAGAAAGGCAAAATAAAGGTCAGCAATGAACAGACTGGGGTACAATAAAGATGAGCACCAAGCAGAAAGAGGCAAAAAAAGGCAACACTTAAGCAGAAAGAGGCAAAATAAAGGTCAGCAGTGAGCAGAAAGAGGCAAAATAAAGGTGAGAAAGGAGCAGAAAGATGCGAAATGATGATCAGAAGAGAGTAGAAAGAGGCAGAATGATAGTGAGAAATGAGCAGAAAGAGGCAAAATAAAGGTCAGCAATTAGCAGAAAGAGGCAAAAAAGGTGAGAAATAAGCAGAAAGAGGCAGAATAAAGGTCAGCAATGAGAAGAAAGAGGAAAAATAAAGATGAGAAAGGAGCAGAAACATGCAAAATGATGATCAGAAGGGAGCAGAAAGAGGCAAAATAAAGGTGGGAAACAAGCAGAAAGATGCAGAATAAAGGTCGGAAATGAGCGGAAAGAGGCAGAATAAAGGGCAGCAACGATCATAAAGGCAAAATAAAGATGAGAAATCAACAGAAAGAAAAATAAAGGTGAGAAAGGAGCAGAAAAGGGCAAGCTAAAGGTCAGAAATGAGCGGAAAGAGGAAAAATAGAGGTCAGAAACAAGCAGAAAGTGGTAAAATGGAGGTCATAGCAGCAAGACTAAGAATAAAGTTCAGAAATGAGCAGAAAGAAGCAGAAAATTGGTCAGCAGCAAGCAGAAAGAGGCAAAATAAAGGTGAGCAATGAGCAGAAAGAGGCTAAATAAAGGTGAGAAATATGCAGAAAGAGGCAAAATAAAGATCATTAACGAGCAGAACTTTGCAAAATAGAGGTCAGAAATGAGCAGAAAGAGGCAGAATAAAAGTCAGAAACAAGCAGAAATAGGCAAAATGCAGGTGAGAAATGAGCAGAAAGACGCAGAGTAAAGGTCAGAAACAAGCCCAAAGAGGCAAAATAGAGGTCAGTAATTAACAGAAAGAGGCAAAATAATGGTTGGAAGTGTGCATAAAAAAGGCAGAAAACTAGGAGAAAATTAGCAGAACCCACTTAGGCAAGAATAGGACGTCTTTGTCCCCTCAGCACCCAAGAGGACTCCAACCGGTAGTGTGCCAGGAGGCCCCTTTTCAGAGTTGTTGAGAAAGGAGATGGGACCCCCAATGAGGTCTTAGCAATCCCACTATGGGCGGATTGCTTGTGGAAACAATAGGGGTTCTTGGCCCCCAACAACCCTCCACATCCAAGGGAAGTTCATCCCCCAACCAGTAGTGCGCCAGGAGCCTCTTTGCTGAGTGGTTGAAAAAGGGGGTGGCACCCACGATGAGGTCTCAGCAAACCTGCTGTAGTCAAAAATAGGGTTCTTGGCCCCCATTGAACCTCAGCACTCAAGAGGAGTTCGTCCCCCAACCAGTGGTGCTCTAGGAGTCCGCTTTGCAGAGTGGTTGAAAAAGGGGACAGGGTTTCTGACGAGGTCCCAGCACTCCCGCTGTAGGGAACTTACTTGTGACAACAATAGCAGGCAGGGGGACTTCATCCCCCAAACAGTAGTGCACCAGGAGGAGCATTTGCAGAGTGATTGGGAGAGGGACAGGGCCTTTAAAGAGGACTCAGCAGTCCTCTTGTGAGGGACTTACTGGGGTAACGAAAGGGGTTCTTGGCACCTAACTACTCTCAGCATCCAAGGGGACTTAAATAGGATGGCAACGATACAGAGTGAAACTTCGTGAGCTACACCCAAACCTTGCTCAAAGAGGAAAAATAAAGGTCATTAAAGAGCTGAAAGAGGCAAGATAAAGGTCATAAGTGAGCAGAAAAAAAGGCAGAAAATGAACAGAATCAACTCAGGCACTCATGCACACACTCACAGAATAACTCAGACACTCACGCACCCACTTACATACCTAGTAAAACACTCACTCACACACCCACTGAGACACTCATGCACTCACACACTCACTCTCAAAGGCTACAGGTTACTGTTAGGAAATTCGCACAACAAATTCAAGCAGGAGGATCCTAGGGAAATTTAAAGACCTGTAAAGGATTATGACCCCGATGTAGGTAATTTTGAAATTCCAAATTCTTAATACCGAATTTTACCAATTCGGTGTTAAGAAATCGGAATTTCAGATGTAGGTAAGAATTCTGTATTTTTGACCGAATCCTTAATGTTTGTTATTACCGATTCGGTAATTGAGATTCGGTAATAATGAATACCTACCCATTCATTCCTATGGGTTTGTAGGCCCATAGGAATGAATGTGAAGACATTCGGTATTACCGATTCGATATTACCGAATCGGTAATACCGGGAGTTATTTCAAGGGTGCCAGGGTGCCCAAAGGACACCCTGTTGCACCCCTGGAATGTGCAGGTGTGCACATGTGGCACACATGCATGCACTAAGGGAATGGATGTGTGCCACATGGCACTTCAAAAAAAGCAAGAAAGTTATTTTTTAAAGGAATTCGGTAATTTACCACCAACTTGAATTTGGTGGTAATTACAGATTCCTTAAAGCCCAAAAGCACTCTTTTATGTGCTTTCTACATTGCATTTAAGGAATCAGTGTTACAGATTCCTTAAATGCAAAGCCAATAAGGAATCGGTATTAAGGAATCTGTATTTACCGATTCCTTATTACCGATTTCTTCCTTACATCAGGAATGGCTAAATACCGGTCGGTAACGGTGAAATTTACTGAATTTCACCGTTACTGACCGGTATTTGGGCCACCTACATCGGGCCCTATATCCCCAAATAATCTTAGACTGAAAAACACGCACAGAATCTTTGGGTCTACTATGGATAGAATGTTGAAGAACATTTTTTTCTTTTTAATTCTTTTAAATAAGCCACAGACCATAACACACAGATCTAAATGTGGGAAATTCCCTTTTTAGGACGTCCTGAAAAGGGAATTTCTCACTATCCTAAAAAGGGAATTTCCCACTATGACACACAGACCTAACTGTGGGAAATTCCCTTTTTAGGACATCCTAAAAAGGGAATTTCCCACTATAACACACAGACCTAACTGTGGGAAAATCCCTTTATAGGACATCCTAGGAAGGGAATTTCCCACACTCTGTGGCTTATTTAAAAGAATTTAAAAAAATTGTGTTCTTCAACATTCTATCAATAGTAGACCCAAGGATTCTGTGCGTGTTTTTCAATACTGTTAGGAAATAACATTTAAAAAATGCCCTGAAAAAAACTAAAGTTACAGGTACAATATGTTAGGAAAAAGAATTTTAAAAAATGTTAGAAATTCACTGAAAAAACAAAACAAAGGTTACATGGATGTTATAGTTATGAAATAAAATAGTTAGCCTAAGGGCAAAGTTCCTTCAGTCTTATGCATTTCGGGCTTCCCAGCCCTTGGTCACAGGCCATTGCATGAAAAAAAGGCAAAGCTCTTCAAATGCATTAATTACCGTATTTAAGTGCAGGTCCCGCCCTCAGTGGGCCTCCAGTTAGTTAAAGTGCATGCTGGTAATCATAGTCCGTTACTCTAACAATTACTCCTTCTGTAGGTTTGTCTTTCATAAATTTAATCATTCAAACGTCCACTGCCCCAGAGTGGGCATTCCTAATACCACCTTGCTGAATAGATTTAAATTATATTGACAAAATCCACAGCCCATCGTTCTGACTGTGACTGTAAATTATAGTCACACAGACCCGCTCCATAACACAGTGGTGTGTCAATTTGAAGCCCCAGCGGCCACCACCTCCCCGGGGCTACAATTGAACATTTAAATGATGGCCATGTGGGGCACCAGGGTTCCAGGAACACAAGCTCCCCAGGGGGCTACACGGATTGCCTCCCTTGACGTAAAAGGCTCCGGGGACCGCCATCTTTCGGGGTCCAGCTTGTACACAGAGAAGGAGGGGGCCACCTGGCCCCCCTTCTGGAGCCATATATGGCCCTGCCAACCCCCAGGGTCAGCTGCTGATATGCCTCAGTGTACAACGTGGCCCTCCTCCCCATATTCATTAGAAATATGCAAAGGCATAGCTGCCAAGTTGTCAGGTTGCACATGTGTGACATTTCTGTGTTTTCTGTGTGCTTATGTGTGATATTCCAATGAAAGGTGTGATATTTTGAGTGACCCTTTAACATAAGCACAAAAAATAGCAGTTATGTCCCCGTAAATAAGTAAATTTCAGAAATTAGCCCAATTTCTGCAGGGTAATACAAACCTCTCCCCAGAGCACACGTTAGTCTACCACAAAAAGTCTACTCAAATTATTGACCCTTGATTTGAAGTAATATCATTAAAAATGGTCTCAATAATGGCCGAACAAGGGGGCCTGGTTTGCTGTGAAGGAAAATGGCCCTTCCTAGAGTGGCTCTGTAACTTTTTCCCCTTAATCCCTCGCAAGTCTGTATAAAATTAGACTGAAAAGCCATGCTGTGTCACAGACAGAGATGGCGAATGAGCGAAATCGCCATCGGAGTGCCCCGTTTGGCGATCCAAGGTAGGAGTGCAGACATTTCTGTTCCAAGGCCTGGTGGAGGCAACGGAGCACCGGCTTCGATTAGCAGCAGGGGGAGAACGCCCCTGGTAGTACCAGTGAAATCGTACGGAAGCAGTCGCTAAGGAGTGAGAGGCGCAACTGACTCGCTGACCGGAGGGGACCTGAGACTTGCCTCCTGCTGCTCTGAACACACTAGGTGCTGAGCGCCGATATTGTGGGGATCCGGTCCAGTCCTGAGCCTTGGGGCAGACATATGAGGGTGGAGGAGATGCTATATGGTACCCGGGGGCCGATAGAGGGGCCTATTAAATCACAACGGCTGACCGTTGAAGTGGTGGAAGCAGAAGGGGTTCGGCGGCCCTTCCCCGGCAGATCAGCGATGGTGAGGAGATTAAAGTGATGCCTGTTGAGAAGAGAGAGGCGGCGACCACAACTGCTGAGAAGGCGATACCCGCACAATCAATATTGTATATGGTGGAAGGAGTGCAAAGAACAGATGACCCCAGGGGCTGGAGGATCAGGGGGTCAAGAGACGATGGAGCCTGGGTTCGAGACTAAGAACAGATAGCAAGCGAACCGACTTGATAATAGCTAATAGACTTCTGAGACAGAGGTCGGTCAGGCAGAATAAGAGGTGCACCTGCAGTGAGTTCTCTGCACACGGACACGCCGGCTGACCCAGCCCGGGAAGGATACAGAGCTCAAATATTGATAGTGGCACAAATACCTGGCGGCCAGATGAGAAATCATTGATAAATATCATGGAGCAGGAGCAATTGTGAATCCACAATGGAGAGAACCGTGAGGGGTGTAACAAAGCAAGTCCCCGCAAGTAAGATCAGTGTGCTGGTCTATAATCACACCGCTCGCTGGCCGATAAGTGGGAGAGGACGGAACATCGGGGAACAGGGTGAAAACCTGACAGGCCGCAGGGGTCACCTGGTAGCCCCTGGCAGGCGGCAGCAGCTCATCCAGTGACCCAAAAGAATAACACTACAAGGGCGGCTGATGCCAGACTGAACAATGATGGGGGAGATCGTTAAGACTTAAGAGCACCCACCAAATGAAACTAGACAAATTTACCGTTCCAAAAGGAACTGAAGCCCAAGATTCCCCTCATTAACGTCTACCCCTAGAGGCTCAGGCAGCACCAAGCGAAGATACACTATCCCTGCATGACATTATGGCGGCTATAAGAGGGGTACAAACATCGCTGGAGAGCCGAATAGACTCTGTTAAAACAGAAGTTTAATTAATTACGTAATATGGGGGCAAGAGTACACATAGTGGAAGACCTTACAAAAACTTACTTTGCTTCAAGACACCTCAACGCTCAAATGAAAGAAATGCAAACGTTTAATGTCCAACTTGAGTCCAGGTTTGAGGAGCAGGAAGGACGATCGGGTCGGAATAACGTCCGAATTCTTGGGGTCACCATGAGGGCTGAGGATTCTGTTGCTGACCTATTCGATGGAGGAATTGATTTGGGGGCAGCTGAAACTAAAGGGACTCTCAAAGTTTTTCTCGGTAGAGAGAGCTCACCGTGTCCCGGGGGAACGACCCATACCTAGGGCCAACCGAGACCCATCATAGCACATCTCTTTAATTATAGAGATCGAGTCACCATACTACAAACTGCCCATGCGGCCCACCCAGTCCTATTTGAAAATTTGCATGTTATCTTCTTCCCGGATTTCACCCTGAAGACACAAAGACATAGGGTGCTGCTTCAACGCAGTGAAGAGGGTGCTCAAAGATATAGGAGTGGCCCAAGGGTTCCTTGTGAGGTAAGAGACCCAGCAAAGCCCTGACGTACAGCTAATAAGAAAAACAGGGCAGCTGTCACATGACAGGACAATTTCAGGCTGAAATTAAATGAATGTCCCGAAACGTAAATGGGTTTGGAAGTAAAGTTAAGTGAGGCATAGTGCTTCAAGTTTATAAAGAGACACTCCCCGGACGTGGTTCTCCTACAGGAGACCCATCTTATGGGAAATAGCTGGAAGGCTTTAAATCGTTGGAGTTACGATATGAAAGCACATGCAGGATACATATCCGTATCAAGGTGCACTGGAATTCTCTTCAAGAAAGGACTGCCCTTCATAATAGAAAAAACATGGACGGACAGACTGGGTAGATATACGGCGATCTCGGGGTTATGGGGAAGCACAGTAATAAATATTCTGTCAGTGTACGTCCCTCCCACGTTAAGAGACTCGACCTTGACGGACCTACGTGCTCTAATACTAGACCTTCCACTGGGTTGTCTATATATGGGAGGGGATTTTAACAATGACGGGCTGTGACTTTCTTGACTGTACGCCACCCATGGCCCAAAACCCCTCACAAACATGATTGGCAGAATTTCTCTTAGCACTGGGTCTGATAGATATTCAGAGATCTCTAAACCCAACTACACCAGAGTACATGTTTCACTCAGGAGCACATGGTAGTCGATCACAAATTGAGTTCTTGGTTTACTTCCCCAGGCTCAGGCCCCATTTTTCGGACATCAGACACTTAGGGAGGGGTATCTCGGTCCACTCTCCCATATGGGCAAGATATAAGGTAGGTGGAGTGCGATGCTTGGGCCTGGTGGCCATAAATCCCTGGTATTTTAAGGTACCAACAAAAAGAAAGGGTCTTGCTGAGGCCACTAATCTTTATTTTCAGGAAAACGTTCATACAGTTAGATCACCACAGATATTATGGAAAGCATATAAGATGGTGGTTAGGGGTCAGGCCCTCTTGCTGATGTCAGGACAAAAACAAGAGAAAAGTGCAACAGTTACGAAGTTTGAACAGCAAATCCTTGATTTAGAACTTCAAATAGTAAGAAACTACGATGACGATTTACAGCATACGTTAAAACTCAAACAACAAGACTGTAGAGACTGCGTCAAAGAGGAGGCCAGGAATAAAATCAACGATACACAGCATCGTGTATACGAAACTTGAGATAAAGCGGGCAAACTACTGGACTGGTTTGATCAGCGCCAGAGAGCAAATAGGTGGGTCCCTTCCATCACCTCTGAATCCAGAGTGGAGATTAAAGATCAGTTAGATATCTTTGAGGCCTTTGCAGACCACTATGTGGAGGTTTACTCCGCAAGTACAAAATATTCAGAACAGGAATCCCTAGAGTTCCTGAAGGATATCTCACTCCCGGTCTTGAGGGAAGAAGAATGCCAACTGTTGGAGGAACGCCTAACGGTAGATGAAATAACTCAAGCTAATGGAGCCCTGAGGTCGGGCAAGGCACTGGGACCAAATGGTATCCCAATAGAACTATATAAGCTCACGGAACAGGTAACTGCACCCCACTCACTGACAATGTTTGATGAGCGCAAAGCCATTGGCAGACTCCCATTAGGTCAGAGATTAGGGACAATAGTTGTAATACATTAAAAGGGAAAGCCAATGTACATAATATCAACCAATTTCGTTGTTAAACGCAGAAGCAAACATTCTAGCGAAGCTATTGGCTCAACTGCTTTTCCCCCTGTTCCCTGTCCCGGACCACCAGACCAATCCGAATTGATGCCAGGATGTAACACTGCCCTAAATCTCAGGCGCCTCCATGGTGTCATGGGACGTGCCCACAGGATCACAGAAGATGCTGTGGTCCTATCCTTAGATGTGCGGATGGCCTTTGACACCGTTGAATGGCTATATATGTTCGAGGTGCTCAAATGAATGGGATTTGGACCACGATTTTTATCCTGGCTCAGCCTCCTATATACAACACCCAGGTGCAGGTAGTGGTTAATGGTGAAAAATCTGATGGATTTCCTTTACAGCGAGGCACCAGACAGGGATGCCCCTTGCCCCCCCTAGTCTTAGTGTTGATGCTAGAGCCAGTGGCCGCATGGATCCAAGGGGATCCAATAATACGCTGCTTATGCTGGTCAGAAGACTGGGAAGATAGGATCTTATTGTACACTGACAATATCCTTTTATTTGTTGCATCCCCCCGAGCCTCTATAGCGAGAATATTAAATATCTTTGCTCTGTTTGGAAGGTACTCAGGGTATTTCATCAACTGGGCTAAGTCAGTGGTGTTTGTTCTCAGTGGACAGAAACCAGATTTACTGGTTGACTGTGAGGCACAGGTGGCCACAGAAGGATTCCGGTAACAGGGGATCTTTATACAAGCGGATCAGGTGCTCTTTTAAGCCTGAAACCTGCAAACTCCTTTGGAATGCTTCAAAAGCGATGTCCATCACCGGCGAGCCTTCCCCTTCTCACTCCTGGGTAGAGCGGCATTGTCTAAAATTATGGCGCTGCCGCAATTTTTATATGTCTTACAAAAAACACCCTTCCCGGATCCAGACTCATATTTTAATTCAATAGACAGTGTGGTGCGCTTCCTTCTGTGCGATGGTGGCCCCCCAACGATCGCCCTCAGTAAACTGACTCGTAGATGGTACGATGGAGGAATCTCACTGCCACACATCTAAACATATTACAGGACAGCCCAACTTACAACCGTCAACCACTGGGTCCAACAACCACTAACAGAACCGACGTACAAAATGGATCGGCTGGTACTGCAGCCAAGAGGTTATCTCCATGTGCTATGTACTGATCAAAGGCAACTCCCTCTGGAGGGTGCCATGGTGGTGACGGTTCGCCAGTGGCACTTGGCTCTGTCCAAATTAGGATGGAAGAATAAACTCACTAAGGCCACACCACTTTAGGAATCCCAACAGCTGGCTGCCTCTGGAATTAGAAACTGCTTCAATAAATGGGACTTAATAGGGATTTCAAGCTGGGGGACCTTCACACGGGGGTAGAGATAGTCTTGTTCAAACAACTACAAAAAAATGCATGAACTGGAGAGCCTGAGCTCCCAGAGTCGTCACCTCTGGAATTTGGACTCATCAAGGAGCACTTGCCTCAAAAGGCAATCTCGCTCACTTACTGAAAACTGAATAATAATTTACCAGACACTCTTACCGCCCTGAAAGACCACTGGTATCAAGACATAACGGACTTACAAAAATAGGACTGGCACGAAGCTTTATCCTCCCGAGGGAGGTAGATTAGGGCCCGTTTCAGACTAGTCCAGCTCAAAATCCTGCATAGAGTGTACATCTCCTGCACTACACTTGTGAAGATAGGTCGTAGGGCAGATACAACCTGTAATAGAAAGTGTGGGGGGTGGGATCGTTTTACCATTTATTATGGACATGTCACGAGATTCAGGACTATTGTCAGGTGACAATGTCATGCATGTCTGAGGTTGTGGGAGGAGAGCTTGCACTTTTGCCTAAATGGTGCCTCCTAAATGTCTGGGAAGATTCAAACCTGGGGCGAGCAGACCAAACCTGGGTATCCCTGGGTCCCATATTGGCAAAACGCAATATAGCTCGCCACTGGGGAGCTACCCACCACCCATGCTCCGAGACTGGAAGAGGTATATGCACTGGTGTATGTTGGCGGAGAAAACAGAATATGTGAAAAGAGGATGCCTAAAAAAATTGGGGAAAATTTTGAATAAATCGAATGAATATAGGGGGAATCCATGTCCTCCTCCAATGGGTGAAACAATACTCTACTTGATTCATTCAGAAACCAACTGAAGGTAACATCAGAATATGTGAGGGCAAAGAAGGTTGTGGCCCAGAGATGATTAAGAATGCCAACCTATGACACAATGTAATAATGCTTGGTTGTGTTTTCAACAACTTTAATGTAAAGATCTTTTTACTGCTCTGTTATAATAAAAAGATAAAGAAAAAAATAATGACTTAGCAATTAGCCAGCTAATATTTTAGAGGGAGTCATTAAGGTTAACTGTGTCTGATCCTTGTAGTGCTTGAATGGCCAGAGATGGGTTTGAGGGCCTTTGTAAATGAAACTAAAGTTGTCTTTCCTCTTGTCCATCATCCACTCTGTCCAACTCTTGTCTTTCTCACTCCCTCCCATTCCGCTCTCCTACTCTTTTCTCTCTCTCGGATATTGCTACAATCCTTTCGCATTTCATTCAAGTTGACCCCTCTCTTTTTCTTAAATCCGTTCTCTCTCCCTGCTTCTGTTCCCTGTATTTTTCCTTCCCTGATTTCTTTTTCTGTGTTGCTTCTCTCCATCTTCATAGATGTCTCCTTATCCAATCTTTCTATCTCTTCTCCACATTTACATTATATCTTGGTCTCGGTCAAAGTGCTAATTAACAATAAATTGTAATTATTCCACTTCTGTGAAGTTTTATTCAGTGATCAATCAATCTCACCTGCTGTATGCACTAAATTCTCTGGCTGATTTTTATGTATTCACCACGCATCACTGGATGAACACTTTACCTGATGAGAGATATGGGCCAGGCTTGGCGAACATCATAGTAGAAGCCTTGAGTAGAAATCATAACAGCATCATCTTTTGATACTTGTCTGGTCTGTGTGACAGTAAGGTGATAATTAAAACTCTGAGCAGAGAGGAGCGGTGCATTCAGGGCATGACAACTGTCCTGGTTGTTTTTGGTATGCAGACTCATTGAGTACCTCATACTTGGTCCCAGAAGATATTATGCAAGACTAATGCATTTTAGTGCAGTGATGCGGACACCAGCACTAAAATGCGTTAATCTAACCCTTGATGGTTGGTACTTGGCAGGGTTATAATGGTCTTCCCACCTTTTCCCACATTGATGAACAGCTTAACAAAAGACCCCCTAATGCATTTCTTGCCAATTTTAGAGAAACATTATTGATTCAGAGCAATACGAGGACACCTCCACAAAACAAAGAAGCACATACTTCATTTAGTTAAGAGGAAGCACCTCTGTTTGGTGGAGTTTCACCTCTTTGTAGTCTTGTCGACTTCTCTTGACAAAAATTTGTGTTATCACAGATTTGTGGATGAAGAGTCTCGAGGAACAATCACATTGCCGAAATTACATGCACAGAAGGTCACTGGAAGTATTTCCTTGTAGTATTTTATTTTGCTGTATTGCAGAATATGCACAAGATATTTACCCAACAAGGTAGCACTTAATAATGAATCAGATGAAAGTACTCTAGTTGGGTACATGTTTTTGACAAAACTGGGGACTCTTCATGGGGAAAAAAAAGGTTCCATTCAGGCCCTGGTGCTCATTTCACAGAAATGAAACCTCAATGGGAAGCACTTACAAGTCAAAGCATAGTAGGTTCCCCAGTGGAAGCTCCACTTCAGTGAAGCACAAACAATCCTAACTTCTTGGGCTTGGCAATAGCAAAGCAAGTGTGTTTTCTCTCGTATTCCATGTTGAAAAACTATCTGAAATCCTTAATGGAGGCAATTGCATTGTTGATCTAATGGAGGACAATTTGATCTGGGGTGACAGTAACAAATGATTTATTTCTCATTGGCTCCTAGTGAGAGCTGACTCCATTATTTTTTATGCAAATACCCAAAATGCATAGCGCCATTCACACACCAACTGAAAGACGTACACACACACTCACACATCCACTCACAGACCCATACAGGCACTCAAAGACCCACTCACACAGCCACACAGGCACTCACACACTTACACAGGCACTTCGAGAATTACTCACAGACCGACACTGGTACTTACAGACCCACTCATAGACTCACACACCCACTCACAGACCCGCTCATAGAGGCATCCAGGCATGCAGACATCCTCTCACACAGGTATTCACACACCCACTGACTGACCCACACAGGCACTCACACACAAACCCACTCACAGAGCCACACAGGAACTGACACACCCATTAAGACACTCACATAGGTACTCAAACAATCACAGGCACTCAGCTTCTCACACACTCACATAGATACTCACACACCCACTCACAAACACATACCCAGGCACTCACAGACCCTCTCACAGACCCACACAGCCACTCACACACCCACTCTCAGAAATGACAGGTCACACTTTTTTTTTAAACATAGAAATTCACACAAAAACCAATGGTTATAGGTACATTATAGTTAGAAAATAGAAGTAAAAAAGCGGTAGAAACTAACTGAAAAAAAAAAGGTTACAGGGACGTTATAATTAGGATCAGATTTCACTCATACGAAACCAGTAAAATTCAGCAGTTATAGTTACCCCAGCTAACTATAATTTATGCCCCCCAAAATACACTGCTTATGACCTCACATATAACATCACTCATAACAAGGTGAGTAACTTCACTGAATACATCACTGATGACATCTCAAATGATGTCACTGATTACATCATCCACAGAATCAGTCACACACCCACTCTCACCCCAAATAAGCTCTCATACACATACTTCCACACCCATACCCACACAAACACTCACATACTCATTTACAGACCCATACAAGTGCTCATGTACCCACCTACTCATTCATAGAGCCACTCACACACCCACTCTCTTAATAATACATTGACTCACACAACCACCCATTTACCCATACGGATACCCACACACCCACTCACTTACTCATACAGATAGTATCATATGTACTCAGTCAACCATAACAGTCACTGAGACAACAATATAGTTTCACATAGAGCCTCTCTCAAACTCACTTACTCACCCATGCAGCAACTCACTCACCCATACTTCTACACACTCACCCATACAGCCACTCACACAACCAACCACTCACTCACCCATACACCCACTTAGACACCCATTCACGCACCCATGAGTTCAGTTATGTACCTGCTCACTTACCCATATAGCCACTCATGCACCCTCTCATTTCCCTTCTACAGCCACTTAAACACCCACTCACTCACTCATAAAGCCAGCCATGCACCCTCTCATTCACCATTTACAGCCATTTACACATGCACTCACTCACCTATACAGCCACTCATTTACTCATACAAGCACTGACATAAACACATGCTCACTCATAGAAAAATTCACAGACCCACTCACTCATCTACAGAGTCTCTCACATACCCACTCACTCATCAATACGCCACTTAAACACCCACTAACTTACTCATACAGCTACACACATCCACTTATTCACTCACTCACACACAGATACACATAGTAAAACAGACACTCCCATAATCTTTGATTTGAAACAGAATCCCTCATTAGTAGTACACAAACTAAACTAGTTTTAACTGTTGTGGTATCTTAGTATATATGTTTAAAACTCAGAAACATTTAGAAAACACTCACAATAACTGGATGATGTAATCGGTGATGTAATTTCAGATTTCATCAATGAGATCACTGTAATGTAATATGTGAGCTCAATCTAACTGCTGAATTTCTATTGTTTAGTATGAGTGAAATATGAGCCTAACTATAACGTCACTCTAACATTTGTTTTTCTCAGTGAATATATATATATATGTATGTATATATATGTGTGTATGTGTGTGTGTGTGTGTGCGTGTGTGTGTCTGTATGTGTATGTGTTTGGGTGAGTGTTTGACTGTGAGTGGCTGTATGGGCATGTGACTGGTATGAGTAGCTTTATGGGTGAGTGAGTGCCTTATCTGAGTGACTGAGTGGGTATCCTAGTAGCTCTATTTATGAGTGAATGGTTGTATGAGTATTTGCTTGGGTCTGTGAATGGGTATGCTAGTGGTTGTGTGGGTATGTGAGTGGGTGTATGTGAGGCTGTATACGGGTGTGAGTAGAACCATGTGGATGATGTCATTAATGATATCATCAGTGATGTAATTTGAGATGTTATCAGGATGTCATCAGTGATGTCACTGACCATGTCACAAGTGATGTAATATGTAAGGTAATGAGCAGTGCATTACAGGGGCATTAGTTATAGTTAGCTCAGTAACTATAACAACTGAATTTCGCTGGTTTTGTACGAGTGAACTATGAGCCTAACTATACCATCTCTGAAGCCTTTCGTTTTTTCCAAGGTTTTTTTAAAACTTCTATTTCTTAACTATAACGTCCCTGTAACCTTTGTTTTTTTGAGTGAATTTGCAAGGTTTTTTAAAGGTCTATTTGCTAACTATAACATCCCAGGAAAAGGTTTCCAATTTCTGGGCTAGCAAGAGGGTGGAACCCCTAATGAATGAGGTTCAAATTGCCACCCTCTGTGATGACTACTTCCTTAGAAGTGTGACATATTTTTTTCCCCTGGAATGCACATCTCAGTCCAAATCAAAATGGAGAATATCTCTTCTGAGAGTTCAGGTCTGGCGAACCCAGCCAACAGGTGTGGGTAACCTTTCTCTATATTCCTCTTCCAGACCCTCTCCTAATACAATTACAGGGGATCCCCTCTACACAGCACCCTTCCTATCCTGGCATCTGCAGGCAGCATATCTCCTCCGACCTGATGCTCCTGTGGTTTCAACCTAGGCCACTTCACACCTAATTAGTAGCATCTTGGCTCAGCCTGCCAAATGCTGGCAAATCAGAAGAGGCTGCTACAGGGCTGCTTTAGGTAACTTCAGGAAAGCAAGTTCTAAAATTGCTTTCCTGCAATAGTTATGACACATCTGACCAAGGCAAGTTGTTTGATCTATTATACCTAATATTTTGATACTTTGAATTATGGTCTAGCTCACTCCTAACAAAAGTTAGTCTTTATTAAAGTACCAGGTTAGCCTATGGAGCTAGCAAAAGTACATTGGGAAAAGCTAAATTGTCAGTTTTTCCCTCACCAGGGCATATAAAACATATTTTATAATGTCCCTGTTTTTAATTACAAGCCATCCTACCCTTGGGGCACCCAGTGCAGACCTTATGGGTGACTTATATGTAATAAAAAGGTAGTTTCAAATGACAGCAGACACCACAGCAGTGCACACTTAAGTGCATTAAATCCACTGGGGTCTCTAAACCTACATGCCCTACCCTATACTAGGGACTTACAGGCAGGTTGTCAGAACAAATTGTAATCACACCTAATATCCATATACCTTCTAAACAGAGCACTAGCCCTGAGCCAGGTTAACAGATCCCAGGGCGCAATCATAGTCAGTAACCACCAGTATCAGTGAAACAATGGGAGTGATCAGTGCAAAAAGGATGACTTTCTGCCATATTAAAAAGGGGTTTCACTAATCTGCTATATCCTTAAATTTTCCTTGGAAAGGCAAGTGTGGTAAAGACATATGCATAGTAACGATTTGTGTGGTAAAGGAAGCGTGGTAGAGGCATTTGTGGTAAATGCATGAGTGGTTTTGTCATTGAACCCTCCGAGAGACTTTGGTTTTAAAGAGCAGGGCTCTAGAGAATATGCCAGTACCAGCAAAGATGTATAATATTCTCTTAATCCTGGCACATGGAGGAGTAAAGGGGCACCTACGAGTGCCGACATAGATGTACTATATTTGTACTATCACTGCATGCTATAGTTACTGAGCATGTGGGGAATGAGGGAGCGGAGTCATCCTGCTGGATATTGTGCCTTGGGATAGATGATGCTGCCGGCGGGAGCCGCTTCCTGAGAGGGCACCATCTGTATGAGGTTTAGCACTTTATGTACTGTTGGTGGTGTGCACATCAACGTATACCTATCGTCAGTGAATGTTCTTCCATTCAGAGGTATCCTCTGTCTTTACTGACCACAGATGAAAAACAGAAAGATACTGGAAACCAGAAATAGATCCGATTACTGGAATGGGGGCTTAACTAAAGGATTCTACATAGATGATGGAGCTCTCCATAATGCATGTTAACTGGCTTATTAAAGTACCGGGTTTGCCCTGTAAACAGTCCTAAAAACTCTGTAAAAAGCTGTTGCTCATGTGAGGTCAAAAGGCAGTGCTTCGACTTTAAACAACTCAGGAGTGGCTAACGTTTTTGACATTGATAGTGTAAAGGACTCATGTCATTTTAAGGTATGGATTAAAAACGTATCTTGCACGCTCGCTTCTCGCAGGATAAAATAAATTGGCACCCTATAGATTTTCTAAGTATATTGGGCACTTTGCTATAGGACCCAACAATTCATAAATGTAAAGAAAAATGTAAGTTACACTTTATGTTCCCTTGTAATTGTTTTACATGATGATTTTTAAGGTAATGTCACTGCATTATGGCTATGGGAAGAACGATTAGGGCATATAAAATGCATGGTCCCAGTACATGCTTATTTGAAATTAAGTACGGAACCTTATGTATGAAATAAAATATTTTCATAAGAATGATCAAGAAGAGCCGATCGTCTAGAAAGATTTCTTACAAAAATTTAACAGACTAACGCATCAATGTTCCTTCTGTCAATCATTTTGTTTTGGAAGTTATCGAATTTGCAACTGTGTGATGGGGCACTTACTTAAGATATGTCTAGCTGACTAAGAAAAACGACTTAGGCAAAAGTGTAAACAGTCACAAAAAGTTGGATGCTGATCCAAAGTATGAAGGGAAATGAATAGGAATTTTGTTTACTGCAAAAAGTTGTACGAAAATACAGGTTAGAAGGGATGGGTTTTGTAAGACAACCCAGTAAATAACTTTTAATGTCCAGATTAAACAATATCATCCTCTCATTTTCACCTTCCACACTGACTCTGCCCACCATCTATAAACCAAATGAATCACAACAGAGGTTCAACATTTTGAAATTTTATTTTTATAGCAGTACAGATAAAGAATTATGATAAAGAAGCAGGGAAGGCAAGCTGAGTCACACAGAGGCAATCTTTAATGTACATACCAAGAGCTCAAGGTAATCTGCGACTCTATCAATATCACAAAGACAGGTGCAATTCGCTGAACTCGTTTTAGATTTTATTTTAAGAACATTCTCTTAAGAAATTCCAATTCGTGAGTCTTCGTTTGCTGGCGCGTTTGATCTGTTAAACAAAATGTTATACACCTGCTATAAAAATAATTACGTATTGGTGTTTCTATATTTTTTTCTACATAATATGTGCTTTATTCAAGTCTCAGTTAGGGAATGCAGTGTGCCTCAGTGCTAGCACCGACGAATCACCCCGAACCTTTTCAAACAGCAGCTGAATTTCGGGGTAAAGTAGTTCTAAAAAAATTGTAAAGATTTGTCAAAAGACACCAAAGTTATTAGCAAAAGAAAAAACGCTTTTCCTATAGAAACTAGCTCCTGTGAGCAAAAGAACAGTGGTTTTCGAAATGCGTTGGGTGTGCTAGTTACTATATAAAAACAACTGGAATTATATTTCTGGCGTGCACTTTACTTTGGCATTGTTGGAGTTTGGGAGTCTGCATACATCAGCTTCCCACACCTGTGCATGTGCCACAATTGTTGGGGACAGAGGCCCCAGAGGAACTTGTTGAATATAAAATATAAAATAAGGCTTTTGCATTTTAAAATGTAGAAATTGTGATACAAATCTCGTGCAAACTGCTTTTTTGGGGCTTACCTTCCAGTGTAAAGTCCTGAATTGCATTAGACAGTATCCCTACAGTAACACAAAGTAGCACTATGTACAACTTTATATCTAGGAAGAATACCACGAGTGGGTACATAGATTCTTCCATCCTACAACCCGTGGATTTTGATGCTAAGACCTAACTAAAAGATGTATTTTCTCCAGACCTTTCTAACTTTGCATGTGTGCTGCACTATACAGGACATAGAAAAAGTTGTAAAGTGTTAAACTTAGAATTTTGTGCTAGGAGGATACCCTTACAGTATAAAACCTGTGCTTGCCACACACACATCGTTTTTCTATGGTGCAAAGGTTTGTGCAATGGTTCAAGGCAAGCTGTGGGTCACAAGCCCTGGAGGAAAACAGCAATAGCACCATATTTTAGAAGATACGGTACTGTTGTGGTCTTCCCTTTTCAGGCAACACAGTGCAACAGCTTTAGTACTGTGAACTGTAAAAACTTATTAATCTGTCCCTTCATTTCTCCAGACCAAGCAGTCTTAAAATTCAATCCCTACCAATGTGGATGCCATGTGAGTCCTGTATCATGTATTCCTAAGTGTCTTAAGGAACGTTTCCTGTACATAGATTTGCATATCTTTATGGCCCATTATCTCTATATATGCCTGTGATACTTTGAGCACTCTGACCATCTACATGGGATGATTCTAGCTATAAAATAGGTAAATGTGTGATAGGGGCTAGGGAGAGGTTAGGGGCTCCATAGGACAGCGGTAGTGAGGGAATACATGAAAAAGGAGATCAAGGGTGGGGGCACCAACAAAGATTGTCACAACTGGTGCCACCAATGCTAAAGCTGACCTTGCACATTTTATTACTGTCATATATGAACATATTACAAAAACACATTGTTTTGATTTAACTTCTTTGATTTCACTCTGAGGAATTATGTTGCTATTGTTTGGAACTTTTTTTAATATTGTGGTATATAAATAACAGCATTATTCTATTTTACACAGATCAGTCACGCATCATCCGCTTCCATTCTCAATAACACAGTGAAGTATCGCTCCTTCTTACGCACTGTTCCCAGTGATATATACCAAACAAAAGCCTTGGCCAAGCTGGCCAGCTCCTTACGGTGGAACTGGGTTGGAATAATTTCAAGCGACGATGACTATGGGCGATCCGCGCTAGGAACCTTGTCTGCAGACCTTGAGTCCCTATCAGTGTGCATTGCCTTCAAAGAGAAGCTTCAGTACAATGTCAACGATCCTCAGATTTATTCACAGATACGCGAAATCATTCAAACACTAGAAAACACCTCTTCAGCAAATGTTGTCTTTGTGATTTCAAAAGCACCCTCTCTCCTGAAATTGTTTAGTAAAATCATCAAGCACAATATAACGCGTACTTGGATTGCAAGTGACTCTTGGGCAACATCTGCTCAAGTGTCTGGTCTGGCCAACATTGAAAAAGTTGGCCCAATCCTTGGTTTTTCTTTCAGGAAAGGCTACGTTGAAGGCTTTACAAATTATCTGCAAAATTTACAGCCTTACCCTGAAGGAGTAAATTCATTTGTTGAAGAGTACAAAGAGCTTCGCTTTGGCTGCACTGATGAATACATGCGGTACAAGAATTGCAGTAAACCTGCAGCAGAAAACTGCAATGCTTCTGACACAGTCAAATTAAAATCACCACTGACTTGCACTATACAAAATATCTCCTTGGCAAATGACGATTTTTTGATTCGTTACATTCACAATGGCACAGCTTTCAGCGTCTATCTTGCAGTCTCAGCGATAGCCCAGGCCATCCAGAAGTTAATTTGCAACAATGGAACCTGCAAGAACTCCAGCTTCCCTCCATATCAGGTACAGTGAAATCAATAATATCCCTTAAATAAAAAAACTATCATGCATTGCAAAGTTGTGCTGATTTCCAAGCCAAGCTCTCTTCAGGGCAGGTTTTTCAGGTCCGATAAATTGGAAATGCACCAGCAAGATTCCCAGGCATTTTTCTATTAAAAATGTAAGAGTGAACTGGGTAAACTGTTTCATTCAATGAAATGGTGTTTCTTTGATGGTGGGGTTGGAATTCTGTGGGGCTACAGTGAAACTGCTTATATTTGAAGACTATGAGCATGATTTCAAGATTGGTAAAAAGAATATTTTGTCTCAAATGTGGTAATGTTCCCTATCAGCTAACTCTCTGTCTGCCTGCCTCATTTAGAGATGGGGGAAGCATACAGTTTCTATCGACGATGCCCCGTAGGCCCAATTAAAGCAAAGCTTCCTCCAACTGCTGACCAGAGTAGAGACTGTCGAAGGAAGGGCATTACATCAACTGCCCTATTTATGGTGGACAGTGTAACATCCTATTTTTCTGTTCATTGCCTGCCAAATAAAACGCGATAGTGAGTGACAAAAAATATAAAATAAAGACCCCGCACACCTGGGCGAAAGCCCTATGATATAGGGGTCTTTAGTTTTTTTTGTCTTTCAGAAACCAACTCAAGTCTGAGAATCTTCTTCTGAAAGATAAATAAGTTTAAAGGTTTAGAGAACAGCAGTCACAATCTGATGGTGGCCGTCCATCAAAACGTTTTACTTTGAAGACAACCACTGTGACAGTGGTTCCTTTCAAGATACAGAGATAACCATTGGGCCTGCTGTCATCACTAAGGTCCAGATGTAGGTAGGCTTTTACCCGTCGGTAACGGCCAAAATCGGCCCTTACCGACCGGTAAAAGCCTTTTCCTATGTACGAGGCTATTTTACCGATTTGTTAAATAACGAATCGGAATTTACCGATTCGGTATTTACCGAATCATCGAATCATCATTTACCGATTCGGTATTTACCGAATCGGTAAATGAGATGTAGAAAGCAATGTAAACAGTGCTTCTGGGCTTTAAGAATTTGTTATTTACCACCAACTATTAGTTGGTGGTAAATAAGGAATTCCTATGTAAATGCATAAATGTGCATTTACACCTGTGCCATGTGACAGACATACATGCCCTTAGAGCATGTATGTATGCCGCATGTGCACACCAGAACTAATCAGGGATGCAACAGGGTGTCAAAGTGACACCCTGGGCCCGATGTAGGTAGCCCTTTACCGATCGGAATCGGCCGAAAATACCGATTTTCGGCCGTTTCGGATCGGTAAAGGGCTATCGAGATGTAGGGGCACATTTTAGGTAATTTTACCGATTCGTTATCATTACCGATTCGGTAATATGTACCGATTCGGTAATGATAACGATTCGGTAAAATTACCGAAAATGCAATGGAGGTAGCCTATTTTCCATCAGCACATGGCTTACAGAATCGGTATTTTACCATGGAATACAAATCCATGGTAAAAAACCGATTCCTGTGTACATGCACATCTGTGCATGTACACATGTGCCATGTGACAGACAGACGTGCCCTTAGGGCATGTCTGTGTGCCACATTGCACACATGCCCGTTTTGGGGGTGCTAGAGGGTGTCAAAGTGACACCCCCTGCACCCTTGTGAATTCTTTAATTACCGATTCGGTAAATACCGAATCGGTAATGCCTAATCATTCCTATGGGCTTCAAAGCCCATAGGAATGAATGGGCATTACCGATTCGGTATTTACCGAATCGGTAATTAAAGAATTGTTAAGGATTCGGTAACGAATCCAGATGTTGGGACCTACATCCCATTTACCGATTTTGAAATACCGAATCGGTAAAATTCGGTATTTCAAAATCGGTAAATGGGATTTACCTACATCGGGCCCCCTGCCACCCTTGAATTTTTCCCAATTTTACCGAATCGGTAATTACCGATTCAGTAATTGACATTCATTCCTATGGGCCTCCAGGCCCATAGAAATGAATGGCAAATACCGAATCGGTAATTACCGATTCGGTAAATACCGAATCTTAACGATTCGGTATTTTTTACCGCTTAATTACCTACAAAGGATTTACCGATTCTAAAATACCGAATCGGTAAAATTCGGTATTTTAAAATCAGTAAAACCTATTTACCTACATCTAGCCCTAAATGTGTTGTATGTTAGTCCTCCATTGTGGCCCAGGTAATGCCCTCGGCCAAACTGATGGACGGAGTACTGTACGCCCAAGTATAAGGTGTGTCCAATATTTGAAAGCTATTTTTATAGGATTATGGCGTGTTAAGTGATAGGGTCAAAAAAACATATACGTTCTGATTTTGAGATTGAGCAGAGGATATTGCATGTCTGCCTTGCCATAGATTAAAAAACAGCAAAGGTTATTTGTTGCTTTGGAAGTAGGTTGTAACTGTATAGATTTGCTGATTAATGTTCAGAACATAGGCAGCAACTACACAAGTAGAGTAGATTGTGGTGGCAGATTTACCACTGTCATACAATCTACTTAGCGACATTAAATTCATCAATGTATTCTACATTTGCTCCAAAAGCAAGAATTTGCTGCAAATCCTTTGTCAAAAGTTCTCTTAACTGTAAAGTTTCCTGGTGCAAAGTATGTTTTCATGGCAGATTTTAATTTACTACTTACTTCTAAATCAGACCCAAAATACTAATGGCCTGATTTAGGGTACAGCTGATGGGTTACTCTATCACAAACATGACGGAAAGACCTTCTGCTTTATCACAAGTGTATTATATGCAATGGAAATTATAATATGGCAAACAGGATATCCACAACGTTTCTGAAAGAGAAACCCATTCGCTGAACTCTAAATCAGGTCCTAGGTTTTAATGGATTTGAGAAACCACAAAATGTGGTATCCCAACTCACTTTCAGACCAGTGCAATTGCAGATTGTTCCATTGGTTACAACACCAACTATAGTTGTTATTGAGTGTTGTAGACAGTGTGAAATCGGGCCTAAGTGGTACTTTGCAAAAAGCCTTGAATGAGTAAACTTTCAATAAAACCCAGAATAATATTACCAGACCACAGGCATTTCCTCCAGGTTCTTTCTAGAGTAAATAGGTTGAGTAAAACAGTGTGTCAGGGAAATCCATGCGGAAAACATGTGTACAACTGTTTCTACAAATTATTACCCCTTTCACTGATAAAAAGGTAAAATAGTGCACAGTGTTTGCCTTTCCCCTCTTTGTACCATACAACAGCAAGACCTTTCATAACAAAGTCATAAGTATTTATTCATGCAAAAGGGGAAATCAAGGGAAAATATAATTTTCCCTATTAGAGTCCTTTTGCTTTCATGACATTTTAATGAGCTGAATTTTCCCCACACCTGAAGTTACTTGTAATTAGATATTGGTGTCTCTTTGGTGCCATTTACTCTACCGTTCATTATGAGGGCCTTAGCCTTCATTTTAAACTTGCATGGAAATTCCTCAGAATTGGTTGATGACTGTATTCTAACTTTTTTGTCTATTCTATCATTTTGCTGTTGCTGGTCTTTTACCCTCTTTATCAATATGTGTTTATGCTAGTCTAGTTAAGGACTTGGTTTCTCCAGCCATTTCAGCTTGTACTTTCAGCACACCAGCATGCTCATAGATGAAAGTGTAGCTGAGTTGACCCAGTGTTAGAAAGTCATCCTTTTGACCTTTTCACCCCCATTTTTTGATGAGGATGATGAGAAATCTATAGAGCATGACAATTATCCAGGGGTGTCTAGGCGCTGCCTTTGATCAAATCAGTACGAACAGAGAAGTAAACAATTAGACTGTGAACAACCAAGTTTTTGGGCCCTTTCTAAATTTGAAGAGACTATGTTAATTTTTCAACGTGATAGGTAAGGAGTTCCAAAGGCTGGCCATTGTGGCAGTAAAGCTCTTACCGCCCCATCTCAGCCTGCTAACTCTAGGAACAGTTAGGTTTCTCAGTTCAGCCGATCTGAGTGCTCTGGCAGGAGTGTATGGCTTAAAAAAAATTGTCATCTGTAGTGGATCCATGTTGTTAAGAGATTTAAAAGCGATACATGATGATTTAAATAGGATCCCCTTAACTGCAGGTAGCCAGTTTAGACTGACCAAAGCTGAGGAGATTGAGTTAAAGTTGGAGGTTCCCAACAGTAATCTTGCCACTGCATTCTGGGCCGTTAGAAGTTTATTGATGATATGCCGTGAAGCACTAGAGAAGAGGGAATTACAGTAGTCAAGTCTTGACGAAATCAGCACTGATACCACTGTCTTCCTAAGAACCATAGGTATTGCCGGGAGGATTTTCCTCAACATTTTCAGGATAAAGAAACATGAAGAAGTGGCGTAGTTAATTTGTGCTTCAAAAGACAGCTTGGTGTCAAACAAGACACCTAGATTTTTGGCTTTAGTCACTGGCTTGGGCAAAGGGGCCAATTGGTCCAGCTACATCTGTTTGACCAAAATGATGGATTGTTCCCCAGCAGCAGAACTTCAGTCTTGGAAGAGTTCAATTTCTGACAGTTGTCTGACATCCACTTTGCGATATGGCTCATACAGTCTTAAAATCTAGTTGCTGTCTGGCTGGCATAGCTGCTCACCGAAACGACGATCTGTGTATCGTCCACATACGACACAAGGGCAAAGCCGTAGCTTCTTACTAGAGTAGCAAGAGGGGTGACGTAGAGGTTAAAAGCATTGGGCTCAGGGAAGATCCCTGGGGAACTCCACAAGGCAAAGTAAAGGGGGATGACACCATATTCCCCAAAGCACCTTCATGAGACCGCTCAGACAAAAAGGAACTTAATAGTATTGCGCCTTACCCCTGATCCCGATGGAACTCAATTGGTCCTGCAGCCGCCCATGATTCACAGTATCAAAGGCTGCTGAAAGGGCCAGGAGGATCAGAGCTGCATCCCCCCAGTGTCCAGTATCAGCCTGAGCTCCTCTATTGCAGTAATGAGAGCCAGCGCTGTGCTGTGCTGTGCAGGAAACCCAAATTGTTACGGATCCAGAATAGCATTGTCATTGATAAAGACAGAGAGTTCAGTTTTTTTTGACTTTTCAATTACTTTTGCTGGAAAGGGAAGTCTTGAGATTGGTCTATATTTGAGGGTCTCCTTAACATCCAGATTGGGTTTCTTTAATAGAGGAAGTATGAAGGCTTTCTTCCATTTCATTGGAAAATTTCCTGTTGGTCGTAAACATTGACTTAAAAATCGCAGTTAAAAGAATGGCTATAATTTCTGGCAAAATATTCAACATTTTGTGAGGGCATAGATCAAAGGGAGAGCCAGATTTAGTGGTAACAATAAGTTTAGAGGTTTGTTTAACTGTCAATGTATTAAAATAGGAAAGGGTCAGGGGAGCTGTTTCAGAGTGAACAAGTGAATTATCAGAGAAAACTCATTGGACCAGCTCAACCGTTGTTTGAGCCGGGCATTTATTCTGCTGTACAAACAAGTCAAAGACAGACTTGACTTTGTATTGGAAAGATTTTGCTAATACGTTGCAAAAATCTTGACTAATACTAAAATCTGGTACAGATGGCAACTTTGCTTTACTGTAGTGAACAGGGCTTTAGGGCATCTGTTGGGCGCCATGATTTTCTTAGAGAAGTATATGGCCTTTTCCCTCAGGATAAGTTTCTTAAAGGTTTGGAGAAAAGACTTATATTCCATTTGGGTAGTTGCATTATCATCAAGTCTCCACTTTCTCTCTGATTTGTGACATAGTTGTTTCCGAGCTCTCAATGTGTCATTAAACCATGGTTCTGATGGTGTTCTCCTAGATTGATGACAATGTTTGGGGGGGCGCTAATTAGGTCAAGGCCGAATCAAGCCAGAAGTGGTATTGTGTTGCGGCTTGATCCGGATCAGTGAAGAGATTTGCCAGAGATTTTTGAAGAATGGTACTTACTTAGGTACTTATTTTCCTTCTAACGGTATTTTAAAAGTGATCTACAACTTTTTACTGTGTGTTTATTGTGTTTTTAACATTGTTGGAACCAGAGCGACCCTGCTCCTGCGTTCTACATACTGTGGCCAGGTTCGTCCGTGCGAGCGGACCCACCATTTTGAGGGTAGCCCTCACTTGCGGTCTAGTGGTTGGTGAGCAGACTCCATATAACGACACTGGGGCAAGCCCGTCTGCGCCCGTCCGCGCCAAAACCGCGCCCAGTGCCAGTGATGCTGCTCATTTCACCAGCGGAAGTACGCTTCTCTCGGGTGTGGCCCCCCACTATACTCCCGAGAGACCCTGCTTAACTTGGGTGAGGACGCGCACGAGGGACATCTCTCTTTTGCGGTATCTGCTCTTCAATTGAGTGACTTTGTGACGGGGGTCTTTTATCCTGTGGACTTCTCAATGTTAGGTCTTTGCCCAAACATACAGAGGAAATCCAATTACTGGTGGAATCGCATCAGTTAGATGCCCTATTTATCACCGAGACCTGGACCCACCTTGATTGTGAGATCGAGTTGGGTTGGGCCTGCCCGCAGGATTATAAAATTCTTCACCTCCCTAGACCTAAAGGACGTGGTGGTCAGTTGGGGGTCATTTTTAGGGCTTCCTGGCTTATTGAGACTATTGACATAGACCCGGTTATTGGTGCTGATTTGCTTGGCCTATCTATTAATAGTCATTCTGGGACTATTTTTACGGTGATCATCTGTTATAGACCGCCCGGGACTTTTAGTATCCAGCAACAACAGTTGCTGCTTACCACCTTTACCAATATGGCTGCCTCCCACAATAAACTGAGAGTCCTAGGAGATTTTAACTTGTGGTTGAATGGCGCCTTGGATGCAGGGCTGCTCAACCTTCTCCATTCCTGTGAAAGTATTGGTCTCCACCAATATGTTATGGGAGCCACTCACAGGGCAGGACATCGGTTCGACCTGATCTTTTCGGTCCTTCAGCTAGTGTACCTGAGTGAACTTCTGCCCATGGACTGGACTGATCATTTCCTTCTTAAGTTCTATGTTAATAGCAGTGGGGCCCGAACACAGGTTCAAGGTGCTACCACTGAATTTATGTGCAGGGACTGGAGAGCCTTTGGGCGGCTGCGAACTACTGATGCAGTATTCAAGGTTGGAGATAGTCTTTCCCCAGACTGTCAGGTTGATGAGAACTACGCTTCTCTGTGTCTCAGGATTACCTCGAGGGTAGATTCTCTTGCCCCGCTAAAAAAACGCAGGTACAAGGGCAGAGCTTCGGTTCCTTGGTTTAATGATTCTTTAAAGGCTTTAAAACTAGCCTGTAAACAGGCTGAAAGGAAATTGAGGCAAGGTTATACTAACTCTAGCAGATTGCTCTGGAAAGCTAAACTTGCCAAAAATAAAGCCTTGATTCTTAAATTCAAAGCCGATTACTTCTGCTCTACGATTTGTACTGCAGCAAACAGTTCTAAAAGCATCTTTCAGATTCTGAACGGTCTAAGTAGCCCCGACTGTTCTAAAAAGTCGACTCCCCCTACGCAGACTCTTTGTGACAACTTGGCTTTGTTTTTTAAGTAAAAAATTGATGCCATTATTCACGAACTTAGCACCACTTCCAACCTGACTTGCTCCATGAGTCTAGGGGATGGGGGTGCAGAGGACGGAGTTGGGTGCCCTGGTTGGCAGCCTGCTAATTTACTCTCTGAGTTTCCCCCCATTATGGAGGAGGATCTCGGCAGTCTGGCTCGGGGTATTTCATCGGGATCACCTCTGGACCCTATTCCTCATAAAAGTTGGAAAGACTTTGGAGATGAACTATTTCCTACCCTCTGCAGGATTTGTAATCAATCGTTGGTTAGTGGTACTGTTCCTGCATCCTGGAAACAGGCTCTGGTATCCCCGTTGTTAAAAAAACCTTCCCTGAACCCAGAATGTCTAAACAATTATAGACCAATTTCCTTGTTACCGTTGCCGGCAAAAATCGTCGAACGTTGGGTGAGCTCGCTTCTTTCTAAACATCTGGAGCAACATCAATTTCTGGATCAATTTGGCTTTCGCCCAGCCCATGGGACCGAAAGGGCCCTGGTTACTGCCATGGATGATCTTCGAATGCGTGCAGGCAGAGGTCAAGCAGCAGCTTTGATTCTGCTTGACCTGTCTGCCGCATTTGATACGGTAAATCATGTGATCCTCCTGGAAAGATTGAGTGAGGCCGGGGTGGGTGGCAATGCCTTGCGATGGTTTCGCTCCTTCCTGCTTAACAGGAAGCAGGCGGTGTCTCTCCCCCCTGTATTATCTCCGGTGTCTCCTGGGGTGCCTCAGGGTTCGGCAGTTAGTCTGATCTTTTTTCAACGTTTATCTGAAACCCCTGATTGTTCTGATCAATGCTATAAATTACGCAGGAGATACCCAAATCATCCTATCTTGGGAGGGTGAGGAGTCAATCCCGATGGAGACATTTCATGATTGTTTGCGAGACACGGCTGGCTGGCTACACAACAACTCACTGCAGTTCAACGCTAGCAAGACTGAGGTGTTGTTCTGTGCTGGAAGTCGGATCCCTCGCCCTTTCCCGGATAATTTCTGGCCTCCAGAAACATTGATAAAAACTCAACCGGTCGCTACTGTTCGCAATTTGGGCGTTATGCTGGACAGTAAGTTGAGCATGGAAGGTCAGGTGGCGAAAACGGTGTCCAGCTGTTTTGCCCTTATTAGGTCTCTTCGAAAGATGCTACCGCTACTTCCCTTACAGGCCCGGGCTTTGATAGTCAGATGTACCATTTTGAGCAGACTCGATTATTGCAACGCCCTCCTGCTTGAGTCACCGGGTCTGCTGCTAGATAGACTTCAAAGAATTCAGTCCGCTGCCACCAAGCTGGCTCTTGGTTGGCCTAGAAGATCCTCTGCCTCAGCGGCGCTGGCTGAGCTCCATTGGCTTCCGCTTAGGCAGAGAATATCTTTCAAATCCCTCTGCCTGGTCTTCAAAGCCCTTCATGGGCTCGGGCCTTGCTCTCTGCAAGCTAAATTTGTCTGGTACACCCCAACCAGAGCACTTTGCTCAGCAACTGCATGTTGGTGAGAGAACCCAGATTTAAGAAAGCTAGGGCTGGGGGTAGATCTTTTGGAGTCGCTGCTGCCAAACTCTGGAACAGTCTGCCCTTGTAGATTCATCAAACGGAGGAACTTCTCCTCTTTAGGAAACGTGTTAAAACCTGGCTGTTTCCGAAGGTTTAACCTGTCGGACCTTTTTTGTCACATTTTCTGTTCGCCACTTTGTGGAGCCTTGGCGCCAGAATGCCTGTAAGGTGACAGCTGCGCTCTATAAATCTCAGAAAAAAAATTAAATAAATAGAGAGCTAGCCTCTACATTCATCCAGGGGCGACTGGCATAGGGTTCTCTGGGAGCTTTAAGATGATTTTTTTGCGGCGGTGATATGTCAAATAAGATAGCCTTATGATCTGACCAGATCAAGGGCAGAGTATCAGTCCAACTTAGAATTGTGTTATCTAAGACTATACCATCTAAGCGGTGTCCTGCATTGTGTGTTGCACGCCTCACTAGTTGGCACATCTCTATTTGATCGAAAAGTGCTTTAGTATCAGGGTCAGCACATTTTTCTAAATGGAAATTAAAATCCCCTTGCAACGTGGAATTCTGGTGTTTCACTTTGTGAGCTAACAGGGTGCCTAAGTGTTCTAGGAAGGTGGCCTTGGATTTGAGTGGGCGACAGAGTAAAATTCCTTATTCATGTTAATACAACACTTGAAGCTGGATTTAAGAATAAGGGCAATGTCCCCGCCTTTCTTCTCTTCCCCGTCCATTTTGTGGATTTTGCTCCCTACAGATAAGGCCAGCACTAGATCCGGGTCCGACGAGGCGTCTGCCCAGGTCTCTGTGACAAAGGCTATTTTTATTTGTTTGGACTCCACAAACTCTAGAAAAGCAATAGCGTTCTTGATTAATGACCTCAAGTTGATAAGAACGCAAGATACTCCTCTGAGGTTTGCCTTATTAACAGTGTGGGTTTGGGTGGATGTTGAGGTGTGCAGGGTTGTCAGGCTGCAATTCATGCATTGCACTCGCCCTGAGCTTGGCACAGCTCAAAGCATGGTCCAGTATATGTCTTGCCTGTCCATTGTATCTCGGTAAGAGTGTCTTGACTATGCTGTATTACAGGCTTCAGACTTGCAGTATCTGACCCAAAACCGGCAGCATGGCCGGCGCTGAGCATGTTCTGAGCGCTGTCGGACACAGACGGGCTTGCCTTTGGTGCACCTTCAGCGCGCCGGCAGTGCACTCGTGGGCGCGTCCGCTGCGTGCCCAGATTTCGCCCATATTTTGTAGTGGGCTGCTGATCTACAATAGGCTAGATCATCACCTCCTTGCAAAATGGTGGTCAGCCGGAAGTAGGTTACCCGTTATACTAATCGGATCAACTCTCTCCCCTACAAATGGGAAGAACCTGGCGGCGGACCGGAGAGTTTAACCTACTGTCAGTTGAGGTGCACGCTAGTTGCTGCCAACAAGTAAGTACACCGTGCCAGTTGTTTAGACACCTTAAAGTAATACAAATTAGTCAAAACAGTAAAAGCCTTTTAAAATAACTTTCCCCCCTGTTCCAACCTGATTGCACAGATTATTATGCTCCTCTGAAGGTCGTGAGCAACACAGGCAAACACGAGCGGCGCAATGCTTACTTTCTGCGTCCACCTTTCTTGCTGAATGATACTGATGGTAACTGACTCTGACTGTACCCTAGCCGATAGTTATGGCATACCATGTTCACCACTGTTGAAGAGTGAAATTCTCGGTAGATTTCCAAATAGAGGCAACCACCCATAAGCCAATCATAGTTAAAAGATCTACCAACTTGCCATACATTTTATTAATGGGTCAAAAAGTACTTAAACCACTCAGAAGAGAGCAACTAAAGAGAATGGAAGACGGTTTCCAATGATGTCTCCCATTCTTGTCCAGATTGAGATAGCTTGGAACAAAGATCAAAATCTTTATGTAGGCATGAGCCATAATTAGTATTTCAACACCAACAGATATCGTGGTTGGGCAGTTTTAGTTTGGAAAGGTATGTTGGGGTAAAAAATGGTTGATTGCAATTATTGTATAGTGTTTGAATAAGGATGGCTGGACATGCAGTAGTATGAAACTTCTCCCATATTTTCTCCCAAAAAGGTATAGGCCAACTGCATTGTAAGTAAGATTCCCATGTAAGTTCGATTTTGGATTTAGGTCTGTCAGTTAAACTTAGTCACAATGCTTAATAGAATAATGCAGCTTAGGGTTAGCTGATGAACCCTGACCTTATATAGGAGAGGTTGGAAGGAACCAGGTGTGATGGTAAGCAGTGGTTTCAATCAATCAATCAATCAATCAACAAATCAATAAATCAATCAGTCAGGTGTTTTTTAAGCTCAACTACTCACCTGTAAGGGTCTCAAGGCACTGGGGGTGGGGTCGCAGGTTCCAGTCCATCAAGAAGAGGGTCTGTCGAAGAGGCAGGTTTTGAGGTTACTTGCGAAGATGAGGAGCGATGATGTCTGTCTGAGGTGGAGCGGAAGGTCGTTCCAGACACTGGCCATGCGGAAGGAGAAGGTGCGGCCTCCCAATCTGGTCTTTCTGGTGCAGGTGACCACGGCGTCGGAGAGCAAGTTTGATCATAGGGTCCTTTGGGGGTCATGGAATTTTGGTTTCAAAAGCTTATGTTGTTTCAGACATTTAGGGGCAAGACTACATGAGGAGGAAAGTGTTTCAAAACGAATTACTTCATTGTTATGTAATTTAGCAACTGTAATTAAAACTTGATTAAACCATTGACACCATTGACATCAAAATAGTGCCTTTCCATTGTTCAAGAGCCATGTTTTATGTTTTATGCCAGATTGCATGTTGAACAAATTGTTCATAATGGGATAGGTGAGTTGTCAAATTTGGCTTGAAAATGGAACATGCGTGTGATATAACTGAAGCAATCCAAAATAATGCAGGGTGAGACATATGAGGGATATGTAAATGTGAGAAAGGAGAAATCAAGGCAAGTCCCAACAAAAAATATTATTTGAAATAAGAATCAGGGGGATCAGAGAAACAACCCTGGCGTTGCTAGATACAAAAGGCAGTATGATATAGGGAAAAATCCAGGAATTGACTTCTCTTGAAGACCTGGGTAACTTAAGGTCTTGTAATGATACGCAAGAGGGTTTTCTGTTCCAGAGAAATCTAGATAGAAGCTTATCAATGGCTCTTAAATATTTTGCAGGAATTTTAAAGGGTAGCTTCATAAGATAAAAATTAATGACAGGAAGAATCATCATTTTGATTGTGGAAAGCCGGCTCCAACATGTCAGAATAATGTTGAGCTGCCCTGTCTTAGGTTAGCAGTTCTTGAGAAAAGAGCGTCGATATTAGATTTTAAAGAGACTCTAAGATTGTTTCAATTTAAGGTCCCCACACATTTCATCTTAGCAATCCATGTTCCAAGAGAGGCTCATTCCAGCAATGAGGATTCTAAACAAAACTTATTCAAAAGCATAATTTCAGACTTTTCTATATTGAGTTTATAACCCAGCATCTCCAAGTATGCTCTTAATTCTTCAAAAAAATATGAAAGGGAGGTTTCCGGTTTGGAAATATAAAGAAGGATGTCATCCGCGTATGCTGATAATTTAATGTGGGTTTTCTTTAGTTCAAAATCGGAAAAGCCATCAAAAAGTTTAAGTCAAGAGCAAGAATAAAGAAGAAGAGTGACAGGGGACATCCTCGCCTCGTCCCCTTCTTAAGAGGAAAGTATGGAGATTGTACTCTATTGATTATGACAGATCATGACAGATGAGGGGAGAGTTTAGTAAAGTAAAGAGATAAGATCAAGAAAGTTTGGACCACACCCATGCGAATGAAGTGATTACATAAGGAATTGCCAATTAACTCTATTGAATGTCTTTTCAGTATCTAAAGCCATTGCTGCAAGTCAATGTTTAAGTTTATAGGCTTTGCTCAGAATATAAAAAAATAAATTATGTGAGTTATCAGTTATTTTTCGATTTTTTACAAAACCTGACTGTTCCATGTCCACTAGATTGGGCATAGGGTCGTTGAGTCTGAGGGCTAACAATTTGGTGAAAATCTTACAATCTGTGTTCATCAGTGATATGGAGCAGTAATTTTTGCATTCGGACAGCTCCCTGTAGTTTTCCGGAATTAGATAAATCACAGTTTCAGAGCTAGAGTAATTAGTTTGTGAAAGAAAGTGAGCAATTAAAGAAAATAATTTAGGGATCAGTAATTTTGAAAAATGAAGAGAAAAGTTGATCACAAACTCATCCGGACGGAGCACTTTACCCGCTGGGAGATGTTCAATCCTAAAAACAGTTCCTCCACTTGTAATAGTAGCTTGAGTGTAGCTAAATCAATATGCTCAGACTTGTGCCTTTTAGAGTTAGAGAAGTATGTCCTAAGAGACTCCTCTGAAGGCAGAGATTCCGGAGTATACAGATATTGATGAAAGTCCAAGTCACAAAACAGGGTAGCACTGGATTGGTTAGTAATTGATTTGGTAGAAGATTTTTATTGGCAACATTTCAAGTAATTCGGCTGAGGGCTAACGATTTGGCCAAAACCTTACAGTCCGTGTTCATCAGTGCTATTGGGTAGTTACGTTTGCATTCAGACAGCTCCCTGTCATTTTCTGGAAAAGGACAAATCACAGCTTCAGTAAATGAGGCAGAGGAATTAGACTGTGAAAGAAAGTGAGCAATTAAAGAAAATAATGTAGGGATCAGGAATTTTGAAAAATGAAGAAAAAAGTTGATCACAAACTCATCCTGACGGAGCACCTTACCCGCTGGGAGATGTTTAACTCCTGAAAACAGTTCCTCCACTTGTAATAGTAGCTTGAGTGTGGCTAAATCAATATGGGCAGACTTGTGCCTTCTAGAGTGAGAGAAGTATGTTTTAAGAGACTCCTCTGAAGGCTGAGAATCCTGAGTATACAGATGTTGATGAAAGTCCAAGTCACAAAACAAGGTATTATTGGATTAGTAGTAATTGATTTGATAGAAGATATTTCTCTCCTACATTTCAAGTAATTAGCTAATAAAGTACCCGTTTTGTTTTTAATTCAGTAAAATCAGACTTTAATCTAAAGTAAATTACCACATGCTTTCTCTGTGGTCGATTTATTACACTAAATCTTCGCTGCTACTGCTGCATCCAAATCAGCTTGGTTATTTTTGAATGCCAAATATTTGTGTAAAGCAGTTTCTATTGTTGGTTGTTGAAATAGATATTTTGGGACCTAAGCAATGATCTCTTTGGATGTTGAGTGGCTTATGCTCTTGTAGATGGATAATAGCAGGGATAGCCTTTTGCTTGAAAGAGATCATGTCTGAGTCCTCTGAATTATCCAGAATACCATAAGGTTGCATGTTATTTCTCCAATTCCTTGTCTCCAAGTCTTCAGTAGTTCTTTTGAATAATTCAATTTCATTTGCCAAATAAGATATATCTGGGCTTGACCCTTACACATCTCTGACCCATTGCTCAACAGCCATGAAACGTTTTTCATGGGAAGACCATTTCTCCTCAATGTATAATATGAAGACAAACGTTTCCACAACAAAAGGTTTTAGAGCTCCTTTTTATGCTGCATAAGGTTTTTATTGACGTTCAGCAGAATGGAATGGATGTCATCATTACACAGCCAACATTATCATAGGATAGCTAAAAAATAGTCATTGCTGATGAACAGTAATGAAAACAACAGCCGGTGGTCTACATCGAGGCCCGGTAAACTTGTAACATAGCCCCCTCCACCCATTTCTCCCCACGC
The DNA here is from genome assembly GCF_964261635.1 of Lissotriton helveticus. Taxonomy (NCBI): domain Eukaryota; kingdom Metazoa; phylum Chordata; class Amphibia; order Caudata; family Salamandridae; genus Lissotriton; species Lissotriton helveticus. The sequence goes on along the minus strand of NC_136067.1, from coordinate 886,462,087 downwards.
TCTCATGGTGGGTCCCAGCAAGTGACCCAAAATAGGTTCATAACAAACGGTCTGTGTATGTCCATGGTGCATCCATCGACAAGCTTGGAGCTCTACCCACACCCTCCCTGCCAAAGAAGGTGTATTTTTGGAGCATCATGTCATACTGTCCCAAAGGTGACCATTACCCCTAGCTCTTTTAACTCAGCCAACATGGCAGACCAGGCTCTCAAGCCATCCTCCAGTGTATCATGCCTAGGGACATGCCTCATTTACACTTCTTCTGCAGTCACCTATTCGGAAATGTCTCTGAGCCAGACTGTATATGTGGGGGTCATTGACCTAAGCCATTTCAATGTTATACGTCTCTTTGCCAGCACTAGTCCAAGCAGAACAAACTTCCTACTAAGTTTTTTGTTGTGGGAGAGGGAAGCAGACCCAACAGCATCTGTTGTATCTCGAGTGGCACATGTACATGTACATGTATTTATATAGCGCAAATCACCGACACGGTATCTAAGCGCTTGCTTAGGGAACCCGTCCTGGTATTCCCCTGTGAGATACCCCGGCAGGGTATCCACAAGATGAAAGCCAGGCATCCCGCCGCGAGGGGCCGTAGTGGAGATTAAGCAAGCTATTGCCCAGAGTCGCAGAGTGTGACCCCGTGAGTCGAGTAGGCACCAGAGCGAGAATTATCGAGTCCGTGGAATTTTAGAGCCCGAGACCCGCCGAGGCAGGGAATCGAACCCTGGTCCACGGCCGATCTCAGCTTCCGGGTCTGCCGCCTCTAACCACTGAGCCACACTTCTCCACTCAGAGGCCCTATTTAAGTTGTGCAGTATTTCTTTCCAGTGAGGAGACAGGGATTGGCAAGTCTATGTATAAAATCAACTGTTGAGACTTCACAGCATGCACAACTAGCACGTCGTGTTCTGTATATGTTTAACTTGTAAAGTTTTTAGAGTAAGTTATGTACTTAATTGTATTGCAGCACCATAAATTGAACATTGAAACTGCCCATTCATACTCCTTCATGGACCTTTGCCCAGTCCCTCGCTGTTAGGTGTTCCTCCAGTATCACCTCCCACCTGGCCTCAATGTTGAGAGTCGGTGTCGGGAGATCCACATGCAGCACCCTGAAAATATGAGAAATCTGTCTGCAGCCTTGGGCCATTTTTTTAAATTTTATCAAGGTGTTGGAGCAGGGTGAAGCATTGGGGAAAGTCGGCCACAACTCCCACACAGTGGTTGAGATCTTGGCATATTGAAGGTATTATGTAAACAATGAGATTCTATCAATGTGTAGAGGTGCAGGATATTTTATACATTTTTGTTTTTGTGAAATGATGGGCTCTCTCTTAAAGGTGGAAAGATGAGAGCACAGTGTGCTTGTTAAAATACCCCTCACACACTAAAAAAACTCCTTTAGTGTCATGCTTCATCATAGGGGTCTTCCCGTCCCTATAACGGGGCGGGGCGTGCTACGACCAGACGGACTACGCGGGAGCACTATAGATGTGACAGGGCTATGTGTAGGTGTAATGGTGTCAGTGAAGTGTAGGGACCTAACTAGTGAATGCACAAAAAAATACAAAAATTAAAAATTCCCTGGCTAGTAGAAAAAATAAATTTTATTGGTTTCTCTAGCTGGAAACATTAAAAAGGGGAATGTGAGGTAGAGCAATTGCTAGCTACCGAGTCGACATGTTTCATAGGCAGTCCCCAACTGCCTACTCATCAGGACCATATAGTGATCCCTACTGCTAATATCTCGGTTCTACAGTAATAAGCCTACTGTTCTACAAATATAACAGCAAAAATAGGCTGAATATTTGGGCTTCGGGGCATGAGCTGGCCCAGGTGAAGCGTGGCACTAATAATAAGTACCAAAAAGAATGACCAGTGGTCTCTGTAAATAAAGAGAAGAAAAAGAGGGAGAAAGCACAAACAGATTCATATTTTTACTTCTGATTAGTAGGCGTGTATCATTAATCTGATATAGCATCCAAATCATTGCTAGTGAAGCGAAATTTTCGCCTTATTAAAAGCTATTGTCTTTGCCATGCATGCTGCAAAGTAGTCAATATATACCTCTCTTGACTAGTTGTATATACCAGACGTTTCATCCCGAACCTTCCAATTTGAAGCGGTTCGCAATTGTCTCATCACCCATACAGATGTGACTCAACACACTCACACATCCGATCACACAGATAGGAAAAAAGACCCATATATCATAATTATCGAGATCGATACTCTAAGAAGATATTAGTGTCGGTGGTGGTCAACACTCTTGTATTATACATACTTTTTCGTTAATTTTCAGTGCCCCATGAGCATGCAGGCGGAGGTGGTTTTGCTCGGTCGACTGAAAAAATAAATAAATATTGCCGCCACCATTGTTAGATATAGCTCGTTCCTGTCATGACGACAAAATGCCCCTATGACCCATTTATTAGAGACTCGAGGTCTGAGTCTATTACTTACATCACCGGCGTGAGAGTTTGCCTCTTATTCCTACCTCCGTTCAGCTCCGAGGACTGGCGGTCTCTCGTCTGCGGGGTAGATATAACTAACCATTCTCTTCCGTGATGCTTGCCGCTTCAGGTAGACGCCCCCAGCAAAGGCTAGAGCGCTGCATCAAAAATGGCAGCCGTTTTTTGGCACAAGGTGAGGACTGTGGCCAAAAGTCTTTTCACGCTTTCTCTTACTCATGTAAAAAACGGAGGGTGCGTAAATGCGCACAAAATATGATGTGATAATATTTTTAAAAAGGTTACATTCTTAGTTATGCTCATGAGACCTTATGATTTTACTATTAGTCGCCAGGTATTGATCATTGATCACGGAGGGTGCATAGGTCCACATGTTCTCTTTGGTGTACGAGCCAGTCATGATATTAATATGGACTACGGTGATTGTAATTACAGTTATCCCCGCTATTATGGGCAGGGTCCGGGGGTTCCCTCAGCAGAATATAATATCTTATTCTGATTGGTGAATTTATACGACCCAAGGATTATCAAACATAGTTCGTAAATTGTACATAGGACCAGGTGGTATCACTGTGCATCATCCAATAATCTCATGGTGTTCATCTACTGATGTTCAAAGGGGTTACCGGGATGGCAATCGCAGCTGTCCCCATTGTACATCGGGCCATATGGTTTCTTTGTACATCATCCAGTCATCTCGTGGTGTTCATCTACTGATGTTCAAAAGGGGGTGCCGGGGGGGTAATTACAGCTGTCCCCATGGTATGTCATCGTTCAAACCCCTTTTGTGGGATTGAATGCGAAACACCCATCTTTGTTCTTTCTCCAGAAGGAACCTTTCATTACCCACTTGCTCTATCACAGTCCAAGATATTTCTTCGGGCTTGTGGTTCATCTCCAGGAAATGATTGGTGAGTTTAGTACTTGTTTGTTTGCACTTTATGGTACTTTTGTGCTCACCTATCCGGATTTTTACTGCCCTGCTCGTCATTCCTACATATTCCAGTCTGCAGGGGCATGTGATTAAGTAAACAACATTGGTACTGTTGCAATTACTAAAGTTCCTTTGTTCCCAGATTGTCCCATTGTTGAAGGTCAAATTGTTGCTTTTACTCGTTAGACAACAGACTTTGCAGCCTCCACAAGGATGGTGGCCATGTACAAAGTTTGGATTCTTTTGCCCAGTGTTGCTGTTTGTTTTGGGTCTTGTGTGGACTAAAACATCCCTTATACTTTGTGCCTTCTTATGAGAGAACATTGGTTTCGGTATTTGCAAACCACCACTATTCAAAATCTTCCAGTTCCTGTTGATAATCTTTGTCACTTGGTTAGAACTGGTGTTGTAAGTAGTGACGCAAATTGGTCTCTTGTCATCCTCTTTCGGTGTCTTCTCTTCCAGAAGACTCTCTCGGCAGTTGTTCTTGGCTCGTTTGTATGCCTGATCGATGATCTTGTCTGGGTACATTCTGGCTTCCAGCTTCTTTTTCAGATCCTTGGACTGGAGTTTGAAGTTGTTGATCTCTGTGCAGTTTCTGCGAAGGCGCAAAAACTGGCCGTACGGGAGATTATCCCGCAGATGTCTCGGGTGGAAGCTGTTGTACATCAACAGACAGTTCTTTGAAGTACTTTGAAAATGGGTGGTGGTCATTAATCTACCATCCTTGGGAAAAATATTCAAATCCAAAAAGACCAAGTTACAGTTGGAGGTGGTGCTTGTGAATTTCAAATAATCATCTTGTAAGTTTAACCAACTCAGGAATTGCTCGGAAGCCCTCTCATCTCCATCCCAGATGATTAGGATATCATCGATGTATCGTTTCCATATCTTGATGTTATCTCTGAAGGGATTATTTGGATGCAGTATTTTGGTCACTTCCAGGTGGTGCACATACAGGCCAGCTATACTGGGAGCAAATGTGCTTCCCATGCTACAGCCGTGTTTTTGTAGATAAAGGATGCCTTTATACTCGAAGAAATTCTCTCTTAGCGCTAGGGAACAGCATTCCATCACCACATTACGCGGTGTCTGGTACTCCCAAAAGTCTTCAAAAAGGACATCCTCGACAATCTCCAACGTTGCATGGTGTGGCAAGCTAGTGTAGAGACTCTCCACGTCGCAGCTAATCAATAGCTGAGTGTTGGGATCAAAGGTGACATTTTCTAGTAAGTTCAGTACATCCTTCGTATCCCTGAGGTACGTTGAAGTTTTTTGGACTATTGGCCTGAGGAAAGCGTCTGCAAATCTTGACAGAGGTTCCAATATTGACCCAATGCCGGACACAATAGGTCGTCCCGGAGGGTTCTGTAAGTTCTTGTGTATCTTCGGGAGTGTATACAGGTAGGGGGTCCTTGGATTTCTTTGGCAAAGGAATTCTCCCTCCTTTTTAGTAATCCAACCGTGTGTTAAGGCCTCCTCTACCATCGTATTGATCTTGATTGCTATCCTATCCGTCGGATCTGTATGGAGAATTTCATAGTTCCTTTCGTCCTGGAGTAGTCTCATACATTCGATGTCACGTCCTGGAGTAGTCTCATACATTCGATGTCATACTGGCTTGCATTTTGTACAACAGTCGCGCCACCCTTGTCAGCCGGCTTTATCACTATGCATTTGTTATTGCTCAGCTCTCGTAGTGCTTGTCTTTCTTCATTATCTATGTTCTGAAAGGTGCTTCTTTCCCGTGGGTTTATATCTTCAAGTTCCCTCATTACTGACTTCTCGAAAGCAAGCAGTTCGATTGGGAGGGTATTGTTCATTGGTGTGAACGTCGATTTGGGTCCTAGTTTTGTATCTCCATGTTCAATTTCATCTTTTTTGTCTTTAAAGAAGACTTGCAACTTCAAGCGTCGCATGAATTCCTGGACTTCCTTGCATAGAAGAAATTTGTCCATATTGGCAGTGGGCACATACCCCAGGCCTTTTTCCAGTACCCTGTTTTGTGCCTCTGTAAGCTCAACGTCCGAGAGGTTCACCACCAGACTCACTTCTGTTTTTTTTTGGCGCCTGTCATACTCCTCGTGGCTACCCGTGGGGTCTCTTCCTCTCCTGTGTTCCAGTGTACTGAGGTGCCCCTCCGGTTCCTTCCCCTGGTCTGTCCTTGGCGCGCCCCTAAAAAAGGCGCCGATTGGTCAAAATAACCATAGTCTTGCTGTTGGTATCCCCATACGGGAAAAGGTCCCTGTGGATGTTGGAAGGGGGGTTGTGGACCGTACTGTTGTTGTTGAGGATATATCATGTGGGGTTGGAAATTGTTCCATCCTCTTGAACCCCGGTAGTTTGGTCTACGGAAGATCCTCCTTCCACCTTGGGACCTTGAGCTCTTACTGCGACTCGAGTTAGACCCATTGGACCCAGTGTCCGATGACTCATCGTCCGTGGTGTTCTCATTCGTTGATTTGTAGTCATCTTTTATGTAAGGGTAGACTCTTTCTTTCGACCATCGACTGTTGTCTTTTTTCAGTTTCTCATATTTATTATTCTTCAGTGTAGTTTCGAACTCATTTAGAGACTTATTCATTTCGTCAAGGTATTTTTTCAGATCAGCTGGGGATTCATAGCTTTTTAAACGAACTTCTATAGTTTGTATCTCTACTTTGAGTTTGCTTGCTAATCTGCTTGCAGTCTTAATAATGAGCACAATCCAGTCGCGGGTGCATCGCCATGAGATTTTAGACCAGTCAATTTTTAAGGTTTTTTCGTGTAGGAAGATGAAGGGTTCATTGCGGACTACAAGACCTGCTGGGGCAGTATTGGCCTGGAGGTATTCAGTCATTAATAGGCCATGAATGGCAGTCTTTATTTGTGTTCTTCTAAGTTCTTCTAGTTCATCCCAATCGTTGTTCCTTGTGGAGGGACCTGCAGTACTCAGACCCTCAAAAGTTCCCAGGGTAGATATGAGGTTAGAGATTTCATCTTCGGTGAAAGCCAGGCCTAAATCCGCCATAGTTAGTTATAATTTTCAAAAAGAGGGGAAAAAAAGGGTCTCTAAGTCCACCCGGGGATCAGGTGCTGGATGTGGAATCACTTTAGTTATGTGGTGAGAGCGACAATGTCAAGTATTTTTCGAGCTTCCGCAGCTGTGCGCTGCCAATAACCACAAAAAACCAAAAGGGGAAGCGTAGAGGTTGAGATAGAATCACCCTCCTAAACGGTTCATGTAAACAATGAGATTCTATCAATGTGTAGAGGTGCAGCATATTTTATAAATTTTTGTTTTTGTGAAATGATGGGCTCTCTCTTAAAGGTGGAAAGATGAGAGCACAGTGTGCTTGTTAAAATACCCCTCACACACTAAAAAAATCCTTTAGTGTCATGCTTCATCATAGGGGTCTTCCCGTCCCTATAACGGGGCGGGGCGTGCTACGACCAGACGGACTACGCGGGAGCACTATAGATGTGACAGGGCTATGTGTAGGTGTAATGGTGTCAGTGAAGTGTAGGGACCTAACTAGTGAATGCACAAAAAAATACAAAAATTAAAAATTCCCTGGCTAGTAGAAAAAATAAATTTTATTGGTTTCTCTAGCTGGAAACATTAAAAAGGGGAATGTGAGGTAGAGCAATTGCTAGCTACCGAGTCGACATGTTTCATAGGCAGTCCCCAACTGCCTACTCATCAGGACCATATAGTGATCCCTACTGCTAATAGCTCGGTTCTACAGTAATAAGCCTACTGTCCTACAAATATAACAGCAAAAATAGGCTGAATATTTGGGCTTCGGGGCATGAGCTGGCCCAGGTGAAGCGTGGCACTAATAATAAGTACCAAAAAGAATGATCAGTGGTCTCTGTAAATAAAGAGAAGAAAAAGAGGGAGAAAGCACAAACAGATTCATATTTTTACTTCTGATTAGTAGGCGTGTATCATTAGTCTGATATAGCATCCAAATCATTGCTAGTGAAGCGAAATTTTCGCCTTATTAAAAGCTATTGTCTTTGCCATGCATGCTGCAAAGTAGTCAATATATACCTCTCTTGACTGGTTGTATATACCAGACGTTTCATCCCGAACCTTCCAATTTGAAGCGGTTCGCAATTGTCTCATCACCCATACAGATGTGACTCAACACACTCACACATCCGATCACACAGATAGGAAAAAAGACCCATATATCATAATTATCGAGATCGATACTCTAAGAAGATATTAGTGTCGGTGGTGGTCAACACTCTTGTATTATACATACTTTTTCGTTAATTTTCAGTGCCCCATGAGCTTGCAGGCGGAGGTGGATTTGCTCGGTCGACTGAAAAAATAAATAAATATTGCCGCCACCATTGTTAGATATAGCTTGTTCCTGTCATTACGACAAAATGCCCCTATGACCCATTTATTAGAGACTCGAGGTCTGAGTCTATTACTTACATCACCGGCGTGAGAGTTTGCCTCTTATTCCTACCTCCGTGCAGCTCCGAGGACTGGTATTGCCCTGTTCCCAGTGAAAAGGATTCTATGGCATTTTCTTGTGTGATGAACTGCCCCCCCTGAGTAGATTTCTCTCATAGGTTCACATCTCCGTCCCTCCATCTCAGCACCGACATGGAGTCAGCAATTTTTAGGACAGGGTGCAAGAGCCACAAAGGGATGTTCAGGGCACATGGCTCACATCAAATTACTCTCCAAACCACTCCCTCCCAGGTGTTGACATCCAGTCAAATGAAGAAGGAAGAAGAAAGTTTTGATCCATTCATTAGTCAGACCGGCAGGGGACATCCATCAATAGGAGCTGTTTTCCCAATTGTCCCCTGAGTCAAGCCAGTGAACAGCATGTTGTGTTTGTGCCGCCATGCAGTATAGTTCAATATGCATAAACCTCTAGACCCCCCTGTCCCCAAGTCCTTTTCAGTATAGTGAGCCCAACCCATTTATATTTATTCCTTACTGAGAAAGACCACTATGAGGCTGCCTAGGGTTTTAAAGTATTGATTGGGGATCGCGTAAAGGCTGCCCTGAATCACACAGGGGTTCTCGCGGCAATATGATCATGTTTGTAATGGCTATTCTGCCCATGAGGGACAAAGGTAGATCTTTCCAGAATTGGATTGATGCACAAAGCCCCTCCACCACCCTCTCAATATTGAGAGCCATAAACATTGGGGTCATGTGGGCCAATCAGACACTTAAATATCAGACAATGTTTGTCACCCAGGGGAATCCCACTCTCAAAGTATCTTAATCAGGATGCCAAACAGTGTCCCCAGTAGGAATAATTTAGACTTTTCCAAGTTGACATAGAGTCCCAGGAGCTCTCGAAATTTGCATGTAACATTAACAGAATTGGCCCTGAATATGCTGGCTGTCTCAAATATACTATGGCATCGTCAGCTTAGAGAGAGACCATGTGGTTTGTCTCCCCCAGTGTTATCACCCATGGGTTCATCATCCTACACAGTCTCTCTGCCAAGCGCTCCATGGCAATAGCAAACAGAAGGGGTAAGAAAGGTACTCCTGCCTGGCTCCTCTATGCAGCTGAAAGGGCTTGAAGACCACCCCACCCGAATTTAACCTGGGGCAAGTAAAGAATAGAGTAGATGGATCAACTGAATATATCTAGGGCCCAGTTCCATTTATTGCAGCACATCCCAGATGAAGATCCAGTTTAGGAGCCAAACGCTTGTTGATATCCAAAAGTGCCAGAGCGTAGGCATCTTTCTGTAGTTTTTGGGCATGATATATATATATATATATATGTGAGAAAGGTGTTGTAGATTGTGAAGGGTGTTTTGTTTCTGGATGAATCCAGACTGATAGGTATGTTCTAAGTCTGGGAGCCGAGGAACTAAACGTGCTGCGAGCATGCTACTATGGAGTTTCATGTCTATGTTTAAGAATGATATTGTCCTGTTAACTTAAGTGACTGGCTGGTCTTTCCCCGATATCGGCACCATGCATCATGGCCGTGAGGCTATCTTTTGGAAGGACTTCCCCATATACTTACAGAAGTCTGTCGACTATGGAGTTTGTATATCTATGAAAAAACTTGGAGGACAGACCTTCGCTGCCATGAGCTTTTGCAATTTTAAGATTTCAACTTGCCGCCAGAGTCTCCTCATGAGTGATTGGGCTGGCCTTGGGTCGAGACTCAGGAGGAAGCGATATATCTTCTAATAATTTCTCGAGTCTCTCTGATGGGGCATTTAACTGTTTCTGAATAAAGCACTAAGTTTATCTTCTTTAGTGTCCCCCTGTTGCACTCCTGTTCGGTTGAAATAACCTTTCTCTAATTCAAATAAGATACACAATTGTTCACTGTTGCTTTATCCAGAAAATATTCCTCATATTGGATGTTACAGCATCACTATGATAATTCTCACATGTGAATGTACATCGTGTAAACTGCTAATTGGTATCACATATATTTTTTGCATCTCGTTTCAATCCTCCCAATACATTTCGGGCAAAGACCCTTCATCAGGGAACTATTTATCCTCGGTGATACCAAACGGGTACTTTGAAAATGACCACTGTTTTCAAGATATCGGAGTCTATTAGTTGAAGGTGCGACATTCGAAAATGTGAAGGTCATATTCCTAAGTTGAATTGATTCAACTTAGAAATATGACCTTCACATTTTCAAATGCAGATATTTATTGGAAGTAAATCAGAAACACAAGGGCCCAGAGGAACCCCCGAACTGAATGCATATTCAAACCAAAGCACATACACATTCTAAATAAGAAGGAATGCTTGACCAATGACATAGTGATAACATTATGCACCACCTAACAGTAGAAAGTAAAAACAAGAAACATATGCATAGTGCAAACAGGTCAACATGCCACATAAATCATATGGAACAGAAGTAGCAAATGATTTGAGGTTTGTTCCTGTCCACAGCCAGACTTGAAACATATTCCAAACTCTTTGATACCTACAGTGCCACCTTCTCTTGTGAAACTGCTTAGAAGTAACCTCATGGTGGTATGTGTATGGGAACAGATAAACACACAGTGTTGAGAGTGTAATAACCATTGGGGAATCGCCAAATTATATGTAGGAAACAGAGGGGCATATTGCCAAGGGCCTTATCGCCGCTTTAGCGGGAATTCTTCCCGCTAAATCGGCGATACTTTTATCGCCCAATTACCTAGCTGTCGCTAACACCAGTTAGCGACAGCTAGTAGGAGATAGCGATCATCTTGGGGCCCACTTTGCATGCCAGCGATATTTATCGCTAATGACATGAAAAGTGGGCGTGCCAAGATGTTAGCGACTGTAAACAGTCGCTAACATCGCTATCTCCTATTACCTTCAAAGGCGTACTTTTGGAAATATTAGCGCTAAGCACGAATATCTCCAAAAGCTAACGCCTGCCCAGACTAGTTCTTAGCCATGTTATCCAATGGTAGCTGGATAACATGGCCAAGAGCATTAGCTCGGTAATGCATGAATATCGCTGACTTTTCAGCGAGAGTCATGCATTACGGCCGATTTTTATCGCTTTTGAGATAAACCTTGATAATAGCAAGGTGTATCTGCGATAAAAATCGGCCGAGCTCGGCGATAATAATATTGCCGCTAACCGTGTTAAGCGATAATTATCGCTTAATCTTGGTAATATGCCCCAGAGTATTTCTCTAATAACGATTTCCATAGATTTGCATGCACAATTCAGAAATTGCAACTTAAAGGACATCAAAATGTGGAAATCTAATATCTTTTGCCATGTTTCTTTAGCCAAAAACAAAACAGGAATTTACACCAAATGAAAAGCAACACCCCCAGCCTAAACCCTATTACCATTTTTAGTGAAATTTTGCCCAGTGCATTTAAAATGACGGTGAGCAAAACTTTGCTATTGGATAATGAATATGAAAAAAAACTTCTAGGACACTTGCCATGAACATCTCCTTCCATCCAGTCAGGAAATCCTCATGCAAGTTTGTAAATTGCCTTCTAGAAACAAAAATTTGCTATGAATATTTCAATATGACACATAAGGCAGAGCCAACAGTGTTAGCAAAGCAAAAATGCTTTTTTCTCAAGTCTAATAGATTGCACAATAACCAAATAGCTGTTTTTGTAAATGTACAATACTTTTTGGGGAGGTGATTGCATATTTTATGCATTCAATATTGTACTCTGCATTGACTGAAAGTGACCACAGGCCTTGAAAACATACAGACTCACAACCTGTCTGTCACCAACATTCTGCCGCCACCAGAGATTGAAGGTGGCTCTATCATTAGCCACATCTATGTCTGAGGGATGCTGCACCAGACGTTCACACCAAAACACTTCTGGTTCTGACATGTTCCCTCTTCCACAGGCCTGTTTTGGTAAGAAGCCAACCCACCACAGAGGCTGCAAAAAGTGAATCCACTGAACACTCAGAGCAATGAGTCCACTTTGTTTTGTTGGTTGTGACATACTTTGTTGCTTTTTTGAAACAATGTTACATATGTGATGGATACAGTTGATGTAGGAGAGATACATTACTGTCACAACCTGAATAAAAGGTGATCTTTCAGTTATGCATGATGAATTATTATTATGTGTGATGTCTATTTCTTAGATGTGGTAATCACTCTTAACTCATATATAGTTGTTGGTGATCTCTGTGCATTGTGCACAACCCTCTGCTGCACGTCTCCCATCCTGCTGCACCTATAGTGGTGTTAGTTCCTCATCTGAGTCAGATTCAGTATCTATGTTGATGTTGTGTAGACCCTTACTCATGGCTATGCTGTGGAGAATGGCACATGTGCCAATGATTTCACAAAACATCTCAGGTCTGTAAAGCAGTGCTCCTCCAGTCCTGTGGAGAAATCTGAACTTGGGCTTCAGTATACCAAAGGTATGTTCAACAATTGATTATGTTGTCATATGTGCCCTGTTGTACTGCCTTTCACTTCTTGCTCTTGGATTCAGGGATGGTGGTAACATCCACGGGCGCAAGGCATATGCACTGTCTCCTTTAATAGTATGAGAAGGAGAAACTGTTAGGCCACATTACAAACACACTTATGAACATTGTGTGAATTCAGTTTGCTATTCTCTTACCACGTAATAAGCCATTGCCAAAGTCACATTGACACAGATGGTTATATATTCCACTGTGGCGGAACATAAAGGAGTCATGTGTACTGCCTACAAGGTCAGTTATGATGCATGAGGTATCACACCCTACCCATACATTGTGCAAATGGGTGCATTTCCAATTTCTCAATATAAGTTAATTTGTATCGCACTATGTGTGCCATCAGTACAGCTAATTACATTGGGGAACATTTCTACCCTGTAAAACATCAATTTGGTCTGTTGCCAATATTGGGGCATGTTTGGTAAAGAATTTGTATTTGTTTACTTTGCTAACCATGATATCCAGAAACTTGTGACAAAATCTAGAAAATGCCCTTTATGACACTCCTACTGCCATTGCTATGACTCCCTGGTGACTGCCTGAAGCCAAAATGTGTAGAGAACACTCACTTGTGGTGGGATTGCATTGCTTCTGACTATTGGGGGTCTATAGCTGAGGCTGTAACTCGGCAATTAATTCCAAAATTACCTCACTATTGAGTTTGTACTTCTCATATATCTCCTCCTAAGTTAAAAGGGTGACCCTCACCCTAAATATCCTTTCCTATCTCCCCCTCCTTCGCTGGGTCCTAGCCAATCCTCCTCACTGAGACATAAAGAGCCACCATTTTGAATGAGCCAGATGCATTTTTTTTTAAATTTGCATATGGTTACCACCAGTTGCACATTGATGGTAATTGCATTTCCTAAATGGCCATTGTGTGACTATTCGCAATGAGGTAATGCTTTGTACATAGTTTTAGCAATCCTCTATTTGGAAATTCTTATTTGGGATTTCCTATTTAGTGATTTCAAAAATGCAATTTCTGCTAGTTAGAAATCGCAATTTGTACTTCCGCAAATACGTTTTGTACATACCGAAATGGAATTTTTCACTGACCGCCAAAATAGCGATCTGTACTGTTAAGAAATGCAAAATGTCTTCGTACATATGGCCCATGTATACTTGAAGCAAAGGAATAGTGTGGCTAAGGTCGCAAGATATGCAGTAGTTTATAATCTCCTTGTTAAAGTCTGTAGATTTATTACGCCAAACAGCAATCCATAACAGAAACGGTGCCAGTTTAGTGTAGTCATCGACATACTCTAGGCCAAGTTCTTCATCGTTGTCAAAGCTATAGCTGCTTGAGGGAATGCCCAAAATCCGGTGACAAGCACGATTTTTCTCAACCTGTAAGAAGCTAACATCTCAGTAGCCCCATAAACCTCTACCATAGGTAAGCACTGGCATGCACTTTTATCTATATATTTCTATAAGGGAGATAATTGTTATTTTACCTAAATTTGACGCCAGAGAAAAAAGAGACCCTAAAGCACTACAAAAATGTTGTTTCTTGGCAAATAAACAGAGCCCCCAAGTGTAATTAACAACAAACGTGACCGCTGAATAGGGAAAGAAAACATATTTTTTCAATCACTTTACCCTTTATGGTGCAAGAACATGGCTTCTGACTTTGTGGAACAGAGGCCATAATAAAGGTCTTCATATAATTAGTCTCACAGTTTAGCTCTCCAATATACTGCATAAACGATCCCAAAAGCTTCTTTCCGCCCTTTCGGGTTACTTGACATAATGATAGCATTGCCCACATACAGGGAGATGGCCCTGGCCTTAAACTTGCGCATAATGAGGCTGTTAGTTATTAAGGCAGCCTCCAAACCATTGATATATAAAAGAAACAGGATTGGGCAAGAACACACTCTTGCTGGACTATCAGCCCCAACCAAAATGTGCTGATACAATCCCCAGATTTTCCATAACGTACTGATGCAGAGAGGTCATGGTAGGGGCACACAGGAAAATACATCCAAATCTGATTCACTGCCCATATTCTTCAGGAGTATCCACAATATGAATCAATTTATGCTGCCCAACGCACTTGAGAGGTACATAAAGGCCATGTTAAAAGGACATCGCTTGGCCTTTGAAGATTAAGTAAAGGTACATTGCTCAATTCTCCCCGGTCCCTCTATAAATCCATACTGAGCGCCAGACATAATTTTGTTCTCTGCGGTCTGGTGTTGGAGCCTCCCAAGCAAGATTCTCCCTATAATCTTAACAGTAGAATGTATGAGGGTTCTGAGGCAGTAGCAACAAGGAGCCCTGTGATTGCCCCTTTCAAACACAGGAATGATTAAAGCAGATCCCCACAATCTAGGTAGGCCTGACCTACCAGTTGCATTAATGGGATTGGTGATCATGGGCCCCAGCAATTGATATTGTTCGTATAGAGGTCCATAAATACCACGTCAGGGCTCAGTACTGTATTGCTGGGGCTATGTTCAATTGGCGCTATAACATTCGCTATGCCAAAAGTAACTTTGAGTGGATACAAAGGAGGGTATTCTGTAAAACTTTGCCACCATTGGGTGATAGGAAATATATATGGATTTAAAGTGTGTAACCCATTCTTATTGAGAAATATTTTGCACCCAGTCCGGAACTTACGCCTGCGGTAATCTATCGGAGTTCACTTTTTTCGAGAAGGCACACCACCATACGCAACTCATTTTTACAATTTGTCAGTGCCTTTCTATAATCCTTTCTGCACTGTTTAACTTCCTCCTTAGTGTGCGGGGTATGTTTCAAGGATTAGCATTTGCAATTTTGCAAAAAGAATCAAACCACCATGGGGACTCATCACCTTTGGTCCAAATAGGCTTCAGCAACATAGCCCTTATACAGAGGCCCAGATATAGGTAGGCATCGATAATATCTGGTAATGCACAACTGTCTGATAGATATACAGCAACAATTAAAAAAATTCTCTATGACTAAGCACTTCAGAACACACCTAAAATTAGCATTTTTCTGAACCGATCTACATCCATTGCTTTTAGTATTAAGCCAAGTGCAGACCTGGCTAAACGGACTCAAGTGGGATAATATCACTAAATGTTTGTAGGCTAACAAAAGCCTCCCACATATTGTTTCACAATTCCCTCAATTTGAATATTTTTTTTTAGTCGTACTGCAACTCCCTCTCCCAGTAAAAGTAAGGGGAGGGCCAAGACCAATAAGTTACATAACGTTACTCAAATGAAATTGCCAAAAAATTATACAGTTGTTCTCCCCTAATATCTCTCTATACAATCTCATCCTCTGTGGCCCTGACAGACTAAGGTTTAAAAGCATAGGACACATTTGAGCTTCCCACTTCAGCATTAAAATCCCGTGCCAGAAGTACATTAAAAGGCAGTCTTGTGGTAAAGTGCTTAGTGCATATTTCAGAGATAAAATCAAACAGTAGAATACAATTTTCAAGTTCAACCTATTGGAAAAACCATTGTTAGAGAAACTGATCAGCATAAAAAGAATACCTATTGCCCAGTGAAGATAAATGACCTGAATCAAGTAATGGGCACATGTATAGGAGCAATAGAAACTTTATGGGAAGTTCTAACCCAGGTGCGGAGGCCAGATAGGGGCCTTCCAGCAGGAGGGGGGAAAGTTTATTAAAACATAGATAATCTTCAAAGACAACCTCTGACATCATCCAAGTCTCTTATATGAGGATCACATCATAATTCTTGATTAATTTGACCCAAAGTTCCACCATCAATTTAGATCGCAGGTCAGCAATGTTACAACTGATAAGTTTGATGGTAGACACAGATGGTAGGGGTGTACTGTCTTTGACAGGCCGGAGTTCTCCTTTGTCCTCATAAGGGCCTTGACTCTCCAGATGACACAATGAATGAAGTGGCCGTCAGTCAGTATCAATGGAGCCTACAAGGACAGCAAAATGGTTAGAGGTGGCTATCTCGGGTAATGATTTCTCTGGGGCTAGGGACCCCCAATGATGAGATTGTATGAAGTATTACAAAGGCCCATGGGCGGTGGGGTCAGATTCCATTAAAAAAGCCCAAAAGAAGAGGATTTATTGAAGATAAAGACAAAAGAACTATGTTAGCTGAGCCCAATATCTGGGCAACCTGACAAGGATTTCTAAAGTTGAAAATGTCACAGACACCTCTGTATTCCTTGCGTAGTGGCCCGACCCAAGCCACAGAATATCATTAAAGCAATAGTTATTATACTCGACGTTGTATATCAACTAATGACACACTTTGTTTTTTAGCTCTTTCTTGGTTTTACATGCCTTTGGACTAAGGGTGGACGCCAGTTAAAACTATAACAAAAGGCCACGCAGACAGAGGGAGATGGATAGCTGATGGCTTATTCCAAATGTCTGCTGCTGGGACAAAGGAACCCATCCTTGCAGTATGTACACTTTTGGGAGGGGTTCTGCCGATGAACAATGGGTATATGAAATCCTTCCTTCTATCCCATGAGACAGATCACAAGAGGTCTGCTGCAGAGATTGAACTACAGAATTGTTTGGTGAAATAGATACAGGGATTCCTTGAGTATCATGGAGTGTACCAGGGTCTGCTGGCTTAGCAATTTATGTTGCCAAACCAAGCGTTCATAGAAAGGGTGCAGACTCTTGGTCAAAAGTTTTTATTTAAAGTGGCAGACATCATGTTGTTGAGCTGCCCGTGTGACAAGCAATACGTGGGACAAACTGAAAGAAAATTAAAAGTAAGGCTCAACGAGCACAAAAGCAACATCAGAACTAAGATGACAAAATCTTCAATAGCAACACATTTTGTAGAAGCCAAGCACCAAATTGACGATTTGAAAGCCTGCATCCTGGAACAAGTGGACAAAATACCAGGAAGAGACAATAGGAGAACTTTGATTAAAAGAGAGAACCATTGGATTTATTTTTTACAGACCATGAAACCCAACGGGTTAAATGAAAGGATTGAATTTGCTAGTTATCTGTAAATAGGAAAGTATCTGACATGTTTATTGGGTGGAAAATATGAAACTCTGATACATCTTGTATTTTAGCGTTTAAACCAGTCTTGTACCTTTAAGAACAGCCCAGGTAAGCACTGTGCTTTTAAATAGACGAACAACATGCACGCGTCACTAGTAGCAATCCCGGCATGCAGAGAGAGGAAACGGCTCGAGAACGCCAACACGGTAAGCGCTGCTCTTCATGAAGAGCTTAACACTCCTAGACAGAGAGGTTCATCCCGCGTCTAGAAACCAGTTACGATATTGAGACAGACCTCTTTTTAACGCAAGGCGAGTCAGGCGCGCATAACCTTCCACATGAATACCCGAGCCAGACAATGAGCATGTTTTTCGAATAACGGGACAAGGGTGATTTGATGACATATGCGAGGATGTCCGCAGACAAATTCAATAGCGCGCACGTATACATGTGTTGTAAACAGGTACAGCTGCGATATATGTAATAATGAAAAGTCAAAATTAATTACATGTATTATTTAGGAGGTGGCATGAAAACATTTGAGTAATGTAATGCATTGTTGTTGTTTTTTAACAGATTGATCCCTTGACAAAGGCGCTGAGCGCCGAAATGCAGTGGGAGTAGAAATAATCAGTTGACGATTTAAATTGTTAAAGAGATGATTTAACATAATCAATGGACAAAGAATGAGATGTGAAAACAACATCTGAATCAAACATGAAAATATTGAATAAAACTTTATTATTCAAATATCAATCAAGAGACAAGATTTATTTTTTGAAATACAAATTGTAAATAAACACAGCAGGACAATCAGCACAACCTGATGCCCTAGGAGACAGAGCTAAAACCACAAGTTCTGCAGACCAAGAATCATGTCAATGAGGCCATAGAGATTAAAGAGTGCCACCGGTGTCTCATCCACACTCAGGACTCTAAGCCCTGGGGAGGCATGCTCTGTGCTGTGAAAGTTTTTTTGGGATCATTTAGCGGCAGGCCCTTAAGTAGAAGCAGGCAATGAGGGGAAAGAGTGGGGACTCACAGACAGTTGGGCATACAAAGGGGCTTAGGGTAATCTTTTAATGGGGGCATTGTGCAATTGAGCTACCGCTATGAGCGAATTTAGCCCCGACGGAGAAGGTGTTCGTGTAGATCCTGGAACAGGGATAAGCGTAATTCTGCTATTTCAATTTCTTTAGCAATCACTCTCCCAGTGTGGTGCAAAACGCCTTTGATGGTTGTTGTCGGTCTTACCTCTTTGGGGCAGTGCCCTGGCAACTTGTGCTTCCCCATAATTGGGTGCAGAAGATATTAGGGTGAAGAGAGTGAGCCCAACTCATCATCGCCGGCTGTGGAGGACAGACGGGCCAGCTCTTGGCCGTCTTCACCTGGTCATGTTACCTGCCTCGCCCTGGAGCATCCCACGCATGTCCCATGCTGCGGGATCAGAAGCACCTCATGTGGGCAGGCCTTCCCGCCTCCTGGCAGCAAGGCTCCTGGGGTGTGTAGTCCAGGCGCCACCAGCTCCCGTTGGAAATGAGAAAAGTTTGCATCCCCTCCATGGAGTAGAATTATGAGAGATTTTCTAAATGTACTTGCTTTCAACTGTTTCACACTATTTAATTCTGATCAGTGTAACTTGTGGGAGTTGTGAACACGGTATTTACTCTATGAAATCTATTGATCAGAACCCTATAAAAGTGTGCTCTTTTAGATGTGTACAGATACCTTTTCCCACTAACCATAGGAGACGTGAATCCATGCTGGATTGCTCTTCCATTCTCTACTCTTTATTTTGCTGACCTGTACTGTACTGAGTTCTTTGATTGATCCTGTACCTTAACCGAGCCGTTGCACTTTGATTTACTGATTAATTGATTTTGACTATACTAATCAATTTCTTTACGAGCTGTAATCTGAAAACATAACTTTTGGGCCTGATTCACAAAGGTAAACACACACTTGTGTGTAAGTTTACGATTTTTTTCCTATTCAGAAAGACTGTCCTGTCTTTTTAAGTGTCACATCTCTGCCTTGAGTGTGGACACTCGGCAGTCGTAAAGGTACTACTCATAAAAGTACATTTGTGACTACAATAACATGTATATTTACCTTTGTGAATCAGGCCCATAGGGTTTAAGCCTTCCCTGTCTGTCATTTTTGTAAGACCAAATGCGTTCTATGTGTCTAAATTTAAATTGTCGTTTAACTGCTATATAGAGAAAAAGGTCCAGCAACAAGCACCAAATCTATTACAGTCTTAACACCGCTCCCCATTCATCAGTCATGCATGAGGTAGTGTGTGTCACCACCAACCAAACACAATTTCGAAAATAATGCCACCATAGACATGCTAATGTCTATAGCAGCTTAAATCAAACAATTCACATAAACACGTGGGGACAATAACATTTTCTTGCAGGTCTTCTTAAAAATCTCAGATCAGCTGCAAGAGCCCCCCCAGCACCTGGATGAGTCAGTTGAGTCAGTTGAGGCAGGTGTGTAGGCCAGAGTCTATGGAAGGATGCAGTGACAGTGACACAGGTCTGGTGGCAGTACTAAGGACACTCTATGGTTTAATTATTCATTTAGCTCTTTTAAGCACGAGTAGATGTCTTACCAGTCTTCACCTGTATATGTATCAGTGCTACACTTTATGAGCTTGTGGTACCCTTTGCTGCTCGGTGGTTGCTTCAAGGCACTGTTATAGCAATGCCTTGAAACTGTTATACTGTTATACACTGTTATAGCATAAGCTGTTATAGCAGCTTATGCTAGCTCCACAACTGCATCAGAAGTTGCAGTTCTGGAGCTAGCATACGCTGATCCTGGTCATCCCATATTGGAAGTTGTTTTTTTGTGTTCAAGAAAAATGTTATTGATGGAAATACAAGGTATTATCAACAATATATGAAAAGGTGAAGGGAAAACAAAGCAAAGGAAAAAAACAAAAACAAAAAAAAAACACACAAGAAATCAAGAAAAGTATCGCTATAAAGTCGAGGGCATAAACAAATCATGGGCAATATAATGAAGCATAGATGATACAATGGTTATATATACAATCAAGTAGAAATACTCAAAGAACAGGTAAGAACAAAGGTAAAAAAAGAAATGAAATGCGAAGGGCATTCAAGGTGGTTTAGAGACTTCCTGTTGAGTAGGCTGTGGACGGAAAGAACGTAGGGCACACTTATCTAAGTATATCGTGATAGGAAGCCACAATTCTGCACGCTTAGCAGCCATTGTAGTAGGGAAGACAAAAGTAGTGTCCAGCCTATGGTTATCGCAAACATTATACCACCATGCTTTAAAGGAGATGCTAGATGAAGCCTTCCAATTAACCGTGATCTGCTGGAACACAACAGCCAGCAATAAGTCAACAATGCGAACGTCAAGGTCAACATCCTCCCAGCAAGGTGAAAGACTTCCCAGGAAGATGTGGGCGTGAGAGAAAGGAATTTGAGTGCAGAAAATGACATTAATTTGAGCCCATAACTGTAACCAGAACTCATTCACAGATTTGCAAGTAAACAGCATGTGGTTCAGGGTAGCTTGCGGGGAGGAGCAAGACCAACACACATCCGGGATGGCAGAAAACCTCTTATTGAGGGTAAAGGGTGTGCGGAGCAACCTGTTGTAGATGAAAAACAGAGATTGCGTGAGGGTTGCCGCTCTGGACGATTTACACATTTTGGTCCATATTTTGTCCCAGACGGGAACTGCCCAAGTGGTGCCAACGTCCTGTTCCCACTGTTCCTCTACCCTAGACTTTGGTCTAATAGATTCGTGAGCATGAAGGTATTTGTAGAGAGTGGTAGCTTTGGGTATAGTGCGAAGGAGAGAGTGAAGTCGTGTAGCACATGTGGGGGAGGAGGAAGGTGTCTGAGCTTGCAGTAGCCGGGTATACGAAGCCATCACCGCTGCTTTGAGTAAAAGGTACTTGCGGGCAAACGACGCAGGTAGAGCAAAGGAAGAGCACAGAGTCGAGAAAGGCAGAAAGGTAGATTGTGAAAATAATTGCGATACCCAAACCAAGCCTTTTTGTCTCCAGGACCTCCAGTAAAAGGGCTTATCATGAATTAAGATATTGTTATTATGCCAAATTGTGGAGGAGAAGAGGTTGGCAATGGAAGTGGGAGGAGGGGGTTTGGAGGAGAGGAAGAGCTTAGTGGTAAATTTGTGAATGAGAGTGGGAATCGAAGATGGTTTACGGGAAAAAGATAAATACTCTGCAAACGAGAAGGGAGAGAGAAAAAGGCGCTCAACCCTAACCCATAGAGGACATGGAGAGATAGGATCCTGTAACCAGTAGGAGGCTTGGCGCAGTAGAAAGGCTTTTTGATAAGCCAGGAAATCAGGGAAGTTAACTCAACCCTTGGATGCAGGATGAATCAATCTAGCGAGGGACATCTGGGGTTTCTTGTTGTCCAATAAAAATGAGGTCAAGACCGTGTTAATTTTCTTAAAAAAATTAAAGGGAATAGGGACAGGAATATTTGAAATGGTGTAAAGGTCTAAATGAGACAACATCATTTTAATGGTGTCAAGGCGACCCCACCAAGACAGGTATAGAGGGTGCCATCTAGTAGTTAAATCTGATAACTTTTGAATACATTTAGTCAGGCAAAGGGAGATAGTGTCAGAAATGGAAGGGGTGATGTGCAGACCTAAATATTTGATATGCGATGGGCTCCAAGAGAAATTGGAGGCACTAAAGTCGGCCTTAAAGATAAATTTCGTTAGGGGCAAGATCTCACATTTGTCATTGTTAAGTTTGTAACCAGATATCAGGGAGTAACTCCATACTTCCTCCAGGAAAGCTGGAATTGAAACTGTGGTGTTAGAGAGGAAGAGTAAGATATCATCTGCATAGGCAGCAAGTTTAATGTGGGAATTCGTAGTCTGAAAACCATGGATGTTAGGAGTTGGACGCAGTTTGGACAAAAAGGGTTCTAAGGCCAAATTAAAAAGGAAAGGGGACAACCCTGGCGTACACCCCTGCCAAGGTCAAAAAAGGAAGAGACCTGGCCGTTCGCACAAACTGCTGTGCATGGGCGGGAGTACAAAAGAGAAACCTGGGAGATAAAATTGGGACCAAAACCAAACCACTTGAGTGTATGGAAACGGTAAGACAATTCGACCCTGTCAAGCGCCTTTTCAGCATCCAGGGCTATCGCTGCAAGGGGGTGCTGTAAGTGTGAGGATTTTGACAAAATATTGAATAGTAATCTAGTATTGTCAGTTATAAAGCGGCCCTTCACAAACCCAGATTGTTCTACACCCAAAAGTTCGGGGAGCAAGAGACCAGGCGCACCGCCAACGACTTAGCAAATATTTTATAGTCGATATTCACTAGGGAGATAGGTCTATAGTTCTTACAGTACTTTACATCTTTCCCTTCTTTGGGGATCAAGCAAATGTGAGCATCGGAGAAGGATCCAGAGGAGCAGCCAAGGGTATGGAATGACCCCAGAAGAGAGTGCAGTTTAGGAATAAGGAGCTTGGAGAAATGAAGGTAGAATTCAACAGTGAAGCCATCTGGCCCCGGGGCTTTGTTTAGCGTAAGGTGTTGGAGGGCAGTAAGTAGTTCCTTCTGAGAAATGTCCAATTCTAAATGAGAGAGGTCAAGAGGAAAGTGTGCAGGTTTCTGGATGGTGGAGAAGAAGTGTGTAAGAGATTGGGGAGAAGGTTGGGTTTCAGAGGAGTACAGAGTCTTGTAAAAATGGGAGAACTCAGTGAGAATGTCAGCATCTTGGTGTTTGAGAACAGAGTCAGCATCATATATGGATTCAATATTCAATTTGTTATGTTTCACCTTCAGGTAATTGGCAATAATCTTCCCAGCCTTGTTTCTTCCTCAATACAACTTAGCACAAGACTTCAGCAATTATAGGAAGGCATCCTCCGTGGATTTTTTGTTAAAACTCATTTTGGCAGCTACAAGAGCAACCAAGCTGTCTTGTGAGTGTGAGGTAAAGTAGGCGTGTTCCAGTCTCTTAATGTCACACAGGAGATCTTTAGTAGATTTACGAGCAGCCTTACGTTTCCTTGCCACAAAATTAATAATAAAGTCCTGTGCTGCTGTTAAAAGGCATCCCAGATAGTATGTTGTGGAATGGAAGGAGTGTCATTAAGTAAGAAAAATTCATCAAAAAAGGCATGAAAGGAGGAGGTGAACTTGGGACACAGTAGCAAAGCGTTGTTAAAGCGCCAACCTCTTGGGCCCAACAGGCTTGGGGAGAACATCTATACTGATCAAGACGGGCGTGGTCGAGAGCAAAATCGGACCAATTTCAGGGGTATTGAGGGTTTGGGCAATTTTGTGAGAGACAAAAATATAGTCAATTCGTGATTGGGAATGATGGGATGGAGAATAGAAAGTGAACTCTTTTAAAGTCGGATTGCACAAACGCCATGCGTCGATGAGCTTGTGGTGAGAAATAGCTTATGTGGGTTGGTTGTATATAATGAGCAGGAGAGTTCCTGTCAACAAAGGGATCCAAGGGATGGTTGCAATCCCCGGCAAGGATGAAGTTATCATCCACAAAACGAGTGACATGTTGAGAGAATTCAGCCCAAAAAAGAGGTTCACCTAAGGAGGGAGCGTATACATTAAGAAGAGAAACTGGAACACCTCTAATTGTTAACTTTGCAAAAGTCCATCTACCATTATCATCGGATTCTTGGGAAATAATCGAGATAGGAATAGATTTGCGGCACAGAATTGCTACACCATTACGTTTGCCATCCTCATGTGAATAGAAAACCAGCGCTACGAGGCCTCCGGGTAGACACGCGCTATACAAGTGCAATTTCAATTCAATTCAATTCAGCTGTTCCGCGCTACCATCGGAGTGCTCATCGCGTGGGTAGGTTTTCGAACCCAGGCTGCTCTCGCTACAGGTACCTTACCTGGTTGAGCAGCCCCACGGGAACAGACTGCGGGGCATACTAGGGACACTCCCAGGGTCCCCCCGCTAGAGCAGGACCATTTTGCCTGCCCTCAGATTGACCCAGTGAGGTTGTATCTCTCTCCTTTTTATGTTTTTTCACTGTGTAGTACCGAGCCCCCAAGGACCTGAAGAATTGCCAGTTGGGCAAGAAACATGTCGACCCATTTAGAGGGTTGAGGTAGTCCACTGTGCCCCTTACAGTCCCTATCTCCCCTCCCACCCTTTTAACCAAGGGAGTCAGCCACGTTAATAAAGACCCTTGTGGACTGACCCACCTTCTTTTAATTTCACTACTCCCTCATGACTACACTTTCACCAGACCCCTCACACGCACTCAACTATTGGCTGGAACAAAAGAACTCCAACAAAGAGCGCCTTTTGGCGCCCGTCGGACATTGCAGCGCCAGTCTGACGAGGAGCAGGAGACCAATGATGAAGCATGACACCTAGCTGACTGGGTGTGTGAGGTCTTCTAGTTCCAACAAGGGAAAACCCTGTTCCCTGCCCTTTGCTCTCCTCCTAGAAAAAAACACACATACTTTTTATCTTTCCCCTGGGAAACTGTGTACCTTTTTTGGTATTTAATAGAAAACCTCACCCACCCATCCTCTCTTAAGTTTTGCAGATTCGATATCAGAAAGATGAGTCTCCTGTAAGAAAGCTACATCAACATTCAGCTTAGCTAAGTGGGACAGTATGCATTGGCGTTTGATGGGAGAATTAATACCCTTTACATTCCATGTGACTATGTTCAATGACATGTCATACAAAATAACCTATGATAAACGAAATAGTAAAGTTGAAGACAAAAGCCCAAGAGAAGTAGTGGAGGTAAGAAAGGGAAATATGCAGCATTAATACAGAGGAAAAGAAAGGAAGAAAAGGCGTGGAGTATGAAAGAAGGGAAGAAGGGAAACAACATGATAGGAGTAGAAAGAGTAAAAAAGAGCAAACTAGGAGAGGGAATGAGTGCAAAGAGCAGACAGATCCTGAGAAAATAAAACTTTCACAAATGTATAGGTGGAGGAAAGAAAGCATAAAAGGGCGAATGCAAAACAAAAAAAAGAACAAAAGGGAAGGACAAAAGAAAAACATACCTACCAAAGGAGAGGATGAGAAGGAACTGGGGGGATGGGACCACATGGGTAAGGCAACACATCCGAGGTCGGCTAGGTGAGGAGCTGGGGAGACATCATAGACGAGGAGGGATTCCTGCGAAGACGAGGAAGGAAAAATAGGGATTAGGATACAAACAAAAATGAACCGAGAATATCAAAAACAATGAACATCAACAGATCTTAAAGAAGGTCAAGAGCAATGAATGAAAGCTTCTCAAAAAAGTTGAACAAGCAAAATGCATCATTATAACAGCATCTGAGAAAGCTGCAACTCAGCCAGGGAAAGAGGACAAAGGCCCAGAGGAGTCCATGGTGGAGGTCTTGTGTGCATTGATGAAACTCTGTAGACAAACCGGATCTTCATAGGTGGTCGTCTTGTTGTTATAGGTGACTTTGAACAAACAAGGAGGATAAAGGCCATATCTTGCTCCCATTGAACGAAGGTCACCTCTCATACCCAAGAAGGCCTTACATCGATTGGCAGTAGCCTTTGCATAGTCCTGGGCAAAAAACAAATAGGAACCAGACCATGTCAGCTTGGGAGAAGATTTGGCAGCTGTCAATACTTTCAGAAGATCCGTGTTTTCCAAAAAGTAAAGAATTACGCCTCTAGGTCTCTGTGAAGTGGAGCCAGAAGTAGGTGGTCGACCCAAGTGATGGGCACGCTGGATGTTGAGGTTTGTGCCCTCCGGGAGCCGAAGCAGTTTGGGTAAGAACGATTTGAAAAAGGAAAGCGAGTCAGAGCCCTCAAGTCCCTCCACCAGACTGTAAATGCGGAGGTTATTTCGCCTATTTCTGTTTTCCAACTCCTCCACCTGTCGTTGAAGAACAGAAACTTGAGAATTCAGATGGGATACAGTGGAACAAGTCTCCTGAAGGGATGTAACTGAGTGCTCAACTGAAGATACCCTTGTTTCCATCAGTGACCAATTGTCCGTTAGAGCTTGAAGTTTGACATTGGTTTCTTACCTTGAAAGGGCGAAGGGATCTAATTTCCTCTAGGAAAGGGCGAAAAGACCTGATTTCATCCAGTATTATCTCCATTGAGACAGGTGTAGATTGTTTAGGTGGTAAAGGAGGGTCTTTTTTCAGTCTCTTGATGTTAGATTTCGCCGAAGTAGGTTGGGATGGCTCCACTGCGATGCCCGATCCTGACGAGGTGAGGGAATCCACTAACTTTGAAAAGGCTGAGAAGACTTTAGAGTCCTTAACAAAAACAGTCTTTGTTGAGTGAGGTAGGTGTGACAGAGATTTGAGCCTACCCATATATTGCAGATTATAGTGGCACAGTCAAACAGTTGTAGAAGAGAAATGCACGGAAAAATGGGGGGTTACTCAATATGAATTGCAGCAAAAAATCATGGGATAAATTGAAAGAGGGATGAAGCAAAATGTATCTCGGAGAGAGCAAAATTATTAGCAAATGTGCTGGACATACATGAGAGGCAGAGCAAATCTCATAATACAGCAAAGGCAAAGAGGTTAAAATCCAGAGCTTGCAGCTCACGGAGCAAAAACCAATGAAGAGCTCATCCGCTGCATGCAAAGGGAAGCCGTTAAATGAGTGAACAACAAGCGTCTTGAAGGCGGAAGGACCACCCCTCAGGCAGTGAGCACACCAGAGCACAAGAGAGGAGAGAGTTATGGTATCCACAGCCTTCATAAACTGAATCAAACACGACTTCAAAAAAACACAGTGAGCCACATAGTGGAGTAGTAGGGGACAGCGTTTTAAATCAAGGTATCCTTCACCGGTCAGGAACAGCACCAACTAGCAGGAGATAAACAAGAGAGAAATCTCCGTTGCCAAAAAATACAAAGGTCATGCAGAAAAAGAACATTTGAGGCGAGACATGGTGGCAGCTGCAGTGACCAGATAGCAACACGTAATCTGCTGCATTTATAGAGTGCAGGGGAAGTTACTGAAAATAGAAGGCATCGCTGTAGTATAGACTTATACTGTTGAGGCACTAAAGGAGCAAACGAATGGACAAGCTGTTACAAGTAAGTGAGTCCGTGAGTCAGTGAGCAAAGGAGGGTGCGCATTTAGTGCAAAGTACAAAATGGCGGCCGTCTAAAAAAAAAAAAAACGGGACCGCTAAAGACTCACTGCATGATATAGCTGAGCTGCAAAGCTGGTGTGAAGCCTTTAAACACCATAGGAATGTCCGGTGGCGCTCCTGTAGACATATGGCCCAACATACGGCAAGCGGAGGAGAGAGAAAAAAATACGGCGGCTCGCAGAAGAGCGCAAAATGGCGGTCGCGATGACAGCGACCCACAGAGACTCACTCCGATTGATTGCTTCGTGGTTGTAGCATCCAAGAGATCTTCCAGCGCCTAAAAGTATTCCACATGTGTTCCGTTATCGAAACATCGCCTCAGGGCAGGAAACGGTAATTGCAGAACAGGAGTCTCCCGGCGTCACAGCGGAGCCTCACACGGATGCCGCCATCACCTCCAGGCGCCAAGCCACGCCCCCTGGAAGTTGTTTTTTTAAGTGGTTTGATGTAGAAAAGGACACAGACTTGCAGCATCTGTCTTCAGTAATTCAACTTGGATCCTGCATATGTATAGAATCTGCAACTATTATCTATATTTCAGTAACCACTCACTAGTAAATTGAGTCCTGATGTCTGCAGTGTTGCACCCCCTCTGTAACCTGTTTGATAAGCTGCGATTCAGTATTAGCCTTTTCTTCAGAGGGTATCTGCTGTGGCCTGTGGGTGTACTTGGGGCTTGTTTAATGGGAATATTCTGTAGAGGATCAGTCTGTTGATCTACGTGTCTTTGCATTCTTTTGTGCACTTACATGGTATCTAGGAGAGAAGCAATTCGGATATATTGAGATTTGTAGGGTCCATCACATTTAAGTTGTATGTTGAAGCCAATGTATCCTTTGTGGTTGAAGATGAAGGGTTGTCTGTAATGTTTCTTCTTGGTGTTCGGAGGAAGGAAACATATTCTGCTAAATGGGGCTTGAACAGATCAGTTTCTTTGCATTATGCCTTATACACAGCTGGTTGTGGGATGCCAACCATCTGGTTGGTGACTCATTGTAGAAAACTAACCAGTCAGTAGGGGAAGACTGGTCTGTGTGGGGGTAAGTGGAATCATTATTCCCCAGACTGTGTGCATTTTAAGGGCTCCACACTTGTTTTGCGAGATTTGTTTCCAAAGTTTAAAACAAGTCTCCTATATCTATTAATGAAATATAGCATATAACATTGCTTATACCTGTGGGTTGTACTAGAAGCAGCAAGTGTGCTGACCCTGGCAATGCAATGTTTTATATTTCTATTATATATATTTAAATAAAAATATTTATATAATATTTTTATTATATATTTTTAAATAGAAATATTATATATATTTAAATATTAAAAATACCTGTGCCTGGTAGAAGCTCAACGGTATGGTAGCAAGGGGTGAATGGTAGTTTGTCCCCTGCGTTCATAGGGTAGGGCAATTTCACAATTGCGTGTGAGATGGTGCATGCTGTTCGCCTTATTATATCAAAGTCTCATCATGCTTATACAGTCAATGTATTCTTAGTGTGCTCATTTGCAAGACCTTCCCATTCCTCTCTGCTCACCTCATTCTCCAGAGATTTTGTATGGAAACGGGAGCCACATTTCTCTTTGAATTCTTGCACATTGCTTACATCACATAATCTATTGCAAATTACTTTAAGTCTCGTGGGGTGGGTTAGATGGTTTGATTGTGCTTTTATGGCTGTTTCAGGTGGTTATCCAAAGGTGCATTTCATCTGGTGGTCTCTTTAATATCAAAGGTGATGTGACAGGTCCATATGCAACTGAATGACACAGAAGGGAAGAATGACCAGGGTATTGCTCCCCTAAATATGCATACATAAGCCAAAATAATACCCCAGGACAAAGACAAGGCGCCCAACAAGTGATCTCAAAACTCATTGCCAACTCCAACTGATTCTCTTTAAAATAAACTTCTTACTGGTAAAAAAAGAATACTTGCTTTAAAGGAATCTTTGCCCTCTCCAACAATTAGGTGACATGCTTCAACATGGGGTCCCTGGAAGGTATCTGCAATTTTAGGTCTTATTGTTTTGCCTTGCTTTTATGTATATATGAAAGGTTTTTGCTTTTTTTGTTATTATAGAGTGCGCTCACCATAACAAGTTCTGTAGTTCATTTTACCTTTTGACCTCTGCACACACAACAATGTATATGCTCGGAGGACTTTTACTAAGATAGAGTGTGAAAACAAGGGGTTCTCTGTGGTCTGGAAAGGCACACCATGTCAGCTTATCAAGTTGCTGAGGATTGACAGGGGTGGCAGTGACAGATTGCAATGGCAGGACAGACCATTTTACTTGTCACCTGCGAGGGGAGGCAGATAACTCTCCTGCATTTTTTTAAATCATCTTCCAGTACCATACAACCGAATCATTCACTACATTTGTGTGAGACTTGGATGCTATTCGAAATTAGGTTTCTGGTTGGCAGAGGTAGGAACAATCCTAGTCAGGGAAAGTCAGGTACACAGCATAATTCGATCTGTTCTCACCTTTTGGTAGCTTGGCACCGAGAAGGCAACGCTTAATTTAAGAGGAAATTGTAAAGTATTTGTGCAACTGTTCAAATAGCAATACAGTAAAAACACCACAAAAAGACTCCACACCAGTATAGAAAAATAGATTATAATTTTATAAATAAATCAAGACAGCTCTTCACAAAGCCAAGCTGTCACCCACCCCAAATGTGTTTCGGACACAGGCCACAGGGACACAGAGCCTTAAGGGCAGAGAAATACCATCTTTCTAAAGGTGGAATTTATACAATAATAAAGTTTAATCCAACTTTGCCATCAAAGAGGATTTATTATTACTTTACCAATGATATGAAACATGGCAGAACTACTCTTTCTCAATCAGGAATTGCAGCTTAAAAGTGTAATAAGGAATTCCCAATGTTAACCTATGGAAGGAGTAGATCTCACAATAGTGAAACACAAATGTAGATGTTTTTCATTACTAAGACTTGCAAAACTTAAAGGTAGATGTCCTACCTTTTACTTATACAACACCCTGCCCTATGGGCTACATAGGGTCTACCTTAGGGGTGACTGCTGTGTAATACAAGCACTAGTAAAGCCAATCGGTCTCACCATGGGGATCTTATATGTATTTAGCAATGCAGCATATTAGCGTGGGTGCTCAAACATATACTGTTCTTTAACATTGAGGTAACGTAAGCACCAAACTGCGTGACACGCCAGATTTGGGAACCGATGGTCACACCGGACGTGGGCGGCATCGCTTAACTCAATAAATCGTAAGTATGCCAGTATCCTGCCTCACTTCCGCTAAGGTTAAAGCCTAATAAAAGGCAGCCAGTAAGTTGAAACAATGTATTTAGTTGAAGCCTAGGGGCCCGATTCACAGAACTAACTTAAGACAAAATCCTAAACTTACTACCATTTTGGTATTCACAGAAGGCACTTACTCATTTTGGTATTCACAGAATGCACTTACTCATTTCGGTATTCACAGAAGTTAGGAGTCCTAACTTTAGGACTCTTAAATGCCTTCTGTGAATATCGAAAGTCTTAAAGTTAGGATTTTTCTCAATTTAGTAGTAGTAAAATTAGGACTCCTAACTTTAGGGCTCTTAAATGCCTTCTGTGAATACCGAAAGTCTTAAAATTAGGATTTTTCTCAATTTAGTAGTAGTAAAGTTAGGACTCCTAACTTTTGGACTCCTAAATGCCTTCTGTGAATACCGAAAGTCTTAAAATTAGGATTTTTCTCAATTTAGTAGTAGTAAAGATAGGACTCCTAACTTTTAGACTCCTATATGCCTTCTGTGAATACCGAAAGTCTTAAAATTGGGTTTTTTCTCTGTTTAGTAGTAGTAAAGTTAGGACTCCTTACTTTAGAACTCCTAAATGCCTGCTGTGAATATCGAAAGTCTTAAAATTAGGATTTTTCTCAAATTTGTAGTAGTAAAGTTGGGACTCCTAACTTTAGGACTCCTAAATTCCTTCTGTTAATACCGAAAGTATTTAAATTAGGATTTTTCTCAGTTTAGTAGTAGTAAAGTTGAGAAAAATCCAAATTTTAAGACTTTTGGTATTCACAGAAGGCATTTAGGAGTCCGAAAGTTAGGAGTCCTAACTTTACTACTACTAAATTGAGAAAAATCCTAATTTTAAGACTTTCGGTATTCACAGCAGGCATTTAGGAGTTCTAAAGTAAGGAGTCCTAACTTTACTACCACTGAACTGAGAAAAAACCCAATTTTGAGACTTTCGGTATTCACAGAAGGCATTTAGAAGTCCAAAAGTTAGGAGTCCTAACTTTACTACTACTAAATTGAGAAAAATCCTAATTTTAAGACTTTCAGTATTCACAGCAGGCATTTAGGAGTTCTAAAGTAAGGAGTCCTAACTTTACTACTACTAAACTGAGAAAAACCCCATTTTAAGACTTTCGGTATTCACAGAAGGCATTTAGGAGTCCAAAAGTTAGGAGTCCTAACTTTACTACTACTAAATTGAGAAACATTCTAATTTTAAGACTTTCAGTATTCACAGAAGGCATTTAGGAGTCCTAAAGTTAGGAGTCCTAACTTTACTACTACTAAATTGAGAAAAATCCTAACTTTAAGACTTTCAGTATTCCCAGAAGGCATTTAAGAGTCCTAAAGTTAAAACTCCTAACTTCTGTGAATACCGAAATGAGTAAGTGCATTCTGTGAATACCAAAATGAGTAAGTGCCTTCTGTGAATACCAAAATGGTAGTAAGTTTAGGATTTTGTCTTAAGTTAGTTCTGTGAATCGGGCCCATGGTGTTACTGAACTTTTCCAACTTGGGTACTTGCCTTATACCGCATAATTTGAGTTGCTTGCCGTATAATTTACTTAACTGTGCTGGATAATTTAGCCCTTCCCTACCGCATAATTGTCGTAGCGCCATATAAATAATCTAACCAGATCACCAAGGACATTTTGTGCATTAGTTGTTCTCTCTGGAACGTTCCCACACTTTTATGCACACTCCATATGACTCATGTTTGTTATTAGTTAGAGGAGGGGCTGCAGGTGCGTGCTGCTCACTTCCAAAATTTGGATCGCTGCCAAGCAGTTTATCAGGGGACAATCCATCTCTGCAGAGCTCAATCAGATACTTGGTTCCCAAGCCAGGCTCCTGCTCGCTTTCACATTTGTGTGCAGGCTCCTTTTGAGAGCAGCCTAACTCAGTCTATTGATTTGACCTTCCATTTTATGTGTTAGGTCCATTTTCTCCTTTTTGCAAGGTTTGATGTGTGTCTTTTAAAAATGTATGCTGGTGGAAGCAAGATTTCAAAGCCACAGAGCGATCAAATGTAGGCTCTGTGTTTGCTGTGCAAGAGGAGTCCCCTGTGAAAGAGAGATCTGTAATGTAGGAGCTGTTTGCTGTGCAAGAGGAGTCCCTTGTATTGGAGATCTGTACTGTAGAGGCTGTGTTTGCTGTGCAAGAGGTGTACCCTGTGGTGGAGATCTGGAATGTAGGCTCTGTGTTTGCTGTCCAAGAGTAGT
This sequence comes from Lissotriton helveticus, assembly GCF_964261635.1. Taxonomy (NCBI): domain Eukaryota; kingdom Metazoa; phylum Chordata; class Amphibia; order Caudata; family Salamandridae; genus Lissotriton; species Lissotriton helveticus. Next base: position 886,429,145 of record NC_136067.1, on the reverse strand, counting down.
CCCCTGTGGAGGAGATCTGTAATGTAGGTGATGTGTTTGCTGTGCAAGAGGAGTCCCCTGTGGTGGATATATGGAATGTAGGTGCTGTGCAAGAGGAGTCCCCTGTGAAAGAGAGATCTGTAATGTAGGAGCTGTTTGCTGTGCTGTGAGGGAGATCTGTACATGTGTGATTGCAGCTCCCCTTCCTTGTAGTTTGCATGCCTGTCTGGTCATGGCTGGGTCTGAGAGGCCAAGCTGTTTCAGACTACACTGTTCAGAGCCACCACACTACTCCAAATCTAGGCCTTCTCACGGGGAACCCATGTTCACCATAGTGCCCAGGCGAAACTTTCAAGAACTTTCTTTGAGGCACCAACTTTTAAAACGAGGCTTCAAACTCCTCGGCGTCTAGACTGCGAAATGCGGGCCTTGCAGATAACCAGCTTGACTGGAAGTCGCATAAAGTCGGAGATGCTATAAAACTATCTCAGTTTCCACACTAGTCGGAAAAACAATGACATGCCAAATTGTTCTAAGACCAATTTTTCATTGTTCTTAACTAGGAATGCTGCGTGTTTGCACATGTCAGGCCGCGCCAACAAGCCTCGACGCACTAAAGTGGTTTATAAAATTAACATGCTAAAAATACGTGTTTGTTTTAAAGCTATTTCTTGAGAAAGGCATTGCCAGTTATGTGACCGAGTGAACAAGGAAGGAGGCACTATTTCCTCTAGACTGGGCATAAATGAGCAGGGATGGCCGCAGGTGAAAACGAGAGGGACTATGTGGCGCACTGGTCTGCATGTGGTGCGAAACAGCGGAGACTGAGACATGTTGGGAGCTTACACTAATTGAGCTTTGTACGTTTCGCCCTACAAATATATTAGGGCATGTGAATTTGTAAAGCACAATTTCCCCCATTGGGGCATCTAGGTGCTGAACAACAGATGTATATTTTACCCTAATCACTGATACTCTTCTGCTCGACATCGGAAGATTGATAGGTTTTCCTTACTCGCTGTGACTTGAACCTGTGACCTTGAAGTCAAACAGATTACTGGAATGATGAACCTGTTTGATTTTATTATGCTGCAACACTGCATATTGCACATCAAACACTTGGTTGCTTAAAACTTACCAGGTTATTGTACGCTGGACATCGTCAGCCGATCATTCTTTATTCATATGTATTTTCATGGCTGGTATTGTTTGGCGCTTTATAAATATCATACACAGAGAGAGGGCAGAGCCGCCGTTGGTGTGAAGGTGGGAGGGCACCTTCATTATGGATGTAAAAGAGAGGACACCCTGACCACTGGTGTACATGAGTGTGCGCCTGCACGTGTACATCGAAGCCGGCAGACCGAACATGGGCTCACAGCAGAAAGCACAGACATGCATGTGAACTGAAGGGCTGTCTAGCCTTGGACATAGAAGGGAGTGGGCAGCCTGCTTCTATGTGTGCAAGGGAGAGTCGAGCCGAGCGTGGGTGCATGTGCAGGAGGGCTGCTTGACATTGGTGGGAAGAAGACAGAGCAGAAGGACCATCTGTAGACAAGACGCAGGCGCACAGGTAAATTTGACTGTGCATGGGGTGAAGGCGAGAGGGGGTGCCGGTGAATGAGCGTGTTGTACAGGAGAGAATCTACGATGAGAGGGAAGGAAAGAGGGTGGCTTTACCTTATGTAGTTATGAGACAGACTGAAGGGAGGCGTACCTGTCAGTCACAGTAAACCAGCTGGCTCCTGCCGAATTCTTCATGCCGAAGAAAGCGCCAAAATAAGCTGACACGCAAGCCGCTGTGAAACAGATCTGACCGACCTCCCAAACCTGCCGGCACCGCAGCGCGCTTTGCTTCCTGCTCTGCTGGGCGACTGCCTGGATCCTGGTAAAGTGCGAATTCAGCCAGCCATCCCAGGAGAAAACAAGCATTTCAAAATGAAATAGGACTTGTATTCCGCGAGACCTATTGCATTATAAACAAAAGTGTGGGCGTCCAAGAAGGCATGATCAGGAGTGGGGGGTCGGTAGAGAAGTTACAGACTGCTGGAGCGAAGGGGGGGCAGGTCAACACAAGAGTTTTTAAAGTAAAGGGGCCCATCGCCATGGAAAGAGAAAAATGACAACATGGCCGTCAGGAGAAGGGACAAAGAAGCTGAAAACAAATCAGAATGCAGCATTTCTGATTTAAGCCACTGAAAAACATGGACGGAAATGGGCGGAGCTTCCCCCGATATAGTGTATACTGCATGCCTCGCAAAGCGACAGCGCATGCGCTGCACCGCTAGGCGAGACCTAAAAAGGAGAGTTTATGAAGGGGTTTTAAATGCCATGACATGGCAGTGAAACTGCATAAACAGGCTCTGCAGTGGCAGGCCTAAGCCATGTTTAACGGGCTTCTTGTTTGGGTGGCACAATCAGTGCTGCAAGCCCGCTAGTAGCATTTAATTTACAGGCCCTGAGCATAGATAGTGCACTCCACTAGGGACTTAGAGATAATTTAAATATCTCACTTGTGGGTAAGACAATATTACTATTTTCAGGGGAGAAGCACATGTACTTTAGCACTGTTCAGCAGTGGCAAAGTGCTCAGAGTACTAAGGCCAACAGAAAGACTCAGCAAACAGAGGAGGTAAATAGGCAAACAGGTTGGGGAAAGACGATCCTAAGAAGGACAGATCTAATACATGTCCCCCCAGCTGAAAGTGGGAAGAGGTACCTAATCTCTAGGAAGTTCTCATTACTAAGGTGGAGAAACCGGTACAGACCATCAGCATTGGCTTGGTCTACCCCTGGCCTGTGTTCCACCCTAAAGTCCATACCCTGTAGGGAAATGGACCACCTAAAAAACTTTGGATTCTCACCTCTGATTTGATTTAGCCATTTGCGGGGACTGTGGTCGGTCTGAATCAGGAAGTGAATCCCAAAGAGGCATGGTCTCAACTTCTTCAGTGTCTGGACCACAACAAAGGCTTCCTTCTCATAGCATCCACTTTTTTACCTGGGAAGTAACCTACTGGAGATGGAGGCTACAGGTTGGTCCAGGCCCTCTTCATTAAGTTGTGAAATGAATGCCCCTGTGCCATTCTCTGAGGTATCTTTCTGAATAATAAATTCCCTGGGTAAGTCAGGTGCATTGAGCAAAGAGGACATTGCTAAAGGCCTGATTTAGGGAGTCAATACAAAATCAGAACCAATGGGGGACTGAGATCGCCGCACTTCACTTCTCCCATCTCCTTCTTGTTAAAGGGATTGATGCACAACTATTCCTGCACCCGCCGTTGTTTGATGCAACTTAAAAAGCAGAACAAAACTGGAAAAATGATGGAATTGTGGCAGTAGTGTATTTACTACTGTCAATTGAATGAGTCCGAAAAGTTATCCAATTTTGTCACCAGTTTTTTTAGAGTACAAAAAAGCATCATCCAACCAACGGGTTTCGTTCAAATTGATTGTTTAAACTCCATCAGGGCCAAATTTACTTGATCCAAAACGTACATTTAATCAACGCGTGTCATAGGTCTCATATTGAAGAAAACCCTGCTTCCAAGAATTACGGTAAACTCATGTTGCAACCAGAGATGTAACTACAGAAATTAATAGCAAGTGGCCACCTATTAATGCCACAAGTAAGATGGCCCAGATATAGTATTCTGGTAATCCGTTATGGAAAACTGGTCGAGGGAGTCAAATACTTTTTGGCATACCTCTGTCCAAATCACTTTTCTGGACTGCTTGTTAGAAGTCAGCTCTGTCAAGGGTGCAACAATGCTCCCATATCCATTGCGAAACCTCCTATAAACCCTATGAGGCCTAGGAAGGCTCTTACCTCAGTCTGGGTTTGGGGCGATCCTAGTCCATGACAGTCTCTATCTTTTTCTGAAGGGCCTGCACCTTACCCCTGTCCAGTATGTGTCTCAACTACACCACAGACCCCTACCCTATCTGGCACTTACTGGCCTTGATAGTCAGGCGTGCCTATTGCACAGCCTGAAGCGCTTCCTGGAGGTGAAAAAGGTGGTCCTTCCAGCTGTTACTGAAGACTGCATTGTAATCCAAGTAAGCAGTACTGAAGGTCTCCGTTTGAGCCAGAACCTGGTTCACCAACATCTGGAAAGTACCATGGGTATTCTTAAGTCTAAAGGGCAACACGCTAAACTGGTAGTGGCCCTCTGGAGTGGGAAACCTATCTTGCCTTTGGTCCCTCAGTAAGGGTAATCTGCCAGTACCCTGATGAAAGATCAAAGTTACTTAAGTACGGGGCAGCTCCTAACCTGTCTATCAGCTCATCAGCCTGGGGGATGGGATGAGCATCAGTCTTGGTGAATGAATTGAGCCCCTTGTAATCCACACGGAACTAGAGTTCAGATGTGGTGCCTGGTGAGGCAGCTTTTGGTACCAGAATCACAGGACTGGATCAGAGTCTACTGGAAGGCTCAATCACCAATAATTCCAGCTTTTTAGAAACCTTCTCTTTAATGCTAACACTCACCTTATCAGACAGCTTGTATGTTTTTTTTGTTGACAGGGACATTATCTCTTGTGTCCACATCATGGGTGCACAGGTGGGTGGTCCCAGGGATTAGGGAAAACAGAGAGGAGTACTGCCCCAGGAACTGGTGGCAGCCTCTCACCTATTTGGAAGTCAGAGTGGGGGACATGTTTACGGCTTCCTCTGATCCATCTTCCTCCTTGGAGACTAAGAGGTCAGGGAGGGGTTCCACCACTCCATCTTAGTGGTGGCCGGCACAGGTAAACGCAGAGGGCAGTAGGGTGGTGTGGGGGCAGGGCAGGGTGGGAGGGGGGAAGTTGACTGACGACAGAATAGGTATAATTAAATAAATAAATAATACCTATTCCGTTGTCTACCCGCTTCCCACCTGCCGAACCCTGCCTTGCCGAACCCTGCCCTGCCGAACCCTGCCCTGCTGAACCCTGCCCTGCGGAACTGCGCTTACCTTATCTGGCCGCTGCTGCTCCATCTGTCACTAAAAGCATGGTGAGCCCAGATTTTTCAAAGTGCCGTTTGAGACGGTTGATATGGAGCACCCTGTAGGGGTACCTGGGTGTCTTGAGATCCACCAGGTAGGTAACCTCACCCTTCCTTTGAACTACCTCATAGGACCTAGTCCAATGATCGTGGAGGGCCGTAGGGTCTATGGGTTCCATAATCCATAGTTTCTGCCCAGGTTGTAATTCCAAAGGGGTAGAGATTTGGTCATACCACTGCTTCATAACTTCCTAACTGACTTCTAAGTTGTCAGAAGCTAGATTCCACAACTTAGCCATTTGGCTCCTGAAGGCCAGCAAGTAGCTAACTACACCCTGCTGGATCTTCCTGTGTACTTGCTCCCAACCTTCTTTCACCAAACTCAGAGGTCCTCTTACAGAGTGCCCATACAGTAGCTCAATGGGGCTAAAGCCAGACCCCTTCTGTGGTTCCTCCCTGTAAGCAAAGAGTAGCCATGGCAAGTGGATGCCCTACTCTGGTAAAAAAAAAAACATATGGGCCTTAGACACTGCCGGTGCAGTTGCAGTCATCAGAAGTGTGGCCCATGGTCCCTTGTGGCATAGTCCACCAGCACCAGGATAAACCTGCAGCTAGAGGCTGTCTGGGGATCAATAGGGCCTACAATGTCGATGCCCACTGTCTCAAAGGGTGTGCCAAGGACAGGCAAGGGAAGAAGGGTTATTTCAGACTCTGCCCTGTCTACCCACTGGCCTGGAAGGTCAAGCAAGCCCTTCAGAATGCATCTGCGGAAATCTTCATTCTAGGCCAATAAAAGTAAGAGACAAGCCTTGCAAAGGTCTTGCCTTGGCCTAGATGACCTGTCAGGGGTATGTCGAGTGCCAGCTCCAGTAGTAAGGCCTTGTAGCATTAGGGGACCACCAGAGCCCTTGTTGTCCCATGAACAGGAGCCTTAAGCTCACTGTAAAGGAGGTTGTCCTCTCAGTAAATGTGATGTGTCCCAGAGGCATTGCCTGCTGTTTGGGCTTCAGCTTGTTGCCTCATGCCCTCCAGGATTGGACACTCTCTCTGTGCCATACAGAACTCCTCTGGGGTAGCCACCACAGGTGCCCCTTCCATCTCAACTGGGAGGCATTCATTGGCTTGTTTCCCATGCTCTCTGCACTTCCCTTTGTTAGAAGCTGGCTGAGCCATTTTCTAGGCTCAATGCCATTTTGACTCCCATCCTGGGCAGCCATGGACCTGGCGGTAGAACATATCCAGACAGGCAACCCTAATATTTCCAGGTGTGCCTTAAGCTCCACTTCCTTCCTCGTAGTATGCTCAAGGCCATTACCTAACAAACAGTCCACAGGCATAGCAGGGCTCATTGCAACTTTCAGAAGACCTGCAACCATTCCCCACCACCCCACTTAAATGGAACAAGGGTCATTGGATAGTGACTTTCCCTGTTGTCAGCCTCCACAACCTGGTGGATTGCATTGGGTATACTCTGGGGAAACTAGCGGGCTCCTTACAATAGTCATCCTTAGCAGGGTCAGAGGGCAGCACAGCAGAAAACCAGTTCTCCCAGAGTGGAAGTCCAGCAGAGTGACAGTCATTGTTGCAGCACAACAGTCCTTCTTACTTACAGAGTTTCTTCACACTGGTGCCTGTATCCCTCAGAGCCTCAACACATTGCCCATTGATGGTAGCCCCTTGCCTAAACTTTGTAGTATTTGATAGCACAGGGATTTTAGGAACCATCTTTACTGTCACCGAAGGAGACTAGGGTAACCTTACTGCACTCCCCACACACACTTACCGGGGCAAACATCTCCCTCAGCACTACACTCGGCACGCCTGGGGCATTTCCTACAGTGGGAGGCTGTGCCCTTTTTGGGAACCTGGGATCCCCTTGTAGTGCCCATTCTCAAAACACTCATAGTACTTGGGATTCTTTGGTTGAAGCTCTTCTTCTGGTGGCCAGATTGGGGATGGGAACCTTTCTCCTGTGAGTTATTTTGGGGGCCTTGAGAGAACTCTTTCTTTTTCTTGCCCCCCTCCTTCCTCTGGTGGAAACCCTGACCACCCTTTTGGGAGTGCCCCCCAGGTGCCTTCTTGGACATTTTGGTGCTGACCCAAATGTCCGCCTTCTCAGCAAGCTTCCTGAGGTTAGCCAGCTTGCTAACAACTAGGCGTTGCTGCAGCTCTGGAAAACAAGTATCAAGCATTTGCTCCTTCAAAATTACGTTGTGCAGCCCTGAATAGTCTCCAACCTTGCTGCCCCTCACTCAGCCCTTCAGTGCCTTGCTTGCATAATCAAGGAAATCTACTTGTGTTTGTGAGGACATCTTGTGGCTGCCCCAGAACTTATGCCTATACCTCTCAGGGACCAGTCCTGACTTATTACGTTAAATGGACTTGATTTGGAGGTACGGGGGATGATCCGCTACTTAAAGTGTAAGGATTGTGCCCTTCCCTACCGTGGGCATGTATGTCCACAGACTACCCCAAGGACTCTTCAGGAACCTTGTACTCCCTAAGAGCCACCTCATAGGTGGAGACCCACTTGTCTAGGTCATCCCCACAACAAAACTGGGTACCAAATCCTTTGGGATGCAAACCTTCTCTTTTGCAGCAGACACTGTAGATACTTGCCACCACTAATACTGGACTCCAATTGCATGGCTCTAATCTCCAGCTCCTCAGGCTGAGCTCATGGGCCATCCTACTCTCCTCCATGGCCAGCCTTTTCACTTATAGAACTTGCTCCTTTTCCAATTTAGCAAGAGCCTGTTCCTTATCAGGCCTGGCAATGGCCTTCTTCTTGTGAATTTTGGCAAACTCTAGTTTCAGTTTCCTCTCCTCCCTCTTGTCCTCCAGTTCCTCTTGAGCAAACTGCTTTGGAGTGGACTTCCAGTCCTTAGAGGATATTATTCTCCCTTCCGGCTCAGCGGGCTGCATGACACGACCTCAAGACAGGTCCTGCTCCAACTCTTCCTCAGACTCAGACCCTTTCTCTTCGTCCTCTGAATTGGTTTTGTGAGCTGCTGCCAATGCTCTTAACACTCTTTGAAAATCTGACCTCTTGGCACTTCTCTTAATGAACAGCCTCTTCTCCTGGCAGAACCCCTTGAGTTGGACCACTGTGTAGGTATCCAGATTGGCCAGCTCAGGTTCCGTCTTGCCTGACAAGGCCACAGACAATGCAGAAATAGTGAGAATTGGGCAAAAAGACTTTTGGAAAAATCAAAGATGTCAATTAAGGATAATTGGTTTGAATTGGTCTAGATAGGTAGTCGTAGTGTTCTATAAATCACTGTATGGCACTGCATAAACATAAGTCCTGTTCTCACCGCTGATCACCAATGTTAGAAATCAGGTTTCTGGTTGGCAGAGGTAGGCACCTGTCAAAAGCAGGAAACACAGGGTAAAACAGATACACACCATAAATAAACCTGTGCTCACCCTATGGTAGCTTCTTGGCACAGAGAAGGCAACCCCAATTTAAGAGAAAATGTGTAAAGTATTCATTCAACCCTTCAAACAGTAACAAAGTGAAAAGAAACACAGAAAACTCCCCACCAGGTTATAAAAATTATTATGATTTTATAACTAAATCAAGACCAAAATGACAAAAACCCAATAAGTAGAAGTCAAGGTAGGAATTTTCAAAGATTAAATGTAAAAACGGTGCTTAGAGCAATTAGTGCTCAAAGAGTTAATTGGACGCGGTGGACCAAGACAAAGTCAAGAGATACGGCTACCCGTAATGGAGCACAGGCCAGATACAGGACCCACTCAGGGCCAGCTTAGCAAAAGTACCTCAATCCTTGTCTTAGCATGAGATGTGTTGACTATCCCCATGCAATTGGGGTGTAGCACTGGAATTCTCCATGCAACAGCAGCAATGTGTCAGTTGCGTTGAGCAAAGCACAGGTTCTGAGTGCAGAGGTTGTGAAGGTGATGCGCAGGGTTAATTCAAGGAGGAGTAGCAATGTGTTGATCTTCTCCATGCAGTGGCAGCGGTGTGTTGGTTCCGAAGCTGTGGCTCAGGGGGCAATGTGGTGGTTCTAAGTGCGATCCGCTAATTCTGGCCCATGCAACAGAGATGATGTGTTGACCTCAATCTCGAAGTAGGCGATGTGTTGCTTCCAATCAATGCATCAGCGTTGATGCGCAGGTTCTGAGTGCAACACATCTTTGATTCTGCTTCCTGCTGACAGGAGATTCATTGTTTCAACTCGAGCAAGCATCTGGGTCCACTTCCAATGGACCAGGCACATACGCAGGTGGTGAGACTTTGATATCCTCGAGTCTTAGAAACAGGAGGAAAGCCAACAAGCCCTTGGAGATCCCTCTGGGTTCAAACAGAGTCCAGTTCATCCTCAGCAGGGTCAGAGGGCAGCAGGCAGCAGGGCAGCACAGCAGAAAACCAGTTCTTCCAGAGTGGCAGTCCAGCAGAGTGACAGTCCTTGTTGCAGCACAGCAGTCCTTCTTACTGACAGAGTTTCTTTACACGTCCATAGGTGTCTGACTTGGTTGGGTCAGAGACCTAGTTGTGCCTTTGAAGTGCAGGTGACTTCATAGAGGGGCTTTAAAGTGCACAGAGGCCCTCCCTTCCCAGCCAGGACTGCAGACTCACTACAGGGGTGTAATCAACCCTCTGTGTGGGGATAGCACACTGCCCATTCAGGTGGAAGTGTCAGCTTCCCCCTCCTATCCTGCCCAGGATTTTCAATACTAGGACATGCAAAATTTAAAAGTATATGTCCTACCATTTACTTACACAGCACCCTGCCCTATAGGCTACCTAGTGCCTAGAAAACAACAGTAGAGGAAGTGTAGATGTAATGATAGAATCACCCTCCTTTCTGATCTATATAAACAACAGGATTCTATCAGTGTGTAATAGTGACTAATTTTAATTTTTGTGATGATTATCTGTTTAATAGGTGTGGAACTAGGCTATCTCTTGAGATGACAAGACGAGGGCACTATGTGCTTTTAAAATACCCCTCACACACTAAGAATCCCTTAGTGTCATGCTTCATCATGGGGGTCTTCCCGTCCCTCTACGGGGCGGGGCGTGCTGCGACCTACGAGCTACGTGGGAGCACTAGTTTTGTTGTGACAATAGGCTATGTGTGGTGCAGTGTAGGTGATATCAGTGAAGTGTAGGGACCTGTATATGTGGGTACAAAATAAAAAAAAAAAATTCCCTGACTAGTAGAAAAAAATATCTTTTATTAACTTCTCTGGCTGGGAACATTAAAAAGGGGTTTTGTTGGTAGAGCTATTAGCTTGCTACCTGGTCAACGTGTTTCATAAGCAGTCCCATACTGCTTATTCATCAGGACCTCTGATGGCCCCTACAGAAAAGTACTCAGTTTCGGATTCTAAAGTAGTATGCCTAAAGTCCTACAGCTAGGTAGCAAAAATTGGCTGCCTAGTTGAGCTTCCGGGCATGAGTGGGCCCAAAGTGAAGCGTAGAAAAAACTGACCTTTTGAGGTCTTGGTAAGGTAAATCTAGCATGCCTCATGAGCTGGCAAACGAAGAGTGTTCCACGCGGTAAAGTTACCACTTCTTAGTGCAGTGCCTTAATCATACCCTTGTGCCGCTCCGAGGGATAAATTAAATATCCCAATTGTAGAAAAATCAATGTGAGCATGTTTAGGGGAGACGCACTTGCACATTAGCACTGTTAATCAGTGGTAAAGTGTGTATATTCCTGAGGCCTACAAAAAGAAACAGCAAGAATTGGAGGTAAGTAGGCAAAACGTAAAACATTTCTGGGAAGACTAACCTAAGGCTGACGGGCCTAATGAAAATGAACCCTCAGGAATCTCCAGTAGGAACTTGCCAGTTCATTGAACTGTTTAAGCAATCTCAATCTTAACTACTGCTTAGATTTCAGGAAATCAAAATGGATACCTGAGTAGCAACAGTGACATGTAGCAGGCACACTCCATGTGCAAGCTTTACACAAAGAAGTTACATACTCATGTGCCCATAGTGTTTCTACTTCTGCAGCAAAGCATAGATTTAACATGATACACACGTCACTCAAACAACATGATCAAGGTATTCTTGGGTAAATCGAGGTCCACTTACAAGGTGTGTTTCCATATGATTAATAACAAGGCAAGGAAAAGAGAGGTGTACATGTGATTGAATATCTCCAGGTGGAGTTGTGTGGAATGCTTTTAGCTGCCATGTGACCCTGGAATATAGCAGGAATTATTTTGCAGCAATGTCCGCAATTTGTGTACACATAGTCCCCCCAAGCTGGGCAAAGCACAATAGCTGAAAATTCCCAAACCCCACCCAAAGATCTGGGGTATTGTATTGAAATATTAGTGATCCGGTGTGTGGTGTCATATACACTTAGAACGTATATATATAAATTAAAGTGAACAATGTGAATATTGCAGTGCTACTGTTGGCGGTTAGGCCACTGTAGATCTTAAAAAACTTAATTCTACTCCCCTGGCTAGTGATACTGTGCAGGAGGATCCGTCTATACCATCAAATATCCTTGCACCTCCACCAGCCTGATATGCTCATAGAAGGGCATTTCTTGCTTCTATCACGACTGAAGAAAACAGCAACACTACTGTTACCGCTGCGACCTCAAAGGCTTATCACCTCTTGCAAAACTATTACACTGAATGCAACTGTTGCAAACATTTATTCATGCTGTATGTAATTTCAAGACATGGAAATAAATGTCATGGTGTTCTAGCATTGGAAAGTGTGAAGTAAGGCGTTATGGGCCCGATTTACAGGTTGGCGGAAAGGATACTCTCTCACAATAGCGATGGAGTACCTTTCCCGCAAAGATAATGGTCTGCCAAATTTAAAAGCGGGTGGACCATAGTTTGTCGATGGCAGAGACTATTATGTCTCTGCCATGGCCAAATCTTTTCCCAAGGCATGGCTTTGCAGTTCGGGCTGGACTATTCCCATGAGGCACAGGGTCAGACTGATTTGCATATGGCCATGCCTGAACTTGGGTGGCAGAGTGGGCTAAACCACAGTGATGGTTTAAACCCAGATCTGTTGACTGGGCGTGAGTGTTTGATTGGTTCAGATGCTCCGCTGTCACCACCCCCTTTTGTACTGCTTTGTTCGCCATAAGTTGGCAGGGTATGCTCAGACGTGAGTCCCTTGCTCACTTTGCCATTGGATTCAAGCAAGCCTGGCTGAAGACGGCTGAAATGCCAGAAACCGGTCCTAGGAAGCTTGGTTCCGGTCCAGGGAAGGCTTGGCTTGGCAGTTCGTGCTGGACTGTTCCCATGAGACACAGGGTCAGACTGATTTGCATATGGCCATGTCTGAACTGGGGTGGCAGAGTGGGCTAAACAACAGTGATGGATTAAACCTAGATCTGTTGACTGGGTGTGAGTGTTTGATTGGTTCTGATGCTCCGCAAATATTTCTCCTGTCCTGATGTAGTAGGCCCAGGCTTTCAGACAATTTCTCATATGTCCATCCACCCAATTTAGATAGGTGTACATATATCGTTTTTTTACTCCCCATCCCCTCCAGGACAACCCTGGTGTCAAGGGGCAGTATAAAAGACAAAAGGCCCCTGACACCATGGGAGATGCCTACCATAGCGTGGGGGCATTAGTTTTTATTTACAGAAACAAAATCCCACTTTGGTTTTGTTTTTAGAAATAAAAAAAATCTTTGTATGGCTCCATCGTGTTTGACAGACCCATACTCTAAAGTTACAATGCCTTCACAGGAACCACCTGTATGGCAGTTCCTGTGAATGTTAGAAATGTTCGTTGTCCAGATGGACATTTCTAAATTTGACTAATGAGACCTCTGCCAGGGCAACAGAGTAAATTACTCCATAGCCCTTAAGGAGGATTTCCCGAACGCCAATTTATAAATCGGGCCCAATGATTTTTGGAGCATCCTAATGTAGGATGGTTGCTTTTTTCTTCAATATAGGGAGGAAAATAATTTAACATCCTTGCCATAAAGGTAAATGGGACTGCTGATGCATTTACACCTTTTTGTTACCAGCACCACCATAGCACCTGCTGCTGCAAGCTTTGTAGCCTCTAGTCCTGATGCTGCCAGAAACTTAATCACCTCTGTTGCTGCTGGTGCGACCTCATAAACCACTTGTCATTGTCCCACAACTGCTGACCCTGCAGTCACCATGGAGTTCAGACAGAGCGCACATGTCTTCATCATTGAGGAAAGGGAGAAAGAGCAGCAAGTTCCCCATCTCTCCAGGATCGTAGTGATGGAGCCTCACTTCATTAAATGAGGCGAAGGTTGCAACTGGGCGTGCTCTAGCTGGTGGGCATCATGTGTCCTGTGCTGTCTCATTAGTTCAGAAGCTGGGAGCTGGAATGTCAGTCAAAGAGGTACAATAGGTGGATCAAATTAGCCCTTCAAGACTGTCACCAGAAAATATGGCCACAACGAAAGTGGAGTATAGCATGTATTGTATTTAAAAATACAGGATGAGCTAAAAGTCCCGCTTTTGTATATTAAATGTTGATCTGACTTAAGGTAAACGGGTTTTTTGTAGAGTATATTGTACTCCAAGTATACACTGGGGTGTGTTATGTTATCTGTACTATGTTTGGTGCAAAGTCACAGTCCTTGATACATTGGAGTATTTGTTTCCTAAGGTAGAGGATGCCATTAAGACTCCGGTCATCTTTGAGGGTCCGTAAATGATCTTTTAAAGTTAGCTGAGCAAAATGATGAAAAAATGAGCTGCTTTACCATTTCCTCACTCATAATTAAAAATTGCGCTCTTTGTATATGTTCTTCCTTCACCCCTTCAGACCTATCATGTTCTTAGTTTGTGACGTGAATACTTCTGTGTCCCAGCCTATAAGAACTAGACAACGGGAGATCCTTTCATGACTCCTCCCACTTGATCAGCAGCTTTGCTTCCCTCCCTATGAAACTGTCATGGCAGCTGTTGCCGTCAGCTCAAAAGTGTCCGGGCAGGGATTTCCCCACCTTCTCACATTGGCTTATGTTGCCTACCTTCCCAGCCTTTCACTGTTGTTTCCCTATCCATGGAAGCAGATCAATAGCAAGCTGTCACTTCACAGAAGGACACACTGCTTGGCTTGCTGCTCCTTGGTGGCATTACGGTGAGGTGTCTCCATCTGAACAAGTTCTTGATGTCCCAAAGGCCATTCTTATACTTAGAATGATGGTTTCTAACCCTCTTTCCTTCTATTAATTTGTCTACGTATCCAGACTAATTTAGCTGCTGTACTTTCTTGCTATATACCGAATGGTGTGTGGCGCATTCTGTATGGTATCATCCTTCCAGATATTGAACCCTTAACAACAACTTACAAGGCACATGCCAAAGAAACAGCTGGACATACTGTCTGACATCCAGGTGCAGGCATGCCACCTGGGGGCTGTATTACACATGCAGCGCACTTTCCTTCAAGGTGCGCCCGGCGCAATGAAGGAAAGTGCACTGCATTATGGGAAATGCACTGCCCTCAGGGCAGCCGCGAACTCATGCTGCCCTGGGGCAGCGCATTCATGTGACATACGGAGTGGCTGTTTACAGCCGCTCCATGTTTCACTGTGTTTGATACACTTTTAAAGGGGAATCCCTTGCAGGCGGGTGCACTCAGTGACTGTCAGTGTGCCTCCTGAGGGCTTCTTTGCCTCTGTGCCCACATCGGTAATACGGCACGGGCGCAGAGGCAAAGGGATTCCGTCATTTGCATGGGGCACTCTCCCATGCAAATGAGGGAACGCCCCTTGAAGATAGTGCTGGTGCTTTATGTTAGCCAGTGCTATTGGTATTACAGAATGGGACGCACAAGTATCTGCTGCCCCTTCTGTAATACAAAAAGGCCTTGGGGGCGTGCAAAGTGGGCGCAAGTGCCCGTTGCGCCCCGGGGCGGTTTAGGTAATACAGGCACTGGAGTGGCTGGAGGCTAGAATTTCCTTTCAGCCCCTTGTCAGTCAAGGACAGAAGCAGCACCTTCCCTCACCATGACCACCCACTTTCTCATTTTCCCATTCTTCACAGTCTTTCCCTGTTAGGCCATGAAGTTGTTCCACATATGCTGCTCACTTTTCAGGGGCAAGTCAGACAGCCTTAAAAATACCTCATTGACCACCTGGGCAATCCTGTAGATGGTTGTTCGAGTCATACGTGTTGAGGTGAGTGTAAAAGTGGTGTAATGGAGGATTGCTTTTTTGGGGGGAGGCCGGAGATGTTTTAAGAGGGATGGTACGGGGTAGGTATTGGTGGGTGTAGAGAATTTGGCAGACCAGGATACTTAGGGGATTGGTTTGCATGGAGTCCGGGGAATGAAAGGGGGATAATAGAGGCTGCAATGTTTTGGGTTGGAAGAGGGATGGTAAGAGGGCTACATTTGTTAACAAATATATTTGTGATGTACCTAGAGTAGCCATGCCATGAGCAAGATGGTGTGCATAATAGATTCTATATGTATATGTATGGGATTGTTGCTATGTTCTACATGCCTGGATTTTGTGGGCAATTAAACTTACATGGCGTATTGCTGATCTGCATATGTTCAATGCAGTGTTCTTCAAGGCAGTTGTGGGACACTTGCATTGATAATTTCGCAAAGAGCAGTACCAGTACTGGAAGGATGCAAGAGTAACAGGTCATTATGACCACAATACTCATAGGACATATCCCACAAACTGGTGCTTATTCACTCATTCCTGTAGGTTTAGTCACCGAGTCACCAAGTCAGCCTATTTTGCACATATTTGACCCGTTTTCCTTCATAAAGTTTGCTCAGGGAAGTGACAAATAAAGGGGTAGTTAAAGGTGCAACTTTTAATTCAGATACGAGTAAAAATGTTTGCTTCTGCCCACATCATATCATCTCTGATAAGAGCCACAGATGCACGTGTATGTACTTTAAACCTTGGAAGTATTTTTTTATGTTTTTGATTTTGTATTTTTTTTTTTGCATTTTGTATTTTTGTTTTTGTTTTAGATATTCCACCTTAATGTATGAATTATTTGGGGAAGCTTTACATTTGGATTCCTCACATTTGAGCAAGTTCAAGTGGATTAATAATATGAAGAAATGTTTTTTTTTTCACTTGCAGTATGACTCCAGGAACTGGTCCATTTGTGCTCTCTCCCTCTGCTGGCGCACTTTAAGTAGCCATGCACCAATGCAGTTACCCTTGTGCCGTAGTTTAAGGGTGTCTGCTTTGTAGTCAGAATAGTTACAGAATGCAGTCCACATGCAAAAAGCAAAAAAGCAAAGAGAAATAAAAAGATTTCTCCTCGTTACTTCAGCCTCAGGGAAGCGCAGGTTTATGGCTCAAATCCATGTCTACCATTCTTTGTAGATATGGATTTTTGTCAAAATCCATGAATCGATACACAGGAACTCCTATGCGCCACACATGGAAGGCCCCCTTGATGCAAAATGCAAGGCATTTCACTATGCTGCATTACTTTATGTCACAAACCTGCCAAATCGCACTTGAGTTATTTTGGAAATACCAACACAGTTTTCCCTCGAGTCTGTGTGAAAAAAGTAACGTAAACCTGACCCAAAATATTTGTAAGTCTGTGCTACAGAAGCATAAGAATAATTCTAGAATTGTTTGACTAGTTGTACTATGATAATACATGATGTATATGTGCACCTGCACACCTTGGAAGGTAAGTCATTGATGCATTTGTAAAAGATATTATCTTGCTTAATCTATGGCACTGTTTTCAGAACGTTCTTTTTTAGTGTAAAAAACACAGCACAGTTTATTTATTAAATATATCGAAAAGGAAGGGCAGGCAGTATCCTTAAGAACGCTGTGGGGCACATGAACCATTATTTCACGTGACACAGTGCAGCAGGCAAACTTACTGTCCTATGCTGCATGAAAGTGAGAGAGAAGAAATGCTCCATATTTAGAAGGATGTGGAGCAATTCTGCTCTCCATTTGCACTGGTGCACTCTGTGTTGCCTAGCGCCAAAGCAGGTACCCTTGCTCCATAGAGCAAGGGTTCCTGTAATATAGGGCAGTATTGTGTTTGTGCAGGAAGGTACACCTTCCTGCATAAAAACATTCCTTAGAGGTTTATTCCTCTTTTTATGTGTGCTGCAGAATGCAGCAGACAATGACACAGGAAGTAACGTGGAGAAATATAGTGGGCCCGATTCACAGAACTAACTTAAGACAAAATCCTAAACTTACTACCATTTTCGTATTCACAGAAGGCACTTACTCATTTTGGTATTCACAGAAGACACTTACTCATTTCGGTATTCACAGAAGTTAGGAGTCCTAACTTTAGGACTCCTAAATGCCTTCTGTGAATACCGAAAGTCCTAAAGTTAGGATTTTTCTCAGTTTAGGAGTAGTAAAGTTGAGAAAAATCAAAATTGTAAGACTTTCAGTATTCACAGAAGGCATTTAGGAGTCCGAAAGGTAGGAGTCCTAACTCTACTACAACTAAATTGAGAAAAATCCTAATTTTAAGACTTTCGGTATTCACAGAAGGCATTTAGGAGTTCTAAAGTTAGGAGTCCTAACTTTACTACTACAAAGTTGGGAAAAATCCTAATTTTAAGACTTTCGGTATTCACAGAAGGCATTTAGGAGTCCTAAAGTTAGGAGTCCTAACTTTACTACTACTAAATTCAGAAAAATCCTAATTTTAAGACTTTCGGTATTCACAGAAGGCATTTAGGAGTCCTAAAGTTAGGAGTCCTAACTTTACTACTACTAAATTGAGAAAAATCCTAACTTTAAGACTTTCGGTATTCACAGAAGGCATTTAGGAGTCCTAAAGTTAGGACTCCTAACTTCTGTGAATACCGAAATGAGTAAGTGCCTTCTGTGATTACCAAAATGAGTAAGTGCCTTCTGTGAATACCAAAATGGTAGTAAGTTTAGGATTTTGTCTTAAATTAGTTCTGTGAATCGGGCCCAGTTACTTTATATTTTCTTAACCACTCAAAGCCACGCAAAGTGCCTTTGTGTGGCTTAGTAAAGGCCAAAAATAATTGTACTTATGCGCTGTACCACAAAAGTGATGCAACACGATGCAAAGTCATTGTAAATCTGAGCCACTTTATTTTGCTAATGTGAAGAATTTGTCGATGCTAGTAAGTAAGTTGAATTAACATTATCAGTGATCACTGTTTTATGCTTCCTTTATAGCTTCTTAATCAATTGAAAGAAATGCAATTTTCCGTGCCAGCTGGATCATTTTCATTTGCTAATCTAGGATTCATCAATGGTTATGATTTAATAGCCTGGAAGATGATCAATGGTGCAATAACATTTGAAACTATTGGAGACTATGACATAGCAAACAGTCACATTACCATCAATGAATTATTGTTGCCCTGGGAATCAAAAGATAAGGTAGGTGCTAGTGTGTAATAATGTCAACCTATTTTCTTTACCTAATTCTCCACTAAAGATTTAACTTAGCAATTTTTAAATTATGCATTCAGATTTTTAAGTTAGGGATTTAGTAGAACTGTGAGCATCCAAGATATACATTTAATAATTTATTGTAAACACCTTTGTCTTTATGAGGTTTCTTTAACAGCAGCAGGATATCTTATATGTATATTTAAAGCAATGGTATAGGACTTATTTGCTATTTTTGAGTTGCTTCTACATTTTTGCTTAAAGAAGGGGCCACAAATGGTTGTGGTTGTTGCTTTTACAATTTTGAAGGCACGTGTGCAAATTGCACGCTTTACATACGCATGTGCCCTAGGTTTGAGGTTTCCCTCAGTAAGGTTCCATTCAGAAGAACACTAAAAAAAACAATTAGGGGCCTAATGCAAAAAGTGCAATGGGTTTACTTACACCATCGTGTGGCATTTCATCTTGAAAAACCTAGAAAATACATTTGTGGATTCCATCTGGTCTTTATAGCTAAGTGTACAAGGCAGCCTTAGATGTCTCTTTCCTAGAGCTCATGTAACAATACGGCGAAAAGCATAAAAAGGTCAGTACTTCTGAGTCATATGTAGTTGTCAGTCCATATTCAGCAACCTACGATCTATTGAACTGCCTGCACCATATTTTGAGTTTTTCTTTTGCATAGCTTGCCATCCTTTCATTGCTGGAGCATTTAAATCAGACCGCCTTCAATTTTTCAGTAGGTTATATCTGAGGACTCACTCTCCCACCCATTGTTATCAACAGCTCAATCCTTGCTCCTACCTTTTTCTGTCTTTATGTTGGACCTCTTCTGTTTTGCAGTTTTAGGTAGTGCAAACTCGACCTGAAGATATTGGAGCACAAGTTACCGCTTTGTGATCTATGTCGTGGCTCGGGCATGGCTCACCACAACATGCTGGCAATGTTGGTTGGGTGTATCTGAAAGTTCATTCTCTTGTTGATATTACCCATATTTTGCTGAGCCTGTTGAAAATGCATGATTGAATGACTCACCACCAGCCAAGTTTAACCCAGAGAAAACAGTTGATGCTGAAGATCTCCCTGACCAGAAAAGGCTAACTTCTCTAACCATTTTTGACGCATGTTAAACTCCACTAAAGCCAGAGGATACTTCTCAACAAGAAATCTACCTCCAGTCCATCATGAAGAAGGCTGCAAGCTTAGATCCATGAACAACATCCAAAGATGATTAGTTCAGTCATTGGTACTGTGGAGATTAGACCATGACAAATCTATCCTCATGGATCTTAGCAAAGTGCATCTTGCCCCTCTCAAGTCTGATCTACATGTTTCAGCCCTTCTACTGTATGGCAAGATTGCATTGGCTATACCACAACCACAAAAAAAACAAGCTTCTTTTTGATAGCAGGTACATCTATGAAATGGACTGTGTGGTGAGTACAATTCTACAAGTTGGCTTCTCTCAGAAACTAGTGCAAAAATTAAATATCCCTGTGGGACCCTTTCTCTCAGGGGCTCAGGATCTCAGTCTTTGGAAACACACAGCTTACTTTCATGTAACACCTCTAAATGAAACAATTTTTCATTTTATGGAAGTGTTGAACGCCCCTCCCCCTCTGAAATCTCATTTCCTCCTTTACTGTGCTTCCTTCAAAAAAGACGTATACAACTTCCTAAATTCGCTATTTTCTTATTTGTAAAGCTCTCAACACCTTGAGTGGCATGAATGGAGCCCAAACAAAACTGCAAATAATGACATGATCTTATAAAAAAGGTGTGCCATTTATTTTCATCTACTCCAGTGTTCATACATACTGTTCATGTGGTGATTTAAAATTGGGTAATTAACATTTATGAAGGAAACTGCTTACAATTTGCCACAACTCATCAACTCAATACATTTTTAAATAGCACAATTCAGAATTTTTTTATTTTAATGATCACAAACATTTTGTGCCTTTGTAATAAATCATGTGCAAAATAGGCCAAGAAGCTATTTTAGGGTTTGCTGGCACAGGAGAATTTGCATTAATCAATGCTTCTCCTTTTCCACTAAACATGCCGAATGGCCACATCATTTTAAAGTCAGGGAAACTGGCCAATGGTGGAGTCTCATTCTGCTCCACTGAAGGTAACCCTTGGTTTAGGGGTCCATATCAGCCACTGAACTACTGTGTCACAGGAACATTGCCTTGTCTGAAGGACCATTAATAAAATTACCCTGCCCTCCGACCACTTTGTGAGGCATAGCAGACCTGGATAGGGGAAACAAACAATTGCTCCAATGACCAAGCTGTTTCTTTCAGAAACACAAAAACATGCAGAGTGGAGCCAAAACCATTTGTCACCCACTTGGCATGCTTCTTTGCCTGCATTGCATCTCCGTACCAGTGTATTATATTCCTCCCCTTGCACTGGAAACACACACAGAGATGAGGGATATTCCCTAATAATATTCCCCAGTGGTGTGCCTCTGTCTTGTATTTCTTGGTTGTAGGCATATTTACTACTCATTTACTATGAAGACAATCTCTTTGGCCCACTCAGTAGTTGCCCTACTTTACCACTTAATGGACAGCTTAATCATCTGTTCTGCCAATTTTGATTCTGAAATGGAGCTCCTCATTTCCCATCTTGGGTGTTATCTCAGTGCTCCCTCACCTATCTCCCCTTCTCCCCTCATCACATTAATCTTCTTTAGAAAGGGAGTGCGGTACATGTGGCAAACAAATGACTTTATGCACAAATGCTTTGAATATTATCTGGTAAAACAAGTGTCACTACAATGTGTGTTTACTGACAAGAATAGACTTGATTCCATTCCATTTGAAATTTGTGTTCCTAATCTTGCAGATACCATTTTCAAATTGTTCCCGTCAATGTGAACCTGGACAGATCAAAAAATATTCTGACATCAGATGTTGCTACACGTGTGTCTATTGCTCAGAAGGTTATTACTCACCTGAGTTTGGTAAGTATGTGGTTTTTATATAGTATCTTCATTCTGTGAATTTTTTGGAAATAACGGAGGCAAAGAAAAATTCTACTTTTTATGCTTAAATATTAACAATGCCCAACAGTTGTGCTTTGATTCAGGTAGTGTACTGGTATATTCCTAATAAAACTTGCCCCAAAGTTAAATACCGATTCTGTATTTCAGGAATGACAATTTAGGGGCTATGCTTGATCAATTAATAGTAAAAAAATCTAGTATGCAAGTATAATTATAGAATTAGATTCTTATTCAAAGTGACTAGGTATCAATTTTACCCACACAATACGGGCAGACTTGAGTAATTTATAGCATCCTCAAAGTCAGTCTTTCAAAAATTCCAAAGTATTGGACATGATAATCCAAATCCAAATGTTTCTCAAGAAAATATATTTTAAATTGTTCGGAATATCGGCGTTTGGGCAGATATGACCCACGGACACGGTTTATGACTTTTCTTGAGAAACATTTGGATTTGGATTATCATGTCCTATACTTTGGAATTTTTGAAAGACTGACTTTGAGGATGCTATAAATTACTCGAGTCCACGGATGCTGCTGGGAACGCCCCCAGCAACACCCATTGCACGCCCCTTTAACGCAGGACACTGCGTTAAAGGGACTGATATTTATCAGGCAGGATTACGCCACAAAAAGTGGCTTAGTCCTGCCTGATAAATTTCACTCAGTCTTCTGCGCCACCGGAACGTCACAAAAAGTGACGTTCCGGAGGCGCAAGCGGCTCGTAAATAAGGCCCCATAGGTTTCGCACTTGTTATAGTTAGGAATTAGCTTTTAAAAAACCTTTGAAATTCACTGAAAAAACCATAGGTTTCACAACAGTTATAGTTAGCTGGACATTTTACTCATACAAAACCATTGAAATTCCCTGTTATAGTTAGTTGTACTCACTATAACTCGCGCGCCCGCAATCCACTGCTGATGATGTCACATATTACTTAATTCATGACATGGTCAGTGACATCACTGATGACATCACTGATGACATCTCAAATGACATCACTGATGACATCACTGGTGACATCACTGATGACATCACTGATGACATCATCCATGTGACAATCAAATATACCTCATCACACACTAGTATAATCTTTCATCACTCACTGTAAAAATTGAAAGTGCCATATTTGAAACCATTGACACACCAATAGAAATTTCTAAACACCCACTCAGTTATTCATAGAACTATACACACATCTAATCACTTACCTATAGTGTTATATGCAGTGAATAATCAACAGAACACTATCAAATATACTTATACGCCTTTTTCAACATTAGAACATCAGCACACATTGTATTCACTTATAAGGACATCCTTCTGACTTATGCAAACAATTGATTATACTTACATTTACTCACCTACACACTTATACAAACACCACTTCATCTATTTATATAGATAGTAACTCACACTTAGTGTGTTATAAAATCACTATTACAAGTAAACAGTTATCCATATAGTGACTCATACAATCACTAAGTCTTAGTCACACTTAATTAGATATAACTGTCACATACACTGACTTTTTTTCAAGTTTAATGGAGATGTACCATTGAGAGAAATATTTAATCACCACCACACCCATAAACATATACACTCACTGAGACAACTGTTATAACATGTAGTCTTAACCTCATATACCTACTGAATGAACTATTCACAATTTTTTTGGCAATCACACCCCCCCCCCACCAAACCACATAGACATTCATTTACCCATACAAATACTCAGTTAAGAAACCAATAACAAATATAGTCTTTAACATAGCAATTAAGACAAAGCAATAAAGACTTTCACACAGTTTAGTAACTACACGTTATATATACTGAGACTCTACAAATTAGTCAAGGAAACAATCAATTACACTGTTACTAAATCCACCATCCACACATTTATATTTATATATCCACTCATTCTTCAAATCAAAGTAGTGTATTTATAATACATATTTAAATATCAAAGCAAACCACATTCACTGGATGGTGTCATCAGTGATGTCATCAGTGATGTCATTTGAGATGTCATCAGTGATGTCATCAGTGATGTCACTGACCATGTCATGAATGATGTAATATGTGACATCATCAGCAGTGGATTGCGGGCGCGCAAGTTATAGTGAGTACAACTAACTATAACGGGGGAATTTCAATGGTTTTGTATGAGTAAAATGTCCAGCTAACTATAACTGGTGTGAAACCTATGTTTTTTTCAGTGAATTTCAAAGGTTTTTTAAAAGCTAATTCCTAACTATAACAAGTGTGAAACCTATGGGGCCTTATTTACGAGCCGCTTGCGCCGTTCCGGTAGCGCAGAAGACTGAGTGATATTTATCAGGCAGGACTGAGCCACTTTTTGTGGCGTAATCCTGCCTGATAAATATCAGTCCCTTTAACGCAGTGTCCTGCGTTAAAGGGGCGTGCAATGGGTGTTGCTGGGGGCGTTCCCAGCAGCATCCGTGGACTCGAGTAATTTATAGCATCCTCAAAGTCAGTCTTTCAAAAATTCCAAAGTATAGGACATGATAATCCAAATCCAAATGTTTCTCAAGAAAAGTCATAAACCGTGTCCGTGGGTCATATCTGCCCAAACGCCGATATTCCGAACAATTCAAAATATCTTTTCTTGAGAAACATTTGGATTTGGATTATCATGTCCTATACTTTGGAATTTTTGAAAGACTGACTTTGAGGATGCTATAAATTACTCAAGTCTGCCCGAATTGTGTGGGTAAAATTGATACCTAGTCACTTTGAATAAGAATCTACTTACGACTCGTCTAACATTTGGAAGAAATATCTAGTTATATGACAACAGGATACCGACATAACTTGAAGGAAATAAGAACGCCCTGAAGAAGTTCTGTTGTACAGAACGAAACGCGTCAGCTGGCTGTGGTACATAAACTTAAGGAAAATAAAAGCATTTGAATATACACCAAGATTCAGCGCTTCAATAAGGACTCTAAGTATGATTATAACATTTTACTATAATATTTTTAATCAAATATTCACTGAAGCATTTATTAAACTTCATGAGTTTCTAGAGACTTGCATCTTGAAATGTAAGCAACAGTTTCTACTTGTATGGGCAGAGAATTTTATTATTTCTGTGTGTTATTTTAGTGGTACACCTGCATGTGGTTTTAAGGCTATAAGTAGTGAAGATATAACCAAGTTTAAACATACCTCATATGGGAATGCTCTTAATAGGCTTGTTTTAAAGAAAATGTTGGTATTTGCTAATGATTATAGTCCGTCGGATGCTCATCAAATACCGACCATTAGTAGACATGGTAATAGTATTACCATTGATTTGATTTTATCATTCGTTGGTCTCTTGCTATTTTTTAATTTCAGGGCTATTGGCAACTTTTTAAGTGGTCATATTCCCCTCTCTTTTGAAATCAATTCAAATATATAATTTGATTGTGGAATGGAAAACTCCACCCCCATCGAATATTCATATACCAAGGCAGTGAGATTAAAATTGGATAGAATTGACACTGATATTTTCACTCACTAACTGATTAAAAATAACAATGAAACCCTGATGGTCTTTTTGTCTAGTGATGTTGACCCTTGTGCTATCATTAAAGGCTTTGATACATTATGTTCCTCAATATTCCAAATGCTGTTCTCCAAGAAAGCTGTGATAAGGTCACAGCATGCAGGTAGTGCAATTCAACCTGTTCAACTACACACAAGCAACATAAATTAGTCCTTAAATCCAATACTAAGAATTAACATGGACATGAAAATGGCTTGGTAGTTTGGGATGGACTGTTCCTGTCGGAGCAATAGCAAGGCTGATTTGCATATGGCCGGGTCTAGTCTGCGGTGGCATTATGTACAAAAACATTATGGACTGGGATATGGTTTGAGTAATTACCAATGACTGAAATTAATCCAATTATCCCACCCATTAATTTTGTAATCCTCATGTTGATGCCCTAATTGTGATGAGTATGCCCTGACTTGGGTCCCATGATCACTTTGCTACTGGAAACAAGCTGCACCCTACAGATGAACCCCTACAAGGGCAAATTCAGTCTTGAGCTGCTCGAGTTTCCAGATCAGAGAGGACCCAGCTTGGCAGTTTAGGTTGGACAGTTACTATTGCAGTGTGATCATGGCTGATTTGCTTATGGCTGGGTCTAATCTGAGTTGGCATTGTGAGCAAAAATCGATTAACTGAGATGTGGCCCCAAAGATTTACCAATAACTGAGAATGACAAAAGCATCCGACCAATTACTTTTTTGTATACCTCAGTGCGATGCTCTAAGGCTGACAGTTATCACTAGACATGGGTACCATGCACTCTTTGCAAACAAGCTGCATCAAACTAATGAGCCCCTACTAGTGTTGAAAATGGTCTTAGGTTGATTGTGTTCCAGTTCAGAGAAGACCTGACTTGGCAGTTTGTGCTCAACTCTTCCTATTGACGTAGGATCAAGACTTATTTTTATATGGATGGGTCTAATCCGAGATGCAATGCGGAAAAAAAGGGTTGACTTTGATACAGCCCTGAGTAATTGCTAGTGGCTGATATTAATTCAAGCAACCCATCCATTAACATTTTGTATACTTCAGTGCTATGTCCTAAGTAAAATGAGTATACCCAGGCAGAAGTCCTGTGCTCACTCTTACATTGGAGGTTTGCTGGAACTGACTGGTGAGCCCCTTTCAAGACAAAATTAGTCTTGGGTTGCGTGTGTTCTGGTTCAGACAGGTCCTAACTTAGCAGTTCAGGCTGGTCTGTTCTTGTTAAATAAAGGAAAAAGTTGATTGCATATGACATTGTGGGCAAAATATCATGGACTGAGATGTGGCTCCTAATAATTACCAATGGCTGAAATTAATCCATTTATCCCACCCATTCTTTTTTTATGCACCAGTGGGATGCCCTAAGGGTGACGGAAATGCCCAGACGTTGGTCCCAAGCTCACTTCAACACTGGAGGCAGGCTGCATCTAACGGATGAGCCCCTACTAGGGAGTAATTGGTCTTGGGTTGCTTGTGATCCAGCTGTAAGAGGACCTGGCTTGACAGTTCAGAGTGGACAGTTCCTATAGAATAAGGATCAAATCTCATTGCATATGGCTAAGTCTAGTCTGAGGTAGCATATTAGGGCAAAAAACTATAGACTGGGATGTGGCCGGAGTAATTACCTGTGACTGATATTAACCCAACTATCCCACCCTCTAATTGTTTATACTTCAGTGTGACGTCCTAAGTGTGATGGGAATGCTCAAACATGGGTCCCATGCTCACTTAGACACTGTAAGCAAGTTGCACCTGACTGATGAGCCTTTATTAGGGCAAAATCGGTCTTAGGCTTGGCCCTTTCTGTAGGGTCCTCCCTAGACTTTTTTCTTTCTTGCTCCTCTTTTCTGAACACGTTTTTGTTGGCTTTTAGGACTCTGAGCACTTTACTACTGCTAACCAGTGCAAAAGTGCTTGCGTTCTCTCCCTAAATCATGATACAAATGGCATAGACCCAATTGGACTATGTAATTTACTTGTAAGTCCCTAGTAAAGTGGTACTACATGTGCCCAGGGCAGGTCAAATACATGCTACTGGAGGGCCTGCAGCACTGATTGTGCAGCCCACTTCAGTAGCCTTTAAACCATGTCTCAGGCCTGCCATTGCAGCCTATGTGCGCAGTTTTAAACTGCCATTTCTACCTCACAAAGACCAAACCTTCTGTTTAGTCACCCCAAGGCCCTAAACATATGCTTTTAAGACTTACATGTCTTGGTAGTGAAAAACTCCTAAATTTGTTTTTCACTATTGCAAGGCCTACCTTTCCCATATGAAAACATTAGGTTTCCTTATTACATTTGATCAGTGATGAATTCCAATTGGGAGCAGGTAGTCAGGTCGAGTTTGTAGTTAAAAGTAACCCTGGGCGGAGCTGGCGTAGTGCTACTACGCGGAGTTCCACGGAGATGGGAAAAAACTCAGTGGAACTCCTCTCTGCTCACCTTCCCGCCTCCACCCCCCCTAATAAAAAATTTACAAAAATTAATTTAAAAAGGAAAAAAACACACTTACCTATACTGTGGCATCTCCGGTCTGCCCTCATCCTCCTTGCAGTCTCCCCCCTATGTCGGACGTACGTCTTCTTGAACTGCGCATGTCGTAGAAATGCAACACCAATTTACAAAAATAGACTATATTTTTTGAATTTCTAGAGTCCAAGATGAGCAGATCCTCCCTGAGGGTTCTGGAGATACTGGTTTTTGAAAGAAATTGTTGATTTTTTATCCAACCGCAAATAAGCAATGTCAACCGCAAAGTTTAGAAATTTTTGAAAAGTTTGTCAAAGTTAGTTTGCCTACTCTGGCCCAGTTTGGACGATGAAACCTGACAGGGAGAAGGTCTGGTAGGCCAAACGGGTAGATATGGACAGTTACCTGGCTACCAGAGCATTTTCTAGTCCAGTTCTACACTTAACAGCACGACCGCCTTAGACATCAATAGAGTGGTCCTGATGATGAGGATGCAGGAGATGAAGATGCTCACGGATGCTCTTAGTGCTGTGTGGTCAGGGCTGCTTTTTTGGTTATTCCTTAGTCCAAAGGTCAAGTGGGCCGACTTTGACCACAGAGGTCTTGGTGCCTCAAAGTGCTTTTGGACACCTCAGAAGGCCATTTGTACTGGGCTTCTAGTCTACATGTATAGCAGTACAGCGATCCCAGTGAAATCCTTTGGTGGGGGCTGGTGTGCCTCTTAGGCAACCAATCTGGGCTTTGATGACAGTCCAGCGGAAGGGGGTGCAACTTTTGGCCATCGATAATTAGTCTCTTGGGGTTCCCAATGACAGCCAGCAACAAATCTCCTGTGGTCGCTAGCAACTACAGCATGGGCAACTTGAGGTATGCTGACCTTGGTGCCGGTTGCAGGAGGTCAGTCAGCACTGACTTTGTGTCCCTCCTTTGGTGTGGGGTTGGGGCACAACTTTTCTCTGAGCCAGTACTCACAGGCACAGTCATCTCTTTGCTAGCCCATGGTTCAGCAGGTGCAGTCCAGCAGATGATGCAGCCTCTCTTTGTGCAGTCTAGGGGGCACCAGGGCAGTCTATGTTCCAGTACCATTGGTGCTATATTTATTCCCAGGGAGTGCCCTGGGGGGATTATCTGGTAACGAGCTAATGGGCCACAAGGTCATCTCCCTCCTGGTGAAACCGCTCTGACTATGTGTAGCATCCAGCAATCCCTGAGTGCCCTTTTTTGTCCCCTCTTAAGATGTTGTACCCTTTCCTCAGATATCAGGAGCTTGGTAGCCCACCCTAGAGGTGTGGATACCTGAGGGCTACACGCCCACGGGAAACCCCGTTTGGGGACTGGTTTTCCCTTGCTATCCCCATCTCTAGCCTGTCTACTTGAAAAAGGGCAGTCCCATAGGGGAGTGACTGAATTAACCTTTGAAGCTCGCCATTGGGCTAATATCCTGATCGGCTTGCTGCAAAGTGGAGGTAACAACTTGCCCTGCAGTAGGCTGCTTTTGTTCCTAACCATGGGTGTCATTCATATGACTCCCTAGGCAGGCGGAATATTGTCTGTTGGCCTGTGCCCGTGTGAGGCTACTGAGTCACAGAGTGGCAACTTTTTAAAAGTCGCATTTCCTTAATAGTGGTATTGAATTTGCCCTAACATCAGGTAGGGATTAATGTCACAATGCATTTGATACCTTACAGTGCCCAGCTAGGTAGTCCCATTCATAAATTAGCCAGGCAGAGGGGCAGCCGTTAACCCTGTGTTAGTCAATAGGGCCACTGGGATTTCCACAGCAGAACAGCATTTTAGAAGAGTTCCTGTTAAGCTATATATAAACATTCAAGTCCTACCTAGCAATATAGAGCTCCCTGCCTTAGTGCTCTATCGGCCTTCCCTAGGGGGACTTACACATGTTGTTAAGGGAACGGGAGGCTTTCCCACTAGTTTAAATGGCAAAGTCAACTTAGCATTGCTACCACTGCTCTTCCAGTCTTCAGTTAAAGAGAACAATGGTCCCGGACAAATTAAGTTAGTAAAAATACCACAATTTAGCCATCAAAATAGGGATTACAAATGTATCAATGAAAAGATAAGTTTTATTAACAATAAAGTTCAACGCAAAGATAATGTACAAAAAAATGTGAGTAAACAGGACCTGACAGGGTAATGGGAAATCAGACAATTTCCTTACCGCAGGCAAGCGACTTAAAAAGTGACTGTTCAATTTGTGAAAATGAAAGTAAACAAAAAGTCACAATTAGAATTACATCCCATACTCCACAATTAGATACAGATTACAGTATAGAGTTGAAGATGTATGTGTCGACGATGTTTCGATCCCAATTAGATATAGGGATCTCATCAGGACTAACTGATATAACAAGTGCCTGGGAAGTTGCCTGGATAAGTATAAGGGGAAACAAAGGGATATGGAGAAGGGGTGTGGAGAAAAAAGGAAATTAGATTAAAGGTATAGCAAAAGGCAAGGCCATGTATAGTTATAAGAGTCAATATGGAGTTATCAGTTCAGGTACCCGGGTAGGGAGTACCAGGAGGAAGAACAATGTTAGGGAAAACAATTCAAGAGGAATGATATTGTATTATATCACGCACAGGGTCCTGGTGGAGACCAAGGGATAGGTGTGCGCTAGAGGCTGCATGGATATGGCCTGGTTACTTAAGTAAGAGCAATGCTAAGTAAAGAGCAAAGTGCGGTGAATAAGGAATGCTTCTTACATTAATGAAGGAGAAAATATGGTACATGTGCCACTGGAGCCGTGAGGATCACACAGAATCCTGTAAGGACGGGATGAAAAACGGCTATGGCCAAGAACGGAGTGAAGTAAGGGTTGTACATTTCCATACAATAACTGTGTTACCGATTATTAGTATTATTTAATCGTACTGGTATTAGAGTGCTCGGGGAGGAATCGTTTGATTTTGAATATCCACTCCTTGGATACTGTGGGGTTGCCTGGCAACCGACCTCTTACCTTTCCCTTTTGGAGCACCACTGAATATTGCTTTTTGTGTACTTTACCTTTATTACAGTAGTGCGCCCTACTAAAACCTGGTTACCAGGATCTTATGATCCATTGTTGAAGTAAGGGCGAGCACGGCGTGAACGCACAGTTAAAATCAAGGCAGGGCAGTACAATAATTAAAAGTGAAAATGGATAACAGCGTGCAAGGGGGCAAGTTTCTTTCCACCATTACCATATCAGGTGGGGGTGACGTACCCTCTGGCCACCACTCATCTGGTGAGAAAGAGACTTCTTTACTTATTGGTGAGATCTCAGTTTTTTTGGTGTTGCACTTGAGGTGGTTATCCTTCATCCACTGGAGCACCTTGGTGAAGCATCTTTTAAAATTGAGTACGGCTTGTTATAGTTTTAGTCTAGGGATAATATCATTTGGGTATCGTCTATCTAGGACGTAACTTCGATCCCAAATGATGTTATGAGTGAGATGAGTGGGGTCATGTAGACATTAAATAACAGAGGGCTTGATGAAGAGCCCTGTGGTACTCCTGTTGTGATGGTTCGTTCCACTGATAAGAAATTTCCAAGGGACACAGCTTGCCTGCGCATGGAAAGAAACGATTTTAGCCATTCCAAGGCAGTGTGTGCCATACCGCATGATTTGAACCTGGAGAGGAGGATGATATGTGATATAGTATCAAATGTGGCCAATAGATCGAGAAGAATCCTCACAGTCTTCCTACCTCTGTCAGCAATCATTGTAAGAGAGTCTGTAATTTCCAGAAGTGCTGACTCGGTGGAGTGATTAGGGCAAAAACCTTATCGTTGGGGGTGAAGGATATTTGCGGCCTCGATGAATTTAGTTAGCTCTTTGTGCACAAATGTTTCGGTAATTTTTCCTAATAGTGGAAGGAGTGATATGGGACGAAGATTGGAGAAGACAGATGGATCAATATTAGGTTTCTTTTTCAAAGGCTTCACTATCGCTAACTTCCAGTCTTCTGGCATGGTCCCTGAACTTAAGGAGGAGTTGACAATCTGGTTTATAATTGGATTGACTATGTCAAGAATCTGGTGAAGAATTGAAGAGTGACAGGCATCCAAGGGAGATCTGGATTTACATTCTATGGATAGCTTCACGGGTTTGATGCAGAGGA
This sequence comes from Lissotriton helveticus, assembly GCF_964261635.1. NCBI lineage: Eukaryota > Metazoa > Chordata > Amphibia > Caudata > Salamandridae > Lissotriton > Lissotriton helveticus. Next base: position 886,397,654 of record NC_136067.1, on the reverse strand, counting down.
ACTGGTTCAAAAGAGTGCATAGAATATTGGGTAGTGTCATATTCGTGCTCTGCATTGGCATGCGTCGAAGAGCTGGTATCTGTGATAAAGTCTTTCTTGGATGTTCATAATCTTTTCTTCAAAGAAGCATGAGATTTGGTCGCATAGCATTTGTGAGGGGGCAATTCTTTTTGTAAAGCTTTAGGATTAGTGGAATACTTTACGACGGTCAAAATAGCTTTTTGGTCTAGTTTGGCCTCCTGTATTTTGTTTGAGTAGTAATCTTTTTTAGCTGACTTAGTCTGTTTGTGGTGAAGCATTCTGCTTATTTTAAATGCTGTGGGAGAGGATGAGCTGGGTGTCGTCGGCGTAGTATACAATGTTGAGGCCGTGTTGTCGGACGATGGCTGCGAGGGGAGCCATGTAGATGTTGAAGAGGGTGGGGCTCAGGGATGAACCCTGTGGGACTCCGCATGTGGTTTTCATGTGGTCGGAGAGGAAGGGTGGGAGTCTGATCCTTTGGCTTCTTCCGGTGAGGAATGATCAGATCCAGTCCAGGGCTGTTCCTTGTATGCCTGCGATGTGTAGTCTGGTGACAAGTGTGCGGGGGAGACAGTGTCCAAGGCCGCTGACAGGTGAAGTAGGATGAGGGCTGCGGAGTGGCCTTGGACCAGGAGGGTGCGGATGTCGTCTTTGGCAGCGAGTAGGGCGGTCTCTGTACTGTCGTTGCTTCGGAATCCGGATTGTGATGGGTCGAGGATGGGGTTCTCTTCAATGAATCGTGTCAGTTTCCTGTTGACTGTTTTCTTTGCAACTTTGGCTGCGAAGGGGAGGAACGAGATGGGCCGATAGTTCTAGAGGTCGGTGGGGTCAGCTGTGGGCTTTTTGAGCTGGGGTCTGACTTCTGCGTACTTCCAGTCGTCTGGGAAGGTGCCTGTTTTGAAGGTGGTGTTGATGGTGCGTTGTAGTACGGGTGCGATGGTGGCCGCGGCTCTGTGGTAGATGTGAGGGGGCAGGAGTCGGTGGGGGACCCCAGGTGGATGCTTGTCATGGTTGAGGTGGTGTCTTCGGCCGTAATCGGTGTCCAGTTGGAGCTGGTGGGCTGGCTGGTGTTTCTGGGGGGCGGGGGGGTCATCTGTGGTACCTGGTGGATGGTTGATGAAGTTGTCGTTGAGTTTTTTGATCTTGAGGTGGAAATAGGTTCCAAGCTTGTCACAGAGATCTTGGGATGGGATGATGTCTGTGGCTTCACTGCGTGTATTGTACCTGACTGATGAGCTCCAACTGGGGCTAATCTGGTTCTGGGAGGACCTGTCTTGGCAATTTGGCTTGAACTGTCCCTATTGAAGCAGGATCATGGCTGAATTGCATATGTCTGGGTCTAATCCGAGGTGGTATTGGGCACAAAAGTTGGACTGGGATGCCGCCCAAGTAATTACAAGTAGGACAGATGAATTCAAGCATTCGAACCATCACTTTTTGTATACTTCAGAGACAGAGGATGGGCATATCCTTAGGGGAAGGTTGAGTTAGATCTGATCAAAGTATCTCATGAAGTTCTTATATCTGCTGGTCTTAGGGCTACAATATAAGTCCTATACCAATACTGATGGTTGTATTTACAGGAAAATGCTAAAATATATGTACAGCAAGTTAATATTTGTCAACAGATAAAACACTCTTTTGCTGTAAAACCAGAGCTTACTCCTCTTGCAATATCTAATGAATCCTTTTGCTGTTGCGTACATGGCCAAAAGGTCCATTGCCATGTGTCACTTGATATAAATATACATTGATCAAAGTACATTTTTGCTCTTGATTTTTTCTGAGTTTGACCACTATACTTCATGTATCACAACATCCATTATTTTCGATGGGAGGGTGCTGCAGTATCAGTGGTTGGCATGTGTAGTGCTGGACTCACTACAAAAGTAGAGTTTAGGAAATTTTTATGGGAACAGGCCAGCCATAACTGCCAAGCTTGGACCTCCTTGGACTGCAAACCAGTATCCTGGGACCGGTTTCAGGGCTCCCCTCATCAGCCAGGATAGCTTGAATTCAGTGGCGCAGTGAGCATGGGAACCACTTCTGGGCTTACCCTTCCCACTTACAGCAACAATGCAAAAGAAACAAATGATGACCAGAATACTGAACAATGCAAACATTCACCCCCAGTCACAAAGATCTGCGTTTTATTCATTGTTCTTTTGCTCACCACGCCACACCAGTTTGGACCCAGCCATATGCAAATCAGTCTTGACCCTGTTCCTTATGGGAACAGTCAAGCACAAACTGCCAAGCAAGGGCCTCCCTGGACCGGAAACAAGCATCCTGGGACTGGTTTTGGGGACTCACCCCTTATCAGACAGGTTAGCTTGAATCATGTGGTGCAGTGAGCATGGGACCCACATCTGGGCATACCCTTCCCACTTAGGGAGACAAATGCAAAAGGAACAAATGATGGACGGAATGCTGAACAAAGCAAACCTTTACCCACACTCACAAAGATTTGGGTTTAATCCATCAATCTTCTGCTCAACACGCCACCCCAGTTTGGCCCCAGCCATACGCAAATCAGTCTGACCCTGTTCCTCATGGGAACAGTCCAGCCCGACCTGCCAAGTGAGGTCCTCCCTGTACCAGAAACAAGCATCCTTGTTTTCTAGCTGAAATAATTAGGTAACTGACCTGCTTTGAACATTCCTATTTTCTCAGAGTAACTACTTTACACCCCAAGACACTCAGTTAAAAGTAATAGGAGGGTGCAGACAGGCAGTGGCTGTGATGGGCTGAAGGTCACCTCACTGCAGGCATCAGATTGATCCCAAGATCCATTTACAAGCTTTTAACTGCAGCAATTTTAATGTTTGCTACTTGAAATGGAATTCCTGTGGCTGCATGCATCAGATTTGCCCTTGGTGGATTCTTGCATAGGTTTTAAAGAATACTCAATCTGATTACATGGCCTTGCAAGAGTGCTGTATTATTTTTTATTACATTGGGAATTGTTAATTTCTGCCACTGCTACTTTCCTTGGAAGTTGTAGCCATTTCTCAGATTCCCTCTATGTATTTGAACCTAGAATCCTGTAATCGACCCTAGAATCCCTGTTACATATGGCTAACTATATGGCTAATTGTGGTGACAATAGTGGACACAGAAAGTATACCTTAAGAAGTTTATATGAGAGACGATTGAATGTATTGCCATCATCACAGGGATGCTGAATCAGCCCTAGGTTAAGTATAATAAAAAAGAAGCCAGGCAAGCCTGCAATGGTCTTGGTCTTCTAAATGTATGCATCCTGGGACATCAGTTGTCAGCATGGATTAGTTGTAAACGTTCAATAGTTACCTAAGTAACCGGTAGAGTGATACAAGGAACCATGACTGATTTAATGAGCCATTTGCAATTTTACTGTACCAGTCATGTGTACTTACACATGCCTTGCTTAATCTTTGGGTATAGCTTATTCGACTAGCAGGATTAATCTGTAGGTGCACCAAGTGGAAGAGGATGAAGTTACATACCCATCCCAGACCAATCTTTACACTCCCTGAGAACTTGAAACACCTGCTGCCTGCAAGAGCTGGGTGGATTAGGCAATAACACTGGCACTGGTAGCTAAACCTGCTCCACCATGATATTTGGGCAGGTGGCATGCAGCCTGAGTTAGACTTAGGAGTTCCAGCCTTCCCTCCTGCATGGATGATAGTGAAACATGACAGAATAGTTGTTCAAAGCTACTGTGATAAATCCCTGATTGCAGTACAGCAATAAAATGGCATATGGGTCTTAGACCACCAGGCAGCATACACAGCTAGTGTAATCAGACCCTATTCAAAGTACTTGGACTGTTGGGAGGGCAGTTGCCAGGCAGCCCAGTATTCACTCTCCTGGGCAATGAGACCCTTGAGAGCCACACCCAGCCACACATGTTAGGTGGTCCCAGACAGGGAAGAAGATATTTGCACAATACAGCTGAGACTGGCAAAGCAGTCCATTCCCAAACAGAGCAATAATGCCCAAACAATCAGAGTATTGTGCTAGTTTGACCATCCTGGAGCAGGCCACCCTGCTCTGGATGTCTTTTTTGCATCCCTGCCTGCAGTCAGGGAAGGCAGGCCTAAGGAACGACCACCTTCCTATACCCTCAGGGCAGGGCTGAAAGCTAACAGATGAATTAGGGCTCTGGGGGCCCTGGACTGGCCAGTGGGGTACTCACACGGCCTGGGGAAAATAACAGATTAAAAAAGGAACTCCCAAACACCTCTCTCTACTAATCCAAGGTAAAGTAAATAGTGTTTCATGTAATATATATACCCCAAGAAACAGAGCCTTGCCTGGGATGGAAAATTCAAATGAGCCCCCACAAGGACTTCCAGAGCTGATCAGCTGTCTGTTTGTATCATTTGTTCCCACTGTTTCAGGACCAGATGGCCCACCTTAACAGTCTAAACATATGGTTACACAATGCATTCCAATGGCAGATGGATGTGACATTCTGCTTGCACTGACTAGGTAGGCTAGGTAAGGAGGGAAAGTATAGGTTGTATGTGTGAATGAATAGGACATTTTTGCCCCAGAGTTGCTCCCAAGTCCTTGCCAGGCTCTGGAATACTGCAATGGGTGCACAGACCACCCCAGGCCTTCTGATGGAGCCCAAGCCCAGGGATCTACTGTGTCAGGCTCAAGCACTGAGCCATGTAGCCCAAGATCAGATGCCCAGGTCCAGCAGGCACAGCCTCACGAAGCTATGACCAGAGCCTGGTTGGAGCTTTCTTCATAGTCAGAGCAAGGGAGCTGCCCTCAGGCCTGCTGAACCCTGCCCTGGGCACTTTGTTATCCCTCAGTTTGGTGACAAGATATTAGTACCACAAGAATTCACCTTGAGTACGATGGACCTCTGAGCGGAATTTGTCAGATCGTTCCACCTCACTGATAAGGTTAACCTGCAAGGGTACTTCGGGACATTACCTGCCATGGAATGTATCCCAGATAAAGGGATTCTATGTCAAGATCAGAGGATTTAGGAATGATCTCTCTCCTATTCCATACATCTGCATTATCTAATCACCACCCTATCTTCTCTGTTGACTACTGATCTAAACAGTATGGTTGTGAGTATTCACAACCTCTCTGAAGGTGTTTTATCTTCAGGCACTGCAAAGCCATATAAAAAAGTGTTCTGGAAAAACTGCCTGAAGTGATGACAAGCACAACAATGATGGACAGAATGTGGATCAATGTCACACATTCACCCCAGTCCAAAGATCTGGGCCCAAATCCATCGTTTTTCCACTCCACACCACCCTGGGTTAGACAATGGCGATATGCAAATCAGCGCTGACCCTGTGCCCCATGGGAACAGTCCAGTCCGTCTGAGCACATTGATCCACATTCTGTCCATCACTGTTGTGTTTGCAATTACCGCTCTAAGTGTACTGGGGATGCTCAGACGTGAGTCCCAGGCACTCCACACCACTGGAGTCAAGCTAGCCGGGCTGATGAGAGGTGTTACCTCGAAACCGGGCCGGTCCTCGGATGCTTGATTCCGTTCTGGGAAGGACATGGCTTTTGTAGTTCGGACTGGACTGTTCCCATGGGGCACAGGGTCAGCGCTGATTTGCATATCGCCATTGTCTAACCCAGGGTGGTGTGGAGTGGAAAAACGATGGATTTGGGCCCAGATCTTTGGACTGGGGTGAATGTGTGACATTGATCCACATTCTGTCCATCACTGTTGTGTTTGCAATTACCGCTCTAAGTGTACTGGGGATGCTCAGACGTGAGTCCCAGGCACTCCACACCACTGGAGTCAAGCTAGCCGGGCTGATGAGAGGTGTTACCTCGAAACCGGGCCGGTCCTCGGATGCTTGATTCCGTTCTGGGAAGGACATGGCTTTTGTAGTTCGGACTGGACTGTTCCCATGGGGCACAGGGTCAGCGCTGATTTGCATATCGCCATTGTCTAACCCAGGGTGGTGTGGAGTGGAAAAACGATGGATTTGGGCCCAGATCTTTGGACTGGGGTGAATGTGTGACATTGATCCACATTCTGTCCATCACTGTTGTGTTTGCAATTACCGCTCTAAGTGTACTGGGGATGCTCAGACGTGAGTCCCAGGCACTCCACACCACTGGAGTCAAGCTAGCCGGGCTGATGAGAGGTGTTACCTCGAAACCGGGCCGGTCCTCGGATGCTTGATTCCGTTCTGGGAAGGACATGGCTTTTGTAGTTCGGACTGGACTGTTCCCATGGGGCACAGGGTCAGCGCTGATTTGCATATCGCCATTGTCTAACCCAGGGTGGTGTGGAGTGGAAAAACGATGGATTTGGGCCCAGATCTTTGGACTGGGGTGAATGTGTGACATTGATCCACATTCTGTCCATCACTGTTGTGTTTGCAATTACCGCTCTAAGTGTACTGGGGATGCTCAGACGTGAGTCCCAGGCACTCCACACCACTGGAGTCAAGCTAGCCGGGCTGATGAGAGGTGTTACCTCGAAACCGGGCCGGTCCTCGGATGCTTGATTCCGTTCTGGGAAGGACATGGCTTTTGTAGTTCGGACTGGACTGTTCCCATGGGGCACAGGGTCAGCGCTGATTTGCATATCGCCATTGTCTAACCCAGGGTGGTGTGGAGTGGAAAAACGATGGATTTGGGCCCAGATCTTTGGACTGGGGTGAATGTGTGACATTGATCCACATTCTGTCCATCACTGTTGTGTTTGCAATTACCGCTCTAAGTGTACTGGGGATGCTCAGACGTGAGTCCCAGGCACTCCACACCACTGGAGTCAAGCTAGCCGGGCTGATGAGAGGTGTTACCTCGAAACCGGGCCGGTCCTCGGATGCTTGATTCCGTTCTGGGAAGGACATGGCTTTTGTAGTTCGGACTGGACTGTTCCCATGGGGCACAGGGTCAGCGCTGATTTGCATATCGCCATTGTCTAACCCAGGGTGGTGTGAAGTGGAAAAACGATGGATTTGGGCCCAGATCTTTGGACTGGGGTGAATGTGTGACATTGATCCACATTCTGTCCATCACTGTTGTGTTTGCAATTACCGCTTGAAGTGATGACAAGAGCAGGACCACCAGTTTCGCTAACTGGCAGAGAGAAATCGGATGTTGCGACAACGTCACACTCAACTCCTTTTTTATCACCTTCAACTTTGCTTCTGGCAACAAAAGAATCTCCTTTTCGAAGTCCACCCGATTTTTTTCCTACATTTATAATGAAACACAATCACTGAAATAGTGCTACAGCCCTCTGAATTTGCTTTACCAACCTCTCTCTCATGTCTCTAGAATATGAAATAATCCAGGTATACCACCATCCTCAGTCACTGGTCTCTGAGGGCTGCCTCAAAGACCTCATCAGCTTGGTAAAATTCTATGGTGCAGAGGACAGACTAAATGCAAGTGACTTGAATCTGAACACCTGCCCTTGCCTTATATACCTTTGGTACGGCTTGTGCTCTTGTGTTCTTGGCATATTGGCCCTTGTCACTTAGGTATCTTTTAAATCTAGTTGCACCATTCGTTCACCCAAAGGAGAATGTCGTTTGGCATATGATCGTCTCCATTTTGAAATGACAGTACAGAATGAATTGGTTGAGCTCCTTCAAATCTATTTTTGGCCAATATCTTGTTCCTCTTCTGCACTGAAAAGATGTTGCTGACAGAACCCTTGAAGTGTAAGTGAGTTGATTCTATAGCCCCCTCCTGATCAGAACCCAACCTTTCTGAAAAAATGTATTGGCAAAGGCGCCTGATCTATATTGAAGATGCATAACATTCTTTTTGAAACTCTCTCACCTGTCTATATCACCCATTCCTCTTACCAAATCCTACTGTTGAATAAAAAGAGACAACCTGCCTTCCTATGTCACCGAGGGAAGGACACTACACTTACTTTGAATTCTCCCTCCCCTTGCTTTGACTCTGCTAATTACAAAGCATTCTCCCCAGTGAGTAATTTGAGCCTATGGTTGCAGAGGAGGCCACCAACACTTAATTTTGTGGACCGGCACTTATTTTTCACAGCACTTGCCTAGCACAAAAGAGGGAAAACCATACAGATCGGAAAGACAGGGGAAGAGTGAAGAACTGTCATAAAGGGAGAAAGCAGGAACCTGCAAGAGTGAAATAAAGGCACAGGGAGTATCTGGTAGTGAATTTAAAGAGGCATCTTGATTTAAGACTACCAGCCTTGATATTCAACATGCCAGTGTTTAATTGAGCTGGCCACGGGCTTCTGAGCAGAGCTTAGGACACCAGGACTGTTGTTTTACAAATCAGGCAATGGTTCTCCCCTTCTTATTTGTGGGAAGAATTTTAGCCTTGACTATCCATACTGCTGGCAGCATTCAGGTCTGTAGAAGGTCCCCTCAGCAGTAAACAACCCCCATATCCACCAGCCCGGGGAGGGAACAGCTTAAAACCAGGGGCCAGGAATGATTGTGCCCTGCCCAAAGAGTCAATGATCTAAACCACTGCCCAATTTCATAAAAACATTAATCCTCAAACTAAGACCCTTGAGAACTGGCCACTTTATCTGAGCTTCCCAGCTTCCCAAGCTTGGGATCAATATTCAAAAACTACCCTTGGTGTCACTCAAAAGAAAACAGATTGCCTTTTGGGCCCAAACAGAAATTGTTTACGGGTCCAATTAATACCCAGAATCTTTCACCTCTTATGTAGAACACAATATACAGTAAAAGGACCCAGGGCATCTAATAATGTCTGAGGAACAAGTCCTACCACTCCTTTTCTAGGGTCCTTCTGATCTTTATATAAAAATTTGACCATTTTTGCATCCAATGCAGGAGTTATAGCCGCTTTCTCAGATATTATTGACTTTGGGCTCTAATTTAGATGTAGCACTCCTGTCCACTGAACTTTTTTATTTTGGACCTAATGTATTCATCAATAAATGGCAGAGCGAGCCCACTCCACTGATGTTTGCTGCTAACCATGTTAGTACCTCCCTGGTTCAAGACAACAATATACAGCTTATCCCCAGTTTTCACCTTTTTCAAAACATTAGTACCACCAGCACCATCAAAGCAATAATTGTCATGGTGATTGTTAGATTTGGGGGTCTCTAGTTGGCACAGGTAGGTACTTGTGACAAATAGCGACCCTTGCTTCTAGTCAGGATAAGGGGATTACACTCCTAAATAACCCCTGCTCACCCCCTTGGTAGCTTGGCACGAGCAGACAGGCTTATCTCAGAGGCAGTATGTAAAGCATTTGTGACCCCATACAGTAACCCAGTGACAACACTACAGATGGACACCACACAAGGTTTTATATCAAAAGTAGGTATACTTTATATAGATTTACCACAATTCCATAAACGACAAAAATACACAATACTGTTACTTTAAGATGGTAGATTTAGCTTATTTCAGTTCAGTTCTTAAGATGCAACACTTTACGTCAATGTACCTTACGATGCCTTGAGCTTCCACGACAAGCAATGTCGCAGCGAGGGAAATGCGGCAAAGTTTAGGTGCAAAGAAATAAAGATGTGACGATCTTCCAGATGTGGCACGCTTCTCGGGGGATGCGAGAAGTTCTCGGTTCGATGCATGGACTGCAGCGGCGACACCCTTGTTCTGCGATGCGACGGCAGCAGCTCCACCTGTGACACTCTTCTCCCACGATGCGTGAAGCTTCCGCACGTTGCGACAACTACAGCGGCGACATCCACAATGCGATGGCAGCAGCTCCGACGGCGGCACGCTTCTCGGGGATGCGAGGCGCTTTTCTTCGATGTGGTGCAGTGCGACAGTTCCAGCGGCGACACCCTCCTTCGGAGTTGCGATGGCAGCCACAGCGATGGCAACACGCTCCGACCTCGTTCCGAGACTCTTCTCTCGATGCGGTGCAATGCGACAGCTACAGCGGCTACACCCTCTTTCGGAGTTTTGACGGCAGCAGCAGTGAGGGCGACACGCTTCCTCTTCGTTGCGGCACGTTTCTCTCGATGCAGTGTAGTGCGACTACTCCATCGGCGAAGTGCAATGGCAGCAGCTGCGACGGCGACACGCTTCAATCTCGATACGTCCCGCTTCCAGCTCCTTGCGACACGCAGTTCCTCAGAAGGCCCAAAACAGAAGCAGGCACTTCCACAAGAACTCTGGGGAGCTGAGGGGTGAAGTCTGTTGTCCCTGAGACTTCAGCAGGAGGCAAACTCTTTTCAAAGCCCTTGGAGATCCTTCACAAGGTGAAAGCAAAGTACACAAAGTTCCTTTCTCTTTCCTTTGGTAGTAAGGCAACCACTGCAGGCCAATCCCCCAAGCAGCACTTCAGCTTGGAATAGTCTCTCCTCAGTTTCTTCAGGTTCCTCTCCTCAGTAAAGTGATCTAATTTCATGGGATCCTGGTCCCAATATTTATACCCCAATATACTTTGTTCTCTGAGCGGAGAGGGGCCTTTGCCCAGTCCAAACCAGTTCTGAAGCACTCTGTTTACCATACTTCCCCTTCCCTTTCACAGTGCAGGGCAGGCACATCAGACGCCCCACAGGAGTGTTGTATTTCTATCTAGGACCCTAATTCGATATTCCTGATCTATGCCCTTATGTGGTTATAATAAATAATATCCTTATAAAGGCATAAGAATCATATCCATATTTAGTCGTAGCCCATGCAGTCCAAATTAAGCAAGGCTACTTCCCCAGACTCCTAGAGAGTACAACGCGTTCTTTAAACAAAGCAAACCTCCAGCAACCTGGGAAATCCCCATGCTTCTGTTTTGATTTGTCCTAGAACTCCATCGAACACTGAAAGAACGGCCAGTTCTTAGTGACATCTTTATTGATGTCTTATGTCCAACCTTACGTCAAACCCGGCACCTTTCAGGTATAAATATACCAACGTTGCCTTAAGCAAACACATGGTGGTTTGGAGCAGAGAGGCTATCTACTTGCCCGAGAGCCCAGCTAATGCGAGAGCCCACGGACGCCGCCCCTCCTTTTTGACGCACTGAGAAAGACGCTGTCTTTTTCTCCAGCTGAGAAAATCCAGCTCCGGTGTTTCCAGCCGCCCTCGCGGGTTGCTGGGATATCGAGTCCTGAGAGAGAGATACCAGACCTCCTGCTTTCTATTACCCAGGTACGGAGCTGACTAAACCCTTAAGAGAATTCTTGACTCAGATTCTTGGCAAAAACCAACTTAACTTAAACTGCTACTTACTTACTCCTTCCCACGTATTAGGCTTAGGTCAGGTACACCGGGTAGGCGTATTTAGAAGCACCAGTTGAGTACGTTAGTCAATTTATTTATGTATGTATATATTTTATCCATTTCAAAGTATCATATGGCTAAGAGACCATATCAATGCTTTTACAGTATTATTTCATAATACTCCTTTTACTGTACGCACTTTACTTCATGTTAAGTATTGCAATTGTGGCAATTCATTTCTCTTGCATGAGAAATAAGACTGCTCAATAAATAACACTTTTTATTGAACACGCCCGTCTCTCTATTTCTCTGCACTCTGGTGAAACTAAGTATGCACGATTGACTGAGTAAAATAGCTGTCTATTGTTTTCACACGACTCTAGAGATACATTCTTATTCTGAGGGAGCAAAATTGTCATGTTTATGGTTGTCAGAAGCTAATCCCTTCTTGTCTATCCAGGGAAGTTAAACTCCTCCTTGTTTATTCGAGAAAGTTTCTAGTGACCTCTGAGCTAGCTGGCAAAACTAATTAAGTCTAATATAGTCAGTAGAGACCTAGTCGACCTCAGTCCTACGTCTACACTGCTGTTTATATTATTCCAATGCGCAGAGCCTATTGGGAATATAGGAACTACACTACAGGAGGTGGGACCAGCATTGTGGAAGGCAAGTACAGTCCTGGAGCACTTTGTTTACAGGACTGCTTCTCTTCTTTCAGTGTGCAGGGTAGAGGCATCAGCTGCTCCCCGGGAGGTGGAGCCAGCATTGTGGAAGGCAGGCACAGCCCTATTCAAGGTTCAGGTGCAACTCCTCCCTCCCATCTAGATGCAGATCTCTCTATTCACCACTGGGCCGACTCATCCTGTATCTTGGAATCCCCCAGCCCTGTCACTCACAAAACCAGACAAAGGAATACACAACCTAGCAGAGGAAGGCGTGAAAGGTTAGACAAGCAAAAACCTACTTTCTATAAGTGGTATTTCCAAACACAGAATGTTAAAACCAACTTCACTAAAATATGTATTTGATCATTTTGAGTTCAGGCATGCTAAACTCGAAGTTCTACCATGTTATCTGAGACAGTTACGATTATAAACATGTAATAATCTAACAGCCCATTCTGGCCCATGGAGAACAGGTAGCCTTGCAATAGTGAAAAACGAAAAATGGCTGTAATTCATCATTAGGACATGCCACAGACATCAGGGATTGTCCTATCTTATACTTACAATGCACCCTGCCCTTGGGCCTACCATAGGGGTGACTGATATGAAGAATAGGGAAGGTTTAGGGAATGGCAAGTGGGTGGACTTGCCCAGTCAGCATGACAGTAGGCACTGCACGCAGGCTCTGCAATAGTAGACCTTAGACACATTTTACAAGGCTGCTTCAGTTGGTGGCACAACCAGTGCTGCAGGCCCACCAGCAGCATTTGGATTTACATGCCCTGTGCACACTTAGTACACAATACTAGGGTCTGACAAGTAAACCAAATAGCCAAACATGGAACCTCTGATTAATACATCAATTTACAATAGGGAGCACTTTCACTGTGGCACTGCACAGCAGTGGTGCAGTGCCCTAAGCCCAGCAAAAGTACATGAGGCAACAGCAAAAATGGAAGGGAGACCCACGCCAATGGTGCCGGGTCCCACAGTAATAATACAAATTCTGTGTACATAAATCATCACATGGCCTCTTACCTGGGCCTCTCGAAATGCCCACTATAGGGTTTTGCAAAATTTATATTGTCATTATTTCCCTGGCACATTTAACTACTACCAAATTTACCTCCCTGATATCCATGAAGGGGAACATAATTTGTCTTCATCATTCTTTTGCCACCATGGCTACACAATTTGTTTTGTGGGGATCTGACCTGCCATGCACAGACATTAACAAAGAGCTTGTAATTGCATTCACCACTGAATTTCCTTTATCAGTGGCCACACCTCTTCATGAATGAAGTTAGAAACTGAATTGTCCAAAACTTCACACAAGTTATTCTTAAAAACATTATCCTTTTCATTAACACTGCAGTCAGCAATTTGAAACAGTAAACTACAGGGAATTAAACCCACACAATTGTTTTTACAAGGTTATATCAAATATATTAAAATAAGTGCAAAAAAAATAGGTTGTGCCTTTAAAATAAATAGCTGAACACTTCTCCAGGCAAGCATCTGCCTTGCAACAAATAATGCAATTTATCTAACTGTGAAATAAATATAGGGAAAATTCCCCAGGAGTCTTGGGCTGCAACAATGGAATTATTCCCATGTGAGCCCCAAAAGCAGGCTAATCTGTCCTTAAACAAACAAACCAGTAACAGCACACATAAACAAAGTTACAATTTCAAAGGCATGCCTTGAAAGCAAGGGTCTAAGTGAAATTGACTCGATACAAAAAATTCACGATCTCACACGGAGCCCTAAATGCAGGCAACTGTGTGAAATTCACTAAAAGAGGTCAAAAGTTACAGTTTAAACACCAAATAATACATATATTTACAGTAAATCACAATCCAATGCTGTGTTTGGCAGTAGCGGCTCATGGAGGGAGTGCTGCGGGGAGGTGGGGCGGGGGAGGAGCAGGGTGGGGGTAGTAAACTACGGAATACTGCAGAACGGAGGTAAGTAAACAAATAAATAAATAAAACCAATGTTGTTGCGCGCGCTGCATCGCAATTGGCAATGCAGCGCGCAATGACTTTTTCAAAATTTCTTTATTTGTTTACTTACCTCTCTTTCGGCCGTATTCCGTAGTTTACTACCCCCCACCCTGATCCTCCCCCGTCCCACACCACTGCCACCCAGCACTCCCTCCACGAGCCGCTACTGCTGTTTGGTATGCACATATCTCTAGCAGTAACAAAAGAAGAAGTGGTATATGGATGACAGAGCAGAATCACACTTTAGAATTTATTAGCAAGAAACAATAGATTTACGGTAGCTATAAAAAATTAAGTTTCATTTAAAAATGACACGTAGAAAAATGTTGGAAGCTCTTGTAGGCTTTCATTCCTATCGTACTTTCACTGTAGGACAGACTAGGCCTTATTTTTCTCTCTTTCTCTTCCCGTTAATAAATTAATGCTGAAGCATGAATAATTTTACCCTAACATGGCTAGATTTGATTTGCCATTGCTGTAAAATGTGCCAAATTTATAAAATGTATTTCTTCTTTCTCAAGCTACATATTCTTGTTGTATCAGCTCAGACTTTAGCTGCCACATGCTCTCACAATGCAGAGGCGAGAAGGGGGCATACTAGGAGGCCTGGATTACACGAGGTATGAAGTTACGGTATGGTACAGAAATTTTGTATGGGGGTTGTTGAGGAGGCCAGTTCTCTGTAGTGACATATGGCAGGGATGCACAAATTCAAGCAGGTAGGGCATGAAGGGGGAAGGTCAGGGTGCCAGTATTATCCCTCGGATGCGGAATGGATGGAGGATAAGCCAGCATGGAGAGGCAGGCTGCTGTCCTGCTATCTTGAGGTTGAAGCGCAGCAGTGCCTGGCGGGTGCAGTGCGCTATGCAGACCGGTGGCAGGAACCAGACCTTGGGCGGCAGCATATCCTTGTTGTTCTGCAGGTGGGTGGGGATCTGCTGAACTGTCTGACAGCTGTTGCCAAGCCTCTTGGCCAACTCGTGCAGGTGGCCCTTCGCCACGGTGCTGTTGAAGAGCAAGCAGAGCGCGATGTTGCCCTGGAAGCAGGCACGGGCCAGTACCACCAGGTAGCCCAACATGCGGTTCCACTGGCCAATGCTCTCCCAGTCGGTGTAGAGGGGCAGCGGAAGCTTCCACTCTAAGTGCCAGCAGTGACTGAGTGAAAAGTGACAGTCAATAGGAGGCAGTGCCACCCACAGCCTGTGATTGGTTAAAACAAATCAACTACTCAGAAAACACCACAAGCAGTGAAGGACAGGCACCAGAACCAATGACAGCCTTGAAAGCGAGGATTGACAGCTGAATTTGCAGGCCATACTGCTCCACAACCTGTGATTATACGTTCCTTTCCAAAATGGACCCTGCATTTCTACAAGTAATGTTGCTGCTTGGTGCAGGCTAATGAGTGTGCATTCTTGACAGCGTTCTCCTGGCAGTATGGTGCTACATTAAATCATTTCAGGCAATCATTTCTTAGCTGTAAACCTGTTAAGATTTGAGTATAGACAATCTCAACTTGCACTTGAACAATAGCATTCCTCTGGATTACTCACAATCCACACGCCCTTCTAAAATTTCACTTTAATAAAGCTGTCTAGCTCTACCACCGAGGCTCCAATGAGAGCACAATTTAGGACTGAAAGGTCTGAGCTGGCAAACTTCGCTCTGCTGGTGGGTGGCAGAGTTTTTGGTACCCCGCCTTGCTCTGCTTGGAGTGAACTTCACCAGCAGAGCGGAGTTTACTCCACACCCCTAGTAAAATCCCATGAACTTATCTAGAAGCTTGCAACTAATAAGCTTCTGTTGTAGAGTAGTTCATTGTTACTCAGTGAAACATTGAATAACTGATAGCCAGGCTGTGATGAAGTTCTGAAGGGAATCGAAGGTGCATGTTGCAAATAGACAACTGTCTCACTAAGACTAACATTTCTTAGAAAGTAGGTTGTTAACTGTTAGAACTGGCTATTTCTGGTAGGCTAAGGCTGACGCCAAAGCCAGGCAGAAACCACCATTCTAGTCAGGGCAAGGGAGTCACACGCCAAGATAACCCCTGCTCACCCCCTTGGTAGCTTGGCACGAGCAGTAAGGCTAAACTCGGAGGCAATGTGTAAAGCATTTGCGCCAGCACACAACAGCAACAACATCCTAGGCACACCACAAAAGGAACTCCGCGCAAGGTTATATGAAAATAACTTTTGTATTGTCAAAATACATCAGATAGAAATCACACATGTACATTGTGCCAACTGGCACGGGCAATATTCACAAGGGATTATTTACAAGACAGGGCCACATGGGTCACTGTCAGACTCAACACATTTAGAAATAGCACTTTGTAGATCATAGGAAATATGATATAAAATCACTGTAACACAAATTAGCAAGTATAGCACAAAATAACAGTTATAAATCACATCCAGTAACTACTGGGAACAGGTAAGTACCACCTACGCAACCCTAACCACCTTAGGAGAATGTCACGCAGGGGACCCGGACCTCACTAGGACCACCTGTACTAAAAAGAACAACCACTTAAGAATAAAATACATTTAGGGGTAGAAGCAAGAACACATTACACATGATGCATCAAAAACACATTCAGTGGTGTAGGGAAAAAGGTAAACACATGATGCATAAAACATTCAGAGGTGTAAGGAAAAGGGTAAACACATGATGCATCAACCAACACATTCAGAGGTGTAAAATCAAGGAAGACACATGATGCATTAAAAACATTCAGAGGTGCCAGGAAAGAAAACACAACTCAATAGTGCAAAGACACATGATGCCTAAACATTCAGAGGTGCAAGGAAAAACCACGCAATTGCGCAAAACTCACATAAGCCACTACCTGTGGCAGTCCCTAGGCCAACTGGCCTTGTTGGGGCTAGGACGCCCTGTGTCTCAATGTCAGGGGCCTAAACGGTGCAGGTGCCCACTACTTGCTGGGCACCTGTGGACAATCCCAAGCGCCTAAACGGTGCAACTGCCCACTAATTGCTGGGCAGCTGGGAGTTAACAAAAACTGCGACAGGGGCTCTCACTAGCCCCTCTGGGCAAAACTGCGTCAATCGTTGGAGCCACACAGGCTCTGGGCATACCACATGCCCCAAACGTTGGAGCCTTGCAGGGCTCAAAACAAATGCCACGGAGCCTCTCTGGGCTCTAAACTGCAAATGCCCCCAGAGCCTCTTCCAGGGTCTCAGTGAGTAAAAAAATGCCCATGAGCCTCTCACAACACATCTGGCGCCTTGAGCCTCTCTGGGCTCGGAGAGCAACTGCTGGGCCTTGGAGCACCCTGGCTCCTAAAACCAATATGGCCTCGTCGTTGGGAGTCCCACTCGGGGGACTCAAAGTCACCACATGCCCCCGGAGCCTCGCAGGCTCCCAAGATCCAAATGTGCCCCCCCCCCTTCGGTGGAGCGGCCCCCTATCAGGCGGGGGCCGCTCAAGAACTAATGCGGGCGCGCTCCCCGCACCCCCCAGGACTCTCCCTGGGCTCCTCTTGGTGCTCTCTCCTCCCCCGCCTTCCTCCCCGGCAGCGTCACTAACCAGCTGCCTCTCCGGGGCGGGGGTTCGCACCACGCTTCACCCGGTCCCCCATCTCGGGACCGGGACTTCGGAAGGGGGAGCCCTCGTGCCTCCAGGCTCATTCTTCTTCTCTCGGGGCTCCCTCTCGGTCACGGGAGCCCCGCAGCAGCCGCCCCCATCTTCCTCTCCTCAGCCGGCCGGACTGGCCAATCAGAGCGCAGCAGCAGGCGGGACTTACTCCGAGAACCGGAAGTCCCGCCCCACATCAGGCACTACGGTGCCTAACTTCCTGGTCGCGGCGCGACGGCCGCGGCGGTGATTAAAAGTGGTAAAACGAGGGGTAGGCACCCTCGGTTGGCAAAATAAGAATAGAAACGGGGTGAGCACCCGTTAGGCAATTACATAAATAGGGTGGCACCCATGAATAAAAATATTTCAATTAAGGTGGCGGGTGGGCACCGGCACTCGTACATAAAGCGCTAAAGGCCAATCCACGGCGCTCCTAGCGCTAGAACAGCAACCAAAGCGCTTCCAGGCGCTTTAGGCTATAATAAGCCCTGGCAAAAGCAAGACAAAGTTCTCTGAAAGGAAATGCAGCTTCTCCATGCTACCAAAGGTCCCCGAGATTCCAAGGGGCAAATCAGCCCAGGCAAGGCAGAGGGGTCCCCCAGAAGTCCTCCAGGCATCCAGGAAAGTCCATCAGATATCCAGGGGCTGGGCAGGGCCCAGGGATTCCCCTGGGCCCAAGCAGCAGCACGCCCCTGGCAAGATTCAAGTCAGAAACAAGAACATTTTGAAAGGGGACACAGCCCCTTCTTATACAGAGAAAAGTCTTTGAAGTCTTTGTGCAAGCAGTGTGAGAACCAGCTAGAACTGGTTATAGGGAACTCTCTTCAGTGTCAGGGACAGAGGTGACAGTCGCCCAGCAGGGAGGTGGAGCCAGAATTGTGATCAGGCAGGCACAGCCCTTCACTATCAGGTGCTATCTCCTCCCACTTCCCTGGCAGCAGATGCTGCCTTTCATCCACGGGCTGACTCAGACAACCTCCTGGGGGCTCTGCAGCCCCTGTCATCCTCAAACCAGACAGTCAATCCACAAGCAGGCCCAGGCACTCCTGGGCCAGGCTCACCAGCCAATCACACGCCAGCCACAGACTACACAAATATGCCAACTTCTAAAAGTGGCACTTCTAGACTAGACACAATCATGCCGCACACACCATTACGCAGCATTCAGTCTCACGAGTTCTCACATATCAAACTCGACCCTGCACTCCCCACACATCAGGAACTACCATGGGCATACATATTCCCCATTCATTCCTATGGGAGGGCAGGTCACTCACCACACATACACAGAGAGCTCACGCACTTTACACTGTACCACAGGGAAAAAGCGCGCAAAGGCTAGGAAAAAGCAAAAAGTCTCGGGGTGAACCTGCCAAAAGGGCCGGGTCCAACACAACCCCCTTCCAGCCAAAACGCAGGGTAGACCAATCACTCCACTGATGGGCTTCCTTGCTTTGGGCGACAAAACACGGACACGGACCCGCACGGCAGGGACACCTTCCGGTTCTACGCCACTCTGAACCCACCTGGTTACCTCCAAACCAGAACTCTCTGACCCAACTAGGGTACCCCACTGGTACTCTCTAGTCATCCACAGCCAGGACCAGGCCCTAGGCCATCCAAATATCCCAGGTCCTGTCCAAACCACAGAGTGGGGGGCAGTAACCCCTGGCACACAATAGCCACTCTCCACTCTCCCTCTCAGGGTAGCTACAACTACCACTGATCCTTCAACCTAGGGACCACACCCTCAGGCTGACCAGAGGTCACGGGCAAGAATGCCCCACCCTACCTCTACTTCTGGGTTTCCACACCCTCACAGGGAAGCACTCACCAGAACACAACTCTGACACCAGATCAGGACCTCACTCCATCACTGGTCTACCACCTGGAAACTATTTTACTTCTGAGGCACAAAGCACACAGCACAGTTCCTCTTCAAGCAGGTTGGGGGACACAGCACACAGCAAAGTCCCCTTTCAAGCAGGTGGGGGGACACAGCACACAGCAAAGTCCCCTTTCCTCTACCTTAGTGGAAACAACAAACTGCAGGTGAGCCCCAGATCACACAGCAAGGGCAGCCCCCTCAGTCTCTTCAGCTGATCCACTTTGGTAGAGATTCCTCTTGACCTGGAAGCTTCCTAATCTCCCAACCTAGGATCTAAACCCTCAGGTTGCACCGGGGTCAGAAGTAAGGACACCGTCCCTCTGCACCCCCTTCTAGAGTTCTGCACCCTCCCACCTTGGAGCGGTACCCCTGAAAGCCAAACACCAGGACCGCCGGAGTTCTGGTTACAGACACTCCCCGTCCTCTAGACACAGGAAGATCCTCCTCAAATGACTTGTAAGTACAGCCTAGGCCCCTGACCTGGCGCTCCCTTAGGGAACCCTCCAGGCCCTGAGATAGGGTTTCGGGCCAACGTGGGGCACACCGTCCCACACTCACTCCGCCTCCACTGAGACAGGACGTGAGCCCCTACACCCCTACCATCCTAATGGGACCTAGCTGGGCTACACATGAACCTCTTCACCTACACAGGATCATCAGATACACAAGCCACTATTTTTAGAATCACTCCCTAATGCCTCTGCAAGACATCTAACACACCGCCAGACATCCACCTTCTTGTCCAGTGCCTCTGCAGGACCTCCTGCACACCACCAGAGGTACACCTCACGTGCAAGCTCCTTAAAAAAAAACTCACACCAACTCCTCCAGTTCAAGACACCACTCATCCACACACTCCCCCTCCAGACTGGTGAGACAGTTCCTCACTGCCCCTGACTCTCAACCTGTCACCCTCTTACTGAGCACCAGGCACCATACTCTGGGAACTGGGAATCTGACTTCACGCACTGGACACATTTAAGCTGCCACCACTGGATCCTACCATACTGGGGAATCCAGACACACACACTACACTCAGGGGATAACCACCCTCCCGAGCAAGCCATTTCTCCTCCACACCCCCTCTCTTCCATCTACCCACACAGGGACAGGAACAGGATTGGCCACTGGACCCAGCAAGGGATTCCTAATCTATGGGAACATCCCCCTCTACTGGCGTCCCGCCCTGTCATTTTCTCTCATCTGCCACTAAACATAAAGCGCAGATACACCATCTGAAAATGACACTCTTGAGGAAAAAAAAAATCAACAACAATAATCCCAAACATGTGACTATCTGAAAAATGCAGAGTTTTGTAATGTAGCCAGTTGTCGCTGTGGCACTGCGCAAACACAAGTCCAAATCCGCACCGCTGACCAACAACGTTAGAACTGGCTATTTCTGGTAGGCTAAGGCTGACGCCAAAGCCAGGCAGAAACCACCATTCTAGTCAGGGCAAGGGAGTCACACGCCAAGATAACCGCTGCTCACCCCCTTGGTAGCTTGGCACGAGCAGTAAGGCTAAACTCGGAGGCAATGTGTAAAGCATTTGCGCCAGCACACAACAGCAACAACATCCTAGGCACACCACAAAAGGAACTCCACACAAGGTTATATGAAAATAACTTTTGTATTGTCAAAACACATCAGATAGAAATCACACATGTACATTGTGCCAACTGGCACGGGCAATATTCATGAGGGATTATTTACAAGACAGGGCCACATGGGTCACTGTCAGACTCAACACATTTAGAAATAGCACTTTGTAGATCATAGGAAATAGGATATAAAATCACTGTAACACAAATTAGCAAGTATAGCACAAAATAACAGTTATAAATCACATCCAGTAACTACTGGGAACAGGTAAGTACCACCTACGCAACCCTAACCACCTTAGGAGAATGTCACGCAGGGGACCCGGACCTCACTAGGACCACCTGTACTAAAAAGAACAACCACCTAAGAATAAAATACATTTAGGGGTAGAAGCAAGAACACATTACACATGATGCATCAAAAACACATTCAGCGGTGTAGGGAAAAAGGTAAACACATGATGCATAAAACATTCAGAGGTGTAAGGAAAAGGGTAAACACATGATGCATCAACAAACACATTCAGAGGTGTAAAATCAAGGAAGACACATGATGCATTAAAAACATTCAGAGGTGCCAGGAAAGAAAACACAACTCAATAGCGCAAAGACACATGATGCCTTAACATTCAGAGGTGCAAGGAAAAACCACACAATTGCGCAAAACTCACATAAGCCACTACCTGTGGCAGTCCCTAGGCCAACTGGCCTTGTTGGGGCTAGGACGCCCTGTGTCTCAATGCCAGGGGCCTAAACGGTGCAGGTGCCCACTACTTGCTGGGCACCTGTGGACAATCCCAAGCGCCTAAACGGTGCAGCTGCCCACTAATTGCTGGGCAGCTGGGAGATAACAAAAACTGCGACAGGGGCTCTCACTAGCCCCTCTGGGCAAAACTGCGCCCAATCGTTGGAGCCACACAGGCTCTGGGCATATCACATGCCCCAAACGTTGGAGCCTTGCAGGGCTCAAAACAAATGCCACGGAGCCTCTCTGGGCTCTAAACTGCAAATGCCCCCAGAGCCTCTCTCAGGCTCTCAGTGAGTAAAAAAATGCCCATGAGCCTCTCTCAACACATCTGGCGCCTTGAGCCTCTCTGGGCTCGGAGAGCAACTGCTGGGCCTTGGAGCACCCTGGCTCCTAAAACCAATATGGCCCCGTCGTTGGGAGTCCCACTTGGGGGACTCAAAGTCACCACATGCCCCCGGAGCCTCGCAGGCTCCCAAGATCCAAATGTGGCCCCTTCGGTGGAGCGGCCCCCTATCAGGCGGGGGCCGCTCAAGAACTAATGCGGGCGCGCTCCCGGCACTCCCCAGGACTCTCCCTGGGCTCCTCTTGGTGCTCTCTCCTCCCCCGCCTTTCTCCCCGGCAGCGTCACTCACCAGCTGCCTCTCCGGGCGGGGGTTCGCACCACGCTTCACCCGGTCCCCCATCTCGGGACCGGGACTTCGGAAGGGGGAGCCCTCGTGGCTCCAGGCTCATTCTTCTTCTCTCGGGGCTCCCTCTCGGTCACGGGAGCCCCGCAGCGGCCGCCGCCATCTTCCTCTCCTCAGCCGGCCGGACTGGCCAATCAGAGCGTGGCAGCAGGCGGGACTTCCTCCGAGAACCGGAAGTCCCGCCCCACATCAGGCACTACAGTGCCTGACTTCCTGGTCGCGGCGCGAGGGCCCCGGCGGTGATTAAAAGTGGCAAAACGAGGTGTGGGCACCCTCGGTTGGCAAAATAAGAATAGAAACAGGGTGAGCACCCGTTAGGCAATTACATAAATGGGGTGGCACCCATGAATAAAAATAAATAAATAAAGGTGCCGGGTGGGCACCGGCACTCGTACATAAAGCGGTAAAGGCCAATCCACAGCACTCCTAGCGCTAGAACAGCAACCAAAGCGCTTCAAGGCGCTTTAGGCTATAATAAGCCCTGGCAAAAGCAAGACAAAGTTCTCTGAAAGGAAATGCAGCTTCTCCATGCTGCCAAAGGTCCCCGAGATTCCAAGGGGCAAAGCAAAGTCCCCCCAATCAGCCCAGGCAAGGCAGAGGGGTCCCCAAGAAGTCCTCCAGGCATCCAGGAAAGTCCATCAGATATCCAGGGGCTGGGCAGGGCCCAGGGATTCCCCTGGGCCCAAGCAGCAGCACGCCCCTGGCAAGATTCAAGTCAGAAACAAGAACATTTTGGAAGGGGACGCAACTCCTTCTTATACAGAGAAAAGTCTTTGAAGTCTTTGTGCAAGCAGTGTGAGAACCAGCTAGAACTGGTTATAGGGAACTCTCTTCAGTGTCAGGGACAGAGTTGACAGTCGCCCAGCGGGGAGGTGGAGCCAGCATTGTGGTCAGGCAGGCACAGCCCTTCACTATCAGGTGCTATCTCCTCCCACTTCCCTGGCAGCAGATGCTGCCTTTCAGCTATGCGAAAACAGAAAACAAGGGAAACCCTACTCACAAGGAACCAGGGTGAAGTGTTTATCCAAAAAAACAACGGTTCCTGTGGAATATCACTCAATAATTCTACGATAAAGAGGGTACTTAATACCTATCCAACTATTAGAGAGAGGGTGGCAAAGAGAAAAGACACAACTGAATCAGTCTCGAACCATTCTTTTATATGTTTCAATTGAAAAAATCAATAATGCTTTAGACTACAACATATACTACAATATATATAAACAGTGCAATGTGTCCCCAGTGGTTTGTGAAGTAACCAAAACAACGTGTGTACATTTAAGTGAGCTATACAGGTTACAATAGTGACTATTTACAGAAAGGAGACATGACTCCAAAAAATATTTAAATCAGTCATAAAACAGTTGCTACACAATCATAAGCACTGTATGAGTCTCATTCGCCTCCAGTACGTCGACGGCGTTTCAACCCTTAGAGTGAGGGTCTCATCAGGACAGGGAGTGAGGGACGTCTTAGAATGGGCTAATGAATACGTAACCCATGCGTGTAGAAGTAAAATAAATTTACTTACAGTGAACCCAGGGCGCTTTAACCACTCCCCAGGACTCTCCCTGGGCTCCTCTTGGTGCTCTCTAGTAGCGATCCAGCAAGTGGTTAAAGCGCCCAGGGATCCCCTGGCCATTTCGCGCTGAGACGGCATCGTCCGTTGTCAAAAAACAAACTACGGAAGCTAGCAATTGTGCTAGTGGACAACACGCTCAGAACCTTGACTGATTTTGCTAATGGGCGTTACCTCCCCCTGTTGAGACAGAGATATCACAACTACCAAGTGTCTAAGACAGTGTGCCCGGCTGTGTTCACTGTAAGTAAATTTATTTTACTTCTACACGCATGGGTTACGTATTCATTAGCCCATTCTAAGACGTCCCTCACTCCCTGTCCTGATGAGACCCTCACTCTAAGGGTTGAAACGCCGTCGACGTACTGGAGGCGAATGAGACTCATACAGTGCTTATGATTGTGTAGCAACTGTTTTATGACTGATTTAAATATTTTTTGGAGTCATGTCTCCTTTCTGTAAATAGTCACTATTGTAACCTGTATAGCTCACTTAAATGTACACACGTTGTTTTGGTTACTTCACAAACCACTGGGGACACATTGCACTGTTTATATATATTGTATTATATGTTGTAGTCTAAAGCATTATTGATTTTTTCAATTGAAACATATAAAAGAATGGTTCGAGACTGATTCAGTTGTGTCTTTTCTCTTTGCCACCCTCTCTCTAATAGTTGGATAGGTATTAAGTACCCTCTTTATCGTAGAATTATTGAGTGATATTCCACAGGAACCGTTGTTTTTTTGGATAAGCCTTTCATCTATGGGCTGACTCATACAACCTCCTGGGGGCTCTGCAGCCCCTGTCATCCTCAAACCAGACAGTCAATCCACAATCAGGCCCAGGCACTCCTGGGCCAGGCTCACCAGCCAATCACACGCCAGCCACAGACTACACAAATATGCCAACTTCTAAAAGTGGCACTTCTAGACTAGACACAATCATGCCACATACACCATTACGCAGCATTCAGTCTCACGAGTTCTCACATATCAAACTCGACCCTGCACTCCCCACACATCAGGAACTACCATGGGCATACATATTGCCCATTCATTCCTATGGGAGGGCAGGTCACTCACCACACATACACAGAGAGCTCACGCACTTTACACTGTACCACAGGGAAAAAGTGCGCAAAGGCCTAAAATCACCAACACCAGGTTCTAGAAACAGGCTAGGAAAAAGCAAAAAGTCTCGGGGTGAACCTGCCAAAAGGGCCGGGTCCAACATTAACCTATTGGTATGAAGGAAGAAGCAGCACACCATCAGATGATGTCCTTCTATTGGTTCAAGATGATTTAACGAAGAACTGTATTGATGCAAGTGTTTTCGTATTTTATATTAGTGTGTGTTTCTTGTTAGAGTTAGGAATTCTATGGACTATTTCCTTGGGACTTCTTGGGATTTATTCTGAAACTCTTTAATAGAGTTTGGTCTATTCTCTACTTGCCCTTAAGGGGGCAGCTACTGTTGCACCTGCTGATCTTAGGACACTCAGCTGAGATTCCCTGAACAACCCTTTATGGGGAGTTTGACAATTGATGCTTCATTTATCTCCCTCTTTTCAGAAACTCTTTATAGGTTCAACCTGACTCTCTGAATCTGATTAATTTAGAATAGGCACGTATTGCCTTAAGGAACACTATGTTTTAGTTTTCTAATGATTGCCACTAACTAATATTTTCTTGATATTTCTGTAAATGAATTTATCGGACTTACTCATTTGAATAAAAAGTACAAAAGAATACTAATCTCTTAATAAACAATAAAGGTTTTCTAACCAATCCTAAAACTCTCATCATTGACTGAACCTGTAAATGATGTTGATGATGCTTATTGAAATGTTTTGATTAATGCTCCATTCTAAAATGGTGGCAAAGAACCATCGCCCTGAAGAAAGACTATAGTGCAGAGTTAGAGGCCATCATTGTAAGTTACTACTTGAACTGAGTACTGGGGCATCGATAATCTATTGATTACCACGCTGTCATGGACTGCTGCTATTTATTGGTTGGGACGTACTTTGTTCGTGTCAATAACTTCCTGAGCAGGAAAGCAGAATTATGGCAGTTGTAGATTAAGTGCTGTACAAAATAAAGCAAGAAGAAAATTATTTTGTCAAATTACTCATAATCATTTTTTTTTGTTTCCTTGCCCAGATATGAATGTATGCCTGAAATGCCCGGATCTGCAGTGGTCAAATAACGGAAGCGCCAGGTGTGAAGATCGAACACATCAATTTTTTGGATGGACTAACCCATTTGCCATTGTGTTGACATGTTTTTCAGCTATTGGTTTCGTCATTGTGCTAGCAGCAGTAGCCATCTTTTTAAAGAATCTAAACACACCCGCTGTTAAAGCGGCAGGTGGCATCTATTCTTGCATAATGGGCGTAACACTCCTTTTTAGCTTCTTAAGCACAGCTTTTTTTATAGGTGAACCTAGTGACACTACTTGTCAAATAAGGCAGACTATGTACGGTATCAGTTTTACACTCTGTGTATCATTTGTTCTGCTGAAATCTTTGAGAATTCTTATTGCATTTGAAGTGAGCAAAAGAGGAAAACATGGCTTGAAAGTCACTTACCAACCAGCACTGTTCATTATTATTGTAACAAGCATTCAGATCATGATTTGCCTAATTTGGCTGTTGGTGAAACCCCCATCACTGACCTTCATCTACTCCATACCGCAGATTGTTTTACTACAGTGTAGTGAAGGTTCATACGTGCCCTTTGGATTTATGCTGGGATACATTGGTGTCCTTGCATTCATTTGCTTTGCTCTAGCTTTCAAAGGGAGAAAGTTGCCTGAGAAGTACAACGAAGCTCGATTAATCACATTCAGCATGCTCATATATCTCTTTGTTTGGGTCTCCTTTATTCCTGTTTATGTCACGACAGTTGGGGTATATTTTCCTGCAGTCCAGGTGGTCGCCATTTTGGCTTCAAACTATGGAATAGTATGCTGCCACCTCTTGCCTGCCTGCTATATTATAGTTTTTGAGAGCAAAAGCAACACAAGGCAAAGTTATCAACAGCACCTCGTCAGACATATCAAAGCCAAAAGATCTGTGTTTTCGGTCAGTAAATTTGTTAATGATCAAGAAGTCTCTTCCTCAAATGGAGTGGGTTGTCAAACTAACTTTCCATTGTGGCACAAACATATGAGTGGAGTCAACTGTCTAATGAGAAAAAGACACAAAAGCCTTTAAAAGGTTTTGCAAATGCTATTTAGTATTTAACATCAATTGCTTGCACATTTTACCCACATATTTCTCAGTTTGTTTGAACGTAAGAATATTATAAAAATATATTTACAATGCCTCACCTTCTGAGAGGTGTTGTGAGTGAAATAACTAGTGGGCATGGTTAACTAAAGTAGTGGAGCTGAGAAGATAGGCTGTCTGTTTTTAAGATTTGCATGCTGTGCCTTAGCTGATGTTTTTCCATCTTCATAAATTGATTTCTCCGTTCTGGACGGCATTTGTACTAATTCTAGAATGTCCCTATGAGGCAAACCTTACTTTGCTTGACGAAATGTCACTTTAAGGGACATTAAGGTTCAATTAAAATAATAAGCTCACATCGTATGGTTAGGGACCTTCTTTCCCCAAAAACATGCTATTTCCTTCTCCTCTGTGCCTTGGTCTTGACTCACAACTGATGGTCCTCCATTCCTTTCTTTCTCCCAGTTTTCCCCCTAATGATGGTTGTGAATCTGACTTTGGCCTTCTAATTAACTTATATACATTATTAAGTTGACCAAAAAACATTCTTTCACAAACGAGTTCTCTTAACCACCTGGGCATCAGCAATAATTTACACAACAGGATAAATCAATGTGTCTGTTTTTAATTACTGAGGTTTGTGGCTGACATAATCCAGATCAAATTCAGATCTGTTAATAAACAACAGTAGCTGCAATGTATTGTGTACACTACTTAAAGCATAACTGTGATGGTCGTCAGATTAACCTATTTAAACTCCTAACAGTGTATTATGCAGTGAAGCAGTTGAGGAGACAACGTTTATAATGCTGGCAATACCACGCAGGTTCCTAACAATGCAGTCGTTACAACGACTGCATTGTATCCATGTGTGCCTTTACATTGGAAGACGTTTCAACGGCTACCTCTAGGTGGTGTGCAACACCAGGGAATATGTTGGTTTTTAAATCCAACACCTTCCCTGATGGTGAGCTTACTGAAGTAGGAATAGTAATTTATACTATTCCTAAATCTAGCCGGCCACCTAGCACAAGTCGTTGATACGACTTGCAATGTAATGCCATGCGTGGTAACAACGCGGTCATTGTAACAACCGCGCTGTTACCTACCGCGTGGTAAAAGCACGCATAGTAACGTCATACATTCACGCAGTTGTCATACTGAAGACTGACATTGGCTCTCACTGGTTCCCGCCATTTGTACACTGATAGTCAAATACTATGTCAAAGTTTACACATGCCATTTTTAAGGGAACCATTTGGGCCCAGATGTAGGTAAAAAATATTTACCGATTCTTAATTACCGAATTTTACCGATTCGGTAATTAAGAATCGGTAAATATGAAGGGTGGACATGTAGGTCCATCCAGATGTGTATTTTACCGAATCGGTAAAAATCGGTATTTACCGAATCGGTAAATACCGACCGGTAATGCTCCATTCATTCCTATGGGCTTTGAAGCCCATAGGAATGAATGGGGCATTACCGGTCGGTATTTACCGAACGGTAAATTTACCGATTCTGCCCCCTACATCTCAAAATCCTTTTACCGGTCGGTAACGTCCGAATTCGGCCGTTACCGACCGGTAAAACCCTACCTACATCTGGCCCTTGGTCACTTGTGATTACCTAGCCATTGATGCATCAATTTATTAACACAGTCCACCAGTAGGTGGACAGCAGACAATTCTACCTGAATCTAAATGTTTAACAGAACTGAGTATCACAACATTGCCTAAAATCAGAACAGATATCGGTGTATTTTGCTTTCCCTTGCCCGTCCTAAGTGTAGAACAGACCTATATCACTCAAAGCAAAGGGGACAAGCAAACAGTGCCCCAACCTGCAACACTGCTTGTACCCCCAAATGGTGATTAAACAATTTTTATTAGGTTTTATCAACTTTACACATCAGCAGTTGTAGCAGGATTAGAACAAAAACCAGTAGCATTCTTCAGATACATTTCAATTTCAGTACAGGAAAGAAACCGCGTTTCAGTGCCTGTATAATCAATATGTAAGACAAATAGCAAGTAGCAACAGGTTGTTGGTTTTAGTTTGTGCATGTCTTTATAGGCTAAGAGTAACATGCACTGGCCTTTAATGATGAGAAAGTTCAGACTCCTTCAGTGACGTGCTACTGCATAACACTGTATCCCTATGTGTCCTAGAAGGATGAGGGGAACCTAATCAATAATGGGGATTGGTTTTAGACCTGGGAAGAGGAAACCAGAGGGAGCACGAACAATAATGGTATAATGATCAAAACAGAATTGGGGGAGTTTGCAGAGAGGTCGTGAATGCTGGCATTTTGTGATGTGGAGGGGGTTAATGTTTGGGCTTTAGGGGGGAAAGTTGGGTCAACACACACATAGATGTATGGCTGTGCTAAGATGCGGGCTGGCATTGTTGGAATCCGACGGAGCCAGGAACCAGAGGCCTTTATATATTTTTGTTGGCCTCCGAAGGAAGCTAGGGACCAGAGGCCTTTAACATTTCGAAAATGAGGGAGGGGAATCTTCTTCAGCTAGTTCCTTGACCTGCATAAGCATGGTATCCCAGGCTGAGGCTATAGGGCGCAGGTGTATGTAACAGGCTTTTTCCCAATGCTGTGCAAAGCTTTCTGCCTCTCCCCATCTGAGTAGTGCCTTGTGCCATTGGGGGAGAGATGGGCGGTATTGGGTCTTCCAGTGCATGATTAGTAGACACTTGGTCAACAGGAAGGTGAGTGGTGAAGCTCGCCCTTACCCTGTGTTTTGTTTTCAGGGAAAATCCCTAAGGTGGTAGCCTCCCATGAATTTAATCCGGTGAGCTCTGTGACCGTGGTTAATGAAACTTGTACTGCGCTCTAAATGCAAAATAAAATTCAATGTCCACCAGGAATGATGTGCGAGGAGCACAATTCACAGCTAAGCTTTCACAAAATATGAACAAATAAAATTGCAACATATTTTATGCATGCATTCTTCAAAGGGTATTGATAGGTCTTACCAGTAGAGTGACACCCCTCAAAGTGAGGCAACTGCATCATAGAATGAGGCAATCCATGGAATTACCACACTCTTTAATGTTATGCATAATGTCTGCACTCTGGCGGCTCGGATTGAATATCTGCAATATTTAAAGGCAGCCGGTTTAACTTGCAAGTCATTGTTTTTAATGAATTGAGCAAACTGAAAATAACTCACTATGTGACACAGCATTCACTCTCTTTGAAGCAGGAAGCAACTATTATCCCTTTAAGTTCTTGAAACTGAACTATAAAAGTGCAGATACTTACTATCCAAGTTCAGCTGTTTCTTACTGAGAAGTGATGTTGCTTTCCCATTAAAAGAGTACTGAGAGGAAGGGGTCCCAGTGTGTACAAGAAGCAATTAAATACAATTAAAGTGAGTTAATCAACAACAACGACTTTGATCCGCAAAGTTTAATTCACAATGGGATGCAGTATATTAAATATACATCATGTAGAGAACAATCAGCTGTATTGAAAGTCATACAGTGCCCCAAGGAGGGAAGGAGGACGTGATAGTGAGTAGGTAAGGGAAGTGATGGGATTATGTGACAGTAAAATCAATCCTTCAAACACTTATTCATGCTATAATTGGTATAGCAACAACTACCATGGAGCATGGCGAGGGCATTGTTCGGCGGCCCTCGTACGGAGCTTTTCGATTCAGTTTTTCCGAATTCATCACGGATTTCCATGATGTCAGAAATTACCGATCCCTGAGACTAAACAGGACGCCAGCATTCGATGCAGCACCATTATCCTCTATTCCCCATTCGAGATTACCAAGTCGGTTACTGATCCTGAGACTAAACAGGACGCCAGCACTCGATGCAGCACCACTGTCCTTCATTCCCCATTCGAGATCATCTAGTGGATTACCGACCCTTTGGTCCTTTGCCCCCCCCTCCCTGTCCTGATGAAGACCCCACAGCAAGGTTAAACAATCCTGCAACCTCAGAGGGTCGAAACGTCGACTGTTTGTTTCAATTGCGGCAACCTCACGCCAATATTCTGTATATACACTGTACCTTGTGTTGTATGCCCTTCTTTCAAATAATGTCGCCATGCTCAATGGTAGTTGTTGCTATACCAATTATAGCATGAATAAGTGTTTGAAGGATTGATTTTACTGTCACATAATCCCATCACTTCCCTTACCTACTCACTATCACGTCCTCCTTCCCTCCTTGGGGCACTGTATGACTTTCAATACAGCTGATTGTTCTCTACATGATGTATATTTAATATACTGCATCCCATTGTGAATTAAACTTTGCGGATCAAAGTAGTTGTTGTTGATTAACTCACTTTAATTGTATTTAATTGCTTCTTGTACACACTGGGACCCCTTCCTCTCAGTACTAATCTAACCCAGGTCCCAGTGACTTGTTTGGGTTCAACCCCCCGTTTATAAACTATTCCCATCAAAAGAGTCACAAACCTGCTGAGTGTTGCTGATACCCTGTTCTGCCTGGTTTTTCGGATTAGATAGAACCAGCTCATCAGAGCCTTACTAACTCAGCCAGAACGTTACCCTCTCCACCTCCCTAGGACCTATTCACAACAGGTAACAACATATATCTACCACCTAAGGACAGGGAATTCCTAAGATACATACCATGTACCTCCTATAATATCAGCAATCAGCGGCCTCGCGGTCCCATTCGAACCCAGACCTCTCTACCCAGACGGCAGTATCAGAATCGGCGATCTCGCGGTCCCATTCGAACCCAGACCTCTCTACCCAGACGGCAGTCTCAGAATCGGCGGCCTCGCGGTCCCATTCGAACCCAGACCTCTCTACCCAGACGGCAGTCTCAGAATCGGCGGCCTCGCGGTCCCATTCGAACCCAGACCTCTCTACCCAGACGGCAGTATCAGAATCGGCGGCCTCGCGGTCCCATTCGAACCCAGACCTCTCTACCCAGACGGCAGTATCAGAATCGGCGGCCTCGTGGTCCCATTCGAACCCAGACCTCTCTACCCAGACGGCAGTCTCAGAACTGGCGGCCTCGCGGTCCCATTCGAACCCAGACCTCTCTACCCAGACGGCAGTATCAGAATCGGCGGCCTCGCGGTCCCATTCGAACCCAGACCTCTCTACCCAGACCGCAGTCTCAGAATCGGCGGCCTCGCGGTCCCATTCGAACCCAGACCTCTCTACCCAGGCGGCAGTATCAGAATCGGCGGCCTCGCGGTCCCATTCGAACCCAGACCTCTCTACCCAGACGGCAGTATCAGAATCGGCGGCCTCGCGGTCCCATACGAACCAAGACCTCTCTACCCAGACGGCAGTATCAGAATCGGCGATCTCGCGGTCCCATTCGAACCCAGACCTCTCTACCCAGACGGCAGTCTCAGAATCGGCGGCCTCGCGGTCCCATTCAAACCCAGACCTCTCTACCCAGACGGCAGTATCAGAATCGGCGGCCTCGCGGTCCCATACGAACCCAGACCTCTCTACCAGACGGCAGTATCAGAATCGGCGATCTCGCGGTCCCATTCGAACCCAGACCTCTCTACCCAGACGGCAGTATCAGAATCGGCGGCCTCGCGGTCCCATTCGAACCCAGACCTCTCTACCCAGACGGCAGTCTCAGAATCAGCGGCCTCGCGGTCCCATTCGAACCCAGACCTCTCTACCCAGACGGCAGTATCAGAATCGGCGATCTCGCGGTCTCATACAGACCCAGACAACCTACCCAGACGGCAGCATCAGAATCGGCGGCCTCGCGGTCCCATTCGAACCCAGACCTCTCTACCCAGTGGCAGTTTATCCTATGATTACCATTACATAAAGGGATCGGTCTCACTATTTATCAGGGTTATAGAGCTACAATATTCCGGATCACACAACGGTTGCCAATTTGGATAATGTACGACGTATTCGCTAATTCAAGGGGCTCCTCTCTCCCTTATTCAGTTACCACTTACCTGATCAGGGTTAGCATCTGTTCACGTAGCAGCATCTGACTAGGAGAATAGGTTACCCTCTCGTACAAGAACACGCGGCACATGTCGGTTCACTAAGAACTGGGGTACTTTATTTCCCATTACAATAAACAAACATATAACACCATATTACAACACATAACCTGCAAAGAGAAGTAAAAGATTAGGTTGTACACTCTAATAAGAAAGGGTCGACATCACCTTATTAATATGAAGTCCGCACTCAGTAGTCATCTAGGTTCCCTTCTCGTCTGAGCCTTGGCTCGTCTTGAAGTCACACCTCCGCAATCACGGGTACACGGCTGCACCGCTATGCGCTGTTCCCTTCACCCTTCTCCAAGCCACTGGAACCTTCCTCTCATCGGCTACTCTCTTTCCCTGGCTGTTCTGCTAAGAGAGTATCTGTTTCTCGATTCTTCTCCGCCTTTAGAATGGCGTCTGTCTTCCCTGGAATAAGTAATAGGTTTGCTACTAACGGCTAGATGCCGCCTACGAACTGACTCCACAACTATCTCGGGCTTTCACTAATATAGAAGCGTGTTCCTTCATGGAAAATTCCAGCCAGTAACCTGCCGCCCACCAAATTCTTGTACCTCCCCGTACCAAGGACACGTTCCCAGCCGGCCGGCCTGATGTTGTGTCTTCGGCATGAAGAAAAATACAATCCTTCGACAAGGGCCGGCCTGAACCGGTTCTCTCCAAGAGAACAACACCTCGTAACTAAAACATTACACTTGACCTAGAAGCATCCCAAGCTGCCGGGGCAGAAAGAAAGATGGAGTCTCTCCCGTTTGAGGCCTACCAGGCCCGAATTCAGCATAACTCCATGGAAAGTATACTAATACCCTAACTAAAGGACGGATTATCCCTAATACTAGCGAATCTATCCCCTAGCCTATATATATATATAAGCCCTAATCTAAGGAGGAGAATACAGAATTATATCCTTGTAAATAGGCTCTTTCCACTACTCTAACCCTTGCACTGGAATGATAAGAGACTGAAGTCACCATCAATCACCTTTCCTCAAAAGAGGGCCGGGAAAATCGAGCAGAACATTTCACCCTTGACTTCAGTCTATTATACATTCATCAAACAGAACTAACATCCGTGGAAGAATAATAGGAAACAAAACTAACTGATCTATGTCTAGTACCAGGTTTGCAGTATTGAAGTAGAGAAGGAATACACTGAATGAAGCAACAGATAGCAATCAGAATGCTAATAGTAATCAAAATACCCCCTAATATTTGACGCAACATATGTAAATCAGGTAGCCAATGAAAGAGCCAGTCAAACCAGCCCTGGTCAATGTGTTTTCTAACCTCTTCCGTCAAGTCATGAAGTTTGTCAATATGAGCCTGAAGGGATTTCGTATGGTCAGACAGGTTAAAACAACAAAGACCCTCAAAGTCAGAACAATCATGTCCATGTTTAAGCAAAAGATAATCAATAGCCGCCCGGTTCTGTAAGATAGCTCTGCGTTCACCCTGGGCGTCTAATAATATGTCAGACAGGATCGTAGAAGTATGATTAATGGATTTTACCATCCAGCAGGCCATTTTCCCAATAGACTTGGCATTATAGACCGCCAAGGCAGGAACACCAACAATTGAGATAGCTAAGCTAAGGTATTCAGATTTGGAATATAAATGCATAGACGAATCACAGTCCTCCTGTAGCATTACAGCATCTCGGATCACACGGGAATTAGCATTAGGATGCGAGGAGAACATCAACAAACTCAGTCTGGTAATGGCACAAGGGCCTCCGGAAATGTTCGCATGAATGTATTACCACAAGAGAAAAGCCAACCAGAGGGTAGCAGCATTGTACGATAATGACTGGGGGTAACCACTAAATTCTTACAAGTCATATTATTTTGAACAGAAGTACATAACTTTGGTGATCTTCGGAAGCACAAAGTCCTTTCATGAGTTGTGAATGAAGTAGTACCTTTCAATTTTAAACGCACACACTCAGAAATAGCATTGGGATCACAAGTAAGGAAAAAACATAAATCACCCTGCGTGATATTATAAGTGATTATCTGGGACTGGATCAGGGGTGTCGAATCGGACAACTCAGTACATAAAGGGCAGTATTCATGTGTAGCAAAATCTCCCAGAAGGACATTAGGACGGGCATTCGATATATTAAAAATATGGGCCAAAGTCTCTAATGAAGCAGGGACAGCAACTAAACAAGTCGCTAAAATGTCAGTCACCGAACGCATCGGTGTTAAACAAAAATGAGGGGCATTAGTCACTCGCTTGGCCAAAGTAGTCCAAAAGTTCGATGACGAATCCCACGCAGCAAAGGAACGCGGTACTCGGGTTCTCAGATCAGCCCGGGTCGATGGGTTCCCTCCTCTCCCGTCGTAGCAGTCCAAAAGGAGTCCAACGCCGACACATCCTGCAGCAACAGTCCAGAGAATGATCTGAAAGAAAATCAAATACAGGCATTATTCATTCTCGTAGGTAACATTTGTCAGCCGGGACAGCTTCCCAGCTATCTTTCCCTGGTCTCATGACTAGAACAGTATTATCATGACCGGTTGCAATAATCTCAGCTTGTTCAGGGGGATTCTTAGGCGATTGCACCCAAACTCTAGCTCCAGGATTATCTGTGGAGCCAAATCCTTTTTGTCCTCGTACAGTTAGCAACGTTGGGGCAGTGCCTTTTGTGATCTCACCACTGAAAACAGGCATTATCAACAATTGAGCAATTCGGTCAGTTTTATGAATCGGTAAATCAACCTCACTGCTATTCAGCAGGAGCACCTTAATCTCTCCCTGATAGTCACTGTCAATGACTCCTCCGAGTACTTGAACACCTTTCACAGCCAGCCCCGATCTAGGGGCTATTAATCCAAAATTTCCAGTGGGTATACAGACACCAACACCAGTTTCAATGATGACTCGATCTTTACTTTTTATAATGGTATCATTCATGGCATGCAGGTCTAGACCTGCCGACCCCGGGGTCGCTCTGCATGGAGCCAGTGCTCCGGGGGTAATTTCCCAGTACATCACAGTATCACCAATAGAATTGGGCTTTGCATCAACATTCGGAGGAAACAAACGCATCAATGGAGATTCAGCATTTAGAAAGGGACGATTATTCAAAATTAATAAGGCCTGAAACAAATAATCCCTCCAATTCTTATAACGATCATCGGTTAACTTACGCAGTTGATTTTTCAGCAAACCGTTCATACGCTCAATGAGGCCCGAGGCCTGCGGATAATATGGTATATGAAACACCCATTCAATATTATTTTCCACACAAAATTCCTGCACCAATCTTCCACGAAAATGGGATGCATTATCAGATTGAATTTGGAATGGGGTACCATAATAGAGCATAATCAATTCCAATGTCTTAATGGTATTCACTTGGGTAGCTTGTTTACAGGAGAGGGCCACTAACAGGCCACTGTATGTATCAACAATGGTGCAAATGTATTGACAATTTTTACTCATAGGAAGTGGACCAATATAATCAATTTGCCAAATTTGAGCGGGCAATTTTCCGCGATGTAAATGACCTTTAACAATTGGAGGCACTTTCCGCTGTCTAGCATGCTGACAAATGGGACAATG
Source organism: Lissotriton helveticus (assembly GCF_964261635.1). Lineage (NCBI taxonomy): Eukaryota > Metazoa > Chordata > Amphibia > Caudata > Salamandridae > Lissotriton > Lissotriton helveticus. The sequence continues at coordinate 886,360,895 of NC_136067.1, read as the reverse complement.
CAAAATAATGTCTTTAATTAAATCTAAAGGAATATAAATTCCTCGATCAGCGGCCCACCTGCTAGTGGCTTTCTCTCCATAATGTCCTGCTTTTTGGTGGGCCCATTTCGCCAATCCTTCCATATCAGAATCCTGCATGTCCACCAGTGCCTCAGCAATTTTAGATTGTTCATCTGCAATGTTATGAAAGAATTTGTCAAGGGAGTCTATTGGGGTATGAGCATCCACATGAAAGATTGTAACAGTACTTTGCGGGAGCATTTCCCAAATCTCTTGCCATAATTCTTTTCCCCACAGTTCTTTTGAATGCAATTCCCAATTATGAGAATGCCAAGTCGGTAACCAAACTGCCAATCCATTGGCAGTAGACCAGGAATCAGTAAAAATATGACATTTGCCAGGTAACTCTTGCTTCAGAACTTGATAAACAGCATAAAGCTCAGCAAATTGGCTGCTCTTTCCCTCACCAGTTGTACTCAGCAACTTTTGTGTGATCGGACTATAGGACACTGCCTTCCAATGTCGTTTTGTACCTATGAACCTTGCCGAACCATCTGTAAACCAAACGTGGTTTCTGTCCTCCGGGGACAAATCATCAAATGGCTTACCCCACTTAACAGGGGATTCCTGTACTAAAGGTACGGAGCATTCACTCTCTGTCTCAACCGATGGCGCCCGCGCCACCTGCTCATGCAAGGATGCAACTCCCTTTGGTCCCACACGTGCCCTGTCCTGTATGTACCATTTCCATTTAATCACACTCGCCTCCTGAGCGTGTCCAATTCGGTGAGTTTTCGGCGAACTCAAAACCCACTGCATGATAGGAATTTCAGGTCGCAGGACCACATCATGTCCCAAAGTTAATTGCTCGGTATCCACCAGAGCCCAATAACATGCAAGCAACTGTTTCTCAAAAGGTGTATAACGCTCACCAGCATCGGGTAACTTTTTAGTCCAAAAACCTAACGGTACTTTACTTCTGCCCTGTTTCTGCCACAAACTCCAATTTGCATAAAGGCCTTGTACAGACACATTCAAATCCACATCACCATCGCACACAGGCCATAAATCCAAGGCATACTGAATCGCTTCTTTTGCCAAACAAAACGCATCTTGCTGTGGTTTACCCCATTCAAACGCATTCTTTTTACGAGTGACTCGATACAAGGGGGCCAATATTTGACTCAAATGTGGAATATGCTGGTGCCAAAAACCAAATAAGCCGATGAAACTTTGGGCTTCTTTCCTATTCCTCGGAACTGCAAAATCAAGAATCTTTTGTTTTACTTGTGGGATCACTTCTCTGTGACCTTCATGCCAATTAATACCCAAAAATTTTACAGTCTGAGATGGACCTTGTAATTTATCCGGGTTGATTTCCCAACCTTTCTCACGCAAACCCTCAAGGATTTTATCTAATTGGGTCTGAACTTCATCTTGTGTTTCACCTTGAATCAGAACATCATCAATATAATGACATATCTGAATTCTCGAATGTACAGGTACCTCAGCCAAATGCTCTGCCACCAGCCGGTGACATATCGTAGGACTATGCACATAGCCCTGGGGAAGACTTCTAAACGTCATTTGACGTCCGCTCCATGTAAAACTGAATTGTTCCTGGCATTCAGGGGCAATCGGGATTGAAAAGAAAGCATTAGCAATATCAATGGACGCATACCATGTACCTGGATGCTTTTGAATTCTTTCAATTAAAGTAATGATATCTGGTACTGCGACAGTCAAAGGGGGTGTATACCTATTCAATTCTCGATAATCAACAGTCATGCGCCAGGAGTTATCACTCTTACGCACGGGCCAAACAGGATTATTCCAGGCAGAAGTAACCGGAGTTATAACTCCTGCATCCACCAAATCCTGAATAGTGGTACTAATTTCTTCATGACCACCTGGAATACGATACTGCTTCTGGCAAACCACTTTTGTCGCCTGGGGAATCTTTATGGGGGGCATTCTTAAATGACCAACCCGTACGGGTCTGGATGATATATAATGTTTAGTTCCAAATTGATAACATCCATCATCCAAATGTAAAGTCATTCCTTTCAAAATGTCAATTCCAATTATGTACTCTACAAGGGGCACGACTAATACAGAATATTCTTTTCTAGGAATTCTGCCTATTCTCATTTCAATTGTAGTCTGTACTGCGGGAGTTTCCTTTCCACCTAAACCAGTAATTGTAAAAAATTGGCCTTTAAATTTCTTTGATTTTCCATGAATAAGAGTGGCCTGCGCTCCTGTATCTACCAATGCTCGGGCCCTTTGAATATTACGATGTCTCCAAAAAATTTCAATATCTACATAGGGTCTATTATCTCGGTGAGCCCATCTGTGTACGGGAGCTTGACCTACTTCCTAGTCATTTTTACTGCGTTCTATCATCCAGGACAAATCAGGATAAAGGTTCTCACGTTTCTCAGGTATCAATATATCATGTTCATATCCATCTCCCTTACGAAATGGATTGCTGTCCTCCGTATTGTACTGTGAATTTCGATCAGAAAATCTGTGTCGATCCTCCCTCCTCCTCAACTCAGGGGACTGATCCCTTTCATCTCTACGTCGGCTGTTACCATAATCATCTCTCCCCCTTTCTCTCTCCCCCTCTCTCTCTCTCTCTCTTCCACGATGAGGGGACGCATCACGTACATATCGTCGATCATCACGACGATCAGAACGCACACGACGGTTGTCATCACCGCTGTCATCAGAATACTCACGATCGCACTCATTCGTCCGCACACGCCGGGCACCCTCCTTTCGGTCCAAACCGCGTTTGCGAAACAAGTCCCACAAACGAGAAGTAGTTTCACCATCAATATCCTCCTTCCTCACACCATCAGCCAAAAGTGCCATAAACATGTCACGTCTAGTAAGCTTATTGTCTCCAGGAGTACGAGTGTCAGACCTGGACTGTCGGTCAGGTTTAAACCAATCACCCAACTCACCGAGCTGGCGTACAGATTCCAGTACCATAGACAACGCGTTACCAGTCTGGTTGATCAATAAGGTCATCATGACCTGCTTATAAGCAACCGGGGAAGAACGAATAATACGATTCCGCACAGAAGACGTTAACAAACCATCAAGCAATCTGTCAGCAGTACTCAGAAAAATCGCAGTTTTCATCACCTCCTCTTTGAGACGTTGTGCAGCATCGCGCAATGTATACCACGGCTTGTCATTCACAGGCCAGTCAGATTCAGTAGGGTACTTTTGATTACACCCCTCAGTCGCCAACTGAAGCAAACTGATTTGACCACCACCATTATAATTACGAAAATGATCTTGTACAGTAGAATCCGAACTCAAGGAACAGAATTTCAAAGAATCGCCAGCATCCAACATAATGCCAGCAGCGCCCAGTTCATAAAGGCGCACCATCCACGTAAGCAAGGTCTCACCAGCGCGCTGTCGAAATCGCTGCAAAATATCACAAATTTCCTGTTGAGTAAAATCCTCCAAAGAATCCAAAGGAATACCGTTCGGATTACCGGGAGCCTGCTGCAACTTCCTACGAAAAACAGGGTGTGCAGAGACCGCAGGAAGAGCACCACAAGGAGCCTGATCAGTAAACTTAGGGGAACAATCCGTATGAGAAGTATCAACAGAATGCAAAGAGCGATCGTAGTCGCGGGAGGCAACATCTGTAGCACAAGAAGCAGATTTAAAAGCCCGTCCAGAGCGAGAAGACTCGAGATTGTTAGACTCCTCATCCGAGGAACGAGAATCACTCGAATTCCAGATATTACCATCCCATTCATCAGGATTCCAATCCAGTCCGGCTTTCGCCACGACCAATCGCACTTTCCGTTTAGAAACGTGACCCCGACGATTCTTGTATTTATATCGTGCAATCCGCACAGCCGCCCTTTCGGCGATAGTCTGATACGTCTCAAGCTTGTCGGCAAGCAATTTATTTTGACACCGCAACAAAGTATGATCATTCTGAATTTCAACAAACTTCCTTTCCATTTCCACATGCTCCTTCTGCAATTTCAACAACCTCTCATGTACAAAGCCTGTACGCAGACAAGACAATCCAACCTCTGCGCCCTAAAATAGGAAGCTCATCACCCTTCGCTACTGGAGCCTTCTGCAAACAGGAAATCACATCAGCCGGCTCCGCCAGCTCCAGACAAGAATTCCAATTCTCACTCAAACCAGTAGAATCAGCCCACTCGTGGGCCAAGGCCTCATAAGGCGTTGAATCCCAGCCGGGAATATCAACAGGCAACTTAAAAACAGATTTCGACTTTCTCAAAAACATCCTGACAAAACAGAACTATACACACAAATAGAGACAAATAATACACAAACGAAATCACGTACGCGCCGAGTACAAATTGAAAAACAACTACAACGCACACAGGTTTCGTAAACGGTTCGTGACGCCAAATGTTCTGCCTGGTTTTTCGGATTAGATAGAACCAGCTCATCAGAGCCTTACTAACTCAGCCAGAACGTTACCCTCTCCCCCTCCCTAGGACCTATTCACAACAGGTAACAACATATATCTACCACCTAAGGACAGGGAATTCCTAAGATACATACCATGTACCTCCTATAATATCAGCAATCAGCGGCCTCGCGGTCCCATTCGAACCCAGACCTCTCTACCCAGACGGCAGTATCAGAATCGGCGATCTCGCGGTCCCATTCGAACCCAGACCTCTCTACCCAGACGGCAGTCTCAGAATCGGCGGCCTCGCGGTCCCATTCAAACCCAGACCTCTCTACCCAGACGGCAGTCTCAGAATCGGCGGCCTCGCGGTCCCATTCGAACACAGATCTCTCTACCCAGACGGCAGTATCAGAATCGGCGGCCTCACGGTCCCATTCGAACCCAGACCTCTCTACCCAGACGGCAGTATCAGAATCGGCGGCCTCGCGGTCCCATTCGAACCCAGACCTCTCTACCCAGACGGCAGTCTCAGAACTGGCGGCCTCGCGGTCCCATTCGAACCCAGACCTCTCTACCCAGACGGCAGTCTCAGAATCGGCGGCCTCGCGGTCCCATTCGAACCCAGACCTCTCTACCCAGGCGGCGGTATCAGAATCGGCGGCCTCGCGGTCCCATTCGAACCCAGACCTCTCTACCCAGACGGCAGTATCAGAATCGGCGGCCTCGCGGTCCCATACGAACCTAGACCTCTCTACCCAGACGGCAGTATCAGAATCGGCGATCTCGCGGTCCCATTCGAACCCAGACCTCTCTACCCAGACGGCAGTCTCAGAATCGGCGGCCTCGCGGTCCCATTCGAACCCAGACCTCTCTACCCAGACGGCAGTATCAGAATCGGCGGCCTCGCGGTCCCATACGAACCCAGACCTCTCTACCCAGACGGCAGTATCAGAATCGGCGATCTCGCGGTCCCATTCGAACCCAGACCTCTCTACCCAGACGGCAGTATCAGAATCGGCGGCCTCGCGGTCCCATTCGAACCCAGACCTCTCTACCCAGACGGCAGTCTCAGAATTGGCGGCATCGCGGTCCCATTCGAACCCAGACCTCTCTACCCAGACGGCAGTATCAGAATCGGCGATCTCGCGGTCTCATACAGACCCAGACAACCTACCCAGACGGCAGCATCAGAATCGGCGGCCTCGCGGTCCCATTCGAACCCAGACCTCTCTACCCAGTGGCAGTTTATCCTATGATTACCATTACATAAAGGGATCGGTCTCACTATTTATCAGGGTTATAGAGCTACAATATTCCGGATCACACAACGGTTGCCAATTTGGATAATGTACGATGTATTCGCTAATTCAAGGGGCTCCTCTCTCCCTTATTCAGTTACCACTTACCTGATCAGGGTTAGCATCTGTTCACATAGCAGAATCTGACTAGGAGAATAGGTTACCCTCTCGTACAAGAACACGCGGCACATGTCGGTTCACTAAGAACTGGGGTACTTTATTTCCCATTACAATAAACAAACATATAACACCATACTACAACACATAACCTGCAAAGAGAAGTAAAAGATTAGGTTGTACACTCTAATAAGAAAGGGTCGACATCACCTTATTAATATGAAGTCCGCACTCAGTAGTCATCTAGGTTCCCTTCTCGTCTGTGCCTTGGCTCGTCTTGAAGTCACACCTCCGCAATCACGGGTACACGGCTGCACCGCTATGCGCTGTTCCCTTCACCCTTCTCCAAGCCACTGGAACCTTCCTCTCATCGGCTACTCTCTTTCCCTGGCTGTTCTGCTAAGAGAGTATCTGTTTCTCGATTCTTCTCCGCCTTTAGAATGGTGTCTGTCTTCCCTGGAATAAGTAATAGGTTTGCTACTAACGGCTAGATGCCGCCTACGAACTGACTCCACAACTATCTCGGGCTTTCACTAATATAGAAGCGTGTTCCTTCATGGAAAATTCCAGCCAGTAACCTGCCGCCCACCAAATTCTTGTACCTCCCCGTACCAAGGACACGTTCCCAGCCGGCCGGCCTGATTTTGTGTCTTCGGCATGAAGAAAAATACAATCCTTCGACAAGGGCCGGCCTGAACCGGTTCTCTCCAAGCGAACAACACCTCGTAACTAAAACATTACACTTGACCTAGAAGCATCCCAAGCTGCCGGGGCAGAAAGAAAGATGGAGTCTCTCCCGTTTGAGGCCTACCAGGCCCGAATTCAGCATAACTCCATGGAAAGTATACTAATACCCTAACTAAAGGACGGATTATCCCTAATGCTAGCGAATCTATCCCCTAGCCTATATATATATATAAGCCCTAATCTAAGGAGGAGAATACAGAATTATATCCTTGTAAATAGGCTCTATCCACTACTCTAACCCTTGCACTGGAATGATAAGAGACTGAAGTCACCATCAATCACCTTTCCTCAAAAGAGGGCCGGGAAAATCGAGCAGAACATACCCTCCCTTTCAAATTAAAGAAGTGCTGTTACACAGTTCCTGACAGTATTTGTCTCTTTTAAAAGCATTGCTACAACTAAAATGTACATGTTACTCCCCAGTGGGTGCCTTTAAGAACTGTCTTTAGAACCCTGTTGTTAGCATAAATGAATTATTAGGTTGTATTGCTCCATGAAAAACTAATCTTCCCAGTTTACTGCTTTTCCCTTGATGTAACATATCTCACCCTACTTCTTGGACAAGATAGCTAACAAAAAAAGGCAATCATTCTCTATTGATGTTCGGATGTTTATATCTCTCTTTCGATTCCATTTGTAAAGTCCCCTCCTCCATTCTCCAGTTTCAGAAGGAACAGTATATAGGAGCATGAATTAGGTTAATTTATTCATTTATACTTTATTTTGTACACTTTTATTTCTGTTTTGTACAAGTTGTGTTGTGTTTTGTATTCATCAATTGGTGTGTATTGCTTTAAACTATTTTACTTTTCTCCTGTAAAATTTAGGACAATTTATATTATTCCTTCTTTACTATTCTTATTACTATTGTTGTCTTTGTTATTATTATATAAATAACTAATGATACACCACACACCAGAAATATAATCTCGACGATTGGAAAAATGGCAAAAGTGCAAACAGGATTTGCTGCCAAAAACTGTTTTACGGGGGCAAATACTGGCGCAAACCGATTTCACATTTGTCAATACAATAGAGCAGAATGCATCCATCACTTCTCTCACTTAAAAAGATTGGGCTGTTTGTGGAAATATAAAGGTATCCTGTTTCATATTATGTAGCAGCAAACTTATTGCGAGATTTGTTTAATATTTTTTAAACAAAAGAGATACATAGTATGCATTGCCCTGTCTTGAATACCTGTGGGTCAGGGAGGCATTCGTGAATAGTGCATGGACGTTCCCATTGCTCCATCTCTAGATTTAGCCATAAAACCATATCTTTTTTGATTTTTAGACATGGATTTGCCCTAAAATCATGTACTTCCCGGAGGCTGGCATAACAAGGAGAAATATCTTTTTTTCTCCTCCTTATTTTCCTCTTTGAATTTGTGCTGCATTCTGCAACATAAATAAAAAGAGGAAATAGCCTCAAAGAATAGTTTGTTTTACAGAAAGGTACCCCTTGTTGCACAAAAACTATCCTGGCCATGAACTCTTGCACTATGGTGCAAAGTGCCTGCATTGGAGTTAGGCAGCACAAAGTGCACCAGCACATGGAGAGAGAAGAACTATGGCATTTCTTAAATATGAGTCGGCTCTGCTCACTCCAGGTACTCACGCAGCACAGCAGCTTTGCTTGCAGGACTGCGGGGCACTACTTGCTCATAAATCTGGCCCCATATGTATTTCTTAATGCTCGTACAATCAGTTTCTTTTGTATCTACCACTGTGCACCAGTATTAGGGTACAACTGAATAGAATAAAATCTGCTTCTCCAAACACAAAAAGGAAAGCACAAAAAAAGCAGCAAAATGTGTTTAATGTTTATTGTTTTGGACCAATGTGTTTTTTCTGTTGTAAACTGATTCATTCCGTTGTTCCAGCTTCTTCATCAGCCCTCCATACACTTTATTGAAGACATAACTTGCGGATCACTGTAGATGTCAGCATCAGACATTAAAGTCAATGTGCCCTTTTGCCATTCATTTTTGCATATTAAAGTTATATATATGTATAGTACTCTTTGCAATATTGTAGTTCTTTATGATGTACTTAATTTGTTTTCATGACTTTTGCTATGCCCGAATTCCAGTGTGATTTAAAGCTCATTTGTGAGGAAACACTCTCTTTGCTGCAAACCCAGCAATTTTAATGTTTTCCATTCACATGATGGTTAGGTGATGTGTCATAGAGAATATATATTTCAGGGGCTTAACTTTACGTTGTGCTAGCACAGGGCAGTGGGGGACAGCCACGTCACTGCACCTGCTGGCAGGGTTTGATCCAGCATACTGTAAGTCCTTAGAGCCTGCTCCCACGCTTGATTTCAAGTCACAGTGTCTACTAAACCCTCGCAGACACCCGCAAATGGAAACAGTAATCAAACACGTGTGGCAAGGGGATTCTGTTCTCTATTGCTTCATGAATTAAAATGGCTTTTTGTCAGGATAATGTACTTGGACAGCAGTTGACCGTTTGCCCATAACTGCAAAAGGTAGCACTGGTAAATCCAATCGGTGTTGCCTATGAGAGGGCCATTGGCTTTACCAATCCGTTTAAGCCATGTTGTAGACTGTGACTGCTTTTCAGCATGGCTTAAAGTTAGTGGCACTGAGGAGAGTGGTGAGGAGTGGAGTGTTGTAGAGTGGAGTGGCATGCAGTGGAGTTGAGTGTCATAGTGTATGTAGAGTGGCTGAGAGTGTCTTGGATGGTATACAGTGGAGTGGAGTGTTGTGGAGTGGGATAGAGTGGAGAGGAGTGTTGTGGAGTGTCGTGGAGTAGTGATATAGAGTGGAGAGTAGTGGAGTACAGTGGAGAGTCATAGAGCTGAGGGCAGGTAACTATGCCCATTTTATCTCTCATACGGCTACTGAACTGATACATCTCCATGATAATTGGCCTCTTAGCTTCAGCACCCAAGCCCATCTGTATTCCTTAGGGGTGTTTAACCCTAGGACCGCTTTCCCTGAACTTCTAGTCCTTCCCCAGGTAAATAACCTCTCCCCCAACCCTGCCGGTCCACCAGGTCCCATACCCCCTCTGCCCCTGGGCAAAACTAACACCCTGGTAGTCAGATACTTAAACAGCCTCTCACTGGCACAACATCAACTAGAAATATTCCAGCTACTTGACTCAGACAAACCTGACATACTTCTTGTAACGGAAACCTGGCTTACTACGGAGTCAGCACCAGATATCCTCGCAGCAGTGCCCTCAGGCTATTACATCCTCCAAGCTAACAGGCCCTCAGGGAAGCCGGGAGGTGGGGTTGCTGCTATAATTCACCACTCACTCAGGTTTACTGCCTTAAATATCACTGGCATACCCTCAGTCGACAGCCTCATCTTAAAATTCGGATCCTCCCAGTCCCCTTTAATCTGCGCCCTTGTTTACCGCCTCCCTCAATACATGCCCTGTTTCCCCTTACTGTTTGGCGAAATGCAGGCCCAATTGGTCATCAACAACTCCAAAATCCTGATTATTGGTGACTTTAACTATTGGCCCACAGATGCTAAGGGGAGCACCAGCTCCTCAGAATTTACAGACCTCCTATCCGGTATGAACTGCACTCAACATATACAGTCCGCTACACACGTTAAGGGACATGTCCTAGACCAAGTTTGGACCTCCAACCTGGAAATCACCCTACCCCTAATCTCTCCGTGCCCATGGTCAGACCACCACATTATTACATTCTCACTGGTCTGCGTCACCCACATAAAACAGGCCCCCCCCCCCCCCCCGGGAACCATATGGCAAAGAACTGGAGCCGAGCCAACCTCAACAAGTTCTGTACCTTACTTAATGCCTCGTCTCCTACTGAACAGGACTCCTTAGATAGTCAGGCTACCAGCATTAAGCATTGGCTTGAATCAGCCAGCAACATCGTCGCACCTCTTAGGCGAACCAAACTGAAGCGTCCCCATGACGCCCATCGCTGGTTCTCGGACGAACTAAAAAATAAGAAACTGACACTCAGGCAGGCTGAACGTAGCTGGAGACGAGACTACGCCCCAGAAAAAACAGTTTCATTTGTTGCGCTGCTTAAAGATTACAAAAAATAAATTCTCCAGGCTAAAACTACATATTTCTCCCTGGAAATCACCAATTCTGCTGCCAAGACCAAAGACATATTCTCCATAGTTGAGGAGCTCTCCCACCTGGACAGAGTAACAGTTAAGCCCCTCCCTTCTCAAACACTCTGTGACTCCCTTAACCTATACTTCACCGAAAATATTGCCACAATCAAAAGCAGCATTCCCTCCCCCATACCCTCTACTACCTCTGTACCACCTTTCAAAACCCCCAGGTGGCGGACCAAATACCCCTGATATCCAGGGATGAGTTTATCGCACTATTAAAAAAGGTTGGTTCAGGCTCCCCCAATCAATCAATCAATCAGGTCATTTGTAGAGCGCACTACTCACCCGTAGGGTCTCAAGGCGCTGGGAGGGGGGGGGGGTGCCGCTACTGCTCGAACAGCCAGGTCTTGAGCTTCTTCCTGAAGGAGAGGTGGTCTTGGGTCAGGCGCAGATTGGTCGGAAGTGAGTTCCAGGTCTTGGCGGCCAGGTAGGAGAAGGATCGTCCTCCTGTTGTCGCTCTTCGGATGCGGGGGACGGCGGCGAGGGCGTGGTTGGTAGATCTGAGGAGGCGCTTGGGGGTGTAGAAGGTGATCCGGTTGTTGAGGTAGCTCGGGCCTTGGTCGTGTAGGGCTTTGTGCGCGTGGGTGAGGAGCCGGAAGGTGATTCTCTTGTTGACCGGGAGCCAGTGCAGATCTCTCAGGTGTCCGGAGATGTGGCTGCGTCGGGGGATGTCGAGGATGAGTCTCGCCGAGGCGTTCTGGATCCGCTGGAGTCTCTTCTGGAGTTTGGCAGTGGTTCCGGCGTAGAGGGCGTTGCCGTAGTCCAGTCGGCTGGTGACGAGGGCTTGGGTGACCGTCTTCCTCGTCTCGGTGGGGATCCACCGGAAGATCTTACGTAGCATGCGCAGGATGTTGAAGCATGACGAGGAGACGGCGTTGACTTGTCTGGTCATGGAGAGGGAGGAGTCCAGGATGAAGCCCAGGTTGCGTGCGTGGTCCGTCGGTTTGGGTGCGGTGCCCAGGGCGGGGGGCCACCAGGAGTCGTCCCAGGCGGAGGGCGTGGAGCCCAGGATGAGGACCTCCGTCTTGTCTGAGTTCAGTTTCAGGCGGCTGGTCGTCATCCATTCGGCTACGTCTCTCATCCCTTCGTGCAGGTTGGCTCTGGCGGTGGCGGGGTCGTTGGTCAGGGAGAGGATCAGCTGGGTGTCGTCGGCGTAGGAGATTATGTTGAGGTTGTGTTGGCGTGCGATGGTCGCGAGGGGGCTCATGTAGACGTTGAAGAGGGTGGGGCTCAGTGAGGATCCTTGAGGGACGCCGCAGATGACTTTGGTGGCCTCTGACTTGTACGGTGGTAGGCGGACTCTTTGTGTTCTTCCGTCGAGGAAGGAGGTGATCCATTCCAGTGCCTTCTCCTGGATTCCGATGTTGCTGAGGCGCTGTACTAGGGTGCGGTGGCAGACAGTGTCGAAAGCCGCGGAGAGGTCTAGGAGGATGAGGGCCGCTGTTTCTCCGTTGTCCATCAGAGTTCGAAGGTCGTCGGTGGCGGCGATGAGGGCGGTCTCGGTGCTGTGGTTCGCTCGGAAGCCGGACTGTGAGGGGTCGAGGGATCCATTCGTCTCGAGGAAGGCGGCCAGCTGTTTGTTGACGGTCTTCTCGATGACTTTCGCCGGGAACGGGAGGAGCGAGATGGGACGATAGTTCTTGAGGTCGGTGGGGTCTGCTGTAGGTTTCTTGAGGAGAGCGCTGAGTTCGGCGTGTTTCCAGCTCTCAGGGAAGGTGGCGGAGTCGAAGGAGGTGTTGATGATGTCCCGCAGGTGGGGTGCGAGGACCGCGTCGGCTTTGTTGAAGACGTGGTGAGGACAGGGGTCAGTCGGAGATCCGGAATGGATGGAGTTCATGGTGCGGATGGTGTCTTCGGTGCTGATCGGGGTCCAGGTGCGGAGGGTGGTGGTGGGTGTCGTTGCGGTTGTGGCTTGCGTTGGTTGGTTGTTGAAGCTGTTGTGTATGTCCGTGATCTTGTTGTGGAAGTAGGACGCGAGGGAGTTGCAGAGGTCTTGCGATGGGGTGATGTCGTTGTTTCCGGCGTTGGGGTTGGAGAGCTCTTTCACGATGTTGAAGAGTTCCTTGCAGTTGTGTGCGTTGTTGTCCAGCCGGTCCTTGTATGCATTTTTCTTGGTGGCGCGGATCAGTTGGTGGTGTTTCCGGGTGGCGAGCTTGAGGGTGGTCATGTTGTCCGTCGTTGGTTCCCTTCTCCAGGCTTTCTCGAGGGCTCGACAGTTCTTCTTGGAGCTCTTGAGTTCGTCGGTGAACCATGGTGTTTTTCTGCTGCCGGATCTGCTGGGTGGGGTTCTCAGAGGGGCGAGTTCGTCTGCGCAGTCGTTGATCCATTTCGTGAGGTTGTCGGCGGCCTGGCTGGGGTTCGCTGAGTTGGCGGGAGGGTGCTGGCTCAGGGAGGCGGCGAGCTGGTCGGCTGTGATCTTGTTCCAGCTTCTTCGAGCAACCTGTTGCTGGAGGTGGTGGATCGTCGTTCTTCTGAAGGTGAAGTGGACGCAGCTGTGGTCCGTCCAGTGGAGTCCTGTTGCGTGGCTGACGGTGACGTCTTTGCTGGATGAGAAGACGGCGTCGAGTGTGTGTCCGGCGAGGTGGGTGGGGGTGGTCACCAGTTGCTTGAGTCCGAGGTTGTCGAGGTTGTCGAGCAGGGTGATGGTGTTGCGGTCGTTGTTGTTCTCCAGGTGGAAGTTGAGGTCCCCCAGGAGGATGTAGTCGGCGGAGGGGAGAGCGTGCGGGCTGATGAAGTCGGCGATGTCCTCGCTGAATCGTGTGCGTGGTCCCGGGGGTCGGTAGATCAGGGTGCCTCTGAGGGTGGTCTTCGGGTTGGTGTGGATCTGGAAGTGCAGGTGTTCAGCGGTGGTTAGGGTGTCGTCGGTGTTGGTAGTGATGCGGATGGTGTCTCTGTGGATGATGGCGATGCCTCCTCCGGTCTGGTTGTCGCGGTCCCTTCGGACGATCTTGTAGCCCTCTGGGATGGCGATGGCGATGTCTGGGGCTGAGGAGGCGTTCATCCAGGTCTCGGTGATGAAGGCAACGTCGGGGGCGGTGGTGTCGAGCAGGTTCCAGAGTTCTACGGCGTGTCTGTGGACGGAGCGGGTGTTGAGCAGGATACACTTGAGGTGGGTGCTGCTGGAGTTCGGCTTGGCGGGTGCTGGGAAGGTCCGGATGCAGGTGAACTTGCAGGCGTGGCAGCTGAAGGGTCCGTGGGTGTGCTTCGGGGCGGCTCGGTGACATCCTGGGATGCGGCCGGTGTTGAGTGCGATGAGGTCGGCGGCGCTGTAGGTTCGTCGGGTCGGCTTCCGTCGGTGGGGACCAGGGGTCCTGGCGCTGGTCGCGATCCGGTCGCGGACGGGCGCAGACGGGCTTACCTTTGGCGCGCCTTCGGCGCACAATCGGCGCGCCCGCTGCGCGTGACCGCTGCGCGTTCGCACGGTCGCCATTTAAGGCGAAGTGCGCGGGTGGGCGGAGCAGCTGGGAGGCGGGAGCGGGGAGGGTACAGATTAGAAAAAGGGGCGGGGAAAAGCGGCGGTGGCGGGAATGGAGGGCGGAGGGCGGCGAGGAAGGAACCACAACACGGGGAAAATATTAAATAAACAGTACAGCCACAGATTGCTGCCCATACCACATCTTACAAGAGGTCTTTGCCACCTGCCCTAACCCCCTCTTGCACTCCTCAACAACTCTCTCAGACTAGGCTCTGTCCCCGACTCTTTAGGATAGCTGACGTCGTCCCCATTCTGAAAAAACCTAATGCCGACCCTTCTCTGATAATCAATGTTCGCCCCATCTCGCTGCTCCCTTACACCAGCAAGCTGCTTGAAGCTCATGTCACCAATTTCCTCAGCTCTTTCATTGAACATTCGCAAATCCTTGACTCCCAACAAGCAGGATTTAGGCCAGCAAATTCTACAGAGCTAGTCATTCTCTAAGTCATGGATGAACTGAGGAGGGGGGCAGACCATAACATCAGTCAGGCCGTGGTGCTCCTGGATTTGTTGGCCGCCTTTCACACAGTCGACCATAACATCTTGATCGACCGTGTCAGCGACGCTGGCGTTCAGGGGTCGGCTCTTAGGTGGATTCCTCCTTCCTCAGTAACCAACACCAGGCCGTCCTTTCCAACTTCTCAGCTGAGAAAGTTAGGCTGACCTGCGGTGTCCCTCAGGGACCCTCCCTCTCCCCCTTCTTTTTAACCTGTACCTGACTTCCCTTATCCGGATGTATGACGTTACAACGCATACTTTTACCACGCATGCCTTTACAACGCGGTATTTACAATGAATACCTTTACAACGCATAGTGCTTTTGGGCGCTGGATAGTGAATAGTTTAATTTACTATTCCAACTCCAGTCCCCGTGGATAGTAGTGAAGGTGTTGGATAGTAAATTAAATCTATTCCCTATCCTAGAGCACCCCCCAGCGCAATGCGTTGTAATGGTTTGCGTTGTAAAAGTTGCGTCGTAAAGGCACTGCGTGGTAAAAGTTGCGTTGTAAAGGATGTTTCCCCCCTTATCCGGTTCCTGCGCGAAAGTAAGGTCACTGCTTTTAACTA
This sequence comes from Lissotriton helveticus, assembly GCF_964261635.1. NCBI lineage: Eukaryota > Metazoa > Chordata > Amphibia > Caudata > Salamandridae > Lissotriton > Lissotriton helveticus. The sequence continues at coordinate 886,345,617 of NC_136067.1, read as the reverse complement.
AGCAGACGACATCCAGCTGGTGTTTGACATTGACTCGTCGGACTACTCAGTCAACAACTTCCAGTCCACCATGTACATCATTAGCGATTGGATGGTGGCCAATCAATTAAAACTCAACCCTGACAAGACTGAGCTGATCCTGATCGGAGGCCCTTCCAATCCGTGGAATCTAACTTCTGCCCCCCACTCCTAGTCACTCCTCCCTGCCCTGTAGAATCTGTAAAAAGCCTGGGGGTCATAATCTGCAAAGACCTAACCATGAAGCCTCAGATTAGCGCAGTGGTGTCATCTTGCTTTTTCCACCTTTGCAGAATTCGAAAGATCTCTAGATTCTTAACCACGGAGGCCCTAACCCTTGCTCTTCTGGCCCTGGTCATCTCCCCCATTGACTATGCCAACTCACTTTACGTTGGCATCCCTGCCTACCAGCTCCGTCGTCTGCAACTGGTGCAGAACCAGGCAGTTAGGCTCATCTTCCACCAACCTAGTCACCGCCATGTTCGTCCCCTGCTTAAGAGTCTTCACTGGCTCCCGGTAACCAAACGCTGCGCATTCAAATTAGGCTGCATCACCTTCAAAGCATTGGCCGGTCTTGGTCCAGCTTTCATTTCCTCTTTAATCCACCGCTATCTCCCTTCTCGCGATCTTCGCTCCTCCCACTTGGCCTTGCTTACCACCCTCACCTTCAAACGTAAGAAACACACTGGTCTTAGATTCTCTTTCCTTGCCCCCTACTTTTGGAACTCACTCCCCTGGAATTTAGATTAACTACATCCTATACCCACTTCAGATCCCTTCTGAAAACCCTGCTGTTCTGTCAGGCCTACGAGTAACGCAATGCCCTCCTTTCACTCTCCTGCTGCCCCCCGTTCACAGCGCCATGAAACTGCCTGGTGAAAGTGCGCTCTTTAAATAATTTTAACATAACATAACATAACAGAGTGGATTGTCATGGAGTAGAGTGGAGTAGCGCCAAGTGTCACAAAGAGAAGTGTCATAAAGTGATGTAGAATGGAGTGGATTTGAGTAGAAAAGAGTGGACTAGAGTGGAGTGTTGTGGAGTATCATAGAGTGAATAGAGTGGAGTACTGTGGAGTGTCATGGAGTAGAGTTGAGTGTCATTGAGTGGAGTGTTGTGGACTAGAGTAGAGTCTTATGGAGTAAAGTGGAGTGTTGTGGCATAGAGTGGAGTGGCATAGAGTAGAGTAGAGTGGTGTAGAGTGGAGTAGAGTAGGGTGAAGTGGAGTAGAGTAGAGGAGAGGAGAGTGGCCTTGTTATACGGTTCCTACAAATTAAGTAGGACTGTGTATTTAGGTTGACAAATCTTCATAATACAGAGACTGAGTCTATTTATATAATCAGTAAATGTTGGTGTGTTTGGCTAGCTCACATTACCACATCTAAACTCCTAAACTTATAGAGGTATAGAGGCTGTTGGTTAACTCAAACATAACCACTCAGATTCCTGAGGTAATCGTGGAAACAGATCTAACCCTTTAGTTTGTCACTTTTGCATGTCCAAGGTGTCCCAAAAAAAGATATGAAAATAAATGTTCAAATATTTATTGAAAAGTTCTAATCTTTGTAATTAAAATATGAACTGTGATTGTTAGACAGATGAGAAACATCATTGCTATAACCATTATTAGAATGGTGAAAAACACAAACAATTCTACTATATTAATTGCTCATAATATTACTAAGATTACTCGTATATAACAATAATACCTCTACACTAAAGGGAGCCTATTTAGAGTACACTTTTGCCAGACCTGTTGAATGTGTCCTGATACAATGTGTCAGGAAGCTGGCCTCAGTGCCTTAGCAAAGGCACCCTGTCTGAGTGTACGGGTTATATTCCTTCTCAGGATGAAGGCCAGGGACTGCAGAGCTGCATCTCAGTCACACCTCACCGCTTTCCTGATGACTCCGGAGTGTAGTGAATCACCTCTCACCAAGTTCAGCATGGATCCTGTTTAAATAATAAAATATTGGCCTTATCACATTGTGCCAGAGGCGCTGAGCAATAGCGTTGGGAAGTCTGAAGTAGAAGAGAAGTCACCTGTAAACAGAGAGAATAAAACAAAGCATTGTGTTCTAATCTGTGTGGTCCTGGAAATAAATGTACAGACAACAGGGTGACAATGCCTACCAGGGACTAAATGCGTGCAGGAAATATTCTCAAATTAGTGAAAATATATGCAACCTACCATTTGATGCTGAGTTAAAAACAAAAGCTAAAATGCAGAGTACAAGCTCTCCAACACGCCCTCCTTGGTCGGATGAGACAACTTATATAAAAACAAGCAATAACAATTAATATATGTAAAAAGCCTGGTGTTCCACATAAAATGTTAATAACATAATCAGAGGCTAAAGCCCATAAAATATTCAAAAGGCAAATAAAAAAAACATGCTTACTACTAGAACATAATTTTCTTAAAAACCAAAAGGCCAATTAAAGATCTAGAAGGCATCCAAATTGAAATGTGATAACTCCAACATGTCCGCCACATTCATATCCACTGTCATTGGGTTCCAGGATGGAACCCGCTTCGGCAGACAACACATCAACAGAGGCCTTAAGAGCAAGATCTAAAAGGACAAAGAGAAACATCTCCAGCCCCTCCAGCAGAAGCCAAAGGCAATAGTGCCAGGAGTGCAGCCTGAGAAGAGGTACTAGATGCCAGACCTGAATCCAAAGAATCATCTGGCAATGGTGGAGGTGGCTCATAATAGGCATCTAGCAGTGAAGGAAGTATCATCACAGGACAACACAGCTGGTGCGACCGCAAAGGACACACACATTGATCCATATCCGTAGACTGCGACAAATGCGTAGCAAGGCATAAGTCGAGTGCACACTCGAAAGAGTACCACAGAGTACCACAGTCAGTGCACACAGGTTGCAGTCTCTAGAACCATACATGCCGCAAAGACAGAGACCAGGTCTCATTCAGTTCCAATAACAGAAACTCTCCAAAGTAGTGTATCAATTGTTCACAACACAGAAGTACATGTGGCAGTTTCATCACCAAGAGGCCTCCTTATGAGACATCAATTGCAGAGCAACAAAAATAGAACCAAAAAAGCAACCAGAAGGAATAACACAATGGGAATGTCTCCAAAAATACTTGAAAACAACGATTGTAAAAAAGAGAGGACAACTCCAAGCACAATTTAAACGTAGAAGCAAGTCCAAATCCAATCAATTTAAAATAGTGTGCCACTCCATTGGTGTTAGAAGCATTTAAAATATGGTGTATAGGCTCACCAAAATGATGTAGCAATTGAGTATGTGAAAGTAATTGTACGTCAGGCAAGCAACGTGCTCAAAAGAGCTCAAAGTTTCAGGGGCAGATGTTAAACCACATGTTTTTGAAACAATAAGGCATTCAGTCAGCTTAATTTATAAAAGCTCCTTTATGAAAGAGGGACTTTCAACCTCAAGGTCACTCCCCCGGTGGAATGTGTGAGAGGATAAAGGATATTCATATAACAGCTCACATTAGAAAATGTGACTACATAAGGGACACCTGGTTTCAGCAACAACTTTGATCATTTACAATTAGGTAGCTTCCTTTAGAAAGTAACAAAAATCCAGGTTTGATCAACTGTATGGGAATACCATTTAAATAACACTGTGTGGTATCTTGACTTGTTCCTATGCACCCTCTCCTCGTTAACCAGTTCCCCACTGCTCAGAGTGTGAATGTGATTGTAGGAAGGTGGAATCTGACTACATGGTTGCCCCCGCTTTTTTCTTGCTGTTTTGATGGTTTTTTATTTTGTTTGGCTAAGATCCTGCTATTCAGGATACTCAACCTATCGGCTTTTCTCTCTAAATTGATTCCAAGTACATTAGGTACACTCCAGTTTTGTTACTGGGGTACCCTTATGAGTCCCTAGTATATGGTACCTTAGTTACTAAGGGGATGGGTATCCCAGAGGCCAACCAGGGGCTGCAGCATGTATTATGCCACCCCTGGGAAGCCTTCCAAAATGATATCACAGGACTGCTACTGCAGCCTGGGTAAGGTGGTGCATGCACCCCTTACTTAGATATAGGTTACCTATATTTACCCTAAATCACTACACATAGAAGCCTATCAGTCACAACCTATGGCAGGCCTTATCAATCCTGAAGGCAGGGTGCTGTGTTTTGTGTGCGAGTGTGCCCATGCATGAGCAGGACCCCTCTGCAGCCTTCGTAATCTATTTTCTGGGGCTGTTCTGTGATGCAGCCAGACCATATACTCTTAAGTGCATTATAACCTCGCTGTAAATGCTAACTTTGGAATGGCTGCATGGAAACATGCGGAGTTTGGTGTCAAACACTTTGGAATCCTACCCCTCCCCGCCAGTCCTAGTGGCGGGGGTAGAATTTCACCCTTCTAGAGGGAGCGACATGTACACACCGGTATACTCGGTACCAGTTTAAAAGAGTCCTGGCATCACAAAATGGATGCTGCAGCCACAGACACAAGTCTGGCCTCCTGCTGCTGGACAAAACTCCGGCATGGAATGCCTGGACAATAGGTTTCCTGTCACAGGGAGGTGCAACCACCTCACAGGCAGGCTTTAGTGTATTGGGGCTGGGTGGGTGCACTCCAAGAGTGCTTTGAAGTCTTCACTGGGGGCACATTTGGTGTCCCTATGCATAGCCCAGTTCAAACCGGTTGCAGGGGCTACCAGGCCCTGCTCCGGCATGGAACTGGACAAAGGAAAAGGGTGTAGCCACCCCTCTTTCCAAACCCTCTCATAGGTGGGTCTCTAGAGTAAGTCCAACCCCTTCATTGAGTATAAGAAAGGAACCCCTGACTAGAGGATTTTAGATTACATCTGGACAAAACTCTGCTACAGAAATCCTGGAACTTCGACAATCTAGATGACTGAAGAATCTCCCTTGGAGTAAAGGAGTTACTCCCCTGCTTGGCAGGCACCAAAGAAGCATTTGCCAGTCTGCATCTCCGAAGCTCCTGACAGACACCGAAGTAATTACAGCCCAGGTGGTAGATTTTCAGACTTCTCCGAGGCCGACCTGAGTCCCCAGCATAGCTGAGACCCACAACCCTCGTGAGTAACGTGGAACCGGAACTCCTGGTCACTGTGCACATTTGCAAGGGCATCAGCTTCTCGACGTTCCTTGAGGCTGTGCTTTGGATTACTTGCAGCCCACACCCGAGCACCTTTTCCACTGAAGATTGCTTGTCTACACTCCACGAGTGTTCTGTGAGCCGGCCCTTTGTGTTTTCGCTCGAGGTACCTTTGCGATCCCTGGTCGGTTAACTGGTGGGTCCCTGAGAAGGCAACTTTGACTTTCATTGGGTTTCCCTGGTTGCTCCAGACGTGCCCTGACTCTCCACCACTTGGTAAGTCCCTCGGACCTCGCTGGTCTGCACCGACGCATTCCTTCACTTTCTGCATGGGTTGCTGTTGCCAAGGCTTGTTGGGTCCAATCCGGTCACCGATGCCGCAGCACTTGACTTCCTTTGTGGGCCAGCTCGAATCCAGCTCCTGGTTGTTGTCGACACCTCTGGTCCTCGTGGCTGTAGAGTCAAGCTTCACCTCTTCAACCTGAAATCACCTGACATTGGTAGGCATTCGACTATCGTGCCCCTGGTCACTGGCAAGTGACCCAGACTCTGTCCCCTCTGTTTTCAGGTTCATCTCATCTTCGATCCAGGCTTGGATCACACCGGACACTTTCCACTTCGATGGTAGCAGCACTTTGCAGCAGATCGCCATTGAAATCAATGACGATTCCCGACACTAAAAGGCACCTATGTACCTGGCTTCCCAGGGTGAGGTAACTCGAGTACTCCGTACGGTTGCAGACAATGGCAGACACAGTGACCGCACTCCCCTGCTATATTTCCTTCGTGTTAGTTTCTACAGTCAATCCGGTTGAGTGTGCACAAGCTATTCCAGCACCTGCCGTCGTTGGGTGCCAACTGCTATGACGATAATTGAAGAACCCAAGCTTTTGGAGTGGTGCACCGCTCGATATTGAAAAGAATGTTGGCCAAATGAGTCAGTAAGTCATATAGTTTTTGTGTGTCAATATAAATAATCCCAGCCAACGCTTTTCGTTCATGAGAATGAACTTCTTCAGGGCATAATATCATGATCTTGGGTAAGAGAATGGAAGTGGAAGTGTGCAGTCAGGGTTGCGTGGGCCACCTTGATAAGGGCCGGTATGCACTTGGTCTGAAAGCAAAGGAAGTGATGAGCCGTCCGCTCGCATGGTCAGTCCATTGAGTTTGGTGGTGTGGCTGAAGGTGATGGAGTTTCCTGTTGTGAAGAGGGGGTCGAGGGTGTGTCGTGTTGAGTGCTTGGGTTCGGTCACGATCCGGCTGATTCCAATGTTGTGGAGGTTGTCCAGGAGGGATGTGGTGCTGGGGACCAGTTGGTTGTCAAGGTGGAAGTTGAGGTCTCCCAGTAGGGTGTAGTTTGTGGGCGCAATGGCATGCCGAGAGATGATGTCCGTGATGGAGTTGGCGAAAAGTCTGCGGGGTCCAGGGAGTCGTCATCGACAGATGACGACAAGGGAAAAATAATTATGTCTTTAATTTTCCCTCAAGGTCATCTGTCGAATCCCCCCCCAACCCGGCCCCACCGATCTTATCTCCAAGGGACGCGGCTGGGTAACACATAGCCAGCAGTCAAACGCACAAACAAGAAATACCAGCTCAATCCCACAGATACGGAACAACACAACCAGGGAGATTGGCTGAGATAAAGCACTCATGGCCAAAAGGGTGGGCATGTTACCAAAAAACCATAAAGTCAGATGCCACATAAAGGAAGGAACACTTAGCCAATCAGGACAGAGCACACACAGTAAATGCAGTGATCACTCACTCCCTGTGCCGGACATCTAGACACGCTATCTACTGCCCACATTTTGTCCATGCAAGGTCGAGGTCCACCTGGATTCCTCATTCAAAACAATAATTTATGGCTCCAAAGACAGTGTACACAATCCGTTTACAAAAAAGGATTGGCAGAACCATTTAATTGCATCCTATGAACTGTATAAAGGTCTATGTTAGACCGATTGCAAATTAAGACAGTCCTCAGACCCTATGCCTGTAACTGTTCTCCCAGCCACACTGATTAATTAAACAAACTGTTCCTGTTTTACCAAAAACCTCTTGTCTTTCATGGTAATTCATGTTCAAGTAACATAATCACTGACTCAGGGTAGCACTCCGACTGATTTGCATATAGCTGAGTTCAAACTGAAATGGCATGGTGTGCAAAATAACGATCGATTGGGATGCATCCCAGGTAACTACCAGTGGCTGAGATTAATTCAAGCATTCCATCCATCACTATTTCTATTTGAGAAAATCATAAAGGCACATGAAAACACACAATACAAATTCAATAATCATCATTTCATTACATCACAGACTGTCTTAAAATATGAGGTCACTTTTTTACACTCCCTTTTTATGATTAAGTTGTTACACTGATTAGCCATCACATTACAATCGATTTCCTACATTTGACTATACTTTTTAGGAACATTGATAAAATCCATATTATAAAATTATTTTCTAAGATCTGTAGTGCTAAAAAGGCAGGACAAAATTGTCTAAACCCAAGCTTCTTTAAGAGAGGTAATATCCATTTTTTTCTTTGTGCATTATAACATTTACAGAAAAAGACTACATGGTGTGTCGATTGCTCCAAGCAATCATCACAGGAGCATAATTACATCTCCCTTGTCCAATCATTCATATTTGGGAAACCAGTTATTCTATGTAGTATCCCAAGTCTAAATCTTGTCAGTAGTAGTCTATCGTAAGTACCACGGACTAGAATAAGGTAAGGTTGAATGCTATAAGTAGCTAAAATCATTTGATTGTGCAATACTGTAGGCTTTGATATTCCCTCTGTTAATCTATATGATTCAAGTCGGGACAGGCCTTTTGTTTTCAGTACTTTTCTTGCCCATCTGTTCATTGTGCTTGGCTCGTTATAAAACTCTAAGGGGCAGATGTATCAAGATTCAATTTTGCGATTCCTAAATAGCGATTTTTAAGGAATCACTATTTAGGAATAGCAAAATGGAATGTATTTAAAAAATCGTAATTTTTTTGCGATTCCTTACACTTCATTATTTGCGAATTCGCATTTTGCGAATTCGCAAATAAGGAATAATTTCCCATGCATTCCTATGGGCCAGGAGGCCCATAGGAATGATTTTGAACTAATTCTCAAATTGCGAATTCGGAATTTGATAATCGCAATTTGAGAAATATTTCAAGGGTGCAGGGGTGTCTGAAAGACACCCTGCTGCACCCCTGAAATGTACATGTGTGTGCATATGGCGCACATACATGCCCCATGGGCATGTGTGTGCGTCACATACCACCTTTAAAAATGCAAATTCGCAAAAAAAAAATGCTTCATACATAGCATTTAAGGAATCGCAAAATTTGCGATTACTTAAATGCTATGGCAAATTAAGGAATCGCAAATCTTTGCGATTTCTTAATTTGCGAATTTTTGATCAATTCTAAAACATGCAAAACAACCATTTGCGAGTCGCAAAATGGTTGATACATCTGCCCCTAAGTGACCTAAATCATGCATGAAGTCCTGCACATACTTTAGCCATGTAATTTTTAAAACGCCTTCCATGTTAAAAACATCTTTTAAAATGGCCCTATTAATATTAGTTTCTGCATATAACCATATTCTGTGCCATAACAGGATTGGTTCCACTTTGATAAGATCTGTGATGTATGGGACCCTCAATTCGGAATGACAAACATATGAAGAAGTGCTACCTTGGACTGCCAAAATATATCTTAAAAAACAATTTTCAATTACTTGTAAAAATTGAACGTCGCAATATCCCCAGATCCCTGCACCGTACATGGCAGTCAAAACGCACTTAGCCCTGTAGATCTGTAATAGTTCTTGTTGCGGTCTTCTGCCAGGTTTTTTCGAAAAATTGACTAGGGCGGCAGTAGCTTTCATAAAAGCAGGTTTTCTAGCATGTACCGCTTTAGTCCATGTAGCTTTATGGTCGAATAAAATGCCCAAATAACTAAATCAATATATAAAATCTATAGTCTATGTATCAATGTACATATCTCTACATTTGTGGCTGCCCAAGCCACATCTCATAATGTAGGTTTTTGTTGTATTTACCCTCAGTCCTAGGTCATGCATAAATGCTGCAAAACTATTTAGTAATCTTTGTACGCCCACTTGGGTCCGAGACATGAGAACGGAGTCATCCGCATACAATAATGCTGGTATGGGAGGTCCTTCTATTTTGGGGAAATCTTAACATGTATTCATCAGTGCTTGACCTAAACCATTTATATAAAGATTAAAAAGAAAGGGGGCAAGCACGCACCCTTGCCTTACCCCATTGTTAATTTGAAACAAAGCTGTGCATTCTCCGTTTAGGCCATATCGCGCCTTAGCCTTTTGTACAGTTGCCTCAAAAATAGGATAATAGTGAGCGCTACTCGTAATTCCTGAAGGATTTTCCAATGCTTGTCGCGTCTCAGGCAGCCAGAAGCTGCAGTGAGGTCCACAAAGGCTAGGAAAAACCTGCCTTTTTTTGCAAGGGTGTACTTCCCTATGATAATGTTCAGGTTAAAACTTTGTTCAATGGTTCCTAGCCCCTTACGAAAGCTGAGTTGAAATTCTGAAATAATCTTATTCTCCTCGGACCAGTCCTGTAGTCTTTCGAGCACAATGCACCCGACTACTTTTGCCAAACAGTCTAGCAAAGATATCGGTCAATAACAGGCGGGATCTTGGCGATTGCCTTTTTTATAAATAAGGATTAGAATAGATTCCGAACATGTCTCTATAAACTGGTAAGAACAACAAGCTGTAATAACCTGTGTTAACATTGGGCCCCATAGTGCTATATTATTTCTAAATACTTCTACGGAGATCCCGTGTAGACCAGGAGCCTTTCCACTGTTGCTTGCCATTATTGCCCGGTTTTCTTCATCTAGGGTTACCTGGAGGTCAATTGGGATTATTAGCGGTGCCATATCATTGTTGTCTTCTGTCTGTGTTACCAAAATATTGGCACACTCAATACTATTAAAAGTGTTCAAAAAGTGCTCCACCCATTGCTCTTCTGTTATTGCAATTTCAATGGAAGGAGCATCCCACGACTCCAAGAACGGGGCCTTCACTGCCCTCCAAAAGGCCGCACCATCTTTAGACGCTGAGGCCTCGTGCAGTGCTTGCCAAAGTTCATCTCCCAACTCCACCTTATGTAATTTAGGGCCCGATGTAGGTAAAAGGGAATTTCCGATTCCAAAATACCGAGGCGGGCCGATTCGGTATTCTGAAATCGGAAAACGAGATGTAGGAAACAAACAGCGAAATAATAAGGAATCGGTCGGCATCGGTAATGTGAATCGGTACGTACCGAATCAGCACGGACCGAATCGGAAACTACCGAATCGCCTACCACCGAATCGGAACTAGCCGAATCGGCTACCACCGAATCGGAACTAGCCGAATCGGCTACCACCGAATCGGAATTAGCCGAGTCGGAAAAATCAGATTCGGCTATTACCGAATCGGAGGTATGAAAACACACCCATGGCCAAAAAGCCCATAGGAATGCATTGAAGAAACCGATTCGGCTATCTCCGAATCAGATGATACCGATTCGGATTTTACCGAATCGGTAATATCCGATTCGGAGATAGCCGATTCGGTTAAAGCCGCTTCAGCCAATGAGGTGGCTCCCCCTCCCCCTCCCAAACAGGGAGTGGCAACCCTGGCAGGTGCAGCCAATTAAGAACTTTCTGGAGAGCCTGCCTGAGCTGAGCAGTCACAGTTAGCAGCAGTGGGAGTAGGAGGTAGTGAACTGTTCAGACCAAGATGGCAAACCAGAGTGAGAGCCAGAAGTCCAGCCAGAAGAGGAAGCCTAAGTTCAGCAGCACCGAGCTGCAGGTGTTGGTTGAGGAGGTGGTGAGGGTGCACCGGCAGCTATTCGGAAGGCTGTCCCTCAATGTGCCAGAATGCACCAAGAGGAGGCTCTGGAGCGATATCGGTCAGAAGGTCAACGCTGTGGGTGTCACCCCCAGGTCCCTGGATGAGCTGAAGAAGCGCTTCTACGACATCCGCAGCCTGACCAAACGGAAGATGGCAGAGATCCAGAAGCAGGCTGGAGTCACTGGTGGTGGCAGGAACCCGGCGCCACCCCTCACCGAGCTGGAGGAACTGGTCTCCAGCACCATTGAGAGGGAGAGCGTGACCGGAATTGGGACCCTGGACAGCTCAGCCAGAGCTACAGCTACAGGTAAGAGGCATGCGCATCAGGACACACCCTACCAGACACCTCCCCATTAGACACAATGCATAGCCAAACCCCAGCACAGTACTGCAACCAACATACAAGAGACAAGCATCATGGTACATCCAGTCAGCAGTAGGTATCAAAATATGGCAGTGCAGAATCACAAGACATGAAACAGTGGAACACATTCTACGGAGATGCTAGGACATGTGGAATGCTTTAATTGTACTGACTGTAATACATCGGTACTCTATTTACAAATGCTTCTTTGTACCTAGGGGCACCATCAGGCGGACAAACACTGCCAAAGGAGGCAGCAGCACCATCTACCACTGCACTCGCAGGGCCGAGCACGAGTCAGGCTGCCGAGGAGGAGGAGGAAAACACCATAGGCCTGGATATTGAGGGAGACCTGGAAATTGACTTTGATGCACTTCACTCCCCACAAATGCAAAGCACACCCTCCTTGCAATTCTCCCCAGAGAACTCCCCGACAAGGGAGCTCTTTCCACCTACACCAGCTCCTGCCACTGTGGCTCCAGTACACCCTGTCCTGGGAGCAGGGGCTCAGGCCCCGGCCAGCACCACACCCCCACCAGTGGCACCCCAGCCCACGCAGCAGGCGGGCAGCAGCAGTACCCGGCGCCGTGCCATTCCCACCACTGCAGACCCAGCACGGGAGGCCAGTGTGTTCCGGGGCCTCGAAGGCAATATGGTGAAGATCCAAAGGCAGCAGGCGAAATCCATCATGGCATGCCAACGCCAGCTCCTGCAGCACAACCTGCAGATGGGGGAAATGGTGAAAGGATTTCAGGCCTTTGTGGCTTCCAACAAGGAGGCAGTAGCAGGTTTAGGCAGGCTAACCACTGCCATCACACAGTTATGTGGCAGAATGGAGGAGCAAGAGGTGGTGCGCAGGCGGGATGCCCGGGTGCAGAACCGCTCCTTGAGCCGCCTTGCTGCAGCAACGGCACAACTCTGTCAGCGTGGTGCCAACATGGAGTCTAGTCTCGCTCAAAATACCGCAGAGTTGACAAGGGGAATGGCCCGCATCACGACAGCAATGGAGGCCTTGATCATCTCTAACACTGCCGCAAATCCTGCCCTGGACCTGGGGGATGCTGGGGACAGCAGCAGCCACAGCAGCCCGGCCAGCGCTGCGTCAGAGCCACGCAGGAGCACCAGGCGCTCCGCAGATGCCGCTGGTCATTCTGAAGGGGGTGAGGGACACCACAGTGGGGCTGCAAAGCGCTCAAAGAAATAGCCTAGCAAGGGCGGGTGAGGCAACCTGGACCCTAGACTTTTGTTTTCATTGACATTACACCTTTGTTTTGTTGCACATCAGTGCAGTAACTGTGTAGCAACAGTATTAAAAATTGCTTATTCAACACAACCATTCACCTGTCTGTGCATTTTTACTCACTCAGAAATAGTTTGCTGTTATCTCCTCACGTCTATGTCTCCCATCACTTGGCGTACACACCCCAGCTGGCTGTGTTAGTGGCACAGCTTCGTCGTCATCATGGTCCTCGTAGTCACTCAACTCCACCTCAGTGCCCTTCTTCACCGCAAGGTTGTGTAACATTGCACAGACAGCTATGATTTTGCAACAGGTGATGGGGGTGTACTGCCTTGCACCTCCACTCTTGTGCAGGCATCTAAACCTGCTTTTCCAGATGCCGAATGTCCTTTCCACAACATTCCTGGTGCTTTTGTGGGCACGGTTATACCTCCTTTGGCTGGGTGTAGAGGGGTTGAGGTAGGGGGTGAGAATGAATGAACGGAGGGCATATGCACTGTCGCCTAGAAGGAAAAGGGGTAAAATTACTTACATGCATACATGTATTTCACTTTGCTGTTTTTGGTTATGGGGGGCTGATGATGTGTCTCACCTAGGAGGTATCCTTCTCCAAATTCCCCAGCCATCAGCCGTGCATAGATGCCGCTCTGTTGGAAAATGTAGGAGTCGTGGGTACTACCCGGAAATTTTGCTACCAGGTCTGTGATGATGCATTTCGCATTGCAGATCACCTGTACGTTGATGGTGTGAGTGGACTTCCGATTGCGGTAGATGTATTCTGTGTCAGATGGTGGGCAAATCGGAATGTGTGTGCCGTCTATGCAGCCAATGATGTGGGGGAATCTTGCCATCTGGTAAAAGTCTGCTTTGGTCTGTACAAGTTCTGCCTGGGTTGCAGGGAAGGAAATGTAGTGGGCCATCCTCTGGATCATGGCATCAAGGAACTTGTGGAAGAACCTTGACAGGCTGCTCTGGGTCACCCCTCCTGCCACAGCGACTACACTTTGGTAGCTGCCAGACGCCAGCAGGTGTAGGCAGCATAGCACCTGCACCTGCACAGGGATTGCGTGTGCCCTTGGGGTGGGGTGCTGCAACAGGGGTTGGAGGTCCCTAATGAGGTCTGTGATGGTCTCTGAGTCCAGCCTGTACCGCTGTAGGATCTCTGCATCTGTCAGCATGACCAGGGTGATACGTTGTCTGTATACCTGCTCCTCTCTTTGCCATTCCCTCTCTCCTTGCTGCTGTAGCCGTAGCCGCCTCGCTATGACATAAAAAGCTGCCATCCTGCAAGTTGCAATGCATTTTGGGGCTGTTTTTATGGGTTGGAGTTGGTTACCACCTGATCGTAATCCATGGTAATTTCCGAGTGGATTCTACCGATTTTGAGCCAAAATCGGTGTTTCTGTGTCTCCCTACATCTCCCCATCTGTCCGAAGCGGGGATTTTCCCGATCGGTGAATCTACCGAATTGGTAGGTTCTCCGATTCGGCTTCTGTCCGATTCGGTGTCACTACCGAATCGGTACATGCACCGATTCGGCTTATGTCCGAATCGGTGTCACTACCGAATCGGTACATGCACCGATTCGGCTTATGTCCGATTCGGTGTCACTACCGATTCGGTACATGCACCGATTCGGCTTATGTCCGATTCGGTGTCACTACCGATTCGGTACATGCACCGATTCGGTGTTTGCATCCGATTCGGTGTGTTACCGATTCGTACTGTATCCGATTTTCGGTATGTACGTATCGCATTCTTTTACATTCGGTAATCATTCCGATTCGGTTTTCGCTCCCATTTGTACTTTTTTTTGTGCCCTACATCTCGATGCCAGTATACCGATCGGTAAGGGCCCAGATTCGGTATTTTCGGCCGTTACCGATCGGTAACGGCCTACCTACATCGGGCCCTTAGACACATGTTTATAGGCCCTACTTGCCTGTCTTATGTCAGGCAAATTTCTAGGAACTTTATGGGTCACCAATTTTAGATTAGCGTAGGCCCGGGTACATTTTATATGAAACAACCCTTTTATATTCCTGTTTAATTTACAGTTAGAGCCTCTTTTATGACTACTGTGATATGCTGCAAAGAGGTAAAATCTCCTTCATGTGTTGCATTTTCTTCTGAACTGGCCGCAATGGTGGATTTACTCTTAGTCACCACCTTCTTTGTAATTTCTAGAGATTCCACCATCGACCAACGCAGAGAATAACTGTTCACTCTATTCATTTAAAAATTTTGAGGAATGTGCTTGGTATTAGTCCCAGAGTGGGCCTGCCGTGTTAAATGTGGAAGTGAAATACTCTGTGGAAAATGATCACTGTGAAATACTTTGTGGAAAATGATCACCAACTATTTGCATAATTTAATGTGTCGCCCCAAGTGGGATGGGTATGCTCAGACCTGGTTCCCATATGCACTGTGTCACTGGAACCAAGCTGTATCCGGCTGATGAGCCCATAATTAAGGGTGAGATCAACCCTGAACAGCTTGTTTTCTGGTTCAGGGAGGACCTGGCTTGGCAGTTCGGGCTGGACTATTTTCATTGGAGCAGAGTCAAGATGGATTTGCAAATAGATGGGCCCAAACTGAGGTGGCATGGTGTGCAAAATATCACTGAATTGAGATGGGGCCCTGAGTAATTACCAGTGGATGAGATTCATACATGCAGCCCATCCATCACTTTTGTATACTTTAGTATGGGCTACCTAGCGCCTACCTTAGGGGTGATCTATATGTAATAAAAGGGGAGTTGTAAGGCTTGGCAAGGGGGTATAAATTTCAAGGCAGTGTGACACCACATTCAGGCTATAGTTGCAGGTCTGGGACATGCTTTAAGATGCTACTTATAAGGGTGGCACAGTTTGTGCTGCAGGCCCACTGGTAGCATTAAATTTACACTCCCTTAGGTATATGCCAATCAAACCTTGCTAAGGGGAATGAACACAGGCACATTAGCACTCATTAGCAGTGGTAAAGTGCACAGAATTCTATGGCCAACAAATAAGAATTCAGCAGAAAAACAAAAGGAGGAAGCAACATGTTTGTGGGTGACCCTGCAGAGAGAGCCAGGTACAACAACAACTGTCAAAAATAAACAACGTTATCAAAAGTGATGGACTTCAAAGGAATCAGAATAAGTAATCTAACTCCTATTTAAGCAAATGTAGGAACATTATTGGAGCTTGGAGGGGTTAGACATAGTATACCCACACCACGGTAACCAAAAGCAGGAAAAATGTTGGACTTTAGAGGGGTTAGAGTTACTATTTCCCCTCCAGTTTAAGTAAAAGCAGGGAATGTGTTGCAATTTGGAGGGTTTTGATTTAACATTGCCAGTCTAATCTAAAAAATACAGTAGGGCAAATGTTGGAATTTAGAGGGGGTTAGACTTATTATTTCCACTGCAATCTGTGCAACAGTAAGGAAGTGTTAGACTTTGAAGGGTTACATTTAAAGTATTGGGCTTTGGAGTGGTTACATTTACTATTCTAAAGCAATCAAAATAACAGTAGCGAAAGTGTTGGACTTTGGAGGGGTTACATTTACTATTCCCACTCTAACGGAATCAAAATTAGGAGAAGTATGGGACTTAGAATTGGTTACATAGACTATTCCAAATCTTAATAATTTTTAAAATAATATTTAAATACTTAACAACCTAAATTATTACAACATATTCAAAATAGTAATGTATACCATATAAATACCTTAAATTACAGGTAAAAATTAAAAATGACTCATACAACAATAACAAAGTAAAACAAAAGTGCACTTCTCTCTCTACTACCCAAATAAACTCAAACCCCACGAAAATTGTAATAAGTATAAATAACACTCTAATAACCTTAAATATTAATTTAATATAATAAATATAATTTTAAGAAAATTCAGTACATTTTGAAAATTTTACTATTTCACTAGAAATTACACAAAAAATGCTCAATTAAAAATCTGACATTATTAATTAACATCTAAATATGTAATTAATAAATGATTCTAAATAAAAATTATAGTTTAAAGAGCATAGCATCCTATTCCCCCACAAACCAACAACCCGTAACTGAAATATAAATTATTCATTTAACTATACAAAATAAAATATAAATGAAAATTCACAAAAATCACTTCAAAAATAAAATAACAAGTAACCAATTAATCAGTTTTCATAATTGATCAGCGCAATTACATATTTATTTAATATAAAAGCTAGCTGAAAATTAAGAAAAACAATAGGTTATAATTTAAGAAACTGCCCTCGCTATTCTCTTACAAACTCAACAACCAGCTACTTAAAAATAAGTTTATAATTGAATTTTAAAATATTCTAATTGCACAATAAAAATGCATTCAATAACTTTATTTCGGGTCACAAAGGACCATAAAAGTGCAGATAAAATAGATAAAACGCACAGAGGTTAAAAAATAAATACCATATATGCAACAGAGAATCAACTATCTAAAAACGAATTAAACAATGATAGTTATCGAGGAATTACAATTAATACAGAATCCTATTTGCCAATGAGACTTTAGATACATTTTCTACGTCTATGCCACATGCCAATTAAAAACCGTGAAACAGCAAAGACAATGGGGGGTGGGTATCATGCTTTAAGACTCTAAAGGCTTGAGCGCACTGTCTGAACCCTAGATTTCTACATATTGGTATCAAGAAACATTTCCGTGTGGCCTGGTAGGCTGGGCAGAAAAAAAGGACGTGGAGTTCATCTTCAAGATTATATTTACATGCTGGGCACACGGTGTTCTCACTAGTATTCCATTTATTAGTAAATGCCCTAAGCGGAAGACTAGCAATCCTAAATTGCATATAGAGTTTCCTTGCCAATGGAGGATAAATCAAATCTAAGAAATCCTCCTTTTTTGGTTCCATTTTTACTTGGAGGAACTCTGCCGTTAGTCTTCCCACTGTGGGGCACCTGTGAAGAGACAGTAAGTTATAGTGCCTATAAGTATGAACCAACTCTGCCCTAGATAACACTGGGCAAGTTACTTCAGGAGTATCCCAGAGCTCGGGTAAGCCAATCTTAGTGCTAACTGCCTTAATATGTGAGAGCCATGGGGTTTTCTTTATTCTCAGTGTTGCCCAAACCTCCAAAAATTCATTTTAATAGGAGACCGTGAAGCTACTTCCTCCTTGATAGGGACTACCCCCAAGTCCATACGTAGGGGCACAAGCGGTGTGCTAACGGAAAGACCCAATAAGTTCCTCATGAAGGTGTGTTCTACCTTCATGAGATTAGATGAACTTTGGTGTCCCCAAAGTTCTGCCCCATACATAGAGTCCGCTCTAGCCTGTAGTTTGTAAATTTCTATAACCGGGGCAGCTGGCTTGAATTCGGACATTCTGTGCACTTTTGAGATCCCCCCGCCACTTGGGTTAACCTAAGAGCAGCCTTGGCTGACTGAGTACCCCAGTCAAAATGTTCTGTCAGAATGATGCCTAGGTACTCGAAGGTCTTTACCAGTGGAATTCCATTCAAAAGTGGATTTGGGCGAGTCTGCCTGGGGGATTAAAAATCATACATTTTGTCTTAGCTAAATTTATCTCTAGCCCTCTCAGTGCACAAAAAGCAGCAAAACCATCCAAAGTGCGTGGGATGCCCGTTGATGTTTGAAAAGCCCAGACTTCCTGGTTTCAATGTCATAACCAGGGCATCGTGGTCACTGTCTTTTCCTCGGATAAACCTGGAAATCCAGAACTCTATCCCAGGTTCTAAGTTTGACCAAAATATAGTCAATAAAGGAATTTTGCCCCTCTCTATTTAACTTTGAGGAACCAGGTCTATCTGAGTTTTTCCTCCCATTACAAGCCCTCAAAGACGCTGAAAGGGTAAGAGAGTTTATTTGAAGAACTAGCGGCTTCCATGCTCTGACTGGTGCAATCTGTGGTTCAGGGATGCACCAATACTGGTTCTCATCAGCTAATCCATCTAATCTGTCTAAACCTGCATTGGTAAGGGGCTCAAATTGGCAGTTAAAGTCACCACCTACTATTAGGATAACTGCTGGATCAATGGTCGTGATGAACTGCCTCAGTTCATCGATAGTTCCAGATTCTTGCCCACTCTGCATAGGCCTCGAGTAAATATTAAGTAGGGCAATTTGTGTGGAATCTGGGAGCGCTAGGAGGACACATTGAACATCGGGTAAATTAGTTGGTAAATGGACTGCTTTAGTACCCAAATGTGTGCCCACCCATGTGCTTAAACCACCCGATGGTCAACCCGTCCCTTTGTTACAGCCGGTATACTAAAGGTGGCAAAACCGCCCATCGAGATCTCTTCCAGCGCCCACATCTCCTGTAATAGGCAGATATCGCACTTTCCTACAAACAGACCCCAATGAGGGGAAGATAATTTGTTTTTAATCCCAGCCAAATTCCAGGAGGGAATTTTAATGTTTCCACTACTCACACCAACCATTGATTCACCTTGCACCCTCGGACAACTAGTTGCCCCAACGAGTGGGACTTCACAAAATTCTCCTCCACTATCACAAGATGGCCACTTGCCCCCTTGGTCTCTTTCCAGGACCCTTCCCTTTGACAACAAAGTTTGGACACAGCCGACACCCGCCTGTGTTGCTAGAGATAACGCTCCATACAAAGTAGCCTCATGGTTACTCCCCATAACACACCCCTCATTAACCATGGTTTCCTCCCATGCAAATACCCCCTCCTGCTGAATAGTTATAGGAATATTACAATCATTTACACCAAATCCTTCTCTAACTACTGGTGAGCCCTGCCCGTCAATCTATTTGATCCAGGGTGCTGAATCTATTAAATTGGGCAAAGCTAGCCAAAATGGGAATATAGGTATTGACTCCCTTCCAGTTTGCCTCCCCCACTTGAGCACTACAGAACAGAGTATCCTGGGCCCGCAGAGCTGTCCTCCTCTGTAACCACTGGGAATATTGTGAGAAATGGGATAAAAGTAGGATAGATGTAAGGGTTGAATTTGCGTTGCTGAGCAAGCTGGGACGCAGTTGAGGATATGTTCCACAGCACGTTTATTCCTAAAATTAATTATAACGCAATCTCCGAAAATATTTTTTTCCCAAGATCCCACCCAATCCACTCGTCTGGCGAACAAAATTTCGCCAGATACCTGCAAAGGAAGTGACCTATTGTGATTAAGCCACTGGATACATTTGTTTTTAAGTTCGCTATAAACCTCCTTTTTTCCCTCGCTCAAAGCTGGGACCCCTGCAAGCACCACCACATAGGGTAAGGACTCAGGGGGGAGATCTATGCATGGTGAAGCTTTAGTTGGCACATCATGGGGGATATTACTATTTGGTCTGGCTTGTCGGTTCTTAGTTCCGCTCCCAACCCCAGTCTCCCCGCTACTGGTCATTACATTGTTTTTAATTGCAGGGTTGCTTGTTTGGGGTAACGGGTCATTTGCTACTGCAGCAGCAAGAGATGAATCAGATAAATCAGTCATAGTAGACAGGACGGGATGATGACCATCGCTGTTAGGTTGCAGCCTATCTTGGTTTCCATTCACCCCTGTGCCCCTTAATCCACCCTGTGCCTGGGCAGGATCCACCAATGATTCAAGATGTGTAAGTCTGGTTTCTATCATAGTGAGTCTATCGTAAATAGGGAGACAAGTCTTTGTGAAAATAAGTTCTAATTTAGTCCAAAAGACTGCTCCCAGCTCAGTAGGGCCCACATCACTGAAGCTCGTTGTAGGCGTAATCGCTTGTACAATGGGCAGGCCTGCGACAGCGCTGTTTGGTGATCTTATAATTTGACTCTCCCCCGCAATGTTGCGTTTCAGTATTTTCACTTACCTGTTTTTCAGAGGGGCACCCCCTCGCTTCCTTTTTGGGATCGGATCATCTGCCAAATTTAAAACCCCCGGTTTAGAGCTATATTTGGATCGTGTTTTTGGTCTTGGAGTCGATGATCCTGAGTGCTCATGATTGTGATTAGATGTACTTTGGGTGGCTAAAGCAGCGTCCGTGAAAGCAAGGGCAGTAGGCGGACCTTCAACAACTTGTGATACATTTCTCCCCTCTCCAGTAGCACCAGGCAGAGCAGAATCTGACCCTTGGCGACAGGGCGTATACCAGCATACCCATAGATGACAGTTTGTCGAAGGCAGGGTCCATGGATAGCCTCCCTTTGGTCAGTTCAATTTCGTGGGCCAACACAGATGATGCCCTCGTGAGAAATTGGTCCAGGGTACCAACTATTGACCCACCATTGATAGACTTCCTACCCTTCCCAGCCTTGGAGGTAGTCATTGCAATAGTGGGCTGGGAAGCGGCCATTGCAGTAATCACTTGCAGTAGTTATTGCGTATAGGTACTAATTATGTGACAACTGCCAGTCTACAACATGTGCACTAACCTTTATTTACTGATGAAAGGGGGGGCCCGTCCCGTCCACAAAGCTTCTCTAACGGGCTCAAATGGGCCCGCCCTTGGCCCAGGCTTCACCCGGCACGCGCCTGCTCGCGTTCCGCAAAGCGGGTGTTAGGGTCAGTCATAAACAAACTGTGGGAGTGGCCAAATGTGCCTCAGGTGTCCCAGGCGCAGGGCTGCTGGGACACGTAGTCCTCGCGGCAGTCCGGCAGGCGGGGAAGAATGTGGCAGTCTCCCTCAGTTTGCCCGGTATTCAATCCTTGTTGTCCTCGTTGTCCTCATAGAATGCAGGGCTGCATAGGAAAGAGCGCAGCAGAAACCCACGGTCATTTCCTCTCGGCGAAGTATATGTACAAAATATAAAACATTAATGTAACTAGAATATATTAAATACATAAAAATTATTTATTACAACTCCATTAAAGTAAACAATATTACATACAATTATATTTTTAAAGACAATATCAAGCAAAAAATATATTCTTACTTTCTATATTTTGTCACTCGATATTTATGTAGTGACAATATTTTTGACCTGCTATTTATGTAACTAAATATTTTTGAATTGGTATTCTTGCTATATACCTTCCACTAAGCTCTGGCACTTCAGTTGGCTGATATTACTGTATACTTTCAATGTGTTTGTGCCTCAAAAGTGTACTATTGCTCGATGTAATGCTCACTATGCTATGGATACGAGTGATGTGGAACTTTGATGCATCATTTTTCTTTATGAGGTTGAACAGGTTTCCTTTATGTAGCTTGAACAGATGACAATGTTAATTGCCATTGTTTGTCTGTTACAGAAATGTGTTTGTGCTTGGGGACATGGCTCTCTATATATAAACGTTTTCCAATTGTTCAGTGATTTGCATTCTTTGAGGTTTGAGTGTGCCTTTGGGGTGAATGTGCTTAGCTACCTCTGTGATTTGGCGGCTTGTTGTGTGCATGAGTTTGGTATGTGGTTTGACTAACATTTTCCATTTGTTGTGCAGTGGAAGGTATGTGAGAAAAGAATGTGCTGTGTAGTCTGAAGGACATTATCAACCAAAGTGCTCTGTCCGTAACCTGCCGGAATGTCTATCTAACAAGTCTTTTTAGACATGAGCTATTTATACAAGCATCACGACTTTTCTGATATAAATGTGAGATATTTTGATGGTTGATGTATTTTCCTGTGGGACTGAAGCATAATGTAGGAAACAGTATGCAATTTTTAAACTCATTTATTAATCCATTATACAAACGGCCATAGTGAGTCATGGTGTAATGCATGACATGGTTCATACATTAGAAAACATCCATAGTATTGTCTGTCATTGTGTAGTTAACCTCGAAAAAGTATTATGTACATTTAATGTGTACAGTGTGAATGAATTGTCTATGACTCTTTATTGGAATCACCCAGTAAGGAAAGGAAACCTATATATATATTTCACAAATAAAGACTAGCTGTTGTGAACGGTTTGTGTGAATAAGAAACGTTAGTTGAATCAGCTCAGTTTAGAGGTTTTACAAGAGTTCATGCTGAATACTCTGAACATCTGGTCTGGTGGGAAGTGGAGAAAGATTTAATGAAGTCCATCACTGGGGGTGCACACAGAAAAGTGCTCGACATGTTTGTTGCTGTTTCATTTTAGTATGTAATCTAATGATCATAATCAAGAAATAAAGTCCAACGGAGAGACGAAAAAGACAAAATCACACTACACCACTATAACAGATCCTTCAGAAGAGCCATCAGAACCACAAAAAGATACCACTACTTAACACAAATACTGAAGCAGAACTCCACAAGATTCTAGCAGAATTCCACAATCCAGCAGCCTAAACACTGAAACACCACATATGCAAGACTTCTGTGGCAAACATCTTGGAACTGATCCAAAACATTTGAAAGATATAAATACCAAAAGGAGAACACAGACAACACCACTAAGCACATGAACCAACCAACATGAAACAAGTTTAAAGCAATCTTCCACGATTATATCCTTACAGTACTGTTTCAGAAAAAGAATCCCTTAACATTATCATCAAAACAGACCATGAGAATCACCTTCAGAGACAGCAGCTCCAAAAACGTTAAAGATATCCCTTGCTTAACATATGCAGGGGAGGTAGCTAGATGTTTTCTCAATAAGTCCCTGGAACTCAGCTTATTCCTTTCTGAGATGAAAATCTCCTATCTTAGACCACTCCTCAAAAAGAAAACCCTAAACGCATCCAGCACAAAATAATACACTCCTATATATCAAAGGAACCATTCGTTAGGAACAATATTTGAAAGAGCACTATTTACCCACCTTATTACACAATAAAATTACTTATTGTTCGATCAACATTCCAGGCAAAGGCACAGAATCACTCTTCATATCCATTAGGGATAACCTAAAACTCAATTGCCTATACATTTTTCAGTTGCACTTGGCATGTCCACCACCACATGCTACTACAAAGAATCTGTGTTGGGTCACACCGGAGGAGGTCCAACAGCTCGGATTGAACACTGACACACAGAGTTGGAACTACTGACTCCTTTCATGCCGTGCATTAAGGAAATGATGTCCACGCATGTTCAAGTTCTCTCGCGGCCACTCTGATAAATCGGATCCAGGTCATTGAACGCGGCTGATTATTCGTAGGATTCTTGCAGACTGGTTGGGAACGGGTCCCGGTCCAGTAAGGGTGCACTTTGCACTGCGTACCTTGTTTGTGGAGCTATCGGCTCGTATTTCTGGAGTATACACCACACGGATGCGGTAATACAGAGTGTAACTTTTGGCAGTTGCTCATTCTTTTCTGTTGACGGGTTTTCTTCCAAAACTCATGCAGAAAGGTGCTGCTCTATTCCTGCCTGGGCTTTTCTTTGATTCCTTATTTGTGAGGCTGCATATTTGGGAGCTGGTGTGGGGATTTCCCCCAAGTCCAGGACTCTTTATGGACTGTGTTATCGGTTCTTGAACACCAGCATTGGTATTGGGTATCAAGGTGTCTGGTAGTGCTGTAACTCCTTTTATACCTTGGTAACTGGAGTACACCCATCATTCAGAAGTTTTCATATCTTGGTGATAAAATTAACTTTGGCCTTTTATTCTTTGGGTGCAACACAAGCTGAAGGAATGTTCACTTGTGTTTGGATGTTTTTTATCCACAAGTGTGAGATGCAATGCTTTGAATAGCATATTTATTTGGTGTATTGCTTATCTGTTTGTGAATAACAGGGGCTTGGTGTCAGAACCTAGGAAGGACATTTCTCACTTCCCCTGTGATTCTTGCCTTCACAGATAATTGGGTATGTAAGAAGCCTCAAACTAAAAGCTAATAGAACCATATGAGATTAACAGAACGTATATTGAATGGTTTATTTTCTCTTCTCCTAGTGGTACATGCCAATACGAAATGTAAGGCCAAAACAAAAAAGACATATGATCATCTGGCCAACTAAAAGTGCCTGTCTTTTCTTTTACAGGTATTGCAATATTGCTCTATGTATATACGTGTGTTAAAGATTACATAGAGGGGACAGAGTAGTTAGTAATTGTGTGCTTTCTTTTGCAGATCTCCCTCCCTGCTGAGCCCTTCCTTTCCTTCCCCCACCTAATCACTTCAACACTCTGTGCTGCTATAGTAATCAGACTTGAAGCTATTGAGAGTTGGACCCATACTAGCATCTCTCCAATCCGGAGGACACGGTACCACTAGACAATCTGTCATCTCGAAGTACATGAAAATGCTCTAAAGTGAATTGCTTTCTATCACGGAGAAATGTTTTAGTTTACGTACCACCTTTCATGTCAGCTCCGTACACTCAGCACCATGGCATCCCTAAAGAGTCCATCACATCCCCACTATTATATAACATCTACCTACCCACCTTATCAAATCTGATTAAATCATTCAACCTTAAATGTTACAACTATACAGTTCACACATAAATCATTCTAAAAATGGATGGCTCAGAAAATGTCTAGAAGTTAAAACCTGCTCACTACCTTCACTTCATGCCATAAACACACGGATGATATGTAACCTCTAAAGCTCAACACCGCAAAGACAACCCCATGGCCGGTGGAAATAGGCAAAAATTACAAGCCATCCTTGTACTCATAATCTCCAGGCCAGACTTTTCCGACAGCCTATATCTTGGTGCATCGAGATTGTTTATGCACAAAATACAATTAATCCAAAATGCTGCCACAAGATTTCTTCCCTGTCGTCACCCAAGAGTACTCATAACTCTAGTCTCTCTGCTGGCTACCCATAGCCAGATGGACAACATTCATGGTACTCTGCACTGTCCACAGAGCCTCTCAATGAAAAGGACCACAGAACCATGACAAAACCATAAGAGGAGTTACTTTCTCAGTACAAACTGCCAAGCTTTGGATCTTACTACTAGACACAATTCAACCATTAAGGAGCATATAGACTTCAGAAGACAGTTGAAAACAGTTATTTTCAAGGTAACTGCCTCTTTCAACCCACATGGTAGAGAACCCATAAAGATAATCGTACCTTCAAATTCTTTCTACAATTTATATCCCACAGATAGAGAACAACCCAACCAGCACACTGCTATCTATATAAACAAAGGCTGCATTATGGTTAGCCTGGGTATTAAATTGTAATGCTAATTCATTTTGTAATCCTTCTGGCCCACACTAATACTAATACCACAACACTCAGAGGTCAGCAGCCAACCATAGCTTAAGCCTCTAAAACAAAGAAAAACTCATGTACATCACCCAGTACTGTACCAGTCAATAAACCTGGCATCACCAACTAAACAGGCACGGAATAACTGAAGAGATCTGGCACATACAGCTGGCCAATCAGAGACTCTAATCCAGTCCACCCCTTCAGGTCTCAAATATGTACACACTATGACCGCTTCTGTACACCTCACAATGACACTCCATTTCATAAGTCTTTATTGCGATTCTTCATCATAAAAAGACAATAATACCAAAATAACACCATATTACATATTTCACCCATTAACACTACACCAAAATTATCCATACTAATATAATAAAGAGAGAGCCCAAACCTTTGAGGCGGGTAATCTCAGGAACCACAGCACCAATCACAACACCCAATACAGCGTTGGAAAGGGCAGTTGCAGCAGAAGGACATAGGCTATGCAGACGCCCACCGTATACATTTAAAAGGTAAAAGAACCGTGCCAGCAAAGTAGTCCCTTGTGGGCGTGTCTGCATTGTGCTGTGGGCGTGTGCTGGGGGGCGTGACAAACGCTGGGGGCGTGTGGTACGTTCCGCCCTTCATGCGATGTCTCATATTGTGTGCTAATCCCACCCTGCTCCCTTTAAATACCCCTGCACCCCATAATCATAACCCACCCTTACTCCTTAAAATACCCCAACACCCTTAAACACTAACCCATCTTAACCCTATAAATATACCCTGTACCCCAAAACCGAAACCTATCCCTAAACCCTAAAAATACCCCTATACCCCAAAACCCAAACCTAGCCCTGAACCCTATAAATACCCCTGTACCTCAAAACCCAAACCTACCCCTGAACCCTAAAAATACCCCTGTACCCCAAAACCCAAACCTAGCCCTGAACCCTAAAAATACCACTGTACCCCAAAACCCAAACCTACCCCTGAACCCTAAAATACCCCTGTACCCCAAAACCCAAACCTAGCCCTGAACCCTAAAAATACCCCTGTACCCCAAAACCCAAACCTAGCCCTGAACCCTAAAAATAACCCTGTACCCCAAAACCTAAACCTACCCCTGAACCCTAAAATACCCCTGTACCCCAAAATCCAAACCTACCCCTGACCCCTAAAAATACCCCTGTACCCTAAAACCCAAACCTAGCCCTGAACCCTTAAAATACCCCTGTACCCCAAAACCCAAACCTACCCCTGAACCCTAAAAATACCCCTGTACCCCAAAAACCCATACCTATCCCTAAACCCTAAAACTACCCCTGTACCCCATAACCCAAAACTATATCTGAACCCTTAAAATACACAAACACCCCAAAACATATACCTCAGTACCCCAAAACATATAACCCTTTACCCATACTTACCTTATCCAAACATTAAAAAAAAACATGCTTTTACCATTCATGCATTTACAACGAATTTCGTTGTTAATGTATGCGTGGTAAAAGCATATAAAATGTAATGCCATGCGTTATAATGGTATTGCGGAGTCATGGTACTTTCGTAATAAAAGTATGTGGAGTGATGGTATGCGGAAAGAAAGTTGCGGAATAATGGGTGTTTACCCTCCCCCCGGTAAGTACATTGGTGGCACGGCGGCCCACATCTCCAGCAACATACTCATAGTTTTTCACCACCCATTTGAAAAATGCACAGGTCTCTCTCATTGATGGCCAGCACCGACATACACTTTTAGACACACATTCCGCCACAAGTTCTAGAATTGCGAACTTTAGAGCTGGGGAGCTACGTTTGAATCCCGGCATCAGCTCAACATCCTGTGATTCCAGGCAAATTGCTTTGTCTCCCCGTGCCTACCAGAAATGAATGTGTTCTTCTGTAATATAAATTGTGCTCATGCCATGTTGTCGAGTTTGCGCTATATAATATTGCAAGGAAAAATATAGTAGGGAAACTCGAGTTCACACACAACTGAACACGCACTCTTAAGTGCATCAGCAGTGCACTGTGAATCGGAGCGTTTCACAGGCCTGTCACAGATAAGAAATGCTATCAAAACGAAATCCTACAAAACAATATACCACTGGCCGGCAGCAATTCATACCCGGACAACGTCGGGACAGGCTGCTAGTAAAAATATAAATTCGTAAATGTTACACCATCACAATAATAAATACATCCATATAAATTAACATTGTCGTTATTAAAATCAGTTAAAATTATATTAAACATTTAACCCTGCAAAAAGACTTAGGACATACAATGGTTGCCAATAGCTATTAATACTGTTTAAAAAACAAGCTATACAATGCAGTGATAAAAATAAATAAATGCAGGGACCAAAAGAGTTTATTTTACCCCCCTTTGTGGCATGCAACACCCATGCCCAGCTCAAGAACTTAGCTACTCCTATAACTGCATATTCGGAGGAGTCAGATTTCAACAATCTCTTTGCTACCATGGCTGATCGAGTGCCCATGAGTTTACAAACAGGTTTCAACCAGGTGCTTCTTGGATTATGGTAGACTGGGCATACAAATAAAAAGTGGTCTATCTCTTCTATCTGGTCTTTACAGAACTGGCACTTATTTCTAGTAGAAATATCCCACTTACATGTAAGCCACCTCAAGGGTAAAGTGCCAACCCTGAACTGGTGGAGTAACTTACGATCTAGTCGTTTCGTCACTAGGTCCCAATAGGCCTCCAAATGAGGTTCATCCCTGATATCAAGGTAATCCCTTGTTAATGAGGAGATAACATGGGTAGAGAATCTTTTAACTTTGATCAGCTCCGAATATGCTGCTTTGAAGAGTTTTTTTGATGGAAATTCAGCAATATCGGGGTGATCCCAGAGATTCCTCATCCCCATGTCAGTCAACAGTGATTTGACACCAGAGAACCATGCGATCCTGTGGGAACGACTTAGCCCCCTGACTTCCAACTATGCCCTGGCCTATAGATGGAGCTCTGGAGTAGTCCAGAGGTGTCTCCAAAATGCTAGTGGTCTGTAGCGGGCGACATCTTCCAATGCTTGACAACCAAGATCGTAAAGCAATGGAATTCTGGGGGAAGATTGTGGCAGACCCACTATGGATCTCATAAATTTGTTCTGGGCTGTGGAGAGTGGGGATAAGTTGGTAAAACCCCAGAGTTCGACTCTGTATAGGATTGCTGGGCAGATTTTAGATGTATAAATATTAACTATAGGAGCAATAGGCTTAGAGAGGGACAAACTATGTTCCTTAAGCAAGGCACCAGCTAACTGAGCATGTTTTAATGCCAAGGTGTCTATTTGAGGCTTCCAGCTCAGTTTATCATTAAAAGTAACATCCAGGTAGGGTGAAAACGTCCGTCTGCTCCAGGGGTACGCCATCCATTAGTGCTTTTACTGGCTTAGACCCGTGGAGCATCATAAACTTAGTTTTCCCTACACAAACCACTAGCTCATGCTCGCGGCAAAACACCTCAAACCGTGACAGGGCCAGTTGTAATCCCTGTCTTGTTTTTTATATTATCAGAGTGTCGTCCGTGAACATGAGCAGGGGAACTTTCATGCCGGCCAACATTGGCGCATCCGTGGGGTAGTTGGTAAAGTACTGGACCACCCCGTTAATGAATATTGGAAACAGGGTGGGAGCCAGCACACACCCCTGTCGGACGCCTTTGTTCTCCTCAAACTTTTTGATGACCTCACCTGGTTTGCCCCAACGTACCTGTGCATTTGTGTGTTCATGCAATTTTACTCGGGTGGCAACCAACTCTTTAGGCATCCCAATCTTAAGTAATACCTCCCACACCTTGCCCTAGGGACAAGATCGAAGGCGGATTTAAGATCCACGAATGCTGCAAAGAGCATCCCGCCGCCGAAAATGACCTCTTTCCAGAAGATCAAAACAAATCTAAAGGCTTGGTCTAGGGTGCCTATATGGGACCGAAATCCCGACCTGTAGGGGAGACAGAATATCCTCTTCCGTCAGCCTTACCTGTATCTTGCCCAGGATCAAACGTGCAACGATCTTTTGCACGGCATCGATTAAGCTGATGGGCCTATAATTCGCCGGACCAGAGCGATCTCCCTTCTTATATATTGGTATAATCTCTGCTCCGGACCAGGATGGAGGGATCGGAGCTCCTCGGGCAATAGCATTGGCTAGTAGCTTTATATATGGGACCCATAGCTCATGATCCTGCTTGAATAAATCTGCAGGAATACAATCAGGTCCTGGAGCCTTGCTACTCGGGATTATTTTCAGGACAGATTCCACCTCACCATTAGTAAACTACAATGGGCTGTCAACTTGAATAGGCAGGGCGGCTTCCGTGAAGCTATGTGATACCCTAAACTGTGATTCAAAGAAGGTTACCCATTGATGGGGCTCAACATAGTTACCTGGGGTTTTGGCCTGCGGGTTATTCCCCCACTTAAGTAATTCCCAAAATTGTACCATGTTCCTCCCGAGGCAGGCATTTAACAAATCCTTCCAGGGGTCCTCATCCCATTCTCTCTCGGCTTGTCTTAGCACTGATTTGTAATAAGCTCTACACTGCTTGATACTACCTAGAGACCTTTATTTTATGGCTTCAACCAGATCTTAATGAGCAGTTCTGCACAAATTATTATACCATGATCTTAACTTCGGCGGGTTGACCTTTTTGCGCAGATTGGTTTTAATCAAAAAGCCTTTCAGCCCACTGAATAGGTCAGTATGAACTCCCAGTATGGTAGCATTAAGCACTACCTGGGACTCACAGGCCACAAGTTTGTCCAAGGACCTTGAAACCATGGACCTGATCTGTAAAAAATCACTATCGTTGGCTGCTATCCGTGATCACCGAACACTTCTTAGATCATTAGAGGTAGTTAAGATATTATGGCTGCCATCTTCTTCCGACGCAGGGGAGCAGGAGAAGCTTTTATCATTAATTATACAAACAAGAGGATTATGATTGCTTTCAGGTCTACTCTGCACTTCCATATCCAAGATTAGCGGCCACATTTCCACATTGGTCAATATATAGTCGATGCGACTTTTGTACCTACCATTGTCAAAGGTTATGGCTCCATATCTATCAGACTTAGTCCTGCCATTTGCCGCCCTCAGGCCCCGTTCCAGGCACAGCCCCTTTAATTGAAGGGTGGCCTCAGACCATTTCCTTATGGGATTAAGGTCCAGTGAAGGGATACCCCATACTGCATCTATATCCTCACTAAGCATTCCATCTTCAATACCCAAGGGTTCAAAGGTGGTGTTAAAGTCACCAACGATGATCAGTCTACTAGTGTTAGCACCCTGATCCAGATAATTTTCTAATAATGTAATAACACTCCGACTCCTGCCACCTGGTTGTCCTCTCGAATACACATTGTAGATGGTTAAGTCAAGGCCCTTTATTGAGCTTTCCCTTAGAGCCCAGATATCGGGGC
Organism: Lissotriton helveticus; assembly: GCF_964261635.1. NCBI lineage: Eukaryota > Metazoa > Chordata > Amphibia > Caudata > Salamandridae > Lissotriton > Lissotriton helveticus. The sequence continues at coordinate 886,314,516 of NC_136067.1, read as the reverse complement.
TGTCGATATAAACCTCATCTATCCTTACGCCCTCAGATTGATGAACCCAAAAAGTCAGGCCTCCTATGGGTCTTCTTCTTTCGCCCCTTATGGGAGCCTTGTAGAAGTTTAAATAACCTACATGGAACACTCCTTCTACAGACCATGTCTCCTGGAATGTCCAAACATCCGTGCCCTCTATATATTTGCACCAATCTGGTGACACAGTTTTCGCTTCAAGGCCAGCAACATTCCAAGAGGACAGTGTCAAGACCTGCCTCAGGGGCCTAGAACCAGTATTCCCAGTATAGGTCGGGATCTCAATTGTGTTAGGTTCCATTATTAACGAAATACCTAAATTGCGTGTACTTAAGTGGAGTTGAATCTCAGGAGTGGTAGGGGTACCCCACCCTTCGCTTCCCATGCTTACACTCCCTAAACCGCTTATCAATGATTTCCGAGAGAAGGGACCTGCGATTCCCTGTTGACTGTAGTTGATGTTAGAGGGATTCTCCAGTACTGTCATATTGACCTCTCTATCTAATGCCTGCTTCCCTGGTGCCCTTCCTCTCAGTCAGTCTATATCTTCAAGAGTTGACAGGAGTTCATAGCGATTGCTAGTCTGAATAGGGTGATCTAACCTATTGAAGGACAATTTTTTGGACCGTGCGACCCTGTTACTGGGAGTAGACCAATGATTGTAAAAAAAAACAAGTGGGAGTGATCTAATTCCATCTGCCGTAGGTAAAAAATGCCCAGCCAACTCGAGGATATGTCGAACCAAGAGAGGTGATCTAAAGCTTACAACCACACAGTCACCAACCAGCGATTTAAAGGAGTGGCCCACCCAATTGACACGACAAACCATTTTAAATTCATCAAAGAGCTCTTGACGAATCCCAGTCTTCTTACTTAAAAAATGAAGAGCCTTGTTCTTGAGTTTTAACCAAAGTTTGCGTGTACCCGGCGCCAATGCAGGTACATTCGCTAGGATGACCGTGTAGGGAGTGGCTTCTGGTGGAAGATGTAGGCTGGGTAGCATAGCATCCCCATCTAAACATCGCTCATCTAGTTGTCTATTATCATTGGCGGTTGCCCTATGTTGCTGTATCGGGGAGGAAGACTACCCTCAGCAACACAAGTTTGCAGAGAACAGGCTACACTCATCACTGGTTCTACCTGCTCACCACTACTTTGTGCGTTTTGCAGACCCGCTGTGTGTCACGCATTGCCCCATGAGAACTGCGATACGCCTCCACATTAACGTGCGCAAGATGTTGCTCGCAGTCCCTTTGGGCACTACAGGTTAAGCGTTGTTCAATCTGCTAATTGTTTCCCCAGTAAGGAACACAATTCATCTTGATTAAGCTGTATTTGTGGTTGTACAACAGAGTTAGACTCCGTGGTGTTTCCCCCCGATTTTCCAAACACAAAAGCCCCACTAGCTTCCTTAATGGCTGTCAGTGGAGTTTGTTTGGAAGTACCCCGACCTTTCCTTTTTTTTGTGGGTGGTTCAGCTCCTGACCCCACTGGAGCTTTCCTTCCCCTAGTTGTTACCATGACAGGGCTGTTTGAATTGCATTGTATTGATGGGGAAGCCGGAGATATGGCCGTGGGTGTAACACTTATTTTATGGGGGGAGTTATGTCGTTGGTGGTTCCCAATTCCATAATCTGCTGTGATGGAGGTATCTGGGCACTAGGTAAGGAGCCACCCCTCGAGGGTGTGGGTTCTAGTGAGAGCCTACGCTCTGTGGCCTGTATTGCATGTATTAGGACTGACTCAGCCCTATTAAGAAAAGCATTTAGAGTGCCCACCACCCTATCCCCCACTTTCCTTTTACTCATGTTAATAAACTGTGTTCCTCAGCCCAATCAAAAGCGAGCACCCCACTTGCCAGTGAGTCCCAAGTACAAAAGTCCACAACTTACAGTTCTGATTGGATGTGAAAATGTCAATAAAATGGCCCAGCCCGGCCTCCTCCAGGCTCTGACGGGCGTGGACAGGCCCGCCCTTGGCCTGGGCTTTGCCCGGGCACGCCCACGTGTGTCCCGCGCAGCGGGAGGGCCTCGGTGTTTTTAAGCACCTCCCGGTGCTGCCAATGATGCTGTGAACACGAGCCCAGGTACTCTGGGAGTTGTAGTACCGGCGCGGTAATTATGGCGAGGCAATGGTCAATGCAGTCCCCCTGACTGTAATGCAGCAAGAGACCCGGTAGTCACTGGAGCAATCAGGGCAGCAGGGTGTGGGCGAAAGGTGAGTAGCCCCAACAGCAGAAGTTGCGTTACATATAGGATGATAGTGCCAAAGACCATCCAAACATATCTCAACAACCATTTCTCTCTCCAACCATGCCTGCTAAGGACCAAAAACATTAAACAAAATATAAGGTTGTACAACCCTGTGCAGTAACCAGCTAAGTTGATTATGATCAAAGGAAGTGCCGTAAAGGGACCCACAGAGGTGTTCAAAGCTGCTATCTGACTGAGAATATAAACTGTGCATCTCTTTGACACCTCTTCACCCCCCATTACTAAGAAATGCAATCTAGAACACAATACCTCAGGAGTCATCAAGCACAAATGAAAACACTTCCCACATAGGGTCAAAAAACATAAAAAAACACCCTTCCATCCAAACACCCTAAACTACGTATCTTCTTACCCACGGAGCTAAGTACTTCAGTGCCCCACATAGAGTATGAAGCATTATATAAATGCATCAATACAATACAAATAAAATGGTTTAATTGAGAATTCTACAGATGATATTTGGGAGAGTTGGACAAGCTGCAAGGCCTTCTGCAGTGAAAAGTGTGTGTGGTGCATGAACTACACCACCAAAACAATACATATGACAAATAAACAAGACAAAGCTCCTACTAAAGATGGAAATATATTGATTACAGTTTCAAGTATCCTGTGCTGTGTGCATATTTTACAGTTGATTTATAAAAAATTGTCAGGTATTATAATTTAACAGCAAAAAGAACAATTAAGTAAATCTGACTTAGGCATCAGGATTTATTTAAAAATGTATGGAAATGCTTTTTAATTCAAAGACAGGATTTGTAAGTCAAAATTAACCCATGCAAGATATGGCCACTAGAGGATGGTCATGCAATTGTTTTCCAATGCCACTCAGTATCAAATTGCATAGTACTTGAAATGGTGTGCTATTTTTAAAGACAGTGTACTTCTTTAAGCAGTAGCTGGTTAAGAAAAATCTAAAGATCTCCAAGCTTGTTTCTGTTCTACAACGTATTCCATGGGGATGTACGTTGTTACAACGCAGGTTGTAACAACGCATACCTTTACCACGCGGCCGCTACAACGCAAGTCGTTACCACGACTTGCGTTGGAGGGCGTGGATTTAGGATTTTTATAATTTTATATTCCAACACCAGTCCCCGTGGATACTAGGGAAGGTGTTGGAATATAAATTTATAAAATTCCTTATCCCACAGCGCCCTCCAGCGCAAGTCGTGGTAACGACTTGCGTTGTAACGGACGCATGGTAAAGGTACCGCGTTGTAAAAAATTTGTGGTAAACGTTGTTTACCATTCCATGGTACTCTAAAGGACACCCAGATATAAGGGAGTGCGCTGTTGATGCCAGGCCTGAGGAAAACGTTTTCTGTGAGATTTGAGCTGCCATTTCTTTCTCTTGTACAGTTCACACAACCCTGCCACATTGAAAAATGTTCCACCGCAGGTTGGCTCCTTTTGGATAGACTTGGATCCTCTAGGTATGTTGAATCAGCAAGATGCCAGTAAACTAAGAGAAACTACTAATGCACCATTGTAGGGTACCTTTTACCTATACCCTGCAGTAAATCTTTTCCTAGGTGTCTGAAAAATACAAGGAGATAGGATCAAATACAATTCCAGAATTACAATGCAACCCAATTGGCTACACAGTGTAGCTCAGAGTCAATAAAATAGATTAAGTATAGATTTATTAAAAATTGAAAGCCAATCTGATATAAATTAATCTCAGAAATATAGTATAAAAATACAGAATAACTAATGGAAATCCAAAACGTTGGACAATATTTATCCTCAATAACAGAAAGCAAATGAGAAATTCTATAGCCGCAATACAGAGAATAAGAAACCAAGTCTGCTGATCAGATTGAAAGGTGTGATCATCTTTCCTAAGATGCATGAGGAAATTCAAAATCTCCTAACTAAACCTACCCTAACTAGTGGCAGATGGGGAAAACCCAAATTAGATTCAATAAAGTAAAAAGGTGTCAACATATCAGAACCTCTGTAGAGGTTCTCAAGGAAAAGAATATTGTATAGCATGAATTCACACAACAAAGATGTTGCAAAGAGATCTGTACCTCTCAAATTCTAAAGGGAATCCGAATAAAGCTGAAGTATGATCAACAAGTATATCCACTGAAATAACCTTCTAGGCTCTCATATCAAAGGTCTTATTGTTTTCCACCTTCATACGATAAATCTTGGCAACTACTTCCTCGCTTTGCTCGTTGACTGCCCTCATCCTTGCTCATCCTTGCTTATAATACTCCTTTTGAACTTCCTCATCTTGATTGCACAATGAGCCTTTCTTTAACCATGAGATCATGCATAGGCACCTGCAGAGGAGAGAAAAACATCACACCCAAAGCAAATGTTCACAGCAGTACACACATAGCAGTCTCTCACATTCATAGTGTCAATGTATTCATAAGCAATATAAATAAACTTTTGAAGAATAATCTCCTCTTGATAAATCTGTGTGAAAAGTCTTTGCCCTCCACAACTGTAAGTTACTATCAGTAGAATGTGATACAGTACAAGCAACAGTAGACCTGAATTCTTCTGACCAATATGCAGCTGGATATAACCCGGTAAACATCATGATGAACACTACAACTACTGCTATTAGTACGCTTGCTATGATGTACCTATGGATATTAGTGTTTGAATTGCTTCCATTTCTTCATTGGAATCTAAACCGTTGGATGAACTATGGCAGCTGCAGAGTCTTCTCTGTCGGTTTTCACCTGTGCAAAACCAAAGTTCAATTAATATGCAACAAGAATATGTACAATAGCCTTCATGAGTCTTCCTTAGCCCTACTCCTTCTGAAGGACAACCTTTGGCTCTCTCAGTTGCCTCGGGATTTGGTACTCTTCTTTCATCCCTACAAAGTCTATTGCTCTAATAATAAATGGTTCGAACTCATTGACATCCGTTACAAAATTACGTTTTTCAGCTCATCAACTAGCACAGGGATCTCACTGGCATCCAGAAATGGAAACTTGGCCAAATCTGGGATAAGATGACTCAAGGCACTCACTCTCAGTAACAAAGGAAGTTCAAAAGTCAGATCAAACTGAAGATCAAGTTCCCGAAGTTTCTGTTGAAATTTCATGAGTTCATTCTCCCTGTCATTTGCAAGTAAGTAAGTCCATTAAGGGGAAAAGCACCACCAACAGGGCACTCTTCCTTTCTTTGACCTTCAGAGTGCAGTCCCCTCTTTTCCACCGCTACTCAGATCAGAATCCTCAGTATCCTCCAAATGTGCATTTTAAACCTCAGTATTCTCCTATTTTCAAAGTCCTGTGGCTCTTCTGCAAGCCTTTGTCCACTCCAAAATACTTCATATTTCTGAGTTATTTCAGATATCTTATCATGAGCATGTCTCGCTCTCCTTACTCATAAACAATAGCTTGTTTTGTTGATAGGTCTATTGGAGCCAAATCAAGACTTCCTCTAATCATTTTGTCTAATTCAAGTTTTAATTTTGGTACATCCACCAAATTCACTTTCAATGTTGACTTGATCATTCCCTAACTTATTTCTGTGTTTTCACTTTTATTTGAGGTGGCACTGAGAACCTCCAGCCATTTGTCTAGCTCCGAACATAAAATCTAAATGGCACTTAGGATGCTTTAGATACTGCTTTCACTTTGATCATGTTCCTTTGCGCATTCAGGGGTGGTGCCCATGTGACTGAATCTATATCTGATAGCCCCAGGAATAACCTCAAGGGCCCAAACCTTGTCTGGTTCATCATTAAATCTGCACTCACACCACTATGGGAACTCACATTTGAGTTTGCCAGGGCTTTTTCTAGGGGTTCCTGGCTCAATTGAACAGGCAAATCATGTATAACACTCTCTGTGGAGCTATGACTATATACAGGAACTACAGGGCCAATAGTGACCAGGGCTGTGAGAGGATCAGGAATATTTGATGCTGCAGGAACTTTAAATCCCCTAACTCCTTTCCATCGAGTTCTGCTTCATATTTACAAGAGTAGCCTCCACTGCATTAGGGTTCACATTTACGTGTGCAGTAGCAATTCCAGAATTTCCACTAATGTTAATGCTTCCATCCTCTGTTGCTTGAGTCTCTTGTCATTAGATTTGCTGTCACAGTCTTCACCTCTGATTCCCTTGCCTCATTTCCTCTCTCTCTCTTTTTCTTATCTTGTCTTCCCTTCTCAAATTTGTCGCTGGTCAATGCTGGCTATTGCTTACCTCCCTCTATCATGTCAGTTCCCTACCTCTTCTGTTCTGCGTACAACCTTGCATCAGCATAGGTACCCACTGATTTTCTAGCTCTTCCCTGATATCTTTGTTTCTCTCTGGCATGAGCCGCACACTCCCAAGCATTTAGCACCTCAAACTGCGTAAGTCTAGACTGAGGCTTTATCTCATATGAAATCCTCCTTAAGTTCTCCATAATTCTCACATTAAATGTACCATAGCGGGAAATCGCTAGTGCACCTTCTTTCTCAGTGAGGTTGTACCATTATTTAAGCCAGATACAAGTGTGTAGCCCTATATCTATTGCCATATAATGACCTGCAGCATCATCAGGTGACTATTCTCCCTCTCTAACTGGTATCGACACATCTCCCCTAATCAACTCATGTATAGCTTTAAAACATTTCATTTTCAGGTAAATATGTCAATGATCACAATTAGAATTGTTTGTTTCAAAGCATAAATTAATCATCTTTTCAAAATTTGGTTTACAATCAACAACCAATAGCAGCACAACACTCTATGACATGGACAACGAATAGCAGCACAACTTGACACCAACTGACCAATGCCAGCGCACCACCCTATGACGTTAGTCTTACTCCTTGCAGCGGTTCACCCTTCTTTACAATAAAGAAACTGACAGTATTCAATCATGCAAGAAATCATTCAGAACAATACTTTCCGATCTACTATGACACACATGTGAATAAAACCTTGACCTGCGTGTATTCACACTGATCAGTACAGTTCCCCTCTACGCAAAAGGTTCTCTGAACTAATCATATCTCATTTTCACACATAAAGATAAATGCCCTTATCTCAATTGTAAGTATTCAACAGTGAGCGACCCAATATACCCTTGAGGGCTTGGGTAAGTAAATAGAAGGGTAAGAGATGCCTTCAAGGGAATTAGTTTATGACGTTTTTTTTAGTGATTGAATACATTCTCAAAAGGACAAAAAAATGGTCCCATAACAGAGTTAATCAATGATTATATGATTTGGTCAGATACAAAAACTACTTTTTACATAAAACACAAACAACAAAAAACAACAGCACAGGTGTATATGAAAATTTAGAATTTATCCAAAGCAAAATTAAGAGGCAAACAGATTTTATAATACAAATATATCAACAGGCCTACAGGTAGAACAACAGTGTATCAATCTTATACTCTGTAGGTCCAGATCAAACCTATCCTATTTCAAACTATTGTAGGATAAGGGCGAAGGTCGACGTTTCGGTCTCCTATGTATTCATCATTTGAGGGTTAGTTATAGAAAACAGCCACCTCCATTTGAGGCGTGACCCCAGAATCTGAGTAAAGTTTCCAGAAATGGTCATACCAGGCCTGGCCGGGATGTGATTCGGGTGTGGTTGCGCCCCTGTATATTGCCCCAAGTAACTAGGGACTAACGATTTGGGGTCTTTCTCAGCACATGCTTCCTTTAATTGTTGCCATCGGAATTCATCCAGCGCCCTTCTCGCAAGATGCAAAGTTGCCTTGTAGCACTTCCTAGAAGTTTTGATTAGCACGCTCTCTTTGGCTCTGATTGCTAAGGCTAAATTTGAGCACTCCCATCTACAGTCCATTGAGTACCATGAGGATGTTCTATTGAGGTACTGGGCCTTCGGTCCGACCTCAGGACTGTGAAGTAAGAGAAGAGCTGAGTCGGTCGGTCAAAGATACGTGAGTGGGCGGTGACTACTTTGGCCGTTCTACTAGTACTTGAAACCAAGGACTGGAGCTCGAGGGTACCCGCTGTCAAATCACGCTGCATGCCCTTAATCATATTCTCATGCAGAACAAATTTTTGCCATTTTTGTGAACGCCTATCGTTGGATGAATAGACTTCCTTGGTGTTACTCAGAGATAGGTTACTCATGGGATTGGAAGGATCATCGCACAGGGGCTTCACGCTAAGGCAGAGAGGATTGTGGTTGCATCGGTTGTGACACCCACATTCATGTCGACCAGGTCACTCCAGAGTCTCACGTCTACGCTTCGGGATTTCAATTTGAGCGCTAACCGCATCCATTTTTTAACTGGGGGAAGATATAAGGAAGGGACAGCCTATTTGAAATCATCTTCTTGCATGCCAGTTAAATCCTCTTTATCGAGGGTCTCGAAGGTGGTGTTAAAATCGCCTGCTACTATTGATCTCGAGTAAGGTGGGCACCTGGCTAGGTTCTCTTCCAAAAAGGTAAGTGGTGACGAAGGTCTCCCCCCTTTGGTCCCCATCACGCAGATGTTAAACGGATCAAGAGACCAGGGCATGGGCCAATACCTCCCTTGGGGTCCTTGAGAAGGATCCCGAGAATGTCTAGGCTAACACTAGGGAGGAGGGTGATCTGACAGCCCAATGTGATCCCTACCCAAATGATCAGTCCCCCTGCCTGGGGCCCTCTCCCTCGAGTGGTTGCTGGTGAACAATAACATGCATACCCAGATTTAAATGGGGGAACCAAGCTCCAGGTCTCCTAGGAGATACAAATATCGTATCCTCCGATTAAATTATTACAATGGGGAAAAAGTATTTTATTGCTTAGTCCTGCCACGTTTCAGGATACTATTCTGAGCCGTCAATAGGATTCAGGGCTAGAGAGCAATGCAGCTCTTGAGCTAGCAGCGCAATAATTACTGGGAGCCTGGATCAATACTTGGGAATTAAGGTTCGTGCTGGGGTCCGACCCTTTAAAATTAGTCAATAAACTGCCCCATCTGCTGCTGGCAAAGTTCCAGCCCACATCATATGAGTGGACTTATATGGGTCCGGTGGATGAGCACTAGTGGTTGTGTTAATGGGATATGTATGAAGAAGCCTAGCATGCTGGTACTCCTCTCCCAAGAGTCAGTCATTGGTCTCTAATTGAGTGCCTCTGGTTGTTCCATACAGAGGAGGGGGTAAGTTGGAATGTCTCTGCTCTAGGGTGAAATAGCGTTTAAATTGAATTAAAGAAGCGTCAGGGGAGCAGGTTTGGTATTCTAGAGCAAGGAAATTTTCGTCCAGCTTTACCCCTTTGTGTGTAAGTTCAATACAATTGAAGGGCTGGTCAAGGAGATACATCTTCTTGCTCTTACGAAGTCATCACGAATCATGGAGTGGCATCCCTTACATGACGGATCCAATAGATAGCTTTGTTGATTAGTGAAAATTCCCCCTTATAACCCATTCTTCCACTGAGTTTGGAGACATTGATCATGTAGAATTTCCGGACAGGTGGCAAGCAGGGGGGATCTAATGATATTGATTGAAGCCTACCTTGTTTTGGCTGTGCTAACCCCTGTTGCAGATCATTACTTCTTACTCCATGAAGATTAGCAGGTCTATTCTCTGCCATTGCGCTAGGAAGGTAATTAGTTTGATTAACGTTAGGTTCAGGTAGTACTTGTTTGTGTGGAATAGCAACAGGGTGAGGATGAAGGTACCTATTGGGGGAGGGGTCCCATTTTGGGGTACTGGGAACATGTGGAGTGGGTCTGGCAAGAGTGAATTGGTTGACAACTCCCAGAGTGGACTCAGTAGACAATGGAGATCAAGGTCCGTTCTGCAGTAATTATTTAACTAACGTAAGGCCGTCTTTCATGGATCTCATGGCCCCTACCTCTGCTCTACGGTGGTTAATGTGCTGGTGAGTGCACCAGTTCTGACAGTCTATATTGGGTGGAGGTGTCATTTCACCTAGCACATCAGTGGGCTGATAGATAGTGTCACCCTTTGGGTCATCAGTCAGGTCCGGAAGGCGAGTAAATCTATTTGTGCATTGGAGAGCGAGCAGAAGCTGGTTAGTGGGGATGCGCGTAGGGTTGGGAGGTGGTGAGTGAACTCTCACGGTATGGAGTGCTATCCCTTGAGTGCTCAAGGACATCCCCTTGGATATTGATCTCCTGAACATATCAGGGATCACTGTTAAGCCGCTAGGGCTGGTGGTGGTACAGGTGAGAGATTTACTGGCAGCAGCGCATGAAGTAGTAACTGGCTCTGCATCTAAAATGCCTTTGCATTCATTCATCAGGAAATCGATGCGATCTAAGACACAATTACTGCCAGAGTGGTTGGATGATTTTTTTACTTCTTTCCCCTTTTCTGCCGGCCTACCTCCAATGCCCTCCACCGCTTTCCTTGTCCACATCCCAAGCCTCAAGTCTCAAGCCTCAGAGGGAACAGCCTGAGACAAAGTAAGGTCAAGGGTCCAGGCCTTATCTACCAGTTTTAAACAAATAACTAGACAGAGTCCCTAGAACACTTGGGTTGACAAGAGGTTGTGTGCCACCGAGGGACTTTAGCCCTCACCATGAAGCAGATTGAAAGTACCAAACAAAAAGTCCCTTTAAAGGTCACAAGATAAGAAAATACTCCAAAAAACAAGGTAAACCTCTCGCAAAGAGCAGATGGAGAAGCTTGAGAGGTCTAATATGACCATTTAACTGAGTGGTCTTGCTCAATGTCAAGTGCTCGATGTCAAAAGGCAGGTTGAAGACGACCACATAAGTGGTGGTTCGACTAAAAGGGCCAAAACCTAATCCTGGGCCAACAAACAAGCAAGCATGAAAATTACAGTACTCGTGGTGCAGCAATCTGTCCACAAAAAAAATCGTCAGAAAACCAGACACAAGGGGGGTGGCCCTGCCCTGCTTCTTCCTGGCAATGACGGGCTCTGCAGGTTCCTTTATGCGCCTCCTGGTGCTGTCACGTGGTGCAGGTGAGCGGGGCAGTCTTGGGTCTGTGGTTTCCGTGCCCAGGCCAGTCTCAGGAAGATTGGCATCCCGTGCAGCAGGGCTCTGCAGGTTCCTTTATGCACCTCCAAGCATGAAAATTACAGTACCTCGTGGTGCAGCAATCAGTCCACAAGGGGGGGGTGGGCCTGCCCTGCTTCTTCCTGGCAATGACGGGCTCTGCAGGTTCCTTTATGCGCCTCCTGGCGCTGTCACTTGATGCAGGTGAGCGGGGCAGTCTGGGGTCTGGACTTTCAGTGCTCAGCCCGGTCTCAGGACGATTGGCATCCGCAATAATATTTAAACAACACAATTGCAGATATATATGAGAACTGCAATTTGCTTTTACTTCAAGGAAAACATTAGTATTAGTATGCCCACACACATATATACGTCAAGATGGCACTCTCGATGCACCTTCTGTATCGATTTTCAGTGCACTACATTACACCAATAAGGTTACATCGCACAAGTATATAAGGCCATTAGTAAACATATATTAAAATTAAAGCCAGTTGATGGGGGTCCCGGAGAAGTCAGTGGTTACTGGGATCCAAATGTACCACTGTCCGGTCATTGGGTCTCTGTATAAAAGGCTCCAAGACTGGAAATAAAGTACCACTATTAGAGTCACTGAATAGTGAGCCAGAGCAATCTGAGGCTTGTTGTTTACCATTGTATGCTCTTACCGTTGTCATGCTATGAAATGCACCATATAGTGATTATTCTGTCTGTCTTTTTGCCATTTTGTACAAGCATTTTAACCTGGATTTTACATTTTTTTATTGTTTTAAAGTTTTTATGTGCAATGCTTTTATGACTTGTATAGTTGAATAAAGCTTCTTTTGATTGATTGGTTAGCAATAGTGCTTGAAATACGGAATAATGTTAGTAGTACGGAAAGCACTGACAAAGACAAAGACATTAGGTCAGGTATAAATTAATTTCTTAAGTGTAGACAGTTGCATTGCTGGAGAATTAATGGTTGTGGGGTTGGTTGGGTTTGTTTTGTTGATCTTTTGTGGATCTTTCTTTGAAGGGGATTTTGAGAAAATAGGTTAAGGATCTGTGGATATATGTCTAACATGACTTCCAGTTGTTCTACGTCACCTTAGACTACTAAATCTAGGACTGGCCTTTTCTTTTACAAGTTATAGGTATGGGATGTGTTAGTCTAACTTGTTCGATTGAAATAAACAATGTAGTGTGGAATATATATGTATAATCAATGAAAAATATAAAAGGTTAAAGTGAGATTTTAGTTAGGAAGTAGGCATTTTTAGTTTTGTTTTATCTTTTGTGAACCCCTTTGTATACATATTTTAAAAAGTTTGAATATAAAAAATATTAATTTACAACACCTGCCTTCGAATTATGTTCTTTCTCTGTAAGTAATTTTTTTCTGGATCGATTTTCAAATAACTGTGAATTGTATTATTGATGTCATAATCTGACAGATTGACTTGCTTAAAGTATCAAATATTTGTCTTAATAATTCCTTTGTGAGCACTTTTCATATATTATATCAATGCTTACCCAAGCCCACATGGGAATAATGGGTAGCCCTTTTTCTTCTTACAGTTAGAAAATTGCCATTTTCTTGCCCCAACTATATTGTGTCTGCAGCCTGTATCCTGGGTCACATGATTAGGTGTAGATGGCAGTTGGTCCTTGTGTTTTGTTACCAGACAGTAAGGCAAAGGCTGGTGTTGGCACGATTGGCCACTTTCATTTAACGAGGGGGAGGAGCTGTCACCTACCACACTTACATATTACAAAGGCTCTGCCTGATGACACTCACAAAGGGTTTGTCACTAGTCTTTTATGTCCCCAGACAATCTGGAGTCAGGGCAGGAAGGAATGGAATGACTCACACCTCAGAGATGGGGAAACCTCCAGAACCTTCTCCTTCAAAGTGGGCACCAGGTACAAATATCAAACCCAACTCTTAAGTACACATCCAGACCTGTGGAAGGTACGCTGCTTTTCTGTAAGAAGGACTGCCACTCTGGTGCCCTATCTGTGCTGCCCTAGTGCCCTCCTGCAGAGTGAGCAGGACTGGACTTGCATCTTAAACTCAGGGCCACCAGGGTGACTCCAAGTGGCCTCCTGATCAGAACAGGCTCCAACAACCTTGTACACAGCACCAGGATTCTGCCAGCTGCGAGTCCTTCTCTCCCAAGTGGTGCCAGTCCTTGACCCTTGGAAGTGGGCCTGAAAGTGCTCTGCCAGCCCAGCTGTGGTCCCAGCAGAACCGACGCAACACAAGGCATCGCCTCCCATGGAGGCACTGTTGAAAAACAGTATTAATGAGACCCTGTTGACACTTAATGTCACATTTCAGGGACATAAGGACACCAAGATTGATCTGGTGGGTTTCTTTGAAACTGCGATTTGATTAAGGGGTTGTGAAGTGCACAGGAAAGTGTATGTCTCACATTGTAGGCTGGACATTCTTGGTTGGCATCTTCAAGCCTGTTTTGCTATTAGTCTTAAACCTGGTGTTGTGCATCAGATATTAACTGTTGCTATAAATCAACCTGATATACTTGTTACTGGGCTTATTCAAGAAGAACAAAGATATTATCAAAGAACAATTAGGATTGTTGAATGGTTTTGAGCTTGTCATAAAAGAGGCGTTGGTCCTGTGAAGCACAAGTTAAGGGGAGTGCCATTGAGTGTGAGAGATAGTTTGAATGGGATAATCTGTGCAAAGATGGTGTGATTGAATGAATAGAGTCATCTCTTTGGTTATCACCTATGTTGGTTGCTCTGATAAAGAACAATTAAATCAGAATGTGTATTTAACTCAGGAGTTTAAATTAAGCCATTTAGGTGGATGGCTAACATTGAGGAATCATGTGTACTTTAGCTGGTGCTGAAGGTTTTTCCAAACTTGATTTAAGGTCTGCATACCAACAAATTGTTTTAGCAAAGGATTCTAGGCACTTTTTTTATTTTTTTATTAAACATTTAAAAAAAAAAATTCCACATATTCCTGTATATGTTACAGCATACAGCAATTTCACAAGTGGTTATACATACTTTACACTATTTACAATTATTACTCTGGAACATTATGTCATAAACAAAAATCCCGTCAAACCTGCATATAATATGTGCTAATCATTACGCACAGGGGGAAAAAGGAACGTAAGTAAACAAAGTAAGATAAGAAGAGAGAGAGTAAAATAACCACCTTCCCTCAACTATCCTGGTTTTAACCTACTATTTTTCCAGCTTGTGATGGGCTGCCATATCCTTTTTCCTAATAACTTAGCTCTCCTTCCTTTCCTATCATAGATTGCCTTTTCCAGATTATACATAGAAAGAAGTCTTGAGATCCAGATTTGGAACGGGGGGGAAACCTTGTCCAGCCAGGTTCTTGCTATACAGATGCGAAGCACCGCCAGTGAGACAAAAATAAATTCTACTGGAAAATCGTCTGATGTATCCCCCACACCCAACATAATTAATTCATCTGTAAGCTTTATCTTAATCTTAAGTGATTTATCCAAGAACTCTTTAATAGCCTTTTTCAGAGTGAACAATTGAGGGCATTGTGAAAACATATGTATAATGTCTGCTTCATTTGAGTCACAGCGGGGGCATGTTATTCCAGTTGTTCCACCCCACTGGGCGATTCTGGCTGGGGTATGATATAGTGAGAACACAGTCTTAAAGTGTTGTGATTGCAAAGTAGCTGAGCATAGCACTGTTCTGCCCAGGTCCAGTGATAACTGAAAACTTTCTACTCCTGACCCCAGTTTTTCTGTCCATTTTTGTGCATATTTCCCCCTTTCATCAGTTTTAATGTCTTTCAGTTCCGCGTATAACTGTCTTATTGTGCATTTGTTAGCTACTTCTATATAATCCATGACTCTGCATTGACCCAACCCTGCCAGGCCGCCCTGTTTTTGCATTAAGAAACTTCTAATTTGAAGATATTTATAAAAGCTGTGGTGTTCTAGCCCGAACTTTGCTTGTAGCCCCCCGAACTGAAGCATATTCCCCTGACTATCGAGCAAGTTTCCTATTTTCACTATACCCTTGTTATGCCAATCCCTCATGGTAATATCTCCAAAAATGTCCCTCGGTAATGAACAATTTGTGTACAGTCGTGTATAATTATTATGTCTTCCTAACCCAAGTTTTTTTGAAACCCCTTTCCAGACCCTATAGGCCGCCTTTAATGTTTTAAACCGTGTATGTTTGAAATAGCTAAAGTCGATTGTGTGTAAAAACCCATTTTCTGCCCCCTCTCCCAATAATGTAGTATATACATTAGTACATCCTGAGTTGTCGTCCGCTGTGTAATCTGTGCCTCCCCCACCTAACAGCCCCTGACAGTACTGCAATACGGCAGCCCAATAATAGAGCCTAAAATCTGGTGCCCCCCAACCGCCTTTTTCTCTAGATACTGTTAGGTGTCTGTAAGCTCTCCTTGTCTTTCCTTTGGCCCAGATAAATTTATTCAGGATTGCTTCTAATTTATTAAACCATGTAGTGTCAAAAAATAGCGGAATAGACCTAAACAAATACAAAAATTTAGGGAACGTTACCATTTTTATTACATTAATCCGTCCCATCAAGGTCAAATGCAGATTATTCATTCTTTCCGTATTTGCTTTTACTTTTGCCAGCAGTGGAGTCATATTAATTTCCACTAACTTATCCAGGTCAGCTGTAATTTTGACACCTAAGTACATGACTTCAGGAGCCACTCTTATGTCCTGACAATTAACCCAACTATTTTGTGTAATTTGCGTCTTTCCTTTATTCAGTGAGTAACCCGAAACTATCCCAAAAGCAGCTGCCTCCTGTTCTATTTCTATGATGGCTAGCTCCGGTTCAGGGGTGACCACCGCCACGTCGTCTGCATAAGCGAGCGTTTTATATTCAAAACCATGCAATTTTATCGGGAGGATGTTAGAGTTTCCTTCCAGCTTGCGCAGGAGGGGATCAATATATAACGCGAATAACAGTGGTGAAGACGGGCAGCCCTGTTGTGTGCCAAGTCTTATGCGTATTTCAGCAGTATACCCTCTGTTTATTCTCACCTTAGCCATAGGTTCTAAATATAGTGCTTGAATAGCCTTTATGTAGCCTGTTCCTATACCAAACCAGTCCAGAACCCTCCACAGATACCTCCAGGAGACCCTGTCGAAAGCCTTCTCTGCATCCAAAAAAATAGCCGCGGCAGGGTCCCCTGTGGCGCCCGCTGCATCCAGTATGGTAACCATCTGCCTTGTATGTTGTGTGGTCCCTCTCCCGGGAATGAATCCATGTTGTGTTACACCTACTAAACCCTCAATTACCTTGCTTAATCTATGTGAAAGCGCCTAGGAATAGATTTTTGCGTCGGCATTCATGAGTGTTATTGGCCTGTATGACCCGGGATCCAAATGTGATTTGTTTTTTTTCAAGATTACTATAATGTTTGCTCCGGCCCATGACTGTGGAGTACTTCCCCCCCTCTGCGCTTGACTTAAGGTTTCCAGCATATCACTTCCCAGGGTGTCCCAGAAAATTCTGTAGAATTCCGCCGGAATTTGATCTGGCCCTGCTGCCTTTCCTGAGGGGAGTTTGGATACTGCATTCTGTACTTCCCCCAATGTCAATGGTAACTCCAGTGTCTCCTTGTTCTCCTCGGTCAGTTCCTCATGCAAGATTCCTACTAAGTAGTCTTCTATCTCAGTGTCAACATTTCCGAGATCTTGATCATATAGATCAGAGTAAAACTCCCTAAACACTTCTCTCACTTCCTCTGCCTTAGTCACAACTTTTCCCCCTTTATCCTTAATTTCTTTTATTTCTCCTGCTGCCATGTTTTGTCTGGTGCGAACTGCTAGCATATGGCCTACCCTCTCATTAAATTCATAGCATTTTTCCTTTTTCATTAAATAATTACTTGCCGCTTTATTTGCCAAACTTTCGCTAGCTTTTTTCAGTTCTATTTCCAATAGAATCTCCTCTAAAGATTCTTGGGTAATGGCCGCTTGGATGAGCCGTTGTTCTAGCTCCATTAAATCATGAAGTCTGTTAGTTAATTCAAGTTTTTCATTTTTACACCTGTGGAGAGTGTAGGCCAGAGTTTCCCCTCTTATCCCGGCTTTAAAAGTGTCCCAGACCACCCCTGCAGAAGCTGTACCTCTGTTTACTTCCCAGAATTGTCCAAACCATACCTTCATCCTATTTACGTATTCTTCTTCCCTAAGTAGCCCTCTTTCAAACGTCCAATTATATTCTTTATATACAGCACTAAGGTTCTGAGGGATAGTTAATATTAGGGGGTTGTGGTCTGAGAAGACCTGAGGAAGTCTTTCTATTTTTGTGTCTGGTACTAGGGAGCTAGAAACCAGAAAGTAATCCAATTTGGCAACTACCCTGTGAGGGGCAGAATAAAAGGTACTGCCCGTTCCAGCGGGATTATTGACTGTCCAAAGATCTACCAATGCATTGTGAAACATTAGATTACCAATAGCCCTTCGTGTTCCCTTTTTACGATCACCCTGCATCCCCCCACCCATCAGACCCAACCCTGGCAGCCCATTGACGTTAAAGTCCCCGCAAAATATCACCGGTTCTGCCCACAGTGCCAATTCAATGTCTAAAAAATCAAATAATTCAGGTTCATCCTCGTTAGAGCCATATACTGAGACAATGGTATACCGTCCCCCAGCTGTTTCCCCTTCAACCATAGCCCATCTCCCTTCCTCATCTTCCCTCTTTTTCTTTACCTGTATAGTTCCTTTCTTAGCGAAAATAGCCACTCCTTTTGTTTTAGAATCTTGTTGTGTACATGCTAAAACTACATAACCAAGTCGGTCCATAAGGTATTTGTCCTTTCCCCTCACATGCGTCTCCTGGAGGCATATTACATCCAACTTCAATAATCTAAACATAGCCGCTACTTTCTGTCTTTTCCCACCATCGTTTAGCCCGCAGATATTAATAGTAGCAACCCTTAACGCCATCTTATCTCGATGATTGAACTACCAAAGGCCCTCCTCTTAGGATATGCTACCACTTGTTCATTTCTATACATCTTTTTGTCTTGTGCTGTACATAACCTTACTTCTTCACCACCCCTCCACCTCCCTCCCCCCACCCCCCAGTCAACCCCCCTCCCTTTACCTACCCCCCCCATTCTACAGGCAAATAGGTCAAGCATGACCTATGTGTGACTACTTACTGCTGTAGTGTCGCCTCCTTCTCCTGCCCAATCTACCCATACTGCTAAGATATTCAATACTTCTTCAGTATTGTAATATGTATCTTATGCTGGTTCAATATCCCTACTCTTCCTGCCCGTTTGACTCTCCGTGATTTCTGCAAGATACTCGCCTGCCTTTATCTCTGAGAAAAACATTCTGACACGACCCCCTGTAATAACTTTCAGCTTCGCTGGAAACATCAGGTATGCTTCAGAGCCCTGACGCTGAAACGGAGTAATTAGCTGCCTGAGCTTCCACCTCCTTTCGACGGTCGCATGGCAGAAATCAGGCCTAGCAAAAAATGTAACCCCTTCAAATGATTTCTTTTTGTCTGGCCTGGCAGAATCCATGACTTCCTGCCTAGCCAGAAAGTTCCCAAAAAAAACTAGCATAGCCCTTGGTAAGGAATCCTGACTAGCGCCTTTTGGTTTTTTCTGGGTCAGTGGGAATCTGTGTGCCCTCTGAACTTCTAATTCCCATTGCCACTGTGCCTCTGGGTATGCACCTTTCAACAGTTTGACCACAAACCCCCTAGGGTCCTCCCTTCCACTCCTTCTTCCAAGCCAAGAAATCTCAGATTATTCCGCCGCTGGCGGTTCTCAAAGTCCTCCAGCTTCCATTGTAAGTCCTCCACCACCTTCCCTTGCTCCATTCTGAAAGTCTGCCAGTCTGTAACTTCATCCTCCAATCTGCCTGTTCTTTCTTCGACCTGTACAACTCTCTCTTCCACCTCTTCATATTTTTTATTCATTTTCCTAATGCTCGCTTGTATTTTTTTAGTGTCTTGTCTTGCTCTCCTACTTTCTATTCTAGCCTCCATGTGTATTTGCTTTAACATATTAAACATCCCATCTAAAGTTGCTTGAGGTGGTGGTTCGGCAGTGTCTTGGGTGGTATTTGCGGCGTAATTATCAACTCCTTCTTCTTCCTGGTACATCTTGGAGGTATTACCGTAGTCCCAGAGCAATTTCCTATTAGTGCTAGATGCTGATCTGTCTATGTCTCTATCCCGTTTTATCATGGTTCTTCTTTTCTTCTTTTGTGTCTCCTTGTTTCTGGGATTACCAGTATGTGACCCCTCTGACTCTGTCTCTGATGAGAAATCTGTAATTCCGCCCTCCTCTTCTGTGCCCAGTAAGGAGGAGTCAGAGCCTTCAGTCACTGAGTAGAATTTCTCTCCTTCAGGGGAGCAAACTCTCCTCCCTTTATCCGCTTTAACCCCCTTTAGCCCACGACTTTCGACGCTTCTCATGCTTCCCCAGGTAGAAGATTCTATTAGCGCATTTTGGCCTCCAGGGGTGGGAGCAAGATTTACCTGCATTAGGGCTTCGGGCATTTGAGCATTGTTGAGATTTACCGGGTCTCCGAGTTCTGCCCCCGTCTCTTCAAGCATCCCCCTGCTCACCTGGTCGGCCCCGCTCTCTGTGACCCTGCTCTCTGTGGCTGCGCCTGTGTCAGTGTCAGCATTCTCAGCACTTCCAGCGTTTCCGTCTCTCAGCGCGATTCCCGCATGAGGCGTGCATGATTGGAGCTCCTGCTGCCTAGCAACCGCCGTACTTGCGTCCTCGCGGTCGATGTTATGTTATGTTATTCGGAATTTGTAAGCGCACGGTCACCCAAAGGTTTCATGGCGCTGAGGGGAGACAGATGGTAAGGAAGTGGTCTAACCGTGCGCTTGCTTGAATAACCAGGTCTTAAGAGCACCCCTGAATTTCAGCAGGTTAGTACAGGACCGAAGGGACAGGGGGAGGCTATTCCAGGTCTTTGGGGCAAGATAAGCGAATCGACATCCTCCAAGTCGTTTTTTCTTGTACAATGGCAGCTTAAGGAGAGACTGATGGGCAGAGCGAAGGTTCCGATTTGGTTCATATTTATTTATTAGTTGATTAATGAACCTGGGACTTTTGCCGTGGAGTGCTTTGTGAACCAGGCAACCTACTTTAAATGTGATCCGGTGCTCTACAGGAAGCCAATGAAGAGAGGCTAGCAGGGGTTTCGCCGAAGTCCTTAGATTACTTTTAAATATTACCCTCGCAGCTTGATTTTGGACGATCTGTAGTCGTCTAGATAGAGTGAGAGGGAGGCCCAGATATAATGAGTTCGAAAAATCAAGGCGGGAGAGAACCAAGGCGATCACCACTTGGATGAGGGCGGAGTGTGTCAAAAGGTGGCCAATTTTTCTGATCTTTCGAAGTTGAAAGAGGCTAGAGGAGATCACGGTTCCTACCTGATTTTTCAAGGAAAGGTCGGCATTGAGGGTGACTCCAAGACTCTTCACCGATTGAGAAGGCTTAGGAGGGGGTCCCATCGAGGGTGGCCAAAAGTGAGGGCCCCAGCTAATCACACTCTTACCAGGGAGTACCAGCTCGGTCTTTCCGGGATTGAGCTTTAAGTGATTCTCATCCATCCAGTCCTTGATATGCAACATCGTGGACTGAAATTCTACCGCCGCATCCACAGAGTTTAACAGGAAGACCAGTTGCAGATCATCTGCATAATTGTAGATGGTGACTTTCCTGTTCTTTAGGGACTGTAACAATGGTTTCAAATATAAATTGAACAATAGAGGGGACAATGACGACCCCTGAGGGACACCGCATGTAGTGGGAAGTTTGGATGCCGTAAAGTTTCCCAGTTTGACAGCCTGGGAGCGGTCCATTAAAAAGGATTTGACCCAGGCGAGAGCCGAACCGCTGAGGCCGGCCTGTTCGACACGGTGTAATAAGATGGTATGATCCACCGTGTCGAACGTGGCCGATAGATCTAGAAGTACAAGGGCCTGATGATCGTCGTTATCGGCATTGAGCCTTAGTGTGTCAAGGACCGCAAGAATGAATGCCTCGGTGGAGTGTGCCTGGCGGAAACTGGCTTGAATTGGCTCGAGGTAGCCAGATGTCTCAATGAAATTAGAGATACAGCTAGCCACGTGCGCTTCAAGCAGCTTGGCCCCGAACGGAAGGAGAGATATGGGCCGATAATTAGAGAGCACAGCTACATCAGCACCCGGCTTTTTTATTAATGGGACCAGAGTGGCATTTTTAAATGAGATTGGGACTATTCCGAGTGATAAAGATTTATTCAGAAGTGGAAGGATTCCCTGAGGTAATATGGAATAAACTTCCTTCAGGATATGCGGGGGGCAGGGATCATTGGGAGAGCCGGACTTTACCCGATTCATAAGCTCCACTAGTTTGGGAAAATCAATATGGGGAATTGACTGAAGTTTGTGTGGGGCTTCACAAATTTCCCTGCTAATAGCCTTGGTATGATTC
This sequence comes from Lissotriton helveticus, assembly GCF_964261635.1. Lineage (NCBI taxonomy): Eukaryota > Metazoa > Chordata > Amphibia > Caudata > Salamandridae > Lissotriton > Lissotriton helveticus. The sequence continues at coordinate 886,292,820 of NC_136067.1, read as the reverse complement.
ATCTGAATGCTAGCTTTTATAATATCAATCTTCTCTCGGAAAAAGTCATTAAGTTGATCGCAGAGTAATTGAGTTGGGGGTTGGGAAGGGGAAGTGCGGGTGTCGTTGCATAGATCATTGACTACTTTGAAAATTTCTCTTGATTTATTTTGAGCCGTAGAGATTTTATTAGAAAAGAAAGCTGCCTTAGCAGCTAGAATGGGCTATAGTTCCTCCGGGCTGTCGTGAATGACCGTCTGTCTTTTTCGCAATAGCCCTGTCTCCATTTTCTTTCTAATTGGCGGAGTTCTAGTTTTTGAGTTTTTAACTCTGTAGAAAACCATCTATGGGCGTCCATACGACGAGCGCGAGCGAACTTGGTTAAGGGGACATGTGCCCCGCAAGCAGATGAAAGCCAATCATTAGTGCTTTGTCCATGAGGTTGATGTCCTGGTCCGAAGCCGAAACCGGGAGGGAATCTGTTAGGGTAGATAAAAGCTCCGGGAGGCTAAGCGATCTCCATTTCCTGGCCGTCCCTCCCAGGGACACACAAGTTTTTAGGTTGCCCTGCAAAGTGATGGAAAAATGCAACAGGTGATGGTCGGACCATATGCACGGTAAAGCGGTAGGGCTGGAGATGGAGATATTATGTGATCAGATTTGGTCTAAGATATGACCTTTATTGTGGGTGGGAATTTCGACATGTTGAGAAAAATTTAAATTGGAGAGAAGCTCGAAGAGTTCTGAGGCGTGAGGACTAGCCTCTAGATGATTATACCAATAGTTAAGGTCTCCAATCAAAGTGACTTTGTCATAGTCAACGGTCAGGCCAGCCAGTTGCTCAGACAGAGAGATGGGGAAAGACGGCATCGATGTAGGTGGGCGATAGATCAAAACCAGTACCATAGTTCCTATGTTGTTATCCGATTTTATTACCAGATTATCAGTATCTGGCAGATCTAAAGAGGGTAATATGGTAAACGTATGGTCTTTATGAATGATAGCTGCGACGCCACCCCCAGTTTTTCCTGGTTTTCTATTCGCAGATAGTATATAGTAGTCTGACGGTAAAGCTGAGAGTATATCTGGCAAGGAATCTGTCGTAAGCCAGGTTTCTGAAACAAGCAACATGTCAGGTCTGTCTGTTTGAAGTAGAAAGAAGATATCTAATTGATGTTTTACCATGGATCTGGTATTGAGGTATAAGCAGTCAAGCGTCCGAGCAGCAGGACATGAGGGCGGGGTAGAAAGATTGGGGCTCTGGGACGGGGCAGAGGATGGTTCCAGCGATACCTGGTGAGTGTGGATGTTGTTGATCCTTAAGCGGGCATGAGTAGTTGGATCGAGGGAGGAAGGGCCAGAGTTCTGTAGGGCAAGAAGTTCCCCAAAGGAGTAGCTGGTGATTTCTCCATTCTGCCTGGCCCCTGGGCCCGGCCGGTCGCGGACGGGCGCAGACGGGCTTGCCTTAGGCGCGCCTTCGGCGCGCAAACGGCGTGCCCGCTGCGCCCGTCCGCTGCGCGTCCGGGGAATGCACATGTTTTTATGGAGGCGGTAGGAAAGGGAAGGGGGGGCGTGGCCTCGCAAGATGGGCGTGGCTTGTGCGTGTCTGGGGGAGTGGCGCAAGATTCCCTGTACAGCGCGTCAGCGCTAAGTCTACAGGGCGTCTGCTGCAGGAGGCGCTCTATTCCCAAGTGAGTGCTCAGGGAGGGCAGTGATTTTAAAAGCAAACAGAATCAGAATATTCTTAAAAAAGGCAAACAAACAACAGCACAGTTCGACTCCCGGCTTTCCGCCTCAGGAGTTTTCTAGTCTCTGGCGCGCTCGTAGTCAGCGCGATATTTAAACGTCAGAGAAAAGGGGCGTGGCCTTGCAAGATGGGCGTGGCTTGTGCGTGTCTGGGGGAGTGGCGCAAGATTCCCTGTACAGCGCGTCAGCGCTAAGTCTACAGCGCGTCTGCTGCAGGAGGCGCTCTATTCCCAAGTGAGTGCTCAGGGAGGGCAGTGATTTTAAAAGCAAACAGAATCAGAATATTCTTAAAAAAGGCAAACAAACAACAGCACAGTTCGACTCCCGGCTTTCCGCCTCAGGAGTTTTCTAGTCTCTGTCGCGCTCGTAGTCAGCGCGATATTTAAATGTCAGAGAAAAGGGGCGTGGCCTTGCAAGATGGGCGTGGCTTGTGCGTGTCTGGGGGAGTGGCGCAAGATTCCCTGTACAGCGCGTCAGCGCTAAGTCTACAGCGCGTCTGCTGCAGGAGGCGCTCTATTCCCAAGTGAGTGCTCAGGGAGGGCAGTGATTTTAAAAGCAAACAGAATCAGAATATTCTTAAAAAAGGCAAACAAACAACAGCACAGTTCGACTCCCGGCTTTCCGCCTCAGGAGTTTTCTAGTCTCTAGATGAGTGCTGTCTCGGCGTTTGTTTCCGTGTCTGTCTCGTCAGGAGCTTCGGATACCAGAATCACCGGCTGGATTTTACCTGCATAAGCCTCTGAGACGGTAGGTTGTCTTAAATCTTTGGTTGGTATGGCGATCGCTTGTTTTAAAGCTCCGCTGTCTGATTGGGAGCGTCTCTGCTGTTGCTGCCCTTTAGATCCGGGGGTGCCCGCTTGCACCGTTATCTTGGCTCCCGCTTTTTCTTTGGCAACTTTTTCTGCCTTCTCTCCTCTCTTGGGTTGTTGACTCAGTTGAGAGACAGTACTCGCCAGGGTAGATCGCTTGTTCATGCTTGTTAGTTTCGGAGCTGCTCCAGCGCGGTGTGCCATCTCCGCAATTGCGCTGACACCTCGCTTGTAAACCTCTCTCCAATGTCTCCCAAGCAGGATAAAGAGTGTCGCCAGGGACTTCTGTAGCACCAAAGTACCTCCTACAATATTAATTTTACTTGGTTTTGGAAAGATCGGCATGTCCTTTTCCAACTTCCAGCTGCATGTCCCGCGGGTCAGGAGAAGGAGTAGATGCGACTACTCTCTACAGCAGCATAGCGGCCATCTTGCCCCCCTAAAACCGACGGATTCTAGGCACCTTAATGCTTTTCTTACGCCCAATGGTATGTACCAGTGTTGTAGAATGATCTTTGGGCATGCTTCCCCAGCTGCGATTTTTCAGAGAGTCATGTGTGAAGTTGTAAAAGGCTTAAAGGGTGTGCTTGTTTTTTAAGATGATATTCTAGTTTCTGGAAAGGTTCAATTTGGATGGTGTGTTGACTGCACTGGCACAGAGGGGTTTGAAACTGAGGAAAGAAGTGTAATTTTGGGGTGCACGAAGTCGAATATTTAGGCCTTATGATTTTCGGCAAAGGGATTGGCCCACGCCCTGGTCTATTGAAAGCTATTAAAGTACCTATTCCCTCATGGAAAGAGCAATCAAAGGCTTTTCTGGGAATGTGTGAATATTACACCAAATTTGTATGAAATGTTTCCTCCATGGCGGAAACTCTCTTAGCATTGTTAAAAAAGAATGTCCGGTTTGTCTGGGGTGAATCACAAATACTTGCTTTCATGGAGATCAAGGATGGGTTAGCGAATGCGCCTTGACTAAATCTGTTCACACCTGGTGAGATGCTGACTAACTGTGGTTGTGAGTGGAGTTAGACTTGAAGCGGGATGTCCCAGGGGTAAGAGATAATGAGTGCACTGTTGTGTTTGCATCTCCTGCGCTCAGACCACTTGAAAGACAATATTCAGTAATTGAACATGAAATGTCCATGTGTGTCTGGGTGGTGGAGCTCTTTCGAACATATGTGTGGGGTGCTAAGTTTAGGTAGAGGTCAGATCGTAAGCTCTTAATACCTATACTAAATGGGAGTAATGTACATTCCACCAAAGCCACTGCTAGATTGGTGAGGGTGAGTGTAAAGCTACTTGAATATAATTTTGTTGTTGAATTCATCCTGGGTGGGAAGAATAAGAAAGCTGACTGCCTACCCAGGTTATCCATTCTGGTAGAAAGTGAGAAAGTCGAGGAAGTGTTTGATCAGCAAGATTTGGACTGTTTAATTGCAATGAATTTTCTCTAAATATCAAATGTGTCTGTGAAAAGTAGTGGAAATGTGTTCTCGGCTAAGATCTTGTCTTAAACAAAGTGGTGGAATACACAAGGAAGGTTTGGCCAAGAGAAGGGAATCTTTCTGTAGAATTCCAGAAATATAGCAATGTGCAGTCAGAACTTTCTTTGGAGGATGGGCTGCTATTCAGGGCAGACAAATTCATTCCCCCAAGAAATCAGGGAGAGACTATTGAGCATAAGTCATGAGGGTAATTTAGGCATGATGATGACTGAGAAACAACTGAGGGAAACTTTTTGCTGGTGGCCAGGAATGAACAGGGATGTGGAGGATTGGATTGGTAAATGTTTGAACTGTTTTTCAAATGATAAGGGTCTGAAATGTGTGACCCCACCAATGGTTATCTCTGAGACACCTTTGAACATATGGGAGAGAATGAGCATAGATTTTCTTTGCCCCTTCCATGTTTTGCCTCAAGCTCAGTGACTTGCTATTGTCCTTATTCACCATTTGTCAAAGTGGCTTAAAGTGAAATTCATTCAAGTGCTTCACACCAGAAGTGTTTTACCTTCCTCACAGATGTGTTTTCCAGAGAAGGTTTCCCCTCCAAACTCCTTTTAGATAATGGTGTGCAATGTGTTTCACATGAGTTGGAAGAATGTTTGAAGGGTGCAGGGATCAAACACAAGAGGTGCAGTCTTTATCATCCCCAGGGGAATGGTCAAATTGTGAGGGCTAACAGAATGGCCTCTGATTGTCACAGTGGAGCTGAAATTTTAGGAATTGATTTGGTGGATGTGGTGCATGCTATGTTTGGTCGTATCGCAAAACCCCTCATGTTGTGAGTGGTGTCAATTCATTTGCAGCTCTGAGAGGCAGGGTCATTCAGGATTTTTTGAGGCCCACACCGTTGAGAAATCTATCTAAAGTCAAATCTAGCAGCAGATTCACTTGAGAGGTTGAGGTGACCATGAATAAAATCTGGGAAAGTCAGAGAAAAATTAAGACTTTTATGATTGAGAAAGGTAATTGTGTGCACATGAAATTACCAGATTCTAAAAGTCTTAAAAGGTGAGTAAGGATTGGTCGTGCTTGTCCCCTGTAGAAAGTGAGCAAAGATGGATGTGCAGTAAGGATACAAAATGGTCAATGGTAGAATTGTGCAAGACTAATGAAAGGGGTAGGCCCTGTTGAGACTCACAGTGAGACTGTTGGGAACAAAGTGAGGAATAGCACACATTCTACAGAGAAGTGTGTCCGTGATCAAGTGTGGGATGGTATAACTCCTCTAGAGAAGAGTGTCCGTAATTTTCCTGGATATTGTAATTAATTTTCTTTTGCGACCTATTTATTCTTAAACTTTGCTTTTTTTGTTGTTGTTTATTATTGCAACTGTTCTGTTAACTGTTGGGTATTGTCTTTAGAGTTGTAAATTGCTTTTTATTCAATAGTTTTGTTCTTTATTCTTTTCTTGTGCTACATTATTGTAATGGGAAAAGGGGGAGGTATGTTATATCTTGATGAAGCATCTGTGGGACTGGCTCGTGGCATCTTTGGGTCGTGATGCCTCCGCTTTGCTCATGACGACAGTTGAAATTGGAGTGTTGGTACGGGCGGAGAGGCGGTTGGAGGTGGTGGTGAGCTCCTTGTGGCAGTGAGTGGCAGCCCATAACTCTTTCTTCTGAACACAAATGCACTTCAACATTTCTACTCAGAAGTGTTCCAGCATTATATTTCCTTGCAACAAGAAGGCAACAGGAGAAATGGCTGGGAAGCAGCACCAGTACTCCCATTGCCCAGGTCGGATACTTTTCTCACTGTTACAAGCAACCACTGAGGCTGTTCCAATGTTTCTGTAAACTATAGGCTGCATGCTTTGCATAGCTTACTATAGTATGCGAAAACATTTTTGTGTCATTCTGCATATTCATTTTTTCTTGCTTTTTTTAAATGTGTTTGTGAATTTAACTGTGCTGCTTTCATGCCTTAACTGTTGTTTGGTTCTGTTTGAATCATTCACATATTCCACTAGGATCAACCTGCTGTTGTTGCCAAGGCTACCTAGAGTTGAGTACAGTTTTCTCAGTGAGCTTTGCTGAAATTGAAAAAACGATGGGAGCATATGTACAAGAATTGCTGCTAACGAACGCTAACCTTAGTTAGCAGCAGTTTTCTTAATACGGCCAGTCACCAATACTATCGCCCTGTTAGCGATGTATTTACAATATGTTGCTACATGGCGATAGTTGCAGGTAATTGCAGTGAAAAAGGCTGGTAACACTAGTGTGAAGGCAATACAAATCCTGATGTTAGTGGGCAAAAACTGACAAAAGGCCCATTAGCGGCAAACAAACTCACGTTAGTCAGCCCAACGTGACTTTTTTGCCTCTAGAAGCAAAAATAGCCTGTAAGTCCACTTCTAATGAAAAATAGGAAATGAAACCAATGGAAGGCAGAATGGAGCTGCCAGGGCTAAGTGCAGCACAGATCAACACTCCCCCCCAAAATCCACAACAGCCAGGATGACCAGTCCGAGTCCCATTGGAAGAGGAAATTCCCGGCTACATCTATAAAAAGAGGCGCATTGCTGTGCCAAACCAGTGATGCATCACTTTTCATTGCGCACTCCTTTCAACACCATGCCATCCCAAACCTTTATAGCATGGACAGTCCCAGGGGCTGGAGACCTCGCTGGGCCTGTGTCTGGAACCAGGAGTGGGATGCTGAGGTGCTGTGGAGTCGCTGGGCCATGGCAGTGAAAATTGAGGCACGGCGATTGCCCTTACCTGGTGGTGACATCTGGCAGGTCGCATGGAGACACGTTGCTGACCTGTGTGAGAAGACCGTCTTGTGTCCCTTGGAGCTGTGACCGGTAGGGGCGCTCCTGTGCACCAACGTAGGGAGGTCTGCATTGCAGACTACGATCCACCACTACCACAGGGTGCACAGAGGAGATTATCAATGGTGTACCACGCCCCTCTTCATCACAGGCCATAGGATGTTGTTCTGGCCGAACGCTGTGGAGGATGAGGCCCCTGAGCTATACCAAACTTGTGTGGTGGGAGCGCTGTACCTTTGCGCCTAAGGGGGCCCTGTTGCCACACCTGCTTCAGGAGGTTCCCCAGCGGACTTGGCAACGACTGCTGTACCTATGCTTGTGAAATCCCACCTGGTTGAGGCTCCTGCTGAGTCACAGATTTGGAGAGAGTGCAGCGCATGGAGCCCCGGTGTCAATGACCAGGTGAGGAGAAGGTGGGACGTGTAGCGGAGGAGACCAGGTGCCAGTCGGGCCCAGGCCTAGCACCTGTGGATGACGCACACTGTGCCCTGAGCAATCCCTGCGCTGCAACTGACCTACATCACTGAGGGCACCGTACAAGACTGGTGGGAGACTTGACTAACTCGCTCAATTCGTGGAGAATGGCCATTGATGGCAGTGGGTGCCAGGGGGATGGAGCCGGTTCTGACCCAGGTCCTTTGGTATGCAGCTTGATCCACTGTGACTCGCTGGGGAACTGGGGAACACAGAATCTGGCTACCACTGTCAAATTGGAAGAGGCAACTGGGTGGTGCTACCTTTGCTTGCCCCCTGTTAGTTTGTTTTTGGGTGTATAGGGGACAAACCCTTAGTGGATTTCCTCTTTCCACAGTGCTGCATCGTCTGGGTACAGTTGTCCCCATCTGCTGCTGCTGGTTCCTCTGACACAGAGATCCGGTGTTAGTGTCCCTCTCCACCCGCATGCTCCTGCCTGCGCCTCATCTCTGGTGATCCAGTGTAGAGCGTCACTGCTGCTCCTGTCCCTCTCATCTGCTGTTCCTGTTCATCTTTCTGCTCTTCTCCATTGCTTTCCTACCTTTTTCTTTATTTTGTTTATCTTTGCTGTGTTTGGCTTTGTTTTTCCTGTGCTTTTTTGCAGTTCCTTTTTCCCTATCCTCTCCCTCTTTGCCGCTGCGATCACCTGCGTCCCTCCCTCTCCAGGGTCATTTCCTGCATTTCCTGCCTCACAGCTGTCTAGCCCCCTGCAACAATGCTTAATGTCAGAAGCGGTGCGGCCATGCGCAGTGGGCGTGCCACTGGAATGCCTAAGGGAAGCCAAAGGTAAGCCCGTCTGTGTCTGTCCGGCCCTGTACGGTGCCCAGCACCAGTCACCCTGCCTCTCGGACACTCCACCGCTACAACGCCAGCACTTTACTCATCCTCAACCATGGACGCCACGCCCCCTGCCATCTACCATGACCGAAGAATACCCTTGCACCCTGCGCCTGTTGAAAGTGCAAACGCACCTTCTGCCACATCAGCACACCAGCGCCTCTTGCCGCCCAGCCGACTAACAGTGCACCCAACTGGCTCAACTCCATCCTCCTCAATGTGCGGTCCCTCTACAAAGACGCCACAGATATCTGGGACGTCCTCGATGCCTCTTCTTCATGGATACCTGGACCAACCTATGCTCAGTACCTGACATCACCATCACCATCCCTGATGGCTACTAAATCCCCCGGAAGGACCACCCCAACTGTCCAGGAGGAGGCATTGCCATTATCTACAAAAGCCCACTCCAACCGACTGCGCACTCTAATGGCCCAACGGTGACCATTGAACACCCCCACTTCCAGATCCGGACCAACCCCAACACAATCCTCTGCAGAACCCTCATCTACAGGCCCCCTGGGCAATGGCCCACCATTCAACGATGCCATTGTAGGCCTCATTGCAACCCAGGCTCTTCCATACACCGACTACATCCTACTGAGAGACCCCAAGTCCCACCTGGACAACCCCAGTGACCAGAACACCACCACCCTCCTGGGGAACCTCACCAACATGGGACTCAAGCCGCTAGTTGCCGCACAAATCCACATAGCCGGACACACGCTCGAGCACGTCTTGTCAGCCAGCTGGAACTTCAACTACAGCCACACCACCGGACTCTCCTGGACCGACCATCATTGTATACATCAAGTCTTCAACAAGCCCACCGTACATCACCACTATCATTGCCCCCCTCTTGCAGCCCGATCAAGGGCACTGAAGAACTTCTCTTTACCTCCCTCAGCCAACGCTTGCAGATGCCAACAACACAGCCCCCTTCAAGAAGACACCCGGCAAACAACACTCCAAGAAGGCCAAGGGGTTCATTCCCGCCCTCCACTACTCCAGATGCAAGTACAGAAGTCTCAAGAAGTGATGGAGCCACAACATCAATAAACTCTGCAACACAGTCACCCTTGCACAATGGCGCAAGGGTGCCCGTATTGGCGAATGGCAGCCATTGTGTGCCAACGTAGGGAAAAAAGACAGGGGGGCTTATTCATGAGGCCCCTCTGACAGTTTCACCCCACCAGTGCGTCATTTCCTTGACATACTTGCAGCGTGAATCTTGCACCACGTTTCACCGTATTAGCAAAGTGACTCAACTAGGCATATGCATGACCTTGTGAAGCCCTGTGCCACATTATACCTGCATCAGTTATTTTGTATGCAGGGTGGGTGTTCCCACGCAACAAAGCCTCAAAGGAGTGGTGCAGTGAAATCCATCAGATTTCACTGCAACAATTGAAGGATGCCACTGCGTCAGTTTTACGCCTACCTCATGGCAGGTGTAAAGGTGACTCAGTGCTTCAGGGATAGGCTGGCGTCATGCATTGCTGGAGTTGTGTCATGCTTGTGACACAACTGCAGCAAAGCGTGACTTTAGCGCTGACAGATACGCCAGGATTCCAGATCTATCTGTCATTAATTGCGACATGGAGCGCCGTACAGTGAATACAGCGCATCCATGGTGTTGAAAGAAGGTCGTAGTGAAAAGTGGTGTAACACTGTTTTTTCGCAGAGATGCAACACTTTTTATGAATGAGGCCCAGGAATGCGCCCTATCTTATTGATGGTGCACATTCCTGCCCTGTAGTTTTGTCGCAGGGCAGCACAGCAACATTCCTTGCAGGGCTGTCCAGCACCAAAACCTTCTGAAATGAGGCCCCACGTGTTTTTACCATTTATAAGACCAGCTATTATATGGTCTTAAAAAACTGCCTCTAACTGCAGTTAGAGGCAGTTTTTTGGGGTTATGCAACAAACAAGGAATTCCTTGTAAATATCGCGAAGTGGGGTTGGCAGCAGTTTTTGCACGGGAATACCTACCTCGCATCTTTTTTCCGTTAACTCCCGCTAACAGAAGTGGTGACCTTAAAAATTCGTTTTCACTAGAAAACTGCTGCTAACTGAGGTTAGCGGCAACTTGTAAATAAGGCAATTAAAAAAAGCAGCTGTAATATCCAAAAATGTATGCTTCGGTGGTGTTAACTCCTTGTACAAATGCCCCATAGTTTTTTATTAAAATGCTATTACTCTCCTCTCTCCCAAATAAATGATCTACCTCATGACAGTGATACTCCCACTTCAGAAGTTGGTGTTGGTTTGCAAAATGTCGCCTAACCAATAATTCCAAACATTGAATCATAAGAAAATATTTGCAGATAGAAATGAATTCAAGAGGGTACTATAAAATCCAACATTAAATTCAAGCATGCTACTTTTTTCCCCCATATTCCCTCTCTAAAAAGCAATTGTTCTCCAATCGAAGATGGCTTTGGAAGTATAATCAAGTACTGGATATTTTTATTTTATTTTAAAGTTAGGTTTCCTCGCAGTTAAGCCAAATGAAGTATTCATCTCAGGACCGCCATTTTGCAGACGGCTCATGCTGTCATAGGATAATAAACTAGTATCAAATTATTGGCCTTCCCTCCCTTCAGCCCAACATTCCCTCCCCTTACCTCTTACCCCCCACCCTCTGCCAGCGTGCCCCACCTCGGTTGATCACAATAAGGGTAGCCGATCATCTAGTCGCACAACCCGCTACACAAAGAAAATACAGACGAAGAAACAAACCGAAGCGTCTCCGTGAAGACAGATGGGTCCACACATTCACTGCTCAATCCACAATCAGCACCAGCCCTGGTTCGCGACACATCCGTACGTCACTGCCTCGCAACATGCATTCTCTAAATGTCTGGTGCCGGCGCTTGGTCCCCCTGTCCAGGCTCTGTGTGCTCTCCCCCTCCTCATCCTCAGACTCTGCAGGAGGAGCATGGATCTCGACCACCAGAGCTTCCCATGCCCTAGCTGTTTCCAGTGCCTTTTCATTAGCGGAGCGCCTAGCGAGTTGCAGGCGGCGCGTCCCTTCACTGCTCGCCCAGGTCAAAAAACTCGTCCGCCACCTCCGATAGCTGGGCCTCGTCTTGGATTTCCAATGCATAGTAAGTTCCCTTTTTGCCATGATTAGCCCCAGTAGGAACCCAACCCAGTACACGACCAGAACATGTGCATAAAATCAGCGCCGTCTGTGGCACACCGCGGGCATGTCGAGTGGGAAACACCAAAATACTGCGAGATCTTGACTGGGGTCACGTATGCCCTATGTAGCGTAAAAAACTGTACCAACTGGAACCGGGCATTGCGCGTACCTTTCCAGGCACGCCGCAACAGTTGAGGCCACGTTATCTCTGGTATGGGTCTGCTGATTTTCGCCTCCCATTTACCTTTCAGGGTACCCAGGGGTGGAAGCTGTACGCTCGACAGGCGTCGATAGAGGCACGTAACAGCCTTAAAGGTACCCGCCGCCATAGTGATATATTGACAACCCGGTGAAGTCGGCGGCTCCTGCAACCCCATCTTCCAGTGGCGCTGCAGTCCCCCCCACCAACGCGGCGTGCAATAAATAATCTCCCCAGGGGAGCTCAAATAGTTCCTGCAATTCCCGAAAGGACAACAATGAACCCTCTCTGTACAAATCTCCCTCCATATTGAGTCCGAGGTCCTCCCAAACCATTAATGCGGACCAATCTCCCCCATGAGGAAGGGCCGTGCACATGCCTAGAGGTATCTCCGGGGTGTACGGGTGAGAGCAACCCACCCACTTCTGACTCCAATTCCAGCACAAGCGAAGAGTGCGCTCTTCAAGGGTGAGTTGGCTAAGATCGAGCTTCTGCTGAAGGACTATAAAGGACAAGACATGTCGAGGAATCGCCCTGCCGCGCGGTCCTTCGGGACCTCGGAACTACCGAGCTATTGCCTGTGTGCGCCATTGCAGCTGCGCCGCCAAATAATACCATTCGAAGTCAGGAACCGCCAACCCCCCTTCTGCCTGCGATCGCGTCAGGGTGTTAAGTGCCACTCGCCGCCTGCCCGAGCCCCAGATAAAACCTGTGATCAAGGCCCTGAGTGTCCGGAAGACCGAGGTTGGAATCCACACAGGTAAAGTATGGGAGAAGTAAAGCAAGCGCGGCAGCGCCACCATTTTTAAGAGCGCTACTCGTCCAGCAACCGACAAGGGGAGGGCACTCCAAAAGTCCCCCGGAGGCCTCTTATCGCCTTGCCCATGTTACCCTCCAAGAGATCAGACTGTGTGTGGTAAATACGCGTGCCAAAGTAAGGTAGACATTGGGGTTCCCATCTGAAACCTTCTTCCACTGGAGGTTCCCGTCCATCTGGGGCCAATAGGAATACTCCAATTGACGCGCAAGCCCGATATGTGCCCAAACCTCTGAAGCAGCGCTGTGGCACCTCGCGGTGGCTCGCCCACACCCGATAAGAACATCAGTAGATCATCAGCATACAGGGAAATATAATGGGTCTCTCCCTGCAGCGACAACCCCTCGTACGACCTCCCCAGTCGAGCATGTGCGGCCAGCGGCTCAATCGCAAGAGCAAACAACAACGGGGATAAAGAACAGCCCTGCCGGGTGCCCCTCCCCACCGGATATGCCGTCGATATGGTCGATCCCGTATTGACCCTGGCGGTAGCAGAGTTATACAACAGCGTGGTCCATTGTATAAACCGGTCTCCCAGGCCAAATTCCCTCAGGACCCGAAACAGATAGGGCCACTCCACGCTATCGAAGGCCTTTTCTATGTCAACCGAAAGCACAGCTGCGCTCGGGGTATTATCGCAGCCTCCCTCCATAACCCTGAGCAACCGACGTATGCACATCGCCGTGTTCCTAGTGGAAATAAAGCCCGCCTGGTCCGGATGTACCAGGGCCATCATATGTTCTAAGAGCTGGGTCGCAAGGATTTTACTGAGTATCTTGTAATCTACCGTAAGCATCGAGAGCGGCCGGTATGCGGAGCGTAAGCAGGCATCTCCACCCCTCTTCAACAGCGGTAGAATAATCGCCTCTCTGGTAGTTGTAGGCAGCCTGCCCAATTCCCATGCTTCCTGGTATAACAATTGCAGCTGCGGCGCCTGGAGATCGACGTATTTCGCATAAAACTCTACTGGGGGACCATCGGCTCCTGGCGTCTTACGCCGCGCCATGGTTTTAATCGCGGCCCTAATTTCACCCAGGGAGACATCCTTGCCTAACTTGTCTCCCTGTGCCGGGTCCAAGTGGGGAAGCTGGGCTGCTGAAAGGAAATCATGAAGCTCCTCAGGCAGGTCTGGCATCGTGCTCTGGTACAGTGAAGTATAGAAGTTAAGGAATTGCTCATTAATCTCCTTCTGGGAATACACTAGGCCCCTGGTCGCCGTGGTCAGAGATAGGATCGGGGTACCCACCTTGTCCCTTTCCGCGTGAGCTCGCACTAAATACTCCTTATAATCAAGACAGCGTAACTGCGCAACCTGAGTAGCCACCGCTTCACGCGCCTCCGCGACCGCTCCGTGGTCCACTGCATCGGCATGGCTCGCCTTCTCTGCTTGACGTAACCGATCCTCCTCCTGGTCTATATCCCGCAGTAAAGTCTTGCGGGTGCCCGTAGTAGAGGAGATACACACGCCTCTCACCACGGCTTTGAACGCGTCCCATTCATGGGCCCTACTAGACACCGTGCCCGCATTGTCAGTGAAGTAGTGTTCTATACTATCATGGATCTCGGCGCTAAAAACGGGGTCCTCCAGAGTCAGAGGGTTCAAACGCCATGTGGGGATCACCTGACGCTGCGCCGTCCACCGCACCGCTATCAAGCAAGAGTTGTGATCCGAGATCGTCCTTGTCAGTCCCAACTCTGCTGATTGAGGTTGGTACCAGAGAGGGGGCACTATGACGCGGGGGAGGGGGGAGGAAGCACCGTCTCCGCAGTGCTCACCCTTCCACCGTACTGCTGCTGCTGGCACTCCGGGGTGGCCCGAACACTACTGGCTATCGGCGGCCCGGACCTCCAATGTCAATGTTGCAGGAACAGAAAAGGCCGCTTCACTCGGCGTCACACTGCCGTGGCCCAGGCCCCTCACAATGCAATCACCCAGGGAGCAAGGGTGCAAGGGGGGGGTTTCCCTGCGTGGGTAGGGCTCCTGCAATGCACACGATGCCGGGGTGCCTCCGCCACCGGTCAGCCAGGTCTCTCTGGTTCACGGTCAATTCGCAATGGCCAACCTATCGCCGGCTTCCCGCTGGCGTCGGGAGGGTCCCCGTGACCTCCACCACCAGGCCCCGGCAGTAGGGCGCAGGCCTATCAGCACTCTTTGTCATCCAGCGCCGCCGCCGGTCAGGAGCAGGGGCGGCCGTACACTGCAACGGCGAAGTCCGGGCCGCTCACCTTGCCCCGTCGGGACTCCGCCACCGGTCCACGGCATCACAGTTCCTCCTCTAGCAGACGCCGGTCACGTTATTGGTCTGATCCCGCCGGCAACATCGCTCCCGGCTCATGTAGCCCCCGCGCCTCACCGCGGTGCCAAAGTCCGCCGCCCCAGGGAAGCCGCTACCCTCCGACGGCCTGTCAGTCATGCAAGGCCGGGGATGTGAGGCCTCCTGCAGGCCGCGGGCTAGATGGCCGGTTCCCTCTGGGTGGAGCAACTACGATCCTCTGCCGGGCATCCGGCAGAGCCCAGGTAATTCTGCAAAGGCAAATGCTGGTGCCTCTCAACTCCGGGGGCCCCCGTTTGGAGCTGCCAACACCACCAGGGGGGTCTCCAGGACAGGATAATCGACGAGGCCGACACGGAGCCCTTCGCTCGCACTTCCATGCCCGGTGGTGCTCAAGCCACGCCCCCAATCAAGTACTGGATGCTTTGTCATTCTGTAAAATAAAATCTTTTTCAAACAGTTTGCCCTCGGTTTTCATCGACATATTGATCGTGTTTTGCATTCTTGGCTCTTTGAATTTTATTTTCCTATAATTAATCTGGCACTCGCACAGAAGTGTGCTTTCTTTGGTTCCTTTGGGATTTTACTTTCTAATTTAATGCTCAAATTTCTAAGCGTGTGCAGGCTTCATGCTACCATCTCTCTTTACAGGAAAAAGGATTGCATTTGCCCTACATTCACCTTTTAATGGTAAGACAGGTTGATAGTATTGCTCTGATTCCTCTACCCCAGTTCACCTTTGTTCTTTTAAGGCCTATTGTTCCCCCTGAAGGATGTTTGGTGGTGAGTGCGTGCGGGGTCTTACTGTCCTACAATGTTATCAGCCCGTCCCCGCTGAGCTAATCGAACAATTGAGTGTGTTGGCACATGTTTTAGCAGTTGGGGGCTGGGTTTTTTGGCCAGATAGTTCTTACTTGAATGTTAGTAGTAGTTTTTAACCAAAGTTGTTGCAGGTAGTGCTGTTCATCTCTAGACACATGTTTCTGGATGTTATTCTTCATCAATAGAGATCAAAAACAAATTTTATTGGGCAGCAGTTCAGCAACCCCAAATTACTTTTCTCTGCTCTCTACTGATAAAGGGCTAACCCCAGAAACGTGTGTCTAGAGATAACAGCACGACCTGCACCAACTTTGGTGAAAAACGACAGCAACTTTGAAGTAGTCATACTGCATTTACCAAAATGCTATGGGGAGAACTGAACTGGAATGAGAGTCAGTGTGCTCCCTTACCCTTGTGTCTAGGCTTATGGATGATTGCCGCTGTAGCACGCAGAGCAGCTCGGGTGCTGTAGGTGGTCCATGATGGAGATTCACGTTGACAGTCACCGCTTGTTCTACATTTTTATGTGCGGAATTCTCTGCCCCAACTGTGGAGTCTGTGCAGTTGTGAACTTACTAATAACACAGAGTTTGTGAACAGCAATCAAATAGTAAACCTACACAAAAGTGTAAGTTTACCTTTGTGAACCAGGCCCCATACCTCTATCTGCTCTCAATCTAAAGTTATCACTACAATGTTTTAAAGTAATCCAGTGCTTGACAAAGGAAAATATGGGCCTTACAACAGTGAAAAATAACTGCAAGGACATGTAACATCTAAGTACACATGTCCTACTTTTTAAAGACAATGCACCCTGTCCTATGAGGCTTTAGGCCTACCTTCGGGGTGACTTATAAGTATTCAATAGGAAGGTTTAGACCTGACAAAGGTTAATTTTGCCAGGGCGAACTGGCAGTTTAGAACTGCACTGCAGGCTGTAGTGGCAGGCCTGACACGTGTTTAAAAGGCTACTTTAGTGGATGTTACAAGGAGTACTGCGGGCCCAATAGTTACATTTCATTTACAGGCACTGGGTACATGTAGTACCGTTGACTCCGGCTGTACAAGTACATTAAATGTGTCAATCAGGTGTAGGCTAATTGAACTATGTATTAGTGAGAGAGAACAGGCACTTAAGCACTGGCTACCAGTGGTAAGGTACTTAGAACCCTATTGTCATGAAAAAAGAAGGCAAATTGTTTGGCGAAACAGCACTCCAAGAATATCAGGTCTAACATGTGACCCCCCGCTAAAAGCAGGGAGAACTATTGACTCTCATGGGAATTTTCATTGCTAATGCTGAAAACTTGCCATCTCTCGCATTGTCAGTTTCAGGGTGATGTTCCACCAGAAAGTCAATTCCCTGTAGGAAGATGGACCACCTCAACAGTTTGCAATGTTCATCCTGCATGTGCATTAGCTATCTCAGGGGTCTGAGGTTCCAAATAAGTATGGTCTCAACTTCTACAGTGCCCAGACCACTGTAATGGCTCCCCTTTCAATTGCACTCCTCCTCTGTTCCCCTTGAAGAAATGCCCTACTGATGAAAGCTACATGTTGGTGTAGCCCCCCTTCATTCATCTGTGAGAACACAACCTCTATGCAATGTTCTGAGGTTCCTTATAGTAGTCAGGGGCTTGAGCAAGGGCATTGCGCAAGTGGCCACCTTCAGGGTGTCAATGGCGTTCTGGAACTCCTCTGTCCAGATCAACTTTCAGGGCTACTTGTAAGAAGACAGCTCAAGCAAAAGGACAACAATGGCGCCATACCCCTAGGCAAATATTCTGTAGTATCCGGTAAGGCCTAAGAAGGCATTCATCTTCATCTGGGTCTTGGAGGATTCCCAAGATAGAATGATCTGAATTTTTGCCTGGAGGGGCAGCAACTTACCCCTTTTAAATTGATGCCCCAAATAGACCGCATATCCCTGCTCTATCTGGAATTTACAGGCCTTGACAGACAAGCCTGTCATCTGCAGGGCCTGAAGTATGTTCATGAGTTGGAACAGGTGGTCCTCTCAACTGGTGCTGTAGACTGCAATGTCGTCTAAATAGGTGGCACTAAAAACCTCCATCCGAGCCAGGGTCCAGTTGACCAACTGCTGGAAGGTGACAGGAGCATTTCTCAAACCAAAGAGCATTACCCTAACCTGGAAGTGGCCCTCTGGGGTGGAGATGGCTGACATGTCCTTAGCCCCCTCAGTTAAGGCAATTTGCCAGTACTCAGATGTTAAGTCAAAAGTGCACAAGAACTTGGCAGCTCCCAACCTATTAATGACCTCACCAACTCGGTGGATGAGGTAAACATCAGTATTAGTGACTGTGTTGAGCCTATCTGCCAACTTGTGAAACCGTTTCACCATGAATTCACTGCCTCCAAGGGCCCCTCTACTGCCCCTCCCACACCCAAACTTCTTCCCCACCAGCAACAAAGTAAAGCTTTGAGGTTTCTTTCGATGTCCTGGGGGGGTTTCGAACCTGTAACTGACATTGACTAAGCAGAACCTCAGAACAATTAGCTGGAGACCTGCTCTCTGCAGTGGTTTCTAGGTACTTGAGTGCATTCTGTTTGATATTGGCTCCTGTGACATATGTGGCACACAGTGGTAGAGTACAAATTGGAAGTTCTGGTTGAGTCCTCTGATAATTGACACAGAACTAGAATTCTGGTGTGACACCCAGTGGGGTGACCTTGGGTACCAGAACCATTGGACTGGGCCAGGGACTTTTGGAGTGTTCAATCACCCCTAACTCCACTTTTTTGGACACTTTACCATTAATGCTGACCCTCAATTTGTCAGTCAGCCTATAAATGTTATTCTTAGCAGGCATGCTGTCCCTAGTCTCAATATTGTATGTTTTTATTTTAATTTTATTTCTTTCTTTATTTGTATCAAAACATTAACATCTTGATAATGCAGTATACTGAGGACACCATCCTGTTCTCTTGAAATTACAATAACAGCAATTATCAGCAGACTCACATTTCCAGGCAAAACGGCACAATAGGCACTCAGAATTAAATTTCTTATTATAACATTCTGTGGGCTTCCTCTAAATCCGCGAAACCAATACATTACATCACAGGCTGCTAACCGTCCTCGGGCTTTTCAGGGTCTTACATAGCTGCCCATTCTCATGGTATTCGCCTGGTGGCCATTGTCCCCACCCGGACCCGCTCTCAATTTAAAATGCGTTAGGGTTGAGAACCTCCATTTCTTGACCCTCTCCTTCTGCAGTAATGGTGCCCCTATCCTTGGTTGCGTTATATGCACTATACAGCGCCCAAAAATTCTTAGGTCAATTGCAAGGAGGAAGGAGGTCGCTATAGTACCCCGTTTGGGTGCAGCAGTATAACATGTCATTCGCCCACTGATTAGCTGTAGGGAGCGGTCCCCTTAACCAACAGATTGCAACTCTACGTTTGGCCATTAGTAGCCCCATGCCAACTAATCTTCGCAGCCCTGTAGGCAAAGGTTTAGAGTAGCCCAGAAGAGCAAGGGCCGGCTCAGGCTTCAGCGTCTGTCCCGTCATAGCGGCCAGTTCAGAGAAAAGCCTTTCCCAAAACGTAGCTATCCCCCAACAGTACCATGCTATGTGCATGAAGTCAGCTATCTGCTCTCCACAGCGTTCGCATCTCGATTATTCTCTCAGATTATACATGCAATTCCTTTCCGGTGTATAGTAAACTCTATTGAGGAATTTGAACTGGATCAGCCTGTGTCTACCATTCAGGGATACTCGTTTTGTACTGGAGCAGCAATATGTCCAGATGGCATCAACAATTTCCATTAGGATCTCTTTGCCAAGCCAAATGTGCTTTGGTGAAGTGGTTCTCCCTATAAGACATAATATGTTAATAGATTTTAGATATCAATCCCCTAGGTGTATCAGCTTTTATAACAAATGTAAGGGCTGCCAGTTCCAGTGGTTCCGCCAGGTCACTCCCCAAGAGTTGGTGTTACGCATGTCTAGTTCTATGAAATTGGAATTTAGGAAGTTGCGTAGGTGTACAGTCTCCTAGTGCCCCGTCTTCCCAATTTTTTGCTGTGCCTCCCTCAAACAAGTTACATATCGTACTGATCTCAATGGAATTAAGCGAACAAATAATGCCACCATCCCTACACGGGGATAGCCAGTGGCACCACTCTATGGGGGCTAGAGGTGAATACAGGATAGCCCCTGCTTGTAACTCTAAGAGGTGGTGCCATGCATGAATAGTAGAATTGATAGAGTCAAGTATTCCAGTCCTACAATCAGGCGGCGAAAAGAGTAGCATGGGCAGGGGTCGAGGAGAAGCCACAGCTCTTTCTAAACGCAAGTGAGGAGTGTCTGACAGGCCGTGCATCCATAGATAAGCATGCGCTCCTTGCGTTTCTCTATAATAAAGGTCTAAGTCTGGCGCCCCCAGACTCAATGTTATGTATGAAATCAAATCACTTAACACTTTTGTTTAAAAGATATACAAACCGAATGATAAAATAATAAAAATAATAAAAAGAATGTTTTGAATAAATGTCATGCTTTTTTCCTCTATTTTGCATCCTTTCTCAAAATTACTGTGATGATACTCCACTGAAAAAGAAATATAGGTTTGATCAGAGGTATTACCTAAATATTCGTCAATAAAAACAGAAAGCGTGGAGTACCACCATTTTCATTATAGAGATTCTACCTAGGAGAGACAACGGAATACGAATCCAGCCATCCACCTTCTGCTCCAATTTACTAACCGGCACTCCATAATTTTCCCTAAAGACCACATCAGAGTCCGAGTGCACCTGAATACCAAGAAATTGCACCACACCACGTCTGTCATCCACTGTAGCGGATAGTCTGGTTCAAACTGGACCGTGGACGGGGTCAAAGGGAATATGACGGACTTTGACCAATTAACACAAAGCCCTGACACTCTTACAAAGCGCACTATTTCCTGCAATACTGATGTCGTTTCGGATCACGGACATACAGGAGTGTATCGTCCGCGTACGTCGAAACTATAAGTTGATAACCTGGAACTTGGATACCTTTATATCGATGGTATTCGCGGAGGGCACAGGCTAGAGGTTCAGCCACCAACGCATAGAGGATTGGAGAAAGTGGGCAACCTTGACGCTACCCCTGGTGATATGTATCGGTTCCATCACTAGATCACCCACTTTAGTTCTGGCCGTAGGAGAAAAAAACAACCACCCGAGCAGCTGTAAGAAGACTTCCCCCAGTCCCATCCTCAGCAGAACCTGTCTCATAAAGGGCCACTCCACCGAGTCGAAAGCTTTCTCCATGTCAAGAAACACTGCGACGGCAGAGACGTCCGGATTAGTATGCTGTAGCGCTCCAAACACAGTGCGTAAATTATAAGTAAGATTCTGACCCGGTACAAACCCTGCCTCTTCTGGAGCAACTAGCGTCGGAACCAAAGGGACCAGTCTGTTTGCCAGTATCTTAGCAAATATTTTGGTGTCAACATTAAGCAAGGGAAGAGGTCTGTATGACGAACATTCCTCAGGAGGCTTCCCCTGCTTTAGAATAGCTACAATAATCGATTCCCTCATCGAGGGCGGCATAGTGCCCGACTCACACATATCTTCGAATAGAGTGGTTAAGTGTAGTAATAACAAGTCTAGGTACATCTTATAGAATGACACCGTCAATCCGTACACCCCCAGGGCACTGCCTGACTTCATTTTAGCAAGAGCCAAGAGAATCTCTTCCCTCTCTAACGGGCGCATCAAGAATTTGCGATGTGTATTCGTCAGCCAGGGCAGTTTAATAAGTGTTAAGTAGTCCTGAATTTCTTCTTCCGTGCCGGAACTACGTGTAGTGTATAGAGTCGTGTAGAACTGATGAAATCTAGCAGCTATATCAGTGTCAGCAGTAAGTGTCTCGCCCTCTTCTGACTTAAGTTCAGCCCCAACAGTATGTGTAGTATCTTCCTATGTAGTTATGTACATTAGCAATGCTTTATTATTGTATAGTAACTAGATCTCTGCTGTTGTGGAATGTTAATCAGCGTAATCTAGAATGTTAGAGTGCTTGGGACTGGCTGCTTAGTATTCATGTCAGTAGCTGTTGGGAGTCTTTTGGATGGGACCTTATCTTTACCTGTAACCTGAATAAAGAAGATTTTATCCAAAACTACATGTTCCTGGTACTTCTTTACACTGGCGACAAGTGGGAACTCAAGCCATTGTGTGTACTTCCTTCAGAAGAAGAAAGAAGAAAGGTCTCAACACAATCAAGCCGTTACTACTAATCTAAGGTATTTTGCGCGTAAAGCTATTTCAGGATATTTATTCTATTCCTGATATCAACCAGAGCGAGACATTTGACTACCTTGGGCCTCATTTATGAGGCTGTGCGTCACTTTTACGCCGCCGGTGCGTCACTTTTTGTGACGCACCAGTGGTGTAAAAAATGCGCCTTGTTGCGTCATATTTAAAAAGTGACGCATCTACCTAGATGCGTCACTTTTTAAACCCCTGCGCCACATTATACCTGCGCCAGGTATAATGTATGCAATCGGGGCGTATTGACGCAAGGAAGGGTCGTAGAAGTGACGCAGTGAAATCTATGAGATTTCACTGCGTCACTTTTAGGACACTGTTGCGTCAAAATCTTGCGCCTGCCTCACAGCAGGCGTAAGACTGACGCAGGCCCTTTCACATGGGGCTTGCCCCATGTGAAAAGGCGCATTGCTGGAGTTGCGTCACTTTTGTGACACACTCCAGCAATGCGTCACTTTTGCGCTTACAGATACGTCAGAAATACTGACGTATCTGTAACTCCTTGCGACATGATGCGTCATACATTAAATATGACGCATCAGGAATGTCGCAAGGAGTGCGCACTGAGAAGTGACGCATCGCTGCTTTCACGCAGCGATGCGTCATTTCTCATAAATGAGGCCCCTCATATTTAACTCCTTAAGCTTCAGCGCTACACAACTTGACCTCTCATCTTTTAATCTACCCAGCTGTAAATCAACACCTTCAAGCGTAATTATTTCCGCTTTTATTTTGTAAAACTTCACACTCGTCAGAAAAGCAATGGAAAACATGCCTTGATATATACCTTGAAGTCTGCCGCTGACCGCGCGACCCGCAGGGGAGCATGGGCAGGGCAGCGCCTTAGTCCCACCCGGCAGGCTCCAGCCGACACAATGGGGAGCCCCTCCCCGCGTCCTCCATTCCCTGCCAGGGGAGGGGCCACCTGTAGGAGGGGCGAACCCGTATATATATCGCGGTGGCCAAGGCTCGGCCTCTCTCCACCCCGGTCGTCCTCCTACGTTTCAAGCGCTGTTCGCCTGAGCGCTGTATGCCGTCGTTAGGTGCGCGATCGCCGTCGTTTTGAAGGTGAGTGCCATACTCTCTGCCCCCCCCCTGCACCGTCCCTGGGTTAAGCCCAGGTTGCACAGGGGCCCGTGGTTGTATATCACTGGGGGGGGGTGGACGTGGCCAGGCTGCGGTCTCAACCGCATCAGGCAGGCGGCCGTAAACACTGATACTGATACTGCAGCGATGCTTAACGAGTGGTGTGCTAAGTGCCCCGCCGTTTCAGAGGAACAGGTCACCTCCGTCAATGGCAGCGCGGCGAGCGGCTAAATCCCCGCGTTGCAGGGAATGGGATCACCGCCGTCGACGGCAGCGCGGCGAGCGGTCTAAATCGCGGAGTGAAGCTCCAGTCTATCCGAGGGTGAGTGTGTGCCCTCACTGGCTGCTAGTATGTTTTTGCACTGTCTGCCCGCCATTGTCCCGTATTATGGACGGCTCGTCCAAGGGGACCCTGTGCAGGGACGCATTGGTACAGTCTTCCTGCCATTTACCGAAGGAGGTGGATAGCACACTCCAAGGTAGCCGTGTTCACCGCTTTGTAGGAAACGTGTCTGAGTGGTTAAGTCGTAGATTTAAACCGATGGTCGATCGGGGGGGGGTGAGTTTGCCTCATTGTCTGCCACGAATGACTTTCCTACTCTTCCCGCCATTTACTGTTCCGCAATTTCTCATTACCGTGGTTAGCTCGCTCGAAGGTAGCGTGGCATTCCGTATCTTCCCGCCATTTATCCATTAAGGGGTCAGGTCGCCCCGAAGTGACCCGTGTACCCGGGAAGCATGGGAACTCGCACCGAAGCCCCTCACACACATTAGCGGTTTGCACCGTCTTCCCGCCATTACTTATTAGAGCGGACAACTCGCTCGAAGGTAGTTGTTTACTCCATCGTCGAGCGGAGCGGGATCAAACAATCTATAAAGAAGAAAAGAAAAAATAAAACCCTCGAAGTCTGACAAAAAATGCAAATAAAAATTGTTCCTGCCTGGCATTGTTAGTGTATGCAGTAGCGTGATACAGACGCCTGCACAAACCTCGACTCGCTACGCAGCAATTCTTACGACCCCCCTCAGTGACAATGTCGCTGTTTCAAATCATGCTGATAACACAGGCGTACACAGCGGACGTACAAAGCAAGCCTTGTGAGCCGACGTATACACTAGTAATGGGATCTTCGCTTGCACAAAGCTTGTTTGGCCCCGCAGAGCACAGGTGCACAGGAATGTAACTTGAGGCAGTCGTAGGTTGACATGTTGCGTTAAGATTATAACAGGGAAATTGCACCGCACACGCGACACTATAAATGCTGCAGGACGTCTGGGGTTCACATAACAGAACATGTTACACACCAGAACGCCGTGTTTGACTAGAACGATATTCTTTCTAATGTGTTTTTACTGCTTAGTGTGTTGTTGGTACCAGAGAGGGGGCACTATGACGCGGGGGGGGGAGGGAGGAAGCACCGTCTCCGCAGTGTTCACCCTTCCACCGTACTGCTGCTGCTCGCACTCCGGGGCGGCCCGAACACTACTGGCTATCGGCGGCCCGGGCCTCCAATGTCAATGTTGCAGGAACAGAAAAGGCCGCTTCACTTGGCGTCACACCGCCGTGGCCCAGGCCCCTCACAATGCAATCACCCAGGGAGCGAGGGTGCAAGGGGGGGGCTTCCCTGCGTGGGTAGGGCTCCTGCAATGCCCACGATGCCGGGGTGCCTCCGCCACCGGTCAGCCAGGTCTCTCTGGTTCACGGTCAATCCGCAATGGCCAACCTATCGCCGGCTTCCCGCTGGCGTCGGTAGGGTCCCCGTGACCTCCACCACCAGGCCCCGGCAGTAGGGCGCAGGCCTATCAGCACTCTTTGTCCTCCAGCGCCGCCGCCGGTCAGGAGCAGGGGCGGCCGTCCACTGCAATGGCGAAGTCCGGGCCGCTCACCTTGCCCCGTCGGGACTCCGCCACCGGTCCACGGCATCACAGCTCCTCCTCTAGCAGACGCCCGTCACGTTATCGGTCTGATCCCGCCGGCAACATCGCTCCCGGCTCAGGTAGCCCCCGCGCCTCACCGCGGTGCCAAAGTCCGCCGCCCCAGGGAAGCCGCTACCCTCCGACGGCCTGTCAGTCATGCAAGGCCGGGGATGTGAGGCCTCCTGCAGGCCGCGGGCTAGATGGCCGGTTCCCTCTGGGCAGAGCAACTACGATCCTCTGCCGGGCATCCGGCAGAGCCCAGGTAATTCCGCAAAGGCAAATGCTGGTGCCTCTCAACTCCGGGGGCCCCCGTTTGGAGCTGCCAACACCACCAGGGGGGTCTCCAGGGCAGGATAATCGACGAGGCCGACACGGAGCCCTTCGCTCGCACTTCCATGCCCGGTGGTGCTCAAGCCATGCCCCCTATCAAGTACTGAATGCTTTGTCATTCTGTAAAATAAAATCTTTTTCAAACAGTTTGCCCTCGGTTTTCATCGACATATTGATCGTGTTTTGCATTCTTGGCTCTTTGAATTTTATTCTCCTATAATTATTCTGGCACTCGCACAGAAGTGTGCTTTCTTTGGTTCCTTTGGGATTTTACTTTCTCATTTAATGCTCAAATTTCTAAGCGTGTGCAGGCTTCATGCTACCATCTCTCTTTACAGGAAAAAGGATTGCATTTGCCCTACATTCACCTTTTAATGGTAAGACAGGTTGATAGTATTGCTCTGATTCCTCTACCCCAGTTCACCTTTGTTCTTTTAAGGCCTATTGTTCCCCCTGAAGGATTTTTGGTGGTGAGTGCGTGCGGGGTCTTACTGTCCTACAATGTTATCAGCCCGTGCCCGCTGAGCTAATCGAACAATTGAGTGTGTTGGCACATGTTTTAGCAGTTGGGGGCTGGTTTTTTTGGCCAGATAGTTCTTACTTGAATGTTAGTAGTAGTTTTTAACCAAAGTTGTTGCAGGTAGTGCTGTTCATCTCTAGACACATGTTTCTGGATGTTATTCTTCATCAATAGAGATCAAAAACAAATTTTATTGGGCAGCAGTTCAGCAACCCCAAATTACTTTTCTCTGCTCTCTACTGATAAAGGGCTAACCCCAGAAACGTGTGTCTAGAGATAACAGCACTACCTGCACCAACTTTGGTGAAAAACAACAGCAACTTTGAAGTAGTCATACTGCATTTACCAAAATGCTATGGGGAGAACTGAACTGGAATGAGAGTCAGTGTGCTCCCTTACCCTTGTGTCTAGGCTTATGGATGATTGCCGCTGTAGCACGCAGAGCTGCTCGGGTGCTGTAGGTGGTCCATGATGGAGATTCACGTTGACAGTCACCGCTTGTTCTACATTTTTATGTGTGGAATTCTCTGCCCCGACTGTGGAGTCTGTGCAGTTGTGAACTTACTAGTAACACAGAGTTTGTGAACAGCAATCAAATAGTAAACCTACACAAAAGTGTAAGTTTACCTTTGTGAACCAGGCCCCATACCTCTATCTGCTCTCAATCTAAAGTTATCACTACAATGTTTTAAAGTAATCCAGTGCTTGACAAAGGAAAATAAGGGCCTTACAACAGTGAAAAATAACTGCAAGGACATGTAACATCTAAGTACACATGTCCTACTTTTTAAAGACAATGCACCCTGTCCTATGAGGCTTTAGGCCTACCTTCGGGGTGACTTATAAGTATTCAATAGGAAGGTTTAGACCTGACAAAGGTTAACTTTAAAACTGCACTGCAGGCTGTAGTGGCAGGCCTGACACGTGTTTAAAAGGCTACTTTAGTGGATGTTACTAGGAGTACTGCGGGCCCAATAGTTACATTTCATTTACAGGCACTGGGTACATGTAGTACCGTTGACTCCGGCCGTACAAGTACATTAAATGTGTCAATCAGGTGTAGGCTAATTGAACTATGTATTAGTGAGAGAGAACACGCACTTAAGCACTGGCTACCAGTGGTAAGGTACTTGGAACCCTATTGTCATGAAAAACGAAGGCAAATTGTTTGACGAAACAGCACTCCAAGAATATCAGGTCTAACATGTGACCCCCAGCTGAAAGCAGGGAGAACTATTGACTCTCATGGGAATTTTCATTGCTAATGCTGAAAACTTGCCATCTCTCGCATTGTCAGTTTCAGGGTGATGTTCCACCAGAAAGTCAATTCCCTGTAGGAAGATGGACCACCTCAACAGTTTGCAATGTTCATCCTGCATGTGGATTAGCTATCTCAGGGGTCTGAGGTTCCAAATAAGTATGGTCTCAACTTCTACAGTGCCCAGACCACTGTAATGGCTCCCCTTTCAATTGCACTCCTCCTCTGTTCCCCTTGAAGAAACGCCCTACTGATGAAAGCTACATGTTGGTGTAGCCCCCCTTCATTCATCTGTGAGAACACAACCTCTATGCAATGTTCTGAGGTTCCTTATAGTAGTCAGGGGCTTGAGCAAGGGCTTTGCACAAGTGGCCACCTTCAGGGTGTCAATGGCGTTCTGGAACTCCTCTGTCCAGATCAACTTTCAGGGCTACTTGTAAGAAGACAGCTCAAGCAAAAGGACAACAATGGCGCCATACCCCTAGGCAAATATTCTGTAGTATCCGGTAAGGCCTAAGAAGGCTTTCATCTTCATCTGGGTCTTGGAGGATTCCCAAGATAGAATGATCTGAATTTTGTGCCTGGAGGGGCAGCAACTTACCCCTTTTAAATTGATGCCCCAAATAGACCGCATATCCCTGCTCTATCTGGAATTTACAGGCCTTGACAGACAAGCCTGTCATCTGCAGGGCCTGAAGTATGTTCAGGAGTTGGAACAGGTGGTCCTCTCAACTGGTGCTGTAGACTGCAATGTCGTCTAAATAGGTGGCACTAAAAGCCTCCATCCGAGCCAGGGTCCAGTTGACCAACTGCTGGAAGGTGACAGGAGCATTTCTCAAACCAAAGAGCATTACCCTAACCTGGAAGTGGCCCTCTGGGGTGGAGATGGCTGACATGTCCTTAGCCCCCTCAGTTAAGGCAATCTGCCAGTACTCAGATGTTAAGTCAAAAGTGCACAAGAACTTGGCAGCTCCCAACTTATTAATGACCTCACCAACTCGGTGGATGAGGTAAACATCAGTATTAGTGACTGTGTTGAGCCTATCTGCCAACTTGTGAAACCGTTTCACCATGAATTCACTACCTCCAAGGGCCCCTCTACTGCCCCTCCCACACCCAAACCTCTTCCCCACCAGCAACAAAGTAAAGCTTTGAGGTTTCTTTCGATGTCCTGGGGGGGTTTCGAACCTGTAACTGACATTGACTAAGCAGAACCTCAGAACAATTAGCTGGAGACCTGCTCTCTGCAGTGGTTTCTAGGTACTTGAGTGCATTCTGTTTGATATTGGCTCCTGTGACATATGTGGCACACAGCGGAAGAGTGCAAATTGGAAGTTCTGGTTGAGTCCTCTGATAATTGGCACAGAACTAGAATTCTGGTGTGACACCCAGTGGGGTGACCTTGGGTACCAGAACCATTGGACTGGGCCAGGGACTTTTGGAGTGTTCAATCACCCCTAACTCCACTTTTTTGGACACTTTACCATTAATGCTGACCCTCAATTTGTCAGGCAGCCTATAAATGTTATTCTTAGCAGGCATGCTGTCCCTAGTCTCAATATTGTATGTTTTTATTTTAATTTTATTTATTTCTTTATTTGTATCAAAACATTAACATCTTGATAATGCAGTATACTGAGGACACCATCGCGTTCTCTTGAAATTACAATAACAGCAATTATCAGCAGACTCACATTTCCAGGCAAAACGGCACAGTAGGCATTCAGAATTAAATTTCTTACTATAACATTCTGTGGGCTTCCTCTAAATCCGAGAAGCCAATACATTACATCACAGGCTGCTAACCGTCCTCAGGGCTTTTCAGGGTCTTACATAGCTGCCCATTCTCATGGTATTAGCCTGGTGGCCATTGTCCCCACCCGGACCCGCTCTCAATTTAAAATGCGTTAGGGTTGAGAACCTCCATTTCTTGACCCTCTCCTTCTGCAGTAATGGTGCCCCTATCCTTGGTTGCGTTCTATGCACTATACAGCGCCCAAAAATTCTTAGGTCAATTGCAAGGAGGAAGGAGGTCGCTATAGTACCCCGTTTGGGTGCAGCAGTATAACATGTCATTCGCCCACTGATTAGCTGTAGGGAGCGGTCCCCTTAACCAACAGATTGCAACTCTACGTTTGGCCATTAGTAGCCCCATGCCAACTAATCTTCGCAGCCCTGTAGGCAAAGGTTTAGAGTAGCCCAGAAGAGCAAGGGCCGGCTCAGGCTTCAGCGTCTGTCCCGTCATAGCGGCCAGTTCAGAGAAAAGCCTTTCCCAAAACGTAGCTATCCCCCAACAGTACCATGCTATGTGCATGAAGTCAGCTATCTGCTCTCCACAGCGTTCGCATCTCGATTATTCTCTCAGATTATACATGCAATGCCTTTCCGGTGTATAGTAAACTCTATTGAGGAATTTGAACTGGATCAGCCTGTGTCTACCATTCAGGGATACTCGTTTTGTACTGGAGCAGCAATATGTCCAGATGGCATCAACAATTTCCATTAGGATCTCTTTGCCAAGCCAAATGTGCTTTGGTGAAGTGGTTCTCCCTATAAGACATAATATGTTAATAGATTTTAGATATCAATCCCCTAGGTGTATCAGCTTTTATAACAAATGTAAGGGCTGCCAGTTCCAGTGGTTCCGCCAGGTCACTCCCCAAGAGTTGGTGTTACGCATGTCTAGTTCTATGAAATTGGAATTTAGTAAGTTGCGTAGGTGTACAGTCTCCTAGTGCCCCGTCTTCCCAATTTTTTGCTGTGCCTCCCTCAAACAAGTTACATATCGTACTGATCTCAATGGAATTAAGCGAACAAATAATGCCACCATCCCTACACGGGGATAGCCAGTGGCACCACTCTATGGGGGCTAGAGGTGGAGTTCTGGACTTTTTGGTTCTGTCCAGAGGTGTCAGGGATAACACCCGAAGACCCCGGAGTTCTACCTGTCTCGGTGCACAAACAAACAGAAACACGGGCTTCTCGATGGTGGCGTCAAAGACCAAAAGGTTTATTACTGCAGGGACACAGAAGTCACAGAAACTACACATGGGCAGTATCTAGGAGCCTGTTCAATTTGTACAAAGAGGGTTGTTCCTTATATACTAAATATTCTGCTCGGGGCAAATTCTTTACATGTTACCACAGTTCTAAACATTCGTGTCTTAAACAATAAATATTTGGCGTTGCACAGGAATCGTCAACAGTATCTGATGTCAAAACATTACGAATGAGGGGTTCCCACTATTCCATCATAATCCCATGTCAATTTCTCATTCAAGACCCGGACCACCTCATCGTAAATTTCGTTACCTCCCCCTAATAAAGGCCCAGAAGGAAAGGAGCAGAGCCAGGTGCAGAAGATAGAAAGACAGGATAAGAGATGTTTGTGGGTCGTAAATGGGCACGGTTACCAGCTTCGGCCGCCTAATCATGATCAGGCCAACGAACACAAGAACCGGTATAGCAGGACTGGCCTCAGGCTGGGGAGGCAGTTCTTGCCGAGTCATGCTGCCACAGCGTTGCTGGCCTAAGGTGCACGTGTCCCTCGCAAGGTGAATCGCCGGGTAAAGCCTACGTGTCCTTAGATGAAAAAGAGGTCATTGCGTGTCCATTGACTATGTGAGGGCAAGGAATACAAAATGGCTTCCATGTTCTAAGATGGATGCCATGGGTAGAACAGAAATGTGTTTGTAACTGGAGTGCTCTTGCTCGTAGCATAGCGAAAACACCAGGATATACTAAATGGATCATTTGCGGTTCACTGATACCAAAATTATATATTTACGACAATGTTACAAACACGAGTAAAATCGTCACGGAACCTCAGACCCTCCTTTTGCCCTTACATAGGCAATTACTCAGTCTATGTCAGAGTCAGAGTCTAATTCTATGCTCATTAGGTCAGTGACATGTTGTTGCACCATCATCTTGTCTCGTACCTTTTCTCCAAATGCAGGTGGTTTTCTGAAACAGGTTGCAGCACAGAGACTACACAAAGCGGGACCACATTGGATAATAAGGCAGCACGAGAACAGAAATACTAGGATGGCACCAATGACCATCAGAACCTTCCATCCCCACGCTGATACCAGAGTCCAAAACCACTCCATGAAGGACCAGTTTCCCTTATCTACGTGTATAGAGTCGGAAATCTTGTGTAGCTTAGAGATCGCTTCATAGACTGTTGGAGCATTATTTGGAATAAAGACACAGCAGCTCGATTGGATCATTCTGCATACCCCACCTCGATCTGCAAGTATTACGTCTAGAACCATTCGGTTCTGCAACGTCATGAGACGATCCGCCTGAAGCTCAGCTGTTAAGTTACTAAGGGCACCAGCCGTTTCTGTGATAGTAGATTCAACTACCCGTGTTAGTTGACGTAGATTTCTACTATTGGCCATAGGCCCCCAAAACGGAAGGAAACCTTTGAAGAAGTCTCCAGCTTCCTGACCAGCGGTATCTTCCTTGCTGAAGACACCTCTTGCTACTCTGGTCTTGTGATAATCTGAAGAAGCAGTGTATGTCGGAGGTAACAATCGAGCAATATAACATGAACCTGAGAAGTCAGCAGGCAGCCATGTATACGCTCTGTCTTGACAGATGAAGTAAGTACCCCTAGCAGTAAGGAAGGCAGGGGAGGAGTTAGACGGAAATACGTAAGTCTCAACGCACTCACTCCTCCCTAGCTGAGCTCTCAGATTTCTCCCATTTCCTTGCAAACAGACCTGACCTCGGTGAGGCACAACCCAAACTGAAGTGGAGCTTTTACGCTTGCTTTCTCCCAAACTAAGGCGATACTCGGTAGAGTTCCAACTCAAATACACCCGTAATTCATCTCTAGGGTAAGATGGAGTATTATTGACGTCTTTAATCATGTCAATAATTCCCTGGACTAAAGCTTTGTTGGCTGAGTTGTATTTAGTGGACCGTGGTGGACGCGGAGGATAGGTCTCAAGGGCATATGAAAAAATGGTCTGAAAGGCCTGAAATGATCCATTGTAGCTAAAAGGCAAGACTAGATAGGGAATGCCTTTATCCATAGTGTGAGGTATCAAGCCGCACACCCAGCAGTCTGTAGTATTAACTACCAGTTGGTGTTGATGCAAGAGCTGTACAAATGTATTGTTAATAAATTCTGAGCGTCGAGCTTGTTCGTGTTCAGGAAATGAGTGAAAAGAATGCATAGAAGAAACCGTAGAAGTAGTAGGATCAAGGGGAGGTACTGTAGTTACCGGCATGAAAATCAAATGCACACCAAAGATGATTCCACCCACCAACGTTATCAAAACGATTAAAAACGTAACTGCACATTGCATTAGAAAGCATTTGCTGTGAAGTATTCGGTACAGTCTATTTCTGCGAACATAAATTACATTCTTTCTTTGCAGCTCAGGAAGCTCCATCTTCTACGACCGTTCGCGACCACTGATGATGTGTACGTAGATGAAAATGCCTCTATCAGCCCTGGGAGTTCCCAGAACTAACAGAAAGATCGACCTTGTGTCTGACCCCCGCAGATTCAACTAGGCACACAGCCACGACCCTACGGCTACCCAGACGGCAAGGCAATTTTAAAACAAAAAGAAACAATACAAAGTATTAGCAAACTTCCTGGCTGGAGGCAATGTATAGAAAATTCAAATCTGAAAATAGGCAGTTTCCTGCTTTATTTGTCCATATTGCGAGGTCGCAAGTTGTATCTCAGTTTTGCAGGAGCTGTCTGATCTGGAAACAATGTATTTTCAGCTGACGTTACAATGTTCACGTTCGCAGATGGCAAATGTTCAGGGTTCAAAAGAGCAGTTTCAGGAGGAGAGTCAGAGTTTGATGTATCAGTGATCAGTTCTGCATCACTGAAAGGTATGAACCTGGGGACTTGTTCCGTTTCAGAGGCACCGATTCCTTTCTTTACCCAGTTGTCGTAAGGAAGTGGCAGAGGCACACGTTTGACATGTGTCGTATGGATCCAGTTCTTCCTTCCGGCCACACGAATAGCAGTTCTCGTTGCTAGTAGGACTTGAAAAGGGCCAATGAATCTGGGCTGAAGATTTTTCGTTCTTGCAAAATTTCTAATGACCACCTGGTCACCCGGTTTCAGCTGATGGCCTGGACTCTCCGGTGGCTTTGGCAATGCATCGAAAACCTGTTGGTGAATAAGACTCAATTTAGCAGTCAAGTCGAAAAGGTAATCAATTAACATTGGGTATTCCAGCTGCTTGAATTCTTTTGGTCTAGGTACCCCCCAAACATTTGCAGGACGACCAAAAACTATTTCATATGGACTAAGCCCTACTCTAGAATGTACAGTTGCTCTTGTTGATAGCAAAGCCAAAGGCAATGCGTCTGGCCAGGACAAACCCGTGGATGCTTGTATCTTAGCAAGTTTCAGTTTAAGGGTGCCATTGTAACCCTCGACTAAACCCGCGGACTGGGGATGATTCGCACTATGAAACTTCTGTCTAATCCCTAGGCCGGCACACACACTCTGCATAACTTTCCCTACGAACTCACTTCCGTTATCTGACCATACAATCCGTGGCATTCCGTATCTGGGGAAGTATTCTTTAAGAAGAATTTTGGCAGTGGATAAGGCAGTATTGTCCTTTAGCGGGTATGCTTCGATCCATCTGGAGAAAGCACAAACTACCACTAGGACGTATTTCAGATTATTACAACGATCCATGTGAATGAAGTCTAGCTGGATCACTTCGAAGGGGCAGGAAGGAGGAGCGAAGTGACCTGCAGGTGTGGGGATTCCCTTGCCAGGATTATGCATCAAGCATACCATACAATTTCTCACCACTCTCTCTGCACACTTACTAATCCCATCATTCTTCCAAACTGGAGCCAACATCTTACAAATCCCTTTAGAACTGATGTGCGCTGCTCCATGTGCCATCGTCACTACTGCAAGCACATACGCATCAGGCAACATCCAACGCTGTTGTTCCGACAAGTCAATCCAACACCCACTCGAGTCCAATTTACCCGTGCTCTCTTTCCATGCAAGCTTTTCCTCCTCAGTCGCCTCTTTCTGAATTTCTTTCACGCTTTCCACTGTGTCTTCACACATTCCAGACTCAGAAATCCATCTTGCAGACGTTGCAACATACATTCTACTCATCATATTTCTAGCTGTCTGTTTTGCAGTCTCATCGGCAAAAGCATTCCCACGACCAACATCATCCGTGATTGCTTTATGAGCACTGCATTTCACAATCGCAACTTCAGTCGGCAAGGTTAGAGATTCCAACAAGTCATTAACTAGCTGGCCATGTTGAATCTTAGTCCCATGGGACGTAATGAAACCTCTCTCTTTCCACAAACGGCCAAAACTATGGGCCACGCCGAACGCGTACTGACTATCTGTGAACACATTCACTCTCTTTCCCTTAGCTAAAACGCACGCTCTTGTTAGCGCGATCAATTCTGCAGCCTGGGCAGAATTCTGACTCACTCTTGCAGTCTCCACAATCGTACTCAAAGTCGTTACTGCATAAGCAGCAGTCACATCACCATTCTCTAATTTGAAGCAAGACCCATCAACATACAACGTTCCATCTGGATCTGATAACGGAGTGTCTTTTAGATCAATTCGTCCTTTTGTTTCTTCCTCAGTTTTGAAACAACAGTCGTGTGGTTCGGAATCACTCGACTCTTGGCTAGTCGGCAACAATGTTGCTGGATTCAATACATTGCATCTTTTGATCTGAATATGACTCGCTAACAGTGTCAGTTCATAACCTGATAATCTAGCACTGGTAAGGTGCTGCGTCTTGGTTCGGTTCATGAGTGTATCTACAGCATGAGGAACCATAACTACTAGCATGTTGTTCATTACTAAACCAGCAGATTGTCGAATGGAGGCTGCAGCTGCGGCTGTAGCTCTCAAGCAACTAGGCAACGCTCTAGCTACTGGATCTAATGTTGATGAAAAATACGCACAAGGGCGTTGTTTATCACCAAATTTCTGTGTCAACACACTCAACGCGCAACCTTCTCTCTCATGGACATAGAGCGTGAATGGCTTACTGTAGTCGGGTGTACCCAATACAGGAGCTGAACACAGTGCATTCCGTAACTCAGAAAAACTCTGCTGACATTCAGCAGACCATGGTACCGGACTCGGAACACCTTTCCCAGTCAAGGCTACCAATGGTTTTGCCAAAAGAGAAAAATTTGGGATCCATTGCCTACAATATGAGGTAATACCTAAAAAGGCACGTACTTCTCTCTGCGTGCTAGGAACATTCATCTGTGTAATTGCCTTTATTCTCTCTGGGGTCAACTTCCTTCCCTCCTTTGACAAGAGATGACCTAGGTAGGTCACTTCTTGGCAGCAGTATTGCATTTTTGAAGGTGACACCTTGTGATTCAAATTTGACAAATGATGCAATAAAGAAATCGTAGCTGTTTTGCAAGTTTCCTTGTCATCAGCAGCCACTAGAAGATCATCAACATATTGTATTAAAGCAGAACCAGGAGGAAGTACGAAGGAATCTAACTGGCTTTTTAATGCTTGACTGTAAATGGATGGGCTTTCACAATAGCCTTGTGGAGCGCGTTTAAACCTGAAGCTTCGTCCTCCTAGAGAGAAACCGAAGATATCTCTGCTTTCTTCGGCTATCGGAATGCTGAAAAAGGCATTTTTCAAGTCGACAACCGAAAACCATGCTGCTGTAGCAGGAATCAACGTTAACAATGCAGTAATGTCTGGAACCACAGGAAACTGTGGAATCACAATTTTATTAACCTCTCTAAGATCAATTACAAACCTATATACTGGAGGTTTTGTTGGGTCAGTTCGTTTCAAAATAGGCAGTACAGGACTATTACAGACATTACCTCTAGTTTCTTCTATAACGTCTTTCTCAATCAGATCATGCACTATCAGTAGGAGCGCACGCTCACCTTCACTAGAGATTCTGTATTGTGGAATTCGTGGAAGTTTGACATTTGCTTTCAAAGTTACTATATAGGGTGGAATTTCCAATAGACCTACATCATTAGGACCAGTCGCCCAAAGAGTATCAGGGAGTGAACGCAGCTCTGGTGGGAGCGCATCCATCGACAAGTACATCGGAGAGATTATTCTTGTACCCAACGTAAGCTGTACTCCTTCTGGAGAACAGTACAATGTCGCATATAGGCGTTTTAACAAGTCTAAACCAAGCAGATTTTCGTTACAACCTGTCGTCAAAATCAGGGGTGCTTTCAATTGACAGGGTCCAACAGAAATAGACAAAGGACCAGAAACAGGGTTATGAACAGGGGCGCCCGAAAAACCTACTGAAACGTTTGTTGAGCCAGACAAAGGTGCGCCAGGGAGTTTCGCATGTATGATAGAACTTTTTGCTGCACCAGTATCCAACAG
Source organism: Lissotriton helveticus (assembly GCF_964261635.1). Taxonomy (NCBI): domain Eukaryota; kingdom Metazoa; phylum Chordata; class Amphibia; order Caudata; family Salamandridae; genus Lissotriton; species Lissotriton helveticus. The sequence continues at coordinate 886,256,656 of NC_136067.1, read as the reverse complement.
AAACGGTTCGACTATACCTGATGTTGCTACTGCGACATAAGGCCCACTCTGATCTACTGGAACTGATACTACTCCCTCTCTTTGTCCATGGCTGTCCTAGTACTCACTTTGCTGACCTTCCTCACTAGCTTCATAATAGTCTTCAACATGATACTGTGGAGACCTATTCTGTTGGGCAGATTGTCCATTTCGCTGGTCGAAATAATTAGAAGGGCGATCACTCGTCTGCGGAGGCATAGCACCTCTTCCTCGACCTCTAGAATTTTGCATAGAACTACCACGACCTCTCTGAGCAGCCGCAGTATTATTTTGCGTTCGAACTGGACACTCATTTTTGTAATGACCTTCCATTTTGCAATAAGCACATTGATTCCATTGGTATTGTGGCCTTTGAAAATTATAATTCGTTCTTTGATATGACCCTTGCTGCATGTTAGTCTGATTCGTGCGAGGCGGATAAGCTTGCTGTAAAAGTACTTTAGTTTTTAAATCTTTCGTCTTTTTATCTGATTTTTCCTTCTCTTCTTTATCCCTATTTTCATAGTACTGGGCAGTCGCAAGTATTTGCGCAGTCGTAGAGACAGCCCACGCACTTTCAGAATTCTTTAATTTACCACTAAGTTCTGGCAACAGATTGTGCACAAATTTATCAACAAATAATCTCTGGCCTCCTTCTGTGCTCATATCCTGACCACTATGATCCACGAAAGTCTCCTCGAATCTTGTGAAAAAGTCGGAGACGCTTTCGTCTTTCTTTTGTTTGCACGCGGACAATTTGTCCCAGTTAACGCGCAATGCTGGCATCAAGGTTTTCATTAAATCGATTATTCTACCAGGCAAATTAGCAATTAGGGGTTCTGGTTTGGAACCACCTATTTGTTGACCATCCGCTGCAATTATAGCTGCCCAGTCACCACCTAGGGCAACTGGATGATTCTCTTTACGAATTTTAGCCCAAATTGGTTGCGGTACTACATTACCAAATAGCAGATCTATGTCAGCAAGATTCAATACACAAGCGTCAACTGTTTGAGCCAACTCTTTGTAGTACCCTGCAGGATTTTTACGCGGATCTGGCAAGGCCTGTTTCACTGCTAATACTTCAGCTCGCTTCCATGGAATATGTATCCATACTCTCTGGAATTGGGCCGGAGCGGCTGCAATACCAAGGTTTGCATTAGCTTGCACAGCTTCACGCCAAATTGGTGGAACCTCTCTCATTGGGTATTGACGATTTTGTTTCGTACTACGTTTCCCTAACTCTCTTGGTGAACGAAGGGATGAGTCGGTCCTATAACTTAGAACCAGTTCCATCGCTTCTTTTATATTTTGACCAACTATCATACCTGCAGCAAACTCTTTCTGAACATTAATTAATTCTCCTAGATTTGATTCAGGGTCATCCTCTTCCAATTCCTCACGTAGAAGGAAACACATTTCATCGAACACATATCGTTGTGTCGGTTCATTCCATTGCATAAATGTATCTAATACATCTTGTACATTATATCTTCCAACTTTTGAAACCCATCTAAGAGCAGTGGAATCTAATATTCCTCTTTCTTCAGTACTGGGAAGCTGGCTACGCCTCTGCACAGAGTCAGAGGTAGGAGTCTTAATCAGAGTTTTATAGAAGGGAGATAGAATATTAGAGACAGAATCAGTGATTCTCCGACGAACAGAAAGTGGAGTCATAATATTAGCAGAGGCAGTAAATAGAGTAGCAGTTGGAACAGATAGATTAGGAACAGTAGGAGTAGCAGGCAAGATAGCTTGTGAACTAGCAGGTGTGAGCGACACAGGCATAGGTAAAGAAGCCGGCAACCCTGGAAGAGGGGTTGTCGAAGGAACATTAATATTGACCACAGGAGGTACAGGAACTTGATTCAGGGGAGCGGGAACAGGGACACCAGGTTGTCCAGCAACCGGTAATTGAACATTCGGTATAGGTGGAGCCGTAGCACCCTGTGCATACGGTGGGGGTGATCGTAACAAGTAAGACAACAGGGGATCCTTTTCAGGGTCCTCTACTATCTTAGCCGTACTCGATGGCAAAGCAGGATAGCACTTGTCTATCGCTAAATTACGCTCTCTATTGGCCACCTCCATCGCTTTTTCAGACTCGTTGAGTTGCAGCTGCTTAGCAGACTGTTCTAAAGTCAACTCTTGCTCTTTCTGTTCTTTCTTCAACTTTTTAATTTCTCTCTGTTTAGATTCTTTTCGCCAATAACGGAAAGAATCAAACATTGCCGGCCGGGCTTTCTTCTTAAACAACCTTCTTTCTAGATTATCGAGAACTTCAGGTTCAAAACTACCATGTAGTGGCCAACTAAGGACACCATCTTTCTCTGTATAGTGGATCCATACCTCGTTATAAGAGATAGGGCCCACACCAAATTTGCAATATAGATCATAAAGAGGAGTTCCAATCGGAGGAACCAAACACGAGTGCTCTAACTGGGAATCACTGTTGCAACTAAAACAAGACAACATACAATTTTTCCGACTTACCATTTTATAATCCGGAACACAGAACAGACAAAATACAAACAAAAGGGTGCGCACTTGAACCAAGAACTTAGGCCTACCAGAACTGATAAATGTATCGATACCTGAACTGAACAGAATGATTATCGTAACCAGAATAACCAGTGATAATCTTACAGAACTGAACTGAACTGAGAACTAAAAGGATTATCCAAACAGGAGCAACCCTCACAAAATACTTAACTGAGGTACTGAAGACGTCACCAAGGAGAAACCCGTCACGTCTCGCCGTACTAAGGACTGCACCTCGGGTCCAAGACAGGGCGACGGTCAAGGCAACGGACCACTGCAGCCGTCTGAACGGGAACCCTCGTGGAAGAGAACGTCGGGCCACTTTTGCGATATGCCGGGATCGATGAAGTGGGGCGCCTCCCTCTGAAATCTTCACACGAAGCTCCTCGAACTCTTCAGGCTTTTGGACCGGTACCGAATGACGTCGCCCCACGTGGGCGCCAATTGGAGTTCTGGACTTTTTGGTTCTGTCCAGAGGTGTCAGGGATAACACCCGAAGACCCCGGAGTTCTACCTGTCTCGGTGCACAAACAAACAGAAACACGGGCTTCTCGATGGTGGCGTCAAAGACCAAAAGGTTTATTACTGCAGGGACACAGAAGTCACAGAAACTACACATGGGCAGTATCTAGGAGCCTGTTCAATTTGTACAAAGAGGGTTGTTCCTTATATACTAAATATTCTGCTCGGGGCAAATTCTTTACATGTTACCACAGTTCTAAACATTCGTGTCTTAAACAATAAATATTTGGCGTTGCACAGGAATCGTCAACAGTATCTGATGTCAAAACATTACGAATGAGGGGTTCCCACTATTCCATCATAATCCCATGTCAATTTCTCATTCAAGACCCGGACCGCCTCATCGTAAATTTCGTTACCTCCCCCTAATAAAGGCCCAGAAGGAAAGGAGCAGAGCCAGGTGCAGAAGATAGAAAGACAGGATAAGAGATGTTTGTGGGTCGTAAATGGGCACGGTTACCAGCTTCGGCCGCCTAATCATGATCAGGCCAACGAACACAAGAACCAGTATAGCAGGACTGGCCTCAGGCTGGGGAGGCAGTTCTTGCCGAGTCATGCTGCCACAGCGTTGCTGGCCTAAGGTGCACGTGTCCCTCGCAAGGTGAATCGCCGGGTAAAGCCTACGTGTCCTTAGATGAAAAAGAGGTCATTGCGTGTCCATTGACTATGTGAGGGCAAGGAATACAAAATGGCTTCCGTGTTCTAAGATGAATGCCATGGGTAGAACAGAAATGTGTTTGTAACTGGAGTGCTCTTGCTCGTAGCATAGCGAAAACACCAGGATATACTAAATGGATCATTTGCGGTTCACTGATACCAAAATTATGTATTTACGACAATGTTACAAACACGAGTAAAATCGTCACGGAACCTCAGAGGTGAATACAGGATAGCCCCTGCTTGTAACTCTAAGAGGTGGTGCCATGCATGAATAGTAGAATTGATAGAGTCAAGTATTCCAGTCCTACAATCAGGCGGCGAAAAGAGTAGCATGGGCAGGGGTCGAGGAGAAGCCACAGCTCTTTCTAAACGCAAGTGAGGAGTGTCTGACAGGCCGTGCATCCATAGATAAGCATGCGCTCCTTGCGTTTCTCTATAATAAAGGTCTAAGCCTGGCGCCCCCAGACTCAATGTTATGTATGAAATCAAATCACTTAACACTTTTGTTTAAAAGATATACAAACCGAATGATAAAATAATAAAAATAATAAAAAGAATGTTTTGAATACATTTCATGCTTTTTTCCTCTATTTTGCATCCTTTCTCAAAATTACTGTGATGATACTCCACTGAAAAAGAAATATAGGTTTGATCAGAGGTATTACCTAAATATTCGTCAATAAAAACAGAAAGCGTGGAGTACCACCATTTTCATTATAGAGATTCTACCTAGGAGAGACAACGGAATACGAATCCAGCCATCCACCTTCTGCTCCAATTTACTAACCGGCACTCCATAATTTTCCCTAAAGACCACATCAGAGTCCGAGTGCACCTGAATACCAAGAAATTGCACCACACCACGTCTGTCATCCACTGTAGCGGATAGTCTGATTCAAACTGGACCGTGGACGGGGTCAAAGGGAATATGACGGACTTTGACCAATTAACACACAGCCCTGACACTCCTCCAAAGCGCACTATTTCCTGCAATACTGATGTCGTTTGGGATCACGGACAGACAGGAGTGTATCGTCCGCGTACGTCGAAACTATAAGTTGATAACCTGGAACTTGGATACCTTTATATCTATGGTATTCGCGGAGGGCACAGACTAGAGGTTCAGCCACCAACGCATAGAGGATTGGAGAAAGTGGGCAACCTTGACGCTACCCCTGGTGATATGTATCGGTTCCATCACTAGATCACCCACTTTAGTTCTGGCCGCAGGAGAAAAAAACAACCACCCGAGCAGCTGTAAGAAGACTTCCCCCAGTCCCATCCTCAGCAGAACCTGTCTCATAAAGGGCCACTCCACCGAGTCGAAAGCTTCCTCCATGTCAAGAAACACTGCGACGGCAGAGACGTCCGGATTAGTATGCTGTAGCGCTCCAAACACCGTGCGTAAATTATAAGTAAGATTCTGACCCGGTACAAACCCTGCCTCTTCTGGAGCAACTAGCGTCGGAACCAAAGGGACCAGTCTGTTTGCCAGTATCTTAGCAAATATTTTCGTGTCAACGTTAAGAAAGGAAAGAGGTCTGTATGACGAACATTCCTCAGGAGGCTTCCCCTGCTTTAGAATAGCTACAATAATCGATTCCCTCATCGAGGGCGGCATAGTGCCCGACTCACACATATCTTCGAATAGAGTGGTTAAGTGTAGTAATAACAAGTCTAGGTTCATCTTATAGAATGACACCGTCAATCCGTACACCCCCAGGGCACTGCCTGACTTCATTTTAGCAAGAGCCAAGAGAATCTCTTCCCTCCCTAACGGGCGCATCAAGAATTTGCGATGTGTATTCGTCAGCCAGGGCAGTTTAATAAGTGTTAAGTAGTCCTGAATTTCTTCTTCCGTGCCGGAACTACGTGTAGTGTATAGAGTCGTGTAGAACTGATGAAATCTAGCAGCTATATCAGTGTCAGCAGTAAGTGTCTCGCCCTCTTCTGACTTAAGTTCAGCCCCAACAGTATGTGTAGTATCTTCCTATGTAGTTATGTACATTAGCAATGCTTTATTATTGTATAGTAACTAGATCTCTGCTGTTGTGGAATGTTAATCAGCGTAATCTAGAACGTTAGAGTGCTTGGGACTGGCTGCTTAGTATTCATGTCAGTAGCTGTTGGGAGTCTTTTGGATGGGACCTTATCTTTACCTGTAACCTGAATAAAGAAGATTTTATCCAAAACTACATGTTCCTGGTACTTCTTTACACTGGCGACAAGTGGGAACTCAAGCCATCGTGTGTACTTCCTTCAGAAGAAGAAAGAAGAAAGGTCTCAACACAATCAAGCCGTTACTACTAATCTAAGGTATTTTGCACGTAAAGCTATTTCAGGATATTTATTCTATTCCTGATATCAACCAGAGCAAGACATTTGACTACCTCGGGCCTCATTTATGAGGCTGTGCGTCACTTTTACGCCGCCGGTGCGTCACTTTTTGTGACGCACCACTGGTGTAAAAAATGCGCCTTGTTGCGTCATATTTAAAAAGTGACGCATCTACCTAGATGCGTCACTTTTTAAACCCCTGCGCCACATTATACCTGCACCAGGTATAATGTATGCAATTGGGGCGTATTGACGCAAGGAAGGGTCGTAGAAGTGACGCAGTGAAACCTATGAGATTTCACTGAGTCACTTTTCGGACTCTGTTGCGTCAAAATCTTGCGCCTGCCTCACAGCAGGCGTAGGACTGACGCAGGCCCTTTCACATGGGGCTTGCCCCATGTGAAAAGGCGCATTGCTGGAGTTGCGTCACTTTTTTTTTTTTTTTTTACATTTTATTTTGCACAGAGATGGTAATTTCCATGAACACAGCTCTTGGCCTACAACCCCCCTGGGCCGGCCGCGTCTCAGGCAGTACAGTACACCCCACTTCACCTTTTACACAGCCTGGTGGCCAACAACCCGGGGGTCTGGCGGCGTGAGATAGTACCAGCGGTCACAGTATCTGGGATTTTACATTTGTACTAACAACAGCCAATATTCGTGTGCATTTTAACTTTTTCTCCCTCTCATATAACACAAAACTCCCCCCATTAAACTACCCACCACGTACCCTTGTCCCAAGCCTCAAAGAAATTCCCCACCCCGCAGCACGCTGCCCCCGCCTGCAATAACCCTCCCCGCCCCCGGCTCCTCCTCTGATTACGTCTGGAAGGTCGTTGGTAGCTATGCCCTGAAGGAGGTCCAGTCCCTCTTCTTATCGTCCGGGCGGCATCTATAGGTATCCTCATGAGGTGTGTCACGCTTCCAATCTACCCCCGCAGGTGCACTCCTAGCTCCAGTCATCTCTCCCACCCCCCCATCCCCCCCCCACCAGCCCGCCTAGCCCGCCCCTCTCACACCTCGCCTACGTCAGGGACCTGGGTAGCGTCACACAGAGGGTCTTCCATCAGTTCGTGCAACGTGTCGTCCCCGGAACTCGCACCGTCAGCTTGTTGTCCCTGCAAGTATGTGTGGTACAGGGCCCAGAAGTTTTTCGGGCGGCTTTTTGGGGGCAACAGTTCACTGTACGTCTCCGCCTGTGTGCTACAGTACAGCATGTCCCGAGCCCATCTGGCCTTAGTCGGCAGGGGGCCTCGCATCCAACACTGGGCTACTACTCTCCTGGCCATTAGCATCCCCATGTCGGTAAGTCTGCGGATCGCCACCGGGAGCTTCCTTGTGCTACCTATGAGTGCTATTCCCGGGTCAACTTCCAAGTCTACCTCCAGTATTTTGCTCATCTCTACGAATATTTCACGCCAGAACTTCTGTACCCCCGGGCACCCCCAAGACAGGTGCAGGAAGTCAGCGTCCGTTGCCCGGCAACGCTCACAGTGAGCCTCCGCACGCAGTCCATAGCGGTGGAGCCGTGCTGGGGTGTAATACACCCTCTGGAGGAATTTAAAATGTATAAGCCGGTGTTTCCCATTAAGGGAAATGCGCTTCGTGTTTTCGCAGCAATAGCGCCACGTAGCGTCGTCCAGCTTGATACCCAGGTCGCTCTGCCACTCCAGGCGGGCCTTCACGAGCTGGTGTTCTGCATGTGACCTTGCTGTGTTGTAGAGATTAGTCAGTAGTTTTTTGGGGTCTTTGTGTGTAATGACGTACGATAATTCTGGGACGTCTGGCGGCTCTGCCATGTCCGGGCCCAGAAGTTCCAAGAGGGCGCTCCGGGTTCTATGAAAATGGAATCTCTGGAGTAGTGGAGGGTCACCACCATCCCCCCGGGTTTGGTCCCAGGTTGTGGCGGCGCCATCCTGGAACAGGTCGCCCGCCTTGCTCAACCCCAGTTTGTTCAGTTCTTGCGTGACTGCTCTGTCCATCATCGGTGGAAGCCAACGCATCCACTCTATCGGCATTTCCGGCGAATAAAGCAACGCCCCTCCTTGGCGAAAGATGAGTGAGTGCCAAGCGTGATTGGTAGATGATATGGAGTCCAGTATTCCCGTCCGACGATCCTGCGGTTGGCAGACCGTCGCCGGGAGCGGAAGTGGATAGGCGAATAACCGTTCCATCCTGACGTGTGGGATAAGCCGGTCTCCGTGGACCCAGGTGTGCAGGTGCGACGCCTGGGCCACCCTGTAATATAATTCCAGATCTGGCGCCGCCAATCCCCCCAAGTTGTATGGGAGGGTGAGTGTTGTCCACTTGACTCTCGGTTGCTTCCCCGCCCATGCCAGTTTTATCATCAGGCTGTTCAAGCGGTGAAAGAAGGCCTTGGAGAGCACAATAGGCAACGCGTTGAAAAGGAACAAAAATCTCGGCAGCACTATCATTTTCATGATGGCTATGCGGCCCAGCAGCGTAAGGGGTAGTTTGCACCATATCTCGATATCGTCCTCTAGCTTACTGATCGCCCTCCCGTAGTTCTGGCTAATCAGTTGGTCCGGATCCGTGTGGACCTGGATCCCCAAATATCTTATCGGGTCTTCCGTCCACTGTACTGGGTATTCCGTCTCCACCCGTGTGGTCACCGGGGTGAGCGGTAGTACCACCGATTTCGCCCAGTTAACCTTGAGCCCCGAAAGGGCACCATACCGAACCACCTCCCTCAGGAGGGGGGGAAGCGTGGTAGCGGGGTCATGGGCATACAGCAACGTGTCGTCCGCATACATAGACACCACAATTTTATACGTGGGGAACCGAATCCCCTCGTGGCTGTGATACTCCCTGAGTGCACAAGCCAGAGGTTCTGCGGCAATTGCGTATAATAGAGGGGATAAAGGGCAACCCTGATGGGTGCCCCGGCCTATGTAAAGAGGGCTGGAGATCGCATTACCGACACGGACCCTCGCCGAGGGGCGATCATAAAGCGCGCCAACCATCTGGATGAAGGGCTCACCAAGTTCCATGCGGCGTAGCACCTGCAACAGGAATGGCCACTCGACGGAGTCGAATGCCTTCTCCATGTCCAAAAAGAGCGCTACCGCTGGTGTGTCCTGCTTTACATGTTAGATGGTCCCCAGCACCGTCCTAATGTTGTAGGTCAGGTTTCTGGAGGGAATAAAATCCACCTGCTCCGGGGCCACCAAGTCGGAAGCCAGTAGCGCCAGCCTATTCGCTAGCACCTTGGCGTAGAGCTTAGTGTCAACATTCAGCAACGAGATTGGGCGGTATGAGCTACAGTCGTCATGTGGCTTACCCGGCTTCAGAATCGTTACTATCATCGCCTCTCTCATCGTGCTGGGCATAGTGCCCTGCTCACCTATATCCTCGAGAAGGGTGCGGATATGCGGCAGTAGTTGTTCCTGGAACGCTTTATAGAATTCGACTGATAGTCCGTCAATGCCTGCCGCACTGCCTGATCTCATGGAGGCCAGCGCATCTCTGATTTCGTCCATCTGGATAGGGCACATCAGGAACTCCCTCTCGGGGTTTGAGAGAAACGGGAGACGTATATGTTCCAGATAATCCAGAATGTCGGCAGTCATGTCACCGCTTTTCGAGGAGTATAGCTCCGAGTAGTAGTCTCTGAAGGCTGCGGCGATACTCGTCTCGTCCGTCACCCTATCTCCGTCCGGTGTTTGTACATCTGGGATTAGCGTCCTTCTCCTCTGGCCTTTGACGATGTTCGCCAGTACTGAACCCGGCCTCTCCCCCTCGCCATAGGTCCGGGCCGTGGCGTATTTGCCCAAATGTTGTACCTCTCTGTCCGCGGCTTCGTGGTATTCTACCAGAAGGCGCCTAATTTCACACTCTGTAGCATCGTCTGGGCTGGCCCTACTTTGTGCTTCTAACGTTTGCAGTCGTAGCTCAAGGTCAGCCAAGGTGGCCCTAATGGACTTTAGGACACTGGAGTGCTTGGACATCGCTATGCCTCTGATATACACTTTAAATGTTTCCCAAACTATCTGGAAGTCCTCTACAGAACCAACATTTTTCTCAAAGAACACTTCTATCGCCTCTGCCAATTCGCCGCGGAAGAGCGGATCCAACAGGGAGTAAGGCGGGAAGCGCCACGCGAAGGGCGTGTGTCCCCTCACTGTGGTGTCTAAAGAGAGCAGAATGGGGGAGTGGTCTGAGAGGGTGCGCGGGAGGACCGTGCAATGCTCAACGGCACGGAGAAGTCCCGCAGTGACAAACCAGTAGTCTATCCTAGTGTGTATATTGTGAAATGCGGAGTAGTGTGTAAACCCGCCCCTCCCAACATTTCTGTTCCTCCACACATCAACCATATCCAGCATCACTAGCTTTGCCATGAGCGATTGTGCAGCTGCGGATGGCCGACGGGGGGGTACCGATGACCTGTCTATGTCTGGGTTAAGAGTCAAATTGAAGTCCCCGCCCCATAATATGTGTGGATTGTCGTATCTAGCAATTTCACTGGCTAGGGCATCAAAGAAATCCGGGGAGTCGTAGTTGGGGCCATACGTGTTAACAACTAACAGATCCCTCCCCCTCCCTTTGCAGGACGCTATGACGTATCTCCCTTCTGCGTCAACACTCAGGGCCTGCAGCCGAATACCCGATGTCGGGTTTACCCATGTAATGACCCCCCGTGCGTGCGTGGTGAACCCGGCTGCCGCTACATGCCCCGCCAGACCTCTAGTGTGCAGCATAGTACTCATGAGTGGGAGGTGCGTCTCTTGTAGGAGTGCAATATCGATATTGTGGCGCTTAAGATAGCATAACACCTTCCTGAGCTTCCTGTGATCATTAAGCCCTCTTACATTCCATGTGAGGACATTCAACAGTTTGGGCCTCATATCGGCCCGTTCACCACCTACTACAGCCATGGGGACAGTGCACAGTTCCTAAAATCGCATTCAGCTACGTGGAGCAGGCAGCAGTGCAGGCAAGCAGGCAGTCGCATCACGCACCAAGAGTGCCTTGAGGCAGGGCACAACGAAAAAACACAAAACAACCCTAGATTCTCAGCTCCCCCCTCCCACAGCAGACCAACCCCAACTTGGCCCAGACTGCATCGATCCCCCCCACCCCAACTCCCGAAACATCCCCCATAGGTCCCAACTGGAACCTGTTGTGCTGTTAGCATGAGGGCGGAGGTCACCAAAATTAGAACAAGCAACATTGGTACCAAACAAGTTCTGCAGGTCAGCTCCCCGCCTCATCACCCCTTTCTTGTCGTTCAACGGCCATGCAAGTCGAGATGTATGAATGTGGGAAAACAGTAGACACCGCCTGGGCTGGGACCCACCACCCCCCACCATCCAGCAACCCCAATGCGAATGCATCGTTGAGGGAACAGTCCCACTCCAACCACCAGTTAATAGATGTAATCGGGTTAAGAATCTAATAGTAGGAGTGTATGATAAAGACTTGGAACATTCTCACCACGTCTCGGAGATAGCAGTCGTTCAAGAAGTGCCCACAGGACACTCCGCCGCCGAAGTCCTCAACCTCCGGGAGGGAGACAGTCAGTGTTGGCAATCGACCGCCGGTCAGCCATGCGCCGCCGGCCAGGGTCACCCGGGAGGGAGTCAGGGACGCTGTACTGTCATTCTTGTTCATCCAGCCCGCTAGTGGGGTCCTGGTCTCCCGATTGTGACCTGGGACTGTTCCGCATTTCTTTCGACCAGGTCTTCAGCGCCTTTTGAAGATCTTTGGGGTCCGTAAAGTTGTGGGAATGGCCTCGTCGATTGACCCTCAACTTCGCCGGGTACAACATCGCATAGTCCAGCTCGAGATCTCGCAGCTGCTGCTTGTACGGGGCAAACCGGCGGCGCTCTTCCTGCACCCTAGCGGTGAAGTCCGGATATAGGGAGATGTTTGATCCCTCAAATTGCAGCTGGCCCTTCTCCCTGGCCGCTCGCAACGCCATGTCTCTGTCTCTATAATTCAGGAGCTTGGCGATAATGGGCCTGGGGGAGGCTCCCGTGCGTGGTCTGGGGCCCAGCGTGCGGTGCGCCCGCTCCACAATGAACATAGGTGAGAATGTGGTTTCCCCCAGCAAGGTGGTCAGTAGTTTTTCTACGAATAGCTCCATTTTTCCCGTTTGGGTCGTCTCCGGAACTCCCGTAATTCGAATGTTGGACCTCCTGGAGCGGGCTTCCAAATCTTCCGATTTGTCCTGGATCACCTGCAGAAGCTTTGCCATGTGCTTGCGGTCTTTGTCAAGTTCCATCTGCCCCTCCTCGACCTCCGTGATTCGTCTTTCGGACATGTCAAGGCGCTCCGCATGTTTATCGACCCTCTCCGACATTCTACCCATGCGGTAAGTGAGCGCGTCTAACTTCGTTCCGATAGACGCCATGCTGTCTTGTAGGCCTTTCTCCATGGTGACCAGCAGCTCCTTTATGTCTGCGTAGAACGAGCCTTCCTGTGTCACAGTGGGCCGGTTGGTGTCCGGCTCCCCAGTGTCTTGGGCCCTATTGCGCCGCTGTTAGAAGGGCAGTTTGGATTGCGTTTTATCGCCCTTCCCCATCTCGTAGCGTTGTCGTACCACCAGGCCGCTGCTCGTCGAGCTGTCCCGGGGGTGAGATGGTCTCTGCCGCCTTCTCGGAGCGATTTCTGCTGAAGGGAGGGAAGAAGGCCGAACTGTGACCGGCTGTTGCACCTCCCGTCGTCCGAATCCAGGTCCAGGTCGCCTCAGGCGCACTCTGGCAGCGATAGGATATGCTCCTACGGATCAGGCGGCCCTCCCGGCCCAGCAGACCGTTGGGGAAAGTCTCTGTGGGGGAGAAAGCCTCCCGTCGGCAGGATCAGCGTACCTGGCAAAAAGCACGTGTGTCCCAGCACTAGGCTGTCCCCAGCGATGCGGTGTGTCAGGAGTTATGTCCTAGTCCCGGGGGGGGGGGGGGTGCAATCAACACACCTCGTAAGTGGTGGGGTGGGCCACACGATTTCTTGTCCGGTCAGGCCGGGTTCCCCCAAGCTGTTGTGTGCCGCCCGCACGTCACTTCAGAATGAGGCTCCAACATTCAGAGTTGGCCAGTACACGAACCAGGCACCGGCAGCTTTGGCGCCCGGCGCTCCCCTCCGGAGCTGCTCGCAGTCCCGGTCTCGTTTGCCGGGTCCGGGTGTCCGACCTCCGGCGCCACCGGGCAGAAGGTGCAGCACGCGCCGCACGTCACGTGACGCACTCCGGGAGCTGTGTGGCGCAAGGCCGCGGCTTAAGGGCCTTCAGTCGCGCCTTGCGGGATCGTCTGTGTGCGCTCCGGTGGTGCCGTACTTCACTTCTTCCCAGCGTCGGAGGGGTCGACGAAGTCCGGGGGCGCTGAGCCGACGGCGCCAGGCAGTAGATGCCGAAAGAACCAGGATTTTGGAAAGATTATGTGGGTGAATCGGCGGAGCTCAGCGCTTATGCGACCGCCATTAACGCCGGCAAGCTCCGCCCCCCCAGTTGCGTCACTTTTGTGACACACTCCAGCAATGCGTCACTTTTGCGCTTACAGATACGTCAGAAATACTGACGTATCTGTAACTCCTTGCGACATGATGCGTCATACATTAAATATGACGCATCAGGAATGTCGCAAGGAGTGCGCACTGAGAAGTGACGCATCGCTGCTTTCACGCAGCGATGCGTCATTTCTCATAAATGAGGCCCCTCATATTTAACTCCTTAAGCTTCAGCGCTACACAACTTGACCTCTCATTTTTTAATCTACCCAGCTGTAAATCAACACCTTCAAGCGTAATTATTTCCGCTTTTATTTTGTAAAACTTCACACTCGTCAGAAAAGCAATGGAAAACATGCCTTGATATATACCTTGAAGTCTGCCGCTGACCGCGCGACCCGCAGGGGAGCATGGGCGGGGCACCGCCTTAGTCCCACCCGGCAGGCTCCAGCCGACACAATGGGGAGCCCCTCCCCGTGTCCTCCATTCCCTGACAGGGGAGGGCCCACCTGTGGGAGGGGCGAACCCGTATATATATCGCGGTGGCCAAGGCTCGGCTTCTCTCCACTTCGGTCGTCCTCCTACGTTTCAAGCGCTGTTCGCCTGAGCGCTGTATGCCGTCGTTAGGTGCGCGATCGCTGTCGTTTTGAAGGTGAGTGCCATGCTCTCTGCCCCCCCCCCCGCACCGTCCCTGGGTTAAGCCCAGGTTGCACAGGGGCCCGTGGTTGTATATCACTGGGGGGGGGGGGTGGACGTGACCAGGCTGCGGTCTCAACCGCATCGGGCAGGCGGGCGTAAACACTGATACTGATACTGCAGCGATGCTTAACGAGTGGTGTGCTAAGTTCCCCGCCGTTTCAGAGGAACAGGTCACCGCCGTCGACGGCAGCGCGGCGAGCGGCTGAATCCCCGCGTTGCAGGGAATGGGTTCACCGCCGTCGACGGCAGCGCGGCGAGCGGTCTAAATCGCGGAGTGAAGCTCCAGTCTATCCGAGGGTGAGTGTGTGCCCTCCCTGGCTGCTAGTATGTTTTTGCACTGTCTGCCTGCCATTGTCCCGTAATATGGACGGCTCGTCCAAGGGGACTCTGTGCAGGGATGCATTGGTACAGTCTTCCTGCCATTTACCGAAGGAGGTGTATAGCACACTCCAAGGTAGCTGTGTTCACCGCTTTGTAGGCAGCGTGTCTGAGTGGTTAAGTCGCAGATTTAAACCGATGGTCGATCGGGGGGGGGGGGGTGAGTTTGCCTCATTGTCTGCCAAGAATGACTTTCCGACTCTTCCCGCCATTTACTGTTCCGCAATTTCTCATTACCGTGGTTAGCTCGCTCGAAGGTAGCGTGGCATACCGTATCTTCCCGCCATTTACCCATTAAGGGGTCAGGTCGCCCCGAAGTGACCCGTGTACCCGGGAAGCATGGGAACTCGCACCGAAGCCCCTCACACACATTAGCGGTTTGCTCCGTCTTCCCGTCATTACTTATTAGAGCCGACAACTCGCTCGAAGGTAGTTGTTTACTCCATCGTCGAGGGGAGCGGGATGAAACAATCTATAAAGAAGAAAAGAAAAAAGAAAACCCTCGAAGTCTGACAAAAAATGCAAATAAAAAGTGTTCCTGCCTGGCATTTTTAGTGTATGCAGTAGCGTGATACAGACGCCTGCACAAACCTTGAATCGCTACGCAGCAATTCTTACGACCCCCCTCAGTGACAATGTCGCTGTTTCAAATAATGCAGATAACACAGGCGTACACAGCGGACGTACAAAGCAAGCCTTGTGAGCCGACGTATACACTAGTAACGGGATCTTCGCTTGCACAAAGCTTGTTTGGCCCCGCAGAGCACAGGTACACAGGAATGTAACTCAAGGCAGTCGTAGGTTGACATGTTGCGTTACGATTACAACAGGGAAATTGCACCGCACACGCGACACTATAAATGCTGCAGGACTTCTGGGGTTCACACAACAGAACATGTTACACACCAGAACGCCGTGTTTGACTAGAACGATATTCTTTCTAATGTGTTTTTACTGCTTAGTGTTTCTCTGAGGGGCCTCTGCCAACTGGCACAATCCTTTGTGTGCTGTAGCTATGCAACCCTCTGTGAAAGCGAGCACATAGCGCAAATTACCAAAATGAGAGGCATTTGCTACCCGAAAGAAGTAATAACATCTACACAAAATCAGCATTGTGATCCTGAAATATAAATGTATGAAATAGTTTGGAGACCTTAAAATGATCAAATAGGACCTCTCTTATTAGAAGGATTTTTTTTTTTAAGAGCAGTGTGAACGCTGTTGTTTGATTGAAGTTATGTCTTTGAGGTGTGATCGCAAATTTTCCTCAAGAGGAATAAACGTTTACAAGAGGAAGCATTGCATGTTCCCTATTGCAAGCGTCCATATAAAACACAGGTTTAAGTGCCTACGTTCGCAATGCTGTTACAGAGCGGCCATGCAGAATACAGGGTCGGTGCGATCCTTTGTTTGCTTTGGGTGTAGTTGGTGATCGTAATTGTGGTGGCAAACCATTACAATATTATTGACGGCTCTAAGGACTGGTCCCTGATGCACAAAGAGGGAACTGTTCCAAGGGTCGAGAGCGGGTTTAAATTGCTTTAAAACTAGGTTCCCTTTTGGCAATGTGAATACAGCAAGTGAGGTCTGGAGCCTACATAGCGTTCATTAGACTAGTCTTCCTGTAATGTCATGCGATCGATCCTTTTGTATACATGGAAGTACCTAAGTCAATTTCAATGCCAGGCAATTCGCAGAAAGTCAAGAGCGAGTTTGTGGGGAAGTAAGAATCACAGTATAAGGAAACTGTTGTCATATTTCCCTTGATAATTGTGCCAAACAATTTATCTGTTTTCCCTCACCCTGCCACGCTTGGCTAAGGCGAGCGCATTGCAAGAATATACAAGGGTCGAGTAAACCTGGTCTGAAAAGCTTCTGACGCACGTGTCGAACAGGCTCATGTGTTGCAATTTCAAAGCAAATGTCTGCTTCTAAAGAGCATTTTCAACTTTAAGTTACATTGAAAGAGACTTGCCATTGCTCGAAAGAGCATTTTCAACTTTAAAAGTTACAGTGAAAGAGACTTGCCACTGTCCCAATGTCGATAAAATGAGTGCCATTGAGGTGTTAACAATTTACAAGTTACAGTGAAAGAGACTCACCATTGCTTCTAAAGAGCATTTGCAAATTTAAAAGTTACAGTGAAAGAGATTTGCCATTGTCCCAATGTCGATAAAATGAGTACTATTGAGAAGGTTAATGAAGAAAATGTATTATACGGTGCCAAGGTAGCCCCAAGTGTGAACATGCACTTTACACATACACGTCGTTATGTTACCGTATGCTTTGTAATTTTATGATATGTGGTTAGGTAAGGTTACAACCGTTCAGTCAAGTCCCATGACAGTGTTATTCATGCATCAACCCTAAACAGATTCTCAGCAAAGCAACTGCAGAAATGTTTAATGCATGAATGAAGGCTTTACTCTCCCTGTGTAGACATGGCAGCATCTCGTGGTGGGCACCGGTGATCCTGGCCTGATTATAAGTCAGTGTTTCACTCAGACGTGTACCTCCCGAGGCAGTTTGCTAAACGTACCGTGCTTCCAGGGGAACATATCTAGAAACATGTATCACTGGTTGCAGAATGGCATTACTTTTCTACATATCGTCTTGAATTAATATAGACAGACCCCCCAAAAAACAGATTGTTCAGTGGGTCGGATGTGTTATTAGTACAATAGGTGCAATTTAAATTATTGAGCTTGCAAGAGGTTTCACAATTTTGTTTTTACAGTTGCGCTGCTCTGTTCTGCCTGACCTGCAAACAATGAGCCCTAGTCTTTTAAAGCAAATCATTGGGTAGCCCCCATTGGCTGAACGCCACCACAGCGTAAACTATCTCATTCGTAGCTAGGCCTGGTCAAAACAACCACGAGGCAGTGGCACGAGATGCCTCAGCCTCTGTCGCCACACCCACTACCCGCCCTCTGTCGTCAGCTAGGAATAACAACAACACTCACACGCTTGTGAGGGTCTGTATGTACAGCGGAAACCTGATGTTTACCACCTCTCTGGAATCCCATAGGGAAGAAGTATTGTGTGTGTGGAGCCGATGCCCATTACTTGTCGGCAGGTATCTTAGATAAACGTTAATTTCCGGCCAGGTGTGTATACACCCCTGCATCAGAGTTAATGAAACGCACATTTCTCATGGCGTGTTGGAAGTTATTGAATCCTGAAAATAATGTGTACGCGAAGTACATTCCCACCCTCGATAAAATAGAACTGTCAAAATGTACATTCTGCAAGCATGGTTCAGTCTGCACTGTTCAAGTTATATAGTCTGAAACGGATCGAATGTCAAATGCAAATGGTCAAAAATTTATGGAAATGGGCATACCAAGAGGCGTTTAAAGCACCAAAACAGCACCACATATGACTAGTGCTGTTGCCAAGGAAATTCACCATAGGGATCATGTTAAATGAGAATGTTACTATAGCAGGTTTCATCATTATCCAGAATAACCCTGTAGGCGCAGGACAGCCCCTGACAGAGAAGTAATTTGTTTTAGCACACATATATTTCAACTATGATAGTTAAGATTCTGAACACCAAGTACTCTAGCAGGAGTCACAGCCACTTCCTGTCCCTCATTGTAAAATCAATTATGCAACGCATGGTCGGTAAACACGTCATCCTGAGTGGGGCATTCCTTCATTTGCTTGAGGTCAACTTTCTAATAATTTATTGTATTTATGCGTTTTTATATAGCATTGTAAAATCAATTATGCAATGCATGGTCGGCAAACACGTCATCCTGAGTGGGGCATTCCTTCATTTGCTTGAGGTCAACCTCTCGATTTATTTATTGTATTTATGCGTTTTCGATAGCACGGACCTCACCCGAAGGAGTGAGAGCTTCACAATAGGATCAGAAAATGACAGGTAAAAAACTTACAAAAGCAGACGTTAAATTACATGTGGTAAAAGTGACAATTGTGTGGGGGCAAACACAATACATGAGGTAGCAAACAGTGCATTGCAGGAGGGAAAAGTGAGGAGTGTGCAGGTTTGCAAAAGTAACAAAGTACAATTAGAGGTAAACTACTACAATATATGTGGACACTCAGGCACAAGAACAAGCGTTACGTAGGCAATGGTGGCACTTGTGCAAGTATTAAAGGCAAACAACATGCGAGAAGTAGCAAACAGTGTGTTACAGGAGAAAAGTGGCGTGGCATGTTACAAAAAGTACAGTGGGTTACAAGAGAAAAGTGGCGTGGCATGTTACAAAGGGTACTAAACACAGGTTCAAGGATAGTACTGCAATAAATGGCAGGGACTTAGGAGAGACATGCCTTTAACTTTGTTCACCCTGCATATAAGTGCAGGCACGGTAAGATTGCCAGATGTCTTTGTCTGCCCTTGTACTTACCCAAATAACGTTTTGAGTAGCACTATTCATTCCTTATAGCACTACTCTTCCCAATGCAGGATGGCAGAGCGCTTTTAAGTAACATGCACATTATAGTGACGGCGAGGGTTACAAAGTATAGGAGTCCCATATCCTTCTTAGTCCACGGTGCTATGTTATAATGATCCTAGTTTTGTGAGCTGCAAGTAACAAGCTGCAACAAATACTAATCAGTCATCTGCATGATACATGATGTGCTTTTCACTGGAGGCATTAACCTTATGCCAGCGATAGCCTAACTACGAGCACCGCACGGGGACGACACTTCCTTAGTCAAGGGGAGCAGAAGTTTTATATTAATAAGGGGTTCCCGTCAGATATAAAAGGGCACCTAGTAAATTTGGAGGTGTCTCCGACTAATGAGAACTTTTAGGTCAGTTTGAAGACCTGGAGAGGAGGATGGGGGGACGAGTTCACGAAGTGACCCCGAAACCACACACCCATAGAACTACGGCGTTGCAGAAGGAGCAAGTGGGACACCACTCCTGCAACAAGCGCTGGTGACACGCAAGCGACCCCGCAACATACCCCTATGAGAAGTTATCGTGGGCGGAATAGCCTTGCAACGCAGCTGGGGAAGTCGGTAAAGTACGAGTACAAGTATAGGTACAACACTGCGATACATGACAGGCAGTCGAAATACACGGACAATGTAAGATACTGTTTTCCTGGCGGTGAACTTACATGAAAACGCCACCAAATAAGGTACAATTAATTCCCTATGCACGGCCACCGGGCTCGCCTTTCTGTAAGCTCAATGAACGTTGATAGTAACCAGTCTTGACTAGAATTGAGACCTGCTCGTTGTAGCATGATCCAGTGCAAGCAGTTGTTCAGTAGGGGTCGTTACCATGCGACAATCTTTGCATACATTAGGTAACAAACCACGTTAGGACACCTCTACAGATTGAAGAATGTATTGGCCAAGCCAGTAGGTGGGCTTATCGCGCCCACACTGGCAGGGTAGGCTCATTGAGGCCTAACGAAGAAACACAAGTAGACTGTATTGCAGGCGCTCTTGAGTGTTATGTGAATATATCTGGAAGAAAGACCATTGGAGTCGTAGAGTATGGAATGATTCTAACTCCGGGGGAAATTCCCAGATGATAAGGAACAGGTTGAGAGCGGGTGAGCTCCTGGGGACTGAAGTTGAGCCTCGCAGGGCTAGATCACGGTAGCGTTAGACCAGAGAGGCTTGGGTTTCAGTAGGCAAGTACCATTACAAGAAAAAATAGGAGGGTACTATGATGAAGACGGGGTACACGTGTCCAGATTGGGAGTGGACATATGCCTCCTGGACATACAAGAGGCACCAAACAGCGTCAGGATGTAAGTAGCTAAGTGGGTGGGGGGCTCTGTCATCGACGGGGTCTCCTCCAGAGCTGTGGCGGAGTACAGGGCGATCTGGAAGCAGACGGGTACAGTAAGGGTACCTCTGCGGCAGAAGGGTACAGTAAGGGTACCTCTGCCTGGCACAGTAAGGGTGCCTGAGCCAAGGACCAGGAGCCGAAGGAGGTTCCTAGAAACCGCGTTGGCGCCCCGTTAGTCCTTCGGGCGGTCGGGGGGCCTGAACTGACCGGGGGTGTGCCACACCGCTCGGCCCTGACAGGGGGGGCGGGAGTATAACGAAGTTGGTAATGTGCTGCACCGTCAGAGCATCGACTCGCCGTGCAAGATGGCTCCTTAGGCATGCGGGACAGCGAGGGGCTGCCTGCTATGGATCGCCCGTAAGATGACCCACCTAAAAACGTCATACGTGTGTTGTATGAAATAAACCTGCAGCAGTTCTTTCCCATAAATATGTCTCCAGAGTTTCTTTGGGTAGGAATTGTGTATATGTGCAAGCGGGCGGGAGTGAATGGCGGTGTGGGCACTATGCCGCTGACCGCGCGACCCGCAGGGGAGCATGGGCGGGGCAGCGCCTTAGTCCCACCCGGCAGGCTCCAGCCGACACAATGGGGAGCCTCTCCCCGCGTCCTCCATTCCCTGCCAGGGGAGGGCCCACCTGTGGGAGGGGCGAACCCGTATATATATCGCGGTGGCCAAGGCTCGGCCTCTCTCCACCCCGGTCGTCCTCCTACGTTTCAAGCGCTGTTCCCACCCTGAACCCTGACCCAGCAGCTTGAGCGGCGGCGCGAAGTACTCAAATGTTGTAATGTTCTTCTTTGTGTTGCAGGCGGAGTTACAGGGCGATCTGGAAACAGACGGGTACAGTAAGGGTACCTCTGCGGCAGAAGGGTACAGTAAGGGTACCTCTGCCTGGCTCAGTAAGGGTGCCTGAGCCAAGGACCAGGAGCCGAAGGAGGTTCCGGGAAACCGCGTCGGCGCCCCGTTAGTCCTTCGGGCGGTCGGGGGCCTGAACCGACCGGGGGTGTGCCACACCGCTCCGCCCTGACAGGGGGGGCGGGAGTATAACGAAGTTGGTAATGTGCTGCACCGTCAGAGCATCGACTCGCCGTGCAAGAGGGCTCCTTAGGCATGCGGGACAGCGAGGGGCTGCCTGCTATGGATCGCCCGTAAGATGACCCACCTAAAAACGTCATACGTGTGTTGTATGAAATAAACCTGCAGCAGTTCTTTCCCATAAATATGTCTCCAGAGTTTCTTTGGGTAGGAATTGTGTATATGTGCAAGCGGGCGGGAGTGAATGGCGGTGTGGGCACTATACAAATTGAAGACTTTAAAAAGAGAATTTTTCAAAAAAATACACGTACTGACACACGCAGAGGCCTGTTTTCCTCGCGCTTCCATCACAAGCATACTCCATTGCCAGATGTGTCCTGTCATCCTCGCGCTTCCTCCACGAGTCTGCTTTGTCGGACTCATCCAGCTCCTGCGTCACTGCTCCGCTTCACGTACTGTTGCCAAGCGACTTAAAAACACGTAGATGATGAGTGAGGCCTGACGTCACGTCACGTCGTTGATTTTCTTGCTGTTATCAAGCAATGCTGATTGTTTTTGAGGAAACATTAAACCTTCGCTGTTCTGAGGTTTTGTCACTCTTTTTTAAAAAGACTCGCTGGTGCACACAGCAACAGTTTCTGATTTCACACCTCTCTGATACACACGGTGTTTGATTTACGGTGTGTCAAATCTAATATATTATTGGATCGCTGACACACACAGCATTTACAATCGTGTGTCAATTAAATGACAGTTCACATCTCGCTGACACACACAGCATTTCATTTACTGTGCTGCAGACTTCTGAGGAAACATTATTTTACACTTCGCTGATACACACAGCACTTGACTTACTGTGTGTGAAATCTACGATGTTATTGAGTCACTGACACCCTCAGCATCTACAATTGTGTGTCATTTCAACAACACTCTACAGCTCGCTGACGCACATAGCATTCCTTCATTGTGTGTCAAATTTATAATATTATTCAGTTAAATATGTCACATTTCACACATCACTGACACCCACAGCATTTTAATTTTGTTGTGTCATACTACTTTGTTAAATCGCTGACACACACAGCAACTACAATTTCTTCTCCTACGCTGACACACTCAGCTCTTCCTACAATCTACTGGTACAGTCATATGTAGTTCTAAGACTTCTTTAAATAAGAAAGGAAGTATTATACCTCTACATTTTATTTTATTTTTCTTCATTAAATTGATGTGTATCTACGCTGATGTGCACAGCATTTCAATATATATATATACATATATATATATATTTAATTTTCATGGTTAGAATATGCAGAACGTCACTCCTCCACCGTTCTTCCTCTCCAATCCTGGGGATCTTCCCATTCGGTGGTCAAAGTGGAAGAAGGTCTTCCTAAATTATTCAATAGTGTGCGGAGTATCTTTGAGTGCAGAGAGGTAGTCTGCACTATTACTACACTGCTTGGGCTCAGAAGGCCACGAAGTGTTTGAACATCTTCCCGACTTAAGGGACAATGATTCAAATAACCTCAAAAAGTTTGAAAATAATCTTAAAACCTTGATCTACATTATCTACTGAATTTTAGAACGCTATCACTTTGGAAGGCGCACACAAAAACACGAAGAATCTGTTGAAGCATACATCACTGCTCTTCGCAAACTAGGAGCCACATGTAAATTTGAAGGGTCTCTTGAAGAGTGGATTCGTGATCAGTTCATGCTAGGATTCAGCATAGAAAAAGTGAAAGACGAACTCTGGCAAAAAGATGACCCCAAGCTAGATGAAGTGATCTCCATAGCCAAGAGAATAGAACACTCTCTTGCTTGCGTTGAACTCTTAAAAAAAGAAAAGTCTATCCCAGAAGATAAAGTTCAACATGTCTCTGATAAACAAACCAACTCCAAACCAACATCTAAACCAGTTTGGAAATCGTGTGGAACTATACCTCCTTCCACATCCACTAAAACCCCCAGTTCTAGCAGAATAACTTGCTTTTGATGTAATGCCATTGGTCATCTAGCCAACAATAAATCTTGTCATGCTCTCTCTTCAAAATGCTTAAAATGTGGGAAAATTGGTCACTTCACGAAGGCTTGTATAGCACAAAAATACAAAAAAGGTAGATGAGTCAAAGAAATATAACTTGAAGATGAGAATGACTCTGAGGATGATGGTCTAAACTGTGGAGAAGTCTTCTTATTGAGCAATAACAATAAATGTAAAGGGCCAAAAGATGATGTACAAGTTACTGACTGCACGATCAAAATGCTTTTTGATTCAGGTTCAAAGATTTCTCTTACACCTAAAGACTTTTTTGACAAAAATCTGTACGAAAAAGTGAAAGTTTATAAACCTAATGTTAAGCCCTTAGCCTATGGTGGACAACCCATTAAACTTCTAGGATATTTCATGGGTAACATTGAATTAAAAGGAAACTTAACTGCAGGTAACATCTACAAATTCTGTAGGGGCAATAGTATATTCAGCTGGGTGCATCAAGCTGAACTTGACGTATCTTTGGTACCGGTTGAAGATCCTTGCATCCTTCTCAGAGATCTTCCCTTGAAAGAAATGTCTTTGAATGCTGTGTCTTATAATAAGGATTTGTGCTCTGCTTTACGTTCCGAATTCAAAAATGTCTTCTGTGAAAGGTTGGGGTGTCTCTCTGACTACACTCACTAGATCATTCTAAAAAAAAATGCTGTTCCTGTGACGTGTGAAGTGCGTAATGTACCTTTAGCAATGCATGAGCCGATGCACTCAGAATTGGAAAAGTTGCAGAAGGAAGGTATAGTAGTTGAGACTGAAGCATGCGAATGGTTAGCTCCAGTGGTTCTTGCTCGCAAGGCCTCTGGTGAGGTACGCTTGTGTGTTGACCTTCGTGCGCTCAATCATGAGGTTGTGGCTGACAGATATCCTCTCCCTAACATCATGGAGATGTTGACTCAACTTGGTGATGCACGTGTGTTCTCATCCCTTGATCTCAGGGCAGCCTATCATCACGTTAGAATTGATGAAGAATCCAAGAACCTCACCGCTTTCATAACTCCTTTCGGGATATACAAGTTCACACGCCTCCCGTTCGGGTTTATTTCCGCAGCTTCGGTGTTCCAAAGGATCATGGAAGATGTGTTGAGCGGTATTGACGGAGTCAAAATCTATCAAGGTGACATACCGGTTCATGGATCTTCTCAAGAAGAACATGATGTTAGGTTAAAGGCTGTTCTTGAGCGTTTTGTGACAAGAGGTCTAACTCTACGGGAAGACAAATGTTAGTTCAATCTTTCTGAAATTTACTATCTAGGTCACTGTTTAACAGAGGATGGTGTAAAACCTAAAGAACGATTTGTTAAATCCATTAATGAGCTTCCTGCCCCACAATCCAGAGATGAACTTGTCACTTTCTTAGTTCTGGCAGAATATTATAATAAGTTTGTACCACGTTTTGCATGTGGAACTACAAAAAAAGATCACTTCTAAAAAAAGGTGTAAAATGTATATGGTCTCCACAGTGTCAAGCTGAGTTTGATGATATTAAACTAGCTCTTAACTCTGCTCCTTATCTTCAGAGTTTTGATATCACTTCCAAATCAGTACTTAATACCGATGCCAGTTCGTGTTGACTAGGTGCAGTCCTTAAGCAAGTAAAAGATGACAAGAAAGTGAAAATCTTATTCCTCTCTAGAGCCTTGGTTGGTCCTGAACTCTTATATACAGTGATCAAAAAAGAAGCACTATGTATGTTCTGGGCAATCAAGATTGTTTTTTATTTTTTATGAGGCAGTCCCTTTGTTGTCCATTCAGACCACAAACCACTAAACGATTTGTTCTGCAAAAAGGGGCTTGATACAGTTTCCTCCAGGATATGTAAATGGGTAATTGCTCTACAAGATTTTGAGTTTGTCGAGAAGTACATACCTGGAGTCGAGAATAAAGTTGCAGACTGTCTTTCCCGTTTAGTACCTGAACTAGTTAAAGGAGCTTCTCTTAGCTCTGAAGACTCATGGGAAGTTTATTAAAATGTAGAGAGTGTAGTTTCTGAAAATGAGTGGAGAGATGCAATGAGCAAGGATGCAGATCTACATGAAATCTGCAATTTTGTATCAAGAGGTTGTCCTTGCCCAATGAATATGAATGAGAATGCTCATAGTTTTTTTTATGTAAGGGATGAACTCTCTGTGAGTGAAGGGCTACTTTGGAGAGGCACCAGACTGGTTCCTCCTGCCTCTGTAAGGTCTAAAATCTGGCTCATCAAGGAGATCAAGGTATATCAACAACGAAAGAAAGAGTACGATTACACTTCTGGTGGCCAGGTATTGATATCATTGTTGAGCATTTGATAATAGATTGCATAGAATGTAATCCCTTTGACAAAATTTACAAAACTAGGGTACAACCTATGGTTATGCGTGACGCACCCACACGATGCTGGCAAGATGTGGCATTAGACATTTTGGGACCTATTGTAAAACTGGACAATTTTATGTTCTAGTTCTTATCTATATGTTTTCAGGTGGCCTGAGATTAAAATCACACAATGTATAGAAACTAAATACATCACAACATTTTTACAAGATGTTTTCTGTAGAGAAGGGGTTCTTGAATCTCTTCTAACGGATAATGGTGTTCAGTTTGTTTCAAGGGAAATGGAGGAGTTTTTGATCATAAAAGGCATCAAACACAAACATTGTTCTCTCTACCATCCCGAATCCAATGGATTGGTAGAGAGGTTCAACCGTGTACTTAAAGATTCCATCCAATTAGCTAAGGCACAAGGTAAAGATTGGAAAGTTGAAATACATCAGAGAGTTATGGTTTACAGAGTTACAACACACTCCACCACAGGGAAAATTCCTTTTGAATTGTTTAGAGGGCGTACCCCTAATACGTACATGTTTCAGTCCTGGATGAGAGGTAAGAATTCTGATGTTATCAATACTGGTGATACTCTTTGGTTAGCTAAACAACAACAGAAGTCTACTATGAGGAAAATTAATTTTGATGCCTGACATGCTGTGGCTCACACGATGGTACAGATAGGTGATTGTGTAAAGGTACGTCTTCCCCATTCTCTTCTCCCTTTAAGGTGGTCAAACTATTCCAGAATGCTGTGACACTCACTGATGGGTGCATCTGGAATCTAAATAGGATGGCTCCCATGTCTGTTTCTATGTCTAGCCATGGTAATAGTTGCTCAAGTTCAACCAATCAGTCTGGTCATTCCGAGGTCACAAATCCTCTACGTAGGAGTCCTCATGCACGTACAATCCCTGTGGCTCTTCATGATTATATTATGCAATAACCACTTTATAAGACTTTTTTATTCTGTAGAGTTGTTTTCTTGTTGGTTATATTTTTCCCTTTTGTTTTGTTCGGGGGAAGGTGTGTAGTACCTTCTTATGTGGTTATGTACATTAGCAATGCTTTAATATTATGTAGTAACTAAATCTCTGCTGTTGCGGAATGTTAATCAGTGGAATCTAGAATGTTAGAGTGCTTGGGACTGGTTGCTTAGTACTCATGTCAGTTGCTGTTGGGAGTCTTGTGGATGGGACCTTATCTTTACCTGTAACCTGAATAAAGAAGATTTCATCCACAACTACATGTTCCTGGTACTTCTTTACAGTATGCCCTCTTCGTTTCTTTGATAGCTGGGCCAAAATCTTACCCAGTCTCTCACATTCCCCCTATATACAAGCTGTGCCGTATTTACCTAGATAGTGTGTGCATCCCCCTTTATCAGGGACTCTCTGTCGCCAGACATCCAGTAGGTCCATTTCTACCATAATGTGCATAAACGTTCTGGCTGCAGCTGTGATGTGTCTGTCCGGACCACCCGATCGGTCCCAGTCCGGGTTCAAAACTAGGTTAAAGTCCCCTCCCCAAAGTTGCTGCTCTGCCCCAAATCTACAAAGCTTTTCTCCCCCCTCTGTAGAGCTCGAGACCCCAATGTGTGTTTTGCCCCAGATGCCCTGCCAGGGGTACTTCATCAGCCAAACCCAGGTAGAAGGCCCTGTAGCACTGGAGGGCCACCAACACATGGGTTGTACCAGAATCAAGAAACTTAGGCTCACTATACTATCCTTTTAATAAATCAGGTGCTCCCCAAATGTGTCACCAGCTCCTATGCCTCGGCCTGCCACTGTAGGCCCTCAACAGTAGGGCACTCTGTCTGGGGTTTACAGAACTCTGCTCGGGATGGCCTCCCTTCATCTTGCCAGTCGGACAGCTCAGGTAGGTCCCCTAGGGGAGCTATGTCCTCTCATATATACTCCGGGGCATCAATTTCAGGCTCACCCTCATCCCAGACCATAGGAGCCTCAGGAGTCAGGAGTGAGTTTCCTGCAACCCCCCAACTTCCTTTTTGGGGTGGAACCCAGGCCATTTTTCCAGTCTCCAAGTTCTTCTGACTTCCCTTTTGGACTGCCATGGACCCTGTGGACAAGGACAGCCACTCAAGCAACCCTAACATCGCCAGGTAGGACTGGGGCTTCACCTCCTACCACAGGGATACATGTTACCAAGCAAACAATCCACAGGTATGACTGGACACACATCTATCTACAAGGAACCTGAGACCCTCATTCAAAGACAACCAGAGCCATGGGATAGGGACTCTAATAATTGTCAGCTACTACAACCTGGTGGAATACATTAGAAACTACCTGTTGTAAGAACACCAGGTGACACCTGGCAATAGTGATACTCGCTCCTGTGTCTCCCAGAGCCTACCCTACACCTACTGTCCATTAATGGTGACCCATTGCCTATACATGGCAGGATTGTTAGTTATGTGAGCCTTTGGTACAGCACCATTTCCCAGTCACCTAAAGATCTTAAGCAAGCAAGTTTGCACTCCCCCATCCTAACTGTAGCAACCTCCTTCCCAAGCAGTACACTGGCCAATCGTGATGTCTGCCCATCAGTGTGGAGTTTCTGCCTCTTAGAGGAGTTGGGGTACCTGTAGGACTCATAGCATTTTGGGTAAAACCACCCTGAGGATTGCCTCTCAGGAAACCACTCTCCTGGGCAGTTTGGGACTGGGAACTCTTCCCCTCAGAACTGCTATGGGGGCTTTTGACAACTCCTGGCTTTTATTTTTGTCTCTCCCTCTTTCATCTGGTGGGGACAATGCCCACCCTTTTCATGACCCACACAAACCCAGATACTTCCATCAAGCAGTCTGCCTCCTAGGCAAGCACCTTGGGGTCAGTGAGCTTGCCGTCTATCAGGTGTTGGCACAGATCTCGAAACAACTACTGAACATGTGCTCTCTTATAATCAAATTGTACAGCTCATTGTAATCACTCACATCATGGCCCTTTACTCATCTATCCAGTGCCTTGCATATGTAATCCACATAATTCAACCAAGACTGGTGGGGTAGCTTCTAGATGTCCCTGAACATCAACCTATAATTCTCGGGGGTGAGACCATACTTCCTGACAAGGTCTTCTTTCATGAGTTGGCACTTCATCCTGTCACCCACCTAAGGCCAGTAGTGAAAATCTCTCCTCCTCATTGGGTATTTTCCTCCAGAAACTGCCTTCCCCAATCTTCCTCACGAACCCTATGCATCTACAGTTGCAACTTCACATGACTCAAACCACTTGTCTATATCATCCCCACAACAACGTTAGGCAGTGGATCCTTGAGAGTGTGGAACTTTATCTCTCTAATGGACACTCGCTTTTTGCTGCCACCTTCCCACTGAACTATGTGAGATATTTCACTTTGAGAACCAGCTCGTTCAGACTCACTTCATGAACCAGCAACAGTTTCCTTTCTGTGCAGGACTTTTCAGGCTCAAATTTCACCTTTGCTAGGGCAATCTCTGCCTCATCCCTTCTTTCCTTCTGGCACCTCTAAGCAGCAGTCTCCAACTTCAATTTGGATAGCTGAGGTTGAATCTCCCTCTCAGCCCGCCTGACCTCCAGCTCCTCAAGGGACAGGTTGTGGTAGGACACACTGCTCCAGACAGGGGATCTTACTCCTGTAAATGGGTTATCCTCCTTCTCCAGTTGCAGCTCTGAGTCTCACCCTCTTACTTGCTTCCTGGTTGCAGTTTGTATCCTAAGGGCCTCCTCATAGGCTCTGAGGGATTTTTGAATGTCTGCTTTGTGTTCCCCTTCTCCAAGGTTAACATTTTCTCCTTGCAGAGCTTCCTCAACTCTGCCATCTTGAGGCTGTCAATGATTCTCTGCTCCAGCTCCCTCTTCTCATGCAGGTCACAGATGAAACTAAGGTGAATCAGGAAACAAATTTAGAAAAAGGTAAAAAGGTAAAAAAAAGAGTAGCGAATTCAGGAGAATTTAAAAAGAGGTTGAATCTGGTGTCAGATTATTTATATGTGATTTTTGTTTTGCACCAAAATCACAGAGTGGCACTGCAAAAATTACTAATACGGGATCACACTGCTTCAACCAGTGCAAGAAATTGGGTTACTGATTGAGGGGGGTGGCAGCCCAACTCAGGCAACAACTACAATCCTTATGAGGGTGGACCACAAAAGTCACTAAATTAACATTTACTTAACCCACTGGTTGCTCGGCAAGAAGCAATGAGACTTAACTTAGAGTCAATTTACACTGATACAGTATTAAAGTGCAACCACAACACAAGAAACCTCCCACACCAATTTAGAACTATAGAGTACATTTTCATCAATTAAATGATACAAGAATGACAAAAAAATGACCAGAGATATTACATTTAAAGGTTTTAGGAATAAATAGCGCCTAAAAGCACAAAGCACCATTGACTTTTATTTTCTCATGCTAGACCGGGGGGAAAGTCACAAGTCCAGGACTACCTCAATGGAGTGTGGGTCAGATACAGGAAATAGGTTAGTTCTGCTGAAGAGTTACCCACTGAGTCTGGCTGGAAGACTTCTGTTTACGGTGGAGGAGGCCACGAGGAGCAGGGTGAGCATCGCGGATGGTCGATGTTGTAGGATGAAGAACAGGCCGAGCGTAGCAGATGATGATGCCAGTAACACTAACAGCCTATCAGGTGTCGTGGATGGTTTTTGCTGTAGCTTTGTGTTGGCAGTCACCACAGGCTGCTGTTGCTGTAACATGAAGTGCATTTCTTGCATTGTTGGTTGTTACTGGGGGACGCTTGAGCGCAATGAACTGGTCTCACTGGAGCTTCGCACTCGCTTTCATTGTGGGCAGCAGATTATAACTGTAAACATGCCTGCATGTGGTCGGAAACATCCCAAACTTCAGAATTTCACCTTTTCTCCTTTGGAAGAGCACAACTGACGCCAGTCAAGTCACCAGAATCTGGAGCGCCCCTCTTGGCAATCAGGAAATCACTCCAGCAGATGGCATCAGCGCTCAGGCAGGTCCAGCAGCAAGTCAAGGTGGGTTTAGTAGAGGTCCAGCCAGGTCCAATTGTAGGAGGTCAGGCTTGCAGTTGCAGAGAGGCCTCAGAAGCTTGTTATGTCCCTGTAGCTCACACAGGATTTCAGCCAACTGATCCTTGGAATCCCTTTGAATAGCATAGCAAGCATGTCCAGTCTTCCTTCCCAGACAGCAAGGCAGTCCTAGGGCAGCAAGGCAGTTCTTCTTCTGTAACTTCCACAGGTCAACAAGTGTTCTGAAGAGTTGTTCAGGAGACCCAATACATTCTCCCCGACTTACCCCTACAACTGGTTGTGGAAAGGTCTTCCCTTTTCAAGGCTCCAAACTGTTCTTGGGCTGACAAAAGGTAGGGCACATCTATTATCAGATTCTCTATGTGTGTGTGAAGCAAGGTCCTTTGAATTACAGGTGGGGCTTGGTGCAGCTCCTCCTCAGTCATCATAGCTAAGGTATACAAAAACTCCATCAGCAGAGCCATTCACAGTTATGTGGCCCAGGACACTGGCAGAAGGCACAAATGGGAAAAGAAAATCCCAACTTTCTAAAAGTGCTATTTTCAGAATCATGACTTAGAATCCGACTCTATCGTTAAAGAGAATTTTAAATTTCAATTCAGAATCAGAATCATGTTGATTTCGGTTATATAATGGCCATAAAAGCATATACAAAGCAATAATCAACAAACACTTTACAATATAAAAAATATTTAACCCACTGTTCACAGATAAAACACATAATTCATATCAGAGAGATAAGATGCTAAAATAATTAGCTAAAAACTCAGGTTAAAGCAACAAGGAAGTACGTAATGTGTCAATTTACCCTAGTAAATAGTTCAGGTCTACATTTTTTAATCTTTGCTCTCCGAAGTGCTGGGATAAGCAAGCCCCTAGACAGGTCTCTGTAACACCTACATAAATACAAAACGTGCAGTAGTGTTTAATCAGTGAATTCATCACAGGGACAACATCACATGATGGAGACATCATACTGATCAAGGGGAAAGCACAATTTCCACCTAACAGAGCCCAAATAGATTCGAGTAATGAGAGACCGCTCCCAAAGGTTCTTAAACTACTCAAAGTATGGTTCGATCCCAGGGCATGTTGGGATCAGTGCGTATTTTCTATAGGAGTCGGAGGTGGATAGGGCCAACTACCTTGCCCTAGATCTTTTCAACAGGACGTTTTCCTTAACCTACATATTATCCTCCTTCTTAATGGATGTAGGGTTGTTAAAGAGGCTGGGTCTTCCAAGACTAGAAAGGTTGGCCTGTATATAGTGTATCCTAAGCAGTGAGTGGCCCAAGGCATATGCCAGACAATCCTCAATTACATCTCTGCTGAGGGAGTCCTGTGCCTTACACCAGATAGAACACCTAAGTAACAGAAGCGATTCAACATTATCTAAACCAAGCTCCTAATGTACCTTAAAATTGCTACTACTGGGAGGAAATCCTAAAATCTTTTGCAACCCCCTTTTGCCTCCAACTGCAGGCTGGCTGTATTTAAACAACCCCAAATCCCAGCACCATATGTTAAAACAGAAACACATCTACTTTTGTAAATCCCAATAGGCGGATAAATATGCTTGTTCCCAATACATGCAGAGACTTTAAAAATTGACCCAGTAGCACATTTATAACTTGAACACCTGTTAGCCAATCACGAGGTCCAACTCAAATTTTCTTCAACTGTGATTCCTAAATAGGGAAAGATTTGCACTCTCTCTATTCAATTGGTCTTAATAGGGATTGTATGAGTCTTCACATTCCTGGGGTCACAAGCCATTATAAATGTTTTAGATCTATTTGTTTCCAGGTTGAGGCCCTCCATATAATCAACAGAGCCATCCATGAGGGTTTTAAGTCCATTAGATATTTTGGCCAGTAAGACGGTGTCATCGGCGAAGAGGAACGCTGGAATCATTTTACTCTTGATTTTCCGGAAATTGGCACCTAAACCTACTAAAGCAGGCTCTAACTAGTTCATATAGAGTAGAAAAAGAATTGGAGCCAGCACACACCCCTGCTGGATCCCTCGCTGTAGGCTCAGGGGATCAGAATATTCCCCTTTGCTCCCAAACGTCACCCTGGCCTGAAGGTCAAAGTGCAGCTCTCTCAGGAACTGCACCAATCCCTTCTCCACACTCATAATGACCAGGAGGTCCCACAGCTTGGATCTGTTAACGCTCTCAAATGAGCTGAACAGATCCATGGATGCGACATTAATGGCACTACGCTTTTAGTTTATTTTTTAATTTTATTTATTTGCAACTTTTATATAGCGCTGGCTAGACCCGGAGGTATCAGAGCGCTTTACATGAGTATCAGCGAGTTACAGGATATATAGTTATATCAGTTGAATCAGCGAGTTACAGGTTAAATAGTTACATCAATTTGAATCAAAGAATCACAGGGGGTGGAGGGGGAGGGGGGGAAGGAGACACGAACAGGGAGACGAGGAAAAACAATGTCAGTTGACCGGCTGGATAGGTGACGGCCAAGGGGCCAGACTCCTCTATAGCTGTATAGGACAGCTCCACCGGGCATCTGCCAAGGTTGCTTGGGCTCCGCCGTAGATAACAGTTTTGGGGTCCGCACAGGGGGTGTCGTCATAGTTGCATCAAAGGGGGAGGGAAAGAGACACAAACGGGGAGCCAAGTCAGATGACCGGCTGGGAAGGTGACGGCCAAGTGGCCAGACTCCTCTGTAGCTGCATAGGACAGCTCCACTGGGCATCGGACAAGGTTGCTCCGTCTCCGCAGAGGGTATAAACAATTTTGGTGTCCGCCTAGGAGGTGCCGTCATAGATTCCATCTAGGAAGCTTCCGGCCAGAGCTCCTCACCAGTCGGCCATCTTGGATTCATCTAGCAATAGGATAGGCGAGCCGGGCTGGTATCCATTCACATGTGGTTCAGCTGCAATGCATATAATGCCATTTATATCCCAGTGACAAACAATGGAATCTCCTACATGATTGGGTGACTGTCAGGTGCCTGGCTCAATGCTTCTAAAAAGTGGGAACTGAGACCTAAAAGGATGAGCTCCATGAAAGTTGCAAAGAGCACCAGCACAATGCAGGATAATCTGGTACCAGTGGCGGCTGGTGGATTTTATATATAGTAGGGCAGAAACTGCACACTTCAGCATAATTTGCGAGCGTAGCTAGTGAAAACTTAAAAAGGAGGGTATGGGGAATTAACCCACGGCAAGAACATTTTTCGAAAACTTTATTCAAAAAGTGGATTTTACAGCATACAGTCAGTTATTGAAAACTTTGCTCTTCTGTGTAAGACAAAGAGCAACAGCCCATTGTGTATTGTTTTCACCAGAATTTAACCACACACATAAGTATGCACTGATAAAACAACAATAAGATCTTGGTTCAAAACGTTTATTTGTGTACAATACATTTTGAAAGCAATTGTTTTCACAGGTCTGTTGCCAGTTACAGACTTTTGGTTACTCAAAAGAGACTTAGACCAGAAGCAGACAAGTAAACTTCCTTCATACTAAGTGGACACTTTACTCTACCTCCATCCTAGACTTTTTCAACCAAGATACACAGTGCCTGCTACAATTGGCAACAAAAGTGCCATGTTTTGTCTCTGCCTGAGACATATGGGCATTGTGTGTGGTTGCGCTATTTTTTCTTTATTTAACTTTTTATTTTGTGTGTGCTTGCCCTTGCAGTCCACTAATGACACACACTGCTCACATTAAAAATATATAAACTTGCATACATACATGTGCCTTCGAAAAGCTACTGATATTGCTTTTGTGTTGCAGTTGTTTCTTACAGGGTCAGTACATCACACCATGTTTAGATATCATTCAGATTTAAAACTGCTTTAGGGAAGGCACTGTGAGTGCATACACTTTAAAACCAGTTGATTTTACAATTGGTTTAAAAGGGCATCTTGGGAATGACCCTTTTTGCAGGTTTATCCCCAAAATGTTTGCTTCTTCCTCCTTTGATTTTCCTGACCTGTGGTTATTGCCTATATATCTCTGGGTACTTTACCACTGCTGATTAGAGCTAAAGTGCATATGCTCTCTGTGTAAATTGTTATTGTGATTGGTTATCCATGATTGGCCTATGTGTCTTTCCAGTAGGTCCCTAGTAAAGTGCACTGCGTGTGCCAAGGCTGGTAATTCAAATGCTACTAGTGAGCTTGCAGCACTGGTGGTGCCACCAACATGAGTAGCACTGAAAAGAGGTCTCAGGCCTGCCACTGCAGTGCCTGTGCGCAGTTTGCTAACTGCCATGTCGACCTGGCCAGTGCACCCACTTGCCGGCCCTTACTCTTCCCTTTTTTTACACCTAGGAAAACTCTATGGTAGGCCCAAGGTAGCCCCCTGGCAGGGTACAGTGTATGTAAAAGGTAGGACATGTACTAGTATG
Organism: Lissotriton helveticus; assembly: GCF_964261635.1. Lineage (NCBI taxonomy): Eukaryota > Metazoa > Chordata > Amphibia > Caudata > Salamandridae > Lissotriton > Lissotriton helveticus. The sequence continues at coordinate 886,221,443 of NC_136067.1, read as the reverse complement.
GGTAACATGTCTTTGTAGTGAAATACTGTCAATGTTGTTTTTGCCTATTGAAAGGCTATCTTGCCCATAGGACAGAATGGGGAATGCTGTGTAACATGTTTACCTGCATATCTTCCCATAGACGCAAGATAGAAAATTGAAATCTGGTACCCTGAACTCAGAATGTAATAACACATCTTTTAGGAAGGATGGTTTTTAAACTCAGTGTTTGAAAATAGCACTTTTAGAAATTGGCTATTTTCTTGTTCAACCTTTCTCTGTGCCTCAGCCTGTTTGTGGGTTGACTGTCTGGTTTGAGAGTGACAGGGGCTGGGGTTGCTGTCCACAGCGAGTTCCTTACCATGTCGGGCACAGTCTTCTACTTTACATTGCTGCACTAAACCAGGAGAGTCAGGCTCAGCTTCTGAAGTCAAAACGCACACATTACTGACCATTCTTGTTCCTACTGCACTCCTCTTACTATCCTCCTCTTCTCTAACTGGCAAGTTGTTGTCACCCACTACCTTATCACCTTCTTCGGCCTGTCACACCCCGCAGCCATGAAAGTAAATGGAGCGCTATTAGCTCTTTCCAGGCCATGGTATAAGCGCCCAGAAAGCAATCCAGTGAATGCCTTTGCACATCACACATACCCTCTACTATGAGGTCACTGCTGGAGCTTGTGCCCAGCTGGAATATGTGCAGAAGGACATTTCCAAAATCCATTTACCTCCCCGCCATAGAAATAAAACACACATTCAGTCCACTTTATCAACGAGGAGCAGTAGCCATTTAGTCCCAGCTGTTCGGTGTTTCTTCTCTTGTTGCTTCTCTAACAGTGTAGAAGGGAGACAACCATTTCGCCATTTATCACCATCCACCCCATGTTTCCACGTGCTGATAATGAGGTGGAGGTTGATACTTTGTTCAATAGTGCCCAGGCCGGGTCAAAAATCAAAAGGGCTCTCCAACAAAACATTATTCTCTCTAATCCAGAGGTCCAACATGTCAGGTACAACTTGACCCACAGTTTTAACTGAGGAGTCCCAGAGACATAAATGCTGGGACTATAGTAGCAGACCTCCAGGACTTAGGAAACCCACCCTCACAAGAGAAATTAAAAAGGTTTGTAAGCAACTGGCGGTGATGGCGGTCGTGTAGAGCGCAAGCTCCGACCACCCGTCTTTGATCCTGCATCACAATCCTGGCCCTGAGCATTGGCAGTGGCCGCAAACAATTCCTGTGGTGCCCCAGACCTGGGGGCATTGTCTGGTGGTGGCAGCGGTGCGTGGCCGGACCGAGAGTGGCAGGGCGATTGGTCCGGCGATTGGTGTCGGCCTGTGTCACCTGGTAGGGCCTGAAGCCGGGACTTCGATTTTCGTGACGCCGGCCCAGGGCGCGACATTGGAGGACCACTTGAGGCGGCGCGACGGACCCGGACCGGGCATACATTTTCCAACTGCCCGGGGCCGGGCGCACATGTAGCCCAAGTGGCGGAAAAGGTATCCTGGCAGCCGGAGAGCTGGCGATGGCAGAGAGGCACCCATAGACATCGGGGGCAGCCTCTCTACAGGGAAAGTCGCGGGAGCGGCCGCCATTTCGCACCGCTGGCTCCTCCCTCAGTGGTCCTGGCGTGAGGAGGAGGCCTGGACATGGCAGCTTGATGATCCTTGACTAGGGACAGCGGCGGTGGGTTGGTGAGGCCCATGGGATCCCCAGTATTGGGGTGAGTGGAGAAGGTGACAAGGCGCAGCAGGGTGCAGGGGACGGCCCCCTCGCCCTCCCCTTCCCTCCTGCATTGGGTCTCCTGGCCTGTGGCCCTTCCTTGTTATTGCTGCGCTCGGGGGCTAGATCGGGCCACGGTGGGAGATTGGCGGACCTCTGGCGCCTGTGCAGTGGGTGTGTGCCGGTGGCTCATCCGAGCTGTTGCCTGGGCTGGTCGAGCAGGCCCTTCGGAGAGGGGACCTGGTACCCTGATACGCGGCCCCTGGCGCACTGAACCCTGTGGACCAGCGGGGAGCCTGCAGTCTGCGGACGTTGGGGCTGAGTTACCTGTTGCCCTCTGTGGATTGACTTACCTACTGGGGGTGCCACACCTGCTTACACTTGCGACGGCGGGTGTTCGAGAGGGGTGCACACAGCCCGGAGCGACTTTTATCAGCACGATGACGCGGGGCCATGCTGGAGGTGACCATACTAAGCAGGGGACCCTGGACAAGTTTACAGAGGTGGGCCAAGGGGCTGGCGGTGGCAGAGGGAGTTTGCAGGTGGCCGCTCCTGACAACGCTGCTCTGCTAGCAGCCATAACGCTGTCCCGAGACATGTTGGATGCCAAGATCGGGGCTGTTGGGGCGGATGTCACCCTGCTCCGTCAGGATCTGCGGAATGCGGTGGAGCGGATCACTGGTGCGGACACCGGAATATCTGAGGTGGAGGATGATGTGTCCGCCTTGAAGAAGAAAGTGGCGGCCATGGAGAAGGTACAAAAGGGCCTGGCAATGAGGCTGGAAGACGCGGAAGGGCGCGCCCGACGGAATAACCTCCGCTTTGTGGGATTTCCGGAAGGTTGTGAAGGGGACAATGTGGAGTGCTTTCTGGCCCAATGGCTGGAGGGTTGGCTGCCCCCGGACTCGCTGTCACGCTGCTTTGTTGTGGAAAGGGCCCACCGGGCTCTTATGCAGAAACCCCCAGTAGGTGCTCGCCCTCGACCGATTATTGCCAAATTTCTGAATTACTCTGATCGGGACGTTATCCTGCGGCAGGCGCGTGTGAAGGCCTCTCTCACGTGCAACAATGCCACTATCCTCATTTTCCCGGATTACACGCGGATGGTGCAACAGCAGCATCAATCTTTCCTGGATGCCAAGGCTCGCCTTCGCGGCCACAAATTACAATATGCCTTGCTCTATCCGGCGCGGCTACGGGTCATCTACAACTCCCGTACATTGTTCTTTGATACGCCGGAGGAGGTGTTTCACTGGACGGATGAAACAGTGAAAATCCGAGTCAACGAGGCTCGGTGGGGGAGAATCGGTCTCCTCCTCAAGCGGGAGGCCCCGTGAGGGGCTCAGGAGTCATTGCAGGCGATCGAGGTCCGGGAGCAGTTTGCGTCCTGGCTCGGCGCCTCGCCGGGAGGACCCAGCGTCTGCACAGCAGTTGGACGAATCATAAAGTTTGTGACTGTTTCGCGAAACTGTATGTATGGTGTTGATCGATGCTCAGGTGCTCAGTTTCTATGGGCTGGGAGCCTGTCCCCACAGGTGTGGGTGGGAGGGAGTGAGAGCCCTGTTCCTATGGGCAATCACTTGGGGATCCATTGGAGGGTGTGGGGCTTGCTCCTTTGTTGGGGGCTGGGCCGCGATCCGACCGCGACAGGTTTGGGAGGTACGGGGTGGGGGGTTGGGGGGATGGTTACGGTTGGGGTTGGGGGGTTTGTTTGCGCTTCATATGCTGCTGTGTATCTACTACTGTTTCTACATGCCGCGTCATTGGTGCATATTTAGTCTGCATTGTAATGTTGTGATATGTCTGCTGCTGCGATGGGAGGGGGGGAGGCACGGGTACTCTGCGTATCTTGAGTTGGAATGTGTGGTGGGTGTTGGATGAGGTGAAGCGGGGGCGGTTCTCCAATACGCCAAGAGGGTGGGGCGGATGTCTTACTGCTTCAAGAGACTCATTTGTTAGGTACCAAGGCATTATGTCTCCAACGGTTTGGGTTTGGCCAAGTGTACCACTCTGGATTCACGAGGGGATCTAGGGGGGTTGCTATCCTTATCCACCGGAGGGTGTCCTATATCCATGACAGGCTTTGGGCGGATCCGCAGGGCAGGTATGTCTTTGTGCAGGGTAGGGTAGGAGAGGACAGAATTACCCTGGGAGGTGTATACGCCCCACCGCCACTACAGTGGCTGTTAGTGGAGAAACTCCTGTCCCTCTGGTGTGCCATACCTGGTGCCCTTTCGATAGTAGGAGGGGATTGGAAAGACGTCATGGATCTGGATAGTGACAGGTGGCTTTGTGGGGAGGCGGGTGGAAGGGGGAGTGGGGGGGGTCCCTCCACCAAACTGCATGCCCTGGTGACGGGCCTTGACTGGACAGACGCTTGGCGCTATAAACATGGCTCACGTAGGGAATACACGTATCTCTCTGTCCATGACTCATTTTCTAGGCTGGACTACATCTTTGTCCCGCGGGGGTTGGCCTATAGAGTAATGTCCGCTGATATCCTGCCGCGAGCCCTGTCCGACCACTCCCCGGTTGCTCTTACCTTTAGCGTCGGCCCAGCGAGGCAGCCATTTTGGTGGCGGCTGTCTGGGTGGCACCTACTGCAGGAGGGCTACAGGGGCAATATGGCCAAAGAAATCGATACCTACTTGTCCCTCAACGCGGGCTCGGTGGATTCCCCGACTACCCTATGGGAGGCTATGAAGCCCACCCAGCGGGGGGTGGACATCTCCTGGTGTGCAGCGGCCCGCAGAGAGCGGCATCAGGCATTAGTGCAGCGTGAGGCGGCCCTAGAGGAGCTAGAACGTAGGAGCCACGAGGAGGGTGGGGGACCGCTAGAAGACAGTTGGTATTGGCCCAACAGCAATACACAGCAGTGTTGATGGAGGAGGCTAGGCAGGCTTGGCTGGCTACGCGCAGCCGAATTTATCAGTGGGGGAAAAATCATGTAAGATGCTACACCGCCTGTGTCAGGATGCTCTCCATGCTCAGCCGCTGCCTCGGATTTTGGATTCTGAGGGAGCACCCATACTTGCACCCCCGGCGATTGCGGAGAGCTTTGCTGCATATTATGAGGGGCTCTATGCCTCCCAGGAATGCTTGGCGGCGGACGTAGTCCAGCGCTTTATCGATGATCTCCCCCTGCGAAAGGTCTCGGACGCGGTGCGTGATAGTTTGGATGTACTCCTAACTGACGATGAATTGGGTGCAGCTCTGGGTGAGTTGAACCCTGGAAAGGCACCGGGCCCGAATGGTTTCACATGCGAATTCTTCCAGAGATTTCACGTGCAGCTGGGTCCTTACCTCAGCTGGGTCCTTACCTCCGCCCGGTCATTGAGGAGGCATGTGAGAGCGGAGTGCTCCTTCCGGATTGGCGACACGCGGAGGTGTTGGTCTTCTTGAAGCCGGGTAGACCTCCTGAGACCCACGCGTCATACTGCCCGATCTCGCTGCTTAATATGGAGGCCAAGGTATTAGCTAAGGCTTTGGCCAATCGACTCAAACCTTACATCACAGATCTAGTCCACCCAGATCAGGCGGGCTTTATGCCTCGAGGGGCCACTCGCCATAATATTCGGCGCGCCCATGTGGCGGTATCTGCCTGGAGGAGGCTGGGGGAGCAGGCCGCCCTTTTCTCGGCAGACATGGACCGCGCGTTGGACTCCCTGAGCTGGACATACTTGTTCGCCCTGCTACGACGGCTTAACCTGGGCCCACGATTTTTGGCGTATATACAGCTGCTGTACACTGAGCTCACGGCTTTGGTGCGGGTGGGGGGTGCAGCGTCCCGATCCTTCTCGGTGCGGCGGGGGACGCGTCAGGGCTGCCCCCTCTCCCCCTACTTGTTCGCGCTAGCTATGGAGCACTTAGCGGCGTGGGTGCACATCGATGCTCAACTTAAAGGCTTTCGATGGTCGGCGGATTTAATTGACAAAATAGCGTTGTACGAGGACGATGTCCTATTCTTTCTAACTGACTTGGAGCGCTCGGGCCGAGGCTGCTGTGCATACTGCAGATATTTGGTGAAACATCTGGCCTCTATATGAATCCGGATAAGTCCACGCTCTGGATACTCGGGGGCCAGCGGCAAGTGGGAGGGTGGGCGTCCAGTCTGAGACTCGCGACAGACGGAATGAAATATCTGGGGGTCTACCTGTCGGAAGATGCGACTGCTTCCCGGGAGCGCAATCTTGCCCTGGTATGGGATCGCACACGCGAGGACATGAAGGTGTGGACCCGTATGCCACTGTCCATCTATGGCAGTTCCGCAATCTTTAATATGGTGGCGCTCCCTCGTCTGGTCTATCAACTCCCAAATCATCCGTATCGGACTCCGCCCCGCTGGTTTCAGCAGGTCAATTTGGCGCTGACGGGGTATCTGTGGGCCGGGGGACCGGTGCGCGTGGCACTGCGAACGTGCTTTCTATCCTCCTTTTGTCAGATGAAGTCTTCCTCAGGGTCTGTTGTGAAGCTATAAGGACCCACCTCTCGATACCCCCAATTCTGATTGTAATAATTACACAGAATTTTGAAGTGATCAAGCGGGGGGGAAAAGGGAATTAGGAAGGGAACAGCAGGGAAGGAGATCTGAAAAGGAAAAGTTATAGTAGCAAGTATTCCTAAGCCTTATACTTGACTACCAAATGATAATGATACAATCAGAGATTTTTCTATCTCTATATTCAAAAATGAAGGTTACCTAGTTCTTTTGACAAGAATAGACTTTTCTGTATTACAATAAAATGAACAAAATTATAATCTCTTTATTGCATTTTCAAGACTGTTGTGAATAGCGTCAGAATATTTCCTCAGAGGTTGAAACAAATGATTCAGTAAATAAACTCCTTTACTAAACGTTAAACTGATTTCTAGTTCAGTCTAATCCTAAACATGTCAGAGGAAAACGAATACATTCAATAATGTTTGAAACTACTAAATTGCGAAAAGCTCAATACTGAATTGCGCCAAAATAAACAAAGAATTAACATTTTTATTGCACATTTATCCAAATAAAGAAAACTGAATTGCGCAAGAAAAGGTACTTAAAAAATAGCCTTTGAAACTCTGCTCATAAATAAAATCTATGAGAGATTGAGTCTGATTACTTCCTTTAAATAAACTTAACAATATCTCAATTTTAGCGCAAAATTTCCTCCTACCTGTAGAGTACGACCTACTCTACTTTTAGGAAGAACCAGGATGCTTCTAAGGACTCACGAAGGATTTTTCCTCAGAAAGGGGGAATCAGGAAATCAGCTAACAAGCCAAACACGAAGCCGCCACGCCTACAGGACTGGTCCACCGAAAGCCTCCGGTCCAATCCGTGAAATGAGCTCCAAACACCTACAATAGGGGCGGACAACCAAGAAACACCTGCTTCCTCTTCAACACGCGAAGAATAGTGAGCACGGAAGGTTGGGCGCGGTCGCATATATCAACGTGACAACGCCCAAGCAAAAGCTCACGCATGCGACTAGGAAACGAAAGCTCACGCATCTGGCGGACACTTTTTGGGTGCGAAACCTCACGCATTAGGCGGAGTAACATAGAACATAGTTTCAAAGCACTATTATTGTTAGGAGCATTATGTCATCAGCACAATCAGTGTTAAGAGCATTATGTCATTATGTCAACAAGATCTCTTGGCACATTTCTGCCACCAGCGCCCTCCCAAGGACAACTGGTGCATTTTACCGCACAAGGGCACCAGACATGACGAAGAGTAAATTTGTCTGCAGAGTGGGGCGGGTTGTCTGCAGAGTATGGCGGGCCCTAGACCGCAAGCCACCCTAGTCCTGACAGTATTCCCCCCTCCCTGGAGCGGTCTAGGGCCCGGCTTCGAAGGATGAAGGAGGTGGAAACGACGTAACAAACGAGAGGCATGAATGTTCTCAGCTGGCTCCCACGAATCATTCTCAGCTCCGTAACCTTTCCATGAAACAAGATACCATAATTTAGAGCCTCTACGTTTGGAATCCAATATGTTCTGCACCTCATATTCCCAGTTGCCATGAACTAGAACCGGAGCTGGCCTGGGAGCCAAGTTTTGACCAGCAGGTTTTAGAAGAGAAGTATGAAACACAGGGTGCATCCGCAAAGTTTTGGGTAACGATAATTTGAATGTCACAGGATTGATCTGACGAAGTACTGGGTATGGACCTATGAATTTAGGTTGAAACATGCTCTTGTGTTTAAAGTTCAAGTTCTTAGTGGATAGCCATACTTTATCTCCAGAGACATATGTTGGACCTGAACGATGTCGTTTATCATACTGTACTTTATACTTTTCTTTGCTTTGTAGTAAACGCTTGTGAATTTGTCGATGAACTGTTTGCATGAGTTGTACAGTGTCTTGCACTGCTGGTGCATCACTTACATTTTTGGGCAAAGTTCAAGGAATAGTATTTGGTACATAACCATATAGGGCTTCAAAAGGAGAAGATCCTGTGGAAGAATGAGGCGAAGTATTGTATGCTATTTCAGCAATCCAAAGTAGATCTAACCAAGACCTTTTGGAATCTGCAACATAACATCTCAGGTATTGTTTTAACGTTTGGTTCAATCTTTCAGTTTGACCATCAGTTTGTGCATGATAACTGGTGGACATATTAGAAGAAATTTGCAAACTTCGACACCATTGTTGCCAAAATTTGGAGGAGAATTGAGTACCACGGTCCGAAAGTAACACTGAAGGTAAACCATGTAATCGCACCACATTTTGCAGGAATAGTTGTGCTAATTGCCCAGCAGTTGGCAACCGTTTACAAGCAATAAAATGTGCGTATTTCGTTAAACTATCCACAACTACTAAAATGACTGAATGTTGATTGATTGGTGGTAAGTCGGTAATGAAATCTAAAGAAATATGTTTCCATGGTTCAGTTGGTGTTGGCAGTACTTGTAATAAACCTTTTGGCTTACTGTGATCAGTTTTAAATCTAGCACAGGTTTCACAATTTTGAGCCATAGTAAATACGTCTTTTTGCAGGGTTGGCCACCAAAACATCTTTTGTATTTTCTCCACAGTCTTTTTGGGACCTGGATGTCCAGCCATAGGATGAGAATGTAACCAATTGAACACTGTTTCTTGTAATTCTATGGTCGGTAGATACACTTGTTTTCCATGAAAAGGTATTCCTTCTTTGATAGTTTGGCTACCTTTTGGGTTCAACCATTGTTTCCACTGGGAAGGAGGAAAATGTTCATGAATGTTATCCAAGAATTGATCTGCAGTCAATAAACAGATTACTTTGTCTGGATCGATTATGGCTTGTGGCGCTCCTTCAAATCTATGTAAAGAAGAGTCCTTTCTGGAAAGTGCATCAGCTTTTTTGTTGTCTTGTCCTGGGCGGTAAGTTACCACAAAATCATATTCTGCAAAGAACATCATCCATCTCAGCTCTCGAGGAGTTAACATTCTGGCTGAACTCATGAACTGCAAATTTATATGATCCGTATACACAGTCACAGTAAATTTTGCTCCCATTATATACTGTCTCCATTCTTTGAAGGCTTCAAGTATGGCAAGCAATTCTTTTTCAGCGATAATGTAGTTTTGTTCTGCTGGATTCAATTTTCGAGACATATATGCAACCGGGTGCATTTGTCCAGTGTTGTGATGTCTTTGGGATAGAATGGCTGCAATTGCTACATCAGATGCATCAGCTTCAATTATGAAAGGTTCTTCCACATCTGGATGCATCAGAATCGGCGCTTCAGTAAAAGCTTTCTTCAAACTTTGAAATGCATTATCGGCTTCTGAAGTCCATTCAAATTTTACCTTTTTCCTCAACAAACGTGTAATGGGAGCTACCACTGCGGAGAAGTGATCAATAAAGCGACGATAAAAATTCGCAAACCCCAAGAAACATTGTATGTCTCGGACTGAATTTGGAGTAGGCCATTCAGCAACTGCTTTGATTTTCTTTCAGTCATCTTCATGCCAGTTGGTGTAAGCAGAACTCCTAGAAATTCAACTTCAAAAACATGAAAATCACAATTGGATAATTTGCAATACAAATTGTGAGATTGTAGAGTACTTAATACCTTTTTGACATGTCCTTCATGTTCTGCTACAGAATTGGAGTAAATCAAAATATCGTCTATATAGACGATAACAAAAAGATCCAAAAAGTTCTCTTAAGGCATCATTTAAAAAAAACTGAAAAGTTGCTGGCGCGTTGCACAGGCCAAAGGGCCTTACCAAGTATTCAAACAGCCCATATCGAGTCTTGAATGCAGTTTTCCATTCATCTCCATGTCTAATGCGCACCAAATGGTAAGCTCCCCTAAGATCCAGTTTTGTGTAGATTACGGCCTTTTTTACTTGGTCCAAAAGAACTGGAATCAGCGGCAAAGGATATTTATTCTTAATTGTTATTTTATTCAACGCCCTATAATCGATACATGTTCTTAATTCCCCATTTGCTTTTGGAATGAAAAACAAAGGGGATGCGGCCGGCGACTTGGAAGGGCGGATAAAACCATTTTCTAAATACTGATCCAGATACTGTCTCAAATGCTGATTTTCTTTCTCGGACAAAGCATATATTCTGCAATTTGGTACACTGGACCCAGGTATGAGATCAATTTGACAGTCGTAACTACGATGGGGAGGAAGAAGGGCTGCTTTTACTTCACTCAATACTTCTTTGTACATTTCGTAGGTTTTTGGTAAAACAGTTTCCTTCTCTTCAGCAGTGGCTATTTGACTAACTGTTGGTTTAAAAGATTTCAAACAAGTTGAATGGCAAAAGTCAGATAGAAAAACTAGTTCCCTCTTCTGCCAATCAATAGAAGGATTGTGCAAACAAAGCCAAGGCATTCCTAGAATAAAACCATACTGAGGTGCCTGGATTACATCAAACTGAACTTCTTCCTTATGCAATTGTTGTTTAGAATCTTCACAGTACATAGTCACTTTAGAAGTTTGCATGGTTACTGGACCTCCAGCTAATATTTTCCCATCAACTGCTTGAACAATTTCTGGAGTGTCTTTCTTTTCACAGATTATACTTAGTCGTTGAGCAGTTTCTAAATCTACAAAATTTCCTGTAGCTCCAGAATCAATTAAAACTTCCATCTGGCAAGTTTCGCGAGTTAAACGTATTTGGACTGCTAGTCTGAAATGTGCTTTGTAATTGGACACACAAGAATTTACAGAAGGGAAGGCTATGGTTCCCAAGAGATCTCCCTTAAAACATCTTGGGCATATTAGTTTTCCGACGTTTGATCAGTTTTTTCTATTACAGCTGTCTTGCTGACACTAGGAAACTTGCCTTTCGGTTTCATCAAACAATCTTTCACAAAATGTCCTTTGCGACCACAATAGAGACATTGACCGTTCTTTCATCTATTGTCCTTTTCCTCCTTCGACAATGGTTGCCTAAGTGTCCCAATCTCCATTGGCTCGGAACTTGATTCAGAGTTTGCAAAATGAGTTCTAGATATATTTTCAATTTTCCAATTAGGCTTGTCAACTCTTTTCTTATCTGATCTTCGTTCAGAAAGTCTGTGATCTAAGCGTAAAGTCAGATTAATCAAATCTGAACAAACTGTTGGTTGTGGATCAATTTGCGCCAGGACATCTTTCAGATCATCTTTAAGCCCCTGATAAAAGAGAGCTGCTCTCTTTTCCTCTGGCCAAGAAGTTTCAGCGATTAATCTGTTAAAATGTGATAAATAAGTAACTAGATCCCTGTTACCTTGTCTTAACTGTAGTAATTCTCGATCTGCAGATAAAGTTACAGTACGTCTATCAAAAACCTTCTCAAATTCCTCTACAAAGCGTCGCCAATTATATAATAAGGTGTTGTCTTGTCTGACCAAAGGAACAGCCCAGTTAGCAGCATCTCCAGTTAGATAAGAAATTAAAAACGCTATTTTGGACTGAGGGGTAGGAAAAGCTGTTGGTCTACAAGAAAAATGTAATTCAATTTGAGTCAAAAAAAATTGCACCTTGGAAGAATCCCCAGAAAAACGCTCAGGAGCAGCTAGAGGGATCTGAGGTGGAACAGTGACTGCTATGTTTGTAGCTGCCCTCGCGCCAATGTCTTGAACATCTTCGGGAAGAGGAGTATTCTGGAGGTGAATATTATCCACCTTAGCAGCTAATAATGCCGTTGCATTCATGGTTTCTTTTAAATCTGCCTGCATCCGAACAATTGCCGACATTAAGTCATTTATGGTAGTCATTATGACTTCGCAATCAGACCGGGAGGAAAATAATTTGTGGGCTCACTATTCTGTCAGACGAAGTCTTCCTCAGGGTCTGTTGTGAAGCTATAAGGGGAGCACACCGTGTTTTTTAAATGCCCCTCACACACCAACAGGCCCCTTGGTGTCATGCTTCATCATCGGGGCCTTCGCACCCCTCTACGGGATGCGGCGTGCTACGACAGAACGACTACGCAGGAGCACTTGGCAGTGAACTATGTGAGGGTGTGTATTGACGTGATGTGAGTGAGGTGAGGTGAAAAAGTGAATAAAAAATACCTGGCACTAAGGAAAATGGAAATATTTATTCAGTCCCTGGCTGGTATTATTAAAAAGTGCAAAGACTGGTTGAAAAAATACGTGCTAGGGTATATCAACCAACAACAGTGTCAACATGTTTCGGAGTACAAGACTCCTTCTTCAGGACGAGGATATGCACTATGATCCTCACCTTACTCACATGAGATGTGAAAGTGTTCAAAAAAATATTTTAATAAAAACAATGTGTAATGTACCTATCAATGTTTTAAGTGATGGTATACTCGTTGCGCCCAATTGGCGTATGAAATATCTGAAAAGGAAAGACACAGTAAATAAACTAGTCGGATGTCCAGGAACATAATAGACTTGCTAGTCGGATGTCCAGGAAACAGGAAAAAGTAAAAAAAGGGGGAATTCCTTTCATAACAAAAGGTAAGTATGCAGAACTCCACTGTGGATCTGGTACCTTGCGAGAGAAAGACATTTAAGGGGGACATACAATTCTAGACACAATCATACATACATACAAGCAATCTCCCTGGTATAAATGGGAATGTAAAAGATGGTATCTTGTAGTGGTACAAGCTTACTTAAGTTCAAAATGCGGATGGCCCCATGAGCCTTAGCGTAGTTTTGGGGGTATCACTCCTCATTGCCCAGTCAGCAACCTAAAAGATAGTAAATAGCGGTATTCAGGGAGGTGAAATAGGGATTAAAGAGCCAGGTTACTTGCGAGTGAAAATACACCCTCAGTCTCAACTGGCTTCTACTCACGATGACTGCAAGAACCGAATGCCTGCCTTCCCCTCAACGCTGCTCCGCTGGAAGTGAGCGCTGAAGGCGGAGGTTCGCATTATATACCCTCTCGTTCAGTTAATTGGTTAGGGAAAATTGGATAATTGTGAGCGGAAAGGGCCCAAATAAGGGTATATGCATGGTCTCTGTAAGAAGGAAATCCGGAGCTGCGCAGAGCTTGAACGCGCCGGCTCCCAGGTAAACCAGTGCCAGACGCGCATGCGCGCTGTCGCGCCGGTGTTGCGGTAGTGGTGCACTACCCGCGCATGCGCAGACCGCGTTGTTATGGTAACTAGCGGTCTGTTATAAGTGATGCGCTGCGCATGCGCGGACATGTTAAATAGCGGAGTTTTGGCATAATAATTCCAGGCAATTTACATTTAAACAATGATTTGGCTAACTCAATCCTTGGCTATGGGAAAGAGAAGAGCAGAGTGCAGGGAAATGCAGGGTACACTGTGTAGTATGGTATTATATGCAATTAAGATGGTCAATTGGCCCGCGACAATTCCCTCCATGGTGGGGGTTGTACCGCTAAGGTTAAGCGAGTACTTAAAGGGTCATGGATGTAAACATCGCACGGGCGCTCCCTATAACATATTAACCCTAAAGATGTTGGTTTTGACAGACATGGGTTACTGTATTATGTCACTCATCATATCATTCATGCAGTGTTCAGAAGCTAACGTAATTGGCTCCAGGGAATTGAATCATTAAGCCCTGTGACATCGGTGCCCAGCCGGAACACCCAGCGTTGCTCCTTTTCCAACAGACCGACGTCTGAGGGAAGTTGTTCAATCACTGTCCAATGTACATCGTTGACACAGTGCTGTAGTTCTAGGAAAGTGCTGACATTTTTGTAGTTACCTTTTTGCATCTAATGTTGCTCTTATGTTCATTTATCCTGACTTTGACCTGTCTGGTGGTCATGCCCACATACTCCTTGCCGCAGGGACAGGTGATCAAATATACAACGTTCTTGCTGTTGCAATTTGTGAACATTCGATGTTCCCATTTCGTCCCATTAGCAAAGGAGAGAGACTGGCTCTTCTTAGTCAGATGACAGCAGTTGCAGTTGCCACATTGATGGTGGCCCTGTATCCCTTTAAGTCTCGTCTGCTCTGCCTTTGGTGGTTTTGGCCTTGTGTGGACTAAGATGTCCTTCAGATTCCTGCCTCGTCTGTGGGCGAACATCGGTTTTTCCAGGGATAATGTGCCACATGTGAGGGTGCGCCAATGCCTATTAACCAGTTTCGTCAATTGGTTGGTGACCGGGCTGTAGGTGGTTACACAGACCGTTCTATTCATTTGGTCATTGGATGTCGGTTTGTCTTCAAGGAGGGACTCACGATTGTTATTTCTGGCTCTTTTCATAGCCTTCTGAATCACAGGGATTGGGTACTTCCTTTCTTTAAGCTTGGTGCAGAGGTCTTTTGCTTGACACTTATATTTTGCCAGGTCGCTACAATTCCGACATAGGCGGAGGAACTGCCCATATGGAAGGTTCTCCCTCAGGTGACGCGGATGGAAACTGTCGAACCTGAGGAGGCAATTCCTGGCTGTCGGTTTGAAGTGAGTTTCTGTTTTGAGTAAACCACCCTCATGATAGATATTGAGGTCCAAGAAAACCATGGACCTATTTGACATCTGATGAGTGAACTTAAGGAAACTGTTCTGATTGTTCAGCCATTGCATGAACTCAGTGATGGAATTTTCGTCCCCCTCCCAAATTACTAGGACGTCGTCAATATAGCGTCGCCACGTGTGTATCCTAGTTCTGTAGGGGTTGTTCGGATGGAGGATCTTGGAGGTCTCTAAGTGATGGACATAGAGTCCTGCCAGACTCGGAGCAAAGGTGCTCCCCATGCTGGTCCCATGGCTTTGCCAGTATAGAGTACCCTCGTATTCAAAGAAGTTCTTGGTGAGCGCCAAAGAGATGCATTCCATTACTACCCCTCTAGGGGTTTGGTATTTCCAATGGGTGGAGTGGAGTACCTCCTCGATGATCAGAAGTGTCTCATCATGAGGGAGGCTCGTGTAGAGACTCTCCACATCCAAGCTCAGTAGCATTTGTGATTCAGGGTCAAATGAGTGACTTTGCAACAGTTGGAGTACTGCTTTTGTGTCCCTCAGATAGGTATCAGTGGCCTGTACAAGGGGTCTCAAGAAAGCATCAGCAAACTTGGATAAGGGTTCCAGAATGGATGAAATGCCGGATACAATTGGGCGTCCGGGTGGGTTCTCAAGATTTTTGTGTACTTTCGGTATGGTGTAGAAGTACGGCGTGCGTGGGTTCTTCTGGACCAGAAACTCTGACTCTTTTTTAGATAGCCAGTCATGCGCCAGGGCCTCTTCAATCATTCCTTGTATCCTTACTCTAAGGGATTCGGTAGGATCTACAGCCAGGACCTGATAGTTTCTGTTATCGGCTAGGAGCCTTCTGCATTCCCTGTCGTAGGCAGAGGCGGTCTGTATAACCACAGCTCCCCCTTTGTCAGCTGGTTTAATGACTAGGTCCTTGTTCTGACCGAGTTCCTTGATAGCTTCATTCTCCACTTTGCTGATGTTTTGGAATACCTTCTGTTTGGTATCCAAATTCTTTAATTCCTGCATAATTGCCTTTTCAAAAGCCAATACCTCAACCGGAAGTTGGCTGTCTAATGGGGTGAAGTTGGATTTTGGTCTCAACCCTGTATCTGTGGTCTCTGTCGGTGGTTCCTTATCCTTAAAGAAAGCCCTCAGTTTGATCGTTCTTATGAAATCCTGCATCTCTTTGTGTAGTAGAAAAAGGTCAGGTTTGTTTGTTGGAACATACCCTAAGCCCTTATTCAGTACTCGCGTTTGTACCTCAGTAAGTGGCCACGGAGTTATGTTGATCACTAGGTCCCCCTCTTGCTCGTTGACGCCTGGTTCGCTGTCATGCTCCTGGTTAGGACCCTGGGGTCTGTACCGTCCCCGGGTTGCCAGTTTACGTTGTTGCCCTTCTTGTTCCTTCCTCTGTTCGATCCCTGGCCCCAGGATAAAAAAGGCTGAGCATTTTGGGCTATGTTTGATTGTTCCGGGACCCATTGCGGATACATCTGCCCCATTGGTGGGGGGACAAATTGATATTGTGGGAACTGAAATTGGTTCTGGTAGGGGTTAAACTGTGGTCCCTGAAAACCTCTCCACCCTCGTTGACGAGGGAATTGGGATCTCTGTTGTCGGTAACCACCCCTCTGTTTTCTTTGTTGAAAACCACCTGAATTTGTACTGGTAGTACTCCCATCAGAACTAGCATTGTCTGAATCGCTCCCTTTATCTTTCATCACATAGTCTGTTTTGGTATAGGGGTACGCCCATTCCGGGGTAAAGCGATCTTTATCCTTTTTCATTTTGTTGAACTTACTTTGCTTTAGGGTTGCCTCAAAGTCCATCATTTGCTGGTTAAGTTCATCTAATCCTTTTTTCAGATCGGCTGGTGAAATGAAAGCCTTCAACTTCACCTCTAGTCTGCTGATCTCAGTTTTCAGCTCAAGGGATTTTCTTGTGGCTGTATGCACTATTAAGACCAGCCAGTCCCTAGTGCAATGCCACGAAATAAGAGACCATGCTTTTTTTAAAACCATATCATCCAGAAAGATGAAGGGTTCATTCTTAACCAAGAGGCCCTGAGGGGCTATTTTGTTTCTTAAGTACTCCCTCATCAAGAGACCATGTAGGGCTGCTCTTATCTGGACTTTCCTGATGTTCATTAGTTCATCCCAGTCTGCTACCGCTGGGCTTGGATCGCTACTGCTGAGACCTTCGAAGGGATTGACATCTGCCAGAATTCTATCGATGTCCTCCTCACTGAAGGTTAGTCCCTGATCGTCATCCATGATGGTATTGGAGGACGTGCCGGGCAAAGTAAATGTACGTAGGAGAAAGTGTTATATGGTATGTCCACAGTGTCTAACTCTGAATGGGAAAGGGGGCTCCCACAGCTGTGCGCTGTCTAGAACGGAAAAACAACAATAGGGGGGAGAGAGAGAAAAGTGGATTCAGTCTCCCTGAGCGTCATGAATAAACAAAATAGAATCCACAAAGTGGTTGTTCAGTGGTCCCTGAAGGATGGGGAGCACACCGTGTTTTTTAAATGCCCCTCACACACCAACAGGCCCCTTGGTGTCATGCTTCATCATCGGGGCCTTCGCACCCCTCTACGGGATGCGGCGTGCTACGACAGAACGACTACGCAGGAGCACTTGGCAGTGAACTATGTGAGGGTGTGTATTGACGTGATGTGAGTGAGGTGAGGTGAAAAAGTGAATAAAAAATACCTGGCACTAAGGAAAATGGAAATATTTATTCAGTCCCTGGCTGGTATTAGTAAAAAGTGCAAAGACTGGTTGAAAAAATACGTGCTAGGGTATATCAACCAACAACAGTGTCAACATGTTTCGGAGTACAAGACTCCTTCTTCAGGACGAGGATATGCACTATGATCCTCACCTTACTCACATGAGATGTGAAAGTGTTCAAAAAAATATTTTAATAAAAACAATGTGTAATGTACCTATCAATGTTTTAAGTGATGGTATACTCGTTGCGCCCAATTGGCGTATGAAATATCTGAAAAGGAAAGAAACAGTAAATAAACTAGTCGGATGTCCAGGAACATAATAGACTTGCTAGTCGGATGTCCAGGAAACAGGAAAAAGTAAAAAAAGGGGGAATTCCTTTCATAACAAAAGGTAAGTATGCAGAACTCCACTGTGGATCTGGTACCTTGCGAGAGAAAGACATTTAAGGGGGACATACAATTCTAGACACAATCATACATACATACAAGCAATCTCCCTGGTATAAATGGGAATGTAAAAGATGGTATCTTGTAGTGGTACAAGCTTACTTAAGTTCAAAATGCGGATGGCCCCATGAGCCTTAGCGTAGTATTGGGGGTATCACTCCTCATTGCCCAGTCAGCAACCTAAAAGATAGTAAATAGCGGTATTCAGGGAGGTGAAATAGGGATTAAAGAGCCAGGTTACTTGCGAGTGAAAATACACCCTCAGTCTCAACTGGCTTCTACTCACGATGACTGCAAGAACCGAATGCCTGCCTTCCCCTCAACGCTGCTCCGCTGGAAGTGAGCGCTGAAGGCGGA
The DNA here is from genome assembly GCF_964261635.1 of Lissotriton helveticus. Taxonomy (NCBI): domain Eukaryota; kingdom Metazoa; phylum Chordata; class Amphibia; order Caudata; family Salamandridae; genus Lissotriton; species Lissotriton helveticus. Next base: position 886,203,340 of record NC_136067.1, on the reverse strand, counting down.
GGTTCGCATTATATACCCTCTCGTTCAGTTAATTGGTTAGGGAAAATTGGATAATTGTGAGCGGAAAGGGCCCAAATAAGGGTATATGCATGGTCTCTGTAAGAAGGAAATCCGGAGCTGCGCAGAGCTTGAACGCGGTGCACTACCCGCGCATGCGCAGACCGCGTTGTTATGGTAACTAGCGGTCTGACCATCTTAATTGCATATAATACCATACTACACAGTGTACCCTGCATTTCCCTGCACTCTGCTCTTCTCTTTCCCATAGCCAAGGATTGAGTTAGCCAAATCATTGTTTAAATGTAAATTGCCTGGAATTATTATGCCAAAACTCCGCTATTTAACATGTCCGCGCATGCGCAGCGCATCACTTATAACAGACCGCTAGTTACCATAACAACGCGGTCTGCGCATGCGCGGGTAGTGCACCACTACCGCAACACCGGCGCGACAGCGCGCATGCGCGTCTGGCACTGGTTTACCTGGGAGCCGGCGCGTTCAAGCTCTGCGCAGCTCCGGATTTCCTTCTTACAGAGACCATGCATATACCCTTATTTGGGCCCTTTCCGCTCACAATTATCCAATTTTCCCTAACCAATTAACTGAACGAGAGGGTATATAATGCGAACCTCCGCCTTCAGCGCTCACTTCCAGCGGAGCAGCGTTGAGGGGAAGGCAGGCATTCGGTTCTTGCAGTCATCGTGAGTAGAAGCCAGTTGAGACTGAGGGTGTATTTTCACTCGCAAGTAACCTGGCTCTTTAATCCCTATTTCACCTCCCTGAATACCGCTATTTACTATCTTTTAGGTTGCTGACTGGGCAATGAGGAGTGATACCCCCAAAACTACGCTAAGGCTCATGGGGCCATCCGCATTTTGAACTTAAGTAAGCTTGTACCACTACAAGATACCATCTTTTACATTCCCATTTATACCAGGGAGATTGCTTGTATGTATGTATGATTGTGTCTAGAATTGTATGTCCCCCTTAAATGTCTTTCTCTCGCAAGGTACCAGATCCACAGTGGAGTTCTGCATACTTACCTTTTGTTATGAAAGGAATTCCCCCTTTTTTTACTTTTTCCTGTTTCCTGGACATCCGACTAGCAAGTCTATTATGTTCCTGGACATCCGACTAGTTTATTTACTGTGTCTTTCCTTTTCAGATATTTCATACGCCAATTGGGCGCAACGAGTATACCATCACTTAAAACATTGATAGGTACATTACACATTGTTTTTATTAAAATATTTTTTTGAACACTTTCACATCTCATGTGAGTAAGGTGAGGATCATAGTGCATATCCTCATCCTGAAGAAGGAGTCTTGTACTCCGAAACATGTTGACACTGTTGTTGGTTGATATACCCTAGCACGTATTTTTTCAACCAGTCTTTGCACTTTTTACTAATACCAGCCAGGGACTGAATAAATATTTCCATTTTCCTTAGTGCCAGGTATTTTTTATTCACTTTTTCACCTCACCTCACTCACATCACGTCAATACACACCCTCACATAGTTCACTGCCAAGTGCTCCTGCGTAGTCGTTCTGTCGTAGCACGCCGCATCCCGTAGAGGGGTGCGAAGGCCCCGATGATGAAGCATGACACCAAGGGGCCTGTTGGTGTGTGAGGGGCATTTAAAAAACACGGTGTGCTCCCCATCCTTCAGGGACCACTGAACAACCACTTTGTGGATTCTATTTTATTTATTCATGACGCTCAGGGAGACTGAATCCACTTTTCTCTCTCTCCCCCCTATTGTTGTTTTTCCGTTCTAGACAGCGCACAGCTGTGGGAGCCCCCTTTCCCATTCAGAGTTAGACACTGTGGACATACCATATAACACTTTCTCCTACGTACATTTACTTTGCCCGGCACGTCCTCCAATACCATCATGGATGACGATCAGGGACTAACCTTCAGTGAGGAGGACATCGATAGAATTCTGGCAGATGTCAATCCCTTCGAAGGTCTCAGCAGTAGCGATCCAAGCCCAGCGGTAGCAGACTGGGATGAACTAATGAACATCAGGAAAGTCCAGATAAGAGCAGCCCTACATGGTCTCTTGATGAGGGAGTACTTAAGAAACAAAATAGCCCCTCAGGGCCTCTTGGTTAAGAATGAACCCTTCATCTTTCTGGATGATATGGTTTTTAAAAAAGCATGGTCTCTTATTTTGTGGCATTGCACTAGGGACTGGCTGGTCTTAATAGTGCATACAGCCACAAGAAAATCCCTTGAGCTGAAAACTGAGATCAGCAGACTAGAGGTGAAGTTGAAGGCTTTCATTTCACCAGCCGATCTGAAAAAAGGATTAGATGAACTTAACCAGCAAATGATGGACTTTGAGGCAACCCTAAAGCAAAGTAAGTTCAACAAAATGAAAAAGGATAAAGATCGCTTTACCCCGGAATGGGCGTACCCCTATACCAAAACAGACTATGTGATGAAAGATAAAGGGAGCGATTCAGACAATGCTAGTTCTGATGGGAGTACTACCAGTACAAATTCAGGTGGTTTTCAACAAAGAAAACAGAGGGGTGGTTACCGACAACAGAGATCCCAATTCCCTCGTCAACGAGGGTGGAGAGGTTTTCAGGGACCACAGTTTAACCCCTACCAGAACCAATTTCAGTTCCCACAATATCAATTTGTCCCCCCACCAATGGGGCAGATGTATCCGCAATGGGTCCCGGAACAATCAAACATAGCCCAAAATGCTCAGCCTTTTTTATCCTGGGGCCAGGGATCGAACAGAGGAAGGAACAAGAAGGGCAACAACGTAAACTGGCAACCCGGGGACGGTACAGACCCCAGGGTCCTAACCAGGAGCATGACAGCGAACCAGGCGTCAACGAGCAAGAGGGGGACCTAGTGATCAACATAACTCCGTGGCCACTTACTGAGGTACAAACGCGAGTACTGAATAAGGGCTTAGGGTATGTTCCAACAAACAAACCTGACCTTTTTCTACTACACAAAGAGATGCAGGATTTCATAAGAACGATCAAACTGAGGGCTTTCTTTAAGGATAAGGAACCACCGACAGAGACCACAGATACAGGGTTGAGACCAAAATCCAACTTCACCCCATTAGACAGCCAACTTCCGGTTGAGGTATTGGCTTTTGAAAAGGCAATTATGCAGGAATTAAAGAATTTGGATACCAAACAGAAGGTATTCCAAAACATCAGCAAAGTGGAGAATGAAGCTATCAAGGAACTCGGTCAGAACAAGGACCTAGTCATTAAACCAGCTGACAAAGGGGGAGCTGTGGTTATACAGACCGCCTCTGCCTACGACAGGGAATGCAGAAGGCTCCTAGCCGATAACAGAAACTATCAGGTCCTGGCTGTAGATCCTACCGAATCCCTTAGAGTAAGGATACAAGGAATGATTGAAGAGGCCCTGGCGCATGACTGGCTATCTAAAAAAGAGTCAGAGTTTCTGGTCCAGAAGAACCCACGCACGCCGTACTTCTACACCATACCGAAAGTACACAAAAATCTTGAGAACCCACCCGGACGCCCAATTGTATCCGGCATTTCATCCATTCTGGAACCCTTATCCAAGTTTGCTGATGCTTTCTTGAGACCCCTTGTACAGGCCACTGATACCTATCTGAGGGACACAAAAGCAGTACTCCAACTGTTGCAGAGTCACTCATTTGACCCTGAATCACAAATGCTACTGAGCTTGGATGTGGAGAGTCTCTACACGAGCCTCCCTCATGATGAGACACTTCTGATCATCGAGGAGGTACTCCACTCCACCCATTGGAAATACCAAACCCCTAGAGGGGTAGTAATGGAATGCATCTCGTTGGCGCTCACCAAGAACTTCTTTGAATACGAGGGTACTCTATACTGGCAAAGCCATGGGACCAGCATGGGGAGCACCATTGCTCCGAGTCTGGCAGGACTCTATGTCCATCACTTAGAGACCTCCAAGATCCTCCATCCGAACAACCCCTACAGAACTAGGATACACACGTGGCGACGCTATATTGACGACGTCCTAGTAATTTGGGAGGGGGACGAAAATTCCATCACTGAGTTCATGCAATGGCTGAACAATCAGAACAGTTTCCTTAAGTTCACTCATCAGATGTCAAATAGGTCCATGGTTTTCTTGGACCTCAATATCTATCATGAGGGTGGTTTACTCAAAACAGAAACTCACTTCAAACCGACAGCCAGGAATTGCCTCCTCAGGTTCGACAGTTTCCATCCGCGTCACCTGAGGGAGAACCTTCCATATGGGCAGTTCCTCCGCCTACGTCGGAATTGTAGCGACCTGGCAAAATATAAGTGTCAAGCAAAAGACCTCTGCACCAAGCTTAAAGAAAGGAAGTACCCAATCCCTGTGATTCAGAAGGCTATGAAAAGAGCCAGAAATAACAATCGTGAGTCCCTCCTTGTAGACAAACCGACATCCAATGACCAAATGAATAGAACGGTCTGTGTAACCACCTACAGCCCGGTCACCAACCAATTGACGAAACTGGTTAATAGGCATTGGCGCACCCTCACATGTGGCACATTATCCCTGGAAAAACCGATGTTCGCCCACAGACGAGGCAGGAATCTGAAGGACATCTTAGTCCACACAAGGCCAAAACCACCAAAGGCAGAGCAGACGAGACTTAAAGGGATACAGGGCCACCATCAATGTGGCAACTGCAACTGCTGTCATCTGACTAAGAAGAGCCAGTCTCTCTCCTTTGCTAATGGGACGAAATGGGAACAACGAATGTTCACAAATTGCAACAGCAAGAACGTTGTATATTTGATCACCTGTCCCTGCGGCAAGGAGTATGTGGGCATGACCACCAGACAGGTCAAAGTCAGGATAAATGAACATAAGAGCAACATTAGATGCAAAAAGGTAACTACAAAAATGTCAGCACATTTCCTAGAACTACAGCACTGTGTCAACGATGTACATTGGACAGTGATTGAACAACTTCCCTCAGACGTCGGTCTGTTGGAAAAGGAGCAACGCTGGGTGTTCCGGCTGGGCACCGATGTCACAGGGCTTAATGATTCAATTCCCTGGAGCCAATTACGTTAGCTTCTGAACACTGCATGAATGATATGATGAGTGACATAATACAGTAACCCATGTCTGTCAAAACCAACATCTTTAGGGTTAATATGTTATAGGGAGCGCCCGTGCGATTATGTTTACATCCATGACCCTTTAAGTACTCGCTTAACCTTAGCGGTACAACCCCCACCATGGAGGGAATTGTCGAGGGCCAATTGACCATCTTAATTGCATATAATACCATACTACACAGTGTACCCTGCATTTCCCTGCACTCTGCTCTTCTCTTTCCCATAGCCAAGGATTGAGTTAGCCAAATCATTGTTTAAATGTAAATTGCCTGGAATTATTATGCCAAAACTCCGCTATTTAACATGTCCGCGCATGCGCAGCGCATCACTTATAACAGACCGCTAGTTACCATAACAACGCGGTCTGCACATGCGCGGGTAGTGCACCACTACCGCAACACCGGCGCGACAGCGCGCATGCGCGTCTGGCACTGGTTTACCTGGGAGCCGGCGCGTTCAAGCTCTGCGCAGCTCCGGATTTCCTTCTTACAGAGACCATGCATATACCCTTATTTGGGCCCTTTCCGCTCACAATTATCCAATTTTCCCTAACCAATTAACTGAACGAGAGGGTATATAATGCGAACCTCCGCCTTCAGCGCTCACTTCCAGCGGAGCAGCGTTGAGGGGAAGGCAGGCATTCGGTTCTTGCAGTCATCGTGAGTAGAAGCCAGTTGAGACTGAGGGTGTATTTTCACTCGCAAGTAACCTGGCTCTTTAATCCCTATTTCACCTCCCTGAATACCGCTATTTACTATCTTTTAGGTTGCTGACTGGGCAATGAGGAGTGATACCCCCAATACTACGCTAAGGCTCATGGGGCCATCCGGATTTTGAACTTAAGTAAGCTTGTACCACTACAAGATACCATCTTTTACATTCCCATTTATACCAGGGAGATTGCTTGTATGTATGTATGATTGTGTCTAGAATTGTATGTCCCCCTTAAATGTCTTTCTCTCGCAAGGTACCAGATCCACAGTGGAGTTCTGCATACTTACCTTTTGTTATGAAAGGAATTCCCCCTTTTTTTTACTTTTTCCTGTTTCCTGGACATCCGACTAGCAAGTCTATTATGTTCCTGGACATCCGACTAGTTTATTTACTGTGTCTTTCCTTTTCAGATATTTCATACGCCAATTGGGCGCAACGAGTATACCATCACTTAAAACATTGATAGGTACATTACACATTGTTTTTATTAAAATATTTTTTTGAACACTTTCACATCTCATGTGAGTAAGGTGAGGATCATAGTGCATATCCTCATCCTGAAGAAGGAGTCTTGTACTCCGAAACATGTTGACACTGTTGTTGGTTGATATACCCTAGCACGTATTTTTTCAACCAGTCTTTACACTTTTTACTATTACCAGCCAGGGACTGAATAAATATTTCCATTTTCCTTAGTGCCAGGTATTTTTTATTCACTTTTTCACCTCACCTCACTCACATCACGTCAATACACACCCTCACATAGTTCACTGCCAAGTGCTCCTGCGTAGTCGTTCTGTCGTAGCACGCCGCATCCCGTAGAGGGGTGCGAAGGCCCCGATGATGAAGCATGACACCAAGGGGCCTGTTGGTGTGTGAGGGGCATTTAAAAAACACGGTGTGCTCCCCATCCTTCAGGGACCACTGAACAACCACTTTGTGGATTCTATTTTGTTTATTCATGACGCTCAGGGAGACTGAATCCACTTTTCTCTCTCTCCCCCCTATTGTTGTTTTTCCGTGAAGCTATAAGGACCCACCTCTCGATACCTACAATTCTGATTGTAATAATTACACAGAATTTTGAAGTGATCAAGCGGGGGGGGGGAAAGGGAATTAGGAAGGGAACAGCAGGGAAGGAGATCTGAAAAGGAAAAGTTATAGTAGCAAGTATTCCTAAGCCTTATACTTGACTAACAAATGATAATGATACAATCAGAGATTTTTCTATCTCTATATTCAAAAATTAAGGTTACCTAGTTCTTTTGACAAGAATAGACTTTTCTGTATTACAATAAAATGAACAAAATTCTAATCTCTTTATTGCATTTTCAAGACTGTTGTGAATAGCGTCAGAATATTTCCCCAGAGGTTGAAACACATTATTCAGTAAATAAACTCCTTTACCAAACGTTAAACTGATTACTAGTTCAGTCTAATCCTAAGCATGTCAGAGGAAAACGAATACATTCAATAATGTTTGAAACTACTAAATTGCGAAAATCTCAATACTGAATTGCGCCAAAATAAACAAAGAATTAATATTGTTATTGCACATTTATTCAAATAAAGAAAACTGAATTGCGCAAGAAAAAGGTACTTAAGAAATAGCCTTTGAAACTCTGCTCATAAATAAAATCTATGAGAGATTGAGTCTGATTACTTCCTTTAAATAAACTTAACAATTATCTCAATTTTAGCGCAAAATTTCCTCCTACCTGTAGAGTACAACCTACTCTACTTTTAGGAAGAACCAGGATGCTTCTAAGGACTCACGAAGGTTTTTTCCTCAGAAAGGGGGAATCAGGAAATCAGCTAACGAGCCAAACACGAAGCCGCCACGCCCACGGGACTGGTCCACCGAAAGCCTCCGGTCCAATCCGTGAAATGAGCTCCAAACACCTACAATAGGGGCGGACAACCAAGAAACACCTGCTTCCTCTTCAACACGCGAAGAATAGTGAGCACGGAAGGTTGGGCGCGGTCGCGTATATCAACGTGACAACGCCCAAGCAAAAGCTCACGCATGCGACTAGGAAACGAAAGCTCACGCATCTGGCGGACACTTTTTGGGTGCGAAACCTCATGCATTAGGCGGAGTAACATAGAACATAGTTTCAAAGCACTAATATTGTTAGGAGCATTATGTCATCAGCACAATCAGTGTTAAGAGCATAATGTCATTATGTCAACAAGATCTCTTGGCACATTTCTGCCACCAGCGCCCTCCCAAGGACAACTGGTGCATTTTACCGCACAAGGGCACCAGACATGATGAAGAGTAAATTCGTCTGCAGAGTGGGTCGGGTTGTCTGCAGAGGGGGGCGGGCCCTAGACCGCAAGCCACCCTAGTCCTGACACCTTTACTGAAGGGCTGGCTGCATCGGAGGTGCTCTCCTACTAACAAGCGGTACAAAAGGGGGTGGTAATGGACGGAGCATCTGAACCAATCAAACACTCTCACCCAGTCAAAAGATCTGGGTATAATCCATCACCGTTCTTTAGCCCACTCTGCCACCCCAGTTCAGACATGGCTATATGCAAATCAGTCTGACCCTGTGCCTCATGGGAACAGTCCATCCCGAACTGCCAAGCCATGCCTTTCCTGGACCGGAAACAAGCTTCCGAGGACCGGTTTCTGGCATTACAGCCGTCTTCAGCCTGGCTTCCTTGAATCCAGTGGCAAAGTGAGCAAGGGACTCACGTCTGAGCATACCCTGCCACATTTAGGGCGGCCAAAAGCGGTACAAAAGGGGGTGGTAATGGACGGAGCACCTGAACCAATCAAACACTCACACCCAGTCAAAAGATCTGGGTTTAATCCATCACCGTTCTTTAGCCCACTCTGCCACCCCAATTCAGACATGGCTATATGCAAATCAGTCTGACCCTGTGCCTCATGGGCACAGTCCAGCCCGAACTACCAAGCCATGCCTTCCCTGAACCGGAAACAAGCTTCCGAGGACCGGTTTCTGGCATTACAGCCGTCTTCAGCCCGGCTTGCTTGAATCCAGTGGCAAAGTGAGCAAGGGACTCACGTCTGAGCATACCCTGCCACACTTATGGAGGCCAAAAGTGGTACAAAAGGGGGTAAACCCAGATCTTTTGACTCGGTGTGAGTGTTTGATTGGTTCAGATGCTCCGTCCATTACCACCCCCTTTTGTACCACTCCTACTAACAAGCGGCACACCTGATGGTCCTCAATGATTGGTGGTATGGCGATAGGAATGACCCGCCTATGCGGTTGAGCAGTTTCTCATGGGCTCTGCATCTGTGCATGCTCTGCTGTATTCGGCGGCGCTGAGGGGGTGCCTCCCTGCAGCCACTCAGGTGGTGTTTCACGTTTGGAGAGCTGCGCTACGCAGAATAGGATGGTGGAATGTGCTTACTCAGGAGACCCCACTTTGGCGCAATGGTCGCCTGCCCAAACTGGATGCTCTATTGGGCTTCGGAGGGTGGGATGCGATAGGTATTTCTACGTTAGGGGACGTGATGTCAGGCCTTTCCCTGAAATCATTTCAGAATTTCCAGGACGACTTTGGGATGCCACGCTCACAGTTCTTCAAATACCTCCAGTTCCGGCATGCTTTGACACCTCACTTGGCTGACCTGGAGAGCCTTCCTGAATTTAGTCCCCTGGAGGCCAAGCTGTTCATGGGGGAACTGCCAGATAAGAAGCTCTCCCGTATTTACCAGACGCTAGTACACCATTGCTCTTCTGACTTACACAGACTTAAGTCCGCGTGGGAGGAGGACGTGGGGGACTTGGAGGGAGAGGATTGGGCAGAGGCTCTAGCAAGCCCGAGGGGGGCAGCAATTTCTACTCGCCTACGACTTATTCAGTTTAAGTACCTACATCGCACTTACTTCACCCGACAGCACTTGTGGAGGGCGGGAATGATTGGCTCCCCTGACTGTCTCCGTTGTGGATCGGAGGTGGGTACGTTGTGACACACTGTATGGGGGTGCACTGCGCTATCCAGATTCTGGGCCGGAGTGTTTAGCTGCCTATCTGAGGTGCTGGCCTGGGAGCTTCCCCTTGACCCCAAATTGGCTTTGCTGCATGTCATGGAAGGGATTGGGGGCAACACGTACAAACGTCACTTATTACTCCTGGGACTTACCCTGGCCAAGCGAGATATCGCCAGGGCTTGGAAGGCGCCCAGCGCCCTGCCGCTGACTGCCTGGAGGAACGGCATGGACTTCTGCATGGGATTGGAGCAGCCTGTGTTTTTGGCCGGAGGGTGCTCTCGCAAACACTTTAAAATTTGGAAGAGGTGGGCTGATTACTGAGGGCTGGACTTGGATCCTCTGCCCGAGAGGGATGCCCTCCCGATGCTTTGATAACTGGAAAGATGGTCAACTTGAGAAGTGTCCTACCGAACTTGGCATGTTTTGCATAGATTCTTTCCTGTATATGTGCATTGGCAGCGGCGCACTAGGGGGGTGGGGGGAGGGGTGTTAGTGTTTTTAGTATAAGTCTGCTGATATTATTATTGTTTCCCATTGTTGCTGACGACTCCGGGTCTCGGAGCTCTGCATAATATGTGCTTACAGACAAATGAAATCTGTTTAAAAAAAATAAAAAGGTTTGTAAGCAAGGCAGCCCTGAAGTTAATGTTACCCTTGTACAAGTCCATTGGGACCCTGTCCGGCCCTGGAGCTTTATTAGCTGGACTATGCTGAATGACTGCAGTAACTTCCTCCAAAGAGAAGGGAATCTCCATATAGAAATTCGAATGAACCAAAGACAGCTGGGTATTTACATTGTACTCAAAGCATAAATATGCTGGAAGTGATTACCCGAGTCCTCCAGGGCAATATTGCAGTCCAAGGCATGCTTGGGTGCATCTACGAGAGAGCAGTTATTGACCAGGTTCCAAGGTCCCGGTAGTCTTTATGGTTACAGGCCTATACCAGCTTGTCCAAATGCATATTTCTCACTTCTGCTGTACTCGGCTTCAAAGCCTGTGTATAATCTTTCCTGCAGTTGGCAAATTTTCACCCTATCCCTTGGGTTTTTCATTAGGGCCAGGTGTAACTTCCTACATAGCAGCCTACGGGCTTTCTGAATCCAAGAAGTCATACCTCGATCGTGTCCCCTAACTATCTATGTAAGAATTGCACTTATAGCTTCTCCCAGGACCATGAATGATTTAACTACCAGATATGTGTCAATCTGCGAAGAGACCTTTCTTAATTTCAAAACAATCCACATAGATTCGTAATTTCTTTATATCGATGAGTTGCTTTTTATTGCGCATTCATCACATCATATTGATACTTCTCATAGATGCATGTGTTTGATTTATCTCAAGTTCTTGATGCTTGGATTATTCAACAAATTGTGTCAATCATCCCTATGCATTTCGGGTCATAGGACCCTTCATCAGGGAACTGTACATCCTAAGAACAAATCAAGCATTTAGACCCTCCGGTAAATATACCAGCGAAAACAACATATGTAACATAAAAAAAATTATATATGTCATTAGGTGCCTGTGTGTGACAGGGTGAGGCCGCGTGCTGCAGGGGAGCGCGCTGTAAGTGACTGGTGGGCACCTGGTTCTGACCCGGCCCGTCCTCCTTCTTTGCAGACCGATCCATGGGACACGGAGTCCGAGGAGTATGTCCAGTTAAAGGAGCCGCGTTCTTCCTCGGCGTACTCCTCGGACTCCGTGTCCCATGGATCGGTCTGCAAAGAAGGAGGACGGGCCGGGTCAGAACCAGGTGCCCACCAGTCACTTACAGCGCGCTCCCCTGCAGCACGCGGCCTCACCCTGTCACACTGTGCAACAGTTGCATGATCATATAACTGTGTGATACCGGTGAAGACATGTGCCAGAACACGATGCTGAAGGGAGTCACGAAAAATAGCGTGAGTGTTTAGTAGGTGAGATTTTCAAGATTATGAGGCGTTTTATATATACACAACGGCGGAACACTTTAGAAGCCAAAGAATTAGGTAAACATTTAACAGTGCTCTAAGATCGGAGTAAACCGGGAGCATACTCAAGTGTTTTTACGGGTGTATTTGGTGATAAGGAAAAACAAAAACTATAGCTAAACCAAACCGGTGGTTTTGCATGCGGGTGAAGAGTACATACGTGGAGCTTACCTGAGTGACACAGAATGAATATAAACCTCGTAGTATCAATGCCTTAAAGTCTGTAGGGAAACAAATTATAACAAGAATTTAGATGATCTTACGTAAAAGTGTCGAAGACACTAGAGCCCGAAGATGTCGGGATGCAGATGACGCTTACCGATTAGAAGCAAAGTGCAGCGAGTAGATTCAGATTTAGCTTTATTCGATTTTTGTTGCAAAATCATAAAAGCATATATTAAAAATACAGTCGATGAAACGCAAAAAAGTTTAAAATAACACTCACAGATATTTACATAAATCTAAAAACAATCGGAATTAGCAGCAATCAAGTTATCTCCTGTAATGCAAAATTTAAAGGAATATAAATAGAATCATACAAATATATGCATCCTTGCTACTAACATTCTTCTGAGCAAATGTTAATCAGTAATAGTTTAAAAAATTACATAAAATTCATAAGTATTTCTAATACAAAAATACAAAGATAAGTTAAAAAAGGAAGTTAAAAAAAATTCTTGCAAACACTGCCTCTTTCCAGCTCCCTCTACTTTCAAAGTTAACTCCTAAGTAAGAGAAGCTACTGGTATTTTCGATCTTTTTTTCCCCAAAAAGATTGCCTTACTAGATCTTATCGAGGTACTACATGTCATGGAATATGTTTTTGAGACATTAATTACTAGCCCTCGGGTACTCATATATTATGAAAATTCAGCCACAGCCCTTTGTAGGCCGATGACAGTATGTGACATTATTGCTGCGTCATCTGCTTACAAAAGGATGGGGATAGATTTTCCCCCCATGGCGGGATAATCAAACTGAAAATCCTTGAGGTATTGTCCCACGCTATTGATATATAGGGTGAAGAGAAAGGGTTCCAAAATGCACCCTTGTCTCAAACCTCTTTTTATGTTGAATTTGTCGGAACAATCTCCCCCCCTCCCATGCCGTACCCTGGTCCCTGCGTCCCTGTACAGTTCCTTAATAAATAATAGGATCTGCTGGTCTATGCCCATATCGCTGAGCGTCTTCCATACCACAGAGTGATCTACACAGTTGAACGCGGAAATTAAGTCCACGGACGTGATAAATAGACTTCCTCTCTTGGGTATACTTGGCTGTCAATAATGCTAAATTTAGGCCCTGTTCAATCGTGCCCTTGCCAGTACGGAAACCGTATTGTAGGTTAGTAATAATTTCCTTTTCCTCCACCCTGACCTGCAGCCTTTTAAGAATTATCCTGCCCGCGACCTTCATTAGGGCATCTAAGAGAGATATTGGTCGATACCAAGCGGGATTATTCCTATCCCCTTTTTTGAAGATAGGTATAACAACTGCTTCTGGCCAAGTTGAAATAAAGCCAGAAGCATTAGAGCAATTTAGGACATTTGTTAACAGGGGTGACCAAAGAGATAACTCAGATTTATATAGGTCAATCGGGACGCCGTCCGGTCCCGGTGCTTTCCCCGAAGCACTGTCCTTGATAGCCTTAATAACCTCGGCGTGCTCAAATACGATCCCCAGTGGGAACGGGTCTGATCGCTCTGTCTCTACAAGTGACACCATCTGGTTATCTATGACGTTATCACTCTCAGGTATATTAGGGTTATTATATAAATTAGAGAAATGCTTAACCCAGATGTCCCCTGGAACAGCTATGTCAATAATGTCTGTTTCTTTATCTGTCAAGAAGGGAGTGTTTACTGCTCTCCAAAAGCTATGTTGTCATTCTTTAAACATGCCTCATGAAGGCTCTGCCAGATTTAATTTTTTAACTCTTTTTTCCTTCTGGCTATGGCAGCCCGGTAAGATCTTCGAGTCTGTCTTACCAGCTCCGACGATCTGGGCGTTTCATGTAGGGCAGATATCAGATTTTGGTGTGCCCTTGAACAATCTTTGTCGAACCAGCCCTTAACTTTATGTGGGCGATTTTTATACTCTCTTGTCAACTGTTTTTTAATTTCACCCGTGATTTTACCGAAGGATTCAAGAACTTGATGATTATCTGCAGATAATGAGAGGCAGGTTAATAGGTGGTCAAAAACTTTAGTAACCAGTTTATGCATAAAGATTTTAGGATCTACTTTTGTCCATTTAATAGAGTAACCATTGGTGCTAGCCAGATTGATCGGAAAGTTATAAGTAACCTTATTAATTGTTTCTGGTCCCTTTATTTTCAAACAGAATGAAATGGGATAATGGTCGCTCAAGGCGGCATCAAGTGTCTCCCAAGACAAAACTAATGACTGGTATCTGGAGGATAGGAGGGTAAAGTCAATTATAGAATTTACTCCTCTCCCATTAAATGTTGGTTTAAACTCCTCCGCTGGTAAACATAATTCGTTAATGTAGCCCAAGTCAAACTCATATATTAATGAATTTAACAGATCCCCCAACCTGGAATGAACAAAGTGAGTTAGTGCATCTTCCCTATTCTCCGCCAGGAGACAAGTACCAGCATTGCAGGTACAAAGCAAACAATTAAAATCACCCACCCAGATGAGTGCCAAGTCCTCATCCCCTTTTTTTCTAGTTTCCTTAGCGATCTTCTAAGACTAGTGATGGTCCCTTCCCATAAGGAAGCATGGGCATTGTTATCAAAATTACCAATGGCCATGTTCTTCAAGCCCGGCCAGGTGACTAATAAGATCTGATAACATTCTGCTGAAATAAATTTAATAACTGTTATCCCTGCTATATTTGAAATGTAGGTGCATAAACCCCCTTTATTTCTACCATGCTGACTTACAATAGCAGGTGTGTTGAAGGTTTGATATCCCATTAAATGAATTTCTTTGTCCATCCAAGTTTCTTGAAAACACAAAATATTGTATTTATTTATTATGTCTAACCAGTCTAGGCGGTCCACTTTATCCTTCAAACCCGCTAGATTCCAGGACATAATCAGCTAGCCTTTGCGAATATTCTTATCAATAGTATCAATCTCTCCCAACTTAAATCTTATGTCAGGGGGGCCTTCTTCCCTGTATCTTGTATCGTCAGCAATATATACAGATGGCTCATAATCCCTCACAATCTTTTCGGTCCCTTTTGAGAGTCAGTCTACCCCCTCCAATCCAGGGGGAGAGGTGAATCGGTTGAGGGTGGCAATGTTAAAAATAGGACCCGCCGTCGACCGCATATTTGGGTACCGCGATCTTGGGGAATTTCCTAATAGAGCTTGTGGGTAAAAATAACTTAAATCACGGGTAGATATACCTCCCCCATAACTCTCAGGGTACCAATCTCTGATGTGATTAGTCGCCCTACGATCCCTGAAATTGATAATGATGACATCCCCCTGTACATCCTTTGGTCTTTGTCCCACCCAACCTAGTCTTCTTACGTGTAGGATTTCACCATCAGTGTTGGGCGGTAATGGCCTGTTCTTTCTCAGCCAGTGCACTACCTGGTTCTTAAGATCCTGATATCCCTCAGATTTCCCCGCTGTCAGCTCTGGTACCCCAGTGAGTATTATAACATAAGGTACCGCCTCTGGAGGGAGATCTATTTGTTGGGCGGGTCCTTTTAAATTTTTATCAAAGTGAAATCCCTTTGCAGTAATTCCATGCTTGTAACCGTGCTTACTTGCTTGCCCTCTATCTCTTACTTCCCTGGGTCTCGTAGGGTCGGGACCTGTATTCATATTTGAGGGGGCCGATATGTTATCATGGACTGGGGGTAATGGATCAACGCTATTCGAAATACTAGTTGTTTTAGTTATTTGCGGCCCTATCGCTAGCACAGGGGGGTCTGGTCATGTCTGTTAACTGACAGTTCCTTAAGTAGTTTTGTATTAACAGTACTCGTTTCTTGAATGGACCGCACTTGCTCTGCCATTCTTTTTACTCTCTCAACAAGTGGTAATAATAAGGATTTAACCAATTGCTCAATATTTCTCATTAGATCTTTACAACAATGAGAATGTATGGACGAGTGATCTTGGTCTGATTTACTTTCTGCGGGACCTTTGCCCTTCAAGGGGCTCATGGCTAATTTAGATGTTTTTGCTCGTCTTCCTGTTTTTCTATTCCCCCCTCGCTTTCTTTTATTTGAAGGTCCTAACCCCGGTATATTGGTTGAAGTAATCTTCTTATTAGCGGGCTTACTAGAAGTCAATAGTATTTGCTCCTCAGAAGAAATTTCAGTTGGAGATCCTATGCTAATATCTATGGAGTTAGGTTCCCTACTTCTCACTGGTGAGTCTGGTAGATCTTGTAGCTGTGGGGGAATACCGATATCGTTTAGTTGTATTATACCAGTGCCATGGTGGGTTGGTGTGGTCGCTAACTGGATGGGCCCAGGGAAGAGCGTTTATTCTGCAATTCAGAAGATAGGCGCCGCTCAGTGAAGGCAATTTCACGTTCTAACACTGAAGCGGCCCTTGTAATGAACTGATCTAAAGTCCCTCTGACAGACCCACCAACCAGAGATTTTCTACCTTTACTGAGCCGCGTATTCATATTATAAAGTGTAATTACAGCTGAATGTACAGATAAAATAACCAAATACCTTTATATTAACACATGTAATGCACAATAATTGTATGATCTTACTTTAATGTCAATGTCCCGGATGACCAATGCAAGAGAGGTGGCCAAGCCCAGCCTAGACCAGCCCCGGACGGCCACAAACTGCCCGCCGTTTGCCCGGGCTTAGCCCGGCTATTCCCGCGCGCGTCCTGGGACGCGGGAGGAGCGCTGATGTTTTAAGCACTTTCCAGGCACGGAAATGGGCGGAGGTGGGTGGGGTAATGAAGCAAGGTTTTCTGGGGGCTGTAGTCCCCCCGCTGGGCGGCTGCGAGATGTTCCTGGGCGGCAGCGGCGTGGACCAATGGGCACAGGTGAGCTCTAGCGCTAGGCAGCGCAAATGCGGCAGATTCTGACCCCAAAGCAGTGAGTGTCGTCCAGGTCAAATAAATGTTAGAGGCTCCCGCTCCACCGGAGGAGTGCCGATGTTTTAAGCGCCTTCCTGGCGCGGAAATGGGCGGAGGTGGGCAGGGTAATGAAGCAAGGTTTTTTGGGGGCTGTAGTACCCCCGCTCGGCGGCCGCGAGATGTTCCTGGGCGGCAGCGGGGGGACCAACGAGCACAGGTGAGCTCTAGCGCTAACCAGCGCAAATGTCATCCAGGTCAAATAACTGTTAGAGGCTAGTGCAGCGAGTAACTTTCTAATCCGAGTTCAAACAGGTCCGTGCTCCCGGTATACGCGGCAGTTGTTCAAAAGGATATCATGAAGCGTGTGAGCAGTGTTTGGTAGACCTGGAGGGGGGACTGGCGGTGTACAGGCCTTTCATAATAATGTGACGGACAGGGAGCACCATATTGTAAAGGCACACAGAACTTTAAACAATGTAAAATGTCCTAAGTAAATGTCGATGCTGCGAGTACATACATGGTAAAATATGCTGAATCTTGACAATTGAAAAATACTAGTATCGCTGGTAGCTTGAAAAGAAATGAAGAGAACGATTGTGGTGAAGTGATGTGTGTTGCGACGGGCGCCATTTTGAATGAGTTCATAAACCTAGGATCCCTATATAAAAGAATAAAACATTAAGGAAAAATGAAAAATGTGACATACAATACTCTAATTAAATAGGCAGTTGAACTGTGCATAGGCCCAATGCTTTTGAACAAATTATAATGCTGAAACTGAAATTCAATACTTCATACAATAAAAAATATACACAAGTCCATACAATCATAAGAAACAGCTGTATTCAATACGGTCATTAATACCCTTTGGTTGACAAGAGTCCAATTTTTTTATCCACATCAATTCTTTTTGTAACAGTCTTTTCCTGCTTTCCACTCCTTCTAGAATGGTGACAACTTCAAGGACCAAGAAGCATAGCTGGCTGATGTTATGTCTTTGATTATTATAGTGCACTGCTATTTGTGACTTTTGCGATTTAGTTCTTATGTTGCTTTTGTGTTCTGTTAACCTTACTTTGATTTTCCATTCTGTTTTTCCCACATAAGGGAGTTCACACGGGCACTTCAGTAAATATATGATATTTTTTGAGTCACATGTAGCATTCGTTCGGAGTTGGATCGGAGTGACCTTAGTAGGGTGTGGCATGGTGGTTCCTTTCATGATGTTATTGCAATGACTGCAATTTAAACATGGAAGAGTTCCTTTGTGTTTTATTGTATCTTGTTGTTGTGGTCTAGATCAGTGGTTCCCAAACTTTTGACTCCTGAGGACCCCCATTGAGTCACCACTGGAAGCCGGGGACCCCCAAGCAATTTGTATGAGTTAAATTTCAAACATTAACCCCTTGCGCGCTCGTGACGGAACCATTCCGTCACGAGCCACGGTGGGGCTGTGCCGGTGACGGAATGGTTCTGTCACAGCCCGGCCGCCGCTCCGCGCGGTGCTGATTACGCGCCTGCACGGCGCGTTCTATTGAGCAGGCGGGCCGTGACGGAACCATTCCGTCACAAGCACAGCACCACCGCGGCTCGTGACGGAGTGGTTCCGTCACGAGCATGGCAGCGCGCACGGCCACTAGTGCCGCTGCGGAATTACCGCCACGGCCAAGGGTTTAAAACCGTATTTCGAAAGAAATACACACGTGTGCACACAAAACAAATACTCAAAGCACTAAGGATTTTGGGGCCAGATGTACGACCATTTCATTTAGCGCCTCGCAATTGGCGACACATTGCGAGTGGCAAATTGCAAGCCGCTAAATGAAATGTACAACAGTTTGTTTAACACTGTTTGGGATTCCCAATGGGGTCGCAAATTGCGAGGTTCATTAATATTACTGAACCTCTCGCAATTTGTGAGCCCATTGGGAATGCCAGCCCTCCCAGCGATGGTGGCCTGCTGGGCTCTGCAGGCCACCCTGTCTCGGACTGCTTTTAAATAAAGCAGTTTTAAAAAAAAAAATGCAGCCTGTTTACCATGCATTTAAAAAAAAAAAAAAGAAACATTTTCGTTTCATTTTCTAAAGGCAGGCACAGGTCCCTGGGACCACTGCCTGACCGTAAAAAATAATTTTGCATGCATTTGGGAAGGGGTCCCCTGGGGACCCCTTCCCATTTGCGAATGCATTACCATCTACTTGAAGTAGGTGGTAATTGTGACTGATTTGCGAACGCAAAACATTTGTACATGGTTTTGAGACTCGCTATTTGGAAGGGAATGCCCCTTCCAAATAGCAAGTTGCAAAACCTATTTAGAGAGTCGCAAACAAATTGCGGCTCGTGAAATAGGCTATGTACATGGCCCAATAGGTTTTTGCATGCGCAAAAGGGTTCGCGAACCCGTTCGCGCATATAAAAATAGATCGTACATCTGGCCCTTAGTATTTTATACTGAAGTAATAGCCCCTCTGTCACATGTATTTCATTTGTTTTGTAGCATCTCTCATACCATTGTAGGATGTCAGAGCACTTTACATCACACACATATAGAGACATTGAATCATACATGTAAATCAGTGTGTATATAAAATGTTTAAAGAGTGCTTGGTCTGGAAAAGCACAAACTCAGGATTCAGAACATAACACAGTGGCTAGCATTGACTTTAACATAAAAAATGTATTTCCACCCAAATATATCTTTTTAGCAGCATCAGGATAATGAATAACTGGGGCAAAATATAAGTTACTAACTGGTACCATGCAGGTTGCAAGCAGCTCTTTGACAGTTTAGAGGTCCCTCTGCTAGATTACGATTATCACTTATGAAGTGCACAGTAATAAAGGAATCTCAGTGACAAAAGCAGTGACCACGAACCTAGGCACATAAAATTCTGCTTTTTAAGATGCATGTTACACGTTCTTTGCAGTAGGAACATTAACTCTCTGTGCTACATTAGTTAAATCAAAGCTGCCACTGAACAAAACTCTCCTGCTCTCCAGCAGGTACATTAATCACTGGCATTCACTTGACACTTTTATTGTTGCTGGAAAGTTGCTAATTTTACAAGAAATGTTTCTGTGCTTTTAAAACTGTTGCCTACGGACCCCCTAGGAATGTGTCACGGACCCCTGGGGGTCCGCGGACCACAGTTTGGGAAACACTGGTCTAGATAATAATTCCTTCAGATTTTTAGTGCGCTGGTATGCAAATAAAGGTTGACTGTTGAAGATCCCATTGAAGTCGCTCTCATTTTGTACCATTGGCCAATATTTTAGCATTATTTTTTTAATTTGATAACTTCGTGTGGAGAATTTGGATAAAAACACAGGTCTATTGCTGGTATCCGATTTGTTTTGACAAGATAATAATTGTGTCCTGTCTATGTTCTTGACTCTGCTGGCGGTGTTCTCTAGCAATGAATTAGGATATCCTCTTTCCTTAAATTTTTTAAGCATTCTGTTCATATTGGTTTCTAGAATTTCGTTATTGGATGAGATCCTCTTAGCTCTGAGCATCTGAGAATACGGTAGATGTTTTTTCAGAGAAATTTGATGGCAACTGTTGAAATGTAATGTATTGTTTTTATCGATGCTTTTTTGTATGAATGTCCGTTGTCAATTTATTACCTTGTTTGATGACAAGTACATCCAAAAATGGTAACTGTTTCTGGTCAAAAGAATATGTGAGTTTTATCCGATCATCTATAGTGTTCAGATGGTCTACAAATCTTAAAAGGTCTGATGTTTCTCCTTTCCATATCATAAAGATATCATCGATGTATCGCCAGTACTTTAAGATTTAGTTATTCCAGTTCAGGTTGGATAAGATGTTATCAATTTCCAGTCTGTACATGCAAAGATTTGCGTAACAAGGGGCGGCACAATTGCCCATAGATGTACCGGACAGTTGCTGGTAATACTCATCACTCCATCGGAAGTAGCTGTGGAGTAATGTGAATTGCAACAATTCTAACAGAAATACTTTCAGATTGTCTTCAATGTGGTGATTTAACAAGAATTATTCAACAGCATCAATCCCTTGCTGGTGTGGAATGGAGGTATAAAGTGTGCATACATCAATGGTGCAGAGGGTAATCATATCTTCATCTTCAAATTCAATATTGTAAATTTTGTTTAAAAAATCTGTGGTGTCGCGTAGATATGTTAACATGCTTTGTACTAGTGGTTGCAGGTGTTTGTCAAGGTACTTTCCAATAGGTTCGTGTATAGTGTTGATGGTAGACACAATTGGGCGGAAAGGTGGATTTTTCAGATCTTTGTGTACTTTGGGTTGCATATATAAGGTAGGACTTTTTGGGTACTCCAATAATAAATACTTTTTATCTTTCTCTGTGATGGTTCCTGCATCATAAGCTTTTTCGATGATGTTATTGAGGACCTCCTGGAATGCTCTTGTCGGATCATTAGTAAGTTTCATGCAGATGTATTGGTCCTGCACATGTTCATAAACTTTGTTGAGTTAGAAGGAGGTATCCATAACGACAAGGGCTCCTCCCTTGTCTGCTTTTTGAAAAGTGATATCACTGTTGTTTGCCAAATTCCGGATGGTGTCTCTTTCTTTTACAGTTAGGTTGGTCATTTTGTAATTGTTTTTTTGTGTAATTCCTTTAATTCCTTAAGTACAATAGTCTCATATGAATCTAGGATTTTGTGGCTTATAGGAGCCATGAAGGTACTCTGTTTTTTCAAACCTGTGGTAGTGTCTGAAGAGAGTGACGTTTGATACATGACTACATTCTTAAAGAAATGTTTGAGGCGTAGGTTTCTCGTAAGTTTGAAAACAGCAATTTTAGTTTCTAGTTCATTGGAATGGTTTGTGGGTATGAAAGACGTTCCCTTTTGTAACGTGCTGATTTGATGTGTGGTTAACCTGGTGTTAGAGATGATAATGATCAATGGTGACTCCGGGTTGACTTGGCTATCGGTTGTTCCTTTGATGTTACCACCTTTTCCCTGCCTGGTTCGACGCTTCGGTGCTGGCCTACATCTAAAAAAGTCTGCCCAGTGGCAGAACTGGTAGACGGTGTTGTGTCACTATTTCTCTGCATATTTGGTTCTTTACTTTGATCATTTTTGCCTGGTCTCGGTCTATAGATAGACTCATTAGAAGTTGATCTGTCGTCCTCATTGACCTGTTGGAAAACGGTAGTTATTGTCTCTGTTGTGCATATATATCCGCCCAATTATATACATCGCCAAGTTTATAATCGATTGTATCACGTTTATATTTTCGTATTTTCCTCTCATTTATTTCTTTAGCATAGGCACCCAGTTGTTTGTTGATGTCATTTAAAGCTGTGTCTAGTTCTTCTGTTGTCATTTGAGAGCTTAAATCCCTCTTAATTTGGTGAATTTCTTTGTCTAGTTCCTCAATGACTTTGGCAAGTTCTTCCACAATTAATAGGATTAGGTCAAGTTAGCATTTATTGAGGATTGCATGCCACCTTTCTGTAAATTTCTGGTTATTTTCACACAATGTTGACTTTAATGAGATCCTCAAACAACGTGGAATTCTTGGTGCTCTATGATACCGTATTAAAGTTCTCACGTGTAGACGGTGGTTTATTTCTCTTTTAGTGATGTATAATAATTGTTTCATCATACTCTGTGTTGAAGCTGGACTTGTACCAGAAGGGTCTGCTTCTTGAATCAGATAGTAAATTCTGTTGGTGTCTTCAGTGGAAAACCCAAATGGTTCTGCGTAGTTATCCCCAATATTGGTGATCTCATCATACGACATGGTGAAACTGTAAGTGCTCTTACTTGCGGTCAGCAAATCAGGAATCAAAATAAACAAGGAATGGTGAGGCACACTGTTTTAGATCACTAGTAAATCTGTTATAAAACTTTTAGAGTTTCTTGGGTGCACGTGGGTACACCTGGAAAAAAACTCTTGCGTATGTTCCCAGTTTACTCCGCATTGTTAAATGTTTACCTAAAACTTTGGCTTCTAAAGTGTTCCGCCATTGTGTATTTATAAAACGCCTCATAATCTTGAAAATCTCACCTACTAAACACTCATGCTATTTATCGTAACTCCCTTCAACATCGTGTTCTGGCACACATCTTCACCGGTATCACACAGTTATATGCTCATGCAACTGTTACACAGGCACCTAATGACAGATATAATTTTTGAAATGTTACACATGTTGTTTTCGCTGGTATATTTACCGTAGGGTACAAATGCTTGATTTGTTCTTAGGATGTACATCCCCTGATGAAGGGTCCTATGACCCGAAATGCATAGGGATGATTGACACGATTTGTTGAATAATCCGAGCATCAAGCACTTGAAATAAATCAAACACATGCATCTATGAGAAGTATCAATATGATGTGATGAAAACGCAATAAAAAGCAACTCATCGATATCAAGAAATTACGAATCTTTGTGCATTTTTTTTAAATTAAGAAAGGTAATTACAACCACATCAGAGTGCAACAGGGGGACACTAAGTAATGTCTAACTTAGTGCTATATAGAGTATTGATCTGACTCCCTCAGGTCAGAGGGGGATACCCACGTGCACCCAAGAAACTCTAAAAGTTTTACAACAGAATTGCTAGTGATCTAAAACAGTGTGCCTCACCATTCCTTGTTTATTTTGAATCTGCAAAGAGAGACATTTTAAAATGATGGTCTGGTTACCTGCCACATGTTTGGCTAGAACTGAGTCAATAGCAACGTGCCTCCATACCAATCTGCTCAAATTGTCGTTGAACTTGGTTAAAGATCGCAATTCATTTGACTGTAAACACCATATTTCTATCTGCTCCTGATCTAAAGGTATCACATGTTAGATGTAATAAGGTACCCTAGCATTAGTCAAAAGGAGAAATAGGCCTTACAATGGTGAAAAATTGCTTTAGTAAAACCTAAGCCCACACGTCCTGTGTTTCAGATACAATGCACCCTGCCCTATGGGCCTTTAGCCCCTACCTAAATGGTGACTTATAGTATTAGAAAGATTTGGGCCTGGTAAAAGGTTTATTTTCCCCAGTCGAAATGGCAGTTTAAAACTACACTACAGGCTGCCGTGGCAAACCTGAGAAGTGGCATGAGTGTTGCAGGTCCACTAGTAGCATTTAATTCACAAGCCCTAGGTACATGTAGTACCATTTACAAGGGTCTTACAAGTAAATAAAATGTGTTAATTAGGTGTGGGTCAATTTTACCATGTGTTAGGAAGAGAGCACAAGCACTTTTGCACTGGTTTGCAGTAGTAAAGTGCACAGAGCTCTAATGCCAACAAAAACAACTTCAGCAAACAGGAGGAGTGAATGGGAAATGTTTAGGGGAATACCACGTCAACTGTGTCAGGTCTAACAGTGAGCTACGAGAATGTCAGTTTACACTAGTATACCATCTTCTGGCAGCATTATGAAGGTGGCGCCTGGCACACATTCTGAAGGAGACATTGCTGAGAGATCTGGGGCCATAATTATGACCCGGTTTGCGTCGCTCTTGCACCACGCAACCTTAGGTCATATTTTTGAAGACACAATTGGCTTTGAGTGTGGCTTTGAGTGGCTCCAAAAATATGGAGTAATGCAGTACAGCGCAAATTGCTGTGGTGCGTTATTCTGCCTAGTGTAGGCATTCCATTGGGTGTTGCGTGGGTGTTCCCATGCAACGCCCATGGTTTTTGGTGCATTGCCATATGTACAAGACCTTGTAAACCTGACAACGAACCAAAAAGGAACGCCTCCTCAGGGGAGGCGTAACAAGCATGAATATGTTTATTTCTCCTCATCTTTTCCTCTTCCGACGTGTGCTGCATTTTGCTGCACACATAGAAAGAGGACAATGCTTCTCAGGATTGCTTTTGTGCAGAAAGGTGCCCCTTCCTGCACAAATACAATTCTGCCTACAACAAATGCATCCTTCTATCGGGGTCAAGGGTGCCTGTCTTGGCACTAGGCTGCCAAAATGGCGCCATCACAAGGAAAAAGGACAGGAATGTGTTGTATTGGATAAATACAGTGCTTTCCTGTCCTTTTCTTGTGATGCAGGACAGCAGAGCAAGGTGACTTGGTGCGCTGCACTGCCCTGCACCACTAAAGTCGTAAATATGGTCCCTTGGTATATAGCAATAATCAATCCAGAACATACTGTAGTTTTTACCATTAGTTTCCATATGTGTTTTTACAGGAAATCAGTAGCTTGCAATAAAATTATAGTTGACCATGGCGAATTATTTTTAATTTGAAAATCACTACTGGTCCACAAATTATTTAATATGTAACTCAATTTCAATTAAATTGCAATAAAATTTATTAGACTGCACAAAACATATTTTAACCTGAGTGATAATTCAGTAGGATAGACAATTGAATGGTATTAAAGAATGTTAACCATAGTAGAACTTAAGTTTGAACATCAACTATAATTCAGATACATTAGTGCAGAAAGATGTTGGATGGGTGTTTAAGAGTTTTGGAAAGGTATGAAGGAAGGACTTCTTCCTGATGTTCTGACGTAGGGAGCAGTAGCGGTCAGTGGTGGGAGTGCTTCCAGGCGGTGACGCGGGGCGGGGGAGGGGCAGGGTAGAGGGTAGTCAACTACAGAATACGGCCAAATACAGGAAAGTAAATATATAAATAAATAAAATGAATTTTGTTGCGTGCGCTGCATCTCCAAATTCGATGCAGCGTGCACAACAAAATTTGTTTTATTTATTTATATGTGTACTTACCTGTATTTGGCCGTATTCCGTAGTTTACTACCCCCTTTCCTGCCCCTCCCCCACCCCATGTCACTGCCCGGTAGCACTCCCACCACCGACAGCTACTGGTACGGAGCTGCAAGTGCTTGTAATGGCATCAGTTAGGGATTCTTTCTGGGAATAGGTTGTGCTTAATCTTGATAACTTAATGAGGAGGTCATTTCTATTTATGCGCCCCTCAGGCAAGCAGAAATGTAAAGGAGCTTTAGATGGTAAGCAGTTATATGAGTTCCAAAGCCGAGATCAGCTGGTCTCCCAAATGTCTAACTCCATGGTCTAGGAAAAGCCACGGTGTTCAACAATACTAGCCAGAGCCACTCCTCACTCACTTGCATGTCTGCTTTAATTTAATTTAATTTATTTTGATGAAATTAAGCACTATCCAATATTTGGACATTGTGAGGAAAAACGTGATTAGAGCGTTTGCAGCATGGATTTACATAGAAATCGGTTATCCTTCCTTGTGTATTGACAAATGTGCACACTAAAGATCACTTGAGGAGCATTCTTCTGAAATGAATCACAGCATGCCTGAGTATGCTCATTCTGACAAAAAGGTACCATTCAATCCAGAGATACATCCTTATTTCCAGTCTCTAGCAAGCAGGTGATCAGGTCGGATAATCTCAAGTGTCAAATGCACCCTTTGAATCCTCTGAAGCTCACCTATGAAAGGCAGGAGGAAACATTTTGTGAAATGTTTTGGTGACTGAGCACTTCCTGGAATGCAGATTAAGCTGTTACTCTATTACCAACATTTTGCGCTGGTTTGCAACACAAGAATTATGCAAACCAGTGCAAAATGTTTTGGCCTGGATTTACTTTCTAGTGCAAAGCTTGTTTTGCTCTAGAAAGTTGCTTTTGTATTACTCTGCATCAAGAGGACGTTCCATTGATGTTACGTGGGTGTTCCCATGCAACCACTCATGGTTTTTGACACAAAACCCTATCTACTAACAATAGTAGATAGCAGCCACGGCCGGTAGTAGGTGTAACTGCAGGGCGGTGACGTGGGGAGGGGGAGGGGCAGGGTGGGGGGTAGTAATGTATGGATTACGGACTTTAACAGGTAAGTAAACATATAAATAAATAAAACGAATTTAGTTGTGTGCACTGCATCACCAAATGTGATGCAGTGCGCGCAACAAAATTAGTTTTATTTATTTATATGTTTACTTACCTGTTAAAGTCCGTAATCCATACATTACTACCCCCCACCCTGCCCCTCCCCCTCCCCGCGTCACCGCCCTGCAGTTACACCTACTACCGGCCGTGGCTGGTAGATAGTAGTAGACAGGGTTTTGCACTAAAACTGAATCCGACTCGGAAGCAGACGTTGAAAAAGGGAAATGCTTTTATTTCTCCTGCCTTTCCCAGTTTGCATGGGTGCTGCACTGCACAGCACTCATGCAAATTGGAGAAAGTTTTCAGGTTTGTCTAGGCACAGTATTTTATACCAGAAGGGTACCCTTCCAGTACAAAATGTGTGCTAGACATCACACACACACTCTTGCACCCTAAGATGCATAGCTGTGTACACTACTCTCTGCAACCTAATTAAGCACCACTGCTAGGGAGAGAGCAGGATAGTGCCATATCTCTGTCGACATGCTGCTTTCCTGCTCTCTTCATGTCACACAACGCAGCACACCAACTTTGAGTGCTGCGCTGTGCTCTGTGTCTAAATGTGGACTTTACTCCCTGCCCCTTCGATAGGTTTACTTTAGGTTGGGTGATTGGAGATAGGGTCCTAAGTTGGAATCATTGTCTGAACTCAGAGAATGCTTTCCACCAGGAGTGTGTCCGGGATTTTATTTCAGATTGTTTTATTTGCGGTTTTGGCAAGGAGATGTTGCTGTAATAGTGCTGCTGTTTTGGGTACCTATTTCAGAATATGAACTGGACATATGAAGCGAACCCAAATCATTTTGTAGTTGATGAGCTTTACAGGTATTTGAGAGTGAGAGACCCGTGCACAAAATTCAAAGGAGAAAACCTGGCAAACTTGGGCCCACATGTACGTAGCTTTTTTGAATTCACAAATGGCCCGATTTGAAAAATTGGTCCGTTAACGACCGCAAAAAATCCTTTTTCAATGTACAAACCCTATTTTGCGATTCTGTAACTTATTTCTGAATCACAAAATAGGTTCGCGATTTGGTATTAGGAAGGGATGTGTTTAGGGCGTTCCTTCCTAATAGCAATTCGCAGTGGTATTTAAAAATATTTTGCGACCGAAATGCGGTCACAAAACAATCGCATTTTACCTCCAACTTGAAGTTGATGGTAACCAATTAGCTAATGGGAAGGGGTCTGGACCCTTTCTCCTTTGTCAATGCGTGCAAAAAAAAATTTGAGAGCAGGCAGAGGTCCCCCGGACCACTGCCTACTCTTAGAAAATGAAACTGAAATGTTTAATTTTTCTTTTTGTAAAGCATCCCGTTTACCTTTAAGGAAAAACAGGCTGCATTTAAAAAAAAAATGATATGATGGTCTGCTGTCCCCATCAGGCCACCATCCCTGTGTTTTTAGTGATTCCCTATGGGACGCAAATTGGCACCTACCTCTTGAATATTAATGAGGTAGGTCAATTGCAAACCCACTAGGAATCGCTAAATGTGTCAAAGACACATTAGCACATGGGTGTTTGCGATTTCCTAATAGCGACTTGCAAAAATTAGCTATTAGGAAATCGCAAAATGAAACCTACTTTCATAAGGATCTTGGTGCGGGGAAAACCACAATATTCAGAGTTTTACAGATTAGAATGGGAAAAACGTGTGTTATTTACCGCATTATCCCCCAGATTCATCAAAGTCCCGTTTTGCGAGTCCTTAATAGCGATTATTAAGGAATCGCTATTAAGGACTCGCAAAACGGGATTCATGTAGAAATCGCACAAATTATAGCGATTTCTACTGCCTCCTTATTTGCAATTCGCAAATTGCTAATCGCAAATAAGGAATGGGGAGTCATTCCTTTTTTGCGATTCGCAATTTGCGAATCGCAAATAAGGAGGCGATTTCAAGGGTGCCAGGGTGTCCAACGGACACCCTGTAGCACCCCTGAAATGGTGATTTACACAGGTGTTGCGCACACACATGTTCAAAGGACATGTGTGTGTGTAACATCCAACTTAGAAAAATGCACTGAAGTGCATTTTTCTAAGTTTTCGCTATTTACCACGAAGTCAGACTTCGAGGTAAATAGCGGCCAAAAATTGCGAATTCGCAATTCTAAAATGGTTCATGAATTGCATTTGAGGAATCTCAAATAGAGATTCCTTAAATGCAATTCCTCGCAATTTAGCGATTTAAATTTTTGCGATTTTTGCATTTGGGATGATGAATCCCAAATGCAAAAAATGCGCTCGCAAAGGGCCAGATGCGCAGAATCTGGCCCTTTGCGAGCCGATTTTTGTTTCATGAATCTGGCTCTATGCCTTATTCTGGCATGCAGAAATAAGAATGGGTTCGTAATTCTGCATTTTGGGCAAAAAACAGAACCCAATGATTTTAGTATTTTTCTAGGCGGAATTACCACACAACAATTTTCGTTGTAGAATGAAAGCCTGCAGTTCTTACACTCTATTCATTGCTTTACACTTCATACAAAGGAGCAACAAGAAAAGACTCTGGCTGGCAATTAAGCTGAATGTTCCCTGTTTTATGATGAGTTGACGTTCATTTGCTTTGCCTTGAATTTTATTTTATCGAATTCGTACTCTGTTGGTTTTGTAGCTTTTTTCTCGTTCCTTTTTATTATAATATTGAGCAGGTGTCGGGGCCGGCATTTTTAAGGTATTAAAGCAAATAAAAAAATTAAAAAATAAATAATATTTGCTACACGAATAACTATAAAATTACTTATCACATACGCCTTGGTCTTTATTGTCGCATACATGAGTGCTATTATAATGTGTTTGTTTTGTCTTATTGTAATGGGGTGGTGAAAAGAGAAACCTTTGTTTTCCGGAAACTATTACAAATT
Source organism: Lissotriton helveticus (assembly GCF_964261635.1). Classification (NCBI taxonomy): domain Eukaryota; kingdom Metazoa; phylum Chordata; class Amphibia; order Caudata; family Salamandridae; genus Lissotriton; species Lissotriton helveticus. The sequence continues at coordinate 886,173,780 of NC_136067.1, read as the reverse complement.
ACATAAACCACCTTTCTTACATGTTCCACACACCCTGGGGGTATTGTTGTACCTCCCGTGAGCATATTTCGAAGTGAAGGCGTCATTGTCAAAACCAGTCTGTCTGAAACCATACACCTGTGAAGCGCTATCGTATATTTACTGTACAGTAGGTGGTGAGCTATGAGTGCAGGTCTCGCCTCAGGCATCCACCGAGGTATTTATAACTCGGAAAGTGTCTTTCAATTTTTTTTCAAAATGAACAGGTGAATGTTTATGTGAGCTGCAGCATTCGCAGCGGTACTGGAGAAGGAGTAACATGCTTCAGAAGATCTTGCTGTTGGTCCTTTTTTGCCTTTTTTCCCTGGGTTTTGCAGGGTCTTGTGAGAGTCCAGATGGATTTGCTGCTAGATTACCAGGGGACATATACATTGGAGGGTTCTTCCCACTTCACATGGGAGTTTCAAGTCCAGTAAACATTACTTCACCAGGCAAATTCAACTGCACGGGGTAAGTTTAGTGATTTATGATCAGCAATATTGTCCATCCACAGCTTGGCTTATAATGTATGCTCATAATAATACAGTAGGATGTGTTACTATCTGCCATGTTACAAAATGTCTGCCTTTTGCTCAGATTACCACCTCTCCTTGCTGTTTCATATGATTATGTATTAAACAGCAATCAAGTATTACATTTATGACATGGACTACGGCAACGCCCTCTACGCCGGAACCACCGCCAAGCTCCAGAAGAGACTCCAGCGGATCCAGAACGCCTCAGCCAGACTCATCCTCGACATCCCACGAAACAGCCACATCTCCGGACATCTGAGAGACCTGCATTGGCTCCCCGTCAACAAAAGAATCACCTTCCGTCTCCTCACCCACGCACACAAAGCCCTACACGATCAAGGCCCGAGCTACCTCAACAACCGTATCAACTTCTACGCTCCCAAACGCCACCTCCGATCAGCCAGCCACGCCCTCGCCGCCGCCCCCCGCATCCGAAGAGCGACAACAGGAGGAAGGTCCTTCTCCTACCTGGCCGCCAAGACCTGGAACTCCCTCCCGACCAACCTGCGCCTGACCCAAGACCACCTCTCCTTCAGGAAGAAGCTCAAGACCTGGCTGTTCGAGCAGTAACGGCACCCCCCCCGCCCCCCCCCAAGCGCCTTGAGACCCTACGGGTAAGTAGTGCGCTCTATAAATGTCTATGATTGATTGATTGAATGACATCAGATAGTAGCAGAGTGAGAAATGAAAAAGTGTCAGAGACTGATCGAGTGATAGAAGGACAAGAGGGAGTGAATGGCGAGGAGAGTTGGAGAAAGAGTTTGAAGCAGATACACAGAATGACGGAGGCGCCAGGGAGTGAGAGATGAGAGACAATAGAAAGTACAAGAGAAAGAGGTGGCATGACAGGGTGGCGGAAGGACGGGAGAGAGTGAGAGATGAGGAGAGAGACAGAAACAAAGAGTGAGAATGGAAGAAAAATAAAACAGGGCATTGTATTTAATAAACACATGGGAAATGTAGGCACTAGAATGATTATTAACAACGGCAAATGTCAAGATCATTTTTGCACATGCAAAGGCATTCTCATGGTTACATTTTTATTTACTCCGGTACAATGTATTGTCTTTTTTTAAATGTATATATATCCACATACCTATATACATTTTGCATCAAAACCCATCAGATTAGACATCGTTTATTTTGTTATGAAAAAACGTTTTTCAAATTCCCAGAATTCCCCTGTAAACTAGGTAAGAAGCTCCTCCAATGATTTACTCACTATGCAAAACATGGTAACATGAGCAAGGAAGAGGCGTCTCAACTTTGGACACACACTTACCTACACACTTACAAATTTAAGTGTCCATGAACATAGTATTGTACCCATCGTATATACCCGCGCAGCAACGTAATGTTTAGAAACTCCCATTATACCTGGGATGATTTCACTACGCTTCTCCTATACCCTCGACAGAAAGTCCTACTACTCATGGGCTGATATTTCTACTGTCTGCATCTCGGAATAGTCACTGAGGGGAATCATGTTAGAAGTGAGGTCTGAATGCTCCAGAATGAAGATAAGATAAAGGAAATAAAACTGATGATTACTCATCCCCTGCACTGAGAAGTCAAGAATGTCACCGCCAATTCAGGAAAGTAATGAACACAGTACTGTTCACAAACATCTGACTTTAGGGCCCCTTTGCAAAGACTTTCATTGTTTCGATACTTGTTTGACATAGCATAATAGAATTGTATCAATGCCCTTCCTTTCATCCTTTATTGCATTTTAAAGTTTCATACCTGACATTCTCCTCTGCTATGTAAGAGTCTTTTAACATTCTGTAAATGAATAAGTATGCAGCCTGCTATCGATAAAAAATTATTGGCATTACTGCCACTGCTCTGTATTATTGGGTATTTTAGTCCTCGCCCGCCCAACTTGAATTATTTATTGGGTGATCTAGAAATGAGCGAATATGAACATCCCAAAGCATCATATCCTGCTGTCAACATTTGGACATAAGCCTACATCCTTCATAATAGAGAAAGCAAGCCTTTGCAAGTGCAGTTATGGGTCTGAGAAAATTGCCGTACCATGGTACACTACAGGTTCTCTACAGGACACAGCTACATTGGATACATTATGGGAAATCTGGAAAATAAGGCTTAACGTCAAAATCTTTCAAGTCTGCCCCAGTTAGAACAATTATCATAATCCTCTTGATTTTACGCTAGAGAGGTAACTGTCATTTTGTCTCCATCAAAGTCTAACACTTTCATAGTACTGTTTAGTAAAGTATGGTAATCCTTATTTTCATTACAAAAAAATAATGTTTCAATTATTTCTAAAATTAAAATGAATTGCAATTTTTATTGATGTTTTACTTACGTTGGTTTTGTATTGTTTTTATTGATATATGTTTGTTCCTTTTTTTTAGTTGTAATAATTTAATGTAATTTATTTTTAATTGCTTACATTTTTTTCAGTTTTTTATGTATATATACATATATATTTACATTTTTATTTTCAAATAATTTTGTATTTTTATATTATTATTTTAAACTTTATTTTTTTAACTATATTAAATGTAATGATAAGTACCTACAAATATTTCTGTATATTTTTCTATTTTTGACGATCTTCTGGTCCATAATATTATTTTACAATAGTTTTGTATTTTACATGCAACCTATGTAAACTCTGTATTGGTTCCCGATGCATTTGTCGCAATATCGGTGTACCACAATAATTTTGTTCCTGATATTTTGTCATACAAGTGTTTAGGAGCAATTCAGGCTAAGGTTTGCGAAAGTGTGACTTTTCAATGCGCTGTTCGTTGTTGAGAAGGGAAGCAGGGCAAAGCACGACATCCCCACCATTCACTGACTAATTCAGAAGATGCAAGACTATGTAAAAAACAAAATCAGGTTGTCTAATTATTGTACCACAGAATTTATTTTGGTAGCAGCTCTCCAAAATGCTGTAGTTGTGACATGAACCAGTTGTGCCAGTGCTAGATGGTGGTGGTGTCAAGATGTTGGATTTCTTTTGTATTTTTACCCGACCACCATTCAGAGGACCACCCAGCCGCGGGCCGTGGAGGGAGTTACGGTGGGGCAGGGAGGCGGGGAGGGGGAGGGGCAGGGTGGAGAAGGCTAAAAACCGGCATATGGATAATTACAGGTAAGTAAACAATTTAAATAATAAAACGAATTTCGTAGCGCGCACTGCATCGCAAAATGCGATGCAGTGCGCGCTACGAAATTCGGGGATGACTTTCCTTGCAGCCCTCTTTCAACGAGTCACACTCTCTTGCTTTATTTGCTGGGATTTGGAGGTGGTATTAGACACCACCACGTCCAAAAGTCACCGGCAGCCACTGATGAGTAGCGAGTGAATGTTGATACAAAGCATTTCAGGGAGGCCTGGCAATATGTTGTTCGAGTTCCAATTCCATACCGATGTCTGACTGCCTTCTTGGTCCAGAATAGATTAGAAAATTATTTAGCAGTTTTAGTATTTTGACGATATACTGGCCAAGCTGATGTGAACTATTTTATGTGCAAGCTTAACAAAATAAATTTTCCTTAACTACCCAAAGCTCATGCTCATGATTGCTGAAGCTGACTTTTCCCATTGAGAATCAATAGCAGACACTAAGCTTTTCCTATGGCTCCTTTTTAGGTCAATCCTAAAAGCGCTTGCGCTGTAGATGATCTGTTGTATCTACTTTGTGGAGTTTGACTCCTCCTTTGCTTAGGATTGGCTTACCTGTGTGTCATTTAAAAATGCGAGTGTGGTAATGGTTGATGTGTGGTGCATGTCCCACCTTTCCATAGAAGTTAACTCACATGGGGCCATATGTAGGTAGCTTAATACCGGTCGGTAATGGCTGAAAATTGGTAAATTTCCCGTTCCCGACCGGTATTTAGCTTTTTCTAATGTAGGTAGCTGGATTTAAGGATTCGGTAATTTACCGATTCGGTAATTTAAGGAATCGGTAAGTTACTGAATCCTTAAAATACCGAATCGGTAAATTTCTGTAATCCTATGTAGGGAGCACTCAAGTGAGTGCATTTTTGATTTAAGGATTCGTTATTTACCACCAACAAAAAATTGGTGGTAAATATCGAATACCTTTAAAAAAGCAATTTTGTGCTTTTTTAAAAGTGCCATGTGGCAGACAGGGCATGTATATGCGCCACATGTGCACACATGCACGATTCAGGGGTGCAACAGGGTGTCAATGTGACACCCTGCCACCCTTGAATATGCTCCACCTATTACCCATTCTATATTTACCGAATTTGTAATAGTGAATGGATTCCCATTCGTTTCTATGGGCTCCAGGCCCATAGGAATAAATGGGAAGGTATTCCTTATTACCGATTCCGATATTACCGAATCGGTAATAACGAATATTACCGAATCTGTAAAAATTACAGATTTTTTACCTACATACTATTTACCGATTCTTAAATACCGAATCGGTAAAATTCGGTATTTAGGAATCGGTAAATAGAAATTACCTACATCTGGCCCAAGGAGTATTAGTGCGGGAGAGAGCAGGGGCGCAAACATTACTTTGTGTGCCATGTGCTTTCTGTTGGTGCACGTTTTCACCACTTGTACAACATGTTTTTTTAGAAACTTCCAGGAAACATAGTTACCGGCACCCCTAAGCTTTGGAGAGCTGTAGATAAAAGAAATCCAAACGGAGCACAAGGCGCTTGGATTCAGCTGATTAGGACAATCACCTGTTTTTCAAGTGCAGCGGCAATTAAATTCCATTGGCACTTGCTGGTTCCCGGTCACTGTCTTTTCTGCCATTTCCGAAGTGTTGGGCCATGCCCTCTTTTCCACAGCAACAGAGCCTGGCATCTGTAGTTTCTCCGGCTCAGACACGTAAAGAAAGGTAACAGAGAAAGGACAAAACAGATCATGTATTGTTTCAGCACTCTTGTCTTTCAGGCTAAAACAACACTAGAAAAGATCCTGACCAAGGTATTTTGAAAACTGTTTCGTACAAAAAGAAAATAATAACAAGGCAAGGACTACGTTTTGTAGAGAAACAAAATAATTAATGGACCAGACTTTTTGATAACGGTGTTCTGAATGAAAGAGCGCAACTAACTTATTACTGATGTCTTCTTAGTCTTGGTTTCTCCCTACACCACCAAACAAAATAAACATCTTCCCACACTGCTACACCATTAATGTGGCATGCTTTCTTTTCATACAAGAACCCCCATAATAAAGAGCAAATCTGGCCTTCATACAATGCAAAAATGCTGCCAAGGTCCATTGCTACGACACCAGTCACTTCTCACCATAGCACTCGCACTCCAGGCATACTGCCATGCTGCCTATTCCTTTCCAGGCGCTAATTTAAAACCCCGCAGACTGTATATCCAACGCCCATACTGTTTATGGTACATACACTCGCACCTTTATCAACCTTCACAATTCCCGAACATCGGCAATTTAAACAACCAAATAAATTCAAAATTTTAGTAGCACTGTTTATATCATATAGCCTTATATCCCGTCATATACAGGCTATTAAAGGCCTGCTCCAGTGTTAAAGGCTCGAACCAAAGGCCTTAAACAAGGAAGCGGGACTTTAATAGCGGGTATAGCCCAGCTACGAAGGAATATAAGGCTATTAGAACATTCTGTCACTAGAGGGCAGGATGTTCTAACAAATTAAACCAAGGCCTCTCGGAGCCCGAGGCGATTAAAAACCCTTAGGTCTCCGAGAGGCCTTTGTTTAAACAACATTGGAATGTTGCTTTGCAGGCCTTTACCGGCCCCTAGAAGCACGGAGCACTCCATTGTCTGAAATGGAGTGTGCCACATTCCAATGTTCTAATTGGTATTTATAAACCCTATATTCATCTGTAGCCATATTAGCTTAAATAAAGCATATGTAATATCACTCAACAGTACTCATTGTATCGACCTTAGAAGGTTAACAGGGTTATTAAACATGTTGAAATTTGAACTATTACTTTTATCTACCTCCAAAGGATAAACGGCTCAGTTAACGTGTTGGGATTTGACCCTCTGACCATAAGGTCAAACACAGGCCCGCCCATACAGTGGGCGTGTTACCCCACTAAGCCACCAATTCCTGCTGTAATGTTTTGTAAAAGGATTATATTGTGTTGTATTTGATATAAGATTTTAAATATTTTTGAAAATTTTAAACAAAATACACAGCGTTTAAGTTGGATATTTTTGCATTCTATAACGGATAACCTAATACATCTCGGTTTCTATTTTTATGTACTTACATGTCTTGTTTGATGCATTCCTTATTACTGGTGCCTCCTTAGTTTGGGCTTTCTCCCCACACTACCTAACAAAACATACTTCTTCCCACGCTGCAACACCTTTAATGTGGCATTCTTTCTCTTCATACAAGCACCCCAATAATAAAGAGCAAATCTGGCCTTCATACAATGCAAAAATGCTGCCACGGTCCATCGCTACAACACCAGTCACTTCCCACCATAGTACTCATACTCCAGGCATACTGCCATTCTGCCCATTCCTTTCCAGCGCATCTAGATGCTAATTTAAAACCCCCCAGGCTGCATATCCAAAGCCCATACAGTGTATAGCACATACACTAGCACCTTTAACCCCCCACACAGCCCCCATGCCAGGAACGAGCTCTACGCACTCACTGCAATCCTTTCTGACCCAAAACAGGCCACAAGGCAAACTCCACAATAACAACCCTGCCACCCATGCTCTCCCTGCAAAAACAACACCAGCAGCACGATTTCCCAACACACCATTTTCATGCTGCAACCCTATCAATGTAGCATGCTTCCATTTTATAGAGCTATCCTCACAATAAGGAGCAAATATCAACCTTCACAATTTCAAAAAATCTGCAATTTAAGCAGCCAACTAAATTAAAAATGTTGGTAGCACTGTTTATATAATTGGTGTTTATAAGACGTATATTCATATGTGGCCATATTAGCTTAAATAAAACATATGTAATATTAATTACCAGTACTATTGTATCGACCGTAGAAGGATAACAGGCTTATTAAACACATTGAAATTTTAACTATCATTGTTATCGACCTCATACGGATAAAAGTTTCAGTTAACAAGTCGGGATTTGAATCTGTAACCATAAGTTCAAACACAGGCCCATACAGTTAACGCATTACTCGGCTAAGCCACCAAACCCAGCTGTTACCTCAGTTAAAAAGAATGCATTACGATGTATTTGTTACTACTGTTCCAGATATTTAAAAAAGAATACACAAGTTCTACGTTTTCTGTTTTTGCATTACATAATGCATACCTTATAGTTGTCCTAATTTATTTTTCACTATGGTATCAGGTTTAGGCAATATTCTTTTAAATCAGAATACTTTGCCTGAGACAAGCTCCCATGTAGAATAATTTCATGCAATATGTGAGCACAGCTGCATTTATATAGATATTTAAAAAGAATATACACTTCACTTTATATTTTAGCACAATGGCATTACTGCTCTTGTTTAAAAAAAACACAAACAGCTTTATGCATGTATTTGTTTTCATTGGCCTCACGCGTGCATCTTGTTTTTATTCTGTAACAGTATATGCCGTTTTTAGGTTGAGCCTAGCGCAGCCCGCTTGCGCTGCTCTAGGAGATGACCTCTTGGAATCACTCTGGACTACGAACAAGCTTGTGCGTGTTGTAGTGGCATTTCATTGGCCTTTGCGTGTGGCTTTGAAAAAGAAAAGCAAACAATTGGCCAAAGGCGGCTTTTTGTCCCACCTTTTGTTAAAATGTTGACGCCTAAGGCATCCATCTTGTGGTTACGAGTAGCGGCGCGCAGTGTGCCATCTGTTGAGTGTTATATTTCAAAGATAGTTTTTTGGTCTGTTTCGCACAGCCGTGCTTGCGAAAGCCTCTTCCCCAACCCCTTCCTTCCCTCCCCCGGCTCCTTTGTGCCTCCTCCAGGAGACGGGAGGAGAATCGCTTGTTTTCGTGTTGCAGGCTCTCCACACTTTCACTCACTCTCCCTCCGCGAGTTTGATGCAGGTTCTGACTATTGTGAGATGTTTAGGTCTAAAACCTTAGAAACCATTCAGAAAGGACACATTTCTGCAAGTGTGTTACTCCTTTCTAACAAACATTGTGATATTGACCAAATTGCTTCTCCCTGTTGCATCTTCCCTTCCAATGCCTTCTCCTCTCGGTGCCCGCTCCTTCTCTCTGCCCCATGCAACCTTCACACTCTGTCCTCCCATCTCTCCCTTTCTTTCAGTCTACGCTGCCTCTTACTGCCCCGTTCACACCTTTCCGACCCGCTTTCTCCTTTAATTTTAACTAACGCCCCCAGGGTGGATGATGTTGAAGGAAGGAACGCTGCGCATCAAAATAAAGACATTGTGTAAAATGGTACAGTTTGAAGGTCTGCTGAAAATGTAGAAAACAAAAGACGTGGATTAGCAAAAAACATTGTGGAAAGCTGAATGTCATACCAGTAAGTACTTAGAAACCATTCCGAATGGTCACATTTCTGCAAGTGTGTTACTCCTTTGTACAGCCATGGTGGTGCCAGGGTACTTTCCAGGCCGGCATACACTTAACTTTCACCAGCTTAACACAGGGTCATAATGTAGGCCCCTGCAGTGGGCTTAATTTAAGCTGGTATCTGCAGGTACGTACATGGGCAAATAAAAAAAAAATGATACTTTTTGGAAAATATATAAAAGCGCGTTCTTAAAAAACACTGAACATCCTGGCTGTTATTTCTAAGAACAAAACACACAAGATGATGGACGGAATGTTGCACAATGGCAAAACATTCACCCCCAGTCACAGATCTGGGTTTAATCAATCGTTATTTTGCTCACCAAGCCACCCCAGTTCAGACATGGCCATATGCAAATCAGTCTTGACCCTGTGCCTCATGGGAACAGTCCAGCCCGAACTGCCAAGCCATGTCTTTCCTGGACCGGAATTAAGCATCCTAGGACCGGTTTCTGGCTATCAACCAGCCAGGATAGCTTGACTCCAGTGAGCAAGGGACCCACGTCTGGGCATACCCTTTCCACATAGGGTGAACAGCAAAACACACAAGATGATGGACGGAATGTTGCACAATGGCAAAACATGTTGTTTCCAGTCCAGGGAAGGCATGAGTCCCTTGCTCACTTTGCCACTGGATTCAAGTAAGCCTGGCTGAAGACGGCTGTAATGCCAGAAACCGGTCCTAGGAAGCTTGTTCCCGGTCCAGGGAAGGCATGGTTTGGCAGTTCGGGCAGGACTGTTCCCATGAGGCACAGGGTCAGACTGATTTACATATGGCCATGTCTGAACTGGGGTGGCAGAGTGGGCTAAAGAACTGTGATGGATTAAACCCAGATCTGTTGACTGGGTGTGAGTGTTTGATTGGTTTAGATGCTCCGTCCATCGGCACCCCCTTTTGTACCGCTTTGTTCGCCATAAGTTGGCAGGGTATGCTCAGAGGTGAGTCCCTTGCTTACTTTGCCACTGGATTCAAGCAAGCCTGGCTTAAGACGGATGTAATGCCAGAAACCAGTCCTAGGAAGCTTGTTTCCGGTCCAGGGAAGGCATGGCTTGGCAGTTCGGGCTGGACTGTTCCCATGAGGCACAGGGTCAGACTGATTTGCATATGGCCATGTCTGAACTGGGATGGCAGAGTGGGATAAAGAAAGGTGATAGATTAAACCCAGATCTGTTGACTGGGTGTGAGTGTTTGATTGGTGCAGATGCTCCGTCCATCACCACCCCCTTTTTACCGCGTTATTTCTAACAAGGCACAACTTTAAGAAGGATGTAATCACGTCCTCAGGTGCTTCCTCGCGCTTAAATTAAAATGTTGGTGCGACAACTCTTAACAGGAAGCAGACCATCATCGCCACGGTAACAGCAGTCAGACACAGCACTCCTCCCCCACCCCCAAAACAAGTCTCTGCCGTAAACGTTATCTCCCTTCATTTTCTCTACAAAATATATGGTGCAAAAAGCGTAAATGTTTTGGGTGTGTTAATGTGCAACAATGTTTATATTTCAGATTTTTTTTTAATGCACATAAAAGACCCAGGGGGTTGGTGAAAGTGCTTTACAAAAACCAAATCAGCGACAATAACTACTGGTTGCAAAAATATTAACTTCATTAGCAATTAAAAGGGGCTATCAAGGGAAACACAGTTCTCTTTACCTTGTACTGGCACTACATATCCAGCAATCTCCAACAATGTTTGATTTTGCCTGCCATGGGTCTGAGACCTATTTCACCGGATGGCCATATAAGGTAACAAAATACTTATTACTTTATTATTGATTTTCAACATGCTGCACAGCAGGTACACTCCTCTACAACATATCCTAAACACATTGGCAAAGCCAATAGGTCTGGCAAACTCTTATAAGGTCCCAAAGTGCAGACCTATTGGCTATGCCAATGCTTGTTTAGTTGGAGCCTACACAGCACATGCGCTGTTAGGATATCTGTTGTCTGTACTTTGTGGGGTTTGACTTCTCCGACACCTTGGATTGGCTTTTGTGTTTGTCATTGCATTGCTTAGAATGGCAATGCGTGCACGTTTGGCAATTCCCTTGTGGGAGCGAGCAGCGCCATGTGGTAGCAATTATCGCGACTTGCTGCTTGCTCCCACAAGGAAATCCGGCGCAAGCCCCCTCCTCTTTTCCCTCCCCCTGCTGCCGCACGAGGCGCGCGCGCTTGTTTCAATAGCATATGTTATTTCTTTTCAACTGCATGTAATGGAGTGTGAGTAAAGGCATTCAGAAAATAGTGACTTCTGTGTCCCGGCTGGGACACAGTTTTCCCATGCTGCTCTTTGGCCTGTGACATTTTGGTGCACTCAAGGTCCTCGGATCCTCGTCCGTCAGTTATTGTGCACTAGGTCAAGGTCCAGGGTGGTACTAACAGCTGAAAGAACCTGTGTCTGTTTCCATTGTAAATGTTTCTTTCCCGGGCCCATTTGTTTCTCAAAGGGCAGCTGTGCCGAGGCTGCCAGCAGAGGACAATAGAGGCAGCTGTTCTGCATGAAACACGAGTGCCTCAGAGAGGGCGCCCAACTCCACCACAGTCTGACCCAGAGGGAAGTCGAGAGATTTCCCAAGGCACCAGTACACTTGAAAATGCTGCCAAAGCTTGGGCAGAAACCATCTTTTAGGCTACATCAGCATTTCTGAGATTACAGGCTTGGCAGAGCATCCCACCCAGCACGTTTCTGCACAGGCCAGGCCTCTGACTGGAGGTGAGGAGCTCACATAGAAGAAACTACCTCGTTTAGACTGGGGGTGGGCATCATATAGTTTCAGGCCGATCGGTAAGACGTTGCAGTCCCACAAACCATGACCACACTCGTGGCTACATTGTAATGACCTCCTCCCCTCCAACTTATCTACGCTTCTGTCTCCTGAGTATCCCCTAATCGCAGAATTACAGATTCCCACAGGACCAATATTTGACAATGCCAATAACTCCTGAACACTAACCTGGAGCGTTGTATTAGTTTATAAACCCCACCAACAGCAGCAAAACAAACCTGTTGCGACAAACTAGACCACCACAGTATCAGACATGGGTATAACTAGTACAGGTGCTCACCAATATGCAGCTCAGCCTAGCTTTCCTGTTAATTGGCGGATTGTCTCATGAAATGTTATGGTCCTTGCGGAGGTAAAAGCCCTTGTTGTAAGATGGTGCTTCTGGTTCGGTTAGACAGCAGGGTTATCTGCTCAAGATGTCTCTTTAAACATCTTTCTAGAATCTAGATACCCAATGTGTGGAAAACGGCTCCCCTTTATCATGAGACGTTTGACAACCTCTCCCCTCAAGTGGGTGATTTGCCACAGTCTGCTCAGACTGTGTAGGTTACCAATGTTCTGAGAGGTACGATCCCCTGGGTGTTAACTTCCTTACTTCGACTACTGTACTGCCCTCACTCAGGGCACAAGTCGTAAAAAAAGAAGTGGGGGGACACTGTCACCGGAAGTGATGTCACGACCGGAAGTGACGTCACGAAAGGCGCCGAGCTCCTCGTCCCAGAGAGGCCGAAGAGTGAAGTCCAGCTGTTTGGCAGGGGGACGGCGTCCCCCAGTAAAATAAGTGGGGGTAGGCCATACACCCGCGAGGTACCCCAACTCGAGCCCTGCCACTACTGCCTTGGAATCTTCCTTGGGTGACAGTGCCTGACAATCTTGGGAAACAAGCAGTGGTTTTGTTCAAGGCGAATTCCTGAAAGGGGTTCAGGCGGGGTGCCATCCCGGCTGTATGAAAGGAATCGCTACCACAGCTCAACGCCACAGCATGCACACTGTTTTGCACTTGTTTGAATGACCACGGCGACAGCTGCACTGTCAAGCCTATCTAAAAAGATGCAGAAGGGGACACGGAAGACACTCTGTGAATAGCTCTGGGAATGAAAAATGGGTAACGATCCCAACTACACAATCCACCTCCAGATAACAGACCACATGAAGAAAGTGAAGTCCAAACTCCATGAAAACTAAACGCCCAATGAAAAGATGTGGAACCTCTCCAGCACAACAAGAAATTAGGCAACAAAACATATGAGGTGGACAACACAAACGTGTAACTAAGAAACACACTCACACGCAACATAATTAGATGAAGCCAATAGCACAGGCATGATCACTCGAGCAATTCTCATGGCCTACAGTGAGCAAAATAGGACAAAAATAAATGCAGTTTAAGTGAAAAGACAAGAAATGCTAATCTAATCGACACCAAGAACAAGTAAGGATTCTAATGCAGGGGTCTCTCCAACCTTTTCTTCAACAAGAGCTACTTTTGCTCAATGAAAATCATCAAGAGCTATTGATATTATATGAGCAGAAATAATGTCATCATCAGACAAGATTACATTAGTAGTCACACTATGTAGGATTAATGGCAGTGCCACTTCTGTGCAGGGTTGTCGGCAATGGTCACTTCAGTGCATCATGCAGGGTACTAGCATCAATGTAAACAAGCATTGGTATAGCCAGTAGGTCTCGCCTTTGGGACCTTATAAGTGTTTAGCCATGCAACACTTAATGTTGTTGCACCAAGGATATTGTGCTGGATAACCAGCCGCGGTAGGTAGTAGGAGTTCCTGCAGGGCGGTGATGTGGGGAGGGGGAGGGGCAGGGTGGGGGGTAGTAATGTATGGATTAAGGAGTTTAACAGGTAAGTAAACATATAAATAAATAAAACGAATTCCGTTGTGCGCACTGCATCGCATTTGGTGATGCGGTGCATGCAACGAAATTTGTTTTATTTATATACTCCGTAATCCATACATTCTACCCCCCACCCTGCCCCTCACCACGTCACCGCCCTGCAGGAACTCCTACTACTGACTGCGGCTGTGGATAACTAAACACTTATACGGTCCCAAAGGCGAGACCTATTGGCTATGCCAATGATTGTTATTATTGCTTTAGGAAACAGCTTGACGTGTGCTTGCATGGAACACCAGCAGGCTCTGTGGTGAAGGGCAAGAACATAAGCCGCGCTGATCAGCGAGGCATGTCGAGCAGAGCCCTGCCCAGTGATCCAATGGACCGAATGCAGTGGCATGCAGAGGGGCGAGCGTCCTGGTCTCTGAGCTGCGGCGGAGAAACTTGTACGGTCAGCGGACCGTTCTGTTGCTTAGAGCAAATGTAGTTTATGCATGCACGGCTAAAAAACCCAGCAGTGCGGCTAGCCGACTATGTCGTGATTGGAGCACACTCAGTGCATGCTAGTGAAACCGACCCCCTCCACCAGCACCATTGTGTGCTTGAAGCACTCTCAGTTTAAGCTAGTGACTCTGGATCCCTCAGTGCAGCCAGTAGGCCATCTCGTGCCTGAAGACACAAGAGCACAGCCGCACTTAAACAGGCCCCTTAGCAAATCTCCTGATGCAATCCTAACAGATTTCCTTTTTTTTGGATTGTACTCTTTATTGTGTGATGATCAACCCGCTGTCTCTGTTTCGGAACTCCAATAGGTTCCTTCAGCCGTGGCGTTGGGCCACACCGTCTGGCAAGGACACGCAGTAACCACAGGTTTACAAGCACGATTCTTTAGACACTTGTGACGAGCTGCATCAAAGCCTCGGCTCTCATCATACACAGGGCCAGATGTAGGTAGGCATTTACCGGTCGGTAACGGGCGAATTCGGCCGTTACCGACCGGTAAATGCAATTTGAGATGTAGGGCCCTGTATTTTACAGACTCGGTAAATTTACCGATAGGTTAATTTACCGATTATGTAAAATACCGAGTCGATATTTTTACGGAATAGGGAAAATTGATATGTTGGTGGGACTCTTCTGAGTCCCACAAGCATTAAAAAATCGGTATTTTACCATCAAATACTATTTGATGGTAAAATACCGATTCTGGTGTGCTTGCACATGTGTGCATGCACACCTATGCCATATGACAAGCAGACCTGCCCTTAGGGCAGGTATGCCTGCCACATGGCACCCAAGCCTCTTTTGGGGGTGCCAGAGGGTGTCAAAGTGACACCCCCTGCACCCTTGTGTCAATCGGTATTTACCGATGCGGTAAATACCGACCGGTAAATGCCCAATCATTCCTATGGGCTTCAAAGCCCAGAGGAATGCATGGGCATTTACCGGTCGGTATTTACCGCATCGGTAAATACCGATTGTTTCCGAATCGGTAAATGCACATCTGTATTTACCTACATCTCGGTACTTTTATTTTACCACTTCTTAAATACCGAGTCGGTATGATGCGGTATTTAAGAGGTGGTAAAATAAAATTTACCTACATCTGGCCCACAGTGCGATGTAAAACACAAATGTTAACATACTTAACTCCCTGAAGAAGGAACACAGTGCAATCTCACCGCAGGGAAACCACCTGCATCTGCTCAGGACCTAGCAGAGACCAGATTCACATCCCGTCTTAACCAACACCCACGTTTTGTTTGTTTCCTCCACTCAAGTCAGGTCAGCCTCGCTTGTAGTGAGGCGCTTTAGAGATCTCGAGTTGCTGCATCCCACTATATTATACACAGGCGTATCAGAATCAGTCACCTTTTCTTCTTTGCATTCTGGTACTTGCAGTCCTATATTTATAACGGGAAGACAGAAACTGAACTATTGTATCAGTCAAATCGAAGAACGGGCGAATTTGCCACACATACCATAAGACAGCTTGAGTTCTGTGCACATAATAATGCCTTGAGAATTCCAACTTCATTAATAGGTGTATTGCACTTTTACACATTTCATAGGAGAGAGCACTTTTTTGTAAAACATTATACTGCTTCTTAGCTAACAGAATTAGTTCGTTGGTGTCCATTCTCTGGAAGATAATGGCAAAAGCACATCTACAATGCTGGACAGTAAGTGTCATTGTTCAGACATCTGTGCGATCATATCACCAGGGGGCAGCTAGAAAACATGCTGAATGTTCAGTTAAAAACTGCAAAAACAATTTGTTATTGTAGAAAAGAGAAGGAAAGATCCTTGATGTTTTCGTGAATGAAAGTGATATTGGTTTGATGCTAGTTTAGAATAAAAAATCACTTTATTCAGAAATAGCATTTTACATATTAGCATAAAATGTGCTGCTTTTGTGTTACTTGTAGGTATGAGCTGAACAACAATATCCGCACCAAGCATGCTTCGCCCATGTTCGCTTGCAAGCCTGTGCACCACCAGTTATAACGAGTGGTGGAGCAATCAAGAAAAATAGGCCACGTTCCTATCCTGCCATGTTAAAAAATAGCCACAGTGTGAAAGAAAGACTCTTCTGTCTTCTTTCCCCATCAACATCTCCTCCAGCCCTCACCCCCCAAACCAAAAAAATCCCACAAAACCTTGCTGAGGCTGCCACTGATCTCCTGGGTGGTTTCTGCCAATGACATTCAGTGTTCAGACTCAGAGTCCCCTCCCTTCCACCGTGTGATATCACCTCTTCACCACGTTACCTATCATGTGACACATGGTCTGACCTCCAAATGGATCAGAAGTGAGAGATAGCCATAGAGAGGGCAATTGTTGATGCTCCGGCTGAAGCACCTGGTATAGACTGCCCCCTGGCAGTGTTGCCTCCACACGTGCTGCACCTATGATAATTGAGCCCCAAGTGATAACTCTTGAGAAGTAGGGTAGAAGCCAACTGGTGATTATACATGATGTTTCGTCAGGGGTAGTAAGCGCTATCTAAAAAAAATTCAAATACCAGTAAGTCTATGTATGTAGCAGTAACAGGGTCTGAGGTATGGGTGAGACAAGTCTGCACAGGAAACAGTCAAACGCATGCAGCTTCCCATTTCCGGCACCCCTCCTCCTCATCTGTGTTTTGCAGCTACAGCCGCACTCTGCGTGACCGCTCAGCACTGTTCTCCCACCACAAACTCTGTATCTGCTCTACATGCTGGATCATTTTTGGTTCTCTGCTTTCGTGGGGGATAATTTTGTGCAGAAATCTTTTTTTTTACATTTTAAGATGGTTTGACTAGTTCCTCAGCCGGTAAGAGTGATTTGTTTTTAGTCTTTCTTCTGTTTCATCGGTACAATTATATTCTGCTTTTAACATTACTGTCTGTCAATTGTGTCAAGTTAGTATTAATCGGTCACGTGGATCTTGTCTACTAACAAAGAAATAGATAACAATAAAGATTGTTGCAGGGTTTCTGTACTCACACAGAACTGTGCACAGAGGAGTGGAACCTCGGCAAATTAGGATGTCCCAAAACTTACCTTAGCAACCAACTCACCCCTTACCGAGCTAGCTACAGTGTCTCATTGGACATATCAAACACCCAATGTTTAGACAAACCAGAACATGAACTTACAGTACCTCAGGGTACGTGGGACTCATGAACACTCTTTCGTTATATTATCATTACAAACCAGAACATGGAGTAAAGAAGACACATGTGCATTTGAAATGTTTATTTACTAATGCCGTCTTCTCAGGCGCAGTATCTTAGATAATACAAGTATACTTATTATCAGTAGCAAAATTATCAGCATAGTTACTAAGACATAAAAAGCGAATGGTGACAGCATGTTAACATGCTGTAATGAATAAGAGTTAACAACACTTATATCTCACCCTCCCTAACACATATATTATATTATTAGCTAAGAAGGTCTCTTTGGGTTGTTTTAGGGCGGGCCCATACCTTAGTGTCCTAGCATGAAGGAATCACATCAGCATACACCAGCTCTCTCTGCATGTGCACCGCATCAAGTGTGTTAACAATTCTCGTGCAAAGCAATATCAATCCCGCCTCAAGCCCAAGTTGGCAAAGGCTGCACTTGTGTTATGACTATGAAAGCGTGGAGATCAGACCTCATAACAATTCCATATCGTGTTGCTCCTGAAACTTCAGCACTCTCCGTGCAGACATGGTTTATTAAACAAGACTGATATCAGAGCAATAACATATTATTCTCACATACACCACGGCAAACCACTAGGTTGAAAGCTAAGTCAACAATTAAGGGTCGTGTGCAGAAGTTGCAAGAAAGGAAAAATGGCGTTTAAATCTCAAATGTACCTATGCTAACTTAACACGATATAAGGATATATAGGAGCTATACAACACCCCCCCATGATCCGAGAACGGACTAAATAAGATAACAGAAGTGCCATCACATGAGAGCAGAATCCAAATATAAACGAGCATGAATAAAAATTCAATTATAAAAACTAATGCTAAAAAATAGCCCACAAGTATAATGTGGCTCAAGCCAATAGGCAAGCAAAAAATAAAATGTCTTGACCAAAAAGTCAATAAAATCAAGGAAATGCTATCAATCAGCATGTCAATTTGAGGCAGTGTCTATGATAAGACAGTATATGAAAAGTAAGCCGCAACAGCCTCCAGGAGGAAGTCACTGTCCTCATCAGAAAACAGTTCAGCCATCCAATTTAAAAGATGAAAGGAACATACGTGATCTTCCAGCACCGGATCCTCTATAACCATCAGAGGACAGCTCGGTGGGTTCTCAAGAAAACTTAGTTCCAAGAAATTTTGCGCTGCCGACAACACATCCCAGGGACCCATTAGTCCATGTGCCACCGCCAAGGCCATAATCCTTTCGTCAGAACAAACCAACTCGTGAGCAATGATAGGACTCATCAGTTGATCAAAATCGACGTCAGAAGATGCTGGTCCGCAGAGACACAAATCAATGGCCCAAAGGAAATCGCAGGTCAGACAGCGAAATACAGGCTGGACACAGGTGAAATAGGAGAACCGAAAAGATAATCCAAACGCCGTGCTTAGAGTCGCTAACGGCAGTGTGCCATAGTAATCAAGCATGCGGTTGCGAAACCGCGTCAGTAGTAGCTGTGCGTGGTCTTGCACAGGAAGGGCATCCATATTTAAAAAGGCAGAAAACCACCAATGCGCCAGCCGCTAATGCAAGCAAAAACGGGAACCCTCCAAATAAGGATGAAAAAATAGAATGGAAGAAGGCAGGGATGACTCCAAATATCTTCTCAAAGGAAGTCACGAGACCACCGCTAACAACTTTAAAAAAATGTGCTAGGCCCGTTGTGGAGGATGCGTTAAAGATAGAACGGACCATGGCTCCGAAATGCAAAGGCAAATCAGTGTTTAATAGAGCCTGAACCTCCGTACGGGTGTTAGCAATGTGAAGCACGAAAGTTTCACGGGCCGAGCTCAAGGCCACCTCTTTCTGGGACAATAGAGCTCTTATTCTAGCCATGCCGCTGAATTCTGCTCCCAAGGTCGGTATCTGTGGCCAAATGGAAGACTCCCTATGTTCACGTGTGGGAGGATAAAGAACATTTCTGCAGCAAATAACTCGCTCACTAACCGTTACTATGAAAGCTATACCTTTAATTAAACCACAGCAGTTTTCATTATTGAGCATTAAATAACTACCATTCTCTAACAATTTAAACGTGGGGATGATAGCAGGAACTGGCGTGCCCTGTAAAACGCAAGCCATATTCGGTCGGTCCTTGTTACATGAACCGTGTAACTGTATGTGTCTGCACATTAAAGAATGATCTGGCGTCTCAGTACACTCATCCCCTGTTAGATAAACCTCTTGTTCATCCTTGAAACATCTGTATGTGTATGGGAGTGACCAGACTTCATGAAGAAAACCGCTACCTAAGGGTTCAAAACGACCTATTGGCACATACTTCATACAATTTGAAAACTTATATAAAGCAAAAGGCAGCGTTATTAAACCGTGGATAAGCCACGTAGCAGCAGTGGCTTCTGCCACAGAAAAAGGTAAAGATTCCAACCTTTCAATATGGAGCATAGAAAAGGAAGCATCACGCATTGAAAGCAAGCGTTGTTTGTCTGTCAAATTAAACGGTGCAAATAAAGAAGAAACATTCATGTATCCCCAGGGAACTTTACCCATTTTCAGAGTCTGAAGTGTCCATGCAAACTGCATGATTGAACGTAATTGATTTTGACCATGGTATAATACAGACACTTCATCATGCACAATATCAACAACAGACGACACAATATTATCTAATGTGTAAATTCTAGAGGAAAGCACGTTAATGCTATTGTCAACCACTGCAAGCACTTTCTCAAGATTTGCCTGATCAATAGCCCTAAGGCGTGAAGCAGCCTCAATCTGTGAGAGTTTCCAAATTTCATTGTAAACACCATATAACCAACGTTTCGACCTGCCACTAGCTGGGCCCTTAATGAAATCATTCAAATCCACGTTTGCATTCAGTTTGGAAAGGTGATACTTAACCGCAGGTAAAGTTGAATGTTTCAGCCAAGCTTGACACAACTTGCCCACAGAGTAAGAGGTGACAGTATGACTCAAATCAAAACGGGGATCAGATC
The DNA here is from genome assembly GCF_964261635.1 of Lissotriton helveticus. Lineage (NCBI taxonomy): Eukaryota > Metazoa > Chordata > Amphibia > Caudata > Salamandridae > Lissotriton > Lissotriton helveticus. Next base: position 886,153,428 of record NC_136067.1, on the reverse strand, counting down.
TAACAGCCTTAAAACCGTCAGTTATATTTAAAAATCTCTTTTGGCAAGAATCAGCACTACGGTGCCAAAGCAGCCAACCCTTGGGATTCATACTGGAAATGTTAAAGGAGGAATTCAGAAGCAGAGCCTGTATATCTCTAATGGACAATTTAGTAAAATTACTCCAATTCTCATATTCCTCCAACTCCGGGAAAGACGGGGTGTTTAACCTTTTAGATGTAGCCAATCCAAAGCATGTTGTCTGGGAAATGGTTTCATTTAAAAACCACATATGATGTGGGATGAGACATGCACGGTGCAAAGCCTCAGTGCCTCGTACCTGCCAGGCCCTTGAGCCCCAAACTGATTTAAGGTCTATGGCATCCTTCCATAACTCATACCCCCCAGTAACTAATTGATCTAGGAAGGCCTTCGAATACAACAATTTTGTATTTGTAAGTCGAACCTTGGACAGTGGCTGTTTTTGAAATTTAAAATAAAAGGACTCGGGATTGGACTGATTAAAGTCAGTGAAATAGGTATACTTTTTAAGAAACGTTTCTGAACTCCCTTGTGTAGGTGCTGGGCAATGTTCCCACTGAGTAAAATTAACCGCATCCCTTCGGGAAGACGTCTTGTGTAAGAAGTGATTGCCATAATGTTGGTAACAGAACAATTCACCATAATTAGCAGATTCTAAATATAAATCCTCAGCATCAAAGGCAGCATAGTATTTCAAATCAGAAAACAAACTTTCCACTGCATTAACATCCCAATCATCAGAACGAATGTTTTGTTTCACCACATCCCCCATATTAACTCTCAGTACATTAGGAACATTAACGACTTCCGTTGGACCATGAATCTGAAAACGAACTGCATCCCACGCGATTCCATCCAGAACAGGCCATGCTGTGATGTTAACCAAAGTCAAATCTCTTTTTAATCTGTGTGTAGAATGTGAAGAGGAAAGTGGGGCCAATGTTCCATTTAAATGAGTAATGCAAGTTCTCTCCTCGACATAGTGTCCATTCATAATTCGAAAAAAATAAAACACAAAACCAATTGACATAAAAAGGTAAACTGAAAAAAGGACCAGCCAAATGTATATCCACGGAGATATCAAAAAATGTTTTTTAAACAGGCTAGCATATACTGCAATTTTAGAGGGTTTTTTCGAGGCAAGGGAAGCAGAGTCAAATGAAAATCTGGATTCCGTGGCTAAACGAGCTTGCAGGTCAGGCATGGACAAATCAGTGGGGTATGTATAGTCTGTCTCATCAAGGTTAGTTCCTGGTAAATTATTCAATAATGGACTGGAAACAGCAGGTAATTCGATGGCCACCTCAGGTTCATTATTAGAAGCAGTGGGCATAATTGAATTTCTCACAATGGAAGGACAGGAAACAGCCGGTGTCATGCTAAGAAGAATCGGCCACTCTGTGTATCTTGACATTGTCAATAGAAATAAACCTGTTTTCCTTACGACCTGGGAGTGGTGGTAAAATGACTGTTCTTGTGCCCTTCACTCCAAGCACTGGGACTGGAGCTCGATAGGAGGGACCAAACTCTTTCTTGTTGTCGATCTTCTCTCGAACCAGTTCTCCAACTTGGGGTAGCCAGCCAACTACCGGGATCTGCAACGCATCATCCGAAGCGGAGGGCAAATGTTCCTTTGCAAGAGTGTCTCTGGTCTTTTGTAGATTCTGTAAAACATTGCAATGTTCATCTGCGTCAAAGGAAGTGGCGCGAACCACTGAGTCTAGACCGTCAAGGTCAGGGACGAACATCTTGATGCCAAAGAGCATTTCGTATGGGGTCCGCCCACCCAGAGACCTTCTAGGGAGATTATTAAGAGCACGCTGCACGCCATAGAGGTGAGCCAGCCAGTTTCTGCCAGTGCCTATAACTCGGGCTGTCAAAGATTGCTTTAAATCACGGTTCATTCGTTCAACTACACTATTACCCTCAGGTCTGTAGGGTGACGAAAACTTGACTTGGACCCCCATCGAAGTCATGGCATCCTTATACGCCTTAGAGGCGAAAGCCGGACCCTGATCCGAATGGAAGGCACCACAGGCAAAAATCCCTATAAAGATACGCAAATCTCTGATGACAGTCCGGGAATCAGCGCTGCGATGTGGCCATACCCACACAAAGCGTGTGCATGAGTCAACTGCTACTAAGATGTATTTATACGCAGTATCAGATGAAAACGGACCGCAGTGATCTAAATAAACACAGCCTAGTGGTTTATTAGAAATGTACAACTGAGTCTGAGGCGGACGCGTAGCAGTTGAAGGTTTAATCTGCTGGCATATGTCACAAAGAAGGACATAATCACGCGTCTGTTTGTACAGTCCCCGCCACCAGAAACGTTGTTGTAGTTGCGTTACAGTGGCTGAGACGCCCGCATGCGCAGACGCCACACCTTCATGAGCCGCTGTAATCAAGTCTGTTCTGCGATCCGAGTTGGGAATCAGCCGTTCCCCAACATCAGGAATTGTCACAAAAGGAACCTTTTCGGGACTTAAGTGGTATTTATACTTCGAAGGGAATCCCGAAGGATGTTTACTTCCCTTCTCAGAGGCAGCAATCGCTGCCAAGATGTCGCTATCAATCTTGGTTTTAGACCTAGTAACTGCTGCAACTAAGTATGTAGATACTGCTGATTTCGCCGCTTCATCAGCAAGCGAGTTGCCAACAGCGTGTACTCCCACGCGCTGATGACCGAGAGTATGAATCACATAAACGAGTGGCAACATAGCCTTAAGCTCTGCCACTCGAACCCAGATCATTTTATGTTTTATTGTGCTACCCTTGGAATCATGAAAATCATTTTGAATCCAAAAGAACAAGTTTTCATTGTAAGACTGGACACAGTAGTAAGAATCACTTACAATTAGAGTAGTAACACTTGGATCTGCGTACTCCAAAGCTAGTAAGAGAGCACGAAGCTCTGCCAATTGTGCGGTGCAATCGCCCAGGGGCAACGTGTGTACCTCCCTGGAAATGAACTCATCATTCAACATAGCACCGACCACAATGGCGCATGCGGAAACGTAGGCATGTTTAGAGCCATGCGCAACCTGCGCCGACCCATCAGTGTAAATGATGCAATGGAAGTCCTCCAAAGGTCGCATCGCCAGAGGAGCAGGGTGAACGAATTCATACTGCAAGTACTCCTGCGACCGTAAGGAAGCGTCAAAAATAAACATGACATCCGTGGATGACAATGACGCAGCCCACTGAATCCACCGAGGGTGCAAAGCCTTTGAATTTGGTACACTTGCTTTCGTGACTGCCTCCAAATGAGGACAGGGTGTTACCACTAGCATGCGTTTCCCCTGTGACAGAGCTCGTTCCTTTAGAATAGCCATCTGTACAGCAGTTAAAACCTTTTCTATGGTGGGAAACCGCATCTCAGCCGAAGTGTACAAGTGTGACTTGTAAGCAATAGGTACCGTGTCACCTTCATTAAAAGTGAGGTACGTGAAACCCACCGTCCCAGGAATTATTCTTATGACCAGGTTGGTGTGGTTATCACGAGTCAGTAAATATTTAGAAGCGAGCAGATCAGCCTGCAAGGATTGCAAAATGGCTGAATGCTCAGGCAGCCAGCATGATTTAGAGAAAGTCGGTTGTATCAAAGCATACAAAGGCTTGATACGCTGGGCATATTCCGGAATGTAAGTTCTGCCGAAATTCAAAAAGCCCAGTAAGGATTGTAATTTTTTCAGTGTTGTTGGTGCGCGCAATTGTGCGCACTTCTCCAAGAAGTGAGGAGCCAAACCTCTACCTTCATTGTTGAGCTCATAGCCCAAAAACAACACTGTGTGTTCAGCAATGTGCGATTTTGCAAAGTTGAATTTGTAACCCATGTCTGCGAAGTTGCAAACAAGAGAATTTACACGACACAGATGCTCCCAAATATCGTCGTCTGTGAGATATATGTCATCCACATACGAAAAAGCATCAGGGTCGAGTGCCTCCAGAATAGAGACAATTCGAGCGGTAAATACACCAGGACTATTCTTGTAGCCCATTGGAAGACGCCGGAATTGCTTTTGGACTCCAGCGCTTGTAAAACTGGTCCATTGGGAGCTAAAGCTGTCCAATCTGTGGGCATAAAAACCATTGGATATGTCAAGCGTTGTCTTGAAACGCTTACGCACGAGACTATCCACTAGGGCAGAGCCGTGGGTATTCTGTACAGCACAGTTACGGCAATGCGAGTTTAAATGCCGGTAATCCAAAACCAAACGATATGATCCGTCAGGTTTATTCACAGTAAAAAGGGGATTATTCATCGGTGACACACACGTTTCAATAACTCCCTGATATTCCAATTGTTCAAGGATTTCCGCGACGGAAGATTTAGCTTCAAGCCGAATGGGATATTGAGGTTGAGGCTGCGGCTGAGACCGCAACTGAATTTCGTGGCAAGGCGACAATTTATCCCAACCACATTGGTTACGGTACAGAGCCGGCGCGAGAGCCCGAGCCCACTCTTCTGCAAAATGCTGCGCATGCTCTTTCGAGACAGTGTTCGCGAAACTGGGTAGGATTACCTCCTCCCCTCGCGGCGCCGCGAGCACAAAAGGTGGGGGCCAGTCAGCCTCCGAAAGTAAAATATCATATGTAGAAGACAGATTCTCCCAAAATACACCTTTAACGGTACGCTGTATGTCACCTTCAATTAACAGGACAATTTCATATAGTCTTTCAGGGGGAGCAAGTCTCGTATCCGCTGTTTCTATCACAACGTAGACATCAGTCGCTGTCACCCTCAGTAGTGGACGCAGCGCCTCTCTGACTATGGTTATCTCCGCCGCGCTGTCCAGCAAGGTCAGAGCCCACGTCAGATTCCGAAGCCGCGTTCTCACTATCTGTGGCATATCGATGCGCTGTTAAGGCTGCGACTTTCTTTTTCGCAAACTGCGGACGCCTAGGCGTAGAATCCTCCTGCTTCACTGCGCCGTCCGTCTGGCGGGACTGACCACGTCCTTGTTGGCCACCACATCCACGTCCACCCCCTCCTCCTCCACCGGTCTTCGGGGCCGATGTGTCCTGAAAGGAACGAGGAGAGCGTTGATCAGAACCCTGAAAACGATCAGGTGATTTAATCATCGCGCGGTCGCGCAAATCATAAACTTTTTCGGATGGCGCAGGAGCTTGTATAGCAGGAAAAGTACCCTGAGTCTGCATTGTCTGCTTCCCCTGTGTCTGTTTTCTAGGCCAATTTTGTTTCTTGGACTTTGGCTGGGCATCTGTCACTGCAGATTGCCCCTGTGGTTGTTTTTTCTCCTTCACTGGAAAATATTTCAGACCTCTACTTGTGCGGCCAATCGTTTTATAAGCGGCCACCACAATCTTTGCTAACTGGCGGGGTTTGTCGGCATCGGGCAGAGCAGCCAAAGCATTCGACACCTGAAAGTTAACTGCATCTCCTTTAACATTGGAGAGAATGAGATCACTTACAATCTCAAAAGAACCACACAGGCGCATACCCAATTCAACCGCTGCCTCTGGACCGTGATCATTCTGAACACGTCTAACGATTTCAGGCAGGGCAGTCATAGACGGGGTGCCGAAGCACCTTGTATAAACTGCCGCAAATGTTTTTCCCCAGCTGTCACAGTCAGCAAGTTCAGGAGTAATATCCTTCGGGAGAGTAATCGTCAACATTCTATGTTTATCAGCAGGAGTAGAATTCGGAAAAACCGCTTCCAGTTGATCAAACTTCTCTGCTAGCCAGAATGGGAAGTCATCGTTGTCAACAGGACGCGCACCAAAAACCGAATTTACCATCACTGGATTGAGACGCATTCCGCCTCGTTCCATGGGAGCGGCCGCACCCCCCTGGGGACCACCAGGAAGATGTCGACCGATGTATTGCACTAAAGCACGAATCACGGAAATGGAAACTACATGTAGCCTGCGAATTTCTGCCAGGGTACAAGCCCCGTGATTCGGGTGCGGGGTAAAGCCACCCAACGCAGGCCAATTAGTACCTGGAATTGAGAGTGGACCTAACCTCGCACGGGACAAAGAGTGGGGGAGGGCGCCATCAAACCAAACTCGATGCTGCCAATGATCAATAGGTATTTCCAATGCCCTGTATGGCGTATATTCAGCCGGGACATCCGAGGCGGTGTAGGAGTGGTACAAACCAGAATTAGCGTCCACAGCCGGAAACGTAACCCAAGAGTAAAACAACTCGTAAGGAAACGCCGGATCTGCACTTACCACGAAAATCACAGCCATCCCATCTACTGGGACCTGGTACGTCTGAAGATGGTTGCGTACCGCTACGCGACTATGCTGCGCAATAGCCACCGCTGCCGCCATTACAGAATTGGAAACAAGAAAACACAAAGAATACTTTGTAGCACAACTGGGTAGTAATTCAAAGAAACCGTTTAAGTAAGAATCAAGCTTGAATAAAGACCTATTTCCAAAAATAGGTAGGTTTCACCAACACCCCGTTTTCCGGAAACGGATGTGAAGGGGTTAAGGCATGAACGATAAACTACTCGAGTGTCATGATATAAGACCACCGAAACCGTTGGGCGCCATGTTGCAGGGTTTCTGTACTCACACAGAACTGTGCACAGAGGAGTGGAACCTCGGCAAATTAGGATGTCCCAAAACTTACCTTAGCAACCAACTCACCCCTTACCGAGCTAGCTACAGTGTCTCATTGGACATATCAAACACCCAATGTTTAGACAAACCAGAACATGAACTTACAGTACCTCAGGGTACGTGGGACTCATGAACACTCTTTCGTTATATTATCATTACAAACCAGAACATGGAGTAAAGAAGACACATGTGCATTTGAAATGTTTATTTACTAATGCCGTCTTCTCAGGCGCAGTATCTTAGATAATACAAGTATACTTATTATCAGTAGCAAAATTATCAGCATAGTTACTAAGACATAAAAAGCGAATGGTGACAGCATGTTAACATGCTGTAATGAATAAGAGTTAACAACACTTATATCTCACCCTCCCTAACACATATATTATATTATTAGCTAAGAAGGTCTCTTTGGGTTGTTTTAGGGCGGGCCCATACCTTAGTGTCCTAGCATGAAGGAATCACATCAGCATACACCAGCTCTCTCTGCATGTGCACCGCATCAAGTGTGTTAACAATTCTCGTGCAAAGCAATATCAATCCCGCCTCAAGCCCAAGTTGGCAAAGGCTGCACTTGTGTTATGACTATGAAAGCGTGGAGATCAGACCTCATAACAATTCCATATCGTGTTGCTCCTGAAACTTCAGCACTCTCCGTGCAGACATGGTTTATTAAACAAGACTGATATCAGAGCAATAACATATTATTCTCACATACACCACGGCAAACCACTAGGTTGAAAGCTAAGTCAACAATTAAGGGTCGTGTGCAGAAGTTGCAAGAAAGGAAAAATGGCGTTTAAATCTCAAATGTACCTATGCTAACTTAACACGATATAAGGATATATAGGAGCTATACAACAAGATTAATAGCTGGAAGTATTTGGGTACTTTCATGTTTATCACCATTTATTCTAAGGAAGGAAACCACATATACAAATACCCTTCGAAAAATGTAAATGCACTGTAGTACTTGTTTAATGGGGTTGTTCAGTTCTACATAACATCTTCTTGATTATATATAAAATAACATAAATGCTTAAAACGCTTTTTTATTATAACTTTTCAACATGTGGCACAGCATCCACACTGCTCTACACTGTAGCTTAAAGACATTAGAAAAGCTAATAGCTCTGGCTAAAGAGGTATAAGGTCCCAAAGGCGAAACCTATTGGCTATGTCAATGCTTGTTTAAAATATGGTTGTTCCTCCTATATGTTTTGTGTGAGTGAAGCCAGCGCACCTAATAAATATCATTTTTTGAGTCAACATTAATAGGTTAGATAGGTTGTAATTCTCTATTCTAAATATAAAAACATAAAAGTAATAATGCAAATAGGGGCATGGTGTGGACAGTTCTGTTCAGGAAACGACCTTTACATCACAAAAATTACAACATAAGGCGTTTACCACAAAAACTCTCACCTACCCCTAAACCCCCACAACACCCTTACCACCCAATACCCTAAGCACGAGCTCCCATGCTTGCTTTAGACTAACCCCCAGATGGGCTAAATCCCAGGGGCATGGTGAAAATAAAGGAGGGGGGCACACGTAGCCCGCCTCTTTGGTCTATTTAAAGCTCCAGGGATCGCCACCTCCCGGGGCAGTGTTATAATTATATGCAGGGGAGCCTTGCATCTCCCTTCCTGACCTGGGACCCTGTTCCATTCAAATGTCGGGGAGCCCGCTTGGCCCCCCGCTGCCCAGAGACTGCCACCTCCAGGGGGCTAAAATAAATTATAATGCAAGTGGGAGCTCTGCCACCCCCAAGCAGCTCCGCGGACTGCCACTTCCTGGGCCAGAAATGCAATTATTAAGGGGGTCCGCTGTAGACAACTGACCCTGGGGACCATCACCTTCCCGGAGCTTACTGATCAAAGGAGTGTGGCAGTGTGCTGTGACTGGGGGTGAGTGTCTGAAAAGTTTCAGTGCTCCGTCCATTATCTCTTTTTGTTTGCCAAGGAAAAATAACAGCCAGCTCCTACTCCTCCTACGATGGGGCACTTATACCTCCAAATGTCACCGCCATTGCTACTGTTGTCAGGGCAGCAGGCAACAGGGAGTTGAGGGGAAGAACACAATTCCCAGCAGCCCATCACTGAGGCCATGCCCATCTTGGGCTTTTAACCTTGGAGGGGGGAAGCCAGGGCAGTAATTGGGAAGTGTCCAAACGGGGCTAGCAACAGAGCGTTTATGCAGAATATACCTAAACTGACAAGTGATTTAGGAGAATCGAGGGAAGCACCGATTAATAAAGTAATCCACTGGATAAGGCAGGTGAGGCAATGTCTCTCAATCATAAGATCAGACATAATAAATGCTACATGCTGTTCCACAGACACAAGAATTAGATCATATTATGCTGGACCTGGCTGACAGGGACTTTGTGGAGGGGTTACTTAATCTGGACCTGCGCACATTTCTTCCCAATGGATCTCTGGTCCAGTTTAAGCTTTCTCTACCAAGTAAAGCCCTGCCTACCAACCTAAAGCATGGGGGATCGTCAGATAAAACCCCTAAAACCATTTCTCAGACAGACCCTTTGAAAAAGCACATTTGACATGCACAGGGACTGCATCCTCAGAGTGTCACAACAGTCACAACACTGGAAAGCTATTAACACCACACTCTGCAACAGTTAGCACAGACACCCGGGATTAGTATGAACAGTAATATGGAGAGGCAGTCCCTTATTCAAATGATTACATCACCCGCCTCCCCCACCTATCTGTCTATCACTGAGGAGAGGGAATCCGAACCGAATTCTGAGCACAAATAGAAACTGCGATTGTGGTCCCGGAATTTAGCAGGCCTTAGGCCTTGGATTGTTTGTGAAGAGTGGGGGAAGTTGATAGACAGCTATGATATTTGTCTCTTTCAGGAGACATGGGCCATTGACAAAATACACAGATGCACCATCAAAAAAGGTTCGCCCTGTAGGAGTTCTTATTACCTGGATAAAAATAATCTGGAGGTTCGCATTACAAAGCATAAGATAAATTCCACCAACAAAATGGCCCTGAATATTTAAGACATTACCAACAATAGGTCTGTGCTACAAATAAACATTTATAATAGATCCTTCTCAACATCACCAAAAATTGATGCTCTGGATGAGTTTCTCGAAAAGGAAGGGTACTGCGGGGAACTTTAATATAACTTTTGAGCGCCTTGGAGTAACTAAAAATGTAACTGATGAAGAGGTTGCTGAACAAGGAATCCCATCCCTGAGCCATGGAAAGTCAGTCAAGAATGTGAAGGTAGCACTTTCAGTTGCCTCTCTTACTTTCAAACATGGGTTAGCACTATTAATGGCTACTCTATCTCTAAATAAAGGCTAAATCACACATATAAGAGGGCCAATTGTAAAACTAGAATTGACTATTTTCTGCTCGAAGTACAATTATGGCCAAATCTGGTTGATATGTGGTTAATAGAGAGATACGACAGTGTCCATAATGCCCTAACCCTAGAATTAATCGATTTGTTTGGTTTCCTCCAATCTCCTTCAGAATTTAATTTATCCATTCCAAATGTCCTTAATATTAGCAAAAGGAGGGTCAATTTGCCCTCAATTGCGAGCAGTGTTGATCCCCTGGCACAAATTTACAACTTAGTTGCCTACTCACTGGTTAATATGAGCACCAGAAGACGAGAAATGCAATCTCTGGTAGACATATTCAGAAATCTTCTAAATAATATATTTTTAAAATTCTACAAAAACTGTAGTAGAAAGAAAACGGCTAGGAACAAGAAGAACGAGTGGTTCGATGAGATCTGCAAACAAGCTCATCAATCCTTGATGAGAGCTGTCAAAGCTGGCTTGAGAACAATGGTAGCCATAAGAAGGAAAGCCTATAGAAATGGACAACACAGAGCACAAACAAATTGGCAGATATGGTTCTGGCACGACCTATTAGTAGCGCTGCAAACTAAAAATAGCAAAGAATTCAGCCAAGGGTCAGAAAGTGTAATCACGGAAGAAAACTTTTATATCCTTCCACAGATTTGGGAAGACCATTTTTCCCAATTATATGCAGAACCAAAGGATAGTGGTGGAATAATCTTTGAGCATCTCACTCCAGAAACAGATATAGACTACCTCACTTTCACAGTAGAAGAAACCATGGATGAACTTGCATTCTTGCAGTGGGGGAAAGCACAAGGCGTAGATAAAATCCTGGTGGATCTCTACCTCTCCGAACCCAAAATCTGGAGCGTGATCTTAAACTACACCTTTAACACTATATTAAAAGGGGCACAAATTCTGGATTCCTGGCTAGGCGCTCAAATAGTGCCCATATTTACAAAAGGGGATAAAGGCAACCCAGTTAATTATAGACCAATTAGTCTTATTGACTTAGCTCAGAAAATATTCTGCCGGCATTTGCTGGATAGACTCCTTGACTGGACGAGGGAAGGGAACATATTATCACCTATACAGGCAGGATTCAGAGGGAATACAAGCAAAATAGATCAGTTGTTTAGCTTCCTACTGATTCTTTGGAAATATGTGACAATTAAAAAAGATCTACTATATATAGTGTTTGTAGACCGTTGTGCTGCATTTGATTTAGTCACCCGCAAAAAACTTTGGCCAGTTCTTACTAAAATGGGGATCTAGAAAACCTCCTGCAAATTATCATTAGACTTCATAAGAACAACTATGCCAGAATTAGATGGGGGAAGCGATGGGGGGCTGACCGACTGGATCAGGGTGAACAGAGTAGTGTGGTAAGGGTGTGTCCTTGCTCCAACTCTCTTTTCCCTTTCTATTAACGGTCTGATCGAACCATTAACAGACTGTAGGGGAGATCCCCCCAAGCTCGCAGGCAAAGTGGTGCCTGCACTTCTTTTTGCAGATGACACTCTGATTATCACCAGAACTCCGGAGGGCTCCAAAATCTAGTAGACCAGTTTAGGGAGGCATGTGAGGAATTTGGACTGGAAATTAACACCTCAAAAAGCAAATTCATGTTCTTTTACCTGTCACAAGTCCTTCAAGCATAGTATAAAGTTGGGTTCTACTCCACTAGAGGTGAAGCTATTTGAATACTTAGGGGTAAGGCTGACCAGCACACAATCGAGGACCCCACAAATAGTAAAAAGCAAGCTCTCGCTAAAACATGCGGGGACCGCCCTAGTCAAAAAGCTAAAGATGTCAGTCTATAGACCGATGACCCCAGTGATCCAAGTATACCATTCTAAGGGCATAGGAGCCGGACTCTATGTGGCAGAGCTATGGGGCCATACTAATGTGAGCCCTATTGAAAAAAACTAAAATATAAACATGCGATCAGTTTTGGAGCTCCCCGAAATACACCCCTGACACCAATGCGTTTGGACATGGGTCTGAAGAGCGTCGCTCACGCGATCACCCTCAGGCCCCTCACTTTCTGGTTAAATGATTCACCATTACCCATGAAAGAATCACTCTTAGACCTATTATCATTTGATACCAGAGGGTGCGTCCAGGGGTTCAACTACATCAAGGGTTTGTTGGTCAAATTGGGCATGAGCGATCTTTGCCTTAACCCTGATAGCATTAAAAAAAATGTCCCTAAACCTTCTTAAAAAGAGATACTGGTGTTATGTGAATGACACTTGGTAAAGTAAGAGAACTACGGGGGAGTTGACAAGCAGGTGTTTTAAAGACAAAATGCAGCAGGAAGAATTCTTAAATCGTTTAGAACCTCCGCTTGCAAATCCCTATACCTAAAATGTAGGTATAGTATCCTTCCAGTCAATTGTTTTTGCAGGAACTGGAATGATGCCAACATCTTGCCCAGCTGTCCGGCATGTAAGGCCGCAACTGAAACAGAAGTGCACTTTCTATTCTTCTGTCCTAGGTACAAACAGATCAGAACAACCTGATTAACTTCAATATATTGGATTCTGGCTGCCAATTGATTAACTGAGGTCATTAACATTTTAAAAAGTGAATGCACAGAATACCTAATCTTTGGAGTGTCTAAATATTTGTTACAAGCCTGGAGATCAAGAACCAGGATACTGAAATCCTCGAATACTAAATGATCCAATTATGTAATACTGTATATGTTTGCCATGTCTAAATAGTTTTACTTAGAAAAAATAATGTAATTTGTAAGAACAGAGATTCTTATGAGATTTCAACCATTTATCGTACTGTACTTGCTTCTCTATGAAAATCTTTGTAGGAAATTGATGGTGAATTTGTGTTAACTATACCATGCTAAGAGCACCAATGTTACTAATTTACTGGTATATGAATTTGGTTATAGTTCAAAGAGTGTCATTTTACTGTGATGAAGAACTCCATCCTTTTATTTGGTTTTTAAAAGGTAGTATTTACTTTTTTCAAATATTGTTAATATCCCCTGCAGAACGGTATTTATTCTTATATCAATATTATTATATCGTAAATACTTTGATGGGGTCTTGCACTTGATACTTTACTAAATATTAAAATATATATGGTTCTTCAGTATAGCTATGATATGAACTTTGGACCTCTCCCAAAACAAAACAGTCATTGGAGATGATAATGTGAATTGTGACTAGTTTACATGTATCTATCCTCGTGTTTTATTGTATTATTTTATTGACATGGAAATGGAGCTAGGAAAACCTTTTACATCTATTTGCAAGCTGTAGTGCTTTTATGATTTTCTTAAAAAATCGAATAAAGATACTACTACTACTACTACTACCTCCTAATGTTACAGGTTTACACCCCTATCAACTCCATCAGTTCATGGGGTTCTCATTGGTCAATCGTAGTGTGTTGTTGTGGAGGGATCAGTGAATCACACAAATCCAAAAGCATTAAGTAATCCTTTTTGCACATTTTATTAAGATTCATTAGGTTGAATTATGTTTCCGTTTCTTCATTTCCACAGAAGAGGGTGGAACTTTACTTTGCTCACAGACCATCTGTTCCCAGGCGCTTTTCCCCTGGGTTTGCAAAATTACTCTTACATTTCTGTTGAATATGCTTCTTAGCGAGAAGTTAGGCCACTGTTAGAAGTTAAACTTCACAGAAAGTTCTCATAGGGCTTAGGTGAGTGTCTTACATGATTTGACATTAACGCATGGAAAAGAACAGCATTTGAGGCCTACATAAAAATTAGCTGAATCACTACCGTTTAATTTCATTATAAATCACACATTCATAAATGCATTTCGATTCTTCCATTATAGCTGCTATACTTTCTTTCAGATACTACATATCATTATTAGGCACTGCTAAACATTTGTTTGTAAGAATTATTAGTACATTATCATATTCAAAGCAAATTATTAATGTGTCATTCTCAATTACATGTATTATTGTATAAACGTAACAAAAGCTCAGATTTGCACTATGGCAAATCTCTCTAATGTAAGCAATTTTGTATTTCAAAAACGTCAGTATGTGTGTATATATTTCATGTACGATGCACATTTTAATTTTTTATCACAAAACTCTCCATGTTAAGAATATTTTATTTTCTGACAACACGTAACTTTCAGGTGTAGTTCTCATTGTATCTCTTTTTGTTTACATTTCCGTATAATCATTTTAGAACACTCTGCATGCTTTTACGATGCAGCATGGATTCTCAAGTTTTTTCGACTTAGCATGTCTTCATCAAGTACTATTTGTTGTAATGATCTTTTACAAGTGAGAATTGATAAAGGTAGACGTCAAATGATATCCACTCTCCATCAAAGTCCACTTTACTCCCGAGGGACCTTGGTGGCTAAGAAGCAATGCTGGTACCTCCTGTAATTCCTACACAGCGGTATTCCTGAGAGCTGGTCAGAGGTCCGCCTCCTTTCTTTACCACTCTGCAAACGTGATTACTAGTTAAAAAAACATAGAAATTCACTGAAAGAAACTAAGGTTACAGGGACATTCTAGTTGGGAATTAGCTTTTAAAAAACCATAGAAATTCATTTGAAAAAACCCAAACTTTACAGGGACGTTATAATTAGCAAATAGAATAGGAAAAAAACTTAGAAATTGACTGAAAAAAAGAAAGGTCACAGGGACATTATAGTTAGGTTGACATTTCACTCATTCAAAACCAGAGAAATTCAACAGTTATTGTTAGCTGAGCTAACTTTAACTCACGCCCCCGCAATGCACTGATTATGAACTCACATATTACATCACTCGTGACATGGTCAGTGACATCACTGATGACTTCTCAATTTACATCACTCATGACATCATCCATTGACTGTTAGTGTTTTAAAAATGTTTATGAGTGTAAAATATATATACCAAGGTGTATTGATGAATCAGTGAGTGTATGAGTGCCTGTATGGATGATTCAGTGGGTGCATGACTGATTGTATAAGTGAGCAATTAAGTGTCTCAGTGAATGTATAGGTGAGTGATTAGGTGCCTGAAGGTCTTCATCAGTCTGTCACTTGGTGTTTAAGTGGCTGTATGTGTTGGTGAGTGAGTATGTGAATGTCTGTATGGATGACTCATTTCATTGGTTGTCTGAGTACCTGTATGGGTGTATGAATGTCTGTGTGGGGCGGAGCCGGCGTAAGGGGCAGCGAAGAGGGATTCTCCTCAAAGACCCGCAGCAAGGAAGCCCGGGTAACCCCTACGTTAAACACGGTCTCATGGAGTAACAAACTCCTAATCAAACAGTATGTCTTGCCCACTGCGAGCTTCACAGAAATCTCCTCACTAATCACAAAACGTAGTATATACCACAGGGTTCTATATACGAACCTGACATTAGAGCGTGTGTTTTATGTTATATGTGTGTATGTCTTGTAGGTGTCTTTTTGTCGAATTTTCGATTTTGTGAACTTTTTAAAAAGAAATTTCACCATAGGCACGTTTATCATATGTAGAATGGCACTTACGTGTCCTGATAATTTTTTTTAAAACTGCACATTTTTTTTGCATGACCAATTCCACGGGTGAATGAACCCATGTTTTTTGAAGGAATGGATCACCTGAAAAAACAATTTTGTCCTTTCCCTCCGTAGGTCATCTAAATAGCGGTTGTTAATTAGGTACATTGGTATGCCTTCACTTGTAAATATCACTTTTTTTAAATATTCAAAAGACGCGATTAGAAAAACGTGAGTAAGGTGGGGATTTGTGTACCCCAGTCCTGAAGAAGATGTTTTTACATCGAAACATGTTGACACACACATAGGAGGTGGCGCACTTTAACTACGCAATTACCTTCTCACATATTTTTACTAGTACCAGCTCGGGGACCAATTAGTGCTTTTTAAACCCCACTCACTATCCTAAACCCCACCACAGCACTCACATAAAAATCCCTCACAATACACCACACATAGTCAAGAAGTGCTCCCACGTAATCGTTGGTTGCAGCACGCCGTATCCCGTAGAGGGATACGATGACCCCGATGATGAAGCATGACACCAAGGGGCCTGTTGGTGTGTGAGGGGTACCCAAAAACACCTAACGTGTTCCCAACCATAGTAGGGACACTGTTGACCCATTACTTAATGGATTCCTCTTGTTTATAAATGTGTGTAACTGCCTGCATGAACAAGTCAGTGGGTGAGTCAGTGGCTGCATGCTGTGAGGAACTGTATAGGTGCCTGCAAGGTAAAGGCTTCTACTGCAAAGGCAATGCGTGGTAAAGAAATTGCGTGGTAATGTATATGTGGTAAAGGCATGTGTTGTGAACGCATGCGTTGTTAAGACATACAACCATCCTGTTCATGTGCCAAAGGTAACATTTATTGATTTTTTTATTATGAGTTTATTTTGCCACAGTACACTACAGTTACCACTGAGATATTGATTTGATTTTTGGATTTGTATAGCACTAGAATGCCTGGAGGCGTCTTGGCACTGGTGCAGACAGGTGTGGCGTTGCATGGACCGTTAGCTGATACTAACTAATGGCGTGTGCAAAACCAGGTTTTGACTTGCATCCGAAAGCTCAAGAGGTCGGAACAATTCTTAATAGGCAATGGTGAGGCGTTCCAGAGCGTGGCTGCCTTCAGTGAGAAACTCCTACCACCTCAAGCCATTAACTTAGTCCTAGGGGTGGAAAGTAGCATTGTGTCAGAGGATCTGAGCTTTCTGCCTGGGGAGGCCCGCAATGCTTTAAAGGTTATGCATAGTGTCTTAAACTCTAAACATTTTGATATAAGTAACCAGTGCAGATTGACCAGAGTTTGGGCTGCTGACTTATGTCTATGAATTCCAGTCAGTAGTCTGGCTGCCGCATTTTGTAATGTTTGTAGTTTTTGTAATGCTTTTTTCTGGATACTGATAAAGAGAGCATTTCCGTAGTCCAACTTGGTCAAAATAAGGGTTGCAACAATAGTTTTTTGAAGTTCATTCGGGATGAAAGGCCTAATTTTCTTTATCAGTTTTAATGTATAAAATACAGAAGAAGATAGTGCTTTAACTTGATAATCAAGTAGAGCTTATCATCAAAGATAACTCAGAGGTTCCTCCCTTTTTGAGCAGATGTTGGTAGGGACCCATGCTCTGGGGCCACCAGATTGGTGACCAAACAGATCTGTTGTTTCCGAAAAGTAGCACCTCTGTTTTTCCAGAGTTTAATTTAAGGCAATTTGTTTTCATCCAATGATCAATTTTTGCCATACAGGAACTGAATCTAAAGAACAAAGAAACTTTCTCAGGGGTCCCACTGATACTTGGTCCTTTTAAACTCACAAAGAAAAAATTGGCACAGAAGCTGAAATATAAAATAGCATCTTTATTAACCTCAAATGAGTGAGACTACGTCACACAGACGCCTTAGCAACTGAATGAGGCAGTCTGAGGAGTGCAGAAAACAGAGGCCTTATATATGCTTAGGGTTACACAGTAAGCATATGACCAAGGGGCAGTCCTGGCTCATGTAAGCATGCAAAATGACTAAGATGGGCACACAAGATCTGCTTGCTCAACAAAGTGGGAGGAGAGTTATTTCTCCATGCAGCAGCAAAAATAGCCTGACAGTTATATTAGAGAAGCAGGTGCATTCTACTAGTTAGGCCCTTCTGGGCATGTGCGAAGGTGGAAGATGCTTAATATAGTTTGTCTCTAGGCAGATTTCAAGAGCAGTTAACAGAAAGGTAGGACAGAGCACATGGCGAGCACATGGCAAACAAAATGGCTGCCAGAAATACAAAATGGCTTTCACAAAACGGATAAGATAACTTCTAAATACAAGATGGCTTCTGCTAATGCTAACCCATTGCTGCCAACTTACAACAGACAACCGATTTAGCATTAGCTGAAGACATTCCTATGATCCAGTAGGAACATAGAAAATATTTATACATACATTTTCATAATTTTATCAATTTCCTAATTCATTGTTAGGTGGGCATTTTCCATTCTAAACATTTCATTAAGCGGGTATATGTGAGCTATAAGTAGAAATACAAAGAGAAAGGAGCATCAGGTCATAATTAACATACAGATTGCAGGAGAGAGTAATGACCACGATCACAAACAGAATTATCATTTTTCCTAGTCCCAAGCAAAAGCAAATCCTAAAATCATCTAGTAAACATTTTTAGGGCTCCTATGCATTTCAGTGACTATTCATTTTAAAATAGCTAACAGGACATCTCTAATAAACACATTTTCCAATTGACTGTTACATTTTCCTTTTATGAGGGCTAGAACATCAATTTAATACATTCAAGGAAAGGGCAAAGTCACATTTTTCAATTGCTCAGAAATGGCTCCAAGGGACCAGGAGGACCACACAGGGCCATAGCAATTAGGACGAAGAGCTGAAAAGGGCTGCTCCTCCTCAAAAATGGGACGACTAAAGGGATACATTATTGACAAGAAAAAGAAGAAGTCCTTGGGGAAATTGAAGCTGCTGTACAACCAACCAGAGGGGAGTCTTCTCCCTGTGTCCGTTTGAGCCTCACAGACAGACACTTGTTGTTTCCACGGTGGAGCTGCACAACTCGCAACTCAAAAATCAAAGCCCAGTTTCAAGGAAAAAGTCTCTTCTTTCAGGATAGGGCAGTCACCCACCAGGCAAATGCTCTTAGCGATCCTGTCCAGTGTCTCAGGCAGTGCACCAGTTTTCTTCACTTCAATCTAAAAGGCATCAGAGACACAGCACTTGTACCCTAATCTCAAGTCCTTCCCTAACTCCTGTATTGCTCTGCTGGCGCACTGCTCATTCGTTGGGGCCAAACATTGCATCCAGTGTACCCAGGTATCTCTTGACCAACAAACAAAGGAGCAAACTTGCATTCACTTTAGGACCAGGATTCAGAGGCCTGATGCTAGGATCTCTGAAGCAACCCTTGTTTCAAAAGGGGTCGCCTCAAGCAAGCCTCCTCGTCATTCTGGCCGGTCTGTGACTCTCAGCTTGGCATCAAACACAATTTCTCCTTTCTGATTTGTGACCCCGTCTTTCGCTCAAGACAGTGGCAGGGGTAAACAATTAATTCCAAGGCTTCCGCCTTCACTGAGGTCCTAGTTGCCAGCAATGCCTGTGCTTGGTTATCTTCACTTTAGCTTAAAGCTGGACTGGTCCTGACGCTGACTCCCCAGGCTGAATCTGATGTCCGGGCCCCTCTGGTAGTAGTTTGTACAGCAGAAAATATCTATTGGTAGACAGAACAAAATGTCTTTAGACAAGGCAGAGAAACAATCTATCAACAGAGAGGATAGTTAGAAAATACTTCCTAGTCTTGGGAGGCCCCATTTATTAGCAAGGCTCCCAAGAACCACTTTCATCTATATATGAGAGAGTAAAAAAAAAACACAGCCGGGACCTATTGGCAAGTATAAAAGGAACTCTTTGGTGAACTAACAAGATTAATAGATCACCCAATCCTAAGCAGCCAAGGAAGTGTAAATTCATTTTCTAAACTCAGAGGAAAAGAGAAAAACAACACAGACATACCCTAAAGCCTCACATTGGTGTATTCCGGTGTACTAATCTGAAAAACCCTCAAAAAAAGGAAATGTTCTACACTTTTGCTCATAAACTTTACATTACTTCTACACGACTGCAGACACTTCTAAAATGATTCTTCTTATTTATTTATTTATTTTAGTGTCTTATAGAGCGCAAACTTGACCCGTGAGGGTATCAGACCGCTTTACAGGGTATACAAGGTCTACAAACCAAAATAAAATGCAGAGAAGTACTAACACATCTTACCCTTACTCCTGCATGTAAATGATTACAATCATAGTCAGCTTCAGTGCTCAGAAGTGAGATAGGTGTGACAGATTTGCGGGCTATACCTACATTGTACGCTTAGGACCATGCTCTCATGTTATAGGAGCAGCAGGAAAATCTAAAACTGCTACCTTAACAGGAGTTCTTACCTATAAAACAATATTTCCTTCAAAAAAATTTTTTGCTAAGGATCACATGGGCATCTTCCCTGCGTTCTACTTTTCGTCCAAACTATGCAACATCAGCTCTAATAAGGACTGTCAGTTTATTTACACAGACTAGCTAATAGAAAAAAAACTAGCAATGCCCTTGCAAACTACAATAATGGTGTTATCACCTAAGACTTGTAGAACAAAACTACCCCAATCTAATTCCCCTTAAAGGTCAAAATAAGGGAACAGCAGTCTAAACTACTGATCCTTTCATAATTTCATCAAAAAGGATGGGCAGTAATAAAACATATATATTTATTCATTTTATTAATGTTAACAATGTTTAAAACAGTATTACTGAATAGCCAATTAAATGTCTCATTGCTATTTCACATACAGTTTAGACAGGCTAAAATAAATTGAGAAAAGGAGAGAGCAAAATACATATTACCTAGCCTTAATTTGTAGAGGAGATAGCCTCCTTCCCCCATTTTGACAGTAGGAAACCTGAAACAGGTTTCACTTCTGTCAACACTATCAACCCCTATGTGTAGCAACTTGGCATAAACAAAGTTACAGGAGGTGAAAACCCAAAGTCGGAACAACTCAACTCTTCACACAAAAGAAATGTGTGTGACATACCTCTCCAAAGGCCAAAAGCCTACCCGTCCAAATTATATACAGAATAATGAGCTACTAGCTCTGTGGTGTGCACTTCCCCTGCCCCCGTTGTCTCCAAGGGGCGATAGTTTTGTGATCAACAACAAAGATTCTACCCACTGTGGGTTGCACCACCATACATCAATAACACAAGTTCAAGCAACACTCGAATAGATTTTTGTTACCGTCGCAGCACGTTGTTCTCTTTGGCACAGTAGCCGTTTATATGCAAAGCAGATACCGAACAAGATGGACAAGATTTGAAGTATGTGTTTATCAGACACATACAGCACGCCCTGACGAAGTTCTTTTGAACGAAACGCGTTGGCTGCCCGATAAAATTTGAATAAAGAAGATCAAAAGCAAACAGATATTGGATGAACATTGTTCTTCAAATCCATTGATACTTGTGTTATTGATGTATGGTGGTGCAACCCACAGTGGGTAGAATCAAAGTTATAGGAGGTACATAGCACTTTTTAGAGGGCTAAAAAATATGAACACCCAAACCAAAATGTCAAATGAAACTTTGCTCTGGGAGCCATGCCATGCTTCTAAATATAGAACTGACTTTTAACTTTTCCCAGCTGTCCTGTTCTGTTTGCAAAGTATTCCATGCAGCTTTCCCTATTCAAAGTCACCCTGAAAACAGAAAACTGACTTATTCCCGTTTGTCAGTTTAATAACGCCTGCTGGTTTTTATACATATTTTCAATTATAAGCAGTGTGCAGTATACTTTTGCAGCAATATAAAGGTCAGCTATTTGTTTTATACCCAAATGTATGCATTTACTGAAATCTAAGGCACTTTAAAAGCTACTCTAAATGAAAAAAATGCTGTTTAAGTAGTGCATTTTACCCAATTTCGACTTTGATATTTGGGGCACTTAAAAATTAATATCCTATAATTTCTTTGCATAATATTCATTATCAGAATGTTCATTTCATAGCCCAGAAGTTAGAAATTGAAAATAATCATATATACCTTCATAAAAATGAGTTTTTTTACACCTGCGCAGAGTGAAATTCCATATGCAAATATCTTCATTATGCGGTACAACACAACTTAAATTTAATTTTAATGCTAGGAGGTCACAGCATGAGTATTAAGCTTTATAAATATACAAAAAGGAATTTAAAAGAACTTATTTTTTAAATAATTGTTCATAATTAATATTTTATTTATTTTAATAAACCAATCATTTTTGATAATTCCACATAGAAAAAGCAAGCTGCATCCCTTGCCTATCATATTTAGATGCATTCATTCATAAGCCTAAGCACAGAAGCCTAACTTGAAGCATGAAACATTTTTGCGCCACTTTATTAAAAGGACAATTATTGAACATCAGAACCAAGAATGTGCTTATAAAAACGGCTTTAAGAAAGGAAATCCTCACTTGAAATGTTTTCCTGTTATACAAAATAATAATCAAAAACAAAAGGAGCTTAGAGGGAAAAGCTAGTCATAGGTCACCCTCCACTCATAGTGCAACATATACAAACAAGACCTAGACCTTGTAGACACTTATACACTTCATCCTTCCATTAAGGGGATACCAATTATTGCAATACTTTTGCAAAAAGACACTCCCCTACAATTAGTTATTGGGGTAGTCGGTATAGCCCTGAATAGTGCCTCATTTAACAGTCGCCCGTTCCAAGCAAAATAAAATAAAATAAAATTCAGTTGTGAGACCACACACATATACACTTTAGTGTCAAACCGTGATACATAAACAAAAAAGTGAGTGAGAGCGAGAAGGCACCGCACGGGCGCACCACCAACGGGAACCTGGCAGGTACTCACCAGGATAGCCCTGTTCTCATCATTGGCGCCTTCAAGCTCAGAAAGGAAAAAAGTGTCCAAAAAAACACAAAAAGATTGTGTAAAGATATGCAGTGAAAAAGAGGTCATAAATAACCTACAAAGTCACACAACATGTAAAAACACACGACAACACAGATATCCAATTTTATTCTGTCTCTTGTGTTGGGTGTGAAAGTTTTAAAAATAGTAGACGTGGTTACTAACTATCCAACCACCACTACTATACTTGCCGACATGTTTCATTGCCATCAAGAGTTTTTGGCAATTTCTTCAGGGCGTCATGTACATTAAAGCCACTGCATATGGACAGATTAGTCTTCACAACTGAAATAGCATAAAAAAAGGGCACATCTGTAAACAACCTGCGTGTGGGGCTCAGGCCACTTAAACCCAAAAGCATATACCTTGATAATAATTACCCTCACTCGGCCACTCCTACTCGTACTGGCCGGGGGTTTCAAATTCTCATAAAGCTGCAACTGCAATCATAGTAAAAATTCCTTCCCCTTCAGTTTACTGCAAGAGATTAACAGAAGTTCGGTTTCTATATTATTATAAATATAGGAACACTCTGGATAATGGAAGGAAAAATGTTTTGTTGATTGGTAAACATTTTGGTACACCCTTTCTCTCACGTCTAATTGGACCACCATCTCGCCCCTTTAAAAGAAGTGTTTGGACCGGCTCGATCAAAACCACATGAACTCAAAATGCACAAAAAGTATTTTCAAGCGGTGAAAGGTATACCCGGACCCCTAAACCTTACCGACTTGGTGGAAAGCATCCGGCATTAACTCAGCCCGTGTTGCTTGTTCCGAACCCAGTTCGGAAGTATATGCGTTAGTTACACGGCGTAGTCTCGCGATAACGCAGCCGCCATTTTGAATTGGGCAACTATCCCCTACCGACAATGTAGCTTACTGTAGCGAGACGAATTCTCGCGTGATGTCGGTTACCACTGCATTTTTAAAAGAAAATTCTGCGATATAACTTTATGAGGCACCAGGGCATCAACAGGTTAGATTATTAATATCGCTAGTCTATCTTATTCACAACTCGAAGGTGCCCGATACAAGAACATGATGCCTACATTCAATATTCATGTTATACATCAACCATGCGTGTGTTGTATATTAATACACATCGCAAGGACTTCTCATTAAAAAAATTGTATCAACAATCCTAGAGTAAATCTACACCATATTCCCCAATTATCCCTAGCAGCAACATGATAATACTGTATGGGAGCCCATGTTATTGTAGGTACAGGGAGCTGGGTGATGTAAGCACTCATGTGGATGTCAAAGGAGCATTCAGTATTATGCTCATATGAACGTTATCAGATGGTAAATAACAGGTTCATACAGATGCCAACGGGCATCATTCAATGTATGGGAGCCAGAGTTATTTTAGGTACAGGGAGCTAGGCAGTATACAAACTCGTGCAGATGTCAAAGGGGATTCAATATAATGCTAATATGAACTATAAGATGGTCAATAACAAACTCATACAGATACCAAAGAGTCTTCTATATACAGTTCAATGAAGTTTGTTCCACTCAAGTAGATCAATCAGACCAAGCGTCTCACTTTTTTCTTGAAAAATCCATTTAGCTTCCTTCATTGTAAGTAAACGTTCCACTGTGCGTGTATCTCCTGTCACTTTTTCCAAAACAAGCCACTTAAATGAATGTTTATTACTGTAGCAATGCTGTACCAAATTGGTAGTTAAATTGCCTGATTTTGTGGTGCTGATGTGTTCCTGAATACGGGTTTTTACTTTCCGTGTGGTAAGTTCTATATACTGTAATCCATACTCACAGTCCAGCCTGTATACCACATTAGTGGTGTTAGAGTTACTGAACTGTCTCAACTCCCATTCTTTGCCTGACCTCAGAGTAATACTGTTGACCTTCGATGTAAGTGGGCAAACAGAGCAAGTGCCACACGGGTGGTGACCCGTATCCTAGTACTGTTGGAGTTTCTGGGGTTTTGCATCCGTGTATGCACTAGTTTATCCTTCAAGTTACTGGAGCGTTTGAAGGCAAATCTGGGGGGTGGCATTTTGAAATCTTTGTTAGACAGGATAGCCCAGTGTTTGCGTATTGACTGTCTTATTTTCATGGCCAACGGATCAAACGTCAAAACCACGGGCAGACACTCTCTTGATTCTTTTTTATTTTTCTCGATCAAGGCATTTCTTGGAGTATTCAACGCTCTCTTTTTTGCACGTTTAATTATTTTCGCTGGATAGTCTCTTTGCAGAAGTTTATCACCCAGAGCCTGTGCTTGTTCGTTGAAAACTTCCATGGTGGAGCAGTTTCTACGGTAACGGAGAAACTGGCCCACAGGCAGGTTGTCCCTAAGGGACCAGGGGTGGTATGACTGGTAGGACAGCAGGGAATTCCTCTCAGTGGGTTTTTGATGAACAATTGTACTTAAAGTGTGCCCACTGGCTTTGATATCTAAATCCAAGTACACAGCCGAGTCCCGACTGTAGGACCAAGTAAACCGGAGACTTTGATCCTGACAGTTGAGCCAATTGAGGAATTCCAACAATTTGGTTTCCTCTCCTGTCCACACACAGAGCACATCGTCTATATATCTCCTCCAGAGACGTACATGGTCTCTGAAGGGATTGGTGGCAGGATAGACGATTTGCTCTTCGAACTGGCCTACATATATGCAGGCCAGACTAGGAGCCATGGTAGCCCCCATGGAGGTCCCCGTGGTCTGTAAAAACAACTTGTCCCTATCGCAAAAGAAATTGCGTGTGAGCGCTATTTCGATGCATTGTAACATGAATGTTTGTGGAACGTCATAAAACCATTCCTGTTCTCCCAGGGCCCTCGCTGCTGACACCAGTGTGGCATCCTGGGGGATACAGGAATACAAGGACGAGATGTCAATGGTTACTAACAATTCCCGTGCTGAGTCAAAGGTCATCTCACTGATCACATTAAGGATGTCCATTGTGTCCTTAACAAAGGATTTTTGGTTAACTACAGACTCCCGTAGGAAGTAGTCTGCGAATTGGGAGAGGGGTTCGAGGATGGATTGTATCCCCGAAAAAATCGGCCTTCCAGGCGGAGGCCTGGCAGGCTTATGTATTTTCGGCAAAATATAGAACGCAGGGGTCCTGGGGTTGGTATTAACCAGGAACTCTGCTTCTTTTGTAGTGATCCATTTCTTTTCTCGTGCTTCGCCCACCATTTGTTTAATAAGATTAAGCAATTCAGGCGTAGGGTCTTTGGTCTTTGGTCAAGGGTTGGTAGTTGGCTCGGACGTTGAGTAGACGTAATATTTCTACCTCATAGTCCCTGGTGTTAAGCACAACTACCGCAACCCCTTTGTCCGCACTCTTTATTGTTAGATCCACATTATTTTGTAAGGTCTTAACAGCTTCCCAGTCAGACCTAGACATGTTTTTGTATCCCTGATTTGTTTCTTTTGATTCCAGGTCTTCGATGTCTTGTAAGACCTTTGCCTCAAAGACCACTATTTGAGGGCCCACAACTGCACTAGGAGGCGTGAAGGTGGATGTACATGTTGTGTGACTCTTTGTAGGTTATTTATGACCTCTTTTTCACTGCATATCTTTACACAATCTTTTTGTGTTTTTTTGGACACTTTTTTCCTTTCTGAGCTTGAAGGCGCCAATGATGAGAACAGGGCAATCCTGGTGAGTACCTGCCAGGTTCCCGTTAATGGTGCGCCCGTGAGGTGCCTTCTCGCTCTCACTCACTTTTTTGTTTATGTATCACGGTTTGACACTAAAGTGTATATGTGTGTGGTCTCACAACTGAATTTTATTTTATTTTATTTTGCTTGGAACGGGCGACTGTTAAATGAGGCACTATCCAGGGCTATACCGACTACCCCAATAACTAATGATAGGGGAGTGTCTTTTTGCAACAGTATTGCAATAATTGGTATCCCCTTAATGGAAGGATGAAGTGTATAAGTGTCTACAAGGTCTAGGTCTTGTTTGTATATCTTATACAAAATAATGAACCTGATTTTTGTAACTTTTCTTAAAACAGCAGTCTGAAATGCAGGATTTTACCCCGTGTTTAACTGACAAAATCCTGGCTGAGGCAACATTCCTGTCTCTCTGTGGCCTACAAAAAACGACAGTTGCTTGCTTAGTGGCCGTCATAAAGCTTTTCTTAGTGTTGAAATGTAAGCTTGGGGACAGTGTATTTAAAACTGAGACATTTCTAGTTCTAAAATGTGTGTGCAGTTCAGCAACATACAATGTATTTAGATGATGTGTTTGACTGTTACTATCTAATACAATGTATCTAAGAAAAATGTTGTACGTTTATTTATTGCAAAACACAATTTCTTTTTTGAGGCCTTTTTTTATTCCTATTGAATGTGAATTCTAGTTTTATCTTTTAAGCTTTGGCAGTTTGTACATGTGCATAGATGCTTACTCTATAATTTCAATAGTAACATATAATTTATTTAGCATATCATATGGTTCATTTCTGGATTTTTATTTATTTTTTATGTAGTATTAATTAAATGACATTTTGCATAACAGACTGAAGACAACAAGAAAACCACAAACACACACATTGAGCTCATTCCAGACATGTACAAAAAGGGTCAAACACTCAGGACACATAATACAGTGCGCTTAATAGCCATTATTTCATAAATTGCGCAATCGCTATTTACTTACAGAAGTATCACTAATGTGAAACCATGAACCACATAGACATTTAAACACACATTTAACCCACAGATCAACACTTAGGACAGAAACAAAGGACAGCCCACAGACTGTACTTAAACCAAACCATTTGTAAATACTAGTTGTAAATCATATTTACAAGAAGCGCCTCTCAATAGTATTCCAAAAGACTGCAAAAATAAACAGCCCAATAAGCTGTTTTATTTCCAAGAAGCCAAAATAGACTCAATTCACGAGCTTTGGCTGACAGAACACAAAAAATCGCTCCGCATATCTCTATTCATAAAATTGCGCAGAAAAAGGATTCATATTTTAATTCCCTGGGGATACAGAATCACCAAGGAAGTAATATGTTTTTATACCTAAACATGGTTTAGCTATTCCCTCAAGGGAGCCGGCTAATTTAATTCACATCTTACTATGGTACCTCCAAAAAGCAACACATTCTTCGATGTGTGCTTGAAACAGGCATGCCAAAAATATTGCAAAATATGCAAATATTATATAATCAAAGTAGCGCTTAAGGTACTCTTCGTACATAGCGCCGTTCAAAAAATTAAAACAGAGAAAAATCTCCTCATTACCTGCCTAAATAAATTGCAATTTACATATCTATCCCATACAAATCCAAAGTTGGCCAACACAAATCTAAGCCACAGTAAGTGTTACTAAAATACCTTACCATTCAAAGGCATCAAACCAACAGCAAGAGCCGCAGAACGACTCTTACCAAACAAATGGTCGTCCAAATTCTAACTGCCAAGTTCTCAATGACCTAACGGTCTTTTTTTTATTTTTAATACTCACACCAAAAAGGTTCTAAGTCAGGGCTGACATGATGTGGAGGATCAAAATCAGGAAGATCAGAAATATACTGGGCTGCAGAGACAGAGAATGCTTGTCCTTGCTCCCCCTTGCTGTTCGCTTTATATATTGATCCCTTTATTACTACTTTAGAGGAAGATAGTGTAATAAAACCCATCCAGATAAATAGCGGATGTTTTAAAGTATGTGCGTATGCAGATGACATCGCTGTAGTTACGACGAACATCCTTGATGCTCTACCCCGAATTATTGAGGTTGCAGGAGTCTTCGGCAGGCTTTCCGGTTATAAATTAAACATTACTAAAACTCAACTGATTCACTCACAGACCGGCTATCCAGAAAATATGACCATATCATCTGAGGCAACTTATCTTGGTATTAAGATCACACCTAAAGTAGAGGATATTATCCCTATAAATCTCGATCCCATTATCGCCTCATCCAACAAAAGATTAGAAAG
This sequence comes from Lissotriton helveticus, assembly GCF_964261635.1. NCBI lineage: Eukaryota > Metazoa > Chordata > Amphibia > Caudata > Salamandridae > Lissotriton > Lissotriton helveticus. The sequence goes on along the minus strand of NC_136067.1, from coordinate 886,125,013 downwards.
GATCAACAATTTACATTTATCACTTTTTGGCCGCAGTAACGTCCTAAAAATGCTCATCCTCCCTAAATTTTTGTATATACTTCGTTCTATTCCATTTTTAATTCCTGCTGTTTTCTTTTCTCGGATAGAGAGAATGTGTTCAAGGTTTCCATGGGGCTATCACCGTGCCAGACGAGCCTAGAAAAAGTGTCGCTTACCTAGAGCGAGAGGTGGCTGGGGGGTCCCCGATTTTCAATTATACCATTGGATTGCTATTTTGCAACATATGGGGGTGCTAATTCTGCCGGAAGATCCAACACCAGATTTTTCTGCCCCCTCAATTTATGAGATGCTTTTGGGTTCAGAAGCAAAACAGTGTTTAAATCGTATAATTGAGCCAAGCTACTATAAAAAAACAAAATTTAAGGCTGTTATCGCTGCGTATATAATATGGACAAAAAAAAAGAAGAAACTAGGTATAGGCCCGAATCTGAATGTATATACCCCGCTTCAAAATTGCTCTCTGTTACCCGAGATTTTTGGTGATCATGTAATGGTAAGATGGCACAACACGGGAATTTTTCATCTTGGGGATCTATTCCAGGGGGTTTATTTCATATCATTTGAATTTTTACAGAAGAATCACAACTTAGCCCAAAGGGATTTTTTTAAGTATCTTCTCAGGTGCGCAGATTTTGTGAACAGAAATTAAATAAAAAGGCGATCACATTAAATAAAATTGAGATTATGGAAGCACTTAGATCAAGGGCTAAAATGGGCCCCCTTCATCAGTTATTTTTGGGTCATATGGAGGATGATCTAGAAGCTTGCGAGTTAAATTGGGCTAATAAAGGCATGGAGTGGGTCAACCTCAAAAGAAGTATAGAGCTCGCAACTAATGTATTATTTAACGGACCACTAAAGAGTCAGCACTTTATGTCAATTTTTGGTCTATATTATACACCTGGAAAATTGGCCAAATGGAATTCTGGTAGGGGGACTGGTTGTAACCGGTGTGGTTTGTATACGGCTCACGCCCCCCACATGTTTTTCTTTTGCCTCAAGCTCTCTAAATTTATTAAGGATGTCGAGGATTTTATGACGGCTAGTTTGGGCATAACAGTAAAATATTCACCAACGTTGGTGATCTTCGGGTGTCAAGAAAACTCTCCGAATGACTGGTCGCCCGCCGAACATGGATTTGTATTTATTTGTATGGCCATGTTCCGTTTATGTATTACCTCTCATTGGCTGGACTGTGCACCGATAACCTTTATTAATTGGCAAACTAGGCTGCTCTCTATATATCATCTTGAGATGGCGTTATACAGAACCAAGGGTATGAGAAGGAGAATACAGGGGAACAAATTGTGGCATCCCATTGCTAAGTGGATAGGTCCGTAATTTGTAGCAAATCATGGCTATAAACTAATGTACTTCATGTTTTTTTTTCTATAGGAGTATAATGTTACTTGTTAGTCCACTAATGTTGAATGCTTTCAAGCTGTATGTAATTTGTATAATTATTTTTATTTTCCTCTTCTCTGCTTTTTCTTTTCTCTTTCTCCTTCTCAGATTGATCTCTCATGTGCTTATCTGCTGACATAAACTTCTAAAAAACAAAAAAAACACACACATTGAGCTTATTCCAGGCATGTACAGAAAGGGTCAAACACTCAGGACACGTAATACAGTGCGCTTAATAGCCATTATTTCATAAATAGCGCAATCGCTATTTACTTACAGAAGTATCACTAATGTGAAACCATGAACCACATAGACATTTAAACACACATTTAACCCACAGATCAACACTTAGGACAGAAACAAAGGACAGCCCACAGACTGTACTTAAACCAAACCATTTGTAAATACTAGTTGTAAATCATATTTACAAGAAGCGCTTCTGAATAGTATTCCAAAAGACTGCAAAAAAAAACAGCCCAACAAACCGTTTAATTTCCAAGAAGCCAAAATAGACTCAATTCACGAGCTTTGGCTGGCAGAACACCAAAAAATCGCTCCGCATATCTCTATTCATAAAATTGCGCAGAAAAAGGATTCATATTTTAATTCCCTAGGGATACAGAATCACCGAGGAAGAAATGTGTTTTTATACCTAAACCTATCTAGCTATTCCCTCAAGGGAGCCGGCTAATTTAATTCACATCTCACTATGGCACCTCCAAAAAGCAACACATTCTTTGATGTGTGCTTGAAACAGGCATGCCAAAAATATTGCTAAATATGCAAATATTTTATAATCAAAGTATCGCTTAAGGTACTCTTCGTACATAGCGCCGTTCAAAAAATTCAAACAGAGAAAAATCTCCTCAATACCTGCCTACATAAATTGCAATTTACATATCTATCCCATACAAATCCAAAGTTGGCCAACACAAATCTAAGCCACAGTAAGTGTTACTAAAATACCTTACCATTCAAAGGCATCAAACCAACAGCAAGAGCCGCAGAACAACTCTTACCAAACAAATGATTGTCCAAATTCTAACTGCCAAGTTCTGAATGACCTAACAGTCTTTTTTTTTTTTTTAATACTCACACCAAAAAGGTTCTAAGTCAGGGGTGACATGATGTGGAGGATCAAAATCAGGAAGATCAGAAATATACTGGGCTGCAGAGACAGAGAATCCCCAGAATCTCCGTGCACAGAGTACCTCCTTAGTAGAGTCCTGTCCTGTCCTCCACAGTAGATTTCTGTCTTCTGACAAGATCACTCCCTCAGATAACCCCTTCTCTGATGAGGTCCACGTTGGAGCGCCATTCTGTAGAACAAAGAAACTTTCTCAGGGGTCCCACTGATACTTGGCCCTTTAAAACTCACAAAGAAGAAATTGGCACAGAAGCTGAAATATAAAAGAGCATTAACCTCAAATGAGTGGGACTATGTCACACAGAAGCATTAGCAACTGAATGAGGCAGTCTGAGGAGTGCAGAAAACAGAGGCCTTATATATGCTTGGGGTTACATAGTAAGCACATGACCAAGGGGCAGTCCTGGCTCATGTAAGTATGCAAAATGACTAAGATGGGCATACAAGATCTGCTTGCTCAACAAAGTGGGAGGAGAGTTACTTCTCCATGCAGCAGCAAAAATAGCCTGACAGTTATACTAGAGAAGCAGGTGCATTCTACTAGCTAGGCCCTTCTGTGCATGTGCGCAGGTGGAAGATGCTGAATATAGTTTCAAGAGCAGTTAACAGAAAGGTAGGACAGAGCACATGGCGAGCACATGGCAAACAAAATGGCTGCCAGAAATACAAAATGACTTTCACAAAAAGGATAAGATAACTTCTAAATACAAGATGGCTTCTGCTAATGCTAACCCATTCCTGCCAATTTACAACAAATCTATGACCCACCTCTTCCTGATCTTTTGGGATTGACACCACAATTTGTGCGTCATCGGCGTAGGACACAACTGAGAACCCCAGGGACTTTATCAGTTTGATCAGAGGGGTGATGTGGAGATTGAAAAGGGTATGGATTGGTGAATATATGGAGGACTATTCAGAAAGGATCTATCAGCATCAGCCCCTGATTTTCCTCTCTTCACACCATGAACCAGGCCTTTAGTCTACTTTGAAATGTCCTAGCATGTATTGCCTATGTCAAAGCTATGCTAAGTCACCCTATTGTCTGAACTTTGAACTGCTGCTACTGCTCTGTCATGGCAAGAGGTTTCATTTAACCCATAGTCCCCTCTGCCCATACGCCACCTGATTCACCTCTCACCAGAGCTGGTCTGGGGAATCAAAAGCAGCCCAGGCACAAATGTTCAAACCAGCCATGCTCTCTTCTTCTCCTGCTACCTCTTGCTTTCCCTCAATCCATTCTCTCTCTCCTTCTCCCATATTGCTTTCTTTTTATATCCCCCCTCTCTTTATCTCTGTCTTAAAGCCTCCCTGTGTTTGCTGCAATTAACTTTGGGGATTTGGGAAACTGACAGAAGCTATATACACACAAAACAGAGTGAGAAGAGGATCTGAGGGAAGTATTTGATAGACATGCGCAAACTAAATCCCCATTTCATACATGTCAACCACAAGAGTACACCGGTCTAATGAAAAAGCCCAAACAGTACAAAGAGCAAAAGTAACAAAACTTAAAATGAAAATAACAGGGAAGTCCTATTTAAGAGGACGGTATCCCATCACCCACCGGAGTGGCATGCTTCATCATCTGGGATCTCCTCTTGGCCGCAAACCTAGTGCAGCCAAGGAGATACAAGTGCTTAACTGTGATGGAGGAGCTCGCGGATGTTTTGTTACGATCAAATAGCTAGATCTCCTACGATCAATGGAGCATGACGAAGTGCAAGTGAATATCTATAATGCAGTGTATGAAGTGATTTACAATTAGCTACGAAGAGAAAAAAGTTTTATTTAGTATCTCTTGGTGTCAAGAGTTAAAAACAGTGCAAGCGCGGTCTAATAAAATTAGCGAGCGTGCTGGTCAGAATTGAGGGTCTACATGTTTCAGCCAATCATGATCATAATGAGATTGTGGCCTTCCTCAGGGCTTAGATGATACTACTACTGCAAAAAATCAAATGTGAATAAACAAGTGTAAGAAACAAAAACCAGTAAATTTTAAAACTGGATAAAGGAAACAATACAACCTACAATGAAGAATTGACAGAAGCACCAGAAGTGACCCTGGGCTTTCAAAGTCGGCCTCCCAGAGCTTCCGCTCATAATGAAAATGGCCAGTAGAAAGAAAGGCCTGTACGGGCCTGCCTTTTCTCAGACGCATCTAAAGGCAACTGTGTCCACTAAACAAAGCAGCAAACTGAAAGCCAAGATGAAGAATGCTTACACGTATGGCTACAATGCTCTGGCAGGCTATAGGTAAAATGCATGACATAAGCCAGTTTGTCACATCAGAAATATTGCCTGTAGTGTATTGGAGAGACCTTTCTGCTGAGCTCTCAGTTTCGCACAAATGTATCAAATGTGAGAAATGAAGGCAGTCTTTTGACATTTTTATGCATGCATTTGGAGCACCATTTTGAATTTTCTTTTCCAAAATTGAAAGATACCAACACCAATCAAACACGTATCACAGATCTAACCATAAATCCAGAGAATATTAACACTGTATGACTAGAATATTGAGAATATAGCTTGCAGGAGCAGAGGAAAGAAAAGTCAACATAAAAGGAAGAGGACTAATTGAGGACTTATTGCTGCCGGAAGGGTGGGAATCAAGCAAACAGAGTGTAGGGCAGGAGCAAATGTCTGCTTGAATGCTGTTTGTTTCTCACATCAACCCCCTTAGTTAAAACCTATAAAGACCTGCAAGAAGGGATATATATCCTGGTGTGGGGGGTACATGTTAATAATGCACAAAGAGTTATCACTAGAGGCCACAGGCACCTGACACATGTGTCTCCAGTGCAACTTCCATGGCTGTATCTCTGTCTTATATTTATGGGTGGGGGCGAGGTCCCACATGGCTCAGCAAGGGTCACCAACCCATATTCCAAACATGAGATAACTAGGGACTGGACTGCTGACCGGATGTCCTCAGGCAATAGGAATGGCTTGTTTTTCCTTAGATTGTTGAGCTGAAGATTGACTACCCTAACAATAGCACAAATGTGGTCTTGCATATTTAGGTATTTGAACAGGGTTATGCCTAAAGATCTAGCAGAGTTAACAACATGAAGGCTGCAGTTAAGAGCAGTAAGGTGTTTGAGCGAGTCATGAGTAGGTGCAGAGTGGTTGCGGGGGGCAATCAGAAGTAATTCTGTTTGAAGGGTATTTAACAAGAGATGAATATGAGTTAGCCATTGTTGAGTTTTTAGAAGTGCATCGTTTGGAGTTCTTATGTCATCTGGAGAGGATATCTTCAAATAATGTTGAGTGACATCAGCATACATATGGTAATGAATGTTAGAGCGGTTCAGAATATCGGGGAGAGGTTCCATGAAAAGGTTGAAAAGTGTGGGTGAAAGTGCAGAGCATTGAGGTACTCCAATAGTGACCGGGGTACTAGTTGCAAGGGATTGGTTAACTTTGTTTCTTTGTGTGCGGTTATGTAAGAAAGAGGCAAACCAATTTAAGACAGGGCCTGATAACCCCATCCTATATTGAAGAAGAGCAATCAGGTTTTCATGTTTGATGATGTCAAATGCTGAGGACAAGTCAAAAAGGATCAGAAGACAAGGAACATTTTGATCAAGAGATCTCAAGATGTCATCTATATTGTGAGTTAGTGCTGTTTCAGTACTTTGCCCCGCTCAGAAATCCGACTGTTATAGGTCAAGGAGCTGAAATTTCTCGATGTACAAAACTGGTTACCCACTGTATGTTCATCATAAAGAATTTTCAGGCCAGGCTGACAGGACTCGCTAAGGGGGGTTGGTCAAGGATGGCAGGTAAGGTTTTATTTTTTTATCTTTTGAACCCAAATATATAACAGAGGCCATGTTATGTATGGCTTCCCCATTACTCATCTGCCCTGTGCAGTTGAAAGCAAGGGCAGATGATTTTGGGGGTCATACATAACATACAATTATAGATAGGTAAAAAATAATTAAGGTGATGTTTTTCACCTCAGGGTTCTGAGTGACATCATAGACAACTTGAGCTTCATTCTTGTTGTCTATTTGATGTTACTCAGAACCCCTCTTGATGAAAAACATCCCTGTGATTCACTGTTACCCATCTATAATTTTATATGTTATTAGCCCTGGTGCTGCATGTGATGCACTGGAGTAACTGGAGTGATGAGTGATTTGCCAGGTCGCTAACTCATAACTACCAGCAGAGAGTTAATGCTGGCAGCTCAGCAAAAGACAATAGCAGCAAGTGGGCTAAAGTTAAGACACAGTTTTGACCTTCCACAGTGCCTGGTTTCTTACTCCTGGCCTTTCTGTGCAATAACCTCCAGGGTACAAGTCCATTCTCAGGTGCACATGTGTTCCATTCACCACACCCCACAGGCTTCTTTATGAGACCACCGCCAGGATGCAATTTCAGCCCTTCTTGCCTTTGTTACTTTGGTGATCTATCTGTTTAAATCATTGATGGTGCCTCATTACATTATTGATAGTTGCCTGTGACTCACTGTTTTCTGTGCAGAGGATTACAAATGCTATGAGCACACAGTCTTTGTGGTGTTAATTTGCCATCTTGAGGTGGGCAGTTCAGCAAGGAATTATAGAAAGCCCCACCTTGAAAACTTGTTTGGGGTACATGGCTGCAATGATGTGCATCTGTCCTCTTGGGGTTGGCAGTGTGATTCTTACTGCAGGCTAACTGAGGTGACATTCACAGTAAGATTTCATACCACAGCATTGAACAGTGCAGATAGGCCATTGATTGGCTGACACATTCCATACTACCTCTAGCATCATTGGAGGTATATTTTGGTTCTCTCAGCTGAAGTGTTAGTATTATCCATTGTACCCAGGACCACCGAGATTTTAGAATACACTGTCTGCAACCAGGTACCACTTAGAGTACTCTGCGAAATCATCTCAGTGTGAATGCAACTTTGGATATTAGGATCTGGGTGGGGGAGAGGCGGGTATCCACAATCCCTACCTTGTGCCAGTTGGGTCCCATCAACGTGCATTTCTTTCCTCAAAGCATGGTCCTGCTAAGGATTTCCACTCAAACAAAGAACTTTTTGGTAAACAATAGTTTACCTCTGTAAATATGGCCACCTTGAAAACGTTTGTTCTATGGCCTTAACCCTAAATGAATTAAACTATTGCCCCTATTGTATTCTGGCTTTTCACATCAAAGTATTCTTTGATTATTGGATTATTAAATTCATATTATTGTAATATGTATTTAGGACATTATGTTCTGCATTTCCTTTGAACTGCAAAGCTTGTGTCTTATATTAGCCATCTCTTTCTGCCTGTTGGTTGGCTGAGCTAAAACCAAATGATCCAAGACTCTTATAAGATCAGAGCGACATTGCTAATATCAGTCCAGGTGCTTTAGAAATTCAGGCAATCACACATAAACAAATGTCCATGAACGCACAAAATTAACAGCACTTGAGAATGGCAATAATTTACACAAAGAGATGGCTCTCACCGTGTTGCATATCTGTGGAAGACTGAAGCTTATACATGCATAAAATCAAACCACCAATAAATACTTTGGGCCTGATTCACAGAGGTAAATTTAGACCTGAAGCCTACGTTTAGACCTAAAGTACAAGTTTCAACCTGAAGTCTAAGGGCCCAATTCACAAAGGTAAACTTAGACTTCAGGTCTAGGTTTACCTTTGTGAATCAGGCCCTCAATGTTTGGATGCTAAGCAAAATACCACAATTTACAGACTTCATACAAGTCGTGCTCAACATTTGAGTATTAGTTTGAAACAAATTAGGTGCATGATAACTTACCTGTGCTGGATGTGAACAATTTAGTGTATGCAGATGGTAGTTATTAAAAAGTCTGGCTTAGGGCCTTATTAGAGTTTGACAGTACAATGGGCCGCAAACTCACGGTGGCGGTGCGGCTACTGCCGCACCAGTGGTCCAAACGATTCATAAAGGGGGGTGGTGATGGACAGAGTATCTGAATTAAGCAGAACACTCCTACCCAGTCAAAAGATCAGGGCTTGATCCATCACCGTTTTTTAGCTCACTGCACCATCCCAGCTCAGAAACTGGCTACATGCAAATTAGTCTGACCCTGGCCCAGTGCATCATGGGAACAGGGCAGAGCAAACTACCAAGCCAATTCTTTACTGGAAAGGAAACAAGCTTCCGGGGACCGGTTTCTGGCATTACAGCCGTCTTCGGCCCGGCTTGCTTGAATCCTGATGGTGCAGTGAGCAAGGGACTCACATCTGAGTATACCCTTCCACACTTGTGGTGGCCAAAACGATTCATAAAGGGGGGTGGTGATGGACAGAGTATCTGAATTAAGCAGAACACTCCTACCCAGTCAAAAGATCAGGGCTTGATCCATCACCGTTTTTTAGCTCACTGCACCATCCCAGCTCAGAAACTGGCTACATGCAAATTAGTCTGACCCTGGCCCAGTGCTTCATGGGAACAGGGCAGACCAAACTACCAAGCCAATTCTTTACTGGAAAGGAAACAAGCTTCCGGGGACCGGTTTCTGGCATTACAGCCGTCTTCGGCCCGGCTTGCTTGAATCCTGATGGTGCAGTGAGCAAGGGACTCACATCTGAGTATACCCTTCCACACTTGTGGTGGCCAAAACGATTCATAAAGGGGGGTGGTGATGGACAGAGTATCTGAATTAAGCAGAACACTCCTACCCAGTCAAAAGATCAGGGCTTGATCCATCACCGTTTTTTAGCTCACTGCACCATCCCAGCTCAGAAACTGGCTACATGCAAATTAGTCTGACCCTGGCCCAGTGCTTCATGGGAACAGGGCAGACCAAACTACCAAGCCAATTCTTTACTGGAAAGGAAACAAGCTTCCGGGGACCGGTTTCTGGCATTACAGCCGTCTTCGGCCCGGCTTGCTTGAATCCTGATGGTGCAGTGAGCAAGGGACTCACATCTGAGTATACCCTTCCACACTTGTGGTGGCCAAAACGATTCATAAAGGGGGGTGGTGATGGACAGAGTATCTGAATTAAGCAGAACACTCCTACCCAGTCAAAAGATCAGGGCTTGATCCATCACCGTTTTTTAGCTCACTGCACCATCCCAGCTCAGAAACTGGCTACATGCAAATTAGTCTGACCCTGGCCCAGTGCATCATGGGAACAGGGCAGACCAAACTACCAAGCCAATTCTTTACTGGAAAGGAAACAAGCTTCCGGGGACCGGTTTCTGGCATTACAGCCGTCTTCGGCCCGGCTTGCTTGAATCCTGATGGTGCAGTGAGCAAGGGACTCACATCTGAGTATACCCCAGTGGTCCAGCCACCCTATTACAAGTAGGGTGGTCCCATTGCCATGGGACCATTGCTGCCGCCAGGGATTCATGGCGGTCTTGCAGATGTCTTGAGGACGCAGTATGCAGCGGCCTCACCAAGCATATTGCGAGCTACCTCCCCACCTCACTTTTCACAGCAGTGAGCTCGCTGTCAAAAGTTTGTCAGTGAGGAAACAAAGTGGGCCCTACAGCTCCGCCTTGTTCCTCTGGGCCTGGGGATACATTCAGGGGGGCAAATGTGTGCCTCCCTTGTGTGCATACACCCAGAGTTCCTGCAGGGCATGAACTTGATAGTCCATGCCCTGCAGGAACTTGCTTTGGCGTTCCCATTGCAGTGCCTTTTTATAGGCACCGCCAACCAGTGCCAAAAAACATCAAAATCCGGTGGGTGGTGCTCACATGGATTTGGTAATGCGGGAGTGGGCGGTCCAGCTCGGGCACAGCCAAACTCATAATAAGGACCTACGTGGTTTGGCACTTTTTGTGTTCTGCTAAAATCTTGACTGCCTTAAATCTACCAAAACAATTTAAATGGCCTTATTTAAAGAACAAGGAGAATCCAACTCACAGGGGAGGGGGGTTGAGTGTTCGACACAGTTGAAGCACTCAGTGTTGTATAAAATACCCCTCACACACCAAAAGGCCCCTTGGTGTCATGCTTCATCATCGGGGTCTTCGCACCCCTCTATCGGGATGCGGCGTGCTACGACCAACGACTACGCGGGAGCACTTATAGTAATGACTATGTATGGTGTGGATTGTGTGGGGTGTATTTATAAGTGAGTGGTGGGATGTGGTGAAGGATTAAAAAGTACCTGGCACATAAGTCTATCCAAAAAAATTTATTCTGAACTCTGGCTGGTACTGTTAAAAGAAGTGCAGTGTGAGGTCAATTCTGTTAATTTAAGGAACAGGACCTCTGGTGTGCGTCGACATGTTTCGGAGTCAAGCTCCTTCTTCAGGACAGGGGCACAACTTCCCCACCTTACTCACGTATTTTTAAGAAAAATAAATGTGTATTTACAAAAAAGTGAAATATAGAGGCTTAGTGTGCCTACAGCGGTCTGCTACAAGTACAATGACCTGCAGAAAGACAAAAAACAGAGATAAACCAATGGTTACCCTGTAGCGGGTAGTTCAAGCAGGTGCAGTCACCTGGAACATCACCAAATGCTTATAATAAGCCCTGTAAAAAGGAAAAAGAAACTCACAACACATACAATATATAACATAGAAACACTAGGAGTTACTAGTAGTAGTGGTCATACTTATGAAGCTTGTTTGTTGGCCTCATGAGCATAAAGGCACGTCAGGGGTGTTGCTTGATTCGCAATCTGTAGTAAGGAGAAATGATGCCGTTTTTAATAAATCATTCTTCACTTACTTAGGAGAAAGAAGTCGTTTTCTTGGTTGTTTAGGTTAATACTCACATACACAGGCCGTCTAAGACGGTGACCAAAGCGTCCTGTGTATGTGAGTATTAACCTAAACAACCAAGAAAACGACTTCTTTCTCCTAAGGAAGTGAAGAATGATTTATTAAAAACTGCATCATTCCTCCTTACTACAGATTGCGAATCAAGCAACACCCCTGACGTGCCTTTATGCTCATGAGGCCAACAAACAAGCTTCATAAGTATGACCACTACTACTAGTAACTCCTAGTGTTTCTATGTTATATGTTGTATGTGTTGTGAGTTTCTTTTTCCTTTTTACAGGGCTTATTATAAGCATTTGGTGAGGTTCCAGGTGACTGCACCTGCTTGAACTACCCGCTACAGGGTAACCATTGGTTTATCTCTGTTTTTTGTCTTTCTGCAGGTCATTGTACTTGTAGCAGACCGCTGTAGGCACACTAAGCCTCTATATTTCACTTTTTTGTAAATACACATTTATTTTTCTTAAAAATACGTGAGTAAGGTGGGGAAGTTGTGCCCCTGTCCTGAAGAAGGAGCTTGACTCCGAAACATGTCGACGCACACCAGAGGTCCTGTTCCTTAAATTAACAGAATTGACCTCACACTGCACTTCTTTTAACAGTACCAGCCAGAGTTCAGAATAAATTTTTTTCTATAGACTTATGTGCCAGGTACTTTTTAATCCTTCACCACATCCCACCACTCACTTATAAATACACCCCACACAATCCACACCATACATAGTCATTACTATAAGTGCTCCCGCGTAGTCGTTGGTCGTAGCACGCCGCATCCCGATAGAGGGGTGCGAAGACCCCGATGATGAAGCATGACACCAAGGGGCCTTTTGGTGTGTGAGGGGTATTTTATACAACACTGAGTGCTTCAACTGTGTCGAACACTCAACCCCCCTCCCCTGTGAGTTGGATTCTCCTTGTTTATTTGAGTACTTAGTGGAGCAGGAATCCAGCCCTTCGCTCTACCTCCCTTTAGTGTTTTTGATATACTTATTTAAAGAACTGCATGTGGCAATGAAGTTGAATCTGGACGATAATGGAAGAATTTCAACAAGGTGAAAATATTAAAAATTTGATGCATAAGGAAGTATTATACGTCTGCCAAAAACATTCTGAGGCTAAACATCAGGAGAAGTTGATAAAGAGAGATAAAGTCAAGCGCCCTCACCTTGTCAATGCTCATCTGAGACAAGATATGGTTTGTACAATCATAAAGTCACTCCTGTCTCGGTTGCACTACTTTTAAAACAGGGAAGAATCCAATTTAGTTTTCTCACAGGAAAAAAAGGCACAATACATTGTATTTCTCAAAAGCAATAGCCAACATTGCTCAATACAAATAATGAAAGTAAACCATCAAAGTAATTTCAACTTCCTTCCATGAAGGCATTTCAAAAAAGTGCAAACAGTGACAACTGTGCCTGAAGAAAATACACAAAACTAACACCCCAGTCTACCTCTGTTTGAATTCATGCATTATTCTTGACTGCAAACCCTAGATTATAAAATGCACAAAATCCATGCATTTTTTTCTTTTGATAAAGGATTAAGAGGCAGGTTCACAAACTTCATTGTGTAGAATGTAAAGTAGTACTACTCACATAGTATAAAATGCATTTCATAAATCTACAATCTGAGACCTCTGACTTTCCTATCTTTTCTGAGCAGTGATCTCCACACACTTAGGTATTTGAATTAGAAGTAAATGTGGGAGTGACCAGAAGGAGTAGTGGGAAAATTGGAAAATAATTGCTACTCAATTGGAGGGATTTAGGGACATTTATGGAGGGGTTTGGGAATGACATGCTAATATCAAACACACACTCACACAAGAGTAAGAGCATTGCAATTCGTACAATGCATTTCTAAAGTACACATTGACCTAATAGGCACAATAGGACCACATTTACTTCAACTCTGCCTCGGAGTAAATTAAGCAGCTCCACATGGCCAAACAGTAAGACCGGAAAAAACTTCTCACATGGAACACATAAAACATACAAATATATATGTTAACAAAATAAATATATATTTTTTAAATACATGTCATAATAAACTTAATTAAAAAAAATAAACTTTTACATTTTTGGGAAAAATGTAAAAGTTTTGGAATCATTAAATGAATCACCAATTAAATACTTAAATAATGTAATTACATTTCTGAGAAAAATAAAAACGTTAGTGAGGTGAGTAATTTTTTGTTTAAATTAGCATTTCAAATTCAGTATTTATAAATGAAATTCATATATTTAAATTATTACTTCGAGATCAAAAATAAATATAATATTTTAAATAATTTTATTTTACATTAACTTATGTTTCGGATTTTTTTCAATAGCAACCTTTATTATATTTTCCTATACTTCCCATGAGGAGATCTCTATCCCAATGACAAAGATTTTCACCATAAAGTGGAAAAATAATAATAGCAACTTTACACTCAAATTGTGTTGTAGGATGCTCCACCCCTCCTTTGATGGGGTGGAGATATAAGTCTGCAACAAGCTTGTAAATGTTACTTGGAAATGGTGAATTGCAGAAAACATGGAGAGTTACACCAAAGCCCCTCATTACGATGTTGGGTGACACCGACTTGGTCAAGGTACCGACCGACACCCGGTCGGTGGCCCTGGCCGACTAATTAGGATGTGACCAAACACTGTTCAGTTGCACTCCTATACTTTACAATTGAGGCATGCATTCAAACCGGAAGGCATGCTCCCATTGTAAAAATGCGAGGTGGAGTTCATCCCTGCACCCCGTGGCAGGCACCTCAAGGTACCAGCCACAGAGTGCAGGGATCAACAGGGAGGCACCATAGGTGCCCCCTTGACCTACAGCCGGAGGCCCTGCACCCATTGGGCCCCGCTGGTGGCCCCCAAAGTCAATTTCCGACAGCATTTCTGTGTTGGAAAGGCCGGCACAGAAAGGCTGTCTCCACCCGACATTGTAATCCCTCGGGTGGAAAGAGCCGCCCTTGGGAATACTACAGTCTTTCCAACTGGTGGATGGGCTCTCCGAGCGGGTCGGAAGCCAGTCAGACTGGCTGCTCACATATCTTTCCGACCAACTCCATCATAAGGGGTTGGTTGGAAACGAATCCGACCGACTGATTACGATGCGGTCGGAACCCGTTTCCGAGCGCATCGTAATTGGCCCCTAAGTGGAGGAGTAAAAATACAAATGAGTAAATATACATACTTATATATACCTTTGAGAATCAATTCCTAAATTTTCAATATCACCTAAATGGTACGGTGATACGCAAATCCAAATCCATTTTAGATTACTTTGAGGAATTAAACCCTTCATACTGGAGCAAGATACAAAGTTACAGTCCAATCCTTCGCTTTTTTCAGGCATGGTTTGGATTGTTCACTTTTCACAGTTGTTGTAAAATATACCTAGCACAGCTGTATTTATATGCATCATCTTGTTTTGTTTTTGGAAGTATACATATTAACCATATTTCTTCAGTTCTAGAGACATTTCACTTACTATCACTGAACCAAGATCCATGTGCAAATCAGTCAGTATTGCACACAGAATAATTTACATAGCCAAACCACAACACTTGGCAAAATCTAAACTCTCTGGAAGTAGAAATGTAACACTCACTTTTCAAACTGTGCACCTTTAAAAAACAAATACTGTGACCAATTATTTTTCTAGATCCTCTCCAAAGATCGTGAATTCCCTTCCTCTCTCTTTTGAGGCTCACACAAGAGTTAGATTTCCCGTCCTTCCTCCTTTGTTCGTGTGATCACTATTCAAATTCAAGAAAGAACATAAAATGTACATTTTTCCAGCCTAGTACTTTCTGATTTACAGCGCTTTGATCAATATAAAATAGACTTCCTCTACCGAAAGGATGAGAAACCCCATAGGAATCTGAACCGCCTGGACACTTTATTTCAATCTAAGAAAGTGAGGGGATTCTGAAGCCATGTATCTATGTATGGACTTGCATTACCCAAGTAAATAATTTATTTTTAGCCTGTATCTCCTTATCAAGATATGTGTTTACATTTTACATTTAGTTATTTTGTGACCCCCCTTTCACTCCAATACCAATTGCTAAACTACTTTTGAAATATTACGTTTCCTACACTGAAATTATTTATACTCTCTTACTCAATTTCTCACCTGGCATACATTTACTTGTTTGATATAAAAGCTAATCAATATTATTATCAGATAATGTCATGTTCTTGCTATGTTGCCTGATTTCATATTTTGCACATTTTATATTGTGCTTTCATGTACTAGAAATGTATTCTTTTCAGTGTCTAAACTGACCTACTTTGACAGTCTCACCTTAATTTCGAGTTATTTCAGCCTTTGCCGTTCATCAGTAACTTCTGACAGAGTGTAGTGAAAGCACTTTTACATTATCTTCCTTAATTTGAAGATTCATGTGCCTTGTTGACATTCAGGGGCTTATTAACAAGGCCATTGCGGTGCCAGTGCGTCCCTTTTTTTGACGCTTCGGTGGCGGAGTGTGCTGGCCTATATTTTCAAGGCCACGCAAAGCCACCCTGCATGGTTTTTCCTGGCCTTGTTAAATATGGCCTCCTTTCATGCATAACTCTGCATGAAAGGGCATTCCATGCAGGGCCGGACTGGCTACTGGGCAGTTGTGTGTGCTGCCGAGCAGGGGGATGCTTTCGTTGATGGGGACCTGTGTGTGCAAAACGAAATTCGTTTTGCTTTTTTTTTTTCAAAGCGCACGCAGGTCCCCATCAACGAAATACGCCCATACCACGGAGAAATCATCCCCCTGCTTGGCAGCACACACAACTGCCCGGTAGCCAGTCCGGCCCTGATTCCATGGGTGTTTCTGTGGGTTTTCCCATGCAACATCCATGGAACATGACGCACTCCCAGATTTACAACGTTTTGTTAATCTGGAAATACATCAGAATCCTACACATACCCAGGGGAGGCGGAATGAGGAGAAATACCTTTATTCCTCCTTATTTATCCTTTTTGTATGTGTGCTGCATTCTGCAGCACACATAGAAAGAGGAAAACATCTCTTGTGATTGTGTTTGTGCAGGAGGGTGTCCCTTCCTGCACAAAAACGATAACCCCTACAACACAGAGACCCTTGCACAATGGCACAGGGGTGTCTGCGTTGGGGCATGGCAGCCCTTTGTGTGTCGGCGCAGAGGAAAAGGACAGGAAAGTGCCCTATCTTGTAGATAGGGCACATTCCTGCCCTTTTCTTGTGTTGCAGTACAGCAGAAAGGCGTGCTGCGCTGCCGTGTGTCAAAATATTGTAATTGAAGCCCACAGAACTTAGGATCTCTCAATAATTCCACAGTGGCTTCTAATAATGCCTCAAGTTATTTCTTTTGGCTTGATGGTGAATCATTATAATGGCTTTAAGTACTTTTTAAAAATGCCTTAATCATATTTTTCTCAAGGGAGTTAAAAAGGAACTTTTTTAGGGTGTGTGCACCACTAGCAACAATAAAATGATGGCCCTGGGTTGGAAGCTGGTTCCAGCACACCTCACCGGAGGTGCTTCCCACTGCTCTAACTCAAAAACCTTTACCTTTGTCACTTCAGTAGCAACTTAATGTCAGGTTGCTGGTAAACTCCATTCATGATAACAGTAAAGTATCCTGCAGAGGCTGCCATCTTAGCAGCTTATTCAAGCAGGTCAAAGCCCCAGATATCAGCAGTACTGCAGAGTCCTTGCCCAACGTAAGGCTGTGTCATCTTCATAATACTCTGCTGCCACTATAAATACCTAATGGCACCAGCACTGGGGTAAAATTAAGAGACACATCATATTCAGACCTCTCTTCTCAAACGACCACAAACATTTGACTGCAAGACCTGAGGAGACAGGGATCTCAAGTGGCAGCCCTGATGCTCAAGAAAAACCTACCCCAACACATATTTAAATTAAGCTACTCCTGAGGGAAAAGCTGAAAGCAAATCCATTCTAAATGAATTGACTCCGTGCTTTGCTGATCACACACACCTAAAGGCAATGTGTGCTGTAAAAATGTATAAATACATGAAAATAAAGGCCTACGGACTGCTATCACGCAAAACTGTTAACTAGTGCAGTATCCAGAAGCTAGACACCTGACAAGATCTCATGCAGGAAGGGAAACCGAATTGGTTCCTCCTTGTTCTCCAAAGTATGAATCGAAAAATGAATGTGATGTCTTTCACTCCACTCAAACTGGAAACCATGCAAAACTAGTGCCAAAATTAACTTACAAGTTAGCCCTAATAGGTTCTTATGGTTTGGGTGTACTTCCTTCCATTATTTTACCTTCAGTTGGCACACAAGGGTCACACATGCTCATTGCCTCTGCTCTAACCTCTAAGCAGTTTGAGAACTAATTTCAATATTAAGTACACACAACGTCCTTGGTTTGATGCGGGTGGAATTAAACCAAGCAGATGGATGCACTCATAATGTTATCAGTAAAGACACTTTGGACCACCAGCACCGCAGTCACTGTTCTGTGAACATGAGCTTCTTCCCAGGTATGTGTTACCGAATCTCATATGCCAACTGAGGTGCCTGCACAACTCAGAGAAATGTAGTCATACCATGTGGCATAACGGTGGGAGAGTTATGTCAATATTCACTTACTTGTATGAGAGAGAGCGATTAATTGTTTCCATTTCTGCTGTCTTGGTCAGTACTTCTTTTTGTAGTCAAGATAGCTGGGGTTCATTTGAAGGGTGTTAGTTTGGGGCTGCTACCTATTTACAAGCCAAAACGTACCATTTTGTTTAAATAAACTAGCCCTACAGGCTAAAATCCCAGCTGAAGCAGTAGAGTGCAGAGCGCCGAGTGAAGCGTCGGAAGCGTGGAAGCGTGAGTGAGAGGAGGGCGAGAGGAGGCGTCTTTACCGTCTTCGGCCCTCTCCACCTCTCCCGGCTAGGTATCTGCTGTACCCTGCCTGCACCCTGCCCCCCCCCCTGTGCAGTGAGTTGCGGAACGTGGGGGAGTGTGAGCGCGGGAGGCGGCCTGAACCAGAGCCAGAGCTCGCAGTCTCCTTAGCAGCTGCAGCTGCACCGGGCAAAAAGCGGGAGCGGCCTGGTAGCGGTGGGAACCGCTGCGAAGCTCTTTTGCGAGGCTCTTTTCCAGGCGGCTGGGACAGTGGGAGCGGGAGATCTTGGAAAACTTTGAAAATACTCCAGTGTCACTCCAGTGGGGGGTTACAACCACGGCTTGTTTGGAGTGGAGCAACTACAGGAGACCGTGCAGAGCCAGCACCAGAGGAGCAGACTGCAGCATCAGGAACGGAGTTAATCGGCGTGAAAGCTGAAAATTTTGTCATTTTGTCATTAATCTCCCGCAGTCACACCTACAAGCTCTGGAGCCACAAAAGTCGCAAAGGAAAAGGGAAAGACAAAGGTGGCGGCTGCACTTGGGTCGAGCAGCAGGGTTCTTGCCCGCATTCCCTGTACTGGTGGCGGCCACTTTCCCTGATTACACTGCGGCAGCAATAGCTGGAGGTTGGGCGCAGGTTCTGTCTCCCCAACTGTCCGGCTGCCTGGTTGTGCGTGAGCCCCGCTTACCTTCTCTTGTACCTGCCCCCCCCGGAAGTGATATCCACAGCAAGTCTCGCAGTGGTGGCGAAGCGGTGCGCAAGCTGTTACAGGGCCGGCTCAGAGGCGAAGGCGGAGGCTGAAAAAAATCGAGAAAACGTGGAGATATGGCAGGCAATGAACAAGACATCAATGTGATACTGAGGTACTGGGTCGTTTGAAAAAATAGTGCTCCTACACACTTTGAAACTGTATTTCTTCCCCCTTTTCACCTACCTGCTGTTAGTGCCACTACCTTTCCCTCGACGGCTGCTGCTCATGGTTGTCTATCACTGTCTGCCTGTCGCCATTGTGCATTGTTAAACTGTGCATTTGAGGATTGACTGAGGCTCGCACTGAGGTCATATTGCCATGCTGGTTGGTCTCGGTGCGTGGTGCTACTGGCTGCTGCGGAACGAGCGTGAGTAGACAGTTGGTCTACAGCTTGGATTGATGAGATAAGGGGAGACACAGAGCCAGAAAGACTCATCTGCCCTATGCTTAGACAGGCTGGCAAATAAGAAAGTTCAAAGTACCTATTACAATACTCTCAGTGGAACGCATGCTGAAAAACCCTACATTTTATTGTAATCTAATCTTGAAAAGTACGTCACTGTTTATTGCACAAAGTATCAAACAAGGTATACATGGTATCACAGACGGGCTGAATTACACTCAGTTTCTCTACCAGGGAGATTGATCGGTCCTAAATCATACTACATCAATATCACTGTACTACATTAATAACAATGCGTTCTGGGAGGGAACGGCTATCTGCCCCCCCGGCACGTAGATCACGTAAATCTAAAGCTCCAATACCATAAAGAACTCCAAGGCGCAACCTAAGGAGTTGAGACAAACACTCCTCTCACCAATTGCAAGAATGTTTGAAAAATCCTCTAAAATCCCTAAAAAATTTGACTTTCTAAAGGATCCAACAAGAGTTCTATTGTCAATGCAAGGCGACCAAGCAATAGGTAATCTACAAACACCCATTATACCTATTAATGTTATACCACACAATAACCAAGAAAGCAAAAATAAACAACTTGGAATAAATGAGGCAAATATGGTGATCACACAATCTAACACCTCAGTGAACTCTGTAAATCAAATATCAATGGAAGCCTCGGACCAGGATGATTTGCATATAACGAGCTCACAGGAATCTGTTATTAAAGGTAATACCAAGGACGGGATAAAAACTGGAGACTCCTTTATTGTTGATCTCAATGGGGACTCAGCAATAGTATCCATGCCATCTAGGTTACCTATGGAAGTCAATGCTGAAATAAGGAAAAATACAGCACAGATAGGGATACTAACAGCCAATAATCAAACCATCTTTAATACGTCGGATAGTTGCATGCTCAAGAGTCAACTAAGTAAAGAGAAAATGGTTTCATTGGACATCGAAAATGACAGATTATCATTAAGAAAGGAAAGTAGAGAACAAGGTACTCAAATAAAAAATTCATAAACCCCCAAATCTGCCGAACCATCGAAACAAGCAATCAATGCAAATTCGGACAGGGAGGTAACACAACCTGCGGGAGTTAAAAGAAGACGATTCTCTGAACCGGAACAATCATTAGACTGTGAAGACAATACTAGTAACAACGCAAAAGTCTTTATTAGTAATGATCTTAAACTGCAGGGGAGTGAAAAAAACAAAACCATTGATAATCAGGACTTGGCCTCGGTTTGGGATATTTTCTATCAAACCTCAACACTTACTATCGAAGCATTATCACTTCAGTCTAATAAAATGGATATCCAAATTGATATTCTAAGCACAATGGCTAAAGCAGTAGCAGGAATAGATCTCAAATTAGCTAACCTCAACTCCCTGATAACCAGAGTACAGGCAGACAAATCCATATCCTATGTAGAATGTTCACACACACCAATAATTAACAAACTTGCAACTATACCAGAGGTTATAAGTACGATGCTAGAAGATGTTAAAACAACGCTCAATAGGGGCCTAAACTGGTCAGTAAATGGGAATGAAGATATGATTTGTACATCTGGAAGTAAAGAAAATAAAAAAGAGAACAAGGCATGCCAAATTGAATTTCAAACTGTTAATCGATTGACAGACCGACTAATTCCAAATATTCCAAATACTCGAGAGATTGTTAAAAATACTGAAACTGAGACAGTAATCGCACAAGAAATGGAAATAAGCAAAGGATATATTGAAGTGGAGGAAAAAAGTGACACAGACCGGAACCCATTTATTATGTCAAAAAGGAACAAGAAAAAGTTATGCAAAGCCCGAAATAAAGCAAAACTAGTGGAACAAGTAGGACTAGTCCCTCTAGAGGAATCATTACAATGCAGACCACTGAAACGAAATATAGAAAATCAACCTACTAGGGAAATAACCAGGCAAATAAGTAACAAATCGCTAATCCAGACAAATGGAAAAATTAAATATTATGACATATTTGCGCAAAAAAGAAATAATACTAATATGGATAAAAATATGGAGGATGCCAACTCTGGAGATAAGAAACCTAAACAATATACACCAAACCACGTAAGTGCCAATAGTAACCTTTCAAGTGGTAAAGCCGAAAAAATCAAGACTCAAATAGTACTCAACTGTTGCAATACAAATGGGCCAATAACACGAGAAATATGTAACACTGTACAGGAAGAAAACAATGCAGGTACAATGTAAGCTGTGCCAAAGGACCAACATCCACCGACTTATGCTCAAAATGAAGAAACAAATAGGAATGAACTTTTGTCTACTGATCTGTTAAAAGAAAAACAGAAAACGCCTAATAAAACTATCACAGACAAAAGACAACTCCCTTGGATTGTACCAGCAAAACCCTCGGAACCTATGGCACTGACAGAAATTGTGATTGAAACAACAAAAAAGGAACAAATACAAATTATAAAAAGTGCTAACAGGGAAAGAGTTATAAATATCGTCAAAGGGGAGTCAAATTTCTATAACACAGGGGATACAAAAGACCATAGGAGGGAACAACTAACATTTAAACCAGTATATGAGTACAGAGGTCGATATGGTACGCTAAATAGAGGCAACTCATTGTGCCTTTTCTCATCAGTTCCGTCTCTGGAAACAGTGACAACTAAAGATATTGATTGTGTTGGTTTTTTAGAAAATCCAGATGGTCAATTACCAACAACAATAATAACACTCGCCTCCCCTGTCATAGCCGAGCAAAATATAAGGCAAGAAGACATCTTCCGTAAATGGGGAATATTGGTCAATAGAATCATGCCAAAAGAATATCCCAAACCGCTTTTGAAATTATTAAATCTGAATGGTCCAGAAAAAGGCAAAAAAGGCCTACCAACTTATTCGGTTCTTAGAAATCCAAATCAACGGATAGATAAACGAGTGCTAGACCAAGCAAAAGACACTATCAATAGTACTGAAATTGGGATAAATGATTTATGGATTAAGAGTGCCCTACATGGAAATAATACCCATTGGCAAGCAAACAATCAAAAACACAAATAAATTCACTACGGAAATTACGATTTGTTCTTGGAACGTAAATGGTATAACTAACAAATTAGACAAAATAACCGATCTACTCAAGCACTATCAAATAATTTTGCTACAAGAGACCTGGGCAATAACCCTGTTTAAAATACATGGTTATAAAGGATACTACATACCTGCTATCAAGGAAAGCACTTGTGGACGCCCACCAGGCGGGTTAGCAATTTTCGTTTCAATCGATCTCAACGCGGAACATTCTGAAATATTCACAAACAGTACGAAGCTTCAGTCTATATTAGTGAGGTATTGGATGTACGGACAACAAAGATCATTGAAGCTGGTTAATATATATATCCCTCCTACAGCCACTTCCAGAAAAACTATGTGCGCAGCACTGTCCACGTACCTGCTTGAGCAAAGGATTGAGGACCCCTTTATGAATTTTATTTTATTTAAGGAGATTTCAATCTCAATCTTTTAATACCATTTACAAGGGACGAAGTAACGCAATCACAAGACCATCAATGGTCAATCCCGGTTCAGGTAACAGACCCTTTGAATAAACAAGGTCTCCGACAATTGGGTATAAATTTTATAAAGGATATGGAAGCCTTGGGGTTACGAACACTATATGGAAGATTTCCAACAGACTCACCATCAGCATGGTCCTATTATACCCACAGTAATAAATCCCGCATAGATTAAACTATGTTATCACTGAATATCTTTGGCAATTGTACATCATACTATCTAAAGAAAGTCTTGAGAGTGATCATAGTCAGCAAATCCTTACCACAACATTCAAAAATAAAAATCACCAAATCTATCTAACAACTGAAGGTCAAATTGTAACCACTAATTACAAAAAGTTAATTTGGGAAACAGAATCTCGAAACAACAAACTAACAAGCGATCTGGCACTAAAACGGCTACGGGAATGCAGCGAAGAGGCACCATTTGCATCAGCAATTGAACAATGGGCCAGTTTCACCGCCAGATTACCTACTAGTACACGTAATTCCGTAATCTCTAGAGATGGCCAAATGACCCAGATAATAAAAAGGGTAACCAATATTAACCTCACACACGCAGTACAGAAAATGAAACGAACCAGAAATATATTAAGGAAAGAGCTGACTAAAATCCCAGATACAGAAGAAACTAGGGCTGCCCTGAAAGTGGCAAATAAAAATTTAAAGAAGATAATATGGAATGAAAAAGCTGAAGCCAATAACGCTCTGTGGACTCGTATATTTCATGCAAGTAACCTAGGAAATTCGAGGGAGTTCTGGAAGATTGTTAACACCTTAAATAAGCCGGATAAAGCGGTAGTCTCATCAGTATTGACTGAAACTGAATGGGTAAATGTTTTAGGCTATCATCTAAATCCACATCCAGCAGTACAGGGACTTGAGGACCATAGCCCAGGGAAGGAAACTGCGATAACAAATCAAGAACAAGTCATAGAAATAACACAGGAGCAGATTGTTAAACTAATAAAGAAGCAGAAAGATGGAGCACCAGGACCGAATGGGATACCCTTTTCTGTATACAAAGATGATCCGTAAACATGGGCAGAAGTACTTGTAAAGGTCTTTAAAAAAATAGTTAGTAAAGGGGAGATACCTGAATGCTGGAGAGGTTCTTTCATATCCCCAATTTTTTAAAAAGGAGACTGGGCGCTTCCTGAAAACTATCGTTTAATAACGCTACAGGACACTGATGCAAAACTCTTTACAGCCTATCTGCTAACAATCTTATCCGATTTGGTGAAACATTTTTCCGCCAAATTAAACCGGCTTCATTAAAGGACTTGGTACATCCTCCAATATCCTGGCACTATCTATTTTAATGGAAAAGGCAATCTTAAACGGCGAATCACTGTTTCTATGTTTTATTGATTTTAAATCCGCTTTTGACTGTGTCAACAGAGATCTTTTATGGAAAAAGGTACAAGCACAAGGGATTCCCCAGCCTTTAATATACCTGATCAGTCTCCTGTATACAAAAACTTGGGCCAAAGTTCGCATTGGGAACGGCAGATCATTAACTGAAGAAATACCAACGCTTGGAGTGTGAAGCAAGGTTGCGTATTGGCACCTTTATTATTTAATCTGTTTTTAACTGATCTAACTGAAGAATTGAACGAGATAAATGCCCACCCACCGAAACTTGCAGATAAGCACATATCTAATTTGCTATATGCAGATGATGTTATTCTTTTAAGCAGAACAAAGGTAGGCTTGCAAAGGTTAATTACATGTACACAGGAGTACGCAATACAAAATAAAATGGTAATAAATGAATCCAAATCTAAAGTTATGGTTGTCTCAAAAAATCCAAGAAGGAAATACAATATGAAATGGTTCTTAGGTAAGGAAAAACTGGATCAAACAAAAACCTATAGATACCTAGGACTGGTTTTTGATGACAATGGTAGCTTTAAACCCCCGAAATTGGACATCGCCAGGAAGGCGAACTCCCTAACAGGTGCATTAGGTATGATAAAAAAGTCCACCAGCAACTTAACCTACCAGACACTCCTCAAAGTCATATCTGCAAAACTGTTACCCTCCCTAACCTATGGCAGTGAGGCTTTAATCAGAAAGGACGCAATAACAATAAACAAAGAAATGTCGAAAACTTTTCGATCCCTTTTCTGTTTACCTAAAAATGCCTCACAGTCCCAAATTAGACTAGAATTCGGCTTGAACAACCAACTGCATGCACGGATGGGTAACACAATTAAAGTATGGTATAGGGTGAAAAACGACAAGGACTAATTTAATCTCAGAGCTTTTATGGAAAGAAGTATAGTGCAATAATAAATTATCTGTTTTGAAGTACCTCGAAAAGGCTTTGGATGAATTTGGGCATTAGGAGACTTGGATGACCACTATTCCTCAGGAATATTTTTAAAAAATTGCAAATAAGACAACTGATATCCTATCTGTGATAAGTGACAAAGAGTCCCTGGTCAAAAGGAAACATGCTTGGTCTATAATAAACGGTTAAAAAAAAAAAGAGTCCGCAACAATATTTGAATACAGCTTGGACTTGGAAATATAAAAATATATTCATGAAAGCTCGATTCGGAATCCTGCCCGGAGAATCTCATGCACTGCCATGAAAAAAGCTGGAAAATAATATATCATGTCGGCTGTGTAACACAGGAGAGGAAAATATTATACATCTGTTGTTCCTCTCCCCAGAACTAAAAAATTAAAGATTAACACTTCTAAAAAGGCACTTCAATAAAAGAGCAATAAGGACATGTAGACAAGTACTAATCCAGTGTCTTTGTCTGGAAGATATACATATGAACTCTGCCCTCTCAAAATTCTAATAAGTGCATGGAAAAAACTTGAATTTTTATAACATTAACTATTATACTGTTTACATTTTCGAATTTTTAATCTTATGAAATGATCGCTTATTTATTTATTTTTTTAAAGTCATCGCCCTTTTACTGTATTACTATAATTGAATTGTTATATTGTGTATTCTCTTTTGGTAAAGATTTTAAATAATCAATCAATAAACATTATCTTACCAAGTAAGGCAGATGATTCAAACAAAACATTGTCAAGACCCAAACAGCATAACTCCCCAGAAACTCAATTATGACCCATCATCAGTTTGTGTGAAACTAAAATACACAAAGACACTTCTCAAACCTTCTTTTAGGCAGCTAATCGAAAAACACAATTATTTTTCTTTAATATATTTTTGGTGCTTAATTATTGTACAGGTATCTCCTAAGAAGGGGGGTGATTCAATTAATCACTGTGGAGGCTAGAATCAATATAAACCACAAACAAAAAGGTGCCTCCCAGACCATAAATTAAGAGTGATTTGCACAAAGATGGAACCTTAGTAGTATTCCTCTTACAGTCTGTAAATTGACTTGCTTTTCTTTAGCAATTTCAGGTATAACATTCACCCCTGGATATTATTCTTGTGAGTTTGAAATAATTCACGTGAATTTGTTGTGAATTGCAACTTTTTCCTTTTACTTATTATATAGTAGAACATTTTTCACACAACATTATGTACATTTGAAAACATAAAGACAGAAGATAAATGTTCTTAAATGTATCTCACATGAAAACATTACATCATGACATTTCATGAGCACATGTAAAAGATTTGATCAAACGTAAATACTCGTAAAAACAACGTGGCTGACGTGACACCAATTCATCAGTACAGCCTTCTTGACTGCCCTGAGAGAATATAAATCAGCAATCCTTGCGGCTAAAACCATGTACTTTTCGCAAAGAATCCTCAATTCTTCCAACAAATCGAGGGAGATCTTCCTAATGTGGATGAACTCGTCAACCTGATAGAATCATAATGACGCCTCCCTCCTTTCAGCTTCTTTGTGACTCCCTCAACAATTATTTTGTTGAGAAGATAGATCTTATCAAAGCTACCATTCCCATACCTAATTCGGGAGTCGACTTGGGCCGCCCTCCAATCAACCCCTTTCTATTCCTGTAGTTCCCCCTGATTACAAAAGAGACGTTTTCCACACTTCTCAGTAGAGTTCGTTCAGGCTCTCCCTCGGACAGTTGTCCTGCCAACATTACTCGAGAGATCTTCCTTAGTCTCTCCGATGTGCCTCTTTCCTTGCTTAACAACTCCCTTGAACTGGGTCAGCTCCCTACCCCATTTAAATCGGCTAGTGTGGCACCTATTCTTAAGAAACTTGGGGCTGGCCCGGCGACCCTAAGCAATTTTCATCCAATTTCCCTGCTCCCCTTCCTAGGTAAATTATTAGAGGCTCATGTATTCAGCTGCCTTGGCTCCTTTATTGAAAGCTCTCGGTTTCTGGACCAGCACCAGGCGGGATTTAGACCCTAGCACTCCACTGAGTCTGTCATGGTGGCAGTCCATGACGAACTCAGAAAGGGGCGGACCAAAATGTCTCCCAGGCCCCAGTGCTCCTTGATTTGTCGGCGGTGTTCGACACCGTTGATCATTCTATCCTTATTCAGCGGGTCGAGAACGCCGGCATCAGGGGCACCCCGCTCCGATGGCTTGCGTCATTCTTGCAAGACCGAAAGCAAGCGGTTCGGCTCGGCCCCTTTATCTCTGAAGAGAAGGACCTCACTTGTGGGGTCCCACAAGGTTCCGCCCTCTCCCACTTATTATTTAATCTTTACATCCTTCCCTTGATTTCTTTGCTAAGGGAGAAACCAGTGGTCATCTTCAATTATGCGGATGACCTTCAGCTTATTTTTAACATCGATTCCTCCCCCGCCTCCATTGAACACTTTCAGTCGACAATGCTGACTATCAGCTGCTGGATGAATGCCAACCAGCTTAAGCTGAATCCAGACAAGACCGAGCAGGTGCTCCCTGGACCCATGGCCAACCCATGGAATTCTAGCTTTTAACCGCACACCCTGGGCTGTGCCCCCTCTCCAGTGAGCGCGGTTAAGAGCCTGGGAGTTACCATTAGCAAGGACCTCTCCATGAAACCCCAAATTAAATCTGTGATGTCGGTTTGCTTTTACCACCTACGCCGAATCAGAAAGATCAGCAGATTTCTTACTCATGATGCTTTGGTCCATGCTACACTGGGACTAGTGGTATCCCGCATTGATTATGCCAATTCACTTTACGTAGGCATCCCTCTCTATCAGTCCCATCAACTGCAACTTATTCAAAATCAAGCAGCCAGAATGGTCTTTGGGCAGCCAAAGACCAGTTCTGTCAAACCCCTCTTGAAGAGCCTGCACTAGCTTCCGGTAGTACAGCGCAGTCTTTTTAAGATGGGTTGTACCACTTATTTGGCTCTTGCCAATCAAGGCCCATCTTTCATTGCTTCCCTTCTCCCCCGCTATATTCCCTCCTGAGTTCTTTGTTCAGCCAGCCTTAACTTGCTATCTTCATGTCTTTTTAGGCGGAAAAGACTTGGGAGATTGAGATTTGCTTTCCAGGCCCCTCATTTCTGGAACTCCCTCCCACTTGATCTTCGTCTTATGCCCACCTACCATTCATTCAGGAGAGCCCTGAACACATGGCTGTTTTCGCTAGTCTTTGAATAACTTTCCCCAGCGCAGTTTGTCTTCTGTCTGTCCCAAAGCGCCAAGAAGCCACTGGTGAACGTGCACTGTACAAATGTCTTCTTCATTCATTCATTCATACAGAACATTCTTTTCAAGCCACAAATGTTATTACCTCATCTCATTTCAGAGTAAATCAAGAACCATAAATTTAATGACTTAGGTGTCCTAAAGTTTGCTTTTGTGGGGACCTTGGGTTATTAGGTCCTCACTAATGGTAGTGTATCCAACTACTGGTTGGCCCTATCGAGGTCAGAGCGTGAGTAGTATGTCAGGGTGGAGTCGAACACTACATCTCGCACGGTGCACATCCACTATGCACTTGATGCTTCAATATATGATCACTCTTGGCCATGGTAGTGTTTGCACTGACGCGTTTTGACCTTCTGGTTTGGGCCTGCGCAGGTTTGTCAAGGAAGGCATTCTTCAGGGCCGATGATTAAGAGGACGCTGTGGGTGTTTAAAAAAGTAGCAGTTACTAAGTGTGTCTGAGGTTCTGTAAGTCATCATATTGAAATTAATGCAGAGTATGTTCTGCTGTTTTCTAAAAACGTAATTCATATGACGTACCGTTTTCTAGTCTTAATAGACATGGCCTATCTTGAGTCAATGCATTGGGTCCATGTTCATGGGCGGATCCAAAAGATAGGTCCTGCTCTGGAGATGGACCCTGCAACGTGAGTAGAGCGATACTCATTTGGAGAGGGGAGAATAGATGGAATGTCAGCTCTTTTGTGACGTGGTACCCAAATATCCTACCTTTTGAAATCGGTGGACAGAGTACCATTCTGGAACTTCCATTTTCAAGCCTGCATGGTGACAACGATGGTGTGGTCAGGGTGGGCTGAAGGTTATTTGAAGCGGGTGCTATGTTCAAATATCGATTTTACACCTTGTGCCCAGAGCGTGACGATGATTCTATAATCTATAAGTGAGGTAGTGGCACACCTACAGTGTCCCCCTAAACATCTGCCCTGAAGAAGGCCTTCCTTGAAACACCTGCACAGGCCCAACCCAGAAGGTCGAAATGCGTCAGCGCAAGCACTACCAGGCCCAAGAGCGATCATATATTGAAGCATCAAGTGCATAGTGGCAGAGCACCGTGCGAGATGTAATTTGCAACTCCACCCTGACATACTACTTACTCTCTGACCTCAATAGGGCCAACCAGTAGTGGGATACACTACCAGTAGGGAGGGCCTAAGACTCCAAGGTCCTCACAAAAACAAACTTTAGAACATCTTGTAGGCTAAGTAATTCCATTTATGATTCTTGATTCACTCTCAAATGAAATGAGGTATTAACATTTGTGGCTTGAAAATATGTTCTGTATATACACTGATGAATTAGTGTCATGTCAGCCATGTTGTTCTTAGGAGTATTTTCGTTTGATGAAATCTTTTACATGTGCTCATGTAATGTCGTCATGTAATGTTTTCATGTGAGATACATTTAAGCATTTTTGTCTTCTGTCTTTATGTTTTCAAATGTATAGAATATTGTGTCTGAAACATTTACTACTAACTAATAAGTAAAAGGAAAAAGTTGCAATTAACACCAAATTGTCGTGAATTCTTTCAAACTCACAAGAGTAATATCCAGGGGTGCATGTTATACCTGAAATTGCTAGAGAAAAGCAAGTCAATGTACTGACTGTAAGAGCAATACTACTATGGTACTATTTTTATGCTAATCACTCTTAATTTATGGGCTCGGAGGCACCTTTCTGTTTGTAATTATTCTACAGGAGCATTACAGTACAGAACAAAAAATAAATAAACAATTTTGTCCAAGCCTACATTTGTGCACATTATCCTGACTGACCAAGGTTAATGGTCTCTGCGTCTTCAGTATTTTTGTTCAATTATTACATCATTGAATCATATATGAAAATAATGTATGATTGTTCTCCTTCTCTACATAAAACAACCAAGCATACTAATGATTGAATGACATATGTGCAGGAGCAGTAGCGGCCCGTGGAGGGAGTTCTGTGGGGCGGTGAGGCTGGGGGGGGAGGGCAGGATGGGGGGTACTAAACACCGGAATATGGATATACGGAGGTAAGTAAACATTTAAATAAATTTTAAAAAAAATCGTTGTGCGCGCTGCATCGCAAAATGCAATGCAGCGCATGCAACGAAATTCGTTGTATTTATTTAAATGTTTACTTACCTCCGTACATCCATATTCCGTTGTTTACTACCCCCACCTTGCCCCTCCCCTGCCCCGCCTCACTGCCCCACGGATTTCCCTCCACGGGCTGCTACTGTGTGGAAAGAGCTTTGATATAGCAAGGCATGATTGTATTTGTAGTATTTATGAAGTGCATCATACTCTTGATGAGGTTATGAAGCAGTCTATTTGCATCTGGTTCATGGTGTCCTTTGTATTGTTTATATGGATGTTTTTTGGCCTGTATGGGAAGTTAGACTGATATGAATAAGGGTCAAAGAAGTTTTTAAAATATGGTACAGCTAACCCCCTGTGTGTGATGTATTCCAGAGTGTAAGAAATAGATCTACAGGTACATAATGAGTGGATGAGTGGAGCTCACCAGGGGCTTATTTATATGAAATTGGCCCAGAAGCAACAGAGATTCAATCCCTAATCATACTGACGCCAGAAAAGTTGAGGGTGAGACACAAAGCACCTGGTAGGTTTCTGCCCTGATACATAGTCTGAGTCGACCTATCCTCTGTTACCCACTTGTTTTCACCTCTTCATGTGATCCCAATACTTTATTTTAGATCCCAAACATGCTTGGTCGTTCTAGTTCGCACATGGAAGAATCATCCAGTAAGCCTCAAACACGTCATCCTTGATGGTTCATATTTTCATTATTACTAGACAATAGAAGGTAAAAAAAGAAACAAAGTGGTGAAAAGTGAGTCACCCTTCTTTCACTGTTTCACTTACCAATATTTCACAGATATGGTAGGGTTCCATTTTGTAATCTCTGGCCAGCACTTCTCTGTTCTATCCATGGGAAAGACACAAGTTAACTTTATTGTTTACATCTTTTGCTTGTGTCTTACCCATTGGTCCATCCAGGTTGGCTTTCCCATCTAGGCAGGGGTACTTAACTACTATTGCTAGGATGAAACAGGTGTAATTTCTGTATCTAGATAACTCCTAAACTAGCCTTTTTAAATACCTGCTCTTGCCAGCAAATAGCAAATGATTGTGTACTGCTTGTGCTCATATCTGTTCGGTGAGATCTGAGCCATTTTGTCTTACTTTCTTCATCAAATATGCCCTGGGGTCTGTAAGGCATTTTAGGGGAAAAACACATCTCTTACTATATTGAAGGTTTCTGCATTGTTTGGGCTCACTTCCCTAACTACTGGACCCCATGCTGCTGATGCTTACCATTGCAGAGATACTGCCTGCATTCTGCACACTGCTGTTTGTCCAGGTTTTATGTCGTAAATGTATTTTAAAATATGTAAAAAAATATATATATATATCCTTTCCTACTAGTGCGTTAATAAAGTGGTGATAAGTACTAAACAACAATAAAAGCACCTACCTGCCTATATTTAAGAGCCTAACACAGAACACAGCCAAAGTGTAGTATAAACAATATGGCTGCCATTTCATTTTCTAAAAACAGCCATTACCCAATTATATACTGGCTTGTCACCACCATGTACCATGGTACACTGCAAAGTTACCGCACTATACCGTGGCCCAAAATATAACTAAGGCCTATCTGTGTAATTGTTTTGTGGTAGTCTTGCGTCACACATGGTGTCGCATGGACAACACAAAACTTAAGTCAGAGTTACAATGCAATGTATAGCCACTATGCGTGGCCCTGCGTTGATTGGTAAATCTGGAGAAATGCAATGCAGTACAATTTTCTGTTTTGTGGTACTCTGCACACCATAATCTACGCTGCTGCTAAGTTCCACATATGTATAGCACTCCACTGTATGCCACTACACTATACACCACTCTACTCTACAGTATTCAAGTATAAGCCTCTCCAGTGTACACCACTCTACTCTCCCACTCTACTCAGCACCGGTTCAGTGTATGCCACTGCTTTATGTGCTATTCCACTGTACACCTCACCACTCTATGCCTCTCCACTGTACGAGACTACACTCAATTCCAATTCACTCTAAGCTATTACACTGTATACAATTCCACTGTGTGCCACCACACTGTACGCTTTTACAATATACATACCTCCAATCTACACCACTCCAGTCTATGCCACACCACTGTACACCACTCCAATGGACGCTATTCCACTATTCACTATTCCACTTTATGCCATTCCACTGTATGCCACTCCACTCTACAATACTTCACTGTGTGCTATTCCATTGCATGTATGTCACTCCACTGTACGCTACTGCACTCTACACCAGTCCAATGCACAGCACTCCACTTGGAAACTGTTCCACTTTATATTATTAAACTGTACCCCACTCTATTGTACGTCACTCCAATCTACAACATTCCACTATGCGGCACTCCACTGTATGCTACTTCACTATAGCTTACTATGTGGTCTGATAGCTAGATTGCCTACTTGGAGCTGGGAAACCAAAGTTCGAGCCTCTGGGTCACGTCCACGTCCATGTCCTGTGATTCTGGGTAAATCACTTAATCTCCCCTTGCCTACCAAAAAAATGAATGTGTTCTTGTGCAATGTAATCGGTGCTCATGTAAAGCGTTCCAATACCTTCGGGTCGAGTTCACGCTATATAACTCTGCAACAAAAAAACAACTACATTCTGCGCCACTCCACTGTACAATACTCCACTCAATGCCACTACACTCTACGCTATTACACTCTAAGGAACTCCACAACTCCACTCTACACCAGTCCACTCTATACTATTCCAATCTGTTACACTGAATGCAACTCCACAACTCCACTCTACACCAGTCCACTCTATACTATTCCAATTTACACCACTCCACCCTATGCAGCTACCCTCAATGCCACTCCACTTATGCCACTCCACTATACAGTATTCCACTCTACGTCACTCCACTCTACAACACTACGCTAATCTAATGTATTCCACCCTACTCGAAGCTACTCCACTCTGCAGCACTACAGTGTATTGCACGCCACTCTACGGCACTTCATTCTACATTATTCCATTGGATGCCACTCCATTGTGTGATATTACACTCTGCCCCACTCCACTGTACGTTATTCCAGCCTACAGCACTCTACTGTACTGCACTCCACTGTACACTACTCCACTATGTGCTATTAAATTCTGTTTCTCTCCAATGTACGAGACTCCACTCTACACCTCCCCACTCTACACTATTATGTTGTACACAACTCCACTGTACGCCACCCCACTGTCTGCTGTTACACTGTATACTCCTCTATTCTACACCATTCCAGTTTATGCCACTCCACTGTACACCACTCCATAGGACACTTCTCCACTATTCTCTATTCCACTCTGTGCCATTCCACTGAATGCCACTTCACTCTACAACCCTTAACTGTCTGTTATTCCACTGTTCACTACTCCACTCTATGCACTCCAGTGTATGTCATTCCACTCTTCACCATTTCATTCTATACTATTCCATTGGATGGTACTCCACTGTATGCTATTACACTCTACCCCAGTCCACTGTATGTCACTCTAGTCTGCACCACTCTACTGGACTGCACTCCAGTGTATGCTACTCCACTACATGCTATTACAATCTACGCCACTCCACTGTACAACACTCCACTCTACGCCACTCCACTCTACGCTATTACACTGTATGCAACTTCACTCTATGCCATTCCACTCTATGCTATTCCAATCCATGCCGCTTCATTCTCCACCACTCCAGTGTACGTCATGCCACTGAACGCCACTCCACTCAATGCTACTTCACTCTTTGCTATATCAATAAATGGTACTGTACTGTATGCTATTCCACTGTATGCTACTCCACGACACTCCCCTGTAAACACTCCACTGCGTGCCATTCCATTGTATGGCACTACAGTGTACGCTACACCACTATACGCCACTCCAGTTTATGCCACTCTACTCTACCCCACTCCATTCTATGTCATTCCATTGACCGCCTCTCCGCTGTATGCTATTACACTCTACCCTGCTGCACTGTATGCCACAACAGTCTGCAGCACTCTACTGTATGCAACACCACTGTTCGCTTCTCAACTATACACAATTCCACTCTATACCACTCTGTAGGCCACTCCACTGTATGCTATTCCTCTGAATGCCAATCCAATCTACAACACTGCACTGTATTCTATTTCACTGTATGCCACCACACTGTATGCCACTTGACTTTACACCACTCCAGTGCATGCCACTCCACTATAGGCCACTCCATTCTACACTATTCCATTGGATGCCACTCCACTGTACGCCACTCCACTCCAATGTATGCTGTTACATTTTACCCTACTCCATTGTATGCTGCTCCAGTCTACACCACTTCACTGTATGCCTCTGCACTGTACCCCACTCCGCTGTATGCTATTCCATTGAATGCCAATCCAATCTACAACACTGCACTGTATACTATTTCACTGTATGCCACTACATTGTATGCTACTCGACTCTACACCACTCCACTTTACGCCACTCCATTCGACTCTATTCCATTGGATGCCACTCCACTGTGCGCCACTCTACTGTATGCTATTACACTCTACCGCACTCCATTGTATGCCACTCCAATCTACAGTCCTCCACTGAATGCTACTACTCTACATGCTCAGACACTCTATGCCACTCCACTGTACAACACTACACTCTACGCTTCTCCATTGTACTCCACTACAGTATACGTTACTCCACTGTAAGCATTCCCAGTTTACCCCACTACACTCTACCCCAGTCCATTCTATGGTATTCCATTGGATGCCTATCCACTGTATGCTATTACTCACTACCCTACTCCACTGTATGCCACTACAGGCCCTACATTCCACAACACTGCACACCAGTTTATGCTACTCTGCTGTACACAATTCTACTCTATGCCACTCCACGGTTTACTATTCGATTGAATGATGATCCAATCTAGAACACTCCACTGTCTGCTTTTTCACTGTATGCTTCCCCACTCCAGTGTATGCCAGTCCACTCTAAGCCACTCCATTCTACGCTATTCCATTGGATGCCACTTCACTATATGCCAATCCACTCTATGCTACTTCCCTCTATGCCACTCCACTGTATGCCACTCCACTCTACAGTATTCCGCTGTATGCCACGCCACTATACGCAACTCCACTCTATGCCACTCCAGTGTATGCTACTGCATTCTATGCTAGTCCATTGGGCGCCACTCCACTCTATTCTACCCCACTGTTTGCTACTCCACTCTATACCACCCCACTGTACACCACCCCAGTCTATGCCACTCCTTTGTATGATACTAGCAGCCCGTCCCGACGTTGTCCGGGTATGAATTGCTGCCGGCCAGTAGTATATTGTTTTGTAGGATTTCGTTTTGATAGCATTTCTTATCTGTGACAGGCCTGTGAAACACTCTGATTCACCGTGCACTGCCGATGCACTTAAGAGTGCGCGTTCAGTAGTGTGTGAACTCGAGTTTCCCTACTTTATTTTTCCTTGCAATATTATATAGCGCGAACTCCACAACATGGCATGAGCAAAATTTACATTACAGAAGAACACATTCATTTGTGGTAGGAACGGGGAGACAAAGCGATTTGCCTGGAATCATAGGATGTTGAGCTGATGCCGAGATTCGAACGTAGCTCCCCAGCTCTAAAGTTCGCAATTCTAGAACTTGCGGCGGGAGGTATGTCTAAAAGTGTATGTCGGTGCTGGCCTTCAATGAGAGAGACCTGTGCATTTTTCAAATGGGTGGTGAAAAAATATGAGTATGTTGCTGGAGATGTGGGCCGCCGTGCCACCAATGTACTTACCGGGGGAGGGTAAACACCCATTATTCCGCAACTTTCTTTCCGCATACCATGACTCCGCATACTTTCATTACGAAAGTACCATGACTCCGCAATGCCATTATAACGCATGGCATTACATTTTATATGCTTTTAGCACGCATACATTTACGACAAAATTCCTTGTAAATGCATGAATGGTAAAAGCATGTTTTTTTAATGTTTGGATAAGGTAAGTATGGGTATAGGGGTATATGTTTTGGGGTACTGAGGTATATGTTGTGGGGTGTTTGGGTATTTTAAGAGTTCAGATATAGGGTTGGGTTATGGGGTACAAGGGTAGTTTTAGGGTTTAGGGATAGGTATGGGTTTTGGGGTACAGGGGTATTTTTAGGGTTCAGGGCCAGGTTTTGGGGTATAGGGGTATTTTTAGGGTTCAGGGGT
The DNA here is from genome assembly GCF_964261635.1 of Lissotriton helveticus. Classification (NCBI taxonomy): domain Eukaryota; kingdom Metazoa; phylum Chordata; class Amphibia; order Caudata; family Salamandridae; genus Lissotriton; species Lissotriton helveticus. The sequence continues at coordinate 886,088,221 of NC_136067.1, read as the reverse complement.
AGGTTTGGGTTTTGGGGTACAGGGGTATTTTAAGGGTTCAGGGCTAGGTTTGGGTTTTGGGGTACAGGGGTACAGGGGTATTTTTAGGGTTCAGGGCTAGGTTTGGGTTTTGGGGTACAGGGGTATTTTAGGGTGCAGGGGTAGGTTTGGGTTTTGGGGTACAGGGTTATTTTTAGGGTTCAGGGCTGGGTTTGGGTTTTGGGGCACAGGGGTATTTTTAGGGTTCAGTGTTAGGTTTGGGTTTTGGGGTACAGGGGTATTTATAGGGTTCAGGGCTAGGTTTGGGTTTTGGGTTACAGGGGTATTTTTAGGCTTTAGGGATAGGTTTGGGTTTTGGGGTACAGGGTATATTTATAGGGTTAAGATGGGTTAGTGTTTAAGGGTGTTGGGGTATTTTAAGGAGTAAGGGTGGGTTATGATTATGGGGTGCAGGGGTATTTAAAGGGAGCAGGGTGGGATTAGCACACGATATGAGACATGGCATGAAGGGCGGGACGTACCACATGCCCCCAGCATTTGTCACGCCCCCAGCGTTTGTCACGCCCCCAGCACACGCCCACAGCACAACTCAGACACGCCCACAAGGGACTACTTTGCTGGGACGGTTCTTTTACCTTTTAAATGTATATGGTGGGCGTCTGCATAGCCTATGTCCTTCTGCTGCAACTGCTCTTTCCAACGCTGTATTGGGTTTTGTGATTGGTGCTGTGATTACCCGCCTCAAAGGTTTGGGATCTCTCTTTATTATATTAGTATGGATTCCACTCTATGCTGATCCACTCTAAGCCACTCCACTGTTCTTCCCTACTACTCTATTCCACTGTACACCACTCCCCTCTATGCCACTCACTTTAAGCTATTACCCTGTATGCAACTTCCACCTTTGCCCCTCTATTGTGTGGTATTCCACTCTACCCCACCCCACTGTATGCCACTCTACTCTATGCTATTCCATTATACACCACTCAACTCTATGCTGTTCCACTGTATGCTGCTTCACTCCACTCATACAACACTCCAGTGTGCGCTATTCCACTGTATGCCACTCCACTGTATGTTGCTTCACTCTATGCCAATCCACAGTATGGCACTTCACTGTACACCACTCTAGTGTACGCTACTGCACTCTACACTACTTCACTCTACGACACTTCACTCTATTCACTGTATGCCACTATAATGTACCTCACTCTGATATATGCTGCTCCACTCTACACCTCTGCACTCTGAGCTACTCCAATGTATGCTATTACTCTCTATCACACTCAGTTCTATGCCACTGCACTCTTTGCCACTCCAGTGTAGGCTACTCCATTGTACGTCACTACACTCTACAAAACACCACTGTCTTCTATTCAACTGTATGCCACTGTTTTCTATGCCACTCCACTGAACCCATATCCACTCTATGGCACTCCATTTAACACTATTCTACTGTATGCAACCACACTGCACACCACACAACTTAAAAATGTTCACTCAATTCCATTGCAGTGTACCCCACTCCACTGTGCGCCACTCATTGTATGCTATTCCACTGTACACTAGTGCACTGTACCCCACTCCACTGTACACCACTTCACTGTATGCCACTGCACTTTAAATCACTCCACTGTACTCTATTTCAATCCATTCCACTAAGGTGTATGCTACAACAGTATAGACCACTACATTGTATGCCACTCAACTCAACACTACTCCACTGTACACTATTTCATTGTATGTTACTTGATGTATGCTATTCCACTGTATGCCACTCCACTGTAGACCACTTACCTGTAGGAAAATGGAGTGTTATGTGGCGTGGGGCATAGTACTCACCATGTAATACTATCACAATACACCAAAGATGGTCCTTGGATTCACATTAAAAAATCCTTACCTCAATCCTGGTAGAGTGGCAAAGTGCAGTCAGGTTTTACTAGATGAACATAAGTTCAGCATTTCAGAGTATTTGACACGACTCAAGAGAAATCCAACACCAATTTATGAAAAGAAAGTGTATTTCTATCTTAATATAGGCACCAAAAATAACAAAATAGCATTCATATAACCGGAGTTATGGATTTTTGAAACAATATTAAATCAGTGCAAAATAATAAATAGAAAATATAACATTGCTATCAATGGCAAAAACCACTAGTGACATTCGTTCACTTGCAGGTCGAGTTACATGGAACACTTACAGGGTTAGGACCATGTGGACCACTGGACCAGGCCCCAACAGTCAGATTTGTCCTGGCTGTCCCTGGTGCTGAACGGGAGCCGCAAGGAAGATGATTTTACTGCTTATACAGTGCTGCAAGAAACAGAATGCAAAAACATACCAGATACACATCTGCTGACAGGTGGTGACATTGGATGAAGGTTGCACTCTGTTCTCTGTAGATGCAGCATTGAGTGTGGGGGTATTTGCCACAGTGGAAACCAACAAGCCTTGGCAGTGGTAAACCCAATGGAAAAAGTACTGGCGGTTCACTGGGTCTCGGGGAGTGCAGTAGCAGCCTTAAACTATGTGGCAGGTGAGACTACATCTCCCACAATGCACTGGACCACCTGAATTTTGGTGATCCCAGCGAGGGCCTGATGGCCAGCGATTCTTCTGATCTGGTGAGTGTTTTTACCTGCAGTTTTCAGGGGACTAGTGTCACTAGTCCAGTGAAGTCTGAGGGTGCTTCTGGCTTTCACAGTGGTCCTTCTCTCAGTGAGTGATGAGTTATACCCAATGACAAGGCTTGTTCCCTCAATTTCAAGTCTGTTGCCACAGGGACAAAGTAACCCTCTTTTGCTTTGGTGCTGTGGGCAGTTTTCAGGGGACTAGTGCCACTAGGCCAGTGAAGTCTGAGGGTGCATCTGGCTTTCACAAGGGTCCCCCTTTCAGTTAGTGCTGAGTTGTAGACAAGAATAAATAATAATGGGGTAACTCTGTGTCCCTCAGAACCTGGGTAAGTATCAGTAGAAACAAAAGTGGTTCTGTCGGGTAGGAACTATCTTAGTAGACAACGCTCAAACGTATAGCGATTACGATCTAAAGCAACCTCTACAACAAGCCTTTGAGGCACCAAATACCTCAAGAAAAAATGACTAAGAAAAGGAACTCTGTATTATTACTTTTTATCAGAATTACTTCATTCAATGATATCCACAGGAAACAAAAAGCAAATACTGTCAACATTTGAATATTTACATGGGTCAAGAGTGATAGTACCGACAATGGTGCTTCAGTGCTAAACAGGTGAAAAATATATACAGTGTGGTCAATGGTTGGCTATGTACAAGTTAGAAGGACAGAGAGCAATTTTTGTCGAGTAATTCCTATCCTTAGTTCTGTGGAATCCTGGTAGTTCTGAGCCTAAAGATATGCGTCAACATTTCAACCCTAGTGGCGTCCCTGTGGGTGGTCACGGCGGGTTTTACTCAGGACAAGAGGTGGGGATGGGGGACGGGTTGACAGCCTAAAAAGCAAATGGAGGCGTGTGTGAGAGAGGTTGCCGGTGTGCTCTTATGAGATGCACTATGTATGGCAGGGTGTCATCACTCACCCTAGGGCAGCAGGATCAGTTGTGGCCGGGTAGGTGTGGATTTTTAGACTCCTCAGGTCGAGTCACAGCTGGGAGGGAATTAAAAGCCTGGGTTGGTAGAGATCGGGTGCAGGCCAAACAGCAAATGGGAGACGAGGTTAAGGCACCACCTGTGATAAAGAAAGTGCCCCGGGAGCAACGTGATTATTAGTGAGGGTTGCAGTGTGGGCTTACGTGCACAAAAGACAGTGGTGATAGGCCAAAATAGACAATGGTAGTTACCCATGTCTGTGGAAGACGCCAGAGTTTAATACACGTTTGGCGAATTTGACACTGCGGCCCTCATTAGGCCTAACGGGACGGTAATCTAAACATGCATATTTGAGGGATTTATGCGGTAAAAGCGTTACAACCGGAGTGGTGCTATTGCGGGTTCCGGGGTCCATCTAACGCCTGGAGTATCAATTGTAGTGAATATGGTGGTTGTACTAAATCACAGTCGTGGTGTAAAAGGGCCAGTTTCTGGCATCGCGTGAAAGCCGTGAAATCGTTAAAGCCGTGTTAGTGCGGGTTCCAGAGGCCATCTAAGGCCTGGAGGGTCAATTATTGTACTAAATCGCACTCGTGGTGAAAAAGCCCATTTCTGGCTTGACACAAAAGATAGGGTCGTGCTAGGGCCAAAGTGCGATTTAAACGCGAAGCAAATATACAGTGTGAGCTGGCGAATGTTATTAGTCTGTTTCGCTGATCGTGTAGTAACTGACTAGACTCGTGCAAGTGAAGAACTAGATTCGATTAGAACGTGCACGTCGGGGCTCTTGGAGGACTGAGTGAGATTAAAATCTGCGTTAGGAGGCTATCGGGCGCTCACCTGTGTAAATGCAAAGTTGAAGGAGCGGGAGGACGTGCCGTAGTACCGTACTGCATCTGGTATGATTCAGATCTCGGGCTGCATGCTGCCCGTCATTTTATCTGCAGGATTTGCCATGTCAGTCTGCCTCGTCTACGCAGCTGACGGCAGTGACGTTGCTAAGCCATGGCGCTCGCCGAGCTTCTCATTATGTATCACGCTTGAGGCATGGGGGTAAAAAGATTAACCCATAAAGAGCAGGGAAAAGTGAATCCCCAGCGCGTGTGTGCTAGTGAATTGTTATGCTAAGCACACGTGACTGGCCAAGCGTGGTGATTTACACAGGGACCTCTTACCGCAGCAGCGGTTCACAGGTGTTCTTATGTGGATACAGTAATGTACAGTGTCTCTGTGTATGTGTTCTGGCTATACTGACACGTCATGCAAAAAAACGGATATACGTATAGTCATAAATATTTTAAGTAAGGAAATAACCACATTACCGTTTTACATATCATTAGTTTGTAGCAATTGTTTTTCGTGTTCTGGAAGATACAATGACACTTGTTTCTGAATTTCAACATGTAACTTGAATACATATGTAAAGATTTCAATGTCAGTATATTACAGTCCTACATATTTCTGGTGGGAAAATAACCACATTATAGTTGTCTCAACAACGAGTGTGTTACATTTGTTCTTTGTGTTCCTGAAGGAATAGAGACACATGATTGTAAATTCCAACATGTAATATGGGTGCACATGTCAAGGAGAACATTAATCTTTGAGTTGTATTCCAGTGTCCTACACTCAAGTTGTTCAGGAAATGCTACATTCTAGATTGCGACAAGTGATAAGAGTAAATATGTCAAGGGATACATGAGCATTACAAACTACTTCCAGAGTCTGTGTAGCGAGTTATGCAAGGTAATAGTTCAGACTGTACTACATGGAAGTGGTAGAATCGATGCAATGTGGTGTGGACGGCCAGTGTGTGTGTAAATGGCACGTCTCAGCGTAGGAGTGGACATCGGTGTTCTATAATAATCCCATCTGTTTTGCTCTCTCCTCCTGTTCATTGAGTCCCTTTGCTACTACATTCAGGGCATGTATCCACTAGCATTCCTTCAGGTTAAGGGCCTCTTGGATGTATCCACCACTTGGGTTTATGTTGATCTTGTCCACCAGTCTCCATCTGATGCTTTCTGGTGGATCGTTCATTTTGAGTAAATGCTCCACCAGTGGCACGCCTTGCACCTTGCATCTGATGCGACTCATGTGCTGCAAGATTCTGGACTTAACTGTTTGGGTTGTCTGTCCAATGTAGGGTGTATTGCAAGGGTAAATAATTATGTAAATGACATTAGCGCTATTGCAATTCGTGAAGGCAGATAGTTTGTTGGATTTATTGTTGTGCATCACTGTTGGGCCTTCCATGCACAAGGGACAGGCTTTGCATGAGCTGCATTTGAAATGTCAGAGCAGGGGAGGGAAACCAAGTTGGCTCCGCAGGTCGGGTTGTGTTGGTGGTTCCAGGTAGGCTTTCACTACATTGCCCTTCAGGTTCTTGCCTCTCTTGAAGGCGAATATGGGATTGTGTTCAATTTGGAGTACAGAGGCCATAAGATTCCATTATTTCTTGATAATTGTGGTATAATGTGGTTATTTTCCCACCAGAAATACGTAGGACTGTACATATACTGACAATGAAATTTTTACATATGTATTCATGTTACATGTTGAAATTCAGAAACATGTGTCGTTGTATCTCCCAGAACACGAAAAACAATTGTTACACACTAATAATATGTAAAACTGTAATGTGGTTATTTCCTTACTTAAAATATTTATGACTATATGTATACCCAGTTTTTGCATGCCATGTCAGTATAGCCAGAACACATACAGAGAGACACTGTACATTGATGTATCCACATAAGAACACCTGTGAACCGCTGCTGCGGTAAGAGGTCCCTGTGTAAATCACCACGCTTGGCCAGTCACGTGTGCTTAGCATAACAATTCACTAGCACACACGCGCTGGGGATTCACTTTTCCCTGCTCTTTATGGGTTAATCTTTTTACCCCCACGCCTCAAGCGTGATACATAATGACAAGCACGGCGAGCGCCATGGCTTAGCAACGTCACTGCCGTCAGCTGCGTAGACGAGGCAGACTGACATGGCAAATCCTGCAGATAAAATGACGGGCAGCATGCAGCCCGAGATCTGTATCATACCAGATGCAGTACGGTACTACGGCCCGTCCTCCCTTTCCTTCAACTTTGCATTTACACAGGTGAGCCCCCGATAGCCTCCTAACGCAGATTTTAATCTCACGTAGTCCTCCAAGAGCCCCGACACGCATGTTCTAATCAAATCTAGTTCTTCACTTGCACGGGTCTAGTCAGTTACTACACCATTATTGAAACAGACTAATAACATTCGCCAGCTCACAATGTATATTTGCTTCGCGTTTAAATCGCACTTTGGCCCCTGCACGACACTATCTTCTGTGTCACGCCAGAAACGGGCCTTTTTCACCACGACTGCAATTTATTACAATAATTTACCCTCCAGGCGTTAGATGACCTCCGGAACCTGCACTAGCATTACTCCGGCTTTAATGATTTCACGGCTTTCACGCCATGCCAGAAACTGGTGTTTTTACACCACGACTGCGATTTAGTACAACAACTATATACACTACAATTGACCCTCCAGGTGTTAGATGGCCTCCGGAACCCGCAGTAGCTCCACTCCGGTCGTAACGCTTTTACGGCATAAATCCCTCAAATATGCATGTTTAGATTACCGCTCATGTTAGGCCTAAGGAGGACCGCCGTGTCATATTTGCCAAACAAGTGTATTAAACTCTGGCGTCCTCCGCAGACACGGGTAACTTACCATTGTCTATGTTGGCCTATCACCACTGTCTTTTGTGCACGTAAGCCACACTGCACCCCTCACTAATATTAAGGTTGCTCTCGGGGCACTTTCTTTATCACACGTGGTGCCTTAACCTTTCCTCCCATTTGCTGTTTGGCCCACACCCGATCTCTACCAGCCCAGGCTTTTAATTCCCATCCAGCTGTGACTCGACCTGAGGAGTCCACAAATCCACACCTACCCGGCCACAACTGATCCTGCTGCCCTAGGGTGAGTGATGAAACCCTGACATACATAGTGAATCTCATAAGAGCACAACGGCAACCTCTCTCACACACACCTCCATTTGCTTTTTAGGCAGTCAACCCGTTCCCCATCCCCACCTCTTGTCCTGAAGAAGACCCGCCGTGACCACCCACTGGGGCACCACTAGAGTTGAAACGTCAACGCATATCTTTAGGCTCAGAACTACCAGGATTCCACAGAACTAAGGATAGGAATTACTGAACAAAAATTGCTCTCTGGCCTTCTAACTTGTACATAGCTAACCATTGACCACACTGTATATATTGTTCACCTGTTGAGCACTGAAACACCATTGTCACTACTATCACTCTTCATCCATGTAAATATTCAAATGTTGACAGTATTTGCTTTTTGTTTACTGTGGATATCATTGAATGAAGTAATTCTGATAAAAAGTAATAATACAGAGTTCCTTTTCTTAGTCATTTTTTCTTGACGTATTTGGTGCCCCAAAGGCTTGTTGTAGAGGTTGCTTTAGGTCGTTATCGCTACAGGTTTGAGCGTTGTCTACTAAGATAATTCCTACCCAACAGAACCACTTTTGTTTCTATTGAGTTATAGCCAAGGACAAGGCTTGTTCACTCAGTTCCAAGTCTGGTGCCACAGGGACAAAGTATACCTCTTTTGCTTTGGTGCTGTGGGCAGAGCCCTGTTGTCAGCCACACCAGTCTTCTTCTGATCCTTCCTTGATGCATGTTGTTCAGATCAGAGTTACTGATGTCTGGGATTTAGAGGTGCTTAGGGGTGTGGAACCTAGTAGCCAATAGGTAACTAGTCCCTACAGCCACTCCACTCTATGCTCTTCTACAGTATGCCACTACACGGTTCCTCATTCCACTGTACGCATGTCCACCCTACGCCATTGTACTCTTTGCTAGTCCACTGTACACTATTACCCTCTACCTAACTCCATTCTACCCCAGTCCACTCTTCGCTACTCCACTGCATACTATTCTACTGTACACCATTCCACTCTACCCCACTGCAATCTACAGCAGTCCACTGTATGCTATTACACTCTACGCCACTCCACTGAACAGCAATATATTCTACGCTACTCCACTGTACACCACTACACTCTACTCCACTTCACTCTATGCCACTCCACTCTGCTCCAATTTATGCCACTGCACTCTCCCCCACTCCACTCTATGCCACTCCACTCTACTCTGCGGGGCTCCACTCCACTCAATGGCACTATACACACTTCCACTTTGCCACACAATACTCCACTCTTTAGCATATCGACATACAATGGTGTACTCCACTTCGTGACACTCTTCGCAACACCTGATATATACCACTAAACCACTTTGCTGCACTCCCCTCTATGACACACTGCTCCTCTCTACCCGACCCCACTACTCCAATCTATATAACTCCACTCTACACTATTCTATGTGACTCAACTCTACAAGACTGTATTCCACTCCACTACAACACTGTACCATACTCTACTCTATTCCACACCACTCCACTGTAGAACACTCTGATCCTCTCTGTAGCGCTCCACTCTGCTCCACTCTACACTCTATGACACAATAGCCCACTCCACGGTATGACACAGCACCCCACTGTATGGCACATTACTTCACTATATGATAGGCCACTCTAATTCACGCCATGCCACTGCACTCTAAGACATAACACTCCACTCAATTACACTTACACTTTACTCCACTCAACTCTATTCAACTCCACTTTCCACTGTACTCCCCTGTTCAATACTGTTGGGTCATCCCTGAACGTTTTGCCTTCCGCCTGTATTTTGTTCTGTCCTGTTGTTGGCTGTTTTATGACTCTGGGCACTTTACCACTGCTGATCAGTGCTAACGTGCATATGTTCTCCCTATTGTAAATTGATTTATGAATTAGTGTCTCCATGATTGGCTGGTTTGGTTTACTTGTCAGACCCTAGTACAGTGTACTGAGTGTGCCCAGGGCTTGTAAATCAAATGCTGCTGGTGGGCTTGCAGCACTGGTTGTGCCACCCTCAGAAGCAGCCTGTAAAGTGTGTCTCATGTCTGCCATTGCGGAGCCTGTGTGCAGTCCGGTACTGCCATATTGACTGGGCAAGTGCACCTACTTGCCAATCCATAAATCTTACCTTTTCTGCATATTAGTCACCCCTATGGTAGGCCCAAGGGCAGGGTGCATTGTTGGTAAAAGATAGGACATGCCCTGATGTATGTGGGCATGTCCTGATAGTGAATTACAGCCATGTTTGTTTTTCACTATTGCAAGGCTACCTGTTCCCCATAAGCCAAAATGGGCAGTTGAATTATAACATATTAGAATCCTAACTGACTCGGGGAACTAGATAGAAATTCGAGTTTAGTATACCTGAACTCAGAATGATAAAATGCATCTTTTAGTACAGTTGGTTTTAACATTCTGTGTTTGAAAATACCACTTTTAGAAAGTAGGTATTTTCTTGCCTAACTGTCCAAGCCTGCCTCTGCTAGGTTGTGTATTTCTTGACTGGAGTTTGAGTGACAGGGGCTGGGGGATTCCAGGAGACAGGGCGAGTCAGCATAGGGCTGAATAGAGCTATCTGCATGTAGATAGGTGGTAGGAGTTGCATCTGAGACCTGAATAGGGCAGTGCCTGGCTTCCTCTTGTGGTGCGTCTGATGTCCCTTGCACACACTGTCAAAGGAAAGAAGAGTGCTCCAGGACTGCACAGAACTGGTTTAGACTGGGTACAGGACCCTCTGCCTTCAGAGGACAAAGGATTTGGTAGTATAAATATTGGGACCCAGACCCAAGAACTTTAGATCACTTTTGCGAAACAAGAAGACCCTTTGCTGAGGAGAGGAACCAGAGAAACTGAGGAGGAGACTATCCCTAAGCTGAGTGCTGTTTGGGGAATTGGCCTGAAGTGGTTGCCTGACTGCCAAAGAAAGGAGAAAGGAATTTGTGCTACTTTCAAATCAACTTGTAAAGGATCTCCAAGGGCTTGAGATAGAGCTTGCCTCCTGCTGAAGTCTCAGGGACAAGAGACTTCCCCAACCAGCTCCCCTGCCTTCCCTTGCTGGGAATTGAAGTGGATGCGGTTGAGCTGGGACTTCTGAGAGACTGTGTGTCGCTGGGAGCTGGAAGCACGACTCAAGACAAAGAAGCGTGTCACCCCCACAGTCGTTGTCGTCGCATTACCGGAGAAGAGTGTCGCTGATGCAGCAGATGGCGTTGCATCACCGTAGAAGCGTACCGCCTGTGAGAACCTCAGACCAAATTATGACAGTGATCTGTGCTAGTTTGGGCCCAACAAGCAAAAGACAGTTAGGACTGAACTCGTTTGGAATTGGCATTCCAAGATGTCTGCAAATTCCGAGATCGGAGTTGTGGTCTAGTCCATGGGCCAAAGGTGCTCGGGGATTAGGTGGAGCGCCAGCCCTTGGGAAAATGCGCACTTCACCCGAAGAGTTACCGAGTAAACAGCCTTTTGAAGCGTCTCCAAATTTAGTCAGGAAATATAGTATATTTAGCCAGAGTAGATATACATAGTCTCTGTGGAAGATAACGAGTTGGCAAACTAGGTTTGTTAGCGCTACCTGCGAGGAGTGTCAAAACGAAAAACTGTGCAGATCCTTATCTCTTGATTCTCGAGTGGAAGAAAAATGGCAATTCCGAAGTTCAAGCGTCGAATCTGAGGAAAAGACATAGAGACATAAGGACAGAGCTAAGTGACGCTGCATTACATTTAAGCTAAAGAAAACATTAAATGTTAACCTGTTAAGAGTTAATAGGAAGTTGTTAATACTTACCAATAATTCTAGAGTGATAAACGTTAACGGATAAATGCAAGGAGAAGAAAGAAAGGATAATAAATTAGCCTAATAAATAGATAGAACAGTAGAACCAAGACACCTTAGGAAAGAAGACAAGACAAGATAAAGCATCAATACAATAGTAAGTGGCAATACATTGATTAGATAGCACATAGGTAAGGTTAGATAGAAATTAATACAACATCTTGTGTTTTAGGAAACAGAAGTACAGTTAAATAAAGAACATAAGTAAGGATTGCCCAACAGGAAGAAGAAAAGAGTAGCAAGAGCACACCAAGTAGAGAAGTAAGTGGACAATAATAAGATAAGGAATAAGAAAACTAATAAGAAGGCATAAGGGTAAATAGAATATTTGTGTTTCAGAATATCAATATTGGCATAGACAGTTAGCTAAGAAGACAACAGAAGAGAAGAAGAGAAGCACAGATCTTGGAAGATAAGGGTAGGTGAAAATAGTTGTAGAAATGAGTAGAATAAGATAGATTAGATTTAGAAGCTAATTGTGTTTACATTTTCAGCTTCACATAGAAGAACAAAGAAGAACCTGTCCAGGGCCAGTCTCTTCTTTGTTAATTTTTTTATACACTTCCCCCTTCCCCCGTGGAAATAGTCTGGAGGCTCAGTATAAATTGATCTCCGGGGTATTTTCTAGAGGGATTTGGGATTTAGCATCTCTGTTCCTGCGCAAGCCCAAGGTAAAAGAAAATATAGTCTTTACACAAGAGTCTGACACAGCCGCCGCCGCAGTCACCATCGCATCACCCGAAGCGCCTCGCATCACCAGAGAAGAGTTGCGCCATCGCAGCAGACACCGTCGCATCGCCGGAGAAGCGTGTTGCAGGGTCTGTCACGGCTCAGAAGAATCGTTGAGTCGCTGCACGGCTGTCGAGCTTGCACAGATTCTTGTTGCATTAAGAAGACACCATTTTGTTTCATTGCACTGGATCTTCATCGCATCACGGCGCTGTTGGTCGCGTCACCACGGAAGCGCAGTAAAAAAACGATGTATGACCTCCCCACACGGAGAAGAACCGACGCATCCCCTACGCAGCAGTAGGGACCCGAAGCATCACTGTTCTTGCGTGTAAGGAACCGACGAATCACCTTCCCTGCTACACTTTTGTTGTATAGTTTTTACACATCTAAAGGTACATTGAAGTGTCGCATTTTAAATCTATAGAGAACTAAGCTATTTCCACCATTTAAAGTACAGTATTGTGGATTTTGGTCGTTTGTGGTCTTGTGCTAAGTCTATATGAAAATACTTATTTTTATACTACAACTTGTGTGGTGTCCATCTGTAGTGTTGTCACTGGGTTACTGTATGTGTTCACAAATGCTTTACACACTGACTCTGAGATAAGCCTGGTTGCTCGTGCCAAGCTTCCAAGGGGTTGAGCAGGGGTTATTTTAGGAGTGTAACCCCTTACGCTGACTAGACGCAAGGGTCCCCATTAGGTCAAAGGTACCTACCTCTGCCAACTGGAGACCCCCAAATCTAACAGATACTTTACCTCACTCAATGCCACTGCTCAACACTCCACTCTATGCTGGTCCGCTCTATGACACTCTCCTCCACACTATGTAACCCCCCTCTACAGCACTCTACTACACTCTATCTCTGTACACTTCGCTGTACAGATCTGTACTCCACTCCATGCTTGTACAATATAATGTACAACACTCAACTCTACGAGACTTTTCAGCACTCTATGAGACATCACTACACTGTACTGTATGAGATGCCACCCCAATTTATGACACTTTACTTGACTCTATGCAACACCACTCCACTCTACTTCACTCCACACTACGCTAAAATATGACATGCAAATTCTCTGTATTATACTTTGCTCCACACTATGTTACACCACACCAGGGTACTCCAGTGCTCAACCCTTTACCTCACTCTACACCACTTTGCGACAATTGACTCTACGCTGCTCCACTGTATGACACTTTACTGTACTCAATGCAACTCCACCTTAAAAGACTTTACTTCACTTCATGTCAGTCTATGACACTCTACTCAATTCTATACCCATCCAGTGTAAGCCACTGTAGTATACTGTATGACACTCAAGGACACACCACACCACTCGACTCCACTCCCCTCTACAACCTCCAATATATAATGCAGCACTCTACACCACGATAGTCTCCTCCACTGCACATCACTGTACCACAGTCCACTGTATGATGCTCCACTGTACTACATTACTCTATAAGTCACTACACAGTACCAGACTCTCCACCACTCTAATGAATGACACTCCACTACACAAGACTAAACTATACATTCCAATACTCTACTGTGCTGCATTCTATGCTAACACTCGGTTGCACTGTATGGCACTGTTTGACACTCTGCTCAACTCCACTCCATGACACTCAATACTATGGCACTGCAGTTGATGATGCTCCACTGTACGGCACTGAACTGTACTGTATGACACTCCACTGTACAACATGCCACTCCACTCTACAATACTCCACTTCAGTATACGACCCATCACGCCTCTCCACTGTATAACAATGTAGTCCACTGTATGCTACACCACTCCACTCCATTCCATTCCACTACACTCCACTCTATTCCAATGTACAACACTACACTCTATGACACTAGAATCTATGACACTGTTCTGAACTTTACTCTGACACTCCTCTTAACAATACTTAAATGAATGACAAATTTACTTTACGATTGGAAACACATTTTTATAAAAAAATTAAAAGTATTGAAATTCAATTAAGAAATAAAGCATAAAGCTAACTTATAGCTTGGAAAACTGTATTCTTTCCATAAACCCCAACTTAAACTATACAAACACTATAACTTCTAAACTTATTGTTATATAACTTACATTTATAATTCATGCACCACCTTCAAATTACTTGATGTCACACACCTCTTTACACATCTTGACGCCTCACTCGCCACTCTACATTTACTATACATTGCCCCTTCTCCATGCACTGGGTATACCCATGCATATAATATGACTTATAGAATGTGAAATTATAGCATTTATAACAACAGATATGACATCTGAAATAACATAATTTTCGAGAAGCCAGTGGAAAAAAACCATTAAGACTCCTGGGTCATAATACCAAGACCCCAGGAGAACTAACCATATTTTTTTAAGCACTGTCTGTCTGTTTGTTTGTAGCCATCTGAGAGGGCAGCCTTGGAAACCATTTTATCATGTTTGTTGACAAGACTGTTCTCTTTGGAATAGTCAAAGGGCCCGATTCACAAACACAATTTGAGACAAAAGTCTAACTTTCCAATTTTTGGTATTCACAGAGGTCATCTAAAAGACATATCTTTATGATCTCTACGGCTCGGGCCGGAATCTTCAGCTCGGGTCGGATGAAGTGTAATTGTTTTTTACAAAAAGGAACATTAGGAACATGAGATAAATGATAGATAAGGTCATGAAGATCAGTTTGGGCAGGGAAAAGGTTGTGGCCAGACACCACATCACCTCCCAGATAGCTTTGCTCCTTTGCATAATGGTACATGCAGTCCCCTTGGTGTCGACTGTAGTATTACACCACACTCAGTGTTGACTGTACTATTATAACAAACTTTGGTGTAACACTACAGTCAACAGTGAGGGGAGCGCAAATTGGAGGTTGAAAGATACACCCTAATAGACAATAGTATCAAGTGAGGGAAAAAAATTCCTCTGAGCTGAATGAAGATGTAATTGACAACGTCTCAAGCTAATGGCTAAAAGAGGCTGGCCAGGAAAACCAGTTGTTGAAAAGGGTAGCCCAAAGCACACTCTGAGTGAGCTGTCAAAATTCAAAACTATTGGGATGTCAGGCAACGGTACTAGAAAGGAAAGTTATGTTTCAAATAACTAGAGGGGCATTTACTTAAAAGGTGTGTCTTATACTCAATCAGTTGCGACAATTGTCCAGTCATTTCCCAGCCTGTGTCTTAAAGGATGGTCTGCCACAAGTGAAGAACTATTTGAGCATTCTATTCGTTTTGTAAAACCTTTTTTGCTGATAAATATCCTCCTGATGATTTGTATAACAATACAGGCTGTATTGTGCACCTGGATTAATTTGTGACATTAACATGGTGGTGTTTGTTGATGGTTGTGGAATCTGCCAACCTGAGGCTACATGTAACTCATTCAGCCTATTTTTCTGGATGAACCTGTTAACATCTTGTTTACAGGAAGAGAAAACAAAAGTTACTTTTAATTACAATCCAGGTTTATAATGAGGGATGACACTGAATAAAATAAATTAGACTCTTCATGAGATAAGTGATTCTAAAGCGTTAACGAAAAGATGCTATGGAGGAGGGCAGCAATGGTGATTACCATGGACAGTTTCCTATTAAGACCCTAATTCTGATTTTCAGAAATACTAAGATTGTGCGCAAGCAATGGTTGCTTCCTATCTCAGTATTCTGAGTAGTGCTGTAGTTTTGAAAATGCTTGAATGTTTCCTATGTTTATATTGCTGTATAATACTTGATGAATTTTGAACAAGGAGAACAGGTCAGAAAGAATACTCGCATAGAAGTTGGATGCCATAACTTAAGTTCTGCATGTTATTCATCATTTGGAAAAGAAAGAACGAAAATTGTTCAGATATGTTTTCCTGGGTAAGTGACGTACCAAATGTATCTATGGACAAAAGCTCTTCACAGTAAATTTGGCCCACTGAGATTAAGGACCTTAGTTTTTTTATGGTAACCGTCCCTCCTGCAAACCCTTCACTGGCTTCACAATCAGGACTTGGAAGATCCCTAACAGCTGCCCAGTCTAGTGCGACTGGTGGTCCTCCAATGGTGGAGACATATTCTTTGTTATTTATTTATATTATTTATAGAACACAAAATAAGTTCTGTTTCCAACGCTAGTGAGGCAGAGAAACTAGTTTCATGACAGTGGTGGATATGCATTTCACCATCAAAATTGTAAAACAGCATTTACATGTATGCAAGTATGTATGGGTATATGTAGTGTGAAACTAGCCCAAAGGTAGTGAATGATGATGGCCAGTCAGAGGAAAGGGAGATGGAAAGGGAGGGGGATTCATATTATGTAAAACTGCAAGGGGACTGAATGTATCTCTTTTGCTGGAATAAAGCCATATGGGAGAGGTACCTGCGTGATAGTGACGATTTCAAAGTAATTTGCCTTCAAGGAAACTCGAGCATGCAGGTGGTTATATGTATTTTCTTTAGGGATTTCAATGTCTGCTTGTTTGTAGGTATTTGTGAGAGCAGCATTGGTAACCATTTGGCTAATGTTTGTTGACAAGGCTGATCTTTTTGGAAAACTCATAACGTACCAGCCTGTTCATTTTGAACAAGCTAGTCTGTGCCTACAATTTTTGCACACTGGCATGACAAGAAATTAGGAAGGGTCTTTTTCATTCCTAAGGTTTTCATACACCTCTCTTCAAGGATTTGATCATGGAATCACATGTCACAACTTCTCTGAAAATTAGCCTCCCAGAACTAGCTTCTGTGATCATTGTATAGATAAACGGGTATGATATGGTCCTGGTTCTGAAAGGGTTGGATCTGATGCACTTAAGATTGTATAGCTTGTTCAATCAACCGGCAAACCCTGTGCTTTATAGAGACGATACCTGTTCACTGTATTGTGATCAATGTAGATGCACCTGGATTTTCAAATGGTTGCCCGGTGTGTGAGCACATCAAATCAAATCAAATCAAATAAGCTTTATTCGGTTTTTGTTTGAAACCATAAAAGCAGCAATGAAATACAAAACATGTATAAATGACTCGACAAATCATTAGCAAGATAAAAAGAAGAACCAACTATTAAAAACAAAGTAAAATTAGTTTGTCCATTCAGCTATATAAAAAGGTGCATGCAAACATCAGGAAAAGGGGTAGTGTGTTGGTAGCACTGGGTACATGACATCCCCTTTTACCAAGAATTGTGGTTCCATGTCGTTTGCCTTAGGGACGGATGGGGTCGGGGGCCGGGGTAAAAATCGTACAAGTCCCAGATGTGAATGGGGCCATCTCCCTCTTTAGGTTGGGAGGATCGCAAATAGGGGACAGTGTTCGAAGTCTTGAATTTAATTAGAACAAGGTCGCCCGGGATGTCTTTGGGTGACGTACCAAGCCACCCCACCCTCCTAACTCTCAAAATGCCGCCATCTAGAGCAGGTGGCAATGGTCTGTGTTGTTGAAGCCAGGAGATGGTTTTGTTTAACAAGTCCTGGTGAGTTTCAAATTTACCCTGATTAGATGCAGGGACCCCAGAAAGAACAGACACGTAAGGGGCACCTTCTGGCGGTAAATTGATCCAATTCTTGCTTTTATGTACAAGCCTCGGAGCTCTGTGGGGTACAGGTATGGGGTTAGAAATAATGTTCCGTCCTCTTGAATTAGGTAGAGAGATAAGGGGTTCAGGAGTTCGAGCTGTCGTAAGTGTCGTAGATTTGAAATTGTCAATGTTACTGGGAAGAATTGGGTCAATGGGTGTGGCTGTTGTTTCAGATGAGATATGGTTCCTTAATAATTTATTTTCGATGCTGGTCAGCCTATCTCCCAAATTATTGATTTTAGTGATCAGGGGTGATAGTGCAGTTGTTAACAGTTGCTCAATCTGTGCCAGTAGAGTCAATTGAAGTGGTGATACTGGGACAGATGTTTTGTTCGCCTCCTCAGTTGGCGGTATTATTGACGGGTAGGAGGGTTTTGGTGAGGGACTAGTGCACATTTTGTCAGTATTCTCATTGTTTTCGTTGTTTAAGTCATCAGCATGTCTACCCACTGTAGGGGGGGTAGATACAATCTGGGAATATTTCGTACCACACAGGGCGTTCAGCTCCTCCCATATGGACATGATGGTAACACAGTACAATGTCAGAGTTTATAGAAAAATTTAAAAAGATACCTCCAACCTCGTAGCAGCCAAGTGGGGTGGCCCGACCCGACCTATTTGTGCCTCTGAGGGCCACAGAGGGCCCGCCCTTTGCCCGGGCTTAGCCCGCGCGCGGTCCCGCGACGCGGGGGCTCGCGCTGTCCTTAAGCGCACCTCCGGGGGCGGGGCAGGATGCTGGATGCGCGCCTTCCTGGGCGCTAAGGGTGCTGGGTAGTGTAGTTTCTGATCTACCGCCTCGCCGCGGTGATCGGAATGCAGGCTGGCAACAAGGTCCGGTTTCTCTGAGGAGCAGCGCTCGGTCTGCAGCTGTCCTCAACCCCCAAAAGTGACCTCCCAGGTCAGTGCAAGGCTCAGGTTCCCCGCTCCCCCGGGGCTCGCGCTGTCCTTAAGCGCACCTCCGGGGGCGGGGAAGGATGCTGGATGCGCGCCTTCCTGGGCGCTAAGGGTGCTGGGTAGTGTAGTTTCTGATCTACCGCCTCGCCGCGGTGATCGGAATGCAGGCTGGCAACAAGGTCCGGTTTCTCTGAGGAGCAGCGCTCGGTCTGCAGCTGTCCTCAACCCCCAAAAGTGACCTCCCAGGTCAGTGCAAGGCTCAGGTTCCCCGCTCCCCCGGGGCTCGCGCTGTCCTTAAGCGCACCTCCGGGGGCAGGGCAGGATGCTGGATGCGCGCCTTCCTGGGCGCTAAGGGTGCTGGGTAGTGTAGTTTCTGATCTACCGCCTCGCCGCGGTGATCGGAATGCAGGCTGGCAACAAGGTCCGGTTTCTCTGAGGAGCAGCGCTCGGTCTGCAGCTGTCCTCAACCCCCAAAAGTGACCTCCCAGGTCAGTGCAAGGCTCAGGTTCCCCGAGCACATCAATAGTGACCATTATACTTACTAACCCTGGGCCAGCACTACGCTACGCTCGCGTAGTCTGCGAAGTTTCCGTTACTTCGCACTACGCAAATTGCACGTAGCACAGTGCAAACACGCGTAGCGTAACGTAGTGCAGCGGTCATTTATTGCTTGCTTGCGGTACTCAATGTCAATTTGGCGACCGCGAGCAAGCAAAATGACTTTCCGGCGAGACTTCTTCCTCGTTAGCGTTCAGCAACATCAAATAAACCCATAAACCGGTCCTAGGATGCTTGTTTCCAGTCCAGGGTAGACCTGGCCTGGCAGTTCAGGCTAGACTGTTCCTATTGGGAGCAGGATCAAGACTGATTTGCATATGGCTATGTTAAAACTGGAATGGCATGGGGAGCAAAAAATGATGGATTTAGGCCCAGATCTCTGTAGTGAGGTGATTGTATGAGATTGTTCTGCCATCTGTCCATCAATTGTTCTTTTTGCATTTGTCACCCCGAGTGGGATGGGTATGCCCAGATGTGGGGCCCGTGCTCTCCATGCCACTGGAGTCAAACTATCCTGGCTGATGATGGGTGAAACTCCGGAACCGGTCCTAGGATACTTGTTTCCAGTCCAGGGAGGACCTGGTTTGGCAGTTCAGGCTGGACTGTTCCTATTGTGAACTGGGTCAAGACTGTTTGCATATGGATCGGTTCAAACTAGTGCGACGTGGTGAATATAAAAACTATGGATTTAGGCCACATCTGTGTATTGGAGGTGAGTGTTTGACATTGTTCACGATTCCGTCCATCAATTGTTGTTTTTGCACTTCTGATTGTCCAGCCTTTGACAGGCTGAGCTAAGCTGCTTTGATGAAGTGTGAAGTGTCCTGGGCTGGGCTGAAAGAAAGAGACCATCTGGTGGGAGGAGATCTGCTGCTGGAGTTGCCAGGACAGGAGGGGGTCCGGGTAGGCATACTGGTCTTCAAATAGAGAAGAACAGATAGTACGTGAACCAGGCCCCCCCACTTCCTGTACACCCGGTAAAATGGGAGCCCCTGCGATTGAATTAGGAGAGGTGCTGGAAGGGGAGTGTAGGGTGAAGTTAGCCACACCTGAACCTCCAGGATAGATTTTCTCCATTTAGATTTTTAGTGAGAATTTTATTCTGGGACAACAATATGCCACACTTCTAAGGAAGTGGTCATCATAGAGGATGGCAACTTGAACCCCCATTGGCCAGGAGTGCTCCTCTTCTTGCCAGCTGAGAAACTGAAATAAATGTGGGACAGCATCTCAGAACCCTGCCTGTAAATATCAAGAGAAGAAGGCCTACCCTGTTGAACCCCTGGTCTGCACCAAGAGAGGACTGGACTTTGTAGGACTGCACCTGCTGCACATTCTGGGCTTCACCAGAGCGGATTTTGCCTTGCTTCAAAAGATTAAAGAGTGGATTCCCTGAATGCAACAGATAGAAAGGAGCTTCAAGGAGTCACCTGCAACAGCTCCACCAGCCCAAGCTCAGCTGACTAGCTTTAATTGGACTTTGAAAATATTGATCAGGTGCAATTGTAGTCCCAAACCACCAAGAGGCAACTCCAAGCTTCTGGAACCTTTGCTGGTGTTGTGGACCTTTAGACTATGGTAAGGGAGGTCAGCGGATCTTCCAAACCGGGACGGTAGGGAGATCCTTTGGTGTACCAAAGGATGAGGGGATATGTATTCCCTAGAATGAAACATCAAACATAATAGTGGCACACATGCACCCCAGCTCATTTCCTCTTCTGGCAGAAGAATACTCTTATGTTGGGTGTTGTGGACGCTCAAATACCCTCCAGAGACCTTCTGGAAGATCCAGAAGTTTGAGAACATTTGGACAACTTTTGGTAAACAACTCCACTAGTTCACTGACCCTGATGACGAGAGTTAAGCCAGTGACGCCGAACTGCGACTTGGCCTGAAATCCAGGTTTGCCCCGCTGAAAGCTGCAGAGCTCCTCACCGTCGTCAACACAAACAAAGACCTCCAGGAGTCACTGAGGCATCGGGATGAAGCCTGCCACCAGATTCAAACTGCAGCCCGGCTTCCCGAGGAGTATCACTTGACATCGAGGGGGAAAAGAACCTAAAAACGTAAAATGTTGACTTGCCACAACCACGTATCTGACCCACGCTCCATCACAGTTGGCCTGAAACTTTGTGACCAGACAGCCGCAGTTGGCGCTTTTCACTTTTTGGCGCAAGAAAGCACTTTTAAACATGTAATCTTTAAAAATTCATATGAGCAAGGATTTATTGTTTGAGACTTGACTGGGCCTTATTTGTGATTGTGGCGTTTTTGCTAGCTGTAGGTACCTACCTGCACCTACTAATAAACTACCTTCCAACAATAAGTTTGCTTAACTTCTTTCTCAAACCGTTTTGAATTGCCTTTTACTGACATCTTATTCTCATTGGCATTGTATCAATCATTGGTATTCTGATGTTTCTGCCTATCCAGAAGAAACGTTACTTACTCTGATTAAGAAATATGCATTTAATTTCAATAAGCATGAAAAAGTTAAATATCTCTCAACTTCCGATTTACTTTGCCATAGGTAATCCATGACTCACTTCATTAATGTCTGCTTGGCTAAAGCAACTGGAAATTACTCTAATAGTTGGTTAAATGTACACTGGCTTATAAAGAAGATACAGTATCAGTTTAGAGGGAACGTTATCAGTTTTATTTGGTTGTGAACATTTAGGACACCCTTGGCTATTCTATCAATTTTAAAGTCAAGTCACTCCCACCTAACCTCCAAATCTACTTCTTCTTTAATCAATTCAAAGTTTAAGAATGTATTTAAAAAATAGCCACTGAATACTTATTGTTAACTGCTGGTGAAAAGCATGACTCCCTGCCCAAGATCAGATGCCTCTTTTGCAGTAACGTAATTTGACTCTTCAATTTAACTAACTGGCTCAAAGAAGTTTGTATTTGAAATGGATTACAGAGACCGTCGTTATAACGTGTAATTATGAGTAACCTTTGCAAAATATCAATACCTTTTAACCTGAAAAAACCTGCAGCATGTAATTTAAAAAAAGATAACAGACAGAAAAAAATTGGAACGTAGAAAAATTGGAAGCTACGTCCCTGACAAGTCAGGAAAAACACCAAAACAACAGACAATGGGAATTAGAAATATTTCACATATAACAAGAGATCATGTACATTAACAGTAATGTCTCAACAATATATTAATGGCCAGATTTTGAGATTGGAAGATGATTTAATGGCTGTAAGGTGAGAGAGCACTTTACTCCATTGCCCTGCTGGACATCCCATCCACCACATGTACAGATGTCTGCTGCCGCCTAGGACTTCTCTCTACATCAACAGAAACTGCTGTTATGGTAGTATCTATCAATGTAGCAAAGATTTTATGGATGGTTCCATCAAAAATATGGAGATTTGTTTTTGAAACTGTAAAACTAATGGTCACCTTACCGTGGGCGCTTTCTCCAATGATGTGTGGGTCTTTTTTATTTTTTACTGTTTGTCACAGTCAGGTTTTACCCGGTTGTGACAAACAGGAAGAAAAAAAACATTCAACCGCTCACTCTAATTTGAACAGATGATGGCTGGCTTACCTCCGATGGCTTGTACTCTGTCAGACTGTTGGAGGAGTATGCGAGCACCGGAGCAAGAGTAGGCTCTGTTGTAGATATAATGTTGGTCTGCCTAGCCCTAAATCAAATGGACGGCGAAGAGTTTGGCGAAGTTGGTATTCCATGACTGTTGTGATGGAGCACCTTCTCCACCAAGTTCTAAATAATACATGCACTGAAATCTAGTGAGCAAAGGGAGCTAACCCATATCTTTTTAGGCTCTTATTTTCAGACAAACCCATTCTCGCTCATGCTTATTTCACTCACTAACAACACTTATTCGAAAACACTCGTGGTTGTTCTCACTCGCTCTGCATGACTCACTTCCACTCATATGTTCGCTCATATTCACACTCTCTCTTCTCTCCTTACCTTTAACCCGCTCCGTCCTCTGCACACAGCCAGGAAATCCCTCTGCTGTTTACAGTGGAATGAATTCCTTTTTCAACCTCAGGAGCTGGGGAAGAGCTCACACAGCTGCCCGAGGCATTTTTGTTGATATTCAGCGTAAGGACGATCGGCGTGCATGGTGCGCTGACGTCATTACATTGAAAGTGAAGTGAGGCGATCTGCTCATTTAACTTTGTCTGCCTACATGCTTGTGGGACTACCTCAGCCTCCGAGCACCTAGGCTGACAGGAGAGGTATTATTGGAAAGGATAGAATATTCCCTTTCTAAAGGTATTCCCCAAGCAGGGATCCACCACTAGACACCAGGGAGGGGGAGCAACCACTTGGGCAAGTGTCTTTGCTCCCCCAAACCTTTATGGGCATATTTGGTCTTTCTGGCCCCCAGGGGGGCAGGGAGCCCAATAGGCACTAGGGATTATAGTTTTTTTTAATAAAAGATGAGTGGGTGCTGCCCACAATGGGCATACCAATGCCCCCACCCACCCAGCACAAAAGGGACAATATTTCTGCCTCTGGGGGTGGGGAGGCAGATAGCTCAGTAGGCACCGAAGATCATTGGGTTCTTTTAAATAAAAGAGGGGTGGGGGCTGTCCACTATGTGCATGCCAATGCCCCCACCCTCCAACACAAACAGGACAGTCTTTATGCCCCATTTTCCACCCTCCAATACAAAAGGGACAGTTTTTATGCCCCATCTGCCCCCTGGTGTCTAGTTTTCAGAAATGTCTGGGTTTGGTAGATTTCCCTGGATGGCCATCAAGCCTAGGACCAAAAACGCAGGTGCCCCTCTTGCAAAAGCAGGCTGCTTTGTGATAGATAATTTGGATGTCTCTACGTGGCCCACCCACACAAGTGAGGTAGTATTTTTATCAGGAGACCTGGAGGAACGCTAGGTGGTTGGAAACTGCCTGGTGATCCCACAACTTTCAAAACACAGAAATGTGAGGAAAACTTGTTTTTATGATATTTGAGGTTTGCAGAGGATTTTGAGTAGGAAAAGGTTGGGGAAACCATGAAAGCCAAATGAAACACAAAAAATAGTCTGCCTGTTCCTGTAAGCTGGGCAGATGGTGATTATAGCACCACAAATCCTTTGTTGATACCATTTGCAGGGGAAAAAAATAGACACTTTGTTCTTCAGCACTTTTTCCCCATGTTTCCCCCTCCAAAAAAAACATTTATCTGTATATATACAGCGGAATCCACAAACCCTTGGTACCTTTCAATCCCAAGGAGGTTGGAAGAAAAGGATGCAAACTTGGCATTAATGCCTTATGTAGCCTAATTGCAAACTAGACCAAACAGCCAAAAAGGCTAAGCACA
Source organism: Lissotriton helveticus (assembly GCF_964261635.1). NCBI lineage: Eukaryota > Metazoa > Chordata > Amphibia > Caudata > Salamandridae > Lissotriton > Lissotriton helveticus. Next base: position 886,063,752 of record NC_136067.1, on the reverse strand, counting down.
GGGGGGAATGGCCTAGCAGCGAAGGGGTCAAACATAGCATTTTTTTTTACTTTGTGGCTGTCGATATTTTCACTGCTGTGTATACCTGTTTTGGATCGACCAATAAAGATTTGAATACGATCATCACTAAAGTCCGGACCTGTTCATTACGAAATCTCTCTTCTGATTTACTCAACATAAAAAAGAATGATTATGATATTTTCTTGATGGGTGCTGATTCCATATTTAACTTGTTTTGCAATTTGGGCTTTGCCCAAGAGGGAATAGATAGGGTTGTATTCCCCGGTTTTACAAGCGCCCTCACAAGAATAACTAACCAGAGATGTTAACAGGTGCAGATCTCTGTTGCCTTGACCCTTTTGTGTGACTTTCCTTTGTATTTTTGTCCTTGTTTTTGAAGAGGTCTGGATGGGCACACTTGAACATGGGAAACAATGAAAATCCAAGACGCGATACATGTGGAGTATAAAAGGAAAGCATCATAATTTTTTCATAAATACTGTGGATTATCATAGATTCATATGGAGAGACTACAAAGTGGAATCATTAGAAGGATCGTGCATCCATTTCAGCAGTGCGGCTGGGAGTGGAGCGTCTTTGTGCTCCCCACAGTATCTGTTTACGATGAGGTGCCACGGACAAGGCATACGCCCAGGTTTGCACACAACATGTCATAATTTGATTAAAACAGAGTATTTCAGAGAAATAACAGTGTGCATACTGGGTCTCCCACTTCTCCAAAATATTTGATGGCAAGCCAATTGAGACCAGTATGGAGGGCGCAGTCATGGGTGGTCAGCCTCTGGACAAAATCTACCCGATAAATCTCCTTTTTGACCACAAGGAGGTCATCAAAGCCCTGACAGCCTCTAAAACTGGGAAGGCCCCAGGCCCTGACGGGGTACCGATAGATATCTACGTCCATAATCCCAAACTTTGGTCCCCCCTGATCACCCAGGTTCTAGCGGCAGTTACATCTGCCGGCTTAATTGACTCCAGGTCTACATCTATATTACTTCCAATCTTTAAGAAGGGCGACCGTAACGACCCCGCCTGTTACAGGCCTATCTCCCTTCTGGACTCCCTGGGAAAAGTTGCAGGCCGGTTGATATTGGAGCGCCTTCAAGATTGGGCGACCACAAATAACATCGTGACCTACCTGCAATATGGGTTCCAGGAGGGCCTCGGCACAGTGGAGCAGGCTTTGAATCTTTCCCTCTTGATAGGGAAATACACCGGAGCCAAAAAGTCTAATCTGTTCCTGGTGTACGTGGACCTCAGCGCAGCATTCGACTGCGTCCAGAATTCTAGACTTTGGACCATACTTGGCGATCTGGGGGTAGACCCACCGCTCGTTACTTTTCTCCGCGAACTCTATTCAGATGCCACTGCTCGCGTCAGGTATGGAGTAAACGGAGAATTATCCCCCGCATTTACCATCACAAAAGGGGTTATACAGGGTTGCGTGCTGGCTCCCTTCCTGTTTAATTTATATACCAACGGCCTTGAGGTGGCCATGCTAGAAGGGAGCCAGGACCTCCCAATGATAGCCCATCGCCCAATTCCGGCGCTACTATACGCTGATGATTCAGTAATTCTAGCCAGAACACTGAATCAACTACAAAACCAACTCAACAAATACTGTCAATTTATGGGTGCATTAGGCCTGAAAGTAAATGCAAAAAAGACCTTTGTTATGCACCTTGGTCCCAGGGTACATAAACCAAAGCGTATCTATAATGACAAAGTGAGGTTGGAATGTACCAAGGTATATCCTTACCTGGGTATCTTAGTGGACGATAATTTAAATTGGAGACCGGCTATGAACAGCAGAAAACGTCTTTTTCAGCGAGCAACTTCGGCTTTAGTCTCTTTCTCGAGAAAGTTGGGTAAACCGGCCCCACTAGAATTGTTAAAGATCTATTATGCAAAATGCCATTCTGTAGCCGTCTATGGAGCTGGGGTCTGGGGATACTCAAACATCGACTCCCTCCAGAGCATAGAGAATGGGTTCTTAAAATATCTGCTGGCGGTACCTCAAAGCGCCCCAAATTACGCATGCCACATAGAATTGGGTGTAGACTATCTCATAGATATCATCAGGTCCCAACCCATTCTTCTGTGGCACCGTATTTGGACAAAGACCCAATGTCATCTGACACACTCACTAATTACAGACTGCATGGGCTTAGATAGATGGAATAAAATACCATGGCTAACATATATTAGCAATTTCTTCAGAGACTTGGACCGTTCTTCCTACTTTCAAGATCCCTCCTGTTTAGCCGATATCAGTAGGAAAGATTTAAAAAAGTTATGCTTAACTCACTTGAGAGAACTACGTCTATCTCAGGAAATTAATAAGCCCTCCAATGTCCAAATTTTGACAGTACAGATCGTCCCGGGTATCCAAGCATACCTAACCTACCATCTCACCTCATATGAAAAGTACCTATTATTGAGGTTCCGTTTTGATTCTTTTTTTCGTATTGTTACATTACCCTAAAAAACAGGACTGGTCTCCCATTATTATAAAGTGCCCATGTGACGGAATATCCCTACAATCAACAATGCCCGTCACTCTCTTTTACAGATATTATGTCTTTGCCCGTAAGCGTTGGATTGTGCCGCTCCTACGCACATTAGGTATGAGATCCTGTCGTTCGGCCTATTTGGCTTTGAAATGTTTGGACTCAGAATATGCTGCAAAATGTGTAGCCTGTTTTTTTAAAATCCTGTTTAAAATATCGTTCTAATCTTGATTGATTAATTATATTACATTAATTTCTTTTTTCCAAACTGACTTGTTATCTATACGCACTAACCATGGAAATGTTAATTTTAATCAGCCGTTTTATTTTTCCGTCTATGTTTATTTTTTAATTAATTATATTGAGATGTTTTATATGTTCTGTCTTTGCACTTTTTATGGTTTCAAAAGTTTTGTAACCGAATAAAAGTTTTATGACTGACTGACTGTGTGCATACCACCTTTTTCATTGAGCATCTGTAATGAGACATACGTGTCCATATTCAAGTTCATAGGATGATAGCAATGAGTTTACATGTATGTCATTGGTACAGAGCAGTGTTGTGCAATTTACGCAATGGCTCCCCTGCTCTTTTCCCTATTTATAAATGGGATAGTGGCTCGGATGCTGGATGCCAGTGTAGATGCGCCATCGTTGGCGGGCCTCAGGGTTCCGATCCTGATGTTCGCCGACGATACGCTAATCCTGTCCAAAACTCCGACTGGCCTACAGCGAGCTCTAAATATTTTCGATCTCTTTTGCAGGGAGCACGGCCTGGAAGTCAACGTGGGCAAGACCAAGCTGATGGCCTTCTCATCTAAACGTAGACCCCGACAAAAAATATTTTTGAATAACTGTCAGCTTGAGGAGGTTACTGTTTTTACCTATCTTGGGATACAGATAGCAAATGACTCGAGATGGTCCCAGCACATAGAAAGGGCGGTTTTGGGGCATCAACAGATCTCGGGGGCACTTCGGGTGGAACATAAAAAGTCGAAGTCCAAGCCAATAAAACCTGTCTTGGCTGTATATGACGCCAAGGCTCTTGGGTCTGCCCTTTATGGGGCAGAGTTGTGGGGATTTGGGAAGCTCCTCCCTCTACAGATATCAGAGAATAGGTTTATTAGGGGAATTACAGAACTCCCGCAGAGTACACAATTAATCCCAGTTGGTCTTGATCTAGGGAGAAGATCAGTTAGTGACCAAGCGAGGTTGCGCCCGATCCTTTACTGGAGACGCCTTTGGACTACCCCGAATATCAGGCATTATGCCGAGTGGTTTCCAGGCCATAATTAAAGCTGATATTTTCCACAAGATAGCTTGGCTAAAAAATCTCAGGACTGCCCTAGGCGATCTTGGCCTCTCAAATTTATGGGACAATCCATCTGGGGAACCCTTCCCAAATAAAAATACAATCAAGGGCCTATACTGGGATTGGGTAGCCGGAAGACTCTGGAATAAAACGAGATCCGACTCCATGACGGGGCGTTTTTTTAATTTAAACTCTATCCTGCTTTGGAACCATATTGGAACAGCATTATGAACCCAGGGGACAGGAAGCTTTTCTTTCAGTTAAGATCAGGTGCCCTTCCTTTGAGATCATTGACTGGTCGGTGGAGGAGTTCCACCACCTCTTGCTGCCCAGTTTGTGGTACAGCAGACGAAAGTATAGGCCACTTCCTGTTTTTGTGCAAAGCTTACGCCGCCCGAGAAAAGTCTGGCTAGCCCCCGTCTGTAGAAACCTAGGGACATCTAGGGGTGTCGAGGCACTACAAATACTCTGTACCTCCACCGACATGCCTGCTGTCCTGGCAACAGCAAAGTACTTGGGGTGGGCATGGTCCATCAGACGGAGGGCAATCCTTACAAAAGCAAATTGATTGGGGTATTGTCTGTGGGTTTTGCGCAAATTATGCATCAAAGTTTTTTATTGTATATGTCTGCACAATTGTTTTAAAATTTTGTATAACTAGGATATAATCTTTTAAATGATGTTTTTTAAATGTATGTTTGTGCTTTTATGAGTATAACTCTCGAATAAAGCTTTGATGATGATGATGCAATTTACTGCCAGTGTGCTGCATGTGGTCCTCCAGACCTTTACATGCAGCCCCTGTTCACCAGCAGCAGTGGGCAGCTGTTAACTCAACACAGCACTGACCTCAACCACTTATCACATTGACGGGCAAATGTGTATTAGAAGGGTACCGCTAGTTGAAGGAAGGAGGTAAATAGTGTGAACTGCACCACCTAACTTTGGATGCACCTTCATTGTTAGGGGCTTCATGCATCAGAAGTATGATGTGGTCTCTTCAAAATTATGAAGGAGTATACCTTAGCATGCAGACCTGTCTCACTTTTTCACATCAGGTCAGGTCGGTGCATTGCAGAGTTAAAATGTGATATATTGAGTTGTCAAGCACGATTTGGGTAACATTTGTTCTCCTCCCGTACTCCGGAGTCACAATGTACATTTTGGACTGGAAGGTCCCACATTTGTTCTTTTCACTCTCTGAGTTGCCTGTGTTCCCATTGTATTGCATCTTGGGGAACAGGTTTACTTAAAATCCCCCGGATAAAAAAAGCAAGAATAGGAGGCCGCTCCTTTCGTGTGTTGGCAGCCAACAAATGGAACTCTCTTCCAATGAATATCAGGCTAGCGGACACTGAAACTAAATTTAGGAAACTCTTGAAGACCTACCTGTATACCCTCTAGTTTCCAGCCTCTCACTAGCATCTGCCTCTCTCTCCACAGCGCGGGGACACGCCGGGATGGCGTCACCATGCGCTTTATAAACCCCTTTATTATTATTATTATTATTATGTGTACAACATCATGGTCTATTTTACATGTCACTGAATGAGGTATTGTACAGCACACATCCAGAACTCATGTATTTAACAGTTTGCTTATATGTGGATATGGAAGAAGATCAGGCAAGCTAACACAAAACATTTGGCTAGGATTTTACAATATTGGCAGGTGGAGAAGCTGAGATGATTGCCACCTTTACTGGTTTTACGTTGCTCAGTTTAGCGACCAGATGTACATGCTTCACTCCTTCTACAGCTACCTTACCATCCCCAAACCCTCTCCCCAACCGCAACCCAGCTGGTATCAGAAACACCCCTCACCCACATCAATTTCCATACATTTTGGCCCCATGGATTTTGTCAGCAAGTTTTCATGTCATGGACTTTCAATCCAGTTGTGGCTACTCCTCTTCATGAGAGACAATATAAGCAACTAGGTATGCACTGCACTCGTTTGCCATATATTTTGAGGTATACCTTCATTGTCCAACATGATTTGAAGTGGTATACTGTAATGTGCTGTATGTCGGCATATGGAGATGAGTGACAACAGTGATATCAGACACACACAACATACTTCTGACATTTTATCCTCTTTTTAGGAGCATGAGCATTTTGGTAAGTCATTGTTAGGTATACTAACCAGGGTACCGCATTCGCCCAGGGTGTAGTGCCTGACCACATGCAATACCTGAACATGTAGCAGGTATCACTGTAGGTAGAGATTTCCTGGAGAATGTCACTGAGCCCATAATGAAATGTGTGTTTTCAGTTAATATTATAGTTGACACAGGTGATGCACACATTTCCTAGTTCAGTTCACAGGTCTGAGACTGTTGATGGATTCTATGTAAAATGTCCATGGGTTGTCTGATAACAATGTAGGAGTTTGGACCCTCTCCTGGCCACTTTTACATGCCAGTTGGTGCTGGTGGTATGGGTTGATGTGCCCCTGACGTTACCTCCATGTAGGTGCAAGGACCTCTATGACAGTGGGTGACTGTACTATGGCTGTATGTGGCAATAGGAGAGAAAAGAGAAAAGTCAGTGAACAACAAATGTTGTACATGTACAACTTGTTACATATTTACTCTTTTGCATGTACATGCTAACAGTTATGGTAAGTGGAAGAGGCACATTGTCTATTCTCATTTCCCACTGTTAGGTGAAAACACAAGCAGTAAAGGGTCCCTGTTTCAGACTGAGGTAATGGGAGTTGCCATTTCCATCACAAAAGATTCTGGGACTTGTTGTGCAATAGACGAAATAAGACACATGAGGGTCTGACTCACCATGCATTTTGCACATTCTTGGGAAAGCAGCCATAGATACAATTGTAGTCTATTTCCAACGTTATTACTTTAGTATCATTGTTAGTATCATAACATATTGCCTGGCACACATTGATGACATCACTCACAGGCAGCCCATGTAGGCTGTGGGGTGTATGGTGGAGAGGACATCCCTCTTCAGTGGGGTGAGACAGAGACAGGGTCCAGATTTTACACCAGGTTGAGCTCTGGCAGCCTCTATCCTGGAGTACTTCTCCTTCACCCGCCTCTTCTCATCCTGCCACTTCTTCTTAATGTCCATTCAAGTGTGGTCATCCTCACCCAGTGATGTGACTGCAGTGGTTAAATGCTGCCACTGGGCTGCCTTCTGTGTGGTACTGGTGACGGGGAGGGGAAGAGCATGGAGCCCTTTGTGGTGCATCACAATGTACAAAAGGATCATGGTGGTCTCCTCCTCAGGATAGTTTTTATTCTTCTTCAGTGTTAGCAGTGTTAAGGAAAGGCATAGAGCAGGCAGACAAAGACTCTGTGTGGCCAAGCTAGGGCCTTAATTGTTTGCTGCTTTCATTTGGTTTGTGGTGCAGGTCTTGCAGGAGATGTAAATTGCCTGCAGGTGTATGAGATTGCACTTCTTCTGCCCCAAGTGCGGAGATTCTGCCACGAGTGCAAAGATTCCACCATGAGTGAGTAAACTCTGCTCCGAATGTGGAGATTCCGCCCTGAGTGTGGACATAAAAATACTACTCGTAAATGCATTTTGTGAATACCAAAAATCGTAAACTTACACTTAAGTCTAATTTATCTTTGTGAATCTGGCGCTACATGTCTGATTTTGAAATACTTGTCAAATAAATATTCTCTATTTTCACACCACTAGAAACGTATTTTTGTAGCAAATACAGGTAAAGGTTTGAAACAGAATGCTGAGGTTTTAGTAATGATCCGTGCTGCTAAAATAGATTACTATATGGAAGACAAAAAGAAACAAATGTGTTAAGTCAGCATTCCTCGTATGTATGAGTGTTTAGTTGAGACTAAAATTGAAATAAAAGGGCAAATGATCTACGAGAATATAGCCCATATAGAATTTCTAAGCTTACTGACTGGGACTGAGGTATTCTATTCAGTTCTTTAAAATAATTTAACCTTCTAGTAACTGTCAACATGTCACTACATTGAGCCTCTGCAAAATGACTCAAGTAGTGAAAAAACACCACTTTCGAATACTTTCTTCCTCTGAGGCGATGCGTGTCTCCATAGATTATTGGGAGTGGCCCAGTGGAGCTGAGGAGGTATAATCGAGCACCGAAAAATAACTTCAGAGATGCAAAAAAAGGGACTCATCTCTCTCACCTCCTCAGCTATTCCAGTGCTTGCAGAGCAGAATCTACAACATTTCACCAGCTCCGCACCTAAAAAATCAGGCAATCAATGTGAAGGGCCAATGCTAGGCAGCCATCATGATGAGCTCACAAGGCATACTCAAGATGAGATGCTGCTCTGAAATTAGTTTTCAAAGAATTTCACTAAACTGATTACTTAGCAATTACTCCAGTGATGATCTTCATTATTTATTACAACATTGGCTTTTGAAATGTGAGTCAGTAAGGGTGTGAGATGTGTGTGAGTGGAGGGGGCAGGAAAATTGTGAGGTAAGTATGAGGGCGAGTGATTGACCAAGTGGGGACATTGAATTTTTTTCAAGGTGGATAATACGAGGATCTGAAAGGCCAAGATGAGCAATCACATTTTTAGGTCGAGCCTTGGCAGTGCATGCCCTGCATGCACTGTCTCAGCGAGACCTAAAGTAATCTGTGTGTTGGCTTAAACTTCATGTAATCTGTTTTTCTGCTTCCTATTGGCTTACTTGTGGTAGTGTTATTGTTATCTCCCTTTCTGTTGGCTGTTGGTCCTTTGCTAACTTCCTTGTAGTCTCAAAACAGCGGTGCCTAACTACAATGTTAGTTCACTCTGCTTACGCTTCTCTTAACTGAAGTGCAGTGTGCCATCTGTTTTTCACACTGTAGCCTGCCTTTCACAGAAGGGGGTTGTGCTGCTGTATGAGGCATTTTTATCAGCGCGGCTCCCTTTCATGTGCGCCGCGCTGGTTCTGCTTTCAATCAATCAATCAATCAATCAGGGAATTTGTAAAGCGCACTGCTTACCTGCTAGGGTCTCAAGGCGCTGGGGGTAGGGGGGCAGCTGCAGCTAGTGGTCGAAGAGCCAGGTCTTGAGCAGTCTTCTGAAGGCCGGGAGGTCTGTGGTCTGTCGTAGGTGGAGGGGGAGGGCATTCCAGGACTTGGCGGCGCAGTGGGAGAAGAATCTGCCCCTGAAAGTGGTTCTGTGAATGCGCAGGACGGCGGCCAGGGACAGGTCGGCGGAACGGAGTTTCCTGTTGGGTACGTGGAAGGCGAGTCTTTTGTTGAGATAGGCAGGGCCGGTCTTGTGGAGTGCTTTTGTGTTCGTGGATCATGAGTTTGAATGTGATTCTTTTGTCGACGGGGAGCCAGTGCAGGTCTCTCAGGTGCGGGGTGATGTGGTCCCTGCGTGGGACGTCAAGGATCAGGCGTGCTGAGGCGTTCTGTATTCTTTGGAGTCTGTTGATGAGCTTGGATGGGGCTCCGGCGTAGAGGGCGTTTCCGTAGTCAAGTCGGCTGCTGACGACTTGACTTTACCCTGCTCCTAACCCCACCGCTCTCACTCCCCCCTCCATTTCAATCAATCACGGGCTCCAGCAACACAGCGGAGCCACGTGGACAGGAACAGAGGGCTGTATAGGTAGTCTCCCATGCCCTCGCTATAAGCCTGAAGAGCTGCCGGCAGAGACTGGTGACCCTGCCTCGCCCCTTGCTGAAAATCACAGCTCGCAGCGCTTGTTTAAAAGCTGTGTTTTGTCCTACAAGGCTGTGAGCCTTTGAGGACAATCCTCTCAGCGCGAGCTCTGCTGTGTAAACAACACACTGCAGTTGACCCTGTACCCTGCAGACTTTCCCATCCTCCCACAGCGGCGCACTCAGAGCGCCTTGTTCAATGCAAACAGTGCGCTCTTTAAGCGGAGCCATTTACAGGCCAGTCCGTACTTCCAGAGTTTGGGAACTGCACTCAAAGCTCCTCATTCTTTGCAGGGAGACACGGAAGGCGCTGCACGCCCTAAGCTGGAATATTTATATTTTTTTGTATAGCTGGTCATCTTGTAGGGCTAAGCTAAAACCCCCAGCTCTTGTTGAGAGTCCTCGAGCTTTCTTATCAGCTGAATCTCTCCGCTCCCACTTCTCTTAATGCAGCCGAACCTTTTAGCAGCCGCCGTAGGAGTTGTTCCCGATACTAATCTGAAATCCAGTGCCCAGCGGGCATGATCTGCTTGCTAAACATATCACATTAAAAAAAACTTTTCTCCAAGAGGGGTACTATTGAATGATTGCTACCAAATCCTCCTACACTTTCTCGGGAACAATGAAGACGACGTTTGCATTCCACATCACCTATGAAATGTGTGAAAATGGCCTTTTTACCATCAACATTATAAATCTATTCGTTTTCGCCCATTTAATTTCACCAACGTGATAGGAATGCACATTATACTGTTATTATCCCGTCTTCTCTTTTTTTAGTAAATATAGGTAATTAATACACCAATCAAATACACAAACTCGTTTTGAATATTTGTGTGGAAACTAAAGGATTCTTAACTGCCAAAGTGTTACTGATTTACATCACACCTAAATGGTGGGGAGTGGCTGAGGGATCATTGTTAACGCCCAACAGCCTATCGAAAACATGACGACAAGCAGCCATTCTGTCACTCAGACCAGTAGAGTCACAAGCACTGTTTGTCTTTTATTCACGCCTGTAGCTCCCACTAAACTTAAAATGCAGGCACACAATACTAGAGAGTGCCAGCAAAGTGCAGGTGCGTGGCTAATATTTTATTCATAACATTTCTATATTGTGCTGCAAATACCAAGGTCAAATTACATGTAAATCTGCACCTTTTTTATGTTTTCGTCACAGCTTTCTCAAATTGCATTACATACTTGGGATAGCCCTAGTGCAGATAAGGTCCTAGGGAGTGTTACATTTGTAAAAATAAATAATAATAAATAACAAATAAAAAAAAAAAGTGCTAGTGTCCAATGTATTTTTCAAGAGGTTATGTGCGATACTACTGCTCAGGTTGCTGCTTCCATCACTAAAACAGTGCATTGACTTCATGGTCATGTACATCGCATTCGGTGCAAGCACTCACTCCCTTGTTCACACGTGCGTTTTCTCCGAAATCAGGGCTCAAATCTTTCTTCGTATATGGGCAATCAGGGGCATCGCTCTCTGGCCAGTAGACCTTTGGTCCCCGCAACACAGGACTAGTTACCCGGCCTCTTGGGGATCATTCAGGAGTATTTCTTGCACTTTCATTTGTTTTCACCCAGTTCATGGGGAACAATTGAGGGGATTGTGGACGGACTAATGGGGGGCCAGGGTTCAACCGGCCCTGTGATGTCATCAAAGCATGCATGACGTCACAGGGCCATCGTTCAACCGGCCCTGTGATGTCATCAAAGCATGCAGGATGTCACTGGGCCATCGTTCAACCGGCCCTGTGATGTCATCAAAGCATGCAGGACGTCACAGGGCCAGGGTTCAACCGACCCTGTGATGTCATCGAAGCATGCATGACGTCACATTTCCGTCTCTCACCATTTCGTTGAATAAATGCCCACGTGATGCAGTCCGGGGATAGCACCTTTTTTTCTTGGACCCTTATAACAAGCTCTGTCTTGTGCCCCTGGGAGGACTCCAAGGAGTTATTCCCAGGCTCTGGTGGGGGTCGTGGCATTCCTCTGCTATTGAACGCGCTGAACCAACTGTTTGAGGGAAAATAGCAGCATTTTGGATGCAAAAATTTAAAACTCATTAAAAATGCATGTTAGGAATCAGCTCTGCCTATTGTTCACACTCTCAACAAATCATTATGCTTATGCACTGTGACGTTCACTACACCATGTGTGAAGCACTTCTTAGAACCTCTTGCACCTCCAACAGAGACCAAACTACATCCGACGCACTACCAACTATGCAAGGACCAGGAATCCGATGCTGTATACACCTGTTTACTCGCAATTCTGTTTCATCAAATACTTGTGAAAACAAAATAATTTTCCCTGACGAAGAATGTCAACTCAGTCAGTCAGAATATATTTATTCAACTTATTCAAAGTCATACAAAGAAGAAAACAATAAAAACATTTCATACAAGACTTTTTCCTTCATTTTCCTTAAGAACAGTAATATAAATATACAAATTAAAAAAAGTATTATACACAGTTAAAAAGTATTACATTCATAAAATGAACATACATAATGAAACATTTACTTTAAGGCGAAGTTTGGCAGACAGCTTTCGCCCTTGAGGCGGCTACCAGAAAGTTAGCTATGCAAAAAGTGATACGCGGATTAGACATTAATTGTAAAAAGAGCAGAGCCGGTCTCACTTGGGTGAAGCCGGCCTCTTTCAGAATAGGGAACAAATATTTTTTCCTCTGCTCTATGTACAACCCGCAAAACATAACAAAATGCATTGTATCCTGCACAGAGAACTGGTCACAGCTACAGGGAGGGGCTAGATCCGGCTTCTGCCAGCTTTTAAAAGAATCTAAATAAAAGTGTAACAAATTAAATCTAAACTTAGTTAATAAAAACCTGTGAAAGGGGATTGTAACGAAACTAAGGTAAGATGCAAGTGAGGATGAGCTAACCAGAAGATAATGTTCCCTTACTGATGGTTTCACCAGTTCACGTTCCTCTCGGCATGCTTCCTTCCTTTCCCTAAATGACTTTTTTATAGAGTCAATATCTTGTGCCTTGATGTTCTCTGGAGAGGAAAAAAGCTCCGGACGTCCCAGGTCTGTGAATGTTTTAGCTAAGTAGGCCAGCCATGGGATGTTATTAAATTTGTCCAGAGACAGCACATCGTGCATAATTTTGTGGTTCAGGGGGAGTTCCTCGTTTATCCACATTTTCAGCCAAAAGATCAGAGGGGACATGCTCAATGTATCTGACAGATAAGGTAGGCCCACTTCTTTGTGGATAGAGTAAGTTGGGGTTGACTGTGGTACAGAAAGCAGGATTCTGATGAATCTATTCTCTGCTCTCTGTATTAGATCTAAATTTACATACCCCGACAAAGCGGAACCATATAGCGCAATGGCCACAGGTGTACACTTGTAGATTTTTAGGAGGGCTTCCATAGGCCTAGCTCCCAGCTTGTCAGCAAAGCCCAAGAGAGCTGATGACGATCTAATTACAGCCAACCTCTTTGCTCTTATCTGTGGCCCCCAGGACCCTTTCTGGTCGAACAGTACACCTAAGTAGGGGAATGTGGATACCTTAGAGACGAGGTCCCCCCTGCAATAAAATGTTTTATGCCTTTTTTTGTTGCACTCGCGCCCCATTACCATTGTGTGTGACTTAGATACATTTACCTTAAGGTCCAGACGCTCCATGAATGAACCGAAGGCGTCCAGAAGGTGCTGGAGGCCAACACCCGTGCGAGCGATCAGCACGGCGTCATCCGCATACAGAAGTGCCGGGATTTGGGCACCTCCTGCATACGGGACGTCGGCTTCCTGCCCCCGCAGGTGTGCGCCCAGGCCATTGATGTAGATGGTAAAGAGCAAGGGGGCTAGTATACAACCTTGCCGTACCCCCTTTAGGGATTTAAATAGGGGAGTACGTCTACCATCATTTGTTACGCGTACAGCTGCGAAGAGCTCCTGGTGCAGAGTGGCCATGAACGCAACCAGGGCTTCATCAATGCCCATCTCCAACAGGATCAACCACAGCTTTGATCTATTGACCAAGTCAAAAGCCGAGGAGAGATCCATGAATGCAAGAAACACGGACCCCTCCTTGGCCACGGTATATTTGGAGATAAGCAAATGCAAATTAACGCACTGTTCAATGGTCCCTTTTCTTTCTCTAAAGCCATATTGTATTTCGGAAAGCCCGCCGCAACTCTCCACATTCTCCCTCAATCTAGATAGAAGGACTCGGCCTAAAGTTTTTACAGTTGAGTCCAAGAGGGATATGGGCCTATAACAGGCGGGGTCATCCCGCTGGCCTTTATTTTTAAAGATAGGAACGATAGTGGATGTAGCCCATGAGGCGGGGACTGAGTTACCATTAGCTGCATTAAACACATTTGTCAAAACCTCTACCCACAGTTTTGGTGAATACATAAAAAAGTCAGCAGGGACGCCATCAGGGCCTGGTGCCTTATGCTTTGTAGTACCCAATATAGCTTTTTCCACTTCTTGGGGGTTAAAAAAGATGGGGCGGGGGGCTGCAAGGCCCGGCGGGACATCTTTAATTTCTTCATCCTCATCCCCGTAAACATTTTTAAAGTGAGACAGCCATTTTTCGTCGGGGATCACGCAGTCCATGGGTTCATTGTTATCATCTGAGAATAAAGGCTGTTTAATAATCTCCCAAAATTTTCTACTGTCCTTCAGCGCTGCAGTTGAAAGGAGATTTTCCCATGCGTTTGATGGTGTCCTTACGCTTCTTTATGGCTAACTTGTAGATTTTCCTTAATCTGGTAATATCTGCTTTTACCCTAGGAATATTTTTTAGGGCTGCCAGCAGTGATCTGTGGGCATTTGAGCATGCTGAGTCAAACCAGCGCATTGTTCCAGGGGTTCCCTTTTTTGGCTTGGCTAAAAGATCCTTTGACACCTGGTCACATATTACCTCAAATGCCTCTACTATTTCTTTGCCCTGCGCACAAGGTTTTTTACAGATCTCTACCTTGTCCTTGATTTTAGGAAAAATGTTTGCATAAAATTCTTCCGGGATTACTTTGGCCCATTTCACTCGCCTATCTTGATCAGTAGTCCTCAAGGGGTGGGCAAGTTTTACTGTTATTGGAGGTGCTCCCATCTGGGCACCCCAGGCCACTTCGAGTACTACCGGGTTATGATCGCTAAAGTGTATTTGTACTGTGCGATAATCCATAGTCCGGTTTAAAATACCTTGTGAGACAAACATGTAGTCTATTACTGTGCCTTGTTGGGCACCAATAAAAGTTGGCAGTCTCAAATCCCCGTCAGGTTCATGCAAGTCGAAATTCGCAAGTAGTTCTTCTAGCTCCTCCCCCTCTGTAGAATGTTCAAAGTGGGGTCCCTGTGGACCCGCGTCCCCATCATCATCGCTACTTCCCATACAGGCTAGGTTACACAAATGAATATTAAAATCGCCTAATAAAATGAACTCAAAAGCATACTTGATATTCTGGCTTACTGTTTTTAAAATGTTATCTAAATTAGCAACGTTGCAACCTCTATAGTCACTATTCCCTGAATTGTAGAAATCTATGTAAATGGTCCTGCTGGCGTTATTAATCACCCTTTCAACCATTAGAATGTTGTGGGAATCGATGCTAATCTGCCTATAACTTCCCTTTAGGTCTAAAGAGAACAAGATTACGAGGCCTCCCTTAGCTCTTCCCATGCGACTGGGGACAGCTGGCTTAGTAAAACTAGTGAACCCATCCCACCAAAGATTGGTGGATGTATCCCGGGTTTCCTGGAGAGCAATAATATGATGGTTTAAGACAAAACTTGACCAAGCCTTATCCTGTCGTTTGGCATTTAGGCCTGCTACGTTCCAGCTAATAATCTTACAGGAATCAGTGGGTTTCTTAAATTCTTGGTTCCCCACCAGGGCCCCTACAACTGTTCTTGGCGATTGTGTCCCCTCATTAATTCCCACTTCCAAAAGACTCTGAGAATTATCGCTGGCCAGGCACTGATTTGCACAATCCTCCGGCCGGTTTGGTGTAGGAAAATGGTCACGATTTAATGTAGCTTGGTCCTCTATCACTACCTTGCGGGTGAACTCGCTAGGATCTTGACCATTGATGTGTTGACCTCTCTTGGTTGGTGGCATATTCAAAGCATCAATAGCCAAATCAATTCTGTCCGTGAGTCAATCACAGTCATTTAAGTTAGATAAAGGGCCATACCTGTTCCCCATTCCAAATCCCCAATCAAAAGGGGTAGCTACCTGGCCCCATCCACTGGCTGTTGTGTTCCACATGGGTCGTGGGGTATTTGGACGTATCATGGACTGATCGTTTCCCATCCGGGATATAAACCCATTGCCCCGACCTCTATGGTCATATCCCTGTAGGCCGGGACCCCAACCATTTGTAGTGGGCCCATATGCCATAGCTGTTCTGGCATTTGACTCGCTCGGGTAATTAAATCTTCCTGTCTCATAATTGATCATAGGTTGAAAACGGTCGTTGTTATATCGGGGTCTGGTATCCCCTCCCCAGCTCGTGGTGTTTATGTGTCTCTTAGGTCTGGGAATGAAGGGGAAGGTAGCAAACTGGATCTCGCTATAAAAGAATTTCAGGGTGAGGGGGATTATAGAACCACTTCGTCGTTGGGGTGGAAAGATATTGGACAGGATATTTGGGAGTACCTCTGCGTTAGCAAAATTTAAGATTACACAGCCCCCCTTAAACTTTTTTGGCTTGTTCCCAATCCATGATACCCTCCTTGTCATAACAATATCCCCCGCTAATTGATCAGACCCTTGGTGTGCCATATGCATATTGTTGGTAAGCCAGTGTAACGCTTTGTCCTTTAGACCTTGCTTAGATTCTGTTTTATCTTGTGATAGAGCAGGGACGTTTGCCAATACGAGTACTACTGGTGAGGCTTCCAAGATAAATTGGGCTGAGTCATCCACTTGTTGCGATCCTGCTGGAGCGACAGATGGAACAATGGAGGAGTCTCCTACTATTTCCTGACTAGGCGCAGGTAGTGATGGCAATGGTGGTGGCTGCCCTTGTGGGATAGTCTGTGTTAAGCTTTCCATTGGGATGTCCTCCACGTCCGTGGCCACCAGTTTTGTGACGAGAGTAGATAAGTTCTCCACCTCTTCAGTCAGCTTACTTTGTGCCCCGCCCAACTTTTTTACCTCACAAGTTAGTTTGTCCAGTTTCCCGATCAAAGGCTTAATAATTGTCCTGATTTTCACATCTATCATATCTTGAATCCTATTAAATAGATCATCATCAATAATGCATCTTGACTCCACGTCGACATCAAGCTCCACATTTTTCCCTTCATGTCTTGGTGGTGTGGCCGGCTTTTTCCTGCCTTGCTGTCTCCCCCACGCTTTGCCTGAAATTTTCTACAGGTTCTCACAGCCCGTGCAACAGGCAGCTTGGGAAGTAGAACTTCATCTGCCGTATCTATCTGATGGTTGGAGTCAGAGGCTACATTTGCTGACAAATCTGCTAGTGGGTCTGAGTCTTCATCCTCGTTACCATTTTCTTGAGTATTAGGATCTGATATGTTTATAGAAGGGTTTTCTAACGGTATGTCGGGCATTAATACACTTAGTGCACTTGAGGGAGGGCTTTCTGGGAGCAGAATTGGCGATTGGCTCAGACCTAGGGATTGCCTTCTCTCATTATTAATCTTGCTGACCACTTGTACTAAATAGGAATCTAGAGTATTGAGTGGCTCAGTGGCTGCAGGTACCAATTTCTTTCCCATATTTACAACTGACTTTTAAGGGTTCTCAGGGAGTTAGCACCGCTGATTTTGTGCAAAGACAGCAAGACGACTGGGCGTGGCTATCATGCAACAGACAACACTTTTCGAATCAGCTCATGTCATAACGTAGACACGTACGTGACAAGGGATCAACAAAAACAGTACCTTAGCAGCTCGATACAGCTGATGTCAGGGGGGTGGCCTTGCCTGGCCTTTTCGTGCCTCTGAGGGCCACAGAGGGCCCGCCCTTTGCCCGGGCTTAGCCCCGGGCATCCCGCCCGCGTCCCGCGACGCTGAGGGCTCTGGATCTTAAGGCCCCTCCTGGCGCTCTGGTTGCGTCAGGGAACGCGCCGCCGCAAAGGCTGCCGGGACCTGTAGTCCCGGGGCGGCGACGCGGCTGGTGGTGTCTGGCGGCGTCTAACGCCGAGGTCGGCGGTCTCCACAGGCTCTCGCGCTCCTGCGCTCAGCTCACCCTCTGCTGCTGTGGTTTTCGATGTAGGTAAGTGCCAGACTCGTGTACTTGGGCTCCCAGCCGCTCCACCGAGGGCTCTGGATCTTAAGGCCCCTCCTGGCGCTCTGGTTGCGTCAGGGAACGCGCCGCCGCAAAGGCTGCCGGGACCTGTAGTCCCGGGGCGGCGACGCGGCTGGTGGTGTCTGGCGGCGTCTAACGCCGAGGTCGGCGGTCTCGCCGGGCTCTCGCGCTCCTGCGCTCAGCTCACCCTCTGCTGCTGTGGTTTTCGATGTAGGTAAGTGCCAGACTCGTGTACTTGGGCTCCCACCCGCTCCACCGAGGGCTCTGGATCTTAAGGCCCCTCCTGGCGCTCTGGTTCCGTCAGGGAACGCGCCGCCGCAAAGGCTGCCGGGACCTGTAGTCCCGGGGCAGCGACGCGGCTGGTGGTGTCTGGCGGCGTCTAACGCCGAGGTCGGCGGTCTCCACGGGCTCTCGCGCTCCTGCGCTCAGCTCACCCTCGGCTGCTGTGGTTTTCGATGTAGGTAAGTGCCAGACTCGTGTACTTGGGCTCCCACCCGCTCCACCGAGGGCTCTGGATCTTAAGGCCCCTCCTGGCGCTCTGGTTGCGTCAGGGAACGCGCCGCCGCAAAGGCTGCCGGGACCTGTAGTCCCGGGGCGGCGACGTGGCTGGTGGTGTCTGGCGGCGTCTAACGCCGAGGTCGGCGGTCTCCACGGGCTCTCGCGCTCCTGCGCTCAGCTCACCCTCTGCTGCTGTGGTTTTCGATGTAGGTAAGTGCCAGACTCGTGTACTTGGGCTCCCACCCGCTCCACCGAGGGCTCTGGATCTTAAGGCCCCTCCTGGCGCTCTGGTTGCGTCAGGGAATGCGCCGCCGCAAAGGCTGCCGGGACCTGTAGTCCCGGGGCGGCGACGCGGCTGGTGGTGTCTGGCGGCGTCTAACGCCGAGGTCGGCGGTCTCGCCGGGCTCTCGCGCTCCTGCGCTCAGCTCACCCTCTGCTGCTGTGGTTTTCGATGTAGGTAAGTGCCAGACTCGTTTACTTGGGCTCCCACCCGCTCCACCGAGGGCTCTGGATCTTAAGGCCCCTCCTGGCGCTCTGGTTCCGTCAGGGAACGCGCCGCCGCAAAGGCTGCCGGGACCTGTAGTCCCGGGGCGGCGACGCGGCTGGTGGTGTCTGGCGGCGTCTAACGCCGAGGTCGGCGGTCTCCACGGGCTCTCGCGCTCCTGCGCTCAGCTCACCCTCGGCTGCTGTGGTTTTCGATGTAGGTAAGTGCCAGACTTGTGTACTTGGGCTCCCACCCGCTCCACCGAGGGCTCTGGATCTTAAGGCCCCTCCTGGCGCTCTGGTTGCGTCAGGGAACGCGCCGCCGCAAAGGCTGCCGGGACCTGTAGTCCCGGGGCGGCGACGCGGCTGGTGGTGTCTGGCGGCGTCTAACGCCGAGGTCGGCGGTCTCCACGGGCTCTCGCGCTCCTGCGCTCGGCTCACCCTCTGCTGCTGTGGTTTTCGATGTAGGTAAGTGCCCGACTCGTGTACTTGGGCTCCCACCCGCTCCACCGAGGGCTCTGGATCTTAAGGCCCCTCCTGGCGCTCTGGTTGCGTCAGGGAACGCGCCGCCGCAAAGGCTGCCGGGACCTGTAGTCCCGGGGCGGCGACGCGGCTGGTGGTGTCTGGCGGCGTTTAACGCCGAGGTCGGCGGTCTCCACGGGCTCTCGCGCTCCTGCGCTCAGCTCACACTCTGCTGCTGTGGTTTTCGATGTAGGTAAGTGCCAGACTCGTGTACTTGCCAACTCAAAACGTGTAGGCAATGTAATGCAAGTGTAATTATTAAAACAACCTTTTCCAAACAACGATTGTGAAACAAACCAAATGAAACAGATGAAATCTCTTTTTTCCTCATAAGTGTGCACTACCGCCAAGAAAAGGCTTCTACGATATTCACATTTCTATATAAAAGGTGCCCACCTCAAGCCAAATTGCCCCTTGGCATGTGAACAACAGGTGCTATTGTTACCCGACTCACTGGTACTCATGTTATCTCTCTCTGAAGGATGAGGGGCCTAATAGGCCGTGCCAGGTGGTCGCACCAGTGTTGTACAGGTGACACGGAGACCTCTGTTGAGAAGGTCCAACGGTGCAGGCCTTCTATCTATCTATCCATCTATCTATCTATCTATCTATCTATCTATCTATCTATCTATCTATCTATCTATCTATCTATCTATCTATCTATCTATCTATCTATCTATCTATCTATCTATCTATCTATCTATCTATCACCCTCACTCTATCTGTCTGTCTATCTATCTATCTATCTATCTATCTATCTATCTATCTATCTATCTATCTATCTATCTATCTATCTATCTATCTATCTATCTATCACCCTCACTCTATCTGTCTATCTATCTATCTATCTATCTATCTATCTATCTATCTATCTATCTATCTATCTATCTATCTATCTATCTATCTATCTATCTATCTATCTATCTATCTATCTATCTATCTATCTATCTATCTATCTATCTATCTATCTATCACCCTCACTCTATCTATCCATCGCCCTCACTCTATCTATCCATCGCCCTCACTCTATCTATCACCCTCACTTTATCTATCTATCTATCGCCCTCACGCTATCTATCTATCGCCCTCACGCTATCTATCTATCGCCCTCACTCTATCTATATATCGCCCTCACTCTATCTATCTGTCTATCTATCTATTGCCCTCACTCTATCTGTCTATCTATCGCACTCACTCTATCTATCTGTCCATCTATCTATCGCCCTCACTCTATCTGTCTATCTATCGCACTCACTCTCTATCGCCATCACTCTATCTATCTATCTATCGATAGCCCTCACTATGTCTATCGCCCTCACTCTATCTAGCTATCGTCCTCCCTCTATTTATTGCCCTCCCTCTATCTATTTATCGCCCTCACTCTATCCATCGCCCTCACTCTATCTATCTATCGCCCTCACTCAATCTATCACACTCACTCTATCTATCTATCGCATCACCACGACATCACTGAGCACCACCACAGCATCACTCAGGGGCACCACAACATCACTATGCGCTACTACAGCATCACTGAACAATACCACAGAATGACACACACAGTTCGACATGATGTCCAGTAATAAAAAGTTAAAATAAAAGAAGCAAGAACCAGAATACAGCAGCATCATTTATTCATGAAATCAGTGACACAGTTTTCCAGACATGACACTCCACATTTCCCTAGTTTTTAAGTGGGGTGTACAGTCTGAGCACGGCACTTGGAACATTGCACTTGGAATTACAGCAATATTCTCACCTTTTTCCTGAGTATCCATACATCATATAAGAATTGACTAATTCCGAGAACCAAGGCCTGGCTTGTGTCAGACCTCATGATGCTGTAGGCCTCGCAATAGTGTCTCACTCCCAACAAAATGTATTGGAGTTTGAGCCAGCTCCTCCTGGGCCTGTCGTACTTGGGGCAAAAAAAACCTTGTGTTCAACATCCTCGATTTTTTTTGGTCACAGAACTCACAGGCTGCTGAAGTGGGTATGCACCCATAATATCGAGTCATTTCTTTCGATTGGACCGAATATCGAGTAAAAAATATAGAATGGACATAATATCGACTAGACATAATATAGACAACAAAAATATCGACTAGAGAAAATTAATATCGAATAGAATGGATATAATATCGAATCAAAAATATAGAATGGACATAATATCGACTAGACATAATATAGCCAACAAAAATATCGAATTTAAGGTAAGTTAAAAATAATTTTTATTTTTTGTGTAATATAAGTCTGTAGCGGGTTGTGGGTTTATAGGGGAATAGGGTGGGAAGTAATTTAATTCTAATTAATTAAATATGTTAATTTATTTATTGATATTTATTTAGAATTAATTGTTAATTAATTATTCATTGGTAATTAATTAAAATATAATTGGTAATTAATTATAATTGATTAATTGATAAATATTTTAACTTTAGTAATTTATTTTCTGTAGCGGGTTGTGGGTTTATAGGGGAATAGGGTGGGAAGTAATTTAATTATAATTAATTAAATATGTTAATTTATTTATTGATATTTATGTAGAATTAATTGTTAATTAATTATTAATTGGTAATTAATTAAAATATAATTGGTAATTAATTATAATTGATTAATTGATAAATATTTTAATTTTAGTAATTTATTTTCTGTAGCGGGTTGTGGGTTTATAGGGGAATAGGGTGGGAAGTAATTTAATTATAATTAATTAAATATGTTAATTTATTTATTGATATTTATTTAGAATTAATTGTTAATTATTAATTGGTAATTAATTAAAATATAATTGGTAATTAATTATAATTGATTAATTGATAAATATGTTAATTTCATTCATTTATTTTCTGTAGCGGGTTGTGGGTTTATAGGGGAATAGGGTGGGAAATAATTTAATTCCCATTAATTAAATATGTCATTTAAATTATTGGTATGTATTTTGAATTAATTGTTAATTAATTTTTATTAGGTAAATAATTAAAATATAATTGGTAATTAAAAATAATTTATTTTGTAAATTAATTTATTGTTAATAGGTAATTAATTAGTATGAGTAGGCAATTTTTATAATTAAATAATTTTATGTGTATTTATAAATAAATATTTAATATTTTTTATACACACGTAAAATATTTTATTTATCTGGAATTGGTATTACTATTTATGTTATTTATATCTATTTGTGAAGTATTTACTTTCCCTATTATTGCACTCTCTGAAGTTGGAATAGTAATTTTAACCCCTACGCTATACAACACTTTCCCTACTGTTGCACCCACTGGAGTGGGTATGCAACGTTTACAACGCAACTTTTACTATGCACTACCATTACAACGAAACTTTTACAACGCAAAAACTTTTACAACGCATACATTTGCAAAGCCTGTTTTTACAACGCAGATACCTTTACAACGCATACCATTACAACGTAAGTATTGCTAAGTATATAATTATTTTTAAAATGTTATATGTTTGGGTTTTTGGGTAAAGGGGTATTTTTAGGGTTCAGGGTCAGTTTTCAGTTTTTGGGTAAAGGGGTATTTTTAGGGTTCAGGGTCAGTTTTCAGTTTTTGGGTAAAGGGGTATTTTTAGAGTTCATGGTCAGTTTTCAGTTTTTGGGTAAAGGGGTATTTTTAGGGTTCAGGGTCAGTTTTCAGTTTTTGGGTAAAGGGGTATTTTTAGAGTTCATGGTCAGTTTTCAGTTTTTGGGTAAAGGGGTATTTTTAGGGTTCAGGGTCAGTTTTTAGTTTTTGGGTAAAGGGGTATTTTTAGAGTTCATGGTCAGTTTTCAGTTTTTGGGTAAAGCGGTATTTTTAGGGTTCAGGGTCAGTTTTCAGTTTCTGGGATAAAGGGGTATTTTTAGGGTTCAGGGTCAGTTTTCAGTTTTTGGGTAAAGGGGTATTTTTAGGGTTCAGGGTCAGTTTTCAGTTTTTGGGTTAAGGGGTATTTTTAGGGTTCAGGGTCAGTTTTCAGTTTCTGGGGTAAAGGGGTATGTTTAGGGTTCAGGGTCAGTTTTCAGTTTTTGGGTTAAGGGGTATTTTTAGGGTTCAGGGTCAGTTTTCAGTTTCTTGGGTAAAGGGGTATTTTTAGGGTTCAGGGTCAGTTTTCAGTTTTTGGATAAAGGGGTATTTGTAGGGTTCAGGGTCAGTTTTCAGTTTTTGGGTAAAGGGGTATTTGTAGGGTTCAGGGTCAGTTTTCAGTTTTTGGGGTAAAGGGGTATTTTTAGGGTTCAGGGTCAGTTTTCAGTTTTTGGGTAAAGGGGTATTTTTAGGGTTCAGGGTCAGTTTTCAGTTTTTGGGTAAAGGGGTATTTTTAGGGTTCAGGGTCAGTTTTCAGTTTTTTGGGTAAAGGGGTATTTTTAGGGTTCAGGGTCAGTTTAGGGTTTTTGGGGTACAGGGGTACTTTGTAAAAATAAAGTAAAATTACATTTAAATTACATTAATTAAATAAAATTAAATAAAATTAAATTATATTATAATATTTTAAATTAACTTATATTAAAAAAATATTATATACTTACCAATACTTACGTTGTAATTGTATGCGTTGTAAAGGCATATGCGTTGTAAAATCTTGCGTTGTAAATGTATGAGTTGTAAAAGTTTTTGTGTTGTAAAAGTTTTGATGTAATGGTAGGTGTTGTAAAAGTATGCGTTGTAACATCATACATCCCTGGAGTGGGAATAGTAATTTTAACCCCTACGCTATCCAGAGCTTTCCCTACTGTTGCACCCACTGGAGTGGGAATAGTAAATTTTACCTCTACGCTATCCAACAGTTTTGCTAATGTTGAACTCACTATAGTTGTTACAATAAATTTTAACCATTGTCTATGCTACGCTAAAAATGTTATATATGTTTATTTAATAATATGTTTTTATATATATATATATATATATATATATATATATATATATATATATATATATATATATATATATATATATATATATATATATATATATATATATGTATTATTTTTGGTGATATAATTTTTTTAATTATTGAAAATATTTATTAAAATAGAATTTTTAAAATAATTATTTCTATGTTTATATTACATATATTTATTACTATATTAGTTTTAACTTAATTTTAAGACATTTAAAAAAATCGATATTTTGACAGTCTATATTTTTGTAAGTCGATATTTTGGAGTCGATATTTTGGTACTTACCTGTTTGTAGATAGGGAGTCGATATTTTGTCACTCGATATTTTTCACTCGATATTTGTGTATCTCGATATTTGTGACGTCGATATTATGTCAGTGATCCGCTGAAGTGAGTTGGTGGGATTTCCACCTATATATAAATGTATTGACTAGTAGGGTTCCCAGCTTGAATTTTATAAAACATGTGTTGGCTAAGGGAGGTTGAATCTGGTCAAGGTACATTTCTCTTGCCGGGGTGGCTTTGCATGCTAAAAATACCTAGCTTTGCTATTATAGTCAATAACATTTCTGTTTCAGAACGCGCCCATAACTATACCCATTGCATCAGCCCCAATTGTTGAGGGATTACTCCAATGCCCACCCACACCAGGTCGTTGAGGTGGAATTTAACAAACTTGAGCCAGGGGAGTGGTTATGCCTTGCACAGGCTCAATACTTCGTCCAGTGACAACCTATAATGATAAAGCTCTGTGGTGGACCACAATTTAACCCGTTTCAGGAGGGGTTAGTACATCGTCTAGTCTCTCACCATTTTGAGGCCTGAATCAAAGAATAGTATTGTATTGTAATTGCATTTATATAGCGCTTACTACCCCTGACGAGAAATTAAAGAGCTTTTTTGGAGAGTAGCACGTTACTCCGGAACCCTTAAAGGATTAGTGTTGAATTACTATAGTGAAAAATGAAACTAATATGAGTGGTGGATAGGTTAGTCAGTTATTTGGATTCAGAATGATAGTGGAGGGATAGAAAAGAGAAAAAGGTTAGCATTTATATAGCGCTTGTTAATCCTGATGGGGTTTTGAAGTGCTTTTTTGGCAAGTAGCACGCTACTCCGGAACCCATAAACGATTAGTGGTGAATTAGTATAGTTAAATATGAAAGTAATTTGAGTGGTGGATATTAGTCAGTTATTTGGATTGAGAAGGATAGCGGTGGGACAGAAGAGGGAAAAAGCTTTGCATTTATATAGCGCTTGTTACCCCTGATGGGGTGTTGAAGTGCTTTTTTGGCAAGTAGCAGGCTACTCCGGAGCCCATAAAAGGATTAGTGGTGAATTAGTATAGTGAAATATGAAAGTAATTCCCCTATCTGTGGACCCTGTATATTGCTATTCTACAGGGACTGGCGATCCCTGCTACTTGGGTGGGTGCAGAAGTTCTCCCAGTATATAAAAAGAGTTCACCACTCCTCTCCACAAATTATGGACCTATAGGTATAATTGGCATCAGCCAAAAAACTTTGCCCATGTAATATTCGGCCGCCTTCAGAATTGGATGGAGGAGCACAAAGTTCTGAGCCCATTTCAAGCTGGTTTTAGAGAAAGGTTGTCTAACATAGACCAAATCTTTACGCTCCAACGTTTGTATTGGGAGACTGTGTCTCTAGAGGGTGGCAGCCTCAATTTAATTTCCGTGGACCTAAAATCCGTGTTTGATCTGGTTCCGAGAGACAAATTGTGGGCAGCATTAAGAGATCTAGTGGCCCCAGCTTATCTTTGCCACCTGCTAAAGCGTCATCATGAAGTCAACTATGCCCAAATCAGGTTTGTCAAACATGGAGAACTCACTGCCCCTGTACCCATAGAAAGAGGTGTTTGACAAGGCTACTTTCTTGCCCCTACCCTTTTCTGCCTATTTATAAATGGACTGGTAGAGACATTGACTGCGGTGAAGGATATAGATGCACCTAATCTAGTAAAGCGCAAAGTACCGGCAATGATGTTTGCCAACAATATTCTTCTACTCTCAAAAAATAGCTATAGTCATACAGATGATCCTCGACAACTTCAATGCGTTTTGTAAATGTAGGGGGTTAGAGATCAACATTCAGAAGACCAAATATATGGTCTTCAATTCAGTTAGTGGTACCCGGCAAAACCTTGTCTACAAGGCACCCCTCTGGAGAGGTTGTCCGTATTTGAGTGTCTTGGGATCACCCTCACTGAGAAAATGGACTGGGGTGCCCAAATTAAAAAAGTTGGTTAAAGCTGGCTCAGAGTACGGGGGGCTTGACAAAGGTATTCAGGAACTACACTCATAAACCCGTTGGCCTGATGATCGAAATATATAAAGTGCAAGCCAGGGGTACTGCCCTGTACGGGGCCGAATTCTGGGGGCACCGCCCACCCTGTAAAATAATTAAGATTTTAAACACTTTCGTCAGGCAGTTATTTAGTCTTCCCCCTAGCTCCCCTCTCCCACCGCTTCGCTTGGACCTCGAGGCAAGGCCAATTGCAGACATTTGCACCCAGACCCCTTACATTCTGGAGCCGCATGTGGGCTACCCCACAACTAGCTGAATACAGGGTAGTTTTGAGGGAGGTCCTGAGCCTCCAGGGTGTGGGAGACTACCATGGTTAGCCTTTGTCAGGGATTTACTCTTGGCTATGGGCAGGACGAACCTATGGTGCAATGCTGAGGTAACATGCCCTACAATATCCAGCAGGGATCTGGTATGGAGCTATAGTAAGAGTAAACCCACTTGCAGGGGAGCTCTACATCTCTCACTACAGTGTTCCTGGGAATTAAAGACCAGTATAGCCCCTGAGTCTGTATTGGATTATATTCAACCCGTGGTAGCCAGGAAGCTATACCTGCAATTTAGGTAAAGGGTCCTTCCGCTGTGTCCCTTTACAAACAAATGGGCTGGCTCACCCCTTCTTGGTTGTCCGGCCAGTAGCAGTGAGGTGGAGTCAGAATAGCATATATTGATCTTTTTCCCAGGCAATGGGAAGGCTAGGCATCGATGGTTAATCCAGCTTTGCAGAAATTTAGGAACCCAGCTTTGCGCTGTGGCTTTTAGATTACTGAAATATAACACTCACCTATATATTGTATTTTCAGTGTTGCGTTTTTTATTTTCTATGTGGTGTGTATGTAGAACGCTCTTGAAGAGCAATCCATAAGCTCTATTTAATAAACTCATATATCTTAAACTGCATTTGGTTTATTTTAATTTGTTTTTAACATTCATGGTTTTTAGCATGCTTTTAGTGATTGTAATATGTTACACACCTGTTTTAGTAATGTTTTATATTTGTTGAGATCTTTGACCATACACCTCTATTGCAGGGTAGACAGATTTGAGAAAGGTTGCTTTGAACCTCTTAGGGCCAGATGTATCAAAGGGTTTTACCCATTCTGTGTCTATGGGAAAATGTATTTATACATATGGCCCTTAGAGACCACTGAGGCATAATGTAACAGTACCATTTCACTCTTCTGCATGTATAATTTCCAGGATCTGCTCTTGGCAATTCTGAAAGTTCCCTATTATCTGATGTTAACAGTAAGGTGAAAATCTTTGACAATCCCAACGAGGTTCAGATCCTCTGCAAGCACTACGCTGGAACTAATGATGCAAAAGGCGTGTCCTCCCCTGGGGGAGCATTTCAAGAGGCCCTGTCGGGGATGAGTGCGGACTTATTTTCAGCAAGTTAGAATAAATTTCTGGGCAGATGAATAATATGTAGCAGTGGACATTACTGGTCTAGTGTTGACGGTAACAAACATGGGCATAGATCCTGGCTAACACTGCAAATACTTGTTGATATAAATTGACATTATTAATGAGGGGTAAATGTTAATTCATTGTTTGGTGCACAGGTCCCACGTGGCATTGTCACCCCCCCACATCCCCCGTGGGAACACAATGATACTGATCTGGGGAGAATTGTCATGTTGGTGTTTTGCACAGCAACAGTTAATTAGAGGGGATAAAGGGGTGTCACCTGGTGGGCAGCTACAAATTGAGGGTGGGGGAGTGGTATAGAATTGTATTGCCATTTATCTGATTTAAGATTGCACTTGTTAGATTGTTGTATTATTTTAAGGATGCAGGAGCAGTACGCACACAGAATTCCCACTATGGCCCACAAGATAGAATCACGGAACAGCGCTAATAATACTCTGCTGACCTGGAACATCCGCGGTTTGAATAGCCCTAAGAAATGTAGATTAGTACTCCAGTATATGTGTCAACACACAGCAGATATAGTATATCTTCAAGAAACACACTTATCAC
Organism: Lissotriton helveticus; assembly: GCF_964261635.1. NCBI lineage: Eukaryota > Metazoa > Chordata > Amphibia > Caudata > Salamandridae > Lissotriton > Lissotriton helveticus. Next base: position 886,035,314 of record NC_136067.1, on the reverse strand, counting down.
CTTTATCCCTGTCTAAATTTGTTTCTACTTGGGGAACTCATCGATACTTCTCCAACTACAGCTCATATGCCGAGGGGTGGCCATATTGATTAATCGAAGGGTGCCGTTCACGCACATAGACACGAAATTCGAATCGAGTAGACGGTTCCTAATAGTAACAGGAACACTAGCGGGCCATAAAATTACTCTGGTTAATGTGTATGCCCCAAACAGTGACGAATTTGCCTTTTATGAACAACTGCAGACACACATAGTGTGGTAAATAAATAAATAATACCCTATTTTTGAATGTATAAATGAATAACAGATAGCTCAATAAATAAGAGTCAAGATTCGAGGTAGTAGGAGTTTCGCAGGTTTATTACAGCATAAAGGACAGGAACAGGACAACCTGCATAGGAATAGGATGGCAGGGCCCAGCAGCTGCCGGGGCTGGATCTGGGATGAGCGCGCTAGCATTTAATAACAATACACAAGCATATATAGTAAAACAGTTGCATTACAGTACATATGATAGGCGAGCAGTGGGTGGAGCAAAGGGTGTGACGCGTAGCAGTCGCGAAAGATAAGGGTGAAAGTGGGTGTAACAGGGCGTATACATAGACATGTGATGCAAACGTAACAGAATATGTCATGAATGGGGCGGAAACATGGAGGGGGCTACCTAAGGAGCCGGGACCTCTAACCTGGTGGTGCGCGCAAGCTGGCAATGACGTATCACTAGGAGAAGCTGGGGGCTATGAACTCTGTGCTAGGAGCAGAGACTGAAGTCTGGAGAGTCAGGGCGACATGTACCTAAGCAGTATCTAGTATCTGATGTTTAGAGAACATGTTGATATAAACTAGAAGTCAGGAGGGGAAAGGCTAACAGACTCTAAGACTGGAGCATGCATTATTCTACATGTAGTGCGTGATGAAGAATACGAAATGACCATTAAATACAGTATTTCTCTTACACGGAGCCGGAAAGGCTAGACAATGACGGAAACTATTGATGCAGTTCAGTAGCTTAGGAATGCAGAGAAGGAGGACTGAACTGATAACTGAAACTATAACATACTCTTGGCAGACTCAGAGGCAGAGCCAGGCTGAACCGGGCACTGCGAGGCAGGAAGTAAGTGAAGGGTCGAGGATACAGGTGGGGGCTGTATCGCTCCTCAGCGAGGTTTCAGGAGACAGGAGCTGAATCTGGTGTCCAGGCCCTTTTGAGGCCTAGAAACGGGGACTTTACAATGAAATAACGTGCACACTGAGAGACGTGGCAACGTAGCTTTACATAGGCCTGATATTCGTAGTATTCACGAGGACTGGAAACTGACATACTAGAGGTGGACACAACTATAATTGCGTCTTGAATCGAACATAGGGAATACATATGCATATTAATCATGCACACATAACATATGATGGATGACACGTAGGGACACAGAACATGGCAGAATTTACTTTTCCACATTCCCTCCTTGTCACTACGTTTCCATCAGGAAACATCAATATTCATGATACCATCTATCATTTCATACAGTATCATTTGCTCGTCTCGAATTATCCTGGAACGGGATTTAGAACGGGGCTTGGGACTAGGAATACAAGAGGTAGCACAAATGCCGCAAATCGCAGGGCCACATTGTATACAGAGACAGCAGCTGAATATGATCGCTACTGCAATACCTAGGAAGGACAATATTTTCCATCCCCATGCGGAAATTATATTCCAGAACCAACCGGACCATGTCCAGGTGCCTGGATCTTGGTGTATCAGATGGGCAATTTTATGGAGTCTGGTTATAGCTGAATAAACAGACGGCGCGTTATTTGGAATGAAAATGCAGCAACTAGATCCGATGACTCTACAGGCCCCGCCCCTATCGGCCAGTATGACGTCAAGGACGAGACGATTCTGTAAAACGACAAATCTCATAGCAGATTGCTCTTCGGTTAAGTTACCTAGAGCAGAGGCAGTCTCATTTACTACAGCTTCGAGGGTTCTTGTTAACCTACGGATCAGTTTACTATTCTGGATAGGTCCTATAAAGAAAAAGAAACCTCTGTTGAAATCTGTATACTGTTCTAGAGCAGTTTCAGTATAATCGACAATTGGGGACTCCCTTCTATGTCTAATGTGTACTAGATGTGTGTTTCTGTGATAATCAGATGGGGCTAGGAAAACAGGTGGCAGTAGGAAGGCAATGTAGCAGGTTCCCTCCCAATCGAGGGGCAGACGAACATATGCAGTTTGACCACAAATAAAATAAGAATGACGTGAAGCTTTGAAAATAGATTTCCCACTGTCACTATACTTGACAATAATAGTACAATCACTATGTCCTACATGTACAGAACCATAATTTCGGACACATAATTCGCCTTTGACTGATAATACTGAAATAGCAGGTAAGTCTGGAGTAGTATCAGACTGAACATTCAGGACCATGAAATTCGAAGAATAGTTACCTAAATTATACACTTCATTTTCTAGATCTAAACCTGTTCTGTGGGGGAGACCTTGCTTGTCTGGGAAACATGTACTGTTAAGAAAAGACATATCTGTTGAGGATGACGTTAACGTGGACCATGCTCCACACGAACCATTATGTGAAAATGGATAAGGAAAAAGTGGCAGAACTCCCTTCGGTGTCTGGAAAGGGGGGAGTCGACCACACACCCAACAATTAGTGGCATTGCTGGTCTGGTGTGAGTAATGTAACATTCGGATAAAGGAATTATTTCGCATAGCGAGGCGGTAAGAGAGTTCATGGGGAGGCAGATCACTAAACGTGTGCTCTACTGTAGCATTAGCAGACTTATTTACATGAAGAACTGGAAGATACAGGTAAAATGCATAACTGGTGCAGGAAATCATAATGCTGAGAAATAATATGAAACTTAGAAAAACGATACATCGGATTGAGTTTTGACTGACTCTCTCACTATGGGGGTCTATTTTATACATGTCGGAAACAGTCTAACCGTTTCACCTAGGGGAGGACTTAGACAATCAAACTGGCTGACTTATTTTACTAGACCGGAGTTTTAACTTATACTCCTGTTGCGGAGTTTTCTCTAACAGGGGGGGTGTAGTAACATTGTCTTTTGCGGGACAGTCCTTAAAAATGGTGCTTTGGCAATCCTTCAAATCCTGGGAAATGTTCTTTAAGACGGGTTTCAGTCCATAAAACTTTTTTATATGAGAAAGGTGCACCCAGCCTTTGCGACCTTCCAACTTCACGGCTGTACGGGTGGTGAGGAGGACCTGTCGGGGCTCCTTCCAGCGAGGCTCCAGCGGACTTGATCTGTCAAAATTCCTTACCAACACCATGGATCCTGGAACGATTTCATGCGGTGCCACCTCGGTATTGTCTGGAAATGCGGCGGCAACCTGTGAACGACATGAGTTGAGGGCAGACATCAAGGAAGCTAGGTAATCTGTCAGCATATTACTTGAAACATCGGTAATACTTCGGGGTCTAGGAGTACCCCACATATTTGGGGGGCGGCCGAATACGACCTCATACGGGGACAGACCTGATCTGGAATGTGCGACCATGCGCATATAAAATAAAGCAACTGGTAGAGCTACCAGCCAGTCCACACCTTTTTCTTTGCATACTTTGGCGATACGGATTTTCAGAGTCTGATTATGTCTCTCTACGAGACCGGCTGCTTCAGGATGGCGTACACAATGAAACTTCCACTGGTACCCTAACAACAGGGAAACATGCTTCATCAACTCAGATGAGAATGGCTGGCCGTTGTCAGAATATACGACTCTAGGGAGTCCATAACGGGGGAAGAACTCACGAACCAACTGCTTGGCAGTGGTCGCGGCTGTGTAATCTGGGACTGGATATGCTTCTGTCCACCTGGACAAAGCGCATACAACTACAAGGACATACTTGAAACCTCGACATCGCTCCATCTGAATATAATCCATCTGGAGGACTTCAAAAGGGTGGTCAGGGGGCTGGAATCCACCTTGTTCCACCGGGACACTTTTACCTGGATTAAACTGACAACATATCATACAGGTAAGGACTTTCTGCTTGGCTGCAGCTCGTAAATGTTTGTTGAACCAAATATTCTGGATACTGTCTAACATAGCTTTTTCTCCTAAATGTGCTGGACTATGTGCGGTATTAATAATGACTTGAACCATAGAGTCGGGGAGAAACCATGTGGCTCTACCCTTCGTTAACCATCCTTGATCTGTCTGGACCCCTCCTTGTTCGGACCATTTCTTAATTTCTTCGGGAGTAGCATGTAACTGTATGTCTATGACATCTTGAGTAGGGTCCTTAACTGTCATGCATGTAATCGGATCTGGAGTGTGTGTCATGTTAACTGGAATGTCTGGAGTCTGTGCTGTAAGCTTGGCTGTGCGATCTGCTAGATCATTACCTTGGGAAATAATGTCAGTAACTTTCGTATGTGCTTTGCATTTCATGATAGCGATAGATGTCGGTAAGTGTATGGCATCTAACAGAGCTTGAATAAGGAGACCATGCTGAATCTTGGTTCCATGAGAAGTCATGAAACCTCTCTCCTGCCAGAGCACTCCGAAGTCGTGTACGACTCCAAATGCGTAACGTGAATCCGTGTAGACATTAACTTTCAAGTTCTTGGCGTGTATGCAGGCTTGTGTCAGAGCAACTAGCTCTGCTGCTTGAGCGGACAGGGTGTCAATACGGTGTGTTTCAATAACTTCGGTGTCAGTAGTCACTGCATACGCGGCGACTAGTTCTCCTGTACTTGTTCTCATACATGAACCATCCACATAAAGTGTCAGGTCGGGGTCTGGTAACGGAGTATCTGTCAGATCTTGTCTTGGCTTTGTCGTAATGTTAACTACTTCCACACAATCATGTGTGGCAGAATTCGAAGTAACTGATGGTAACAGTGTAGCAGGGTTCAGGATGTTGCAGCGTCTGATTTCTATATGTGGCTGGAATAATGTCAATTCATAACCTGTTAAACGTGCAATTGTCAAGTGCTGAGTTTGTGTTCGGTTCAAAAGAACTTCCACAGAGTGTGGAACCTGTACTGTCAGGAAATGTCCTAAGACTATGGAATCACTTTGCCTGATAGCTAGTGCTGTGGCTGCAACTGACTTGAGGCACACAGGCAGAGCCTGGGCTACAGGATCTAATGTGCTCGAAAAATAAGCACAGGGCTTATATTGTCCTGCTTGATCTTGTGTGAGAACAGATAATGCTGTACCTTCGTGTTCAGTAACGAAAAGTGTAAAAGGCTTACTGTAGTTCGGTGTCGCTAGAACTGGAGCTTGGCATAGGGCTTTCTTTAACTCATTGAAACTAAGTGTATGTTCAGATGTCCAAGGGAGGACAGTCGATACGGCTGCCTCCTGTGTCGTTAACTGTATCAGTGGCTTGGCTAGAAATGCATACTGAGGAATCCATTGTCTGCAGTAAGAAGTAAGGCCAATAAAAGCACGTACCTCCTTCTGGGTCTTGGGCTGAGGAAGACTCGCTATTAACTGGATACGGTCTGGTGTCAACTGCCTACCCCTCTTGGACAGTAAGTGTCCTAAGTATACCACTTGCTGGACACAGAATTGAAGCTTAGAAGGGGACACCTTGTGCCCCATCTCGGCTAGGAAATACAAGACTGTAAGGGATGCTTGCTCGCAAGCACGTTCAGAACGGGCTGTGATCAGTAGATCATCGACATACTGGAGCAGGGCAGTGTCAGTTGGCATGTGAATGTTGTCTAGTTGTCTCTTAAGTGCTTGACTGTAAATACTAGGACTTTCTGTGAAACCTTGAGGAGCTCGTGTGAATTTATAGCTCCTTCCATTTAAACAAAATCCGAAAAGGAACTGGCTGTCTGGATGAATGGGAACACTAAAAAACGCGTTCTTGAGGTCGATTACAGTAAAGAACGTGGCTTCGGAATCAATGGCTGTCAATAGGGAAGAGATATCTGGGACAACTGGGTACTGAGGAATAATACACTTATTAAGCTCTCGTAGGTCAATCACTAATCGATATACTGGGGGTGCATTTGGATCAGTACGTTTCATGACTGGAATGATCGGAGAATTACATACATTGGAGTCAGTTTCTACAACCACTCCTTGAGCAATAAGCTCGTCAATAATTTTGGATAAGGCTGCTACAGCCTCAGGTGGCAATCTGTACTGTCTGATTCGTGGTAACACTACACCTGGCTTGAGAGTCACACGATAGGGTGTGATTTGCATATAACCAACATCAGTTGGACCTTGCGCCCATAGATGCTGCGGAACATTAGACAATCTGGGATCAAAATCTCGTAATACATAGTGACCCTTAAAGTCACGTAGGAACAATCGTATTCCCTCTGGGGAACAGCATATAACTGCACCTAACTCTTTCAGTGTCTTAATGCCTAATAGATTTTCTGGACATGACTTAGTAAGTAACAGATCAGTAGTGCGGGACAATGGACCTACTTCTAGAGAAACTGGCTTTGAGATCTCATTTACGATAGGCTTTCCTGAAAATCCAAGGGAAACATTTCTTGAGCCTGAGAGCCGAGCCCCTGGAACTTCGGCGTGACTAATTGTGGTCCTACTTGCCCCTGTATCAATCAAAAACTTTCTGTCTTTCCCTAATACTTGACTGTGAACATAGGGACCTTCTTGATCTACAGGTATCTCGATGAGAGGCAAGCCTACCTCCCTCTCTAGGCTGTTTCATGAATACTGTTGGTACTCTGGATACTCAGACTGTGCATACTGGTACATCTGCTGTGTGACATGCTGTGTTGCAGCGATAGGCTGCGGTGCTGTAACTGTCTGTGGCGCATTCTGTAACTGAGGAGTCTGTGAAACTTGTTCTTGTCTAGGCGGACGTGGTCTTTCTTTAGTCTTACCAGTAGCTATGTTGTGTTTCAGAACTGCACACTCGTTTATAAAATGACCTGGCTGTTTACAATAATTGCAATTCCCTTTAACGGGAGCTGCAGGATGACTGGCTTGATTCGGACCCCTCTTCTGACTGTTTTGAGGAACAGATTGTGCAACTAGTACTTTCATTTTCGTGTCTTTCATACGTTTTCTTTCATGTTCTTGCTCTTCTCTGATTCTATTCTGGTGGTATTGGAGCATCTGCAACATCTGGGACGGGGTATTAGCTTGCCAGGTACTTTCGACTTTCAGAACTCGATTTTTAATTTGTGGGCTTGAATTCTCGACTAATTTAGTAACAAAAAGGTGAGGGTATGACTCACTACTTGTCTTGAGGCCACTGTTGATGCTAAAACATTTCTCGAATCTAGAATAAAAATCACTAATATCTTCGTCTTGTTTCTGTTTACAGGCTGAGATTGCATCCCAGTCTTCCTTTTTAGTTGTTAATAATCTGGGTAAAACTTGAATCAATAATTCAGGTAATTCTTTACATTTATCTCCGAGACCGGTACCTGGTACTCGTATCTTATCTTCAGCTTCTAGGACTGCCCAATCGATCTTTTTCTCTCCCACCTCCCAGTCTTTTTCCTTGAGCTTTTCATACACCCCTGCGGGCAGCAGAACCTTTAACATTTTAATTATATCTGGATACGTGTATTCTCCCATACGGAGCATGTCTTTTAATTCTCTATGGAACCCTGCTGGATCTTTATCATGACAGGGAATTAATTTCTTCATCTCCAGAAGTTCCATCTTTGTGATCGGAGTGTATACAAACACTCGCTGCATTTCGCCACCCGTTCCTCTAACTGGGTGGACTTCTCGTAACGGATTCTGTCTGTCTATGTAAAATGGTTTACTTTCTGGGGGTGAGACATGAACAAAATGCGGGTTCAGAAACGTTCTATATTTGTGACGCTGTTCTAGAATGACACTAATTAAATCGGTACCTAGACCTCTCCATCTATACTGGAGTAACTCGTTCAGGATATCATGTAACGGACCTGGATCAGAATGTTGACCCTCATACAGAGTAATGAGGTGCTGAATCATATACATACCCACCAGTCGTTGCTCGGCTGGGGGCATTTTTAGAAACATTTGTGCCACTATTTCGTCTGGAAAAGTGGTAGAATCAGTAATCCATCGGACTGCTGATCGGGCTAGTTCTTGTTCATGCATAGTACTTAACTCACTGTAACCGATTCGTGATTTCAGAATGTGATCGGTAGCTTGAAACACTTGTTCTAGAGAACCTTGGTCTGGTACTGGATGATGGAACGTAGACTTGGGTTCTAGACGTAAATGGCGATCTGGAAATCTAGGTTGTCCTACATACGCTATTCTGGCGGAATTCTCGTCGTCTAACTCTTCAGTATCAGAGTTACTTTCTTTCTCGTTTACTTGTGCTGCTTTACGCTGTTCGTGTAATTTTATTATTTCTTTACGGATTTTCTTGTACATACTCTCCATAGCACCGATAGTCTTGTGCTTACCCTCGGCTATACTATTACTCCACTTCATCAGGGCTTTCATTTCGGCCTGATTTTTGGACGGGTAATCTTGTTCTCTTATTAGACAATTAATCAGAAACTTTAATATCATGAGCTGGGTCTCAGCTTTCCTTTGGGACATGACATCACTAATACTTTCTGGATCTTCCCCTGTACGGATGAAACGATATATTCTGTCTAGATCTTCCTTCATATCTGGTAGGGTGACTAGATACTCGGCAACATTTCTTACGCGTAATGAATATAAAACCATATCATCTTCGCCTGGGACTGGGTCATAGCAGCATTCGGCAAGGGATTTTCTTATTTCTGCAACAGACAGTCTGGGCGTACGCTGTGATGCTTGCATATGTAATTCGGCTGCCGTTAAACGCTTATGTGGCGGCGGGGTTCGAGGAGGACCTCCTCCTGCGGCCCCTAGACTAGAATCATCAACTGATGCTTTTCGTCCTGGCAGGGTGGGAAATTGGAATGCGGGCTGGACTTGTATGGCGGGCTGGACCGGGGGGACCGTAGCAGGTGCTGCAAAGGGTGCCCCGGTGTCTGGAGGAACGGGAAGTGCCTGATTTACAGGGACTGGTGGAGCGGGAACAGGATTTGCATATTCTGGGACTGTGTCGTCCAAATAGGACGAGATGAAAATATCAGCTGCGGTTGGTTTGTGACGTAACTTGATCGGAACTAGTGGTGGCGGAAAATTACTGGATGCCTCTGGGGTCGCTTTTGGCAAGCCCTCGGCAAGGAGAGGATACATACCCCTAATAAGGGCATTCCTCTGTCTGTCTGACTGTTCGGCTTTGACTTGTTCACCTATCTCGATTAGTTCTTTTTCTTGTGCTCGTTCCGAGGATTCTCTACTTAATTCTGACTTTCTGATTTCTTTTTCGGTTCTTTTATGAGCTTCTTTACGCCATAGCTCGATGGCATCTTTCTGTGATTGTCTGGCTTTCTTTTTCCATAATGCCTCTTCTACTCGCATGATGCACTCGGCATCCCATGTACCCGATACGGGCCATCTATACTTTTCTTCTAACTGTTTTGTATACTCTACCCATAAATCTAGATATAGTATGGCGCTTATGCCATGCTTCTGATACATAAAGTGACCTGGACTGTCCCTAGGCGGGACAGGAACTGCTGCTTCCAGCAGACCCTTTCTAGTTTTTAACTGACGTAACTTTGAAAACAGCGGCATGACTGGACTGTAATCTAGACACAATACAATACACAATGAACACGATACTTATTCCTCATTCATACCACGACATTAAAATACATGAAAAACATTTAGAAATAACAGTTCGAACAGAATACTACCTGGAATACGGAACACAGAATATATGACTTTATATGAATTTTCTCGAGAACAGAACTGACTGGAACAGAAACTAGATGCACTGCTGAAACAGTACGAAACTTACCGGTCTCATAAAGAGACACGTCAGGACCCGCATCCACCGAAGTGGACACTTCGTTTGTGTGTCTGGGTACCACCAACCCACGGACCAGAGTCAATTAGATTGACCCTGTCTAGATACTACCCCAGTAATGGTACTCACCGGGCAGCAAGAACGGAAGGCCTCGGACTGGACTGGACTGCTTCGACGACGGACAACAAACTTCGGACTTAAGTTACGGGTGGACCTCCGGATACCTCGGACCTTGGACTCTTGGCTTGGGCTCTGGTCGGGACTCGCCGCATTCCTCCACCGCCTCGTCTGGATGCTGGACCGCCTCCTCCGTCTCCTCCGTGGGCCTGAGGGATACTTGAAGCAGAAATATCTGCACGTGCACGGTATGGTTCCGTCACGGCTGCAGAGGGTCAGGGGGCCGGCGTGGCTTCACCGGCGCGTGGGGAAAGGGCAAGTCCCTGTTCGGGCGCCATTATGTGGTAAATAAATAAATAATACCCTATTTTTGAATGTATAAATGAATAACAGATAGCTCAATAAATAAGAGTCAAGATTCGAGGTAGTAGGAGTTTCGCAGGTTTATTACAGCATAAAGGACAGGAACAGGACAACCTGCATAGGAATAGGATGGCAGGGCCCAGCAGCTGCCGGGGCTGGATCTGGGATGAGCGCGCTAGCATTTAATAACAATACACAAGCATATATAGTAAAACAGTTGCATTACAGTACATATGATAGGCGGAGCAGTGGGTGGAGCAAAGGGTGTGACGCGTAGCAGTCGCGAAAGATAAGGGTGAAAGTGGGTGTAACAGGGCGTATACATAGACATGTGATGCAAACGTAACAGAATATGTCATGAATGGGGCGGAAACATGGAGGGGGCTACCTAAGGAGCCGGGACCTCTAACCTGGTGGTGCGCGCAAGCTGGCAATGACGTATCACTAGGAGAAGCTGGGGGCTATGAACTCTGTGCTAGGAGCAGAGACTGAAGTCTGGAGAGTCAGGGCGACATGTACCTAAGCAGTATCTAGTATCTGATGTTTAGAGAACATGTTGATATAAACTAGAAGTCAGGAGGGGAAAGGCTAACAGACTCTAAGACTGGAGCATGCATTATTCTACATGTAGTGCGTGATGAAGAATACGAAATGACCATTAAATACAGTATTTCTCTTACACGGAGCCGGAAAGGCTAGACAATGACGGAAACTATTGATGCAGTTCAGTAGCTTAGGAATGCAGAGAAGGAGGACTGAACTGATAACTGAAACTATAACATACTCTTGGCAGACTCAGAGGCAGAGCCAGGCTGAACCGGGCACTGCGAGGCAGGAAGTAAGTGAAGGGTCGAGGATACAGGTGGGGGCTGTATCGCTCCTCAGCGAGGTTTCAGGAGACAGGAGCTGAATCTGGTGTCCAGGCCCTTTTGAGGCCTAGAAACGGGGACTTTACAATGAAATAACGTGCACACTGAGAGACGTGGCAACGTAGCTTTACATAGGCCTGATATTCGTAGTATTCACGAGGACTGGAAACTGACATACTAGAGGTGGACACAACTATAATTGCGTCTTGAATCGAACATAGGGAATACATATGCATATTAATCATGCACACATAACATATGATGGATGACACGTAGGGACACAGAACATGGCAGAATTTACTTTTCCACAATAGACAGACTGTTGACAGACCACATGGTGTTGGGAGGAGATTTAAACATACTACTGGACCAGCTTCTGGACAGCACTGCAAAGGCCCCAGCTACTAAACGCCGCTCTCGCAAGGTACTACAAGATATGTGCCAGGACCATGACTTAGTGGACACATGGAGATATCTGAACCCTACTGACACTGAATACACCCATTACGCGCAACAGCACAGTACTTGGACAAGGTTAGATTATTGGGTTGATCACCAGACCAACTATAGCATGGGTAAAAAATGTGAGACATTTACTCCGTACTCTATCTGACCATTCCCCTGTATCACTTTCATTACACTTTCCTGCAGAAGGTGCTTTCGAGAGGCAATGGAGGTTCCCCGCCATGGCGCTGAAAGACCCAGTCGTTTAAGACGAATTACGCACAACAATAGTGGATTATTTTGCTAATAATTTTGGATCTGTTTCATCGCAGGCAGTACTTTGGGAGGCCTTTAAGGCGCGCATGAGGGGGGTATGTATCTCCATGCACACAGGAGTATTCAGGGATTTAAGGAGACTAGACTAGACGGCCTACGCCTATTAGACAGGGAAAACATGACCAGAGACACTCGAGGCAGCGCAAAGTACATGCTCCACAGAACGGATTTACTGGCAGAATACACAGAAGAAGCTAGTCGAGAAGCGTTATATCTGGAGAAATGTGCCACAGCTTGCCGGTATGGGGAAGGATATAGGTCAGGCCACTCCTTGGTGAGGCTACTCAAGCCCCGCTATACCCAGAATTACATTACCAAGTTGCTAGATAAAGAAGGGCGGATTGTAACGGGAAATCCCGCCATTGGCCACTCGCTCTTGAAATATTATACAGATTTATACACTGCGAAGTCAGAAGCCAACAGGACTGGTATTAGGGAGTATTTGGGCGAGATTGCCATGGTATGGATCCCTGACGCACACAGGAAGTTTCTGAGCAAACCCTACTCAGATGAAGATATAGAACAGGCCATTGAAGCAATGGATGGTTCTAAAGCTCCCGGTTTAGACGGGTTTCCAGGAATTTTTTACAAAACGTACAAAATGCTCCTAGCCCCGCACCTCCTGGAAGTCTATACTGAAGCATTGGAATCCGGCATTCTCCCAACCTCGTTCAGGGAAGCGGTATCGGTGCTACTCCCTAAGCCCGGTAAAGACCCTGAGAAATGTGGATCGTATCGTCCACTATCACTCTTGGATTTTGATTATAAAATCCTAGCCAAGATGATGATGACTAGACTATCAATTTTAATGGAACAAATTATAGCCCCTGCTCAATCTGGGTTTGTGAGGCACAGATCCACTGCGCTCAACCTTTGTACCTTCTTTTCAGTGGTTAATAGAATATATCCCACCATGCCTGCAGTTTCCGCCTTTTTGGATGCAGAAAAGGCGTTTGACCCTGTGGAGTGACCCTTTTTACATGCAGTGCTAGCCAAGATGGGTATTTCCAAAAGCTTCACGGATCTGGTAAAATTACTCTATGCAGGCCCATCAGCTCGTATCCGCTTCAGTGTCACAATGACGGAACCATTCACAGTGCCCAGGGGCACCCGACAGGGTTGCCCTCTATCCCCATTACTTTTCATAATCGTAATGGACCCCCTCATACGTTAACTTCAGAAGGACCATTTACACAGAGGTATCCAATTCAAACACGGCCCTGTACTAGTGACATTATATGCAGACGATGTAGCTTTATATGTTAGGAAGCCGGAAGAAAATTTGCAACAGTTATTAACTGAAATAGAATGCTTCAGAGCATTGTCGGGCCTCAAAATTAATTGGGGTAAATCAGAACTATTCCCCCTTACAGACATACAGAATGGCGAGTGCAGGGAATTTCCGGTAGAATCGTGTGAAGCGGAAAACAAATATTTGGGAATATATTTACATAGAAACCGAGAGCAGGTGTTACGCTTAAATTACGGCCCTGCACTGAGTCGCTTACAGACCCAAGTAGAACAGTGGGTTAAGCTACCATTGTCAATGGCCGGACACATAGCCATTATAAAGATGGTAATATTATCTTGCTTTCTCTATCTATTAACAAACATTCCCATCCCATTGACCAACTTATTTTTTGTGCAACTCCGTACACACCTCAAAGAGCTAGTATGGGGAGAGAAACAGCCCAAAGTTAATTGGGACACCTTAACGCTTCCGTACGATATAGGGGGATTTGGAGTTCCAGATATGCAGCTTTATTTTTTTGTAGCACATAGCGCATATGCATACCACTGGTTTCACCCTGACACACACATACCTTACACCAAACCAGAGAGAGATTTAGCAGACCCCACACCACTAGATGCAATACTTTCCATTGGAATCTCTTAGGACGCACACAATATTCAACCACTATCCACTACTTGTTGGGCATGGAAAAAACTACTCACGAAAATAGGAGGGTCAACATTATACTCCCCGGCACTGGCACTGTAAGCAAACCCCTGGCACCCACGGTAGAAGCTGGGACCAAGCGCGCTCTTTCCCGATTAGGACTTGAATCTATTGGGGACCTCTTTCCTGTAGACCATGCATTTTCCCGCACAGAGGACCGCCGTTTCTCGCCTGCCACATTGAAGGACTATTTTGTACTGACCCATCTGCAGAGCACGCTTAGAAGCACGATATCAACCTATCTGATAGAGCCGGCAGAGTTCAGTCCACTCACATTAGTAATTACAGACACCAGTGGAAGAACACATCTCTTCTAAAATGTACAAAGCCAGCCTCGCATTGATGCCACAACGAGATAGTAAGGTCAGAGAAGCATGGGCTGCTGATATAGAACAACCACTCACAGATGACATCTGGAAAGGGTGTGGCAAACAAGTTAAACACAGACATAAATTATTACAATTCAAGATGCTCAGGAGGGCCTATGTCACACCACAACAGATTGTCAGGCAGGATAAAGAACTCTACTTTTATTCATTGTCCCAAATGTAATCAGCAGGTGGCATAATTTCTTCACATGAGTTGGTCCTGTGGTACAATTAGCACTTATTGGCAAGAAATACACGATCTAGTGCGGCAGATGGTGGGGATATAACTGTCGGCATCCCCTCTGATTGCACTGATGGGCTATGTAGATCTGCTACCCAAAAGCACACGCAGATTCATAGAAATTGCCATGCTGCTGGAAAAACGAGATATAGTTATTCGCTGGGGCACTAGGCAGAAACCCAATGCGAAGAACTGGCTTAAGACTAGAGCATGTCATACTGCGACACCACTAGCGAACAATAAGCAGAACTACAACCGCCCACATCGTGACCCAAGGATATATGGCAACCCCTTAGGGAATAGCTCCATTTACAAGGGACACCGGACAGACCACCCGATCAACACAGACAGGGAGTGAGTCAGAGCGTACAATTAGCGGGGTGACGTAGTGGAACTTAACGAGGTTACAGATTTGTTTATGGCAGCACACTAGTATTAGGCTTGCAACTGTGGTGTAGGAACAGGGAAGTAGGAATTCATGTAACACACTTAAAGATGACCTTCAGACTTGTTAGATGAGGGAATATATCTGTTCATCTATGTTTGATTTTATTATACTTGATATTTTCCGAGCCTGCGATTAATGTACCTGCAATCTAAGTATCATGATCTATGTGCATTGTTATTAAAATGATAAATAAAGGTTTTTTTTTAAGTTCCCTATTATCTGCAAGGGTTCCCTATTCATTAGAAAATTGCCTCTTCAGGCAACCTAAAGATCACAAGTTTAATATGCGGGTTGAATATCATACCTCTAGTTGTGTTATTTTCCTCCAAGCCACGGGTGTCACAAAATCGAGTTTTGTGCATTTATATTAGTGATGTCATTGCCTCGGCATATACAATTTAATCAGTTATGTACTTAATGGTGTTATGTATTATGTTATCTGTGACTTCATAAACAATACATTGGTGGAAGTTTTGATAGCCTAGTCAAATTTAAATGGCTTGTAAATGCACAAGTTTAATGACTCAAGTGTTGTGTAATGTAATGAGATCATATCCTGTTAAAATTAAATGGTGCCTGTTGTTTTTATTTCACTATAGGTTTGATTTTTTAAGTGCCACCCAAGCTCTTTCTATGATATATACAATTGAGAAAATCAACAATTCAACCTTGCTTCCCGGAATCAAATTGGGATATGAAATTTATGATACATGTTCAAATGATATGAAAGGCATGGATGGAGCAATGAGAATAGTCACTAAATCTAATTCTTCAAATGAGAACAGCAAAAGTAAAGCTTGCAGCAAATATGATTCAGTTGTGAAAGCTGTTGTGGGTGAGAGATATTCGGAAGTTTCATCTTCAATTTCTCTGCTCTTCAGTCTTTATCTAATACCACAGGTAAGACCATCACATTATATTAAAATTAAAAGTGCAAGGGCTGTTTCCTCTTCTTGCTATGATCAAACCAAAACATATGCTTTTCTAGGACAAACTATAGTACATGAATGGCAAGCTATGTTATGGAGGGTGTGTGGCCGGGACAGTGTTTCTATTGCTTTGAGCGAATATGGGAACTGTTGTGATGACCACTGAGATGTACTTATCGCGTAATCGGACACAGCGCCTAGCAATGTGATGTGTGAGGGTATGTTAGAGATAGACTTGCATACTATAATTATAACAAGGACTAACTGGTTTAGTCATAGCTGTAGAGTGAGGCTGTGCGCCTGTACACCAAAACGGCTGATTATCAGAGAAGTCCCGTTGATTCATACCATGACATGCTATGGGCAGAGATGCTTTTGAATTAGTAAAATTTTACCAAAAGGCCAATAATGTGAATTGGTGACATCAGAAGTAGCCATGCATCATTGTATTTATTTATCTATTTCTTGAAGGCAAGGACACTGTATATTGGGGGTGTGGCCGACCGAGCAGCGTAATGGCCGCCTAAAGCGCGAGCTCCGCCGGCTGCCTCACTTTATCCTACAATAATCCTGCTGTTTCGTGTGCTAACCAAAGATAGCTGCACACTACTGCTGTCCGAAGGTCTGGGGCAGACTTGTCGATAATTTGAGGGCCCTGGGATATACGTGGACGTCGTAGCTGCCTTCGACTGGGTGCGCCGACGCGCGCTCCGTCTGCAATCCGCTACCTGTGGAGCTCTGCTTGGGCGTCCTGCGCAAGGCGGACCGAGGCTTGGCAGGCCTACCCGCGACAGAGCCTGGGAGTGCGAGGTAGGGGGAGTGTCTGCGCCGGCTGGGCCGGCTACACCTTGCAGCAACTCAAGACCGCAATTATACGGCTCATCCAGCGATCCTGCACCAGCGGGCTGGCCTAATCTTGCGGGCCGTTACCTGCGGAAACCGCCATCTTGGGACGAGCCTCGACGCCGCGTGGTGCGGCCGGTGAAGAAGCTTACCCGAGCAACTCCTAATCTCGCTAGACTACGCTGGAACTGATATAATTTATGACGGCGCCGGGAGTGGTGCTACAATCCAACCTCGAGGCAGGACACACTTCGGAGATTACTTTACGCTGAGCTTGTAAGTACCAGAGATCTCTTGGCGCCATATTGCTCTTCCCCCCGACGGACCCTGCCCGGGCGCGAATCATGGGCAAAGGCGACACTAGACAACCGCGGCTGACCTTTGAGCAGAAAAAACAGCTTAAGCCCTCCGAACCGGACCCCATGGCGTCAGGGAGTTCACCCCAGAGATCACTCCCTGAAGAAAACGTCTCTGCGCTGATGATGGAGGTGCGCCCCAGCTTAAAAAGCATTGACGCCAAGTTAGACCTGCTGCACGAACTATTTGACCCAAACCTGTCGCCGGTGTTCACTGTCGAACGAGCCCACAGATCGCTGACGCAGAAACCACCGACTGGAGCAGCGCCACGACCGATCCTAGCGAAACTCCTCAACTACCAAGACAGAGGCCTGATACTACGGTTGGCTCGAGAAAAGGGAAAGATCACACACAAGGGGAATAACATCTCCTTTTATCCTGATTTTACACCCTTGGTGCAGGCTGCCCGTAAAGAATTCTTCCCCGCCAAAAAACTGTTGATGCAAGCGAAAATTCCTTATTCCCTCTTGTACCCTGCCAAGCTCAGAATTCATCATGATGGCACCACGCACCAGTTTATTGATGCGAAGTCTGCTTTGAAATTTGCCAAGCACATAAGTGGGCCCAGAAACAAGCGGAAAGCCCCAACCGAGATGGCAGCGGAGGGCCAGCTAAGTGACAATGATTGACACGTTGTGAAATATTGGGTTGTTGTTCCTAATCATGCCGCCTAACCCGTATGTTCTAATCAGTAGCCTGCTGTGGGATTGACTGTGCATGACATCCCGGGGTCCCCGTGCTACCTACTCCTTAGAATTATGTTTGACTTTACCATGACTGAGTAGGTTATGCTGGTGACGAAACAGCACCAAATTGTGTGGCCAGCCTGTGCAAACGGGGGTGTACGCTCGGGTTGCCACGCCCTCGAGGGGTATCTCCCACTTTTCACATGTTCTACTGTTCAGATGCCCTTGGCGTGTTTGGGGGGGCATTGACACAACCTAATTGGGGGGTTGGTGTGGGTGGTGGGAGGCGTTGGGACCAGGGTTGTTTGGCTGATTGTCGATGCTACATCTACACACCTATGTCAAAAGTGAAGAAGGGTCGTGGGAGAGGACACATTCCTTACGTTTATGTCTTTATAGTCGAAGTACAATGGGAGTAACTAAAATTCTTACCTGGAATATTCGGGGCCTAGGAGACTGCAGAAAGGCCAGGCTAATGCACGGTTATCTACTCAGGCACAATATAGACACATGCTTCCTACAGGAAACGCACATCAACTCCACCTGCTCACCTAGACTTAAACATTCTAGTTGGGGACCCGCATACTCGGCTATCTTTTCAAACTATGCTAGAGGTGTCACGATACTTATAAGAAGGGGCCTGGACTGGAGGGAACATACTGTGTCATTTGATAAAGAGGGGAGATATGTGATTGTGCATGGGTCACTCTTGGGGAAAAATGTTGTTTTAACTGCTGTGTATGGTCCTATTGTTGACGACCCTGAGTTCTTCAGAGAGCTCTGGGCGCAGATTGCGATTCTAGACTGCCAAACGATTATTTGGGGTGGAGACTTTAATGTAGTCCTGGACGATTCCATGGACAGACAAGGACTGTCCCGGACACTGCACCCACACGCTACTGCTGCACTACATGACATCATAGATGACGGCTCACTAATTGATGTTTGGCTGTCCAGCAATACACATACAAGAGTGGGCACGTGCATTACAGCGCACCATGCGGCTTGGTCCAGGTTGGATTTTTGGCTAGTGTCCAGGGACGTGGCAACATGGACAAAGAATGTGGGCATTATGGCACGCTCCCTCTCAGATCATGCCCCTTGTCTCTTAGAACTCGAAATACCTGGGGCCCCCGCTAGAGCCTTCTCCTGGCGCCTCCCACCACACGCGCTCCAAGATGCAGTCTTCACTGAAGAAATTAGGCATGACATCATAGACTACTTTGCTACTAACGAGGGTTCTGTGGACACAGAGTCGGTCCTGTGGGACGCCTTCAAAGTTGTCATTAGAGGGCAGTGCATTGCGAGAAAAGCTGGAGTGTTGAAGGCCATTAGGCACACCTTAGCTGGGCTAGAGAGCGAACTGAAGCACCTTGATAAATTGTTTTGTACTGACCCCACCCCGGACTTAGCCTCCCAAGTGAAAGCAAAATTACTTGAATTCGCTGAGGAAGCTCAACGTGAAGTCAAGTTCCTGGGCAAACAAGCTGAGGCGCGACGTTATGGGGAAGGGGACAGGCCTAGTAGAACCCTAGCTAGGATGCTAAACACTACACCTGCACCCACCCATGTAAACTCCATCATAGATTCGGAGGGGTCTGAGAAAATAGGCCATGTGGAAATTTTGCGAGCATTCTCTGACTACTACTCGACTCTGTACACATCTAAGCATACGGCATCGGCCGATGACCTGCTGGCGTTCTTAGAGTCCATTGGAATAGTCTGGTTCAATAATGCACACAGGAAATATATGGAATTGCCGGTTACACTGCAAGATATCGTTAAAACGATCAAAGCCCTGCCTTCGAACAAGGCTCCAGGTCCAGATGGACTCACGGCGGCCTTTTATAAAGCGTATGCTGATGAGTTAGCCCCCAGGATGCACTCGGTCTTTGCTGAGGCCCTTGAGCAGGGAGTACTGCCTGAGTCAATGAGAGAGGCCCTTATCATCACCCTGCTAAAACCGGACAAAGACAGCTGCCAGCTTGATTCCTATAGACCCCTATCGCTCATAAATGTGGACGTGAAAATATATGCAAAAATAATAGCAGACCGTCCCTAACCCCTCCTTCCCATGATTGCTCTCCTGGACCAGTCGGGATTCATACCGGGCCGCGCAACCTCGCATAACTTAAGAACTGTCTTTTCAGTGCTCCATTATTTGCATCCCGATGTCCAAGCTGCGGTGGTGTTCTTAGACGCCACGAAGGCATTTGACTCCCTAGAGTGGCCCTACCTCTTCACCATATTGGAACGCATGGGGTTCAGCCCGTTGTTTATAAACCAAATCAAACTGCTATACACTGCACCCCGAGCCAGAGTGAGAGTTAATGGCATTGTGTCTGACCCGTTTACGATTTCAAGGGGCACGAGGCAGGGCTGCCCCTTGTCCCCGTTGTTGTTTGCGATAGCTATGGAACCGCTAGCGACCAGAGTTAGACAGCACCACACCACCAGAGGTATTGGGTTTAGCTCCCGCAGCCTGCTCATTTCCCTCTATGCCGACGACGTCACTCTCTATGTGGGCAATCCGACTGAAAACCTTAACCCACTCCTGAGAGAATTTGTCAGATTCTGTGGCCTCTCAGGCATTTCCATCAACTGGTCAAAATCGGTCATCTTCCCGCTGACTGATAACACTCTGGTAGTGCACTCAGACTACCCACTGCGCTGGGAGTCAGATGAGGTAAAATATCTGGGGGTCTGGATTAGTCGCAAACTCCAGGACATCTGGACCCTAAACTTTGGCAGAGCAATTTCCTGGCTTGAAAGCAAAGTAGCCCTATGGTCAAAGCTCCCGCTTTCGTTGGCAGGCAGGATTGCACTCACAAAAATTATTGTACTCCCCAAATTCCTATACCTATTTGCAAACATACCAATCCCGTTGACTCAACACTTTTTTGCCTGCCTACGCTCCCACCTATTGACGCTGATATGGGCGGGGGGTCAAGCAATAGTCTCGTGGACATTACTAACACTGCCGCTGCGACAGGGAGGCATGGGTGCGCCTGATATGCGACTGTATGCACTTTGCGCGCAAGCCCAATACCTCCACTTCTGGGCCTACCCTACACCCTATCAGCCGCACGTGGCCGTAGAACTGGATATGGTGGCGCCGACACCCCTGAGTGTGGCGTTGTACTGCAAAGCCCCTAGGCCCACACGAGACATTGACTCGGCCAACATGCTCCGATGGTCATGGAGAGAGTTACAGAAGAGAGCAGGCCTACCCCTGCTTTATGCGCCCGCCATCCCCATTAGACAGAATCCCATACTCCCATGCCTGGCAGAGGGTGGGGGGGATATTACAGTGGCAGGGTCCCCTTTACGTACTTTTGCTGACCTCTACCCAGATGGTACATTTCTCGCCCTACAAACTCAGGAAGATGCTCAGCCACTGCCATTCAAAGACAGATTTGCACACCATAAAGTGAAAGCCACATGCAGGGCACTCAGCGACAATTTCCCTAGTGAGCCCCCTCAACTCCTCGCCTTACAAAACATTTTGGGCAGGACATCCCGCAAGAAACTTGTAACACGCCTATACAATTCAATGCAGGAACAGTCCCCAATAATTACACCTAAGTCACTACAGTGGTGAAATGAAGACCTAGAGAACCCTTTAACTGAGGAACAGTGGACATTTTGCTGTAGGCAACTGCTGGAGCTCTCCCTAAACTACGAGTTGCGCCTCATACACTTCAAGTTCCTCCATAGAGTTTATCGCACTCCAATAGCACTACACAAAATGGGTATTAAGGAGGACGACGAATGCTGGAAATGTGGGGAGGAGGGTGCTTCGTTTCTGCACATAGCCTGGCTCTGCCCGGCGCTGTCTGAATACTGGACTGCAGTTTTTGATGCCATAAACCAGATACTGCGCAGAGCTGATTCCCCTTCCCCGCTACTAGGGCTCCTGGGATGGGTGGCTAAAACCATGCCCACACATCGAAAGCTACATGCCATACTGTTGCTATATGCTAAGCGCCAGGTGGCCATGAAGTGGGGGCGTAAAACTCGTCCGAAATTTGCGGACTGGATCACTGACGTGACGTATGGTCACACGCAATTAACTACCTACTGGGAGCTGATGCCGTCTGCCTCCAGACCAAGAGACATTTGGGAACCATTTTTGCAGTGGTCTCGGAGCAGAGCTGAGTCCCCCCAAACCGTGCCTGTTGACCTGGTTGATTAACCCTGCCATACTGTAACGCAACATCTGATCTATTGTGATGTGTCACCTATGTCGCTTCTACTTGGGGTGGAGAGGATTGTGCAGTGCGCTTGGCCTCAGAGGCGCTCGCTGCCCACAGGCGCCACACGCTGCCGTTGGCGGCGCTGAGCGCACTCCTACACTTGTACTCTGACACGTATTGTATATTGACTGCCTGTGCCTTGACCCTATAAACCCTTTATGTGCCTTGCTTCCAACTGCCTGGTGTACGCTCTGGTTTTACATTTTTATGTTTTATGCTCTGACGACAGCCTAAGTTGTTTTCTGTTGAAACGAAAATTAACAAAACTTTTATCCTTATGCATTACATAGCACTACTGTCACCACAAATTGTAGATCTTGTTTGCATACATGTGAATGCAATCTATTTGTGCTATTTTTCTGATGTGCAAGCTCTAATAAACACATTTTAAAAAAAAGGACACTGTATATTGCCGAACAAATGCACCCTATGATAGAGTAAGTATGTAGAAGAGCAATCAAGTTTTTAAAAGTCCAAGATTCCACATATTCCTACACTCCTGTAGCAAGTAAAATAATTTGAGCAGAGGTCTCGAAGGCACCAGTCGGGTGAGTCCTAATCAGAGGCGCACCTTTAGCCAATTTTTTTTTTTTGGGTGGGGGATGGGGCTAAGAAAAAATTTCAGGGGGGCTAATTCTGCCAGCAATAGGCAGAGTGGAGATGCAGGGGCTCTAAGAAGGGGTGGAAAAACAACAAAGCCTCATTAACAAGTAAAAGGCCTTTTAAAGACCTGTGAAGTACTTGGGTGCTGCAGCTGTGTGTGTGCCCGGGAAGCTGTCTCTGCGTGGGCTGACATACATGATGGGAGGGGGCTGAAGCCCTTTGAGCCCCATGGGCGTTGCACGCCTGGCCCTAGTTGGGTTGCAGCTCATACCACAGCAAGAACTGTCCCTACATATGCGAGAGTGAGAGACAAATCACTTGGTAGGTTGCTGTCTTAACAGCCCAAGTGCGAATCAGCTAGAGCTGTGTCAGCCTACTGTCCTCACCCTGACCTTGTAGAATTTCCTTCCAGAACAACTTCCACTTTAATTATTAGTACGGAATTACCTTTTATGGTAAAAAAAAAACCACTGTGGTTGAAGGAGACTTACCCTGCTGCCTTTATTTCATCAAATACAGCAGCATTTGGGGTGCAGTCTATAAGTTCTGGGGAGAGTGGAAGACAGCCTTGCTAAAAGTGGCACAAAACATCGTGTCGGGCAGAATGGCTGCCAAAGAAAGTGAGACAGCTCGGATTGGTTCTCATTTGGGAGACTGCAGCATGCTGCAGGGCAAACAGGATGGGCAAGGCAATGGTCAAGCAGCATCTCCTAAGTTTTATTTACAAGCACTGCTTGTCAGTACAAAGAGGCCCATACAAGAACCACTCAACATGTCCTACCATATTATCCCATTCAGTGCGATTTACTTTCCCGACCTCAGAAGGATGAACATGTTAGTTGACCTTGATAACAATTAAACTTGCGATCTTTAAGTTGTCTGTAACTTAAGTCGTCTTGTGGTTCTGGAGAGAAATACAATTTTAGGGGGTGGCACAATGAGTGCTGCATCCCACTTGTAGTATTTCATCTGAAGGCCCTATGTACCAGAAGTTCAATATACTAGGGATTAATAGGTAAATTTAATGTGCCGTCAATTAGGTGTATGCCAATATTAGCATTTTTAAAGGGAGAGCACAAGCACTTTACTACTGGTTAGCAGGAGTAAAATGGGCAGAGTCCTGATGGCCACAAAAACGGGTCCAGTAAAAGAAGACAAAAACATGGGCTGACCCTGCAGAAAGGGCACATTTCCAACATTGATGGTATTTGCAATTAATGATAAATAGAGCAAATAGCAGCAATTTAAATTAAGAATTGCTTTTAAATTGGAGACAAGGCACCGGTAATCCTATGCAAATCCTACACTGATCCAAAACAATAGTGGCAAACATTAAATATGATACATACAGGCATTGGTTTCCCTCTGACTCAGGCCCAGTTGTGGAAAGGGAACCCTACATGCTATAATAACCTGCAAGGCAGGAATGTCCAAGACTTCTCCTCTTCTAAGTATAGAATTCCTGTTTCCCTATCTCACCCTTCTCTGGCTTGATGTTGGGCAGCATCCATAAAGGCCAGGAGTTGCAGGGCCATTGCAAAAAGACAGACAAATGCAGTATGGAGGTAGGTCTTGGGGCTTTCCAGGACCTACAAGTCCAGACAGGAGTTACTGAAGGTAGAAGATGACTAGATCACTGGACTCCAAACACCACACTCAGAAGACGGGGAAATAGCATGCACCAGCTAAGATTGCGTGACACGGATGAAGGGCTTCTCCTGAGAGAAAGGACTAGGCAAACTAAAAGCAACAGGATGAGCAGATAGAGAGGAATAGGACACAGGGGATGGAAAACACAGCAGCCACGGCAAGGGGCGAACCATGACAGTAAGACTTACGCTGCAGGAAGCTGGGTTTTATGAGTGGAAAGAGCAGTAGGGTTTAGTGCATTGCCTGGCAGATTGAAGAGGGTATAGAAAATAAGGGAAGAGGTAAGACCCGCCCTAATCAGATGATAGCCCCTATACAGCCACCCATTCAAGTTTCCCCCTCCCACTCCCTCATACAGACCCACCCATGAGTGAATCACTGGTAATTGACCCCCACTGCATAAAGACCGCTGCCCACAGATCTTTTGGTCTAGTCAAGCTTCCCAGGTACATCCTATATAAATTCACCTTTAAACAAGGAGCGTAGAGGGGAGAACACAAATCATTGAAGACCCAGCATAAATCGGGGTCCACGATACTGTTTGCTTAAAAGACAAGGGTTCCAATCCGTGGAACCCACAAACATTCCTCCCAGCACGTCACTCCCTCCCTTCAAAACCACAAATCTTGGGGCTCTTCTACATGTGCACCTGCTCCTACATATCCTTTTCAGAATGGAATCTCCAACATTCAGATCACACAATTACCACAGCAGCATGTACATTAACGCACTGTGCAGTCTTTTTAGCTTCATTCAGTGAAAGAAAGAGTACACTGTTTTTTCTAGCCCAAGTTTTTCAATATGTGATATTCAGTCCAAATGGCCTGGAAGGAATGAGTCACAACTCCCTTTTGAAAGGAAAGCCCACTGTATACTGACATATATATGAATGTGAGATGAAGTGAACATGGGAAAAGAAGCAAAAACCGTCAGCAACCCCAAAGTAAGATTGGTTGAAGCTGAACAGTCTGTTCGTGCACTGTGTGCATAGAATGTGAATATACCTATTCCGCCTCAGCGGCGGTTCCTACCCTTGTGCGGGGGGAGCGTCGCCCCTGCTGATAGTGCAACAAGCATGAAAAATAAAGCGGTAATGAAAACACTTCATTACCATTTAATTTTTCATTTCAGCTGAGCCGAGTGCCAGCACTAGAGCAGGATCAAATCTGCTGATTGGCAGTAGGTAGCAGTGTTGCTGGCTGCTCCAGTTTAGACTGCACATGTCACTTTGGCCCGATGTCTTGCGATGGCCAGCCTGACATGCACATTTTAAACCTATCAACTCAGCTGTCTCAGACAGCTGGGTGGAGAGCAGAAACAGGCACCCAGTACCTGATGGAGCATCAAGGCAGCCCGCTCCAACCAATCCTAGCACTTCTCTCGTACTGCTAACATTATCAGCAGCATGAGAGCAGCGGCCGGATTCGTAGTAGGAAGTTGGCGCTGAGACTACAGGAGGACTCACGCTGACTGCATTCCAGAAGAAACACGGATGAGGAAGTGTGGGTAAGTACATTTTTTTTTATTTTTTTGTTTTTTCAGGGCAAGCACTTTAACAAAAAATGGAATACATAAACTCTCCTTAATCCTCTGGGTCGACTTGGCTGGCGTTTGCTTCACTTCATGTTTTTCCTACATATGAGCCAGTGCAGGGGATGGAGCGGAGAACGTCTCAGAGCCTCTGATTCTTCAGGGTTCAATTATTCATTAGGCTGTCTACATGCTTAGTATTGCCCAATTTGACTCTGCCGAATATTATGGATAAAAAGTATAGTAGCATGTACTGTGCTTTTGCAACTGATAGTGGGGGTTTGGGTGAGCGGTGCATAAGTTGAACATCAAAGCCAAAACAGGACCATGTGAATAAACAATAAATACCTAACTTACCATGTTCTTAATGTCCGTTTTGCTTTCTCTCTACGCCGTACATTTTGACCAGGAATATTAATTAACAATGGGTTGCCTGTATCAAATTAGGCAACTCTTAGCTCAATTGAAGCGAAACTCACAAATGGCCCCAGGGCACCCACCGGATAGGGCAGTCGCCGCCGGCATGACTCACGGGTGGAGGTAGCGGGGGTCACGTGGGAGGGGGGCGCGGAGGGGGAGGTTTAGTTTAAAATTAAAATAAAATAAAAAGTTAACTTACCTTCGCTGGCCTTGTACTGCATCATCTGTGCTGTGTCGTCTTCTCTGGAACACGAAGCAGGCAGCCTCCCTCCCCTCCCCATAGTCAATCCCAACTCCGCAATGGAGCGTTGTAATTAGTTAGGAAGCCTATCAGCCTGGCGTCTAAGGGGAGGCCATTTTCTCCATGTAGGCTGCATGCAGCCTACATGGAGGAAAGAGTTATATAAAAGTGGGTGACCCAATAAACCCTTGCGAGCTTGGGCTTAGATACAATATAACAAGGTGCCAGCAAGAGGATTTATTTAATGATACCTAAGTCACAGGTGATTGGTCGATGAATATTCACACAATTTGAGACCAACTTAAATCAATTGAAACCTGTTATTCAACTAGTTATGTCACTTACAACTTTAACAGAGTGGTAATTATTTAATGAAAAATGGTCTACACGGGAAATAGATTTTATAAAAAATATCATTTTATATAAAGTTATCATATAGGGTACAGTTTTTATAAAAAAACAATGAAAATAAATCTACAATAAACAAATGGACAAGAAATAAATGAATTCCTCTTAAGATCCACTTGTGTTGTGTTCCACTCTGTATAAATCAAAACCAGCCTATCTTGCTAACTGTACACAAAGATACCGCTGTACACAACCAATCTGTGTCAAGAGATGTGAACAAGAAAGTCGATGTTTCAGCCTTATATTTGTTAACAAAATCCTTAAGGCTATCTTCAGGACCTTCAATCTTTTCGGAATTATGACCCCCCGTTTGTCCAATTGTCGTCACCTCTCGTATGATTCATGTGTGACAGATAATTGCGATCAACCTAACTTCTTGTTTCGCAGTTTGGAAATGGGAACAAGACCGAAATAACGTGCCCAGTCCACGTCAATAATCAATATTGTCGTAAGAAACAGAACTTCGTCCAGCGAGGCGTAGCTACTCGGAGACAGGAATCAAAACAGAACATATACACCAGAACCTGGGCTTCTATGGGAATTCATAATGGCCATATTATCAAGCACATTATCGCCGCTTTAGCGGCAGTTTCCTGCCGATAAAAGCGGTGATAATGTATTGCCCTTTCTTGATAATATGGCCCTCTGTGTGTTTCACATGGCAAACTAAGGGGAATGTTTACAAGCCCATAGCGTCACCATAGTGATACTTTTTTTATTCGCTCAGGTGGCGCCTTTCCAGGAGAAGCGTTAGGATGGCGCAACGAGGAGAAATACTTTTATTTGTTCTCGTTTTTTTGCTCTTTCTTTGTGTGGTGCATACTGCAGCACACATAGAAGGAGCAAAACACCATTAATGATTGTTTTTGTGCAGGAAGGTGTCCTTTCCTGCACAAAAACAATCATCCCTGCAATTCAGGGAACCTTGCACCAAGGCTGCCTGGGTAGGTGCACGGCTGCTGTTTGTATGCCAGCACAGAGGATGTGCCTGCGTTTTTTAAATGATGCAACTTGGCACAGCAAAATTGCTTGCAGCGCAGTGCTGCACCAATTCATTGTAAATATGCCCTTCAGTTCTCACCTTCTTTCATGTAGATTATAAGGCTTTCCAATTTTTTCACGTCAGCTTGCTTGAACCCTATAAAAGCCATTTCCAGGTTATTTACATGGTTTTGAATTCTGGCCTGCACCAGAAAACTTCCAGTGTTGTCAGATATCAGAAACCGACATCGGTGAAGTATGTATGATAGAACTAGTTAACAGAGTAAAAGTTTCAAAGTTTCAAAGTTTTATTATTTGTTTGATTAATTAAAATCTTACAAAAATGCTTAAAATATCACCAGGTATTAAAAAAGGAAAAAAACGATTTGAAAACACTATAAACATGATTTATCTAATATCGCATAGTTAATAAAATACAAAAATGTAGTCATCAAGTTTTTTTACCAACAACACATAAACATTTTATGAATGCAGAGTTCATAGGTACGTCTTTAGGGTTAAGGCATGCTATCACTGCTTGTCTACATGTCCTTACTCCACGAGCATTGAGTAGTCTCTTCAGGGTGATTTTCCTTTCACCTTCTAATTCAGGGCAAAGACATAGTTGATGTATAATATCCTCTTGCCCACATTTACATAACCTACATTAGGTATTGTCCTCACTGCTCTTCTATGATGGTAAATGAGATAAACCCGTCCATAATCCAAAACGTACTTTGATAAAGATGTGTTTACTTTGCTGCGACCACAGTGTGTTAAGATATTCTTGAGGTTGTTTTTTTTTAAATCTGCTTATAATCGGCCATGCGTGTCTTCTTTTTACAAATACCTCTTTATCTTTTATCAGCGACAGTTGATTAGTCAGTTTGTTAATTGTTCTTTTGAAACTCTCCTGGGTAATTGTATTTTCCCATATTGGTATTACGCCAAATTCTTCCTTAGCTTTATTTAGATAGACCCAAGCTTGCAATTTCCGGTTGTCTTTGACTTCTTGCCATAGTATTTGGGACATTTGGTTTCCATGGCCATTTTTTATACGATTCCATACTTTTAGAATTTGACCTTTTCTTGCATACAGTAGGTTACTTATCTCAAATTCCAACCTCACCTGTGCTTGCGAGGCATTATGCGGTAGGTGAAATAAGATCTTGTAGATTTTAGCCACTGCATTATTAATTATCTCCGCATCTTTCCCATTTAATACCTCACAGCCATACGTCAAGTTGGGCAGTAATTTTGCTGATATGATCTTTAAGAAAGGGCCGTAGGACAATGCAGTTAATTTTTTTTTGTATAATCCTAAATGCAGCAACCAAACTATTAGCCTTCCAAGTAATATCTTTTTTTTGTGGAAGGAAGTTTCCGCTATCATTAAATATAACTCCGAGATACCGGTAGTAATCAACGTGTTCTAGTTGAGTTTGTTCCAGTCTCCATTTGGATTTATTTTTAAATCTTGTATTTTTTGTAACTATCATTACTTTCGTCTTTGTTTTGTTTATTACCATTTAGTTTTCTTTTGTGTACATTGATATGCGATCGATTAATCTTTGCAGGTCCACTTTGGTTTGACTTAGAAGTACAACATCATCTGCGTACAGCAGATTAGATACTTTTTTTCCAGCTAGCCTCAGTGGATGTGCATTGACTTCATTCAGTGCAATAGTCACATCTGCTATAAATAGATTAAAAAGCAGTGGGGCAAGGACACAACCTTGCTTTAATCCTCCCGTCGTGTGCATTTTATTAGTTAATGTTCGACCATCACCAATTCTTACCTTGACCCAGTTGTCAGAGTATAATAATCGTATCAATTTTAGCAGTGAGTCTGGAATTCCTTGATCCTTAAGTTTTTTCCAAAGAAGGTATCTGTTCACGCAGTCGAATGCCGATTTAAAATCGACAAAAGAAAAATAGAGGGGCTGTTTAGATAAAAGTGCCTTATCCATTAAAACCAATAGAATTAATATATTTGGCGAGGTTCCTAGACCTTTGATAAACCCAGTTTGATTTGGGGGTAATACTTGGTTTTCCACAACCCAATCTGTTAAATTTGATAGTAATAACCCCGCAAACAATTTTGCGTCAGTATCTTGGAGGGTAATCAGGCGATAGTTCTCTGGTAATTGCCAGTTTCCTTTTTTATAGATAGGAGATATTAATGATCCTCTCCAAGATATCGGTATTTGCCCAGATTGTACAACTTCATTAAGGAGCTTTGTCAAATATGTGGCCCATAAGTCTAAATCTTCTTTGTAGAGTGCAAACGGGATGCCATTTGGTCCTGGCGCGCCATCTTTTTGTTTCTTTATTAAGTTTGTCACTTGATTTTCTGTAGTGACAATTTCCAGATCAGATTCTAGGTCTGTTTTAATCATCATTGGCTGTCTGTCTTTCTGAGTGTTTAGTTCAGATACAGGGCCTAGTGTCTTTTAAGGAATACAAACCATTCATCTTCAGTTAAGGTGGATGCTACCACAGATTTATTCGGTCTGCTTAAACCACTAATAATTTTCCAAAACTCCCTTGAGTTTACTTGGTTACAAGCAAGAACGATTTTTGTCCAAAGTTCTTGCTGAATCTTATTTTTTTCGCTCCAAAGTAATTTCCTCAAATTGCTATTGGTACTTTTAAATTGCATTCGTATTTCCTCATTATTTGGGAGCCTGGTTAGCTGCTTCCCC
This sequence comes from Lissotriton helveticus, assembly GCF_964261635.1. Lineage (NCBI taxonomy): Eukaryota > Metazoa > Chordata > Amphibia > Caudata > Salamandridae > Lissotriton > Lissotriton helveticus. Next base: position 886,004,705 of record NC_136067.1, on the reverse strand, counting down.
AGTCTATTTCGGGTCTGCCTAACTTTTTTGATCGCATGTGGGAGGTTGATGGTAGTATCCCTCTTTTTCGTTTTGGGCATTCGTTTTTTTTTTTATCACAAGATCTGGCATCAAACGGTTGAACTATTTTCTGCGTGAAAAGTTCCCTCTGCTTAATTGCAGACTGTGTAATATGTTCATTAAAACATTCTTTAATTAATTCTCGCGCCTTTTCTTTCATATCGTCCTTGTTATTGGTCTTCCATATAAGCTTCCTATAATTGGTGGTACAGGTCAGACCAGGTGTTGGTAAATAATTTTGATGTTTTGAAGATGACACTTTTATTTGTAATATTTGTTGGCTGTGATCACTTTCTAACACTTTCCTTAGTCGATAAGATACAACTTTATCAAAAATGTTTATAGATAGGTATAATGCTACTCTCATCACGAATTTTTTGAGCAAACGGCTCAATGTAGAGATCGAAAAGGAGGGGTGACAGGGGACAACCCTGTCTAGTTCCCCTAGTTATTATAATAGGTTCTGATAAACCACCATTTACCATAACAGAAGCTGATGGCCTATGGTACAACAGCTCTACTGCTCTGCGAAAGGACCGACCCACTCCAAACTTTCCCAAGGCCTCCGACAAGTACAACCAATTGACCCTGTCGAAGGCCTTGGTCGCGTCCAACGTGAGAACTGCCAGGGGTAATGAAGAGCTAGAAGCCATATCTATTGCTCCAATCAAATCGTATGTCAGCTCATAGAGCTGGCGACCCCTGACAAAGCCTTTTTGATTTGAGTGCAGAACTGAAGGAGCAACCTGACCTAGCCTCTTAGCCAAAAGTGAAGTAAAAACCTTGTAGTCGGTATTAAGTATTGAAATGGGGCGATAAGAGCCGCAATCGGTGGAGGGCTTGCCTGGTTTCAGGATAAGTGTGATAGTTGCATTATTCCAAGATATGGGTGGTAAATCTCCTTCCAACAAAATTTGATTAAATAATATTGTTAGGAAAGGAGAAATATCTTCCGTAATACATTTATAAATCTCTGCGGGCAAGCCATCTGGCCCGGCCGCCTTACCATTTTTGCTGTTATGTATAGCCATCACTACTTCTTCTTCCGTTATAGGCTGATCTAATAAGGCCGTTTGCTCTAAGGAGAGGGATGGCAAGGAGATCTTACTCAGCCACTCCTTTATACTATAAGAAGTGATGTTATTATCCTCGTGGTATATGTTTTGAAAGAAGTTTTTGAAGGCAGACCTTATTTCTACGTCCGATGTTTTAATACCCGAACTAGTTTTTACCTCCCCTATATTATTACGGGTTGGGTCAGTCCTGGACTTCCACGCTAGCAATTTACTTGCCCCTTCTCCAAATTCAAAGTGGGCAAGTTTACTTGCTTCCCACCTTTGTAGTACACTTTGGTTGAGTGTTGAGGCTAATTGCCCCTTAAGTTTCAACACTTCTTCTAGTTTTACTTCGGATTCAGAAGCATCAAGATCATTTTGGGCCATTAATAAATTCGCCTCTATAGATGCTACTTCCTTGGTGTATTGCCTCCTACGGAACGTAGTCTTATTTTTAATAATCCCCCTTAGGAAACATTTAAAGGTGTCCCATACAGTACTTGGGCTAGCAGAACCTATATTTCTTACGAAGAATTCTTTTGATTCTGCCCTTATATACTCTAGATCTTCAGGTGATGTAAGAAAAGACTTATCAATAGACCATAACCTGGTTGGAGGATGAGTAAGTACTTCGAGATCTAAAAGTACCGCAGAGTGATCCGAAAGATGAGATGGCAAGTAGCTAACATTCTTTGTTAAGTTTAATAACTCTCTACTCGTAAGGAAAAAGTCTATCCTTGATCTATGGCGATATTTATAATTCCGAAAAGAAAAACTTTTTTTCTGCCCAGACCTGACCCTCCATATGTCTATAATGCCATATTGTGACATGGTTTTAAGTAAAAAGTCTCTGGATTTCGACAAAGTATGTTGTCGACTAGAAGTGGTCTTATCTAATAAAGGATCAAGTACAATATTAAAATCTCCTGCTATAATAACTGGTTCTGTAAAGTGTAGGAGTTCAGAAAATAGTGATTCTAAGGCTGATGGGTCATCTCTGTTAGGCCCATAGTATCCCACTATCGTAAGGCGTGAGCCTCCTATCACTACTGTTGCAATGGCCCACCTGCCTGCAGGATCTGTTTTCTGCTCTAAAAGTCTAGTGTTTATTGTTTTTTTAAAAAGAATAGTAACACCTCTGATGTTAAGTGTCTGCGTTGTAGTAACGGCTACATCTATCCAGTTGTTATTCTTAACCAAATCATGAACCTCAGCCTCAACCAAATGAGTCTCCTGAAGTATAATGACCTGCGCATCAAAATCTCGAAGATATTGTTGTATTGTATTAGATCTAGGTTTGGTGCGTAGGCCATTAACATTCCAGGAGAGTATCCTAACTGCACTCATGTTTAGTATATCTATTGAGGCAGAATCTTTCAAACTTACTGCCAGTGACATAGATCTGAGATTTACCTACCGTCGATCTTTTAACAATGATAGAGATGATTAAGAACTCAGAGATGAGAAACATTTTATGCCCTTTTACCCCACCCCACCCCCCGTGCCCCTCACCCACCTCACCCACCCTCCCTTGAGGAACCCTTGATTATCCACCGGAACACGTCCGGGTTTGGTACCCCTAACCCAATCCTAGCTCTGCGGAGCTGTATTTATTCTGGAAAATAAGAAGTCGCCAGAGGTGTTCAATTTGAGTTTAGAAGGCTACATCGATTTGTTGGGTGTGCTAGATTAAATTACGAGGAGTGGGGTAATTAAATTTATTTATTTGTTTATTTTTTATTATTTTTTTTTTCTTTTTTTTTCTTTTTCTCCTTCTCTATTTTATTTATCCTTTTTTTTTTCTTCTCCCTTCTTCCCCTTTTGATGAATTTATTTATTTATTTTATATACATATGAATAGATAGTATGTTTGATTCAGAGCTATTAGGCAATGTTATGAGCTTGTAATCAATAAGCCTCATCTTTTAGGAGTACCTAAGCTCATCAGCAGGTCATCTGCGGCCTGAACTGTGCGGATATGGTGCATTTTGTTATTAAGCATGATCTTCAGGGCTGCGGGAAAACTCAACTGGACTGATGCACTCAGATTCTTAAAGGCCTCCATTCTTCTACCCAGTTCCCACTGTCTATCTAGAGTTGCTCTTGACAGGTCAGATCTTATTTGAAACGTAAAGTCTCCACCGGACAGAGATTTTTGTTTGAGGGCTAAGCTGAGAATTTGGTCCTTCAATACGAAGGTATGAAAGTTAACTAGTATCTTCCGGGGCTTCGTGCGCTGAGGATTACGTCTATAAGGAACTCTATGGACCCGTTGGATGTCCGCTTTCAATTCTTCCTCAGTTTGAGTTAAATTGAGAGACCTTTTGATAAGTTGGATGATATATGTTTTGATGTCTGATCCCTCATTTCCTTCCGGTACTTGTAGTACGCGAATATTGCAGCAACGTGCATTGTTCTCAAGGACCTCCATTCTGTCCTTTAGCGCGATGTCCTCACTTTTTAGTTTGATTATCTCTTCCCTAGCGTTTTCCAGTTCTACTGACATTACGGCTGTTGTCTCCTCCAAAACCCCAGTTCTAACAAAAAGCCCGTCTAATTTGGTGTCTAGCGACTCACAGTAAGACCTGATCTCTCTTTGTATTTTTGAGGACTCTTCAAATCCACGTTTAATATCAGACGATAGATCTGAGAACATGGATGCTATTGAAGAGAGTGAGAGACCTGGGGGAATATTAGTGTGTAAGGGAGGTGAACCTGCGGTAGTATCCGAGCATATAGGTAAATCGCAAGTAAATTGCGGCTGGATATTTTGATCTGAGTTTAAAGGACATTCGAGGTGTATATGATCTGACCCTTCAAGCTCTTCTCTCTCTTCTGCAATTACTGTCTCCTCTGTAGTCTCTGCCACTGCTGTCTCAGAATTTATGCCAGTTTTCTGGTGCCCAGTTTGCTGATGCCCATCTTTGACCGGGAAGCTGCTGACTCCATCTCTTACCAGCCCTTTTGATGTCGCAGGTACAGCCATATTTCTGCTGATAGCTGGGGGATTAATCAGGTCCTTTTGAGTACAATCGTTACCTACCCCCGGCTCCAACAGTATATCTATAGCGGGGGAAGCTAAGTTAGGGTCAACTGTGACAGCTTCAACATCAGTTACATTGCCTGTCTCATTTTGTACCTCTGTCTCCATGCTTAATTGATTACACCCCGACGGAGGCTGATCTCCTGATTTGTCTATATCTGGAGCCGTGACTTGGGGCACGTGTATTTCAGAGGGGTTATTCTGTGTTAAGTTCAGAACTTGTGGAATGACCTTAAAATAGGATCTCAGTGAAGGCGTTATCTTTGAGCTTGGATCAAGAATAGTTTTAACCTTCTTTCCTTTCTTTGCCCGTTTGGGTTTTACCTCTGAAGAGAGATATGAGGAGGTTTTTGACAATATATTGCTGGAATTATTCCCTGTCCTATCGCTTCTGTTTTCGCTAGTACAACTCAAATCTGCCCTTATAGACCCCGCCTCTGCTTGGGCCCCCTCCCCAGACTCCAGCCTATCCACACGAGCTTGAGCCTGAACCTGTGAACCACAGCCTCCCTCCTGTTTGCCTTTAGCCTTATATGATTTGGTCACTCTCCTTGTGAAGAGCTTCTGACTTTTATCTCTCCGACCCTTATTGCTCTCTTTGACACCTTCTGCCTCCTCCACTGTGTCCCCACTTTGCCCCCCCTTCACCTTCCTCAATGGAGCAGGATCCGCTGGGTCCCCTGGGTTCAGAGGTCTGACTTTCTCTGCAGCCACCGTATCAGCCGTCTCAACCTCTGCCTCCGCCTCCGCCTCCGCCACTGCTGTATTTGCAGCCGTATCTGTTACCACTGCAGTTATACTCAATGGCGGTAGATCTTCACTCTCGATTTTCCCCGTGGCTGCAGGGTTGAGGACTCTGTGTAGGGACCGTAACCGCCTACCTCGACGGAGCTCCAGGGCGGCACGACTCCACTTCCAGGGAGATTTTTGCTGTGTCGGCCGAGCCGGTTCAGGGCTCGGCAGTAGAGATCCGGTAATCACTGTCGGAACACCCCTCTGCAGACACATCGGACCACGGTAGGAGGCTGCTCACACACGGAGAGAAAAAAAACAAAACAAAGGGTATTTTGCCGATTTCTTTTTCTCTTCTTTTTGAAAGATGAAACTCCGCAGCAGTGAGAGAATGCTGTAGTTAAATCAATTTTGAAAAGCCATTCAGAATCACCGAGGGAACGCCTTTACGGCGAAGAAACCCAAATGCCCCGCAGAAGCTAGGACAGAGAACCGCGGCAGCTCAGCCTGCTGCCGCCATGTTCCCCTATATGCGGACGATATCATGATAATTACAAAAGACATCAGCTCCGCATTTCCATCTGCCATAAAGCTAGCATTGGAATTTGGTAAGATCTCCGGGTATGAAGTAAATGCCTCCAAGACCGAGGTCATGGAATGGAACAGCACAACAACAGGGCTTCCAGTGCAACTCTGTAGCAGTATGAAGTATTTAGGTATAAGAATTGTTAAAGACATAAACCTAATTGCTTCTACAAACTTTAACTTAGTTGCCAAGGAATGTAGGAAGTTAATGGGCTCTTGGAGTCATCTTCCATTGACGCTTTTGGGTCGCTCAAATCTAGTGAAAATTACTATTTTACCTAAGTTAACTTTTATTTTTAATAGTATCCCTCTATTTTTTGAAAACTCACTAATAGCGAAGATGCAGTCTGATATATCTTCTTTTATTTGGAAGAAAAAAAGTGTAAGAATAGCATGGAAGAAATTAAGGCGGCGTATGGAGAAGGGGGGATTGGCAGGCCCGGACCTTCAGATCTATGCCTGGGCTTTTCAGATGTCGCATGCCTGAATGTTCTTAAATACTCTATCAGATCATGGCATAGGATTAATCTTTAAAACATTATTACAGTGCGAAGGGATAGGGCAGAAGGGGTTTCTTTTTAAGTTTGGAGACCCCGAATTTTTCAAAAAAATCAAATTAAAGGTGCTGTCAGGTTTAGCAAAAATCTGGTATAATCTCAGAGTTGCTACTAAAATAGGATATTACTCAAACCGTTCTCCCATATGGGATCTTCCTGTTTCTCTTGGTTGGGCAAACGATGTATTAACATATCCACTAGAAGATGCTAACATCTCAACCTGGGGGGACCTGTTTGTAGAAGGGGTTATGCTATCTTGGGAACATTTAGTAAGTAAAGTGGGCCCTACTCTTTCTAGACTAAAGTACTTACAAATCTCAAGCTGGGCACAAGCACTATCCTCTCGGACATCTCGCCGCGTTCATTTGCCCATAGGTGGCAGTAGTTACTTGGAATCTTCTCTATTAGATAAGACATTAGGACCAAAGGAGGTTTCTTTTTTCTATAATTTAATCTTGGAGGAAATAGACGGTGAATTTCATCTCCCGGGTCAACTTTGGGGTTCCCTGTTGCCATCTGTTAATCTACATGAACTATGGATAACATCTTGCAATGTTCTCTGGGACTTAGTGAAACCGGCTTCGCTTCGTAGAAATCACCTTTTTTCTTTGCATAGGGCATATTATTCCCCACAAAGATTGTCTAAATTTACAAGAGCGGAGCCGGTTGCGTGTGCTCGATGTGACCTAGTGGAGGCTTCAGACACACACATGTTCTATGAATGCCCACAGTTAACATCATATTGGCAATCAATAGGTAATAAATTAACATCTCTTACAGGCTCCACCGTTGTAATAGATCTTCGGTTGGTAATATTCGGAGTTGTGGAGCAGAAACGTAGCCCTAATAATAACCTATTGTTCTATTCCATGTTGTTGGCCCGACGAGAAATATGCAAACGGTGGAAAGAGGCTTCTCCCTCGACATACTACGACTGGTGCGCCTCAATGTTGCAAACATCAAAGATGGACATGTCCAGGTCTGGAACAACAAATAAAAGAGCATTTTGGCAGATATTAGTCCTATGAGTTTGAGCTGGGGTTTTTTTTTTTCCCAGTTCCAATGATTACGAAGCCATGATACACTTCTTCTGCTAATACATCTTCGCTCTCTATTCAGCGATCAGGTGGTAAAAGCAATGGTGGTAACTGGCTATTGGTAAATATCTGTCTAACACAAACATAATGGGGTCTTAAGGTGGAATAGTTTAAATGACATTGCTGAGGGGTGCAGCCGGAATAGTACATCGAACAAGGCCCCTTCCAGCCTTAGGCTGAGGCAGCGTGTCAGTCATACTATGAGCCAGATTACCCTGTCCGAATATCTTGAAAGATTAGTACCATGGTGGAGATGAGGAACAATAAAAAAAAAAAAAAAAAAATGTTTATAGATACCATTGTATAATCTATTCTTGATTTAGACTTTTGTGTTTGGAATGACCAAGCTGGAGGTATATCAGTTACAAACCTGCCATTTAATATTCTTGGTCCCAGTGCTTCCACATCCATCAGTAGTTTTCTTCCAATTGGATTATGCTTGGTATTTGTTCGGGAGTCCAATATTTGTTTAGGAATTACCCATTGGTGATTTTGGGACTCTGTAAAATCATCCCGTATTAAATGTATTAACAGGTTTATATTAAAATCACCTGTAGCAATAAACTCAACAGTCGGGTCTTCTATTATTTGTTCCAATAAAAAACCTGTTAGAGCTACACTTATTTGACGAGTACTTAGGTGGAATGTATATATTAACGTTTTCAAGTTTTTTTTTCCCACTTGTTACATATTTCAACTTTACTGTTCGTGACCAATTGCTCATGTGCAATTCTCAAATCAATCAAAATGAATATCGCCAAGCCTCCACATGGTCGGCCAAATTTGTAATATCTAGTTGCAGGCACATAGTATCCTTTGTATCCTTGTAACAAAAAGGGGTCAATTTCCCATGTTTTCCGCAGGAGTATGATTTGATAGAGGTTTGTTAAAGTATCTATTTGAGCGTTTTTTATCTTTTTACATATACCATTTATGTTCCATGAGCATAATCCTATTGATACGTGATCCGCATTCCCTTCTTCTATTTCATATTGTGTTCTATCCTGTCACTGTCCATGTATTGCTGTCCGAATCCAATTTTCGTTAATTTGTTTTATTTCTCCAACTTTTATTTCATCCATGGTATTTTCCTCACCCCGATGTATTTTACCCAAAGGATTTTCTAGTATTGAATACACTAAGTTGTTCTTTCTCCTTTTAAAGTTAATCGTGGGTGGTTCTTCTTTTATAAGCGGAGTAGGATATAACTTTGGGGCAGGTTGACTCATTTTTATTCCCCAGCTTCGAAAGATTTCTTGTTCATGCAGGATTTGATCCACTACGGAATCTGTATTTATGGTTAGGAGTGTTAGTGGTTGATTGCCTTCAGGGTTTTGTATAAACCCCACGGATTCAATATATTTTATGGTCACATTTTCTAATGATGGTACTGATTTCAGCAGCCGAAGAATATTACCTCTATTCAAAGTGTCGTAGTTACCTCATGAGTCGTATAAAGGTGTAAGAATGATTAGTGCAGTACGTTTCAGCAGTAACGATTCTTTCTTTTTATCGTCACAAGCTTGATAGTCTTTACATATAATATGCTTATCTTGACCGATTCTTGTAATAACTAGGTCATCCTTTTTAGATTTATATCCATTATCGTTGATCTCCTTTTTTGTTATTGCTGTGTTAGTCACAGATTCTTCTATCCGTTGTCTTTGCACAACTAGATCTTCTTTTTGTTGCATCATACTTCCGTTTGTTCTTGGAGGCTTATTTTGATATTGGTGAATTGTTCTCTGTACTTTTTGACCTATATAGTTTTGGTCTTCATTTAAAGAGATTTTGGATTCTACAAAAGTCAGAGATTTCTTTTTTTCAATCGGGTTACTTTGAATATCACGCATAAAGCTCTTAGTTATTACACATCCATTTTCTTTTTGCCCATGTGTTACTTTTTCCTCTTGGTCTTTCTTGCCCTCACTTTTTACTAAGTCAACTTGTTGGTCTGTAAAGTCGACCTAATTTTTTCCCGACTTTGTAAATATGTCATAGTATTTTCCATTTTCTTTCCCTGCTTTTGCAGACTGAATCCCAAGGACATCACTAATTTGTTTTCCTGGTCTCCCTTGACTTTGTTGTTCATTTATCATATCTACAGATATTTCCAATTTAGAATCAGCTTTTGCTATATTTTCCCTCTTTGCCTTATTTCTTGCCTTGTGATTTTTTTTCTTTGTCTCTTTGTTATTTCATAGACTAAATGATCTTCATTGTCAGTTCCTTCTTTACTCCTCTGTGGTGAAAAATCAGTAAGTGATTCTTTACTATATAGCATATTAGTCTCTTCTTGAGTCTCTTGCATGGTTTCGACATTCATGTCCATTCCATCCCCAACTTGATTCACTTTTTTACCTTCTGCAGGGGCAATTGGATTTTTATCCGAATATCCCAACTCATCTTTTTGATCTTCATGTTCATTACAAAGAGAATAACACATCTCCTCTATTTTATTATCATACTTTTTGTGTACTAATTCTTTAACATCTTCTAATATGGTGTTTACTACATCTGGGATAGTTGCAAGTTTGTTTATTATAGGTACACATGTACAATCGAAATAGTTGGATGCTGCTTCTTTTTGAGCTTTGTTTATTAGGTTTTTTAGCTCGGCTAATTTTCGGTCTATTCCAGAGACTGCATTGGCCATGAATCCAAGTATTTCAATGTGGGTATCCATTTTGTTTGACTGGAATGTCTGTGCTTCTAAAGTTAATGTTGAAGTTTGATAAAATATATCCCATATTGATCCTAAATCTTGATTATCTGGATTTTTTAATTTTTGATCAAATAGTTTTTTAGTATTGGTAACATGTGTATTAATATCAACCTGGCCAGTATGATAATTTCCATCTGAATTTTTAATTTTAGCCAAATTAATATCTCTATCTGTACAATCTGCTTTGAGGTCACCTTGATCTCTACTTCCCCAATTTTTTTCCCTGAGATTCCTTGATTGCATCTCGTTTGGAGTACCACCATCCGGATTTTCATAAATCAATTCCATATGTTTTCCCAGTGTTTTTATATGATTTGTAGTGTCGCACTCCTGACTTCCATATATCAATTCCATGTCTTTTTCTCCACTTTTTCTTATTACCGTAATTGCCACTAAGGGTGTATTCGTTGTATCATTATTATGTGCATTGAATAGTTCAGTTTTTTTCTTTATTTCAACTTTAACCTCTATTGGAATTGGGATTTCTGTAGTTATTGCACCCATAAAGTTTTTGACTTGTAATTGATTTTGTATTGATGTTTCCGTCCCATTCTTGTCCATAATCATTCCTTTCATTTGAGTTAGCAATAATGGGCTTTGTGCTTCTATTTCCCCTCTTTGTTCCGTTATTTTACACATTGAGTCTTTAGTTTGTGTACTGTTGACGTAGTCATATTCTCGATCCGAGTCGACTATTTGTGTTTCAAAAATATTTATTACTTTGAGTGGAATCTGTAACGGTTTTTTGTCTATATCTGTTTCCATTGACATAAGCGCTCCTGTTGGATCTATCAAAAAATCAAATTTCTGTGGTATTTTTGTCGATCTTTCAAACATCCGCGCTATTGGTGAGATTAAAATTTGGTTTGATCCTTTAATCTGTGCTTTCGCATTTTTTTGCACCTTTGGTGATTGGGATTTACGTGCCCGTTTTGTCTGGGCGCCCAGTGTTCTTTCCTTCCCTGAGCGCATTTCCAATGTATTGCTTGTTTATTTGTATTGAGATCATTATAATTTAATAGTTTGTATCACTAATGTATTCAAGATATTCAAGTGTGTAGTGCAGTAGTAAATGGCAAATATAACAACAGCCATAATAATAATGAGTAATAATGAGTAACAATTTGGGTTTTTAACAGCTCAGCTATACACCATCAGTTTTTCTCCAGTTCAGGTGCCACTACAGCTAATCCTTCTTTGCACTGCACTGTGATGGTTCTGACGTTGTTCTGCCACAGCTCTATCACAATTTGGACGCTCTATTATTCCAAATTCCTACCACATCACCGGTCCCACAGGTCCCACCTTCTTCTTTTCATAGATGGGCCTACCTTTCTTAACCACGCTTAAATTGTACCTAGTTTTATCTTGTGTCTCTCACCGCCCCACCGGCCACCAACCTCTGTAGGTCTATGTATCCCCCAGTGGCATGCCCTGAGGCCCTAATACTCCTCCTAAACCCTACCGTACAGGACTCTCAGGCTCTCCGCAGCTCTGTGGCCAGCTAAACCAATTACGGCTCCAGCCGCTCTTGCTGCAGCCCCGGTTCAGCTCCCCACAGGCGCACCCTCGCCAGTCAGCAGGTCAATTCAGGCTCCAACTCCAACAGATGTGGTAAAGTAAGGTGAGGTTCCTCACAGATCGTGTCGCTTCTGGAAAACCACAAGCTGCTCCAAACTGCGAGGTACTACCGGCACTACAAGTTCCAAGAAGCACCGCGCTGTAGCTTTCTATAGCTTTCTGCCTCCGGCCCCCAGGGCTGACTTCAAGCCCTCCGGTAGGGCCCCCTTAAGCCCCCTCAGGCAGACGCTTCAAGCCCCATCAGGCCCCGTTGTCAAACGTGGTATTGGGGGCGATGCGGGCGAAGCGGGCAATGCGGCGTTTTCTTGGCGTTTTTCTTGACATTTTCCTCGGCGACTCGGCGCTTCCAACTCCATGTCTCCCTGCACAGCACAACTCCTCTGTGCCGCCGTAGCACTCCGTAGCACTCTACTGCTCTCTGGTGGTCAGCACTGACAGAGTCTCAAAAAGAACTGGTTACTTATGTGTCACATATTTGATTAATTGTACCTTTGGACACAGGTTAAGAGTGTCTCAGGGAACTGGTGAAAAGATACAACTGCTTAATTGTGATTCTCAAGGAACTGGTCAATGGTGTCCGAGGGAACTAGCCAATAGTGCTCCACAAAGTTGGTTAATAGTGCATCAAGAAACCAGTTCATAGTGTCTTGAAGAACCAGTTAATAGAACTTGTTAAAAGTGTCTCAAGAAACTGAATGACAGTGTCAGGAGAAAACTTGTTCATAGTGTTTCACGGAATATGCAAATAATGTCCTGCAGAACCGGTAATTAGAGTATTGTGCAATTCGTTAATATTGTCTCAGGGAATAGTTTAACAGTATGTCCTGGCATCAGGGAATCATGGATTAAAATAAAATAGAGCTGACAGACTTTTCCTCCCTCTGCATATCATGATAACATACAGAGTGAGGAACATTATTGTGCGCCTATTGCATTATCTGATATGTCACTTGAGGCCTAAGACAACAGGCATAACATTTGGCAATGAGAAGGTCGACCCCTTGTGCTACCACTTTGAGTGACTATTGGCTGCATGCCAGGGGTGGCTCCCCCTAGAGAGCGGAGGAGCGTTGCCCCACCTGCTGCGAGCACAGCAGGCAGACACAAATATGTAAAATGGCATGTCAATGGTATTTTACTTACAAGCGCAGTGTGACTGCAGGGGGTGGGCTGAATCCTGTGATTGCAGGATTACAGTGGCCCCTGCAGTGCGCATGTCGAGTTGGCCGGCTGGTTTGCTATTGCCAGCCTGACCTGCGCAGTGTGAACCCAATGATCCCATGGCTGTGACACAGCCGGGGGATTGCAGGCACAGGCCCACAGTCTCAAAATGAGTGCTGGGTTAGCCTGCTCCTACCAATCCCGGAGCTGCTCTCATGCTGAGAGCAGCTCCAGGATTGGTTATTGGTGTTTGCCTGAGCAGGAAGGAGATCTTCCTGCTCAAGGACACTGATATGGGGAGAGAAGTGCTGCACCGGGGAGCAGTAAATATGGTGAGTTGGGCGCCTTCGCGCCTCACCATCTTTTTATGGGGAACATCCTTTTCAACGCGGATGTTACCCCGCAGTACCATTACGACACGTCTTTTACAACGCAAGTCGTAACCACGACTTGCGCTGGAGGGCGCACTAAGATAAGGAATAGCAGATTTACTATTCCAACACCTTCCCTACTGTACGTAGGCTGGTGTTGGAATAGTAAATTTAACTATTCCTAAGTCCAGCACCCCTACAGCGCAAGTTGTGATAACGACTTCGTTGTAAAAGACGCGTTGAAACGGTAAGCGTTGTAATGGTACGCGTTGTACCGTCGTACATCCTCTTTTTATAATTGTAGCCACAACTGCTACATGCTAATGTGTGGCACCAAACCTTTGTGTCGCACTCCATCTCACTGCACTTGTTGAGCACTCCCACCTTTTGCAGTGGCCCCACCGGCCTTCACAGAAGTGGTCGAAGACGGCCAGCAGTGCTGACTCCTGAACACCTTTGGTCTGATCGTCAGCTACACAAATGGCTTCGACTGCGCTCTGCTGCAGTGCACTTGTCTCACCACCAGATGGCAGCATCACCTCACACCCGAAAACAGAATTACGCTTGTGATAGGACTCAAAGCAGCTACGTTGATGAATACATCAAGTACCCCCAGGGCAGAGGTCTTCAAACTGTTTTGCTTTGAGCCCCCCTAAGCAAAATGTTTGGAAGTAGGGCCCCCCTCTAAAACTATATGACAAGACTTTGGTGAGTAGGAGGTTAGGCATGATCATAGGGCTGGGGATCATGAAATCATTTCAGGGGTGATTTGCTGTCACTCGTGGTCCACACTAAGGGGCCTATTAGGATGGCGGATGGAAACGGGTGCCGTCCGCCATGGTCGCGGCAAAATCACTCCCGACCGCACCGCGGAGAATCCGCGGTAGCGATTAGGATATTTATGTCAAGAAACTCCGAGAGCGGCGGACGGATCACATCAAACACCGTCTGCGGCAGACGGACCACACCAAAGACCGCCGTAAGCGAACGGTAGCAAAGAAACACCCTCCGCCGCGGATGAACATGACCGCGGGAACAGGCCCAACCGCCGCTATACCTGCGGAGGGTCCGTCCGCGTGATTAGGATAACGCCGCCATTCCAACGGAACTCACCACCGTCCCCGACCGCCGCGGAAACAATGCATCGCCAAACGGACCATGACTGCGGAAGGACCACACAAACATCATCCCTGCCGTCAAACCGATTACAAAATGGCAGACGGAAGTAAATAGAATATACACTAAGCAGGACACCCAACCACCTGAAACACCCACCCCCAGCAACTACACGTCCCAATGACACCCCCCAAGCACCGAAAAATGCACCAAAATCACCACACCCATAGAACACCTGATTGCCAACAACCATTGGGACACCACCACCACACAGAGTATAAAATGAATCCCTCCAACTACCACAGTCCTTTGCATCACAGCATAGCTGCAAGCAAGAGCCACAATACCACTAACAGCAGACACACACAAACACACATACAACCTGCACACAAACACACCCACCACACAAACCCCCACAACGCCATCCCTACACACCACACACCTGCACACCCCACCCCACCACACAAACACCTTGCACATCACACACCATGGCACCAAAGAAAAATCGCAAGTTCACAGACAGTGAGTTGAAGGTCATGGTGGATGAAATCATCCGTGTCGAACCACATCTTTTCGGCACCCTATTCCAGCAGACCACCTTGGCAACCAAAAACAACATGTGGGACAGGATAGTGACCAGAGTCAATGCGTCAGGGACCATGCATCGCACCAAACACGAGATCCAGAGGCGGTGGCACGACCTCAAGACAAGGGTGAAGGGCATCAGGGCCAAGAATCACCTGCGGGCACACCACACTGGCGGCGGCACTCCCCCGGAGCCCATACCATTTGCAGAATGGGAGGAGAAGGTGCTGGGCATACTGCACCCAGAGAGCCTGGAAGGAATCGAGGAGGGACTAGAGGCTGGTAAGTACAAACCAATGACCACTATCACACTGCCGTGGTCTGCCTTGCACAACTGCCAACACACAACTCCCTGGCTCCAATCCATGCATGTGTGCCACATAGTCACCCAAATGTGAAGTCCTGGGCTCAAATGCACCCACCATGACCAAACACAAATGTTGCCTCCTACTTTCCCAGCCTTGCATGTTGTCAAAGCAGCCATCAATACAACTCCCAAGAGGCCCCCATGTCTACAGGGAGGGTGGTGGTGGGTGGGGGGTGTGAGAGACCAGCACTACAACTCCCAATATGCCCCCATGTCAAAAGGGAGGGTGGTGGGGGGTGTTGGATGTGAGAGAGGTGGGTGGGGTGTGTGAGAGAGGTGGGTGGGGGTTGTGAGAGACCAGCACTACAACTCCCAACAGGCCCCCATGTCTACAGGGAGGGTGGTGGTGGGTGGGGGGTGTGAAAGACCAGCACTACAACTCCCAACAGGCCCCCATGTCTACAGGGAGGGTGGTGGTGGGTGGGGTGTGTGAGAGACCAGCACTATAACTCCCAACAGGCCCCCATGTCTACAGGGAGGGTGGTGGTGGGTGTGAGAGACCAGCAATACAACTCCCAACATGCCCCCACGTCTACAGGGAGGGTGGTGGTGGGTGGTGGTGTGAGAGACCAACACTACAACTCCCAACAGGCCCCCATGTCAAAAGGGAGGGTGGTGGGGGTTGTAGGGTGTGAGAGAGGTGTGGGGTGTGTGAGAGACTAGCACTACAACTCCCAACAGGCCCCATGTCTACAGGGAGGGTGGTGGGTGTGAGAGACCAGCACTACAACTCCCAACAGGCCCCCAATGTCAAAAGGGAGGGTGGTGGGGGTGTGGGGGGTGTGAGAGAGGTGGGTGGGATGTGTGAGAGAGGTGGGTAGGGGCTGTGAGAGACCAGCACTAAGACTCCCAACAGGCCCCCATGTCTACTGGGAGGGTGGTGGTAGGTGGGGGTATGAAAGACCAGCACTACAACTCCCAATATGCCCCCATGTCAAAAGGGAGGGTGGTGGGGGGTGTGGGGTGTGAGAGAGGTGGGTGGGGTATGTGAGAGAGGTGGGTGGGGGCTGTGAGAGACCAGCACTACAACTCTCAACAGGCCCCCATGTCTACAGGGAGGGTGGTGGTGGGTGGGGGTGTGAGAGACCAGCACTACAACTCCCAACAGGTCCCCATGTCTACAGGGAGGGTGGTGGTGGGTGGGGTGTATGAGAGACCAGCAATACAACTCCCAACAGGCCCCCATGTCTACAGGGAGGGTGCTGGTGGGTGGGGGTGTGAGAGACCAGCAGTACAACTCCCAACATGCCCCCATGTCTACAGGGAGGGTGGTGGTGGGTGGGGGGTGTGAGATACCAGCACTACAACTCCCAACAGGCCCCCATGTCAAAAGGGAGGGTGGTGGGGGGTGTGGGGTGTGAGAGAGGTGGGTGGGGTGTGTGAGAGACCAGCACTACAACTCCCAACAGGCCCCCATGTCTACAGGGAGGGTGGTGTGAGAGACCAGCACTACAACTCCCAACAGACCCCCATGTCAAAAGGGAGGGTGGTGGGGGATGTGGGGTGTGAGAGAGGTGGGTGGGTTGTGTGAGAGGGCTGTGAGAGACCAGCACTACAACTCCCAACAGGCCCCCGTGTCTACAGGGAGGGTGGTGGTGGGTGGGGGGTGTGAGAGACCAGCACTACAACTCCCAACAGGCCCCCATGTCTACAGGGAGGGTAGTGGTGGGTGGGGTGGGTGGGAGACCAGCACTACAACTCCCAACAGGCCCCCATGTCTACAGGGAGGGTGGTGGTGGGTGGGGTGTGTGTGTGAGTGACCAGCACTACAACTCCCAACAGGCCCCCATGTCTACAGGGAGGGTGGTGGTGGGTGGGGGGTGTGAGAGATGAGCACTACAACTCCCAACAGGCCCCCATATCAAAAAGGAGGGTGGTGGGGGGTGTGGGGTTTGAGAGAGGTGGGTGGGGTGTGTGAGAGACCAGCACTACAACTTCCAACAGGCCCCCATGTCAAAAGGGAGGGTGGTGAGGTGTGTGGGGTGTGAGAGAGGTGGGTGGGGTGTGTGAGAGACCAGAACTACAACTCCCAACAGGCCCCCATGTCAAAAGCGAGGGTGGTGGGGGGTGTGGGGTGTGGGAGAGGTGGTTGGGGTGTGTGAGAGAGGTGGGTGGGGGCTGTGAGAGACCAGCACTACAACTCCCAACAGGCCCCCATGTCTACAGGGAGGGTGGTGGTGGGTGGGGGGTGGGAGAGACCAGCACCCATGTCTCACCCCAGAGCAAGATTGAGTCTGCCCACCATTTGGTGACCAGTGCATCTCCTCCCGCAAACTGACAGGTAGATAGACATCTTCTCAGGGGGAACATCCAATAGCAGGACAGGACCACACATATCCAAGTATTGCCTTCCCAACTCCACGCCACCATATTGCCCTGTACTGTCAACCACAACAACATGATGACAACAACAACCATGTCCTGATTCCATGTGATCTGTAATGTTGCTACCAAAAACATGTCATGTCTACAGCATTAATTGTGAAAATCTTGTCCCTCAGGTGATCGCAACTTGACCGGCGAAAGCAGCAACCGCCAGCACCAGTCGCCACCCTCACAGCCAGGACTCTCTGGGGACGATCCCATTGACAGCTCGGGGGCAGAGGACGATGCTGGCCCAAGCAGGCTCCCAGGGCCATCAGGCTCCCAGGACATCCCGGCATCCACCACCTTGGCCTGTGTAACTACACCAACACCTGCCATTGTGAGCTGTGCAGCCACCACCACCACCACCACCACTCCTGCCTGTGCTACCCTGCCTGACCCATCGCCCGATGATGAGCCATCGACATCCCAGGCTAGCAGGGAGAGTGGGCAGGAGAGGACACAGGTGAGGCCACAGCTCACAACCCGGAGTGTAGTTGCTAGGCGAGGTTGGGAAGGACACCCACCCCATCCTGGGGCCAATACCCTGGAGGCCATCGCCAGAGTCAATGCCTCCTATGAGCGGTCGCAGGCACAGTCCGATCGGGCCCACCAAGACTCGCAAGAGAGCAGCCAGCTGTTGCGGTCCATCGACACTCACATTGGCCAAATTGTGGACCTCATGGGCTAGCAAACTGCTCTGTGGAGGGAGTGATTGTCCCACGCCACACCACCCCCTCACCCAAGTGCTCAGCGGGACAGGTCACCAACCCCACCGCCACCATCACCTGAGGCCACGTACAGGGAGGTGGACCCTGACCAATCTGCCCCCACATCTGGCTCCGCTCCGGTTCCAAGACGGAGGGGCCGTCTGAGGCTCGACGCAGCTGAGAGCAGTGGAAGTGCACCATCTACCCGCTCGAAGAGGGGCCGCCACTGACTTCACCCTTCCTTGAGCCTGCCATTCACCCTGTCAACTATCCTGCCCCACAATGCCAAGCATTGGCACACGTCTGTTGGACTAGGTGGACATCACACAATGTGGTGTCCCCACGGTGTTTTCATCTGCCATGACCTTCAACTCTCACTTCCCCCAACACCTACTTGTAAATATGCACCAACATCAATCCACAACCTGTAAATAAACACTACGTTAACACTCTATGCTGTGTGACCTCCATGTTTTAATCACATGTTTGTCTAATAATTTGCCATTACCAGGTGCAGGGATCAATGTTCTGGAGAATCATGCCTCTGTGGGAGTGACCTAGGGATAATGAGAAAACAACAAGCACAGGTCAGGAAAGTGATTCACAACCATCACAACACACTGTACTGCAACATCCCACAAACCACACTCATCACCAAGTAAGTGGATCACAGGACACACATCAGGGAGCATTGCATGTACAACATCTCACACACACATCTGCAAACAGAACATACCAGAACAGGCAGCATAGACACACCACACCCACACATCACCAGCAAACATCCATCACGCATTGTCTCTCTGCACAAGAGGTAGCTACTCACATTCAACTAAAATAGCGATCAATGAGCTGACGCCTCTGGTCCACACCTTCTTCCTCCCCACTATCCTCATCAGTGGACATGGGTGGGATGGGAGGCGGAGCAACCTGTTGGTCTTCAGGGTCCATGATCAGTTCAATGTTATTGCTAAGGCCAGGTTGTGGAGCATGCAGCAGGCAATCACGATTTGGCATACTTTGCCTGGTGAGTATGGCAGGGCCCCTCCGGTTTTATCCAGGCAGCGAAACCTAGACTTCAGCAGTCCAAAAGTACGTTCAATGACCCGACGTGTCCTCCCGTGGGCCTCATTATAACGCAATTCACCAGGGGTTGTCGGATTCCGTATGGGGCTCAGCAGCCAGGGGCGGTTTGGGTATGCAGAGTCGCCTAGGTGGGGGGATGACAGACACAAATATCATTACCAGGATTGGTGGGAACACCATGCCACACATACAACACAATTGTCCTCACAGCACACTCACCTACAAGCCACGCACGTTCTGGACGCAGATTAGCCATCAGTTGGGGACAATGCTGCTCCGCAGGATGTGGGGGTCATGGGCGGACCCGGGAAATCTGGCACACACATCGGAGATGATGTTGTCAGCCAGGCACACCACTTGCACGTTGATCGAATGGTAGTGCTTCTGATTCCTATATACAGGTTCACATGCCTGGGGTGGTATGAGACCAATATGTGTTCCATCAATGGAACCCACTATGTGTGGTATCTGGGCCAGGGCATAGAAGTCCCCTTTGACTGCTGCCAACTCTGCCGGACGTGGAAAATGGATGTAATCATCCTTGTAAAGCATCATGGCATTCAGAACATCCCGCAGAACCATGCTGAACATGGATTGTTCCGGAACGGGGGTGGTGATGAACAGAGTGTCTGAATTAAGCAGACCACTCTTACCCAGTCCAAAGATCAGGGCTTGATCCATCACCGTTTTTTAGCTCACTGCACCATCCCAGCTCATAACTTGGCTACATGCAAATTAGTCTGTTCCTGTCCCAGTGCATGATGGGAACAGGGCAAACCAAACTACCAAGCCAATTCTTATACTGGGAAGGAAACAAGCTTCCGGGGACCGGTTTCTGGCATTTCAGCCGTCGTCGGCCCGGCTTGCTTGAATCCTGATGGTGCAATGAGCAAGGGACTCACATCTGAGTATACCCTTCCACGCTTATGATTCAGAAAAGGGGGTGGTGATGAACAGAGTGTCTGAATTAAGCAGACCACTCTTACCCAGTCCAAAGATCAGGGCTTGATCTGTCCATCACCACCCTCTTTTTGAAATGAACATGGATTGTGACATCCCCCCGGCATGACCAACTGTGTACTGGAAAGTGCCAGTTGCAAAGAAGTGAAGTGCCGCCATCACCTTTGCTGTGGGTTTTATAGCTCCTGGATATGTCCTGCGTGGCTGCAGATGAGGTGACAATTGTGTTACAAGCTCCTGCAATCTACGTCGATCAAGCCGGAATTTGCGGATCATGTCCTCCAGCACAGTGTATGGTCGATGCACATTTGGAGCCCTCCTTTTTGGGAGTAGATGGTAGCAGATGTCAATTGACCAACAACGCATAGCTGTGCCACACTATCACATCTTGACCAACACAATGCAAATAATACATGTTGCAGACAGTGATTATATGTGTGACGTGACCAATATATAAGGCAATACAGCTAACTACACACACAATGTTCAACCACAAACAGCATCCTGTGTGCAAACATGTCCAATGTAATGTGCATACATGTTGAAATATCTGGTAACAACACATGACTAAGGGCCCATATGTGGACAAGCGTCCCCCCAGACACACATGTACGTGCACACAAAACATGAACATGGAACACACCCTCCTTGTTTTCATGCACCCATGACCCCACCTACAATGCTGGGCCTCCTCACATGACATGCATGGGCACACAACAACAGACACGTATACACAGAATGCATGTACACTAAGCATGGGCGGAAAATCCGTTACGCTCGCGGATTTTGCGAATTTTCGGTAAATTCGCGATCCGCGAACTCCCGCAAATTTACCGCGAATTCGCAAATCCCGAGCGGCGGATTCCGGGGGCAAAAGTTCAAGCCTTGCTGGCCTGTTGTAACTATTTTACGATGGCGCCGGCAAGCTGCCAGCGCCATCCTAAAATAGTTACTAAGTTAGCTTCAACAGGAAGCTCTAATAGATAAAATAAAGCAGGTGCTCGAGCACCTGCTTTATTTTATCTATTAGAGCTTCCTGTTGAAGCTAATTTAGTAACTATTTTAGGATGGCGCTGGCAGCTTGCCGGCGCCATCGTAAAATAGTTACAACAGGCCAGTAAGGTGTGGCGTCTTCTTGAATAAATATGAAGGGCAGGGTTCATTCTGGCACGATGGTCCTGGCACAAAAATTCAACCTCAACCGGAGGCACTTACAGATATCAATTAAGCATGTGCCCTAGTTGAAGCTTAAATTCAGTGACTCATTCATCAGCCCAAAAACAATCGTGAGCGTTGTCAAGGCTGGGCAGATGTGCCTTCTTCCCAAATATACCATCGAAAATCAGCTGTGATGCTGGACAGAGGCCTTTGCATCCTTGACTTTCACGAGCGCAATCCTCGTGCTGTTCCTGTGGCCAGGAGCTTCTGTATCTTCATCTGCTGCTCTGAACGGTCTCTGACCTTTTATACACACAAGAGGCATGTGCACTCGCATGGAAGCCCCGCCCCAAATCCGCGGATCCGCGAATCCGCAAAATCCGCGGATTATGCGGATCCACGATCCGTAAATACGCAAATCCGCGAATCGTGGATCCGCAAAATCCGCCCATGCTTAATGTACGCCCACATCATTGTTACTTGCACACACAAACCACACAATCACAACAGCTTATGAATGTGGGTACACACCCTTGATGTACTGTGTAGATGTGTACAAATGGAAACATGTGTCCGCAAAACCAAGACGTCAACACGTCGCTATGCACATCTGACACAACTTGGGTGCACATCACTAGCCTTTGTTAACCACTGGCAAGGTCAAGAGTATGAGCACACGTGCAACAAATGGACATGAACGTCACACGTGGACACGGTCCATTGACTTGACATCATTATTCTTGCAGCATTCCGGACATGTCCTGACACACATGTACAACTATGAACATTACATGTGTGCGGAGACATGCAGTGTGTGTACATACGCCATCTGGGGACGCCTTCCACCAACACAGAAGATAATCGTTGACGCAGCAATTAAGCATGACATATGCCGTATGGTCAAGGACCATCCTGGTCACACCCCGCAAAACGCATGTGCGCACTACCGCGACGGTGCATCATTTGAAACTAATCACTCACTGGCGTCGCTATGGCGGTGCACGCATTCCGTGGGGGCGCTGCAGGTTAACACATACATTTGAAATGCAATTCGAAATGACAGTTGATACCCCCCATACAGTCACATTGCTGCACCCACCGCTGCCCGCCGGTCCTGGCCGGTCAGCCACCACCGGGGGGTGGCCAGTCACCCACCCACCCACTGCCAGGTGCAGGCCGGTCACCCACCAAAAGTCCTGGCCGGTCACCCACCGCCAGCCCACGGCGGTGGGTGACCGGCCAGGACTAGCGGTGGGTGACCGGCCAGGACTAGCGGTGGGTGACCGGCCAGGACTGGCGGTGGGTGACCGGCCAGGACTGGCAGTAAGTGACCGGACAGGACTGGCTGTGGGTGACCGGCCTGCACCCGGTGGTGGGTGACCAGCCAAGCCTAGCGGTGGGTGACCGGCTAGGACTAGCGGTGGGTGACCGGCCAGGACTAGCGGTGGGTGACCCACCAGGACTGGCGGTGGGTGACCAGCCAGGACTGGCGGTGGGTGCCCGGCCAGGACTGGCGGTGGGTGACCGGCCTGCACCCGACAGTAGGTGACCGGCCAGGACTAGCGGTGGGTGACTGGCCAGGACTAGCGGTGCGTGACCGGCCAGGACTGGCAGTGGGTGACCCACCAGGACTGGCGGTGGGTGACCGGACAGGACTGGCTGTGGGTGACCGGCCTGCACCCGGTGGTGGGTGACCAGCCAAGCCTAGCGGTGGGTGACCGGCTAGGACTAGCGGTGGGTGACCGGCCAGGACTAGCGGTGGGTGACCCACCAGGACTGGCGGTGGGTGGCCAGCCAGGACTGGCGGTGGGTGACCAGCCAGGACTGGCGGTGGGTGCCCGGCCAGGACTGGCAGTGGGTGACCGGCCTGCACCCGACAGTAGGTGACCGGCCAGGACTAGCGGTGGGTGACTGGCCAGGACTAGCGGTGCGTGACCGGCCAGGACTGGCAGTGGGTGACCCACCAGGACTGGCGGTGGGTGACCGGCCAGGACTGGCGGTGGGTGACCGGCCAGGACTGGCAGTGGGTGACCGGCCAGGACTGGCGGTTGGTGACCAGCCAGGACTAGCGGTGGATGTCCGGCCAGGACCGGCGGTGGGTGATGCAATGTGACTGTAAGGGGGTTATCAACTGCCATTTCAGATTGCATAATCAAATGTATGTGTTAGCCTGCACCGCCCCCGCGGAATGCGTGCACCGCCATAGCGGCGCCAGTGAGTGATTATTTTCAAATGATGCAGCGGCGCGGTAGCGCGCACATGCGGTTCCCGGTGTGTGACCGTGACGGTCCGTGCACCTGTAGCCAATGGAAACAGGTTACGCGGGGCGCGTAAGCGCATTCAAAAATAGCGGAAGCCGTGCACCGCCACACCAGGGTGGGTCATTGGCTCCTTTTTGAATGATGCATCCAGGGAA
Source organism: Lissotriton helveticus (assembly GCF_964261635.1). Lineage (NCBI taxonomy): Eukaryota > Metazoa > Chordata > Amphibia > Caudata > Salamandridae > Lissotriton > Lissotriton helveticus. The sequence goes on along the minus strand of NC_136067.1, from coordinate 885,980,976 downwards.
AACCAATTGCTGCAGACGTGTGCCACTGATATGAGCTCAGGGCCCTATATATGTGTGAAGATCTTCTGCACACATTCACTGCTTCCAGCCACTGCTGCCTTCGACCGTCACCTCGACCTGCTGCTCCTGAGCTATCCAACAACTGCTGCCTGCGACCGTCACCTCGACCTGCTGCTCCTGAGCAATCCAAAAACTGCTGCCTGCGACCCTCACCTCGACCTGCTGCTCCTGAGCTATCCAACAACTGCTGCCTGATAAGTCACCTCGACCTGCTGCTACTGAGCTATCCAACAACTGCTGCCTGTGACCGTCACCTCGACCTGCTGCTCCTGAGCTATCCAACAACTGCTGCCTGTGACCGTCACCTCGACCTGCTGCTCCTGAGCTATCCAACAACTGCTGCCTGCGACCGTCACCTCGACCTGCTGCTCCTGAGCTATCCAACAACTGCTGCCTGCGACCGTCACCTCAACCTGCTGCTCCTGAGCTATCCAACAACTGCTGCTGTTGTGTCACAGTCCTGGACCTTGCCATGCAGAGAGTGCGAGAGATCCGGTCTCGTCCCTTTACTGCAGCGGAGCTGGATGTCCTTGTGGACGGTGTGCTCAGCCACTATGAACGGCTCTACAGTGCCCCGGACAGGTGGTAAGTGCAGTGGGTAACAAGTTGGTGGGCATGAGGTGGTCACTGACTCCTGGCTTCTGCAAGCTTGGCGGTGTGCTGTGGGACCTTCACATGTGTTGTACTGAGCATGGCTGCATGAAGATACGTGTTTCTACGATGTTTATGAATGTCAAACTGTCCACTGACGTTCCCCTCTTGTCTCCCATCCTGGTAGGTCAAGCTGCACCTTTGCAAGACCGTGTGGAGGACCATAGCACGTGATGTACGGGCAGTGGGGGTGTGCAATAGACGACACACACACTGCCATAATCGCTGGGACGACATATCCAGGCTCAGCAAGAATGTTGCGGAGATGACACTGGGGATTATTCCAAGATCAAGCCGCCTTGCCCGACACACCATGACCCTTGTAATGCACTGTATAATTTCTGTGACGCATCCTGACCTGTCCGCCCGGCTGAGAGGGTATCAACAGCAAACTAGCGGTAAGCAGACTGTATGTGTCTGTAACTTGTGAGTGCATGCATGTATTCGTGCTCAGACACAGTAGTGACATCCGTGGTGCGTATGTTTTGCATTAATTGCATGTTGGTGCCATTAGCAGAGTGAGCGTTAGCACCCATGTCCGCCAGGTGGACATACCAGTTGATTTGTAGTTGAGGGTTCCAGGACATGCCGTTGAGGTCTGTAGTCCCATGGCATGACATGTGTGGTGGTCTGCATGCACTTGCCCTGTTTGCATGATGTACATGTTTCACAGACACCCACGGTTCTATGATGTGAGGATGTCTGGTAGGGGTGGTTCGTGTGCAGGATGGGTGCTACATGTCAATCAACTGCAAGGAAAGGTGTGACTTTGTAACCTTTAGTACGTGAGTGTGGCACTTAGGTTAACATCTCTTCCCTCTCTTCCAGCTTTGGCCGAGGGCACTGACACACAGACGACGGAGATGAGTGGTGGCAATGCATCCGGATCCGAGATGACACACACGCAGACTGACACTGAAGAGGGCAGTTCCGGAGAGGGGGACAGAACCGTCCCTGAGGACTCACATGTGGAGACACCATCGTCCTCATCCTCAGACAGTGGTGGTGAGTCAGCACTGTTGTCACAGACAGGGAGTGAGCAATCAACACCTTCAGTCGGTACACAGCACACAGGGCCCACACTGCCACCAACTGCAACAAGTACAGCTTGTGCTCGCCAGAGTAGGGGGAGCAGAGTTGCCTTTGGTGCAGGCACCGCTGCCCCTGCCCCTGTGCCACAAAGTGCACTTTGTGCTGAGGCTGTTGATCTGCTGCGACAGAAGTGTGTAGGGCAGACCAACATGATAAATGCATTCCAAGACCACGATAGGAAGTTGGGGCAGGTGGTAGCATTCATGGAGGGGATGCATGGCGATGTTGCTGGTCTCCACAGAACAGTTCAGTCATTAGCAAACACTGCGTCGTCAGCCATTCTTCAGTCGCATGGACAGTGTGCTGCTTCTGTTCCCCCATCCACACCACTAGATGTCTCAGGGGAGAGTGAATTTTCAGACCAGGCGTCATTTTTGGGGTATTGCACTAGAAGCAGCCACAGACAGCAAGGCAGGGCACGGAGGGCACAAACACCATCCCCTAGGACAGGGAAATCTTTCACCCATCACGACATGAGCTACACTGGAGTTGACACACAGGATCCTCAAGGGGTGTTGGGGAAAAAGATTCACATGTAACAGACGCATCCCCCTCAAAAGGTACTCCCAAGGCAAGGGCACCTCCCAAGTCCAGGGACACTCCCAAGGACAAGGACTCTATACAGGAAAGGGCACCTCCAAAGAGCAGGGACACTCCCAAGGACAGGGACACTACACAGGAAAGGGCACATCCCAGGAGCAGGGACACTCCCAAGGACAAGGACGCTTCAAAGGAAAGGGCACCTCCCAAGAGCAGGGACACCCCCAAGGACAAGGACCCTTCAAAGGAAAGGGCACCTCCCAAGAGCAGGGACACTCCCAAGGATAAGGACACTTTAAAGGAAAGGGCAGCTCCCAAAATCAGGGACACTCCCAAGGACAAGGACGCTTCAAAGGAAAGGGCACCTCCCAAGAGCAGGGACACTCCCAAGGACAAGGACACTACAAAGGAAAGGGCACCTCCCAAGAGCAGGGACACTCCCAAGGACAAGGACACTACAAAGGAAAGGGCACCTCCCAAGAGCAGGGACACTCACAAGGACAAGGACACTAGAAAGAAAAGGGCACCTCCCAAGAGCAGGGACACTCACAAGGACAAGGACACTTCAAAGGACAGGTACACTACAATGGACAAGTCTGCTCCCAGGGACAGGGCACCGCCCAGGGATCAGGGACATTCCAGAGACCGGACACCTCCTACGTCCAAGGCACATCCCAGGGCCAAGGCTTCTCCCATGGACACGAGCTCCATCAAGGACAGGCATACATCACCCCTGGCTGTCCTGAGGCTAATGTTGTTGAACAACACATGTGTCAGCGGTGGAGTCCCCACATAACTCAACTCCCATCCACACCCCGCAGAAGCAGAATAAGGAGTACACTGTTGTTGCATCCCCCATTACACATGATGCAGAGGGCAGAAGGCAGGGCCACAGCAAACGTCAAGCAGGGTCCAGCACGTCCCCAGAGAGCAGACCACCACAAGCACCTGATCCTTCTTTGATGTCTGATGAGGCCACAACACTTACCAGTCCAGTCATGTCCAGGGTGCCCCTACATTTCACAAAGAAACGTAGACACACACCAGTGAGACCTGCCCACCCCAATGTCGCTCCAGTACAGCTGTCCCCAGCTCCCAGAGCCACCCTGCCTCCTGGCCCATACAGCCCTGTGGCTCATCATTTCAGTGGTCCTAGTGGTTCAGCTGCAGTTCACTCTCATGTGTCAGATAGTGGCACTGTGTCTGTTGTTCGCTGTCATGCATCATGTAGTAGCACTGTGTCAGTTGTGCCCTCTCCTGTTTCAGGTACTGGCACTGTGTGTGTCAGCCACTCTCATGTGTCAGATGCTGGCATGGTATTTGTTGGTCACTGTACAGGGACATATCCTGGCAGTGTGTCTGGGTCTATGGCTCATGTGTCAATCACTAGAGCTGTGGCTGTGTCTCACACTCCTGTTTCTGGTGCTGGCAGTGTGCCTGGGTCTATGGCTCATGTGTCAGTCACTAGAGCTGTGGCTGTGTCTCACATTCCTGTTTCTGGTGCTGGCAGTGTGTCTGGGTCTATGGCTCATGTGCCAGTCACTACATCTGTGGCTGTGTCTCACACTCCTGTTCCTGGTGCTGGCAGTGTGTCTGGGTCTATGGCTCATGTGTCAGTCACTAGAGCTGTGGCTGTTTCTCACACTCCTGTTTCTGGTGCTGGCAGTGTGTCTGGGTCTATGGCTCATGTGTCAATCACTAGAGCTGTGGCTGTGTCTCACACTCCTGTGTCTGGTGCTGGCAGTGTGTCTGGGTCTATGGCTCATGTGTCAGTCACTCGAGCTGTGGCTGTGTCTCACACTCCTGTATCTGGTGCTGGCAGTGTGTCCGAGGCGACTAGTTCAAGCAGTCCACCAGATTCTGTGCTGTCAGGTGTAGCTCCCATCACTCACATGTAATTGGACTTTGTGTCTCGATTGTCCATTGTAACCACCCTTGCATTGTTACTGTCCTTAGGACTGGGCGGTTGACCCACGTACTTGTGCTGCCTCTGATGTACCTGCTCTGTGCCATGGACTGTTGATGCACTTTGCCCCTCTCATGTGCTGCCTCTGTTGTACCTGCTCTGTGCCATGGACTGTTGATGCACATTGCCCCTTTCACGTGCTGCCTCTGATGTACCTGTTCTGTGCCATGGACTGCTGATGCACTTTGCCCCTCTCTTGTGCTGCCTCTGAAGTACCTGTTCTGCGACATGGACTGTTGATGCACATAGCCCCTCTCATGTGCTGCCTCTGATGTACCTGCTCGGTTGTAGACACTGCCCTGTTGCTGTTCTGACACTGCATTGTGCCCTCATATGCTGCCTCTGATGTACCTGACCCATTGTAAACACTGCCCTGTTGCTGTTCTGATACTGCATTGTGCCCTCTCATGTGCTGCCTCTGATGTACCTGCTCGGTTGTAGACACTGCCCTGTTGCTGTTCTGATACTGAATTGTGCCCTCATGTGCTGCCTCTGATGTACCTGACCCATTGTAAACACTGCCCTGTTGCTGTTCTGATACTGCATTGTGCCCTCTCATGTGCTGCCTCTGATGTACCTGCTCGGTTGTAGACACTGCCCTGTTGCTGTTCTGATACTGCATTGTGCCCTCATGTGCTGCCTCTGATGTACCTGTGCCTTGCCATGGACTATTGATGCACTTTGCCCCTCTCATGTGCTGCTTCAGATGTACCTGTTCTGTGCCATGGACTGTTGATGCACTTTGCCCCTCTCATGTGCTGCCTCTAATGTACCTGTTCTGTGCCATGGACTGCTGATGCACAGTGCCCCTCTCATGTGCTGCTGCAGATGTACCTGTTCTGTGCCATGGCCTGTTGATGCACATTGCCCCTCTCATGTGCTGCTTCAGATGTACCTGTTCTGTGCCATGGACTGTTGATGCACATTGCCCCTCTCACATGCTGCTTCTGATGTACCTGTTCTGTGCCATGGACTGTTGATGCACTTTGCCCCTCTCATGTGCTGCCTCTGATGTACCTGTTCTGTGCCATGGACTGTTGAAGCACATAGCCCCTCTCATGTGCTGCCGCTGATGCACCTGCTTGGTTGTAGACACTGCCCTGTTGCTTTTCTGATACTGCATTGTGCCCTCATGTGCTGCCTCTGATGTACCTGCTCTGTTGTAAACACTGCCCTGTTTCTGTTCTGATACTGCATTGTGCCCTCTCATGTGCTGCCTCTGATTTACCTGCTCGGTTGTAGACACTGCCCTGTTGCTGTTCTGATACTGCATTGTGCCCTCATGTGCTGCCTCTGATGTACCTGCTCTGTTGTAAACACTGCCCTGTTGCTGTTCTGATACTGCATTGTGCCCTCATGTGCTGACTCTGATGTACCTGCTCTGTTGTAAACACTGCCCTGTTGCTGTTCTGATACTGCATTGTGCCCTCTCATGTGCTGCCTCTGATGTACCTGCTCTGTTGTACCCAGTGCCCATGCTCTTGGGTAGTGTACGATTATACCACTATTATGTTTAATAAAGCAAGTCAAAGGTTCAAAGGTTCAAAATAAGCTTTATTCGATATTCAAAAAGAAATATCATATAAGCATACATAGTTATAACTGTTATAAAAATAGACATAAAATTTCGGTTTAAAATCATCAATTACACAGTTAAAAAGTTTTAAAATTCAGAAGTAAGGAGGACAAAAGGCAATATTAAAAAACAGCATCAATATCACACAGACCATTCTAAAGATCTCCTAAACTTAATCAATAGTTTTAAAAACTGTTCCATTGTGGATATCGCATCACTATCTTCAAGTTCTTGTAGATGCTCAAAAGCAATTTTGCAGGACCTGAGACCCCCAACTCTTGAGTAGGGGTTTCAGTAGGGCTTTCCTCAGTGTCATGTAATATCTACAAAATAGAATGGTATGGATATTGGATTGTAATGACGTATCGTCACATGGGCAGGGACTAAGAATCCGAGTCCAATCGTTACATGTAGGGAATGTTATAAGTCGGAAGAAGGAAAAAATCACAGTACATGTTTACACAATTTTTTAAAACTAATTTCCATCAGGATTCAGTCTCTATTTCTAATCACCAAAGATTTCAAAAATGGGGGAAAGGGTAATTGTTGGTAGCACACAGTTCATGGCATCCCCTTTTACCAAAATTTATAGTTCCATGTCGCTTGCCTTAGGGACGGGTAGGGTCGAGGGCCGGGATAAAAATCGTGCAAGTCCCATATGCGAATGGGACCATCTCCCTCTTTGGGTTGGGAGGATCGCAAATAGGGGACAATATTCGTAGTTTTGAATTTAATTAAAATAAGGTCACCCGGGATGTCTTTGGCCGACGTACCAAGCCACCCCACCCTCCTGACCCTCAAAATGCCGCCATCTAAAGCAGGTGGCAATGGTCTGTGTTGTTTTAGCCAGGAGATAGTTTTATTTAACAAGTCCTGATGGGATTCAAATTTGCCCTGAATCGGTGCAGGGACCCCAGAAAGAACAGTCACGTAGGGGGCAGCTTCTGGAGGTAAATTGATCCAATTCCTGCGTTCGTGTGCAAACCTGGGTAGTCTATGGGGTGCAGGTACGGAGTTAGAAATAATGATGTTCTGGCCTCTTGGATTGGGTGGAGAGATGAGAGGTTCAGGGATTTGAGCTTTCATAGGTGTCGTGAGTTTGAAGATTTCTTTGTTGCGGGGGAGAATAGAGTGAATGGGTGTGGCAGTTGTTTCAGTGGCGATAGGATTTCTAGATAATTTATTTTCAATACTAGTCAGCCTGTCTCCCAGCTCATTGATTTTAGTAATCAAAGGTGATAGTGTGGTTGTTAACAAATGTTCAATCTGTGCCAGTAGGGTCAATTGAGGTGGTGAGACTGGGTCAGGTGTTTTATTCATCGCCTCAGTTGGGAAAATTATTAATGGTAAATCGGAGGGTTGTGGTGAGGGACTAGTGCACATTTTGTCTGTATTCACAATGTCAATGTCATTTACCTCATCGACATCTCTGTCCACTATAAGGGGAGTAGATGCATTCAGGGCGTAGTTCGTGCCACACAGGGCGTTCAACTCCTCCCAGATGGACATGATGTGAGAACAGTGCAATGTCAGAATCGGTATGAAAAAATACAGTACCTCCAACTTTGTAATAGCCAAATGGGGTGGCCCGTCCCGGCCTCTTCGTGCCTCTGAGGGCCACAGAGGGCCCGCCCTTTGCCCGGGCTTAGCCCGGCGCCATCCCGCGCGCGTCCCGCGTTGCGGGAGGTGTTCCGCGGTCTTGAGGCGCCTCCAGGCGCAGCGGGAGCGTCACGAGCGCGCCAGGACCCGGGGCTGCTGGGAAATGTAGGCGTTCACTGCCCGCCTTGGCCAGGAGAGTCCCCGTGGCTCCGCTTGGTCCGTTGCCTTTGCCGTTCCCCTCACGGCTGGATTAGTGGAGGGATTGCCCGGCCGTTCCCCTCACGGCTCCCCGCCACTGCAGGTGAGTTCAAAAGAATGCCCCCAGGCCCGCTCGGCGCTCCGCGGTCTTGAGGCGCCTCCAGGCGCAGCGGGAGTGTCACGAGCGCGCCAGGACCCGGGGCTGCTGGGAAATGTAGGCGTTCACTGCCCGCCTTGGCCAGGAGAGTCCCCGTGGCTCCGCTTGGTCCGTTGCCTTTGCCGTTCCCCTCACGGCTGGATTAGTGGAGGGATTGCCCGGCCGTTCCCCTCACGGCTCCCCGCCACTGCAGGTGAGTTCAAAAGAATGCCCCCAGCAAGTCAATCATGTGTCGTGGTTTGTCGTTGTCATTCCTGGTTGTGTACTTGAATTGTTGATATATTGGTGCGATCGTAAAGGCAGTTTCACAAACATGACACTCCCCCTCCCTACGTCACAGCCCTGGCAGGTATTCCCCTTCCGACAGCAATTGGTGTGTTGGCGTACCTGCGTCATCGTCGGTGATGGGCCATGACTTGCTGGTGGTGGAGCACGAAGAGTATCGGAAAAGCGTGTAGTGCTGGGTCCATGACGGCGATCTGCCTGTGGTGGGTACCTCTTTGCAATGTGTTGTGTCTCCTCTGTGGTCACTCCGCCGTGTTCTGCCAGGTTGTTTTTCCGCAACGATTTTATGTGTGTTTTCCGCCATCGTGATTTGGAGGACGGTCGGAGACGTCATTCCGTACGGCGGTGTGTCTGGATTGGTTCCGTCCGCCGTGGGGTCGGGTGTACTTCCGCGGCGGTGCGTGCTCTTCCGCCGCGTACGGACATTTGACAGGGTATCCCATCCTAATATGGCGGACGGAGTGCCCGCGGCAGGTGGACTGAAAAAATGCATTTTCCGCCTACTCCAGGACGGCGGTCGTCCTTCCGTCCGCCATCGTAATCGACCCCTATATGAGGGACTTGTAAAAAAGCAACAGCATCAATCAAGAACCGAATTTACCAAAACCACTACTGCCCATAATTGGGGTGTGTGGGCCACAATGCACTCCACCTACTGCACTAATGATGGCTGTATCCCTGAGAAGCAGGCAATCTCTTCTTTCACTCCTTCCCCACCATGTCTGACCATACTTCAATCTCAAAACAAGTCCAGTCTCTTTCTGAAAGAAAATTAGTTGCTACATTCAGCCTCCCTTTTTTGCGCCAAGGGCGCCCGTCTGCCCTAATCCTACCAAGGAAATGGGGCCCCTTGGCCACTTTTTATCGTAAAACGCTCATAATTGTGATGCAGTGGGCCCCTGTGTAAAAGTGTCACTGCACCTGTTTCATTAACCGCATGCGCGCTGCGGCGATTTTCGCGCTACGCGGCTTTTTTCAAAAAGCCGCGTTACATGACGAGCTCAGCTCATCATCAGCGTGCGAGCGGCGCAACTGATGACAAGCTGAGCTCGTCATCAGTGCTGAAGGGGTTAATGATAAGTACTGCTTGCTGTCACGTCTGATGTTTGTTAACAACATGGGCTCCCATCTCACACCATCACTGTTCCCATCTCCCATCTCTCGTCAACCCTCTCCCTCCCATCTCTCAGCCTCCCTTTCCCTTTCCCTCTCATCTCTCAGCTTCCCTTTCCCTCTCATCTCTCTGATCCCCTCCCTTGGGCCATTGCTCCAACAAACACTGGCAGAGCAAGTATGCCCTCGGCCTCTAATGCAACTGCAGCACTAATGATACCTACAGCTCTGCAAAGTTGACTGTCTACTCTGCCCACTCAACAGGGCCATTACTTCTAGGACAGATGCTGAAAGCAAGCTTTCTGCCACTTTGAATAAAAAACAACAAAAAAAGCACATTTAGTCCCTCCCTTCGGCTCTGTGCGCAACAATGGTGGCCTGGCCCTAATGATAGCAATGGAAATGCACCCCATGTTCTTTTTCATAGTAAGACTGCCATAACTGGGGTGCAGTGCCCACTCACAAAGGGTGGGAGAGGGGCTCCTGTGCTGTGAAACAGACAGTAGAGTATTAAAGAATAAACATGCCTTCTCACCTTGGTGCCTGCTACCTTAAAGAAATGTAAATGTGTGTAATGATAAATCACCAAATATAAAGGCTGCTTTGGAGCAGGGTAGCTTTTAATTAATGGAGTCACTCAGCTTTATGGTGACAAATATTTATTATTTCTGAGAGAAATTATGTGTAAATTAAAAGGAATGCACCCTTTTAATGGACACATATAAAACAATGTACACTACAGTCTGAATGCTTATCACTAAAATGCATCTTTTTGAAGCACTTGCTTTATCTTAAACAGTATTGTGCAGCAGACTATTTCATACAGTGTGATACAATTTAAATTAATGACATCTACAGTGCTTTCTGTCACAGACTGGGACCTCGTAGCACTATAAACAAGTCACTATTCCTCACTGCATCAATCAGGATTTAATTCTGTGACTCTCTGCTCATACATAGAGTCATCTGCAATGATCAAATTCACGGACTAAGGTTTCATAAGGTAAAAGAGTATATTTCCTTTCGATTAGTTTAACTTGCCTTTATATTTCATTTGAGATGTGTGCGTGTTTTTATCTGCAGTTACTCTGTGCTACACCACTCCATGACACTCTGCCTCTATAATCTACTCTGCTAATCTACTCTGCTTCATCACATTGCACTTTTCGACATGCAACTCTCCTTTACCCAACTAACTTTTAGCCTTGCTGAACAACAGCCACGCTTGTGTACAATATGGCTAAAACATATTGGCAAAGCCAATAGCTCTGTCAAAGGCAAGACCTTTTGGCTTTGCCAATGCATGTTTATTTTACCCGATACTACAGCCCATCGGCAGAAGACAATGAGAAGCCACATGGTCAAAAAGGCAAGACCTATTGGCTTTGCCAATACTTGGTTTTGTAGCAATAATTTGCTCTGCTAACAAACTAATAAAACTGTGCATTTCTTTACATCCTGTGTATGTCAATCAAGTATTACTACTCAAGGTCATCCTAGAGTAATACATCTGCATATTGAAAGCACCATGCAGTAATACAGCCAGAACCCATCCTAGGGTAATACATCGCCATCCTGAAATCATCGGTCTCAGTCGCATTCTAAAGTTATCCTTGGATCATCCTTGATTAATGCAGCCTTATTCTGAACTCATCACAAGATGATTGTGTATTAATACAGCCCCATCCTGAAATACTCATTGGATCATCCTAGAGTAGAGCATCCAGCCTAATACTGAAATCATCATGGGATTATTCTGGAGTAGTACATTATAATCACATGTTTTCCACTGAAGTGATCAGGAACCTATCCTGGAGTAATCCACCATAATCCTTAAATCATCATGAGATCATCCTGCAGTAGTAGAAGATCATCACATCTTTTCCACTGAAGTAATTGGGAACTAATGCTGGAATAGTGTCTCTGATGGCTCATCATCCTATTTAAATATTTTGCCCTACAGTCATACTTCAGGATGGCTTCAGATGACTTCCCTAGTTAATTGCAGGAATAGCCTCTCTGAAGTCATCAGATTATCTCAGAATCACTCCAGGATGATCTTCCTTTTTGACTTGGGGATGAAAAAAAACAATTAAATGCCGAAAATATTCTTGTTTTTAGCCATGTCTTTGATCCCGACTTCACACTCACGGCCCCTGCCCCATACCAGTCAGTAGTACCGTCATCACATTTTTTTATGGCCTCTAACAGCTGCATGTAAATGAAGACAGCCTGGAAACACGCCTTTCTCACTTTCAGGATATCTTCATTTACATGTAATTGCAGACCTATTTGTGCCCCCCTGGGAACACATCCACGACACCCCAGTGGACACGCCTCACAGTTGAAGAGACCTTTGCCCTAGGGCCTTTGCCTCACATAACTGATGGAGACCCAACCACTGCTACACGGCCCAAGGAAGGGGAGAGAGACAGTATCTCCCTTTGTTCTGTAAAACGGATATAATACATTTTGTTTGAGAACTGGCCGTTTTTGTTCTCTTTTGGTACCCACTTAGTAAGTTTGGTCTGCTTGTGAGTGTGAAGGTGTTTTCAGAGCGTAATTATGTCGTCTCTCAGAGCCAGCAACAACATTTGACCTGGCTGGTCCTCCAAAAGACCAAGCCGCAAATTGTAAGTTATGGGTGGAGACTTAAAAATGTACTTTACTGTTACGGACGTCACTGAGGAGAAAAAAGGGCCAGAATATTTTCAATCTCTTGCCCTGTCTCACAGAGACTGGCCTCTTCTCACCCATATATTCCAGGGTGCTAGCTGACCTCAACTTCCACCTCACCCTGTTTGCGAACAACAACTAAAAGAGGTTTTTGTTGAGTAAAGTCAACCAAAGACTGGAAGTATCTGTTGATTAGTTTTATGCTCGCTTCAAGGAGTTAGCCAGCGTCTGCATGCTTCACGATGAAACTGATGAAACACATGTAAAATCCATTCAAGTTTGTGCCTCAACTTAGCTCAGAAGTCATTTTCTGGGAACCTGGCAAGCCACTACCTAACAATTAGCCAAGAGATCCTCCTTCAAAGACCACCTGGATAACAACGCACACGACAGCAAAGAGCTCTTCAGCATCGTAAAGGAACTCTCCAAACCCCAGCACCAAAGGCATACCACTCTCACAAGATCTGTGCAACTCCCTAGCCATCTTATTCCACCGCAAAATCGCTGACATCCAGGACAGCTTCAACACCATGACCGTCCCGACCACGTCAGACCCCACCTCCCCTGTGAACACCCCCAGCGCCAACCGACTGACCTCCTTGTCCAACGTCAACGACGACGAGACACGCAAGGTCATGAACTCCATCCACTCAGGATCTCTGTCAGACCCGTGCCCACACCACATATTCAACAAAGCAGACGCTGCCATCGCACCACAGCTACGGAAGGTCATCAACATCTCCTTCGAAACAGCGACATTCCCGGAAAGCTGGAAACATGCCGAAATCAACGCCCTCCTCAAGAAGCCCAAGGCGGACCCCAAGGACCTCAAGAACTTCCGGCCCATCTCCCTGCTCCCGTTCCCAGCGAAGGTGATCGAGAAAATCATCAACATGCAACTGGCCCGCCACCTGGAAGACAACAACATCTTGGACCCGTCCAAGTGGGGTTCAGACGAAACCACAGCACCGAGACAGCCCTCATCGCTGCCACAGACGACATCAGGTGGCAACTAGACAACGGCAAAACATCAGCCCTCATCCTCCTGAACCTGTCAGCCGCCTTCGACACAGTCTGCCATTGCTCTCTAAAGACACGCCTCCTAGAAGCCGGAATCCAAGAGAAGGCCCTTGACTGGACCACGTCCTTCCTCTCCAGCAGAACCCAGAGCGTCCACCTCCCGCCCTTCCGATCCGAGGCAATCAACATCATCTGCAGCGTCCCCCAGGGCTCATCCCTCAGCCCGACTCTGTTCAACGTCTACATGGCCCCCCTCGCACAAGTAGCCCGCCAACACGACCTCAACATCATCTCCTACGCCGACGACACCCAGCACATCCTCTCCCTCACCAAGGACCCGCACACCGCCAAAACCAACTTCGACGAGGGAATGAAGGCCGTCGCCGACTGGATGAGGAACAGCCGTCTGAAGATGAACTTGGAGAAGACGGAGGTACTCATCCATGGCCCACCCCCTCAGCCTGGAACTACTCCTGGTGGCCGACCACACTGGGTACAGCACCGACACCCACCGACCATGCACGCAATCTAGGATTCATCCTCGACTCCTCCCTCTCCATGTCTAAACAGGTCAACGCTGTCTCCTCCTCCTGCTACAACACCCTCCGAATGCTCCGCAGGCTATACAAGTGGATCCTGACCGAAACAAGAAGAACGGTGACACAGGCCCTCGTCAGCAGCAGAATGGACTAAGGCAACACACTCTACGCAGTTATCCCAGCCAAACACCTATGACGACTACAACGCATCCAAAACAGAGGCGCAACCCGAGTGGCAACAAAAGAAAACATTCTGATGTTGTGGAAGCTTGACCCCTCACCCAGGGCCAGAGGCATTCCTAGTTATAGGCAAGATATGTGCTTCCTGCTGGAAAATGAACCACTTCACCAGGCTGAGCATGTCCCCAATAAAGAGAGTAGTTAACTCTGCTGTGGAGTCAAAGGGAAGATGTGGATGATGGCGACCAAGATGAGAAAGTGGTAGTAGATGCTGTATATACCATGTAGAAAGAAAACTGCCAGGACTAGCCACATTCCAAAAGTCAAATCCAACAGGGGTGACAAACTATCACTGCCTTGATAGACAACGGTGCCTCCATCAATGTCATGCCATGGCCTCAGTACCAATCTTTAGAACCATTGCCATGTTAAAACATACTAATGTGAAGGCTTTTGCATATGACAACCAGACACCGGTGCACCTTCAAGGTGTTTACAGAACAAAAGCATGGAAAATAGTCTTTCACAGCCAAGGTGACACATAAAAAGTACCAGTGAGTGACTGATTTGAGCCGCCGGATGGTTTAATGACCATTGGATAGTACGTTTTGCCTATGGAATATATATCCATAACATTGATGCCATTCAAACAGGAGTACCATTGCCTTTTCAAATGTGTAGGGTGTTTAAAAGATCAGAGTGTCAAACTTCATATTAACCGCTCCATTCAACTTGTTGCACTTGGACACCATTTAGTGGCATTTCACCTTCCCCCCAAAGGAGGAAGAGGAGCTAAGGAAACTTTGAATGACTGATGGTATCTAGGGAGTGGAAGCCCCTATCGAGTAGGTATCTCCAATTGTGGTAACCAGAAAACCTAAGCAACCTTAGGAGGTGTGCATCTGTGTTAGCTTGTGTCTCCCCAATGCGGCAATCAAAAGAGAACAACATTTGACCCCTGTCACGACTTGTACTGTTCCGACTGGTTCTGGCGTGTTGGAAAGATTCTCGACTTCGGTTCTTGAGGGTTGTGGTCAGTACGAAGGGCAAATCCTTCTGGTAGCCACGGTGATGCCGACAAGGTAAAAGGCCAAAGCAAACCATGCCTTCCCAAAGGCGTCCTAAGAGGAGAAAAAAACGTAGGGATAAGCCTCTGATGGAAGTGGGACTCCAGAAATGAGAAGGAAGAAATAAAGCTACCAGTAAGGAGGAATTAGAAGGCAGAGAATCAAAATCGGAATAGAAGACTATAATCAGGAATAAGTATGGGCGGATTTTGCGGATTGGCAATCCGCGAACTTGCGTTTTTACGGATTCGCAATCCGCAAAATCCGCGAACTCCCGCGAATTTGCGGATTTTTTTTTTTGTTCGTAAGGGTTTCTGCCAGTTCGCGAGGTTTGTGTACCAGTTCGCAATTGCGAACTTACTTGTCGGCTCGCAACGGCCGCGACTATGTTGTTTCTACGTCTGGTTCATCATCACAGGTTTGCGAAGTTACCCTAGCGGTCGTACATAGGCGCGGCCATCTTGTTTGCGTGACGTAATTCCGTTTCTGGGCGCTCTGTGCAATCTCGCAAAGTGTGCGGCTCGTTAGTACAATTTCGCATGTGATCGCGAGGAAAATCTCGCGCGAACTTACCCACGCGGTCATGAACGGGCGCGGCCATCTTGTTTCTCCTTCATTGCTATGGTTCTGGGCATGCTTTCTGTATCCTCTCTGAATCTCTCCCATCCTTTGCTTGTTTGAAGTTTTTTTTAATCTATTTTACTTATTATCTATCCCTCTATTTTTCTAGCTCTATATTTTTGTGTTTTCTGCTACTTTTTGTTAATTTTAAACTACTTTTTTAAACTCTTTTCTTTTCTTCTTCCCTATTCTATTTCTTCTTTATTATTTAGCTTCCTTTCTGCCCAGACCATGGTAAAGGGAGCCGGGAAGCATCCTGAGAAGGGGAAGGGTCCCGCACCCCGTGCCCGGCTCCCGTGCGGGCGTTTGAGGGGGGAGAATGTCGCGCCCCGGGAGATCTTCAGCGCGGAGGAGGTGGCCGCACTAGTTTTTTAAGTTCAGCGCCGCCTCCCCAAGACCATCATGGTGGCAAGATCGCTAGCGGCTACGGGCTCCGGGAGCGCCGGAAGCGGTGGGAGAAGGTGTGCCGGGCCATGTACCAACAATCTCGGGTCCGGCACACCTACAACCAAGTCACCTACCATTGGACGGATATCCTGGACCGGGAACGCGATCTGCTGGACCTGCTCGGCCTTGAGATCCCCGGGCTTGGTGAGTAGTAGTAGCTATTTCTTTACTACTCTGTTTTCTCCTGCTCTGTGTGTTATTATCTTGCAAATTTTTGTTTTTTACCAAGAGCAATAATGCTGCTGATTACATTGTAGGTAAATTATATTTCAAAATCTTCTGTGCATTTCAGGTGCACTGCTCTCCTTATCAGTAGCGCTGCTACTATGCTTATTTGTTTGCGATTTTGTGTTCATTTCATTGGCCTGTGAAATTATGCATGAGTGTAGTTTAAAGAACTGTGTAATGCTAGACACTAAGGGTCAGATATTTAATTACCGGCGCATCCCTGCAAAGTAGCAGGGATGCGCCAGTAATTGTGCGCCAGGCCACCACCACCCATGGTGCGCCGTATTTACAATGCGGCGCACCATGTGCCCAAAACGTCACCGAAGCGTTACGCTTCTGTGCCGTAAAGGCGGCGCATTGCTGGAGTTGCGTCGCAACGATGGTGCAGCTCCAGCAATGCTCTGGGGTGCTCTATCTCCCCAATGCTGCGTCAAGCCGTACGTCTGCTTCAAGCAGGCGCAGGGTTTGAGTCACGCATCATTGTCCTCAAAGTGACCGATTAAAATCTTGTAGATGTCCCTCAGCCACTTTTAGGATGCGTTCCTGCGCAGGAACACCCTCCCTTGCGCCGGAACGCCCCCTGATGGCGCAGGGCTTTACAACGTGATGCATCTCCCATATGCGCCACGTTGTTATTATACGCCGCACCATGGCGCCTCTTTTGTTCTGCCGCTGCGTCACAAAAGTCACGCAACAATGGAGCAAAAGAGCCGCAAGGGACTTCTAAATCAGCCCCTACAGACTCATGTCCAGTCCTTCCTTTGTACACATGGCGATAAGAAGAAATAGTGGTGGTGGATTGATAGTTTGAGTATTTTAATGACTGGTTAATGTAGTAGGAAACTTTTTAGTGTTGTCGCTGATCTGCAATCACAATGGACTTTGTCTGTTACTTTGCGTGCTGCGGACTGCTGCCTGCCAGTCCTAGGCGAACCTTTTTAGTAGTTTGTTTAGTGAGTTACATAAGAACTTTCCAAGTCGACGGTCCGCAAATCAAGCAATACTAATAACGTAGTAGACCACATGAGATCGGTCAATATATCCCGTGGAATAGTTGTCTATTTGCTATTTCGCCAAAATATTTTGTTATTGTTCTTTTGAAATGTTTGATTTGGTTGACAACAATCATCCATGTTTTCGGGTCTTTATTTCTTTCATGTTGTACATCAGCTCCCCCCAGGGGCAAGAGGACAGAGGAGGAGGTGGTTGCTGCTGCTGGTGTAGAAGGCCAGGATCGGCCAGGCGAGGGCTCCTTTGCTGGCCCCAGTAAGTTTTCATTTTAATATAGAGTACCTATTTTTTCCTAGCGTTCCTCATTCGATTTTTTCTAAATCGTCTTTGATCTTCTTGTAGACTGTATCTAAATTCTTATCCTGCCTCGACTATGACTCCCTGTGGTATTACTAGATTATTCTTATTAGTCTGTCTATGTAGCTAACTAAGATTGCACATTTTGCAATTCCATTGGACTCCCATTCTAGTCAGCAATAGCTCTATGCACTGAGCCTTCCCTGGAAAAAGGGACATTTTTACTTTAGATTAGACAGTCACAAATTATCACATTGTTTTCTGTTTTTTTTCACATTTCTTTATTCCTAGACCAAATATTATATAGTAGTGAGTGGTGTATTCTAACATTCTTAAATGTACTTTGTAGGTGGAACATCTGGTAGCGGGGCCAGCGCGGAGGTGGTGGTACTGGATGAGGAGGACAACACTTTTGGGGAGGAGGCGGTGCAAGTGCCGGATGACACCAATGTGCCTGTGAGGGTTCACACGGTGGTGGCGGGCAGAGGTAAGCTATATATTCCTTACTTGAATGAATGAAAAAAATATTTAATAAAGCACACTGTGGCCAAGCGGCTTCCCGGCGCTAGGGACTAAAGCCACAAATCACAGAAGAGGCCACTGAGATTTAACAGGAGAACGCCTGAGAGAATAAAAAGGTTTTTAAGGCTTTACGGAAGTGGGAATAGATGGGAATAGAACGTATGGACAGGGGGAGGCAGTTCCAGAAACGGGGGACCAAAACAGAGAACCTGGTGCCACCCGTTCTGGTCTTGCGAAAGCGGGGGAGATGAAGAAGGGAGAGAGTGGAGGAGCGAAGAGTGCGGGTGGGGGCGTGAGAAGAGATGAGGGAACTGATAAACAGAGGAGCAGAGCGGGCATGGGCTCGGAAAACTAGGCAGCCCAATTTAAAAAGGGATCTCTGGAGAACAGGGAGCCAGTGAAGGGACTTAAGCGCCGGAGTGATGTGAGAGGTTTTGGGAAGATGGAGGATGAGCCGGGCAGCCTGATTTTGAATTGCCTGTAAGCGGCGAGTTTCGTAGGCTGGAATGCCCACGTACAGGTCATTTCCATAATCAGGCCGGGAAGTGATGAAAGCCATAATAATAATTTTAAGGGCATCAGAAGAAAAGAAACAAGGTGCAAACAGAGGCAACAGGTACAGGGGGAGGGTCAAAAGTGAGGGGCCATAAAGTAGAAGACCAGGGGTTAGAAGGGCCGCCCGTCAAAACCAGCTCCGTCTTGTCCGCGTTGAGTTTCAAATGATTGAAACTCATCCACTCAGATATAAAAACCAAAGTAGAGCGAAGTTTAGGAAGAGAGTCAGAGGAAGAAGAACGATCGAAAACGAGCTGGAGGTCGTCTGCGTAGTTATACGCAGAGACCCCCATATCGAGAAGGGACAAAATAAGAGGGTAGATATAGAGATTAAAAAGAAGAGGGGAAAGAGAGGAGCCTTGGGGAACCCCACAAGAAAGCGGACGAGGAGGGGCTGAGAAACCAGAAAGGTGAACTGCTTGAGACCGTCCCTTAAGAAAGGACGCAAGCCAAGAAAGAGCAGAACCCCGGATGCCCGCTGTGCCAACACGGTCGAGAAGGATGGAGTGGTCGACCGTGTCAAACCCCGTTGGGGTGGCCGCTCTTTTTCCCATTCGGCAACCAGACTCTGGAACGCCCTCCCCTTTGCCATCCGGGGTAACAGCAACCTCCTCTCGTTCAGAAAGGCCCTAAAAACGCATTTGTTTGCTAAATCTCGCTGATCTGCCCCGAGCCTGCGCTAAAACCATTTTATCTTCAAGCGCTGCGAGGCCCCATGGCAGTTATGCGCTATACAAATGCAATTTTTCATTTCATTTCATTTCATTTCAAACGCAGCGGACAAATCGAGGAGGACCAGGGCCTGGGGAAGATTGGAGTCGGCTTTCCCCTTCAACTCATCAAGCACAGCAAGGACCACTGACCCGGAAGCCCGCCTGATGGGAGGCCAAGAGATGGTTCTCCTCGATATAGATGGACAAGCAAGATGTTACATGACTTTCGAGGATCTTACTCAAATAGGGAAGAAGAGAAATAGGCCTAAAGTTGGAAGGGAGTGATGGGTCCAGATCAGGTTTTTTAAGAATAGGTAGGACGATAGCTGATTTAAGGGAAGCACAAACTAAGCCCTGGGTGAGGGAAGCATTAAGAAAGGAGAGAGGGGGCGCTGGGCAGCTAGAAAAAAGTGTTCTAAGAATACGTGCAGGAGCACAGTCCACCGGCGATCCGGACTTAACTTTGGTGAGTAGGGCATGGAATGAGTCCAGAGATATAGGCGAGAAATGGTCTAAAAAAGAAGAGGGCAAAGGAACAACAGAGGGCGGGCCAGTAAAAGATACAGTGGGAATATTAGATTTGATCTTAACGATCTTGTCGATAAAATAGTCGTTAAGTGAAGAGCAAAGGATCTGAGAAGGGACAGGGCTAGGGCTGGCGCGATCAGAAGAGGCTAAATTGTGAACTAGGGAAAAGATCTCCTTCGATTTATTAGCCGAAAGGGCGACCTTCTCGGAAAAGTATTTAGTTTTGGCCGAGAGAATCACTCTTTTGTATTCATGTGAGAGAAGTTTATATTTGGCCCGAAGAGTGGGACAATATTTACGTCTCCATTGACGCTCAGACCGTCTAAGATCTAACTTAAGAACTTTTAGGTCAGTATTGAACCATTTGTGAGCGTCATGGGGGCGAATGGTCTTAACCCTTCTAAGCGGGGCAACCTGATCACAGGAAGAGGCTAGCCAGGTTCTCAGCCTGAGAGTGAAGAGGAAGATCAGAGAGATCAGGGGTGGAAGAAGCTAGGGCGAGCGAAAGAGAATTCAGATCGACCTGATTCCAGCTACGAGAGAGAATATTTTTAGGTAAAGGGGGTTTGTCAGTGGAACCCAGGTGAATAGAGAAAGAAACAATAGAGTGATCCGACCAAGTGCAGGGGAGAATGATAGGGGAAAGGACCAAACAGCATGCTGACCAAATTTGGTCCAGTATGTGACCCTGGTCGTGTGTAGGGGCAGAAACGTAAGGAGAAAAATTGAGGCAGCGAAGAGTGGCCGAGAAATCTTTGGAGGACAAGTCCTCCTTAGGATCGCCTGGCCAAAAATGTAAATCGCCTAAGAGAAGGACCGAAGAGTTATTAACCACAAGAGTGGCTAAGAGTTCCTGAAGGATGGGCACAAACAAAGGCATGTTTTGAGGAGGGCGATACATAAGAACAACCGTGAGGGGAACTAAGAGATTAAGTGAGCGGGCCACAAGGTGGTCCACATTGGGTATGGGGGAATAAGAGAGGAGTTGAAATTGCAGGCTGGAGCGAACAATTACTTATTGAGATTGAAGACTGCAGAGTGTGCTTTTTCCGCACGGGTGTATTATAAATCAACCAGGTAGTAGCCTCCTCTAAATGTACTTCGACTTAGCTGTGAAGTTTTTGGCGAGAAGAATCCCAATCAGATCTGAGATGAACTTGATGGATGGGATGAACGAAAAGCGAAAGAAGGGTGTAAGTAAGTGTGGAAGGATGAGAAATTTAATGATGACTGTCAAAGAAGAATGATATGTGTTTGCTTGGTCCCCGAGGTGGCTGGGAAGGAAAGAATATGGTATGGTGCATGGCTGGGTGAATGATGAAGCAAGGATGGGTGGAAGGAGAACAGCCTGGGTGGGTGAAACAGAAACTGTATGTGTGCATATACTTTGAATGGATGGATGCCTGGATCATGGTACTATCTGACTCTTAGATAGCATATGTGTATCTAGAGAGAGTAGACGGTCACTGGATGAACTAAGTGTTACTTTGAAGAGCATGTAACACCGCACCCGCATGTCCGTTCCAGTGTAGGAAAGGCAAGGCAAAGAAGTTGTAATTTTGTCCAAATACTACCATGAATAGTAGCATTAGTTTGTATTGCAACTGCAAGCACAGCATATATCCGGTTATTACGGTGGACACTCCCTACCTCTCTTAATAAGTTTAGTTTAGTAGCAGTACGTCATTCATGTGTGGGTGTATCACTGTTCACTCAATAAAAAGCAAAGCACCTAAATTCATCCCATATGTAATCAAATACATCCCATGTGAAGTGATAGATAATCAGATTATTTAGCTTCTTCATTTTCCTTTTCTAGTACTCATTTGCACTGTAGGGTGAAAGTTAAATTAATTAAGCAGTAGCCCTTTTAACAGAGTATTCTCAGTGCCACCCGTAATAGAAAAGTAATGCTTCACCACCTGCATGTACTGGACCGGTACAGTAACGCAAGTCTGTCTCACTCATCATGGTGTGCGTCTGTTTTTCTCGGGTGCAAGTTCACTGCGCTGGCATTATGCCGGCTTGCAGAAGATAACGTACCAATTTTCCTAAACAAGAGAGAAGAAGAAGAAGAAGACTGGTGTACTGTCATTGTCGACTGTAATGGAAGTCCATAGTGCTCGTAGAATTTGTTCCTTAAACTCCCACTAATGTTAGAGCAAGGATGAAGAAGTGGGAGGTTAGATAGATACTGGCCTCAATAGTTATGTACTGTGCTTTCAAGTTGCTAGTTGTACTGTGACACAACTTTCTGCTCAATCATTTTGTGTTAATCTTAAGGAGCATTGGTTACAGACTATGTCTTTCTTTCTTTCTTCATATGGTTGCTCCTTCCAAATAAAAAAAACCATCAAGGAAGGAGCAGGCTCGAATGGCCCGGCAACGGAGGCTGGATGCCACTGTCGCAGAATATCGGCGGCTGCTGGCCCTGGAGGAGGAGGACACGCAGTCTACTGGTACATCCACTGCGACAGCTGCATCCTCCTCCGGGCCCACATGGGCTGCCAGCCAGCGCAGTGCTCTAGCGGTATGGAGCCGGGCTACCAAAGCCAACCACCACCGCCGAGCAGCAAAGACAGCAGCTGCCCCCCACAGGAGTTGCAAGGCACGCCAGCGCCACTTATGCCTCAGAGTGTCCTACCTGGAGCAGGAGGTCTTAACTTATAAGAACTTGGTGGAGGGCCTCCGCTCCGACCATGCCACCCTCCGCAAGGAGTATGATGCCCTGGCCGCTAAAGTGAACAGCATCCTGCCGTAGTGTCCCTTGCCCCTTTTTTAGAGACTTTTGGGGGGTGGGAATTGGGTATTGGGTTGTTTTTGGGACTTTTGAAGGACAATCGTTGGGGTTAGGGAGGGTCTTGCGGGAGATTATTTTGTTAGGACTACACAAATATACTTTTTGAAACTTTATCTGAGCATACCTGTTTTTTTACTGCTTTTGAGTCTGGTGGGTGGGGGTCTAACAGTAAGTTTGTTTTCCTGAAACTTAAGTCTGTGTCATTTTCTTCCTTTAAGTGTAAATGGTAAAATTGTTTTCAACACTAAGTGCCTCTCACAGAGTAAGTGATCCCCCCTTTATCACCATGGATTTTCTTCAAATCACTTGCAACCAAAATTACACATTCCCACGAGTGCTCTTAGACCCCAGAACTCAGTTGCAAACATCAAGAACACCCTGAAACACATGCAATCCTGCTGCTAGGGCTAACCCTAATGAACCCTAAGTTACAAAAAGTGCCAAAAGGCTTTTCCGCATGGATTTTGTCCAAACCAGTTTTATCCGGTATTAGACCTTCCCAGCAATGGCCCCAGAGCCGTCAACCCAGGCGAAAACAAGTAGAAGAGCCCCAAACAGCCAAAAAGCAAAAGTACAAAAATGGGGACTTTGTCACTTTTCTGAAAATTTCCAAAATCACTCAGCGCGCGCTCTGCAGCTAGGCCCTAACTCCCCTCTGCCTCCATGGATTTCCTTCAAACCTCTTGCTATCAAAACTATCCATACCCAGCAGTGCTCCCAGACCCCGAAACCCACCCACAAACACCAGGAAGCCCTCCAAACAGGCCCCCGAAAACGCTACATTGAGCGAAATGTCAGAAAATGCAAAAACGTTTTCCTCATGGATGTTGTCCAAACCAGTTTTATACGGTTTTAGACCTTCCCAGCAATGGCCCCAGAGCCGTCAACCCAGGCGAAAACAAGTAGAAGACCCCCAAACAGCCAAAAAGCAAAAGTACAGGTGATTAAAGTTTTAATTATATTAACTGTGCAAAACAAAGAAAGACAGACACACAGGAATAAAAGTGAATAAGTACGAAAAAGAAAGTTCTTGATTCATTGGCTCATTTTCAGGGCTCGCTGTCAGGGAAAAAGAGTTCGTCCTCATACTCAGCGAATTCAGGCAGGAGTAGGACAGTGTCACCTAACACAGAAGAAATTCCCTCATCTAAGTTGCTGTCCTCCTCGTCTTCTTCCGTCATGTAATCTGGTACTTTGTAATCTGGTGGTATGAGGTGCTGATTCATCTTGATCATTGTTAACCTCTCCACATTTTTGGGCGAGAGGCGGGTCCGTTTGCAAGTTACAATGCCACCAGCAGCACTGAAAACACGTTCAGAAGACACACTTGCGAGTGGGCAAGACAAGTAATTTAGAGCCAGGTTGGTGATCTCTGGCCACAATTCTTTTTTCCCATGCCAATACGCCAATGGGTCAGCATTAACATAGACCTCTGTTGAGTCATTCAGATAGTCCTGCACCCTCGACTCAAGGTTCTCCACGGTTCCTCCACTTTGCTTACTTTTTGCTCGGACCTTTTGAGAACCAAACCCAAGCTCAGCTAGCCAATCCTCTTCACCATCATCACCCGATATTTCTGTTGTGTCTGGTGCAGATGATCCGGTTGCCGGTGTCTTTAACGGCTGAGAGGTGACTTCTGCCACAGCCACAGGTGCAGAAGTGGAGTCTTTTGACTGGGGATGGCCTGCTGATGCTGATGTACTGCCTTTTCCTTGTATTTGCTGCCGTTCTCTTTCAAACCTCATGGCTGACAAGGCTAGCCAATGTTTGTACTTTGTAACATCTTCATCACCAAAAGGAAATAATGCACTGCCTGCCAGCGCCTTTTTGTAGCGTGGATGCAGAATAGTAGCACAAATGTAATGCTGTTCTGAGTGGATCTTTTGAAGACGTTCATCGCCAAGTAGACGCTCTAATAATTTCTCCGCCAAAACAAAAGCTTCTTGCTGTTCTTCATCTGTTTGAAACTTAGAAGACACCGCCTTCAGTTTGTGCTCCAGCATGCGCAACAATGGGATAGCTTTTCCCAAATTACAGTCCTCCCTGCTGACTGCACGCGTGAAGACCTCAAAAGGACGAAGCATGTCTGTCAGGCTTTTAACTAGCTCCCATTCCGCCGCATCTAGCCTCAGGTCCTTCTGAGCTGTACCCAGTGTTAAGAAATACTGATCGAGTACCGTAAACTGCTCATACAGACGCTCAAGCATGTAGAAGGTTGAGTTCCAACGTGTTGGCACCTCCTGGATGAGTGCTTTCACTGGCATTCGACATTCATGTACCAGGCTCCTCAGATGCTTCCGGGCCTTAAAAGAATGGCTGAAATGGTTGCACATTTTTCGGCAGGTGGCCACTAACTCGCACGCTGGACTGTCTTTATAAAATAATTTTTCAACAACCAGGTTTATACAGTGCGCCAAACACGGCACTCTGAAATAGTGACCCAGATCCATGGCCTTAACTACATTGGCGCCATTATCCGTGGAAACATAACCAATCTCGCGTTTTTTTGGGGACAGCCAGTGAAAGACCTTTGTGTTAAACTCATTCAAAATGTTTTCTGCTGTATGACGTTTCTCCAAGCCAAACATGGCTAGTGTTGCATGTTTCCGAGCAGCTTTATAAACTTGGTCCAGGTCAACACCTGCGTTTAGCTTTGC
The DNA here is from genome assembly GCF_964261635.1 of Lissotriton helveticus. Taxonomy (NCBI): domain Eukaryota; kingdom Metazoa; phylum Chordata; class Amphibia; order Caudata; family Salamandridae; genus Lissotriton; species Lissotriton helveticus. The sequence continues at coordinate 885,955,878 of NC_136067.1, read as the reverse complement.
TTTAACCCCTGAAAAAGAGACCCAGTGTGCAGTGATGCACATGTAATCAGTGCCTGCGCCACTGGTCCACATGTCTGTTGTCAGATGTATAGTGTGAACAGCACTCTTCTGCAAAGCTGCCCCAATCACCTCCAGCACATCTTCATGTAGTGCTAGAACCGCAACTCGGGCAAAATAGAACCGGCTAGGAACCTTCCATTTAGGGCAGAGCGCTGCCACTAATTCTAGAAAACCAACCCCTTCTACGAAGGAAAAAGGGAGAAGATCCAGCACTAGCATTTTAGCCAGCTTAGTGTTATACAGACTCGCCGTTGGGTAGTTGCGTTCATATGGCGCGTCTTAACAACATGGTTCTAATGTTGCCCTGGACAATTTTACGGGATGATCATGACTTCTTCAACCCAGTTACGCTCGCTGATGAACTTTTTCGCATTGGTGTCTCACTCTGTCCCACACTCTTAGTGTGGCTCACAGGGGGTGTGCTGACAGGGGTACTGGGTGTAAGTGAAGTGTGTGACGCTTCTTCCTCCTCGTCATCATCAGATGGAACATCAACGTTTTCTTGACTTCCAATTCGGGATTCCTTGATCTTCTTTAGGTGCGCAAGCCATTGGACAAGGTGCTGTCTCTTAAGATGACCTCTCTGGCCTCCGGTACCATAGTTGGTACCAAGCTTACCACGACTAACTGCAAGCTTACAAATGCTACAAATGGCTAGGTTTTCCTTTTTTGGGCAAATACTAAAGAAGTCCCAAACTGCGGACTTGAAATGTCTGGGGGGGCCGGAGGAGGCGATACTGGTGGTGGTCATGCTGCTAATGCCAGATGAAGTGGAGGATGCGTATTGCTGAACTTTACTACGTTGTGCACTTTGCCAACCACTAATTGAGGTCGAGGTGGATGGAGGTCCCTTCTGGCGAGGAAGGAATATGGAAGCGGTAGGTGGTGGTGTACTAGTTAATTTAAATGATTGTGGTGTTCCCATTGCCTCCTCGTTGACTTCATCATCACGCTCAGCATCTTGTCGGGCTAGGGTCAAAATGTCTGTTTGCTGCATGCCCGCTGGGGCTTCAGTGACGTTAGTGATGACTGCGTCATCGTCGTGAGAGTCTTCAGCAGCAGGAGTATACGCCACTTCTTGTTGAGCGTCATCACACTCCATAACTATGAGAGTTTCAACGACCTTCTTTTTACGCTTAGCTACCTTTGTCAGATCATGGTGTGCCTCAGCCTCACTCTCAGACGGCAGTGGTGCTGGTTCCCAAGTAAGATCCATATCATCAGAAGGAGGTGGGCTTGAAGAAGATGTAGACACCACCACCCTTGATCTTTTCCTTGCTCGGGGTGTGGAAGACAATGAATGATCATCAGGAAGAGTGGCTTCCTCGAATGATACCTCGGCTTGATTGTCGATTTCCAGATGTTCCCCTACTTCTGGAGGAACAACTATTGTGGGCACTTGTTGTGCCCCTCCATGCACCTCTGCTTGCTCCTCTCCTTGTGCCGCCTCTCCTTCCACATGTACTTGGGCTTGTACTACTACTTGCACATGTGGTTGTTGTTGCGGCTGTGGTTGTTCAACACTCGTCAGATGAGTTACAACAACCTGTATTGATTGAGGGACATTGCTGCTACTTTCTTGCGATGAGCCAACATCACTGGTCGATGGTGATTGAACAAGTAGACTGGCTGCCTCTGCAGCACTCAAGGGCTTGGACTTAAGTTGGCGTGGGGGTGGTGGCACTGAGCCCAATGGAGAGGGGGTGCTGCTCCCAGCCTGGTCTCCAGCAGATCCCGCTGCTGCTGCAGGCGTACTTTTTTTTTTATTCCCAAAAAATGTGGCGGGCGGCACACCAGTCTGCTTGGTAACTTGCTTCTTCTGCTCCTTTCTGGCAACTTTCTTGCTAGAGGAGCTACGGGGAACTTTTTTTGGGGCCATCTTCTTCAGATGTCACTCAGAACAGCAGGCCACAGTTGCACAAGTTGCAGAGTTGTCTGTGGCCACACGTGACGTTGTGCTGCACACACCGCAGCAGGACTTCTTCCTGTCACTGGTGGTTCTCTTGTGCACCTAAAAGCAATGGAAGACAGAGGAACATCAGTTATACACCCCAAAAAGTCAAAATAACACACAAAAATCAGCACAATCCCAGGCCATCCATGGCCTCAATGATGTTTAAATTCAAGAAGACACCCCACAGAAAGACTAGGCCCATGCACCACTCACTACCCCTGGGCATAATGGATGAAAGCTATGCAAAATGGGTGCACCCCAAGCACATGTTGCCTGTATCAGCACTCAAGATGGCCACCACCACCCACATGGCCAGTCCACATCAACAGTACACTCAAAAAAAATGAAAAACACACAAAAATCACCACAATCCAATGCCATCCAGGATGTTTACATTAAAGAGAGTGAGAGCCCACAGGCAGACTCAGTCCATGCACCACTCACTAGTACTACCCCTGGGCAAAAGGCCACAACAGCAGCCCCAAAAAATCGACAAAAACCACAAAATTCAGCACAATCCCAGCCCATCCATGGCCTCAATGATGTTTAAATTCAAGAAGACACCCCTCAGAAAGACTAGGCCCATGCACCACTCACTACCCCTGGGCATAATGGATTAAAGCTAGGCAAAATGGGTGCAGGCCTCAGACACTGCCTGTCTTCAAAATGGCCCCTTGCACCCCAAGCACATGTGGAGGGCCTGCCTGTACAAGCACTCAAAATGGCCACCACCACCCACATGGCCAGTCCACATCAACAGTACACCAAAAAAAAAATGAAAAACACACAAAAATCACCACAATCCAATGCCATCCAAGATGTTTACATTGAAGAGACCCCACAGGCAGACTCAGTCCATGCACCACTCACTACCCCTGGGCAAAAGGCCACAACAGCAGCCCCAAAAAATCGACAAAAAACACAAAATTCAGCATAATTCCAGCCCATCCATGGCCTCAATGATGTTTAAATTCAACAAAACAGTTGTATCATGCACCCATAACTAACCCTGATCCTACTGGATACTGTGGCTACCCACAATATATTTTATTTAATGTTCTGAAAAAGTTCAAAAATTGTAGTTGGAGCAACTGTAATGCCCCAAACAAACTTACTTGTGAAAGTTGATTTCTAATCCAAAAGTGATCCAAAGAAAGTCAAAAAGGCCTCAAATCCAAATATCCAGCAGCATCCACAAAGAGTAATCCTTCCAAGTCAAGGTCCAAATGAAAGTGACCAGCACATGAAGAAAGCACTGGGAGGAGCCTGCTGGACAGGAACAGGAAGTTGGAGACTGTGGGGCACTTCCTTCCTCCCCCACCCCCAAAATGGACTCCTTGCTAAAAAAAAGTGCAGGCAAATGTTAACCTGAGGAGTGATTCTGATAAAAATAATCATTTTCTGAAGGTTTATGCTGTTTGCTGGTGGATTTCTTGTGCAGAATTGCAAAATCTGTATTTCGCGAGTGCGAGATTGTTGCTGCCCGCCGCACCTACGTGTTCACAATTGCGAACCCTCGCAATGCGTGCTGTGCAAGGTGGCAAGGCGCGATGACGTAATCGCGGTCGACAAACTACCGCGGGATCCCGCAGCAAGATCCAAAATGGCGCAGCACTCGCAAAATATCGAGAAAAACAACTCGGCAAACGCTGAATGGCGGTAAGTGAACGCCGCGCGCTGCAAAATTGTATCACCAAGCAAAAAAAATCCGCTGCGTGCGAATTTACGAATTTTCGGCAAAGTCGGTAGAGTTCGCAGATTGCGAATTTGCCGAAAATCCGCAAATTCCGCGAGCGGAACGATTTTACTCCCATGCTTAATCAGGAACACAACATATCAGCAAGAATCACTGATACACCAGGCAGGTGCATAGTATACTAACAGGAGTGATTAAGCACCAGCGGGAGCAAAGAGTGTTGCAAAGCAAGGAAATGACGGATTCAGCCCTTTAAATACCCATGAATAGGAAGTGACCAAATAGGAACAAAAAGTGACCAAACGGAAACAGGAAGCGACCAAACAAGAAGTAAGTAACCACCATCTTGGATAAGGAAAAGGATAGTGGACGAAATAGGAAGGTCACCAACTTGAATTGGTAGAGCGGATACTTCACATGGCCTTCTAGGAAGAAGCTATGGAATCATGGGAAGGCAAAGATGGCCCTAAGAAGAAATGAAGAAACAAATATATATCCAGTGAAAGGAAAGTAAGAATATAGTGCCCCAACATGTGAAAATAGGAAGCCGCAGTTCCAGAACCGGAGCTGCGGCATTCATGTCATGGACATTGTCAGATAAGGAGCCGTTGTGTAGGTATGCTGCGTGCCCGACACAAAAAGAGAAACGGTGTCGCGGGACGCACCGTGACTCCAACACGGCAACAGTGGGCCACCGTGCAGCACCACGACGAGCCCACTGAAAAGAGGGAGGTTCTGCAGGCTGTATTGCAGCCTACAAGGAGAAAGCGGGCAGCACCGCAGGCCGAATCATGGTCCACATTGCAACAGTAGGTCCCCTCCCAAAGTCAGGGAGAAGCCGAAAAAAACAGTGGACAAGTACAGTGGCGTGGATTGAGTCAGCATCCTCCCAGGAGCTATCACTGGGAAGATAGCCTTTCCAATAGAGAAGGAATTGCAGGCGGTTTAAAAAAAAGACGAGAGTCCCAGATCTCCTGGACCTCGTATTCTGGAACACTGTCGACCAAAACTGAAGTTGGGTGAGAAAAAACCCTTGTGTATGGATCCGAAACATAGGGTTTCAGCTGTGAAGTATGAAAAACAGGGTTTATCTTCCATGCATGTGGTAGCTGTATACTTGAGTGATTTTGAACGATCCATAAAAGCTTGGTTTGAATTTGCTAAATGTCAAGTGGTGAGGCAAGAATTTTGAGGAAAGCCAACCTTTACTATCAGCCTGGTATGATGGAGACTGACATTGAAGGACGTCAACAATGTCTTTCATTTTCTTTTTGGCTGCCTGAAGATCAACATGTACTTTTTGTCTGACCTCTCGGATATGTCGTATAAAAGAGGCTGCTGCTGGAATTGAAGGGGCATCATGTAAAACAGATGGAAAGATCCAAGGAAGTTAACCATACAAGCAGAAAAATTGGGTGGTTTTGGAGGCACTGTGGACTGTGTTATTATAGGAAAATTCTGCTAATGGTAGAAATGAGGACCAATCACTTTGGGTAGTGAAGCAAAAACAATGGAAGTATTGTTCTAGTTCCTGATTAAGGCGTTCTGTTTTACCGTTAGTCTGGAGATCAAACCCTGAGGATGAGGCTACTTCAAATGCCTATGGAGGCATTTGCAAAAATATTTCCAGAACTGTGATATATACTGAGGACCTTGGTTGGATATAATGATCCGTGGAAGACCATGAAAATGGTAAATCTCCAGTATGAAGATTTTTCCAAGTTCTTTGGCTGTTGGTAACTTTCTTAAAGCAGTGAAATGTGCCATCATGAAAAAGGAGTCTAATGTCGCCATAATACCTTGGTTACCTGCAGAAGGGGGCAGAGAGGATATGAAATCAGTGGATATGGTATGGCATGGAGCCAATGGAAATATTAAGGGCTAAAATAACCCCACTGGTTTAGTGTGAAGTGTCTTGGCCTGGGCACAGACAGGACAAGAGGATGCATAGGTCTCAGTTTCCTTTCTTACCGACAGCCACCAAAAAGAACAAAGCAATAATTCAAGAGTATTTTTAACACCACGATGACCAGCAACAGGAAAATCATGACACATCTACAGGGCTTCTAGTTGTACCTTTTGCGTTGGGAGTAATAATGCCCTTTCATGCTAGTAGTATTGACCCCGTTGTAAGATCTGACTGTTTAGCTTCTTCCATTCTGCTTGGTTTAGGGAGGTATACCCTAATTTGACTCTGTCTAGGAATGATTGTACTGTGCCAATGATTTTTTGTGTCTCAATTATGTTTTGCTGTGGGAGTGTTGGACTTTCTAGATAATGAAGGGATAAGTCATCTTCCAAACTGTTCTGAGGCCCGGGTATATAAGAAATGGTAAAATCGTATGGGTAAGAACGGAGTAGTTCCTCTCTGAATCTGACAGGACGTGAGACAAGTAAAAAACTGGATGTTCCAGACTGTTGTCATCTTGGTGTTGTGGAAGCACAGCACCTATTGCTCTGTCTGTTGTGTCTGTTTATATAACAAACATCCTTGTTTTAACTGGATGACATAAAACAGGAACTTGAGTAAATGCCTGTTTTAGTGACTGAAAGATCCTCTTAGCTGCTTCAGTCCATTTGAATCCTTTCTGGAGATTTTCTTTCTTTAAGGTTTGAGAGAAGTAACTTGTACGGTGAGCAAAATTATCGATGAATTTCGGCTAAAAGTTTGTGAAGCCTAAGAAACATTGGGTTTTTTTGATTGATGAAGGCAAAGGCCAATCAAGAATAGCTTTTACCTTATTTGGATCCATGGCAATACTCAACTTGTTTATCTGCTAACCTAAATATTCCAATTCAGTTTTGTCTAACTCACAGTTTTCAGGCTTACAGAAAAGGCTGTTTTGACGTAGTTTTTTCAGGACTTGGGCAACATGTGCATAATGTAACTCCGGATCAGCTGAATACACCAAGATGTCACCTAGATATATTACAACAATTTAATTAAGGAGGTCGGAGAACACATTATCCATAAATCATTGAAAAGATTGACGGAGCATTGGTTAATCCAAAGGGCATCACTCGATATTCAAAATGGCCAAGGGTGTTCTGAAAGCGGTTTTCCACTCATCTCCTTCTTTGACTCGAAGGAGATGGTAGGCCCCCGTAAAGACTTGTGCCCCTCTAACAGACTCCAAGATATCTTTAATCAAGGGTAAAGGATAACGATCTTTGATAGTGATCTTGTTGAGACCTCTAAAGTCTATGCGAGGCCGAAGGTCTTTTGTTTTATTTTGGCACGAAGAAAAGAGGTGCCCCAGCAGGTGATGAGGACCGGGTGATCAAACCACTTTGGCATTTCCCAACTGCCTCGGTGGACGGGTAGGACAATTGAGAACCATATGACCAGAAGCACCACAATATAGACAGAGTCCCCGTTTTCTCCTGTATTCTCTTTCAGCCATGGTGAGTGGTCCTTTGTAGGCCTGGGTGGTAAATTCCGTCCTGCTCGCGGAATTTGGGTAATTTACGTGGAATTGGCAAAAATTACACGATCCGTGGCTTTGCAGAATTTCTTGCTTGTTTGCGCTTCAAAGCGCGTGTTTGCGAGATATTTCTCCTCGAGCACGCAAACAGCGATCGCAAACAGGAAAAAAGCAGCACGAACGGGCGGAACAAGCAATTCCGCGTGTTTGCCGAACTTCTGCGTGCTCACGGAGATTTTTTACTGTTTCGCGAAGCTTTGCATAGCGCGACTACGCAAATTTTGACTACCCCTAGTCCTTTGGTCAGACTTATTTCATTGGTTCTTTTCCTCATGAAGGGAGTGTTTCAGATACAGGAACTTCCGTTCTATGAGTACTAGGTCGTGTTGTTCCTGTATGTGGATGGACATGTGATTTTCTTTTTTCCGATTGGTGTTTTTTGAGATGATGTTCAATAGACAACGCTAAGTCCATTTGTTAAGTCACGGTTTCAGCACGAGGAGAATGCACCAACTTGTCATTAATGTCTTCTCGTAGACCTCTGCGAAAAAGAGTAACTAATGTTTGATCCAGCCAAGTGGTTTCTGCAGCCAGTTGTCTAAAGTGCGTGATGTATTGCAGGACATCCTTGTTCCCCTGTTGAACGTCACACAGGGCTTCTTCTGCAGAGGTCTCCAAGCCGGGTCTTTGAAACATTTGTTTTAAGGCAGCAAGAAAGGACATGTAATTTGATAACCGTGGATCTTCCAAGCCTACCAAGGGAGTCACCCATGCCAACTCAGGACCAGACAAGGCACTAATCAGATACCCAACCGTAGTTCTAACCAATGAAAACTGGGCTGGGCGTAAGGCAAAAAGTACTGTTAAGGAATCCAAAATTCCTTCAACTTATTGGGATCTCCAGAATAACGAGGAGTGGTGGTAGAGAATGTGCGTACATCAGATGTCTTAGTAGCCAACACTTGACGCAAAGCTACACTTTCTTCATGTAACTGTTGTACAATCTGCACTGATGTCTGTGTTGCTTCTACTGACCCTTCCGGAGGTGATGTTTGAGGAGGATCCATGGCATCAGGATCAAAACGGGTTTATGTGCGTTGCAATCTTCACAACTTGTAGTGTTCTTACCGGCTCTGGCATGTTGAAGAGATCCTTGACTTCAGTTCTTGAGGGCTTTGATCTGTCTGAGGTAAGGGCGACCCCTTCTGGTAGCCACGTTGCTGCCGACAAGGAAAAAGGCAAAAGCAGGGTGGGGGGTAGTAGTGTATGGATTATGGAGCTTTACAGGTAAGTAAACGTATAAATAAATACAAATAATTTTGTTGTGTGCACTGCATCCCCAAATGCGATGCAGTGCGCCCAACGAAATTAATTTTATTTATTTATATGTTTACTTACCGGTAAAGCTCCGTAATCCATAGATTACTACACCCCACCCTGCCCCTCCCCACATCACTGCCCTGCAGGTATACCCACTACCGACCGCGGCTCCCAAAGCAGGCGTCCCAAGAGGAAAAAAAACAGTAGGGAAATGCCTCTGATGGAAGGGGGACTTCAGGAATGAAAAGGAAGAAAATAAGCTACCAGTAAGGAGGAATTAGAAGGCAGGGAATCCAAACTATAATCAGGAACACGATACATCAGCAGGAATCACAGATACACCAGGCAGGAGCACAGGTGTAATGATGCACCAGCAGGAGCAAACAGTGTGGCAAAGCAAGGAAATGAAGGATTCATCCCTTTAAATACGCATGAATAGGAAGTGACCAAATAGGAGCTGGAAGTGACCAACAGGAACAGGAAGTGACCAAACAAGAAGTAAGTAACCACCATCTTGGATAAGGAAAAGGATAGTGGACGGAATAGGAAGGTCACCAACTTGAATTGGTAGAGCAGATACTTCCCAAGGCCTTCTGGGAAGAAGCTATGGAATCATGGGAAGGCATAGATGGCCCCAAGAAGAAATGAAGAAACAAATATATATCCAGTGAAAGGAAGGTAAGAATATAGTGCCCCAACATGTGAAAATAGGAAGCCGCAGTTCCAGAACCGGAGCTGCGGCATTCCTGTCATGCAAATTGCCTGATAACGAACCGCCGCGTAGGTATGTGGCATGCCCAACACAAAAAGAGTATTCTAGCAAAAAGAGGAGTTGAGCCCACGGGACAAAAGGGTCGGCTGGGCCAATTGAAGATAAACAAGAAAGATTTGCCTGCCCTTCATATATTTTAAGTTTTGCAGTTACTGAAGCAACAATTATAAACACGTTTCTTCTGTTTATCATGGAAATTTATTTATCATTCCATTCATTATTTTCATTTTTTGAACATATTTGTACGTGAAAAAAGGTTACCATTGGCTTTTCAACTTCTACTCACATACCACAATGAATAAATTATGTCTATAAAAAGACAAGTGATTTTCATACAATGAAAAATTAATCAATGTATAATTTACATACAGTGAAAATAATAATAGTGCTTGTCAAAACAAGTATGCAAGTTGATAAAAAATGCAACAATACATATACCACTTTTATACCATTAATACATTATAAACAATAAAGTTTTTTTAGACAGAAAAAAAAGACCAGCTAGTCGATTTGGAATGAATACGAATCAATGCGCCTTGTTGTACTACGAGGCTTGTGCCGATGCGTTTCGAGTCCAGGTAATTAATCACCAAACTCTCTTCAGGGCTTTATTATTCTGATCTAAAAATGAAACGTTTTGACAACATTAAAAAAGGACCTCTCTCTATTTGTAATTGATGCACTTTCTACCGTCATATCTAAGAGGGTACCTGAATGAATGGTTTCGTCTTTCTAATTATTCCGGTGTATGTCAATGTTTTTAGGAGCGCAGTGGCCATCCGACAAAATCCTCCAGGGGAACATATTTAATCTCTATCAGTGTGTCAGTCAACTTTACAGGTTTACACGTATCCCAATGGAAAGGCTATATGCCTATGGAGGGCGAGAATCGTGAAGTACTCTTGAAACTTGATTAAATCATGTTGTGGAACGAATACTTTCTAGGGACTTTTTTTCTGAAATTCAAAACATTTATGTTTTTGTTACCAAAGACCAAACCAGTCCTAGGCCGATTTTATAAGGTAGAAGTAAAACTAAGGTAGAAGTAAAGCATGGCGCTACCTGGATGAGATGTTAGTTGCTCGTGATATCCGACCAGTTAAGCAGTGGTGCGCGGTTTATGCACACAGACTGTTCTTCGATTGCTTTCTGCAACAAAATAACAGTGTGATCTTAAGTGTCCGCTTCTTGGATCGTTTTGTTTATTTAAATCAGTGTTGCGCTTGTGAGACTCACCGCAGTTTAAAGCTTGTGTTCCCAACAATCAGTCTCCTCTCCCAGACGCCATGTCTCCTTCATTCACTGTTTTTTCGTATTCGTGTTCCTATAGCGTCATGTGATGAATCAGGTGACCGTGTGCCTTCCCTAAGGATTATAGGGTATGTAGTCCCTCCGATCTTACCATGGGGCTTGTTCATAACAGTGGTTTACAATATTCGAACCACATTATTTCCCCTTGAATATCGACATTCAAATTCTATTTATTTCGCTCATGCTGTTTAATCCACTGATTGCGCTATTGAATTTCATTATTAAATAAGCTTCCCTGCGCAATAACGCAGTTTCAATATCAGAAGAGAAATTTGAGGCGTTTATGACTGATAAAACAGTCCATTGGAAATCATTTTCCCCATGTTTTTCTTCCAAAAAGTGTTCCACCATAGGTGCTGTGGACACTTTGTTCTTTATACCCGATCTATGCTGCGTTATTCTGGCATTTACCTGCTGATTTGTTTTGCCAATGTATATTCGACTGCAGGGGCAGCGGAGGGCATAAACTTCTGCAATTAGTAAATTGCTCATGTTTCCACCTTACTCCATTATGGGTAAATTCTGTACCTTCAATGGTATGATTACATGCCACGCAATTGCCACATTTGCGGTGGCCCTGTATAGGTTTTAAATTCCATTGGGAAAACGTGGTCACACATACCAGTTTTTCTAGTTCTTGTTTTTCTTTTACCTGCAAAAATGTTTCCCTTGGCGTGAATCTGGCCCTTTTTTTAGAATGGTTCAACAATTTCTTAGGGTAACCCCTTTTAATCATCGCATCACAGAAGACCGTTGCGTGATTTTCAAAATCGGACAGCTCAGTGCAGTTTCTCCTGATACGCAGTAACTGCCCATAGGGAAGATTCTCTTTTAAGCTCTTTGGGTGCGAACTCCTGAAGTGTAGAGTTGTATTTTTATCAGTGTCCTTTCTGTACAATGATGTTTTAAGTTTCTGATCATGTGCACGTTTGGTCCTCAAACCAATCAGTTTAAAAAAATCGTGCTGAGAAATTGGTACCTATTGGAGAATCTTGAGGTCCCCTTACAAAAACCAATATTCGCCATGAAGAAAAATACAAGCATTGGGCAACAAATTGTTAGAGCAGATGTCTCTATTCCCAAACAGAAAAGTGACTTGATTTCCCAATGGAATTTAAAACCTATACAGGGCCACAGCATATGTGGCAATTGCGTGGCATGTAATCATACCATTGAAGGTACAGAATTTACCCATAATGGAGTAAGGTGGAAACATGAGCAATTTACTAATTGCAGAACCAAAAATGTAGTTTATGCCATCCGCTGCCCCTGCAGTCGAATATACATTGGCAAAACAAATCAGCAGGTAAATGCCAGAATAACGCAGCATAGATCGCGTATAAAGAACAAAGTGACCACAGCACCTATGGTGGAACACTTTTTGGAAGAAAAACATGGGGAAAATGATTTCCAATGGACTGTTTTATCAGTCATAAACGCCTCAAATTTCTCTTCTGATATTGAAACTGCGTTATTGCGCAGGGAAGCTTATTTAATAATGAAATTCAATAGCGCAATCAGTGGATTAAACAGCAGGAGCGAAATAAATAGAATATGAATGTCGATATTCAAGGGGAAATAATGTGGTTTGAATATTGTAAACCACTGTTATGAACAAGCCCCATGGTAAGATCGGAGGGACTACATACCCTATAATCCTAAGGGAAGGCACAAGGTCACCTGATTCATCACATGACGCTATAGGAACACGAATACGAAAAAACAGTGAATGAAGGAGACATGGCGTCTGGGAGAGGAGACTGACTGTTGGGAACACAAGCTTTAAACTGCGGTGAGTCTCACAAGCGCAACACTGATTTAAATAAACAAAATGATCCAAGAAGCGGACACTTAAGATCACACTGTTATTTTGTTGCAGAAAGCAATCGAAGAACAGTCTGTGTGCATAAACCGCGCACCACTGCTTAACTGGTCGGATATCACGAGCAACTAACATCTCATCCAGGTAGCGCCATGCTTTACTTCTACCTTAGTTTTACTTCTACCTTATAAAATCGGCCTAGAACTGGTTTGGTCTTTGGTAACAAAAACATAAATGTTTTGAATTTCAGAAAAAAAGTCCCTAGAAAGTATTCGTTCCACAGCATGATTTAATCAAGTTTCAAGAGTACTTCACGATTCTCACCCTCCATAGGTATGTAGCCTTTCCATTGGGATACGTGTAAACCAGTAAAGTCGACTGACACACTGATAGAGATTAAATATGTTCCCCTGCAGGATTTTGTCGGATGGCCACTGCGCTCCTAAAAACATTGACATACACCGGAATAATTAGAAAGACGAAACCATTCATTCAGGTACCCTCTTAGATATGACGGTAGAAAGTGCATCAATTACAAATAGAGAGAGGTCCTTTTTTAATGTTGTCAAAACGTTTCATTTTTAGATCAGAATAATAAAGCCCTGAAGAGAGTTTGGTGATTAATTACCTGGACTCGAAACGCGCCGGCACAAGCCTCGTAGTACAACAAGGCGCATTGATTCGTATTCATTCCAAATCGACAAGCTGGTCTTTTTGTCTGTCTAAAAAAACTTTATTGTTTATAATGTATTAATGGTATAAAAGTGGTGTATGTATTGTTGCATTTTTTATCAACTTGCATACTTGTTTTGACAAGCACTATTATTATTTTCACTGTATGTAAATTATACATTGATTAATTTTTCACTGTATGAAAATCACTTGTCTTTTTATAGACATAATTTATTAATTGTGGTATGTGAGTAGAAGTTGAAAAGCCAATGGTAACCTTTTTTCACGTACAAATATGTTCAAAAAATGAAAATAATGAATGGAATGATAAATAAATTTCCATGATAAACAGAAGAAACGTGTTTATCATTGTTGCTTCAGTAACTGCAAAACTTAAAATATATGAAGGGCAGGCAACACAAAAAAAGAGCAGGCATCACGGGACGCCCCGCATTGCCAACACGGCAACAGCAGGCCGCAGTGCAGCACCACGAAGTGCCTGAAGGAAAGGGAGATGCCGCAGGCTATATCGCAACCCACCAGGAAGAAGCGGGCAGCACCACGGGCCGAATCATGGTCCATGGTGCAAAGACCTCCGCAGTGGATGACCTGGTAGTAGAGATTAATGACTCACAATGGGTTTTGAGAGTTGACCTAAAATCATGGCATCATCAGTCACTGCTCGATCCCAAATTCCGGTATATGATGACCTATTTGACTCACTTGGGCCTCCTCCATGATAAACGGCTCAAATTTGGAATTTTATATGCCACAGATGTGTTTCAAAACATTATCCATTAAGTGATAAATGGCTTGTTGGAGTCATCATTGTTAATGATAATATTCTGGTTCACACAAGAACAGTTGGTTACAAAGCATATTTCACAGAATGAATGGTTATGGGCACTGAGTCAAGCCAAATGCGAGCTTCTATGGTCAGACATTAATTTCTTTGGGTATATGTTCTCACTAGAGGATTTCAGAACAGTTCCAGTGAAGGATATGGTCATCTAAGCAGCTCAGTCTTCCACCTTGGTAACCAAAATCTGAAGTTTTCTGGGAATGGTGAGTGGGGTCAAGTGCAGATTATGGTTTTCTCCTAGATGGGCGGCACATGTTGGTCATCATAGGTGCCTATACAAAGTTGCTAGAGCTGGTTCTAAGGCTTGATAAAACCATGCATGGCTTAATCAAGGAATTGAGAGCCGATAATATCTTGGTGTTTCAGAGTCAGGAAGTGGCTGCCTATATAACCTCTTTGGAAATTAAGCACTTGATAATCACCCCATTTTGTCTGAGCAGTGAAAAACAGGAGACTTACACAACAACAACAAACCACAAAACTGCTCAGCTGGAGTACAAGTTGGCATGAGAGAAATCTCTAGATGGCCTCCCATGAGGTTTCTAGAGTCTCGCACTGGTTGTTTTCAATCTCGCCACTGGAATTTTTGTAGGACTTTTGGTTTGGAATGTAGTGCGAGTGCTAACTCTGAAGCGGTGCTTCACCGAGGAGTTCAATGAGTGAGCACCGTTTCTGATGAGGTCCATACCGTGGCATTATTCTAGTTAGTTTATTGACCTCGTCTATGAGAACGTCGCTTTTAGATACGTTTCCGGTCCATGTTCCTTATCTTCCAGGTCAGAGTTAAACTGCAAGTAACCACAAAAGGAAGTGTTTACTTCCTGCACTGACACAGTACATCTCAAGAATCGCACAAATGAGGAAAGTGTCTTCAATTCACTAATCTCTAGAGTAACTAGTGTCTCAGTTTGGAGCCGGTGTTTGAAGACTATATCAATGCTCGAGTATTGGAGACCTATTGTGAGTAAGGTGCTTAGTTAAACAGAGGACAGTATATTGGAATAAGAAGTGTTATAGTTTACAGGAGATTAAATATAAAAGACTCTTCACAAACAGAAAGACGATTTCATGACAATACTTACCAAGCAGTTCCCGCTGGAGCGGCAGCCTTCACTGTACATTCCGAAGCACCTTAGGATCACACAAGAATTCCTGTAGAGAGAAAAAGAAAAACAAATTGAATGTTATATATATAACAATGAAGGGAAGAGTTTTGGCTAATAATGATTTTTCTTGCAGTTCAACTACTTAACAACCAACACCACATCTGTAGTGAAGTTTAGCAAGACAGTGAGAAGAACCCTAGTGATTTGGACAAGGCTGTCTCTTCTTTCTTTCTCCATCCCCTTTCCTCCCTTGGACGACTCCTATTCTCCAGTATAAAGAAACTTGGAGAATTGGTGGGTTCTAGGAGAGGTACTGGGACTTAGTCATTATTCTGCTCCTATGAAAGTTTAAAATTATACAGTAAGTCTGACAGTTTGGAATATGAAATGCACCTTTATTTAAGACATTTTTGGAGGTTGATGTAGAGCCGTATGATGATGTTTCTGAGTCGGATGGGTCTATAGACCTCCTCAAGGTCCCCTCAGAGTTGGACTCACGTTCCTCAATGTTTCTGCATCTGAAATTGCCTAAGTCTATTGGATTGGTAGTTTTCGAAGGCAGGAATATTGATGGACGAAAAGAAAGAAACCATTTAATTTAGGTGTCTGTGAACTAGATTGGTAACGTGCTTTCTACACAAAAGTTGGGCTTGTAAGCTCCGAATTTTGGTTCAAAGAATCAGGGTTAGCAAACTGTACCATACTTTAAGTTTATTTGTGAATGTGGAAATTCTGTCAGTATGGTGGAACTTATGCATTCACAAATATAAGTGTAGGAATCAGTAAGCTGGCATTCCATTTGTAACGTTGTGACACACACACATATCATATGCCTCAATTTACAAAGCCATTCCGATTGTAAAATACTTTTAGCACAGGAAATCGGTGTATCCGTGCCTTCAAGATGTTATGTTATGTTAAAGCAACCCCAGTGAGGAAAGAGAGAAGAAGGAAAGACTATTAAAGAGAAAAGTCTTGAGTCTTTTGCTGAAAGATTTTGGCTTGTGCAGACGGCGTAAGTCCAAAGAGAGTTGGTTCCACAAAAGGCCACCTGCAGGTGTAGATTGATTTACTTTTGCAAAACATTGAACCATAGCAGTGTTCTTTTAAACAGAAATAAGTCACATGCAAGGGGTAAAGGAGAGTGCATCTTGGAGTACTTTGGCTGGTATGTTTGTAAATACTCAGATGCTTTTCTGTAAGCAAACACAAGCTCCATACTGACATGTTTGCTTCTGGGAACTGTATTCAATTTACACCAATTATAGGAAGGTTGGGAAGGGCAGTTGGCCACCACAAATCAATTTATAGGAAAATTGGTTGCTACTTTTTACATCAGTGATGTCATCAGTAATGTTACTGACCATGTCATGAGTGATGTAAAATGTGAGGTCATAAGCAGTGCATTGCGGGGGTTTAAGGTATAGTTAGCCCAGGTAACTATAACTGCTGAATTTCACTGGTTTTGTATGTGAGAAATCTGAGCCTAAATATAAGGTCCCTACAACCTTTGCTTTTTTCAGTGAATTTCTAACATTTTTTAAAATTATATTTCCTATCTATAACGTCCCTGTAGCCTTTGTTGTTTTCAGTGAATTTTTAAGGTTTTTCAAAATGTACTTCCTAACTACAACATCCCTGTATCCTTTTGTTTTATAAGTGAATTTCTATAGTATTTTTTAACTGGTAGCTACGTTTGTAGAGTGGTGGAGAAAGGGAGCGAGCCTTTAACCAGCTCTCAGGACTTAATGGCGATAACAGGAGGGCTTCCTGCCCTCCAAGGACACTCTGGAGCCAAGGGGACTTCATCTCACAACCAGTATTGCGCCTAGAGGTGCATTTGCAGAGCGGTGGAGAAAGGGGGCATGGCCTCTGAGAACCTCTCAGCAATCTCACTGTGTGGGATTTACTGGAGGTAACAGGAGGGGTAGTTGGCTGCCAAGGGCCGTCAGCAGCCAAGGAGACTTCATACCCACCAACAGTGTACCAGGAAGCATGTTTGCAGAGTTGTAGAGAAAGGGGCCATGATATCCAAAGACATCTCAGCAATCCTGCTGTGTGGGACTTTCTGGAGGTAAAATGAGGGTTTGTTGGCCCCCAGTGACCCTCTGTAGCCAAGGGGACTTCATCCCCCACAAGCAGTGCACCAGGAGGTGCATTTGCATAGTGATGCAGGAAGGGGCTGGGGACTCCGGTGACTTGCCCCCATGTGGCCACCCTTCTCTGGGTTGTTTTGGGTGCTGGTACACCAACCCCCATGGCCAGCCCTTTTTTCAATGGGGAAGCGTGTTTGCAGATTGGTAGAGAAAGTGGGCGAGGCCTCTGGTGACTTGTTGATCATTTTGTTTTTAGGAAGGGGGGTGTGTGTTCCCCTCCCCATGCTGATTTTGGCCCCATGGATCCCATCCCCGGGGCCTGGCCATTTTTGTTTTTTAACAAGCCAACCCCCTGTGAGGCTGATTTCGACCCCGGGGACCCCATCCCACTGAACACAGCCTCTTTATTTTAATTAAAAAATAATAATAATGGAAGAGGGCCACACAGCCACCCTGCTGGGCCTATTTCAGCCTTGGGGACCCCATCCCCCAGGGCCCAGCCTCTGTTGTTGGTGCCCTAGTCCCACCCAAGGTCTCTGCCAAGGTCTCTGCCAGCTCCCCGCATCTTGCGGGAGCTGGCATTGCTTTTGGAACATGCAGGTCCCTCTGTCCAAAGCAATTCTGCAGAGCAGCATTTGCTATGGCTGGGAAGGAGCGGTAAATGTCCCGCCAGGCCAAAGCAAACAGCTATGTCCCAGACTTGGGCACGCTGGGACATAGCAGGAGCCCTGGAGAGGTGGTGGTCCCCAGAGCTACGGAGTCCGCGCAGCCCCCGCCTTCAATTTGTCAAATGTCCAGGGGAGGTGGCAGTCCCTTGGGCTGCAGTGCGGCCCTCCCACATGAATTACATTTAAAGCCCTGGGAAGGAGGTAGCCCCCTGCATTCTTTAAACAAAAAGCCCCGGGGAGGTGGTGGTCCTTACAGCTGGGGGGCTCTGTGCGGCCCTCAAATAATAACAGTTAAATCCCCATGGAGGTGGCAGCCCCCAGGGCTGCAGGGGGGTCTGTGCTGCCCCCACATTTCTACTTGAAAAACCCTGGGGAGGTGGCGATCCCTGGGGCTAGGGGGTGGCCCGAGAGGCCCCTAATTTAATAGCTAAAGAAGCCCCCAGGAGGTGGTGTCCCCGGAGCACAGGGGTGCCATGCATAAACCCCCATAAAATTTAAATAAACAACTCTGGGGAGGTGGAAGTCCCTGGGTTTTGATTAAACACTAGGAGGGGGGCCCTGATTATTTTTTATATGCCCCCAGGATTTGCCCCTCCCCCTTGGCGCTTCCTTTAACAGAAGCACGGGAGCCTACACTGTCTTTTTTCCAATTTTGCTGCAAATCCATGGATCCAACTGCAAATTCACTGCTAAACTGAAAAGAAAATTTATTTTTAATGCATGGAGTGACGTTATAGTTAGGCTCATATGTTCCTCATTCAAAACCATAGAAATTCAGCAGTTATAGTTACCTGAGTTAACCGTAATTTATGCCCCGCAATGCCATGCTTATCACCTCACATATTACATCACTCATTAAATAGTTAGTGACATCACTGATGACATCACTGCAGACAAACCCATGAGTCCGCACAAAAATGAAAATAAAAAAGCATTTAAATACTTGCAGGGTGCCAGTGTGACCCCCACCATATCTGGGGGGTCAGGGTATTCCTACCCTGCCCCCTTTTCTTTCTTTTTTACTTTTTTTCTAGGCCTAAGCTCCAAGCCGAGCCCTAATGTGGCTGCCAATACTTCTTGGTTGAAGTGTTAACAGCCAATCAAATTTTAGTAGGATTCGCGTTTCAAGTTGTTTAATGGAGTTAATAGGATGTTTCGCATTTACATATCACCAGACATCCGAACGCATTTCAACTTGTTGGTCTTGATCACGGTAAGTGAGTTCATTTGTACATTACACTCCAGATTACCAATTAAGGGCATTTTGGAAAACGTAGTGTCATTTGTCTTACTCATGGAAGAAGTTGCTTTAAGTGTGGACTCTTCTTAGCACACTGAACTGTGTTTTCCCATTTCTATGGGCATTGCTTATATTCGCCTTCAATATACTTGTTTAATCTGCTGCCAGCATTTGTTTCATAACTTTTCACATTTTAGGGTAAATCCGTTTCCCAAACTTTTTACTCACTTGTCTGGTGATGGAAAGTTCACTTTAAACTCACAAGACCATTTTACTGAAGCAATCTCCAGTTAACATGCTTCATCGGTCCCAAAAGATGAGATGTCCATTATCCTCAGTGAGGCTGTCCAAGTACAAACATAATTGGTGAGTCTTGCACAAAGCATATGTCGGAGTTAATTCCAATCCGGGGTCAAGTAGTCTCCAAGTGTTGAGTACACAGAGCAGAAGATCTTGCAGGTTAGCAAAACATTTAACTTCGACATAATGCCCCGGGGACCACTACCTCCCCAGGGCAGGCCTGTGAAAGTTAAAGAAAGGTGTCTGCGCTACCCTCCCACTCCCAGTTTTATATATTTGGTAGGCTCCGGGTAGGTGGTTGTCCCCGGGGCTTCTACAGAGCCCAGGACACGGGTCTGTGCAGCCTCCACTTCTTTTATTAAAGTAAAACCCCAGGGAGGAGGTGATTTCCTGGGCTTCTTGAAACACAGGAGGGGTGCTGGCTCCCGCCGGAGGCGGAGAGCTGGCTTGTACCATGAGTGCCTTGAGGCTCCCCACACGGTCCCATTGCACACTGGGTACCCTGGGTGAGACATGGGCACCTAGGGACACAGGGCCAGGCCCCGAGGGAGGGGGGCCCCAGGGCCAAAATTGGCCCTGGGGGGCGGACCTCCCAGCCTCTCCTAACCATTCAATTAAGGCCGGGCCCTGGGGGATGGAGTGCCCGGGCCAAAATCAGCCCAGGTACGGGGGCTGCATGACCCCCTTCCTCATCACATTTCAGTCAGGGTCCCCAGGGCCCAATACAGCTCAGGGAATGGGGCCTCACAGCCCCCCTCCCCATAGCCCGTAGGAATGAATGGGCATTACCGATTCGGTATTTACCGAATCGGTAAATACCGATTTGCACAAGGGTGCAGGGGGTGTCACTTTGACACCCTCTGGCACCCCCAAAACAGGCTCGGGTGCCATGTGGCAGGCATACATGCCCTAAGGGCAGGTCTGCCTGTCACATGGCATAGGTGTGCATGCACACATGTGCATGCACACCGGAATCGGTATTTTACCATCAAATTGGATTTGATGGTAATATACCGATTCTGTAAGGCCTCTGGGACTCTGAAGAGTCCCACCTACATCTCGATGCCTCAGAATCGGTAAATTTACCGATTTTTTATTTTACCGAATCGGTAAAATTACCGAATCGGTAATTTTACCGATTCGTTAAAATAATGCCCCCTACATACCTGTCACCCATATACCGGTCGGTAACGGCCGAAAATACCGATTTTCGGCCGTTACCGACCGACCTACATCTGGCCCCTGGTTGTTTAATCAATAATTTGCTAATCACTTCTGCCGTTGTCCACAGCGCTGAGACGCCCTTGGGCATTTGCGTGCTCTATAATCGTAAAAAAAAAAGAGGGGTGCAAAAAGAGATAAGAGAGGTGCTGAAAGAAGCACACGTGGTGCAGAAAGAAGCAAGAGAGGTGCTGAAAGAATCAACTGAGGTACAGAAAGAGGGATGAGGGGTGCAGAAAGAGGCACGAGGGGTGCAGAAAGGGAAATGCAGAAAGAAGCAACACACACACATATATATATAAATATACATATATATATATATATATATTACCTACTGGCGGTCGCCAGTAGGTAGTTATAGTTAGGACCTAGTTTCCATAGGAAATCTGCAACATTCTATTGGGAATAACTTTGGCGCCGGTTGAGGAATTTGTGTGTAATTTTTTTAAAATTTAGGCCAGCTCTGCACCGCTCCTTCCCTGGAAGTTTAGGGAAGATTCGTCAAGCGGGGGCCGAGAAAAAAGGGGGGTCCCAAAACGTGTTTTCCCCATGTTAATTTCCATAGGACCTTTAGACACGGCTACAGCCCGAACCGCTGAACGGAATTACACCAAACTTAGCAAAATGGTAGAGTCTGATACGCAGATCACGCTTTTGTTTAAATGGTATAAATCCCTCCAGTAGTTGCTGAGAAAATTTAAGTTAAAATCAATTATATATCTATAAGCATGCACCGTGCGCGCACCTCGCCGTGCACGAGCTTTATACTGATTGGCTGCCACTGTCTGTCAACACTCCAAAACAGAAATTGATGGCAGCCATCTTGTGCCTCAGTAGACTGAGGCACAAGAAAGCATAAACAAAGTGTAGAACTCAAAAAGGGGGCAGGGTAGAAGCACCCTGACCCCCGCGGCCTGCTCAGGGGGTCCCACAAGGACCCCCAAGGTGAAAAAAAAAATGTGAAAACTCTTTTTTTTTTTGCCTTGGGGGGTCTTTGTGGGAACCCCTGAGCAGGCCTAGGGGGTCAGGGTGCTTCTACCCTGCCCCCTTTTTGAGTTCTACACTTTTATTTCTGCTTTCTTGTGCCTCAGTCTACTGAGGCACAAGATGGCTGCCATCAATTTCTGTTTTGGAGTGTTGACAGACAGTGGCAGCCAATCAGTATAAAGCTCGTGCACGGCGAGGTGCGCGCACGGTGCATGCTTATAGATATATAATTGATTTTAACTTAAATTTTCTCTGTCAACACTCCAAAACAGAAATTGATGGCAGCCATCTTGTGCCTCAGTAGACTGAGGCACAAGAAAGCATAAACAAAGTGTAGAACTCAAAAAGGGGGCAGGGTAGAAGCACCCTGACCCCCTAGGCCTGCTCAGGGGGTCCCACAAGGACCCCCAAGGTGAAAAAAAAAATGTGAAAACTCTTTTTTTTTTTGCCTTGGGGGGTCTTTGTGGGAACCCCTGAGCAGGCCTAGGGGGTCAGGGTGCTTCTACCCTGCCCCCTTTTTGAGTTCTACACTTTTATTTCTGCTTTCTTGTGCCTCAGTCTACTGAGGCACAAGATGGCTGCCATCAATTTCTGTGTTGACAGACAGTGGCAGCCACTTCTCGAGCACGGGCTGGATGCTCATTGGCTTTCAACACTTCAAACCAGGAAGTGTTGGCAGCCATCTTGTGCTCGGTAGACCGAGGCACAAGAAAGCAGAAAAACAAACGTGTAGAACACAAAAAGGGGGCAGGGTAGATGCGTCACGTTGTAAAGCTCTGTGCCTTAAGGAGGCGTTATGGTGCAGGGGGGGGACGTTCCTGCGCAGAAACGCCTGCTAAAAGTGGCTAAGTGAAATCTACAAGATTTCTCTCAATCACTTTTAGGCCAATGCTATGTCAAAACCCTGCGCCTGATTGAAGCAGGCGTAAGGCTTGAAGCAGCATTAGTTGAATGGGCCCCCCAGGAGCATTGCTGGAGCTGCATCGCGCATGCACCGCAACTCTAGCAATGCGACACCTTTACGGCACATATGCGTCACGCATCTGTGCCATTTTTGCCCCATGGTGCGCCACATTATAAATGTGGGACATCAGTGGTGACGCACGGGTGGTTTTGGTTGTCGTAGGTTACGTGGCGCATCGCTGCTGATTTGCAGAGATGCACCATGTAACGTACATCTGCCCCCTTGTTTCAGTCACTCTTTTACTTCACTTTCTTCAGTCACTATACTTCCTTTACCTCACTCATTTGCTCAGTCCCTTACTCCATTTTTGTCATTCATTTCAGCTAGTCATTTATACACTACACATTCATTCAAAAGAAAGATGACACAGTGCATAAGAAATAGAGCTCTTTTTGGAAAAATTAGTTAGTTCTGAAAAGAACTTTTGTTTTTGGTTTTGTTATATATATATTTTTTTTTTTAACAAAGTTTTACATTTTTTGGGGGTTTTTTGAAACGGAAACTGAAATCCTGAACTTTAAAAGTGTTCAACAGGAACAACAAAAAACTGAAATTAATAAAAATTATCGCCTTTTCGTGCACACATGCTCCATGATGCGCTTTTCAACAAGCACAAGGCTTTGTTCTGAGTACACGAGAATTTCGAAGCACTTGTTGCACCTCATGTGCACCTTTTTTAAATATGGCCTCAGGTCCAGTTCGGCAGTTGAAGGAGATGGAGGTGTTGCTGAAGAAGTGCTGGCCACAGCTGGTGGCAGTTGTGTGGCCAGGTTTCTAGTGGATGCCTTCGCAAACTGTGTAGGATGAACTTGCCTCACATGCCTAATCATAGTATGGATGGAGAAGGAATATTTTTTGGAAGGGTTTCCCCTTGAAAGAACTGTGTCACAAAGGTTGCACGTGACCTTCGGCGCATTCACCTTTTTTTGGTCCTCTGGATAGCAAAAGAATTGCCAAATGAAGGATTCTTTGACTCGCCGATGAGGAACACGATGTTGGTCATCAGATTCTGATGAAGATGAATCTTGTCTGGCAGCCATTTCAAGTTCTTGTCAGTGAAGCTGGAGAGGGTCCTTCTTCCACAAGACTGAAACAGATAATGAGGGAAATGGGTGGGGTTCCTGAAGATTCTAGAGCTGAAACTACTATATATTTATTGAACACCTCTCTTCGCACAGGTCAGATCCCTCTAGCTCTTAAGGAGGCTCGTCTGATCCCCTTATGAAGAAACCGGGCGCAGACATAAAATGTCTGAAAAATTTCCGGCCCATCTCTCAGTTGCCTTTCCTGGCTAAAGTGGCTGAGCAGCATGTGTTAGCTCTACTATCGGACCATCTAGAGAACAACAACCTGCTGGAGACCAACCAGGCAGGGTTCCGTGCTAATCATAGCACGGAACTAGTTATGCTATCGATTCTAGATGAGCTAAGAACGCGGGCTGATGTAAAAACACCGAGCGCCCTGATACTATTGGATCTCTCTGCGGCGTTTGATACCGTGTGTCACAAACAGCTTCTGTCGCGGTTGAGATCCTTAGGCATCATGGGTACAGCAAATGCATGGCTTACATCATTCTTGCAGGGTAGGACACAACGAGTGCAGTTGGGTGACCTACTTTCCACCTTGGCCCCGATCACCTGTGGGGTTCCACAGGGCTCTGCCTTGTCACCCCTACTCTTCAACATCTACCTACAGCCACTGATTGCCCTCCTGAATAGGATGGATTGCCTAGTGTATAACTATGCCGATGACACCCAGATAATCATCCGGTTGGATGATGGTCCGGGAGCCGTCACTAGGCTACAGGACATATTGAAAATCACAGTAAATTGGATGTCCGAGAACTCTTTGAAAGTTAACCCAGACAAGACAGAAGTGTTGCCAATTTCCATCTCGGGCAACCCTTGGAGCGAGAAATTCTGGCCTAAAGAACTGGGCGCACCACCAAAACCGGCAGTTGCGGTTAAAAGCTTAGGCCTACACGTGGACAATAAATTGTCCATGGAAAAACAAATCACCACTGTAGTAGGCACTTGCATAGGCCTTTTAAGACAACTAAGGAAGATCTCTGCCCTTCTCTCATTCCCCACTCTGAGACATGTGGTTTCAGCCACAATTTTGGCAAGGCTGGACTACGGGAACTCTCTGTACTTAGGTTTGCCACAGCGGCTGCTGGACAAACTACAGGGAGTGATGAATGATGCTGCCAGGCTGATTTTCAAAAAACTCAGGACCGCTCATGCCTCTCCCCTGATGCAGGAGCTGCACTGGCTCCCAATTCGTCAGAGAATTGTCTTCAAGGGGCTGTGCATTGCTCACAAGGCTCGGTATGGCAAAGCACCAAAATATCTGAAATCCCGACTATCCCCCTACACACCGGGTAGGACTTTGCGCTCATCGGACGCCACTCTTCTGTCCCAATCCCGCTTCAAATTGACCACGGTGGGGGGTCGTGCGTTTTCCAACACGCTCCCAGCTTTTTGGAACAAACTGGACCCAGAACTCAGGAAGGAAAGTAACCTACTCTCCTTCAGGAAAAAACTAAAAACTGTACTATTTAGACAAGCATGGAGCAGATCTTAGGCGTGCAGCTGGTTTCAAGTGAATGTAACATCTTATCACGTAAATCTGGACAAACAGCGCTTAGAGACCCCTGTGGTTATAACGCGCCATATAAATTAAATAAATAAAAAATAAATAAATAAACCAATCAAAAGTGTTGTTTTCGTGTCACATGACTTAACGTGCGCGCCCGGGTGCGCGCACCCGGTCGCGCACGCCGATACAAAATGGCGTTTTGCCGGATTTTCATAAAAGTTTTAAAACTTGAAAAGGAGGCAGGCTAGACACTCTCTGACCCCCTAGAGTTTCTCAGGGGGTCCCAGAAGAATCTCAAAGGGGCAAAAACCCTTTTTTTATTGTTGAAAAATAGCGGGGTGCGCACACCCGGTCGCGCACGTCGGTTTAAAATGGCGTTATACCTGATTTACATAAAAGTTTCAAAACGTGAAAAAGAGGCAAGGTAGACAGTCCCTAACCCCCTAGAGCTTCTCAGGGGGTCCCTAAACAAACCCGGTCGCGCACCTCGCAATTTAATTAAAAAAAAAGGTCAAGTCATATGACTCGAAAACAACATTTTTCATTGGTTCATAGTAGTTTCAGATCTAGAATCTTCAAAAACCCCACCCATTTCCCTCACTATTTGCTTTATTCTCCTCGAAGAAGGACCCTTTTTGGAGCTGGAAGCAGAAAAAACAACAGGATGGCAGAAAGACAGGAAAGAACATCTTCTTCTTCTGACTCCCACATGGAATATCGCCAGCAAGCCAAGAAGGGGAAATCTTCTTTTATTTGGAAGTTTTTTACTTTTCCTGAGGGACTTAAAAAGATAAATTCCCCTAAAGAAACGTGTACCCTTTGTGGTACTGTTCTTTTAAGGAGAAACCTTCTTAAAAAATACTCTTTTTCAAACCATACTATGATCAGACATGTAAAAAATGTGCAACCTGTGCAATATGCCCAAGCAGCCACAAGAGCTCTGGCCCAGCAGATTCCACCAGCTGTGGCCAGCACATCTACAGCTCCACCTCCATCGCCAGCAACAGCAGAAATGGACCTTAGGCCATATTTGGCACATGTGCATATGCGGTGCAACAAATGTTTTGATATTATTGTTTATGGAGAACAGAGCCTGAATCTAATTGAATGGAGGATTCAGAATCATAAATGATGTGAAAGGAGATAAATTTTTTTCACAAGGATGATGTCATCAGTGATGTCATTTGAGATGTCATGAGTGATGTCATGAGTGATGTCACTGACTATGTCATGAGTGGTGTAATATGTGACGTCATTAGCAGTGCTTTGCGGGCGCGCCAGTTATAGTGAGTACAACTAACTGTAAGGTGGGAAGTTCAATGGTTTTGTATGAGTAAATTGTCCAGCTAACTATAACTGATATAAAACCTATGGTTTTTTCAATGAATTTGCTAGGTTTTTTAAATGGTAATTCCTAACTATAACGTGTGTAAAACCTATGGTTTTTTCAGTGAATTTATATTACCTACTGGCGGTCGCCAGTAGGTATATATAGTTAGGATTTTTTTCCTATGGGATTCTTGAAAATTCTATGTTGAATAACTTTGTCGTTTGTGGATGGAATTGGCTGGAATTTTCAGGAAACTGGAACATTTTGTTTCTGAGACAGCCCCTGAACATTTCGGGGGGTTTCGTCAAGGGGGGGGCTGAGAAAAAAGGGGGGTCCCAAAACGCGTTTTTCCCATGCAATTTTCCATTGGGCGGTTGGACTCACTTTTAGCTCGAACGGCTGAATGGATTTCCACGAAACTTGGCAAAATTGTAGATATTGTTTGCCCGATGTGCCTTTGCTAGGTCTCAATATATGTGCTCCAGTGGATTTTGATAAATTAATGTTCAAAAAAATATATATATCTGTGACAGCGTCCCAGTTAGCGCACCGGTTCGTGTACCTGACGCGTAACGGAACTTTGCGAGGAGAAGCGGATTGGCTCTCCGGTGACTTTCAACATTCTAAACAGTCCGGTGCGGCCGCCATCTTGTCTCTCGGTAAGATCGAGAGACAAGAGGTGGAAATAAACAAAGGGGGAAATTAATAAAAAGGGGCAAGGTAGACCCCTCCTGACCCCCTAGGATTGATGTGGGGCCTATTGAAGGGCCCCACGGGGCATACATTTTTTTTTTTTTAAATTCGATTTTTCGCGGTAGGAGCGTTACCCGGTACGCGAACCGGGTAGCTTACCGGTAGCGTAACGGGAGTCCGCCATCTTGCGTTAAGGTCTAATTTGGAGTTTGGACACAAGATGGATGCTAAACAATGCTGGGATTGTGTAAAAGGGGGCAAGGGAGACATATCCTGACCCCCTAG
Organism: Lissotriton helveticus; assembly: GCF_964261635.1. Lineage (NCBI taxonomy): Eukaryota > Metazoa > Chordata > Amphibia > Caudata > Salamandridae > Lissotriton > Lissotriton helveticus. The sequence goes on along the minus strand of NC_136067.1, from coordinate 885,928,496 downwards.
GTTTTGTGAGGGTGGATGAGGAGACCCATATATGTCCCCAAAATTTTTTTTTTTTAATTTTCGCGCGGTTAGCGTCCGGTGCGCGAACCGGGTAGAGCTGCGGAAAGCGTAAATCATGAAAATTATTTAAAAAAAAGTTACATTGAACATTTGTTTAGATTGATCATAGTTAGGGTAGCTCTGAGAAGAACTTTTGGGTCTGTGGTAGATTTAGGTACTTATAAGTAGGTACCAATACATAGTCTTAAATTCAGGATGAAAATTCTGTTCCCCTCATCTGAGAAGTGAACTCCATCTCCTCTGTAGATATCTTGCATGTAGTAACGCAAGTTATTGTTGTAGATGGAGCCCATTCCATGGTCTCTCATGTAAGCTGAAACAGACTTATTTACATGCTTCCTCGATTTCTCAATTTGTGGACAAAATTGGTTGGACCACTTCCATTTCTGTCTTTGGCATATATTTGAATATACCAAGGCAGTTTGAGGAAAAAGTGCCATCAATTGCTCAAAGGTGTCCTTTAAAAGCATTTCCAGACCTACCCCAGTCAAAGTGCCCAAGTCATTTCCTCCACAGTGCACAATTAACAGGTCAGGGTTTGGCAAATGCAAAAAGGTTTTCACCAATGGTATCAATTGGTGACATCTTAATCCTCTGTGGCCAATCCAGTTGATTTCCACATTTTGTAAATTGAGGTTGTGTAAATTTCTATTATCAGCATACCTTTGCGCCCAGTGGATGTAACTATGTCCAATAATCCAGACAGGAAACATGGTGAGAGGATGTTCAGCTGCAGTCAGATGAAGTGTGGGAATGAAATGGCAGTTGAAACAGTAGGAGTTTGTTATGAAAAAAACGGTGGAGTTTCAGTGCTAATGATTCAGTAGCAGTGATTGGTGGATTATGATTGCTGAAAACAGAAAGTTAGGGTGCATGGATGAGTTCTTTGAAAGATGTAATTTGAATGGTTAAGAAAAAATCATTTTAAGTAACATTGCACTGGATAAGCAGGTGTACTGAGAGTTCAGAGTTCAGTTGAAACATTGTTGTATGAGAGGTCTTTCAGGAGGTAGTTGATATGGAAAAAAGGCAGAAAGGGCAGAGGGAGGAAGGGTGTTCATTTGAAAAAAGTGAGGGAAGAGTTTTGATTGGCTGACATGAGGGATATGTGTGAAGAATTACAGGATTTCTGTGCCATTGCTGGTTGCAGACTCAGAAGATCATACCCTTTGCTCTGCTAAAGAAAAATTGGTGTGTGCCTGAGACTGTTTTCAAACTCAAAAAGCATTTGCTAAGGTGAGAAAAGATTCATTTACTTTAGATAGAGACTAGTATGGTTTATGGAGAAAATAAGGAAGCCAGCTGTGCATTTAAAATGTTGTTTTGTGTCAAGTGTATTCATTATATTTTCCAAAAAGATTTTGCTTCTTTGACAAATTGTAATTGGAGAAAATGTGAAGTATTAGTACTGACAGAGTGTGCTTGTACATAAGAGCTGTGCTGTGTTTTCAAATTATGACCAGAAAATCGTTTTTTTTTAAAAAGAAATGCTTTTTACATTTATGAGAAGGACAAAATGGTGTTTGCTTCTTTAAATAAATATTTCATTTCCCACCATGAATATGGGAGAATAATTTGCTTGTTTGTCGGTTTAAAAACACGTTTCTTGAAGTCATTTAGGTTTCACAATATGTTCTGCAAGAGTTTCATAGTCAACATGGGGGCAAATTTACAAAGCTTATGAGCCACATTCACGTCATTTTCCCCACGTTAAAAGTGACTTTAAAGGTGGTGCAAGGTCCTTGTAAATACGCCCTCATGAGTGCTTTGTAAATTTAAGTCATTTCCCCGTGGTGCAAGGTCCTTGTAAATACGCCCCCATGTGTGCTTGGCAAATTTAAGTACTGACAGGGTGTGCTTGTACATAGGAGCTGTGTTGTGTTTTCAAATTATGACCAGAAAATCGTTTTTTTTTAAAAAAGAAATGCTTTTTACATTTATGAGAAGGACAAAATGGTGTCTGCTCTTTAAATAAATATTTCACTTCCCACCATGAATATGGGAGAATAATTTGCTTGTTTGTCGGTTTAAAAACACGTTACTTGAAGTCATTTAAGTTTCACAATATGTTCTGCAAGAGTTTCATAGTCAACATGGGGGCAAATTTACAAAGCTTATGAGCCACATTCACGTGATTTTCCCCACGTTAAAAGTGACTTTAAAGGTGGTGCAAGGTCCTTGTAAATACGCCCTCATGAGTGCTTGGCAAATTTAAGTCATTTCCCCGTGGTGCAAGGTCCTTGTAAATACGCCCCCATGTGTGCTTGGCAAATTTAAGTACTGACAGGGTGTGCTTGTACATAGGAGCTGTGGTGTGTTTTCAAATTATGATCAGAAAATCGTTTTTTTTTTAAAAATAAATGCTTTTTACATTTATGAGAAGGACAAAAAGGTGTCTCCTTCTTTAAATGAATATTTCACTTCCCACCATAAATATGGGAAAATAATTTGCTTGTTTGTCGGTTTAAAAACTCGTTTCTTGAAGTCATTTTGATTTCACAATATGTTCTGCAAGAGTTTCATTGTCAACATGGGTGAAAATTTACAAAGCTTATGAGCTACATTCACGTCATTTTCCCCATGTTAAAAGTGACTTTAAAGGTTGTGCAAGGTCCTTGTAAATAAGCCCTCATGAGTGCTTGGTAAATTTAAGTCATTTCTCCGTGGTGCAAGGCTCTTGTAAATACGCCCGCATGTGTGCTTGGCAAATTTAAGTACTGACAGGGTGTACTTGTACATAGGAGTTGTGCTGTGTTTTCAAATTATGACATGAAAATGGTTCACAAAGAAAAGGAATGCTTTTTACATTTATGACAATGACAAAAAGGTGTCTGCTTCTTTAAATAAATATATCACTTCTCACCATCAATCTGGGAGAATAATTTGCTTGTTTGTCGGTTAAAAAATCGTTACTTTAAGACATTTAGGTTTCACAATATGTACTGCTAGAGTTTCATAGTCACTATGATGATAATGATATACATTTAAAACTGTGTAGCAGGCATGGAGAAACTGAGGCTTCTGTAAGTGTCAAGGGAGGTGAGTAATGTACATTGCTCTGTTGCATACAGTCCTCATCTTCTGCGTACTCTAGGATATGCTAGACTACATCTGCACAATGAGATACCTAAGCTGAGGAAATACAGGTGATGTGATTGTGAAATGAGCAAAAATATTTGCACGTTTTTCAATTATATCACCTGTGTTTCCTAACATTACGAATCACATTGTGCAGATGAGGTTTAGGCCTGTCCAGGGAGACAGAGGAGGTCTGGCCTTTGTTCAAGAGTGCAGTGGACATGACTCACTTCGTTGGAAGGCCTGCACATGTATTATCTCCTCTGTACTCTTCAACAAGCCTAAATTTCATCTGCAACCCTGAGTAGGCCTCACCTCAAACAAACCTCTGCATAGGCCACACCTTATCGGCATCCTGAACCAATCATTTAAAATGTTAGGGGCAGATTTATGATGGCCGTGTGCCTCTTTTGCGCCGCCGTTACGTCACTTTTGTGACGCAGCAGCGGTGCAAAAGATGCACCATGTTGCAAGATAGGCCTCACTTCATCTGCAAGAAGATACCGTCAGTTTAAACTGTATACATTTAGGACTGTGTAGGGGGCATGGAGAAGCTGAGGCTTCTGTAAGTGTCAAAGTTGTTGCATACAGTCCTCACCTTCTGCGTACTCTTTGATATGCTAGACTACATCTGCACAATGAGATACCTAAGCTGAGGAAACACAGGTGATGTGATTGTGAAATGAGCAAAAATATTTGCACGTTTTTCAATTACATCACCTGTGTTTCCTAACATTACGAATAACATTGTGCAGATGAGGTTTAGGCCTGTCCAGGGAGACAGAGGAGGTCTGGCCTTTGTTCAAGAGTGCAGTGGACATGACTCACTTCGTTGGTAGGCCTGCACATGTATTATCTCCTCTGTACTCTTCAACAAGCCTAAATTTCATCTGCAACCCTGAGTAGGCCTCACCTCAAACAAACCTCTGGATAGGCCACACCTTATCTGCATCCTGAACCAATCATTTAAAATGTTAGGGGCAGATTTATGATGGCCGTGCGCCTCGTTTGCGCCGCCGTTGCGTCACTTTTGTGACGCAGCAGCGGTGCAAAAGATGCACCATGTTGCAAGATAGGCCTCACTTCATCTGCAACAAGATACCGTCAGTTTAAACTGTATACATTTAGGACTGTGTAGGGGGCATGGAGAAGCTGAGGCTTTCTGTAAGTGTCAAAGTTATTGCATACAGTCCTCACCTTCTGCGTACTTTTTGATATGCTAGACTACATCTGCACAATGAGATACCTAAGCTGAGGAAACACAGGTGATGTGATTGTGAAATGAGCAAAAATATTTGCACGTTTTTCAATTACATCACCTGTGTTTCCTAACATTACGAATCACATTGTGCAGATGAGGTTTAGGCCTGTCCAGGGAGACAGAGGAGGTCTGGCCTTTGTTCAAGAGTGCAGTGGACATGACTCACTTCGTTGGTAGGCCTGCACATGTATTATCTCCTCTGTACTCTTCAACAAGCCTAAATTTCATCTGCAACCCTGAGTAGGCCTCACCTCAAACAAACCTCTGGATAGGCAACACCTTATCGGCATCCTGAACCAATCATTTAAAATGTTAGGGGCAGATTTATGATGGCCGTGCGCCTCTTTTGCGCCGCCATTGCGTCACTTTTGTGACGCAGCGGCGGCGCAAAAGATGCGCCATGTTGCGACATATTTACAACTTGATGCATCTAGGCAGATGTGTCACGCTGTAAAGTCCTGCGCCAAATGAAACCTGCGTCAGGTTTCATGTGGGCGTTTTGTTGCAGGGTGGGCGTTCACTTGCATGAAAGCCCTGTAAAACTAACACAGTGAAATTTACAAGATTTCACTGAGTCAGCTTTATGGCATTGCTGAATCAAATCCTTACGCCTGTTTGAAACAGGCATAAGGAGTGACGCACCATGCAATGTGTGGCTTTCCCCTGTGCATTGCAGGAGTCATGTCGCGCTTGCGACGTGATTCGTGCAATGCGCGGCTTTTGCGGCACAGATGCGTGACGCATCTGTGCTGTTTTTGCCCCATGGTGCTCCGCATTGTAAATGCGGCACACCATGGGTGGCAGAGCAGCGGCGCACGTTAACTGGTGCATCCCTGGGGATGCGCCAGTTAACATAAATCTGCCCCTTTACAATTAAGTATGAGCAGGGGACACAGAGCCGGTGAGGCTTATCCAAGGTTAAGAAGAGATGAGTCCTGTTCACTGAAAACTTGGACATAGGCCTCACCTCCTCAGCATCGCTGGACATGGCTAAATAATATCTGCAAAATGTTACTCTTGTTAAACAATTTTACTATTATAGTCTCTGAGATTTGTCTCTTACTCTGCAACATCTCATTGTTGTTTTCTTTCTTTAAAGATAACGACAACATCAACCATGAGTGATAATGAGCAATCTGTTGATTTCGATCTTATCATTGAACTTGTCATTGAAAAGTCAGTGGAAGTAGATCCCTTGGATGATTTATATCCTGTGGATGATGATGAATATGATGAGGATGCCGATTTGTCAGAATTGTATGACATAGGCTGGGCAGCTGACCTGCTCGAGCCTATTGAACTATAAAGACTTTTTAAAATAAATTTAAGTTACTGGAAATGAAAAGTAACCATGTTGACCGTTTTATTTAAATTTAAATACAACTTCAAAAACAGCTTGTGTGAAGTGTCTTTAATAAAATAGTGAAATATGCTAATAAAATTAGTTCAGATTCACATATAAAAGAGCGCAGGTCAAATGTAGAAGCATTCTATTTCTTTGCTACTATTTGTGAGTTTTAAATTTGTCAATGCACTAAAAATTATTGCATGTAGAATTGACAACTAGTGTGTTAATTGTTTGACGACTGTTATTGATTTACTGTCTGGTAATAGTGGTTAATAACATTTTTATTATATTTTACCACAGATTCAACTGCAGATCATTTCAAAATTAAAAAATGCCTTCAAGGCAAAGGAGGAGAAAGGCTACAAAACGTCAAACACAGCAGCTTAGTACATGCTTGCAGCAGTCCTCTACAATAAAAACTCGTCAAGTCACCAAAAAAGCTCCGGGTAAGACAATGAAATCTTTCCTAAGAAACATTTCCAGAAAAAAAAGTATCACTACAGAACATGTTTTAGTCCAGAAGAAGAGAGTCAATTTAAACAGTAGGGAAAGGCCCCTTAATAAAGTTAGTGGTATAGCAGGGGAAAACTCTGTGAGTGCCGGTAGAAGGCACAATCAATTTAGGGACATTCGTAGACGAATGTTCCGCAACAGGATAATTGTAAATTTGATGAAAAATGTGAAGAAAGGTCAACAGAAACTGGCTTTTTATAAGAAAAAGAAAAATGTTGAGAAAATTATTGATCAGGCTTTGGAAATGAAGCGAAAGTTATTTCTTTTGGTAATCAATAGAATTAGGAAACTAAACAAGGCAATTTATGAATTCAAAACAAATAGTAGATGGAAGAGAATAGTTAATGGTACAAATTTTTGTGAAGTATTTTCAGGAGAATGGATGCATAGTTCAAGTTGTGAGGCATTTTTCAATGAGGATAGTTACTTCCAGGACAATGATTTGGTGCATGCAGTTGACACCAGTGGTCGAGCATATGAGGTGAAAGACGGTTGTCCAGTTGAAAAAGAAAAACTTGTGTCAACAGAGGCAGAAGAGGTGTTAGGGGATGAAGTTTTAGGGAGACGTCCTAAGGGTCCAGTGTACACCTGGAAGTGTAGTAGTATTTGCAGTGTGCGACAGGATTCCATCAATTTGCTTTGTGATTTTGTACGGACATTTAATAAGAAAAGTTTAAAACAGAAAATGAAGTTGTTGCAGGAATTAGATCCATGCAGAGTGAGAGAAGTGACAGGTTTACATGGTCATTCACTGGCTTGTCTTTCCAGGAGAGTATGCCAGAGTGTTTTTCATCATTTCAGGATGCTAGCAGTCCATCATAATAAAGTGAGGAAATTAGTGAGAATGTTGTATTTTGCTAGTCCAGCAATTAAGCTTAAACAATTAAGCAGTGCTCTTTTGCATGGTTCTGAAGTAGATGTGAAGAATATTTGTGAAGAAATTGAGTTTTGTTACTTTGCAAGTAAAGAGGAGAATGTTGAAATTGACCCAGAAGAAGAAGGTAATGTGGAAGAGAGTGTACAGATTTCCAGTACAGATAATTTTCAGAAGGAAATTGCCACGTTTCAGGTGAAATCAAGTGAGAGGCCTAATTTCACTTGTGTGTGTTGTCGACGCACTTATTATAAGAATCAGACTAAGTTAGTGGATTTATATGCAAAAAGTGAAAGGGAAAATAATAGTGAATGGAAGGATTTCGCAACATACTTGATGGTAGAAAATTGTTTTGATTTGGGATCATGTGTGTACTTATTGTTGTAACAAATTAAATCAAAACCGGATGCCTGCTAAAGCGGTTCATAATAATCTGGAATTGGTTGACATTCCTTCTGAATAGAAGGATTTAAATACTTATGAATCTATTTTGATTCAAAGTGTACATCCCTTTCAGGCTATTGTACGAATGGAGCCAAAGACAGGGAAATTGCCTCCATCAGATTTACAGAGAGGATTAAAGGGAAGAGTTGTTTATTTACCTCTAGATTTGAAGAAAAACATTAATACAATTGGAGTAGAGAAAGTGGAAGAGGAACCTCTGGTTATCTTAGTTAATGGGGTTCCGACAAAGAGCAAGAAAATCTGGCAAGATTTAGTGGATGTTAGGAAAGTCAAAAAGGCAACATTGTATTTGATGAAAAACAATGAGTACTACAAGAATGTATGTGTTGCAGAAGAGGAAGTAAGTGAAGAAGAGGACAGCGATTTGTGTGCTGGACAAATTGAGAAAGTAGAAGCCTCTAAAAATGAAGAAATATATGAACATTATAGTGTTCATCCTCTGCATTCCAAGGAAGTCATGGGGAATGCCATTGAGTTGTTTCAAATGAAACAAGCCAAAGGGAGTCCCATTAGTGTTTGGGAGGAAAGTTTGGAAGCTCGGTGTTTCCCACAGCTATTTCCAACAGGTCAAGGAGGAAGATATGATGAGCGACCTGATCAAATTCCTGCTTCTGAATACCGGACTTTACGATTGTATGCAGAAGATCCTAGGTTTCGTCAATGCATTCCCTATTTGTTTCATCTACTGTTTGAAAGTGATCTGTCTGGACTGTCATATGCAGTGAACCACATCTTGAAAAGTGGTGTACAGATGCAAAATATCTCGGCAAGGGACTTTATGGATAAAGTCAATGTGCAAGACAGTATTTTGGATTCTCACCTGATTAATCTCATGGCATGTCAGCGTGGTACTAATGAGTACTGGCACCGTCGTCATGGTGATTTAAAATGTATGCTGAGGAACTTAGGAACTCCCACATGGTTCCTCACTCTCAGCTGTGCCGAGTATGGCTGGGAAGACTTACTTGAATTTCTACGAGAGGCAAATGGAAACATTGAAAATATCGAATTCAAGACACCCGGAGAACTGTGCTCTTTGGATCCAGTGAATGTATGCAGGTACTTCAATCATAGATTTGAAGCTATGATGTCTTTCATCATGAACAAGAAAAATCCACCTCTTGGAGAGGTGTTGGATTTCTTCTGGAGAAAGGAGTATCAAGCAAGAGGTGCTCCTCATATACATATGCTGCTATGGATCAAAGATGCACCCAAATATGGAACAGATCCGGGTGACTTAGTGATGAGTTTCATAGAACAGTATTCTACATGTGCTGTTCCACAGACAAAGGAAGACAAAAGCCTAAGAGAACAAGTTTTACGTTTTCAAAGTCATCGTTGTGAAAAGTACTGTCGTCGTAAATTCAGAAACAAGGACAAGTTCTACACAAAATGTCGTTTTGGATTTCCACGATCGGTGATATCTAAAGGAAGAGTGAACAGTTTGATGTCTTCGCTGCGACATAATGTGACGAGGAAATCACCCAAAAATACATACAATTTGAAAAGAAACGAAGAGTCCAAGTACATCAACGACTACAACCCAGTGATTTTGTCCATGTGGAATGCTAACATGGATATACAGTTTGAGGCTGATAACTGTATGGCTGTGGCTCGGTATGTGACATCTTACATCACAAAAAAAGAAAAGACAGAATTGAAGGATATGTGGAAGGACATTTCCCATGAAAAGAGCCTCAGTAAGCAGTTGTACAGTTTCAGTCTGAAGATGTTGTCGCATCGAGAAATCGGAGCTTACGAATGTTCTGCCGGTTATCTTCAGCAAGTCTCTATGCCAAATCTAGGAGTATCATTTGGGCGAGTCTTGGTCTTGTTGCAACGCGTAATCGAGTTCTGAAACCTGTACGGGAAATTGAGTATTTGGCGGAAAAGGAGCCAAACAGTACAGATATTTTGAAGACCAACATGTTGGATACATATTATCCAAATAGAAGCAGTCACCTCGAGAATGTTTGTCTGTATGAGGTTCTACAAAATTACATATTCAAGAGGAACATCAAAGAAGATATTGATAAAGGAGTGTATGCTGTAATTGGAAGTCAGGGATGTCTGGTCAAGCAAAGAAAATGCCAATTGGTAAATCATCGAAAATTGAGTGGCGAATCTCCTGAAAGAAAAGAGTTTTTCTATTTAGCAACTTTTCAAGCCTTGGCGTGCAGGAGAGGAACTGCTTGGAGATTTCCTCTGTTATGAAGACTCTTTCAATGCAGCCAAGGAGACCATAGAATGTCCTGTTTTTCCAAAATATCTAGAAATGTTGAATGCGGAAATCGAGCAGGAAGCAACAATTGCAGCCGAGATTGCTAGAGACAGTTCTCAGGACAGTCAGAGTTCTGTTTCATTGAGTCAGGATCCACTAGGAGGACCAGTTATCGAAAATGAAGCTGCCACTGCCATGATTGAAGTGGAAAGAGCCATGGCACATGCTCAGGAGGATGCGGTTAACTTAGAAGATTTGGAAAGACAACTCAACGTTGAGCAGGGGAAAATATATGACGAAGTTACAAACCAAATTGATCATGGATTAAGTCATGAGAAGAAAGAGTGCTCATGTACGTCGTTGAAGCCTGTCCGACTGTACGTGAGTGGAGAAGCAGGAACTGGAAAAAGTTTCCTAATTAAAGCAATGTCATGTTATCTGCAGAAAAGGACCGAGTCATCGCTGTCTTGTGTTGTCACCGCTCCAACTGGGCTGGCAGCACATAACATTAAAGGGATTACTTTACATCGTCTACTGATGCTGCCAGTGGAGCATGATAACAAATGTCAATACCACAAGTTATCTGGAGATGCTTGTTGTGAAGTTTCCAGAGTCCTGAAAAAGATGAAACTTCTTATCATTGACCAAGTAAGCATGGTTTCTAATGTCATGCTTGCCTTTGTGCATTTGAGAATGCAGGAAGTTCTTAAAACAGAGTATGATGTGTTATTTGGTGGCAAACACATCATTGTTTTCGGTGATCTTCTGCAGCTGACACCAGTGAAAGGACAACCAGTGTTTAAACTGCTTACGCATGAAGATACCAGGAAGTGCCTAGGGAGCATTGGCAACGTTAACATATGGTTGACCTTCAATTATGCTGAGCTGCGTGAAAATATGCGTCAGGCAAAGTATGAAGATTACAAGAATATTCTACAAGATGTTAGAATCGGGAAAGTGACCGAGCATGGGAAAGAAGCTTTACATGCAGGATTACTGTCAAAATTGTATCCAGAAGAAGACATTCTGCCAGAGAATATTTTTCGGAAAATTACTGAGAAGAAATCTGGAATATGTTTGATGCCAACTCTTGCAGAATGTGCCATCTTCAACAACAAAATGTTGAATTTAGAAAACCAAGAGATTGTGAAACTGGAAGCTATTGACAGAATAGAGCATATGGGAGCAACAATTATTTTGTCTGAGAATTTGAAATCTAAATTGGATTCATTCGAGAAGACTATATCTAAAACTGCTGGTTTTGAGAAGACTCTGAATGTGTGCTTAAATTGCCGTATCATTTTGAGAAGGAATTTACATGTTGAAAGAGGTCTGGTAAATGGATCAATGGGTAATGTTGTTGATTTTGAGAAATACAGAAATAGAGATGGAATTGAATTTTTAAAAATTAAATTTGATGGCATTGAGGAAGTACAGCTAATTGGTCGTTGCTCTGCTAGGTTTTTGCTTGTAAAAGACTTATATGTTCGCCGTAAGCAGTTTCCTGTTTGCTTGGCATATGCGGTGACAATCCATAAATCGCAAGGTTTAAGTGTAGACAGTACATTGGTGAATATTGGCAGTTCTGTGTTCAAGGAGGGTATGGCATATGTGGCTTTGTCACGAGTCAGAACTTTATCGGGATTGTGCTTGATTGAGTGTGATGTCACAAACATTTGTGCGGATCTAGATTGTGTTAAGGAATACAATAGGTTAAGAAGAGAGTATGCGCCATATTTGCCTCAATATCCTTTGTTTGAGAAACGTGTGGTAGTCCGGAAACGAAGAATTGTGACCAATAGTAGGGAGATTGTAGCAAAAAGACGAAAAGTTGATGAACCCGAAATTATAAGCAGAAAGAAAATGGATTCTGTTGAAGATGTTGTTGGTTTTAAATTTGAAAATAGTTCTGGTGTCAACTGCTATGCTAATGTAGTTGTTAATGTTGTCTTTTCTCTAGAAACTTTAAAAGAACAGATTGTGATCAATTCGGATCAAAGTTTTTGCTGTTTGTTGAATTCTGTGTTAGAGAAATGTAGCACTGATAGAACAAAAATAGAAAGTGTGTCTGAAATTCGAAATCTGTTAGACAAATGTTCAGGTCAAACGCAATTCTCTCAAAATATTCAGCAAGATTGTCAGGAGTTTTTAATGTATATGCTTGATGTATTGCAAGATGAAGGTGTAGATGTAGATCATCTGTTTGGCCTTTCTTATCAATGGCAGCATGACTGCGAGAACTGTAGGGTATCAAGTACTACTAGTGTAGACTCAGAAAGATTTATATATTTAACTTTGCCAGACAGTAAATCAGTGTCCTTTAATAAGCTAGTAAAAGCAGCCGATCAAAACATGGAGTGTAGCCAATGTAAGTCTGCAATGCTGTCCACATTATTTATACGAAGATATGGCCAGTATGTCATTTTAATGTTCCAACGATGTAGGCCTGATGGAACAAAATTGACAACTTTAATAAAAAAATTTGTGGCTTCGCAGTTGTCAATATCAGGAAGGACTTTTGTAACTGCAGCAATTATATATCATGACGGTCCTTCAACAACATCAGGACGTTACACAGCTTATTTGAAGTCTGGAAACGGCTGGTCATTCTGCAATGATTCTGTTTTAACTTTCAAAAAAAGATTGCCTTTTGACCTTAAAAATTCTTACCTGGTGTTTTTACAACCAAAATTTTAGGGAAGGAATCTCGGGATTTGCTCTGAGGAATTTCAAGAGATTCTAATGGCTCCTACACTATTTGGCCTTGAGGATAAGTGTAGTACAGAGTGAAAAGTTATTTTTGAGTTTTAAGTAGCTCCTGAAAAAAAAGAAGGTGTTCTTACAGAAAGTGGTGGGCACGGATTAGTTAAAGGACAACAGAGTATTTCCCAAAGCAAACGGTGTTCTTACCATAACACTTGACGTCATGGAAAAATAACTGCACTTTGAGTGAGTTCAGAAAAACTGTTTCTTTTAATAAGCTAATTCAAGCAGCCAATCAAAACATGGAGTAGAGGTAATGTAAGTCTGCAATGCTGTCCACATTATTTGTACACACTTTTGGTTATAATGTCATTTTAAAATTCCAACTATATAAACCTGATGAAAGTAAGTTTTCAACTTTAATTACAAATGTTGTGGCTACACAGTCGTTGATTTTAGGAAGAACATTTGTAACTGCAGCTATTATATGACATGATGGTCCTTTGACAACATCCACTTATTACACAGCTTATTTAAAATGTAAAAAAAGCTGGTGTTTCGGAAATGATTCCCATTTGACTATGAAACAATGTTGCCTTTTGACTTAAAATATTCTTACTTTGTGTTTTCAGAAGAGAGAATTTAGGGTAGGTAACTGGCCTATAATGATTCTAGGAGTTGATATAATTTTATGTACTGTTTTAAATTGCTTTGTGATTAACAGTGATCAAGAGAATTAGATAATTGTAGTAGTCATAGAGGTAGTGTAAGTGTGCCTCATAGTAAGCAGTATCAGTGTCATAGGAAATGTGGAACATGAGTGAGCAAGAAGGGTGAGATATTACTAGTACAGGATTGTGAAAGTGATCTTGGACGTTTTCTTTCTGAAAGTTGTGGAAAAAGAAAATGACGGGATTTGCTTAGAAGAATTCCAAGAGTTATAAATGGCTCTTACACTATTTGGCCTTGAGGAGAAGTGTGGTAGAGAGCGAGAAGTCATTTATTGTATGTAACATATTTTTCAAAACGATGGAGCTTTTCTTTCAGAAAGTGGCGGGCAGAAAATAATAACAGCACAACAGAGTATAAGCTGTTCATAGGACATCCTTCGACGTCATGGAAAGTAAGTTACTTTTGAGGAGTTCTGATTTCTGATTGGTTATGTTATATGGGTTTTTTAAACACAATCATTTTGATTGTGTTTTTTTTCCCCGCTGTTATATGATGAATACCTTCAACTCACTGTTTTTAGTGAAATTTGATATATTCTGAGAACAGCAAAAATAAACCATTTAACATGTATAATTAATTCTGTACTTTGTATTGTGAATTTTAATTTGTACTCGTCTTGTCTCATGCTCACTCGTCTTTTACTACCTTCTATCAATCCTCTTTACATACTCACATTGCCTTTTGTTTTATTCTCTTTCACCCTTGTTCTCTAACTCCACTTATCTTTCAACCTTTGTTTCCCTATTCCAACTCTGCTTTTTTCTTTTCTCCCTTGCACCATTTTCCAGTTTTTAGACCCTCTGCTTCGCTTGTCTTTTCCATCTTTCCTCCCTTTGTTTTCTAAATTAAATATTTTTGGGTTCTCTTTTTTTGGTGCAATCAGTTAGTATAACTCACCCTCACTCATTTATCTTTCTTTGTTGCCTCACTCAGTCTGTATCTGACACTCTTTCCTTCACTTCCTCTGTCTCCTCTCTCCCTCACTCTCTTTTCCTTATTCACCCTTTCCTTATATAGTTTACCTTACTCACTTTCTTTTAGTAGCTTACACAACTTCAATTTAGTTTTCCCTTCTATCCTTCTTTTCTGTCACTGAAAGTATCTTCCTTTTTTTCTCTTAGTAATTTACTCTATTACAATTTCTTTTTGTCTCTGTCTGTCTATCACCGTTTCTTTCTTTTTCTTTCTGCATGTTTATCTCTAACTTTATTTCTTTGTAAAATTGGATGATTTTCAATCTTTTCCCTTGTCTTTTCTAATTTTTAAATACATGTTTTAATATTTTTAAAATTTGTGTTCTTTCTTTCACAGATTGAAAGTATAAAAATAACAAGTGACTAAGTTAACGACAATTATAAGGTAAGTGTTTTGTACTCTTTCCGTTACATCTCTATCACATTTAACTTCTATTAGTTCCACTGCTTCATTTATTTAACCCTCAGTTTCCTGCCTTTGCTACTTCCCTCATTCCTTTTTCTATTACTTACTTACTCTACTCCTTCCTCTCCTTTTCTCAGTCCCTCTGTTCTCATAGTTCCTCACTCCTGTTCACTCACTCCGTCTCTATTACTCTCACTGTCTCTGACTCATCACTCTTTCACTACTTGTTCATTATGCTTTCTCCCTGTAGTTCAAGCACACTATGTTATTTACATTTCTTTGCTGTTTCAATTATTCCTTTTCTGTCACTTCTTCTTTTCTGCTTTCTGTTTTTTCTTTCTGTTATTCCACATGTTTTAACCTTAGTCACTGTCATACATCTTGTTTTATTCCTATTTACTTTCGCTCACTGTTTTCTTAACACTTTCCCTCAGGTTTGTTCTTTTAGTCCGGTTCTATCCCTACCTCTCATTCCACATCCTTTACTGTTTTTCTTCTTAATTTGAACATTCACTCACATTCTCCAAGAAACTCTTGTTTATTATTCTTCTACTCTCCTTTTTTTCTTTCACTTCCTTATCTATTTTGTTTTTCTCAATTATAAATAGATCTATTAAACAGTATCTCTGTGTTACTCCCTCTAGCTGTCTTTCTTTTAACATTACTCTCTGTTTCCTTCCCTTATACTCACTCTTCCTTTTTAAAAAAAATGTTTTTTTCTGTTTCGCTTCCGGTTCGCGTACCGGCGCGCGAACCGGGAAGCGAATCAAAAGAAATAGAGGTTGCCAGAGTGCTAAACATTCTTATAAATGGGAGGTAGTTCTGAAAAGAACTTTTTTTTATTGTTTTTGTTGTTTTATATATATTTTTTTTTTTTCTGAACATTTTTTTACTTTTTTTGTATTTTTTGAACGGTTTTATATTTTTTTTGTTTTTTTGGGGGGGGAAACGAAAATGATTCATTATAAAGGGCTCAACAGGAGCAACAAAAAAAAAGATAATTTACTTTCTGGGGCGTTTTGTACATTTATGATTTCCAAAAGCTCTGTTGATTAGATTTATGCTTCTCTCCCCATAGCAAATTAATTTGCCGCAAAAAATGCAGACTTGCTTCAGGTCCCCGAAGTTCATCTGGATGTTTGGGACCGTCTCCCTCGCCTCTGGTCCTGTCACTGCCTGTTCGGTTGATGTACTGGCCACAGGAGGGGGGTTTTCCTGCAGGTCACGTACCTGCGCAGCACTATAATTTATAGGGTGCCACCTCTCCATGTGCCGATGCATGGTGTAATTCCCGAAGCTGTACTTTTTATCAGTCCCTCTGGACAGAAATTTGTCACAGATCAGACATGTGACGTAGCGGGCATTTACTTTTTTTGGCCCCGGGGAAATGTGTAGAATTGCCAGATATAATTATCCTTCACATGGGACCTCCATGGCTCTTCAGGCAAAAAGTGCCTCCTCTCTTGCTCCTCTTCCTCTCCTTCCTCTTCTTCCTCCTCTTGATTAAGGATGACCTGAGGAGGTGGTCCATCCTTTTTTGGTGGTGGTGGTGATGGTGGATTGGCTCCAGCAGCTGCAGCTACAACACTTGCCATTTTAGAAAATATGGAAAGTAGGTCTTCCTCTCACAAAGATGAAAGTCAGAGTGAGGTAAAAATGTGGGGGCTTTCATCATTTGTGAAAAAAAATGTAATGAACCAATGAAAAGTGTTATTTTCAGGTCAGATGACCTAGCCTTACATCATTAGGAAACCAAAAGTGAAATGAACCAATAGAAAGTTTTATTAACAAGTCACATGACCTGTTACGTTTAGGTTCCGCGCTCCGCGCCGCGCCCCGGATCGCTTCCGGGGAGCTGCGCTTCGCGCATCGGTTCGCGCTCCGGAGCACTTCCGGGTGCGCTAACGCGGCGCGTCATAAGACGCATTACGCGGCAACGCGATACGTCGCGCTTACGCGACGCGCCCCGGATCGCTTCCGGGGAGCTGCGCTTCACGCCTCGGTTCGCGCTGCGGAGCACTTCCGGGTGCGCTAACGCGGCACGTCATAAGACGCATTACGCGGCAACGCGATACGTCGCGCTTATGCGACGTGTCATGATGTTGTTTTCTAACGCGGCAGTTGCGCTAACGGAACGTTTACCGGTTCGCGGACCGGGTCGCGAAACAAAAAAAAAATATATATATATATATATATATATATATATATACATAAAAAAATTATATTAAATACATATAAAATATATTTTTCCTTTAAAAAAAGAATACATTTAACAGCTTTTAATATTTGCTATTAAAAAAACCAATGAAATTCACTGAAAAAACCATAGGTTATAGACCATATATAGTTAGGAATTAGCATTTACAAAACCTTGAAAATTCACTGAAAAAACCATAGGTTATAGACCATATATAGTTAGGAATTAGCATTTACAAAACCTTATTTTACTCACACAAAACCATTGAAATTCGCATATATAGTTAGTTGCACTAACTATATATCGCGCACCCGCAATCCACTGCTGATCATGTCATATATTACATCATTCATGACATGGTCAGTGACATCACTGATGACATCACTGATGACATCTCAAATGACACCACTGATGACATCACTGATAACATCTCAAATGACATCACTGATGACATCACTGATGACATCTCAAATGACATCACTGATGACATCACTGATGACATCTCATTTGACATTACTGATCACATCACTGATGACATCATTCATGTGATAATACGATGAACCTCTTCAGACTCTAATATAACCTTAGATACACTCAGTGTAAACAGACACTCACAGACTGTCACTCATCCATGGAGTTACTCACACACCTAGTCAGTCATGCGAAGAATCAATCACACCTCCATTTCCTCAACTATACAGTTATACACACTTTACTTATTCAAACATATACTAACACATATTTACTCTCTTATACAATCCCTGATACAAGTTCACAATGATCCATACAGCCACTCACACATTCACTGGCTCTTATGCACAGTTATTTATATATGTCAACTCTCACATGTACTGTGTTTTACATATGTACTTACTTTGACATGTAGCACTGAGATATCCATTCACTCACCAATACACTCATGCACACAGTCAACCGCCCATACAGCTGTTTCCATATGCACTTTTGAACCCATACATCTAGTGAATCAACTGCTCACACATCTATGCACAGAGTCATACACCTCCCAGCCACCCACACACACACTCAGTCTCCCATACAAATACTTGGGCAACCAATCAATAACCCATATAGTTACTCATATAGCTACTGATCAACACATGCAGCAGTTTACAGAACAACAGACATAATGATGCACAAATTAAGACAGTTTAGTCACTAACCCATGCACTCAGTGAGACACATTTAATCACTCACTCATACAGTCAGTCATGCACCTACTAAATCCTTCATCTAGACACTTATACATCCACTCATTCTTCAATATGTAAGACATATTTAAACTTTACAGAAACACACAGTCACTGGATGATGTCATCAGTGATGTCATCAGTGATGTCATTTGAGATGTCATCAGTGATGTCATCAGTGATGTCACTGACCATGTCATGAATGATGTAATATATGACATGATCAGCAGTGGATTGCGGGTGCGCGATATATAGTTAGTGCAACTAACTATATATGCGAATTTCAATGGTTTTGTGTTAGTAAAATAAGGTTTTGTAAATGCTAATTCCTAACTATATATGGTCTATAACCTATGTTTTTTTCAGTGAATTTTCAAGGTTTTGTAAATGCTAATTCCTAACTATATATGGTCTATAACCTATGGTTTTTTCAGTGAATATATATATAAATATATATATATATATATATATATATATATATATATATATATATATATATATATATATATATATATATATATATATATATATATATATATATATATATATATATATATATATATATATATATATATATATATATTACCTACTGGCGGTCGCCAGTAGGTATATATAGTTAGGATTTTTTCCCTATGGGATTTTTGAAAATTCTATGTCTAATAACTTTGGCGTTTGTGGACGGAATTGGCTGAAATTTTCAGGAAAATGGCACATTTTGTTTCTGAGCAGCCCTTGAAAATTTGGGGGGGGTTCGTCAAGGGGGGGCCGAGAAAAAAGGGGGGTCCCAAAACATGTTTTTAACATTGAGTTTTCCATAGGGCGGTTGGCCTCACTTTTAGCCCGAACGGCTGAATGGATTTGCACGAAACTTGGCAAAATTGTAGGGACTGGTAGCCCGATGTGCCTTTTGTAGGTCTCAATATATGTGCTTCAGTGGATTTTGAGAAATTAACGTTAAAAAAAAGATATATATCTGTAACAGCGGACCGGGCAGCGCTCCAGTTCGCGTACTTTTCGCGCAACGGAGCTTTGTGAAGCGAAGCTGATTGGTTCTCCGGCGTCTGTAAACATTCCAAACAGTCCGTAGCGGCCGCCATCTTGTCTCTCGGTAGGATCGAGAGACAAGAGGAGGCCAAAGCGAAGGGGCAAATGACCATAAGGGGGCATAGTAGATCCTCGCTGACCCCCTAGGTTTGATGTGGAGGTTTTAAAAGGGCCCCGCGGGGCAAAAAAATAAAATAATAATAATAATCGAACGGCTGAATGGATTTGCACGAAACTTGGTAAAATATTAGGGACTGGTAGCCCGATGTGCCTTTGCTAGGTCTCAATATATGTGCTCCAGTGGATTTTGAGAAATTAACGTTCAAAAAAAGATATATATCTGTAACAGCGCTCCGCTTCGCGTAACGGAGGTTTGCGAAGCTGATTGGTTCTCCGGCGTCTGTAAACATTGCAAACAGTCCGTAGCGGCCGCCATCTTGTCTCTCGGTAGGATCGAGAGACAAGAGGAGGCCAAAGCGAAGGGGCAAATGACCATAAGGGGGCATAGTAGATCCTCCTTGACCTCTTAGGTTTGATGTGGAGGTTTTAAAAGGGCCCCGCGAGGCAAAAAAAAAAGAAATAATAATAATCGAACGGCTGAATGGATTTGCACGAAACTTGGCAAAATTGTAGGGACTGGTAGTCCGATGTGCCTTTGCTAGGTCTCAATATATGTGCTCCAGTGGATTTTGAGAAATTAACGTTCAAAAAAAGATATATAGCTGTAACAGCGCTCCGCTTCGCGGAGATAAAATTATATCTGTATTACCTAGCTGTTGCTAACACCAGTTAGCGACGGCTAGTAGGAGATAGCGACCATCTTGGGCCCCACTTTGCATGTGAGTGATATTTATCACTAATGACATGCAAAGTGGGCATGCCAAGATGTTAGCGACTGGAAACAGTCGCTAACATCGCTATCTCCTATTATCAACTTTTGGAAATATTCGCGATAAGCGCGAATATCTCCAAAAGCTAGCACCTGCCCTGAGCAGTTCTAAGGCATGTTATCCAATGGGAGGTGGATAACATGGCTAAGAGCATTAGCTCAGTAATGCATGAATATCGCTGAGTTTTCAGCGATATTAATGCATTGCGGTCGTTTTTTATCGTATTTGCGATAAACCTTGATAATAGCAAGGTTTATCTGCGATAATTTCTGACGATGCTTAGCGGTAAAAAAATCGTTGCTAAGCATCGTTAGGGATAAATATCGCTTAACTTTGGTAATATGCCCCAACGTCTGTTAACGTTCGATTCGAAGGAAATCAGGAAGTGTTGAAAAACATTGTCTGCGCCATCTTGCCTTTTTTCAAATGCCACACTTTTGTCGTGCACGGCAGTCATTTTAGATGCCTTGACCAGACCCACTCTGTGCACGCTGTCGATCCTTAGCATGACTCCCCACCCTCGCAAGCATCTCCCCCAGGCAGTGGTCACCCCCGCTCTCTGTCTTATGCATGGGTAATAAACCACCCCCCATCTGCGCTGCTCTTCCCTGAGAATCACACCCTGTGCCCGCCCGACACCGCCCTATTCACTACCGCACCCTCTGACACTCCTTTTCCTCTGTGTCCGATTGTCCAGGCCGGTCCTAGGGTATCAGCTAGCCCTGCAGATGTAGTTTATGGCCCCAGCTGTAAAGAATCACCCCTCTTCAAAGGAGTTATAGTAGATCAAGGCCCACACTCGATGAGATCCGTCACAGCAGACGCGTTCCTATTATCTGAAAACCATCCTGTATTGTGATTGGGGAGGGGACCGAGCCTGAAGCGGAAGATTCCAGGGATGACTCTTTGTACATCAAAGTTTTTACAATTATGTGTCACATTAAAAATATATAGCACTCCAACAAAGTAGCAAGATTATAAAACTTTAATAACTTATAAATATATACAAGAAAACAAAAACAGTAATAACATATAAACATTTTTAGGGAAAAACAACGAAGTAGCGGTCGGCTGTGCGAATAGTCCCAACGCAGCACAACGTCCAGATTTCTGGCGTGGGGCGTCGCGGGGGGTGGGTCATCAGTAGCAAACTGTTGTGCGAATAGTTCCAAGGCAGCAGAACGATGGCACCAAGGTGATGTCCAGTAAGTTGCCGCACTGGTTTTGGTATCCTACAATGCTGCTCCGAATAACGGCGTGGGGCGCCCCGGGGGAGGCGGCGTGAACGGGCCTCTCCAGGGGGAGTCTCATCTGTTGTAGTGGGGCGCCCCTTTACCGTTTCAGTTGCCATTCCGTCCGCTTTTGGTCCACTGTGTCAAAAGCCGCAATTCAGCTGAGTTGCGCCCACTCTTGCGGTGCAGCGATAGGCGGCTGTCACAGGACTCTCAAAATGGCGGCAGGCTGTTTCCTTTTTGGGCCTGGTCCACTGAAATGGCCCTGGGACACCTTGGAAATCGGACGCTTGTCTGCTAGTCTTGGACCCCATTCTCGAAAGCGTCCCCTCCGCCTTGAGGATTCATCCAAAGTTTTGGGGGCCCCCGACTCCTGTAGGCTTCTGGTGGGGAGCGGCTGCCATGATTGCTCGCGGAATGACCACTACGGAGCTACGAGATGGTGGTGCTCTCATGCTGACGCCAGCTTCAGTCTGAAACATCCAGAAACAAGGTGGGGCTTTCATCGTTTGGGAAAAAAAAAAGTTTTCATCCAATGAAAAGTGTTGTTTTTAGGTCATATGATCAAGCCTTCCATCATTAGGAAACCAAAAGTAAAATGAACCAATGAAAAGTTTTATAAACAAGTCACATGACCTGTTATGCGGCATAGGGTATAAAATGCGGAGAAAATACGTTGGCACGTGAGGCGGCGTCAGTAGCGGACCGATGTGCGAATAGGCCGAAGGCAGCGCAACAATATTTCCTGAATAGAAGACACCACAAGGCGCTGAGATGCCAAGATCCGGATGGCACCGAGGTGGTGTCTAGTAAGTTGCCGCACTGGTGTGGCAATCCTACAATGGTAAAAGTCGGCGTGGGGCGCCCCGTTGGCCTGTGAGATGGCGTCAGTAGCGGACCGATGTGCGAATGGGGCCAAAGGCAGCGCAACAATATTTTCGGAATAGAAGACACCACAAGGCGCTGAGATGCCAAGATCCGGATGGCACCGAGGTGGTGTCTAGCAAGTTGTGGCACTGGTGTGGCCATCCTACAATGGTAAAAGTCGGCGTGGGGCGCCCTGTTGGCCTGTGAGATGGTGTCAGTAGCGGACCGATGTGCGAATGGGGCCAAAGGCAGCGCAACAATATTTTCTGACTGACACCACAAGGCGCTGAGATGCCAAGATCCGGATGGCACCGAGGTGATGTCTAGCAAGTTGCTGTACTGGTGTGGCCATCCTACAATGGTAAAAGTCGGCGTGGGGTGCCCTGTTGGCCTGTGAGATGGTGTCAGTTGCAGACCGATGTGCGAATGGGGCCAAAGGCAGCGCAACAATATTTTCTGTATGGAAAATACCACTAGGCGTTGAGATGCCAAGATCCGGATGGCACCGAGGTGATGTCTAGCAAGTTGCTGTACTGGTGTGGTCATCCTACAATGTTGAAACTCGGCGTGGGGCGCCCCAATAGCCTGTGAGATGGCGTCAGTAGCGGACCGATGTGTGAATAGGCCGGAACCAGCACAAGGCGCCAAGATCCGGATGTCACCGTGGTGGTTTCATAGTTGAGAGGTACTTCATCTGCAGTGGGGCGCCGAGATCCGGATGGCACCGAGGTGATGTCTAGCAAGTTGCTGTACTGGTGTGGTCATCCTACAATGCTGAAACTCGGCGTGGGGCGCCCCATTAACCTGTGAGATGGCGTCAGTAGCGGACCGATGTGTGAATGGGGCAAAGGTAGCGCAAGAATATTTTCTGAAGAGGAGACACCACAAGGGGCTGAGATTCGGTTACCACCGAGGTGATGTCTAGCAAGTTGCCGCACTGGTGTGGCCATCCTACAATACTGCTCCGAATAACGGCGTGGGGTGCCCGAAGGGGGGGGGGGAGGCGGCGTGAACGGGCCTTCCTAGGTGGAGGCTCGTCTGCTGTAGTGGGGCGCCCCTTTACCGTTTCAGTTGCCATTCAGCTGAGTTTCGGCTGCTCTTGATGCTACAGCGACAGGCGGCTGCAACAGGACTCTCAAAATGGCGGCCTGTTCTTTGGATTTGGGCCTGGTCCACTAAAATGGCCCTGGGACACCTTAGAACTCGGACGCTCGATTTTTTTTTTCCTTTCCTGTACATGCAAAAAAAGGTAAATGCCCGGTACGTTACACGCTTCATCTGCCACGATGAACTCTCCAGAGGAACCGAAAAAAAATATAGTTATGGTAACTATACCATGCATCGTCATATGGAGAGGTGGCACCAATTAATTATAGTGCTGCATAAAAGAGAGATTTGGAGGAGAACCCCTGACCTGCTAGTACATTCATCAAAGAAGTGGCACTGACAGCATCAGAGGCAAGGGAAACGGTCCCAAATATTTAGAAGAACTTTGGAAAGATTAAAATGACATGTTTAGATTGTGGCAAATTAATTTCATGTGGACAGATGAGTGTTACTCTAATAAATACAGCATATGAACATCATCATAGTCGATGGTTGGTAGAGACATTTTGACTATATCCTGGACCTGCCCGTCCTCGCCCAAAATGGCGCCGGAATAAATGGGACTCGTAACTCCTTGTTGTGTACTGGTTGCAGAACCTTGAAATCACGAGATACGTATGCAGTTTTGAAGCACATGGCGGGCGGGGACGAGAATTGATTGAATATTTCGACATCCCTATTGATATTAAGTTCTGATGTGTTATTGATTACTGTACTATTGAAAGTTCGAATTAACGTCACCCATGGTACTTGCCCGCAAATGTATATCTAGATAATTTTATTGTAACTGGCCCTGTCGTATTTTAATTATAAAATGTACGTCCACCGATTCCGTAACTGTTAGACACCTTAGTTCTTGCAACCTAATGGCCCGCCCGTTACGTTCCTCTACAGTGTAAATGTCTACTCATCATATACGATTACAGTTTGCTCCGTGGCCGGCCCACGTGGTTATAGGCTCGTATTTGTATAATGAAATTTTCACAATAAAGGTTTTTAAAAGAAAACATGGTAGTAGTATATACATTGGTAAAGTTTTTAATAATAGTCACTGTTTTATAATCAGTAAAAGGCAAGTGAAATAAAGCAGACCAATTACATGAAGGGTAAAAGGTATAATTCGAAGGAACGCAGTAAAGATAAATGGTCAAGGGCTGTTGTGTTTTCTACTCCTGCAACATAAAGTGATAAGAATCTCATATTCAGGCGTATCGGCGACTAAGACAGCAGGTCGACCCTCTTTTGCTCAACGGCTCCGTCATGGGACGAAGAAACGCTCTTTTTCTCGAAAAAAGAATATATTTTACTTGCAGGACAGTTGTAAATTTTCCGGGAAAGTACATTAGCCTGGAACATTATAACATATATTTAAGAAAAAATAATGTTCGGAAGTAATAAAAAGCATAATTTTTAGGTCATATGACCAAGCCTTTCATCATTAGAATAAGAAAAGTAAAATGAACCAATGAAAAGTTTTATTAACAAGTCACATGACTTGTTATGCTTACGTTACGCGCTGCGCGCCCCGGATGACTTCCGGATGCGCTAACGCGGCGCGTCATATGACGCATTACGCGACAACGCAGGTCCAGAATATAGTCAAAATGTCTCCACCAACCAGCGGTTGGAACACAACCCCTTTCAGCAGGCTAAATAGTTCTGTTAAATGACAACAGAAGGGACAGGCAACAAGAACCATCAGTCAAAGAGGGGAGGGCTAGTTCTTCTCTACCGGGTTACATTGGGGCGCTACCGGAACTGATCGAATTGGTAGTCTACAGTGTTTCTGGATATTCAGACTGAAGCTGGGGTTAGCATGAGAGCAGCACCATTTCGTAGCTCCGTCGTGGCCATTCCGCAACCAATCATGGCAGCCGCTCTTTATCGTTATTTTGGGTGGGGTGGGTGGCGGAGCCAAGCTGTTTTGCAGCCATCATTGTGTGGAGTTCAGTTCATCTCACTAGTTTTGTATTTGTCATGAGGGGTTGTTCCTAATGTTTCTATTTTAGCGAGGTCAAAATGAGATCCCATTAGTGGCCTACTGATTTTGCTCGATTCCTTTTCTTTTTTTTTTACACGATTTTTCGTTATCTGCGAAGACTAAACAGAGTATTGCGACTCTGTGTTTGTTTGTAAATAGAGAATGAACCAAAGAGAACCAATTCTAAAACAGTAAATACTTGGATAACAATCAATCAAATGGAGAGAGAAGCAGGCACGACGTATTACAACGGGGGCAAAGGCCTGCGTTAACTACCCTTCACTATGTGCAAAGAGAGAGTACTCCTAATAGAAATGAGGGGGGGGGCACCATTCAAAGCAGATCAGTGTGCATAAACACGAAAATGTTTTCACTTACCAAGTACTTGACATTCGACAGCTTATGATATTTGCTATTAAAAAACCATTGAAATTCACTGAAAAAACCATAGGTTATAGACCATATATAGTTAGGAATTAGCATTTACAAAACCTTGAAAATTCACTGAAAAAACCATAGGTTATAGACCATATATAGTTAGGAATTAGCATTTAAAAAACCTTATTTTACTCACACAAAACCATTGAAATTCCATATATAGTTAGTTGCACTAACTATATATCGCGCACCCGCAATCCACTGCTGATCATGTCACATATTACATCATTCATGACATGGTCAGTGACATCACTGATGACATCACTGATGACATGTATTTATGACATAGGTATATAAATACATATATAAAAAAATATATATATATAAATATATTCAAATACATACATATATATATAAATACATATATAATAATACATGTATACAAATATATAGTTAGGACCTATTTTCCATAGGAAATCTACAACAACTTTGACGCTGGTTGACGAATCTTTGTGAAATTTTCAAAACTTACGGTCAGCTCCGGTCCGCTCCTATCCTGAAGGTTTGGGGGTGATTCGTCAAGTGGGGGCCGAGAAAAAAGGGGGTCCCAAAACACGTTTTTCCATGGTTTTTCCCATAGGAAATTTTAGACACGGCTACAGCCCGAACTGCTGTACGGAATGACACCACATTTTGTAAAAAGGTAGCCCTTGGTTCAGAATGGTGTTAATCTGTTCAGTAGTTCCTGAGAAATTCAAAAAATAGTGGTGAAAAAATAATTTTCCCATAGGAAAATTTAGACACTGTTATAGCAAAAATTGCAGAACGGAATTACACCAAATTTGGCAAAAAGGTAATGCTTGGATCAGAAAGCGAACTTTCTAAAAATGGTGTAAATCCGTTCAGTAGTTTTTGAGAAATTTAGGAATAAAGATAGTGATATCTATGTCCGCGGTGGATCTGCGCATTCTGTGCGCACCCTCTCGATCACGAGCTTCATGTTAATTGACTGTCAACACTCCAAACCAGGTAGTGTTGGCAGCCATTTTGTGCCTCAGTAGAACCGAGGCACAAGCAATCCGTAAAAGAAATGTGCAAAACGCAAAAAGAATTCAGGGAAGAACCACCCTGACCCCCTCGGCCTGCTTAGGGGGTCCCACACGGACCCAGATGGCCCCAAATTGTTTTTTTTTAAAGTAGCAAAATCCGCGCAGAGAACAAAAAAACGAAGCATGGGCTCACTCGCTACGTTGCTAAATAGCCTCCGGGGGCGCCTAGTCCCGGGGGCAATGTGTTTGATGTAATGGGGGCCCCATCCCCGGGGACCACCACCCCCAGGACTTTAAGACAATATATGCGGGGACTCACGGCCCCCGGCAGCCCCAGGGATCGCCACCCCCGGGGCTTTACATTTTAAAGTGGTGGACATCCAACTCCATTCCAAGCCCCATGGACCACCACCCCTGGGGCGTTAATAAAAAAAATGTGTAGCGTGGGCCCACGCCCCCCTGCTGCTCCGGGGACTGCCACCCCAGGGCTTTTTTTATAAATAAATAAACCTGTGTGGGGGACTTGAGCCCCCCCACATGCCCTGGGGACCGCGACCTCCTCGAGGCACTAAATATTAAAATTGGGGGGTCTGTGAGGGATCCCCAAGCCCCGGAGACCACTACCCCCGGGGCTTTGTACATATTGGAAGGAGGGCCATATGCCCCCCTCCTGGAGCGTTCGAGGGCCCTGGGGGCCACCATCCCTAGGGCCAGCTCCTGCAGTGTCCCGGGGTGCCCACCCCCGGGACAAGGCTGTTTGCTATAGCCCTGCCATAGCAAACTTGGTCTGGATTTTGAAAGAGAGAGGAGGGTAACCTGCTCTCTCTTTCAAAATGCAAACCAGATTGCTATTCCACAAGGGGAGCAGCATGTTAGCTGCTCCCAATGTGGAAAAGCAATGCCGGCTCCAGAAGGACGAGGTGAGCCGGTGGGACCGTGGGGGCATTGGGGCTCCTTCCATGGTCTCCACCATGGTATATAGGCCCCGGGGGATGGGGTCCCCAGGGAGAATAGTTATTAGTGGTAGGTGCTAATTAAAAATACGGTAAAATTAGGAGTCGTGGCTCCAGCGCGGCGCTCGGCGCGGCCCCCTGGTGTGCACGCGTTGGGTGCGCGACTCTCAGCGCGGCCCCCTGGTGTGAACGCGTTGGGTGTGGGACTCCAAAACGCGCTGGGTGCACAACTCCAAGCAAAATAAAAATAAATATTTTTAAATATACATTAAGCTTATGTGTTTAGATCTTGGGTGGCTCTAAAAAGACCCCTTGTGTTTATTGGGAGATTTTGGTACCTACAAGTAGGTACCTATGCAGAGTCTAAAGTTGTTCAGGAAGACTCGGTTACCCTGATCTGTAAATTGTACACCATCTCTCCTGTAGATGCCATCCATATTAAAATGCAGATTGTTGTTGTAAATGGACCCCATCCTATAATCTCTGAGATAAGCAGACTCAGATTTATTGACATGTTTTCTAGTTTTCTTAATCTGTTGACAAAATTGATTGGACTAGTTCCATGTCTGTCTTTGACATATATTAGAATAGACAAAGGCAGTTTGGGGGAAAAGTGACATAAATTCTCCAAAGATGTCCTTCATAAGAATTTCCAGACCTACCCCAGTCAAAGTACCTAGGGCATTGCCACCACAGTGCACAATTATGAGGTCAGGGTGTTGGAGATGCAAAAGGGATTTAAGCAATGGCATCAATTGGTGCCACTTCAATCCTCTCTGTCCAATCCATTTAATGTCTACATTTGGCAAAGCTAGGTCTATGTTAATACCTCTGTTTTCAGCATATCTTTGGCTCCAGAAAATATAGCTGTGTCCCACAATCCACACTCTAAGTATCTTGAAGGGAGGTCTGGATGCAATAGTGAAATGTGTAGAATGTATGAAGTCACCTAACCCCTTTCAGACTAGTAAGTTTCTCCTGCTAAAGTCCAGGGATTAGTCTTGCTTGTCTAGAATCACACTGTGAGTTTGTGTCCATTTTTGCAAGAATTCTAACGGAAGCATTTGGTTACTTCATGTCTTTGCTGACACATAACGCTTAAAAACCTATCCTGTTGTCAAATTTCAGTAATATTAGAAACCAGTCATTGCTTATACATTCGCAGAATGAGTCATGCATTCACACTAGAGTGCAGTGGTGAAATGTGTAGAATGTATGCAGTCACCTTACCCCTTACAGACTATTGAGTTTCTCCTGCTAATGTCCAGGGAATAGTCTTGCTTTTCTAGAATCGCACTGTGAGTCTGTATGCATTTGTGCAACCATTGTGACAGAAGCATTTGGTTACTTCATGTCTTTGCTGTCACATAACTGCTTAACCTATCACAACCCTTGCACTTCTCTAGTGACCCATTTAGCACCATGTACTAATTCATTCACTGCGCCAAAACCCAAGCACTTATAAATTCACCCAGGTACTCTCTTTGCAGTACTGTAATCATTCAGTTGGTACCCAAGTACTCATGCAGTGACTCAGGTCTTAGCACATAGACTACTTCAAACCCCTATCCACTATGCATGCAGTCCTCTAACCACCTTTAAATTCCCAGTCAGTGTCCATACACTCCAGGAAACACCCTGTCACTCCCCTTGCACTCCTCTAGTGACCCATTCAGCACCATGTACTAATCCATTCACTGCGCCAAAACCCAACCGCTTATAAATGCACCCAGGCACAGTCCTTGCAGTACTCTAATCATTCAGTCAGTACCCAAGTACTCATGCAGTGATGCAGGAATTAGCACATGGACTGCTACAAAACTCACTGCCATATGCATGCAGTCCTCTAACCACCTACACACTTATCTTTCACACCTTCATTTCCCCAGGCAATATCCATACACTCCAGAAAACACCATGTCACTCCCCTTGCACTCATCTAGTGACCCATTCAGCACCATGTACTAATCCATTCACTGCGCCAAAACCCAACCGCTTATAAATGCACCCAGGCACTTTCCTTGCAGTACTCTAATCATTCAATCAGTACCCAAGTACTCATTCAGTGATCCAGGCCTTAGCACATGGTCAACTACAAACCTCTGTCCAATATGCATGCAGTCCTCTAACCACCTACACACTTATCTTACACACCTTCATTTCCCCAGGCAGTATCCATAAGCTCCAGTGAAAAACCGTGTCACTCCCCTTGCATTCCTCTAGTGACCCATTCAGCATGATGTACTAATCCATTCACTGCACCAAAACCTAACCGCTTATAAATTCACCCAGGCACTGTCCTTGCAGTATTCTATTTATTCAGTCAGTACCCAAGTAATTATGCAGTGATCCAGGCCTTAGCTCATAGAGTGCTACAAACCTCTCTCCAATATGCATGTAGTCCTCTACCCACCTACACGCTTATCTTTCACACCTTCATTTCCCCAGGCAATATCGATACACTCCAGCAAACACCCTGTCACTCCCCTTGCACGCCTGTAGTGACCCATTGAGCACCATGTACTAACCCATTCACTGCGCCAAAACCCAACCGCTTATAAATTAACCCAGGCACTTTCCTTGCAGTAGTCTAATCATTCAGTCAGTACCCAAGTACTCATTCCGTGATCAAGGCCTTAGCATATGGACTGCTACAAACCTTTGTCCAATATGCATGCAGTCCTGTAACCACCTCCACACTTATCTTTCACACCTTCAATTCCCCAGTCAGTATCTATACACTCCAGCAAACACCCTCCCATTCCCCTTGCAATCCTTTAGTGACCCATTCAGCAAAATGCACTAATACATTAACTGTGCCAAAACCTAACCACTTATCAATTAACCCAGGCAGTCTCCTTACAGTACTCTAATCATGCAGTCAGTACCCAAGTACTCATGCAGTGATCCAGGCCTTAGCACATGGACTGCTACAAACCCCTATCCACTATGCATACAGTCCTCTTTCCACCTTTATTTCCCAAGTTAGCATCCATACACTCCAGCAAACACCCTGTCACTCTTGCACTCCCGTAGTGACCCGTTGAGCACCACTTATAAATGAACCCAGGCACTTTCCTTGCAGTACTCTAATCATTCAGTCAGTACGTAAGTATTAATGCAGTAATCCAGGCCTTAGTACATGGACTGCTACAAACCTCTGTGCAATATTCATGCAGTCCTCTAACCACCTCCACACTTATCTTACACACCTTCATTTCCCCAGGCAGTATCCATACACTCCAGCAAAAACCCTGTCACTCCCCTTGCATTCCTCCAGTGAACCATTCATCACTGTGTACTACTCCATTCACTGTGCCAAAACCAAACCGCTTATACATTCACCCAGGCATTTTCTTTGCAGGACTCTAATCAGTCATCAGTACCCAAGTACTCATTCAGTGATCCAGGCCTTAGCACATGGACTGGTACAAACCTCTGTCCAATATGCATGCAGTCCTCTAACCCCCTACACACTTATCTTTCCCACCTTCAATTTCCCCAGGCAGTATCAATATACTCCAGCAAAAACCCTGTCACTTCCCTTGCATTCCTCTAGTGACCTATTCAGCACCATGTACTAATCTATTCATTGCGCCAAAACCCAACCGCTTATAAATTCATCCAGGCAGTCTCCTGGTAGTACTCTAAGCAGTCAGTACCCAAGTACTCATAAAGTACTCATAAAGTGATCTAGTCCTCTAACCACCTACACACTTATCTTTCACACCTTCAATTCCCCAGTCAGTAACTATACATTCCAGCAAACACCCTCCCATTTCCCTTGCAATCCTTTAGTGACCCATTCAGCACAATGTACTAATACATTAACTGTTCCAAAACCTAACCACTTATCAATTAACCCGGGCAGTCTCCTTACAGTACTCTAATCATGCAGTCAGTACCCAAATACTCATGCAGTGATCCAGGCCTTAGCACATGGACTGCTACAAACCCCTATCCACTATGCATGCAGTCCTCTTTCCACCTTTATTTCCCCGTGTGGGCATCCATACACTCCAGCAAACAGCCTGTCACTCCTCTTGCACTCCTGTAGTGACCCGTTGAGCACCATGTACTAATCCATTCAGTGTGCCAAAACTCGACCACTTATAAATTAACCCAGGCACTTTCCTTGCAGTACTCTAATCATTCAGTCAGTACGTAAGTATTCATGTAGTGATGCAGGCCTTAGTATATGGACTGCTACAAACCTCACTTCCATATGCATGCAGTCCTCTAACCACCTTCACACTTATCTTACACACCTTCATTTCCCCAGGCAGTATCCATACACTCCAGCAAAAACCCTGTCACTCCCCTTGCATTCCTCCAATTATTGTTATTGTTATTGTTATTGTTACTTTACTTTGTATAGCGCCAATTCACCCACAGGTCTCAAGACGCTTTAGACCAAGGAAACACAACAATTCGAGCACCAGAAAGGAATATAGTTAAATAGGGCCAAGGCCTTCCCTAAACAAAAGTGTTTTCAGCTGCTTTCTAAAATGTAGAAGGTTGGCCTCTTTACGAAGAAGATCTGGCAACTTGTTCCACAACTGTGGTATCTGTATGGAAAAGGATCTCCCGCCCTTTGTTGTCAATTTAAACCGAGGGCAGGCCAGCAACTGAGCATCAGAAGATCTAAGCGATCGTTTAGGATTGTAAGGCATCAAACGATCTTTTATATAGACAGGTGCCTGTCCATATATTGCTTTATGTGCTATACACAAGCTCTTAAACTCTACCCTCTGTTTTACGGGAAGCCAGTGAAGCTTGAGCAATAAGGGGGAGGCATGAGTTCTTCTGGGAAGTTTAAAAATTAGACGCGCTGCGTCGTTCATCACAACCTGCAATCTATTGATCAGATTGTTTGGCAAGCCTAATTAAAGGACATTACCATAATCCAGTCGTGATATAATTGTGGCTGACAGTGACCCATTTAGCACCGTGTACTACTCCATTCACTGTGCCAAAACCAAACCGCTTATACATTCACCAAGGCATTCACTTTGCAGGACTCTAATCAGTCATCAGTACCCAAGTACTCATTCCGTGACCCAGGCCTTAGCACATGGACTGCTACAAACCTCTGTCCAATATGCATGCAGTACTCTAACCACCTACACACTTATCTTTCCCACCTTCAATTTCCCCAGGCAGTATCAATATACTCCAGCAAAAACCCTGTCACTTCCCTTGCATTCCTCTAGTGACCCATTCAGCACCGTGTACTAATCTATTCATTGCGCCAAAACCCAACCGCTAATAAATTCATCCAGGCAGTCTCCTGGTAGTACTCTAATCAGTCAGTACCAAATACTCATAAAGTGATCTAGGCCTTAGCACATGGACTGCTACAAACCTTTGTCCAATATGCATGCAGTCCTCTAACCACCTACACACTTATAATTCACACCTTCAACTCCCCAGTCAGTATCTATGGACTCCAGCAAACACTCTGTCATTCCCCTTGCACTCCTTTAGTGACCCATTCAGTACTATGAACTAATCTATTCACTGCGCCAAAACCTAACCACTTACAAATTCACCCATGCACTCTCCTTGCAGTATTCTATTCATTCAGTCAGAACCCAAGTACTCATGCAGTGATCCAGGCCTTAGCACATGGAGTGCTACAAATCTCACTCCAATATGCATGCAGTCCTCTAACCACCTACACACTTGTCTTTCACATCTTCAACTCCCCAGTCAGTATCCATACACTCCAGCAAACACCCTGTCACTCCCTATGCACTCCTCCAATCAGCCATTCAGCACCATGTACTAATCCAAACACTGTGCCAAAACCCAACCACTTATAAATCACCCAGGCACTCTCCTTGCAGTACTTTATTCATTCAGTCAAGACCTAAGTTCTCATACAATGTTCCAGGCCTTAACACATACACTAGTAAAACCCTTGTCAATTACACATGGAGTTTTCTAACCACCAACACATTTATCTTTCAGACCTTCGATTACAATTTGCATTAGTGATTATAAAATAAGGTGCTTAAATGTTTTATATACGTGTTTGCTTAGTAATAGAAAAATATAATTTATAGATTTATTAAAATACATTTATATACATTTATTTTTTACCGATATTGTTAATCATCGTTATAATAAACTCATCATGCATAAAAAATCAGCAAAGAGAAAAGGACAGAAAAAGGACTATTATTTCAAGAAAATTCAAGAACAAGTATTGGATAACCAACAACATGTGGGGAAAAGGAATAAGTCTTCCGGTAGGAGAACAACTCAATTTATCAAAAAACTTTCAAAGCCTACAAACAATGTGGACCTTGATTAAAAAGTTCAAACAATTCTTCAACAACAAAAAAGAATAAGAAAAGAAACGTGCATACAAGATCACATTGAGAAGTCACAATGTATGGTAAAAGGAGGAAAAGTCAGTATGCAGAAATTAGAAAGAAGATGTTTTACAATAGAGTGGTTTCTATTTTGTTAAAAGATGTGAAGAAATACAAAAAAAGAGCAGTATTTTATAAAAAGAAGAAGGAAAGAGAAATTATTGTAGAGAAGGCTTTTGAATTAAAAAGGATATTATTCATTTTAGTTTTAAACAGAATTCGATCACTAGATAAACCAATTCATTTTATGAAGGCCAAAAGTAAGAGGAAAAGAGTAATTAACAGAACTAATATTTGTGATTTTTTTGGGTGAATGGAAACACAGTTCAAGTTCAGAGCCTTTCTTTAATGAAGAGAGTTATTTTCAGACCAATCATTTACTGCATGCAGTTGATACCAGTGTTGGAGACTATGAGGTTAGAAATGGTTGTTCAATTGAGAAAGAGAAGATGGTTCCCAGAAATATAGAAGAAGTGATAGCTGATGAAGTTCTAGGGAGACGTCCTAAAGCCCCAGTGTATACTTGGGATTGCAGTAGTATTTGTAGTATGCCACAGGAATCTTTTGATATTTTATGCAATTTCGTACAACAATATAGTAAAAAAAGTGTTAAACAAAAGATTAGGATGTTGCAAGGACTAGATCCTTGCAGAGTGAGAACAAATACTGGTTTGCAAGGTCATTCTCTGGCTTGTCTTTCTAGAAAAGTATGTCAAAGTGTTTTTCATCATTTCAGGATGTTAGCAGTACATCATTCTCAAATGCGGAAGTTAGTCAGAAGATTGTATTACGCAAAAAGTCCAGCACCAATGTTAAATGAGTTGAACAGTGCTCTTTTGTGTGGGTCAGTATCAGATGTGAAGAAGGTTTGTGAAGAAATTGAGTTTTCTTACTTTGCTCCTGGACACATTAATAGAGGAAAATGTTGAGGAGAATGTGCAACACACTACCTCAAAAAAAATTTAAGAACAAATTACAAAGTTAAAAGTGATTTCAGGTGACAGGCCAAATTATTCTTGTATTTGTTGCCAGCGAACTCACTATAAAAATCAGACTAGGACTATTGATCTGTATTTAAAAAGTGAAAGAGAAAATAATGATAAGTGGAAGGAATTTGCAACTTATTTGTTGGTGGAGAATTGTTTTGATTTGGGCTCTGATCAGCGTATTTGCAAATATTGTTATAAAAAATTAGACAAGAATAAAATGCCTGCTAGAGCTGTCCATAATAATCTAGAGTATTCTAAACTATTCCTCCAAACTGATAGATTTAAATACATATGAGTATATTCTGATTCAATGTGTGCACCCATTTCAAGCTATTGTTCATATGGAGCCTAAAACAGGTAAATTGCCTCTTACAGATTTACAGAGCGGATTAAAAGGAAGCGTTGTATATTTAACCCTAGATTTAAAGAAAAATGTTGAAACTATTGGTGTAGAGAATGTAGAAAGTGAACCACTAGTTATTCTAGTTAATGATGTTCCTACTAAGAGTAAGAAAATCTGGCAAGAATTAGTGGATGTTAGGAAAGTGCAAAAGGCAACATTATATCTGATAAAAAAAACAATGAGTACTACAAAAATGTGTATGTGGGAGTAGAAGAAATAATTTTAGGAGATGATAATGAAACGTCCAGTGGTCAAATTGAAAAAGTGGACATGTCCAAAAGTGAAGAAATCAATGAACATTTTAGTGTACATCCACTTCATTTGAAAGAAGTGATGGGGAATAAGCATGGGCGGATTTTGCGGATTGGCAATCCGCGAACTTGCGTATTTACGGATTCGCAATCCGCGAAGATCCGCGAACTCTAGCGGATTTGCGGATTTTTCCGTTTTTTGTGTTGGCGCGTGTTCGCGCCGATTTTGGGACAAGTTCGCAATTGCGAACTTACTTTTCGGCTTGCAACGGCCGCGACTATGTTGTTTCTACGTCTGGTTTATCATCACAGGTTCACAGCACCCTCTGTTTCACCACTGCCACCCTCTGGGACACCCATGCCACCCTCTAGTACATCCTCACAGGCACCTATTAGGTTTATTTATTACTGTAGATTATGGTGGTTGAAAAAAGCTAGCACACCTGCCCTTCTTCAACTGCCATCAATTAATTTGTGTTTCATTAATGTGTCAGTAATTTTGAAAGTTCCAGTCTGGCTGGCACCTGCTTCCTTCCTTATCTGTAATTTGCTTTTTGTTGCAGTGAAATTTTTTTTTTACAGGACCTTTATGGTGCTATTCTATGAGCCTGCTGTTTGGGTCATAGCAGGGTCATAGAATTGTTGCAAACTCTGGAGGGGCCCATCAGGAAGCACTACCTTGAATGTTACTAATGTTAAGTTTGAACTTTTGCACCTGCTCATTGCTTTCATTTTAGCTAAAATCGTTTTTTTTGCAATTTCGCGCGATATTTGGGGCGCGAATCCGTGCGAGATCGATTTCGGAAGCCGCGAATACGTGCGAATACAAAATTGTTTTTGTTGCGACGTGTATGTTCGCGTGATCTTGCGCGTGTTCGCGAGGCGCTTCTAGCTATTCGTTTGCCAAGTTACCCTATCAGTCGTACACGGGCGCGGCCATCTTGTTGGCGTGACGTAATTCCGTTTCCGCCCGCTATGTGTAATCTCGCAAAGTGTGCTGCTCGCGAGTACAATTTCGCGCGTACTCGCAAGGAAAATCTCGCGCGAACTTACCCACGCGGTCGTGAACGGGCGCGGCCATCTTGTTTCTCATTCATTGCTATGGTTCTGGGCATGCTTTCTGTATCCTCTCTCAATCTCTGCCATCCTTTGCTTGTTTGAAGTTTTTTTGATCTAATTTTACTTATTATCTAACCCTCTATTTTTCTAGCTCTATATTTTTGTGTTTTCTGCAGCTTTTATTTACTTTTAAACTACTTTTTTAAACTCTTTTCTTTTCTTCTTCACTATTCTATTTCTTCTTTATCATTTAAGTTTATTTCTGCCCAGACCATGGTAAAGGGAGCCGGGAAGCACCCTGAGAAGGGGAAGGGTCCCGCACCCCGTGCCCGGCTCCCGTGCGGGCGTTTAAGGGGGGAGCAAGTGGTCCCGAGGGAGATCTTCAGCGCGGAGGAAGTGGCGGCACTGATCTTCCATGTCCAGCGCCGCCTCCCCAAGACGATCCTGGGAGGCGGCAAGATCGCGACCGGCTATGGCATCCGGGAGCGCCGCCAGCGGTGGGAGAAGGTGTGCCGGGCCATGTACAAGATCTCTGGGGTCCGGCGCACATATAACCAGGCCACCCACCGCTGGACCGATGTCATGGACCGGGAGCGGGACTTGCTGGACGCGCTCGGCGTAGAGGTCCCCGGGCTTGGTGAGTAGTAGTAGTAGTACATTTACTACTCTGTTTTATCCTGCTCTGTTATTTGCAAATCTTTGTTCTTTACCAAGAGCAATAATGCTGCCGATTACATTGAGGTAAATTATATTTCAAAATCTTCTATGCATTTCATTTTCAGGTGCACTGCTCTCCTTCTCAGTAGCCTTGCTTGCTACTATGCTTCTTTGTTTTGTATGTTGTGTTCAGAAGCATTTCATTGGCCTGAGAAATTATGTATCAGTGTACTGTAAAGAAAAGAACTGCGTAATGCTAGACAGTAAGGGTCATATT
The DNA here is from genome assembly GCF_964261635.1 of Lissotriton helveticus. Taxonomy (NCBI): domain Eukaryota; kingdom Metazoa; phylum Chordata; class Amphibia; order Caudata; family Salamandridae; genus Lissotriton; species Lissotriton helveticus. The sequence continues at coordinate 885,890,939 of NC_136067.1, read as the reverse complement.
TTCAATTACCGGCGCATCCCTGCAAAGTAGCAGGGATGCGGCAGTAATTGTGTGCCATGCCACCACCACCCATTGGCCCAAAACGTCACAGAAGCCTTACGCATCTGTGCCGTAAAGGCAGCGCATTGCTGGAGTTGCGTGCCAACGATGGCGCAGCTCCAGCAATGCTCTGGGGTACCCTATCTCCCCAATGCTGCATCAAGCCGTACGTCGGCTTCAAGCGCGCAGGGTTTGAGTCATGCATCATTGTCCTAAAAATGACTGATTGACATCTTGTAGATTTCCCTCAGCCACTTTTAGGATTCGTTCCTGCGCAGGTACGCCCTCCCTTGCGCCGGAACGCCCCCTGATGGCGCAGGGCTTTACAACGTGATGCATCGCCCATATGCCCATATGTGTTTTTTTTTTTAATATATACGCCGCACCAACACCATGGCGAGTCTTTTGTTCTGCCGCTGCGTCAGAAAAGGCACGCAACAATGGAGGAAAATCAGCCGCAACTTCCGCAAGGGACTTATAAATCAGCCCCAACAGACTGAAGTCCAGTGTCCTTCCTTTAGACAGTCACATGGCTATCAGAAGAAATAGTGGCGGTGGTGGCGGGTGGATTGATAGTTTGAGTATTCACTGATCTGCAAGCAGGATGGACTTTGTCTGTCACGTGTTGCGCACTACTGCCTGCAGTGCCAGGCCTAGGCAAACCTCTTTAGTAGTCTGTTTATTGAGTTACATAGGAACTTTCTAAGTCAACGTTCCGCAAATCAGGCAATACGAATAACGTAGTATACCACATGAGATAGATCCCGTGGAATAGTTGTCTATCTATTTGCTATTTTTCCAAAATATGTTGTTATTGTTCTTTTGAAATGTTTGATTTGGTTGAAAAATCTCATCCATGTTTTATGGTTTTTCTTTCTTTCATGTTGTACATCAGCTCCCCCCAAGGGCAAGAGGACACAGGAGGAGGGTGCTGAGGATGCAGGCCAGGATCGGGCAGGCGAGGGCTCCTTTGCTGGCCCCAGTAAGTTTACATTTTACTAAACAGTACCTATTTTTTCCTAGCGTTCCTCATTCGATTTTTTCTAAATCGTCTTTGATCTTCTTGTAGACTGGATATAAATTCTTATCCTGCCTCGAATATGACTCCCTGTGGTATTACTAGACTATTCTTATTAGTCTGTCTGTGTAGCTAACTAAGATTGGACATTTGGCAATTCCATTGGACTCCCATTATATTCAGCAATACCTCTATGCACTGTCTCCTTACTGACTAGATAGTGTGGCAGAGTCATTCAGCTCCCGAAGTCACCGATTATAGATCCCCAATGATCTCTAGATTATCGTACGCAGGACAAGAGAGTAGTACGGAGTCACAGCACAGTCAAGAAGTGTCAGAGGCACTCATGCTTGCAAAAATTCCAAAACCTTTAGCTCATCCACTCTAGTCTAGAGGAACAAAAACCACAGAGTCTATTTAAGTGTAAAAGCTTTATTAAAAGTAAACACATTTATTAAAATCTACTTTGTCATAAAACTATTTAACTGTAAACGGAAAAGTGGTTAGTGCTGACGATTAATTGGACACATTTCTTGTGGTCGAGCCGAACTCTCACCTACTTTGAACTTGATCCTGGTCGTGTTCTTAGGACTCAGGAGTCAAGCTTCTGTCTGTTAGGAGAAAAAGTGGTGCGTGTTAAAAATCAAAAGCAAGCATTCATCAGTTGTGCATAAAAGTGCAGCAAGACAACAGCCTTCCCTGGAAAATGGGACATTTTTACTATGGAGTAGACAGTCACAAATTATTACATTGTATTCTGTTTTTTTAACATTTCTCCTAGACCAAATATTATATAGTAGTGAGTGGTGTATTCTAACTTTCTTAAATGTACTTTGTAGGTGTAACATCTGGTGACGGGGCCAGCGCGGAGGTGGCTGTGTTGGACTTGGACTCGGAGGCCTCTGGGGAGGATGCGGCGTTAGAAGAGCTGGTGGCCGTTCCTGTGGGGGATCAAACGGTGGTGGCGGAAACAGGTAAGCTATATATTCCTTACTTATTGAGATTGAAGACTGCATAGTGTGCTTTCTGCACGGGTGTATTACAATTACAAATCAACCAGGTAGTAGCCTCCTCGAAATGTACTTCGACTTAGCTGTGAAGTTTTTGGTGAGAAGAATCCCAATAAGTTCTTAGACGAACGTGATGGATGGGATGAACGAAAAGCGAAAGAAGGGTGTAAGTAAGTGGGACGCGAACTTGTATGATGGCTGGCAAAGAAGAACGATATGTGTTTGCTTGGACCCAGAGGTGGCTGGGAAGGAAAGAATATGGTATGGTGCATGGCTGGGTCAATGATGAAGCAAGGATGGGTGGAAGGACAGCAGCCTGGGTGGGTGAAACAGAAACTGTATGTGTGCGTATACTTTGAATGAATGGATGCCTGGAGCATGGTATTCTCTGACTCTTACATAGCAAATGTGTATCTAGAGAGAGTAGATGGTCGCCAGGTGAAGTAAGTGTTACCTTGAAGAGCATGTACCACCGCACCCGCACGTCCGTCCCAGTGCAGGGAAGGCAAGGAAAAGAAATTGTAAATGTGTCCAATACTACCATGAATAGTAGCAGTACTTTGTATTGCGTTTGCATTCACAGCATATATCTGGTTATTACGGTGGACACTCCGTACCTCTCTTAATAACTTTAGTTTACTTGTAGTACGTCATTCATGTGTGGGTGTATCACTGTGTTCACTCAATATTAAGCAAAGCACCTAAAGTCATCTCATCTGTCATTAAATACGTCCCATGTGAAGTGATAGATAATCAAATTAGTTAGCTTCTTCAGTTTCCTTTTCTAGTACTCATTTGCACTGTAGGGTGAAAGGTAAATTAATTAAGCAGTAGCCCTTGTAACAGAGTATTCTCAGTGCCACCCGTAATAGAAAAGTAATAGCTTCACCACCTGCATGTACTGGACCGGTACAGTAACGCAAGTCTGTCTCCATCATCATGGTGTGCAACTTTTTTTCTCGGGTGCAACTTCACTGTGCTGTGTCCATGTCATTCTGCCGGCTTGCATAAGATAACGTACCCATTTCCCTAAACAAGAGAGAAGAAGAAGAATAAGACTGGTGTACTGTCATAGTCGACTGTAATGGAAGTCCATAGTGGTCGTAGAATTAGTTCATTAAACTACCACTACTGTTAGAGCAAGGATGCAGAAGTGGGAGGTTACATAGATACTGTCCTCAATAGTTATGTACTGTGCTTTCAATTTGCTACTTGTACTCTGTGACCCAACTTTCGGCTCAATCACTTTGTGTTATTAATAAGGAGCATTGGTTACAGACTATGTCTTTCTTTCTTCATATAGTTGCTCCTTCCAAATCAACAACAAGGAGGGAGCAGGCTAGATTGGCCCGGCAACGGAGGCTGGAGGCCACAGTCGCCGAGTATCGGCGGCTGGTGGCCCTGGAGGAGGAGGAGGACACGCAGTCGAGCGGGGCAACATCTTCGACTGTGACCACTGCATCCTCCTCCGTGACTAAACCAGCGGGACCGAGCCGGGCTAAGAAAGCCGACCGCCACCGCCAAGCACCCGAAATACCAGCTGCCCCCCACAGGAGCTGCAAGGAACGCCAACGCCGCCTACGAGTCCGCATGTCCAACCTGGAGCAGGAGGTCCTGAGGTATAAGACCTTGGTTAAGGGCCTCCGCTCCGAGCTTGCCACCCTCCGCAAGGAGTATGATGCCCATGCCGCATCATGCACCAGCACCAGCACCCTCCAGTAGTGGAGTGTCCCTTGCCCTTTTTTTATAGACTTTTGGGGGGTGGGATTTGGGAGTTGGGATCGTTTTGGGACGTTTCAGAGACAATCGTTGGGGTTAGGGTGGGTGAGGGAGATTATTTTGTTAGGGATAAATAAATATATTTTTCAACTTTATCTGACCATACCTGTTTTTTACTGCTTTTCAGTCTGGTGGGTGGGGGGCGGGGGTGTAACAGTAACTTTGTTTTCATGAACAGTCGTAGGACTTTAGTAGTACAACCGTCAATCTCTTGTCTACTCCGAAATAATACTCCATTATACTACCTCCCACCAAACGCTTATCTTACCTGTAATTTGTGTTAGAAATTAGGGCTAGGCCCAGGGCTGGCTCCAGGTGAAATGGGGATTAACGTTGTCATTCCTGGGCGGGTGACATTTCCTCATTGCGGTGTTACTAGTGGTGTGACACAGTGGCAGTTGCATGCCTATGGAAAAAAAGAAAACGAAACCTTGTTTGTACTCCTTACTGTAGCATTACAACGGTTACGGTACGATCGAGAAAATAGCAGGTGACAGTACACTAGAACAGTGCCATAATGTAGCCTAACAAATGGTAAAGTATTGCAAGTATAACTAGTACTTGCGTTGAATTTATTTGACATTGGCTACTACTACTAGAAGATATAGTACTGAAGCTGAGTAAGTCTAGAAGATATCCTCGTATTCCTTCACCAGCCTGTTGCTGCTATCACCTTATCCTCCCCAGCAAGTGTGTGGAATTATTGATGTCATTTTAGTCAGACATCAAGCAAAACAACACAGCCCGGGGGAAGAGGGTTAGGGTTTGTAAAATGGATGGGAATGGGGGTTTCTTTTTGGGTAGGTTTTGTTGAGAGAAGAAAAAAAAAGCAGAGCATGGACAAACAATAATTGAAGATACAGAGTTTACAGACAATCTTTGGTTACAAAGTAAAGGTAAGCACATGCAGCAGTCACACTCATAGAATAAAAGACAACAATGGATACTGTATCTGTATTGCGTATGTTGTTGGAGTTGTCCTGTTGAAATTGGTAAGTAAGTTGCATGCAGCAAACAATTCCTCTTATTGGCGGCACTCCTCCATTCCAGCTGACGCTTCGTCCATCAATGTGGTGGTGAACACTGACAGAAGAGACACCCTGTCCACTGCCTGCCTGGCGGATGTTGACTGAAACCCGGCCTGTAATTATTGAACGGAAAACAGGAAGTGCTATTACAATACCACTGATAAATAAATAAAAGGTATGTACGCTGTGTGGTTCAAAAAGTGACACTTTGATTTCCCTAATAGACAGTACAATATTTTTGAAATTGCGTGCTCTGTCTGAGTCACCTTTTTAAGGATCAATAAGTATGGCCAAAATATTATAGCGGATCTTTCCCCTCAAGGTGGGTGTACTACTGTGTTTTAGAACAAAATTTGACCTTCCCAGCAATGCTCCCACCAAGACCCTTACTAAAGCCAGTCGCAAAAATGTAGAAGAACCCAATCATATCTCCAAAAACGATGCCTAGCAGAAAAATGGTTACAAAACGTACTTTGAAAGTAACAGTAGACCCAAATACAGACCGTGGATTGTATTCAAACCACTTGCCTGCAAGCAAAAGTATCCATAGCCAGCATCGCTCCAACAGTGCTCTACAACAACAGAACCGCGTTGCAATAGAACCCCCCTAAACACATGCAATCCTGCTGCTAGGGCTAACCCTAACGAACCCTAACTTACAAAAAGTGCAAAAACTGGTGTTTCCTTATGGATTTTGTCCAACAAACTTCTAGCCGGTATTAGACCTTCCCAGGAATGCCCCAGGCAAGACCCGCCAACCCACCCGCAAAAAAACACGCGACACAACACCACCAAACAGCGAAAAAGCTAAATCTCATACTTACAATGTCTCTCGGCCTTCGGTCCAAACGCGGCGCTGTGCAGCTAGGTCGTCATCATCATCAATCATCATAACTCCTGTTTTCCACCACGGATTTCCTGAAAAGCAAATGCAATCAAGATTAGACTGTCGCAGCAGTGCTTCGACAGAGACCCCGGCCGCAACCCACCCACGAACAGCAGGAAGCCCCCCAAAACGCTACATTGAGCAAGATGTCTGAAGAAATGGCAAAAAAAAGGCTTTTCCTTAAGGATTTTGTCCAAAACACTTCTATCCGGCATTAGACCTTCCCAGGAATGCCCCAGCCAAGACCCGCCAACCCACCCGCAAAAAAACACGCGACAACACCCCCAAACAGCGAAAAAGCTAAATCTCATACTTACAATATCTCTCGGCCTTCGGTCCAAAGTAACGCGCTGTGCAGCAAGGTCATCATCAATCATCATAACTCCTGTTTTCCACCACGGATTTCCTGAAAAGCAAATGCAATCAAGATTAGACTGTCGCAGCAGTGCTTCGACAGAGACCCCGGCCGCAACCCACCCACGAACAGCAGGAAGCCCCCCAAAACGCTACATTGAGCAAGATGTCTGACGAAATGGCAAAAAAAAGGCTGTTCCTTATGGATTTTGTCCAAAACACTTGTATCCGGTATTAGACCTTCCCAGGAATGCCCCAGGCAAGACCCGCCGGCGCCAACCCACCCGCAAAAAAACACCCGACAACACCCCCAAACAGCGAAAAAGCTAAATCTCATACTTACAATATCTCTCGGCCTTCGTTCCAAATGCCGCGCTGTTCAGCTAGGTCATCATCATCAATCATCATAACTCCTGTTTTCCACCACGGATTTCCTGAAAAGCAAATGCAATCAAGATTAGACTGTCGCAGCAGTGCTTCGACAGACACCAAAAATTACACACAAACCCCCGGAACCCCGCCAAAGAGCACCTCAAAGGCAAGCAAGTCAGCAAAAACGGCAAGAAATTTCCACCTCATATTTGGTCCAAAACACTTTTGTCCATTATTAGAGCTTCACAGCAATGGGCCCAAAACCGTCAACTCACCCGCAAAGAAGTACAACACCCCCACAAGTGCTGAGTCTTTCTTCATTGTGCGTAATCCAGCACTCTGCTTGGAGGGAAATCGCAGTCTGGAGGAGGAGGATAGAGGAGCATGTTCTTCAGAACTTGTGAACCTGAGGAATGTAGACTGCGGCACCTTCAAATCAATAAGCAAACAAGTGAAGACAGTTCTGATGATGGTCTTGTTTTTGGGATTAGGTGATTAAAGTTTGAATTAAATTAACTGTGCAAAACAAAGAAAGAGAGACACAAAGCACACAGGAATAAAAGTGAATAAGGACGAAAAAGAAAGTTCTTGATTGATTGTCTCATTTTCAGGGCTCGGTGTCAGGGAATAAGAACAAGATTTCGTCATCATACTCTGCGAATTCAGGCTGGATGAGGTCAGTGGCACCGAACAGAGAAAAAATCCCCTCATCTACGTTGCTGTCCTCATCGTCTTCATGTGGCGTGCTTTCTCGCACTTTGTAATCTGGTGGTATGAGGTGCTGATTCATCTTGATCATTGTCAGCCGCTCCACATTTTTGGGCGATAGGCGGCTCCGTTTGGCAGTTACAATGCCACCAGCAGCACTGAAAACACGTTCAGAAGACACACTTGCGAGTGGGCAAGACAAATAGTTTATAGCCAGGTTGTAGAGCTGTGGCCACAATTGTTTTTTGCCATGCCAATACTGCAATGGCTCCTCATTAAGAAAGACCACTGTTGAGTCATTCAGATAGTCCTGCACCATCGACTCAAGGTCATCAACTGTTCCTCCACTTTGCTTACTTTTTGCTGTGCCTGTGACATTTTTTCGAGAACCATACCCCATCAAACTTAGCCAATCCTCCTCCCCAGCCACTGTTAGTGTTGTCATTGTGTGTGGTGCAGATGATCCAGTTGCCGGTGTCTTTAACGGCTGAGAGGTCACTTGTGCCCCAGCCACAGGTGCAGAAGTGGATTCTTGTGACTGCGGATGGCCTGCTGATGCTGATGCTGATGTACTGGCTTCTCCTTCAATAACCTGCCGTTCTTTTTCAAACCTCTTGGCTGACCAGGCTAACCAATGTTTGTACTTTTGAACATCTGCATCAGCGAAAGGAAAGAATGCGTTGTCTGCCAGCGCCTTTTTGTAGCGTGGATCCAGAATAGTAGCACAAATGTAATGCTGATCTGAGTTGATGTTTTTAAGACGTTCATCACCACGTAGGCGATGTAATAATTTCTCAGACAAAATGAAATGGTTTTTTTTTTTTTCATCTTTTTCAAACTCAGAAGAAACCGCCATCAGTTGGTGCTCCAGTATGCACAACAATGGGATAGCTTTTCCCAAATTACAGTCCTCCTGGCTGACTGCACGCGTGAAGAACTCAAAAGGACGAAGCATGTCTGTCAGGCTTTTAACTATGGCCCATTGCGCCTTACTCATCCGCAGGTCCTCCTTCTGAGATGTAGCCTCTGTCAAGAAATAGTGATCGAGTACCGTATACTGCTCATGCAGACGCTCAAGCATGTAGAAGGTTGAGTTCCAACGTGTTGCCACCTCCTGGATGAGTGCTTTCACTGGCATTCCACGTTGAAGTAGCAGTCTCCGCAGATGCTTCCGGGCCTTAAAAGAATGGCTGAAATGGTTGCACATTTTGCGGCAGGTGGCCATTACCTCGAACGCTGGACTCTCTTTATCACTCAAGAATTTTTGAACTACCAGGTTGATACAGTGCGCCAAACACGGCACTCTAACATGGTGACCCTGTAACATGGCCTTAACTACATTGGCGCCATTATCCGTGGAAACATAACCAATCTTGCGTTTTAGGGGGGATAGCATTGACAACACCTTTTTGTCAAACTCTTCCAAAAGGTTTTCTGCTGTGTGACTTTTCTCCAAGGCAAACATGGCTAGTGTTGCATGTTTCCGAGCAGCTTTGAAAACTTGGTCCGGGTCAACACCTGCGTTTAGCTTTGCTATAACACCTGAAAAAGAGACCCAGTGTGCAGTGATGCACATGTAATCATCGCCTGGGCCACTGGTCCACATGTCTGTTGTCAGATGTATTGTGTGAACAGCACTCTTCTGCAAAGCTGCCCCAATCGCCTGCAGCACATCTTCATGTAGTGCTGGAACCGCAACTCTGGCAAAATAGAACCGGCTCGGAACCTTCCATTTAGGGCAGAGCGTTGCAACTAATTCAAGAAAACCTACCGCTTCTACAAAAGAAAAAGGTAGAAGGTCCACAGCTAGCATTTTAGCCAGCTTAGTGTTATATGCGTTCATATGGCACCTCTGAAGTAAGCATTGTTCTAATGTTGCCCTGGACCAAGCATTTACGGGCTGATAATGACTTCGTTGACCCAATTTTGCTCGCTGGTGAACTTTTGTGCGTTGGTGTCTCACTCGCTCCAACACTCTTAGTGTGCCTCACATTGGGTGTGCTGCTGAGAGGGGTACTGGGTGTAAGGGAAGTGTTTGACACGTCTTCTTCCTGCTCGTCAACATCAGATGAAACATCAACGTTTCCTTGATTTTGGCCTTTCTTGATCGCAGCTAGGTGCGCAAACCATTGGACAGCGTGCTTTCTGTCAAGATGACCACTCTGGCCGCCGGTACCATAGTTGCTACCTGGCTTACCACGACTAACTGCAAGCTTACAAAGGGTACAAATGGCAAACCTTGGATTTTTGGGACAAACAGTAAAGAAGTCCCAAACTGGGGACTTGAAGTGTCTGTGGGACCTGGAGGAGGCGGCGATACTGGTGGTGGTGGTGGTCATGAAGCTAATGCCAGATGAAGTGGAGGATCTGGATTGGCCAACTTTTGTACGTTTTCCACTTTCACCGCCACTAATTAAGGTCGAGGTTGACGCAGGTCTCTTCTTGCCAGAAAGAAATATGGAAGCGGGACGAGTTGGTGTACTACTTAACTCCAATGATTGTGGTGTTTCCACTGCCTCCTCATCGACAACATCATCATCATCATCATCACGCGCAGCAGCTCTTCGGGCTAGGGTCAAAATGTCTGTTTGCTGCATGCCCGCTGGGGCTGCAGTGACCTTTATGATGACTGGGTCGTCGTTGGCAGAGTCTTCATCAGCAGCAGTATCCGCCACTTCTTGTTGAGCCTCATCACACTCCATAAGTCTGAGACTTTGGACGAGCTTCCTTTTACGCTTAAGTACCTTTGTTGGATCATGGTGTGCCTCACTCTCAGACGGCTGTGGTGCTGGTTCCCAAGTTTGATCCGTATCATCAGAAGGAGGTGTGCTTGAAGAGGATGTAGACACCACCCTTGATCTCTTCCTTGCTAGGGTTGTGGAAGACAATGAAGGATCATCAGGAGGAGTGGCTTCCTCAAATGATACCTCGCCTTGATTGTTGATTTCCTGATGTGCCCCTACTTCGGGAGGAACAACTATTGTGGGCACTTGTTGTGACCCTCCATGCACCTCTGCATGCGCATCTCCTTGCGCTGCCTCTCCTTCCACATGTACTTGGGCTTGTACTTGCACATGTGATTGTTGTTGCCGCTGTGGTTGTTCAACACTCGTCAGATGAGCTACAACAACCTGTGTTGATTGAGGGACATTGCTGCTGCTTTCTTGCGATGAGCCAACATCACTGGTCGATGGTGATTGAAGAAGTATACTGGCTGCCTCTGCAGCACTCAAGGGCTTGGACTTAAGTTGGCGTGGTGGTGGTGGTGGCACTGAGCCCAATGGAGCGGGGGTGCTGCTGCCAGCTTGGTCCCCAGCAGATCCCGCTGCAGCTGCTGCAGGCATACTTTTTTTTTTACTCACAAAAAAAGGGGCGGGCGGCACACCAGTGTCCTTGGTAACTTGCTTCTTCTGCTCCTTACTGGCACCTTTCTTGCTAGAGGAGCTACGGGTTACTTTTTTTGGGGCCATCTTCTTCAGAGCAGGTCAGCAGGCAGCAGTTGCACGAGTTGCAGAGGGTTCTGTGTCCAGACGTGACGTCGCGTGACGTTATGCTGCACACACCGCTGCAGGACTTCTTCCTGGCACTGGTGGTTCTATTGAGTCTTCTTGTGCACCTAAAAGCAATGGAAGACAGAGGAACATCAGTTCAGTTATACACCCCAAAAAATCGACAAAACACAGAAAAATGAGCACAATCCCATGCCATCCATGATGTTTACATTGAAGACACCCCACAGAAAGACTAGGGACATGCAAGTATGCAACACTCACTACCCCTGGGCATAAGGGATGAAAAGTAGGCAAAATAAGTGCAGGCCTCAGACACTGCCTCTCCTCAAAATGGCCCCCTTACACCCCAAGCACATGTTGCCTGTACCAGCCAGCACTCAAGATGGCCACCACCACCACCCACATGGCCAGTCCACATCAACAGTACACCCCCAAAAAACAGAAAAACAGCCAGAAATCACCACAATCCAATGCCATCCATGATGTTTACATCAAAGAGAGTGAGACAACACCACAGGCACACTCAGTCCATGCACCACCACCACCCCTGGGCAAGCAAAAGGCCACACCAGCAGCCCCCCAAAAACGACAAAAAACAATAAAATAAGCACAATCCCAGCCCATCCATGGCCTCAATTATGTTTAAATTCAAGAAGACACCCCACAGAAAGACTAGGCCCATGCAACACTCACCACCCCTGGGCAAAGGGCCACACCAGCAGCCCCCCAAAAACGACAAAAAACAATAAAATCTGCACAATCCCAGCCCATCCATGGCCTCAATGGTGTTTAAATTCAAGAAGACACCCCACAGAAAGACTAGGCCCATGCAACACTCACCACCCCTGGGCAAAGGGCCACACCAGCAGGCCCAAAAAAACGACAAAAAACAATAAAATCTGCACAATCCCAGTCCATCCATGGCCTCAATGGTGTTTAAATTCAAGAAGACACCCCTCAGAAACACTAGGCCCATGCAACACTCACTACCCCTGGGCATAAGGGATGAAAAGTAGGCAAAATAAGTGCAGGCCTCAGACACTGCCTCTCCTCAAAATGGCCCCCTTACACCCCAAGCACATGTTGCCTGTACCAGCCAGCACTCAAGATGGCCACCACCACCACCCACATGGCCAGTCCACATCAACAGTACACCCCCAAAAAACAGAAAAACAGCCAGAAATCACCACAATCCAATGCCATCCATGATGTTTACATCAAAGAGAGTGAGACAACACCACAGGCACACTCAGTCCATGCACCACCACCACCCCTGGGCAAGCAAAAGGCCACACCAGCAGCCCCCCAAAAACGACAAAAAACAATAAAATAAGCACAATCCCAGCCCATCCATGGCCTCAATTATGTTTAAATTCAAGAAGACACCCCACAGAAAGACTAGGCCCATGCAACACTCACCACCCCTGGGCAAAGGGCCACACCAGCAGGCCCAAAAAAACGACAAAAAACAATAAAATCTGCACAATCCCAGTCCATCCATGGCCTCAATGGTGTTTAAATTCAAGAAGACACCCCTCAGAAACACTAGGCCCATGCAACACTCACTACCCCTGGGCATAAGGGATGAAAAGTAGGCAAAATAAGTGCAGGCCTCAGACACTGCCTCTCCTCAAAATGGCCCCCTTACACCCCAAGCACATGTTGCCTGTACCAGCCAGCACTCAAGATGGCCACCACCACCACCCACATGGCCAGTCCACATCAACAGTACACCCCCAAAAAACAGAAAAACAGCCAGAAATCACCACAATCCAATGCCATCCATGATGTTTACATCAAAGAGAGTGAGACAACACCACAGGCACACTCAGTCCATGCACCACCACCACCCCTGGGCAAGCAAAAGGCCACACCAGCAGCCCCCCAAAAACGACAAAAAACAATAAAATAAGCACAATCCCAGCCCATCCATGGCCTCAATTATGTTTAAATTCAAGAAGACACCCCACAGAAAGACTAGGCCCATGCAACACTCACCACCCCTGGGCAAAGGGCCACACCAGCAGGCCCAAAAAAACGACAAAAAACAATAAAATCTGCACAATCCCAGCCCATCCATGGCCTCAATGGTGTTTAAATTCAAGAAGACACCCCTCAGAAACACTAGGCCCATGCAACACTCACTACCCCTGGGCATAAGGGATGAAAAGTAGGCAAAATAAGTGCAGGCCTCAGACACTGCCTCTCCTCAAAATGGCCCCCTTACACCCCAAGCACATGTTGCCTGTACCAGCCAGCACTCAAGATGGCCACCACCACCACCCACATGGCCAGACCACATCAACAGTACACCCCCAAAAAACAGAAAAACAGCCAGAAATCACCACAATCCAATGCCATCCATGATGTTTACATCAAAGAGAGTGAGACAACACCACAGGCACACTCAGTCCATGCACCACCACCACCCCTGGGCAAGCAAAAGGCCACACCAGCAGCCCCCCAAAAACGACAAAAAACAATAAAATAAGCACAATCCCAGCCCATCCATGGCCTCAATTATGTTTAAATTCAAGAAGACACCCCACAGAAAGACTAGGCCCATGCAACACTCACCACCCCTGGGCAAAGGGCCACACCAGCAGGCCCAAAAAAACGACAAAAAACAATAAAATCTGCACAATCCCAGCCCATCCATGGCCTCAATGGTGTTTAAATTCAACAAAACAGTTGTATCATGCACCCATAACCAACCCTGGTCCTACTGGATACTGTGGCTACCCACAATATAATTTATTTAATTTTCTGAAAAAGTTCCAAAATTGTACTTGCAGCAACTGTAATGCCCCAAACAAACTTACTTGTGAAAGTTGATTTCTAATCCAAAAGTGATCCAAAGACAGTCAAAAAGGCCTCAAATCCAAATATCCAGCAGCACCCACAAAAAGTAATCCTTCCAGCTCCAGATCCAAATGAAAGTGACCAGGAGATGGACAAAGCACTGGGAGGAGCCTGCTGGACAGGAACAGGAAGTTGGAGACTGTGGGGCACTTCCTTCCTCCCCCCCCCCCCAAAATGGACTCCTTGCAAAAAAAAAGGCCATGCAAATGTCAACCTGAGGAGTGATTCTGATAAAAATCATAATTTTCTGAAGGTTTATCCTGTTTGCTGGTGATTTTCTTGTGCGAAATTGCAAAATCTCTATTTCGCAAGTGCGAGATTGTTCCTTTCCGCCGCAACTACGTGTTCGCAATTGCGAACTCTCGCGAGGTGTGCTGTGCAAGGTGGCAAGCCGCGAGTACGTATTCGCGGGCGACAAACTCCCGCGGGAACACGCAGCAAGATCTAAAATGGCGCGTCACTCGCAAAGAAAAACAACTCGGCAAACGCTAAAATGACGGAAAGTGAACGCCGTGCACCACGCCGCGCGCCGCAACCAAGCAAAAAATCCGCCGCGAGCGGATTCACGGATTTTCGACAAATTCGCGAGAGTTCGCGGATTGCGGATTTGCCGAAAATCCGAAAAATCCGCGAGCGGAGCGGATTTTACGCCCATGCTTAATGGGGAATAGTATTGAATTATTCCAAATGAAAAAGCAAAAGGGAAGTCCCATGAGAGTATGGGAAAAAAGTTTGGAAGCTCATTGTTTTCCGCAGCTGTTCCCAACAGGAAAAGGTGGACGATATGATTAACGACCTGTGCAGATTCCTGCATCTGAATATCGGACAACAAGATTGTATGCAGAAGATCCAAGATTTCGACAATGTATCCCATATATATTTCATCTTTTGTTTGAGAGTGACTTGTCTGGACTTTCATATGCAGTCAACCACATTTTGAAAACAGGAGTACATCTTCAAAATGTTTCTGCAAAGGAAATTAATGGATAAAGTACATCAGAGAGACGCTCATTTAGAATCTCAGCTGAATAATTTGATGGCATGTCAGCGTGAAATATTGGTACCGTCGTCATGGAGAGCTTAAATGTATGCTAAGGAACTTAGGCACTCCTACTTGGTTTCTTACCCTAAGCTGTGCTAAATATGCTTGGCATGATATACTTTTTTTTTTTAAACTTTATTTTTAATATTTTCCTTGACGAAAAACAATCATATAGGGAGATTTCAGTGTGTATTCCATACATAGATTCGAAAATACATAGTTTGAGGTAATACAGCAACTAGAAGACGAGCAAGCCACCCACACCAGGAAGCAGGTAAAGAACCATTATTACAACACAGTACCTGCAGGGCTGTAAGCATCATATGTGGGGGTACAACTCATATCACGATATCATCTGGGAGGGTATATTATCAGATTATCACATGAGGCCAATCTACAGTATAGGAACCATGGCTGTACATAGAGGGGAACTCAGATTGCAGAAGTACAACAATTAGAAGTTATCGCATCTTATCATTACAATGAAGTAATCAATCAATCAATCAATCAGTGACACTTATAAAGCGCGCTACCTACCCGAAGGGTCTCAAGGCGCTGGGGGGGGGGGTGCCGCTACTGCTCGAACAGCCAGGTCTTCAGCTTCTTCCTGAAGGAGAGGTGGTCTTGGGTCAGGAGCAGGTCGGTCGGGAGGGAGTTCCAGGTCTTGGCGGCCAGGTAGGAGAAGGACCTTCCTCCTGATGTCGCTCTTCGGATGCGGGGGACGGCGGCGAGGGCGTGGTTGGCTGATCGGAGGTGGCGTTTGGGAGCGTAGAAGTTGACTCGGCTGTTGAGGTAGCTCGGGCCTTGGTCGTGTAGGGCTTTGTGTGCGTGGGTGAGGAGGCGGAACGTGATTCTTTTGTTGACGGGGAGCCAGTGAAGGTCTCTCAGATGTCCGGAGATGTGGCTGGTTCGTGGGAGGTCGAGGATGAGTCTGGCTGAGGCGTTCTGGATCCGCTGGAGTCTCTTCTGGAGCTTGGCGGTGGTCCCGGCGTAGAGGGCGTTGCCGTAGTCCAGCCGGCTGGTGACGAGGGCCTGGGTGACGGTCTTCCTGGTCTCGGTGGGGATCCACCAGAAGATCTTCCGTAGCATGCGTAGGATGTTGAAGCACGCCGAGGAGACGTTGTTGACTTGCCTGGTCATGGAGAGGGAGGAGTCCAGGATGAAGCCCAGGTTGCGTGCGTGGTCCGTCGGTTTGGGTGCGGTGCCCAGGGCGGGGGGCCACCAGGAGTCGTCCCAGGCGGAGGGCGAGGAGCCCAGGATGAGGACCTCCGTCTTGTCCGAGTTCAGTTTCAGGCGGCTGGTCGTCATCCACTCGGCTACCTCTTTCATCCCTTCGTGCAGGTTGGCTCTGGCGGCGGCGGGGTTGTTGGTCAGGGAGAGGATCAGCTGGGTGTCGTCGGCGTAGGAGATTATGCTGAGGTTGTGTTTGCGTACGATGGCCGCGAGGGGGCTCATGTAGACGTTGAAGAGGGTGGGGCTCAGAGAGGATCCTTGGGGGACGCCGCAGATGACTTCGGTGGCCTCTGACTTGTACGGTGGTAGGCGGACTCTCTGTGTTCTTCCGTCGAGGAAGGAGATGATCCATTCCAGTGCCTTCCCCTGGATTCCGGCGTTGTCGAGGCGCTGCGCTAGGGTGCGGTGGCAGACCGTGTCGAAGGCCGCGGAGAGGTCTAGGAGGATGAGGGCCGCTGTTTCTCCCTTGTCCATCAGGGTTCGGATGTCATCGGTGGCGGCGATGAGGGCGGTCTCGGTGCTGTGATTGGCTCGGAAGCCGGACTGTGAGGGGTCGAGGGATCCGTTCGTCTCGAGGAAGGCGGCCATCTGCTTGTTGACGGTCTTCTCAATGACTTTGGCTGGAAACGGGAGGAGCGAGATGGGGCGGTAATTCTTGAGGTCGGTGGGGTCCGCTGTTGGTTTCTTGAGTAGAGCGCTGAGTTCGGCGTGCTTCCAGCTCTCAGGGAAGGTGGCGGTGTCGAAGGATGTGTTGATGATGTCTCGCAGGTGGGGTGCGATGACAGCGTCGGCCTTGTTGAAGACGTGGTGAGGGCAGGGGTCGGTTGGTGATCCGGAGTGGATGGAGTTCATCGTGCGGATGGTGTCATCGGTGCTGATCGGGGTCCAGGCATGGAGGGTGGTGGTGGGGGGTGGTTGTTCGGTCATGATGTGCGTTGGTTGGTTGTTGAAGCTGTTGTGTATGTCCGCGATCTTGTTGTGGAAGTATGAAGCGAGGGAGTTGCAGAGGTCTTGCGATGGGGTGATGTCGTTGTTTCCTGCGCTGGGGTTGGAAAGCTCTTTCACGATGTTGAAGAGTTCCTTGCAGTTGTGTGCGTTGTTGTCCAGCCGGTCCTTGAATGCTGTTTTCTTGGCGGCGCGGATCAGCTGGTGGTGTTTCCGGGTGGTGAGTTTGAAGGAGGTCCTGTTGTCCGGTGTCGGTTCCCTTTCCCAGACTTTCTCGAGGGCTCGGCAGTTCTTCTTGGAGCTCTTGAGTTCGTCGGTGAACCATGGGGCCTTCTTGCTGCCGGGTCTGCTAGGCGGGGTCCTCAGAGGGGCGAGCTCGTCCGCGCAGATGCTGATCCATTTCGTGAGGTTGTCGGCGGCCTGGCTGGGGTCTGCTGAGCTGGCAGGAGGGTGCTGGCTCAGGGACGTGGCGAGCTGGTCTGCTGTGATCTTGTTCCAGCTTCTGCGGGCGGTCTGTTGCTGGTGGTGGTGGGTCGTCGTTCTCTTGAAGGTGAAGTGGACGCAGCTGTGGTCCGTCCATTGAAGCTCAGTGGCGTGGCTGAAGCTGACGTCTTTGCTGGAGGAGAAGACTGCGTCGAGTGTGTGTCCGGCGCGGTGGGTGGGGGTGGACACCAGTTGCTTGAGTCCCAGGTTGGCGAGGTTGTCGAGCAGGGTGCTGGAGTTGCGGTCGTTGTTGTTTTCCAGATGGAAGTTGAGGTCTCCCAGGAGGATGTAGTCAGCGGAGGGGAGGGCATGCGGGCTGACGAAGTCGGCGATGTCCTCGCTGAAATGTGTGCGTGGTCCAGGGGGTCGGTAGATCAGGGTGCCTCTGAGGGTGGTGTTCGGGTTGGTGTGGATCTGGAAATGCAGGTGTTCGGCGCTGGTCAGGGTGTTGTCGGTGCTGGTCGTGAGACGGATGGTGTTCCTGTGGATGATGGCGATGCCTCCTCCCATCTGGTTGGCGTTGCGGTCCCTGCGGACGATCTTGTAGCCCTCTGGGATGGCGATGGCGATGTCGGGAGCTGAAGAGGCGTTCATCCAGGTCTCCGTGAGGAAGGCAACGTCAGGGGCTGTGGCGTCTAGGAGGTTCCAGAGTTCTACGGCGTGTCTGTGGACGGAGCGGGTGTTGAGCAAGATGCACTTGAGGTGGGTGCTGCTGGTGTTCGACTTGGCGGGTGCTGGTGTGAGGCAGGTCCGGATGCAGGCGAACTTGCAGGCGTGGCAGCTGAAAGGTCCGTGGGTGCGTCGTGGGGTGGCTTGGTTGCATTCTGGGAGTCGGCCGGTGTTGAGAGCGGTGAGGGTGGCGGCGGAGTACGTCCGGCGGGACGGTCGGGGTCTTCGTGGGCCAGGGGTCCTGGCGCTGGTCGCGATCCGGTCGCGGACGGGCGCAGACGGGCTTACCTTTGGCACGCCTTCGGCGCACAATCGGCGCACCCGCTGCGCGTCAACGCTGCGCGTTCGCACGGTCGCCATTTAAGGCGAAGTGCGCGGGTGGGCGGAGCAGCTGGGAGGCGGGAGCGGGGAGGGTACAGAAGAGAAAGGGGCGGGGCTGATGGCGGTGGCGGGAAGCGGGGAGGGAGTGATCCAGCGGCCTATAGAAAATATATCATAAACAACGCTACCCAACTTCATAACCTATAAACAAAATTCTACACTAACTTATGGACCCATTTATAAACATGACATATTTGGGCCTACTGAATCAGGTGGTCAGATTAAATTTATATACACATTATCTACAAAATATATACAATTTTATACATTTATGGAAGGAATGTTGTCATTAGAATAAATCCTAACCATTTAAACGACCACCATTGGCGATGGGATCTAGCTAACAGTAACCTGCACTTCTGAATAACCAAGACCAGCTTGTTTGTCAAAAGTAAGATTTTATTTACTAAATTATGGTATTTCAAATTGTAAATTTATAAATGCATTTTTATTAGCATTAAAGTAAGCATGTTTGATAGATTTCATAAGAAAATTACAGTTTAAATAAGAAATTCAAAGTTTAAGTAAGAATTTAGCAGTTTAGCATTTCTAAAACCTAAGTCCCTAGCTAAGCTAAATAAATGGAAATTAAAGTAAAGTTCTTTGAGGATTCTTACGTGCTCCACGCAAAGTCCAGCAGCACTTCACCCTCATCGGAAAGTCAGAAAGCAGCAGCCAGCCCATCCCTAAGGGCATGACTTTTTATACCTTTCTATGCTAGCTAAATTGAGCAAAGGAAAGTTTTCAAAAATCCTCGAAGTCCCATTGGCTGAGAGTGACAAGTGACATGTCACCCACTTTTCAAAAGTTCCATTAGGTCACGTTTCTTAAAGACCATTGTCTTTTCCGAATGCAACCAGGAGCTTCCTTGGTTTGCAACAATTGTAAATCAATATTCTCACAGTGTTCATTTCGTTTCCGCGGGTGCCAAGTTAGAGCTGACAAAATTGTCCTTTATCACATATTCGTCCTTGGCCACGTCCGACAGAATGATGACAGCACATCAGTTTTTGCTTTGTGAATGTAGCTTTGACGAACACTTTTTTCAGAATGGGCTTCTCGTGACTTGTGCAGAAGTAAAATTCAGCTTTTAGCAAACTCGAGTAAACTAGGCCCAAAAGCAGTCAACTTATGCTTTCTAGTAATAAACAAAAACAAGAAAAGTATTAATTAAAGAAATAATGTTGGTTCTGTATCCACCCTAGGTTTACTAATTAATTAACCCTCCCGATTAAACTAATGTTACCTAGCAAATGCAAACAAATAAAGCAGCGTTTATATCTACCAGTCTTCATTAATCCATGAGACTTATGTGCACCTAGAATAGTAGAAATGACATCACATAGACAAGGAAAAGCAAATTAAGCACATGCTTCTTTTAAGTTTGCTGCAGTTAGTAATGACAAAAACGAAAACGACAAATTATTTTTATTATTTTACACGAACAAAAAGATGCAACATTTATGCACGTTTATGAGCACACATGTTATTCCCCCCATGTGTAAAATTTAATCTAGGTTGTATTAATACAATACATCACAAATTATTAATATTATTATTCATGTTATGGAAATGTGACTTTGCGAGTTTAAACAAAATTTTGTTTTCTATCTCGCTCCATCAACTCCCTCATCTGGTGATTAACAAATCACCACACCAACACCCAAAATTTTGGTAATTTAAATTTCCGAGAAATTGATTCAAATTCATTTGTATCAGTAATCCTAAAAATCTGTTTCTGCATAATCTTTGGAATTAGCATAACGCTCTCTATGTAACTCCTGTAATTCAATCTCCCTTTCTTCTTCTTTTCTAAGTTTATAGATTCTTTTCTTTTCTTTCAACTGCTTCTTTCTCTTATGCAACAAACAACCTATTTTTGTCAAAATAAAAATGAATACTATTATAATCAAAGGTGCCAAAATCTTGCCAAGAATTGAACTACCAATATCATGAAACCAATTTTTAATAGCTTGGAATCTTTTTGAAAGTTTCCCTGTAAAATCATTTTCTTCTAAAGGAATTATCTCTGAATGCATTTGTGTAATGTTTTTAATGTACATCTCTATATTCTTACTTTCATCAGGTATATATGTGCAACAATGTTGTACATGTAAAATGCCACAGACTCCTCCCTCTTTTGCTAGGAGTATGTCTAAAGCAAGACGATCTTGAATTACCATAGATCTGATTGCAACTACTTCAACATTCACTAATTGGAATCCATCAGCAGTGTCTGTTGACAATCTGTCAACAATTGTGGACAATTTTCTAATTCTCCCTGCATTTAGGGTTATACCAACAAAAGGTATCACTGCTTGAAAAATATCTCCCAGAACTTCTGTAAATGTTTCTCTTTTGACTCTATTTACATAATTATGAATTTTGAACAATCCTTCTGAATCTCTATCAACATGAAACACTTTAGGAAAAACAATTCCCACATAACAAGTTCCATACCAATGGTCTGGAAGGTTGTAGTAGGCTTTGTCACCACAAACAAAATAAATCCCAGGGAAGATTGGATCTTTTCCACCTTTGAATCCCCAACCTCCCAAAATCTGATAAGTATCTTCACAGTTACTTGCACCTACAAAATAATTATCAAAAAGTGTATTATCTCTTCTAATGCAAAGCTTTCCACTAACTGGTTTATCTATGTGTATTGCAACATTTTCAAGCATTTCGCCATTTAATTTCTCATCCTCTTTTTGCCAGAATTTAGACTTAGTCTGCTTGACTAATTCATTTCTTTTATAAATTGCTCTTCTCTCTTCAACCATATTCAAAAATTTCTTTCCATCAGCACTCAATTTGCATGTTAGATTATTCTTGTAAGCATACTCATAAGTGAGTTCGTTAGTAACAAGGAAAAATTCTCTCATTTGTTTTGCTTTCTTGTGCTTATTTAAAGCACCATCGATCTTTATATTCGCAAAAATCTCGTCAAAATCTGAATAGTAATATTCTAAGCGTCCAGTTTGATAAAATAAGCTAGTTAACACACTACATGTTACACCATATGTGAGAGGAAGCATATTGTATGTCACTCCCTCAGAAACAGAAGCAGGTAACTTGACGCAGACATAGCAGTCTTTTGCATCCATTACCTTGACATATTCACTCAAAAGTTTTGTGAATGTATTACTTGAAAAATCACTAATAGATTTATCTTGATGAAAGTTAGGTTGATGATCAATAACTTTAGCAGATGCACTATGTTTAGTTTGACTAACTAAAGCTTTGCTTGTCATGTTAACTTTGTGTAATTCTCTATTCATCTCTAATGGGATAATCACAGCTAAAACTAACCAGAGCAGAATTAAAATGAGCAGACACACCAGAGTCATCTTACAGCATCTCTTAAAAACAGAACACTTTGAAGTGCTCTCCTTAACATAAGGCATTTTTGGTTAGTTTTAGTTTTGCCACAAAATTTAAAAAGAAAATTAATTTTAAAATTGACTTAAACTATTTATACCCCCCTTTTAAAATAATTTTATTTTTAAAACCCTATACAAGTTTTCTTCGACCTTATGTCATACATAAGATTTCTTCCACTAAACAGTTTTTCTTCGACCTTATGTCAGCTAACAAAATTTCTTCAGCCTTTTGCCAAATTAAAATTTCTGTACTTCAATCATTGTCACTAATTTCCTCTATTTCGTTTTCTTCTTCACTACTACCATAAATGTCAATAACGGGTGGAATTACTAAATAAGTCCATTCAGGAGACTTGTATTTCTGGTTTGGTCTCACTATTCTTTTTCCTTTTCTCGACACCACTTCAATTTTCCTTCCAACTCCCACTTCCTTTCCAGGACTCTTTTGACTACTGATTTCTTCAACTTGCTCTTTAGGTTTCTTGATCAACCTGACTCTCAATCTTCCACCAGGCCAGTAGTCTGCTTTTCTCACGTATTTCTTCTTTGGTTCAGAAGCATTTGATTCTGACTTCCAAGCCCTTTTCTTTCTGTTTTCACTTGCACCATCCACGTCACTTTCTTCAGATTCGTTGTCTGAAATTTCAATTGACTCAGGAACTTCTCTATTCGGCAGTTTTACTCCTTCAGGAACACTTCTCTGATTTCCAATACTGGTACTTGGTAATTCGTCTTCTTCTTCTTCTTCAATTACCTCCAATTTCCCAGACTTTGGATTTCTGTTCCTTACTTCAGAGCTTGTTTTCTGCTTTTCGATACTCTCCTGGTCTGAAACTTCTTTTTGTTTCGCTTCTCTGTCTTCAATAGTAATAACTGAATCCTCAGTTATCTTTCCTTTTAACAGATTCTCTTCACCTTCAGAATCTATTTCAATAATTTCCAAGTCTTTTCTTGTTGAATTTTCATTCACAGATACAGGTTCCAGATGTCGACCTTCTTGTCGATCTTCAAGATCTGGATTTATTTCACCTTCTGCTTCAGAATCAGAATCGTCTGTAGTATCACTATCAACATCAGAACTTTCAGGAGTCGGTACTGGAATAGTATGACTAGGATGAATCCAACGTTTCAATCCTTTGCATTTTACAGCATTAGTAGTGATCAAAATTATTTGCCTAGGCTTCTGCCATCTAGGAGCCAAACAATTTCTTCTCCGATGTACTTTTGTTCTGACCTAGTCACCAGGTCTCAGGTCATGTGTCAAAACTTTCTCATTTGATTGTGCTTCAGTTCCCACCTGATTAGACACAGAAGTCACTATATCAGATAACCTTTTACAGTAATCCAAAATAGCACTGTCATTTATGCTCAACAGTTTACCTACAGGTACAAAAGCTTGTCTCATAACTCTTCCCATTAAAATTTCATGAGGACTCAAACCTGTCTTTTTATCTGGTGTACTTCTTAATGACATCAAAACAAGTGGAAGAGCATCTGTCCACTTTACACCTGTTTCAAGACACATTTTTCCAATTCTGTTTTTAATTGTTCCATTAATCTGTTCAACTACCCCTGATGCCTCTGGTCTGTATGCACAGTGTATTTTCTGCTCAATGCTCAAAGCTTCACAAATTAACTTCATCAGTTTGTTATCGAAATGGCTTCCTCCATCACTCTCAATAGTGACTGGAAAACCGTACCTTGGGATATTTTCTCTGAGCAGTAGTTTCGCTACTGTAATTGAATCACAATGTCTTGTAGGAAATGCTTCTACCCATCTTGAAAATAAACAAACGATTACAAGAACATATTTTAAGCAATTGTGTAAGGGCATTTCAATGAAATCCATCTGTAACCTGGTAAAAGGACCACCCTCTCGACCAATTATTCCTGTCCCCACCAATGATTTTCTGTTTGGATTCATTTGTTGGCAAGATAAACACCTTTGACAAAAAGATTCTGCAATTGTTCTGAATTTAGTATTGAACCAAGTTTCTCTGAAAAGTCTAATCATAGAATCTCTTCCAAGATGTGCTGGACCATGATATAATCTGGCCATATCTGCAATTAAACAATTTGGTAAGACTATTCTGCCATCTTTGTAAACCCACACTCCATCTTCTTCACGTGGTCTACAATCTGATCTTAACCACAGATCTTTTTCCTCATCATCTGCTTCATTTTGTAATTCTCTAATCTCATTCCATGTTTCTACAACTGTTGATAGCATTAATGAATTTGAATCAGTTTCTTTACTCCTTTCCCGATTGTAAGAATAACCTTTTCTTGCACAGAACTTTGCCGTTTCATCTGCAAATGCATTGCCTTTTGAGATATAATCAACTCCTTTAGTGTGCGCTGCACACTTGACAATTGCGATTTCTTTCGGCAATTGTATTGCTTCAATTAATCTCCTTATGAAAACTGCATTTTTAATCGGAGATCCTGCTGATGTCATATATCCTCTCTGAGACCAGAGTTGTCCATAATCATGTACAACTCCATACCCATACTGACTATCAGTAATGATGGTAACTCTTATATCCTTTGATACTTCACAAGCACGAATTAAAGCAATTAATTCAGCCACTTGTGCTGATCGAACTCCTTCAAGACATGATGCTTCTTCAACCTCTTTAACTGTACAGACTGAATATGAGGCTTTCAAGACACCTCCTTCTGATCTCAAACAAGAGCCATCCACAAAGTAGACAAAATCTGATTCAGGTAGAGGTTTATCTTTGATATCATGTCTTGGTTTCGTGCAGAATTCCATAACATCTAAACATTCATGTTCTGTTTCGATGTTATCAATGATCTCAGAATCAGGCAGTAATGTAGAAGGATTCAGATTCAAACATCTTGAAATCGAAACATTATCTGCTCCTAGTATGATTTTCTCATACTTTGTCAATCTGCTACTTGTCAGATGCTGAGTTTTACCTCTTGTCAGCAATATTTCAACTGAATGAGGCACAAAAACTTTCACAGGAAATCCCATAATGATTCCTTCACTTTGTTCAAGACTAACACTTGTAGCTGCAACTGCTTTCAAGCAGCCTGGTAATGCTTTTGCAATGGGATCAAGAACTGCAGAGAAGTATGCAATAGGCTTCTTTAAATTCCCATGTCTCTGAATCAATACAGACAATGCACATCCTTCTCTCTCACTGCAATACAGTTCAAAATCTTTCTCATAATTCGGCATACCTAAAGCAGGAGCTTGGCATAAGCTCTTTTTCAGGTTCTCAAAAGATTCCATCTCAGCATCATTGAGAATAATTGGATCTTTTACATCTGATTTTGTCAGTCTTTGTAGTGGTTTTGCAATTACTGAGAATCCACTTATCCATTGTCGACAGTAACCAACCATTCCTAAGAACATTCTGACCTGTCTCTGTGTTTTTGGAGGTAACATTGCTTGTATCATTTTTATTCTCTCAATTGTTACTTGTCTTTTTCCCTTTGCAATTCTGTGACCAAGATATTTTACTTCTTGTTTGCAAAATTGTAATTTTGCTGGAGACACTTTATGTCCCTCTTCTGCAAGGCGATTTAACAGTATTATTGTGTCTGTCACACAATTTTCTCTTGTCTTTGCAGCTATCAACAAGTCGTCAATATACTGCACTAACGTAGACCTACCTGGTAAGTCCAAGTTTTCCAAAGATCTTTTTAACAACTCATTAAAGATTGAAGGACTTTCTGTATAGCCTTGTGGGATTCTTGACCATCCGAGGGTCTTACCTTGGAATCTGAAAGCAAAGATTTCATAACTGTCTGGATGTAAGGGAACAGTAAAAAATGCATTGCAAAGATCAATGACAGTATACCATTCAGCATCATGTGGAATCTGGTACAGAATTACTGCTGGATTTGGAACCACAGGACAACATGGAACAACTATTTGATTAACCTTTCTCAAATCTTGTACGATTCTAAATGTTCCATTTGACTTTTTAACTCCCATAATTGGTGAATTACAAGGACTACTCTCCATTTCTTTTAATACACCTTGTTTGATTAATTTTTCAATTATAGGTGTAATACCTTCGATTGTTTCTGCTTTCATTTTATACTGTGGAATGTTAGGAAATTCTATTCCCTGTTTCAATGTAATTTTTACTGGATCTACGTTTTTCATCAGACCCATCTCGTTTCCAGTAAAATCCCATATATCAGATTTCACTGTTTCCTTGAGCTCTTCAGGCAAATCTTTCTCTTCAAATGCAGGAAACAATTTTGTTTCTTCTGCTTCCATCATCATCATTGTCATTCTGTACAAACCATCTTCCTCCATTGTTTGTAACTCAACTCCATCAGGAGAACAATATATTCTGCAATTCATTTTACACAGAATATCTCTGCCTAGTAAATTTACTGGACTACTATTACAAACCACAAATCTGTGTTTGTCTCTATAATTTCCAATTTCAACTGGAACTGGATCAGTTAAATCAGTTTTAATTTGTTGATTGCTTACTCCAACAACTTGGATGGTATCCCCAGAGAGAGGTAGGTTTTCAATTTCCACTGATCTAACAGTAGAACGGGTAGCACCAGTGTCCACTAGAAAAGTGATGTCTACATCGTTAACTTTCCCGTTTACAAATGGACCAGACTGGTCAACCTCAAGAGTGGCTCCAACAACACACTCTTCCTCCTCTCTCGGGCACCGTCAGCAATAATCATCAGAATCACTGTCTTGGCTTTCTGTTAACAAAAATTGTTGTGAAGCATTTTGCATTTGCACTCTTTGTTGCTTTTGCTGTTTTTGCGGTCTTATTACCTGTTCATTTCCCTGAAATCCCACGTTTGGATTATATTTTTGAACTCCCCCACAATTTGGAAATGGTGGTTGTGGCAATTGATCCTGACAGTTATTCACCTGTTGTTGTTGCTGTCGCTGAATGTTTAATTCGTTTAACCCCTGTTGCATCTGTAGCTGTTGCTGCAGGTCAACACCATTCTGCATCTGTGGATTTAATAAGGGATTCTTTAAGTTTCTAGGAGGTTTAGGACACTCGTCTCTCCAATGTCCAATTTCGCCACAATTAAAACAAGGTAATCTTTGTTTTAACTCCTCGATCTTTGGGCTAAATTTTCTTGGAAAAATATTACCTTTAAGCTTTCCTTGTATCTGGTTCGTATTTCCAGTTTGAACAAGATTTGTATTCTTATTACCCATGCTGGCAATTTGTTGCTCAGCTACTTTTACCTGAGCCCACATGGCTTTCTCCTTGAGCTTCTTTTGTCTCACTTCTAACTCATCACTGCAATACTTAGCTTTTCTTAGAATATCGTCCACAGAAAGTGATTGCCATCCTACAATGCTATTCCTAATCATATCTGCAATTTCAGGTTTTAGTCCATAAACGAATCTATAGATAAAATGACTCATGTCCTTTTCATCTAATTTTTCATAGCCACTGTATTGTTTAAAAATTAACAGTAACCTCTCATAAAAGGAATGAACTGATTCTTTTGTTTCCTGATTTGTCCTTTCTATTTTAACCCAATCAACTTCTTTGGGGGGAATTTTGTTTTTCATCCAAACTATCACTTTTTCGTAAAAATCCATTACAAGAGGATTTGGGGCACCTGTTTCTTTGATTCGTTCAGGTTCTGTTTTTGGCCAACTTATTGATATTTTACATTCTGTCCAAAGATCTGATGGTACGACAATGTCGAAAAATCCATCTAAATCAATCCACAGAACTTTTGACACTTTGATAAATCTATCCACTTGTCTATACCACTCTACCGGTTTCTCCCTCAATTTTGGAAAGTCATTTGTGAATAGCAGTATGTCCTGTCTCGACCAAGGGACATGAACATATCCTCCACCTGCAATCTCTCTCATTGGAAATTGTTTTGACAATTTTTCCAATCTTTCATCTTCCTTCTTTTTCGTCCATTTTACTCTCCACTTATTGAGTTCTCCCAGCTTTTTGATATAAACAATCAAATCTTTTATATGTACTATTCTTCCCATTGAGTTCAAACTCTCAATGTCACTTTCTGAAAAGTCTAGTCTGTAATGTTTTGCAAAATTCTTTTGTTTACTCACGTCGATTTCAAGTTCGGCTGCTAAATCTTCTAATTGATCATATTTATTTTTAGTTTTCCACTGAATACTTTTACAAATGAACAGTAGTTCATCATCTCGATAATAGTTTAAACTATCTGGACCAATTGTTCCAATTATTAATTCTTCGATATTTGCTTTTAATTTAGCCACATCAAGTTTTGGAGTAGTTACTCTAACTTCAGGACTCCCTATGTCTGAAATAGCACCCATTGGTGTTTTTGGAGATAAATCCTCATTAAAGGTTAAATCTGGCATTCTTGATCTCGAAGAGTTTATTTCGGATATGTCTGAGTAAAATTTTTCAGCAGCCTTTTGAATTTCTGCATTTAAAGGAATAGTTAACCCTGTTTTGTTTGATTCTCTTTGGTCAAATACAGGCTGAACAGGACCAATCGTTACTGGAACTGTCACAGCTTCCACGCTTTTTGTCATTCGTTTAATTAATTCTTCTTTAGATTTAAAATATTCAGCAGAATCAACAGCCTCAACATTTCTTGTTTCTCTTGCATAGTCTTTTGGAGGTTCTCTTGCTCTTGGAGTCATTGCAAAATGTCTACCTTCGTTTCGGACATTATCAAATTCTGGTCTTCTTGGAGTTTCAATAATTTCACAATTATTTGGATAAAGTTTTGGAGCTTCACTAATTGGAGGTGCACTCGGTGAAGTTTCAGTAGAAACCACCGGAGTAGACCATGATCTAGGGGGTCTCAAAGGTTGATTCTTTCTAGCTGTAGTGTATATTTCTTCCATAACTGCATCTTCAGATTCGCTTTCTATAGATTTCCCAGCAGGAGTACCCATGACCATTTCCTGAATTAAATACAATCCTTCACTCATGTTTCCCTGCCTCCACATTCGCAATCTGTCTTCATGAGTTTCTCTTCTCCAAGGTGGAGTTTTAGTAGGTCTTTTAATTCCACTAGCTTCTCTTTGTAACTGATACATCTCATCTTCCCACTCAACTAAAGCTTCAAATTGAGTTGGTCTCGGTTTTGGAATAAGAGCATTCATTTTCTCTCGTAAATTTCTCAAGACTT
The DNA here is from genome assembly GCF_964261635.1 of Lissotriton helveticus. NCBI lineage: Eukaryota > Metazoa > Chordata > Amphibia > Caudata > Salamandridae > Lissotriton > Lissotriton helveticus. The sequence continues at coordinate 885,862,107 of NC_136067.1, read as the reverse complement.
TTACGTTAAATGAACCATCATCAGGCCAAGTTAAAACACCGTCGTTCTTTGTATAGCGTTTCCAGCTATCAAACCATAAAACAGTATGATATCCATATTCACCTTCCATGTACGCTGCAGGTGTTTTATACTTATGAAGTAATTTACCACCTCGCGTTTCGATTTTCTTGTCAGGTGAGAATAAGTTTTTAAGTTTCTGAAATAATGTTGGCTTTTTCTCAACATGTTTAAAATGATAACTCATTTTTAAAAGTTAAATTTAATTCGTAAAATCGTTCGTAAAATATTTCCGGGATGTTCCGCAAAGCAACCAATCCGTGCGCGAAACACACCAACAAGCCAATGACAGTTGAGCTACGTCAGTTTCCTGCTCAACGAATAAAAATGGAGTTTTTCTGAAGGACCAATCAGCTTACAGGTCGTCAGAGACTCAAGAGCCAATCAGAATATAGCTTGTGACGTAGGTCACCCAATCCTAGCGCGGCTCTGTGACGTACACAGCAGCTGCGGTTTCTCGCTTCTCACTCCTAGCGCTTACCCCTCCTTCACAAAATCTTTTCACAGCGCCATTTTAAGGGCACTTTTTCAGTGTAAATTAATTCTTTAACAATGACAATAAGGACTCATCTGTTCGTTTCACTATTTAGGATAGTTTACATACATTCAAGTATCCACACTTCGGAATAGTCGGCGCTATTCACACTAAGGATAATTTTCAATCGTCAGTAGAGTAACTCTTACCCCACCCTTCTGACACGTAAAATTATGAACTCGTTTTCCTCTGAACGCACCGCGAAGTGACAGTTCTAAGAGTTCCACTTGAACATAAATTACAAATCAAATTCGCACTTTCACACGGAAAATTCCCTAATTTCAAACACACATGAAATCCGTACAGGACTCTCACCTGTTTATAGAAATCATGCACCGTTAGCAAAACAACGACGTTATCCGTACAGGACTCTAACCTGTTTATAGATATAAAACATGTACCCCTACAGGACTCTAACCTGTTTATAGATAATCATGCACCGACGTTATCCTACCCTTCACTCAAGCTCGAATATAACTAATACTCTTATCACAGTGAGTTTTATGGAAGGCGCTTTGTCCCTATTCTCATGCTGCTCTAATTTCTTAGAAAACCCTCACTTTACAAGATTCAGACCTAGCCCTAACACTGTGCTGCTCGGCGACAACACTATGGTACACGGCGGTACCTCTTGTGATACTCGGCGATATCACTGCAAACAGAACAGATGACTTGCGTGACTAATTTCTCGCCACACAATCTATACCGGTATAGCTTACGGATAGCACGAAAAACAAACTCAACATGTGTTAAAACATCGATCCTATTTCCATACCATAACACTTTAGTAACCCTTAGCAACCAACATATTACCTTGGTTACCCTTAGCAACCATCAATTTCTGCTACCAGAGAATTGATCCAGCGGCCTATAGAAAATATATCATAAACAACGCTACCCAACTTCATAACCTATAAACAAAATTCTACACTAACTGATGGACCCATTTATAAACATGACATATTTGGGCCTACTGAATCAGGTGGTCAGATTAAATTTATATACACATTATCTACAAAATATATACAATTTTATACATTTATGGAAGGAATGTTGTCATTAGAATAAATCCTAACCATTTAAACGACCACCATTGGCGATGGGATCTAGCTAACAGTAACCTGCACTTCTGAATAACCAAGACCAGCTTGTTTGTCAAAAGTAAGATTTTATTTACTAAATTATGGTATTTCAAATTGTAAATTTATAAATGCATTTTTATTAGCATTAAAGTAAGCATGTTTGATAGATTTCATAAGAAAATTACAGTTTAAATAAGAAATTCAAAGTTTAAGTAAGAATTTAGCAGTTTAGCATTTCTAAAACCTAAGTCCCTAGCTAAGCTAAATAAATGGAAATTAAAGTAAAGTTCTTTGAGGATTCTTACGTGCTCCACGCAAAGTCCAGCAGCACTTCACCCTCATCGGAAAGTCAGAAAGCAGCAGCCAGCCCATCCCTAAGGGCATGACTTTTTATACCTTTCTATGCTAGCTAAATTGAGCAAAGGAAAGTTTTCAAAAATCCTCGAAGTCCCATTGGCTGAGAGTGACAAGTGACATGTCACCCACTTTTCAAAAGTTCCATTAGGTCACGTTTCTTAAAGACCATTGTCTTTTCCGAATGCAACCAGGAGCTTCCTTGGTTTGCAACAATTGTAAATCAATATTCTCACAGTGTTCATTTCGTTTCCGCGGGTGCCAAGTTAGAGCTGACAAAATTGTCCTTTATCACATATTCGTCCTTGGCCACGTCCGACAGAATGATGACAGCACATCAGTTTTTGCTTTGTGAATGTAGCTTTGACGAACACTTTTTTCAGAATGGGCTTCTCGTGACTTGTGCAGAAGTAAAATTCAGCTTATAGCAAACTCGAGTAAACTAGGCCCAAAAGCAGTCAACTTATGCTTTCTAGTAATAAACAAAAACAAGAAAAGTATTAATTAAAGAAATAATGTTGGTTCTGTATCCACCCTAGGTTTACTAATTAATTAACCCTCCCGATTAAACTAATGTTACCTAGCAAATGCAAACAAATAAAGCAGCGTTTATATCTACCAGTCTTCATTAATCCATGAGACTTATGTGCACCTAGAATAGTAGAAATGACATCACATAGACAAGGAAAAGCAAATTAAGCACATGCTTCTTTTAAGTTTGCTGCAGTTAGTAATGACAAAAACGAAAACGACAAATTATTTTTATTATTTTACACGAACAAAAAGATGCAACATTTATGCACGTTTATGAGTATACATGTTATTCCCCCCATGTGTAAAATTTAATCTAGGTTGTATTAATACAATACATCACAAATTATTAATATTATTATTCATGTTATGGAAATGTGACTTTGCGAGTTTAAACAAAATTTTGTTTTCTATCTCGCTCCATCAGGAGCGCGGCGAGGAAGGCGGGAAAGGAGGCAGGGAACGAGGGTCAGAAACGATCACAGGAGGCGGAGCGACACAGAAACCTAGACAAAAAGCAAGCACAAATGGCGGAAAAAACAGCAAAACAGAAATCCTGACAATTCCAGACAAGCACAAGTGACGGTCAAAACAAAAGGAAACTGACGAACTAGCACACGGGGAGAAGCAGAGCGGCCGCGAGGCCGTCGGCGAGGCAGGCAGCTAGGCAGAGCGAGGGGGCACCGCAGCAGCTGGTGGCCGTGCGGCGCGGGGGTGTCCCACAAGTAACCATTTCTGCCTCAAACAGCGCTAGGAATCTCATCGACAGTTGAATCCCCGTCCCCCTCACTACGCAATAGAAGATAGGTGGTCAATGGCCCCCATATGTCTTTAGGCCTACTGGATATTGGCTGCATGTCAACAAAAATAGCAGTCTGCTCTTGGCAGTAAAGAACATCAGTGAGCCAGTCCTTGAACTTCGGGGCTCTTCCTCGTCCCCATCGACATGCCACCCTCCTGTTAGCCAACAGGAGAGCGATATCAAGGAATTTTCTGTACGTTTTAGATATAGGTAGGGTGTACCCAACCAACATGATCAGGGGATTGGCATCTAAGGTCTCCCCTACCATTGTTTCCAGGGCCTCGTGTACCTGTCGCAAGTACTCCCTAACAGCAGGACATTCCCAAGATAGGTGGAAAAAACCCGCACCTTCAGCATGACATCGCTCACATCTATCATCATCAGCCAAACGGAATCTGAATTTCTTCACCGGTGTATAGTACATTCGCTGCAGAAATCTATAATGAATAATCTTGAGCCTGCAAATAGCAGAGATTCTGGCCGTACTGCTACAACAATAAGCCCACTGCTCATTGGTAATCTCAATTGCTAAATCAGTTCCCCATTGTGAACGGGCAGACCCTTCGAACCCCTGTCGCTGCGCCCTAATATGACCATGTATTCCCGACACTAGGTGTGCTCCATCCTGTGAGCCCAACATATAGTGTAGTGGGGCCAGGCTGTCCGGCTCCTGGGGGAATTCCGGCGAAATCTCTTTCAACCCTTGGCGCAACCGTATGTAATAAAAAACATCAAGGGGGTGGGTCGTGGTCTTTAAAAAACAAGTCAGTGGTATGGAATTGGCCATCCGTAAAGAGGTCACCCATGTTCTCACCTCCAGTCATTGGCATAGTTCTTGGAAACCCTTTTCCTGCAGCAGTGTCAACTTAGGATGATAAGACAAGGGCATCCGTGCCGAATAGATTAAGGTGCAACGTAATACTTTAGCTATGCATCGCCACGCATCTATCGTGCAAGTGACAGTCGTAAACGGCGTCTCTATTGCCATAACAGGGCCTTGAATGACTCCGCTCAGGGGGAGAGGATTCGCCACCCAGTCTTCCGCTGCCAATTGTGGCATAAAGGGCTTGGGAAGCATCCAGTGGTAGGCGTATTGTGCTTGGGCGCTCATATAGTAAACTTCAAAATCTGGCAGGTCGAAACCTCCCTTGTCATATGGTTGCACCAAAACCGACCATCGAAGCCTCAGTTGTTTACCTCCCCAGAACAGTCGACTCAATTCAGTTCGTAAGGTATTGAAAAAGAAAGCTCCCGGGTAATAGGGAATGTTCAAAAAGAGATATAAAAAACGTGGCAGCACCACTATTTCAATGAGCGAAGCTCTGCCCGCCATAGACAAAGGGAGGGATAACCAGCGATCTATAGTGGTGGTCAACTTAGTAATAGCAACCCCATAGTTAAGCCGAATCGTCTCCTCTCTATCTCTGGATATCTGTGCACCCAGATATCGGATATCGGAATGGCACCATTCCAAAGGGACGTCTAAAGGGAACTCCGCCACTGCGTCTGTAAGGGGGAAGAGTTGTAATTTATTCCAATTTATCTGTACCCCAGACAATCTGCCAAAGACTACGTATTCCCGCAACAAGGGATTTAAGTTGTGGATAGGATCAGTAACAAATAGCGTCATGTCATCAGCGTATAGCGATACGCCTATCTGCCGCTGAAAAGAACAAAACGCACCAACTGGGTGCAGTTGATGGAGTCGGCAAGCAAGCGGCTCTATGGCTATCGCAAATAGGAGGGGGGAGAGTGGACATCCCTGCCTAGTGCCACGTGTAATATTAAACGAGGGGGATAAATGGCCATTAATAAGTATTTTAGCAGATGGCTGCGTATATAGCAGTTGAATCCATGAGATGAAGAGCTTGGGAAATCCCATGCGGTGCTTTACAGTAAATAAATAGTCCCATTCAACTGAATCAAACGCTTTAGTAGCGTCCAGGAAAATTGCTGCCACAGGGAAGTCCGGAGCCACCGTCCGCATTAAGGAGAACAGGGTCCGCAGATTGTGGGTAGTGGAGTGCCCGGGGATAAAGCCAGATTGGTCTGGCAGTATAATTTTGGTCATCAAGAGGGACAAACGGGTTGCAAGAACCTTGGCCAGTATCTTTGCGTCACAATTTATCAGGGAAAGTGGGCGATATGCATCACACGATACTGGATTTTTACATGGTTTTAAGAGGGACGTAATCATGACTTCCCGCATTGAGCAGGGCAGAATCACCTCACCTAAGGATTCCTCGAATACCTCGCGGAGGACGGGAGCCATTATGTCAATATTCGCCTTGTAGAATTCCGCGGGAATTCCATCTAGGCCTGGGGCCTTACCATTCTTCAAAGGCATAATTGCTTCCCTGATTTCATCTAGCTCAAAAGATGCACTCAGGAAGGTCCTATGAACATCGCTGAGCCAACAGAGGGCAACATCATCAAGGAACTCTTCGAACCGTGTATCCCCCGAGGCCTTGGTGATATATAATGAGCTATAATACGAACCAAAAACATTTAAGATTCCCTCAGTATCTCGGTATATCTGTCCCTCCGGGCTAGCAATTTCAAGTACAGTATTAGTAAAATGTGGATTGCGGGTAATGGTAGCCAGCGCCTTGCCAGGTCTGTCGCCCTCACAGTATTCCCGTGCCGTCCAGTGTCTACCCCTGAATTTGGCCTCTCTAGCAGCTTCTTCTTCATATTGCGTCGGTTTAGTCCTAAATTCAGCGTGTGCTTGTGTCATGTCACCCCCGCCATCCAGTTTTCTAACGCCTTCATTTCTCGGTCAAGGGTACGTATCGTCCTTTGGATACCACGCAGGATTCCAAAGCTTTTTGACATACAGTAGCCTCTGATAGTTACTTTGAAGGCTTCCCAGATGACCTCTACACTGTCTACTGAGCCCTTGTTCCGAGGGAAAAAGTCAGCTATTTCCTCCCCCAACTCCTTCCTAAATAGCTCATCTAACAAGGCCGTATGCTGCATCCGCCATTGTGGTAAGGGGCTATCCCATCCCGGCATACGTACAGAAACTGTACTGGACTATGATCAGAGTATGTTCTGGGCAGATGTGCCGCCCTTTCCAAGCCTGCAGCAAGGCCCCTGGTCAACAAGAAGTAATCTAATCTAGCCCAGGTGCCCGTCGATGAGGTGAAGTGTACCCTCCTGACGCAATGGATATAGATATCGCCAGCCATCCGTCAGATCACCCTCTTCCATTATCCCCAGCAAAGCCTCCCTGGATCTAGCCTTGTATAGTGCAACGCCATCAGCCCTATCCTGTGTAGGTATCAGAGCAACATTAAAATCCCCGCCCCATATGACATGCATTGAGCCAATATCCACAATCTTACCCCAGAGTGTAGTAAAAAACGTTGGTGTGTCAACATTGGGGGCATAACAATTCACCAAGGTAACCGTGTCCTTCCCAAGGAGTCCCCAAACAAGGACTTAACGTCCGGAAGTATCTAGTGTCTCACCCAGGACCACAAAGGGCACTGATCGCTTTATCAGAATAACAGTGCCCCTAGCATAGGGGGAATAAGAGGAGAAAAGACGTATACTCGCCCATTTAGCAGCAAATTGCGGGTATGAATGTGGGGCCAGATGCGTCTCTTGTAGCATAGCAATATGAACTTGATGCCTCTCCAGATAAGCAATTACATTTCAGCCCTTCCGAGCATCATTAAGTCCCCTATTGTTCCAGGATATAAAATTCTGCTGAGTTTCTTTACCTGTCCCTGCCATATCACTAAATGTGGTATGTATCTGTGGTGTGGTGCATGAACAGTGGCATGATCACCTCTCAAATGAACCAGCACATCCGCACATGGAATACGCAACTTTCCCACTCCTTCTGTAGAAGAAAAAACCCAGTTACGCCCGTGCCTCCCCCCTCCCACTGCAGCATCCCAATCATGCCAGCACGAGCCCCCTTCTCCCCTCCCCCCGGAACCATAGGGAACCAAATATCAACAGGGGTACTCCCGTTGGGATATCCATCTAGATGGCACACGGCAACCCTGCTGGTATTAGGGGAATACTCAGTCCTAAGCGATTCCCAGAGTTAGCAGGGGTGTCCGGTGTCCCAGGAAAAAAAAACATAGGCTTAAAACCCTCACTTAACCAATATCTGTCTTTGTACATATACCCCTGGCATAAAACATCAGTCAACATAGCAATGATACGTTAGAGTCTTGGAGCTTCCACCAGTCTCTCAGCCATCAGCTCAGCAGAGGGATCACAGGAGCCCAGAGCGAGGAAAATAAGAAAAGGACCGGATCCGTGGGCACATGTTTGACCCCCTCTCACTCCACTCCCGACAGGGATTCCTCTTCAATCTCGTCGACGTCTTCCGGTGCATTTTTGCGTTTCCTCAATGCTTTTAGGAATTTGTCAACCGATTGTGGCGTGGTGTGAAATGATTGCTGCCCCTGTTGTGTGATGCGCAATCGAGCCGGGTATAAGAGGGCATAATCCACCTGTTCCTGGCGTAATTTCTGCTTTACAATATTGAATTTGCGATGCTCCTCCTGCACCCGGGCAGTAAAGTCCGGGAAGATGGTGAATGATACGCCGTCATAGTCGAGCTGCTTCTTCTCTCGTGCCACCCAAAGGACAACGTCGCGATCCCTGTAGTTTAACAAACGTGCTATTATGGGCCTCGGAGTCATCCCTGGTCGTGGTCTCGGGCTTGCTGAGCGGTGCACCCGTTTGACAATGAATTGGGCGGAGAGGGCTCCTTCGGCAGTTATTGCTGTCAACAGTTTCTCAACATAGTGTTCTAGGCGCCCCGTGTTGGTGCTTTCGGGAATACCCAATATCCGAACGTTGTTCCTTCAACTGCGCTCTTCAATGTCCTCATTCTTGGCGTCTATTATGCGCATCAGCTTGTCCATTTGGGTAACAGCTTTCTTTAGCTGCTCAGTGACATCTTCAGAGTCAGATATGCGTTGTTCCGCCTCCTTGAGTCTGCCCTCATGAATGTCTAGTTTGTGCGCAATGTTGTCCATTCTGGTCGTGAGCGTATGAAGATGGTGCGCAGTTCAGAGCTTGGGCCCGGCAGTGATTCTCCTGTCGTCCCTACTGACTGCTCCTCCACAGCCTCAGGTGGCTTCTTGGCAGCCTTTTTGTTGTCAAAGGTGATACGGGGTTGCCTGGGATCTGGCCTACCCATTGCGCCCTGTGCAGAAAGTGCTCACCAATGCCAACTATATGTGCTTGCACTGTCCTCAGTAGTGGTGTCAATCCGTATGAATGCGGAGTACAGAAAGTATGTGGTTAGCGAGAGTGGCACCTCCTATGGGTAGAGTGTACAGAGCTGTTCAGGCACGGTTTCAGGTGTCGCCCCCAGTGGCACAAGGGTATCTAGTGTTATTATTGCAGCGCAGGCCTCAATTCCCAGTGTAGATGGAAAAAGAGGGCCGCTCCACGCTTCTGCAGCCTAGCTGTGAGCGGCACCTTGATGAAAATAATCGTGCCTCTTGCTGATATGGCACTAAGCACCAACAACAAAGTTAAACTTAATAAGTAGAAGACCAACCAGTTCACTTTGCCGCAGCGTGGATAGCAATGGCCCCCAACAGTGCAGGGCAGGAGAGTAGACGTGGTGCGATGAGTACCCCCGTTGCAACCCGACAGGTTTGAAATGTCAATCCCCGCTCAATATTCAAGCTTCCTCAGCACCTGCCTCTATTTTGTGCAATACCAGGGTCAACAGCTATACGGTACAGTGGGGCTCAGTTGTATCCTGTAAATCAGCAATGCTCCTTACTTATCACCGCTCAATTCTATTCCTCAGAAGCTTCAAGCACTATGTATATAAGACTCACGGCAACTCTGCGGTAATCCCCAGCGCTCAGCAGGTCACAGTTCAAACAGGACAGGCCAGGATTCCGGGAAGCCGTGATTTATAGTGGTGACTGCAATCAGCAACCTAGGCAGCAATAAATGATATCCCCAAGCTTGGATGTACAGCGCGGGCAGGGACGGCGCAAATTGCACTGCTGGAACACTGTGCAGTTCAATTCAGGTAAGACGCGACTGCTGCTGCCATGTTGTCACCGCAGCCCGTCTCCAGTCCTGATCAGTAGTTTCTGCCATAATTATTAAAAGGGCCGAGCCTGCAATCCGCTTCCAGGGCCGTCGGAAGGTAATTGCTCTGTTCTTAATCACCACAGCTATGTCGCGGGCAGGCCCAGGCAGTCTTTCCAGCTGTCTCACTTATGCGGCCCACTCACCACATGGAGGCCAGAATATTTGCGTAGCTCTAATGCCCCGTCTTTAGGCTCCGGCGTGTGCTTGTCAGATCCGCGCCGCCGAACAGCCAGGCAATATACGTTCCGATTCTCACCAAGCACACCAAAAGCCCAGTGCGTTGTCCTCAGCAGGTCTTCAGCCAGGTGTACATGTTGTCTCCACGCAGTTTTAGGGTAATTTTGCCCAGGATAATTATAGGATTTTCTGCTGGACGGCAGGAGCCTCAGAGAGCTGCGGCCATTCCACTCGTGTGCCACCTAGCGTTCCCCTTTGGATGATATACATGAATTTCTTCGAGAGGCAAATTCTAATATAGAAATTTTTGAATACAAGACACCTGGAGAATCGTGCTCTTTGGATCCTGTTTATGTATGCGGATATTTCAATCATAGGTTTGAAGCTATGATGTCTTTTATCTGCAATAAAAATAATCCTCCTCTTAAAGAAGTTGTGGATTTCTTTTGGAGAAAGGAGTATCACGCTAGAGGTGCTCCTCATATACATATGCTGATATGGATCAAGGATGCACCCAAGTTCGGAACTGATTCGGATTATACTGTTTTGTCTTTTATTGAAGAATATGACACATGTGCTATACCAAAAAGAACAGAAGAAAACAACTTAAGGCAACATGTCTCACGATTCCAAAGTCATCGATGTGGAAAATAATGTCTATGAAAGTACAAGTCTAAGGAAAAGTTTTATACCAAATGTCGTTTTGGATTTCCACATCCTGTAACATCCAAAGGAAGAGTAAACAGTTTTATGTCAGCTGTGAGACATACTATCACTAGAAAATCTCCCAAAAATACATACAATTTGAGAAGAAGTGAAGAATCAAAATACATAATTGATTATAATCCAGTTATTATCTAAATGGGGAATGCTATATGAATATTCAGTATGTTGCGGATAATTCCATTGCTGTTGCCCAGTATGTGACATCCTACATTACAAAATCAGAAAAGACGCAATTGAAGGAAATGTGGGAAGAAATCTCTCACGAGATGAGTCCTAGTAAGAAAATATACAGTTTCAGTTTGAAGATGTTATCCCATTGAGAAATTGGAGTGTATGAATGCTCAGATCGGTTATCATCTGCAAGTTTATACTCAAAATCTAGAAGAATCGTTTGGGTGAGTCTAGGTCTTGCTGCAACGCGAAATCGAGTACTTAAATCTGTACAAGAAATCGAATATTTAGCAGAAAAAGATCCGAAAAGTACAGATATTGTCAAAACAAACATGTTGGACACATACTATCCAATTAAAAGCCATCATCTTGAGAACATATGTCTTTATGAAGTGCTGCAATATTACACTTTTAAAGGAATACTACAGAAAACATAAATGATGGAAAATATGCCGGATTGGTTCTGAAGGATGTTTGGTGACAGTCAAAGATCTCCTCCACTGAATCAGGAACCACTAGGACAACTAGTTCTTGAAAATGAAGCGGCAATTGCCATGAATAAAGTGAAAAAAGCAATGCATCAAGCTCAAGAAGATATTATGGACTTAGGAAACTTGGAAGAACAACTAAATGTTGAACAGAAAGAAATATATCTGCAAGTGAGACAACAGATTGACCATGGATTTCTTCATAAAATGAAAGAACGCCCATGCACATCATTTCAACCTATCCGAATGTATGTCAGTGGTCAAGCTGGAATAGGAAAAAGTTTCTTAATTAAAGTTTTGACCACTTATCTACAGAAAACAACTAATTCACATTTGTCTTCTGTTGTAACTGCTCCAACTGGGTTGGCAGGACACAGCATTAAAGGAATCACATTACATCATTTAGTAATGCTACCTGTAGAGCATGAAAACAAATTGGAATATCACAAGCTATCTGGAGAAGCTTGTTATGAAGTTTCAAGAGTGCTAAAGAAAATGAAACTTCTACTTATTGATGAGGTAAGCATGGTATCAAACTTAATGCTTGCTTTTGTGCATTTAAGAATGCAGCAAATTCTTAAAACAGATTACAATGTCTTATTTGGAGGAAAACATGTCATAGTTTTGGAGATCTACTGCAACTTACTCCTGTAAAAGGACAACCAGTATTTAAAACACTTGTGCATGAAGACACCAGAAAATCTTTGGGAAGTGTTGGAAACGTTAATATTTGGCCATAGTTTGAATACAAAGAACTCAATACAAATATGCGACAGGCAAATGATGTTGGTTATGGAACTATTCTTCAAGATATAAGAATTGGAGTACTGACAGAACATGGCAAACAAGCTTTGAGAAGTCGACTTCTTATGAATTTGTTTCCAAATGAAAATATAGTTCCTGAAAAAATATATAAGAAAATAGCAGGAAGTAAATCTATAATCTGTTTAATTCCATCACTGCGTGAGTGTTCTATATTCAATGAACAACCTTTGAAGCTAGAAAATGAAGAAATAATAAAAATGGAAACCATTGATAAATTGAGCATGAAGGAATCACGATTATTTTGACAGAAAAATTGAAAACAAAATTGGATTCTTTAGAAAAATCGATATCTAAAACCGCTGGTTTAGAAAAGAATCTATATGTATGTATAAACTGTCTGGTAATTTTAAGGCGTAATTTGGATGTAGAAAAAGGTTTAGTAAATGGAGCAATGGGTAAAGTTGTTGATTTTGTTAATTATCAAAATAGAGATGGAAGAAGTAAAACAAATTGGTTGTTGTTCAGTTCGTTTTTTGCTTGTTAAAGATTTATATGCCTGTAGAAAACAGTTTCCACTTTCTCTGGCAAATGCAGTGACTATTCCTAAATCTCAAGGATTAAGTCTAAACAGTGCTTTGGTGAACATTGAAAGTACCATGTTTAAAGAGGGTATGGCATTTGTTGCTTTGTCCCGAGTCAGAACTTTATCTGGAATGTTCTTGTTTGATTTTGATGAGAGAAAGATTACTGCAGATGCAAAGTATGTAAAAGAGTATAATAGGTTAGGAAGAGCGTAACTATGCTCCCAATTTAGGTGAATATCCTGTGTTTGAAAAGCGTGTAGAAGGTCGATGAAGAAGATATGATAATATCTGTAGTGAAGTTTTAGAGAAGGAAAAAAAATCAAGATAATGTTGAGATTGCAAGGAAAAAGAAAAAGGACACTATTGAAGAGATTGTTGGTTATCGGTTAGAAAATAGTTCAGGTATCAACTGCTATGCTAATGTAGTGGTCAAGGTTGTTTATTGCTAGAAAGCTTGCACCAGCAAATTATGGAGAATCGTGAAAAAAGATTTTGTTCCTTGTTGCATTGTATTTATGAAAAATTGAGAACTGATAAAAGTAAAATGCAAACTGTTTCTGATATTCGTAATCTTTTGGATATATGTTCTGGTTCTACACAATTTACGCAGAATATCCAAAAAGATGCTCAGGAATTTCTAATGTATATGCTTGCCGTATTGGAAAATGAATGAATAGAAATTGAAAATCTTTTTGGCCTTTGTTATAAATGGGAACATCAATGTGAAAATTGTATGTTTACATGTATCACTAACATAGATTCTGAAAGATTTATATTTTTGACATTACCAGACTGTAAAACAGGGTCTTTCAACAAGCTAGTTAAAGCAGCAAATCAAAATATGGAGTGTAATCAATGCAATTCAGAAATGATATCAACATTATTTATACGAAGATATGGACAATATATAATTTTAATGGTACAACGTTGTGCAGCTGATGGAAGAAGACTGGAAACTTTAATTAAAAATTTTGTAGCAAGTCAAGTATCAATATCAGGCAGAACTTTTGTAGCAGTAGCAATTATTTTCCATGACAGTCCTTCCACAACATCTGGACATTACACTGTTTATTTCAAATTTAATAAAGGATGGAAATATTGTAATGATGCACAATTGCTTTTTAAACCTCGTTTGCCTCATGAATTACCAAATTACTACCTAATATTTTTGAAACCAAAGTTTTAAGAACATCATTCGGCCTCTGAGGAATTTATTAAAATGTATTAATACGATTACTATTGGACAATTTCAATATAAAGGATTTCAGGAATACCATTTGGCCTAGAGGAAAGGTATACATTTGAATTAAGGACTTTTTCTTGCACATTCTCTTTTTTTTATTTTTATTATTTTTATTGAAACCGGAGTTAAAAGCATAAACATATACGTATTGCGACATTCTATCATACAGAAAAAATAAATCACATCAAAGTCCCTATAAACACCCCACATCCTAAACCTATTTAACACTCTATGAAAGAGTTAAAAACAAGCAAATGGTAAAAGAGCAAACCCCCTGGAAACATTTACACGTAAAATAGTTTTTCGACGAGATCTAAAACCCCGTTCCATCCCACCGCACGTAGCAACAGAATCAATCATCGCCTCTGGCTATTAATCAAAGTTGATTTCCCATATTTTATTGAATTTCTTAAGGCCCCCAATTCGTGCCGCATAGGTGTATTCACTTTTCTTCACCCTTCTCATCTTCTGACCCCATTCCAAGGCCGACGGAATTAAATCCGAGCACCATTTTTATAATAACAGTGACCTTGCAATTGCCATCGCTATATACAGAAATCTAGTCACTGACTCTTTAAAAAGAGATCAGGGTCAAAACCAAATAAGATTAACCTATCATTCACTTCCATCTGTATTTTTATTTATTTATTTTATTTTAAGAGTTTATATAGCGCTGGCTAGACCCGGAGGTATCAGAGCGCTTTACATGAGGTTCCACAAAAATTACATTACAAGATTACATCAGTTCTAATGTACATCAGTTGCTAGACAAACAATTACAAGAGCATAGAAGACGAGATTATTGAAGTGTAGAGGGAAAGGAGGTAGGGGAAAAGGGGTAGGGGGGAGATACAGCAGAAATACGCAAGGAAAGTCTGTCCTAAGTCCGGCTGGGTAGGTGACGGTCGAGGGGAAGTCCCAAAACCCATCTCCTCTATAGCTATCAGGTAGCTCCACCGGGCACTGGCCAAATAGCTAGGTCTCAATGGGAAAAACATTTAAAGAAACTTGGAAGGCAAAATAAATGGAGTGTAGAGGGGTGGGGGCAGGGAAGGAGAGAAAGGGGGATAGGGGAAGAGACAACAAGGAGAGACAAAATTAAATCTTGTCTAAAGGCCGACTGGGTAGGTGATGACTGAGGAGGGAGTCCATGGCCCATCTCCCCTATAGCTAAACCAGGTAGCTCATCGGGCATTTGACAAAATAGTTCAATCTCAATACATTGAGAGAGGAGAGAAGGAGAGACGTAAATAGAGGGAGGATGCGGGAAGAGACGACAGGAGAGACGAAAGGAAGTCTGGCTAAAGACCGACTGGGTAGGTGATGTCCAAGGAGGGAATCCCCGACCTGTCTCCCCTATAGCTAAACCAGGTGGCTCCATCGGACATCAGACAGAATAGCTAGATCTCAAATGACGAGGGAAAATTCACAGATAGACAGGGTGGGGACTAATGGCCAGGCCAGGTGATGGCAGAGGTCAGTAGGGGGACGGTAGTTTGGAAAAAAGTTCCCATGGATCTGGTGGACTATAGTTGCCAGCTTAGCCAATGTGCAGGTACTCGGCTGATTATCCGGTGCAGTCTCAGGTACAGTCAGGTTCTGCGTGATTTTGGGTTTTTCCATTGTGCTGGCTGGAGTGGTTCTTTGTGTGCGGGGTGTTGCCGGTGTCCGGGACATGTGTGGCAGAGCCTCCGTTTATGAAGTGCCCCGGTTTTGTTCACAGCCGTCTCGTGAGCGCACCCGGTTCCTTTTCAGGGCCTCTCGGGCAGCCGTTATCAGGGGGGGCACAGTTGGCGGTGAGCCCTGCCCTTACATTCCTGTTCCAGGTACGCAAATAATTCTATCCAATACACCTTGATTTTTGGGCAACTCAGCATAGTATGTGACCAGTTGGCAGAGGGATGATTCATACAACAAAGCATTGAGAAGACTGATTAGCATACATCTTTGAGAGGGAGGCAGCCATTTGCTAAAAAATAGCCTCCTGCGCCAATTTGCCCCTCTCAAAGAACTAAAATTTAACCTGTTAATAGTGGACCAAATATTGGGAACATTTCGCAGTTCTCATGTTTTGACCATTTCTTAATGGCTTTTGACTCAAGATCCATCCCCCTTACAAGAGCCAAATATTTCTTCCAGGCACCGGGTTTCTTATTCAATACTCTAACTAAAAGTTCCTCCACCAACTGATTTTGACCCAGAAAAGAGGTCACATTTATTTCCACCAGGTATTTATACAAAGTGACATATGAGTTCATTAGAATAAAATCATTAGTTAATAATTGGCACATTTCTACTATGGTCGCCCAGTTGCCATTCCTTAAAAAATCAGACACTTTAGCATACCCAGCTACCGCCCACAGATATGTGGGTTGTTTAACCCCTACTAGGGGGAGGATTTCTTCTAGTAAGGTAGCTAAGTTAATCACTGGAATGGAGTATTTTTTTAAAAAGGCCTGCCGTCTTTTAAAAAAGCCATTGCAGACACTTGTAGCGAACCAACTTCGGATATCTAGGCAATAGCAGAGGAGAATGAATTTGGCTGTCCTTACACATTACATTCATAAAAATGTTGCAATAAAAATGTGGTTGCGGTGAAGGCTTAAACCTGGATAAGTATTGTGCGAAATACGCGTCATAGTAGCTTTTAAGGTTGGGGAGTGCTAACTCTCCCTGGTCTAAATCTTCATATAAAGTGCCAGGCGTGTTTTTTTTTCCAAATAAAGGCTGTAAACATAGACTCATCCTGAGAAAAGAAAGAGCCTGTTAAAGTGCACGGGATTGAAGAAAACAGAAAATTAAATAACGGTAAGACAGACATTTTAATCAAAGCCACGCGTCCCCTGATCCCCCTGGGATCATGCGAGGCATCAAAGACCCCTGCCACAACTAAAAGAAAATGGGAGCTTATGAATACTCAATCCCTTCGCTCCCTGCTTGAAGAATCCCGGCCCATATTTCTAGGGTCCCCTGAAGTCTCGAAATATCTTAAATGGATTAACGACGCTTTTAATACCGTCGCCCCTATCAAGAAAACCTCAGGAAATAGGCGAAACCCCTCAGCACCTTGGTTTTCCGAAGATCTTCGGAAAGAAAAACAGCTCTGCCTGCAACTAGAAAGATGCTGGCGAGCCAACTACTGCCCCAACCAGAAAACCATTTATAAAATAGCACTATCACACTACAAAGAACACCTTATAGCCAGTAAAAAGGATTGCTACACTAGACAAATCAAGGAAGCAAAAAACTCTTCCAAGGAACTCTTCCGAGTGGTGAACATTCTCACCTCGGCAAAAAGTCCAGGAATAAAGTGTGACCAAAAGTTATGCAACAACATTGCAGCAGCCTTCAAGACCAAAGTGCTGAACAACTTTAATAACTTTCAGGACTCTGCCCCTTGTTCCTCGACAGACCCCACCTGTAGAGAGCATAACACCAACACACTGCTTACCTTTTCTCCCATCTTTGCTGAGACCGTAGCCAGATACATCCAAGATTCTAAATCCGGATCCCCCATTGACCCCTGCTCACCAAAAATTCTTAAAGAAATTGCCGATGTGGTTAGTCCAGGTCTCTCAGATATTTTCAACTCCATGTTTAGGTCCGGATGCTTTCCCTCGATCTGGAAAGATACCTCCATCTTACCATTACTCAAAAAACCCTTGCTGGAGCCAACTGACCCTAATAACTATCGTCCCACCGCCCGGCTACCTCTACCAGCCAAAATTATCGATAACATTATGAATTCCCAATTGACTCAATTCATCAATGACAACGACCTGCTGGATGCCCCGCAGTTTGGCTTTCGCCGTGAACATAGCACGGAGACTGCCCTGATCAAAGCTACGGAGGAGATCAGGATGGCGCTGGATCGTGGTGGCACAGCCGTGCTCATACTCCTTGATCTGTCTGCCGCTTTTGATATGGTTGACCATTCTCTCCTGCATGAGCGGCTCAAGAGAGAATAGGGATCGGGGGCGCAGCATTGGATCTGCTATCCTCCTTCCTTAAAGACAGAAGACTCACGGTTGAGTTGGACGCCTACCGCTCGGATGCGTATACCCTTCCTTGTGGAGTGCCCCAGGGCTCTTTCCTAAGCCCTTCACTCTTTAATATTCATGTCTCAGAGCTTGCCCCACTATTTCAGAACTTTGGGTTCTGCCTCACGTCTTATGCTGACGACACTCAGATCGCCATAACAGTACAAAAAAAAGAGACAGTGCCTGCTGCACAATTCCAAACCTGCATGCGGATGATAAACCATTGGATGAAACCCATTGCCTTAAATTAAACTCTGATAAAACAGAGATCATGACCTTCGGCAATGTTCTACCGTGCTGGGGCAACCTTTGGTGGCCAGTGGAGATGGGTGAACCCCCTAGATCGGCGGCCAAAGTTAAGAACTTGGGGGTGTGACTGGACCCTAAACTCACTCTTATGCATCAAACCAATGCTACTGTGTCAGCAAGCCATTTTCTTATCAAAAAGCTCAGGAAGATTCTCCCTTACATTCCAGCAGATTCCAGAAAAACTGTAGTAACAGCCTTAATCCAGTCTAAACTGGATTATTGCAATGGATTATTGCGAAATGCACAAAAACAATGCCTCAAAAAACTCCAAAGTGTGCAAAACTCAGCTGCTCAACTTCTTCTCAATATCCCCAGAAACCACTCGGTCACCTCCAAAATTCACAAACTGCATTGGCTCCCAGTGGAGCAACGGATTAAATTTAAGGCTCTGACCTTAGCCTACAAAGCCCTAAACAACAAAGAGCCAATCTTTCTTCAGAATCTGCTTTCTTGGTACGAACCCCCTAGGAACCTCCGTTCCTCAGGCTCAAAACTTCTGCAGGTACCAAAAATCCTTGCAAACTTTAGAACTCTCTTCCTTTTGAGCTCAGAAACTCCCCTCTTTCACCGGCTTTTGGAACGACTTGTAGACCTGGCAATTCCAGAACTAGCCGCTAGCACAGACCCCTTCGCCTGTCCATAGCGCCAAGACACCCACGGGTATACGTGCGCTCTACAAATCAATATAACATAACATAACATAACATGGACAAAGGGAGCATGTTCCATCGAGAGAGCAACCCTTGGACTTTCTTTATTAGTGGAACAAAATTCAATTTATATAAATCATCAATGGACTCGGAGAAGAATATCCCCAAGTATCTCTTTGGTTTGGAATTGACAGAGCTCTGGATATCGGGGTGCAGATCTACGGCGGCCCTCCCGCATTGTATAACTTCCGTCTTGCCTTTATTTATTCGATATCCCCCGAATGCTTCAAAGTCTTCAAACAACTTGAAGACCTTAGTTTGCACCTCCACTGTTGGCATAATTAAAAGCATGATGTCATCTACATATAGTTTTAATTTTGGCATTGCTGGAATTGGAGGGTAGATATCTGCGCAATTCCGAATGGCTGTTGCCAGGGGCTCGACAAAAAAAGCAAATAGGACAGGCGATAAAGGGCACCCTTGCCTTGTGCCACGTTTAATTTTTATAGATCCAGCCACGTCTGAGTTAATAATTACATTAACCACAGCATTCTCATACAATCTCTGGATTAATAATATAAATGACCGAGGGATATTAAAAGAATGTAGAATCAAAAATAATGTCTCCGAAACCACAACCTCAAAGGCCTTCTCTGCATCTAATAACAAGACTAGTGCAGGTATCTTCTGAACCTCAAAATAATCCAGAGCTTCTGAGAGAAAATGGGTATTAGTAGCTAATTGTCTACCAGCCAAAAACCCGTTTTGGTCAGCATGAATCAACTTCGACGCATACCTGTTAAACCTTAGAGATAAAAGTTGTGTACAATTTTATAATCCGAATTCAACAACGTGATCGGACGGTAAGAATTAGGGTCCATCTTATTCTTTCCTTTCTTTGCAAAGCTAACAATGTTCCCCTGCCTAAAAGATTCTGGGACTACCCCCCCCCCCCTCCTAATAAAGAATTAATCAAGGCTAAAACAAATTCTGATAATGCCTAAAAAAAAACCTTATAAAATTCAGCAGGTAGTCCATCTGGACCACAGGCCTTACCATTCGCTAAACTTTTTTGCCCATTCTCAAAAAGAGCCTGACGTGTGCAAGAAGCAAAGTGCAAATTAGCAATATCCAATTTATCTAACAGCCTAAGGGCGCTTAAGTGCCCTGGTACAACGTGCAAATTAGCAGTGTCCAATTTGGCTAGCAGCCTAAGTACTCTAAAAAACGCATCCGAATAGTACAACGTGCAAAATTAGCAATTGTCAAATTATCTAGCAGCCTAAGGGCTCTTGAGTACCTCCATACAAAGTGCAAATTAGCAATGTCCCGGTTAGCTAGCAGCCTAAATACTCTAAAGTGCCTCCGTGCAGTATAAAGAGCTAATTAGCAATATACAATTTATCTAGCAGCATAAGGACTCGTAGGCACTTCAATACGATATCGTAGTATAACAGGGGTCCAAATATCAATGGATTTCCAAATCACGGCAAGGTTACAGCAAGATAACAGTACCTTATTTGCTTTTCAATTGTCTTTCCCGTGTCTGAACATTAAAGGGATGGCCCAGCCCGGCCTCTTCCGGGCTAACACAGGCGCGGAAGGGCGCGCCCTTCGCCCGGGCATGCCCGCACGCGTCCCGCACTGCATGAGGGCCCGGGCCGGCTATGAATGCCTCCGGCGCCCTCTGGTGACGAAATCCACAAGCGCCTTGCGCAGCCCCCTGGGAGTTGTAGGCTCGGGGGCTGCAGTCGCGATTAGGTGCTGGCCATTCCCCTCACCGCGGCGAAGAAGCTGCGGGAGACTGGGGCTGGTGAAAAAGGAGTGCTGTGGATGGCCGTTCCCCTCACAGCTTTGGTCTAAGGTATCAGTGCGAGCCTCAATCCATTTACTGATTGCGCAAATTGCTACTAGCACATACTTCGAATTGTTAATTCATTCCAGTTTGATGAAATCCATCTGGAGAACCTCGAAAGGGAAGGAAGGCGGTGCAACATTACTAGTGGGTGTAGGAGTACCTTTCCCAGGATTATGCTTCAAACACATGGTAAAATGCTTCACTAGGTGTGTGGCTACCTTAGCAGTATTATCATTCTACCATACTGGGTACAGTACCTTGCATATTCCTTTGGCACTAATATGCACCGGCTCACTATCAATGAGTGGCTGTCCCAGGATTGATACACCGTAAATGTTTTTCAAATCACAGCCCGAGAGGGTCAATTCCTTTGCGACCTCACTTTACAGTGACCGATTTAATAAATTGGTCACTTGGCTGTGGTGCATCTAATTTCTAAAAAAGAAAAAAGAAGCAAACTACCATCCACAGACTTTTCATCCACAAAAAAATGTGAAAAGGAAAGAAGGCACCTCACGGTAGCAACACCATAGGGGAAAACTGACTGGTACTCTCCAGGAAACCCGCTTATCATCATTGGTTACCTTCTTTCCAGAAAGAAAATGTGCGTGTGTATTAAGACAAAGCCTCAACCCAATGAAAACAAGAGGAAGAAACCTAAATGTGAGTGCACTTCCTATATGTGTAAAAATAATCCACGTGTTCACGGATCCTGTGAGAACAAAAATATAATCCTCATCAATAAAAATTGGTAAAGCTTACTTGCTGCTAATACTCTTTATTCCTTGCTGTAAGCTTTTCCAAAAATGACTCCTATCAAGTCATAATCAATAACAACTAGCCAACATGTTTCATTGCTGTTATCAAATTTAAGCAACTTCGTCAGGGCTAGGGATCCAAATTGACGTCTTCATGTGGGAATTGCATCAAACCATCCGGTTGCGTCACTGCAGCATACCGGCAACCTCAATGAAACCGAAACCAAGCGTCACACGATCGCGCATCCGTCGGGTGACTGCCAACGGGTCTTGTCACTGCGACCTCGGACTTGTGGCGTTTCGAATCATCCGGCCGTGGGCCATGGTAACAACAGGGAGCAGTTATGAATTGGACAGCAACCTTCGCTGCTACCCATCCTCATCCAAACAACCTGTTCTCTCCTCCCACATTGCCAGTTCATCTAGGGTCGCCTCACCCTGAATGTCCTTAACATTATCCAAATGTGTCCTTGAACATTCCATTGTCTGGAACCCACCTAGCAGGACCTGCCACAAACATCTTCTTCATCTTTGATCAAGCTGTCTCATTAGCTGTCTGGTCCGCGAACGCATTTCCCCTCCCAACATCATCTGTGATGGCTTTATGAGCGCTACATTTTACTATTGCTAACTTATCTGGAAGTGTCAATGCGGACAGCAATCTATGTATCAATGGGCTGTTCTGTGTTCGCAGTCTGTGCAAAGTCAAGAACCCTCTTTCCACCCAGAGGCGCCCAAAATTATGGGCCACCCCTAAGGTGTACTGGCTGTCGGTGTTGATATTAACAGTCAGTCCCTCACTCAACTCACATGCCCTGAGAAGGGCTACCAACTCTGCAGCTTGGGCCGATTGGTGTGGGATACGGGATGCCTCAACTACAGTATGTAACATTGTGATTGCATAGGCTGCAGTGGTGGTGCCATCTGGTAGTTTGATACAAGAGCCATCGACACATAGTTCCCCTTGGGGGTCAGATAAGGGAAAATCAGTCAGGTCTACCCGTCCTTTTGTTTCTTCCCCAGTCCGAAATAAACAACCATGGACATCATTGTCCTTTTCTTCCACAGGGAGGGGTAGTAATGTGGCTGGGTTCAGAGTGGCACATCTTTTGATGGTAATGTGCAGAGCCAACAATGTTAGCTCATATCCAGTCAGATGTGCACTAGTAAGGTGCTGCGTCATTGTCTTATTCAATAGCATATCCACAACATGAGGTACAATTACTGTGAGATCAGTATCAAGGATGAGCCCTGCCGATTGTCTGATAGAAACTGCCACTGAAGCGGTAGGTCTCAGACAGCTCAGGAGAGCTCTGGCGACATTATCGAGCATGGCAGAGAAATAGGCGCAGGGTCTCTGCTTACAAACGAAACATTGTGTTAGAACAGAAAGCGCGCAACCGTTCTCCTCAGGCACGTAGAGCACAAAAGGCTTCTGGTAATCAGGAGTACCAAGCACAGGAGCAGAGCAAAGCGCAATCTTTAATTGCTCAACAGCTTGCTGGCATGCAAGTGTCCGAGGCAGGGGTTCATGCACATCTTTGGTGGTCAGGTAAAGAAGGGGTTTCGTTTGTAGGGAATAGTTAGGGATCGAGTGCCGGCACTATGATGTTATTCCAATGAACGTGAGTACCTCGCGTTTGGTCTCAAGAACAGGAATATTAGTAAGAGCAGCTATGCATTCAGGTGTTAGTCTGCAACCCTCCTTCGACGTAGGTGACCTAAATAGGTGACCTCATGTCGACAATATTGGAATTTTGAAAGTGACACCATGGTGTGCTAAATGCAACAATAATTTGACTGTGGCCTTCTTTGCAACCATCCTCAGTGTCCGAAGCCACACAAGGTCATCAACGTACTGCAACAGCACATTACCAGAGGGGATCTCCAGAGAATCCAATTGATCTTTCAGAGCTCGGTTGTAAATACTAGGAATTTCTGTGTAGCCTTGTGGAGCACAGCAGAATCTAAAGCTCCAACTGGCTATTGCAAATCCAAAGAGATATCTGCCATCTGTATGGATTGGTTTGATGAAGAAAGCATTCTTTAAGTCAATTACGGAAAATAATTTTGCTGATGGGGGAATCATTATCAGGATCGTGGTAATGTCTGGGACAACTGGGTACTGGGGAACCACAATCTTATTTACCTCTCTAAGGTCGATCACAAAATGGTAAATGTCAGAGTGGGCATCCGAAGAATCCAAGGGTGTCTCTTTATGAATAGGAAGAATAGGGCTATTACACACATTTGCCACTGTCTCTTCAACCACACCAGACTTAATCAAATTCTGAATTATTTGTAATAAGACCTTTTCAGCTGCCTGTGAAATCTTGCACTGGGGAATGCTTGGAAATTTGACATTGTCCTTTATCGAATGGAGAACGCTGAGATCTGTAACAACCCCAAATCCGTGTCCACTGTAGCCCACAATGCACGTGGCACGTTCTTGAACTCTGCGGGGAGAGGAGCATATTTGCGTAGCATTGCATTGCACGGGCCACCTGTGGTCCAATAGTAATGTATACACCATCAGAAGAACAAAATATTGTCACTGTAACCTTTTTAACAAATCCAATCCCAACAAATTTTCCCCACTATTGGATGTCAATAAAAATGGTGGATCAACCGTGAAGGGACCAATAGTCAAAGCAAGAAGTTTGGAAATGGGACTAACAACTGGCATGCCTGAAAAGACGACAGAAACATTATATTGGCCAGACAGAGCTGCCCACAGGACCAGTGAACGGGAAACAGAGCTATTCGTAGCCCCTGTATCAACTAGAAATTTCTTAGTGGTACCCTGCAAATCCGCCGTAACAAACGGTCCACCCTGATCTACAGGCACCGGAACTGGTCCCTCACACTGTCACTGGCTGTCCTAGCTATGGGACAACCTCATCACTTCCTCCATGTCATAGTCATCATGATAGTACTGTCGGCCTCAAGGGTCGTCAAAATAGTTTCCGCTCTGTATCTCCCCACGGCTTCCTCCTCCTCTTCCACAACCTCTAAACCCTCAACCTCTTGGAGCCTCTCCTTTCTGCAACAACTCTGGACACTCATTCCTCCAATGTCCCTCCTGCTTACAATACACACATTGATTAAGCCCAAGGGGCGCACTTGAAGGACCACCCCTACTAGACCTGGGTAATCACTGAGCGAAACCCGAACATCTGCCTCTCCCCCTCCCAACCTGCTGCATCAACACCCTCATCTTCAGATCCTTTGAACTTTTCTCCACCTTCTCTTTGTCCTCATTCTCTCTATGCTCATAGTACTGTGCCATACTCAAAATCACTGATGTGGAGGAGCTTGTCCAAGTACTTTCCGAAGCCTGCAACCTAGTTGCAATCTCGGGAAGCAAATTAATGACAAATCTGTTAACAAACAAATGAACACCACCCACCTGTGACAGGTCCTGACTGCTAAAATCTAAAAACACCCCTTTAAATATAGTAAAGAAATCTGACACACTTTCATCCTTCTTCGGACGACACTCAGTCAACTTATCCCAATCCACCCTCTTCATGGGATAAGGGTGTGCATGTAAGTGATAATACGTCCCGGCAAAGCTAGGAGCTCCGCTTTCGGTTTGTTGCCGGGCTTACACTCCTTATCCCATGCCTTGATCTCTTCCCATGTGCCACCCAACTACAGAGCATGGTCCTGCATATGTACCTGCCTCCATATGTCTACCAGTACCAGCAGACCAAAGAACTCTTCAATATCAGCTAACGTCATCAATGTTGAGGAGGCCGCCTCCGTCAATTCTTTATAATACGAAGTGGGGTTTTTCCGAGGGTCTGGCAGCTGGCTCTTCAGAGATAGGACCTCACTCCTCTTCCAAGGAGTATAGATCTACTGTTCCTGGAACAGAGCATTGTTAGAAAGGTGATCCCAGGGAGACAGAAGATGTCTGACTGACCACCCCGACTGGAGGACGACGGCGGGACAACAGGTACAAGGCAGGCACTGACCAGAAAGACTGGTCATCCCCTTACCGCTTCCCTCCAGGAAGCCTTGGCTAATAACCCAAAGCGTATGCATGAGAAGGGAATCCCCCTCTCACATATAGAAAAACGCCTTAGTGAGTGTATCACATAGTCTGTACCACAACACTAAGTCTGTTTTATTTCACCACATCTTTTTAAAAAACGGTCCTGAGGAAAGCCAGAATAATCTAAGGCACTGGCTGAAACATGTCGACCATCTGAAGGACGCAGGGGGCAGTAACTCGCCACCCTTACGCGTCCTGTAGCCTTACTTTTAACCGCTGGTGACGGCCCAGTTATTAAAATTTCATTTACCCTCGGGTACTGGGACCACCACCAAGCCGTTTTAAATCACAACTCACTCAACCTCACTCACTGCACTCTCAGCAATATACCAGCTCCGCTGTAATCAGGCGTCGTAGCACACCCGGGACATACTAGGTGTCACTGGGTGGGCCCGATGATGAAGCATGCCACCAACTAGGTTGGTGGGTGAGGGCTTCATGAATACACCAACAAGGTGCCCGTGACAGAACTAGAGTACTGCAACACTTTGGTCAACTTAAGCTAGTCCTCTTTGATTAATCACATGACCACCCCGAGACCCACCTCTCCGTATGCAATTGGCTGAGCGCCGTCGAGAGGCCTCCTTGGCGAGGCTCCTCTCCTACAATCGTAACAGCCGAGCAATCACACCACTACAAAGGGACACCACACGAGAGTAGATTCATAAGAGTCTTTATATAAAGAATAAAGGCAAGTTCTCACAGCAATATGTACAGGGGGATCGAGGGATCCTTAAAGTCTCGGTATCAGGGGGAAGGGGGTAGCGGGACAGTCTTGGTACCAACTGGTACTAGGATACCCTGCGCACAGCTCTCGATCCTCGAGCTGGGGGGTGCAAGGAGCCACAACGTCGTCAGCCCGGCTCTGAGAATGGTTCAGCGTGGTCGGGCCGCGACAGCGTCAGCAGGGCTCCGAGGGTGGTTTAGCGTGGTCGGGCCGCGACAGCGTCAGCAGGGCTCCTAGGATGGTTCAGCGTGGTCGGGCCGCGACAGCGTCAGCAGGGCTCCGAGGATGGTTCAGCGTGGTCGGGCCGCGACAGCGTCAGCAGGGCTCCGAGGATGGTTCAGCGTGGTCGGGCCGCGACAGCGTCAGCAGGGCTCCGAGGTTCCAGGTTCCAAGTACAAGAGTTCTTATCAGGATCAGCCGCGACAAGGTCAGCAGGGCGTCGACTCCAAGATACAACTGGAGTCCTAATCCAGGTCTGGCCCAGATATAGGGCTGGAGTCCTTTGATGTCCGGACCCTCGCGCCTGGGAGTCAGAGGGGCCGGGATGAGAGTGTCCAGACACCCAGCAGGGGGGTGGAGCCAGCGCCCAGGGAGGCCGGAGGGCGATCGATACCAGGCGTCTGGGGACGGCTGGAGGGCCATCGAAACTCCCCTCCTCCTGGATCCGTCAAGTGGTCACTCTACCACCTGGGCGGATCTTGGTGCCTCGATGTCGGGGCTTCGTTGGGGCCGCGGCCGGGGTCGGGCCGAGGCCGCGTGCTCGGGACGTGATGGGCCCAAGATGGAGTCGGGCCTGAAATGGCGGCCCGGAGTGGTGGCCGGACCTGCAGGGTTGGGCGAGCAGGGTTCGGCGAGTTCCAGGGGGGAGAGCCGTGGGTTGCCAGGGGGGCTGCTCTCAGCGAGAGTTCGTGGAGGGTAGTCTCAGGGGGGCGACAGCGGGTCGATGGAGGGCCGGTGTCGTCCAGGGCCCGCCATGTGGGAGGGGTAGGACCACGCCACGAGGCCGTGTCCAACACACATCCCCTCCAGCTGAAGGCAGGGAGAGTCACCCATCTTCTTGGGGGTTCTCCTCGCCGAGGCGGAAGAAGCGGGACAGGCCATCAGCATTGGCGTGGTCGTTGCCAGGGTGATGTTCCACAGTGAAGTCCATCCCTTGCAGGGAGATGGACCATCGCAGCAGCTTCGGGTTCTCGCCACGCATCTGCATCAGCCACCGCAGGGGCCGATGGTCGGTCTGGACCTGGAAGTGGGTGCCGAAGAGGTAGGGCCGGAGTTTCTTTAGGGCCCACACGATGGCGAAGGCTTCTCTCTAGATGGTGCTCCACCGTTGTTCTCGAGCCAGCAGTCGCCGGCTGATGAAGGCCACAGGATGGTCAACCCCCTCGGGGTTAACTTGCGATAGGACCTCCCCGATGCCGTGCTCCGAGGCGTCGGTTTGGACTACAAACTCTCGGCTGTAGTCGGGGGCTTGGAGCACAGGGGCGGTGCACATGGCAGTCTTCAGAGTCTCGAAGGCTCTCTGACACTCGGGGGTCCAGTGCACCTTCTGGGGCTGCTTTTTGGAGGTCAGTTCAGTGAGGGGCCTCACAATGCTCCCATAGTTTTTTACGAAGCGCCGGTAATACCCAGTGAGCCCCAGGAAGGCTCTGACTGCTGTCTGGGTGACCGGAGGCTCCCAGGCCACGATGGCGTCAATCTTTGGTTGGAGGGGAGCCACATGGCCGCTCCCCACTTGGTGCCCCAGATAGGTCACAGACCCTTGGCCTATCTGGCACTTGCTTGCTTTCACAGTTAGTCCGGCCCGTCGGAAGGCCGTCAGGACCTCCCAGAGGTGCTTCAGGTGCTCGGCCCAGTGGAGGCTGTACACCACAATATCGTCCAGATATGCGGCACTGAACTCTTCTAGCCCCGCCAGCACCTTATTCACCAGTCTCTGGAAGGTGGCCGGGGCGTTTTTCATGCCGAAGGGCATCACCTTGAAATGGAAGTGGCCATCGGGGGTCGAGAAGGCAGAGCGCTCTTGGGCACCAGGGGTGAGGCCGATCTGCCAATACCCGGCCGTGAGGTCGAAGGTGCTGAGGTACCTGGCGGCCCCCAGGGGATCGATCAGTTCATTGGCCCGGGGGATGGGATGGGCGTCGGTCCTGGTGACGGTATTCAGTCCCCGGTAGTCGACACAAAACCTGAGTTCCGGAGTGGCGCCGGGGGCGGCGGCTTTAGGGACCAGGACAACTGGACTGGCCCAGGGACTATCTGAGGGCTCGACCACCCCAGGGCTAGCATCTTGGCAACTTCGGACTGGATGCAGGCCCGAACTCGGTCGGGAACTCGGTAGGCCCGGTGTCGCACGGGCGGGCTGTCCCCGGTGTCGATATTGTGGACACACCACTGTGTGACCCCGGGAGTGGGCGAAAACAGGTCCGCAAACTGCCCCAACAGCTCTTGGCAGTCCTGGCGCTGTTCGGGGGTCAGGGCGGAGGAGAGGGTGACTCCCTCGACGGAGCCGTCTTTTGCAGAGCACTTCAGGAGGTCGGGCAGGGGCTCGGAGTCGTCTTCGGCTTCGTCATCCGTAGCTCAGCTCCGTGCGGCAAAGTGAGGCTTGAGCCGGTTGGCGTGCAGAACCCGGAGGGGGTTCCTGGGGGACTCCATGTCTACCAGATAGGTGACGGGGCTCTTGCGCTCCACCACTTTGAAGAGCCCCGTCCATTTGTCCTGGAGGGCACAAGGTTCGACCGGGGACATGACCCAGACCTGCTAGCCCGGCTCGAACTCGATGGACGAGGCGTTCTGGTCATACCAGCGTTTCATCTCCTCCTGACTGGCCTCTAGGTCGGCCTCGGCAAGTTCCCGGAACTTCCGAGTCTGGTTTCGGAGGGTCAGGAGGTACCGGTAGACATCCGGCAGAGCATCTCGGACTGTAGTCTCCCAGCCTTCTTTGACCCGGCTGAGGGGACCTCGGACAGGGTGTCCATACAATAGTTCAAAGGGGCTGAACCCCAGGGACTTCTGTGGCACCTCCCGATAGGCAAACAGGAGGCAGGGCAGCAGGACGTCCCATTTGCGGCGTAGGGGCTCTTCCAGGCCCTTGATCATCCCCTTCAGTGTTCGGTTAAACCGCTCCACAAGTCCATTCCCTTGGGGGTGATACGGGGTGGTGAACTTATATGTGACCCCGCACTGTTGCCACAGGTACCGCATATATTTTGATATAAAGTTTGTGCCCCGATCACTCACGACCTCTATGGGGAACCCCACTCTGGAGAAGATCCCCATTAGCGCTCGGCCCACCACGGGGGCCGTTATGGTCCGGAGGGGGATGGCTTCTGGGTAGCGGGTGGCATGGTCCACCAGGACGAGGATGAAGCGGTGCCCCTAGAGGTTCGGGGGTCCAGGGGCCCCAATATGTCGATCCCCACTCGCTCGAAGGGGGTGGTTACCACGGGAAAGGGTTGGAGCGGGGCCTTGACTTTTCCCCCGCTCTTTCCGCTGGCTTGACAGGTCGGACAGGTTCTGCAGTGATTGTTCACATCGTTGCGCATTTTCGGCCAGAAAAAATGGGTCACCAGGCGGCTGTAGGTTTTGTCCTGCCCCAGGTGCCCGGCGAGGGGTACGTCGTGTGCCAGGTTTAGGTGCCAGGAAGTCTCTGAATCGTAGGGGGACCACCAACACTCGGCTGGCCCCCAGTTCGGCAATTTTCTGTTCGCTGTATAGGAGGTCGTGGTCCCAGTAGACCCAGTGGGACCCCAACGTGTCCCCGGCGGCTTGAGCCGCGGCTTGCTGCCGGGTTCCCTCGAGGGAGGGACAGGCCTTTTGTTCCTGCCGGAATTGTTCCCGGGTGGGACCACCTTCCTGGTGCCATTGGGCTAGTTCAGGGATGTCGCCGAGCTCGGCGATGTCTTCGCGGTTGGGCTCCGGTGGGCCGGACTCAGGGTCGGTTTCTTCATCGACGGCGGGCGGCGGTGGCGCAGGCCACTCCGGTTCTTCGGTCGGGGCAGCCATGGTCGGCGCCAGGGCCCGAGCTGCCATGGATCGGGTGGTCGCGCAAACCCACTCGGGTAGTCCCAGCATCCCCAGATGCTCTCTCCGCTCGACTTGGGCCCAGGGGGAACTCTCGAGGTTGTTTCCGAGGAGGCAGTCCACGGGGGCGTCGTCCCGGACGGTCACCTTTAGCAGACCCGACACCCCCCCCACTGGAAGGGGATTCGGGCCATCTGGCACAGGGTATCGGAATTGTCGGCGGCCACCACGGGGCACAGCACATTTGGTAGTATCTGTTTGGGAGTCACCAAGTGGCAGCGGACGGCCGTCACACTGGCCCCAGTGTCACGGAGTGCTTCGGCCCGGCGCCCATTAATGTTGACCCACTGGCGGTATTTCTGGGCGTTGCTCGGGAGAGGAGCCCGGGGGATCATGTCTCTATCGCCCAGACAGACTAGGGCCATGGCGGCGGGCTCCCACTTGGTCTGGTCCTCGTTGTAGACCTCTTATTCTTCTTCTCCTTCTCCCAGGGCTGCGGCAGCGATCTGGCTGGTCGGAGGCCCGGTGGTGCCGGGTTGTTGGTTCATCAGGCAGAGGGGATCATTGGCATAGTGACCTAGCCGCTGGCATCTGTGGCAGGTAACGTTTGGGCGGGGCCCTGGCCGTGCTGGGGGGGCCCCTCTTCTGGTCAGGGATGGCGAAGTGTTGTTCTGGGGCGACCCCCGGGGCGGACTCCGGGGTGGCACAGCCGGGAAGTCTCTGTTCCGGTTCTGGCCTCCTCCGCCGCCTCGCTGGCGGAGGTGCCCCTGGGGGTTCCGTCCTGATTCTCCTATCGGAGCCCGGGGGACCCGGGTGCTCACCCATCGATTGGCCTCGACGGCGAGTTTCCGTGGCTCGGTCAGTTTGCTGTCGAGTAGATGCTGTCTGAGCTCGACAAAGCAGTTGTTGGAGAGGTGCTCCCATACAATGAGGTTGAACAGCTGCTCGTAGGTGGTCACTTTGCTGCCCTTGATCCACCCTTCCAGCGCCCTGCTATAAAAATTCACCATGTAGTACCGGGGATCTTTTTACAGTCTCTGAATCTCTGCCGGTACATCTCAGGGGTGAGGCCATAACGGGTGAGCAGGGCGTCCTTCATGTGATCATAGGAGGACATCACATCGTCGGCCAGTTTCAGCAGGGTGTCTCTTCCTTGGCTGACGAATTTCCCCCATAAGCCGGCACCCCAATCTTTTTGGGGTATGCGGTGCGCGGTCATGGCGACTTCGTAGGCCTTAAACCACTGCTGGATGTCGTCATTTTTATAGTATTCTTTGACAACGTCCTTGGGAATGTGGACCTTCCTGTCGGCCTGAGGCGGGGGCTTCGGTTCACAGCGGCGCCAGCTTCTTCGCTCTTGGCCTTGATCTCCAGTTCTTTGAGGCCACGCTCGTGCTCGAACGTGATTTTCTTTTCTTCCAATTCTCTCTGCCTCCGTCTCTCCTCCAGGTCTCCTTGCAGCCGTAGTTGCTCAAGGCCATTTTCTTTTCCGCTAGCTGGAGTTCTCCGTCCAGCCGGAGTCGGGCGAGCTCCAACTCATGGAGCCGGCTTCTCTCTGGCTCTCGGGCATCTTCGTGGGAGAGGCCCGTGTCTATGTTGGCGGTTCTTTCTTCCGCTGGGGCTGTTATGGTCTTCTGGAGCACATCTGGGACCGTGTCACCTTCGGTTTGGGGTGGTGTCGCTTCGGCCTCCACCCATGTTTGCAGCGCTTCTTTAAAATCCTCTTTGGTGCTTAGTCCGGTGGTAGCGATACCTAAGTCTTTTCAAAATTGTTTGAGTTCTTTATGGGTGTACTCCTCCAATAGTTCCTTCTGGAACTCTGCGGTCGTTCCGGCTTCTTTAGTACTCATGGTTGCTGTGTGTCTCTGTTAGTACTGGGCGAGTTACACGCTGTACGATTTGCGTCGGCTCGGATCCCGTCGCCTGCCACCAATGTTCGAAAGGTGATCCCAGGGGAGACAGAAGATGTCTGACTGACCACCCCGAGACCCACCTCTCCGTATGGAATTGGCCGTGCGCTGTCGAGAGGACTCCTTGGCGAGGCTCCTCTCCTACAATCGTAACAGCCGAGCAATCACACCACTACAAAGGGACACCACACGAGAGTAGATTCTTAAGAGTCTTTATATAAAGAATAAAGGCAAGTTCTCGCAGCAATATGTACAGGGGGATCGAGGGATCCTTAAAGTCTCGGTATCAGGGGGAAGGGGGTAGCGGGACAGTCTTGGTACCAACTGGTACTAGGATACCTTGCGCACAGCTCTCAATCCTCGAGCTGGGGGGTGCAAGGAGCCGCGACGTCGTCAGCCGGGCTCTGAGAATGGTTCAGCGTGGTCGGGCCGCGACAGCATCAGCAGGGCTCCGAGGATGGTTCAGCGTGGTCGGGCCGCGACAGCGTCAGCAGGACTCCGAGGATGGTTCAGCGTGGTCGGGCCGCGACAGCGTCAGCAGGGCTCCGAGGTTCCAGGTTCCAAGTACAAGAGTTCTTATCAGGATCAGACGCGACGAGGTCAGCAGGGCGTCGACTCCAAGATACAACTGGAGTCCTAATCCAGGGCTGGCCCAGATATAGGGCTGGAGTCCTTTGATGTCCAGACCCTCGTGCCTGGGGGTCAGAGGGGCCGGGATGAGAGTGTCCAGATACCCAGCAGGGGGGTGGAGCCAGCACCCAGGGAGGCCGGAGGGCGATCGATACCAGGCGTCCGGGGACGGCTGGAGGGCCATCGAAACTCCCCTCCTCCTGGATCCGTCAAGTGGTCACTCTACCACCTGGGCGGATCTTGGTGCCTCGATGTCGGGGCTTCGCTGGGGCTGCGGCCGGGGTCAGGCCGAGGCCGCGTGCTCGGGATGTGATGGGCCCAAGATGGAGTTGGGCCTGAAATGGCAGCCCGGGGTGGTGGCCGGACCTGCAGGGTTGGGGCGAGCAGGGTTCGCGGGGTTCCAGGGGGGAGAGCCGTGGGTTGCCAGGGGTGCTGCTCTCGGCGAGAGTTCGTGGAGGGTAGTTTCAGGGGGGCGACAGCGGGTCGATGGAGGGCCGATGTCGTCCAGGGCCCGCCATGTGGGAGGGGTAGGACCACGCCATGAGGCCGGGTCCAACAAGCATCAACCTGTGGTCTAATTACGTTGTCCGTGGAGTCACGTAGTTCTGGTATTTCAGGATGGTAAATGGGATAGACCTCCCTCATGGGGTGTTGTGTCCCTTTTGAAGCAGTCTGCCACGGTAACCCACTAGTGTCATTACATTGCTAAAAACCTCATTGGGAGCCATACCTGTAGCATATACTCTGTCCCGTATGTCATAGACACCCTGAAAGTACTGTCCCTAAAGTCATATTAGCGTGGCCGACATGTGCTTAAGAGAATGCTGCTGTATGAAGGCTCATAATCTTTCATAGCACTCCACACATCCTCCACACTATAGATCGAATTCCAGGCCCACTGAGCTTCTTGATTCGCAACCATTTGCTTTTCCTCATCACCCACAGCAGAACGCACCAACACTCTCTCTAGGCGGTCTCGTGCTGCTGTCCAATTCGCTTCATGCATCCCACGCACAGGTGTTTCGACATTTGACAGCGCTTGAGGTGTCACACTCAACGGGGTAAGAGCAGACGCAGAGACAGGTACCATCATGTAGGGAGAATGTGTGGGAGGGGTGAAAGGGGGCATAGCAGTCAAAAAGGAATCAATAGACTGGACATGAGCGCTAATGGTCCCCGCCCCTGTGACTGGCACGTGTAGAGGAGAAGCAAGCGGGGCCCGGGCTGAGGCAGTAGTGCTAGAAGCAGAAACACTAGAGAGAGCGGCACTAGGGGACGAAGTCTGGGACGTTGGAACTGTCCAGTATATCCGTTCAGAGGCATAAGGAGGTGGGGGAGAGAATCCAATAGCTCTTCAACAAAATCATCACCTTCCTCTCTAGTAATATATTATTTATCAGTCTGTAATCTGAACTTTCTATCTGCACATCCTATGCCTGTCTCTACCTTCTCCCTCTCATAGGCCACTGCTTTCTGTGTTATAGTTTGCGTCCGTCTCTCCCGGGCCTCTTTCTCTGCTCTCATATGGCTCTGATTTGCTTCTTTCTGACACACTCTTACAGAATCAAACATCGACTGCCTGCTCTTTTTAGTGAACAATTTGTCCTGCAAGAAATTCAATTTCTGTTCATCAAACAAACCAGTAAATGACAAGAAATATCTGGTTAGGAGCAAAACCAAAACGGGCTGAAAACCCCCCACTGCAGTCTGGGGACTGCACCAAGTTTAAGAAGACAAGCTCTAGCCCGAGACCTTTTCGAGAAAAGACCAAATTACCAGTTGGCCTGGCAGATTGTTCACAAACATTCTGTGTCTTTCAAAAAAGGTCCGCAAACACACCAAGTTCAAACCAAGAGAGCCCAAAAGACCGTACCAAGACACAGCCCGTCAGCTTGTGCTGTTCAAGCAAGGCAGTCTAAGGACTGAACCCAGACAGTCAGAAGACCGAATCAAGACACAGCCCAAAGGCTCGTGTCGTACAAGAATGGCACCATTTTCCCAAGAATCAAATCACTCACCGGATCAACTCATGTCGAGTCAAATTATTCCCCACTGCCGACTCTTCGGACCAATCGGTCAACTCCAAGGTTTTGCCTTTTCAAGACCCCAGCCGGTGACCACCAAATGAGGAGTCGCCCTAAAGACAGGCGGTTCAGCTGCGAGAACCAAGCTTGATCGTTTGGGGTACCCCGATCCGCCTGACCAACCAGACGCACCCCGACCCTGCAAATCACCTTGCGGGGTCCCTGTTCGGGCTCCAACTAAAGAAAGTGGCCCTTAGGGGCCACCCATGTTACTTACAACCACCTGCTATGCCTTCCCAAGAATGAAGAGTCGGTCAGACAGTGGAGAATACAAGCTTACATTTTATTAGCAATACTCTGCAGAGGAGTCCATCCTGACCTACACCCTAAGATGTCTGCCGAGGGACTGGCCCGCAACAGTCTATAGCGACTAATCATTCCTCCCAAGAAGCCACCAACCACCCGCAATGGAGAAATAACGGCCTGGGCCAAACATGAAAAAAGAGGGTACAGAGGGAAGAGCTACCTCCTGCCAGACGGACTTTATTGACAATTCAAGCAATACGAGTAATAGGGCCTAGTTCAGGCACTGTCTAAGCAGCCTATTAGGGATTACGAAATACAAAATTGAGTCATACTCGCTAACTGAAGCCTACACGTTACGGGGATAACTCAGTCGGTTGCATAATGTGGATACAAATGGCATCTATTTAGCCACACACTGCTAACCTAATTTAGCATGAAGCGAGTGCAATAAAGGGAACAAAAGGACAAAAGGAGGACTACTTGCACAAAGTGGATGCATGAATGGCAGTGGTAAAATCCAATATTTGTCGTTTGCTATGCAAGTCTTGGTAAACAGTACAACTTAATAAAAAATGGTACAATTCTGAGCATTTAATAATATGCATGTTATATTGTTGTTAAGTAGTCACAACAAATAGAAGTAAACCCATCAGAAGTCTATTACTGTTCATGTTATAAATAAAGTTGTATGTATTACATTGGTGTACGCGTTGCGGAAACATGATAATGTGTGTTACAGCGTATTACCTATACATGCCAAAGTGACTCTGGACTAGGTTGCTGTCACTCTCAGCGGCCTTTGGCTATTCATGCAAGGGCACTTCTAGTGACATAGTGTCCCCTAGGAACCAGTAATTGGCAACTGCTGAAAAAAGATGCCCTACTAGTATGTGTACTAGGTGTCTGTGTATTACTGATTACCAGTTAGCTGTCACCTAATAAAGCACTAGGTTGGATTTATGCAGACGTGGTGTCCTGATATGCCATGTGTCAATAAGTTGCCTGCTGCTCTATGCTGCCTGTGCTGCAAATTAAACCAGAGGGTGTGTTCTATGTACCCCAAGTGGGTTGATCTATAACTGGTTGGAGTAGGGATTCTGATATGAGTAGCAAATGTGCTACGCCCGGTCTTAGGGGAGAAGTACTGAGTTCTGGTACCTCTCATCCTGTTTTGAATGTGGTTTGACTTTAACAGTGCAGGTGTGTACTATGAACCCACTATCGAGTAACGATGGTAACCTGGTTTCTATTCCTATGTAGATATCCTTCCCCTTTGAAATATGCCTTCCACACCCAAATCCAGCAGTTGTAGGATCTACCACAGGTGAAGAAAGTGAAGTGGAAAGTTAATTAGAACAATTTATGTGGGACACCCTTGAGCATATCGTTATTCACTGAGAAGCTAGTATATAGAACAAAGACAAAGAGGTATCTCTTATCGGTCTTATGCCGCCCTTCACCCGGGTGCATACGTGGATGAAGGAAAGGGTAGGGGGTTGAGTAGACATGTCCAATCCTGGAGTCGGACCATTCCTTTTCTCCTGTGGCAAAAAAAGAGAGAGAGAAAGAAAAAAACATAATTGTATTACGGTAAAGTTAAAAATATGTAATGCACTTACACAGTGGAATTATTATGTATTATCAAAATAGTAGGAGCAGACATAAAAATATATGAAAGTATGATGGTGCACTGTTACCTGTGCGTGTTCAACAAATTAGCTTATTTGATGTGTCCCTGACTAGATCTAGGCTTAGTTTTCTTATAGATGAATGCCTAATTCTTCATCCTGGTTGTGTCCTTCAGGTGTCTTGGTTTGGAGATTTATGATATGCCAGGATTCTCTTTTATAGATGGAGGGCCTGTTCCCTCCCCTGGGATTCTGTTGTATTTGTTCAATAGCAAAATATGCCAGGAGTGAGTTATTAGAAAGATGGTATTCAGCTAAATGTCTCGCAATGGGGAAGTATGGGTCTTTGATACTAATGGCTCTCATATGTTCAAGAACTAGTTTCTTAGCTGCTAGTGTGGTACTCCCTACATATCATAGTTTGCACTGGCATTCTAGTATGTAGGCTACAAAAGTCGAGCCACATGTGAGGAATTGGTTGATGGTTCTTTCTCCCATATGTGTGTGGTAGTTCTTCCTCATGGAGCTATTGTGGCATGCCTTGCAATGCCTGCAAGGGAAAAGTCCCTGTAGGCCATGCGGTAATGTCCCCCTTCACTAGCATGTCGCTGAAATTCCTACCTTTCCTATATGTGATTTGTGGGCGGTTGGGAAGCTTAGTGCCAATGGTGGAATCTGTCAAAAGGATATACCAATTCTGATTAAGGATTTTGGAGATATCCTTGGATGCCTCCTTGTTCGTGAGGGTGACCCTTGTGGTATTTTCTTCTGATGGTATGGGTTTCTCTTTGAGTGTATCTTCTCTGTCCCATTTACTGACCTTGTCTTGTGCTATTTCCAGTACCCATTTAGGGTAACCACTTTCTCTGAATCTGCACATCATATTTTCTTGTTCAGTCAGGAAATCAACTTGATTGCTACAATTCCTTTTCACTTTCAGCAGTTCTCCATACATAATGCTCCATTGAAGGGCTTCTGGGTGGCTGCTGAGAGCATGGAGGAGACTGTAACCTGCTGTCAGTTTGCGGTGTAGTTTAGTGCAGAGTTGGTTATTCCTGACTTCTACCACCACATCTAAGAATTTGGATCAATTCTCTACTCGAGGTGTATGTTAACCTGAGATTAAACTTGTTGTCATTAAGTTTTTCAATCATTTTTTTTTTCCTTTTTCTTTGCTTCCTTTCCATATGATGAATAAATCATCTACATACCTGGACCACTTTATTATCTTGCCCCCCAGAGTTGTCACTTTCCAGATTTTTTTTAACCTACTCTTCCCATACTCCTAAGAAAAGGTTCGCAAACTGGGAGTAAAGTATGTTCCCATGGCTGTACCAAGGATTTACTTGTAAAGTGTGCAATCAAACATGAACATATTGGTATATAAACAAAATTTCATCATTTCAAGTAACATCACTGTGTGTTTGTGGTAACAGATTTTTCTTGTGTTGAGAATGATGGCAACATTGAATACCAAGGTTATGGATTATTATTTAATATAGGGAGTTCACGTCCCTCATGACTAAGAGGAAATCTTCCTCACAGGCGATGTCTCTTATTTTCCCTAAAAAATCTTTGGTGTCTTTCATGTATGAGGGTAGTGACATGATATACTCACAGAGAAAGTTGTCTACATATTTCAATATGTGTTCAGAGACACACCCCACGGAGAAAACTATCGGTCTTCCTGGTGGTTTGTCAGGATTTTTGTAGACTTTAAGCAAGAGGTAAAAAATGGGCAATTTGTGATAGTAACACTTGAGGTAACAGTATTCTTCCGAATGGAGGATTCCACTGTCCTTCCATGTGTCAAGCATACTCCATATTTTCACTATGCTTTCGTTATATTCCTGCATGTTGGTAACTACATAAAATCTGGTGTCGTACAGTTGTCTTTCTGCCTCCTCTATGTATATTTAAAAAAACATGGTGCTATTGTGCTCTCTCTTTTACGTGCATCGCAGTGCAGCAACTTTGGTTACTGTGCACTGTAAAATCTTAGTTAATCTGTCCCTTCAGTTCTCAAAAATATAGTGCCACTATGGATGCCATGTGAGTCCTGTACCATGTGGTCCTCATTGTCCTAAGGAACATTTCCTATTAATTGATTTGCACCTCTGTATGGCTCATTATCTCTATTTATGTTTGTGATGCTCTGAGCACTCTGACAGTCTACATTGGGATGAGTAGAGCCATAACATAAATAAATGTGAGAGAGAGGCTAAGGAGAGATCAGGAGCTCAATAGGAGAGCAGTAGTAAGTGAATACATGAAAATACCGTGTAAAAAGGGGGGCACCAACAAAGAATGCCACAACGCGGGCTACCAGCGCTAAAGCTGGCCCTGCACAAGTGATCATTGACATATTTGGACATATTAAAAACCACATTTTTTAATGTAACTTATTTGCTTTGTCTCTGAGGAATTTTAATGCTATTATTTGGTAATTTTTTTGTATTGTGGTATATGAATAACAGCATTATTCTCTTTCACACAGATCAGTCATGCATCATCTGCATCCACTCTCAGTAACACGGCGAAGTATCGCTCCTTCTTACGCACTGTTCCCAGTGATATATATCAAACACAAGCCTTGGCCAATCTAGCCAGCTCCTTAAAGTGGAACTGGGTTGGAATAATTTCAAGCGACGACGACTATGGACAGTCTGCACTAGAAAGCTTGTCTGCAGACCTTGAGTTGCAATCAGTGTGCATTGCCTTCCAAGAGACAATTCAGTACAACGTCAACGATCCTCAGATTTATCCACGGATAAACGAAATCATTCAAACACTAGAAAACACCTCATCAGCAAAGGTCGTCTATGTGATTTCAACCGCACCCTCTGTCCTGAAATTGTTTAGCGAATTCATCAAGCACAATATAACGCGGACTTGGATTGCAAGTGACTCCTGGTCAACCTCTGCCGATGTGTCTGGTCTGGACCACATTGACCTTGTTGGCCCAATCCTTGGTTTTTCTTTCAGGAAAGGCTACGTTGCAGGCTTTACAAGTTATCTGCAAAATTTAAAGCCGCCCACTGAAGGAGAAAATTCATTTGTTGAAGAGTACAAAGAGCTTCGCTTTGGCTGCACTGATGAATACATGCGGTACAAGAATTGCAGTAAGACGACTGCAGCAGAAAACTGCAATGCTTCCGATACAGTGAAAGTAAAATCACCACTGGCTTGCACTATACAAAATGTCTCCTTGGCAAATGACGATTTTTTAATTCGCTACATTCAAAATGGCACAGCTTTCAGCGTCTATCTTGCAGTCTCCGCTATAGCCCAGGCCATTCAGAAGTTAGTCTGCAACAATGGATCCTGCGAGAACTCCAACTTCCCTCCATATCAGGTACAGTGAAATCAATAATATCCCTTTAACAGAAAACTATCATGCACTGCAAAGGTATGTAGATTTCCAAGTCAAACTCACTCCAGAGCAGGTTTTTCAGGACCCGTGAATTGGAAATGCACCAGTAAGCTTACCAGGCACTTTTCATTTTCAAAATGCAAGAGAGAACTGGGTATCTCACATGCTTAATTCCTATTTCATTCAATGAAATGGTGTAGTTTTAATGTCAAGGGTTGGAATTAAGTGGAGGCTACAGTGAAACTTCTGATATTTGAAGACTATGCGCACAATCGATAAAAATAATACTCTGTCACAAATGTAATGGATTACCCTATCTGCCAACTCTCTGTCTGCCTGCCTCATTTAGAGATGGGTGAAGCATAAGCTTTCTGTCGACGAAGACCCATTGGCCCACTTGAAGCAAATCCTCCTCGACTTGCTGTCAGAGGAAGGGCATTACACCAACTGCCCTATTTGTGGTGGACAGTGTAATGCCCTGTTTTCTCTGTTCATCGCCCACAAGGTAAAACCTGATTGTGAGTAACAAAAAAATAACAAATAAAAACTCCTGCACACTGGGAAGAAACTCCTGTGGTGTAGGGGTCATAAGTGTTTTTCTTTTTCAGAAACCAACCCCCAGTCTAAGAGTTTGCTTTTGAAAAATAAAAAAGTTTAAATATGTGATGAATGGCAGAGAAAATCTGACATGGTCATCAATCAAAATGTTGTACTTTGAAGGCAACCACTGTGACAGCGGTTGCTTTCAAGATACAGAGATAACCATTGGGCCAGCTGTCATCTATAAATTTGCTGCATGTTAGTCCTTCATGGTAGCCGAGGTAATGGCCTCGGCCAAACTGATGGACAAAGTACTGTCCACCAAGGTATAAAACACACCCAGAATTCTGAAATTATTTTGACAGGATTATGGAGTGTTAAGTGATAGGGATTTAGAGATTGACCGTAGGGATTTGCATGTCTGCCATGCCTTAGGTTAAAAAACGTCACAGCTTTTTTGTTGCTTTGGATGTAGGTTGTAACCGTATATTCGCTGATTAATGGTCAGAACATAGCCAGCGAATACACAGGTGGAGAATCTGGTGGCAGATTTACCACTGCCATACAAAGTACTTGGTGACATTAAATCCATCAATGTACGCATTTGTTTCCAAAAATTCTCTTAACTGTAAATTATCCTGGTGCAAAGTATGTTTTCATGGCAGATTTTAATTTACTATTCACTTCTAAATCCACCCCAAAATACTATGGAACTTATTTAGATTTCAGTGGATGGTTTACTCTGCCACACACATGACAGCTATCTAGTATGCTGTATCACAAGTGCATTATATCTTATGGCACTTGTAATATGGCGGATGGGATATCCACCATGTTTGTGATGTAGTAATCCATCCACCGAACTCTAAATCAGGCCCTACATTTTAATGGATTTTAGAAGCCGCAAAATAGGTTTTCACAACTCGCTTCAGGACCAGTGCAATTGCAGATTGATCCATTGTTTACAACCCCATTAATAGTTTCATTCTGAGTTACTGTAGAAAGTGTGAAATCGGGCACAAGTGGTACTTTGGAAAAAGCCTGGACAAAGCAAACTTTCCATGAAACCAGAATTATATTACCGGTTAATTTGTGAAAAAGTAAGTGCTGGGGCCCTCGCCAGGAGTCAGCTTCGACCCACCCATTTCTCCTGTTAGCGCTGCCTAACATAGCACCAACAAACCCTACAAGTGGGGAGAGGAGGTGGCCAAATGCCCAGAGCTGCCAACCTTGGAGCTTCGAGTCTCAACATTGGCTCAACATCCTGTGATACTAAGTTAATCACTTAATCTCCCTGTGCCTACCAAAAATGAATGTGTCCGTAACTGGTGCTCAGGAGCCAGTGTTGAAGATTACGAGCTGGTGCTGAGCATCGGAAACCACTGGCTCAAATTAAGCACTCACCGGACACAAACATTTTGTCCAGGTTCTCTCCTGAGTAAATAGTTTGAAAAAAACAGTGTGTTCAGGAAAACCATATGGAAAAAATTGTACAACTGTTTAACAAAAGAGTGACCCGAATACAACGTGCAAATAGTATTTGCCTTGCCCCGCTTTGTGCCCTACAATAACAGGACTCGTAATAATAAAGTCATACGTTAGCAAATGGGGTCTATCAAGAGAATTGTTTTCCCCTATTACACCCCTTTAACCTTCATGACATTGTAATGAGATGAATTTTCCACATGCATGCAACTTGGTATTGGTAACTCTGGAGTGCAGTAAATCAGGCCCATAATGAAGGCCTTAGGGTTTATTTAAACTTGTGTGGAAATTGCTCAGAATTCTAACTTTTTTGTCTGTTCTATCATTTAGCTGCTGCTTGTCTTTTACCCTTTTGATGAATGTTTTTTGTACTATTCTGGTGATGGGCTTTGTTTTTACAGCCATTCAGCTTGTACTTTCAGCACGCTAACATACTCATAGGTGAAAGGTAGCTGAGCAGATGGTGGAATTGCATAGAAAATGATGGGAACTGAGATTGTGAGTACAATGGGTCAGGATCAAGTGAGTGTGGGGAGGAAGTCAGACAGGTAGCTTAAAAGAACTAAATAATATGCAACTACCTTGATGGTCTACAACCTATTTGTAATTGAATATAAAGTGTAGCATACAATGAATATAACGTAAACAAATCTGTGGAAAGGCATTGTTTTAGTGGAAAAGCTCAGTTGGTGAGTGCAAACACTACCATACATGCCACCATTTTAGAGCAGGAAAGTGGAAAACTTTGGGGGAAAAAACTCAGGGAAGTGCATCTTCCCTATTGTCTTTTATTGAAACAGAGGCAATTTTAGGCAGATGATAGCTAAAAGAAATAAATTTTTGGCTTAAAAAATTGTGGGTCTCCTGCCTGATTTGAGTCTGTTGCATGTATGCACTACAAAACCAGAACTAATGAAATAACTCAAGCTTGGCAACTTAAGAACTCGCTACCACTAGCCTTCCAATATATCGTTTAAAGTAATTCACTTAGGTGATTATTTTTTTCTCTACTGTCAAATAATCAAATAAATTAATAAATTAATACGCTCAACCCGGTGCTGGCCGTGGAAGAAGGCCGTCTCTTTTGGAAAGGTTGCAGCTTCTCAGTTAGCGATGATGTGCATTAGCATTGCTTATAACTCTATGGCTTTAAATATGTGGCCTGATTCACAAAGTAACAGCAAAAAAATGGGACCCCCTCTAAGACTTTCTTTGGGCCAGGGAAAAGAGAGGAAAGTGTAAGCAAAATTAAGAGAGATTCCCCTATGGCCTTATATTTTCATGTTCGACATAGTTCTAACTATAATTCATATTAACAAAATCCCATTGGACACCACAGATAACAAAGAAACTATTTTTTCAATGATTTCTTTTATTCTTTTGCTTTTTTACACATAGGTTACTTTCATTTTTTCCCTTTTTTTGTTGAATATTTTCATCATATAAATATCTAATAAATACTGTACATAATTCAAATATCAAAAAAGACACAAACAATACTTTAGAAAAAGCCCTGTTATCCACACATACAATAACAATCACTCACTATTCATGCATACTTGAAAATACTACCCACTCAACATACAGTCCAATCATACATATTCTGTGTTTGAGGTAGTCCAGATGGTTTGAATGACTAAATACGCCAGGTCTACGCGTTTCGGTGGATTATCACCACCTTCCTCAGGACCAACAGATTTTCTCCCTTTAATTCTTGTGGGGACAGGGTATCTATATCGTCTGGGAATAGATATTAGTCAGGGATACAGGTGTTGTTTGAAGACATCAATTAGGACGATGGATAGGAGATAATTTATATCCTTATA
Organism: Lissotriton helveticus; assembly: GCF_964261635.1. NCBI lineage: Eukaryota > Metazoa > Chordata > Amphibia > Caudata > Salamandridae > Lissotriton > Lissotriton helveticus. The sequence goes on along the minus strand of NC_136067.1, from coordinate 885,818,361 downwards.
TCAGAACGTCAGAGGCATCGCTTTCCAAGTACAAGCTCTACTTAAAAGTCTATTTCTTTTTTCTTTTATTTTAAAGATGCAAGGACGAGAACTTTGTCACCTCATCAGAAGGTCATAAGGGTGTCATGGGGAGGTCGTGAAGGCGTTGTCGTGTTTATGAATTAAAATCCTATGTCCTCACCGAAAGGCTTTCTCAATAGGGCTGCATTCCCTCTATTTATTTCTTTTCTTTTCCGTCCTATTCCTCTGGTTATTCAATTTAAAATCCTTTTAGTCGTCCTATCGCGAATCGTCATGCTCCGAAACGTACCGCAACACCCTGTGTAATTATGTACAGTATTTATTAGATGTTTATATGATGAAAATATTCAACAAAAAAAAGGGAAAAAAATGAAAGTAACCTATGTGTAAAAAAGCAAAAGAATAAAAGAAATCAATGAGAAAATAGTTTCTTTGTTATCTGTGGTCTCCAATGGGATTTTGTTAATATGAATTATAGTTTGAACTATGTCGAACATGAAAATATAAGGCCATAGGGGAATCTCTCTTAATTCTGATTCACAAAGTTACATTTCAATTTGTAGTACGTTTACTACTGTTTTGATATTCACAAACTATGAGTGTAATTTTACTGCCAGTAATGTTATGGCTATTGAGTCTCCGTCATAAGTGCAGAGGTGTCCGCAATCATAAATTTACTATTAGTAAAATTGCACTCATTTTTTGTGAATACCAAAATAGTAGTAAACCTATTACGAAGTGTAACCTTACCTTTGTGAATCAGGCCCACAGTGTCTTGAGAGTGCCTTCCTGTAAAGAGAAGATGTTGATATGTTGCTGTTGTACCATGTAGCACTATTTGCACACAAAATCACGAGGCCCCCTGCATAATGTGAGGGGCCCCTGAGTTTCTAATAGCTCACAGATATTCATCGGCCTTCTGTTAATGGGTGGAACCTGAAGGGGTGGTGACCCCTAAATGTTTGTGGTACCCCAGAGGTGCAGGGGCTGCAGGAGCCTGCGCTACATTCCTGCACTGGATGTCAGGGCTCACATGTTTCATGTTTTTACTATTATGTCCAGTGTACATTGTTCATTAATGTATTTCTCTACTTTGTCCCTTGTGTTTAATTGCACCTACTTTTTAACTAAATATGGGCATCACTGTATTCCTAGGCACCTACAAAGAGTAGTCAGTATAGCGTATCGCTTTGTAAAATGTTCTGATGGGTGAGTTTGAGGGTGTGTTCCAGTGATTGCTGGTCTTTTTTGTGTTAAAATATTTGCATGAACATTTATAGACTTTGTAATTTGGCTCTTTGTAGATTGTTGTGAGTCAACTTTTGGACTTAGACACCAGAATTATCTTCCTGAGTACCTGATTACCTGATGGTCTTTGCCACAAAGCTTTTGCTGGCTTGGTATGGTACAAAAGGGGGTGGTGATGGACGAAGCATCTGAACCAATCAAACACTCACACCCAGTCAACAGATCTGGGTTTAATCCATCACCGTTCTTTAGCCCACTCTGCCACTGGATTCAAGCAAGCCGTGATGAAGACGGCTGAAATGTCAGAAACCGGTCCTCGGAAGCTTGTTTCCGGTCCAGGGAAGGCATGGCTTGGCAGTTCCGGCTGGACTGTTCCCATGAGGCACAGGGTCAGACTGGTTTGCATATGCCCATGTCTGAACTGGGGTGGCAGAGTGGGCTAAAGAACGGTGATGGATTAAACCCAGATCTGTTGACTGGGTGTGAGTGTTTGATTGGTTCAGATGCTCCGTCCATCACCACCCCCTTTTGTACCACCAGGCTTGGTCTGGTGGGCAATTCATTTTAGAATTGCTGGTGGCCATTTTTAGTAGAGCTTTTATATTTATTAATTTTTTTTTGTTTGTTTGTTTGTTTTCATTGAGTAAAGAGATTAGTATATGAGTAATTACAACAAAGCAGTCCATCAGTGAAATAATATTTTGCAAAGAAACCAAGCAGTCTAACATGATATAACCACTAGTTGACAAAAAGTTTACAATGCTTGTCTCAATCCAAGTCTGGACTAAATGCAAACTCAGCAAGCAATATCAAGAAGAGTAGAAAGGAAAGGAAATAGAGAAGAAAAAAGGGAAAATAAGGGAAGGAGAGAAGACAGAGAGAGAAAATGAATTATACAACTATAAAAAAGTGTCTTGAAACAATGTATTTATATATCTCTAATAATAAAACTCCATAAAAGCAGCATGACACTTATGCAGAATACCAATACAAGACAAATATAATATAGCTTAAAATTACTTATGTTGAATTTCTTCCAAGTGAAGTCAAATATCTGGTGAGTGGTTCCCCCAATGTTTCACATTTGGTAAGTAAAGAGATAAAATGTAGATGATATCAATCTAGCAGATGGTTATTACATACCTTTGGCCATATTATTAAGAACGGCATTAAAATTATCACTGCTTTAGCGGCAGGAAACTCCTGCTAAAGCGGTGATAATGGGCTTGATCTTGTGAATTCCCATAGATGCCCGGGTTCTGGTGTGAACATGGTCTTCTATGGGAATTCACAAGGGCATATTATCAAGCCTATTATCGCTGCTTTAGTGGCAGTTTCCTGCTGCTAAAGAGGCGATAATTTTAATGCTGTTCTCGATAATATGCCCCCAAGTTCCACCACGGTTGGAGAGTGATATTTTCAGTAGATTTCCAATGAGAGGTTGCCCCTGTAAGACAATTGCGTTTAAAAGGTCTACCAACTTGCCATACATTTTACTATAGGGTCAAAGATTATTCAAACCACCCAGAAACAGAGCAACTATAGAGAATAGAGTGCAGATTCCAATGATATCTCCAATTCTTGTCCAGACAAGCACCCAGAAACAGATAGCTTGGAACACAGTAAAAAACATATGTAGGTATGTGCCTGAATAAGTATTACAACGCCAACAGATATCTTGTTTGAGAAGTTTTAGTTTCAAAAGGTATGTTGGGATCAAAAAAAGTTGATTGTAAAAATAGTATAGCATTTGAGGAAGGTTTGCTGGACATGCTATAGTACAAATCTTCTCCCATATTTTCTCCTAAAAGGGTATAGGCCAACTGCATTGTAAGTCAGAGTCCCATGTACGTTCGATTTTGAATATAGTCTGTCAGTTAAAGATATTCGCTATGCTTTATAGATTAGGACAGCTTTGTATTAGTTGATGATGGAAATAAGAGAAATCCGTGAACCCTCACTTCATATGGGAGAGGACAGGAAGGAACCGAGTGTGGTGGTAAGCAGTTGTTCCAAAAACTGATATTGTTTCAAACATTTAGGGCAGAGATTAAACGAGGAGGAAAGTATGTAAAAAGGAATGACTTCATTATTATGGTGTAGAAATTGGGAGACTGTACTTAAACCTTGATTGAACCAAAGACGCCAAAAATAGTGTCTTTCCATTGTCAAGAACCACTGGTTATACCAGATGGGACTTTGAACACCTTGCTAATATTGGGTTAGGTGGGTTGTCAAATATGGCTTTAAAATGGAACATGTGGGGATATAACTGAAGTAATCAAAAATGTAGGGAGTTGAGACATATGATGGATATGTAAATGAGAGAAAGAAGAATTCATGGCAAGTTCCAACAAAAAACATAATTTGGAATGAGAATCAGGAGGATCAGAGAAACAACCTTGTCTTTGCTTGATACAAAAGACATTTTGATAAATGGAAACATCTGGGAAATTAACTCCACCTGACGAATTGGGTAACTTTAGGCATTGTAATGATAGGCAAGAGGGTTTTCAGTTCCAGAGAAATCCAGATAGAAGATTATCAGTGGCTCTGAAATACTTTGCAGAAATTTTAATGGGTAGCATCATAAGATAAAAATGAATGATCGGAAGAATCATCATTTTAAGTGTGTCAAGCCGGCCCCACCATGAAAGTAATAAGGGTGACCAACACTGTGTTAGTTTAGCAATTACCGGGAGAAGTGCATCCATATTATACTTTAAAATATCTCTAAGATTATTTCAATATAAGATTACCTAACATTTTATCTTATCCATGTTCCAAGAGAGGCCTGTTCCAGTGAATGAGAATTTGAAACAAACCGTATTCCAAGGCATCACTTCAGACTTTTCTATATTGAGTTTATACCTCAGAGTAGGCTCTTAGGGGCATATTATCAAGTAAGGGCGTTACATTATCGCGGCTTTTATTGGCAGGAAACTGCCGATAAAGCGGCGATAATGGGCTTGATAATATGCTCTATGAATTCCAATCGAAGCCCATGTTAGATGTCTTCACATCTAACATGGGCTTCGATTGGAATTCATAGAGCATATTATCAAGCCCATTATCGCCTCTTTATCGGCAGTTTCCTGCTGATAAAAGCGGCGATAATGTAAAGCCCTTTCTTGATAATATGCTCATTAATTCTTAAAAAAATATGAAAGATCGGTTTCCAGTTTGGAAATATAAAGGAGGATGTTATCCACGTATGCTGATAATTTAATATGTGTGTTCTTTAGTTAAAAATTGGAAAAGCCCTTAGAAAGTTTATGTCTATAAAGAAAAGGTTCAAATAGCAAGAATAAAATGCAAGGGCGTTGGAAGACATCCTTGCCGTGTGTCTCTCTTAAGACGAAAGTATAGAGATTGTATTCCATTGACCATGAGAGATGAGCAGGGAGATGAATAAAGTAAAGAAATAAGTTGAAGAAAGTGTGGACCAAATCCATGCCAACAAAGGGACTGCATAAGGCATTGCCAGTTAACTCTATTGAATGCCTTTTCAGCATCTAAATCTATCGCCATGAGGACAGATTTACGTTTTGGGGGCTTTGCTCAGAATGTTGAAAAAAAACATGAGTTATCAGTTATATTTCTTGATTGAGCATAATATTGTTGAGAGCTAATACTTTGGTGAAAATCTTACAGTCCGTGTTTATCAGTAATATGGGCCGTAGTTTTTGCATTGGGACAGGTCCCAGTCTTTTTTGGGGAGTGAAAAATATCATAGCTTCAGTAAAGGAACCAGAGGAATTTTCCTGTGAAAGAAAGTGATTAGTTATAATAAATAATTTAGGGAGAAGTAATTTTGAAAAATGAAGGAAAAATTAGGCAGTGAACCCATCCGAACCAGGCGCCTATCCTGCTGGGCAATGTTTAACTGCTGAAAACAGTTCCTCCACTTATAATGGTAGCTCGAGTGTAGCTCAATCAATATGCGCAGGCTTGTTCATTTTAGAGTGAGATAGTATGATTAAAGAACTCCTCTGCAGGCAGAGAGTCAGGAGTATACAGATGTTAATAAAAGTCAGTGAAGCAGCTAGCAATGCCCAAGTCATGAAAGAAGGTAGCTCGGGATTGTTTATTATTTCATTCAATTTTTTTCTCCTACAGTTCAAGTAATTATCAAATAAAGTACCATACATGTTTTTACCTCCATAATATCTAGAATTAATCTTGAGTAAAGTACAACATGCTTTCTCTGTGGTCGTATTATTAAATTGAATCTTCGCTGCTACCAGCGCAAATAAATAGCTTTGTTATTTTTGGAGAAAAAAAATGTTGTGTTCGTATTGTTACATATCCATAACAATAAGAGCAGATTCTTTCTCCATAGCCTTCCATTTATTAGAGACTGAGTGTCTCATTTACAATCTTTTGACATAGGGCAGGGCTGCAAGCCTTCCTGCTGCGCTGCCCTACGTCAAAAGAAAAGGACAGGTATGTGATGTATCTATCACATACATAACAAAACTATACAGTGTATGGGTACTACAGTTCATTTGAAAACTCCAGAAAAATGAAGAACCACCGTATTGGGCTGCGTGGTCTTAGTGATTTAATTCAATTTCAATGTACTTAACTTCTTTGAAAATAACCGTCATGAACATTTCAAACATGTCATGCAGGAGAGAACAACTGTTCAAAACATTTATAAGACATACATAATCACAAACATGAATACAGCAATGAGAAACATTTGAATGCATAAACATAGCAATTATTAAGCAGAACTATCCTTCATTTATAGTTAAAGAAAATGGTGGTGAACAGATTTAAACACAAGTCAAAATATGAATCCTGCCATTACATGCTAGTTGGAAACAAAAGGAACAACAGGCTAGTTGCCATGTTTGCTGACTGCATGTACTCTAAGCTGGATAATATCTTGTCCAACTAGTTGAGTCAACGTGTTTCGAAACCCTTGAAATATTTACGGGTTATCCTCAGGACTAGGTCACACACATTAGTAATAAATGCTGGAACACACTTGGATGTCCAGTTGTCAGGCTAGTCGTTTTGCTTCGTGATTCTTGATTCTCGCTGGCTGAAGAAGTTGACGACACGCTAGTGTTCTAATTTCTTAGTGCAACATTGTTGCCAGCCTTTAGGAAAAGCTCAAATGTTATGTCCTTCTTCACCGGCAGAAGCTTCCAACTGGCACAGAGTTCGTATTGTTTAATATTCATAACAATAAGTCTTCCATTTATTAGGGATTGAGGGTCTCATTTATAATCTTTTGACGTAGGGCAGTGCTGCAAGCCTTCCTGCTGCGCTGCCCTACGTCAAAAGAAAAGGGCAGGAATGTGCTGTATCTATCAGATACAGCACATTCCTGTCCTTTCCTCCTGTGCTGACTCGGAAATGACTTCCATGCGTCAATGTAGGTATGCTTGCGCCATGGTGTAAAGGTGTTTGCGTTTTAGAGGTGATTGTTTTTGTGCCGGAAGGGAAACCTTACTGCACAAAAACAATCAATGGAGGCGATTTCCTCTTTCTATGTGTGCTAAAAATACATCAGACATAGAAGAAGGAAAAAACTAGGAAAAATAATGTTATTTTTCCTCGTTGCACCTCGCCTATGCTACCCCGAAGGAGGTGTAGGATTTTGACACATTCCAAGGTTCACAAATGCTCTTGTGGACCTGGGAATGTGTCAAAAACCATGGGTGTTACATGAGAACAACCACCATAACACCCATAGCACACCTCCCCATCGCATGGTGAGGCAACGCAGTGACTTGCTCTGTATTGCCTCAATCCATATATACAAGGCAATGAAAAGACACTAAGGGAGGCTTTACGTGGCCTTGTAGATAAGGCCCTGCAGTGTGCCTGATTACGAGTTTTGACGGTGCAGGAGCGGCATCACGCCAACACAATGCTCCTGCACCACCAAGACTCGCTGCTGCTTACCCGCCAGATTACAAGTTTTTTGTGGGCTGGTGGGTGGACGGCGTGGTGGTCTGGACTGCCAGTGCATGTTTCTGCACTGGAAGAAATGCACCATGCCCATCATTTCTTCCTGTGCAGGAACTGGGGCTGCAGAAATACAGGGGGCACAATATGTCCCACCCTGCATGCACCCATGTGCACAGAGCCAAGTGTTTTCCTCATCACCAGCCGTTTTCATTGAGGAAGAGCCTCCATGACACCACAGGCAGTGAGGAAAGTCATAATATGAGTGGTTATGGCTCAGGGCACAACCAAGCATTTTTTGGCCCTCAGACTGCTGCTCCACTGCCAGGGAACGTCGTCTCCTGCTGGTTGTGGTGGTGCAATGGCAGTGCGACCGCCCTAGTTGTAATAGAGCAGTCAGTGGGCCACCAGACTCAAATTCAGGCCCATAGTCAACTCTGGTTTGGGAGTTGTGAGGGATTAAGTAAAATGACAGTTCTTGAAGAGAGGGGTGGACCAGTCTCCGGGAGTCTGATCGGGCACTGTGAGAAACAGTGTGTTTGAATACTTTGTTCGTCTTATGTGGAAGGAATCTTTTTATGAAGTTCAGTCAAGAATGGGATCAATTATTTGATTGCAGTCACCACCTAGTATTAAATTGTCCGTGGAATGTTGTGCAATCTTATGAGAGATATTTCTCCAGAAAATTGGGTCAGGGTGTGTGGGACTGTATACATTCATAATCTTAAAAATGATATTGTCAATGTTTTATTTAACTAATACCCTCAACATCATTCTCGTGCTGAACAAGTTACATATTTAAGCGTTTACGACATGGTACATTTTAGTGTAGCATAGAGGAGGAAAAGTAAAGTTCACCAACCAATTGTTTCTTAAGTTTGTTAATGCTCGCACCAGTGAGGTGGCCTTCCTGAAGTAGTGACATTTAATAGGATTTCTTAAACCATTACGATTCCAAGTTGTTATTCTGAGAGGCGATCAGTACAAAGTCATCAGTGTGCATCAAACAAAGACTAAATCCTAATATCCAAATGCTAAACTTTGGAAGTATTCCTTTGTAAGACAAAGTACGGAAAGGAATAAAGAAAGAAGAGAGAAGAACTGGACATAAAGAGAAGGCGGAGGAGAACCCTATAAAAGTAGGAAAAACACGTAGGCAACAAGAGAAAAAGGTCCTTTTTTGCAGTATCATTGTTACTGACTCAAGAGGACATCCCAAAGGATGGAGAGGTTACGGAGCACCTAAAAAAAGATGGTACTGGACTCCGGTGAACACGTGAGGGGGACACAGAAAATATTACGTGACAAGGAAATAGAAGAAAATAGGAATTAAAGAGAATAGTGGAAAATAAAGTAAGTATTGTAAAGGTAAAAACATAACATTGAACAGCAAACTAACACAGGTATGGCCACTGAGTAGCTAGAGACCAGAGCGCCCCCAGAAGCACGCAACAGAGGGAGTGAAGAACTGGGGAGAGTCTCACCTTTGGCTGAATCACAGGACGGTCGCTGCTGTACGATTCCCTGGGATGGACAAAGCTCCTCCCCGCGTCAGCAGGAAATGGTCAGTGAGCAGTAGGTACAAAATAGCAAAATCCTTGGGGAAGTGATAAATGGAGGAACCGGCAGTGAGGTCTACCAGCTATGGGCTGCATTGATACTAGGAAAAGACAAAGAGAGGTGAACCCCCTGTGGTGATTGAGAGGAGCTACCCCTTGGCTGATCTACCAATAGAAGGTGCACAATTGGCAGCCGCAGTGCCTCGTGTATTCCCAGCAGTAGGAAAAAGTGAGCAAGGTAGAGAGAAAACCGAAACCGGGATAGAGGCCCTGTTTAATACTGAATCTTACAAGAGGGCTCCTCTGTAAGTAGTGGTGAGCCTGTACGATGACACAAAGTGAAACAGGCTCTCTGGTGAGTCCAACTCCGAAGGAGAAGCAAAGAAGGCATAGGCCCGAATTTGGAGAGATAGCGACATAAGCTGCCACTGCGACTTGAAGGCGGGGGGGTGATGCACAGCCATATTTCTACGAGTACAGTGTGTGGACTAACCCAGGTGAGGTGGAAGAGCCTGAATCTGATGGCAGACATCAGTTGAAGATAGGGAGAAACAACTGCCACCCTGAACAGCAGCCAGAACCCAATGGAGCAATCAATAGCACGGGGGATAGTCTGATGTGTGGAGTGTGAGAAAGCAGAAGAGAGGGCCCGCAAAGCACACACCATCAAGTGCCCTGGGTGCATTGCTTGCCAGCAGCAAAAGAGGAGGCCCAACGATTCTCAAAGCAGGGCGATACAGAGCAGTAGAGTCTGGACTAGCCTGGGCACAACAAAAGAGAAAGGCAGAGAGCTGGAGACAGTGCAAGGTAAACAGGAGCAGCGGAACACCTGAAGGGTGCATATTGGATACGGCCGCAAAAGGAGATGGTGAAACCAAAAACCCCATCAGTAATCCAAACAAACAAAATGGACAAATAAGCCATTGCGAAATCCCTGACAACAGATCCAGAAGCTCAGATCGAAGTTGCCCTAGTTGGCAACCATCATGGTGGCCATTACTGACCTAAAAGAAGTACTAGAGCCCAAAACAGACTTAGTCACTGTAGAGGTCAATCTGCTGAGGGTGGATTTCTGTAAAATATTGGATAAAGTATTGAATGCAGAAGGCAATATAACACAGCTACAGAACACCACACAGCAGTTAGAAGAGCAACTACAACACCTCAAGCTTCAACAAAGGGAAATAACAGCAAAGCTTGAAGATCAAGAAGGGCGAGCACACCGTAATTGTGATACTTCTCTACACCAGAAGAGGTGTGGGAGTGGCTGGAGGCATGAAGAGTGGCAATGCAAAATGCACCAAAAACTAAGGATCAACAAGGGCCCTCAAGCTGGAGGGGGTCCAACTGAGACGGAAAAGCTTGTCTAGAGGCCCCGGAAGAGGCTTGATGAGAGAAAGAATCAGAGTAATTAACCCCGCTATAGACCCCAGTTGGGGACAGAGGCAGTCGGACCCGGCAACATGAACAATATTATTGCAGGTGTGGTGAGAAGACCTGGGGGCGGGGCAATGATCCAGGCTGGGGTGGAGCCTCCTTGAGATGGAATACTGTGCATAGGAATGATACCAAGGGTCTGAGACAGTCTAAAGCACTGCTGAAACTGAGACTAGTGGGAGACTCCGGCCTCCTCTAGCAGGAAGCAAGAGTTTCTGGGTTGACAGCCTCTGTAAGTTTGGGTGGTTCTAGAAACGGCAAGCAGGGTAGCAGGGTGGGGGGTACATATTCAGGGGTTAAGAACCGTCCACGTTGGGCGGGATTATAGAGTAGTTAGATGTTATAAATTCAGACATGTCAGACATAGCATTAAGAGAGTGTGCAATGGCAAGAAACAAAGGACTATAGACCCGTTCTCCCAGGCTGGAGCACAGAGTCTGGTGGGGGTGAACTGGGGGGATAACTGATTAATCGAGATAATGGATCCTGAGCAAAATAGCATGATTGTGAACTCGGAATGGCTTTAAATATTTTAACATGGAATGTTAATGGACAAGGGAGTAAGGCATAACTCACATTAGTACTACAATAACCTGGTAGACACATCTCCAGATGTGGGGCTGCTCCAGGAGACGCACCTAAAAGGCAACCACTGCAATGCTCTCGACAGGCATTGGTACAAGCTTCAGGCACATGCGGGATATACATCTGGATCTAGGGGTGCCGGGATACTAGTCAAGTTGTCCGTTCAATTTATAGTGAACAGATGTTAGTATGACAGGGGGGAGAGGAATGTAGCACTGACTGGTACATGGGAAGGTAGAACAATTGACTTGTGTTCAGTACACATTTCTCTGAAGCTACATGGTGACACATTTCCAGCATTGGGAAACACAATTTTGGAAATGCCCATAGGCATATTCATTATGGGGGTGACATGAATGCAGTTATGGACCCTCAACTGTATAGACTAACACGAGCTGTGGGGACAGCTGGCAATGAACCATTGGAGGGCTTCATAGAAGCAATTGGCATGATAGACTTTTGGCGCGCCCATAACCCAATGAACAGACAGTATTCCTACACCTCTGCCATACATAAGAGTCACTCCCGACTTGACTATATTTTCACACAAAAGAGACAGGTGGGGGAATTTCGAGGGGCCATAGGTACAAATAGCCTATGCACAAATAGGTATTACAAAAAAAGAACAGGCTAGAGAGCTGGAATACTCGAGGATGAAATAAGCCGACTTGAGATAGAAAATTTATTTAAAGAAATTTGGGGAACAAAAAGCGAGAGCACAAACACTAGCAACCCAGAGGAAATGATATGACGTAGGAGATGAAGCCAATAAAATGATCGCATGGCTAGAATGTAGAGACAGAGGCTGGATTCTGGGTACGAAACGATGTATGCCTCCTCCCCGCAGCGCTCAGCAGCAGGCTGCTCTTAACTACTGCAAGAAATTACCTTCCCACTCTATCGGCAGTGGAAAGACAGACACTAGAGCAAGATCTCACGGTGGAAGAGAAAGTGAGCACACTTGCAGGCCTGCAGTCAGGGAAAGCGTCTGGCCCAAACAGGCTTCCAGTGGAACTATACAAGAGTGTAGCAAGTAAAATAGCCCCTCATTTCTTAAATATGTTTCAAGAATCTAGGGAAAAAAGGGAACTTCAATTAGACCAGCGTGCGGCCACAATAGTGGTATTTCCTAAAAAAGGTCAATCCCCTGGATCATACAGGCCGATATCTTTGTTAAACACTGAATCAAAAGTGCTGGCAAAGGCACTGACAACTAGACTGCGGAAGATGATCTCCACACTGATTCATCTGAACCATTCGGGGTTTATGCCCCATCGGGGCACGGGACTTAACCTTCGGAGGCTGCATTAGGTCCTAGAGCAGACAAGAACGACACAGACTGAAGATGCAATGCTACTTTCCCTAGATGTACAAATGGCATTTGATAGTATAGAATGGCAGTTTATGTTTGCAACGCTGAATAGATTGGGATTCGGACCCAGCTTTTGTGCCTGGGAAAACCTCTGTATCAAGACCTGCAGGCTAGAGTGAGAGTAAATGGAGGGGTGTCCCGCCCCTTTCCACTTAGAAAGGGCACGAGACAATCTTGCCTTTGATCTTTTCTCTAGCACTAGAGCCTTTGACAGCCTGGGCCTGAAATGATCCAATAATATCGGGTATACAGGGAGGAGGGAACTGGGAGGATAAAATATTCCTCTATGCTTATGTTATATTGCTATATTTGGTTAACCCGTATAGGTCAGTGCATAGGGTACTACATATATTCCAATTATTCAGCAGTTATTCAGGCAAAACGATAAACTGGGACAAATCCATCATCTTTCCTGTAAAGGGAGATGTAACCCAGAAATTGTTGGACACAACACCACTGGTAGTCAAAACTATGTTTACTTATCTGGGTATCCAGATATCCACGGGAGAGAAGGACTTTCTAGCAGATAATTTATATCCTCAGATACAGCAACTAAAGAACGATGTGGAACATTGGAGGAAGCTACCGGTGTCCCTGATGGGACTGAGTGGTGCTTTTTAAAATGATCAGCAAAACACACAAGATGATGAACGCAATGTTGCACAATGGCAAAACATTCACCCCCGCTCTAAAGAAGTTTTTTTAGCTGCTAAAGAAAGCGTTTCTTTTTTTTAGACAAAGTCTATGATAAAACCTCTTGCAGTGGCTTTAAAAGAGTCCTAAATGATATGGGGAAAGGAGCTAGAGTCGCAGTTCAGTTCAAAGAATTCATTAGCAAAGGAATGAAATGAGGAGGAGAAAAGAGGATCTAAGAGAAGGGAATTATTAAAACGCCATCAAGAGGATTTGGGATGCGGAGGAAGTAAATCAAGGTATGTTACAATTGGGGCTTGATCAGAAATAACTATAGGTACAATAGAGGAAGAAAGTAAATTTTGAGACAAAGATGGAGAAAGAAAGATATAGTTTAGGCAAGAAAGTGATGCATGGGGGGGAGAGTAAAAAGAGAAATCCAGAGTGTCAGGGTGAGAAAGTCTCCAAGAGTAAATGAGGTGTGTCTGAGAGATAGTATCGAGGAATTGTTTGTGATTCTTATGTGGAATGAAATGGACCTTAGATTGACGATCGAGAAATGGATCTACAACTTGATTGCAGTCATCACCTAGTATAAATAGATCATCTTGAAATTGGATACATGTTTGTGTAATCAGAGGCCAAAAAGAACAATACGGCTGTATAGGACCTTAAATATTAAAAACAGATAAAGGAACAGAATTAATTAACAATTTGGCTAAAATCCATCTACCCTCTGTGTCAATTTCTTGCAATAAGACTTTGCATTTCAATTTCTTATGACATAAAATTACAACACCATTTCTTTTTTTATTAGTAGATGGAGAGAATAAAACTGTACCCATCCAGCTTCTTTTTAACTTTAGTGATTCAATTTCTGTAAGATGGGTCTCTTGTAAAAGCACAATGTCAGGGTTATACGAGGCAAGGTGGGAAATAATTCTCTGTCTTTTAATCAGGTTGAGAAAACCTTTGACATTCCAGGAAAGAACTCTACATGCAAAAACATTAAAAATGTAAACAAACAAAATATGCAATGATAGGAAAAGGAAAGAAGAAACAGTGAAAAAATGAAAAAAAGGGATAAGGAAGGAGGAGTGAAAGAAAGAGGGAGGAGGAAGAATATAAGGAGAGACAGTACACATCCAGAGAGGACGACTAAAAAAACATACCTGAAGGGGGACTGGGACGAAGTAAGACTGGGCGGTGGGGACGTATGGCAGATGAAACACCTGAACTAGGGAGTCCAGCCACCCCAGAACAATTAGAAATAAGAAGACGGACCAAGCAAATTAAGAATAAAAGAGATAGACAGAACCTGTAGGATATACAAATGGGATTAAAAGAGGTTAAAGAGGAAAGAACAAGAAAAGATAAAAGATATACATTTGACAGGATAGGAACATAAAGACAGATATGAATTATGGGGATTGCATATTGATCTAAAACAGATAAAAGGAGATATGTAACAATTAACCATGTAAGATGTTGATAACAACTACATTGTGGTTGAGAAAAAGCTTAGATGAACGTTTTTTACTAATAACTACAACATAGATAGAAAGGATAAAGAAACAGGATTAGAGATAGATACATGCAAGTCTTGTTATACGTTAATAGTGTGAAGGCTCTAGGCAAAATACATAGATGAGTATAACATATCAACCAGTAGCAGTGTCCATGTTGGCTGAAGAATGAGAATGTATAAACTTCCTAAGTTCAGCAGGATCTTCAAAAGATAGGGTACGGTTTTGGAAAGTCACCTTGAAAATGCAGGGGTGAAAGAGGCCATAGCGGGCTCCCAAAGAGCGGAGAGGTGGTTAAAGACTGAGGAACTGGCTGCTGTAACATCTGGCTGCTGTAACATTGGAGACATCTTGAGATAGAAAAACCCTCTGACCAAGCCATGAAAGTTGCCGTTTTGCTCTGGCTGCGGAAAGGACTGAGAGTAAACAGTATATTTCAGGGAGAGAATTATGACTCCTCGGGGTCGAATCGAAGTTGAAGACAGCGAAGGACGGGGACCAAGCATGTGGGCCCTCTGAATATTGAGAGAGCTTGAGGTAGGCATATCCAGTAATTTCGGTAGAAAGGAAGTGAAAAAGGCAACAGGGGTTTCACTTTCCAAAGCATCAGGTAGTACATAAATTTGCAGATTGTTCCTCCTGTGGCGATTTTTCAAATCTTCAGTATGCTGTTGTAGTTTGCAAACCTCTTTCTCCAGAGAGGAAAGTCTTTGATAGTCAGATTGAACAGTTGAGAGTTGTTGTTCCATAGTAGAGACTGTTGTGTGGCGTTTTAGGCTCCAAGTGAATATTCCTGATTTATGCCCTTATATAGGTACAATTCACATTGCCCTTATATAGACATAGAAATCAAGCCCTTATTTAGGCATAGCCCATGCTACCCAAATACAGGCATGGCTACTTCCACCCGTTTCAAACGTCACAACAATTTCTGGGAAAACCAGCTTAAGCCATCAGGGACTTCCCCTTGCTTGCATATTGATTTCTCCAAGAACTCAGTTACTTTACAATGAACAACTATTCCCAAGGGGTTCATTCATGACGTTCATATGCCCGAATTTATGTCAAACTATGGCATTCCTAAACACCTTCAAGGTATAAATATACCGTCACTTGCTATAGCAAACTACGGTGGTTCAGAACAGATCAACAGCCTGCTTGCCCGACGCAGCTCACTACAGCAAGTGCAGAAGGAAGCTGACTCTCCAGCTGACGCAGTGATCAGGAAGCTGCCTTCTCCTGCCGAGAATCCAGCTCCAGTGTTTCCGGCTCCCCTTGCGGGGTGTTGGGAAATCGAGTCCAGAGACAGAGATACCAGAGCTCCTTCATTCTAAATAAAGGTATGGAGCTGATTAGAACCTAGAGAAACCTTTGGTAGATTCTTGGCAAAAACACTAACACCTATGCTACACAATACTTACCTCTTCCTGCGTACTAGACTTAGTTTAGGTACATTGGGGTAGGTGTATTTTAGAAGCACCAGTTGAGTATTTTAGCCTGTCTATTTATGTATGTATTTTTATATGGCTTAGAAATCATAAAATGCTCTTACAGTATTATTTCATAATACTAATCTCGCGGTCCACATTATGCTTTGCAGTCTGCATAATGATTGTAGCAGTTCACTTCTCTTGAATGAGAAAGAAGACTGTTCAATAAACCTTTTTATTGAAAACGCCCGTCCCACTATTTCTCTGCAACTCTGTAGAAACGAAGCATGCACGATTGACTGAGTGAAATCTATTGTTTCCCCGACACTGAGAGATATATTCTTATTCTTGGGATACAAAGTTGTCATGTTTATGCGGTTGTCAGAAACTAATCCCTTCTTGTGTATTCGAGAAAGTTTCTAGCGGCTGGTAGGAGTCACTGTATTTTTTGGCAGTCAACAAGGAGAAATGTCAAAGCGACCAGTGGGATGGAGGCTGTGGAGTACCACGCCTCCGCATAGCCTCAGGTGATCTCTGCTCCACCCCACCCTCAGCAATGGCGATGGTGACGGCGTTCAGCAGGCTGGCGTTTCTCCCCTCGGCGAGTCCTACTGAGTGATTGCAGGCTCCACAATTGCTCCGTAACTGCTCCCTGCAGCAGGTACCAGGCGGCGGTGTGAAGAGGTTTCCCGGTCTTTGCAGTGCTTTTTGTCCCCCGTTCTGTGGATATTGGAAGGCTTGCGTCAGTGGCTTTGGCGGCATGTTTGTGCTCCCCTGGAGGGTTCGGTCAGAGCCCGCGGCAGATGGGGAGAAGTGAAGAAAGGCAGGGCAGCAGCCGCTTTGATCTGTGAGGAATGTGAAAACTTACAGCGCTGGTTCCTCGTTTGTTCTAACGTGGCGAACTGTTCATTTTTTATGATTCTGTAGAGGTTTGGGCACGGTTTTGGACGCTTGAGCATTCTTTCTGGAGGTGAATTCAGTGTCTATTCTTGTCTCAGCACATAGCTGTAAGCCTAACTGGAAGCTCCTGTTGTGGCACTTGCTTAAGTAGTAGAAGAATACCGATTTCGTCATTCCCTACAGCCCTCTATTGGTAATATCGGGTTGAACTCCTTGGCTGAAGATTCGCTGGGGGAGGAAAACGACCTCTGCAACCTCTACAGTCTATAGTGCTTAGAGAGACCTTTGCTTTCTTTCCATCTCCCATAAAGAGATCCCCTTTGACTTTTGGGTTGCTTTTCAATTGCGCTATGCTACATCCTGGTAGCACTGAGCCTCATTATTTCTCCTTTTTTTTTTTTAAGAGTTTGGTGAAGATTGGAAGAGACTGTGAGAGACTGTTCTAGAGGCATATGCTTACTAGCCCCCCATATTCCTCCAGGGTACTGCAAGGATCTATAAGAAGTTGTAAGGAAGAGCTACAGGCGACCAGCGGCCACAATGGTGAAACTGCTTAATGCCCGTCTTAAGGTGAAAACTCGCCAAGCTCAGGCTAAGGAAGCAAAAGAGGCTACCCGATTGGCTTGCAAGGAGAATGCCCCCTCTTCACTTGGCCTCGACTCTACGCTTGAGAGCTCAGAGGAAGAGGATCTATCCTTTGCGGTATCCTCGGATCAGGTGGGCACGGTGGGTTTGGCAGTTGAGAATGTAGCTGTAAATGTGGCGGATAAAAACTTACTTACAGTCATGCCTGGTTCCCCTGGAATCACTCCACAGGAGGTCGCAGGGTCCGAGGGTATCAAAAAGGCAAAATCGACGAATAAGGCAAAACAATTAGTATTATTTCTGAAGAAAGCAACATTGCAGTCCCCTTCTCCCGCCCTTAATTCCGCCCTCAAGCTTTCTAAGGATTCTTCTGGGGTTATACCCCCTTCAGCTTCAAATTCGTCCCCATTATTACTGCCCCCCTTGAGTCTGGTAATTCCGCAAGAAAATCTGAAGTCATGTTCTATGTGACTGCCGAGACATCCCTGGGTCCGACATCTAATCAGGACGTTACAACTTCCTCAACATTGCTAACCACCCAGAAAGTAAGACAAGAGGAACATTCAGCAACTTCGGGATCCCCGGAAATTCCTGAGATCTCAGGACAGGCTGTCATCACTTCCGGTGCTCCCACCGCAATCGCAATTTCTCAAGATAAGCTATCAATTCAGCCTCAGCCCCGGGCTTAGTCTCAGGTGCAGGTACAGGCCCCTGTTAATAACTGTGCTCCACTAACTGACTTGATGTCTCTTGCGGGGACTCAGGAAATGAACTCTACTTTGGCGGTGGATTCTTCCTTTGTCATCGCCAGCCCCAATTTGGAACCAGTGGGCGAATTTCAGATGAGTGTTAAAGATATGCTAAATCTAATTTTGGATGAAGTCCGGGATCTGAAAAAACGTAGAAAGCTGAACTTGCGTTTCTTCATTAACGCTTAGAGAAAATTGAAGCAGCAATGTCAACACTTCCAGTTAAATTACAGGAGGCTGAAGCCAGTATTTCGGTCTTAGAGGATCAGATGACCATCGTAATGGGTGAGGCTAAAGCAGCAGCTAAGAGCAAACATGCCCTGGAGAACAAACTGGAGGAGTTGGAAAATCACTCTCGGAGGGCCAACTTCCGGATAGTGGGAGTTCCGGAAGGAATCGAGGGATCCCAAACCCTGCAGTGGGTTGCCTCATTTATTAAAAAAAAGGTTATTCCTGACTTTGAAAGCGATCTTACCATCACCAGGGCCCATCGGGTTCCTGCCCACCCATTTCCAAATTCCACCATACCACGGACAATACTGCTAAATTTTGCCGACTATCGCATTAAAGAGAGGATATTGTCTAAGGCCTTCCAGCAGAGACAATTTGCAGTAAATGAGACTGTTAAATGTCACATTTTTTCCAGCATGACAGCCGTGGCGGCGCGTAGGAGGAAAGAATTTGTGAAGATCCTCCATTTATTTAAAGTGAATGGAGCACAAGCATTGATTGCTTGTGCTCCAGGCTAGAAGGGGGAGGTGAAATGTGGTCAGTGTGTTTGGGGGGGTGGGGTTCCACATTTCTGGGGGGTGGGCTACTAGTGGTGGGCGGGGTGCATAAGAAGCGTAAAAATGAAGTCCTTTTCTTGTTTTTTTAGTCCATTCAGGTCCGATACTTGAGTCTTGTAAGCTTGACTCTTGCTGGTACGTTTAAGGGGCTTAAGACTGGTTTAGATGTCAACCATGGCTAGTAAAGAACTGCTGAAAGTGGTATCTTTTAATGTTAACTGTCTTAACAACAAAAAGAAAATGTGTGCAATCGAATGGTGGATTCAAACAGAAAATCCGGCGGTAATTTTGTTGCAAGAGACCCATAATCCAGCTGTAAAATTGCCCGATTTTTCAATGTTCAGATCGTGGGCCACCTACAGGGGATTTTTTTTTGTCTTCAGCCTTCCATAGAGGGGCAGCGATTGTTCATTTTGATAAAGATTCACAGGGGCGCTGGTGTTGGGTCACTTGTTCTTTTAGACAAAGTAAAAGACCGTTAAAGTCTGTATGTATCTATGCCCTGGTTGAGGATAATTATAAGCCTTATGAGGATCTTTTTCAATCCTTAATTCAGGTTTCTGGGGAATTGGTTGTGGGGGGCGATTTTAATATCTTAATGAACACCAAAATAGATTCATCAGTGAAGGGTAAAAAGCAGCTGAAACCTAGATCTTTGAGAACCCTGCAACATTATGGGGCAATCTTGGGTCTTCATGATCCTTGGCGTATGGCTTTTCCTACTAAAACTACCTATACTTGCTGGTCAGGCAGATTTCGTTCATCATCTCATATTAATATTTTCTTGGTTTCAGGTATCTTGAGTTTTAGTCAGCAAAGATTTCTATATAACAGATTCTCCGATCACGCGTTGCTGGTTCTTGAGGTATTTTTGGGTAATTGTTCTAGGTCTCCCAAATGGTGGTTGCTGAATAGACACTACTTAAATGATGAGGATTGGGTCAACTTTATGGGGATTGAGATAAAAGAGTTTGTATCACGAAATATTGCGTCTGCACCTCTGAGTGTGGTATGGGACACACTTAAAGCCTTCGTTCAGGGGTTAATTATTGGTAAAGATGCTGAAACGATTAAAAAAGTCAAGGATGATAAGAGAATCTTGGAGCAAAGATTCAGATGTAGTACTCTGCTTTTTTAAGTAACCCCTCTATCACTAACCAGCGGCAGTTGGATCAGGCCAAGCATGCTCTCAGTGCCAATTAATATACTCAGAGTGATGCTTCATTTCAGCAACATCACCCAAAAGTTTATGAGGAAAGCAATTTCACTGGTCAGTGCTTAGCGTGGCAGGCTAGGGAACACGCCACTCAAATCAGATTAAGACACTGAAATGCCCCTCAACTGCTTTAAGTATAAACGACCCAACTAAAATTGGTGATATAATGCTACAGCATTATGTGTCCATCTATGGTCAACACCAGACTGTGGATATGACCTTGCTAAAAGAATTTCTTCAGAACAACAGTCCCCCAACACTTTACGATGCTGAGAAATTATCTATGGCAAGCCCCTTCACTATGGAAGAACTGGAGGGTGTTATTAAAAATCTACCAAATGGGAAAACCTGTGGCCCGGATGGGTTTCCACCTGAATTTTTTTTTAGACAGGGTAACATAGTCAGTTTTAAAAAAAAAAAGGCAAGAACAGCAAGGATCCGAACTCCTACCGGCCGATAACATTGTTAAACTCTGACTATACAATCGTTACTAAATTGTTGTCACTTCGGTTCACTCATTATGCGGCACAACTGATAAATCTGGACCAGAGCGGTTTTATCGCAGAGAGACAACTAGCATCTAATACACATTATCTATCGGAGGCGTTATCTTATTTAGAGACTCAAGGAATACCCGCTTTACTTCTTTTGCTAGATGTCGAGAAGGCTTTTGACCTGGTTGTTTGGGAAACCTTGTTTAAAATTTTAGATCACTTTGGTATTTCCTCTAGGATCACAGCCCGGATTCGTAATTTGTATAATAAGGCAGAAGCTAATGTAATTATTAACAACTCAGTGGTTGGGCAGGTCAAAGTAAAGCGTGGCACAAGCAAGGGTGGCCTCAGTCCCCAGTTTTATTTGCTTTTTTCATCGAACTACTGGCGATAGCTATAAGAAACTGCTCTGATATTCATCTCCCCTATCCCTTTTATGGTGAAATTATAATTATATGCCGACGATATTATGCTTATCATCAAGCCAGAAATAGAGGTTCAGGCCAGAGTTTTTAAGGTTTTGAACACTTTGAGGCCTTTGGGGGGTATCGCATTAATAAAAAGAAGACCAAAATATTACAATGCTGTGGTGTAGGTTTGGATCTGCACCCCGATATAGCGTGTGCCAATACCCTTCCAAAAAGATATTTGGGAGTTTTTTTTCTGAAAGAGTTCCTGATCTATATCATCTAAATTTTCTGTCACTCTTGCAGACAATCCAGGCCTTGTTTGCACGTTGGAACTCTTTGTCGCTATCTATTTTAGGTCGGGTCGCCTTGAATACAATGTCTGTTCTCCCTCTCTTTAATTTGTTTTCTACCATTCCTTGTTGTCTGTCAAGCACTTTCTTTAACCAAGTAGAGTCTATGTTTACATATTTTCTTTGGGCAAAAAAATCACCACGTATTGCACTTAGCACTTTGTTTGAAGAACAGGACCAAGGAGTCTTAGACCTCCCAAACCTCAGGAATTATTATTATGCTTATTTTGTTCAGTATTTGTCTAGATTTAAATCTCAACCTCAGTCACATCTGTTTATTAATTGTTTTATGGGTCTAATGTGTAAGGAAAGACAAATTAATTCACCACTGTTTATTTTTCGATCCCCGAAGCGGGTTCGCTATAAGTGCCTTCATTGGTTTCTCACAAAACGTCAGGCACTTTATAAAAGATATTCTATTCCAGTTATCAATTCAACCACTTTATTAGCTGATATCTTACCAATAGCAGGGATCACACAATCCTCAGAATTTACTTTAAAATGGGCATCGTTAGGATTTTGTAAGGTTTTTGATTTTCTGAGGAATGGAAAATGGCTGACCATACTCGAAATTACACAGCTAATAGCCAATTACGTTATTCTTTTAGGATCATATAATATCCTCCTTAATTGGATGCTAAGCACCTCTTTGCACTTCCATGTAATTTCCATTGAAATGAATGGGCACTCCATGACGAGTTACCCTTGTCATTAGCATCCAAGTGGCTAAATTCCTCATTAAGTTAGATGTTTCTCAGATTAGCGAACAACATCAGCTAATTAAAGAGCTGTTAGAAGATCTATCCACGAGAAAACCAGGGGCATGGAAAAAGCGCTTAGCCTCAGTTAGGGCCCTAGATCTGGGGCAGAAGGCTATCAAAAAATGGAAGGATTATGAAGACCTAGAAATTTCAGCTAATTTGTGGTTATCCATCAATAATCTAAATTTCAACATGCTTAGAGGTGCGAACTGGCGTAGGATGCTTTTTTTAGTAAATGGCAACTGTATCAAAACCCCTGTATCTTTGTCAAAAATGTATCCCAATCATTCACCACATTGCTTTCAGTGTGTACATTTTCCTTTAGCTAACTGGTCACATATAATGTTACAATGTCCTATGATCAAGACGTTCTGGAAGGATATCTTTTGTTATTTGGAATTCGAATGTGGCACTCAAATAGCAGTGAGTGATTTGTTAATCGTAATTGGTTACGATCCTGACCTTTGTCTGTCTCATTATATGGCTACATTCTTATACATTGCAATGGTGGTAGCCAGATCACTTATACTGCAAAGGTGGCGCACCGCTGTCATCCCTTCTGTCTTGGAATGGACTAACAAAATGAAAGCAGTTAGGAAAAGTGAACGTTCCTATGCCCTATGTGTGGGGGGGTCTTATAAAATTTGTGAAAATATGGGCTTTTTACTTTGACTTTGTGAGGGGGTATATCTTATTTTATTTATTTTTTTAGTTACTTTTTTTCTTTTTTCTTCCTGGCTTTCTAGGTATTTGTTCCTGACTTCATATTGCTTTCTGCATTATTTATGAGTTTGTGGAAATGTTATGTTTGCCTAAAGGTATTCTTTTTGGTTTATGGTATTGGCTGTAATAGATTTATTGTATTGCTTTTTCTGTCCAGACTTCAATACAATTTTAAAAAGAATACGTTTTTGTGACCTCTGAGTAAGCTGGCACACACACAATTAAGTTTAGTATATTCAATAGAGACCTAGTCGACCTCAGTCCTACGTCAAATCTATAGGATATGTTATTCCAATGCGCAGAGCCTATTGGGAATATAGAACTACACTACATGGCGCCCAATGTATGGTAAGGTACTAATTAATGCCAGATACTAAAGTAACTAAGTCGTGCTCTTCTCAGAGACCCCTTTTCCCCGTAAAATACTCCAATAGACATCTGGAGTGGGTAAAAGGATAATATCCGCCATAACTGAGTATGGCGAAAATCTTATGTATTCGTTTTTTGGTTTGTTCAACGTTGAAGGATACAGTGTTTCAAAAAAAATTGCACCTTATCTTTGTTTTTTTTAAACTTGCTCTACAAACTTTCAGTCAACAAAATGTCCCTCGTTAATAATACCTAGGCCGGTGGAGCTACAAGTGACAACTCTGTACAAGCTTTAAACTTTACAGGTTTCCAAGAGACCGATGAGGATGCTATAAGCATTCCAGAAAATTTAAGAAAGGCCATCACCTTAAAACTCATAAGAAATGGCCTAGTATCAGCAAGAGGTGGTAGGGTAGTTTTTGTGATAGAGGCACATGAATATCACCAGACAGAGGTATTCTATTCATGGATAATATTCCCTGAAACAAAATCCAGCAACTAAAATGTTTCAAATCTACAAAGAAGATAAATC
Source organism: Lissotriton helveticus (assembly GCF_964261635.1). Lineage (NCBI taxonomy): Eukaryota > Metazoa > Chordata > Amphibia > Caudata > Salamandridae > Lissotriton > Lissotriton helveticus. The sequence continues at coordinate 885,794,748 of NC_136067.1, read as the reverse complement.
ACCAGAGGAATACATTCCTTTCGAAGATATTGAAATTCTATTAACATACCAAGAGCTTGCGCTCTGGTTTAAAGGCGCCCTAAAACATATATATCACATTACCAGGCTCGGTCCATTAGGTAGACCAGGAACAACATGGCCGGTATTAGTCAGCTATACACCACATCCTGCCATTGAAGAGATGTCAGATGAGGAACTATTAGTTCAACTAAAAGAGCTAATCAAAATTTATAGACAATTGGTCCAAAATGTCATAAGGACTCTTACAGTCCAACGGGCAATAAGGATTCCACAACACACCCCTTACCAGGTTACCACAAATAAGATTAAACCACAGGCTCTACATTCAGTCGTTGGTAAACTACCCGCAAAACGGGAACAAATTCCATTCTGGATAGCTCAAAAAATTACTCAAATCGAGGCAGTATTTCCTGATACTACCCCTCATGAAAAACACAGAATTCTAACAATCTGTTTACCGATGGGGATCGCATCACACCTGGAGGACTGCGACACTTGGGGTACAGTTTTTGCTGCAATCTACTCCAAAACACATGGTGTTCCGTCTATAGAGGTTATACCAGACGTCCTGAAACAGATTCAAAATGAATACGGGGCAGAGCCGGCTTTGAATCTACGTATGAAATTACTGAAAGATTTCAAACAGGTCTCAACAATAATATTAGCTCATTTTAAAGGTGAAGCAGAATCCGTGGCGATCCGCCAAAAATTAAGAGAATTTGATGTAACTGAGCAACCATACGAACTGGCCAGAATAATTGAAAAATCCTATGAAGAATTAGGCAGAGACAGTCTGGATGGGAAACCAGTTAAACCCCAACTGTCAGAAAGTCCTGAAAAGGGCTTTATTAAAAACACTCCTACTCCTCCTACAAAGAAGTGGGAGAACACTAAACAAACTTCTAAAGAGAAGCGTTCTCAATCCCAAGGTAGGTCTCCTCAAAAGGAGCCCTCTGAAAGGAGGTATAAGCTCAGGAACAGGGATAATTTGAGAAAACCTGATAGATATAGCTAGATACTGATACACATTCCTCTCGTACCTTTCAGACTTTGTCACAGATATCCGAAAGAAGAGGACGGTCAGAAAACAAGAGAGAACGCGTGAAGTCCAAAGACACATCCAGAAAAATAAGAAAACTCAATTCACCAAAAAGAATGTAGCAGGTCTAAAAATCAGACATGCCGAGGATCTTGAGGACACAACTCAAGAATGGGGAAGGGCTCAAACGATGTTGGACAGCACAGTAGAAGTCACCATAGCTCGTAAGAACTTGAAGGATCATCTGGAGACAGTGGACTTGAATGAGGACATCCAAGTTGAAACTGCAGATACTAGGGTTAGTGTCCCACATAAGTTATATGAAGTAACACTCCAGATGGAGGGGGACATATCTAGAAAAATAAGAGCACTCTTTTGGGAGCGGCTCTCTCAGGGTTATGACATTCTTCTAGCTGAACAAGACAGGCCACCTGAATTTGTCCACATGGCGAAGAAATTATTAGGCCAGCCTTCTCCAATCATATTCCAATTCATTTAAAATATACGTATGCCAGGAAATGGGCAGTAGCCCAGGGTCCAGCATTAAACAAAAATCATGTAGGATAAGGATTCTCCTAACCATAAAATCCAATTGAAAACTCAACCAACTGCACAAAGGAAGTAACCAGTTAAGCAAGAAGCTAACAAACAGGTCAGGGAGATCTTAGATCAACTTAAGTACCAAGGGGTGATTGAAACATGCACCTCGTCCTTGAAAAATCCTTTGTTTCCTCTCTCCAAACCAGACAGTACATATTGTCTAGTATTGGATTACAGACATTTAAACTCTTGTTGCAAAACTTTTGCAGTACAAAATGCACACAGTGCAGCACTAATGAATAACATTGTGCGTAAAAAGTATAAAACCACATTAGATATTTCTAACGTGTTTTTCTGTCAAAACATTGCACATGAAAGTAGGGATTTGAGTGCTTTCTCAATCGTGGGGACACAGTGTCACTTCTGTTGTCTCCATCAGGGATTCAAGAATAGTCCTGGGTTATTCTCAGCGAGAATGGCTGAGTTACTACAAACCTATGACGATGAAGCGTTATCATATGTCGATGACATCTATCTGACAGATGATGACTTGGATAGGTACTTGAACAGGGTGAACAGCATCATACTTGGCTTCGCCTCAGAAGGGTATAAATTCAATTATAAAAAATCACGAATTGCCCATCTGAACGTCCTTTTTTGAGGATATGAACTTTCAAGTGAAGGCAAAAGCCTGGCAGCAAACTTTTTAGAAAAATTTGAGTTGCTCCAACCTCCAGAAACGCGGAAAAACTTACAATCGATTCTAGGTTTCCTGAACTTTGGAAGAACATACATTCTAAATTACGCAGAAAGGGTTAAACCTCTCTACAAATTAATCAAACCTGATTTCAATACAGTTAATTGGACTCAAACTCACACAGAAATTTTTAGTTCATTACAAACAGACATGTTAGCAACAAACCATTTACAAACATGCTAAATACGCAACCTAGTGATCCGAATCATTCCAGGACAGTGCGGATTCACATACTTAACCTTTAATGAAGGAGAAAAAGTACCAATAACTTACAAATCACATTTGTACACACAAGCAGAAATGAAATTCACTTCAACAGAGAAAATTCTGACAGCGGTTCAAACTGCAGTAGAAAAAGAGAGAGCCCTCGCACAGGGTAAGCGCATAATGGTCGTTACTCCTGTACCTGCCTTAGAGGCAGTGACAAAAGCGAGCATTCCAAATGCAAAAGCTTTTCATCCGAGATGGATACAATGGGTTAATTCACTTGCTGTAACAGACGTTGAATATGTTTTTGAAAACAAGCATTTCTACAAAATGAACAAAAATTCTGCCTCTAGAACAGTATGAATGTATAATTTATACTGAGGAATCAGCACAGCCTGCTACTGGGGGTAAAAAAGCTTATAGTGCTGCATGCGCGATCGTTAAAGGTCGCTGGCGAGATGACAAATTCTGACCTATGGTCACTAAAACTCAATCTCTAGGAGATTGTACAGCTCAGCAAGCTGAACTACAAGTATTCAAGATGGCGCTTGAAAATACTTATTGCGAATTCCCCACACTCATAGTGTGCGATTCGTATTATTGTGCTCAATCTTACAATGAATACTTGCAGAACTGGATTCAAAACGGTTACAAAGATGCAAAAGGTGGCACAATCAAGCATAAGTTGATTTGGTAACAAGTAGTTCAGTTATGACAAGAACTACAAAAGGCTCACGTGATACATACACTGAGTCATCAAGGTGATGGTGTTCATGTTGCAGGGAATACATTGGCTGATGTGCAAACGGCTTCCATAGCTGCAATCACACGTTCAAAAACGAAAATAGACAGCAAAATAATGCAAGCTGTCAATGCTTCAAGCAAAACACACAAGATGATTGACGGAATGTTGCACAAGGGCAAAACATTCACAGATCTGGGTTTAATCCATCGTTATTTTGCTCACCAAGCCACCCCAGTTCAGACATGGCCATATGCCTCATGGGAACAGTCCAGCCCGAACTGCCAAGCCGCGTCTTCCCTGGACCGGAATCAAGCATCATAAGACCGGTTTCTGGCTATCAGCCTTCATCAGCCAGAATAGCTTGCCTCCAGGGGCATAGTGAGCACGGGACCCACGTCTGGGCATACCCTTCCCACATAGGGTGAACAGCAAAACACACAAGATGATGGACGGAATGTTGCACAATGGCAAAACATTCACCCCCAGTCACAGATCTGGGTTTAATCCATCATTATTTTGCTCACCAAGCCACCCCAGTTCAGACATGGCCATATGCAAATCAGTCTTGGCCCTGTGCCTCATGGGAACAGTCCCGCCCGAACTGCCAAGCTACGTCTTCCCTGGACCGGAATCAAGCATCCTAGGACCGGTTTCTGGCTATCAGCCTTCATCAGTCGGAATAACTTGACTCCAGTGGCGTAGTGAGCACAGGACCCACGTCTGGGCATACCCTTCCCACATAGGGTGAACAGCAAAACACACAAGATGATGGACGGAATGTTGCAAAATGGCAAAACATTCACCCCCAGTCACAGATCTGGGTTTAATCCATCGTTATTTTGCTCACCACGCCACCCCAGATCAGACATGGCCATATGCAAATCAGTCTTGACCCTGTGTCTCATGGGAACAGTCCAGCCCGAACTGCCAAGCCATGTCTTCCCTGGACCGGAATCAAGCATCCTAGGACCGGTTTATGGCTATCAGCCTTCATCATCCAGAATAGCTTGACTCCAGTGGCGTAGTGAGCACGGGACCCACGTCTGGGCATACCTTTCCCACATAGGGTGAACAGCATAATACACAAGATGATGGATGGAATGTTGCACAATGGCAAAACATTCACCCCCAGTCACAGATCTGGGTTTAATCCATCGTTATTTTGCTCAATGCTTCAAGCAAAGACTGTGGTAAAACATTACCAAAAGGCTTTCCTCTCAAATACTCTTACATAACTGATGCAAATAATGTTCTGTTTGCTCGAATCCCTGGAGTGGGGGATAGAGTAATTCTAAACATGTAACATAGATTAGGACTAATTTTAGCAGCACATGAAGGGCTTGCCTCTGCACATGCAGGTGTTTCCTCCACAGTATCATTATTAAAACAGAGATACTGGCGGCCGCGCATGAGGAAACAGACCAGAAACTATGTTTGGAATGTGAAATCTGCCAAAAATGCAAAGTCTCTACAGTGAAACGACCTGCGCAGCCGCCCCTGTTAATTTCTGACAAACCATTAGCTTGCGTTTATCTGGATCACTGCGGACCCTTACAGAGGGATGGTAACTATAAATATATCATGGTCGCAGTGGATTCGGGCACAAGATTCAATTGGATGTGGCATGAGCGCGCGGCTGACGCTTGAACTGTTATAAAAGATTTGCGTGTCTTTATCAGCACATACGCAGTCGGCACGCTACATTCTGACCAGGGTCCTGTGTTTAGCTCTTGAGCTTACAAGGGGACCATGGCCAAATTGTGCGTTGCATTGCGGTACTGTAGTCCTTTCCATACTGAGGGAAATTCTGTAGTGGAGAGAAAAAAAAGGACATAATGCAATCTATAACAGCTTGGGTATTAGGCTCGGGTGACGGGTGGGTCAAACATCTAATAAGTGTCCAATGTAGTCTTAACAATCAGCCAAGAAGTTCTCTAGGGGGAATCACTCCATGTGAAATCCTTTTTGGTACCAGAATGATTATTTCGGATCTCGATTGTCACACTTCAGTGGTAGAACAAAAACCCTTTCATATCAATGATCGTTTGGCTGTTTTGCAGGACTTGAATGAAATAAGAAAAAGCCAAAGTAACGTAATCCTGAAGCCAACGACCACTGAAGAAAAAACAATCGACCCAGCAAGGCATGTCTGGATTCCAAAGATTGGGGATATAGTCGGAGAAAAGATCGCAGACAAGACGGAATTTGGGCCTTGTTACAGACAAACAGTACCTGTGCTAGCCATCCACGGATCAAGAACAGTTTTACTGCCGCCCCTTGCTGGTAAGAAGGAGGACAGGTTTGTGTCCATCGACCTGGTCAAACCACATGATGTGGCCGATCGTAAGCAGTAGGCCAAGTGGACTCCAAAGATATAGCAGACGCCATAATCTAGCTACTATCCAAGAGGTTCAAACTGAGAGACTCATCATTTTTGAAGAATCTGCAGTACGAAAGGAAGGACTATGCAACAAAGCCGTGGAACTTGTACCTCTTGAGACCCAAATAACAATTCATCAAGAAACACCTGTCTACAATGAAATAGCATCTGACTATACAAATGTAACAAGTGATCAAGTGGTTCCAGCAATTTCTATGAATCCTGATTCAATCCCTACAATTGACAGAACTACCTCTGGCTATTTCATTAACTTTGATACATTTTCCGAGGATCCCAGCAAAGCTGAAATGACACCAGTAAAAAGAACTTTTAAAGAACAAGCAACAGAACTTTTTCATCACCTGAAAAAGACTTATCTGGTTTCACCATGGATTGAATTTTGGATTGTGTTAGGTGTATTTCTTGTTCTACTTTGGTTGACTCTGGTAATAACTTTGGGAATGCTGATAAATGGAAGATATATTAAAAAGGACACAGCAAGTAAGAACATCAACTTACTCCTCAAGCCACACAAATCATCTCATCGTGAACAAAGAGACTTGTCATCAGTGAACATCACAGCCGTTCCTATACCTGGGGGTATAGCTTGGGACAGAACTGATTATGACATTTTTGGCCCGTCGGAGCTGTTGAAGATTCTACACCAGTTCAAGATTTCCTTGAATGACTTTGTTTCATCTTGTACCTTTTCTGATGATTGGGACTTTGAGACTGATTACAATATGATGTCAGATTTAGAAATATCTGCAAAATTCACAAATCATGAATATTTAGAAGGTTCGTCAGATTATGAGCAAATGTATTGTTATAATCACTACGGTCATCATTTCTTGCATAAATCTGCAAACCCTAGAAATGTAATAACTTATAACCAATGGGAACATTGTCCTATGCCTCCAAAGGGTAGCTCAAAAATATTTGATGACAAATTTCCATACTTTTCAGGTTTTAATGTTTCAAGTCCAGAATCATTTTACTTTAAAAATGTTAATAAGACAGGAATAAAAAGTATGTTGATAAATACCAAGCAAATTGAATCCGCAGCCTTTTATGTTCAGTTGTCTTCGCTAGGTTTTGACTTTTGAAAAGACAACATTGAGACTAAAACTGTCTGGGGCACTAAAGACTGGCAAGTGCAGGGGATAGAAGCTTTATTTAGAGCCTGCATCATCCCTGAGCAAATTATGTTTTTGAATGACACTGTTCAACAGACGTCTTGTCTTGGGTTAGCCAAGATAAAAGACTTAAACAATCCGTCTATACCTACACCTACACCTATAACAGTATCACTTCAGAGGGGGTGGTCGACATGCAGCAGAATCAGCTCGTAACCTGCGGGTAATGTTTGGCCCTAACTTACAACTTGACATACATGTCAATAAAACCACTGCAACATGTATGATGCTGCTACGCATGTTACGCAAAGTCCTGCCCCTTCTCCCCGCTCAAGCCTGGCCGGAAGTAGTCCGTGGGACCATACTAAGTTGTCTTGACTACTGCAACGGGCTTCTTCTGGAGGCTCCAAAAAATCTGTTGGGGAAGCTACAGCGGGTGCAGAACATGGCCGCCAAGCTGGCTCTCTCCCGCCCTAGGTCCAGCTCTTCCACTCTTGCTCTACGAGACCTACACTGGCTCCCGGTAGGTTTGCGGGTACAGTTCAAAGCTGCATGCTTGGTGTTTAAAGCTGTACACCTTTTGGGCCCCATTCCTTTGCAAAACATGTTCGCGTGGTATTCGGCTCCACGGCTCCTTCGTTCTTCATCGGCCCACCTCCTGGTGGTTCCAAGGTTTCAAAGAGTGAGGATGGGTGGTCGCTACTTTAGCGTGGCAGCGGCCAAATTTTGGAACTCCCTCCCACTTTTTTTGAGGAGCTATAAGGATTATTTTCCGTTTAGGAAAGCATTAAAAACTGACTTATTCCCAAAAACGGCCTGAGCGGTTAAAGTGCATGGTTCCTTGATCAAAGCGCCAGGATGCCCTTTGGGTGACAGGTTTTGCGCTCTATAAATATATTAAATACATAAATAAATAAATAAATAAATAATACTATTTTGCTTCAAAACAGAACTGATTGGAAAAAATGGTTAATCTGGCCCACAGACACAAACAACTGTCAAGATAGATTCCTGAATAAGACACAAGGGTTCACATACACTAGGCCAGATCCGAGATATGTTCAGAGACAGCATCCAGGAATAGTAACAACATACAGTGTAGGGAAACGGTGCATTGAGTGGTTACACAAATCTACACTAAAGGAAGTAAAACAACACTTATCTTTACTTAAAGATGGCGCTGATCTGAGGGACTTCTTACAAGGACCTACTAAACCGCGTCATAAACGTTTAGATATGCCAGTATCTATGCTATGTATAATAAAGCATGGAAGATTACGCAAGCAGAGACTGCAGAACGAATACGAGAAATTGATCGTATTAATTTAGAGAAATCTCTCTCTGTAGTTGACAATGGGTTTATGACTCTGTCGTCCAGGATATATTCTTTGGACAGCATAGACATAATGGATCAGGATTTGGTCATGTTGCAACATGGTCAGTCGCAACTACGTTCTATAATGCTATTAGGCTGGACGTTACAAAACCTACGTTCAGGCTCTACGCCTTGGCGTTTAATCAACACTACATCACTGTTTTCAGAATTCAATCTCACCGATAAACAGATCAAACTGGCACAGAGGGGAGCAGACTATATGGTGCTGAGCATTGAAAAACTGGAAAGATTGCCATTAACGGTCGCTGAAAGACCAGCAACAGAATGGATAATACACAGTACAATTACTCTGCCTGTTACAATTTTCCATTTTCAGTATTGCTTAAAAAATATACCAGCCGGCACATATGAAAGGTTGGGTAAAGTATACATCAAGACATCCTGGGAAATACCATATACACTCAAATGTTGGTGTGGGGTGAAAGAAGTGCTTCTTAGTGGCAGAAATTGTGAAAATGCACTAAGCGGTTCTTTCCTTTGTCAGGGTATTAATTTACACGGGGCCTGTGATGGTTCCTCTAACAACTTATAATGCCACCTGCAAGGTTCACCAGCTGCAGTGATTGATCCAATTTTTGGACAGCTTTCTAATGGAAGTTACCTCATATTGAACGATCACAGCTGCTGTGTCATGTTGCCAGGTTTACCCTATCTCGTACCTGTGTCAGTCAGGGTCACTTGCAGTATGCAAGTATTGTTTCCAAAAACCAAGACAGACCAGAAGTCGCCACTTTGGCCTTCACTGAACATCTCTTCTATACAAATTGATACTCTAAGCAGAATGAAAGCAATTCTTTTACAGAAAACGGTGCCACTGACCTCGGCCAAAGAGACCTATGATCTGCAAGTTGCAAGGACTTCTGCATAGATACATGCCCTCTTAACTACAAATTGCCCTATACATTTCTCAAAAATGTTAAGTTATATCTTAAACATGTCTGATACAAGTGGTATTGTAAATGTATTTAAGACTGTTTTTTCGGGACTGTTAGCACCTTTTGAAGCAGTCCTATGCATATTTCCAAACTTCGTGCACTCTGTGTTTGGTGGACTGCCTCTCGTTTTGGGACTCGCAGCAGGGATACTATTTTTGCTCCTACTGCTCTGATATGGCAAGCCAAATCACCAGCGATACCCAGTTTACCATGGAGAACACTCTATTGGCGATGAAGTGTCGTGAGAGCATAGTCCAAATTTTGGGATTAACTTGTTTAAGAGATTTGAATACCACATGGTTCAAGTCATTCAGACCAATCTGGCAAGATTGCATCTTACCCGTTCTACGATGCCTGCTATGCGGAGAAGAATGCGTGTTAGATATCTGTATCACACTCCCATCAGTCATGACAACGGATGTTGATACTTTGCTTGGACCAGTAATGGCTCATGTGCGGTGTTGTCCCCAGCGGCTACCAATTCTGATGAAGGCATTCATTGAGATCTCACAGACGCAAAATGCTACTGTTGAGGTACGAGAGGAAAGAGGCACACCGGTACCTTCCAATTTGAACATTGCTAATGCGACCAACACTGACGGCGATGCTTCACAACTATGTGCGATTGATCTTCTTAACGAGGTAATCCAACTCTCGCCTACAATGGTAGCCGAATTCTTTGCAGTAATTATGGGCGAAATGCGCGAATTGCATACCGCGAATTCACGCGAAATCGAATTCACGATCCTTTGTGGGTTTTTTTGTGCGTTCGCGGACCGCCGCGAAGTTGCCCGGTCGTACATGGGCGCGGCCATCTTGTGCGCGTTGCGTATTTCCGTTTCTGGGCGCTATTGGCAATCTCGCGTTGTGTGCAGCGCTCTATTACGAGTTTGCGCGTGTTTTTGCGTGCTCGCGGGGGAAATATCACAAACTTACCCGCACGGTCCTCAATGGGCGCTGCCATCTTGTTTTTCATTCATTGCTATGGTTCTGGGCCTGGCTTTTCTATCCTCTTGTAATTTTTCCAATCCTTTCTTTCTTTTTTTTGCTCTTTTTTGCTCATTATCTATCTCTCTATTTGTCTAGATCTATTTTTGTGTTTTTTTCAACTTTTTGTTACTTTAATAACTACTTTTTTTGTTTAGCTCTCTCTTTTATTTTATTTATTTTGTTCCCCCTATTCTTTTCTTCTTTCGGCCAGGACCATGGCAAAGGGAGCCGGCAAGTCAAAGGGGAAGGGTCCCGCACCCCGTAGCCGGCTCCCTTGCGGGCGATTGAGGGGAGTGGATGTAGTGGCCAGGGAGGTTGGAGGTGGCCACCCTGATATTTTTTGTTCAGTGCCACCTCCCTAAGACCTTGGCAGCAGGGGGCAGGCCCGGTAAAGAGTATGGCCTCTGGGAGCGTCAGCAGCGGTGGGATAAGGTGTGCCAGGCCATGCGGAGGAAGTCGGGGGTCCGGCGCACCTATGACCAAGCGATGCACCGGTGGGCCGACGTCATCAACAGGGAGCAGGACCTGCTCCACCTGCTAGGTGTGGAGATCCCTGGCCTTGGTGAGTAGCTATTTAATAACTACTTTGTATTCTTATGCTCTGTGTTATATTGCTAATATATGTTTTTCCTGAAGAGCAAGAATGCTGCAGATTCGATTACATTGCAAGTAAATTAATGTTTACATAGCTTCTGTGATTGCAGGTGCTCGCCTGCTCAGTGGTGTTGCTACTATGCTTACTTGTTTGCAACTTTGTGCTCATTTGATGCTAGAGAGACTGGAGACTCAAGTCTAGTCCTTCCTTTGTACTCCTGCTTTCACTAAGAAGAAGAAATAGTGATGGATTGATAGGTTGAGCATATTATGACTTGTTATTAGTAGTTGAACATTTTTATGTGCTCTGCAATCATGATGACAGACTGTGTCTGTCACGTCGCGTGCTGCTGAGTGCTGGCAGTCATAGTAGAACCTTTTTGTTGTTGGTTTCGTTAGTGATTTACATAACTTTCCAAGTAGACAGTCTACGAATCCAGCAATACTGTACTAGTATCCTCCTAGTTTACCAGATCAGATAGGTCAATACATGTAGTGCAATTGTTGCTAATTTGTTTCCCCAAGATAATTTTAGATTGTGGTCAAAGAAATCAAATATTTCAAAAAAACAATGTTGTGTTTCTTTATTCCATGATCATCAGCACCCTCCCAGGGGCAAGGCGACTAGCACCATTGAGACTCCGGTGGAAGAAGGTGGACAGTCACCGTCCCTTGCAGGCTCTTCTGCTGGCCCCAGTAAGTTGTTCTATTGTTATAATAATACTTCTACTTCCCTAACTTTTACAGCTCCTATTCATTACAAACTGTTTCCTAATTCTATTTTTTACAAAATAGTCTTTGATCTTCTTCTAATTTAGACTACTTTCTACATTCTTATCCTGCCTCTACCATCACTCTCTGTGCTACTACTATTTACGATTATGAGTTGGTCTGTGTAGGTAGGTGAGCTTGCCCAGTCGGCAAATGGTGTTAAACAAAACTCTGATCCAGCAATAGCTCTAGGCACTGAGTGCAGTCATCTGGGTTGCCCTTGCTGTCTATTCCAGTCTTCTTAATGTAAGTGCTTTGAGAATTTCCAACAACAAAATGTCAATGTTTACACCAAGAAAAAGGCAGCAGTTGCCTTTTTGATTTGCTAGGAGCACATACCATACTATTCTGCACATAAAGATGTATGGACAAGAGAAATAGGACATTATTGATGATAGGTGCAGTTCGACTTTCCACATACCTCAGTCCGAACAGAAGTTGAACCCCCAATCCCCTGATCGACTATCTAGTGTGTCTGACCAATGAATTTATGACCCAGAAGAACAGAAGAAGACTACCGCTGAGTCCCGGCCTATCTGAGTCACTGAAACATGACTGCCAAGTGCAGTGGTTCAAACCCTTCCGCTCACTCACTCGTGAACAAAAACCACACAGTGTTTGTTAGTTTTAAAGTTTTATTTTCAATTAAGAAATGAAAAAATTAATTCTTTATTTTTAATAGCGTAGTATTCGGAGCGAGCACTGCTGATAGATGACGTTAAAGTTTAAACAACATTCCCATGAATCAAATTACTTTAATGTAATAGTTAACAAACACATGAAATTATTAGAATAACTGTGCGGGAGCCCCCACCTTCTTTAAAGTACTTAAAGTACTGCTGGTGATGACTTACTAGTATTTGGTGAATCGTCTTGTTGGCAGAAGGGCAATGTAATCTTCTTTCTGTAATTAGAAAAATGGTGCATGTTAAGCAAGCATTAATCAGTTGTCCTAAGAAGTGTAGCATTTAATGGAATAAGCATATAAAAAGTTAACACCCTCCCCAAAACCGTTAAGTTTTTTCAATCCCAGTAATAAAAAATGTGTTATGTAACATTTTCTTCCATTACGAGACGAAATAGGGGGTTGTGTATGGCATCTGAAAATATGACATGTTTTTTCTAGACGTCACAACATCTGATGCGGCTGAGATGACCACCAGTGCCGGGGCCAGCAGTGTGGAGGGCTCCACTCAAGGGGCGGATGCGGCGGCGCCACCAGGAGGAGCTGGGGCGATGGCTCAGCGGCGGCGGACGGTGGTAAGTTATTATACTCCTTACTTATTGAAATTTTTGAGTAGGCTCACAAAGAAGTGTATGATATACTGTACAGTACACAGTACACTAGTACAAGTACACTGTACTGTTAAGAACAGTTACTAATTTAGAACTACTTTTTTGGCTATCACGGAGAAGACAGTCAACCTTGACTTGTAATAGCATTAGCGGCGGTACTTCTCGTGCAAGCAATGGCCCCCTCTATTTGACTTCAACTCAGCTGGCAAACTTTTATCGTGAAGCCAAGTCATATCAGATGTACTTTAGGGATGTGAAGAACAAAAAGTGAAAGAAGGGTGAAATGAAGGACGAGCAAGTCTTAACATTTATGACTGTAAAGAATGGTGTTTTTGAATGCAAGTCTAGAGAAGAAGATGGTGGTTTCCAAAATATAATGAAAAGGGTGTTGGTTGGTTGTTGAGAAAAAGAAAACTTGGTACATTTGAGACATTAAGAAGAATGATAGACATACTTTGGAAGCCTGGATGTTATCTTCTTTTTCCTCATCGATAGCAGAGGTGTATGATGTAGTAGAGCAGACGCTGAGTGAAAGAAGATTGTTACTTTGAACAGCATGTCCGTGCCAGAGTAGCAAAGCTGAGGAAATCCAAATACTAGAATTTGTGATTGTTCACAAATACTCCCTGCCTTGACTAACAGTACAGTACTTTACTTTGCAAGCACAGCATCTATTGTGTATGGATTGTATAGTTGACAACATTATATCAAGTCAAGTCCCTTCCTCCACCAATTATGGGTACCACACTCACTCCCTAAGTTAATAAATTTATTTCAGCTGTGTCATGGGTGGACTATCGCTGTAGTTCACTCAATCCATCAAAACAAAGCACCTAAAGTCATCCATCATATAACCAAAGATCATGTGATCGGCAGGATAATGATATATGATCAGAATTGAATAATCTTCATTCTTCTTTTGTAGTAGTCAAGGCACGGGGGGGCAATGCGAAAGATATCATTACATTGAGCAGTAGCCCTTGATGTAACCGAGTATGGCCAGTGGCAGTGCCAACCCTATAGAAAAGTATGAGCTTCCTATCCCCACCTGCATGTACTGCTTAAAGTACTGCGAGTCTGCGTCATCATGGCTTGTGTCTGTTTTTCTTGGGTGCAAGCTGAGTGAGCTGCAATGCCGGCTACCACAAGTTCACGTAACGGTAATTTCTTTTGCAAAACAAGAGAAAAAAACAAAAGACTTTTTTTTAGTACTCTCTGATTATGTATGTATTTTTGAGTCCATCCATAGTCCTGCTAGTGGAATTCCTGAAACTCCCAGTAATGTCACAGGCCTACAAAGACGGCGGAAAAATACATGCCAAAATGTTATACTGTGTTTGCTACTTGCTGGTGTTACTGAGAGTCAACTTTGCGTTGAATTATTTTGACTTTATGTTAAAGACTATTGGCTACAGTATTTTTCTTTCTTTCTTCATATAGATGCTACTCCGAAAAAGCTCACCAGAAAGGAGATGGCTGTCCGGACCAGGGCCCGTAAGCTGGAGGCTATTTGTGCCGAGTATCGGCGGCTGTGGGCTCGGGAGCAGGAGAAGGAGACAGCAACCACTGCATCCTCCTCCAGTGCCCCCATGTCCACCAGCCAGAAGCCTCCGGCCAAACGGAGCAGTGGCCCGACAGCCTCCCGCCGCCGCCACACAGCAGCAACACAATCAGCTGCCCCCCCCCCAGAGCCTGGATGGTACGTCAGCGCCGCCTCCGTAAAAGAGTGGAGTACCTGGAGCGGTTGGCCAAAAAACAACAGCACCAGCCGGGACCTCCGCAAAGAGCTGCAGGACGTGCAGCAACAACTGTCCACACTACGCCACCGGAGGAAGTGACTGTCCCTTGCCCCTTTTTTAAAGACTTTGGGGGGGGGAATTGGGTGTTTGGGAAAGGGGACTTTTGGACATTGGTTGGGGTTAGGCAGGGGGGTGAGTTGGGTTAATATATTTTATTTTTTGACTACACCAATATATTTCTTAATAATTATTTTTCATACCAAAACATAGTATACGCGTTCATATTATTTTTTGTGGGGGTGGGCGGTGGTTACTGGACGTTTGGTTTCTTCCAACTTACCAGCATGAATGAAACATCTAGTCCTGAAATGTACTAAAGTGCCAGTAACCGAGTTAGTGAATTCAGTAGCCCTACTAGTACTTTACTAGTAGTACTGGCAGTCTCTGCTCTCCTCCCAGTCCTAGCCCATTATTCTGCCTTTCCAAAATGCTTATCTTACCTGTGATTCGTGTTTGAGAATAGGGGTAGCCACAGGGCTGCCTGCATGGCAAATGGTGATTAAGGTTGGTTGTTGACTTGAATCCTCGACGGATGAAATATCATTTTTGTGCTGGTAGTAGTAGTGGTAGACACTGGCAGTAGCAGCATATGCAAAAAAAGGAAATTAAACATTGAGTGGCCTGAGCGTAGCATTAGAAACAGTACGATAGATAGTACGCTACAGAACAGTGCCATAAATTGTAGACTAAGCAGTGCTGAGGTATTCTAAATATAAGTACTAGTTTCGTGGACTATGGCTACTATAACCCCTTCGCTGCGGCGGGTTTTCAAATGGGTTTGGGCATGGAGCTGCCCGGGACCCGTGGAGCCCGTCCTGGGCACTCTGACCTGCTGTTGGCCCGGGGGAGGACTGCCCGGGACCCGTGGAGCCCGTCCTGGGCACTCTGACAAGCTGTTGGCCCGGGGAAGGGAGCCCCAGACGACCGGGACCTGTGGAGCCCGTCCTGGGCACTCCTGTATGCCGTTGGCCCGGGGAAGGGAGCCCCGGACGTCCGGGTCCCGTGGAACTCGTCCTGGGCACTCTGACATGCCGCTGGCCCGGGGAAGGGTGCCCCGGACGCCCGGGGCCCGTAGCCCGTCCTGGGCACTCTGACAAGCCGTTGGCCCGGGGAAGGGAGCCCTGGACGCCCGGGACCCGTGGAGCCCGTCCTGGGCACTCTGGAATGCTTTGGCCCGGGGAAGGGAGCCCCCGGACGCCCGGGGGAGGACTGCCCGGGACCCGTGGAACTGGTCCTGGGCACTTTTACATGCCGTCGGCCTGGAGGTGGGTGCCCTGGACGCCCGGGGGAGGCCTGCCCGGGACCCGTGGAGCCCTTCCCGGGTACTTTGCCAATGCCGTTGGCCTCATGGAGATGGTTGCCCCGGACGCGTCCGGGGGAGGCCTGCGCGGGACCCATGGAGCCCGTCCTGGGCATTGAGCCATGCCGTTGGCCTGGAGATGGGAGCCCCGGACGCCCGGGGGAGGACTGCCCGGTACCCGTGGATCCCGTCCTGGGCTCTTTGACATGCCGTCGGCCTGGAGGTGGGAGCCCCGGACGCCCGGGAGCGGGCTGCCCGGGACCCATGGAGCCCGTCCTGGACACTTTGACATGCCGTCGGCCTGGAGGAGGGTGCCCGGGACGCCCGTGGGAAGCCTGGTCGGGACCCGTGGAGCCCTTCCCGGGTACTTTGCCAATGCCGTTGGCCTCCTGGAGATGTGTGCCCCGAACGCCCGGGGGGAGGGCTGCCCGGGGCCCGTGGAGCCCGCCCTGGGCACTTTGACATGCCTTCGTCCTGGAGGTGGGAGCCCCGGACGCCCGGGGGAGGGCTGCCCGGGACCCATGGAGCCCTTCCCGGTTACTCTGCCATCCCGTTGGCCTCCTGGAGATGGGTGCCCCGGACGCCCGGGGGAGGTCTGTCCGGGGCCCATGGAGCCCGTCCTGGGCAGTGTGACATGCCGTCGGCCTGGAGGTGGGAGCCCCGGACGCCCGGGGGAGGGCTGCCCGGGACCCATGGAGCCCTTCCCGGTTACTCTGCCATCCCGTTGGCCTCCTGGAGATGGGTGCCCCGGACGCCCGGGGGAGGGCTGTCCGGGGCCCATGGAGCCCGTCCTGGGCAGTGTGACATGCCGTCGGCCTGGAGGTGGGAGCCCCGGACGCCCGGGGGAAGGCTGCCCGGGACCCGTGGAGCCCTTCCCGGTTACTCTGCCATCCCGTTGGCCTCCTGGAGATGGGTGCCCCGGACGCCCGGGGGAGGTCTGTCCGGGGCCCATGGAGCCCGTCCTGGGCAGTGTGACATGCCGTCGGCCTGGAGGTGGGAGCCCCGGACGCCCGGGGGAAGGCTGCCCGGGACCCGTGGAGCCCTTCCCGGGTACTTTGCCATCCCGTTGGCCTCCTGGAGATGGGTGCCCCGGACGCCCGGGGGGAGGTCTGTCCGGGGCCCATGGAGCCCGTCCTGGGCAGTGTGACATGCCGTCGGCCTGGAGGTGGGAGCCCCGGACGCCCGGGGGAAGGCTGCCCGGGACCCGTGGAGCCCTTCCCGGGTACTTTGCCATCCCGTTGGCCTCCTGGAGATGGGTGCCCCGGACGCCCGGGGGGGAGGTCTGTCCGGGGCCCATGGAGCCCGTCCTGGGCAGTGTGACATGCCGTCGGCCTGGAGGTGGGAGCCCCGGACGCCCGGGGGAAGGCTGCCCGGGACCCGTGGAGCCCTTCCCGGGTACTTTGCCATCCCGTTGGCCTCCTGGAGATGGGTGCCCCGGACGCCCGGGGGGGAGGTCTGTCCGGGGCCCATGGAGCCCGTCCTGGGCAGTGTGACATGCCGTCGGCCTGGAGGTGGGAGCCCCGGACGCCCGGGGGAAGGCTGCCCGGGACCCGTGGAGCCCTTCCCGGGTACTTTGCCATCCCATTGGCCTCCTGGAGATGGGTGCCCCGGACGCCCAGGGGCGGTCTGTCCGGGACACGTGGAGCCCGTCCTGGGCATTGAGCCATGCCGTTGGCCCGGAGAATGGAGCCCCCAGACGCCCGGGGGAGGTGTTGCCCAGGCATATCTCATCTGGTCCCCCGGGCAGAGAACCACCAGCCCTGGAGAGGTGTCCGGGCGTACCCTGCCCCTAGTAATCCGGAGGGAAATTACCCCCCTTTCTTGCAATCCGTGCACGCGAGGTGACAGAGGGGACCCAAGGCGTAAAAGAACCCGACCTCATGGAGCCCTAGCTGGGATCCGGGAGGCGAATGGCACCTCATCGGGACTTCCAGGGAAGCCCAGCCATCTGGTCGCCCCATTGGAAAGCATCGCGGGCGACCAGATGGCCGGGATCGAAAGGACTCCCAGCTCCCCATCCATCCCAAGCCTTCGCGGTGGGGTTCCTGACTTCCTGCCCACGCAAGGCAGGGCTCTTGGACCCCGGCTGGGCCTCAGGCGCAGGTTGGACCACCGGAGCTCTAGGGCCTGGACGACCTGGGGGGAGGAATGCCCGGGACCCGTGGAGCCCGTCCTGGGTACTTTGACATGCCGTCGGCCTGGAGGTGGGTGCCCCGGACGCCCGGGGGAAGCTGCCCGGGACCCATGGAGCCCGTCCTGGGTACTTTGACATTCCGTCGGCCTGGAGGTGGGAGCCCCGGATGCCCGGGGAGAGGTCTGCCCGGGACCCATGGAGCCCGTCCTGGGTACTTTGCCTATGCCGTTGGCCTCATGGAGACGGGTGTCCCAGACGCCCGGGGGAGGACTGTCCCAGACTCATGGAGCCCGTCCTGGGCACTTTGACATGCCGTCTGCCTGGAGGTGGGAGCCCCGGACGCCCGGGGGAGGGCTGCCCGGGACCCATGGAGCCCGACCCGGGCACGCTGCCATGCCGTCAGCCTGGATGGAGCCCCGGACGTCCGGGGTACGAGTGACCGGGACGCATGGAGCCCGTCCTGGGCACTTTTCCGTGCCTTCGGCCTGGAGCCCCCAGACACCCAGGGGAGGGCCACCGTGAAAACCATGGAGCCCGACCCGGGCACTCTGCCATACCGTCAGCCTAGATGGAGCCCCGGACGCCCAGGGGACGAATGCCCGGGACGCATGGAGCCCGTCCTGGGCACTTTTCCATGCATTCGGCCTGGAGCCCCCAGACACCCAGGGGAGGACATCCCTGGAAACCATGGATCACGACCCGGGCACTCTGCCATGCCGTCAGCCTGGATGGAGCCCCGGACGCCCGGGGGATGAATGCCCGGGACGCATGGAGCCTGTCCTGGGCACTTTTCCATGCCGTCAGCCTGGATGGAGCCCCGGACGCCCGGGTGACGACTGCCCAGGAGCCATGGAGCCCGTCCTGGGCAATTTGACATGCGGTTGGCCTGGAGGAAGGAAGCCCCGGGTGGCCTAGGGAGGTGTTGCCCAGGCATAGCCCATCTGGTCCCCATGGCAGAGAACCGCCAGCCTCGGAGGGGTGTCCGGGCGTACCCTTCTCCCTAGTAATCCGGAGGAAAATTACCCCCTTTTCTTGTAATCTGTGCACGCGAGGTGACAGAGGGGACCCAAGGCGCGAATGTACCCGACCTCCTGGAGCCCTCGCTGGGATCCGGGCGGCGAATGGCACCTCATCGGGACTTCCAGGGAAGTTCGGCCATCTGGTCGCCCTTATAGGAAAGCGTTGCGGGCGACCAGATGCCCGAGGGGATCCGGGCGACCAGATGGCCGAGGGAATCTGGGCGATCAGATGGCTGGACACGGAAGTGAAGCCGCCTGGACTCTCCCGACCCTGTCCCTGTCCCCGTCCCCGTCCCGGGACGAATGCCCGGGACGCATGGAGCCCGTCCTGGGCACTTTTCCATGCCTTCGGCCTGGAGCCCCCAGACACCCAGGGGAGGACCACCGTGAAAACCATGGAGCCCGACCCGGGCACTCTGCTATACCGTCAGCCTGGATTGAGCCCCGGACGCCCGGGGGACGAATGCCCGGGACGCATGGAGCCCGTCCTGGGCACTTTTCCATGCCTTCGGCCTGGAGCCCCCAGACACCCAGGGGAGGACCACCGTGAAAACCATGGAGCCCGACCCGGGCACTCTGCCATACCGTCAGCCTGGATGGAGCCCCGGACGCCCGGGGGACGAATGCCCGGGACGCATGGAGCCCGTCCTGGCCACTTTTCCATGCCGCCGGGGTGGATGGAGCCCCGGGCGCCCAGGGGACGACTGCCCAAGAGCCATGGAGCCCGTCCTGGGCAATTTGACATGCCGTCGGCCTGGCGGAAGGAAGCCCCGGGTGGCCTAGGGAGGTGTTACCCAGGCATAGCCTATCTGGTCCCCATGGCAGAGAACCACCAGCCTTGGAGGGGTGTCTGGGCGTACCCTGTCCCTAGTAATCCGGAGGGAAATTACCCTCCTTTCTTGTAAACTCTGCACGCGAGGTGACAGAGGGGACCCAAAGCGTGAAAGTACCCGACCTCCTGGAGCCCTCGCTGGGATCTGGGAGGCGAATGGCACCTCATCGGGACTTCCAGGGAAGTTCGGCCATCTGGTCGTCGATTTGTCGAGCCCTGGGAGAGAACTGGGGCTCGGCAGGGCCAGGGTGCCATTAGGTCCCAGTCTGCCAGGTAACCAGGTCTGGGGATATGCTGCCCATGCGCTGCCGGGGCCCGGGCATGACCTCCGGTGGGCCCTCAGGTGCGTCAGTCTGGCACGGGGAGGCTCTGAACCTGCTTGGCTGGGGCCAGGGCTCCACAAATCCACTCGCCCGCTCGACCGGGGCCTAAACGGCGTCCTGCTCATGGCGGGCTTGGGGCTTAGCTTCCAAACCCTACCCCCAGGCCAGGGAGAGCCTCTGCAGGCCCCGATGGACCCCAGCACCCGGAACCTCAGCTGGATTGCAGGACGGGGGCTCCAGCACCCCGGGACCTGCCGGACAGAGTTAAAGCCCCGGGCCCGGTCCCATGTTCCGAACCCTAGCCAGGCCGGGGAATGCCTCCCCAGGCCCAGAGGGATCCTAGCGCCCAGGCCCTCGACTGGCTTGCAGGACAGGGGGCTCCAGCACCCTCGGGGCCTGCCAGATGGAGTTCAAGCCCCGGGCCAGGTCCCAGCTTCCAAACCCTAGCCAGGCTGGGGAGAGCCTCCCCGGGCCCCGGTGGAGCCCCGTCCCCAGCGCCCGGACCCTCTGGTGGCCTGCGGGACGGGGGGCTTGCACACCCCGGGGCCGGCCGGCCGGAGCTCAAGCCCCGGGCCCGGTCCCACCATCCGAACCCTATCCAGGCTGGTGTGAGCCTCCCCGGGCCCCGGTGGAGCCCAGTCCCCAGCGCCCGGACCCTCTGGTGGCCTGCGGGATGGGGGGCTCGCGCACCCCGGGGCCGGCCGGCGCTCAAGCCCCGGGCCCGGTCCCACCTTCTGAACCCTAGCCAGGCTGGGGAGAGCCTCCCC